>NW_024369818.1:786276-3186276 GCF_014805655.1 Passer montanus
GGTTTTTTTTTTTTTTTTTTTTTTTTTTAGCTCCTTCCCCCGCTTTTTCTTTCCTGGTTTGTTTATTTGTTTGTTTGTTTCCCTTTTTTTCCCTCTTCCCTCCTTTCCCCCCCCCCCTTTTTTTCCTCTTTATTCCCGTTTCTTTTTCACCTTTTTTCCTATTTCTTTAGTTTATTCCCTTCCTCCCCTTTCTCCTCCCTCTTCCCCTCTTATTCCCTTTTTCTTTTCCCCCTTCCCCCCTTTTTTCCATTCCCCTATTTTTCCTCTTTTACCCCCCCCTTAGTCTTTTTTTTCCAGTATTTCCTTCTATTCCCTCTTTTGCTTTTTTCTTCCTTCCTGCCCTTTTTCCCTTTCTTTCCTTTCCCTCCCCTTCTATTCCTTTTTTTTTCTTTAATTTACCACTATACCCGGTGCCCCCCAGCACGCCACCCTGCAGCTGGATTTCCTCCCTGCCTTAGTGCCTATAGCACTACTGTAGGAAAAAAAACCAAAAACAAACCCAAAACATTTCCATCCTCTGCAAGCAGCATTCTAGCAAATTCCTTGAACGATTGATGAGAGCTACATTAAATTGTACTGCAGCCAGGGCTGGCCAGAGCTGCAAGCACAGCGCTGGGCTGCCCCATCAGTCTCAGTTCTGATGCTGAGGCTCAAACGACGCCAGCTCATTCTCGACAGGAGCCTGAGCTGCCCAGGAAGGCAGCTGGAGAAGGAGATGTTCCTGTTTTTCCAAAACAACCTTTTAATTATGCTCTTTACTATAATAGCAGCCTTTTTCCAACACTTCAGCAGTCAGGGCTGTTAATTAAAGAGCCATGGTCTAACAGTGGTAATATAAAACCCAGCATCTTTTGGTAGCCCTTCTTACCCTGATACAGAATTTTTCAAGGGAAAACAACAGTTCAGTCAGCACTCCTTGCTCGTGACACAGCAGGCTCTCAGTACCAAACAGACTGGAGAGATTTTGTCTGGTCATAAAGCACTTCTTGTGTGACAGGGACAGTTCATGTGCAGCTACAAACAGACCGGAGAGATGATTTTGTCTGGTCATAAAGCACTTCTTGTGTGACAGGGACAGTTCATGTGCAGCTACTCATGAAAAAACCACTCTGATAAGCAAGGCTGCAAGTCAGGAAAGGGCCTTGCCACGTTCCTGCTGTATTCCCACCACTGTTTGCCCCCAACTGCCCCGGCTCAGGGAGAATGGGACACATCCAAGTGCTCCAAATTCCTGTTTAGCCCCAGCACTGCTCAGGGGATGCTCTGCTGGGGCTGGGACTCATCCCACTGAGTGCCACACTCCTGCTTGGCCCGGGAGTTTGGGAATGAAGCCACCCCAAAGGAGACACAGCTGCCACCCCCAAGGCTCACAATCAATCCATTTCTTGCTCTCTGAACAGAGGCAAGGCCATGCAGGCAGGACAGGGATCAGGTCCTGCTCTCTGGAGGAAGGCCAGGCCATGCAGGCTAAACTGAGAAGCAGCAAGGAGACAGATTGAAAAGGAAACACTGACAGCCAGAAACGTGGCTGTTTCTTTTTCAGGGATCTCCTGTCCAAATGGAAAGCAAGGCCATGCAGGCTAAACTGAGAGAAGCAGCAAGGAGACAGATTGAAAAGGAAACACTGACAGCCAGAAACGTGGCTGTTTCTTTTTCAGGGATCTCCTGTCCAGGTCCCATAGCAATGTTCAGCACTCTGAGGGTGGCACATCCAAACTGGTGTGTAGGGGCAAGAGCCCTTTAAAGCTGTGGAAAATCTTGACAGCACCTGTTCACTTTCATAATTCAGAGATTTATTTCATGTGGGTGCAATGCCTCATCCTTAAATCTAATCTTAGGGAGAAGGTGTAGGAAGAATTCCAACTAATTTCATTAATTCCAGATCAGGGGCTGAAAAAAACCCACTCAAACAAAATTCTAAATCTCTTGAATTTGAAAAACAACCCAACTTTTTTTTTCCCTTTCCCACATTAAGGCTAGAAGGCTGGGTTGAGACTGGAGCCATTATTTGGCTTTGGAACTCACCATCCAAAAATTCCTGTTCAGCCAAGTGCTGAGAACTGGAAAAACAGAGCTGGCTAAACACAGGTTAGAGTCAAAGTGATGTCCAAGGGAATTGCTCACCCCTGGAGTAAGCACAGCCCCAGCAAACTGCTGGTGCAGAAGAGGAATGGAGCTGGGGCTGGTTTTTCCGAGCAGGGGTGTTAGGGGCATGTCCTGTGCAGGCAGCAGCATCGCCCTCCCTCCAGGGCTGCTGCCCTGGGTCTTCCCAGGCTGGTCCAGCCTCAGCAGACCCTGCACAGCCTGGCAGCAATCCTGGCCCACTGAAGCCAGCCACACCTGCACAGATTTAGTCAGGAGGAGGATTTTATGTCTCCTACTTGAAGGTGAGAAATAAAAGGGCTCCGCTCTGTTCTCCCACTCTCGCTTTCCCCCTGCCTCAGTTGTTGCTGCAGCTCCTGCTTTTGGAAAGGAACGCTCACAGGTGCACACACACACCCTTTCTCCAGGCCACTGTGTATTTTCCAGCTCAGCAGGTTATCCAGACGTGTGAAAACTTAAAGCAAAGGCCAATGGCAGCAGCGGGCACGCTGTGGATGCATGTCCTGCAACAGCTGCAGGGGGACAGCGAGGGACAGGGACAGCGCGACCCCTCCACGTGCCAGGAGCCCTCACCCGCCAGCAGCCTGACCTTAACAGAACTGCAGTCCTTGTTAAAAACCACCTTAGAGCACGGCATGGCCTCTCCTCTCTGACAGAAGGGCTGTGTGGCTGTCTGAAATGCTAACTGTGGTGCTTTCTGCAGTGACCTGCAGTCCTCTCCCATCGCTGCCATGCACGGCTCTGTCCTGCCAGCCTGGGCAGCCAGCTCAGGGCGAGAGCCTCTCCACCTCCAGACCATTCTCACCATCCCTCCCTGCTGCTATTAAGATTCTCAATGCGGGTATCTGGTTTCCAATAGTACGAGCTGCTCGGGAAAGGTTAGTTTGTTTTAAATAGCTCAGCCATCTGTCCTGCGGTGCCTGACGGGAGCTGCAGGGACCCAAGCAGCCAAAACAGAATTTTTCAAACTGTCAGTTTCTCATTACAAACATTTCAGCCTGAAACAGACCCGTGTCCTTAAAAAGAAAGTTAAGCCTATATATTTCTTGTGCATTATACAAACACTGCGAGTCGTGCTTCAGCAGTTTCGTGTTGTTGGAATTTCAATGCAAATATTGGGCCTGAACCTCACCAGCACCAGGCACTTTGCAAACCTCATTTGTGTATTTCGAGGCTTTGAACTAAAAAAATACCTCTTTATTACAGGCAGCCACGACACAGAACCAAGAACCAAAACAGAGCAGTAAGGAAAACACTTCGTGAATGGAAATCAGGCACATGGACCTACACTTTTCTGTCACTTCCTAAACGTCACCTGAAGCCCTGGGTTCACCTATTCTAGAAAGTTAAATCAATTTATTCACAGGATTCACTTTCATAATTAAACATTCATTTTGAAGGAAATTATTTGAGAGCATACAGCCAGCTATTTGCAGCAGCTGATACCCACAACTGCTAATACACTGCAGTAAAAATAAAAATGCATGAGAAGCAAGCAGGGTTTCCTTAGGCAAATGCTGCTCCACACCAGACAACCAAGCATGGCCTTGCTGGCACCTACCCCACCATGAAAATGCTGATTTTTCCCCCTGGTACTGCCCTGAAAAAGCCCACACAATCCATTATCCCCTAGGAGTATCCAAAGAGATGAGAGAGACAACAAATATATATTAATCAGAACAACATACCAAAGTTTATTGATTACTTCAAACAAAAGTTTCTGTAATGAAAAAAGAGCAAGTTGCATTCATAAAAGGTAACATTCACATTCAATTTCCTTGATATAAAGCAACATAAATGTATAAAATTGCATTTAAGTGAAAAAAATGTAAGGTTGCAGTCCTTTTTCTTTGCAAGAAGCTGAAAATGTATCTGCTCATTGCCTGTATATAATTTACATTTTCTATACACTACATGGTTTTTTTAAAAAATCATAGCTGGGAAATTGGATAAATGGTGCAGTATTAGGAAAGTTTTTCAACTGTGTGTATACAAATTCAATTTGAAGCTTTTATGCAATTCCAAGTAATTTATAATATTCTCATAACGATTAGGATTAGTTTTTGAAAAGTCGCTATGACTACACCAAGCTCCACTGTTATCACATAAGAGTTTTAGAGGGAATCTCAATTACTGTCCTTATCTTTCAGTGTCACTAGTCAGTGATAAAACTTCAGCAAATTATTATGAGAAAACCCAGCCTTTTTTCCTTCAAGTTTCTCCACCAAGAAGCCTGTACTGACCTTTTACTGTCCCTGACGGGCACAGTGAGTGTGGTGGCACCAGGGAACGAGCACCCACCACAGCACCCTGTGCCACTGCTGCCCTCCAGTCCTCACACCCTACAGCCCCGACCAGCACTTCTTCTGCCCCTCTCTAACCTCAGAAGGGGGCTCCTTCTTCCCTGATTTCACAGCAATCAGAATTCTGCTTTTGCCGTTGCCGAGTGCTGAGGACCAGCTCTTCTGCAGGACCAGGGCAGCCTGGCTGTCCTGGCACCCAGCACTACACCAGTGCACTACCTGAAGATCCAAGCCCAAGAAAAACTGCATTTTCCCCAAAAGAGCTGTATTCAAGACATTCCACCCCACCTGTCAGCACACACACCTTGGGTTGGAACACACAGCTTTGCAAGGGCTTGTTCCAGCTGGAGACAGGACACTTGGAAATGCCAAGAGAAAGATCTGGTTCTCAGAAGGCTCTGTCTGGAGACAGGCAGCAGAAATTATCCTGGTTACATGACTATTTGAGCAGGTCACACACACGTCAGGTTCCACTGCTCCCCCTGACACCACCAATGGAATTCCAGGGGAACAGACTGTCACCCTTGGAGCAGAGCATGACACAAAACAGGCTGAGAAGCAAGGTGTCATGCTTGGGACCATTCGGGCTTGGAATGGTTTTGAATCACAGGAATCAGGCATTTCAGTGCCCGTTTTTCAGAGATTATGTAAACACAAGTCAGCAAGTGTACATTTAAGGAGAATGGTTAGATTTGGCATAGAGAGCATATCTTCACTGCACTCATCGGACACTCCATCTGCAGGCACCGCATTTCTGCAAGGGAAGCTGAGCAGGGGACAAGGTCTGCAAGTCGAATCCTAGTCTGTGAAATGAGCAGGGAAATGGGAAAACCAAAGAGCGCAGGAAATGGAAGCTTTGCCCACAGGACACGTGCTGGCAGTGCAGCTCCTGGCTGGCACGCAGCAGGGAGCCGAGCCGTGCGGGCACGGCGCAGACGCTGCCGAGGCCAGTGCAGAGTGTGAGATACAGTGCTCCTGTCCACCCGGCCCTCCCATGCTGGGCGATGGCAGAGCAGCCCCAGCACTGTGCACTCCCCTCTCCCTCTCAGGTAAGGCCCATCCAATGTCCTCATGGTGCACGAGAGAATCTGCCAGCAGCTGATCCGCGCCGGTCGCGGATGAACCGCAGGGACGGCAGCCAGACAGCAAGACTTGATTCTTCCAAAAATTAACAGTCTGCAGTTCAACAAAACACGGTGAGGGAATGTTCTGTTAACCCAAATTGTTCTGTGGTACGTACATGACACAAGGCTGAGCGAGCAGGAGCCAAAGCCAGGGCAGTGCAGAGCTTGCTGCTCCTGAAAGGAGCCCCAGAGCTTCTCCCAGCAGCTCCTCTGGGGACACCAGCACGAGGCAGGGGCTGCCACACCAACCAGCAGGGCACACAGGCTGCTCTGTCACTGCTCAGGACGTAACACAACAAAAGAAGCTGCTCTTTCCACACGTGAAGTATCAGAGAAAAAAAAAAATTGAGAGTCAGGCATCTCACCGTTGCTGTGCAGAACCTAAAGAAGAAAGTTCCTACTACCATGGTACAGGTAGATTTAAAAGAACATGCCAATTTAAAAAACAAAGTGTAAAATGAAATCAGGCTCACGTATTCAATTTTAAACTGTCTTCTTTTTTCTTAGTGCAAATAACTCAAGATGCAGTTTTATACAGCTGCAGGTTGGCAGGCACAGCCCATGTCCCTGGGATCAGCCAAGGACTACACTGTCCCTCAGGCCTTCAAAGTGTTGGAGCCACTGCACTGCAGCAATGTAAGCACAGCCACAGGAGCCTGGTGCTCAGTCTGGCACAGCCCAACTTTTGGGATTCCTTTTTCCCCCCACAAAAGCTTTCTTCCATCACAAACAGCCCCAAAACAACCTTTTCTTCACTCTCCAGCAGGAATAAACCCATCAGCAAACTGGCTGTGGGAGGATGCTCTGGCACTTCCAGCACTGCAGCTTTCACATGGACACCACTGCTGTGGACAGAGCACAGACTGCTTCCAGCTCCACCTGGAGGAGAGAGTGGCAAAGACTGCTCCCGAATTTTCAGTGCTCCTGCCGTGGGCACCTGGGAACCCCTGGCTGGGAGGGGGCAGCTGCCAGGCACCAGGAGAGGGGCTCCAGGGCTGCATCCGCCTCCGTGTGAGGGGAGCAGCCTCTTCCCAGCGCCTCCGGGGGCTGGAGGGGAATGTGACTGGGTTGAAGTCTGTGCTACTTCTTTGGTCAGGCAGAGCAGGAGGCTGGAGCAGCCCTGCAGCTGCACGGGAGCCCCGTGTGAAGTGGGGCTGGCACTGCACTCTTGCACTTCCATCCGTGCTGTGTGGGGTGAACTCCTAAAGATGCTTTCTCAGCCTCCAGTGATGTAGGGTTTGGCAGAACTGGTTTTTCTGGGAGGGCAGGGAAGCCTCAAGACCAAAGACTAACGGGTCCCCAGTGCCCTGGCTGCTTGCAGTCCTTGGTGCTATCAAAGGTCACTGCCAGGTTAAAACCACGGGTTCCTACAGCATGACAGTGTGCAGGGTTTGTGTGGAGCACTTCAAGGTATCCTGAGGGGATATCTTTCTGCCAAATTAGTGACAGCATCTTCAGCCTTCACATAACCATTCTCTATACGTTTGTATGACACTAACACAGGCAGATCAAAGGGGCCAGCCTGCAAAAATCAGAAGGAAAACAAACATGTATTGCAATTGTTGCATTTCCAAACCCATAAACCTTTGCCTGGATTATTAAAAAATATATATACATAGAAGAATGATTAGACCATGATAAAAGTGCCAAATATCATTCACAACCAAGTAATCAGATGATAAATCAATTTTCACTATTTGCAAAATGCTGCATGAAGTGCAAAGTGGCATCTGCCCCAGTGTCCCCGGCAGCTCCCGTGCTGGTGCAGCACCTCGCACACCAGTCTGCACCAGTATGTGGTGGTGGAGAGCACCACCTAATGTCCGTGGGGAAGGACTGGCTGCACGGGCTGGCTGCCAGCTGCTCGGGAGGCCTGGCAGGGCTGGCCGCTGGCCCTGCCATGCCATCAATCTGATTTCTTCAGCAGTGTGTGGGCACAGAGGTGCGAGAGGTTTGTGGGCAGCCTGCAGGTTCATGTTTGCAGCAGACACCACACCCAACATCTCCCCCAAATGCAGAATTGTGAATTCAATTTGGCACTTTTACTTCTCTTATTCTGCTATTGGCTTACTACAGAGTTTGAAATCAGCTCGTAGGAGGATGCTCTGGTGTGTGCAGACACAGGGACACAGACGTGCCTCTGGCCCATGTGCTGACACACACAGATCAGTACATGTGTTTAGTTTCCATCTGTGCAGATGAATTAAAACATACTTATTTCTATCTGACAGAACAGCATGCACCCTAGAGAAAGGGATTTTGGTACAATTCAGATGCAATACTGGGATCATTTTAACAACTGAGATTGCCATCCTTCACTGTACACATATCAGCATTAGCTTTTAGAACCAGTGCTAGCACATTCAGGCTGCACTCTCAAATTAAATTCTGTGCTAATATTAGACTGAAGTAGCAGTTAAGATTGAAGGATTTGTTTACGTATTGCCAGATATTTGAAAGGATCTGTGCAGGTATGGGATTCTGAAGCTGGGCAGTACAACACCCCCACATTAAAATGCATCCCAAGCATTGCATCTCCATTCCACAAGGACAGGTGCCCCACACCAACAGGAGGATTACAAGAACCATGGTTTAATCGATTTGGAGGGGGTTACATTTGGTTAATTGATGCCTTTAAAACCATCCCAATCCTCCAGACAGGGTACCTGTTACAACACATTAGACTCATCTGAGAAGGTTCTTAAAAGAAGAGGTCTGACAGAAGGTCTGGCCGACAATGAATCAGGTGCCTTCCTGCTGCTCTGCAACAGCGAGCCAAAGAGACTTATAGCACACGAGTCCTGAGCCTGCCTGGCCCCACAGCAGACACACTCCCCTTGAGAGCTGCCTCGTTTCACAGCAGGGCTGGCACAGGGTGCCCAGCACTGCCTGGCCCCACAGCAGACACACTCCCCTTGAGAGCTGCCTCGTTTCACAGCAGGGCTGGCACAGGGTGCCCAGCACTGCCTGGTTCTGCAGTGCAAGGGGCACGGGAGGCACTCAGAAACTGGCCCTGCTCCTCAGTGTCTGGAGATCCATGCTGCAGGTGCTTCTGGGGGAGGAGGAAGACACCCCTGATGTCCACACAACTGGTGTTTTAGAACACCAAGTAATGGTGGAGAGCTGCGGTGAACCCAAACACCAGGGACAGGCAAGCAAGGTGCTTTGCTGTGGCTGACCCCACCAGTCCCAAGGTCAGCAAGTCCAAAGCCATCCCCTGATGTGAGGGCTGTGGTTTAATCACTGACACAAAGAACAGCAGCACTGACAACTGGCATGGACTGGGCAAGGCGGGCACTGGGGAAGCTCCTCCCAGGTCAGACACGCCTGAGCCATTTGCCAAGTCACCCAGAGGACAATCAACACCAACTCCACCTTGTCCCACTCCTGTCTGGTCCACTAACACAAAACTACAGGAAGGAAGGAGAGTAACCAGCTCTGTCTGTGTCCACCTCCCTTGGACATCCTGAGCATGACCAGCTCACCCACCTGCAGTGCAGCAAGAGACCCAAGGGGAAGAGACAGACCAAATACTTCAGCAAAAGACTTAAATTAAGGCAAAAGGTGGGGAAAAGCAAGGTTCTGCCGTGTGAGCAAGTCTAAACGTGGGTTTTCAGGAGTTAGGCATTAGAAGGAAGAAAAAAGCAGTCGAGCAAGCAACACATTGCGACTCAGAAAGGAAATCACCTTATTCACTCCAAGAAAAGCTGTGATTGCTGGAAGTTTGAGAAAGCATGAAGATAGTGGATGTTCCTGAGGAAGGAAGGCGCTTCGTTACCTAGTTCACAACAGCACAAAAGACAGAAAATTGCAGTACAAGAAAGAGAAAGGCAGAAACCAAGGAAAACACAAATGCGCCTTGCAGTTAAAAAAACAAACAGAACCAAAACAAAATAAAAACAACCACCACATTACCACACAGAAAATTTAATAAAGGCTGAGCAGAGCTGATGCGCTGTGTTACAGGAATCTGGGATGAAACCCTGTCCCACTGGGATCAAGGGCAAATGCCCAACAACCTGGCCCAAGTCTGTCCTCCCTTCCAGAAGGGACCCTTGGCCACCAAGCTGTGCTTCAGGCTCCCTTACAATGTCCCTAATTTCATTTTACACTGTATGGTTCCCTTGGGACACTGATATTTATTTTACTTCAATATTAAGGTCAGGATTCTTAACAAGGGTTTTCAATTTAAATCATCTCCCTGGTCCTAGATGCCTTTACAAATCAGGCAGCTGACTTTGGTGTCTGATGGCTGACACAGATATCCAGAGCTGCCATCTCCTTCAGGCACTTACAGTAAAGCTCTGACTCAAAATGTACATTAAATATGGCTCAGCCTGTGTTTAGTTTGGGATGCACATCTGAAGAGACTCTTCTAGTTGACAGTCACTTTGCTTTGCTAAGTGATTTCACAAGAGCCTTTGTAAAATGAATAAAAAGCACTCTTGAAAGTAAGTGTTGCAAGAGGGGATGGATCTGCTCAGCAGCTGAAGGCAAAAACGGGTCACCTCCCAGGTGAGCTGAGCTGGGGCTCAGAAATCCCCAGGCCACCCTGGCAGGGCACTGTCCCCAAGCTCTCCTATGTCTGCAGCTGAGAGCAGCTCCCTCCCAGCCTACCCAACAGGGGTGGCCAGCTGGAAACTTAAACCATACCCAAGTGGAAGAAGTTACATGGATCCTCACAAAACACAACCACAGCTCCCTTACCATCCCCACTGCTTCCACCTCTAATGATGTCCCATCCCTGGGGGTGCCCAGGGCCAGGCAGGATGGGGCCCTGAGCAACCTGACCTGGGGAATGGCATCCCTGCCACGGCAGGGGCTGCAGCTGGGTGATCTTCAGGGAGCCTTCCAACCCAGCCCTGCCTGTGACTCCTTCAGTGACCAGGGTGGGGTTATCTGCCTGCATGTGACCCCAGCCCACGGCCCCCAGCTGTGCCCCACTGCAGCCCTGGCACCAGCCTGGCAGTGCCCACATGCTGGACAGGGCAGGACCTGCTGATGCTGCAGGGGGGGAGCACGGCCAGGGGAGCAGGGGCTGCCCCCCGGGGGACACCCCCCTGGCCCTCGGGGACACCCCCCTGCCCCTCGGGGGACACCCCCCTGCCCCTCGGGGGACACCCCCCTGCCCCCCGGGGGACACCACACCCCCCTGCCCCCCGGGGACAGCAGAGACAAGGGGCAGGGGGCTCAGCACAGCGAGCCCTGAGCCTGGCAGAGCTGGCCTTCACCTGCAGGAGCACTGGAGAAAACTGCTAAGAGGTTTCCACTGCTGAAGGGACCCTCCTGCCCAGCAGGGGAGGAGAGCTGCTAAGGAAGCAGAGACCTTCCAGGGAGAGTGGACCATGGTCTGAGCCTTCGGTTGTTTGTGCAGATGGGCAAATGTGCCAAGGCCTGGCCCTGCTCCCACTGCACCAGCACCTGAGGACATACCCAGGAGCATCCTGCTTTTCTGGCATAAAAACAAGCACCTTTTTTCAGGACAAGACCAAGTGTGCTTGGAGATCAGCTCAGGCTGGACAAGGCCTGTGCACTGCTCTGGGAAACACCACATCCCAGCCAGGGAAGGCAGCTGGGGAAAGGCACAGGCTGGCTCTCCCCCTGCTGCAGATCTAGGCAGTATTTTTAGAATAACGTCTTGACATGTTTGGCATGTTAAAGAGCAAGACAAGACTCTAGAAAGCCTTCCTTGAGATGTGAGTGGTACGTGGTATTGTTAGAGGTTCATCTGGTGCCTAGGGGTAAGAACAGCCTTCCTAAAAATACAGTGTGATACATCATCTTGTTCCTTACCTGATGACTTTTCTCTTTTATATTTTTTAAAACTATTAGAAGAATTTCTGGGAAGAGGCTGATAAAGATCAGGAGAATTATTGCCAGCCACGTGGAAACAGAAGTCAGCATATGAGCAAATACAAAATACATTCTTTGCTGCTTCAAGAAAGGCCTGGAAAACAAAGGATACAAATAAATTCTGGTTAACAGGGGTTTTCCAAGAAGACCAGAATCAACAGAGACTTCAGGTAAAGCTATCAGCTATCCTCCCTTTCAGACAGGGATGGATACAGCACAGAAACACACTGTCCACCCTTCTCCTAATGCATCTCCTGCCTCCAGCTGCACTATTCCTGGAACATTGTCATGATCCATTCTGCATCTCCCACATCTGCTTCTTTTCAGGGTGGGAAGGGGTTTGACTTTAGCCACCATCACTGAACGATAAATTATTCACCTCACCAAAAACCAGGTCATTTTATTGCAATGTCAGGCTTTGCTATAGCTTCTGGTTTGGTTTTGGCAGTGGAAATCCAGAGTCTCTCAATCACAACAGGTTATTTGCCCCTTCCTCCTTTCCTTGATGAGGGACAGCAACCAACAGCTGCTGGTGAAAAACACCTCATCAATAACTGCTGACAAGGATCCCAAAGCAGTTTTTGTTTACTGTTAGATCAGAAATACTGAGCTATGCAAGTTAAACAGTAGAAAGGGTTTTCAGTAGAAAAGTCACATTTAGCATAGAGATGTGGCTAGATTGCAGATCTGTGTCTGCAGGTCAGCAAAAGTTAACTGAAGAGCTAAAGCTTGTGACCCCCACACAAAGTATTTAAATCTGTTCCACATCCCTCTTAGCAGATTGCTGGACCAGGGATCCAGCCAATATCCCATGGCAAAGCAAGGGTGTAAAACAGAGATGCTGTCTGCTGGGAATGTCAACTGAACATTTGCTGCAGCACAGGCAATACAAAGCTGCAGTGTTGGTAATGCACTAATGCTCACCTGCTTTTGCAACACATTAAACCTCAAATCCTGGGTGCACTCAAATCAATGAGAACTTCTCCTTCTTAGTGCATCATTTCAGCACCAGGACCTGGCTTGCTCCTGCTTATTTCTCCCTCTCTCTGTCCCAGAGGGCCAGGTCCTCTTGCTCTGCATCTGCCCCACCTGCTCCTTCTGCTTCACTGAGGTTCTTCCCACCACAAATTCTTTCTGTCTCTCTCCTCCACGTGCACAAACAGACCCTAAAAGGTTTAGACTAGAACCTCCCAATAAAGACAAGAGCCTGAAGGAGCAGAAAAGCAAACAGCCCTGCCCCAGCTGAGCACCTGCATGATGCCCAGGGCGTTCTCTCTTTCAGGCTCTTCCCTCTGCTGGGCTCAGACCTCCTCACACACACCCATGGGGCACCAGCCCTCTGCCAGCACTGCCCCGTGGTGGGGATGGAGGCAGCAGAGGCAGGAGCAGGGCTGCACACACCTGGGCACCCCCAAATCTCAGGGTACCCTAAGCAGGGGGGCAGCACTGGGCACTCCCCCAGGAAAGGGCAGGGGAAAGAAGATACTTGCCAAATGACTCCTCCCCAAAAGAATGAGAAAAACACATAGAAAGCAAGGGAGCCCCAGATCACAAAGTGGTTCATCCACGTCCAGAATCGGGTGTCTAACGCTAGCTGTGGGAATAGAGAGAGACAAAACAGGCTTCAGATGCACAGTGCACTGCATTGTGTTTGTATGACATTTCACACTGGCTCCACATTAAGGCTGAGGGTTCTCCAAACAGCTACCTCTGTGCATGTGGGCACCAGGAAAAACATTTTAAATGTTCACAATGTTAGCAGGGAAACAGTGACATTCTAATTGTAACTGACACTTTTAAATGGAATAAATTTGATGCAACCCCTGATCCTACAGGAAAGAAACATCTAAAGGTTACAGGGACTGTAATTGCCTCTTGTCACCACCTGCTGTCCTGAACCAAACACAAAAGACCTTTTGTAAGGTCTTATGCAAACAGTTTGTTCTGGAAAGCTCCATGAAACAAAATAGATTTGCTATTGTTATTTGACACATGTGCTTTTGTGATCACTTTGGCACTCAGCCTTGTCTGAAACAAGGTGGACAAACCCAAATTCTCTATTGCTCCTCTCCTCTTGCTGGAACTGAACATCAAGAGGTGAAAGCATGGGGAAAAGTCAACCATAACCAACTGGAGTCCTCAAAAGAGGGGAAAAAATAGAAAAATAATTTAAACAAAGCAAACACTTAGATGATGGAATACACAAAGGAAAGTAGGCAGGTTCTGCCACTACAGGAGAGAATTTAAGTGTGGTGGAAAATACTCAGACACTTGATCCTCAGCACATCCAGCCCATGATTCCAGAGTGCAGCAGCCCTGCAGGGAGAGCCCGGCTGGGCAGGGGAGGCGCTGACCTTGAGCGTGACGGTGAACACCAGCACGGTGAAAACAATCGTCCCAAAGGTCCAGTTGCCAAACACCTGCAAAACACACGGCACTGCCACAGCGCCCTGGCCCTCCTCAGGGGCACAGCACGCTGACAGGGACAGGGCAGGCAGGAGCAGGGGCAGGGCAGGGCAGGGACACGCGCCTCGCCACCCTGAGCCATGCAGTGAGCACACAGGTGACCAGAGCTGGGACAGTGACAGGGACACCCTCCTACGACAGCAACGCCAGTGAGGACACGAGTCATTGCACCACCTGCATCTCAGGATTTCCTGGCAATTTACTCAGTTTCTGCTTTCTCGCCACACTCATCATCATCATCATCATGAGCCTGCAGTCCCCCTGCAGAATGCACCACGGGGGCTGCTCCAGCTGCTTTGGCCTGTGGGCACTAGTGACTACACACACAAAGAAAAGCAGATACTGTATATAAATCCAGTGATGGCAATGAATGGGAGAGATGCTTACCAAAGGCTGTCAAGCTCTGAATGCATACATCAAAACAGAAAGTGAAATGTAAAAGTTTTCAAAAAATGCAAAAAAATTAAAGTCAATAGGAGTGAAAAACGAGTCAATCAAACACACATGGATATCATGAACAATTGCTGGTAGCAGTTCTTACAGGCATAAGTGTTTACAGAACAGGACATAACCAAGATCTTACTGTAGTGCCACACAGATCTGACCTCTGAAGGCATTTGCAGAACACACCAGTGCTTCATGTTTCACTCCAATCCAACCAGAATGGCTACAGGTACAGAAGAGCACTGAACTGCCAATACAGGGGCTTGAGTGCATATAGCTGGGGCCATAAATGCTGGCATTGATGCCATG
This sequence comes from Passer montanus, assembly GCF_014805655.1. NCBI lineage: Eukaryota > Metazoa > Chordata > Aves > Passeriformes > Passeridae > Passer > Passer montanus. The sequence goes on from NW_024369818.1 coordinate 800,879, forward strand.
TATGAATACACATACATAAATTTCATCAGCTTTTCTCCAAGTGTCAGCCGCCAAAAAGAGTTTTGGTATTTTGAAGGGTCAAAAGTGATGGTGTAAAGAAGTTTCCCATCAGCCAAGATGTAATAGCACACTGCACATTCCCTGGGGAAAGGGTCCTGAAACAGCTCAGCCACCACACCTGGCAGCTGCACTGCACTAATGCTTTGCTCTGTACTCAGTTAACCAGCAAAATAAGAAAAAAATGAGAAAAAAGAAAAAATAGAAAAACCCTCCATCTTTTTTCTTCCTCTGTAAGTTAACCCCAGCAGCTCCCACAGCGATGCAAGCACTCGTCCCCACAGCAGAGGCAAGCAGGCAGCAGGGACAACATCCTGCTGCCTCCAGCAGCTGGGGACTTCTGCTGGCTCCAAAAGAGGAGCACAAGGCCAGCCCAGAGGGAGACAGGAGCTGAAATCACAGCCCCAGCAGCCCTGCACCCTGCCCGCCCTAGCGAGCACCATCTCAGCAAGGTGGGCTGGCTCAGCTGCCCACAGCCAGCCCAGCACGTGCTGGGTGTCAGGCTGTCCTGGTGGGAAGGACAGACCCTGCCCCTGGCCCGGGGTCACACAGGGGAGGGGGCTGTGCAAAGCTCACTGCCTCGGAGCAGAGCTGTGTGTAAGACTAGTCATTTCACCTAGTGAGAGTAACCAGCTCTGCCCCGTTTCCATGGCAATGTGCAAAATGTTTTATTTCAAGCATTTGCTGCAGGATCACACCATAAGCAAGGCTCCACTTGGACAAGACTCGAGACACAGTGCACAGCTGTTCCCTGCCAGGCAGCACACAACACAAAGACCCATCTTCCCTGCTTTGGGGCCGTTACCTTTCCGTTGTCTTCCAACGAGGAGTTTTGAAAAAGGAAATAAACCCCAAAGAAAAACACCAGTCCTTCAAAGGCGCCCAGAAAGGTCCAGTACAGGAAGGGCCTCCACTGCAGCATTGCATTGTCCGACACCTTCCTGCCAAGAGATGGAGTAACAGGACCATCACCACCACCACCACGCTCAGCATGTGCTGCAAAGCTCCTCACAGCCAGGGCCTGGGGGCTTTGGAGCAAAATACCTGTCAGGACACAAAGAACACTTCTAATATGCAGCTGCTGATCATGAGAAATCACAAGAGGTTCAGCATATGAATTGTTTTGTCTTTCTCCTCTAGGTAACTTGGATGGAAAAAGCACAAAGTGAACAGAGGCAATGCTGTCCTGAACCTCCCCTGCAGCCCCTGCACTGCCCATGGTATCTGACATTGTCTGCTACATTTTAAAAGCAGGGTAAGGCTAAAGAGCAGCTGAATGGGATGCATGAAATCCGTGGTGTCTTTCCTTCTTTTTATTGTATGTACAAAGTCCTTTTTTGAGAAAAGCTCTGCAAGTCCTGTTCCCTGAAGTGGTGTTTTTCTGCACAGGCTGAAAATAACCTCCTGAATTGTATGGTGGGTGTTTTTATCACAGGGGCTGTAGCAGGAGGCTCCTGGCTGAATGCAGGATGAGCTCTGGCATGCAGGCAGCAGCAGCAAAGGGATGGGCTGTGAGCACAGCTCTGCAGGGACCACACACAGGGCCTGGGGGTGCAGGGTGGCTGTCAGGGCAGGAGGGAGTTAAAACAGTTCCCTGCATCATTATCTTTGCAGATTACTCTCTGTCAAGTCCCCACCTTTTTTGCATTATTCTCCTCAACTCCTAAAGCAAAACACCCATTTTCAGCAAGATGCACTTGGCAAACCTGCGAGGTGCTGGGCTCTGTAACTGCAGTTCTGAAAGGAGATCCTACTGAAACCCACACACAACGATGCTGTGACCACGCTCTGACATGGCACAACCTGGCTGAGGAACCAGCAAGCACAAACCAGGCTGCAAGGGAAAATGAAGCAGCTTCCTCCCTGCGAGCCGTGTTTTGCATTCCCATTTGTGTCCTGCAGTGCCCGTGGTAAACAGGCTCCTTCCAGGCTCGGGCTCTGCACTGCAGCAGCTCAGCACTTCTCCAGCAGCAGCACAGGCAGCAATATTCCAGCTGAGGCTGTTCCCTCCTCACACAGACCCCAGAGATCAGAGAGCCCCCAGGGAGGGCACAGGGGCCTGCTGTTACTGCTCTCTTGTCTCACAATATTCAATTACCAAGCTATTTAAAAACCCAGACAGTGGCATTTTGCCATAGAGGAGGGAACAGAGCTCTGATCAATCATGGCTCTGAGCGTTTACTTCAAAACCACCCAAGCCCCTTCCCAGCCTTGCAGCTCTTGCTGCATTCACTGCTGTTTCTACACCTCAGGCAATGTTCACACAGTATTTCAGGCACCTGATCATTCCCTTTCTGTCTCTGCACATCACCACCCCTGGCTCGAGCACAGCCGTGCCACACTCAGCTCCTCCACTGCTGAGGGGCATCCCACCAGGACAGGGCTGGCACTGGCCACAGCAGCCCTGACCTGCTTCTTCCACTGCCAGGCTGGCAATTAGCAACAGGGGTGCATGGAGAGAGGCTGCCTCCAAAAACACCTTCCCTGGTCTTTGCTGAAGGGCTGCCCCAAGCACCTGTGTGGGCAGGGCTGGGAAGATGGAAAGCATCTCCGTTTCTGTGCAAGCTTGGAGCCTCTCCCTGCTGCAAACAAGGGGAGAAAACAACAGGCAGAGCAGAGGGAGAGAGTCTAAGCTGTCCTTTCCCCAGGCAGTGTGGCAGAAAACAGCGTGTGGATCGATGAGCAGAGCTCCCTGGGTTCTGATAAGGGGACCTGGCCCGTGGAGGGGAAGCCTGGGAGAGCATATCCGTTTAGACAAGCTGAGAAACCACCTGCCTGAGCTGGGCTTCAGAAACATTCATCTTTCTGAGAGTGAATGGATCTTCTTTCCCCCTGAAAGCTGCATCTCCCCTCCCTGCATTACACGCTCCATCACGTGCTTGGCTCAGAGGTAACATGAATGGTCTGGCCACACTCACAGCTCCATTTTTCTTTTGGATGAATTCCACCCACAGTTTACCCTTTCACAGAGATACAGCAGTGCAGTTTGCTAGGCCAGATACTGTCAGAGAGCACAAACAAGCAGCAACAGGCAGCAAACACGAGGCTGCTCAGCTTGAATGCAGGAGCAGCTGAGCCAGGAGGGACAGAAATGGCTTTTCCTGCACTTTGAGGTGATCCCAGCCCTGACACGGGATCCCACCCCTGCTGACAGTGCTGCAGCAAGGGAGCCCAAGGCAGAGCTGTGCAGAGCTGGCAGCCCAGCAGCACTCACATGTAGAGCTGGGGGTCCGAGGTGAGCGTGTCGATGCTGATGTGCTGCTCCAGGAGGCTGTAGGCCAGGATGGGCAGCGACGTGAAGCAGATGTTGTACATGGTCAGGTAAGCAGCATCGTACAGCGGCTTCGAGGAGGAAGAAAGGCTCACATGAGACAGAAAAAGGCCTCTCCACAAAGAAATGAAACTATAAATTACCAGCTCCTACATAGCCTTTGTCACACAGCTCCACCCCTTTGTCCCCAGCACAGCTCCACTGGAGGCAGCTGTGCTCTGTGCAGTGCAAGGGGAACAGGGCACCTGCATGCCCAGGAGCCTGCCCCACTGACAGCCAGCTCTGTCACTGGCTGCTCTCATCCCAGCCTATCCCCAGAAAAACATGACCAAACAGCCCTTATCACAGCTTTCCCCTCGCTGCTCCTGTGCTGCCATTTCTATTAATACCTCTGATGCCTCCTGTGGCTCTCCAAAGGCTAGACTGTTTTAGAGGAACTATAGCTGCTTTTTTTAAAAAAGGCAAGCGTTTCTGCCAAAACACGCAGAGAAGTCTCTCTCACCATTTACTCTTCCTGTTACTTTTGAGCCCAAATAGACACAAAAGCCCCTTAAGTTGACATGAAAGCCCAAGCTCTTCTCTCCAAGCTCACGAACCCACTCACCACATGGATCTGCCCCTCTGGTGCTTACTTGGATTAAACAAAGCTCTGGTAACACTCATTGTGTGTCTTTTTTTAAAAGACAAAAGAATGAACCATTCTTTCTTCTGAGTGACATTTTTAATGCAGTGAAATGGAGCAGAGGAGACAAGATCAGGAAACCGTTCAAAACCCATTCTTGCAAGAAAAGCAGAAGTTGCAAAATCAGGTGCTGACAAACCAGCTAAACCCTTCTCTCACTACTTCAGGAAGGTGTCCACCTGTGTTTATGGCTGGTGGATAGGAAAGGAAAGAAAGATTGCTTTCTTTTCAGTTATGGTCTCAAAATATTATGCTCCAGATATGGTGCTGAGCAACAAGGTCAGCTCCTACTGTCCTCTAGAGCAAGGTGGGGAAGGACAGGATCCAAAAGCCAAGTCTCTGCTAGGAGGCCTCATTCTGCCACTTGCTCTTTATCTTGCCTTTACAGACAAATTACTGGAAGTTACCTGCTGTGAGAATCCACAAAAGAACTGGTATAAAAACTGTGGTAAAATGAAGCAAAGGTTCTGGGAAAACAAAAGACAAATGGTCAGCAGGGAAGCACTTGACTTCTCAGTCTAAACCCAAGTAGTTTTTCCTGTTATCAGACATTAGTGTCTGACATTACAACATCAGACAAGGCAGGGCACTTGTTCAATCAAGCACAAAACCAGTCCTGTGAGCAGTTAGTATCTGCAGGAGACACTGGAAGAATGCTCACATTCCCCTGCAAGCACTGTTTTCAGTGGACAGGCACATGGCAGACACAGCCTGTCCTAGGGAGGGAAAGCAGAACTACAGAATATCCCCCACATTTTTTCCTGTTTATTATTTCACTCTATTGCCAAGGAAATGCACAGGATAAACAAAGACATGAGCTGCATGCTGCCCCTTACCTTATAGAAGAAATACTGTACAAGGTGTGCTATTCTCACATAATACAAATGCCCATGTGCTAGTAGCAGTTTTCTTAAATGTTTAAACTTTGGCACAGCATAGTCGCTGTTTCTGGAGGCCTGGCGTCCTTCTTTGCCTTTTATCCCTGGAGACAGAAGCATGGCAAGGGTTAATCCCAGAGGGGCTGGAATCTGGATGCTGCCCACTTCACTCAGTGCCTCAAGGCAGACAAAGGCTGAGTTTCCCTCCTGAGTGCCCCAGGAGACCAAACATGAGTACTTTCTGTGTGCTTTTGGCTCCACAACACTCAGACCTGCCTCTGGAGTTTTTAAGCTATCTTTAGGCTGCTCTGTGATTTCCTGTGAAGGGTGTCTAGCAAACCTGGTGGAAGATAAGGAATTGGCTCCCTGTGGGCTGGCCTGCACCTCACACAGCCCAGCTATTCCCTGCAGCTGCCCAGCTCCTGAGCCATCCCCACAGAGCTGTTTGGCTCACAGCAGCCACATCCACATGGACTGCACTGGGCTCCCTTCCTTAGAGGGCACCACAGCAGCTCCCAGTGAAGAACACGCCCTCTCTCCTCCCCTGATCCTCCTCAGTGGTGCTACAGCAGGCTCCCAGATCCCAGACACCAGTCTGCAACAGGAGGAGTGTCCAGCCTGCTGTCAGTCCCAGGGGCAGGGCAGGCATCACCTGGGCACCAGCCCCAGCAGACACCTGTGGGTGCCACTGGCACCAGTGGCACTGCAGCCTGGCCCCTCCCTGCACTGCCACTGAGCACCCCCCTGTTTGCTGCTTGTGCCCCTTCTTCCCCGAGCCCCAGGCAATCCTTACCACCACCACCTCTGCTCACAGAGCTCTGGAACACAATCTGCAGTGTGTCACTGACACAGGGAATGCTGCTGGCACAGGTGAGCAGCACATGATGATCTCACCTCTCTCCCACAGTGGGGATGGAAAAACATTGGCACAAGTTGCCCAGAGGGGCTGTGGGTGCCCCATTCCTGGGAACATCCAAGGTCAGGCTGTACAGGGTCTGAGGAACTTGATGGAGCTGAAGATCTCCCTGCTCACTACGGGGTTGGACCCTCTAAAGGCCCCTTCCAACCCACACTGCTCCATGATTCCGTGATCTCAAGCATTGATCTGGAGTTAAACTCTGCCTCCAGAGAAAGCAAGAGCAGATTCCCACATTCTTCATGGGACTGGTTTAGCCACGTGCAATCAGAAACACCAACTGCACCCCAGAAGTGAGCCCCAGCCAGAGCAGGCAGCTCTGGGCTGTAGATGGGTGCTCCAGGGACTCTTACCTATGCCAACATGTGCTTCCAGAATCATACTGACATCATTGGCACCATCCCCTATCGAGAGGGTTATCGGGCTTCCTTTCGTGTTCTTCACCATTCGCACAATCTGGAAGATTTTAAAAAAGGACAGCAGCAGAACCCAAAATTCAGTTAAAAAGCCTCCAGAGACCTGCCCACTGCTCCCCTAGGACAAGCAATCAGGCTTTTACAGCTGCAGTATAACACCTGGAGAGCTCAGGTTAATAAAAGCCCTCTTTACTTGCTGTGCAGTCACAACCAGAGCAAAAACCCCAGGCAGCTGTGCAGGGATGAAGGACAGTATTTAAAAACAAACCCCAGCAGTAACACCCTGCTCTTCCCTTCTCCCTGTTCTCCCAAAGGTGGGCTCTCTCACACATCCCAGGGTGCAGAAACACATCACTTATCAGCCTGGGACATCAGCTGCTGGAGTGAGGAAGTCATGGACTCCACTTGACAAATTTGGAAAGGAAAAAAAAAAAAAGCAAACTGGGAGGGTTTTGTTTATTTCTAATTGGCCTGGGTTTATGGGTTCCTGCCAGCACATTAAACAAAGGGTTTTCACTTAGATTTGAAAGAATGGTCTGTTTTCATCATGCCCTGAAGCTCAGACGAGGCTTCCACACAGCCTGGAGAAGTGCTGCTTGGTCAGGATGCTCAGGTGAAGCCCCAGCTGATGAATTCAGCGTGTCACTTGAGGCAGTGAGAGGTAAATACCTGTGCTTTCTGCAGAGGAGCCATCCGGCAGCAGAGGACTGCAGTGCACTTCAAGCAGATCTGCAGGAATATGCTTTTGTAATTGCTGGAGCCAGAGTCCTGAGAGGGGTTGAGTATCAGCGACAGCGTTGAGCCATCTATGATCAGTCCATACTCTTGACTCAACGTCCAGCTCCTGGGCACAACAAGGAACATGTCAAACTTCATCAGACTAAGTCAACCTAGCTGCTTGTACCATCTTAGTGAAAAAAAAACCAAAAAAAACCAAAACCTGGCTTTGGGTTAATCTTCTTCCCATCCATTTTATGGGGCTTAGCAATTTCAAAAAGATTAGACTTAGCACATGCCCTTCACTGAAGGAACAGTGCAATAAGGTTCAAGGCCAGCTAATACCAGAGATGATGAGCACAGCAAAGGAACCAGCACAGCGTCTGCAGGGAGCCAGCCCCCAGCACGGTGCCACCTCTGCACCAAAGCTGCACCTGAAAGGCACAAGGCTGGCTCCTGTGGCTCACTCACCTCTTCAGGCCGCCCCTGTTCTTGGGAAGGTCCTGAATGAGCTTCTTGTGGTACTCCAGCAGCAGCTCATGGAGCCGATCCTCCTTCCGGCCGCTCTCGCCCACCGTCCTGGCCGTCAGCTCCAGCAGCTCCGTGCTGGTCTGGAACAGCCTGCAGGCGTAGCACGTGGATTTGGCCGTCTCCATCTTGTCTCCTGTCAGCACCCAAACCTTCATGCCAGCCGCGTGCAGGGCCTCGATGGTCTCTGCCAGCTGCTCCTGCAGCCTGCGAGCAGAAACAAACATCACCCCACCTCACCCACACAGCCCTGGCCTGCTGCTGCAGCCAAGAACAACAGCTCAGGGAAGTTAATGACTTTTCTCATGCTGGGGAGACCCCTGCCACAGGAGCGAGGATTACTGGGGAGACCCCTGCCACAGGAGCGAGCATTACTGGGGAGACCACTGCCACAGGAGCGAGGATTACTGGGGAGACCCCTGCCACAGGAGTGAGGATTACTGGGGAGACCCCTGCCACAGGAGCGAGGATTACAAGTCAGCAACACCAAATTTTTATTTGCAGACAAAAAGAGAAATCACTGCTTTATACTCCTGACTCTTAGAACTCACAGTAAGAGTTTAATTTACACTTGCAGTTACTATAACTGAATGTGGAATTGAATTTGTTTTGATGTGCAAATTAATGCTGTGTGCTTAATTCACTCTCCAGAAGTGCAAGTATTTCTGTAGTTTCATTAATAAATCCCAATTCCTACTACACCAGCCAATTTAAGCAACTAGGGCACTGTGAAATGGGTTGTGCCATGGTGTAATTAATTGTCCTGGACACTGCCAGCATCTGCCTGGCTGCTCAGCTCCACCAGGGCGAGTCCAGGCCACCAGGCCACGTCACAGAGAAACCACAGTGCTGCTGCTGCAGCCACCTCCTTACCTGTCCTCTACAGCAGTGGCCCCAATCAGGTGCATGTCTGCTTCTGTGTCATCAAAAACCTTGGCCATCTTCTCCTCCCTGTCCTGCAGAGCCATCTTGGCTTCATTGAGCTGTCTGTCAATTTTGTCATACTCCTTTTCAGTTAGCTCTTTGAAGGCCACACAGAGCGTTCTGTAGCCATCCTGGGAGGGAGGGAGGGAAAGGACACAAAGTGGACAAATGCCCTGAATCCAGATTTTATACAGCTCCTCACTTCAGGGTTGGTGCTTTTGTCTACCATCAGTGCTTCTGGCAGTACTGGCCCTGAGGACAAGGGTAATTTGTTGGCTTGTGTCACAAGAGCAATTTTCTGCATTTACACAGAGCAATCGTGGTTCTGCCTATTATGTGCAGAGAGAAACCAAGAGAAGGAGCAGGGCTGGGAGCAGCCAGCAGGGAGAGCAGGACTGGGTGCCACCACGACTGGGACCAGGCTGCTGCTGCTACTTCTATTTTTAACTAGCCTGGGAGATGCTTGGACAACTGTGATGGAGACCATATAAGTATATCAAATAAAGGTGGAAGCCAACCAAACAGAAAAGGAAAGCAGCCTGGCATCAAAACAATGTGAAGTGACACTCACATTTTCAACACTTCACTCCAAAGCAAGGTCACATCCCTATGTTTGGAATAAGGCTCTCCTGCCCCCAGGAGCCAGCCACATTCCACCCCTGTGCTCACCATAGCATTGCGGTCCACATGGACTTTTGTTTGCTGGATTTCTTCTTGCTGCACCCTTGGAAAAATAGAGGAGTCTGCTCCTTTACAGAAGAGAAGCAACTTTCCTAAAAGCAAATTACAAATAGTTCATAGCACTCACAAGCTGCAGGAAGAGTTAACAATGCCAACAGCAAGCAAGTGCTGCAGAGGGAGAAATCTGGGAGGAATAAAGAGGGAACTGCTAGAAACCCAACTGCCTACCAAAAATGCCTTTGCCCAGCCCGTGAAACTCCTTTGGCTGAGACTCTGGGCATCCCTGCCTGCCCCTGAGCAAGTTTTCTGCCACAGGCTGGACATTGTGTCTGTGGAAGCCTTGGCAACCTTTCCAGAGAGGGCAAAGGCAGCATCCCAAACCTTGCAGGACTGACACTTGAGAAGGATGGTGACCTCTGAATTGTTGTCTGTTATTCCCATGAAACCCCATCCCACCCAGGGGACATTCTCACATGTCTTCCTTGTGCTTGTTCCAGCCTGGAACAAGGCAGGCAGGGAGCTCTCCATGGGTCACTGTTCTCATCCCCTGATGTGCTGCTGGTCCCAAACAGCTCCCTCAAAGGAAAATTAACTCTACAGCAACCAGTCCCAGTACAGAATTCAGTCAGACCTGCTAGAAAACCTAAGAGCTCAGGCTGTGTGGGTGACAGGAAGGAGAGGATGTGCTGCCAGCTGTGCACACAGGCAGCAGAGCCCAGGGATCACTGTACCTGTGCTGGTTCTCACAATGACACTCATGCGGCGCCGCACCGGGTCGAAGTTCAGCACGTGGAGAAGTTGGTACCTTTAGAGAAACAGGAAAAAGCTCTGCCTCAGTAAAGGAAAAATAGAAAAATAACTATATGAGACAGAAAATCACTAGCAATGAGCTGCAGAATCAATACACCCTACAAGTGGCAGCATCCACCTGGGAATTAGTTTTACAGCTAGTGCACAAGAAAATGGAGGAAAAAACCCAAATTGCAATAGTCCTGTGGTGCTCTGAGCATGGGACTGAGGGTGTGGGTACCCACCACGGCACTGAGGGCCCAGGCTGGGCAGGGGCTCAGCAGGGAATGGGGCACCACGTGCCACAAGCAGTAACACTGAGTCTCACAGTTAAATAAGAAGTTCCTTCACAAAGGAAGTAAGAAGTGAAACTGGCTTGTGCAGGCAAGTTTTCAGGGAGTGCTGGGACTGGGTCAGTGACTCACAGATGTCCAGCAAGCTGTGAGAACAGGGTAAAATCTAACTATTTTCAGCTTGGGAGGGGAAGAAAAGGTTCCAGAAAATGGAGCCATGTCACGAGTTCAGGCTGACAGTGTCCTGCTGTGAGCCCCAGCCACGGCCCATAAGGTCAGCAGGCACCTCGTGAATCCTGGAGCCACCTGCACAAGCTGGTGCAGATGAAGGATACCTACAAAGGACTGCAGGCTCCTGAGGGACCTGAATTTAGACATGAGAAAACCACCCGTGGATCTCTGCAAGCGACTCTTTTTGCCTACAGCCTGATGTGCTGTGCTTTGTAAATGGGACAGGAGTTTTGGGCAGGTCAGCACGGTCTGGCTGCCCTCAAGGAACAGCCTTGACCTTGCCAGGCTGACCAAGCTCCATCAGCTGGGTGGGAGTGGTGCAGAAGAGCAGCCCTGATCCTCAGCAGCCCCAGCAGCACTTACATCTCAGTTTCATTCTTTTGGTTTCGTATTTTCATGACATTGTTTTCAAGTCCTAGAAAAGTGAAACCATACCTGTCAATAAACAAAAGGACAGAAGAGCATTGAAAACACCCATTGGCACATACCATCCATAACAACGTTCTCATTTCACCCTCTGCACTGCAGAGGAGAGCTGGGTGAGCCCCAGCTAAGGCTGGATGTTTGTTTGCTCCATGCAGAGCCTGCTGTGATGTCCTGGCACTGCTCCCATCCCCTGGAGAGCCTGGGCACTGGAGCACACAGACACAGAGCCTCTGGACACGCTCCACTGGCTCTCTGGCAGCTTTACAAGCCATGAGCAAGTGTACACAGCCGCACCAGCCTCCACCTAAGCGAGGGGCTGGCAGGAGCACAGAGTCACCAAACGGTTTGGGCTGGAGAGGTCACAAGTCCCACACCCCTGCCATGGGCAGGGACACCTTTCACTAGACCAGGCTGCTCCAAGCCCCACCCAGCCTGCCCTCGAGCACCTCGGGCAGGATTCAAATGCGGCACTGACAGAAGTAACCACCCCATTATTTTGCCACTGCACGGCAAGGAAAAGGTTTCACTGCAATATGCACATGGTAATTGGTCTCTGCTTCTAGGGGATACAAGCACAAGGCCACGTGAGCTCCAGCAAAGCAGCCTCTGCCACACCTGGGCACTGCAGCACTGGGGGCTGCTCTCAGTGAATGCAAGCCATGGCCTCCAAGGGAAGATCCTTTACAGAGCACCCCTTGAACAGAGAGCTCATTTAATCCCACAGGCTCACAGCACTGCAGCTCAGGTTCAGCAGTGGTACCACAACATGCTTCCCAGAGAGACTGTGGAAAGGGATCTGTCACCTTCAGATCACCCTCACCCCCCTCCTTCCCACCAGAGAGGGAAACAAAGAGCCAACAGCTTCACACTCTTACTTCTCTGCGCCTTTGACCAGAGCGATTTCATCTGGGGAGGAGGAGATGTAGGTGTATTTGCGTTCTGGGTGTGCCACCAGCCCATCCACCTGGTCTGCTTCCTTGATCTGAACCGTGTGGCACAGGCACAGGGCCCTCAGGAACAGCTCCTCACGGCTCTGGGCAGGAGGGAGGGAGGGCTCGTTACAGCTGAACGCCCAGCCAGGAGCTGCCCACAGAACCCTGGCAGCCACCAGCCCGCACAGCTCCCACCTTCTCAGCTTTGCCATAGTACTTGAGGGGCCCATCGGTCTGCGAGAAGCCATCCACCTCTGTGATGCAGTCTTTGTACTTGTGCCCGTCGATGCAGCACTCGATGAACTCCATGCTGTTCTCTGTCAGTGTCCCAGTCTTGTCTGTGAACACGTACTCCACCTGCAAGCACCAGGCAGCTGCCACAGGGCTGGGCAAGGAGCCCCCAAAGAGCCTGGGGCACCTCAGTGTGTCTGTGCCAGCGTGGAGGGCACCTGGCTATCTAACCCAATGCAAACAGACACAGCTGCCCCACTGCATCACTGCAGTTCTGCTCCTTTGTTTTCCAGCCTGTTGCACAGGTGGCAGGAGGCAGCTCCTGAAGAGTTAAAATCTGTCTCCAGGCTCTTCATTTTCCCCTCATTCTCCTTCTCGGGTCCTCTGCTACAGCCCTAGTGCTTAGAGAACTGCTGCTGCAGGTCTGCTGCCTCCTTTGGGGATTTTCATCTTGGAGCTGTATTTCAATTAGCTAATTGCTACTCCAAGTGTATTTTTATTATTGTTTTTAAAGCAAAATCAAAAGCAGGAGGCACTACACGTGCCCTGCACTCATCTCTCCCGCTGCAGATGAGAAGGGAAGCCTGAGCTGTCCCGGTGTCCCAGCGAGGCAGCAGCAGCACAGCTGCACGTGCTCTGCCCAGGGAGATGACTGGGCAGACATTTCCACTAACCCTCAGAGAGACACAGGGTTTTTAATTTTTAATTGAGGCAGCGAAAGCAAAGCACCCTGACACGCAGAGCGCTGCGCCTGATATTCCCCAAAATGGAAACAATCGGCGTGACCCAATTCCTGCTCTTTCATGCACTATTTATAACCTTATCTGGCTGGCAGAGCCAGTGGAGTCACATCAAACGGAGTGCCACCACAGCTCTGGGTGCAGCTGTGGCCCCAGGGCACTGCCAGGGATTGCCACAGCAAGGGAGGGCATTTCAGCCCCATTTTCATCCCGACAGACACGAACACAGCTCTGACCTGCCCCAGCTCCTCATTCAGGTCCGAGGTGTTCACCAGGGCTCCCTCTTGTATCTCTTCATCATACATCTCCTTGTCCCAGGAGATGAAGAAGGAGCCCAAGAACTTCTGCATCTCCACCGTGACGTACATGGAGACTGGGATGATAAAATTGAAGAGCACCATAAAGGACAGGAAGTCCGTGAACATCCGCAAGACCTGCAGAGGAAAGAGGAGAAGATGCAGCCTGTGGCTGTCAGCACACAGGGGCACTTTGCAGCAGCACCTCAGGGATTCTAGGCAGCTTCTCAGAAGAGGTTAAATAGGAAAGAACAACATGAAAATGAATACAGCTGAGACACAGGGCTAAATCCCATTTTCCTTTGGCACAGAAAATCCCACTGTCTTCTGCAGAGCTACCAGGAACACAAGCACATCTCACTGCTCCACAGTGACTAAAACAATGTTTCATAAGCACATTCCTCTCAAGAATATACTGCTACAGGCTCATCCTGACCCCAAGTCACCAGAAAAAGGAGCAGGTGGCTTGAGACCAGTCAAGCTGTGGCAAGGGTACAAGTGTGCAGTGACATCCCTGCTCATCACCCATCAACTCAATAACCCATCCAACCAAGATCTCTACACACTTACACTCACTCTCTCAGGCTTGACTGCCCACGTCTGGGCAAGTTTAACAAACTGCTTGACATGGCCTCAATTTAGGTTCACCTATTCATAAAAGATATCTCGAGTTCAGATGAGGACCCAGGTTACATCAGCTGCATTTCTACATTATACAGAATTTATTTATGCTTTGCCCCTGTTCCACACAAATACCACTGTGCACAAGCACGAGAGGGGCACAAAAGAAGCACAAACAGCAGGGGAGACCAAAGGAAACAACAGCACTTTGTGTGAGCAAACAGGACTCCCAGGGCTGGCAGCAGGCACTATCAGATTAAACTAAACAACCAAAGTAAGCTGGAGGAGGTGCTGAAATACAAATGCACTTACCTTGAACGTGTCCCTCTCTTTTTTAGTCTTCTCGTTGTACCAAGGCTCATCATTAAACGGATTACTCTGCCAGACATATTTCAGAGTTGTGCACACAGTGGCCTTGCCCAGTAAGATGCACAAATACACTATCAAGAAAGCGTTGATGGATCTGAAAAACAGGTTTCTTTTTTTAAATTCTTGCAGCTATTTTTATCGAGAAAAACATGTAAATAGACAAGAACAAGATTTCCTTACTTTTAAGAAGGGAATTACACAACAAGTGCTTTTGACACTGCTGATATTCAGGGTCAGGTTCATATATTTAAACATTTCTTAATTTTGTTTTTAAATAAAAAAGCTACTAAATGATGCTGCTTCTTGCAAGATATGTTTATCAAATACCCAGATTTTTCTATGCAATCAGAGAGCATCTGAAACAAAAGCCAGCAGATTAGGGGATTACTTCTGTACAAGCCACCCATTAGAAACAAACCCAAACCCAACAGGTTTTAGTGATTTTTTTTCTGGACATAAATACTCACTTCTCTACTGCAGACCGTTTCTGAGATTTCCCTTGGTAGTTGAGAGCCATTTTTGTTTCCATGCCAGTGTAGACTGCAACTCCTGCAGGCATCAAAGCAGGGCTGGTGAGGGACCCAGGGAACTGGGGGCCACCAGGGCACCGGTGCTCACAGCAGCTGCAGCCCCAGCTGAAGGAGGAGGCACCACCCAGGGGCTGCTCAGCTCCAGCAACTCTGAGGCTGCTCAGCAATGCCACTGCTGTACCCCAGAGCAGGAGCCATGGATCACACACAGCCAGGAGAAGCACCAGCCTCCCATCACATTTGCACTAAAACAATCAATCTCCACCACCAGTGTCTGAGGCTGTGCTCCCAGCAGAGCACCTGGGGACAGCTCCTTGCTCATCGTGTCTCAGGCAAAAGGAAAAGCTTGCTCTGGGGTGTTAACAGCCCTGCAGATAGAACCAGTGCCTCCTCACTGCACCCTGGCCACCTTGCAACCAGCTGGCAGGAAAACTGCAGCTGTACAGCCCAGGCAGACAGGCTGCAGAGAAGTGTGGTCCCTCTCCAGATTCAGGAGTGAACATCTACACTTGTCACCACTTATCAGAACTATTTAAATAAACAAACAAAAATAACTTCACCATAAATCTTCTTGGTATTTTTGAGGGTAGCACCTTTCAACAACAGGTTTTCAGGACCCAAAGACCTAAACATAAAATAAATTATAACATTACATCACTCAAAGAACACTCAAACTACTTTATAAATTAGAATAGAAAGATAAACAAAGTTTCCTTATGTCTGATTACATTATTTGTATGTTAAATTGGGGCCTTGACTGAGTTTGTTTTTCTCTTTATATAATTACATTTCCATTTCCTCCTACAAATACCATCCCCGATGCAAGATTCCACTCTTACTGTGGGACTTTCAGTAAGGCTTGTGAGGAATAACTGCAAAATGTTCAGATCCACTATGTTCCAGTACTTACATAAAAATGCAATGTTAAAATCATCAGAAGCCTGTCCATTCCAGCCCAGTCAGTCAATGGCACCATCAGAGCTGACAGCCCCATTTGTGTTTTGATTGCTCTTTGAGACCCCCAGCTTCTCTGCTGCTCCCAGGGTGCGAACAGACCCAGCAGGGCACAAATCCCATCCAGCCTGCTCTGGTGAGAGCCAGCTGTTCTGGATGGCTTTTGAACATCACTCGCTCATTTCTTCCATGGAACACTCTGACTGATGTTTGAGTTCTTGCTTACCTTCCAGTGACAATATTTTGTCATTGCCTGGTAAATTTGTGCCCCATTAGCAGGGCAGGACATTACCAGGTGGTCCTGCACTGCTTCCCCAAAAGGGGCTCCAACAAATCACAGGATGGCAGAAGGGAGGCCTCCTTTTAGAATTACATCTTTGGAATGGTTAAAGAAAAAAAATATTCCCAAATGATGGCAGGACAAGTTCAGATCTCTGAAATTCTCTGTAGATGCCCAACCCCTCTGAGGAGGGCTAACAAGCAGCTGCAGGACCAACCTGGCTACAGGCTCTTGGTTACTCCCATAGATGATAATCCTTCCAACAAACCTGTGAGAAAATATGAGAAACTTATATTACAAACACATTATAGACACTACAAACATAACAAAGAAAAGACATTGACAGGAAATGGAAGTAAATCCAGAGATTCCAAAACAAGAGAATCTGAGTTTAATGTTTCAGAGGGGTGGCTGTGCCCAGGACAGGGAGAAGCCACACAGCCAGCCATGCTCAGGGCTGCTTACACACCCCAGCACATCCCCATCACAGCCCAGAAAACCTCCCCAAGGGATCTGGCCACAGAGACCACTTACTCCTGGAGGTGTAAGCCCAAAGAACCTTAGAGGGAAGGGAAGAGCAGCCTAGAACAGGTACATGACCATCACTGCTCTGAGCTGACAAACATCAGCTCACTGCACCACAAAAACTGCACAGGGGAGGCTCTTCTGCAAAGACACTGAGCTTTGAGGGCTTTGCCATGCTCACACAGAGGAGGCCCAGCACTTGTCAGTGCCTTGAGACACCTTCTGGTCCCTGACACAAAGAGGAGCTTTGCTGAACTGCAGATGCCTCGAGTGCTGAGGGGGATGACCCAGGCAGCTGCAGGGCAGGCAGGGGGAGGCAGGGGACTCAGCCCGAAGAACCTTAGAGGGAAGGGAAGAGCAGCCTAGAACAGGTACATGACCATCACTGCTCTGAGCTGACAAACATCAGCTCACTGCACCACAAAAACTGCACAGGGGAGGCTCTTCTGCAAAGACACTGAGCTTTGAGGGCTTTGCCATGCTCACACAGAGGAGGCCCAGCACTTGTCAGTGCCTTGAGACACCTTCTGGTCCCTGACACAAAGAGGAGCTTTGCTGAACTGCAGATGCCTCGAGTGCTGAGGGGGATGACCCAGGCAGCTGCAGGGCAGGCAGGGGGAGGCAGGGGGGACAGACTCACTTGTAGAGGTCGGGCTGGGGCTGCTCACACTCGATGGTGGCCGTGAGGGTGTCGATGGCCTCGTCCGTGCAGAGCACGGTGGTGTCCCGCACCGCGTAGTGGGTCTGCACAGGAGCACAGGCACTGTCAGCACGAGCCCCAGCAGCACCCCCATCCCCACCTTCTACACCCCATCACTTCAAACGCCACCGTGCACAGGCCTGCCAGCCCCAGCAGCTCTGCCAAGCCCTCACCACGCTCCCACAAAGCAGCTGGAGCATCTGTCAGAGAAAGAATGAACTCACTAACGCTAAGAGAAACCACAGCAGCAAGCAGCTGCTGGGTGTCTCAGTAAGGCATCCACCAAAAGCACAGCATCCTTGGGTTTTCCCTGGGGATCTGCCCTGGCTGGGTGGAGGGGAGGCTGCAGGTGGCCCCCTGAAGAAGGGGCTCACCACCTGAGCTGGCTCCTGATGGTAACAAAACACCAGCTCCAGCAGCAGGGACCAGGCAGAGCACTGGCAGACTCCAAGCTATTTTTAGCAGCTGCTGCTGCAAAGGTTCATCTCTCATAATTAACTGAAAAGCCCACAAAGGATCTGCTCGCTGCCTTTCAGGCTCTATTTATAGGAGCTACTCCGAGCTCCGAGTCACGGCGGGCTGCCTCATCCATCTCCATAAACAAACCCATCACGGCGCTTCCTGGCTCCTGCATCCCTCCCTGCAGCCACGGCAGGAGCCGTGCCCTGCCCCGTGTGCCCTGCTGGCCTGCCTGCCTCTGCCAGCACACGTGGATGGACCACAGCTTTGGTGAAACAGGTCAAAACTGCTCCTGCAGCGCCCAGCCCCAAACCCAGCCCTCGCGGGGGGTTTTGCAATGCTCCATCAGCAGAGACGCTGCAGTCCCTGAGTGATACTTCAAAGCCACCTCCCAACTGATTCCGTGATCTTTACATCCTTTAGTGCATTTAGAAAACACATGTTCTGTTAGCTAACGTATGGCCAAAGATTTGTGCTTCAAAGACAGAGCCCTGACAAAATCTTTTGCATTTCTATTCCAGTTTCACTCCATCAGACACCTTTCCCATACCCCAACCTGACATGCCCCAAATACCAGAAAAACTCCCACCAGGAAGGCAGCAGATACCCCTGCAGCTGAGGTCTGCTGATTACCCAAATGTGCTTCCCTCACCCCCTTCTGCAGCAAACCCTGGTTCCTAATGTTAGATCTACCTCCCCAAACAGAGCTGGCTTTTCTGTTCCCTCTCCCCCTTCAAACTCATCCTCACCTCCTCACGAAACAGGAGACAGCTCCCAGTCACCTACAGGAACCCACAAACCAGGAAAAAACCACCACAGTGCTTGATATAGAAACTCAGCATCACATCTCCAGACTCACAAGTTGGTAAGAGCCAAGACTGCAAAAGTAATGTGAACTCATGCATATAATAAATCTGACACAAATAAGCAATAGCCTTTTAACATGTTAGCTATTTTTAGCCTCAAGCCACTTCCAAGCTCCAACTCCTCCTCACTAGTGGAGCAGCACTGTGCCACCAGCTCCCACTCAGGTTATCCAGCACCAGCTGACAGCTGCCCAATATGAATAATACACAAATCCCAGACAAACACATCAGATCCACAGTGGTATTCCCACCGACTTCACAGTGTGCTGGAATGAATCATGTCATGGTAAAGTATCTTCCAGTCCTACTACTGCAGCTGCTAGTATCTGTGTATTTATCAAATATACTTATCATATTATTATAATATTATTATACTATGTATTACACTTATGCAAATATTTATCAAACTCAAGTGCAACCAAACATTCATGTCTTCTGACGTATTATAGTTCTTTGTTGTTGTTTCTTTCCCTTAGTTTAGAGAAGGGGAGACAGAGAAAGAAAGAAAATAAACTGGAGATATTCATCCTGAGCAAAACCAGTATTAAGTTTCACTGCTTGCTTCAGGGAAAGGGAGGGAAAATCCCAGAAGCAGTGCTTTTCTCATGCTGGTGAAAATTCCCCAAATGAATCTAGACACAGTGCCCCAAAGAAGCCCCTGATCCCACTGGAAATGCTTGGTCAAGGAGCAGGAGTGCAGCAGGGGCTGGGAAGGGGCTGCAGAGCTGCAGGCACTGCTCCCCAGAGGCAGCAGAGCCCCCAGAGTGGCTGGAGCAGGCAGCTCTGACAGGCTGCCTGCAGGGCTGCATCAGTAAATGGCAATCCAGCTTGGGGCAGCAGCAGCCCTGGCAGCCAGAGCAGAGCACAAACCATGCCCCAGGGCTCTCTGCTGACACACCAGCACACACAGCAGCTGCTCGAGAGGCAGCCACAGGGATGGGCTCCTGGCAGCACCCCCAGCCCAGCACAGCCCGGGGCTCTCTGCTGACACACCAGCACACGCAGCAGCTGCTCCAGAGGCAGCCACAGGATGGGCTCCTGGCAGCACCCCCAGCCCAGCACAGCCCCTCCATGCCCCGGGGGCCAGGCAGCAGCTCCCCACGCTGCCCAGCCAGCCCCTGACCTTGAAATTGGACTCGCCGTCCAGGCTGGCTGTGGTGACGTAACAGGTGCCATCCGTGCTGCTGGAGGCCAAAAAGATCAGGTCACAGGGGAAGGTCTCATCTGCTTTCACTTCCACTATGTCTCCAACCTGGGAGAAAGGAAACATTCACATGAAAAGCCCTCTGAGTTATGAGAGGAGTATGATTCAGCTTCTCTCAAAGCCTAAGAGGCAAGCTGGGGTGCAAGAGGAGCACAGATTCTGAACATCACTCCAGAGCCTGATGGGATGATCCAGCCCTGCACTGACTCAGAGCACCCACGTGGCACAGTCAGTGTTTATTTCTCTGCTAAATCTTGATGGAGCAAGAGACTGTACTTGCCTGAAGTGTGGTGTGATAAATTAACATCAAAGCTAAGTGTGCTTTCCTGGTGTCCTTGGGAGAGCAGGAAATAGAAGAGGACTGCCTGTCCTGGCGAAGTGCAAAATGCTGACAGATCTGTCACCTGTCAGCCCCAGTACAGCTTTTGTGAGAAGCTTTTCAGAAGAAATCAAAGGCAGCTTCACTCCTTAACTGGGAGCAGCTCTGGGAGCATCTCATCTGGAAGTGAGCAAGCTGGGGCAGCTCTAACCCAGGACACCCTCCTGCCCTGCCTTGTCCCTCAGCACACAGCTCTGTGCTCCCATCACCCCGGAGAGAGCCACGTGCAGGCTCTCAGTTAACAGTTACCTTGATTTTTTCACTCTCTTTCCGCACTTGCTTTGCATTTTCCACAACAAAGACGTTGCTCTTGTTCACTTCGTTGTCAGCCCTGTGCCTCAACCAGTCCTCGTAGCCCTAAG
The DNA here is from genome assembly GCF_014805655.1 of Passer montanus. Taxonomy (NCBI): domain Eukaryota; kingdom Metazoa; phylum Chordata; class Aves; order Passeriformes; family Passeridae; genus Passer; species Passer montanus. The sequence goes on from NW_024369818.1 coordinate 821,136, forward strand.
GCACAGACAAACTCAAAGTGAGTAAACTCATGGAAAAGGAGGAGTGAGGATCAGAGGGACACATGAAAACAATGAACAAGGCAACCGTCCCCAGACCTCCTTCATGCCTGACAAAACATCAACCAGAGTGGCTCAGACTGAATCAATTCATTTAACAACCTTCATATGCATATTTGACAGATTCAGAACAGATTAAAATAACACAAAAATAATCTATATGCGGGGCATGCAACAAGCAGCTAAACTACTGAAACACATTTCTATTATTCTCAGCTTTGGTAAGAACAGACTGATAATATGAATAATACACCCAGCAGCCTGCAACTCGTTCTATGGTAACGCAGGATGAGACTCTTCCTCTCCAGTCTTCACTGGAAGAATAAGCACTGAGATTTGAAGCAGAGAGATTTTATTCTAGCTCTCCCTTTCCAGCCCCCGTAGATGAAACTTCTTTTTTTATTATTCACTCAGGAAATTTTAAATGGCATGTGTGCCTGTGATGGGAGGCAAAAGGTCTCTTCACACCGCAAGATGAGGAGTGCACGTTTTCAGGACTAGCTGAGTGGCTGAGCAGAACCTGTCCTTTCCACCTACCAACACGGGAGCAGAGCGTGGGCTGGATTTGGAGCACGTCTCTGCAAGGACTCAGGGAGTGCTTCCAAGAAGAGGAAAAACATTCAAATAACACCAGACCTAAGCAGAAAGCTTTACTGACCCTGGTGGCCCGCTTTCCACAGCACAGGGATGCTTTACACTGCCAGAACAGGAGGCACCAACCCCCACACTCACAGTGCAGCCTCTTGAGAAGCACCAGCACCATCTCACCTCTAAGAGGGTGCACCAAACCTGCCAGCACATGTCAGTGGCTTCTGAGCATATTTAAATATTAAATTTAAATATTCTCTACCTGTCCCCAAGAGCATCTCCTCCCACACTGACAGCTGTACCTGTTTGATGGCTGTGACAGTGATGACAAAGAAGAGAGGGAGGCCACTGGTCACTGGGCTGGTTGGGGTGTCCACTATCACCTGCAGGGAGAAGAACACTGCTGAGCCCTGGCTTTCAGGCAGCAGAACAAACCAAGACTTGGGTGACGGGGGAAAAGGGTGCTTATCCCAGTGAGGGCAGGTCAGAGCCCAGCACAGGAGAAAGGGAAGGAAGGACTGGTGGTGAAAGGGAGGGCAGCACCAGCCATCTTGAACCACTGACACTGGGAGGCTAAAAATAACACCCATCAGCCCAAATTACCTACGAAATACACTGCAGAACAGAACATGAATATTTCAGTAAAACAGAAATGCAGGCTTTGTCTTTAGGCTCTCAGATGTGGAGCTCAGAGGATGGTGTGGGCACCATGGCTGCAGAGGGGCCCTGGGGCAGAGCTGGATCCTGCCTGGGCTCACTGCAGTGCTCCAGCCAGCACCAAGGAAAGACCAAACCCTCTGATCACCAGGGAAGCCTGCAGGCTGTGGGGAACTGCTGCTCTGCTGGCTGGAGCAGGACCCAAAGGGTGAGAATGGCAGGCCCATAAGGGGCAGGAGCACCACACCAAAGCAACACACCACAAACTGGTCATGTTCCCTGCTGCTCCTGGAGACACTGGGAGCACGAGCAGCAGATGAGGGCTCCGATGAAAGGGACAGGGAAGCTCAGCAGAAAGGCTTTGTGTCCCCACAAAGGGACTTTGTCTCTTGTTTGTGCTTCCCCAGCACGCTCACATAGCAGCAGCATTTGGATATTTATTGTCCCAGGCTGCCTGCAAAAAGCTGTGCTAAGGACAGGACTCCTCTTATCAGCTACGTGGACATTTTTGACTATGAAATGCTGTACACTGCAATGTTACCCTGCATTACTGAACCCAGAGAGAACAGCCAGAAGATTCTGAAGTGGAAGAGATACAGCACAAGAAGCAGCCAGATAAATGGCAGATGAGCTGAGCAGGAGGAGGGTAAACCAAGATAAACACCAAATATATTTCCAGGTACACAAAGCCCTGGCTCAGTCAAATGGGTGTAAAGTGTCCCCAAGCAGAAAGCCTGGTGGAAACCACACTGTGGAGGAACAGCTCTGAGAGAGGACAGTGCCAAGTGTCACACAGACACTGCACACAGCACATGTAATGGCCAATCACCAGGGCAGTGCCATCAAGCTTAGGCCAGTAAGCCAAATTATCTTGCAAAAATTGGACAGGTCTTGGGAATCCAAGAAGAACTTTGGCTTTCTGCTGAGAAAGGCAAAGTGGAGGACCCCCTGCTCCCAGCAGGAGAGTTTCCTGCACTGGACAAGTTATAGTTGTACATATTTATATTAAAAATACACAATTTCTGTCCACACAGACATAGCAACACAATATCAGATGAAGTGCCTGGAATAATTCATATATGTATTTAGAGTTTGGACTCCCTGCAAAAACCCTTCCCCTTTGTGGCTGGTGAAAAGCTGAGGGACACACAAGCAACAAGCCGGGAGAAAGGCAGATGCCTCTGAAACTATATTGGTTTAGGACTGGTTTAGGACTTCAACAGCTTAATTTGAATCCACTTAAAAGTGACCAAGTCCTCCTGTTACTTAAGAGTTTCTTCTGAGGAGATTCCTTAGGACACTAAGGACCACGCTCCAAAAGTTATCTCCACTTTCCTCCTCAAAGAGACTCTCTGCAGCTTCCTAAAACAGCTTATTGCCACCAGCTTGGTCTGTCAGCAAACACACAGGACTTTGCTCACTCCAGGCCAGCCCCTTACACCAGGAGAGTCCCTGCAGGCTCCCGTGAGAGCTGCAAGAGATGAACCAAAGGAATCTGTCTCTGTTTGTATCGTGTTTTATGTTGAAGGCACCTACTCTGTCTTACAAAGAGCTGGGTCTGCAATCACAGAGAAACAGATATTTTGATTAAATGTTTCACAACAGGTAGTGCAGATGCACCAGGCAATTCCCCCAGCACTGACACTTCACTCCTCATGCAGCACTCAGCGGGGACAACCCCATTAACTCACAAACATTTAAATGAATCTTTATATTCAAGATACAGGTGGCGTTTTTCAAGGTATAACCCTTGGTACTGAAAATGAACAGAGTGGCCTTGAGTGCCTTTTCAAGGCAAGGGATGTCTCAGCATGACAAGCACCTGGGCCAGGGGGGTGCCAGGCTGGGCTCTGCTCAGCTGGCTTTGTTTGTTCTCTAATTGACCACGAGGGCTGTGTCCTGATTTTAGGGGAGCTCACAGAATAAAGGCAAGGAGGAACAGCCAGGCTCCTCTCTGCCCTGCACAGACCTGTGCCTAGAATGGGCAAGCAGCTAGACAGGCCCAGTTTGTAGCTATAATCAGGAATATTCCGTGTTCGCCACGGCCAGAGGGTCAATAGATAACTTGTAATAGCACGTCACTAAGTGGCCAGCTACACAAAAAGGACATCCTGACTCCAGGGTATCGCTTCAGTTCAAGGCAAATTACAAATTGGGTCTGACAAAATGGAGCAACGCCAGCGAAATGAAGAGATGGAGGCAAGCCAGCTGACGGCAGAGTAAATTGGCCTTGGGTGTCACACTGCCAGAGGAGCCACACGCGGCCGTGAGGGATCCCTGCTCCTGCAGCAGCCACAGGGACTGGGAACCAGAGCCCCTTACGGCACAGGCACAGCATTCCAGGCACTCATCGCTTGAACAGGAGCCTGGGAGAGCGTGACAGCCCTGTCCTGAGAGCCACGGCCCAGTCCTGAGAGCCACGGCCCCAGCCCCACAATCCCAGTCCCCAGAGCCACGGTCTCAGTCCCCAGAGCCACCAAAAAGCTCCTACCTGCACGAGGAAGATGATGAGGAAGTAGAAGTTGGCAATTCTTCGGAACTGCTCAAAAAGGTTCTTCGGGAGGAAGTTCCAGAGGGTGTACTGTGGGGAGAGAGGGGCACTCAGGCACGGCTGGCAGGACCAGAGCCACAAAGCAGGAGCAGTCAGCACAGGGGGGAGAGCAGCCCTGCTCTGACACGCCGAGGGGAGCTGGCTGAGCAGCCTGGAGGGCCCCAGAGCCACGCCAGGAGCACAGTGCACCTGGTGCTGAGATGCCACCACATTCCTGCTCCAAATTCCTGCTCCAGATCTCTGACTGTTCATTGCTCCAGCCGAAGTGCTCACAGTGAGACAACTTTTAAAAATCCATTTGTACACAGGTGAGTTCATCACAACATAGCCCACAGTGGATACATCTTCTCCAATTCCCCAAATCATTTAGAGCTGCTTTTGTTAACAAAAAAAGGAAAAAAAGCCATGCTTGCCCATACAAATTCAGCATTAGGTTGTGCTTCATTATAATTTTAAGGAGGCTGCTGAATCATTTACATTGGAAAGCATGCGGAATTTAAGAACAACATGGAAAATAATGGGTTTAATATCTATCTTTCAGTCTGTCTGGAATAAAACAAAATAAGCAGTCAAGTCTCAAGACCAATGTCCACTTAATTATGAAGAGACTGGACAGGTCCCAGGCCTAGCAAACATAAAAGGAAAAAAGAGCAAGGACATAACATTCAGAAATAAATCAAGGAAGAACTAAAATTAGTGCTAAAGCAAACCATTTGTCAGGGAGGGAGCTGAGCTGGGGGAAGGTGTTCTCACTGAAGGCCCTCCTGCGTGCCAGGGAAACATCAATGGCAATGCTACACAAATTAAACATGGACAGAATGAAAGCTTTTCCCAAAAATAAACCCAGACATTCAAAAACAGATAAGATCCAAGATGTACAAAGAAACAAAGGAGAGGGAAAAACCCCTTTGCAGCTGAAGTACAGCAAAACTGAAGCCCAAGTGCATGCTGAGCACCAGGAACCCTGAGCACTGGCATACGTATCCAGCTGTGTTGACAATATGGAATGCCACTTGTTTGATATTTCACTCAAATTGGCTCCAAATCTTTAGAAATAGCTTCATGAATGTCATGGAAAAAAAGCTAAGCAGAAGGCAGATGGGTGTCATCACAGTTTTCCACCATAAACAAAAGCTGCATTAATACCATATGAATGTTTCCCCCCTTTCATCCAAAGGGATAAACAGAGCATGGTTATTTTTGTCCTATCTCAAGAAAGAAAAATCCCACTGAATAAAATAAAAGAGGGAATCATATTTTTACGTCCCTTCATAAAACAATGCCACTCGCTTTTGCAAATCTGAGCTGCTGTTATCTCATGTTGTATTATACACCTAACCTGTCTTTTCTTCCCAAAGGGGATGCCAGAAAACTTTAAAAAACACACCAAAAAATCCCCAACCCCACAAAAATCAACGTGTCTATTTGCTTTGCTCCCATCCAGCCTACAAGAAAGGAGCTTGCCCACACCCCCACTGGCATTGATAGGGTAAAAATAAAAAAAGAGAGAGAGCCTGGTGTAAGGAGCACCAGGCTGCTCCACTCGCAGAGACACCTGTGCCTCCATCCTCGAGGAACTCGGGCTCTGCCAGCTCCCAAACCCACCACAGAGGAGAGCAGGGGGCTCACCTTGGAGGAGACGATCCTGTTGTCACAGAACTTCTGTGCCACGTAGGCCTCGGTGTCCGGCACGGGCCGGTGCCCCACCAGCACGGTGCGCGTGCCCACGCGCTTCTCCTCGCCAGCACACTGCGGGCCAGCAAAGGGACAGACAGCGGTTAGCTCCAGGGAAACTGGGACTGTATTCCTGCTTCCAGCCCCTCAGTGCACTGCCCTGCTCGCCAGCAAAGGGACAGACAGCGGTTAGCTCCAGAGAAACTGGGATTGTATTCCTGCTTCCAGCCCCTCACTGCACACTGCGGGCCAGCAAAGGGACAGACAGCTGTTAGCTCCAGGGAACCAGGGACTGTATTCCTGCTTCCAACCTGGGACTGTATTCCTGCTTCCAGCCCCTCAGTGCCCTCACTGCTCACTGCGGGCCAGCAAAGGGACAGACAGCGGTTAGCTCCAGGGAACCTGGGATTGTATTCCTGCTTCCAGCCCCTCACTGCACTGCCCTGCTCACCAGCAAAGGGACAGACAGCTGTTAGCTCCAGAGAAGCAGGGTTTGCACTCCTGCTTCCAGCTCCTCAGAGCACCGTGCTGCTTGCTGGGAACGAGGCGGCTGGAAATCAAAAATTCACCTCCATGCCCCAGCCAAAGCACGGAGGATGAAGAACATGTAAAGTCATCTAGCAAAAGCAAGGATGTGCTGAGATGACACACGCCTTTGGTCAGCATCAGCTCAGGACCACAGCCTGTCCTACACCCCACCAGCACAGGTCACTGCACTGCTGCCCCGTGCAGGACAGCTGCTGCCTGCATCTGCAGCCTGTGCCACCTGGTTTTTCCTTCTTGAAGGATAGTGTGTCTTTATCAAGCACTTCAAGGCATTAGAAATATAATTCAGCATCTACACACCTCATCCCAGTCCTGACCTGGAGAATCCTTCAGCTCTGGGTTTATTCACTGCATGGAGGACAATGGCAGCTGCACCCTCCCTTACACTCACTCTTCTGTCCAACCCCCAAACCCATGCAAAATGTCTCACCACCACACTGGTACACACAGATTTAGTGCTCAGCTCAAAAACCCAAAAGGGTCTGCTTCTGCTATTTAAAAATCTCAGCTAAAATCACGAATGATGAAGCAGACAGTTTCACAGCACAAACTCCTCAGGATGACACACATGGTGCTGGGAAGCCAGCTGGGCTTGCTGGGGGTTTAATTTAAAGCAGAATGAGATGTCACAAGTGAATGTCAGCCTCCTGTCATGGGGGCCTGATGACAGCCCCGCTGCTCTGCAGCAGGACAGGGAACTGCAGCAGAATAACCTCAGCAGGGCTGCCCTGCAGGACAGCACAGCCCAAGACACCCGTGAGCAGCAGCAGAATAACCTCAGCAGGGAAGCAGGGCTGCTCTGCAGGACAGCACAGCCAAAGACACCCATGAGCAGCAGCAGAATAACCTCAGCAGGGCTGCCCTGCAGGACAGCACAGCCAAAGACACCCATGAGCAGCAGCACGGGGCTGCAGCACAGACCCAGCCACCCCTCAGGGGTGACAGCACCCTGCAAACCACAGACAGACCCCCCTACCCAAAGGGGAGGATGCTAACACATACTAAACAAAGCACCTGAATGCACCAAAAGTACCAGAGCGCCTCTATTTCAATGTAACTCTTCAACATTTCCAACTTCTGGTAGCTTCTCTCAAAACCTTTCCCAGCCTGTGACGAAGGTGAGGCCAGGCAGGTCCCCCAGCTCCCAGGGGCTGAGGAGCACCGTGAGCTCTGTCTCCACCAGCCTCCAGCCCTGGCCAGCCCAGCACACTCTGGTTTCTCAGTGAACCAGAAAACTTTATTTTCAAAAGCAACAGAACTGTGCAATAGTTTAAAAATCAGCTTTTCACTGAATAAAGGTTCCTCTTTCATTTAATGAAGTGTCCTTGCCACAGATGCTCACAGCCAAGGAAGAAGACCTGGCCAGCATCAGGAAGCATTTTGTGATGCTGAACTTAAAATTACACAATGAATTTAAAATACTTACTAAGAGCAAACAGGGGAAGAGGGGTGAGGGGAAAAGAGTGGTGTTAGACCAGGGTAAGATTTCCTTAGAGCTCAGTTTTCGAATTTTAAAACATGAACAGGGAACATATTTGTCAGTCTATGGTTCGAGGGCATTATCAGGCAGCAGGGCTGCTAAAACCCCAGCAAACACTCTTCATACTGCACTTGGCCATACTAATCCTCAACGCTACAGCCTGCTTGCTTTGAAACCCCACCAGAGCAGGTGCCAGAACTGCCAAGTGCCTGTCCCGGGTCAGCTGCCCAGGCTCAGCTTCTGCAGATGGATGCTCTGGGAGCCCAGGACCCAGCTCAGCATCCCCCGTCCTAAGGGCTCATCACAGGCAGCCTGGCAAGGTGCAAGCAAAACCCAGCCAGAGAAAAGGTGCCCTGAAGAAAAACACACTAAGACAGAAGGCCTGGGACTAGCTGCTGCCTGGCTCAAGTGTCAAACCCAAGAACTTAAACAGTTAAAACAGGCGGACATGGAGCAGCAACAGCCAAACGGATCCTGCTGCACCAGGAGCAGGATCTGCCCAAAGGAAGCAGCAGCTCTTCCCTTCCTCTGTTTCCCACCCATGTCTGCACCCCTGTAACTAAAGAAGTGTTTTTGCACCATGCCTATGGCTGGGGAGGTGTGCTGCTGCTCCCACTGCAGCCAGCCTCACACCCCCAGGCTGGTGCTTAGAGCAGCAGGATCCTCATGCCCCTCAGCATGTCCCTGCACTCCTGGCAGGGCCAGCAGGGACCACCTCCACCAGCTCCCAGACTGGGCAGGGCTGGCACAGTCCCAGTGAGGGAGTGCCACCATGCTCCCAGCCACGGCAGCAGCAAACGGCACCTCTTCTGCAATACAAACCAGACCCAAAAAGGCTCCCTGATGTACCTGCTGCATGATGCAGGTGCCAGCCACACCTGAGCAGGAGGAGCAGGAGGCAGAGCCACCCATCCACGCCACAGCAGCACCAGCAGCTCGCACAGACGTCCCCACGCCGTGCCCTGCCCAGGCTCTGGAGCCAGGCGTGCCTGGGGACATCCCTCCAGCACGGGGGGAAGTGACAGCTTCCCCTGCCCGCTGGCACGGCCCAGAGCCAGCAGGGTGAGGGTCTGCCACTCACACGCACTGCCACGGAAACCAAGTTCTGCTTCCAGCACTTCTGAAAAGCATTTTCAACTCCCAAGGATTTCCTGACTATCCACGGAGAGCACAGTGCACGTGAGGCCTCAGAGCAGAGGAGAACCCAAACCCAGGCGTGGTGACCAAGGCACACCGAGTTCAGCACCAGCTCCCAGGAGGGCTTTCACCCCCCAATCCCCTCTGTTCACCTGCAGCATCACCTACACAATGAGGGCAGTGCCAGGGTCAGAGTGGCACTGTAACCCCACGGAGCATCCCAGCCCTCCCTCCAGGGTCTCACCCGGCTCCCAGCCCTCCCTCCAGGGTGTCACCCGGCTCCCAGCCCTCCCAGCCCTTCATTTCCCATTCCCCCAACACCCCACACAGTCACACTGCCCAGAGCCACAGCAGAAGCTGGAAGGCTCCACAGCCCATCTCGGTCCAGCCCCAGCAGGTGAGCAGAGCCCAGGCTGCAGCAGGAGGGGCTGGCTGAGCTCAGCAGCTCAGAGCTGTCCCTCCAGGAGCCCAGGCAGCCCTCCGGGTCGTTAATAGATTGCTACGTCTTAATAAGGGCTCTCAACGGAGACTTTGAGGCAGATTTAGGGAATAACTGCCAGGCTTTTGGGAAAATTGTAAAATATGCAGATTAGCAGGGAGAGGATTTAGACGACTTTTTCCAACTGCCTTTCATGAAAAATTTTAATTCTGATGGCAAAAAAAAGAGAAAATATTACTTGGATGCAATTGAAGCAGCTGCCTTGCTGCCCACTGGGTTCTACACAGCCCACAGCTCACAGTGCTGGAGTGAGCTGGTGCAGGCAAACGCCAGGGTTTCTCCTGCTGCTTAGAGCCAAGCCTGCCAAAAGGATTATTCAAGAAAACAAAGAATTGCATTCCCTTCCTAGGCACTTTGTCACCTCCCTGGTGGTGTTTGTGAGAGCACGGGGAGAAGCAGAGCTGTCTGGAGGGACCAGCAGTGCAGGGACAGTGCCAGGAAGCCACTCTGCACTGTCCCACCGAGCCCGGGGGATGGGGGGATGCAGGGATGTGGGGATGCAGGGATGGGGGGATGCAGCAGGTACCACAGCCCCATGCTGCACCGTGTCCCTGCCAGCCAGGAGGCTCCAGCAGCTGGCAGCAGCACCAGGGGACACTGCATACACCAGGAACCGAGAGCAGGGAGGGAAGGAGGCACTTCTGAGCAGAGCACCATCCTGTCTGCATCACCTAAATGTGGCTCTGTCCTACAATGCTTCAAGCTCCTGTTCCACTGCCCCGGTGCCTAGCCAAGCCCACCAGTGAGTCAGCCTCTCAGCAGGGCACCCAAACCAGCCTTCTCCTGAGGGAGCTCAGCTGGAGCACAGCACAGAGCCAGGCTCAGCTCACGGGGGAAGCTGAGGCTGCTGTGCCCATCCCCAGGCTGGCATCCTGGCTTTGCCCAGGGCAGGTCCAGGGCCCAGCTGCACCACATGGCTCACAGGGCTGCTGCTGCAGCACCCCTTCTCTGCCAGGGAGGACTCACATGTGAATGGGTTCTGGAAAATGCTTTGGTGTAACCCAACCCTCCACACCTGCACCTTTTATAAAGCCCATGTTCTGGCAGAAGCAGCAGCTCTGAAATCAAGGCATTAGGGGGATAATGCCCATTTTCTTACATTGCTCTAACATAGAAAACTCATCTATGTGCCCATGGAAGATCACCTGAGGCCTGGCACTCCACTATAAATTTTTCTTTGAGGAGACAAGAACAGGTACGATTGGAAGGTATCAGGCCAGGAGTAAAAATGCCCACGAATGCAATTAATAACCCAACATCCTGATGACTTGAATCTGTTAGAGCGTTACACAGAGAGGGCAGAATTACCTCTGCAGCCCACAGCAGTCCCCAAATTCTCTGCCTGGGTTTGGGCAGCTGTCCCTTCGTGCCCCCTTCCCCTTCTCCATGTGTGCCCTCCTCCCACAGGAACAGGATCCTGCCTGTCCTGAGAGCCCCTCTCAGCCCCCTCCCCACTTTCTGGGATCCATCACAGCACCACGCAGCACCCAGGTGGCACCAGATAAAAGTTGCAAACCTGGGTAAAAATTAGCAAGCCTGGGTAAAAATTAATGGAGTTAGGCTGAGTTCAAGAGGAGAGGTGAACCTGTGCTCGGCAGCCTCCGCTGACAGGCAGCCACTCCAAGGGGACTATTTCTAGGGCAGCTGCAAACAGAGGGTTTAATTATATCCCCCATATGGAAAGCAAGTGTCTGTGCTACCTTCTGGCCCTGTTTCCAGAAAAAAAAGCAGCAGCAGAAGTAAAACTAAAAAAGCACCAGCGTTTGATTTACTACAGTTCCAGAAAACACCAAAACCAGAACTAACTAGTAAAAAAAACTTCTCCTTTCATGTTTGCTGAAGATAACTTTAAGCCAAAACGTAAACACAAATAAGTCATAGAAAACAGAGCTAATAAAAACCACAGGCATTTTAAAAAATCATCTGCTAAACCCAGAGATTATACAGTACAAGTACAAAGCTCAATTTGAATGAACTCACAGCTTATATTAAATATATGTAAAAGAAAGATTAAATCACATTATTAGGCTTCAATCTCATGAGTAGTTTAAAGTCTAATTGCTCCTGTATTGTTCCATTTATCATAAAAGTTGTAGAGAAGGCGACCTGATTTACAAAAAAAGCTTGCAAAAGTAACAGCACCTCCCCAAACAGCCTGTTCTAGCTCCTGTTTCATTTAGCCTCAGAAGAACAAAGGAAAACACAGCCACAATTTTAAAACGCTTCCATAAATTCACAGTAACCTCCCCAAAACATCCATCAGCCTCATTGCCCGACCGATATATTTTTAATTGAGATTTCTTCTTGCCAGTTTTCCCACAACTCTCTGTCCTTAGTCATTCCTGTGAGGGCACAAGTGGTGCTTTGAGAACACCCTCAATAATTCAGCAGCTCGGACTGTGCTTACCCACAGCGACCACATCTTCCAGCAGATCTGATTTAGAGAGAGCTCCGTGGATCAGCACCAACCCCAGGCTCCCTGTCCCCGTGGCAGGGTCAATAACATGCACAGACCTTGGAAAAAGCAGCCAACCAACAGAACCTGGAACTCTGGGAGCTCTAGGTGCACGGGGAAGGGCTGAGGGCACACACTGCCGACCTCATTTCCCACTGGATGCGACTCTGCTGCCCACTCCGAGCAGGATGGGCAGCCTGGTACCTTGGGAAGGCAGCAGGTTGAAATTTAAACCAGGATCCCTTCTGCTGGGCTGAGGCTGAAGCTCCCACTGGTATTGCAGCCAGGGACAGGACGTGACCCAGGGAGTGACTGCTGGGTCACACCAGCTCCAGCCAAGAGGGGGGCAGCAGGGGCAACCAGGAGAGCCCCCAGCCCCAAAGAGGAGCCTGGGAAAAGGGCAGTACCTGCAGGTGATGGGGCTCAGCAGCCAGCCCTCATCCCTGGGAGGATGCAGCAGCACAGGATGAGCTCCAGCACAGCACTGGGGGGCAGCCATGAGAGCCCCCAGCCCCAAAGAAAGGGCAGTACCTGCGGGTTTCACAGGTGATGGGGCTCAGCAGCCAGCCCTCATCCCTGGGAGGATGCAGCAGCACAGGATGAGCTCCAGCACAGCACCAGAACAGAGCACAGCATCCTCACAGCACGGGGAGTGCAGCCACGGGAGGGGCACAGCCCCAGCCCACCCCCATGTCCCCCCTGTCCCCAGGAGCTGCTGCCTCGCTGTGTGCTCTGAGAGGGAGATCACCTCCAGCAAGGACAGGAGAACAGCAGAGCCAGCCAGGCTGCACTTCCTGGAAAAGCTGACTTGGCCAACAAAGCCACTGATAAAAACCAACAGAGACACGGCTGGGTGGAGAGAACGGGGGAAAAGGCTACTTGAAAGATTTTGTAAGGGTGGAGAGAGGAAATACAGAAGTTTTTTCCCTCTGTAATAAATCCAAAGGAGAGCCCAGCCCTATCCTGGACCTGAGGAGTGCTGTGCACAGGGGTGACAGCTCGAAAGACCTTTTTTGGCACGGATTTTGTTTTTCCTTCTGGAGGCAGTCTACCCTCAAACCGGGCAGCTCTGCATCTCCCCAGCAAGCATGCCACAGCGGCTGCAACCAGAGCTTCTGTTCAGCAGCACTCTGCACAGAGCCAGGCCCTCGAGTGATGCAGAAATCCAGCCCCAGCCAGGACCCGCTGGGGCAGCGTTTCTCCAGGGCTGCTGTCTGCTGCAAAATCTGCTGCTCCTGCTCAGAGCCACCGACCTTCGCAAGTTCTCAGCATCTCAATTCTTCTCTTCCCTGCCCTGCTGGCAGCCAGGCTTATGAAACCATTGCTCATCTTGAAATACAGGCAGCAGATCTTTATTTTTGGCAGCCCAAAAGAAAAGTTCGACCAGCATGCCGCCAGCATATAAAACTCAGGCTCATAGGAACACTTCAGGCTGGAGAACAGAAAAAGGACTTTGAGTAAGAGCCAAATGTTTTGCAGAGGTCACAAAGCAAATACAACGAGGTCTTCCTGTCTTCAAAACTCTTCCTCCCTCCTCTCCCCGGCTCAAGCTGTGCACATATGTCTGTTCATCAGCAGCTATTTTAGCAGGGCAGCAAGCTCTCCAGAGCAGTGATTTGGCCTGGCAAAAATTGAAATAAGAGCAAAATGGAAAAAACCCTCCCAACTGTCAGTGCTTGCACCACCCAGCAGAGCTATAATTTGTTGGTTTTCCCGTTGTTTTCTGGTCCTCAAAGCCTCAGCTCTTCAGTTATGGAAACAAAAAACCCCTAAATACTATGTTATATATCCCAGCCCGGCCAGACGTTACTCTAACCTCCGCCACCTACAAACATTTTGCCCCTTTTTAAGTTTTCCCAGCATTTGAGAGCCAGGCTGCCTGGCGAGAGGCCCATTTCCCAGAGCAGTTTCTCCCCTTTCCCCTGGGAAGCAAGCCTGCCTGGCTGAGCACGCTCCAGGGCAGAGGCTGCAGGCTGCCCTGCCAGGGCACACCTCACCCAGCACAGCGCCCAGAGGGCAGGGCTGGCCCCAGGGCTGCCCAGAGCCACCCCCAGACCCAGCAGTCCCAGGAGGGAGGGGAGGGCAGGTCCAGCCTGCAGGGACCCCCGGGTCCTGCACAGCATCCCGGGGTGCCTGAACCCCCCCAAGGTCCCAGCACCTCCCAAGCTCCTCACTCACACGGGTTCAGAGCAAGCTTTTCAACGCCAAAACCATAAAAGCTGTGGTTTTCTAACTCTGTCCCTTGCTGTCCTACAGACAAATGGTTCCACAGAAGCAGCAGGAGATGGAGGGAAGAGAGGCAGAATCACCTACTTCACCCCTTGCTCCAGAGCCAAAATCAGCTGCACATGACCCAGACCACACCGGGAACATTTCCATCTCTGGGTACCACAGTGACCAACAGATTCATCCCTGGGGCTTGCAGGCACAGCCACACCAGGATGCTGGATCAGTGAAATCCGCCCAGCCAGCACAGAAATCCTCACCATGCGGCCCAGAGCTGTTTATCTGCAGGAAATCCTTTGGCTCCTGTTGCAGCAGGGCTGGGGAAGGCAGCAGGGCAGAGCAGAGCAGTGCCCAGCAGAGCAGGGCTGCAGGCACAGGCTGGGATGGCAGCAGGGCAGAGCAGGGCAGTGCCCAGCAGGGCTGCAGGGCAGAGCAGAGCAGGGCAGTGCCCAGCAGGGCTGCAGGCACAGGCTGGGATGGCAGCAGGGCAGAGCTGGGCAGTGCCCAGCAGAGCCGCAGGGCAGAGCTGCAGGCACAGGCTGGGAAGGCAGCAGGGCAGAGCAGGGCAGTGCCCAGCAGAGCTGCACACACAGCCTGGGATGGCTGCAGGGCAGAGCAGGGCAGTGCCCAGCAGAGCTGCAGGCACAGGCTGGGATGGCAGCAGGGCAGAGCTGGGCAGTGCCCAGCACAGCAGCAGGCACACAGAGCTGAGGTTTCCCTGGCCCTGGCACCTCAGCCTTGGGGTTCCCCGTGGTCCCCCCAGCTGCAGAGCATCCCCGGGCATGGCTCAGCCATCTCCAGCCCAGTCTTCTCCTTAGCCAGGCACCCAGGCCAGGCCGTTCCTGCTCTCACAGTCACAGCTCCTTCTCCCAGGGTTTCCTCTCTCTGCCCCTTCCCACCCTGCACTCACTGCAGTGGAAAGTCCCACTCCCACCCAGTGAATGCCCCAGGGGAAGCCAGCCCACGGGAACGATGTGCTCCACAAGGTCAGTGTGGCTGACACAGGACAGCAGCCCTTGGGGCATCACAGCTGATTTTACTGCGCTCCCTCCCTGAGCAAACAGTGCAAGAAAAGGTGAGCTGTAAGGAAGGAGGAAAAAACAAAAAGAATAAAAAGCTTCCACTACTCACCCAACAAAAGCAGCATGCAAAACACCACCCAGAGCAAACAGAAATAAAATTCATTAATACTGCATTTCGAGGCTGGCTTTGCAGCCCCCTGAGTGCAGCCTGAGTCCCTGCAGACAGCAGCTGCCTGGCTTGGTATGACTGCTGGGGAGGAATTACACAGAAATCATAATAAAGGATGGAAGGGCTGCTCACAAAAGTGGATTTTTTTTTTCCTCCTGCATTTAATTTCCCGGCAGTGAGATTTATTTTTTTTATTTTTTTCCCCTCCTAAGCCAATTGAGACTCCAGCAGCAGAGCACAGCGTCGCTGCAGTCAAGCAGTATTTAATTTGTATTACTGCTGAAGAGATCTTGGATGGCAGCACCAAAGAAGCGCTTCAAATTGTCTGGCCTTGCCTGTTGCACATCTTACTCAGCTTTTCTAGGTCCTTTACAGCACCAGAAACAGAGGATCCCTCTGCTTTGCACATCAGTGCATTTGCTACAATAGTGCAAACAAATTACATCAACCAATGAGCAATGTCTCTGTTTCCCACTTCAATCATCTCACAGAATCTTGTTAAGGTACACAGCACATTTTAGGACATGCCAGATGAAGAGATTCTCTGAAAACATACAGCAAAACATTACCAAGCACTCCATAAACAAGGCTGGAGTCCTTTCAGCTACAGATCCTGAAAATCAGCTGAAAACAGGAGCAAGAAGCCTGCAGCAAAGCATTACTCAGCAAAGGCCACAATGGAGTTCAACAGGAATCTTGTTCAAGATGGGAAATAGAACAGAAAAGCCTGATTTGAGAGCAAAATACCCAGCTCGAACAGCCTTGCAGGGGCTTACCCCTCCTCCTGCTGCAGCAGGAAAACAAAAAGCTCTTTGCAAACAACTGGATCATGCACTCAGCTCTCATTAAGGAGGGCAGGACAAACGTCTCTGAAGCGCTATCAATTAGGCTGGATGGCCAGAGGAGATGTGCTTTTAGACTAAATGGGCTTCAGCTGGAATTGCATCCCCAACAACACCACCGAGGTTTGGGGGCAAACCCACCGGAGTCAGCAGGAGGCAACAGGTGCCCCCAGGAGCGGGCACAGGGGCCACAGAAGGGGCTAAACCTTTTAGAGTATTGGCCCTGATCAGACCTGAGGCAGTGAGCATCCCTGTGAGAGCAGGAAAAGCGATGCAGAGGAGGAGGAGCAAAACCTGGGACAGCTTTCCTCCCACCGGGAGCCTCGGCTCCTCTCCCCACCCCACCGTCCCATGTGGGGCCAGGATCCAAATGCACTTTGTACCCATCAGAAGAGTGCCCTGTGCCAACCACTGCCCAGCAGCTCCCTGGGCTTGGGCCCAGCCTGAGAAAGAGCCCGTAAGCAAAAACAAATATATACATTTAATGCATCTCTGTATATCGCTCAGATGCATATTTAATGTGCACATACTGCATGCATGTATATTTAATGCATATATTTATCCACTGAAGCCACTGCAGCCTCTGGGCAGAGCAGGCTTCTCCTGACCCAGGACCCTGCTGCTGCCAGCGTGAGGGCAGGGAAGAGCAGCCCTCTTAAAAGAGGGACGTTTCAGCTCCCCCAGGCTACAAGAGAGTAAATGAAGCTTTAAAGCAGTCTGCCACTCACTGCCATCCCCTGCAGCACACGGCAGCAGCCTGGCCCTGCTCCCACAGCAGGGCTAAGGCACTCCATGACCAGCTCTGTGCTCGAGTCCTGGAGTCAAGCTTAGTGCAAAAAACAAAATACTGAGTGCCCAAACCAAACACTGGCCAGTTCAGGTGAGCCTGGTGAACAAGGCACTGGGGGCAGGCTGGGCAAGTGAAGACAGCCCACCATCTGCACAGCCCCCACAAGTCACAGAAAGCTGCAGACCTCCAGGCAAAACACTGAAAAAACCCACCACTGAACCTCAATATTGCTTAACTGAAGTAGGAAATAAAGTCTTGTCCACTTGCAAGAGGCGAGGGAGCTGGCAGGGGCAGAGCTCAGACGTGTGCCAGGCTGTGTGCCAGGCTCTCGTGGCTCCCACAGCATCACTGGGGGCTCCATGCCCAGCCTGGACACGGTTGCTGGTGCTGGCAGAGCTCAGGCAGGTGAAGCCCACAGCACCCAACACCAGCCCGTCCTTCCCAGACCCCAGAAAGCACAGAAACATTTCCAACACCAGCACTGAGAAGCAGACCTCAGTCCAGAGGCAGAGTAAGGCATTTCCAGGATAACCTGGGATGGCCTGTGGGGCACAGGGCACCAGCTGCTGCCCTCTCCCCTGGGCAGGGGGCACATTTGGGCACAGAGGCACTGAGGACTGCCCGAGCCATGCAGAAAAACCTCCCCACTGCCCTCCCAACACACCCAGGAAACTCCCCTGGAAAATCCCCCAGCAGGCATTTTCAGGGAAAGGCAAACGGGTTAACAGCACACTCGGTCACCCCGTGCCTGGAAAATCCCCCTTGCAGGCAGCCTGCCCAGTGACTCCCTGCCCCTGCAGTGCCAGCTCCTCTGCAGACATGTCCCAGCCACAGAGATGCTCCCCACCCGGCCAGCCCAGCATTTTCTGCCAAAGGTTTAAACCCCCAAAGGAGCACACTGTCACCGTGGAAGGAATTACACACCTGGGACAAGAGATGCAAGCATGGTGCCATGGGAGGAAGATGCTCACAGGGACCAAACCTGCACTGCTAAAAACTAATTTGGGAGTGAAGGTTTCATCTGACTTAGAGACACCCTGAATGCTCTCCCATCAGCTTTGCTTTTAACTAACACTTAAAAATAAATCTCTCCACTAGAGACAGCTACAGCCAGAACACAGCAGTTTTAATCAGAAAGGAAACACATAAACCAAAGGCAACAGGATGAAATTAAAGGAAGGCTGAAAAGCTTGTTATTAATAGATGTCCTGCTTGCTTTTACAAATTTTATTATTAAAAGCAAATTGCCATGTCTTCAGCTGCAGCTCCAGTCAGCTCAGCTCCAAACCTCTCCTGCACAGCCCAGACAATCACCATTACTCTTAGCAAAATACCAGCTGGGGACAAAAGTGGCATGGAGGGAAGAAGGAAATACAGCCAAGACTCGTTATTCTCCACAGAAGAGTTTCAGCATGCCACAGGTTTAATCAGAAGCATCACTCATCATTAATGTTTGACTGGTGCTTTCCAGCCCTCCCTACAGCGATTCCCAACTTCCCAAACTTTCACTGAACACATGGACACATGCAGCTGTTTAACCCAGGCCGAGCACTTTGTTTGATTTTTATTTATTTTTAGCCAAATGGCTGAGCTATTTCTGGGAATAGGGCTCCAGTTAGGAGACATTAAAGAGGAAATGGTTACAGGAATTTCACAAACCCCTATGTCCCCCAGAACCTGAGAAACTCCAGTGTCCCCATTTTCCAGGGAAGGAGCCCCAGTAAGGGATTGCAGCCCTAAGCTTTTTGCAGTCCCAGCTTCCCTATTTGAGCCTCCCTTGACTTGTCTGTGGTCAAGCATGGGCTGCCCTGTGGCTGCTACAGGGGAACTGCCTGAGCACGTGGAACGCTGCCAGCACGCTAAACACACCTCACAAAATCAAAAAGATTCGTAAAAATCTCAGGTGGCTTCATTGAAATCCATACTCTTTTGAAGTTGGGATTTCTCCGAGCAGAACTGCCTCCTGGTGTCACAGAGCCACCCCTGCCCCAGCCTTTGCTGCCCGCAGGTTTCTGTCACATCAATGAAAGCAAAACACCTCCTGCAGAAGCTGGCACCAGGTACAAAGTACCTGACATGCAGCCTCACTCTCCAGGTGCTAACATGGCCAGACTGGAGGGGAAAAGACAGCTCCTACAGCTCCAACTCCTAACTGTAATCATCTTTATTATTAGAGTAGGAACTGCAATCACACACTAATGTTTGGTTCACACTCTGTGGAAAAAAAAAAACAAGTGTGAAAGAAAATCACAGATGTGCTCTGTGTGCAAAAATAGATTTTGTTACACACTTGCTGCACGTCCTAAAGATGGGAGTGTAAATCAGCATCCTCCACCACAGCCCTGGACCCCTTCCACACCCCAGCACCCCCGAGCTGGGGGGCACAGCCCCACACTGCCCAGGGCACCCAGGGGCTCTCCCATCCGCCCCTGCCCCTTCCCACCCATTCCCAATCCCAGTGGGGAACTGACTGCCCACCCTAAGGGTGACTTTGGGCTGTTTCCCTTTTCCACCTGGACAGGTTCAGTGGGGCATCTTCTGCAGGGCTCCAGGTGGGACCTGCCCCACAGGGCCCCACGACTGAGCTGGGGGTAGCCCAGGGCTGGCACAGCAGAGGGGTGCAGACCCCAGGAGGAGCAGTGAGACCACCACTGCAGCCTGGGACAGGGCAGAGGCACACGGCCCCAGCCCAGGGACAGCCCTGACACCCCCTAAGAGACACCTTCTCCCCAACACCAGGCACACAGCGCTGAGAACCAGCCGCTCACAACGAGCCCAGCACCCCACAAACACCACGGATTTACCAGCAAAGAGGATCAGTCCCCAAGGCATTTAATTAAACTGGAGCAACACCACTAAGGTCCCGTTGTTACACTCTGCACAAACACTCCAACAGAAGAGTTGTGCTCCCAATTACAGACTGTTTGTTGTTTTCTTACTTATCCCAGGTTTTAACACAAGCAGGCGAGTACAGAGCAAGGAGCTGCACTGACTGCAGAGGCAGGAGAAGAGGCAGGAGACCCAGCAGAGAGCACCAGCCCAGGGGCTCAGCAGCAGCAGGCACCCCAAGAGGAGGGAGAGCAGCCTGGGGTGCTTGCACTGTGAGCAGGGTCACGCTCCAGACTGGCCTTAAATCAAAGCAAATTGGGAGGAAAAGTGAAACAACGAAGGCATCAGTAACCTCTCTCTCTGCATTCCTGCCGTATCGCCCAGCCCAGCCCGGGTGGGCACTGCCCCAGCCCTGGCAGGGCTGTGCTGCAGAGCTGTGGCCCCGGGGCACAGCTGCCACTTGCTGTGTGATGCAGACACAGGAGCAGCACTGCCCAGGCAGCTGGGAAGAGCACAGTGCTCACCCCAGCCCTGTGAGCAGCCCAGCCCAGCAGAGTGACCCCAAACCTCCCCTGGACACCCCCACACTTCCCCACTCCACTCCTGCACCCTCCCACAACAGCCGTACAAGCAGCAGGAGACTAAAAATAAGACTCCAGTGCTAGAATCTGTTTCCAAAAAAGAATTAAAGTTATATTTCAAGTTGACAGTATCTCCTAAAAGTGGATTAACCATGGCAATCCAATCCCACCTCCCCACAGTGCTCCCAGCCCCACTCTTCCTTTGACAGGGATTATTTTGGTGGTGCAAATCAAAGTTCAGAACCCAATCTGTTTCTGCAGAGCATCAGTCTGTACCCCATGCAGACCCACATGCACCACTCTACCCTTCCTGCTCTTCTTCCCATCCCATTTCATACCCTGTCCAGGATAAGGGTTCACAGGAGGGAAAACAGAGCCACAAACAGTCACGCTGATAGGGCAAGCCACCTCCACTGTGCCTAAGCTGGGAGTTACAACACAAAACAGGATTTTTAATAACCGCTGGTATTTATGAGCCTCAGGCAGAGACCACACAGCAGAGAGGTTACAGTGTTTGTCTGAGTAGCCCTGTGGGACCTTAATGTCGGAAAATCTGCAGCCTTTAATAACTGCAGAGAATTCCTGCAATGCCACGGCCACAGGATGAGCATCCCTTGAGGGCCAGCACTGCCCATCCAGGACTGCACTGGGGGACAGTTCCAGAGAGTGGCACAGGCTGCCCTTCCCTGCCATGGAGCAGGAGGGCGAGGACTGCCCCAGGCATGGCACCTGCAGGGCTGGGGACAGGGCAGAGCTGCAGCAGCAGGGCAGGAGCTGCTCTGTCAGCACGGCTGATACAGGGGGACCCACACCACCTGCACCAGCCTGATAAACTGCTCCTTGCTGCTGAAATGCTGCTCACAAAGCCAGGAGGTGGAAACAGCGTCTAAAGCTCACACCAACACTGCAGCTGACCCGGCAGTGTGTCCTGGTCCTGAACAGGGCTGTTCCTGCAGCCACAACACTGCAGCTGACCTGCCACTGAACAGGGCTGTTCCTCCAGCCACAACACTGCAGCTGGCCTGGCACTGAATGGAGCTGCTCCTCCAGCCACAACACTGCAGCTGACCTGGCAGTGTGTCCTGGTCCTGAACAGAGCTGTTCCTGCAGCCACAACACTGCAGCTGACCTGCCACTGAACAGAGCTGTTCCTCCAGCCACAACACACCTGTACCCTCCCAAAGGGCTGCTGGAACAGCTCGGCCCTCACAGAGCCTTTGGAAACAGCTGGGCTGTGCAGGGAGGTTTTCTCTCCTCCTCAGAGGACATCACACCCCAGCAGCACTGAACGTCCCCTCCCCATGCCCTCAGAGGTGACACGGACTGTGTGGGACCCCCGGGCAGGGCAGGGCCTGCTCCTGAGGAGGGTGCTGGATCCAGAACCAGGCAGGCACCTCCAGCTTCCCGCTCACAGGAAGCAGCCACCTAAAAAAGCTTTCAACTGAACTCGGTGGAGATGCCTCAAACCACAAACGCCTCTCGACATGACTGGGACAAAAACTCCCGCTAGGGTGGGTGGGGTAGGAAGCACTGAGGGCAGAGCTGAGCTCCAAAGGCATCAAAGCCAGAAAGTCAGGGCAGGCACCGAGTTTCCATCTGATCTATCTCTCCCCGAGGCTGCAAAACAATGGTTGTGGTAGGTGTGCTCTCCACAGGGCTAACCCAGAGCCTGCAACACAAACACCGCCTACGAACACAAAACCAGCCCAAAAATCAAACCCTTCCCTGCCAAGCTCCGCAGAGCTACCTCCAGACTTAAAAAGGCGATTTACAGTGCCCTGCGCTCCGAGCCTGGGAAACCGGGCACAAACACCGAGCCTGGGAAACCGGGCACAAACACCGAGCCTGGGAAACCGGGCACAAACACCGAGCCTGGGAAACCGGGCACAAACACCTCGCTCCAAAGCACAGGCGAAGGGCATTGCCCACGGTGCGCCCGGGCAGCCCCCGCAGGGCTGAGTGCCGGCAGCACCCACACCGCCCCAACTCCAGGAACTTTGCTAACTGCGCACTGCGCAATCGGTGACACTGCTGAATAAACAGCGGGGCCCGAAACCATCTTAAAACGCCGCTTTTCGCACATTTGCTGCGGAAAAGGAAAAAATGAGTAATTACAGAGCTCAGGCCAAGCAGTGAGGTCACGGTGGAATGGCCCAGCAGCTTATGTGGCAGCGGGAAGGGCTCGGGATGGAGCCGGCGGGGCACAGCCCGCATCCCGCCCGGCCAGGGGGAGCACACGGGGCCACCCGGGGAAACCCGCCCGGGGAAACCGCCCTCCCCTCCGGCAGGTCTGGGGAAAAACAGCCTTTGGGCTCCGGCAGCAAAGGCAGCTCGTGCAGGGCTCGCCGGTCGGACGCGGCGGGGCCGCGCCCCGCGGGGAGGGCGATGCGGGAGCACAGCCCCGGCACACGGCACGGAGAGAACCGGCGAACTCTGCCCGCCCGCCCCGGCCCCGCACTCACCAGGCGGCTGAGGCTGCGGCGGAGCATCGCGGCGGCCCCGGCCCCGCCGCGCTCACCGCCGCATCGGCCTGGGAGCGCCGCACGGCCTGCGGCCGCCGGGGGAGCCACTGAGCCCCGGGACACCGGGGACAGGCGGGGACGGCCGGACCCGGGAGGACAAGGGACACGAGAGGAGATGGGACACTCGGGGACAGGGGACAGCCCGGCCAGACCCGCGGGGATAGGCGGGGACAGGGGAATCCAGCCGGATCCAGGGAGACTGGGGACACGAGGGGACAGGAGAGACCGGCCGGACCCAGGAGGACAAGGGACACGAGAGGAGATGGGACACTCGGGGACAGGGGACAGCCCGGCCAGACCCGCGGGGACAGGCGGGGACAGGGGAATTCGGTCGGACCCGCGGGGACAGGGGACCCCGACCGGACCCAGGGGACACGAGGGGACAGGGGGCAGCCGGACCCGACACGCGGGGACTGCCTCGCCCCGCTGCCATCCCGTCCCCGTGCGGGTGTGTCCCCGCCGCCGGATAGGGGACACACGGGGACTGGGGACACGCAGGGACAGGAGACACATGGGGACAGGGGAGCCTGGCCGGACCCACGGGGACTAGGGACAGCCAGGTCGGACCCGCGGGGACTGGGGGCACGCGGGGACTGCCTCGCCCCGCTGCCATCCCGTCCCCGTGCGGGTGTGTCCCCGCCGCAGGGCCCCGCTGCTGTCCCTGGCACAGAACGGCTGGCGGTGTAACAGACCCTAAAGAACACTGCCATTCACGCCCCGTCCTGGCAGGGACACCCTCTGCGAGCCCCGTCCCACCCGGCCTTGGGCATCCCCTCCTCTTCTGGACAGCCCGTGCCAGAACCAGAACACTCCGGGGGAAGAATTGCTTCCCAATATTTAACCAAAAGCTGCCCCCTTTCAGTTCAGAGGGCTGCTCCCCGTGTGACCTGCCCAGAGCACCATTCCCCCTGCCCTATAACCACATGCCCCATTAGAAGGCCCTGTCAGCAATCCTGCTCCCACTTTAGGCACCGAGGGGACTCCAAAGCCTCCTCAGTGTGAGCAGCCCCAGCTCTCCGGCCTGTCGCCACAGCAGAGATGCTGCAGCCCTTCGAGCACGCCCGTGCCTGCTCTGAACTGGCTCACAGTGCCCGTGGCACTGCAGGCGGGGATCTCGGGGCGGGATGAGGGGCAGAGCCCCTGCCTCACCTGCTGCTGCAGGCACGCTTGGCTGTCGGGGCTGCAAGCACAGCCCTGCCCCGCTGCTGCAGGCACCCGCTCACGGTCACCATGCTCAGCACAAACAGCCCTTGGGGCAGTTTCCCAAGGCAGGACTGCCCCAGGAGCTGCTCAGAGTCTCTGGGTACCTGTTCCCAGCAGAAGCTCTTCCTGCCATGCGTGCCTCAGCCAGGCCAGCCTGTTCCCAGGGCAGCTTTGCAGCCTCAGCCCAGCACTCCCTGGTGCCTGCAGCGTTCCTGCAGCACCCTGGGCACACACCCCCTTCCCCGGCTGGGACAGCAAGGGGAGAGGCAAAACTCACCCGAAATGCTTCCTCCAGGGAGCTTCTCCCTGGTCCAGCAGGCACAGAGCGTGAGAACTTTAATGTAAACCACCAAAACTGAAAAAGACGAGATGTGACCTAACAAAAGCTGCATGTTTTCGTTATGTTTTCAACACCAAATTGAAAAAGACAGCATGTAACCTAATGAAACCTACATGGTTTTGTTACGTTTTCAACACCAAGTTGAAAAAGACCTCATGGACCCTAACAAAATCTACATGTTTGTTATGTTTTCTACATCAAGTTGAAAAAGACAAGATGTAACCTAACAAAAGCTACATGTTTTTATTATGTTTTCAACCTCATTATTGGCTAGCAATAAACCAGCCTTTTCTGGAGCAATGCCCTCTGCATCGGGGCAGGGAGTTCTCCTGGTGCTGTCCCTTGCTGCCAGCCCCAAGCCCCTCCAGGAGCTGGCAGGTTCCTCACCCCAGTGCCAGGTGCCACTGCCATCCCAGCAGCTTGCACTGCTCCCGTTTCAAAGCCAGCCCTTCCTGGAAACTGAGCAGAACTCACCTTGTGGCACCACAGCAGGGCCTGGAGAGCAGCTGGCAGCTTCCAGGGGCCCGGAAAACACAGATTTTCCACTTTGCATTTTTAAGTGAAAATAGCATCGCTGATTTGAGTAAGGCTAAACCCAGTCACGCTTGCTGTGCACCAGCACCCACTGTCTGGCAGTTTCACACTGTGTGACACATCCAGCCTGCCCCAGCACCAAAACAGGAGTCAGGGGCTGGGCAGGCAGGAGCTGGGGGTTTCTGACCCCACTTCTCCCACGGCAGGCAGCAGATGGGCGAGTGAAGACTCCATCCCTGCATCCCCCGGGCAGCCCTCCCACTGCTCCCTGTGCAGCTGTGCTTTACTCACCTTTCCACACAAAGGCCTCACCACAACAGAGGAAACCAGAAAACAATGCCAGCCACTTGAAAATAATGAATGGCAATTGTTAAACATCTTTCTGTAATGCCTAACCTGTTTGGCTGCAGAGTTCCCTCCCCCGCACAGCAACAGAGCACTGGAGTGAGACCAACGCCACCCTGCAGCTTTTGCCTTGCTTTTTGGGTACTTTCCTGCTGTTTTTCTAGGCTGTTTGTGTTGGCTAGAAGAGGGAGCTGTTGTTCTCGGACACTTTTGCTGTTGCAGGGCTCTGTGGTGGGTGCTGTGCAGAGCAGCCATGCCCAGTGAACCAGCAGCCTTCGGGGTTTGACCCCTGCGTGGTCCCAAAGGCCAAGGCAATCTGGCTTGCCTGGCCCACAGGAAAACAGCTCTATTCTCTCCTCAATATATTGCTACAGGTACAGTTGCTCCTTACCTGAGCTAACTGATCAGGAGAGTTCATCTCACCAGCAGAAGAACCCATGCAGCTGCACTTGTCCTTACAACTCCTGTGCCATACAAATTGCAGCCCTTACCCAGTTTAGTTTGAAATTATGATGTCTTAATTTTTGTTAAATTTGCTGGGATTAGAGGCAAAATGCAAGGCTTGGACTGTGATACAGAATTAACATTAGATAATTAGCTTTAATGCTCTGGCACCAGGGACAGAGACCCTTTTCCAGGGAGCTCCTGGATGAAATAAGTCCAAGCACAGCTGGGAAGAGCCACAGGTGAGTGTCTGCTGTTCCAAATGCAGCCTCACACAGCATCCTTAAATCCCCTCACCGAATCGTTTTCCCGTCCCTGTTTTGGCTGCTCGCGGCGATGGGGTTCCTGCGTTCGGTCCCTGGCAGGTGCCCCAGCAGGCGGGTCCGGGCTGCCCTCCGGCACACACACTAACCCTCACGCGTTCTGGGCTTGTTTCCTTTAAATATTTATTTTCCAGTGTTCTTTGCTTCTTCTGCCACCGTGCGGCCGGCTGGAGGACAAGGCGCTGCCTGTAACACAAGCAATGGGCTTTGCGCGTCTCCAAATACCGTGTGGATTTTTACAGTATCCCATGTCGCATGAAGTCGATGGAGAGACACGAATTCCCATCGAGTCCTTCCCACCGCCGGACGGGTGCTACAGGTTTGTCTGCAGAGTCGCTCCAGCTCGAGGGAGGTCTCGTTAATCCAAGCGTGTAGGCTGGCAGCTCGTTTACTGCCCGGGCATGACCTGCCCATTGCCTGGCTGCTAGCAGCAGCCGGGAGAAGCTCTCGCTGCTCAGGGCCACCCTGTCCCCTGACAGCCGTCCCAGGGCCGTCTCCAGCTGGGACAGCGAGTGCATGCTCAGGGCTGCTCAGTCCTGGAGAGAGGCAGGGCTCTGCCGTGAGCCACAGGTACAGCTCAGCCTGCCAGGCGCTCAGGGGATGCCGAGGAAAGCTGACCCCATTTGTTCCCTTCACTTCTCCTGAATGGGACAAATCCTTCAGTGATTTGTGAAAGAGGTTTTATAAGAAATGAGAGCATTTTTGCCACAGATTCCAGCTGAGAATTCTTGTCTGTGCACACCTGAGACTCCCAAACCTGCCCTGCCAGCACGGGGTGAGCAGAGACACAGGACCAGGAGCTCACTGTCTGAAAGCGGCCAAAGCCACCCAGATTCTGTATCTGCTGGAGTCCTACCCCAGGACTCACTGTCTGAAAGCAGCCAGAGCCACCCAAATTCTGCTGGAGTCCTACCCCAGGAGCTCACTGTCTGAAAGCGGCCAAAGCCACCCAGATTCAGTATCTGCTGGAGTCCTACCCCATGTCCTGTAGCTGCTGGCCCCTCTGGCAGTGCCCACTGCCCCTTAGCAGGGCAGGCTGCCAGCTCCATGCTCCCCTCATCCCCATCTGCCCAAAAAACCAGGATTCCGTGGGAATGGCCAGCAGGGCTGGAGTGTTCGTGGGTGCCCCAGGGGGATTGCATCACTCTGCAAGCACCCGGGAGGGAGGGAGGCAGGGAATGCCTGCAGAGGGGTGTGCAGGCAGCCCTGCCTCCAGAGCTCCCCTGCAGCCCATCCCATCCCACTCCCCCAGCAGCACCTGGCCAGCACAGCAGGGCCTGGCCAGCAGTGTGTGATGGGCACACCACTCAGCACCCCCTGCAATCTATGGACACAAGCCTGGCCCAAAAAAATAAACATGGAAAAACCCCACAAAGTCACCCCAAACCTCTCCTACAGCTGCACTGTGCGTGGCAGGTGGGTGCAAGGTCCAGTAAAATGAGAGTTTGGGTAGCAAGAAAGATTTGTGCCAGCAGGGCAGATATTCAGGCTACAGTCTTGCTAAACTCAGCTGCACTGAAAGGTAAGTGCAGTTTAAGGTGAAAATTCTATCACAGATGAAGCCTGAGCTCTGATTACTGCAGCTGACTTCCAAATGAAAAGTTTTGGTTAATAAATTGGCTCTTGGTCCCACATCCAGAGATATCCTGTGGCAGAAGCCTGATTAATACACTGAGTCTTTCTCAAGAGGCACTTGGTCCTTATAGTGTGAAATAACCTGTTCAAATGTGCAGCAACTTACAGAATGACAATTTATGAAAGAAAATACCCATTTGAGTTAATAAAATCCCCCTTTCTAAAAAGAAGGCTTTTTTCTTTTTCAGAGGGGGAAAACCCAGCAAATATATTTGGTACCTGATGTGACAAATCTACACACCTCAGACTCCAGCACATTTCCTGATGTCCAAAGACAAACATAACCACTAAATTAATTTGATTATATCCTTCTTCCTTCTGCCAGCAACAAAGTCTCCAACAAGACTCATGCTCATTTAACCTAGAAGGGGAAAGTTTTCAGTTTCTCATTTTCCAGTCCTTTGTCTTCTCCCTCCTTACAAAGCATTAACAGCCTCCTTCATGACCATCAAAAGGGGCTTAGGGAGTTACTCTCAATAATTCCAGCCTTGTTTTTTCAGCACACATGACAGCAAGCACTCCAGGTCTAATTTTTAGTTTATAACAGATTTATAACAGATAACAAACCATCCAAAAGAAACTCTGGGCATGGCTGCTCCTTCTCATTATTCAGCATACTGAGAGCTGCCTTGAATCACATATATTGCAATATTTTGAATGATCTCTGAAAATCATCTGGACCCTGGTGGGCTCAACTGAAAAAAGCTGAGCCACTTCCCAACACTCACTTTTTCAGCTGGGAAACTTGCACAAGAGCATCTGGCACCCAGCCCACCCAAGTTAGTCAGAGGGTAGAACCTGCAAGCAGGAGAAAGTGTACATAGCAACCAGCTTCTCAAGTACAAAAACCACCCACCCCAGGCTTTTATCAACCTAACACCCATTCCAAGGTTTAAAATCCACTCACCTTCTTTACACATGTTTGTTTAAGCCTGTACATGCTAGAAGCAGCTTTCAGACAGCAGTGCAGCCCAGGTCAGACCCACAGCTAGCAGTGCCTCCCACGGCACAGCAAAGCCAAGGAGCAGGGGCTGCTCACCTTCCCCACAGCCACTGCTCTGCTGGGCTAACAGATCTATCTTCATTAACTTTTATACCTTTTTCACAAAGCAGAGAGGGGAGAGCTCCATGCAAAAGCCCCACACCACCCCAAAGGCCAGGCTCTGTACCCTCCCCTTTCTCTGGCTGTTTATATGCCCCAGGACAGCTGATGGGGTTTACAGATGGGTTGGTGGGGAATGAGAGTCACCTGCAGGCACCCCACAAGATGTGATCCATTCCATTTGCCTTTCCAAACACCCGTTAACCTGGATCACTTGCAATTAATTCCATTTACTGCCCTAAATCAGTGTTCAAATTGCAGTGTCTGAGATGCTCTCAAAAACCACTTGCTGGCTCCTTCTTCTATAAATTTGATTAGTGAAGAACAAAGGACTGCTCTGTTTTTAACACAGCACAAACCTCTGTCTCTTATCGAAGTTCCTGTCCTTTGTCAGGCCTGGTTGCTGATGGGTTTGCCACCCCACAGTCCCTGATGTGTGGAGCATCCCAGGAGAAGGCTGCCCTGCCCTGCCCCTCGGAGCATGGGGCTGATTCCCAAAGGGTGTCTCCATCAGAATCCTGGAAATGATTATGAAATCCACAACGGTTCCCACTCCCCTGGAACTGTAAAGTACCTGGGAAACCCACACAGTTTGGTTTTATTGAGACAACACAGCAGTGGTTGTAGAGCAGCAGAGGCGCCTGGACTCTCAACAAGAGCTGGCCATGGGAACCTCCTGCCCTGCCCGTGTGTGTGGGGCAAATCAAGGGCTCTCAGAGGAGACTTCAGAGTCAGCATCACCCCCCGTCCTCTTCTGGTGGGAGAATAAAGTGAAGTTGCTGGCTAAGCCCAGCCAGCGGGCAGAAGGTGGAATTGAATGACATTGGAGAATGCACAGCAGGGCCATGGTGGAGCCAGAGGGGCTGACAGCCTGGACCCATCTTCCAGGCTCTCTGCTGGCCTTGTGCTGCCTGGAAGGACTGGTGGTGTGCTGTGCCCAGGGGGGCTTGGCAGTGTTTAAACAAAAGAGCAGTAGTCTCACTAAACTTCAGCACACACGTTTAAATCCTGAGAGTGATAACAGCCACCAGAAAACAATCCCACTGTGCAAAGCAACCTTGGTATGAGGAGGTGGGAGGTGTATTCCCACAGGCACCTGCCGAAACATCTCTTCAGCTTCTCCTGGCAGCACACTAACAGCCACGAACTTCGGCAGAGCTCAGCCAGGTGCAGACTCCCTCCCTGCCTCCACCTCTGGTTCTCTCCACCCTTCAGGCTCAGAAGGACCCAGGCTGTGGAGAGAGCTGCTGCTGACCTTGCAGGCAGACGTGGGTCTGGGAGAGAGCAGCACCAAGAGCTGCAGAAATGCAGAGCTCACACAGCACTGTACAACAATGCAGCCACGGCCCAGGCTGAGGCACCACGACCGTGCTGCTGGGAGCAGGCACAATATTTTGCCTACCCTGACACTCCTGAGTCAGCTGCTCTGTGAACGGCAAAGGAAGGAAATGCTAGATAACATCCAAGTGCTGAAATGCAAAGCAGGGCTGTGTCACCCAGCTGGCTCCCTGCAGAAAGCTGTTGATGTGCACAAGAGACAGAAAGTGTGTCTCTGCAGAGCAGCTGCACGTTTGGAGCCCAGCATTTTCCAACAAACCCAAATTCATGGGAGGGTACCCCTCACCACCATCTCATTTTGGTCCCCACGTTCCCCTGTACCCACAGCACCCACATCCCAGGGAACTCCACCAGACTGGGACAAGGGTTACAGAAAGTGCTGTATTTACAGGGATATGAACTTCTGCTGCTGCTATTTACAGTTTATTCACAAATAATCCTTGGAGTCCCCAGCAGCTGAATACAGCAGAGTTAGTCAGAGCTTTATGGCAGGCTGGCAAGGCAGAGCAGCCAGTTTCTCTTCTTTTCCCTTCCAGCCCTGCCAAGGGAAGGGCGTCAGTGATCTGCCTTGCCCGGGCTGCAGAGGCAGTGCCCGTTCATTAGTGCCACGGGAGCAGAGTTAATGAGTGCCACGGGAGCAGAGGTGACCAACGCACACTCCAGGCTCCAGCTCTGCTTTCCACAGGTGACAGGAGAAACCACCCAGGCCTGGACTCCAGCTGAAGTGTTCCCAGGGCTGGGGCAGCTCTGCCAGCCAGGCACCCCCAGAGCCCGCTGGCACGGCCCTGGCACACACGGTGTGTCACAGGAGTGCTGCTGCTGCCCTGGCACACACGGAGTGACACTCACAGAGTGACATGGGCTGGGCTGGGATGGGTGTGCTGCTGCCCTGGCACACACGGAGTGACATGGGCTGGGCTGGGACACATGTTCTGCTGCCCTGGCACACACGGAGTGACACAGGGGTGCTGCTGCTGCCCTGGCACACACGGTGTGTCACAGGCTCAGCTCGGGCAGGTGTGCTGCTGCCCTGGCACACATGGTGTGACACAGTTTGGGCTGGGACACATGTTCTGCTGCCCTGGCACACACAGTGTGTCACAGGCTCAGCTCGGGCGGGTGTGCTGCTGCTGCTCCTGTCTCACGGCAGGGACCACCCGGGGCAGCAGGGGGCCAGGCTGCCGGCGACAGTGACCCTCCTGGAAGGATGGCAGGGTCAGGAGGAACGCTCCAGGGGATGGAGCCTCCGCCACCAGCTGCCTTTGAGCTGAAATGTTCACTGACGGGTGGCACAAGCACAGCATCACCTTCCTCCGGTGTGTGAAGCGGGTCCTGACAGCCCTGCCAGATGTGGAGCTCCTCTGCAGAGCACCTGGGGCTGCCCTCCCTCCTTCCCCGGCAGGGAACGAGGCCGTGCCAGGCAGCAGCAGGGAGTGCCGGGCCGAGTCAGCTTTCCCGGGGCACAGGTCAGCTCAAGAGACAAGCTGTCCCCCTGGGGCTTGCTCGATCTTCCTCTCCTCCACAGACAATCCGGGTTTACACGGAGTTTTCCACGGAATACTAACAGGGGGCGGCAAGTTCCCTTTTCACTGGGGTTTGCAGCCCGGCTGCCAGAGAGGCTGCCAGCCTTACAAAGGGACTCTTGGCTCGCCCCTGTGGATCCTTGGCTCGCCCCTGGATCCCTGGCTTTCCAGCCGCGCAGGGACAGAGATGCTGTTTATCCCCGGGACCATTTCCCAGCTCTGCCGGAGCCAGCGGCCCGCCGCCGCTGCAGCCTGGCTCCTGCGGGACCCTGCTCAGGGGGCGATGGCCGACGGCTGCTTCCTCTGCTCCTGCCTCATCCTCAGAGCCAGCATCGCCCGGCGGTACAGATCTGGGGACACGGAGCACTCGGGCACTGGCTGGGGCCGGCTGCAGGGCCCAGCTGGCAGCCGTGCTGGGCGAGGGCTGCAAGGACAGCCCAGCTCCAGCTGCATGCCAGCCCACGGCAGAGGCAGCAGCTCCTGCCTGCACAGCAGCCCCAGCAGCACCTGCCTGTGCCCCCATGGCCGAGTGTCCCTGCCCAGCTCACAGCCCGCTGCCAGCAGCCAGACCCCTGATGCTGTCAGCAAAATCTGTCCTGAGAAATACCAACCAAAGGTGCTTGAGACCTCCTCACGCTGCTGCTCCAGAGAAGGTTCCCGGGACTTGATTTTATTCTTGATTTTCTTCTTTTTTTTCTTTTTCATACCCTGTGCTGAATGGAGAAACACAAAATTTCAGGCACCACACCCCTGAGCAAGGGTGCCTTTGTCACCAAACCAGCTGAGGACTGGGTGGCAGGTGTGCAGGCCTCCACTGCTGCCATGCACCGTGCCCTGTGGAGATGCCCAGATGTGTCTCCCTTCCCCCCTGGGTTCCTGTGCTGGCTCTGCACTCGGCTGACCTGCAAGCAGAGCTGCTGGAGGTGGCGGGCACCAGTGCCCCAATGTTTGGTCACAGTGCCAGGCCTGGCCGCCTCCCTGTGGGGTGGCTCTGGGGGTCCTGCAGAGCTGGACTGTCCCCTCTCACCTGGCAGGGGGATGGCCGTCCCGATGGCTGTGGGCTCCTCCTGCCCGACCCTGTTGGGGAGCAGCAGCCCCCCCGCAGCCCCTACTCCCGGCTCCTCCGCTGGGCTCGGCTGCCCCAAGCCCTTCTTCTTCACCTTCACCTTCACCTTCCTCTTCCTCCTCCTGGGGCCCTTGGCGCTCTCCTCCTGGGCAGGGAAGGGGCATGAGGAGGGGGCGGCAGGGCCCCTGTGCGGCCGGTCCCGGCCCGGGGTGCCCCTCTCACTGACCAGGGGCAGGAGGCGGCCGGCGGGGCGCAGCGCCCGGGGCTCCCCGTCCTTCCCCGCGCCCTCCCGAGCATCTCCCCCGGGGGACGGCCGGTCCCTGCGGGAGGGAGCACAGCGGGGTGAGGGCGAGCGCGGGGGCAGCGAGGGGACGGGGACCCGCTCGGGAGCCCCGCACCCACCTGCGGGCGGCCCTCGGGGCGGCGTCCGGCGGGGCCGGGGCGGCGGCGGCGCGGAGCAGCCAGCGCAGCCCCTGCACGGTGGCGCGGGCCGGGGACACCCGCCCGGCCACACAGGGCTCCTGCGGACCCGCGGGGCACCGGGTCAGCGCGGGAGCCCCGGGGCGGGAGAGGGACGGGGGAGGGAGAGGGAGAGGGAGAGGGAGAGGGAGAGGGAACGGGAGAGGGAACGGGGGAGGGAACGGGGGAGGGAGAGGGAGCGGGAGAGGGAGAGGGAGAGGGAGAGGGAACGGGAGAGGGAGCGGGAACAGGAACGAGAGTGGGAGAGAGGAACGGGAACGGGAGCGGGAACGAGGGACGGGGAACGGGAGAGGGAGAGGGAACGGGAAATGAGGAACGGGAGAGGGACCGGGACCGGGAGCGGGGAGCAGGAACGGGAGCGGGAGCGGGAGAAGAAACGGGAACGGGAGAGGGAACGGGACCGGGAGCGGGGAGCGGGGAGCCGGCCGGCACTCACGACGCGGCACGGAGAGCGGTTCTCGTTGACCAGGCGCTCCAGGCTCAGCCGCTCGATCAGCTCGCAGGGCAGCAGCGCGGCCGCCGTGTCCTGCTTGTTGGCCAGCCTGGGGCCCAGAGGAGCGGCCGTCACCGCCAGCGCGGCCCCCGTGCCTCGCCAGGGCGGCTGTGTGCTTTAAACCCGCCTGGCTGAGGCTGGGTGAAGCATTGCCCCAGCCTCGCCCGGCACCGCAGCCCCCTCCTCACCTCCTCCCCACGGGTGCTCCGATCCCCCAAGCCCTGCTGGGGTCATGTCCCCGCACCCCCGAAGCTCCCGGGGCACCCTCATCCCCGCCGCAGGGTCCCACTCCGCCCCTCACCCCCAACTCTCATTTTGCATCCCGATCTTACAGCAAGAGCGGCTTCCCGGACACATCAGGATGGCTCAGCACGCGGCTCAGGACCTTGCGGGCCTCCTCCATGCGTGCCAGGTCCCCGGAGTCCAGCACGAAGAGCAGCCCGTGTGCCCGGCTGCAGTGGCCGCGCCAGGCGCGCTGTGCCCCGCGCAGCTCCAGCAGCGTCACCTCCAGGCTGTCCACCCGCAGGCGGCTCTGGCCGGGCTGCGCCGCGGGCAGCACCTCCCCGGCCAGCGCTGCGTGCGGGAGAGCGCGGGGAGCTGCCAGGGGAGCATCGCCTGCCCCTCCTGCCCCTGCCCCTCCTGCCCCTGCCCCTGCCCCTGCCCGGGCTCGGCCGTGCCCTGCGCCCTCCGCCCCTCCTACCCCTGCCCCTCCTGCCCCTGCCCCTCCTGCCCCTGCCCCTGCCCCTGCCCGGGCTCGGCCGTGCCCTGCGCCCTCCCCGGGGCTGCCCTGGGCTCGGCAGCCTCGCTCCTTGGGCTGCAGGGGACACGGGGCTGCTGCCGTTCGCCGGGGCTGCCCCGGGCCCTGCTGCTCACCTCTCTCCATGTCCGCGATCACGGAGGTTTTCCCTGCGTTGTCCAGCCCCATGACGAGGAGGGTCACCTTCCTGGGGAGGGACAAGAGCAGGGGAGCACCCCAGGAACGGCTGTGCTCCCTGGGGAGCAGCGACCACCATGGCCCCAGGCAAAGGAGCCTGCCCACGGCACTGCATTTCAGCCAGGACAGAGCAGGACAGTGACACAGGCTCTGTCTCACTGGGGACAAATGACACAGGGGCAGGACAGTGACACAGGCTCTGCCTGAGCTGGGGACAAACGACACAGAGGCAGGACAGTGACACAGACTCTGTCTGAGCTGGGGACAAGTGCAGGGACAATCCCTGGTGCAGGGGACAGGCACGGGTGCCTGGAGCCACCCCAACGCCATGGGACAGCCACGCTGCAGAGCCTCCAAGGTGCTTCCTGAGCAAGGATTTATTTTCAAAGCAAATAGGATTAAGAAATTACATGCACAGGCCAGCACGATTCTTCTTTACATGCAGTCAACGATTATACATTCCTTGCAGTAAAATTTGAGTATACACAGGTAGGGAAAGTTGCAAGGATGATTTCATGATCTTCTGCCTGGACTCAGGTGTTTTTCCTGTTGCTGAACAGTCCTGGCCACTCTCCAGCAACGTGATCCACCAGTCACACAGGCAACACTTTCTCTGCCACTACAGTTATCTGCAATACCATTTTCTTCCCTAAACACACAGACCAGGCTGCATGGCAGTGCAGGTGGCACAGCCCCACCTCCAGAATTACAGCAGGTAAGGTAAGCTGTCCTCTCTGGAGCGAGAGGACCATAAACCCCCTTGCAGTGCTGTCCCAGGGAATTATCCTGCATGTCCTGACACATGCAAACAAGGCGGGTGTTCCAGTGCACCCTCCCCAGCTTTCCTGGGGAGCTGCTGACCCTGCAGGGCTGAAATCCCCGTGGCACCATCCCTGCCCAGCCTGTGTCCCTGCCTGCCAGCCCTGCCCGCTGCAGGGCAGCGAGGACCCCCGTGTGCCCTGCTCAGCAGTCTGGGGACAGCTCCTGCCACGGGCCCTGCCTTTCCCTGCACCACGCTGGTGACACTCCTAAACACACAGGTAAATGTTGGCACCCCTGGGAGCCCCGGGGGTGGGCACAGGCACCTACCTGGTGGGCTCCTGTATGGCCTGCAGCCACGACCAGCAGTGGGAGAAGAGGTGGAACATGGTCTGCAGCCCTGTGCACAGGGGTGGCCTCTGAAGCGAGCAGCCCAGCACAGTGTCCCCGTGCTTCAGCCCAGCATGTCCCTGTGCTGCAGCCTCCTGCCCGGGCTGTCTCTTCACGGCAGGGACCATCTCATCCCCGGTGCCCTGTCCCACAGCACGGCACCGCTGCCTTCTGTCTGGTGTGCATCAGCCAAGCCTGGAGAAAAATCCATCCTGGGCAGTACCCCATGGGCACAGTGCTGCTCCCAGTGCCCCTCACATCAGGGCTGCCACTCAGCCTCTCACCTGCTCCTCCCTGCACAGCCTCTGCTCACACGCCCTCTGCGTAGCAGCCGCTTAAACCTAATCTGGATTTCAATTACTTCCTCCTGCAGGCTCCCTAATCCCGCTGGGTCAGCCCAGGCTGTGCTGGGGCTGCTGCCACGCTGGGGGCACGGCACTGACCCTGCAGCCCACTGCAGCCTGCTGTCCCCGTGGCTGCTGGACGTGCCTTGTGCTGGGGAACCATGAGTTAGGGGCTCCTCTAAGGAGCAGCATCTCTGCCTTCCCCCTGCCTGATCCCTGAGCTGTTTCCCTGCAGCCCCTGCAAGGAGCACACCCCTCACGTGTGCACAGCTCTGCTGCCCACCCAGGGTCCCCCCGAGCCGGGCTGGGGGCATCACTGCTCCCTGCTTGTGTTTTGTGCCCCAGCAGGGCACTGAGTGGCAGCAGGCCCCGTGCTCCTGGAAACAGCACCAGCCCCAGCAGGAGCCTGCCTGGCAGCAGGGAATGGGAGACCCTCAGACCACAGGGCAGAGAGTGGAGGAAGAAAAGCACCAGCTCCTCGATCTTCAGCTCTGAAGCTCTTATCTTGCTTCTCAGGTTTCGTGCTTCTTTTCCCAGCCAGAGCTGCCCTCCCTGGCTCGCTGCCACTGATGTGTGTGAAGTCACACAGGGATGTCTGAGCTGCAGGAGCCCTGGGTGGGGGAAGTGGAGTCCAGAGGGACAAAGATCCTCCAAAAGCCATGCCCAGGAGCAAGCAGGGAGCCTGCAGCCTCACATCAGTCTGTGCTAAACCACCCAGCACCAGCAGCACCACCTCGACCTGCTGAGCACCAGCCATGAGTGCTGAGACACTGCCCTGGCCTCAGGGCTGCAAGCCCAGGACAGGCATGGCCCCAGACCCTTCCCTTCTCCCCAGCCCCTTGTCCCCAGTCCCTTCTCCCCATCCCCAGCCCCTTCTCCCCAGCCCCAGCCCCTTCTCCCCATCCCCAGTCCCTTCTCCCCATCCCCAGCCCTTCTCCCCATTCCCTTCTCCCCATCCCCAGCCCCTTCTCCCCATCCCCAGCCCTTCTCCCCAGCCCCAGACACTGCTGGGAGCTCAGCACCTGTCCCGGGCGAGGGAGGTGCCCCAGTTCCATGCCACGGGCACGCAGCCATGCGTGGTTAATGGTTTCTCCCCATCCCCAGCCCCTCCCCCCCAGCCCCAGCCCTTCTCCCTAGCCCCATCCCCTTCTCCCCATCCCCAGCCCCTCTCCCCAGCCCCAGCCCTTCTCCCCAGCCCCAGATACTGCTGGGAGCTCAGCACCTGTCCCGGGCGAGGGAGGTGCCCCAGTTCCATGCCACGGGCACGCAGCCATGCGTGGTTAATGGTTGATGAAGTTGCTGTTCTGATACCACAGCCAGATGCCATGTTTGGGGTGACTGGTCACCCCGGTGCTGCTGATGGCGGGGCAGTGGCAGCACCTCCCTGTCCCATCCTGGTGGCCTTTCCTGGGCTGTGTGTGCCTGTGCCAGCAGCCTGCAGGGAGCAGTGACCAGGGCAGGTTCACACAGAACTGGGGCTGTGGTTTTTCAGGGTTTTTTTTGTTTTGTTTTGTTTTTTTTTTTGTTTTTGTTTTTTTTTTTTCAGAATTAGCTGTATGAGGGCTGAAATTATTCGCTCCAACTGTCAGCTCTTCCCTCTGTGTGTAGGGGTGGCACTGCCAGGGGCCAGCCCCGCAGGGACAGGAGAGTGCTGTACCATGAGTACAGGTGCTATAAATAGGGAAGAGCCATGTGTCAGGCAGCAGCTCAGCTTCCTGAGGGGCAGCAGGATCTGATTTCCCCCGGCACCAATGGATTTCCAGACATCTGAACACTTGGGGCGCCACTGCTTTCAAAACAAGTGTCCAAAATCCCTGGTCAGACCGGAGCTGAGGACAGGGAAACCCCCAGGAGCCGGAGGCAGCTCCAGCTCACACCTCCCGATGCACACACCGGGATCGACAGCCAGGAAAACCTCAAAATCCACCCAGAGCTGCTGAAACCCGCACCCAGCCCCGGGGAAGCGGCACGAGGGCCAAGCCCAGGGGGATGTGAGTTCTGCCGGGCCTGAGCTCAGGTCACGAGTGGGCACTGGCCCTGTGCCCTCGCAGGGGCAGCGGGTCCTGTGCCAGGCTCAGCCACACACCCTCCCCAGGGCCTCCCCAGGCGTGCCAGGGGACCCGCAGCAGCCACCCTCGTTTCCTTGGTGACTGTTGCCAGGTGAGAAACTCCAAGGCAGGATTTGTTATCTCGGCAGATAAATGATGTTCCTCCCCGGGGCTGCGAGCGGAGCGCGCCCGGGCAGGGCGCCGGGCTGGACCCTCTAGTGCTGCCCGTGCCAGCGGGACCCCGAGGCAGGGCAGCGCCCCGAGGGGCTGCCAGGCCCTGGCATCGCTCAGCACGTGCTTTGGGGCTGTTCCTGCGCTGCAGAGCCGCGGGAGAGGCGGCGAGGCGACAGCACAGGCACCGCGGATGGGCGCGGGCTGCCCTGCCCTGCCCTGGCTGCGCTAGACCCCGTGAGTACGGGCACGGGGAGCCCACCCCGCACCCCGGGCTGGCAGCAGAGCTGGGGGACGGCTGGGGACAGGGGCATGGTGGTCTGCAAGGGAGCACAGCGGGCAGGGCGACAGGGAATGCCTGCAGAGCCTTGAGCGGAGCTGGCACCAGAGCCCAGAAAGGCCTGGCAGAAATATTAGCAAGCTGTTCTGCTTTGCTTGGAACCACACCAACCCTGCCCAAAACGGGACCTGTGGTGGGCAAGGGCGCACACAGGCTTGGAGGAGAGACTCGTCTCTCTCTTCCATGTGCCGCATGACAGCGCTCTGAGCTGGCAGGAATGCAAACAGCCACATTGTCCCTTTAAATCCCAGCGCAGCGCTGGCGGCTGACGATAACCCCGGATCACACCAGCTCCCAAATCCCCAGAGCTAATTACAGGCACACGCCCCGCAGCCAGGCTGGGAACACGGGATATTTACAGCCTGTGACACCGAGACCTGTGGGTGAGGAACTGGGGCACCCGGAGGTTCGCTGGCGTGGCACCGGGGACAGAGGATGGTTTGCACCCCACTGCCATGCAAACATTGTGGGCAGCCACTCCCGAGCCCCTCTGGGTAAGGGAGATGGTTTTGCAGAGTGTTCCTTGCTCCCCCTCGCCGGTACCATCCCTCTGTGTCGGGGCAGGAGGCAGGCAGGGAGCTGTTTGCTTTTCACCCAGCTCCTGGCGGGGAGCTCCCAGCCAAAGCACACACAAATTTCGAGGAGAGGCTTGCGCCTGAGCGCTCTGTTTGCTCTGCTCCCTGCCGCAGGACAAGCTGCCTCCTTGGTCCTTGCCCTGTGCCCAGAGCTCTGGGAAGCCCCTGAGACGGCCAAGCCCTCCCAGGCTCCTGCAGTGGTTCTGTTGAGATCATTCTGGAGCTCCTGCTGCTTTCCTGCCTGGGGAGAGGAGAGTGTCTGCTCCTCCTGCCTGCCAGGATGCCCTGGGCACACGCAGGCACAGCCTGGCTGGGTTAGCCCTGTACCAGGGCTGTATACTCTTACAGCAGGGACCAGGGCAGGCAGTTAATTAAAGGTAATTTTAACTCTTCCTGCCTGGTTTAGTGTTACAGCATCACCCACTGCCTGTGCTGGGACTGGAGCCAAGGAGGCAAGACTTCAAAATGTGTAATTATCACAGATCTGTGAGTGCACCCAAAGGTAGCTCTGCTTTCCTGTTAAAGAACTGAAGTGTGGGGCAGCTGACGTGGCCTGTGCTGTGCCTGAGATCCTGGCTCTGGCAGCACTGAGCCCCTGCCCAGGTCCCATGGGCCCAGCACAGCCTGCAGGGAGGTTTGGAGGGGTGAGGTGCTCAGCACAGACACCAGATTCTCTCCCAGCAGGGTCAGAGGAGGCTGGATGAGGAACTGGAGTGGTGAAAGCAGGCGCATGATGGAGAAAATGGAATAAATATTTCCCCAACCAGAAACTATTGCACAGACTGCTGGGGCAGGAGAAACACAGCTGAGTTACTGTGAAAGCAAGGCAAAATCCAAACAGTTTAGGCTGTGGAAACCAGTCATTTGCAAAGCTACTTCCAAAGTAAGTCAAAAATTCCCAGCTCACAGATTCCTGGGAACCTCCCAGCCCTGTCAGCAGGACAGCAGGGCTGCACTGAGGGGACAGAACTGCCCCTTGCCACACATTGCCACACACCCATCCAGCTGGCTGCCCCTTCCCCCAGCACAGGGGTGTTCTGCCGAGCCACACGTGCCTGGGCACAGCTGGGTGCTGCATCCCAGCACGGGCTGTGCCCCTGAGGAGCTCCCAGGCAGCCTGGCCATCCCCCCCAGCCGCTGCCTCCACCTCTGCGTGCAGGGCTATATTTGGGAAGGCAGCAGCGCCCGGCATGTTCCAACCAGCACTGGGAGTGGTGTGTGCTCTGGGTCCTGGAGAGGAGAGCTGGGGCAGCACGCTGGCAGCTCTCCCCGCCTGGGCCCTTTAAGAGTCTGGCTCAGAGCTCCCCGTCTTTCCCAAACAATTTTCTCTTCTCCTTTTACAGGAGCGGAGCCGGCAGGCAGGCATGTGTAAAGCACACAGGGTTATTTTGAGCCTGAGAGCCGGTGAGGAAGCTTGCTCCCAGCCCACAAACAGCCCAGGCTCCCACACACAAACGCCCTGGCACATCCAGGGGGCTGGGAAAGCTGCACTGCAAACCCTGTGCCTTCACACAGTGGGCAGCCACCAGCACCACTGCCCTTTGCCAAAGTGTGCTCTGTGAACACTGGGGTTAAACAAAAAATTATGGAGGCTGGGATTAAGAAATTAATGAAGCTGGGATGCTGTCCAGGGCAGGGCTGGCACTTGTGGAGACAGGAAAATTGACATTTGCACATGGTAGTGAAACTCAGGCTGGTGCCTTGGGCATCCCCAATAATCCTTGTGGGTCCCTTCCAGAATAGGAATCTGTGATTGTGTGATTCTGTGATTCTGTGAATTCTGTGATTCTGTGATTCCATTATTCTGTGAATTCTGTGATTCTGTGATTCTGTGATTCTGTGATTCTGTGATTCTGTGAATTCTGTGAATTCTGTGATTCCATTATTCTGTGATTCTATGATTCTGTGATTCAGTGATTCCATTATTCTGTGATTCTGTGAATTCTGAGATTCTGTGATTCCATTATTCTGTGATTCTGTGAATTCTGTGAATTCTGTGATTCTGTGATTCCATTATTCTGTGAATTATGTGATTTTTTGATTCTGTGATTCTGTGATTCTGTGATTCTGTGAATTCTGTGAATTCTGTGATTCCATGATTCTGTGATTCCATTATTCTGTGATTCTGTGATTCTGTGATTCTGTGATTCTATGATTCCAGATCACTTCACATCCACCAGCCCAGGGGCTGCTCTGCTGCTGGGAGGTTCCCCAGTGAGGGCCAGCCAGCAGCCAGCAGCCGTGCTGCTCCAGAACGCAGCAGTGCAGAGGCCACCCCTCCAGACGTCCCCAGCACGGCCCCGCTGGCCTGTGGCTGCCCTGGCTCAGGCAGTTCCTCTGTGGCAGGGCAGCCCCGGGGTGGCTGTGCAGCCCCAGCTGGGCTGGGCTGCCAGGCAGAGGCGTGGGGCTGGCAGCACAGGGAGTGGCAGCGGGACATGGCTGGTGCTATCTGTGACCCACATCGCTTTATGGGCTGTCTGCTGTTTACAGCGCAGCAGCCAGCTGGGGTCAGGCTGCACAGGTGACTCACAGCTGAGCAGCTCCTGCTGCCCCGTGCTTGGGACTGAAAATGGGATAATAACTGGTGTGGGAACTGCTGTGAGGCTTCGCCTCTCCATTCCTCTCGATGGCTGCCGGGGCTTACGGATACAGGACTGGAATTCTTGCTTGCTTAAACAGTGCTCTTAAGTATTTCATCATGAAGCGGGGGAAGCTGAAATTAAAATATGATGAGTCGAAGCCCAGGCATTGCTCAGCCGAGGGCTTGGTGACCTGCCAGGCTCCTGGGGAATGCTTTTAATTTGGATAAGTGGAAATTGCATCAATGGCACAAGCAGCACGCTGCTCTTGCTGCTCACACAGAGCGTGGGTGCAGCTGGCAGTGCCACAGGATGTGTTGTCTCTGGCTGAGCACCCAGCCAGGCACGGCTGCTCCCGTGCACAGCTCCCACGGCACACTGCTCTTGCTGCTCACACAGAGCC
The DNA here is from genome assembly GCF_014805655.1 of Passer montanus. Taxonomy (NCBI): domain Eukaryota; kingdom Metazoa; phylum Chordata; class Aves; order Passeriformes; family Passeridae; genus Passer; species Passer montanus. The sequence continues at coordinate 863,130 of NW_024369818.1, forward strand.
GTGGGTGCCGCTGGCAGTGCCACAGGATGTGTTGTCTCTGGCTGAGCACCCAGCCAGGCACGGCTGCTCCCGTGCACAGCTCCCACCCCGGCTGGCCACCGTCTCCAGTTGGCCTGGACAGCACTGCCTTCACCCTCTGCCCTGCCAGAGGTTTTTTTTGGAGAGGCTGTTTTCCAAAAACAGCTCGAAAGTATGTGGCTGTCATACCAGAGCAGAGTGGTCACACACAGCCCTCCCGTCGCTGCCGGTCAGGCCAGTCCCCGTGAGCTCATGGGGTTTGTGGTTTCCCAAAGCAGCTGTTCAGCTTGGAAGGAACAGCTCTGAGCAGCTGCAGGCACAGGGACTGCTTCTGTGTGGGAACTGCTGCTGGGGGAGGCATGGCCTCCAAAGTCTCAGGCAGTTTTGTTCTCAGCTCTCCTGCTGATAAGCACGATAGCCCTGGTAATGCTTCCAGCCTGGAAATGGGGAAAACTTGTGTGTGTGCTTTGGGGGTTTTGTGCTTTTGGCTGGCGTGGGGCAGCTGAGTGGGCAGCGTGAGCCGGGCACAGCAGGGACCCCCTGGCCACGGGGGTGGGGACAGCCCGGCCAGCCTCGTGTTCCCACCATGGGCAGGTGATCAGGCTGGGACAGGAGGGAGGGGGCTGAGCGCTGGGCTCTGCCAGCGAGCCCACACATCCCAGAGCACTCCTGCTGTAGCACAGGGTCACGGCTGGAGGCAGGAACATCCCAGAAACAGGAGACACATCTCCCGTGTAACTGTTCCCAACTCTCCATGCACACACCAGGCACTCGGGGGACACGAAGGGTGTCCCTGACACAGCCTGCCTTGCAAGAGACCAGAACACTCCCTGCCTGGAGAACACCCTCCCTCCCACATCCCAGGCCATAGGGTGCCATTGCTGGCTCTGCAGCTGGGTCAGGCCGTGCCCCTGAGCTGCTGCTGGGTGCCGGCAGCTCTCTGGCAGCTGCCTGGTTCAGACAAGGCTGGCACCACACTGGCATCCTTCCTGCCCCACAGTGGGACCCCCGTGTCCCTGGGGCTACCTAACAATTCTGCCCTGGAGGGACCCTCCGTGTGCTGCTGGTGTTGGGTGTTGGTCAGGAATTGATTTGGTCTGGACTTGACGGGGGGATGTACTGGGGGCTCCGGAGTCTCAAGGGCACACTCGAGGGGTGGCACGGGGACTGTCCTGCTGTGTCTGGGGAGGGGGAGTCCCCAGGCGGGTGCTGGGGGACTCTGGGCTGTGGGTCCCGGCCGTGCCGGCGCGGTCCCGGTGCGGTCCCGGTGCAATCCCGGCGCTGTCCCGGCGCGGTCCCGGTGCGGTCCCAGTGCGGTCCCGGTGCAGTCCCGGTGCGGTCCCGGTGCAATCCCGGTGCAATTACGGTGCAATCCCAGTGCGGTCCCGGTGCAGTCCCGGTGCGGTCCCGGTGCAATCCCGGTGCAATTCCGGTGCAATCCCGGTGCGGTCCCAGTGCGGTCCCGGCGCTGTCCCGGTGCAATTCCGGTGCAATCCCGGCGCGGTCCCAGTGCGGTCCCGGTGCGGTCCCGGCGCGGTCCCGCGAGCGGGGGCTGCCCGCCCGCCGCCGCCCCGTCGCGGGCCAAGCTGCCGCTCGGCATCGTCTTCTCGACGGCGCTCTTCTGCGGGGAGGGCGCGGCGGCCGCCGTGCTCTGCCTCTCCTACGGCCACTCCGACGACCGCTTCTGGCTGGCGCTCACCGTCTTCTTCGTGCTCTGCCCCTCCGTGCTGGTGCAGCTCACCCTCATCTTCGTGCACCGCGACCTCAGCCGCGACCGCCCGCTCGTCCTGCTCATGCACCTGCTGCAGCTCGGGCCCATCATCAGGTGAGAGTGGCGGGGACCCCGGGCACCCCCGGCACCCCCTGGGTATCTCCCGGCACCCCCGGCACCCCCGGCACCAAAGCGCGGAGCCCGCAGGGGCGCGGGCACCGGTGCGAGCCGGGAGCGGTGCCGGGCAGGACGGGCACGCCGGGACCGGCGCTGCTCCTGCCGGTCCCTCGGCCCCGGCTCTGCTGCTCCCGGCCCGCGGGGACCCCTCGCTCGCCGGGGGTGCCGTGGCTGCTCCTGCTGCCGGAGCCCGCTCCGGGCAGGACGCGGCTCTGGCAGCCTGGGTGTCCCAGCTGCTGGGAAAGCTCTGCCCGGGGCTCGGGAGGCAGCCAGCGATCCACTCAGCCTCCTGGTTTTGCCATCATTTGGCTGTGCCCGTGCTGGGAGCCCAGGGGGATTCCCCGGTGGGTGCTCCAGCGTGAATCCTGACGTGGTGTGGAGCTGGGCCAGGGGAGGGTCAGATTAGATAGCAGGAAAAGGTTTTACAGCCAGAGAGAGGGTGGTGCGGCTCTGAAACAGGCTGCCGGGAAGTGGCCACAGCACCTGGCCCGAGTCACAAACCTTTGGGCACATGGTGGGGTCCTTGGGGTGTCCTGCACAGGGCCGGGAGTGGGACCCGGCGGGGTTATGGACATGGAGAAGAGCTGGCTGCAGGAGGGGGCTGCCAGGGCAGCTGTGGGGCTCGGGGCTGTGCTGGCAAGAGGGCGGTGAGGGGGTGGGTGGGTGTTGCCCAAGCTGATCCCTCATTCCTTGGGAATGCTGCGGTTCCTCCCGGGCTGCCATCACCCGGGCAGCCTGCTCGGTGGGAAGGCACTGCAGGAGCCGTGGCACAGCCACCACCTGCATGGGGCTCCTTGCCATGGCAGCAGCCACGCTTTGGGCTCCTGCTCCACAGGGCTCAGAACCACCGTGGCTGCTCCGTGCTGCCGCTGTCACCGGAGCAGGCAGCGCTCCAGATGTGTCCCCACACCCTGTCTCAGCTTCAGAGCCACCCGGGGGCCTTGCCTCGGGCTGCCAGCCTGTGCTGGCCCACGGCAGTGCTGGGACTCTCACCACACCAAGCCAGGCTGCCTGGGACGGGTGGGTGCTGCCCAGCTGCCTCAGCAGGCTGCTCGGGCTGGAGGTGGAGCCCAGCCTGCTGAGAGGGTCTGGCAGGGCTCTGGGAGCCAGCTGGGACTACCCTTCAAGCTGGGCCTTCGGGATGAAACTGTTTTCCCATTAGAGTTTGCAATGAGCTGTGAGTACTGGCTTGATCTGTCGAGAGAATTTATGCTAAACCCTCCCTCCTCTTGGGTTTGGTACAAGCAGTTTGTGCTGTCCTGATAAGCACTCATGACTAATGGTGTCCTGTTGGTCCCAGAGCCAGCTGGTCCCCAGGCAGCAGCGAGCTGATCCCCTCTGGCCATGCACAGCCACCCCACGGCCCTGTGGAGGGGCTGGGGTCCCCTGTGCTTCAGGCACGGCACAAAGTGCCAGCCCTGCCCACCCTGGGGCCTGCAGACAGGGGCTGCGGAAGCACTGCCTTATCTGCCCGTGCCACACACGGCTTCACCCTGCGCCCTCCTTCCTGCTGTCCCCACCGGGGAGGAAGTGTGGGAGCCTTCTTCTGCTCGGGAGGAGAGATCAAAGAAAGCTCTGATACTCAGCTCTGATACTTCAGAGTTTCTTTCGCCTCTGCTTGGAGGCAGAGGTTTTTGCCAGCTGGGAAAGCAGAACCCAAGGGTGATTAACACCTTCCTGCAGCTGCAGCTCCCAGCAGTCGCTGCTGTGTACCCTGGGTGCTGCACCTCTTCCAGCAGCTGTTTCAGCCCTCGCTGGAGCAGCTGTTGCCCCCCTGCTGTTGAGGTGAACACCCCATGTGTGAGGACACGAGGCTTGACTCCATTTTTCTCAGAAGGCTGATTTATTGTGTTGTATGTTATATTAAAATACTACATTAAAACTATACTAAAAGAACAGCGAGAGAAGAACATCAGAAGGCTACAAAGAACAAGAATAGAATAGAATAGAATAGAATAGAATAGAATAGATAACAAAATCCTGTGACTGCTCACAGCCTTGGCACAGGTGGCTGTGGTTGGTCATCAGTTGAAAACAATCCACATGGACCAGTGGAAGATGCACTCGTTGCATTCCACAGCAGCACACAGTTATTGTTCACATTTCTTTCCTGAGGGTCTCAGCTCCTCAGGACGGGAAACAGCCTAGCAGAGGATTTTTCATAAAATATCATAGCTACACCCTGCTACCCACGACCACCCCGAAAGCTGGAGCAGAGGAGCAGCCACGGGGCATCCCCATGGTGCTGGTGTGCCCACAGCACTGCTGGGCTGCCCTCAGAGCAGCGGGGCTGGGCAGCACCACCCAAGCTGGAGGTGCTGGAGCGGGGCGGCAGGAGGGCTGGCAGGCTGGCAGCTCCTGTGTGCCCACAGGTGCGTGGAGGCCCTGGTGGTGTACTGCTGGTCGGGGAGGGAGGAGGAGCCCTACGTGACCATCACCCGCAAGCGGCGGCTGCGGCAGGGCTACGAGGTGGAGATGGAGCAGGAGGTGGGGCACTCGGAGCGGCGCCTGGCCACGCACCGCAACGCCTTCAAGCGCATGGCCGTCATCCAGGCCTTCCTGGGCTCCACGCCGCAGCTCACCCTGCAGCTCTACATCAGCGTCCTGGAGAAGTACGTCCCTGTTGCCCGAGGTAAGGGCCACGTGCCTCCCCAGGAGCCCCGCCAGGGCACTGTGGCAGCTCCTTGATGGGAATCCAAAAAGCCGCAGTTTCCGCTAGGCTCCCCTAAATGTGGAGCACAGCCCACTTTTGAGATGTTGGGCACTCATCAGCTCTCTGCTTTCCTGCTTGCAGTGGTGCAAAGTGGGAAAGAGCAGGCATGGCTGAGGTGCCAGGCTCTGCTCCCAGCCCTGTGCTCGTATCTGCCCTCCAGAACCAAGCCATCCACCCAGTGCCATGTCTCCTGGGAGGGTCAGGTCCCTGTCCTATCCTGCTCCAGTCTCCATTCATTTTTTCCATCTAGCTGCAGGCTCTGGCTTCCCTCAAGTCCCCCCACTGTATTTATTTCTGCACATTTTCCAGCAGCCAGAGCTCCCAGCCCAGCACTCCCACTCCAAGGCTCCCCTGCTGCTCCCAGGATGTTTATGTGCTCGGGGGTGGATATGCCAGAGCAAACTTTTAACTCCCACTTTGGCACCGCGCTGGGCACGCAGGTGTGCTCCTGCACCATTCCAGTTACAGTGCTGGGTGGAGGAGCTGCCCTCACCCACACACTCTCCCAGCAGTGCTGGGAGCCCAGACCTTGCCATCTGTGCCCACAGCAGCTGCATCAAAAGGGCAGCACAGGAGATGCCCCACAGAAAGCCCCTAATTTGCCACAGCTCTCTGCAAAGGCATTTTGGGGAGCTGCAGATGCACAGGAAGGATGAGTGCCAGTGCTGCTCGAGCAGTAGATGCAGGAAGTAAACACCAAGTGATGTGTTTTGGGTGATTCCCTCGCAGCTGCAGTGCCAGCTCAGCCCTGCAGCTGGCAGCCACCGTGGATGGGACCAGCTGCACTCTGCTGTTTTTCTCCATGGCATTCCTGGCTGTGCTGAATGTGAGCAGCTGCTGGCATTCCTATAAATGACCTTGGCTTTGCAGCCCTGGGATGGGGCTGGCTCTTGGGATGCCTCTGGAGCTACAGTGCAGCTCTTGGCTGGGATGGAGGCAGAGGGGCCCTCGCAGCACTGGCTGTGCCCGGCTTTCCCTTGAGCAGCATCTCCTGCACAGGGCAGGGTGGCTGGGGCATGGTCCAGCCACAGAAATGGTTTGGCAAGGCTTGTGTTTTATTGGTGTAGGGAGAACCTTTGGGTTCTGAGCCTCCTGCTGCCAGCAGCCACCTCATCACGGGGGCTGTCACCACCATCCAGGGGCTGTCACCACCACCCCTGAGCTGTTCTGGCAGTGCTCATGCTGAGCCTTCTGCCGTGAGCCCAGGTGTTTGGCAGCCTGTACCTCTCACCAGGACGGGCACCCCAGGTGTCCCACCCGGAGCTGTCAGCCCACACTTTGCAGCCAGGCAGTGGAGAGGCTGGGCACAGCCCGGTCTCCTCCTGCCTGACTGGGCTGCCGTGTCCCTCTGCAGCCGTCCTCATGGCCGTGTGCCTGGTGTCAGTCACCTACGGGGCGCTCGTCTGCAACATCCTGGCCATCCAGGTCAAGTACGATGACTACAAGGTGCAGCTGCGGCCGCTGGCCTTCCTGTGCATCGTGCTGTGGCGCAGCCTGGAGATCTCCACCCGCATCGCCGTCCTCGTGCTCTTCAGCACCGTCTTCAAGCACTGGATCATCCCCATCGCCCTGGCCAACCTCCTGGTGGTTTTCTTCCTGCCCTGGGTGCAGTTCTGGCGCAGCGGCAGCCGCCTGCCCGACAACATCGAGAAGAACTTCAGCCGCCTGGGCACGGTGGTGGTGCTGTGTGCCTTCACCCTCCTCTACTCCAGCATCAACATGTTCTGCTGGTCGGCCGTGCAGCTGAAGCTGGCCGACCGGGACCTCATCGACAAGTCGCAGAACTGGGGCCGCCTGGCCGTGTACTACGTGGCGCGGCTGGCGGAGAACACGGCCCTCGTCGTCCTCTGGTACTTCTTCAAGACCGACGTCTACGAGAACGTCTGCACCGCGCTGCTGGTGCTGCAGCTGCTCCTGGGCTACTGCCTGGGCATCTACTTCATGCTCCTGTTCTTCCAGTACCTGCACCCCTGCCGCCAGCTCTTCCGGCACAACGTCGCTGACTTCCTGCACTGCGTGTGCTGCCGCCGGCACCCGCCGGGGACCCCGCTGTGCCTCGAGGTGCCCGCGGAGCCCGGCGTGAGGCACAGCATTGTGTGAGCGCCCGGCTCCGCCAGCCAGCCTCGGGCACGGGCACGGGCAGCACAGGGCTGTGCCGCAGCCACAGGATGCTCGTGGCACAGACGAGTGCTGCCTGGTGCTGCGGTGGCAGCAGGTCCCACTGCGTCCCCTCGGGGGCAGGGGGACAGCAGTGTGCTCGCCTGCTCAGGACCACTCCTATGGACATGAAGGAGGGTTGATTGGATTGGACATAAGGAAGTTTTTTGCAGGGAGAGTGGTGAGGGACTGGCACATGTTGCCCGGGGGGATGGTGGATGTCCCGTCCCTGAAAACATTCAAGGCCAGGTTGGATGGGCTCTGAGCAGCCTGGCCTAGTTGAAGATGTCCCTGCCCATCTCTGGAGTGTATCTGGATGGCCTTTAGAGGTCCCTTCCAACCCAAACTATTCTACAATTCTACAATTCTACGGCTCATGGGGTGCCCAGCCAGTTGCCCCTGCCAGCTGGCTGCCACATGGGGCACAGCCCCGGGGGTGCCCCGACACCCCAGCTGCTGCTATGGTGCATACGGTGACCTCGGGCCACGGGTGCCACTGGGACTGTTCTAACAGTAAAGAAACTTTGCTGTGGCTGCGAGTCTGGGTGCTGGCAGTGACTCACACGGAGGGTGGGGACCGTCCCAGGGGCTGGCACGGGTTCACACACCTGCTGTCCACGTAAAACTGTCCTTCACAGGCACCGAAATGGAGCTGTGCCAGCGGGAAGTGGGGTGGGGAGCCCCTCTGTGGAGGCTGAGGAGCATGGTGGGATGGGGGCTGGCCCATCCTGCGCTTCCGTCAGCACGGCCGTGGCTGCAGGCCAGGGGAGAGCAGCACGCCAGCAAGGAGCAAGCCTGTCCGACCTGTTCCTCCAGGCTCAGGGGCCCAGAGCAGGCTGCTGTTCCCAGCTGGAGCACTGGACACCCCAGGGCCCAGGACCCTGCAGTGGGGGCAGGCAGGAGGGGAAGGCTGGCACAGCAGTGCAGTGGGTGCTGGTGGGACCCAGCATCCTGGCCCCAAACCAGGAGTGTGACACCCCCACCCCAGCACCCGTTTTTGGGGTCAGCTCAGTCTGGGTGCTGGACCGAGGATGCTCCTCAGCCCTGGGGCCCATGGAGGTGCAGCACCCTGGTGCTTGGTCTTGACTCACCTGTAATGGATGCCCGGGCTGGATCCTGGCACCGGTGCAGCGCCGTGACCCCAGGAGCTTCTCTTCCTTCGGTGTTTCCCTGGAAGATGGGCAGTGGAGGCTGGTGAGGGAGGCCAGGGAAAACGGAGCTGTTGAGCTGGGCACAGCATGGATCCTCCATGACTCCTTCCCAGGAAATTCCTGCCTTACAAAAAAAGCCCGTTTTTGTCCTCAGAGGTTGCAAAACCCCAGGAGGAGCAGCCAGCCACGCTGTGTGACCCAGCCGTGGGGGGATCTCTCAGGGGGCCATCCCTGGCCAGCACAACGGGCTTGTTTTGGTGTTGAATCAGGTCAGCCCTGCCTTCCCGGCAGGTGGCCTTTGAAACCACCGGCATTTCCTTAAACTCTTCTCAGGGAAAGTCCCGGCTGCCGCACCGCCCGCTGCCTCCATAAAGCGCCGGGCCGGCGGCGGGCGCGGGACAGCGCACCATGGGCAACTGGCTGGTCAACCACTGGTTCTCGGCCGCCGTGCTCGTGAGTCTGTGGGGCTGGGGCTCTGCTGGGGATGCTGGGGCTCGTGGGGGACGTGGGGACTGCTGAGCTGCCCCGGGGCTGGGCTCTGGGAGAGACAAGCATCCCTCTGCTCGCCAAGCGTCCCCCTGCGCGCCGAGCCGCGGACCCGGCAGCCCGGGAGGGATGATGGGCTCTGGAAACTGAAGGCCTGGGGAAAACACAGCTCAAGGGAAAGGGGGTCCTGGAAAAGTTAAAAATGCTGCTGCTTTGCCTGGCCACTTTGGCTGGGAGCCTTCCACGTGCCTCTTCTCCCCTTGTGAGAGGAGGAGGATGCTGTGAGAAGTCGTGGCAGGGTGAGGAGCTGGCACCGTGGGGACCATCTGCCAGCGCTGTGCTGCAGCATCTCTGGTGTAACAGAGCTTGCCTGGCCAGCACCCATCAGCTGCTCTGCGCTGTGTGGGGAGCTGTGAATGCAAGGGAACATGGGGGTTTACTGACAGTTGGGCTATTTTCATTTTTTCAGTTACTTAAAAAAGAAAAAGAAAACAGCCAAAAAACAAATACATGGCAGGCTGGTTTTTTTGGGACCTCTGTAAAAATTCATTGGCTGTGAGAGGCGGCAGCGTGGGGTGCAGTGGGGTTAGGCAGGGGACAGCAGCACAGTGGGGCCAGGTGAGCCAACTCCCCGTGGAACTTCCTTCCCCCAGAATGTTTCCCAAGCAGTCCTGACCACGCTCTGGATCTGCCTTCCCTCCCGTTACACGGGTGTGCCTGCTCCTGCCTTTCCTCCTTCCTCGTGCACGGGTGATGCACAGGGCACTGTGTGACAAGACAGCAATTCTGCAAGACTTCCACACCTCTCCCCACCTCTGACCCCGTGTCCCAGCCCTGTGCGTGACAGGACAGCTCACCAGGAAACAGGACAGATATGCTGTCTGTCCTGACACCCTCTGGCTGCGCCCAGCCCTGAGTGCTGCAGTGGGAGGCTCCCGGGCAGGGTCCCTCACAAGGCTGTGACTTTCCCCTGCAGGCAGCCTGGCTGGGCATCAACATCTTCCTCTTCACCTACTACTTTCTGTTCTTTGACCGGGACGAGCGCTATTTCTACACCAGGGCCATCCTCGGGGTAAGGTGCTCCCACAGCACCCTGCCTGCCCAGGCACACGAGCCCCTGGGGGCCCTGCTGCCGTGGGGTGGGGGCTGCAACATCCCACACCCCTTTCACGTTCTGTTCTCTCCAGCCCACCATCATTCCATCCCATGCCGTGGCATTGCACCATGCTAGTCCCTGCCTTGATCCCTGTCTGGTCTCAGCCCAACAGCATCCCAGCCCAGCCTAGCTCCCCTGTCCCAGTCCTCTCCTAGCTCACCTCTCCCAGTCCCCATGCCAGTCTCCATCCCAGCTCCCAGCCCAGCTCAGCACTGACTGGCCCCATCCTGGCCCGGTCCTGGCCCAGCACGCCAGGACAGTGGTGCTCACCCCTCTCTTCTCCCCAGTCTGCCTTGGCATGGGCTCGAGCATCAGCCAAGTGCCTCAACTTCAACAGCATGCTGATCCTGCTGCCCGTCTGCCGCAACCTGCTCTCCTTCCTCCGCGGGACCTGCTCGGTGAGTGTCCCGTGGTGGCACAGCCAGTGTGGCCGTCCCCGTCCCTGTGCCACCCTGACACCGCTGCCTCTCTGCAGTGCTGCAGGCGGACGTTGAGGAAGCAGCTGGACCACAACCTCACCTTCCACAAGCTGGTGGCCTACGCACTGGCCCTGCTCACAGGTACCCCGGCACTGGGATGGGGTGACAGCGGGGACTGGGAGCTGCCCGGTGGGTGACTGCCTGTCCCCTGTCCAGCTGTGCACACCATCGCCCACCTCTTCAACCTGGAGCGCTACAACCAGAGCCAGCAAGCCGCTGACAGCAGCCTCCCCGCTGTCCTCTCCAAGATGCACCTGCAGGGCAGCCAGTGGCTGAACCCCATCCACTCCAACCAGACGGTGAGTGTGGCCTTGGCATCCAGCAGCCGAGCAGCGCCTGTCCCCTGTGCCCCTAACCCTCCCTGCTGCCCTGCAGACCGTCGAGTATGTGGCTTTCACGACCATCCCGGGGCTCACGGGGGTGATCATCACGCTGGCACTCATCCTCATGGTCACGTCCTCCACCGAGTTCATCCGCAGGAACTACTTTGAGCTCTTCTGGTACACTCACCACCTCTTCCTCGTCTACTTCGCCGGCCTCGTCATCCACGGCATCGCGTAAGGCTCCTCAGCACTGCCCAGGGCAGCACGGCGAGGGCAGGGCACACAGCCCCTTGCACACAGACCCTAGCAGGGCAGCCGTGGGGCTGTGAGCTGCCACCAGCCCAGCTGGCCTCACGCCGTGTGGCTCAGCCCTGGCTGGGGCAGGAGCCGGCCCCTGGGCTCATCCTCACTCCCTGCAGCGGGCTGGTGCGTGGGCAGACGGAGCAGAGCATGGCAGAGGTGCACCCCTCTCACTGCGCCGAGTACCTCACACGGCGGGAGCAGAACTGCACCCACCAGTGCTGCACTGACCCCGAGTTCGGGGGCATCCCTGCCGAGGTAGGGCACTGGTGGGGTGGCTCTGGGGGAGAAGCTCTCCCCTTGCCCTTGGCCTGCCCTGGCCCTGCCCAATCCTTCGCTCTCATCCACCTTCACAGTCCTGGAAGTGGGTTCTCGCCCCCATCATCCTCTACGTCTTTGAGCGGATGCTGCGGGTCTGGCGGGCGCAGCAGAAGGTGGTTGTCAAAAAGGTGGGTGGTGAGGAGCCTGCTCCTCTGCCAGCTCCTGCCCTTGGGAGTCAGGAGCCACAGCCCCTCGCCGTGGTGGCCGTGGGGAGGCGGGCAGGGGCCACAGGCCCAGCCCCTTCCCAGGGACAGGGGCCAGGCTGGGCGCTGAGCCCTGCCGTGCCCCAGGTTGTCATGCACCCTGCCCGCGTGCTGGAGCTGCAGATGCAGAAGAAGGGTTTCTGCATGGAGGTGGGGCAGTACATCTTCATCAACTGCCCCGCCATCTCCCCGCTGGAGTGGCACCCCTTCACCCTCACCTCTGCACCCGAGGAGGATTTCTTCTCCATCCACATCCGGGCAGCTGGCGACTGGACAGAGCGTCTCATCGACACCTTCCAAGTGCAGACACCCAGGTGGGTTGGGGAGTGCCCAACAGGCCGTGCCAGGGGTTTGGGGAGGCCGTGCCTCTCACCCAGACCTGCTTTGGCCAGGGTGGAGGTGGATGGTCCCTTTGGCACAGCCAGTGAAGACGTGTTCCAGTACGAGGTGGCCATGCTGGTTGGCGCGGGCATCGGCGTCACCCCCTTCGCCTCCATCCTCAAGTCTGTCTGGTACAAGTTCCAGCAGGCTGACCAGACCCTCAAGACCAAGAAGGTACACAGAGCGTGCCATGGCACCAGCTGTGGGTTTCTTCCTCTGGCTCTGCTCCACCTTGAGCAATCCCTCTCCCCCTGTATCCCAGATCTACTTCTACTGGCTCTGCCGGGACACAGGAGCCTTTGCCTGGTTCAACGACCTGCTGGCCTCTCTGGAGCAGAAGATGGCCGAGTCGGGCAAGGCAGACTTCCTCACCTACCGCCTCTTCCTCACTGGCTGGGACACCAGCATTGTGAGTCAACCACAGGCTGGCACGCTGCAAGAGAGGGGCACAGGGTGGCAAGCTGGGCAGCAAGGGCAGGGCAAGCACGACAATGGCTTTTAGGCACAAAGTCCAGCACAGTGCTCGGTGGGATCATCATGGGTGCTTGGATGCTGCTCTGTGGTGAGGGACTGGAGGGGGGCTCACGGGTGGTGCCTGGGGTTCTCACCATCCCTGCCTGCCCAGGCCAACAACGTGGCACTGCACTTTGACACCGCCACGGACACAGTGACGGGCCTCAGGCACAAAACCATCTTCGGGCGGCCCATGTGGAACACGGAGTTTGCAGCGGTGGCTGCAGCCCACCCCAGGTGAGAGCTGAGCACGGAATTCGGGATGTTGGAGCTGGAGGCACGGCCTCTACCCTGGCACTCAGCACTGGGCTGGCTTTGGGAGAGGTGTGCCATCCCGGGCAGGGAGCCCATACAGCTTTTAAATCCCCTTTCCCTGAGCTGCCCGCCTGGCATGGACATGCCCGTGTGTTTGCAGGTCAGTGGTCGGTGTGTTCCTCTGTGGGCCAGAGGCCCTGGCAAGGAGCCTGAAGAAATCTTGTCACCAACACTCCAGCCTGGACCCCAGGAAGGTCAAATTCTACTTCAACAAAGAAAACTTCTAAGTGGCAGCGAGGCTGGCACCCCAGCAGGCACGGACCCTGACTGTGCTGCCTCAGGCCTTTCCAAAGCAAGGCCAGGGAGAAACATCTGGGCATGCACTGAAGCCAAGCAACACACAGCAAGGTACTCTCTCTGTGAGAACTTCCAGGTTCAAAGACTGCTGCCTGCCTGTCCTGGTGTCCAAGAGGTCCTCATGGAGCAAGAGAGCCTGCAGCTCCAGCCAGCCCCTGGGACAGCAGAGCCACGTTCTGTGATGCTGCTGGAGCAGCAGGGAGCTGTGGGAGCCCAGCGGGTCGGGCAGCACCACTGGATGGGGATGGGACATGGGCATCCCCGCAGGTGTCAGGGGCCAAACCTGCCCCTCAGGGTTTAAACACTCTTTTGTACAAGAATAAATTAAACTTCCTCTTCTTTGTAATGAAAGCCTCCGTGGTGACTCAGCTGTGCAGGTACAGAGGAGCCAATACTCTGCCCCTTGCAGGGCTGCAATAGAGGAGCTGGTTGACAGCAATCCCTCTGGGGTGCAGGATCAGACACCCCTCTGCATGGGCTGGCTGCCACCCTGGCACCCAGAGCCAGCCTGCAGGCAGCACACAGCTCAGCTCCCACAGGCTCTGCTGTATGCAGAGGGAAACCCCGCTCCCTGGTAAGTGATACTGCAATTGGATCCAGAGCCCTTCCTGCCCTGCCAGCAGGGACAGAAAGCCAAGCTCTCTGTCCTGCCCTTCCCCTAGACCCCTGTAAACAGCACAGTACAAGAAATTCCATTATTAATTCTTGCCCTGGTGTGGGGAGGAGGGAGAATGGCAAGTGGTTTGGACAAGACTGGAGCCAGGCCACGCTGCTCCCAGAACCCAACACTCCCACTCTGGCCTCCATGAGAGACCAAACAAGGCAGCCAGGGACATGGATTTACTCAAACCCTCCTCCCACTTTATTTCAAACACCATAAAATATACACAGGAAAAAAAAAAGGATGAACTGGAGGAAAAAACCTCTTGAGGGTGACACAACCTCTCCTAAAATGCACCATCAGCTCAGGCAGCAATGGGAAGCAGCGGCCCTGGAGCATCCCCTCTATCCAGCACATGGCATCTCCATCTTGTGCCTGCCAGAAAGAAGGAGAGGAGGGTGAGCCTGGCACAGAGGGAAGCAGGGCAGAGTGCCATCCTAGGCAGCTCTGTTTTACTGGAGGGGAGCAGGCCCAGGGTGAGACCAGGTTAAGGACATCACCTGTCAGGGTGCCCCTGTGGATTTCTGGATCTGCTCCTTCAGAATGAGGATGCTCTGCCGCTGTTCTGGGGGCAGCATGGCGATCTGGTCTGCTGTCAGCTGCAGGACCTGCATGATCAGTGCTGCCTGTGGGGAAAGAGGGGTCAGACAGGTGCCCTGCCAGAGCATCCACAGCGTACCAGAGCCAGGGAGGGGCTGACCCCGCCACAGAAAGGCACACAGAAGTGGTGCTCCTGCTGTCTCACCCTTTCCCTTTTGTTCCCTCACCTTCTCGTGATCCTGGGGGGTGACCTGGCTCTGTCCAGGGCTGAAGCCTCCAGGCTGACCAGCTCCTTGGACTCCTGCCCCAGGTATGCCTCCTCCCTGCATGCCTGCCCCAGCCATGTTAGGAACCTGGGGGAGTAAGAGAGGGGTTAGGGACTGGGGGTTTGTGGACTGAGCAACACAAATTCAGGAAGGTAAAACAGATGTTCAGATGCATGCCCTCACGGACTGCTTGAAGATGCCTGAGCACGAAGAGAGAGTGCATTTTACGTGCTCTCCCCTCCCAACTGCTGTGCTCCTTTCTGTGTCCCAGGAACAGGCAGAGACAGGCCTGAGCCCTGTCCTGTCCCCAGCTGCTGGGCAGTGCCTGGGGAATGGGACAGACGCCCTGAGCCCTCAGAGCCAGTGAGCAAAGCCTGGTGCTCTGCAGAGCTGCTGCTCCGTGGGACACCCCCAGCCAGCCCCAGCCCACGGGACGCTGTTGGTGCCCGACCAGCCCAGCAGAGCCGTGTGTACCTGGCGGGGCCCCTGCGGGCCACTGGCTCCCATGGTAAGTGGCCCAGGACCCTGTATGCCACCAGGCATCGGGCCACGCGGGGTGGGACCGGGCCCGCGAGGCTCCAGGCCCCGGGGCTCCAGCACCCTGGCCTCCATGGCCCTGGCCTCCAGCACTCGTGGCTCCAGGACCCGCGGCTCCAGGCCTCGCGCCTCCAGCGCCCGCGCCTCCATCACCCGCGGCTCCAGCCCTCGGGGATCTCTGCCGACTGCGGAGGAAACACAAGGTGAGCTCCTGAAGGAAGCAGCGCTGCAAGGAGTGTGGGAGTGAGCTTGCCGTCTCCATTGTCTGGGGGCTAGCAGGCACCCGAGAAGTGCAGGGCCGGGGGCAGAGGGGACATGCCTGGAGAAAGTCCCTTGCACCCTGGGACTGTCCCTCCTCGCCTGGAGCCAGTCATTTCACTGCCCAAACCCCCTTCCTCTGCCTTGGGTCGGGGCAGCCGGCTGCACTGACTTCCTGCCTGCACAATCCAAGCCACCCAGTGTTTCATGCCCCCTCTCTCACCTCGAGCATCCATCAAGGGCCCCCGCGGCTCTCCCATCAGTGGTCGGGGTTCTCCCATGGGTCCCCCCCTCATCTCATGGGGGGGGCCACGGCTGTCATGACCAGGCATATGGTGCATAGGGGCTCCCTGGTGGGGCGGCCCAAGGTAACCTCTGACGCAGAGAGACGAGGAGAGCAAAGCAGGAGGAGGAGAAAAAGCGAGAGAGTGTGAATCAGACACTGGCTTGGCACGGTCTGGGCAGAGCGCTGGGATTGCCCCCGAAGCCGGCCGCAGGGGAGGAGGGTGAGGCTGGCACAGGGATGGGTGCTGGTGGCCCCATGCCACAGGGCAGCTGCCATCACCCCGGGGATATCCCTTCCCCGGGGAAACGGGCCGGCCCCACGGCTGGCAGCACACAGGCTGGTGCCATCCCTGTCCTCAGCGAGAGGCTACCCTTGGGCAGGGGACAGTGCCAAGGGCTCCTCTCCTTCCCTCTCCCCTCACCTGGGCTCCACTTCTCCAGTGACTGAGAGCAGGGTCCCTCCGCGAGGGTCATTCGGGGCATCTCCCAAAAGGCCTCGGGGCGGCGGGCCACTAGCAGGTAGAGGTCCACGCTGCATAGGGGCCCTCGGGTCTGGCATGGGCACTGCCAGGGAGACACACAAGAACTCGTGAGGATCTGCATGAGCAGTGCCGTGCCAAGACTGTCCCTGGCGCTCTCAGGCCGGGCGTGGGGCAGCCACGCTGCTCCCCTGAGCTCTGCTGTCTGCTGGGGACACGGCCCCACACACGAGGCTGGAGCACACCACAGCCCTTCCCTGGCTGCCAATTTTATTCCTCTCTTTCTCCTCTCGGGTTTTATTTAAAGTTCCTTATGGCACGAGGGGTCAAACCAAGCATGGGTGCCCCCATGGCAATCCCTACAAGCGTGGGCATCAGCACCCTGCTGACGTGGGGCCAAGAGCAAAGCAAGACCTGGAAGGCTCCTGGAAGCACAGTGTCAAAGAGGGCTGGATCTTAGGCAGAAGCCCTTTTCAAACAGGCTCTCCTTTCCACTGGAGGCTCCATGCATGGTTCTAGCCTGTTCTCTCCTGTAGCCCTCAAAGAAATCCTGCCTCCATCTCCTGTGACTGCTGTCAGGCTACAAGGAGTGACATGCCAGTCCCTGGCCCTGAGAGCAGCAGGGTGAGAGCTGCTGTCTGCACACTCCACAGCGAGCTCCACGAAGAGGAGCTGGTGCAGGGTACCTTGGACGCGTTCGATAGACGCAGGCCTGGCAGGTCCCACGGGCGAGAGCTGCAGGTTTCCTGGGCAAGCAGCAGGAAAAGAGGGAAAGAGCAGACACGTAAATAGTGTATGCACACATGCACAGGCTCTGGGGACAGTGCTGCCTGCACGATCACGCACCCTGAAGTCCCCAGGAAAACCTACAGAGAAAATGTTCCAAGTCTGGCTTTATCAACCTCTTCTGTTCACGCCCCCTTTGTCAGCACAGGCAGGACAGCCAGCGTGGCACAGTCCTTCCCTCACTCGGGGACAGAGGCAGGCAGAGAAGACATCCTGCCAAGAGACACGGCACTCCGTGGGGCCACGCTGGCCCCACGACGCACAGCCAGCTCCTGCTCTCCAAAACCTCCTGGGTGCCAAGAACTATCAGACAGCTTTCAGGAAGACAGTGCCCACCCCAAAGAAAATGAGAGTCAGCTGACCCTAAGGCCAAAGGATCTCGGACTAGGCTGGCATGTTGCTGGAACAAGGCCTAGGATAGAAGTCAAGGCAATAGAGGTGACAGGTGTCAGCACGTGCTGCTCCTGGGAGAACAGGAACACCGGGGCCGTACTAACCTACACATGGCAACGTGTGACCCGTAAGGAACCGGGGCCCGGGGCTGGGCCGGACGGACCGTGCCTGCGGAGGGAAAGCCGAGCCGTCACCCTCCGCAAGTCCCTGCCAAGCGTGAAGCCAGGACGGAGGCGCAGCTCCCTCTGCTGGGCACGGCCGCAGGACGCGGCGGCCGCACCTGTCCCAGGCAGCCGGGGAGCACAAGGACCAGAGAGCAGCAAGCTCTGCCTGCCCGCACAAGCACAGGGACAGACACGGGCTCGCAGAGGTGGAAAACACAGACACATCCCGCTGGGGGGACAGGCAGCTCTCCTGGCTGCCAGGGCACGACTGCACAACAGCGTGCAGAACGAGCTGGGAGCCAAGCGGGGCACGGGCTGAGCCCTGGGAGCCAGGGAGCTGCTGCCACAGCCCTGTGCCTCAGGGAACAAAGCCGGGCACGGGGCTGGGCACAGCCGGGCTGCAGACAGCTGGGGCACAGCACTGCTCCCTGGAGCGAGGCTCACACCACACACAGCACTACACACGTCTGTTTTACCTTGTCCACGCTCCAAGGGGACTGGCCCTGCACCTGGCATCCCAACCTGTGGCTGCATCCCACCTGAGAGGGGACAGGCAGAGATCAGACCCCTCCTCAGCATGCCTGACCACTAACCTGTTCCTTTGGTCCCAAATACCTTCTTGCTCCCAGCTCCTGGGGGAGCACCTGGAGGTTTATTCCCTTGGTGTTGGTTCCCCCCAGGGATAATCCAACTTTGCAGCCCACCTCTGGCAGCAGCACAACCACAATGTACAGCACAGGATTACGTGTGCTCTCACAGGCTGGGCCCTCTGGTTAGGGGGAAGGCAGAGCGGGGTGTCTGCAGGACCAGTGTGCCCACGGGTGGGGCAGCTCGGCCCAAACTCACCTCCTGGAGCCAAGGGGCCAGGGCCTGGGCCCTGCACAGAGGCTGCCATCTGTCCTGGGGCTGGCACTCCCCCCTGCATGGGAGGCTGCATCAGAGGAGGAGCGCCGTTGACGTGCATGCCGCCCTGCCCGGAGAGACACGGCATCTCAGGGACACCCCACGCCGGGCACGCGCCCAGCTGGAGGGCTGGCACTGCCCGTCTCCCCTGCACGGCTCGTGGGGTGTGCAGGCTCTTACTATGGGCTGTGGCTGGGACGAGGGGGTGTTCTGTGGGTTCAGCTGCGCGTTGGGGCCCGGCCCAGGCCCCGGGCCCGGCCCAGGCCCTGGCCCTGGCACTGCCTGCTGGTTGCCTGGGATCAGAGGAGGAACACTGGTCTGGCGATGCAGGATTTTCTAGGGGAGGAAGAAGACGAAAAGAGTCCTTTCCCACTGCCACTCCACAAAGATTACCACCACCATCCTCCCAACCCAGCCGCAGGGACAAACCAGCGCGATCTCCGGGTCCACGATCCTCATGACCACCTGGGCCTGCAGCAGGGCATAGGCCAGCTGGGGGTTCTGGAGCAGCATGTTCCTGGCTTCCTGGGGGCTGTTCTGGACACACAGCTGCGAAGACAGGCACTGATCAGAGCTCTGAGGAGGTGTGCCACGGGTGGGAGGGCGCAGGCAGTGCCTCACACAGGGAGCACGGCCCTGCTGCACTCACCTTCATCTGCTTCATCAGCTCAAACATCTGCTCGGGTGGCAGGCTGGCCACGGCCCGGCTGATGGACTCGGGGGCATCCTCTGGGTTCACAGGGTCCCCATAGGGTGACTCTATGATGGGTGCACCTGTGCCCAAGCCTGCAATACAGTTAGTGACTTTTTACTGCAGCACGAGCAGTGCATGCAACGGGCTCATCAGGAGGGGAGCACCAGCCCACCAGGGAAAAGGAGGCACAGAACCAGGGAGACCTTAGGAGGAATTTCTTCCCAGAAGGGGTGGTTAGGCATTGGAGCAGGCTGCTCAGGGAGCCTGTGGAGTCACTGCTCCTGGAAGTGTTTAAGGCTGGAAGTGGCATTTAGTGGCGCAGTCTAGCTGATGCAGTGTGCTTGGTCAAAGCTGGGACTGTGATCTTTACACACCTTTTCCAACCTAAGCAATTCTGTGTTTCTGTGTTCACCTGGGAGTGACAACGCAGAGCTGAGCCCCTGGGGCACAACTCACAACACCCCCAGAGCAGGGCAGCTCTGCCAGCCTGGAGAAGAGACACGTTGTGCCCTGCAGCAGTGCCGCGAGGTGCCCCAAGGCCCACTCACTCTTGAGCTCCTCCTTGTTCTTCTCGCTGGCGGCGTTGTCCACGCGCAGCGCGCGCCCGCTGAACTCGCGCCCGTTCAGGTTGCGCATGGCGCTCAGCGCCGTCTCCTGGTCCTGGTACTCGCAGAAGCCATAGCCCTTGGGCTTGCCCGTCTCCCTGTCGTACACCAGCCTGGCACAGGAGACACGGGCTCTGAGGGCGGGCTGGGCACCCCGCGGTGCCCAGGGACCCTGCGGGCACGGGGACACAGCCCAGCAGGGCTGGGAGCAGTGACAGCTCAGGGGACACAGGGACACAGCCCAGCAGGGCTGGAGAGAGCTCAGGGGACACAGGGACACAGCCCCAGCAGGGCTGGAGCAGTGAGAGCTCAGGGGACACAGGGACACAGCCCCAGCAGTGCAGGGCCCCCAGAGCAGCGTGCCCACACCCACCTGCTGTGCTGGGGACACCCTGCTCCATCTCCAGGTGCCCCTGGCACAGCTGGCACAGCCTCACAACCCCCACAGGTGCTGCTCTGCGTGAGGAGCCAGCCTCGGGGGGCACGGGGAAGTTTACACGGGGTACCGGGCAAAGCTCCCGGGCCAAAGCGGCTGCCAAGCCCCAGAGCAGGCAGCCCGAGCAGGCGGCCAAAAGGTGCAGGTGGCACCTGGGCACGTGGGGGGCTGGCAGTGCCGGGGCACGGCCGGGCTGGGCGGTTGCAGAGGCCTCTCCCCGTTCGGGACCGGCGGCCCCGCGGCTCCCGGGCCGCTCCGCGGGGCTCGGCCTGCGGGGCACCCGGCCGTTCTCACCTAAAGCTCACCACGGGCCCAACCTCCGAGAAAATGTCCTTCAGCTGCTCCTCCGTGGCCTCATACGGGGCCCGCCCGAGCCCCCTTCCCCTGCAGGCCGCGGCACCGCCGCGCGGGCTCACCGAACACGGAGCGCAGGGAGCGATCCACGGCGGGGTCCCGCACCGACAGCCCCGCCATCGCGCCGCCCGCGCCGCTTCCGGCCCGCGCGCCGCCCGCCCGCCGCTTCCGCTTCCGCCCGCACCGAGCTCGGCAGCGGCGCTTTCAAAAAGCGCTCCGGCGGGAAACGCGGCGCCCGCGGCTGCGGCGGGGGAGTGCCGGGACCGCCCGGGACCCCCGGCACCGGGAGCGGCCTCGGGGATACCGGGAGCGGCCTCGGGGATGCCCTGCAGGGCCGCCCGCCGCGGCACGCCGGCACGGAGGCTGCGGGACGAGCTGCGGCGGCTGCTGGGGCCCGCCTGGTGCGCCGAGCTGGAGCGGGACGTGCCGCACGCCTGGCACAGGCACGGCGACCTGGTGCTGCTGAGCGAGGACTGCTTCAGGGCCGAGCCCTGGGAGAGGCTGGGTAAGGGCGAGCAAACCCCCCTGCCCTGCCCTGCCCTGCCCTGCCCCAGGCTGCCCGCAGCTCCCCCCCTGACCGCCCGGCCCCGCAGGCAGCGCCTGGAGGAGCAGCGGCTGCTGGACGGGCGCTACGGGCTGCAGCGGCTGCCCGGCGGCCGCGTGGCGCTGCCCGTGCTGCCGGAGCGGCTCCCCGAGCTGCGCCTGCCCTGCGAGCTGCCCTGCGAGCTGCTGCGCGTCCAGGTGAGCGCGGCCGCGGGCCCCGTAGCACAGCCCCCCTGCCCTGCCCTGCCTGCCCTGCCCCGGCCCGGGGTGCCCACAGCTCCCCGGTGCTTGCTGCAGGCTCGGCGCTCTGGGACAGGCTGGGTAAGGGCTAGCACAGCCCCCCTGCCCTGCCCTGCC
The DNA here is from genome assembly GCF_014805655.1 of Passer montanus. Taxonomy (NCBI): domain Eukaryota; kingdom Metazoa; phylum Chordata; class Aves; order Passeriformes; family Passeridae; genus Passer; species Passer montanus. Next base: position 884,092 of record NW_024369818.1, read on the forward strand.
TGCCCTGCCCCGGCCCGGGGTGCCCACAGCTCCCCGGTGCTTGCTGCAGGCTCGGCGCTCTGGGAGACGGTGGCCTCGGCCCTGGGGGCCCGGCGGGTGGCCAGGCGGGGACGGGTGATGCCGGACGGGATGCGCAGCCCCAGGGTCACCCTGCTGCTGGGCCAGCACGGCTGGGTGGAGCACGTGGACAACGGCATCAGGTGGGCAGCAGCTGCAGGGTGGGGCTGGCGGGAGGGGGCCGGCCTCACCGTCTGAGCGGGGTCTTCCAGGTACACCTTCGACGTGACCAAGTGCATGTTCTCCCCCGGAAACATCACCGAGAAGCTGCGTGTGGCCTCGCTGCCCTGCTCCGGGGAGGTCCTGGTGGATCTCTATGCAGGTAACTGGGATGGAGGAAGGACAGGTGCTGATGGCATCCAGGTATGCACGAAATGTCATTTCCACCTTATGAAAATACTCAGAGCTCCTGTCTTGTCCTTGAGCCCTTCAGCTGTGCTGGCACTGCTGTCCTGCCTGTGTCCCTGCAGCCTCTGGACACTTAGGATGTCCTGTTCTCAGGCTCTGTGCCTAGTGCTGCTTTGGGGAATCACCTGGATCCAGGGGAAGATTTGCCACTGTTTGTGCCTAAGGAAGTTAGTGCTTCCAATTTGTGCCACACTGAAAGGACATGGCACCCACAAAACTGCTGTGGATTAATCAAACTAAACAGTAATCTGGACACTTCTGCAGAGCCAGGCAGGTCTCAACCTGATGGCAAAGACTGAAGGCAAAATAAACTCTAAACATTTTTCAAGGCAGATTTTGCTTTTGCAGAAGAGGGAGGGATAAATTTCCATTCTTACAGTGTTTGGGCTTTTTCCAACCCAGAGCAAAGGCAGGGTGGCAGTGTGCATCCTGCCCTGCCCTCGGGGAGCAGTGTGGATCTCTGGGGGTCCCTGCCCTCAGCCTCTGCCTCCTCCTGCCCGCAGGCATCGGCTACTTCACGCTGCCCTTCCTGGTGCACGCCGGAGCTGCCTTTGTGCACGCCTGTGAGTGGAACAGCCACGCCGTGGAGGCGCTGCACAGGAGCCTGCTGCTGAACGGGGTGCGGGATCGCTGCCGCATCCACAGCGGGGACAGCCGGCAGGTGAGCGTGAGCGCTGCCCCCGGGCCGCGGCTCCTCCCCGCGGGCTCCCCTGACCTCCGCTCTGCCCCCAGCTGCAGCTGCGGGACGTGGCAGACAGGGTCAACCTGGGGCTGCTTCCCAGCTCGGAGGAAGGCTGGCCGGCGGCCTGCCGCGCCCTGAAGAAGGACACGGGTGGGGTTCTGCACATCCACCAGAACGTGGAGAGCCGGCCGGCGCCGCGCGGCGCGGAGCTGCTGGCCGGGCGCGGCTCCACGGGGCCACGGCGCCCCACGGGCCTCAGAGCCGAGTGGCAGAGCTGGGCCGAGGGCACGGCCGCACGCATCCGGGGGCTGCTGGCAGAGCTGCACGGGCGGCCCTGGCGCAGCAGCGTCCTGCACGTCGAGCCGGTGAAGTCCTACGCGCCACACGTGCACCACCTCGTGCTGGACCTCGAGTGCCGGCCCGTGCTGCCCGCTTAGGGGGGCACGGGCACCGCTGGGGCTCCAGCTGCCCTGGGAGGGTGCCCGGCAGTGTCCTGCTGCCAGCCTGCGTGTGCCTTGTGTCCCCCGGTTCCCAGGTGGCAGCAGTGCCTCCCCATGCCCAGGGAACCAAGGGTTCTGCTCCCCATGGCAGATCCCCTCAGGATCCAGACCAGGATGGAGCAAGCTGGGGCTCACAGTGTTCTGCCCTGGCTCTGCCCAGGTCTTGGACACGTGGTAGCACCTTGAGCCCAGTTTTCACAGTGCTGAGAGGCCTTGGGCTCCTGCTGGGTTCATTTCAGCAGGCCAGGGACAAGCTTTGTGCTTGTATTTACCAGCACGCTTTTATAATGTACTGGAAACAAGTCTGTTCATCTGGTTTCCTTCCTATCTTTTCTTCAGAAATAAAGATGTTTCACCACCTCTTGTTGGTTTCCACTTAAAACATGAACACTGGTGCACGTGTGGGGGTCTGGCCTGGGATGTGGGTGCTCTGGTGGTGTGTGGAGGGGCTCAGGGAGCACAGCCGCTGTGGCACTGTCTGCCTGCAAGCCCAAAGCCCTCTCCGTGTGTTGTGTACTCCGGATGGAGCGAACCCCTGCCCCATGAGGAAGCTCCCGCTGGCCCTTTGATGTCGCCGCGGTTTTTTCCACTGTGTCAGTGTCGCATCGCTTCCCACAGCGCTGGGAGCCTCTGCCTCTCCCGTCCCTGGGGTGCGGCCGAAAGTGCGGGCAGAGCCGCGTCCTCTCGTTTGCCTCGGGGCTGCAGCCGGGTGGCCTCCCCGCTGTCCTGTGGTGACACACGGGCTCCCCTCGTGTGGAGCCCCTCCTCGGCCGGCCGCGTGTGCTCCGTTCCCCGGTGCCTGTGCTGCGGGGGCAGGGACGAGGCGCCCTGCCGGGACCGTATCTCTGCCACAAGGACAAGGGCAGCGCTGGAGCCTTGCGGCGGGAGGACACCGCGCCCCTGGGCCCTCCTTGGGGGGTCCCCCGCAGTTCGGGTGTCGGTGCGCTCCGTGCTCCTCGGGAGAGGCCGCGCACCCAGCCAGGGCCACGGGGCACCGGGGAAAGCGGGGCTGGAGCGCGGCTCTGCCGGGCTGCCCGGGGCAGGGGCTGCGGGGAGCGGCACCGCCTCCCGCACGGGCCGCCCCGTGCGTGCCGCAGGTGCGGCCGGCGCGGCTCCTTTAAGGCAGCGGCACCGCCCTCCGTCCCTCCCGGTGCCCTCCGCTGCCGGGAGCCGCGGCCGGAGCGCTGCAGGTACCGGCAGGGTCGGGGGGCTCCGCCGGCGGGTACCGGGGTTCCTCCGCGGACGGGGAGGACGGGATCCCTCGGCTGGGGGGGAACCAGGGTCCCTCTGTGTCCGGGGGTCGAGCCGCGGTGTCCCGGGCCGGGGGCAGCTCCCAGCCCCGGCGGCCGCGCTGGGAACGCGGTGTTCCCGGTTTTCCCGACAGAGGAGCCTGGGGTCCGTCCCGCGCCCCCTCCTCCCCCAGGGACTGCGGGGCCGGGAAGGACGGGACGGTCCCTCCCGCCGGTTCCGCCGGGCCGGGGCGGCTGCAGCCCCCGAGCAAGCGCTCCGCTCCTTCGGGGCTGCCGCGGCCGCCCGGCTCCTGGTGCCGCCGCCGGCCAGCCGGATCCGGCCCCGGTCCCTGCTGCGGCTCCTGGTGCTGCCTCCGGCCAGCCGGATCCGGCCCCGGTCCCGGTCCATGCCGCGGGTCCTGGCGCTGCCTCCGGCCAGCCCCGGCCCCGCTGCCCTCGTGGGAGGAGCAGCCCCGGGCGGCTCCTTCCTGCCGGGGCTGCCGCGGGTGCTGGGCGTCAGCCCGGTCCCACGGAGCCGGCTGAGGTCACCGGGGCTGGCAGGCGGCCCGAGCCCAGCCCGGGGCAGGGCGCTGGCGGCGGGCGGGCCGGAGTGCCGGGCACGGGGCTCCTGGCGGGGCCGGAGCAGTCAGCAGCTGGCGTGTCCCTCGCTGGCAGCCGGTGAGGGCCAGGCAGCCCGGGTGCAGCGATGTCGGAGGCTGTGGACCTGTCCTTCCTGTCGGACGCGGAGAGAGAGCTGATCCTGCAGGTCCTGCAGCGCGACGAGGAGCTGCGCAAGGCGGAGGAGAGGAGGATCAGGTGCGGCTGGAGCCGGCGGGAGCTGCTTCCCCTCCTGGCTCTGGAAGCGGGTGGGTGACGGGTGTCGCGGGGTCCCGGGCGCCTGTGACAGCTCCCGGTGTGGGTGTGAGCAGGCGCCTGAAGAACGAGCTGCTGGAGATCCGGCGCAAGGGAGCCAAGCGGGGCAGCCAGCGCTACAGCGAGCGGACCTGCGCCCGCTGCCAGCAGAGCCTGGGCCGCGTCAGCCCCAAGGCCAACACCTGCCGGGGCTGCAACCACCTGGTGTGCCGGGACTGCCGCTCCTACAGCCCCAGCGGCTCCTGGCGCTGCAAAGTCTGCACCAAGGAGGCGTGAGTAGTGGCGGGCACGTTCTGTACATCCCTCCTGTCCCCTTCCTCCTCTCATTGCCTCAGCTTGATGCCCCATAGCCAGCCTTTCCTAGCCTGGCTGGTCCTCCCCAGTGCAGGGCAGCTTGCTCTGCTGTCACTCCTGGAGAGGGTTCTATGTTTGGGTGATGGAGAAATGGGTCATACCCCACTCTCATGTCTCCTTTGTGTCCTGCTCCTTCGCCCCCTGAACTGACTGCAGCATCCCCCGTGCCCCTTGCACAGCCTGTGTTTCAAGCAGCCCAGTTTTCCTCCCTTTTGGCCTCCCCTGTCCTACAAAACTTGCCTTGTTCCCGTGTTTGCTGAGGATGTAGCTGAGCCTGTCAGCTGCCTGGTGAATGGTCCCTGCCCGGTCACCTGCTGGTTGTGCCCACTGTGCCTGTGTTCTTGGGCTGCGGCAGCACCGAGGGTGGGTTGGGGCACAGCAGCCAGCCCCCACTGGCCCTGACTGCCCCCACCACCCCTGCCCTGCAGGGAGCTGAAGAAGACCACGGGTGACTGGTTCTATGACCAGAGGGTGAACCGCTTCGCCAACCACCTGGGCAGCGACATGGTGCGGCTGTCCCTGCGGCACAGGCCCACAGGTAGGGTGCCCAGCAGAGCCTCTCCCACAGCCCAGCCACCTGGGGTGCTCCAGCTTTGCCCAGTGCACCTCTGGATGGGAGCAGCTCCTGCTGCAGGCAGTGAGCTCGGAGCAGTGTTCCTCCTGATGCCTCTGTCCTTCCAGCCAGCAAAAGAGAGACTGTGGGACAAACCCTCCTGCAGAAAGCCCAGCTCAGTGAGCCCAAGAGCTCCTCTGCAGTCCGGCAGCCGAGCCCCCCTGCCCCCCGGGAGGAGTCCAGGTAGGAATCCCTGCTGTCCCCCTGCTCCAGGCAGCAGCTCTCATCTGCTGCAGGGCTGAGAGGAATGTGCTGCCCCACGCGGATCATCGGTGGCACAGGAGCTCTCTCAGACCAACCTCCTCGCCAAACAGGACATACCTGTGGTTTTGCTTGTCTGCAGTTTGTTTCCAGATGCCTCAGACCCTCGGGATGGCAAAAGCGACACAGAGTCCATGGAAAACATGAGCCTGGACAGCTACAGACCAAGTCCTGCTGATGTGGGGGGCAGGTGAGAGGATCTGGGGTGGGTTGTCCTTGGCAAGACTGGCTGGCAGAGGATGGACCCTTCATCTGAAGTGTTTTTCTCAGTCTGGTGGGGGGAAGCTGGCTCCTCGGGCTGGGCTGAAGCCTGTCCCTGGGCAGGAGGGTCCTGTGCTGCCAGGCTGCTGCGGGCAGCTCCAGGGGCACTTCCTGGCCAGCACTTGCTCTGCCAGCTGTGCCTGTGGCCTGGGACAGACCTTTCTGTGTCTGCCGCAGGAGGAACTCCCTGGAGAGAGCCGTCCCTGGAAAACAGGTTGTTGGGCCAGCAGGACCTGCTTCCTGCAGCCTGACCCTCCCTGCCCGCTCCAGGAGCGCGCTCTCTGACGGACGGGTGCGTGACGCTGCTCCGCGGCTCAGCCCTGGCCTGGGGCCTGGGGCTGGGCACCCATGGGCTCCCAGCCCTGCCCTGCTCTGAAGGGACTCCTCCTGCCCAGGATGCCACCGTGGGGACCCGCAGCAGCACCTTGGTGGACGAGCATGAAATGATTTTCAAGAAGAACCCCCGGCGGGTGGTGCGGCCTGCGGGTGAGAGATGTGCGGGTGCTGGCACGGCCGGGGTGGGCAGCTCCTCCTGCCTGGGCTGGGAAGGGCTTTCAGTGCCGCTGGGAGAGGCTGGGGCAGCCCCTTGAGAGAGGGAGCAGCAGGGCTCTGCTCGTCCTGCTCTGTGCTGCTGTTCACCCCCTCTCGTGCAGACTACACCAAGTCCGTGATCGACCTGCGCCCCGAGGACCTTGTGGGGGAAGGTGGCTCTTTGGGGGACAGGAGCAAGTCAGTGCCTGGCCTCAACACGGAGCTGGTGAGACCCTGAGTGCCATGGAGATGGCTGCCAGCTGGAGCAGCCGGGTGTCTGGCTGGCTGTGCCCCAGCATCCCCACACCCTTGTCTCTGTGCTGCAGGAGGAGGAGGAGGAGGACATCGATAACCTGGTGGAGATCCACCGGCAGCGGGTGGCCCGGGGCAGCATGCGCAGCGGCACCTCCTCGGTGAGCCCCGTGTGTGCCTTGCCCTGCCCTGCCCTGCCCTGCCCTGCCCTGCCCTGCCCTGCTCAGGGAGGAGTGATGCACAGGCAGTGCCAAAGGGTTGGGTGGGAGCGAGGAAGGGCAGGCAGCTCCTGGAGGGAAGGGGTAAGGGCCTTGTGTGTGGGGGCTTCTTCCCCTCGGAGGGAATCAAAATCAGAGGCTCAGCTCTCTTCCAGGCTCTGTGTGGGTGGGAGGCGCCTGTGGCCATCCCCAGCCACGGGGAGCTGAGGGGGGCTGTGCAGAAAAGAGGCACGGGGAGTCGCCTTGCTGAGGATGAGGAGGGGATCCTGTGCCAGCCCAGCCCTGCCTGTCCTGCAGAGCACACTGGGGAGCATGGTCAGCATCTACAGCGAGGCCGGCGACTTCGGCAGCGTGGCTGTCACCGGGGGCATCTCCTTCTCCCTGAGCTACGAGCAGAAGACACAGACCTTGTTCATCCACGTGAAGGAGTGTCGCCAGCTGGCCTTTGGGGACGAGGGCAGGAGGCGCTCCAACCCGTGAGAGCAGGGGGCGATGGCTGCTGCCACCGCTGGTGGTGCCCGCCGGGGTTGTGGGTCCCCAGACATGGGGGCTGTAAGTGGGAGGGTCCTGGTGAGGCAGAAGGTCTGGGCTTGCCCCGGGGAGCTCGGAGGGTTAATTGTGGGGGGAGCTTGTTGAAGTGCTGCCCGTTGTCCCTTCAGGTATGTGAAGACTTACCTCCTGCCCGACAAATCCCGGCCGGGGAAGCGCAAGACGAGCATCAAACGCAACACCATCAATCCCCTGTACAACGAGCTGCTGAAGGTGCGTGGGGCTGGGCTGGGCTGGGCTGCAGGCACTCGGGGGGTGCTGCTGGGGCGGCCAAGGGGAGGGTGAGCTCCTAACCCTGCAGCGGGGTCTCTGCAGTGTCCAGAGATGCGCCCTGAAAGCTGCAGAATCCCTGCAGAGCACTCCAGCTGTGCCCTGCCCCAGTGCCACGGCGGGGGGAGGCACAGCTGCAGATGTGACTGTGTCACAGGACTGTCCCTGGCTCCTGTGGCATTCCCCAGAGCAGAGGCGTCCTGCTTCCCCTGAGTATTTCCAAGGTGGAGGTTTCCTGGCCCCTGGAGGCACGCGACAGTGGCAGGAGGGAGGGCAGCAGCCACAGGGGCAGAGATAAGACAGTTCTGGGCCCCAGGGCAGAACTCCTTGGCATTGCCCTTCACCATCCCTCACCTCAGTGCCAGGCTCTGAGTCTGGCACTGAGGTCAGGCACTCTTGCACAGGAGGGAGTGAGAGCTGTGCTTTGGTTTCTGGGCTCGCACAGCCAGCTTTGCTGAGGTCTTGTGCTCTGACCACCTGAGGCTCAGTGGTCTGGCAGAGCTCTGCTGGATGCCATGAGTCCTGGCTCCAAGGGCCACCTGCTGGGAGAGCACAGGCTCCTGCACCTCTGCCCCAGGACCCTGAGGTTTCGGCAGGCATGGAAGGAAAGAGGAACAGGCTCCTGTGCACGTCCATTGCTGCTCAGCCCTGTCTCCTCTGGTGCTCTGGTGAGCTGCAGCTGATGGAGTTTGCCTGGCCCGTGCTGTGCTGCCTGCTCACAGAGTTTTCTCCCCCCAGTATGAGATCAGCAAGTCCCTGCTGCTGGCCAGGACGCTGCAGTTCTCGGTGTGGCACCACGATCGCTTCGGCCGCAACACGTTCCTGGGGGAGGCTGAGATCCCCCTGGGCTCCTGGAACTTCGAGAGCCACCTGGAGGAGTTCCTGCCCCTGCATGGCAAGGTGTGCCCTGCTGCCCGCAGCCTGCCCTGCCTGCTCCTGTTGCCCCTCAGTGGTTCAGTGGGCAGAGGGACCTCGGCTGAGCATTGCCATGAGGCTTGTGCCAAATCAAATATTCGGGGGTATGAGAACCCCAGATGCAGACAGCAGTGCTGTTGTAGTGAAAAGGGGCAAATCTTCTGCCTTGAGCCTGGATTCCCTCCTCCTTGCCAGGTGATTGGGCCACAGTAAGGTCCCAGAGGAGCTGGGCTGCACTGGTCATGCTGGGCAGTTTTCAGGCACATCTAGAGAAGCCAAGAGCTTTGTCCCAGCCTGGGGAGTGCTGCACACCAGGCTGTCACTGGCTGTGCCGTGGCTCCTCTGCAGTGCTTGGTAACTCTCACCTCTTGGCAGATGGGGGCAGATGCTGCTGGTCTCCACCAGTACAGGGGGGAGCTGGTTGTCTCCATGAAGTACATCCCATCTGCCAAGCATCCTGGGGCTGGGAATGGCAGGAAAGGTGAGTGCTGAAGCTCTGGGATCACTGTGTAGCCCTGCAGGGCCTGCTCCTGGCCATGCAGGCTGGCTCTGGGTGGGGTTTTGGGGTGGTGTCACTGCAGCCTCCTCCTCTGCAGTGCTGCTCTGGGTCAGGGCAGAGCTGGCTGTCCCCAGGCTGCCCAAACCATCTCTGTACTTCCCTGGGGCTGGACCATTGGGCCCTGCATGAAGCAATTTTGTCTGTGTGTGCCCTCAGCAGGTGGTGCCAATACAGGAGAAGGCAAGAGGAGATGCCAGTCCAGGCTCTGGGATGAAGGATGTTCAGCAGGAACTTTCCAGAAGTTTGCAGTGGTAGAAATTAAATTGGATTAATTCGTGCTGTGTTGGGTTTTTCTAGGCAAAGCAGGGGAAGGGGGTGAGCTCCAGGTCTGGATCAAAGAAGCCAAGAACCTCACAGCAGCCAAGTCTGGAGGGACCTCAGACAGCTTTGTCAAGGGGTGAGTGAGGGTCCTGGGGTGGGGGGCAAGGAGGGCACCGTCCTCCCTGGCTGAATTCCCAAGGCTGCTGGGGCACCTGGAGGAGGCCCCGTGCAGGGTGTCATGGTCCTTCTTCCTGAGCCGTGCCAGGAAAGGCAGGAAGGGGGGCTCCAGGCCAGTCCTGGGGTGCTGGGGGGCTCCAGGCTGGGTCCTGGGGTGCTGGGGGGCTCCAGGCAGGTCCTGGGGGGCTCCAGGCCAGTCCTGGTGTGCTGGGGGGCTCCAGGCCGGGTCCTTGGGTGCTGGGGGCTCCAGGCCAATCCTGGGGTGCTGGGGGGCTCCAGGCAGGTCCTTGGGGGCTCCAGGCCAGTCCTGGGGCACTGGGGGTCTCCATGCCAGGTCCTGGCGTGCTGAGGCACCCCAGCCCCCCGAGCAGGAGGCGCTGCCCGTGTGCTGCTAAGCCAGGGGCTGCTTCCCCCAGCTACCTCCTGCCGCACAAAAACAAAGCCTCCAAGAGGAAGACGCCCGTGGTGAAGAAGACCCTGAACCCTCACTACAACCACACCTTCGTGTACAACGGGCTGCAGGCCGAGGAGCTGCAGCACGTCTGCCTGGAGCTGACGGTCTGGGACCGGGAGCCGCTCTCCAGCAACGACTTCCTGGGGGGGGTCCGGCTGGGGGTGGGCACTGGTGAGAGCCCCCAGCCCCTCGCGCCCCGGCAGCAGCAGCAGCAGCCTGGCCGGGCTGCGCTGCGGGCACCAGGCTGCTCCAGCATCCCCCCTGCCATCCTCTCCCCAGGCACGAGCAACGGGCAGGCCGTGGACTGGATGGACTCGACGGGCGAGGAGCTGAACCTGTGGCAGAAGATGTGCCAGTACCCGGGCTCCTGGGCAGAGGGGACGCTCCCGCTGCGCTCCACCATGGCCAGGCTGGGGCCGTAGGCTGTGGCACCAGGACTGGCACCGGGCTCCTGGGCAGAGGGGATGCTCCACCATGGCCAGGCTGGGGCCGTAGGCTGTGGCACCAGGACTGGCACTGCTCTTGGGAGCCACGCTCGCTGCACAGCCTGGCAAGGCAGCCAAACGGGGGTTGGGTTTATTTTTCTTACACTTTAATAAACATGACAGTCTCTAAACAGGCTTGGGCAGAAAGTCTTCTTGGCCTAGCTTCATTTAAAGGGTTTTCCTCTTGTCACAAGCTGAACTGCAGTCCTTGTGGACCCTCCCTTCTTCTCCCCCGGGCAAAATGCTTTTAAATGTCATTGTGTTTTTATTTCTTCCCATTCTTTTTCCTACCACCCCGTTCCAGAGTCTGCTGTGTCCTTGTCCTCTCCACCCGTTCCCCATACACAGCCCAGCCCCAGCTGCAGCACTGGGTGGAGGGAACTGTGTGGGGTCAGCCTGGGGGGTCTGGGGTTTGTGGTCTGCAGGAAACATTTGTTTCCCAGGCCTCTCAGTGACACATGTGCCAGCCCTGGCTTTTTATTACAAATCTGTTTATTTCAACTTCATGTTCTACTGCCAAAGCAGTTCCCAGAGAGGGCTCCCCGTGGGCGGTGGGAGCGGGAGTGAGCGGCAGGGGAGATGCAAGCCCTCTGGGGTGGACTGCACGCTGCCTGGCTGCTGTGGGCTCTGCTGGGCGTGGGGCCATTGGATTTTCATCGGGGCTTTCAGAGTGGGAGGCAGCGGGTCCGGGCTGTGCCCAGGGTGAGCCGTGGGGAGGCTGGAGCTGCTGTCACACTGCTGCCCTGCCTCTCTCCAGCTCCCCCCTGCCCTGGGGTTTGAGCAGGGGCACTCCAGTGTCTCCCACCAGGGTCCTGGCTGGGCTGAGCCATGCCCCAGCTGCAAACAGCTGCTGGCTCTGGGCAGGGGGACACAGCCCCTGCTCACCTCTGTGTGCCAGAGCAGCCAGGGAGGGGCTCCCCTTCCCCGGGGCTCCCTGGCACGCTGCTCCTCCTCTGCAGTGGGCGACTAGGAAAGCAGGAAGGGAGGTGTCCGTCCCCGGCGGGCAGGGCGGGGGTCACTCGCAGGGGTCCCCGCTCTGTGCCCGCCGCGCCGCCTCCCGCTCGCTCAGCAGGTACGTGTCGATGAAGACGAAGAGCTCGTCGGGGCTGACCGGGGCGATGTAGCGCTCGCGGTCCGTGCCCGCCTTGTCCAGCAGCACCGCGTTGAAGTGCGAGCGTGTGAGGTGCAGGAAGCGCCTGCAGGTGCGAGGGGGCGGCTGCTCAGGGCTTGCACCCAGGGCTGAGCCTGCCCCTCCTGCAGCCATGCTCAGGGCCTGCTGGGGTGGGGGCTCCCCCCTCTTCCTCGGGGCTGTGAGCTCTGCGAAGCTCTGGTGACGCTGCATTCAGCCTTGAGGGGTCCCCGCACTGCAGGACCCCCTCGAGGGCAGCAGAAAGGGGCTGCTCATGAACCAACCCAGCTGCCTCCTCATGCTTCGCCATTGCTGGAGGCATTCCCGTTCCCTGCCCCCTTGAACAGCCCCTACCTGAGCTCGTCGATGATGCCGAGGGCCAGCCGGTGCTCCCGGATGCGCCCCACCTGGTGCGGGGGCTGCCCCAGCAGCTCCACGGTGCTGAGGTGCCGCAGGTCCAGCCCGCAGGCCGCTTGCTGCGGAGCAGGGCCGGTGAGCGGCTGCGGGCTGCGCGGCTGGGGAGGGACGGAGGGGCGGCACGGGGCCCTGCTCACCTGCAGCATGGACATCTGCAGCTTGTAGTAGCGGTCCGAGGGGTCGGGCGCCGAGATGACCAAGAGGCGGCGTTTGTCCTGGAACTGATCCAGCAGGCTGGCGGCCGAGCTCACGTCCGTGTTGATCTGCATGGCTGGGGCACGACACAAGCGCGTGGGGAGGTGGCACCGTGCCCCCCGCCGCCGCCCTGACCCACCGGGCAGCACCCCCCGAGGCTCTGGGCATGGCCACGGGCAAACCCTGCCGCGGCCGCCCCACTTACGTGCACAAAGGGGCTGGGAGCCCGTCCACTGCTGGCTGGACTGGCAGACGCGCAGGGAGGTGCCCTGGCGCTCGTAGCCGCCGTCGCACAGGTACTCGCAGGTGGCTCCGTAGTTGTTGCCGTCGGAGGTGCAGGAGATGTAGCCGTTCTGCGGGGGCTTCAGGACGGGGCAGCGCCTCACTGCGGAGGGGAAGCCGTGTGAGGGCACGGTGGTGGTGCCCGGCAGGAGCCGTGCCCGGCAGGAGCCGTGCCCGCCCGCGCCGGGGCGGCAGCCAGAGGCTGGGGCTCACCGTGGACGCGGATGCTGAACTTGCAGCTGGCGCGGTTGTAAGCCTGGTCGTGGGCCGTGTAGCGGATCACATGCTCTCCCTCGGGGAATTCGGAGCCGGGCTCCGGGCCCCGCAGCATCACCCTGAGCCCGCAGACGGGTTTCTCCATCAGCGCCCCGGCAGCGGCCCCCGGCCCGGGCTCAGCGCCCGCAGCGCCTCTGCCCTCACCTCTTGATGACACCGTCGGCAGAGTCCCTGACGCGGGGAGGGTCCCAGTAGACGGTGGCAGTCAGCTTGCCTGGCTCGGCTATGCGCTCCCGGGAGTCCGGACAGCGGATCTTGGGCGGCTCCAGGTCTGCCCGGAGAGGAGAGGGATTCACGGAACCTCTGGGTGCCTCGGCTGAGCTACGAGAGGCTGCTGAAGCACCCCAGGCACCTCGGAGCCCCCGGACCCGCTGCAAAGGCAGCGCTGAGTGCCCCAGCGCCGGGCTGGTGCCCGTGCTCAGGGCGGTGGCACTGCGGGGAGCAGCAGGGACCGGGGTCCCAAGGGAGGGAGGCCCAGGAAATGTCGGGGTGGGCTGTGGGGTGACCCTGCAGACCCCCCAGCACGGGTGACGATCCCCTGCGTGCCCCAGCAGCGTGGGGTCAGAATTTACCTACACAGAGCGGCTCGCTCCCGCTCCAGTGGCCGTCCTCCATGCAGACGCGGCTGCGGTCGCCCTCCAGCTGGTAGCCGGGCAGGCAGGTGTAGTCACAGCGGGAATCCATCTGCACGCCCGCCGAGCACGCGTAGGAGCCCCGCAACACCGCCGGCAGCACGTGGCACCGGATTTCTGGGGTGGAGAGAGCGCAGAGGGGAGGGCAGCGGCTGCGGGCGGGCACAGCAGCCAGCCTGGAGCCCGTGCGGGTGCTGGCAGCGCGGGGGCCGGGCACACTCACGTCGGCAGTACGCCATCCCCGACCAGTGGCGGCTGGGCAGGCACCGGACGGCGCTGGGACCCACCAGGCGGTAGCCGCGGGCGCAGCTCAGCTCGCAGCGGGTGCCCAGGCTGCTGCGGTACGAGCCGCCCCGGGGAGAGTAGCAAGTGGCCTCTCCGCGGTGGATGCTGAGCGTGGCGCACCACTGGGGCACTGCGGGACAGCGGGGAGGTGGCGGAGGAGTCTGCCGTGCCTCAGTTTCCCCACGAGGACACAAGGGATGGGTGGGGTGCTGTTACCTCGACGGTAATCCAGGGCAGGCTCGGGGGGCGGCTCTTCTGCGTACACCTCGTTGGTGTGACTCTCCAGGTAGTAGCCAGACCCTGGGAGGAGGGAAGAGGCGAGCGGGCTGCAGGGCAGCTCATGGCTGCAAAACATCCCGCAGCTGCCAACGAGCAATCCCAGCCCGGGCAGCCCCCGTCCTTGGGGCTGCTGTCAAGGGTTAAACTGGGCAGACGGGAGCCCAGCCCCGGGGGCACGGAGTGCGCTGGCACCAGCGCAGACTAAACAGCGGCAGCGGCAGCCGCGGTTGTGGCAGGAAACGGGCGCTGGCGCGGAGGGGGCTGGCACCGACCCCCAGCTTCGTGCTGCTTCCACCGGCTCCCATGGCACCGCCACTGCCACGGGGCATCCCCAGGGAAGGAAGAGAGCTGCCCTTGCCTGCCCTTTCCAGCCCGTCCCCTCAGCAAGGCAGGGATGGCGAGCACGCTGCCCGGCCGGGGGCTGGCGGGGTGCAGCCCCTTGCCCGTGCTCCAGGGAAGGATGGAGCTGCCGGAGGTGCTGGCCCCTCGCCACCCGTGCTGGGCCTCGCAGATGGGGTGAGGACAGCCCTGAGCCATCCTTGCGGGCCGCACCGTGCCTTCACGGGCGAGTCTCGCCGGTGGGGAGGGGGCCGCGCAGGGGGAGAGGCTGCCGTCCCCCCCGCGGCCCCTCGGCGCCTCGGCCGGCCGCGGCATTCCCCAGCTCTGAGCTCACGTTTCCGCCGCGTTTCCGCCGGCCCCCGCCGGCGCTGCCCCCTCCTCGCCGCCCGGCCGGGATGCTCGGCCCGGGGCACCGGGAAGGCGGCAGCCCCGGCGCACCCAGCTTCCCCTTGTCCCGGGTTTGGGAAGGGGATATCCGCCGCGGCCATGCCCAGCAGAAGCCCCGCCGTCACGGGGAGGAAACTCCATGACGAATCTTTCCACAGGGAACTTTAGGAGCAAGCCCGCCCGGTTCCACAGCGCGTTCATGCAGCTGCGGCTCACGCTGGATAACCCGGGGGGCAGAGGAGCAGGGACGGCACCGTGGGGGCGGCCGTGACCTGGGGAACGAAGCTTTTCCTGGGGGGCTGCCAAGACCCCGCCGGGGCTCTGGGGACAGAGGGCAGTGTCCCCGCAGGCAGATGTGCCATTTCATGGTGATGTTTCCTTCCACTGCCAGCGCTCCTCTTTCTTCTCACCTGGGGGCAGCTCGGCCCCGCTGCAGTGGGCAGGAGCATCCCCAGCTGTGCTGGCAGCATGGCCAGGGGACGGGAAGGGAGCAGGGACGGCGGAAACCACCCCAAACAATGCCCTGGGCTGTCGGGACTGCGAACATGTGCGGCCGGTGGCCCCGCGGGAGCAGCGAGCGGCGCTCCCGCAGGCGGGGGTGTGTGAGGAGGAGGAGGAGGACAGGCCGGTTTTCTGCCCCTCCCTGGGTGCCTGCCAGCATCCCCTGCGTTCCTCCCTGCACCTCAGCCCCCAGGCACCCCCTTCCTCAGGCGCTGATGCTCTCCGGCACCGCTGTTCCCTCCATCCCTGCCCACCCCGAGCCCCCAGCCGCGCCGCGCAGGCTGCCAGCCCCGGGCGCCCGCTGTGCCCCGCAGCCGCACTCACCTTCGTGCCACGTGGATGACGCCAGCCTGGCGAGGAGCAGCAGCAGCAGCACGGGGACTGTCCCCAGCGCCATCGCGGGCCCCACCTGCCGCGCTGGGGCCGGCAGCGGCCGCGAGGATGGAGAGGATGGAGCGGATGGAGCGGGGCTGCAGGCGGGATCACGGCCCCCGCTGTCGCCTTGTCGCTGCTCAGATGTCTGTCCCTCCTGCCTGGCCGCTCTGCTTGTGCTGAGCAAAGTTACTTTCCCCCTTGGCCGCCCATCCCAAACATTCAAAAGCCGTGAGTCAGGCCCAAAATGATGAATTGTAAAAAAAAAAAAGTAAATCCCAGGATAGCCCGTTTTCCGACGCGCCTCCTGCTTCTCCGGGGCTTTAAAAGGTTGTAAGAGGCTTTCTTGTGCAAGCAGGAGAGCCAGGAGCCTGTTTGGACACAGGAGAGAGCCAAACCGAGCCTGTGCCAGCCCTGACGGGCTCCGGCGGCGGGGGCCTGCAGGGGCGAGCACGAAACCGCAGGAGCCGGGTCCGCTTTCCCCCTCCTGCGGCAGGGAGGGAGGGAGCGAGCCCGCTGCAGACGGAAGGCTCCGAGCCCGCGGCCGAGAAAAGCGCTTGCAGCCGGGTCTGTGCGCTGCCGAGCCCGGCCCGCCAGCACCGGGAGCGCGGAGCCTCTGCCGGGGCCGGGCAGGGGCAGGAGAGCCGGGCAGGGGCAGGAGAGCCGGGCAGGGGCTGGAGAAGCCGAGCAGGGGCAGGAGAAGCGGGGCAGGGGCAGGAGAAGCCGGGCAGGGGCTGCAGAGGCCGGCAGGGGCAGGAGAAGCGGGGCAGGGGCAGGAGAAGCCGGGCAGGGGCTGCAGAGGCCGGCAGGGGCAGGAGAAGCCGGGCAGGGGCTGGAGAAACGGGGCAGGGGCAGGAGAGCCGGGCAGGGGCTGGAGAAGCGGGGCAGGGGCTGCAGAGGCCGGCAGGGGCTGCCTCGGACAGGTAGGAGCACTCGCGTGGGACTGCGGGGGACACAATGCGCTAATTATGTGGAGCTAATTAATGACACGCTGTCCCGGGCAGGAGAGGGCTCCGGGAGGGGCTGCTGCTGCCGGTGTGGGGAGCCCGCAGCCCGGGGACAGCCCCGGGACAGCCCGGGACAGCCCGGGAGCGCTCAGCCCGCGGAGGGCAACAAGGAGGGCTGCTGCCGTGCTGGCAGTGCCATGTGCCGGGGCACGGGTGGCTGTCCCCCTGGACACCGGGACAGGGCTGGGCAGGGCTGGAGCAGGAGAGCAGGGACTGGCTCTGGCTGGCACCGGCAGGGAGGTGGCACGGGACAGGCAGGGGGTGGCACTGGGGAGGCCGGGAATGGTGGCATGGTCGGGCAAGGTGGCACAGGGTGGCACGGGGACGGCGGGAGCTGGCAGCGGGTGGCGCCAAGCAGGTAGGAGGTGGCGTGAGGCAAGCGGGGGGTGACATCGGCAGGCGGTGGCACGGGGGAGGCAGTGGGTGGCACTGGAGAGAGGGTGGCACGGGCCAAGCAGGGAGCGGCACCGGACAGGAGGTGGCAGGGACAGGTACGGGGTGGCACGGGATAGGCAGCAGATGACACCGGACAGGTCGTGACAGGGGACAGGCAGGAGGCGACACCAGACAAGGGGGTGTCTCAGGACAGGGGGTGGCTCGGGACAGGGGTGTCCCAGGACAGGGGACAGGGGATGTTACAGGACAGGGGTGGCAGGGGACAGGGGTGTCCCTGACAGGGGGTGGTCCAGGACAGGGGTGTCACAGGACAGGGTGTGACAGGGGACAGGGTGTGACAGGGGACAGGGGGTGACAGGGGACAGGGATATCCCAGGACAGGTGTGTCCCAGGACAGGTGTGTCACAGGACAGGGGTGACAGAGGACAGGGGTGTCCCAGGACAGGGGTGACAGGGGACAGGGGACAGGGGTGTCCCTGATAGGGTGTGTCACAGGACAGGGATGTCCCGGAACAGGGGTGACAGGGTGTCCCAGGACAGGGGTGTCCCGGAACAGGGGTGACAGGGTGTCCCAGGACAGGGGTGTCCCAGGACAGGGGGTGACAGGGGGTGACCGTGGCGCCCCCTGCGGGAGGACGGGGGAAGAGCCCGGCCCTGGCTGGCGCGCTCGGCCATTTCCGTGAGCACTCGCTCATCTCCGGCGGGGGCGGTCCCGGCCCGCGGGGGCGTGTCCCGGCCCGCCCGCCCCGCCCGCTGTCGGCCATGGCGTCCGCGTCGCGGCGGCTGCAGACGAAGCCGGTGATCACCTGCCTCAAGAGCGTCCTGCTCACCTACACCTTCGTCTTCTGGGTGAGCGCCCGCCCGCCCTGTGCCCCGCCGCGCTCGGGGCCGCGCCGCCCTGCCGCGGTGGGCGCGAGCCAGCGCGGCTTTCCGCTCTCCCCGCCAGGTGTCGGGCATTGTGCTGCTGGCCGTGGGCATCTGGGGCAGGGTGAGCCTGGCCGTCTACTTCTCCCTGCTGGACGAGAAAGCCACCAATGTGCCCTTCGTGCTGGTGGGCGCCGGCGCCGTCGTGGTGCTGCTGGGCACCTTCGGCTGCTTCGCCACCTGCCGCGGCAGCACCTGGATGCTCAAGCTGGTGGGTGGCCTGGGACGGGGCAGGATGGAGCTCTGTCCTGTCCTGACCCATCCCGACCCGTCCTGACCCATCCCGACACATCCCAGCCTATCCCTGCCTGCTCCCATCCCTACCCTGCCCGTCCCATCCTGCCCTACCCCATCCTGTCCCCCTCCACTCTCCCCTCCTGTCCCATCCCATCCCGTCCCACCCCATCCCATCCATCCCCTCCCCTCCCATCCCATCCTTTCTGCCCGCAGTATGCCATGCTCCTGTCCCTCATCTTCCTCATCGTCCTGGTGGCTGCCATCGTGGGGTTCGTCTTCAGGCACGAGGTGAGTCTGAGTGCCAGTGCCATCTCCCAGGGCTGCAGAGTGACTTTGAGCTGCTTTCACCCCAGTGCAGTCGCAGATGTCACTGAGGGACACAGGGGCTGCATGGGAACAGTTTGGCAAGGATGGGGTTAGTGTGGTTTGCTTGGTTCAGCAAAGATAGGGTTAAACCAGCACAAGGAGCAGCTTGGTCCCTGTGAGGACCCAGGAGGAGCAGCCTGGGTGCAGGGTCAGCCCAGCACAGCACGTTGTCCCTCTGTCAGAACAGGCAGAGTAGCCCTGGACTGTAATTTCTGGCTTTGGTGTACCTTCTGCAATAATGTCAGTAATTAAAGCTCCTGGGAGGGTTTCTGTGCCTGCCTGGGAGGGAGCTGGCACAGTGCACGTCCTTGTTATTACAGACAGCATCCCTGCTGCCACAGTGCACCCAGCCTGCCCTTTAATGCAGCCTCTAATTGCCTGCTCCTGGGAAATGCCTGCTGGCCAGGCCGGGGTCACTGCTGCCATCCCCGAGCCAGGACTGACACAAGCTGGGGTCCTGAGGCTGCAGGGACAGCCCTGACACCCCTCTTACAGATAAAGACAAGCTTTGAGAGCAACCTGGAGCTGGCCTTGAAGGACTACAACGTGACTGCAGATCCACACAGCGAGGCCGTGGACACCATCCAGAGAACGGTGAGAGCCCGGGGGAATGGGGCAGAACCAGGGGGGAATGGGGGAGAGCCCCGGGGGGAATGGGGGGGAACCCCAAGGGAATGAGGGAGAACCCAGGGGGGAATGGGGGAAAACCCTGGAGGGAATAGGGGAGAACCCAGGAGGGAAAACCCTGGTGGGAATGGGGGAGAGCCCTGGAGGGAATGGGGGAAAACCCTGGGGGGAATGAGGGAGAGCCCTGGTGGGAATGGGGGAGAGCCCAGGAGGGAAAACCCCGGGGGGAATGGGGGAGAAACCCTGGGGGAATGGGGGAGAGCCCTGGGCTGCCAGCAGGTGGGAATGCTGCCCTGGCCCAGCATGTCCCCTGTGACCCCTGTGGCACTGGCATCCCCTCACAGGCTTTGGAGTTTGGCAGATGCTGGGTGAGATGAGGGTGGGGGAGCCACGGCACTGCTGGTGGGAGCAGGGCTCAGTTCCCCGGGCTGACCAGGCTCCCCACTGTGCTTCCCCCTCCAGCTGCACTGCTGCGGGGTGCAGAACTACTCTGACTGGGAGAGGACTGAGTACTTCAGCCAGAGGGGCATCCCTGCCAGCTGCTGCAAGAGCCAGAACGACTGCTCCGAGCAAGACCTGAAAGACCCAAACAAGGCCAAGCTGAAAGTGTTCGTGGATGTAGGTTAAGCTCGGAAAAATCTGCCTGCTGGTCCAGGAGGTGGGAAGGGCAGGGATGGGTGTGTGGAGGAGGGCTGGTCTGTCCCTGGCAGGCTGGAAAGGAGAGCTGCCCTGTCGATGCTGGTGTTCAGTGGCCCAGGGACTCCCCTGGAGTGGGTAAGGCAGTGCAATCCTCCCTTCTGTCTGAGGCTCCCCCACACCCTCCTTCAAGATGAGGGCCCAGCCAGACCCAAGTCTTTGGGGATGTGTGTTTTGAAGAACAGGTGAGCAAGGAAGTAGCTTCCCAATGAAGTTTGTTTCGGCAGTGCTGACATCTCCCTTGGGTGCAAAGTCCTGACCCGTGGTGAGGGTGTGTGGCCCCATCCCCAGGGATGGCTGGGTGATGCAAGGGTTCCTCTGAGTCACCTGGCTCAGCTGGGAGCAGCCCAAGGGCAGTGCTCCCCTTGATAAGGCATCTGGGCTGGGAGGCTGCAGATGGCTCTGCCCAGGCCTGGCAGGAGGGGCCAGCCAGGACCTGCTGCTGCTGCGCAGGAGCATCTTCCCCTGGAGCTGCCCGTGCTCTGGGGAGGAGCTGGGCTGTACTCCCGGGCTGGAGAGCACTGGGTCCACGTGCTTGCTTTGCTTCCTCTGCAGGGTTGTTTTTTCCTGGTAACGTCAACAATGGAGTCCAAAATGAGCGTTGTGGCCGGAATCTCCTTTGGCATCGCCTGTTTCCAGGTGAGTCTCCCTTGTCTGGCTCGGGAGGAGGGCAGAGTGAAGCCAGCGTGTCTCCAGAGGTGTTTAATTCCAGTGCAAAGTCTGGGGTGTACAAAAGGCACGGTTGGTTTCAGTCAGGGAGGAGCAGCTACTCTGGATTCCCCTTGGGTTGAATCTGCCTGCTGTGCCCCAGCTCTGTTTCCTTAGCCCAGGTTTATCTGGGAAGATCTCCCCTCTGAGACAGCAGACTCCAAGAAAAAACAGAGATGGACAAACTCAGTCTGCTGTTGGCAGGGATCAAATCTGTGCCCTTCCTTTTCCTGCCCACCCACACTGATATCAGGAGGGTGTTTGGCATCGCGCCCGTGTGGTGGGGTCACCGTGAGTGCCAGTGTGGCACCACTTGTGCTGGTGGCTGACCACCCTACCACCCTGATGTCCTCTCTCCCAACATCTCCTTCACTTTGTGGTGCAGGGCACTTCCTGCAGGAGCCACAGCAGCAGCAGCAGCAGCGTGCTGGCCAGCCCCAGTTCCATCCCCAGCCCCATCCCCAGCCCAGCCCATCCCCAGCTCCATCCCCAGCTCCATCCCCAGCCCCATCCCCAGCCCCATCCCCAGCCCCATCCCCAGCCCAGCCCATCCCCATCCCCAGCCCCATCCCCAGCCCAGCCCAGCCCAGCCCCAGCCCCAGCAGCTCCATCCCGGCAGGAAGCGGGAGGCCCCTGCCCCCAGCTGCTGCTGACGCCACGCTGGGGCTTCCCGAGGTGCCGAGGGCTTTCCGAGGGCTGCAGGATGTGCAGCTGGCCCTCCTCCAGCTGCTCTGTGCAAGCTGGCTGGGCTCTGGTGCTGAGCAGCCAGCCCTGACCTCGGAGGGGCTCACACTCTGCCTCCCCTTCACCCAGCAGCCGTGGTGTGAGCGTCACGGTGCTGCTGGCCCGGACTGGGCTGGGGAGCAGGAACCTGCTGAGATACTCAGCTGTATGAGCTTGTCCCTGTGTGCTCTCTGTAGCAGATGGACTGAGCTGGGGAGAGGTGGGAGCCTGCAGCTCGTGGTACTGAGGGCTTTGGGAGAGCCCGAGAGCCGGAGCTGCTCCGCCGTGCCCGCTGCTCGCGCCTGTCCTCCCGGCTGGGCCGGGCCGGGCCGGGCTGGGCTGGGCTGGGCTGGGCCGGGCTGGGCTGGGCTGGGCTGGGCTGGCAGCGGCGGCTGAGCAGTGGCGCCGAGTGCTGGGCTGGGCTGGGCGAGCTGGGCCGGGCTGGGCTGGGCGAGCTGGGCCGGGCCGGGCCGGGCTGGGCTGAGCTGGGCCGGGCCGGGCCGGGCTCACTGAGATGTGGCTGATGCAGGAGCAGGGAGCTGCACACACACTTCCAGCTGCAGCGTTATCTCAGCTGATGGCAGGCTTAGGAATTGTAAGCAGTTCCTAGCATTTATTGGCCCTTCAGCAAGCTTGGCTGGGTCGTGCCTCTGGCAGGGACCCGTTGTGCTGATGTGCCTCTAACTTGGCTTGTGGAGGTCAGAGTTGTGCAGGGTCTGGCCCTGGAGTCTGCACAGGTGCTGGGAGGCTGTGCTGTGATAACAGAGCCTTCCTGATGTGAGAGCAGCAGCCTTGCTTCCCCAGTGTCCTTGCACAGGAGAGGTGCTGCCGTTCTCCCGTGGCTGTGTAATTGGCTGTGACGCTCCTGGTATCTGTGTAATCTCTGCAATTACCATAAAACACTCCATGCTTGGTGAAGCAGCTTGTAACAGGATGGGAGCTGGAGCATCTCTAGTGAGGAGCTTGTTTAGTTGGTGCTGCCAGGATCCTGTGCTTCAGCCACTTTCAGTGGTTCTGAAGCAGGGTGCAGCAGCCCTTGTGGGGTTTGTAAACCCACTGTCCATCCCTGGTTTTCATAAAACCCTGGATCACTTTGTCAGGTTTTCTCCTGAAACACCTCTCCCTGGCTTTGGCTGCCTCTGACACGCAGGGTTTGTTTTCTCTCTTTTTCAGCTGATTGGCATCATTCTGTCCTGCTGCCTGTCCCGGTACATCACCAACAATCAGTATGAGATGGTGTAGCTGGCCCCCAGCGCCCTGTGCCTGTGCCTGGGTATGTCTGCAAGCCTGGTGGGCTGCCTCTGCCCCCCTGGCTGCTGCTGGTCACCCGTGGGGTGGGGGTGCCATGGGGAGGGGGTTAGGGTTAGAGGGCACCTGCAAGAGCACGTCTGCTGTGTCACTTCAGCCTGTGTCATTTTGTCCTGTGTCACTTCAGCCTGTGTACAGATCCACCCTGTCTGCTAACACCCTGCTGTGTGCATTGCAGGGAATGGCTGGGGATGATGCCTCCACCTCCAGCTTGCCTCTGGATGCCACGTCGTGAAATCTTGCTTTGAACTGACTGATCTTCTTCTCAACTAGCTGGTAGAAAGGAGTGCAGCAGCTGTCCTGGTGCACTCAGGGACTTGTCCTGACACTCCTCTGCTGTGCCACCGCCTGGGGTAATAACTGGTGTGGCTGTGGTGGCTGCAGCCCCCAGCTCTTGCCCCGAGTGCCATGCTGTGCTGGGCTGACTGTGCTGGGGGCTCCCGGGTGTCCCAGTGCTCATCTTCAGTGCCTCCACTGGGAAAGAGATGCTTCCCCTTGCCTCGGGCAGCCCCTTGACATCCCCTCACTCTCCAGACACAGTTGTTGAGATGGGGCTGTTAAACCCAGCCCTGCCTGCCTGAAGCCTTGGCTCAGCAAGGTTGTTGCCAAGCTGTCTCCTCCCTCCCCTGGGTTTTATATTCTTTTTTATAGCTGTACTTCTTTGAGGACGGGCTGTAGTGGTTCTTTGTAAGCTGTAGTGAGGGTTGGTGGTGTAGCTCCTGGTGCCTTTACCTTGGTAGGTGTCCTTGCACCGATTCAGCTGTGACTTGATTGTCAGTATTATATGCTGCTTCAACTCATTTTATGTATTGAGTAGAATTCTTTTTGTCCCGAGACACAATAAATATTAAGATATTTTACTCTATGAAACCTCCTTGACTTTTCTTTTCGTGTGCTGGAAATTCCTCTGCTGGAAGAGCAGCAAGTGCCCCCGGGGCTGCTCTGCTCAGTCTGGGCCAGCAGGAGCCCCTGGCCACTGCAGTTTGCATTCCTCCACCGTGCACTGGTGCACTTCTGCTTGCAAATAACTTCTGTAATTGAATTTTCTTCATAGCAGGGCTTGTGTAACAGTGCTGGAGCAGAGGGCCTGGAGCACCCAGCCCAGGAGCGGGGTGGGTAACTTCAGCCCAGTGTGAACATGTGCACCCTTGGCCTGCTGGCTGCTGGCTTGGAGCAAAGGGCAGGGCAGGGCCAGGCCCCAGAAATGGGGATTTAAGCCTTTAAATTCATTTGTTACTGCTCATTTTGGGGCTGTTTTGTCAGCCAGCCTCTGCCTTTGTGAACCTGGTGCTGCAGTGGAGCAGTTGAGCACCCCTCTGCCAAGCCTGGGGGGTTTTTGGGTCTCAGGCACCGAGCTGGCTGGATCTGAGCTGTGTCTGGCTGGGCGTGGGGCTCTGTCCTGCTCCCGGGAAGCAGGCAGGTGTAACCAGGGCAGTGAAGCCAGGGGAGCAGTGGTGGCCCTTTGTCAGCGTCACCCCTCTGGCCAAAGCTGCCTGGGTGCTGGCTGAGCTGCCCCAGCCCGGCAGTGACCTGGTACGGGCCAGCCTGGCTGCTGAGGAAGGGACCTGCAGGGAAACGCCCCAAAGCTCGTGTTGCATTCAGCCCAGTGAGTAAATGAGCCTGTTGCCAGCTCCTGGCTGGGTGGTGAGGCACCGTGTGTCACAGCAGGGCAGCTGGGCTGGGGAGTGCCCAAGGGCACTGCAGGGATGGATGGGGACAGGGCAGGGGCACCTGGGGGGCAGCAGTGGATTTGGATAAACCCACTGTGAAAGCCTGCACAGAGGGAAGGACTCTGCTCTGTGCCCCTGCAGGCAGATTCCTGCCTGGGCCACCCACAGGAGGTGGTGCCAGGTGGATGGGATGGTTCTGGCAGAGGCTGGCACAGGGAGCCCGGAGGTTTCCAAGCAGCTGCAGGAATATCAGCATGGGTTGTGGAGGCTTGTGCAAGCCTGCTCATCCCCACAGGCAGCAAAGCACTGCAGCCATCAGAGGGGGTGGATCTCACCTGGTTAAACAGCACTGATGGAAACACCTCACTTTAATTTGGAGAGATGTGCTGGGGGAGGTGCCAGGCAGACCTGGGACACCAGTGTCCTGGCAAAGGCGTTGTGTGCACCTTGGTCACCTGCCTGGACACTGAGCAGGGACAGGAGCATTGCTGCCTGGCCCCAGGGCTGGGTTCTTGCAGCAGCTGTGGCTGGGTGGGTGTCACACATCCCCCTGCTGTTTGCACCTCCCCTCTCTGTGGGATAAATGTCCCAAGGGGCTTGTCAGGAAGGCTGGTGTCCCCCAGGCTGGCTGGTGTCCCTTGGGATGCCATGGGGGAGCTCCCAGTGTTTTAACCACTCTGTCAGTGCAGCCATGAACAGGGAGAAGGGAGCTGCCCTGAGAACGTGCTCCCATCCCCGTGGGAGCTGCAGGGATGTGAGGGGGGCTGGCAGCCCTGGGGGTGCCACACCTGGCACCTGTCTGTGTTCCCTGCTCTGTGTGCACATTCCAGCCATGGCAGCGTGCCCCCCTGGTGACACTGAGGGCTTTGCCTGGTGCCACCTGCAGGGTGTCAGAGCTGCTCAGCAGCAGGTTCACTCCCTGGGATGGAGCCCGGGACCTGGCTTTGGCATGAGCCCAAGGGCCTGGCAGCAGGGTGCCCAGGGGGTTTTGGTGTGAGCCTTCAGCCCTGAGGCAGGCAGTGCTCAGGACTTCCCTCCTGCAGCTCAGGCTTTGCCCGTTTGTTGGTGACAGGGCCGGGGACAGCTGGGGCCCTCCACAGGAGGGACTCCCTGTGACTTTGGCTGCCCGGTTCCTCGGGGAGCTCCTTGTGCCAGCTCCCTGTGCCCGTGCTGCCACAGCTGCGGAGGGGATGGTGGCACCCTGAGCTGCCAGCAACCCCTGCAGCACCCAGGGCAGGCTGGGACAGGTGGCCAGGACACGCTGAGCAGCAGCAGGAGCCAGCGGGGCCCTCCACATGCCACCCCCGAGTCACGGGCGCTCCTGGAGTTAGATCTAGCCACGCAGCGAGATCACCCATGAAGCACCAGACTGGGACCGAAGCACGTTCCGTTCTCTTTGCAATCGCTCGTACGCGGCGTTTATTGCTCGCCCCTGCAGCTCAGCTCCTGCGCACCGCCGGGGGCCCGCAGGGGCGGGTGGCACCGGGAGGGGCGGGTGGCACCGGGAGGTGAGACCGGGAGGTGCCGCGGCCGGCGGCGGGGCAGACCGGCGGCTGGCAGTGCCCGCTGGCCGCGCTGCCCGTGTGCCAGCCGGCTCCTGGCAGCAGGCACGGCTACACCCTGCCCAGCATCCGCGCGATCCACCAGTTGCAGGGCATGATGACGCGGCAGATGACCCTGCCGCCCTGGTAGCAGTAGGGGTACGGGTGGTAGCCCAGCAGCGGCTCGCACACCCGCCGGCAGTAGCGGTGGGCACGGCGGCACTGGGCACAGCAGTAGCCTCGCTCGTCCCACAGAGGGTGGAACTCCAGCCCGTTCTCCGACTGCCGGGAGGAGACAAAGCCAGGGCACTGACGGGCAGTGTGGCTGGGGCACCGGGAGCGGGCACAGCACAGCCTGGGAGGGCACCCTGGGCACCCAGGAGTGGAGCAGGGCTGCCAGGGGCACGGAGACACCCCAAGGGCGTGCACAGGGCAGCCCAAGGAGCACAGCCGGGCATCCCAAGGAGCACAGCTGGGCATCCCACGGAGCACAGCCGGGCATCCCAAGGAGCACAGCTGGGGCAGCCCAAGGAGCACACTGGGGCAGCCCAAGGAGCACAGCTGGGCATCCCTGACCATGGCCAAGACAGCCCAGGATGGTGGCCAGGGCAGCCCAGGGTGGAATTCCTGCACTCATGAAGCCCATGGTGGGGTTCCCTCACTCACTCATGCAGCCCATGGTGGGTTCCCTCACTCCTGAAGCCTGTGGTGGGTTCCCTCACTCACTCAGGACACCCCGGGCTGGGTTCCCCCACTCAGGGCAGCCCATGGTGGGCTCCCTCACTCACTCACACACCCCAGGCTGGGTTCCCTCACTCACTCAGGACACCCCGGGCTGGGTTCCCTCACTCACTCACACACCCTGGGCTGGGTTCCCTCACTCCTGAAGCCTGTGGTGGGTTCCCTCACTCACTCACACACCCCAGGCTGGGTTCCCTCACTCGGGTGGGGCAGGGCAGCCCATGGTGGGCTCCCTCACTCACATAGTCGTTGACGGGCAGCTCCTCCTCGGTGAGCTGCCGTGCCCGGCGCCTGGGCCCCGCCTGTGTGTCCTGCTGCTGCTCCTGTTCACTCCCCCCCTCCAGCCAGCTCTGGCTGTCCACCACCAGCTCAGGGTCTTCTTCTTCTGCCCCTTCAAGGTTGGCCAGCTCAGGAGCTGCAGGGAGAGTCCAAATGCTGCTGTCAATAACCACGGAACAGGGGGACAAATGCAGCAGCAAGAATTAACGTCTCTACCAGAATTCGGTGCTGAGGCACACGAAAAGCCCACTGCAAACCAGTGCTCCATGGCCACCTGCTCTCAGCCAGCCTGGGCCAGGGCTGAGGGAGATGATGGCTCATTCCATGCCCATGGCTGGGTGCTGTTGGGGCTGCAAGGGGCTGTGGGTGTGCAGAAGCACGTCCTCCTGGTGGGCTCTGCTGCTGGGGGCTGGATTTGTAGAGCCCCATCAGAGGAACGTGACCTGGGGCAGATCACGCCCAGCTTCAGCTCTCTTAGCTTAGGAAAGAACCAGAGCAGCAATAATTTCCTTTGCTAGGAAGGTGCCAGACAGCCTTGGGACACTGCTGTCCTGGCAAAAGCCTTGCATGCACCTTGGTGACCCAGCTGGACTCACGGACCCAGGACGCTGCTGCAGGAGGGCCTGACAGCAGGGACAAGGAGGCAGAAAGGGGACAGCAGTGGGGACAGCAGCCTCCCTCTGCAGCAGGGAGCTGGGTGCCCCGCTGCCCTCCAGAGCACAGGGAGCTGGCCTGTGCCTGTGAGCGATGCCATGTGCCTCTGTGGCTGCAGAGCACAGGGAGCTGGCCTGTGCCTGTGTGCGATGCCATGTACCTCTGTGGCTGCAGAGCACAGGGAGCTGGCCCAGCAGGGGTTTTTAAACTGGCTCATTCGGCTGGAAGTGGGTTAGAGAGAGCGAGTAATTACACCAGCACATCTCAGAGGCCACAACCTCTGCGAGGGCTCTGTGGTGAGCAGCTGGAGGTGGCAACCCCGCCGTGTGATTTAGATGCAGATGTCTGCTCACACTCTGATGTTCATGTGGTGACGAGAATTCAGGCGTCCCAGTTTCCAGCAGCGCTGCTTTCTTTGCAGGTACAAGGGATTATATTTTTTTCCCCCTTGTTATGAGGAGGGTGGCCACTCTGCAAAGTGCAGGGCGGTGGGGAGCTGGCAGAAACAAGTGCTT
The DNA here is from genome assembly GCF_014805655.1 of Passer montanus. Taxonomy (NCBI): domain Eukaryota; kingdom Metazoa; phylum Chordata; class Aves; order Passeriformes; family Passeridae; genus Passer; species Passer montanus. Next base: position 911,487 of record NW_024369818.1, read on the forward strand.
TGTAGAGAGAATCTTCAGCCCCTGCTATTAGCTTGGCCATGATCTCCTGTGGTCACAGGTGCTCGTGACTGAGATGTACAAGGAGGCTGTGAAAGTGTGTTCCCACCATGTCACACAGGGGGACGTGGCAGGGGCACAGGTGTGTGGCAGGGCTGTCCCCAGTCAGAGGAGAGGAGATGGCTCCTTGTACCTGCTATTGGCGTGGGGTGGATCCAGAAGATGGTCACATTTTTGCAGATGTCAAAAATTTTGGAGGTCTTCAGGAATTCCTTGTTCTGAATGGGCTTTTCCCCAGGCACCCAGACCACAGACTGCTCAAAGTAGGTGGTGGTGATTTCTTGTCCCTGGAAGAAGAGCAAGGCATTACTCTGGTGTGGTGACACACCCTGCTCCCAGCACTGGCTGCTTCTCCTCCCCGTGGCTCAGAGGCACCTCTGCCTCCCAGAGAGCAGCTGGACTTCACCTGCCTTGGCCCTGGGGCTCACGGGATGCACACACAACACCCTGACAGCCCTCATCACCCTGCTCTCCTCTCTCAGTTCATCACCCAAGACCCTTTTCCTGCACAGTCCCCACTGTCTGGAAGAGCCTTCTGGAACCCCCTTAGTCATTCAAAACACAGCATTAAAACACCTCTGCTCTACTTTGCTCCCAGGATTTAATTCCTCTCTCCTTCTGCTACTGATTTTTTGATCGAACACTTTAATTTACTCCTCACAGAAATTCTTTGCACGGCTGTGTTCTGTAATTTATACCACATGTCTCTGCCGTTGCATTAGGCCATGGTGTGTTTTGGCAGGCACTTAGGGAGGGAGATATATAAAGATTATGGGATGGGTCTGCGCTGAGCTCTCTGCCAAGGCAACACTGTCTGTGTTGGTGGTGGTAGCCCATAGAGCAAGCTGGCAAAAAGCCTTTTTCTCTCCAGAAGGCATCTAGGGCTGTATATCTCTTTTATAGAGTTTTTCCTTACGGCTTTGGGAAGTCATAGGAAGGAGCCAACACAGCCTGACCCAGACTGGGTCATTTTTGGAGTCTGTGGTGGAAGCTGCAGGGTCAGGGAGGTGCTGCCTGCAGGACCTGGCAGCGTGCAGGCTCCAAGAAGACATGACTGGAGCTTAAATCTACATTTATCTCACTGGGTTTTACATTTCAGCTCTCTACCCGGGGCAATGTTCTGCTAAAGCCTGGGAAGTTATATCCCTTTTACGACGGTAGCTGAAAAGATCTATTAGCTTCTTAGGGCATAATCAAAGAATCGGTGTCTGGGAATTTGGGTCATGATTCAGGGAAGTGTTTCTGCCCACGCTTCATTTCAAACACGTGTCCTGCTGGCTTTTTATCTGCAGCAGCTTCCCTAGGGGGGACTCAATCTGCTAACACCCGTCCTCTTGCAAATGGGGAGGCAGGAAGGCTGTGCCACCACCAGGGACGGGGACAAGGGACAACTGCTGTCAGGGACTGAGCTGTCACCCCAGGCCACACTGCCAGGGAGGGGTTAAATCTGGAGCCCACACTTTTCTCCATGCAGCATGCAAGGGTGAGGCTCCTTGCAGCAGGATGCAGGAAGCAATCAGGCACATCAGTGGGATGAAGGTCCATGCAGGACAAGGAAGTGGCCCCAGCCTGGGGCTTCCCACCTCTCAGCTCTGCATGCCAAGAGTTTTCTCAATTTGCATTTCTTAAGTGTGGCCGCTCTTTTAAACCCCTTATTCCTGCCTCATTTTCATTGAAAACACGAGGCTCAAATATTGGAGAAAACAATTTGATTGACTTTTTGGTGCCTGCTAATCCTGAGCTGCCTTACGACCTTTCGACTACAACAGGATTATTGTTCTTGATCTCTGCTATTGTGCTGAGAGGCTTTTGTCTGTTGCTTTCTAATCCCGTCTCTTTTCACTTGTTTTCATAAGCAATCCTCTGAAATAAGATCAGTTTATGAAGCGATCACAACTCATTATTTCTTTATTGCACATCTCTGGGAAGGCTGGAGCAGATGGGAGGAATGGCAGCCCCTCTGCCAGGGAGAGGAGCAGCTTTCACAGGGCAGAGGGGCTGCCAGAACCCTGCTCTGTTCACCTACCTCAAGCTCAGGGATCTTGGCCTCTGTCGTCTCAGGCAGGACTTTAGTCTGAGTTTTGATGAAACATTTTTGAAGTCCCACAAAGAAGATGCCGGTTATTCCCTACAGGATCAAAGCAAACACCCAAAAAGCAGTCAGGGCAAAGAGTAGGATGAATAACGCATGGAGGCAGGGTACAGCTGGAGGAGGAAGGTTTACTCATATTTTTCCTGTTGCTATTTTTGTGCCAGTTCCGTTCAGCAGCGGTGCTAAGATGCACTAACAGGTTCTCATAAGGGATATTGCATTTTATGGTGTGGGAGAACTGGGATTTTTACAAATATTTTAAGGCAGGTAGTCATAAAATTTTACTCTGCTCCTCTTCTCCTGATAACTATCATGAGCTCTCATTATAATAAATAAAAATATGCAGAACAGCATCTGACCGTTATGGTTACATGAACGTTCAGCCCCCAGTTCCTGCTAGGTTATTAGCTCAAAATTTTGCCATATGTCACTGCACAGGGTATTTCCCTACAAATTTTAATTAGGTTTCATAGAGAGCCTTCTTCAGTGTCATGAGGTTTTAATGCTCTTCAGGCAGACAAATGCACTGGGCTCAGATAGACTGATGATCATTGCATTCCTTTGCAAGGGTAAATCCAATAACTAGCTCTGGCTTCTGAGATGTATTTCACTGGAGCTGAAGCACACCACTATGAAATACTGGTGGAAGCTTATGTAGGTAGCACATCTCCTTTCCTCTGAGAGCATCCCCAGCGTGGCTGGGTCTTGCTCTCCCTGATGCAGGAATAAATAGTCCTGGACTCACTCCAGGGACTCCACAGCGTCCTGCAGGATCCCATCAGTCCTGCTGCAGGACTGCAGGCTCTCAGGGACAAGCTGCCACACTCACGTTTTTGAAGTCATGGATCTCCAGGATCTCCTCACTGCCATTCCCGCTGCTGAAGGTCTCTGTCCTGGCCAGTGGGTCAATCTCCATCACAATCTTCTTCCTCTCACCGTTGCTGAAGAACGTGTGCTCCATGTCATAGACCTGGGAGGCCAAAGTCACACGGGGTCAGCTCAGCTCCCCGTGGTTTCACAGGCTGTCCGGTGGGCAGACAGGCTGTGCTGGGTGTGTGACCAACGCTGCTGGGACCCTGCCGTGGCTCTGGCTGCTCCCTCACAGCCCAGCTCTGAGCAGAATCACCAGGGCAGGACCAGGGGAGGCAGCTCCCAGGCAGGAGCCTGGGCTGGCAGAGAGGGCAGGCTGCAGCCAGGACGAGGGCAAGGTGTGTCAAACCTGGGAGAAGGTGCTCCTCACACCCCTGCAGCCAGGAGGATGGTAAGGTGTGTCAAACCTGGGAGAAGGTGCTCCTCACACACCTGCAGCAGGAGCTTGGCCCCAGCTCAGCCTTTGCTGGTGCTTTCTGTGGCATGAGCCTGGTTACACCCCAGGCTGGACTGAATTCCCGAACCCACAGGTGCTTCATTCTCCCTGCTCGTCTGCTTGTCGCACGCTGCATCCCTGGTTTGCTCCCTCACGGTGTCCCCAGCTCCCCTGCTCCACCGTGCCCTCCCCAGCTCACTCACTCCGTCTCTGTGCCTTCTGTTCCTCCTGAAAGGCACAGGTAAGAGCCTCCCTGTGCCTGGAGGAGATCAAGGGTTGCCTGCGGATCAAAGGCCTCCTCGCGGGCTGCTGCGGAGCCCCGGGGCGCTGGCAGCCGGCTTCCCGGCGGCGCTGGTGCCGGGAGCCGCCGGGAGCGGCCGCGCTCCGCCGCCCGCGGGGCTCGGTCCCTGCGGGTGCCTGACCCTCACAGGATGAGTACTGGCAGTGCTCTTTGAAGCACAAAAACGATCCTGCTGGCTCGGCGGAGAGCTGCCGGGCCCTGGGGAGCCTCGTTTGAACGGCGCTGTGTGGAAGTAAAGGGGTTCTGCAAATCCCCTCGAGTCCACCGGGCAGGGAGCAGAGATGGGGGCACGGGGATGGCAGAGCCCTGTTCATCCCACGGCATGGCCATGGGGCAGGAGCTGGCCCCACTGGAGAGGGGCAGGAGCTCTGCCCTTAGTGCCAGCCCAAACGCCCTTCCACAGTGCCCCGGCTCCTGCACATCCCTTCCCTCGGGGCTCAAAGCCTCTTAGCAGTGTTCCCAGCATGGGTATCCCCTGCTTGGCACCCAGCTGGGTGCAGGACTGCCTGTGCAGACGGGAACTGATGGGAACATTCACCCCTGCTGAAAGGTCAGAGGAGTGATGAGTGCCTTGGCATCCACGGACATCTCCTCTTGCTCTGCAGGAAGATTTTATAAAGATATACAGCTCTCCGTGGATTTTATGATATGGTAAAACTGTCTGAAGCCCAAAACGTGTGGAAGGCCGCTGGTTTGAGTGACAAAATGCACACAGTGCCATAAATCATTTCAAGGAGGGCAGGATCCTGGGTGGCACCTTACCTTCAAGTGCTCCTCCATTTACAGAGAATGACTTTGGCCAGCACAGCAGCCAGCTAACCCACTTGGGCTTTGCCAGCTCTGAGCTGCTCAGAGAGCTATGAGATGTTTTATAGGGCTGAAAATGACACTTGCTGGTGAACGGCTGAAATATGTCCCTCTGAAGGCTGTGATGAGCCCCTCGTTAGCTGAATCATCAGCTGTGCTGGCTGGAGGAGGCTGCTGTGCAGAGGGCAGAGCCGTGTCCAAGGCCACCCCTCAGAGCAACAACTCTTCTTTCAAGTTTTTTTCCACTCTCCAGTTCATGAAGGAAGCTTGAAGGGTTTCATGTTCTTTAAAGAGTTGAGTTCCCCTTGGCTGGTATTTTTGAGCGTTACCAGCTTCCAGCCTGTTTGTCCTGAGGGCTCCTGGCCCAGCTGGAGGAGCCCCAGGGGCAGGGCAGCACTGGGCTCTGGGCTGTCTGTGTGCAGCCCTGCTGCAGGAGCAGCTCTGCTTTCTGGTGACCTCACACGCTGCTTGCCTGCCCATCAGGAGCTGCGGGGTGCTCATGGACTCCATCCTCCACCCGTGAGGACCCCAAGGGCCGGGGCTCTGGATGTCCTTTCTGAGGCTGAGGCATTGTCCCTGCTTGGAGAAAACCGCCCCTCCAGGGGTTAACAGCCTCTTCCCCTCACGGCTGGCATGACCCCTGTTTTTCTAGGAACAGTAGAGACTTTATAATGGTCTTGGCAGGATTCTGGAGGAACATATGGCTTTTATTGTTTTTCCTTTTATTTCAGGGGGTATTTAATTCTATTTGCTGATAAGAAGATAAAGTTTCCAGCAAGCAGGGTGCTTCCTCTGCCCAGCAGGAGGGCGGCCTGGCCAGGCTGGAGCAGCTCCAGGACAGTGCAGGGAGCAGACTGGAGATGCCAGCGTGGGAAAGAGGCTGCCTTGGCTGTGCACAGGAATTTTGGAGATGTTCTTAAGAGCCAGCAGAACCCACTGGTGATGGGGTGCAAAGCGGGGCCTCCTGGATGAGCATGGAAATTCAAAGGAAAGCAGGATGAGGGGCAGCAGGCAGGCTGTGGGTTTCAAGGTTAAATGATTCACTTGGGGTGGGGATAAAAAGGGTTCTGGCAGCACTGTGAGGATGCTGCAGCGGGCAGAGATGGTGGGGAGGCACAGCCCTGCTGCCACCCCGACACGCTCAGCACTCACAGCAGTGTCTGGCTGCGGCTGGGAATAAAGGAGCCCAATCCAGTTAGCAGGAGCTCCTCCAGAAGCTAATCCGTCTCACCGTCCCTCACATTGCAGACACATTAAAGTAAGAAATATAATCCATGACAATCAATCACCACTGCGTCCTGGCTTTCTCTCCTCTTTATGCGGTGGCATAATGACTTTTCCACCGGTTTCTGGCAAGATAATTGAAATGAAATGGAAAATATTTTCTTACTTGTCATAAAATTTGCTGCCGGTGAAATAAGAGAAACTTTAACTCTTCATGGCGTAGCTCCCATCCCCTGTAATTGTCAACTGGGGAAAGAACGCGGTGACAGGGGAAAAAACCAGCCTGCATGAAGTAAAAGCTAGTTATGAATAATACAAAGATTTCTAAAAGTCCCATGAATACCTGTGGTCTGAGAAAATGCATTTTGTGAAGTTGCCTGCGTTTTGGAGAGCTGTTAAAAGTTTCAGCGAGTCAAGGGGAGGGGGACAGCTCCGTCTGGGGAAGCAGCGCTCTGAAATGCCGGATCAAAGAGTTTTTACTTACTTTTCTGGGCGCTGGGTTCCAGAGGTACTTGACACCAAAAAATATCAGAATAAGGGCAAGGAGCAGCAGGCTGAAGAGCAGTCCGCAGAGCTGGTACCTGGGGCAGCCCTTCTTGCGCGGCTCTGCCTGTTGAACGAGAAGGCAGCGCTGGCCGGGCGTGCCGGGGCTCGGCGGGAGGAGGGCACGCGGGGACCGCAGGGACACTGCGGGCACCCAGGGGTGCCGGGACATGCAGGGACACTGCGGGCACCCAGGGGTGCACGGAGAGCAGGGACACTGCTGGCACCCAGGGGTGCCGGGACATGCAGGGACACTGCTGGCACCCAGGGGTGCACGGAGCGCAGGGACACTGCGGGCACCCAGGGGTGCCGGGACATGCAGGGACCGCAGGGACACTGCTGGCACCCAGGGGCGCACGGAGAGCAGGGACACTCCTGGCACCCAGAGGTGCACGGAGAGCAGGAACACTCCTGGCACCCAGAGGTGCACGGAGAGCAGGGACACTCCCGGCACCCAGGGGTGCACGGAGCGCAGGGACACTCCCGGCACCCAGGGGTGCCGGGGCAAGGCAAGGTGAACTCACGTCCAGAAAGCGGCAGTGCTCCGGGCTGCGCCCCGCCGTCCCTCCCATGTCTCCGCCGTGTGCGCGGAGCCAGCCCGCTCCGAGGAGGAGTCACGGAGCCTCCGGCTGCACACGCGGTGGGAAGGCTCGGCCACGGCCACCCCCACGGGGGCACAGCCAGCTGTCCCCAGCGCTGCTGTCCCCCGCGCTGCCGGCTGTCACACACGGCCGGGGTCACGCTTCTCTGATCTCTGCTTCTGCCCCATGCTTCGGCCCATGTGCCAGGCTGGAGGTGCCCAGAGTGCCCGTGCCCCATGAGCCTGGGCACAGGGACACTGCTGTCCTGTCCTTGAGTGTGTGGGAACAGCCCGGCAGCTGCCAGCGGGGTCCCGGCATGGCAGGGGACACGGCATGGCAGGGACACGGCATGGCAGGGAACACGTGTGTGCACACAGGTGTGTGTGCCATGTGCACAGGTGTGTGTGCCACGTGCACAGGTGAGCAGGCTGTGCACGGCCATGCAGTGTGCCCACGTGTGCAGCCCGTGTGTGGGGTGAGCCCTCAGCTCTCCCTCTCGTGCACAGCCTTACCCCAAAGTCAGCCCAGCCAGGAATTTCCTGACTAATTTTTTTCTTTCTTTTTTTCTAGGTTCAAAAATTTCCATTGGTTGAAATCGTAGCATTTCTTCATGGAAATGAACCCATCTTAAGAAAGGATGGCATGGCAGGGGACACGTGTGTGCCCACAGGTGTGTGTGCCACGTGCACAGGTGTGTGTGCCACGTGCACAGGTGAGCAGGCTGTGCACGGCCATGCAGTGTGCCCACGTGTGCAGCCCGTGTGTGGGGTGAGCCCTCAGCTCTCCCTCTCGTGCACAGCCTTACCCCAAAGTCAGCCCAGCCAGGAATTTCCTGACTAATTTTTTTCTTTCTTTTTTTCTAGGTTCAAAAATTTCCATTGGTTGAAATCGTAGCATTTCTTCATGGAAATGAACCCATCTTAAGCAAGGCTTTCAGAAATCCAGCGTGAGGTTTCTGGTCTGAACAGGATGAGGTTCCCTGGTGTAGAAGAGCTGGCATGGACTTTTTTTCCAAGCTGTTTACTCTAATAAAAACCCAAAGTGCATCATGCACTAATTAAAATTGCACTGAAAAAAGAAAATCCACATCGAATTTTGCTCAGGATGAGAAATGGAGAAAGAAATTGCTTTTAGCAGGTCTGGCACTGGCTTTGTGAGCAATGGGATGTTGCTGCCTGCAAGCAGGGGTAAATCCTGGAGGGACAGAAGTGGAGATTCTGAATGGCCTGGGGAGAGCACTGTGCACGTGTGTGTGCTGGGGGCTGTGCCTGGTGTGTGTCTGCTCCCGGCAAAGGGGTTTGGGCTCCCTGGCCCCAGAGCTCCTCACCCCACAGCCCCTCAGCAGTGCCAGGGGTGTGAAACACCCTCGGGGGGTTTAATATTTCAGATGGTAATAACAGAAGGGAATCATACTGACAAGGTTATTTGGAGGAGAAAAATCCCCCTTTTAATGGAAAGCAAGCACAGGCAGCCTTTGAAAACATCTGAGAAGTTTTGGAAATCTAAATGCAGCAAATCTGTGCAGACACCGGGTTTGTCTGTCTGCGCTTCCCAGCAGAAAGTTCCATCTCGGAAGCTTTTGTCATTCACTGGAAACTCAAGTATTTGAAAACATTTTCTTTTCTTGTCAAAATTAGAGTTTCAGAGGAAAACTTTGGAGCAGCTCTACTGAAAGATGGTTCTGATTACAGGAAAGAATTACAGCAGTGCTGCTAAGCAGACATAATTGATCAGCAGATCTTCACCATATCCCCCACTCAAGGCACAGGAAACACTGCAAATACCACTCATAAACCAAATTAGGCATTATTATTTTATTACTGTTGTAAGGAAAATGTCAAGCTTTTTAATGGCAATCACTGTAACTCCATCAGGAGCCGGGTGTCTGAATTAGCTGCAAGAGGTGAGGAGCTCCCAGGGCTGGGAGTTAATAAAACTCAATAAATATCACAGGCCCCTTCCAGCGCTGGCAGTGCCAGGGATGAGAGGCCAGGGTGGGTGGTGGGGGCGTGGGGATGCTGTGGCTGGGCTGGAGCCCTGCTGCTCCTGCAGGGCTGGGCACGCTGCCCCGGAGGGCTGGGGGCAGGGGGTGGGCACTGCCCCCACGGGCACACGCACACACCCAGCCCCAGGCCAGCTCAGCACGGAGTGGGCTGGCCCACGGAGGGCAGGGAGCAGGCTGAGAGCCCCCCACACTGCTGCTCTGCACAGATTGCTCTGAACAGCCAGCTTGCATCAGGGCTCTGAGAGCAGCGAACCCCTGGGCAAGCCCTGGTGTCCCCTCTGCACCCTGGCTGTGCCACAGCCACTGGACCCTGGCAAGGAGACACATGGGATGCAGAGAGGGGCAGAAACTGCAGGATGACACTCATGAAAATGTTGGTTTTGTTTTTCCCCCATTCCCTCATGCTCTAGCTCAGACTTCAGGGTTTCAGAGGCAAAAAAAAAAAAAGAAGTATTTTTTATGAAAAGACAATAATTTTGGGGGAAAACCTCTTAGTGTCCTGAAGATGACAAGCAGGTTCTCTATATAAAAAGCAGTTCTGATGAAAATCTCCCATCAATGCCAATGGAGAGGGAACAATTACTAATTTTCCATGAGGCTAATGAGAGCGAGTGTATATGACAGGGGAGAATTTAATCTGATGTGAACTGAGGAAGAGAAGCAATACTGATATTAATGTGTGACTAATTGATACCCAGAAGAACATTTGAAATGATTAAAAGGCATTTGATTTTTATACAGGACAATAAGAGGCTCATTGGCTATGACTGGTGCATCCTTTCAGTTTTCTACTCCGTGTTCCAATTTGCCCAGAAAAATCTATCATATCTGCAGCGTAGCTTGACTGCCGCATAAAATCCCTGTGCCTGGAAATGTTACACCAAGAAATTCCTCCTGGACAGCACAAAGGATTGTACACGCTGTGAGCGGGGGTGAGCAGCCTGGCAGAAATAAAATAGGTCCCCAAACCACTAAAAAGCAGCTCCTCAAAGCAGTGGGGTTTGGGCAGCAGCCTCCAGCTGAAAGCCCCTCGTGATTAATATCGTGCTCTTTGTTATAATGAAAAACCCATTAAGGTCAGTGGCAGCATCTCTGAGCAGCACTAAATTGGAACGATGGAGACAGTAAAGTTAAAAATGAGCCATAATATTAATGTGGATAGTGAATTAATTGGGCAATTCCATAGGTAGTAAGTAAATCATATCATTTACTGTGGCACATGGTGCCAGGCAGCTCTCAGTGCTGGCAGTGGTGACACCTGCTCCTGGATGGGGCCAGAGGAGCAACACAGAGCCCAGCACCCCAGGGACCCCTCTGTGCCCACCTCCACTGCAGCCCTTGTCCTTGTCTGCCACGGGGAGATCTCAGTAGGGAAAATGCCTCTTGCTTTGCTCTTTTTGCTGCTGCAGCCCCAAGCACGTCCTGAGTGCTGGCTGGCTGCATGGCTGAAGTGCTGCAGCCCTGCTCCGAGGTGCTTTTCCCTCCATCCTCAGCTGTGCTCTCTGCATCCCTTTGCAGCTGCACCCACGAAGTGTTCCCAGCCTGTGGCAGGCTGTGGGCACGGCTGCTCCTCTCTTTGGGTGGGCCTCTCAGGAAAGGCTTCCTTAGCCCAGAAGATGTGCAGGACCACCAGGCAGCCCTCGACTGTGCTGCTGCTGCTTTTGTGCCTTGTGCCGGGATGCATTTGGGGGCCAAGGGCAGGGATTTGTCCATGGCACAGCACTTGCAGCATGTGGCTCAGGCTGAGGGTTCCCTCTGCATTTCCAGCATTATGGACAGCAAACAGACAAAGGGAAAAATCACATATAAAATAAAGGTGCTCATCAGCCAGTGCCTGATTGCTCAGGATGTCTTTGCTTCAAGCCATCCAATTTTTGGTAACATTTGCCAGATGAGAGGACGTGTGCCTCCTCTTCTCAGCCAGCCTCAGCCGAAGGTTTCAGTAAGAGAGGCTTCAGTAATTGGCCTATTCATCATTCATTGTTTATCTTAAGTTCACATCGTTGTAGGGAACTCCAGAGACATCCTTGATTCAAGTTAAGAAACTTAATCATGATGATAAAAGTGCTCAGGGAGCTGGAGTTCGTGTTGGAGGCGCACGTGGCCATGTGGCACTCCAGCAGCTGCTACTCACAGCAAATTACTCAAAACTGACAAAGCTTTGGGAGAGAACAGAAAAAGATAAATTCGTGGTGGCCGTTGTGACGGGGGCGCCCAGAAAGTTATTACAGCAGACATGAGCTTCCCCTGCTCACAGCCCATGAAAATCCCACTCCCGTGAGCTCCGGGACAGCCGCCTCGCGCTGCTCTCGCGGCTCCCTCGGCAACAGAAGTTATTAACAGCGCCGGAGAATTGTATCCAAATGCCAGTTTCATCTTGATAAATAACAATTTCATGTCTCTGTTCTACCAGAAGACTGCACAGTTTTACTTCAAGCACTTAACTTGCTCCGAAATGCTTCCCCATGCACGAGGCTTAGCTCAGCTGTGGAATGTGAGCTGAGCAGTTTTTATTTTCACCGGGCTCTGAATACCTGTAATGCAAAGAGCAAACCCGTAATCCTGCACTACCATAAGTCACTTTTCCCAATAAACAGCTGCTTCCTACTGGGACAGCTAACGTGTAATTGAAAGCTCCGTGTGTGTTGGTGCCACACCGAAAAGCCTTCTATTAAAAATAGTTTGAGGGTTGTTAAGGAATAGTCTGCAGCTCCTCTGGGATGTGCAGGAAAGGAGAGCAAGAAGAGGATGACCTGGGGATGATGGCTTGGTGTCTCCCCCTGCCCTGCAGGGATCTGCCCCTGTTGCCCACCACCCAAAACCACCACGGGCTGTTACTGGTTCCCTGCTCACGGATGCTGGCAGCAGTTAATTGCCAGCCTGCTTCATTAGCAGCAGGCAGTTTGGTGATGACCGTCTGAGGGGCAGGAGGTGGCTGAGGCTGGCCTGGCTGCCCGCAGAGGTGCAGCTGTGGGGCTGCAGGTGTGGGGCTGCAGGTGTGGGGTGCTGTGCAGGATGCAGGGATGCTCTGGGTATCAGCAATGAACGTCAGAATGTGGAGAGGCACCAGGGTCCCTTCTGAGGAACTGCCAGGTCAGTCTCTTACCTTAACCGAAAACTTGGAAGGGGGAACCCACAGGGAGAAGAAAAATTTTGGTAAAAGGGACTGCATTGCTCTGGGATTGTGTGAAAAGGATAACCAGCATTTTATCACTGCTTAGCAAACCTGAAGTGTTTAATGTTAACATATTGAACATTTCCTACTGAATCAGTGCAGCACCACAATGTCTCCTGCCTTATTTTACTGTCACCTGGTACATGCATTAATGTTGTTTACTCTAAAGCAAGTAAAGAAAGAGTTGAGATTACACCCACGTGCCTCTAATCAAGAAAGGATCCATTAAACTGAAGAATTTCAACACAGTTAATTTTTCTTTGAATGTCATTAAATCTCCCATTGATGGCTTTTGCCATTAATTGCCCAGTGATGATGCAAACACCATTTTCTCGTCCTCAGACCACAGGTAGCTGCTGGGAGGGTGAATTCCCCAGGTCTCCTGGGTGCACTGAGGTTCCAGGTGAGATTCTGAGGCTCAGGAGATGGGCTTTGCCTGGTTCTTCTCCGTGGAGTCTCCACGCAGCCTCACCTGTTTCCCTGTGCCTGCAGCTCTGCTCTGCCTCTTTCCCAGCTCTCACATGTACAGTCAAGCTGTTCACAGCCCCAGGGCGCTTTTGGAAAAAAGCAGCTATTTTAAAAATCAATGAAATAAATAAAACGAAACAAAGTCAGCATGATTGCCCACGTCTGCCTCAAAGAGAACCAAGTGCTGGAAGGCTCCGTAGCCCCAAGGGCTTTGGGGTTCACCAGCTGATGCTGGCTCCCCTCTGGATGTTCCCTGGCAGCTGGGGGGCCCTGGGGGTGCCCAGATGGGGGGGCACTCCTGGCAGCCACACTTCTTCCTGGGGCATCAGGTGTTCCTCATGAGCAAAGGTGGTTGGAGCCAGCCCTGCTCAGCTGCCTGGGAGGGTATTTAGGGGATGGGGTGGCTGTGGGGGCTTTGGGGTGTGCCCTTGGCTGGCAGAGTAGGGCTGCAGGGCTCCCAGAAACAGTGCTGGGAGCTGAGGATCAGCAAGAGGAAACACAGATAAAAAAGGCAGGAAAGAGAGGTGGGAGCTGTGGGTCAGGGCAGCGAGGTGGGCACTGACCAGCCCTGCTGCTGTGGGGCACCTGCCCCAGCCTGGGCTGTGTGCCTGCGGGGCAGTGATGGCAGGGGATGCTCTGCTCCTCCTGCTCTGCTTTCTCTCTGCCTCAGCTGTGTGTGGAGGCAGACGGGCTGCCAGGAGCTGCAGAGGGGACACGATGAACATATTGGTGCTGCTGAGCCCTGGCACATGCTGCCAGGGAGGGCTGGCTGCTGGGGCTGTCCCTGCCCAGCTTTGGGGGCACCCCCAGGTGCTGCTGCAGGGCACTGGAGTCAGCCCAGGGGCTCCCAGTGCTTGTGGCTGTGCCAGGGACACGCTGAGGGCCCTTCCAGGAGCTGCTGTGCTGCTGGGACTGGGGGCTTGTTGGCACCTGGGGGACTCAGCTGTTGCCCTTTGGGGAGGTGCCCGGCTCCCAGGGCACTGGCCCTGGTGAGGGTCTCCTAGCACCCATAGGAGGGCTGGCTTGCCCCGCTCAGGGCTGGGCCCCATTCTGTGTCCCAGGAGCTCCTTCCCTGCAGCCAGGCTGGCTGCAGCTCTGCCCTTCCCCTCAGTGAGCTTTTGGGAGCACACTCACACCCCTGGAGCAGGCTGGTGATGCAGGGAGCATCTGCAGTGCCCTCTCTCAGATAACACCTCCCTCTCTCATTTTTTCCTTGCCACTAAGGCTTGAAGCTCCATCTCACACTTTCTCTTCTGCTCTGCTCTCCCCTTGCCATACCTGGCAGGTTCTTTTTATTCCTCCCTGCCTGCCATGGTTCTTCCCTTCTGCTGGGTTTTTCTCTCTGCTGTTGCTTTGTTCCCACTCTCCCTCCTGGTTCCTGCTGCCTCCTCCTTGCTCTTTCCCTCTCTGTGCCACCTGCTGTGTTCTTCTCTTCCCGTTGCCCCTCCAGCATCTCCCTGCTCCCTGGCTCTGCAGCCCTGGGGAAGGGACCCTGGCACTGGGCTCTGCACCCTGGCTCTGTCCCTGGTGATGGCTTGGCTGGCATGTGGAAATTCCCAGGAGAATCTGCTTTACTTTGCTGTCACCTGCGGTGATTGGTTCCTACCTTTCTACAGTTTTTGTCATCCTGTGAGAAACTGCTCGCTAAAGAAAGCACATTTTTCTTGCTTACTGGGAGTTCCTGTTTGTCATTTTTATAAATCAGTGTTTATTGGCCTAATTATTGTAAATGCAGAGCCCAATAAAGGTGACTGTGATTGCAATATCTGATAATGAATTTTATAACAAACCTGCTGAGCCTGAAAGCTGCCAGCAGGAAAGACATTATGTCAGGTTAATGACAGTGAGGAGAAATCCTCCTCGCTAAGCTTTTTTTCCAAAGCATGAAGGATCTCTGCTGGAGGGTGCTGGGGGTCCTGGTGGGCTGCAGCACCTCAGCCTGGGGGGTCTGACCCTCCAATGCTGCACCCTAAGGCTTTTGGGGCTCCTTTGCTGCTGCCCTGATGGAGGATGCTTTAGGCATGCAGGATGGAGGGCTCTGAGGAGGTTCAGACCCTGCTCTGGGTGTGCAGATTTCAGACACCCAGAGGTGCTTGTACCTCTGCTCCTGCTCCCCCATCTGATTTAATCCCACCATGCAAATGCTGAACATGAGGCACAGGGAAAGCAGCTTAAATAGCACCTAAAGCTAGCTCAACTCCAGCTCTGTAAATAGATTAATTCCAAAAAATCAATTTTGCCCTGCAGGGGTGGCTCATCCGTAGAGATGCTGGTGCCTGCTCCAGCCTCATGCCCTCCTGGGTGCCCTCAGGGGGTCGGACTCCCCTCCCTGCCTTTTCTGGGCTGGGCAGGGCCCCCTCTGCCCCCCAGCCTCCTCCTGCCCACGGTGGCTGCAGAGGGCCTGCAGGTGGAATCTTCTGGAGCTGTGCTGCTCCTGCAGGGCCCTGGCTGGTGGGGCATTTGTGGGGTGTCTGCGCAGCCTGGCGCGCTGGCACTGCAGCGAGTGAGGAGCCGGGGCTGTGCCGGCGCGTGGCACTGCCTGGGGACGGGCTCTGTGATGGTCCCGGGCAGAGTTAGTGCCAGCTGCCCTGTGTCTGCTGCCAGGCATGGCTGTGCCTTGGAGTTTGGTGCTCAGAGCTGCAGGTGCTGGGCTCTGGGCCTTCAGTGCATCAATGGCAGCCGTTGGCTCTGGCCGATCCCAGGCCTGGATCTGGCCTGCTGCAGGACTCTGGCTGATCCCAGGCCTGGCTCTGCTTGATCCCGGAGCTGGCTCTGGCTGATCCCAGGCCTGGCTCTGCTTGATCCTGGAGTTGGCTCTGGCCGATCCCAGGCCTGGATCTGCTTGATCCTGGAGTTGGCTCTGGCCGATCCTGGAGCTGACTCAAGCTGATCCCAGGCCTGGATCTGGCCTGCTGCAGAACTCTGCCCGATCCCAGGCCTGGCTCTGCTTGATCCTGGAGCTGGCTCTGGCTGATCCTGGAGCTGACTCAAGCTGATCCCAGGCCTTGTTCTGGCCGATCCCGGGGCCTGCCTCAGGCCAATCCCAGGCCTGGCTCTGCCCGATCCCAGGCCTGCCTCAGGCCAATCCCAGTCCTTGTTCTGCCCGATCCTGGAGCTGGCTCTGGCTGATCCCAGGCCTGGTTCTCCTTGTTCTGGCCGATCCCAGAGCAGGCTCTGGCCGATCCCAGGCCTGGTTCTGCCCGATCCCAGAGCTGGTTCTGGCCTGCTGCAGGACTCTGCCCGATCCCAGGCCTGGCTCTGCCTGATCCCAGTCCTTGTTCTGGCCGATCCTGGAGCTGGCTCTGCCCGATCCCAGGCCTGGTTCTGGCCTCTGCTGGATCAGGGATGCCATTCTAGACCTCTGTTAGACCCACAGTGTGATCAGAGAGGCTTCGTGAAACCTGAGCTTGGAGCGCTTGATTTAACTCACTCGCCCACAGCAGGGATTGAGTGCAAAAGGGAAAGAATGAAGACTAGAAGAGAACATGTTTTCTCTTAAATAATGCAGAGAAACATGACGGAGGAGGCTGTACAAATGTGATTTGGTCCTTTGGCCCTGTGTCACTTGCTGCTGGTCACTGGTGCAGCCCAGCTGTCTCGGGGCCAAGGGAGATGTTTGTCCTCTCCATGGGTGATGCCTACACAGAGCCTCCTCTCCCAAACCACCAGCAAGGGGCTGGAAGTGCTTTTTTTGAATATTTGGTTGGCAGCCGCTGTGTTCGATGTGACTCAATGCAAGAGCAAATTGGATTAACTGAAACATATTTACTGGGATAAGCAGGGGGGAAACCTGCACAGGGGTTGTTTGCAGAAACTGGCGTCTGCAGATGTGGCTGAACCCTCCAGGGACTCCCAGCACACGACAAAGCAAGACCCTGCTGTGGAAAAGGAAAATGGGGGCAGAGGGGGGTTGAGAGGGCCACAAACCCCATCAGGGTCTCCCTGGCAGCAGTGGGACCCAGTGATTTATTGGGGTCACCTGCCACACTAACAAAAACGCTTGTCTTTAGCAGGTGACACTTTCAAAAGAGCAGGACAGGGACACTTTAGGAGGTGTTTGTTTGGGGAGATAAAAGCCAAGCCCTGGACTCGTCTCACTGAACAAATCAAGCTGTGTTCAGTGCTCCTGATCAGAGTAACTTGTCTCTGCACCTGGAAATGGCCCTCCCTTGCACAGGAGGGGACAAGGCAGAGGAAAGGTGCAGACAGAAGAGGTTTTTGCTGCTGGAGGCAAAAGGTTGGGGCAGAAGGTTTGTTCCTGTAGCTCCCCTGCCTTGCTCAGCTTGCTGCCAGGAGCATTGCCAGGGCAATATCCTGCCCTGCTCCCTGCTCAGCCCACAGATCACGATTATTTCATTCATCTCGTGTCATCTCCTCCTCGGTTGATCCAGCTGCAATATTGCAGAAATAACTTCCCACTGCTCCCTGAGGAGAAGCAGACTTCAGAGGCCAGGAGAGCTCCTCTCTCTCCTCCCTGCTTGCAGTGGGCCCCAGAGCTGCCAGAAGGTTTGAAAGTCTTTGAATCCTTCTAACTCCTACAGTCAGGGATGCATAAAAAGCAGCTGATGCAAAAAAAACAAAACAAAAACAACAACAAAACAAACAAACAAACAAAAAAACCCCCCAAAACCAAAAAACAAACAAAAAAACCCAAAACCAAAACCACAACCAACTATTGTAATCATCAAACCCTTCAAAATCCCTGGGAACTTAGCAAGGTCTGGATGAAGTCACGTCCATTTCCCAGGCACCAAAACATCACCTGGCACTGGCTGGTGCCAGCACGGGCTGCCAGGCTGTGGTGCAAAGACAACCGATTATTGTAATCATCAAACCCTTCAAAATCCCTGGGAACTTAGCAAGGTCTGGATGAAGTCACGTCCATTTCCCAGGCACCAAAACATCACCTGGCACTGGCTGGTGCCAGCACGGGCTGCCAGGCTGTGGTGCTGTGGATCATTCCCCATTCTCTCTGTGTGCCCAGCTGCCTGCTCCCCAGGCTCCACGCTGCTCCTTTGCCTGTGCCACACTCTGGCCTGAGCACTCCAGGGCTGCAGGTTGGTGGAGATTCATTAGCTGCAGATAAATGAGGAGCCAGGTGAATCCTTACTCCAACTCTTAAAACGCTGTTTTAATGTAAAATATATGTCCTGGAGTAAATCCCTGTTTCCATTGAAATGTGGGGAAGGGTGCAGTGCTGAATTTTAAGCACGTTGTCACAGCAAACAATGGCAGTGCTGAGTGAGTGACACATCTAATGAAGGCAGCAAGGGGAGCGGGGCTGGCACTGCCACCCCTTGTGCCAGGGCGGCCTGTCCTTGCAGGGGGAATGCTCTCCCCAAGCATAGGAGTGACAAATTACATGATCAATATGCAGGCTGATTGTGGTCTAATCTTGCTTAGCCCCACTAAGGCTGGGATTGATCCAGATCTAATCTTGCTTATCCTGGACAAACGCAGGAGCAGATCCAGATCCCAGGGTAATGCCTCCCATGCAAATCCAGAGTGGCTCCATTGATTTGCTGGCTGGTGGCTCTGTTGTGGCCTCTGCAGAGGGGTTTATCAGCATTATCTGCCCCTTGATGTGTAATGCAATCAAAGCAGTTGATGAATCTTGATGAAGTGCTGGCAGTGAGTGCCAGCAGCCCTGACTGTGTGCCTGCTCCAGCTGGGAGGCTGTGGCACTCCCTGGTCAGTGCAGCACCACAGAGGGAGGAGGGTCAGTGCTGGCTGGGAGCCGAGGCACCCTGCTCCCTGCCACCTGAGCACAGGGAGCTGTTCTCTGCTGTGAGAGGGGGCCACAGTGCCTGCAAGAGGTGCAGTCTGTGCCAGTGAGGCTCCTGCTCCCACCTAGAGTGCTTTCTGCCATCCTCTTTGGCCCTGGAGGTTTCCACCAGCAAATTTAGTGAGTAGGAGGGTTGTGACACCTGACAGCCCCCTTGCTTTGCTGCACTGCCCTGCAGAGGCTGGTAGCTGCAGCCCATGCAGCCAGCTCCAGCACACACTGGGCTGCTGCTCCTGTGATCCAAGGTGCTTCTGTTGCAAGGCCTTCCTGCAACTCTAATAAGTTCAGGAAGGAAAAAAAAAAAGAAAAAAACCCCAGAAAGTAATTACCTTCTGGGTGGAATTTCTCCAGCCTTTACTCAGCCCACTGGGGAATTTGTCAGGAACATGGACTGCGATTTTGTTCAGCGATTCCTGAGTTATACCAGCACAGGGAAAATGGCATGTCTTGCAGCTTGATGTTTTTGTGATGTCTTTCTTTGCTCTCAGGTTTGAAAGAAAAATACCAGACCCAAAAAAATCTCTCTTCAAAACGTAAAACTTGCCCTTAGCTTAATTCAGTGGAGACTTGAGCAGCTGCTCCTGCATCTCAGAGAAAAAAGGCCTCGTGCTATTAACATGTCTAAAGAAATTGGATGTAGAAATATGAAGGTCCCTCATCTTTTAAGAGCTGCACTCCCTGCCTCGGGCTCCTGGCTTCTGCCTGAGCAGAGCAGCGCTGTGGGATGCAAATAGGTTCCAGGAGATGACCCTGCTGGGCTGAAAGGGGGAATCCTGAACCCCAGCCCTTTGAGGAGAGGTGCCAGGAGGGGACGAGGGGCTCTCTTCCATCCTACAGCTTTTGAACCCCCCTGCCAGGTGTGTTGTCAGAGGCTGTGGTACTGAATCCTGGGGGCTTGGTGCCAGAGCTGAGCTACAGCTGTGTCTGCAACCTGGACCCATATTTTTCAGAATGCTTTGATCAGAAAAGTGCTTTAGCAGTGCAAATATAACCTAGAAGGTTCTCAAATGCCCCAGAAATGTTCTCCAAGAAAATATGTTGCTTTTCCCCTTTCTTTCCTTCAGTCGGGAAATAATTCCAAATTCACCCAAATGTGCTTTTCTAATCAAAGGGGCCACTTTGTGCGTCTGAATCCAAGGGGAGGGGATGGGAACAGGACTAAAACAAAACTCCTTCTCAGCGCTGCCTTTGTGAGGCTGATCTCCCGTGGCTAAATCCATCTGTGTTTCTCCTTTGGCAGGAGTGGGGGGATCTTCCCCTGCAGCTGGGCACTTCCCTTAGAGGCTGAGCTGCTGCAGGGGAGGAGGAGGAAGTGCTGGCGTGGCCCAGGTTTCTATGGCACTGCGTGCAGCAGCTCCTCTCCTTATCTTCCTAACCTGATCGGGAGAAATTGCTTTTGTCAATTTTAATTTCAGCTGAGCGGAGCAGGATAAACAAAGGGAGGTGCAGGAGAAGCAGATGGTTTGTCACAGAGCAGTCAGGAAGACTGTGCAGCTTTTTATAGTGCATAATGGCCTTTCCTTACATCTAGCTATCCATCACCATGTAATTCCCAAAATAAACTGGGATTGTGCAATAGAATTCGTGAAGTAACCCCAGTGTCACAGCAGGTCTGGAATGTTCAGCCTGCAGGAGTTTTGGGAGCATTCACACAAAACCCTTTGTCTGGTCGGTGTCGGCTCCTCCTTTGCAAAGAGCCTGTGGTGGCTGCTGGTCCCACAGCTGGGGCAGGCCAGCTCTGCTGAGTCTGCTGAGACCTTCTGCAGCCTGGGAGATGTGGCAGTGGCCCCAACACTTCTTGGGGAACAGGATAAATGAGGGGTTTGTGTCTCACCCACAGCTCTCTCTTCTGATTACCCCAGCCAGGGTCCCCTGGGCCTCCTGGTCCAGGTAAGAGGGAGCTGAAGCAGCAGGGAAGGGGATCTCTCATGGCCCTGCTCTGCCTTTCCTTGCCCATGTGGGAGCCTCATGGAGCTTTATTTTCCATGCAGGAATTGTCATGGGGGTGCAGAATGTTGGCTTGGCCTTCTTCCTGGGCTTGGGTGCTCCCACCACAGGGAACGTTTTGGTCACGGGCTGTCCCCTCTTGCCTTGTGGCATGGGCAGGGCTGGCAGGAGGCTGCCTGTGGCCAAGATGCTCCCAGGCTGCTGCCGTGACACCGTGCCCAAGCCAGCTGGGGGGACATGATCTTTCCCAGAGCTGCTGCTCTCGGTTGGTGACGCAGGAGATTTGTTTCAATAAGATCCGTGCTGCTGTTTGCAAACCCTTTCAAATTGCTCTCAGCGAGCGCTGCTGTGTCTGGAGCAGTCTGCTCGCAGCAAAGCCTGCGGAAGGGAGCTCTGGGGGCGGTGGAAGGAACCTGAATCCCTGCCAGGTTTCCGTCCCGCAGAGCGTGTCGGGCTGAGCAGGGCCGTGCTGTGGCTGCTGCCTGCCTTGAACACCAGGCAGCCTGTCCCGCTCCCCAGCGTCCCCATTAAAGCATCCCCACGCAATTTCCAATAATGAGCAAATATGAAGGAAATCAAAGTATGTTTGAACTTCGTTAATGAACAGAAAGAGGGCTAAATGTTTCCAATAAGCTGTTTGCTGCAAATTTGCTGAATGCCTAAACCAGCTCTGTCCATTCCAGCTTGGGTTCTGCAGAGCCCAGAGCCATGAAAATCTCAGTGCAGGAGTGGCAGGAGCAGACAGAGCCTGCTGGGCAGAGCTGCTGCTGGTGGTGGCTGTGATTTCTGGAGATAGGGGTCTTAGTCACAACCCCAGGGACACTGTTCCACCTCAGGTGCAGGCAGGAACATCCCCTGGGGTGGACAGCAGGGGACGGTGCCTGTGCTGCTGGCCTGGGCACAGCCAGGGAAGGGGAGACACGGTCCTGGCTTGGGAGAAAACAGCTTCAAGGAGGCTCCTGAGGGGTGGGCAAGCTGGCATTAAAGAGGATGGTCCCCATGGCTTGCTGCAAAGGCCCAGTCAGTGTTTTTGTGCTGAGCAGCGCTCTCCCTGGCTCGCTGTGCTCCGGCCGGTGCACACAGGAGCAATTCCAGCCAGCTGCCTTTTCATTCTTCAGCGCTGGAAATCTGATCCTGGCCACAGGCTGGCTGCTCAGGCCTTCCCCAATGGATGGGACAGACGGACGGGGACGGACAGCTGAGCCCCCACTTGTATCCTCTGAGCTTAACCCCTGCGTGGGGCGCGCTGCGGGGTCTGCGGCTGGTGGCTGTCCCCGCCGGGACCCTCAGCTGTCACCCAGGGCCAAGGGACGGACAGCTGAGCCCCCCCTCTCTGAGCTGAGCTTAACCCCTGCGTGGGGCGCGCTGCGGGGTCTGCGGCTGGTGGCTGTCCCCGCCGGGACCCTCAGCTGTCACCCAGGGCCATCGCTGGCTCCACAGCGCCGACAGCTGATGAGCTGGCTAATTAAAGCAAATGATGAAGGCAGGTAGGGTACTGCCATGAAGGGAGTGTTCCCACGCCGTGTGACTCGGAGCTCTGACGCAGGCTCTCGCTCTGATTGCTGCTGTTCCCTTTGAAAGCCTTGGCTGTAATGGGCATTGGTGCCCCGGCCACAGGAGAGCTCGGTGCCCTGGCTGGAGAGCCAGGGAATCGCAGAAAGGCTCGAAAGGTTGGAAAGGACCTTAAAGCTCCTGTCATGCCATGGGCAGGGGCACCTTCCCCTGCACAGCCATTTCCACCCAGGTCTTGGCTGCTCCCAGGGATGGGGCAGCCTGTGCTGGAGCCTCCCCACCCTCTGAGGAAAGAAATTCCTCCTTACATCTAATCTAAATCTTTCATCTCAGTTTAAAATCCCTTGTCTCATCACTATCTGCCCCGGGAAGAGAAGTGTCAGGAGGATGTAGACAGAGAGCTACAGGCAACAGCCTTCTCTGGGATCCTGCAGTGTTCCCCTGTGGTGCCAGGCCTGGGGCTCTGGTGCCAGCTCTGCCCAGTGTCCCCAGAGCTGCCTCCTGCTGTCCTTGCCCAGAGCTGGGGTGATGGCTGTGATGTGTCCTGGCTCCACGTGGCACTCCTTGGAGCAGGTCTTCTCTAAAGGCAGCTCCTCCATCAGGCGGGTGCTGTCCCTCCCCATGTGCCACCCTCGCTTTCAGGGGTGACTCGTGTCTGCAGGAATACAAAATCTCCCTCAAACAGCACAGCAGTCTCTTGGTCTTGTTTACATCACCTGTAAACAAGATGAACCCAGGGAACAGATGCACCTTTTACTGTTAATAGATCAAAATTACAGATGATCACAAAATAACAGCGTACAAAATGCTTAGCTGATGTAAATTACTTTTTCCTCTATTTCCTTCCATTAGCCACCAAGCATTTACCCCAGGCAGAGCTCTGTCCCAGGGAAACACCCAGGCTGGCTGTGGAGCAGCAGGCTGGGTAAGTGCTGGATAAGATAGCACTGCTGATGGACTGTGATGACACGAAGTGTGAAAATCAGAGCGACTGGGAGATGGAAGATGCTACGTGTCATATTATCTCTATTTCTTATGAAAAAAAGGCAGAAAGCTGTTTCTGTCTGATTTGTGGTCTTCTGTCCAGGGTATTGCTTGCTCCAGGACAGAATTTGGCCTGCAGAGCAGTGAGGAAAGTTTGTAGCGTTGGCAACAACATTGTGTGATTCAGGAGCGAGCCCTTAAACAAGATTATTACTCATTTTACCAGGCACAGCTATCCATTATGGTTAATAAAACACTGCATAAGTGATTCTCAGCCTGATCCAAACAATATATCTTGTGGCCCAGCTGGGCTCACTTTTATCCTGAGCCTCACAATCAGGATATGTTGGCATCAGCAGACACTGAGAGATTGGTACCTGATGGCACGGACAGCCAAGATCTGCCTCTTCCTTTCCAAAGGGATGAGTGATGCTGGATGGGCTCTGCTGCCACCTCCCTAGCACGTCCTTCTCTGAAGGACAGGCTCCATGCTGGCAGTGGTGGCACGTTGTCCCAGGGTTCTGGGGACAGGGCAGATCCTCCTCAGGCTGGGCACCCTGTACCCCTGCTCCAGGTCAGCTGGGTGGCCTCTCGAGGACAATCCTTTTGCTTCTGCCCTGCTGGAGCAGCAGCTGCTGCTTTGGGTACCCACATAGGGATGTCTCCTCATCCCAGGGCCAGTGAGTGCTGCCTGCTGGGGAAGGGGAGGAAGAGCAGCCTGGGCTGCAGAAGAAGGGCTTGGTCATGGCACTCCTGGTGGAAAGGAGGCCCAGGAACTTGTGGAGGTGTGCCTGCTGCAGGGATGGTGGCACGGCTGCCTCCACATGGCTGTGCTGCAGGAGGATAGAGCCAGCAGCCTGCCTGCACGCTGCCCTTTGTGTTCAGCACTCCAGCTGCTCTGCCAGGCACTGGGAACAGCTCGAGCAGTGCTGGGACAGCAGCAGGAGCTGGTGCCTGCCAGGATGCTGTTACCCCACAAATAAGGAGCAAGCCCTTGCTCTGCAGCGTGCTGGTGGCAGGCTGGGGGGCTCTGCTCCGGGCCATCCATCTGGCATCTTTTTGAGACACTGTACTCGTTTTTTCCACCATGCCAAAACAAATCCTTGCAGACTATTAATCACTGGCTTGGAACAGCATCCACCCAGGTTCAGTTGTGATAAGATATGCCAGCCCTTGTCTGACATCGTGTAGCCATTTCAAGAGGACATAATTGCAGCAATTGTTAGGCATTTTTCTAGCTTTTTCTGCCTCCTCTCCCAGGTGATGTTGGGATGAATCCCTTTCCCTGCCATGCTCAGCTCAAACACCACTGCTCACCCGGCCGTGCTGCGGTGCAGGAACATCAGGCTCACTGCACACAGTGCAGGTGGGGAGCCATAACCTGTCAGTCTCTGTTTGACAGGTGAAAATGACCCACATGGGGGAGAACAGAGGCTTTGATGGGTGCATTCTGCATTTTCCCTGTGTCTGCAGTGGCAGAAGTGGTAGGAGATGCCAGGGAGGAGGGAAGTGTACCAGGACTGGTGCCTGGGCTGCCAGTTGTGGGTGTGGGATGCGGGCAGGGACTGTTGAAATGCCAAAGTCAAAAGCAGCGAGGGACCAGAGCCAGATTCCCTGATGTGGGCACCTCGGTGGGATGGAGCTGGAGCCTGGGCTCAGCCCCGCAGCTGCCTCTCAGCTGGAGCTGGATCTCCATCGGCAGCTCTGGAGCCAGGACAAATTGCACCAGCTGAGGAATGCTGCTGAAATCCCCCAGCCGACGCTCAGTGCTGCAGCAGGAGGCTGTACATCCCAGAAATGTATCCTGGCGTGCTGGGAAGGAGCCTTGTGGCTCAGGGGCAAAGGCAGATGAATGTTTGGGAGCTGTCAGCGTTCTGCCAGTGCCAGGTATCTAGTTTGTGCTGGCAGATGGAAGAAGTGCAGTGTCTCTGACCCCTTGCATGGGGTCAGCAGCAGACTAAGCAGCACGCAGGAATAAAGGGGGAGAAAAATAGAAAGAGAAATGCAGAACAAGTGATTTAGCTGTGTTCAGGAGTGTTTTGAAAGATGGGCTGGGTGTTGCTGGAGCGGCTGTGCCGAGTTGGCTGAGCTCTGTGTGTTATCTGTGGAGCCGCTCAGACTCGAGACACTGCACTGCTCTGTTCCACTAAATCACTGTCTTTCCCCAGGTGTCTTTATTCCCCGACCTTCACAATCTGTTTGTCCATGCGGGGACCCGGGGACTGAATTAAGATGTGCTGTTTGTAAGCAGGGCAGGAAGAGCAGAGATTGTCCCATCACCTGGGATAACCTTCACCAGCAGGCGGATCTCCTGCAGAGAGAGCTTTGGCTGCCTCTTAATTCATCCGTGGCACGGCTGCCTTGTGCAGCCCGGGGCCGTCTGTTGCTCACCTGTGCGGGGCCGGAGAGCGGCTCTGACCCGCAGGCAGCCGGCCAAGCCCGTGTGCGGGGCTGCTCCGGCACCGGGGGCTGCTCGGGCACCGGGGGCTGCTCGGGCACCGGGGGCTGCTCCGGCACCGGGGGCTGCTCCTGCACCGGGGGCTGCTCCGGCACCGGGAGATGCTCCGGCACCGGGAGATGCTCCGGGAGATGCTCCGGCACCGGGAGATGCTCCGGCACGGGGAGCGGCTCCTGCTCCGGGAGATGCTCCTGCACCAGGAGATGCTCCGGCACCGGGAGATGCTCCGGCACCGGGAGCGGCTCCTGCACCGGGAGATGTTCCCGGCTCGCCCCCTGCACGTGCCAATGACACACATCCCAACCCCCCCTGAGCTTCATTTTCTGCCCTCCCTCCTCTCTCCTCCCGGCTTTTAATCTTTGCTTAACTCGTTGTGCAGGCGAGTGCAGGGCAGTTAGCGCACGGTGATGTGTGTTTGGGGCCTGAGCTGGAAATACGGCTCATTACTTGGAGTGGGGAATATTAAGCACTTTTCTCTGTTGGCCATTTGATCACAAGGTTATCCTGTTTGATGGTTTTATACCCTGGAATTGATTGCATGGGAAATATTTAGGCAGCATGGCTGGAATGTGTGTCTCCCCACAGGCTGCCAGGTGCAGGTGAGCTACTGCACTGTGGGGAGCCACTCAGGGGGTGATCAGCAGCCCCCTTCAGACCTTCAGGTCATCTTTTCTTGCAAGATATGGGATTGAATCAAGCAAGCTGCAGTTTTTTGTGTGATCCTGCAGCAGCCAGCAGGCCACAGCCCAGTGAGGTGGGGGAAAAGGTTGTATCACTTATTGCAGCCCCCTGAATCACGCAGCATTTTTTGATTCGTGTCTCAGGTCCAGGGAGACCTTAGACCCCCTTGCAGTACCTAAAGAGGCTGCAGTAGAGCTGGAGAGGGATTTGAACAAGGGCATGGAAGGTCAGAGCAAGGGGAAATGGCTTCACACTGACAGAGGATAGATTTAGGTTAGATATTAGAAAGAAATTCTTCCTTGTGAGAGTGGGGAGGCCCTGGCACAGGGTGCCCAGAGAAGCCATGGATACCCCATCTCTGTGAGTGTTCAAGGACAGCTTGGACAGGCCTTGGAGCAACCTGGCATGGTGGAAGGTGTCCCTGGCTGTGGGGAGGTTTGGAACTAGAAGATCTTCAGGTCCCTTCCAACCCACCCCGTGGTTCTGTGATGCTGGCTGCCCTTGCCTTGCTCCTGCCCCGTGCAGGCTGGTGAGAGGCAGCTGCCTCCCAGCTCCTGTGCCCTGTGCTGCTTCTGTTCTCACAGGATGTGCCTGCCTGGCTCCTCAGGCACCTGCAGAAAGCACCATCCCATTATCTCTCTCCTTTCCCCACGTGCTGCCAGGCAGGCTGTGTAAGTTGGGAGTGGGTCCAGCGGGCTTCCTCTGGGCTGACACCAGTGCTGGAGCACAGAATTAGCCCTGCACCTGTCACTTTTATAACGTAGGCTTTAAATCTGATTATGGCTGCCTGTCTGGCTCTGCATTATGTGCTTCATGATTATTCAGCATTATGTAATCTTCGATAAAAGATGCTGCATCAGTAAAAGTGAATTAAACTATTGAGTGATAGGAGTTTATCGAATTCCTCAGAGTGATGTTGTCCTCTCTTTGGCACTTTAACCTCTTCAGTGCAAGGAGTGTGCCAGACTTTGCCCTTGCTAACAGCCAGGAAACCCTGCTGACTTGGGTGGAATTGCAAGAGTACAAATAAAGTTAGATTTCAGCTTAGAAAGACAGTTTTTTATAGTCTAAAGACTCAATATTTTACAGCAGCGGTCTCTTATCTGCATTATGTGCAAACTGCTAACAGAGTTACACAGACAGATGTCTGCAGGTCCTGCAGATGCTCAGTAAGGTTTGGCTCTCAGAGGGCTGATGGCAGAGCTGGCCAGCATCTCCTTACTCCAAACCCTCTTGAGAATGGGCACTGAATTCCCATGAGATGAAAGGAAAAAAGTCTTTACATCCAAGCTGAATACTTTGTCTTGTTTTCCAAACACCCCCCTAAATAGAAAAACTTGTATTTTTCTCCATTTAGGCCTTCTCTTTCTCATCACACAGTAGATGTTTCATGGCTGAATGGTCTGGGGATTTTGCTCTGACTTTTCCTATTTCTTCATTTCCTTTTTCTATGCCACAGGTTTTTTCTTTTTCTACTTCACTGTGATATTAGAAACATTTCAAGGGGAAGAAAAACCACAAACCTAAACTGTAACTCCTGACACCAGATACTTTGAAAAGCTTTCAAGTTGTACAGAACTGGATAAGCAAAGAAAGGAAAAAATAAACCTACATCATTTATTTTACTTCACCTAGTAGCTAAAAGAAAAGGTGCTGGAAAGGGGAAAAACAACACTTCAGAACTGAGAAACTAAAAGAAAGGTTCTGAAAAATTAAAAAGATAAAGTTCCTCTTTGATGTTTAAAACAGATTTCAAATTTTCAAACTATTCTGTGCATGTTCTCCCCAGTTCTGCAGAGATGTGGGGTGCTGGGGCGTGGCTTTGCTCCCCCCAGCTCCAGCAGAGGATGAGGGGGAGCTGGGACCTGAGGGAGCCTGGGCTAGGAGGGATGAAGGGCAGGCATTGGATCCCCCAGCCCACCCTGCTCTGCAGCCCAGGAGAGGCAGGGATGTGAGCAGGAGCTGGTCAGGCAGCAGATTTCTGTGAGAAGGGCTGATCCCTGCTTGTCCTTTTCCATCATCCCTGCACAAGGAATGCTTAATAAACCCCCTGATACCATAGTTTTAAATATACATGTTTCAGATGCTGAGATTTACTTTTTGACAGGGATGAGGGCTGGAGAGGAGTCATCACATTAGTGCTCAAACAAAGGGCTGCAAGCTGCACCACTTGCTTATAATTCAAAGCTTTCCTTATTCCACAGCGTGGGCAGATCAGGATCTCTGCTCCGTGCTGCCCAGCCCCAGCAATGAGATGGGTGAGAGACAGCTCTGGTGCCACCCTGCTCCTCAGCCTCCTCCTGTGGCCCTGGGCTCCAGGGGGATGATGCAGCTCCTC
Organism: Passer montanus; assembly: GCF_014805655.1. NCBI lineage: Eukaryota > Metazoa > Chordata > Aves > Passeriformes > Passeridae > Passer > Passer montanus. The sequence goes on from NW_024369818.1 coordinate 939,751, forward strand.
AGCAGCAGCAGGAGGTGCTGCTACACAACGGGCTTGCAGGGCCAGCTGCTGCAGGGGGTTTGGCCAAGGGGAACACGGGGACCACCATGGCACTGACCCCTCCCTCCCAGCCAGGCCACCAGGCAGCGATGCTAAGGGCATCTTCAGGTGCACCGCAACAGGACTGCTGGGCTTTGGATAAGCTAATTGTGTTGCAAGGAGTGGAGCGAAGCTTTTAGATTTCAGAGCCAACGTGTGGCATCTTTATTAATGTGCCTACTTGAGTTCCCTGGGACGCGATGTTTTCTCCTCACCCTGGCCATCCATCTGAACTGATAATAGGACTATTAATCCATTCTCTTGACAGCACGCACAGACCTCCAGTGAGGCAGGAGATGGGGAAGAGGTGGGGCTGCAATCGATGCTTGTTTTGTTCCAAAGGGATCCCGTCACAGCCTCTGACAAAGCCAGCAGCAGGTGAGCAGGTGGAGGGTTCAGCACGGCTGCAGGTGATGGGTGGCTGGCCAGCTGTGCCTGGCTCCTCCTCGGCCAGCTGTGCCTGGCTCCTCCTTGGCCAGCTGCAGAGCATCCTGCAGAAGAGCACTGAGATGTTCTGCAGAAGGCAAACCTGGAGATCTTGTGCTCCAGGGCATGTCACACAGTTATGGTTCTACACTCAGCAGCCTCGTATCAGTTATTGACCCACTTCCACTCCCCCTTCGTTCCCACAGAGAGGTGAGGTTCCTCTGATCTCAGGGCCTTTTCAGCCCTGCCTGGCTATGAGGTGACTGGCACAGCATCCATTGGCTGTGATTTCCTTTACAGCAGCAGAAATACGTATATGCAATAAATAGAGAAATGCAGGTCTTTTATAGGTGTGATCCATAAAGGAATAGTTCAGTGGAAAAAGAGCTGGGAAATGAGGTGCACCCTGCCCAGCTCTTGCTCCTCTGCCCAGCCCCTGCCAGTAGCTGATCCCAGGCGCCTTTATATTCAGACTGATCCTGTCTGCTTTTAAATATCTTGAGCCACAGAACTTTCTCCCTCCAGGGAACCACGTCGCAGTCTCATAATTTTCGCTGTCAGCAGAGGGGATTTTTTCCCCTGTGACATTCAACCTAAATGCTCCATTTCTTCATTTCCTGTCATCCCTTCTGGTGATGCCCCTTGTAGTCTATTAAATAATTCCTTCCCTCCCTCTCTATTTACTCCAACCAGATCCGTAAGGCTCTTAGTTTGTCTCCCCACGGACAGCTCTTAACCAAGCAATATATATATTTAAGCCTTTTAATCTTTCAGAAATCAGTCTCTCCGTGCCTTTGATCATTTGTGCGGCTTCCCTGTGAGCCGCCGCCAAGGCGCGTGTGCCGCGGGAGCGCCGGGGCCGCACCTGAGCCCCGCACGGCACCGCGGGGCCGGTCCGACCGCAGCCGTGAGCGCAGCAGCCTCCCGCGTCCCCCCCGCTGACCCCTGGCCCCGGCTTTTCTCTGCATCTTGGCTTGGCTTGGCTTGGCTCGGCTCGGCTTGGCTCGGCTCAGCCTGCCCTGCTGTCGCTCCGACTCGCCTTCGCGTCGCAGCCGCGCTCGCTCACATCTGTCCACGGCCCGGCTCCTTTCGCTGCTTGCTGCCCATATTTCTAATCTCACTAGGCCCTTTTTGTGTTAATTTTCTGTGCTTGCTGGAGCTCACAGCACCTCCCAGTATAGCATCATCTGCCAAATTCATTAATGCGTAGTTTACTCCCTCTTTCCAGGTCATTAATGAGGGTATTAAATGAGAGCAGCCCTAACCTAGATCCCTGCAGTACCCCATAAACACCTCCCCTGCTTCTAATTACCCTTTGTTTATGATCCCTCAGCCAGGTTTTCAATCCACACGGCACAGTTCAAGTCATCAGAATTAATTTTTTCATGGAAGACTTCGACAGGGCCTTGTCCCCTCGTGCCGTCCCCACCTGCCACCCCTCCGTGTCGCACTGCCACTCCCCCGTGGGTCACAGTGACCTGCGCTGCCGCTTTCCGGAGACGAGAAGGAGCACCTGGCAAAGGCTTTTTCCTCTGCCGGCGTCTGTCCTTCTGCTCCAGGACACGGCCGCGGAAACGGAGGGGCCCTGCGGGGAGGAGGGGGCTCCCCTGGGCTGTCCCGGGGTGCTGCGTCCCTCCCTGGACGGGGGGCACCCCGTGGGGTGCTGCCGTGGGGGGCTGCTGCCCCGGGGGATGCACAAAGGGCGGATGCTGCCCCGGGGGATGCTGCCCGGGACCGGCGCCGCCGGGGAGGTGCTGTCCCCGGACAGATGCTGTCGCGCGGATGGGATCACGGGCACGGTGTGGCTCTGAAGGGATGCCGTGGCGGGGACGGTGATCGTGGATGGATGCTGTCCCTGGCGGCAGGCGGTATCCCGGTCACCTCCCAGGCGGGAGGAGCCCGTGCTGCCAGAGGAACCCCGCCCAGGCCGGGTGTCCCGGTATCCCGTTCTCTCGGTGTCCCGGTGTCTCGATGTCCCGGTGTCTCGATGTCCCGGTGTTCCGTTCTCTCGGTGTCCCGGGGTCGTCCCGTTCTCTCGATGTCCCGGTGTCTCGATGTCCGGGTGTTCCGTTCTCTCGGTGTCCCGGGGTCTCGATGTCCCGGTGTTCCGTTCTCTCGGTGTCCCGGTGTCTCGATGTCCCGGTGTCTCGTTCTCTCGGTGTCTCGATGTCCCGGTGTCTCGTTCTCTCGGTGTCCCCGTGCCGCCTCCCGCGAGGCCGCGAGATGGCGCCCTTGTGCCTGGGAAGGCGCGGCGGGGCCCGACGGCGCGGCCGAGCTGTGGGTTCCCGATGCCAAGCACGCAGCGGGACCTGTGCCGCGGCAGACACACCGGACAGCCGCCCCGCTGCCCCCCGACCCTCCCGCTGCCGACCCGCGGGCTGCGGGGCGCTTTGCCGACGGCCGCGCCGGCCCCGGCCCCGCTGTAACCCCGGGGAGGGGAACGGCGTGTTGGGAGGTTTCCGAGCCGCGACCCGCCGGGGGTCCTCCCGGTGACACCTTCCCCCGGCCCGGTACAGAGCCCCCGGGGCCCTGCGGGCGGCGCACGGAGACGGGAGGTAAGGCAGGGGCACGCGCACCGGGAAGGCTTTATTGCATTGTCAGGAGGGCACGGCACCGCGGTGGTTTCCCCGGGGATGAGCACGGTGCAGCGGGCGCTGCGGGGCCGGAGCCTCCCGGGGGCGTTGGGCGCTGCCGGGCCCCTCGCCGGCTCCCGGGAGCACTGCCCGGCGGGCGGGCTCCTCCTGCCCCACAGCGTTCAGGCTCTACTGAGCGGACTTGGGGCGCTCCGCGGGACCCGCTGGTCCCCGCGCTGCCCGCGGAGATCCGCCACCGCCCAGCACGCACTCGCTAAAGAAGTGACCGCGGCCGCGGAGCCAAAACACCGCTGCGTCCGCAGCTCCCGGGCAGCGGGACGGTCTTAGCGGGGCAGGGACAGCGGGGACAACGGGCTCCGGGCTTGGGCAGCGGCTCCATCCATCCCGTCCCGTCCCGTCCCGTCTTGTACCGTCCCGCTCCGCTCCGCTCCGCGCGGCTCCGTGCTAATGCTGCTCCCGTCCGCGCCGCCGGCCCCGCCCCGGCCCCGCCCCCGCCCAGCGGCGCTCTCCCATTGGCGGCGGCGCTCCGTCGGGGCGCGGCGCGGCCATGGGGGCTCTCCCGGCGCTGCTGGGGGCCGCCTTGCTGTGGGCCGGCGCCGGGGCCCTCGTCAACCTCAAGTACTCGGTGGAGGAGGAGCAGCGGGCCGGCACGGTGATCGCCAACGTCGCCAAGGACGCCCGGGACGCCGGTTTCGTGCTGGACCCCCGGCAGCCCGCCGCCTTCCGGGTGGTCTCCAACTCGGCCCCTCACCTGGTGGACATCAGCCCCGGGTCCGGGCTGCTGGTGACCAAGCAGAAGATCGACAGGGACCTGCTGTGCCGGCAGAGCCCCAAGTGTGTCATCTCGCTGGAGGTGATGTCCAGCTCCATGGAGATCTGCGTGATCAAGCTGGAGATCAAGGACCTGAACGACAATGCGCCCAGCTTCCCCACCGACCAGATCGAGCTGGAGATCTCGGAGACGGCCAGCCCTGGCACCCGGGTGCCACTGGAGAGTGCCTATGACCCGGACTCGGGCAGCTTTGGTGTGCAGAGCTATGAGATCACCCCCAACGACCTCTTTGGGCTGGAGACCAAGACGCGGGGTGATGGGTCTCGTTTTGCTGAGCTGGTGGTGGAGAAGAGCCTGGACCGTGAGACCCAGTCCCACTACAGCTACGTGATCACGGCGCTGGATGGTGGTGACCCGCCCAACTTTGGCACAGTGGAGCTCAGCATCCGCGTCATCGACTCCAATGACAACAACCCGCTCTTCGAGGAGCCAGCCTACACCGTCAGCGTGCCTGAAAATGCCCCACCGGGGACGCCCGTCATCCGCCTCAACGCCTCTGACCCCGACGAGGGCACCAACGGCCAGGTCCTCTACTCCTTCCACAGCTACGTCTCTGAGCGGGCCCGGGAGCTCTTCCAAATCGACCCCCAGAGCGGCCTCATCACGGTGAGCGGTGCCATCGACTATGAGGAGGGTCACGTCTACGAGCTGGACGTGCAGGCCAAGGACTTGGGGCCTAACTCCATCCCTGCCCATTGCAAAGTGACCATCAGCGTCCAGGACGCCAACGACAACCCGCCCCTCATCAACCTGCTCTCTGTCAACAGTGAGCTGGTGGAGGTGAGCGAGAACGCGCCGCCGGGGTACGTCATCGCCCTGGTGCGCGTCTCGGACCGCGACTCCGGGGCCAACGGGCGCGTGCAGTGCAAGCTCCTGGGCAACGTGCCTTTTCGCCTGCAGGAGTACGAGAGCTTCTCCACCATCCTGGTGGACGGGCGGCTGGACCGGGAGCAGAGGGACCAGTACAACCTCACCATCCAGGCTAGGGATAACGGCATCCCTTCCCTGCAGGCCACCAAGTCCTTCACCGTCAAGATCACCGATGAGAATGACAACCATCCCCACTTCTCCAAGCCCTATTACCAAGTCATCGTGCAGGAGAACAACACCCCGGGGGCCTACCTCCTCTCGGTGTCTGCCAGGGACCCTGACCTGGGCCTCAATGGCAGCGTGTCCTACCAGATCGTGCCCTCCCAAGTCAGGGACATGCCTGTTTTCACCTATGTCTCCATCAACCCCAACTCTGGAGATATCTATGCTTTGAGGTCTTTCAATCATGAACAGACCAAGGCCTTTGAGTTCAAGGTCTTGGCAAAGGATGGGGGTAATCCCTCTCTGCAGAGCAATGCCACCGTCAGGGTGATCGTCCTGGACGTCAATGACAACACGCCCGTGATCACGGCCCCGCCGCTGGTCAATGGCACGGCCGAGGTGTACATCCCCAGGAACGCGGGCGTTGGCTACTTGGTGACAGTGGTCAAGGCAGATGACTATGATGAGGGTGAAAATGGCAGGCTCTCCTACGAAATGGTGGAAGGAGACAGAGGATTTTTTGAGATCGACCAGGTCAATGGAGAGATAAGGACCACCAGAGCCTTTGGGGAGAACGCCAAAACAGCCTATGAGCTCATCGTGGTGGCTCACGACCATGGGAAAACATCTCTCTCGGCTTCTGCCTTGATTTTGATATACCTGTCTCCAGCCCTGGATGCCCAGGAGTCCATAGGATCTGTTAACCTCTCCTTGATTTTCATTATTGCCCTGGGGTCTATTGCAGCCATTCTTTTTGTCACCATGATCTTTGTGGCAGTCAAGTGCAAAAGGGATAACAAGGAAATCAGGACCTACAACTGCAGGTAAAGATACCTTTGTTTGTGTGCACCTGCGGGTCTGCTTTGATTTTTGCCATCGCGGTTACTTTTGCATTTGCTGCTGTATGCTTGGGGCTGGTGAAGAGGGGTGGATTTGCCTTAGGAACAAAACCGAGGTTCCCGTCCGTGTGAGAAAATTCCTCGCAAAGCTTTAAGAAATGGTCCTCCGCGAGGAGAGCGGAGTAACGAATCGACTCAATTGCGCGGCTTGACAATCTGTTGCGGCGCCGCTGGTTGTCCGTGCTCCATCGCACCCGGCGGGCAGAACGGCGCTGCCGGGGCACGGCTGCTTCCCGCGGGCATCCCCGGCACGGCTGCCCGGGCTGCCGAGCGATCCCCGGCATCCCCGCGGCAGCCATCCCCATCCTTGGGCTGGCCGCTGAAAGGAGCTATTGTGTGCCCGCTGCGGCTCTGCCCGCGGGGCCAGCGGCGGCGGAGAGCCCCCAGAACCCCCCAGAGCCCCCCAAAGCCCCCGGAGCCCCCCGGAGCCCCCCGAGCGCGGCCCCGGCCCCGGGCAGCGCCGGCCGGGCGGATTTTTGCGCGGTTTTTGCCCCGGCTGGGTGAGCGCTCCGCGGTCCGAAATGCCGGAGGGGAGGTGAGCCCCGCGCCTGGAGCCGCTGAAAGGCTGACGGGGGAAATCCAGCCCCCTGAATATGTAACAGCCCGGCGATTATTGTCTCTCTTTTACTATTCTCTGTGTTACACAAGTTAGGAGACAAATGCTAACCACACATGAATATCAATCAGATGCCATAAAAGAGCAGCTGCAATGCCTCATAAATGGTTTAATCCTGTTACTGGTGAAATAGCCATGACTTCTCCATTCCTTCGGCACCGAGTCGTTTCAGAGAGGAGGGATGGAAATTAATTTTGCTCTACCTTGGAAACGCACGCTCGCCCCTGGCAATTCGGCGGCGCGGGGGGATGTGCGGTCTTTAAAGTTTTATTTACGCAGAAATAATGCCGGAGAGTCGGGGCATTGTACCCCGTTTTCACAGCGGAAAGTGCGTATATAAGCCTTTTTGCTCGATGGGGGAAAAATCATCTGCAAATAAAGGTCGGTCTGTGCTGTATTATGGGATGTCTAGCTTCAAGTGAAAGCTCACAGACCAGGTTTCTTGCCAGCTCGGCCCATTAAAAGGGGATGGGACCTGAATGGATAAAAATCATGTTGTGGTGGTGCCCCTAAGAGCTCCCCACATACGTGTGAACCCTGGGTTCACTGTGACGGCTTAGGGATTAATGAAGTGCGGTTTAATTAAATAATTGGTCAATAGAGAAAGGACCGAAAAATGAATGCCTGCAGGAAATAATTGGGCTCTCGCATTGCCAAACTTAAACATTTAGGTAAACAAAACAATTAAAGCTTCATCAAGCATTGTTAGACGAGTCAGCAGCATATAGATTGTTGGCACAACAGAGATCCCTGCCTGCCCGTGATTTATTTGCACGCTCGGGGGTGCTCGGGCTGCCATCGGTGTGTGTCTGAGCAGGAGTCAGCTGCAGAGCTGGGGAAGCACCAGGCAGCCTCGGCAGCGACCGTGGGGCACTCTCCCCACGCCTCGAGGTTTGCAGAGCCCTGCGTTAGAGATTCTTCAGCAGAGCTGCTGCTGGAGACGCTTCAGATGACGTGTTAATTTATGAGCACATATGAGGGCTGTTCGACTTAGTGGCATTTTCACGCTCAGGCAATTAGCTTTCTGGAGCAAGAATATTTGTCCAAGATTTGCCTTTCCAGATAAACTGTATTATTTATTCATCCCGTTATTTCTGTTGCAGCTATTGGATTTTTTTTTTTTAATGCTGTTATCATAACAAGAAGAGGAGCAAAATCCTGACTTTCAGATGTGCATTTCTGACTGTGCATGGCATTTGATGTGCTTGCCTAGGAAATACCGAGTTGCCCAGTGCTGTGCATGTACAAATTAATGGCAGGGACTGTTGTGGTACTCACTGTGGGAAGATGAGCCACAGCCACTGTGAGCCGAGCAGACCCAGCTAATGCAAGGTGCAAATAATTTGTCATTATTTGCTCGGGTGGTGTTTTGCAGTAACTTTTTTCCTCCGGTGTTTTGCAGAAGGCAAACAAGGCACTTCATCAGTTGATTCTTTTGGCAGGTGGGAAGCAAAGAGGGAAGGAAAGGCAGAGAAAAACAAGCTTGCAGTTAAAGAAAAAGGTCAAAAAGGATCATTTTTCTTTGCAAAACGCACGGTTGTTGTTCTCTGATTTTGAGAAGGTGAAAGCATTTCCCAGCAGAAGGGGATGTGCGTGTCAGTGTGAGGCAGGAATGGAATTCAATTGGAGAAAAGATCAGGTATGATCAGGAGACAGTCAAAACACCAGCAATTTAGATAAAGCATTAATAAACAAACAGCCTGTGGAGTGTGAGAGAATTGAGCTTGCCAGCTAGGACTGCTTCTGAGTCTGCTTTATTTACTGCTATGGAAAATGAACTGGGGAAAAAATCTGCTATTTGTTTTGAATTTTCATTATGGGGACCAAATTAAATCACTTCTAAAATCCTTATTAAGCATGGAAATGAATGCAGGTACCCTTTTCAGTTCATGGTTTTTAACATCTCCATTTTTCTCTTCTGCAGGCTGGGCTTTACTTCTAGTAACTAAATATCAGCAATTACGTAGACTAGATCAAAACAGGAGCATTCTCCCTTCCCATTTTCTTTGCATGTTTGACCTGAAAACGTTATACATTTGAAAATATGAATGGAAATAAGCTAAAGCTGTGGCGTGCCACCAGCCCCAAAGCATGACGTAAGGTGCATGACTGAGAAGCCCACACGGGGATGGGGCCAGGCCCTCTGGGTTTCTGCGTGGCAATTCAGCGGGGCAGGTTTGGGATGCTCCCAGCTCCTCATTTTCCCTCTGTCCCCCAGAATCGCGGAGTACTCCTACGGGCATCAGAAGAAGTCGAGCAAGAAGAAGAAGATCAGCAAGAACGACATCCGCCTGGTGCCGCGGGACGTGGAGGAGACGGACAAAATGAACGTGGTGAGCTGCTCCTCTCTCACCTCCTCCCTCAACTACTTCGACTACCACCAGCAGACGCTGCCGCTGGGCTGCCGCCGCTCCGAGAGCACCTTCCTCAACGTGGAGAGCCAGAACAGCAGGAACGCCGGCTCCAACCACATCTACCACCACACCTTCACGGGGCAGAGCCCCCAGCAGCCCGACCTCATCATCAACGGCATGCCGCTGCCAGAGGTGAGTGAGTGAGTGTGCCAGGGCTGCTGCCCGCGGCTCCCTGCTCCGCTCTGCCCGGGGCCTGGCAGTGCCAGCGCTGCCAGAGCTGGTGCTGGGCAGCTGCACTCCTGCCTTCTGAGCGCTGGGCAGCTGCACTGCTGCCTTGTGTGTGCTGGGCAGCTGCACTGCTGCCTTCTGAGTGCTGGGCAGCTGCACTGCTGCCTTCTGAGTGCTGGGCAGCTGCACTGCTGCCTTCTGAGTGCTGCACAGGGCAGGCTGCACAGGGTAGGCTTTGGTGGTTTCTGTGTAGTGGTCAGAGCAGGCTTTGGTGGCCTCTGTGTGCTGGGCAAAGAAGGCTGCACAGGACAGGCTTTGGTGGTTTCTGTGTGCTGGTCAGAGCACCCTGTGGTGGTTTCTGTGTGCTGGTCAGAGCACACTGCGGTGGTTTCTGTGTGCTGGACACCCCAGGGGGAGGCAGTGATGGAGGATGGGCAGGGGGCAGCAGCCAGCACTCACCTGTGGGCTCAGGGGCAGCCCTGACATGTGGCCATGGGTGGATTTTTCATCCCCAGAACTGCAGGGATCCTCAGAGGTGCCCAGGTGGGCTCTCTCCATGTGCCCAGAGGCTGGAGATGCTGCTTGGCAGGAGGATTCTGAGCATGGTGATGCTCAGGGGAGGAGACACTCTCCTTCACAGAAGTTTTTTCAAAAGGCTCATGGAAGCAGTGTTGGTGGCTGCTCCTCTGCAGGCAGCTGGCCCTGCTGGGGGTGCAGGCCGTGTGGGATGTCCCATTGTCACCACCTGCACACCTGGCCCAGTGCTGTCCCCGCACTGTGCAGGACCCTGGCTGGCAGGGGAGGGATGTGTGGTACCAGCCAAAGGCAGGGAAAGGGACTGCTCTGATCCACACCATCCTCATCAGTTTCTTCTAATTCTTTGGCTTTCCTGTACATCACAGGCATCATTTAATGTTGCTTGTTTGTCTCTCTTTGAATTATTGTTTGGTTTTAAGCAAAACAATCAAAGGTTTGTCATGTTTCCTGCTTTGAACAGAATAACAAAGCTGAAAATGCAGCTGAAATATTTATGGCTCACTCTGTTTCGTGTTCAGTGTGCTGGTGTAAATGCAAAATGCTGCTGCTGAAGGCAATGGAGCTGCTTCAGATTCGTGCTGGGGCTGCAGAGAGCTGAGCAGCCCTCTGCAGGGCTGCTGGAGAGGGCTGGTGCTGGGGGCTGGTCCTGCTGTGGTGGTACTGGCAGAATGCTCACTGAACCCTAAACTGACTTCCCCTGGGGCAGAACCAGCTCTGAGAGGCCGTGTGCCAGTGCTGGCCCATAGGAGTGACCACTGCTGCTGCCATGCTGTGGGCAGTGGTCCCTGAGGAATTCCTGTCTTCTGGAGGGGATTCTGGAGTGCATCTCTGCCTGGTGCCTTGCTGTGGGCACTGGAGCATCCTGCCAGCCTGTGATGCACTGCCACCAGTCACAAAATCCATCACAGGCTGGCATTCTCCAGAAGTGCATGCTGGCAGTGGGAGGTCTCAGGTGCCAGGGAGGAGGGAAGGACCACCAGGACCATCCTAGCTCAGCTGATAAAGTTAGCAGGCAGCTACATGCAGCAGGCAGTGCTCCTGTGCTCCTCTGTGATGCAGCAGCTGGGCTGGGGTCTCGTGGAGTGTGCCCTCCAGAGATCTCCCTGCCCCGTTCACCCTCTTGTGAGGGATGCTTGTTTCTCCCTGTGGCTCCAGCTCGCTCCATTTCCCATCACTTGTGCAGGTGAGATGCACTGTGAAGAGCTGGTAGCTTGCCTGGAAAATAAGTTTGTCCCTTGTAATGAGTGGCTGGAGTGCCAGTGGAGCAGCAGCCCCGGGAGCTGGCCAGGGGCAGCAGGCAGCTCGCCAGCCCTGCCAGGGCACGGCAGCTCTCGTGTGAGAGAAACGTGTCCTGGCAGGGGCTACTCCTCTCTGGAGCTGCTGCTGGACAAAAGGGCACGATCAGGGTACGGGGCGGAGAAATCCCAACTGGAAGCTGTTTGGAAGTTTAGTTTAGGGTGGGAATGTTGATGTTTTTTGGCAGAACCCTATTGTGAACACCCCTTGTGTGGAGATGTGAGGCTTGACTCCATGCTCTGAGAAGGCTGGTTTATTATATTATGATACATATTATATTAAAATACTACGTTAAAACTATATTAAAAGAATAGAGAGAAAAGATTGATCAGAAGGCTAGAAAGAACAAGAACAGAATGCATAACAAAATCTTGTGACCGCTCACAGCCTTGCCACAGGTGGCTGTGGCTGGTCATCAGTTGAAAACAATCCACATGGACCAGTGGAAGATGCACCTGTTGCATTCCACAGCAGCACACAGTTATTGTTTACATGTCTCTTCTGAGGCTCTCAGCTCCTCAGGAGGGAAAAATCCTGGCAAGGGATTTTTCATAAAATATCATAGCTACAGAACCCCAGTGTAATGCTTCCAGCCGTTGCAGGCGAAGCTGTCTTGCTGGTGGCGTGGGTTCTGTTGGCTTCTAAAACCCCCATGACCCCTGAGAGTGAGGTGGTTCATTGGTGCTGGAGTGGCAGCCCTGTCCTGGCACTCGGGGTGCCCAGGAGCTCCCCAGCAGTCATTGCCATGGAGGAGCACAGCCCCGACCCTGCAGCCGTCAGTGCTGGAGCAGCGCTGTGCTGTGCTGCTGTGCTGTGCTGCTGTGCTGTGCAGGGTGCTCTGGCACACCTCCGCTGCTGAGGGTTTAATAAACACAGTCCCTGCCCAGCGTCTGCAGAGCCAAAGCACTCCCTGCAGGGCTTCCCGGGGTACTTTGTCTGGGCTGGTTTGAGTCGCTCCCAGTGATGAAGCCGCTGCTCTTTCCCCGGGGAGGCTTTATGAGGTGTCAGCATCGGGGAGATATCATTGCTGCTCCACCTAGGAGTGACTTTTCCTGATGGGAAGGCAAAGCACGGCTTGATAACAGATGAAATACGAGGTAAATGTGTCTCTGGCAGTGTCACTTGGCATATGGTGGCTGTGGCTGAGGGTGAGCTGTTGCCTCTGCAGGCACGTGCTGCCCCAGCAGCGGTGCCTTTGTGATGTAGCCGGTCTTTAACGTGAGCCTCATTTATTTTAGCAGTCAGGAGCCTTGAAATAAAAGTCCCCAAGGATGGCTTGTTTGTGGAGCTTCAGGAAATGTTTCTTCTAGAGCGGTGGCAGGTCTCGGGGCTGGGAATAATTGGGTTTGTTGGTGCTTCTCATCCTTCCCTGGTGATCCGGAAAGGATTAAGGAGTGCTGTCTGTGGGGGCTGCTCTGGGGATGCAAAAGAAGCTGTAGACCACCCTTATAAAGCTTTTCCCTTTGCGTGGGGCTGGGCTTGGCTGACAGCTCTGCTTGTGCCAGGGTCCTTGTGCCAGGAGAGCATTGGGGTCAGGGGGGTGTCCCGGGCTGCTCTGGCCCTGCTGGGAGTCAGTGGTGCCGTGGGTGCCAGGGTGCCACTCGGGGATGCTGCCCAGCCCCTCAGCACCCTGTGGCTGTAGGCAGCTGGCCAGAAGTGTTTGTGAGCAGCTCTGGTGATGGTGGCTGACAGCAGGAGGCTTGGCCCCCGTTAGTGTTTGTTGTTTTGCAGCAGGGAGAGTGGGACATGTTGGAGCTGCAAGGGCATTGCTGCTCAGGGGCTTTGCTGCTGCCCAGAGCTCTTTTGTGTCTTCCTTGAGCTGGAGGAGAAGTCAGCTTTGAAACCAAAAGGGCTTGTTGTCAGGTTTTGCATGTATATCGCTGGGAATTGTACCAGGAGATTAAAAATCAGAATTAATAGGAGCCATTAGGCAGCTTCCTTGATAAAAATGCGTGTTGCATTGGGGTGGTGTGGAAATTGGTCTGAATGCTGAGCCTTTTAGGATCCGGGGCACATGACTTGCATGTAGAGCAGCCACCCTTGGGTAGCACTTACACGCCTGCATTCTGACTTGTTGGTTTAAAAAGTAAACAGTGTGTGTGTGGTGGCTGTATCTGTGCTTCAGAGGCAGTTTTACATCCCAGGTTTGCACTGCTTTGGGACATGGTGTTCGTTTGCTGCTCCAGGATGGGAAACCCCCCGGGGACAGCAGCTTGCTCTGTCCCCAGGGCTGCCCTGGGACACCGTGGTGGCAGGGGCTGATGTGCCAGAGGACAGGGTGTGACATGGGAGAGCCCCTTGAGAGGCTGCTGTGCCCAGGTGGAACTGGCAGGGGGGTCCTTGGCTGACTCTGGGGTGGCTCCGTGGTGGCAGCTCCAGGGAAGGGGCAGCACTGGCATTGCTGTGTGAGCAGAGCGTGGGTCTGCTCCTGCTCTGCTGCTCTGCTAGCACCCACTGGAGGAGAGGTCAGCCTCTGGTCCAGCAGCTCCCATCCCCTGCCTCCTGAGCTGATGGCCACATCAGCAAGATGGGGAATTACTGGTTTTAGTGATAATCCCGGTCTAATCCCCCAACCTTGATACACTCCCACATAATCCTCACTCACACTGATTCAGCTGGGGCTCCTCGTGGCTGCAGGGATTATTTGAGGGAGCAACAGTTGCAGGATAAGGCCCCGTTGGTTTCAGATCTGCTTTGTGCTACCTGGAAAGCGTTCTCCTCACTGTGGGAAATGGTTTTCTAAGCACAATAGAGCAATTTTCGTTTCAGGCAGCACCGGCAGCTTTTGCTCTGGCTATCTGGCGGTGTTAACTAAAGCACATTTCTACAACACACAAAGATTTTTGTTTTGTAAGAAATGAAATCAGCGTGGCTGTTTCTCTTTCTCTGTCATTTCTCTACTTGTCAATTCTTTCTTCCCCTCCAGCTTATCCTCCTCTTCTCCGCTAGCCTTAAAAAGCCCCCAAAGTGTCTGTTATAATCACATTTTGTGTGTTACAACCAGAATGAATGTACTCACTTTAATATGCTGGGTTTGAGGAAATCAGTTTCTGTCTGGTATAACAGACAATTTGTTATAAACCATGCCATTTAGGAGTGAAGGGCCTCGCTTTAGTGCGGCGCTGGGGAAACGTCATGATATATAATTGGAAGGGATTTGGCTTGCTTCTGAGTAATGCTGTGTACAGAGCAGGGAAAAAGGGAAAAAAGGAGATGATTTCCAACCTGGAGAAAGTTTGCGGTGCTGAGACAGGCCGGGCTGATGAGATGAGGCTTGTTTGCAGGAGCCACAGTAATTAAAGCATTATCAGGGATGATGCTCCACTCGTGGGAAGGCTGGCTTCGCAGGCAGCGCTGCCAGTCTTGTTTTCTCCTTGGGAGGTCACTGTAACTCAGCACTTTTTGGTGCCTGCTGTGCACTGTGCTGGCTGAGGCAGGCCAGGAGCCCCACAGCCCTGCCTGGGAGCCAGCCCAGCCTCTGGGCTGCAGCAGCCCCAGACAGGGATGTCCCAGCCTTAGGCACGCCCTGGGGACAGCTCTGCTCCTGCCGGGCAGCCAGCACCACTCTGCATTGCCAGGGGGCAGGCTGCTGGGCTGGCACCCCAGCCTCCCTGCCTGCTGGTCCCTCAGCTTGACTGCTCCCAAAGTGTTCTGTCTATCTGCCCTGACCCCTCTGGGCGTTGCAGGCTGGCATTATGGAAATCAGAGCTCTTCATTCCGTTCTGAGGTCAGCCTAACCAAATTATACATCTCTCCATGTAATCGCTCCGAGCTGTTGTGTGGAGATATTCCCTTGAATACCTTGCCACAGAGATAAATACAGCAGCTCCTGTTTGTGTCTGACCATGCCACGCTCCCTGGGGTTTGGGCAAGCCCTTGGTTCAACACTCTTTGGCTGTTCCTAAGATCATAAAATAATTTCCTTTGGAAAAGGCAGTTAGGATAGAGTGCATCCAAGAGCTGAGCATTGCCATGTTCCCCAGTAAACAAAACTTGTTTTGTGTTGGTGATTTGGGGCTGCCACCCCATCCTGGCAGCTCCTGGGGCTTTCCAAGGGTTTTCTGGCCTGTGGTAGGGTCCTGGCCAGAAGGGACCAAAGGGGTTTTCTCCAAGGGTCCCTGGAGGATTAGGGCTGGTGTGGCAGTAGCTGTATTTAACAGCAAGACCTGGATGCTCCCATGGACATGATCATATTATTACATATTACATGCTGGATGTTGTATTTGTGATATCCTGCATAGAATCACAGCATCATTTAGGTTGAGTATTTAATATCATCAGGTTGAAACAGTAACCTAACACTGCAGTGCTCACACTTGAATCCCTGTGCATACAGAAAGTGTGTATGGAATTATTACATATTGCACCTAATTATGGGAGTGTATAATATGTCATATAATCAGATACATCTCATTTGTTTTTATGCTACTGCTTTGGGTTTTATGGTTCACTTTTACTGGAAGTGGAGAGGCTTCTCTTGTTTTCACAGAATCATAGAATGGTTTGGGTTGGTAGGTTCCTTAAATATTTCCTCTTGGAAAATTTGAATTTCTGATGCACATTCCTAATGCATAACTTGTGAAGTCTATAAAAAAAGCTTTTGCAACTATATTTACATGGCAGATAAGAATTTTCTCTTAAATTGGGAAAGATTTCTAGTAAGGGTTTTTAAAAATTTCATCAAAAGCATAGTCTTGCATAGTACTTTATGGGCTTTCTTACAGCACCGAGTTTGTGTTGGATTGAGTGATTTGAGCTCTGTGGTTTCTCCCTCTGGTTTCCTTTCCATGCAGCACGTGCTCGTGCAGAGGCATCACTGAGGCCAAGGGCAGTAGCCTTTGAATAACCTCGTGTGCATCTGCTTGGCTGGGTGCAAGAGCTGCATTTCCAGCTGCCATCTCCTCAGGTCCCTCCTGAGGGCTTTGAGCCAGAGGAGCTCCTCAGCCAGGTGCCCTTCCAGGACCTTGGGCTCCTGCCCCCACTGCCTGTGCCCTGCTCAGGCCTTTCCTAAATTCCCATCAGCCAGCAAGGGCAGAGCCATTGTGCCCTGCCTGCTTCCAGTGCCAGGCTCTGCCTGCAGGCTGCCCAGGGATGAGCTGTCCATCTCTTCTGAGAGGTCTCTCCTCCATCTCCCCTGAGAGCTCCCTCCTCCATCTCTCCTGGCAGCCCTCTCTCCTCCATCCCTCCTGGGGTCCCTCTCTCCTCCATCTCTCCTGGCAGCTCTCTCTCCTCCATCTCTCCTGGGGTCCCTCTCTCCTCCATCTCTCCTGAGCCCTCCCTCCTCCATCTCTCCTGAGCCCTCTCTCCTGCATCCCTCCTGGGGTCCCTCTCTCCTCCATCTCTCCTGAGCCCTCTCTCCTGACCCCTTGCCCACTCTGGCAGAGCTCCTGCTCTTGTGTGAGGGCTCAGATGGGTGAGACCCCCAGCCCTGCCCACTCCCCCTCTCCTGCCAGGCTGCTTGTGGGGCTGGCATGGCCTTGCTTCAGTAAATTGTTAGATATTGTTCCCAGTAGAGGCTATAGTTGAGTTCCAATCATTTTCTGTTAATTAAAATACAGGATGGTCTTATTTGTAGCATAAATAGTTGTAATCTGTGTACTTGTAAGTGTAATTATAATTCAAATTAGAGCGTGCTGTGAATAGGAGATGGGTGGGGTGCTCTGCAGGCAGTGCTGCCCTGGCAGGGCTGTGCTGGGGCTTGTCCCCTGGGGCACCCACAGTTCCAGTCCCCAGTGTCCCCAGTGTCCCCAGTGTCCCCAGGGCTCAGCAAAGGGACTCTGGGGCTGCTGGCAGCTCCCAATTCCACTGTTCCTGCTGGGGCAGAGCTTGTCTGTGGCACCTGTTGGAGATGACAGCACAACATCTCTGCTTCAGTGTCTCCCTCTGGCTCCTTGTCTAAATCTGGAGTGAAGTAATGGCTCATGTCAGCTGGACAAGTGATTTGTGCTGAGCCTTGAAGTGTCTCCCTGTTTAACATGGAATTACAGAGAATCCTCCTAGGCCTGGTGGTGCTGCAGCAGGCAGGTGTGTGACAGGTGTGTGTGACACTTCCTACACCCTCTGATGGCAGCTGAGCACCAGGTGAGGCCAGCACTGCTCCTCCTGACGCCAGGACAGGCAGGTGGGTGACAGACCCTGTGGGTCAGAGTGTCTTGGAGAGTCATCTGTAGGTGAGGTCCTCCTCTCAGCACCCTGTTGAGATCTGGGTGTGAATCCCTGGTGTTTCTCACGGGGATCTGGAGCTTGCTGGATTACACCATCGTTTGTACTGGCAGGTGTATGCCACAGGGCAGGTTTGCAAATTCCCGTGTTGGTGGATTGCATTAACCCATCCAAAGTCAGGTATGTGAAATTCCATTAAGCGAAACCCCTCTGGCATTTTCTCACCCGTGCTGGAGCTCTGCAGGCTATGCTAATGCAGTGTGTTTGCTCATCTATTAGGAGGATGATGGCTTTAAAATAATAACATTTATCTTTGGCAGCAGACCTACAATAGTGCACACCAAGTACAATTTTGTGAAAGGCTCTGCAGATGTTGCCTCATTCAATCTGGGTCAAAAAGAGTGCTTAGAATCATAAAGGTTAGGAAGAGATCAAATAATTCGGTGGTTTTATTGCTGAATAATGTACTTGGAAAATATCATTCACCATTATTAGACTAAGTGAGTACAGAAAACACAGGACTCAATAGTCATTTCTCAGTATTGGCTGATTTTACTGTTTTTATAATGTAGCTAAATTCCCTTTCATTGATTCCAGCATTGATTATCGATCTGGAAATGTAAATGTAAGTGATGGTGGGAGCACACGAAGTTGGACAGTCGGGGAATTAGGCTTCCTCTTCCCTGCAGTGCTGCTGCTGGGCAGCACATGCTGCGGCAGACTCAGGCTGGTTTTGGGGAGCTGGCAGGCCTTTGAGAGCTGTTTTCACCAGTGAAGATGAAAAAACAGGAAAACACCCATTATGTGTGTTCTCTTCCGCGCCTGAGAGCTGCTGTAAACTTGCTGAGACAGACCCAGATGGGCTGGGACACAGCTCCAGGATGGGGCTGGAGCCGCGCCTGCGCCCCTGTCACCTGCTCCCTCCTGGACCTTTCATATTCAGATCCACATCTGGATGCTCTGGCAGGGACCCAGCGCAGGCGGTGCTCAGCGAGCACATCCTCGGGGCTGTGGCTCAGATAGAGCACCCGAACCTGTCTGCCCCTGAAACTCTCCTCAGGTGTTTGGGAGCTGTTCCTCTGCCTCCTGGTTCAGCCCCCAGCGTGGCAGTGTCCAGGGGCAGTGCCATGCTTGGGCTCAGGCTCTCCCTGGACAGCAAATAACTATGGGGAGAGAGCAAAGCCGTGTCCATCTGGGCTCTGTGTCCCGTGCTGAGCTGGACCAGAGCTGGCAGCATCTCTGTGGGAGCCACAGGCTCCTGCCGGGCTGGGGCTTGCTCAGCCACGCCATGGATTCCTTTGTTTGGGGAAAAAAGAGAGAGAAATTTTGGAATATGTTCATCTCTTGTTCCCTGCACTTAGTTGTTGTCAGCATTAATATGCCATTAACACATGCTCATTAGGAGGAGAGTGATTGTACCCTGCAGAGTATGGGGGAAACCTTCATTAGGCACTAACATATTGAACTGAGCTGCAAGCTGCACTTGGGAGAGCTGGGGAGTGTTCTGCTCAGCATCAGGTTTCCCTAATTTCTGCTCTTGGTCTGATAAAAAAAGCACCTCATCTTCTGGCATGTACTTTGGGTTCCAGATGGGGAGGATGTGCAGGCGAGCCTGGGCTCAGGGTCCAGCACTGAAATCCTTTTGGGACCTCAAATCCATCTTTCCCCAGATCCAAAACTTCCTCATCATTGCTTATTTTGCCATGCAGAGAGGACACAAGCCCATGCCACCCCTCCAAGGGCTCTGTTGGCTCTTCAGCCTCAGTGAGATGAATTCTTCACGGAGCTGGGAGGTGCTGGGGAGCAGGATTTGTTGAGGAAGGAGGTGTCCCTTATACATCCCCTCCTTTCACACCGTGACGACGTTTCAGGCGCTCCTGTGGCCCTGGTGCCTGCAGTGTGCAGCCCTGGCCTGCCCTGGGTGACAGGGCAATTGCTCCCCTGCTCAGGGCTGCAGCACAGCCTGCTGGGCTCCCTGTTTGCTCACAGCTCCAGGCGTCTCTGTGGTGCTCTCTTCAAGTCAATCAATAAGAATAATTGCAAGTTCAGGTGGGGGTGAGGGAGGAGGAGGACCTGGCAGGCAAATATTTGCTGATTAAGACCCTGTTTATGTACACATGCCTCTGATAGGTAACAAGGGAGGGACAATAAGGACCATATGTGGTATTTAATCAGAATTTATTATAAATGTAGTGATTTCATAGATTTCCACAGAGCTGGCAGCTGTCCTCTGTGTTAGAAGTGAATGTCCTGGCTCAGTCCCTGCCCCACTGCCCTCTGCCCTGGGGTTTTGCAGGATTTTTCAGTGTGGGTGCAGTGTGGTCCCATCCTCTCTTGCCTCTGTGTGGGCATAGCCAGAGGGAATCCCACAGATCAGCTTGCACCAAAGCTAAAATGACATTTGGCTGGGCTGGGGTTGCTGGTGTGAAGGTGAATGAGAGCCTAGCCCAGTGAGGAGCACGGGCAGGTCCTGGAGGAGGCAGCTCCTGCAGCCAGCAGCAGCCTCGGGAGGAGCAGGGCTGGCTGGGCAGTGCCTGCTGCCTGCAGGACAGCCCCTGATTGTGATTGCAGGGGTGCTGCAGCTGCAGCTCCTTGTGGGGACACCAGACTGCATGCTGGAGGGCTTCTTCCTGCAGAGGTGAGGACAGGCAGGGCTGGGACTGTCCACCCCAAACCCACACTGCCTTTGGTGTTCTAACCCCTTTTGTCATTGATCCTAAACCTGATGGCAGCACGCCAAAACCAGAGAGGTGACCCACGATCATCTGTCCTTGGCAGGGAGGGGAGTGAGCTGGTGAGGTGAGATACCACCAGGTGACAGCTTGGCCTTGGAGGCTTTTTGGTGTCTCCCGTGCCTCTGCCAAGGACCTTCTCCTGTGGTGCCAGCTGGAGGAGGCAGCCTGGTAGCTGTCCTAGCTCAACCCATTCCTGGGTGTTTTGGTCTCCCTCTCACCCTGTCTGCAGGCAGAGCAGCCACGGGCTGGATCTAATCCCAGCTCTCCATGCTGGAGATGTGCTGTGTCCATTTGCTGGGTGCTGCGTGACTCATGTAATCACCATGCCAAATGCATCATTCATAAACTGTTTAGCGTGACCTTTTGTACAGTAGCACTAATTATTATTATCACAGAAGCCCAGTAAACTAGACTAGTAATTATCAGGGATTTATTTGAATGGACAGCTAAGCTATTCTTGGCAAGTTAGTCAAAGCAGTTGTCATGACAGCCACACAAATGTGTCTTATGAATTGGGTTAATTAGGGTAATTAATAACTGTTGTTTTGCCCTTTTTAACAAGGTATTGCTGAGACACTATCAAAAAATAGCAATTGTACCTAACAGAAATAGTCTTATTTTAGCAGCAAGCTTCACATCACAAAATAAAAGTAGTAAATACCTGTTGGGTTGTTGTTTCACAAAGAAATGTGTCATCCAACCTTGTCTTTGAGAAAAAGCAAGGGGTTGGAGGCCCTGCTGTAATTTTTCTGCTGTGCTTCCCCTCCTGGGCCATATTACCAAGAACTGATCATGATCCTTAGTGATATTATCATTATTTGTGGTAAAGCCGTGCTGCACGGAGAGGTCTGTGCCGTGCCCGGCCCCGTGCGGGTGGTCAGGGCAGTCCCAAGGTGCTCCTGTCAGTGGGAGCGGGCTCCACAAGGACTTCCAGCCAGCTTTAAAGTCGTGACCATCAATTGGAGCTGTTCTGCTGATGCCTCGCCACCGTCGCCACCAGGACAGCAGGTGCCAGAGCGCCGCGTCCCCGCTCCGCTGAGCATCTGCCTCCTCGGAAAGGAGGCTTTTGCTGCAAAAATGCATTCGCTTCTCACAGCACCACAGAGCATCCTGAGCTAAAGAGACCCACAAGGATCGTGGAGCCCAGCTCCTGGCTCCCTCCGAAAACAAAACCATGATTGTCGTGGTTGTTGTTGGTATGGAGTAGTGGTGGTAATTAAAGCTCTTAATAACCAAATGGCATCAAAAAGCCTCAAAAGGAAAAAATAAAAACCATAGTCCCCATCTCGGGGAGCACCCTGGGCACCCTTGGAGCCCCGTGGTGGGCTGCAGCCTGTGGTGGTGGTGATGCTGTCCCACAGCACTGGGCTGGGTGCTTTCAGCACAGAGCACTGTCTCCCCAAGGACTGCAAGATTTGGTGCTGATTATTTAAAATGACCCAAGATTATGGATGCAACTGAGGAATATTACGTAAGTTTTGTAGGAAAATGACCTGAATAGATGAGTGAAGGCTAGGGCTGGTTCTCCAGCTGCACTGAGCTCTGTCTATTTATATCACCTCTGGGCTTTCGAAGCCCTCTTTTAACTAAAGCTCACTTGATAACACATGTCTTTTAAAAAGAAAATAATAATAATAAAAAAGGAGGAATAAAAAAAGAAAGAAGGAAAGGAGGGGAAAAACCCTAAAGAAAAGCACCTCTATGGAGAAGGTAGGGTTTTAATGAAGAAATATTTTATACTATTCTCCTACAACCTTAGGGCTAATAGCCTGGAACTGGTACTTTGGCTCCTTAAAAAGCCCAACAAGACAAGCCAATTACGGCCTCTGAAACATTTTTATTTTTAGTTCCTTGTAATAGCAATTTATCCTCGGCTATGGTACATTAACTGGAAGGAACAAGAAGTAGTAAGGTTTTGGCATCTTTGTAATAACCAACGGGCTGTGTTTACCAGGCTGTTCATAATGTGGGGTGGCTGTGGCAGGGGAAGGGGCAGGGTGGGGATGGGCAAGGGCACCCAGCTCCTGCAGACTGAGGTTCCCTAAGTGGTGAGTTTATTGTCATTCATTTCCCTGCAGGTTGTTCTGGGAGGACACAGGCTCCTGGTAGCTTGAACCCCTCAGTTTCTGCTGCCCCCGCGCTGGTGGCTTGGCTCCCAGGGATGGAAGGGCTGTGCACAGGGTGCTGGTGTGTCCCAGGGGTGCTGGAGCTGGGGGCACCTTTGGGTGCTGAGCTGAGCAAAGCCAGGCTTCACATCCACTCCCCACACAGGGTGAGACTGATGGCAGTGGGAGGAAGGCCAGTCCTGCTCGGATTTGCTGCCAGTCTCATGGCTGCAGGGTGAATTTGTGGGCTGCAGAGCTGCATTTTCCTGCACAAGTCGGGAAGAAACATTAAAATAGGGGAAAACTGGTTTTGATAAAGAGTTTTGTTATGAGCGAAATCCCCTCGAGGCTTTGAGTGGGAGCTGCCTGAGGCTATCCTGATTGCAAACCTTCCCATGCAATTCCAGATAAACAGTGTGACTGATAGAACCATGAGCATGCAGGACGGTGTTTGTCTTGCTTTGATTGTCTGCCAGCGTGGGGGGATTTGAGCTGGAGCCAGGCAGAGCTGGTGCAGAGGTTCCCCTCCAGGGCAGGGTCTGGGTGCCCGTGTGCCAGGGCAAGCGTGGGACCAGCTCTGGCCTCTGGAAGATCACTGGGGTGTGCAGGCTGGGAAGCTCTGCCTGCTTGCCCAAAAATCAGGAGAAATGGGGTTTGCACTGGAAAATGGGGCAGGGCCAAGGTCCCTGTGGCCCCTGAGTGCCCCAGGGCTTGTGCATGCTCGGGGTGCAGCCTGGGCATCCCCTGCTCTGATGTGCCGAGCTGGCAGCAGCATCTCACGCCTTCCCTATTTTTAACTCAGCTGCAATGATTTTTTGGTTTCTGGTTTTTCTTTTTCTTTTTTTTCCCCTCCTTCTTTTTGCAGTGACAAATCTGTGATATCTCCTGTTCCCTACAAAATGCATTGGCCTGACCTGCCACTCCAGAAGGTGAATGACAGGGAGTTTTATTTAGCCCTAGAGATGGGAACATTTAAAAAAAGGTTCTTCTGTTATATTTGTTTTCATTCCTAATGGCAGGAGGCAGGGAAAGGACAGTTGTGAAAGGTTTATTTAACAAATCTCTAAGTCATGCCCCATCACCCTGGGCCTGCTGATTAGATCCAGATTGTTTCTCTCACTGCTTAGGGAGGGGTGTAGTCTGTGCTGGGAGCTGCGTGTGTGCATCCATTACCCATCTGAAAGTCCCAGGTGCAGGCAATGGGAAAACCCCCTTCTGTTAGGTTTTTTGGCTGCTGTATCCCTGCAGGGAGCTTTCCTTGGCACCCTGAGGCAGGAGCCTGTGCAGAAGGCTGTGCCCCAGGGGGCTGCAGGCTGAGCCCCTGCCCATCAGTGGCACAGGGGAGGGAGGCATTGCCCCTGCTGCCCCAAACCCCTCCTGCCCCAGCCAGGGGGGAAGCACTGGGGGGCTGTCAGAGCATCACCAGCCTCCATGCTGCTCTGGGCCCCATGAGAACGTGTCTGTGTCCTCCTATCTAGACAGCCTGCCCCACTTTTGGGTCAGTATTTGGCTTTTCAGGAGATTTTGAGGAGTGGTGCCAAGCAGGTATCTGCAGTGATGGTTCCAATGGAGGGCCCCTGTGCCATGCTGCCTCAAAAGCTTTGGGGTTATAGATACCATGTGAATGTAAGGCAGGTGTTTTAGGATTTTTGCTCTTCATAACCATACTGTAGACTTCTGATCTGCTGACAAACCCAACCGGGTGACACAGTTTGGCTTTGTGGGGTGTAATTTTGGCTTTGTTGTGTGTTGCTGCTCTTGGATTCAATCTGAGTTTTTAATCCTCTACCTCTTTTTCAAATCACATCTCAGCAGCAGCTTTTCTGTTGCCTCCCATCCATTTTCAAACAAAAAATGACAAAGCCAGTATTTATTTGGGGAGGGGACAGGAGTTCAGCGTGGATTAGTGGGATGCTTGCACTGTAATACAAGTCTGGCTTGATACTGCTGCTCAGTCTGATGAGAGGAGTGATGCTAAAGGATGAACTCTCCCAGTGATTTCTCTGCAGTGCTTTTTATTTCATCAAGAGAAAATGGAGGCTGGACTCAGTTCCTTCAGTGTTTAATAACGTCCATCATAACGGAATGCCCTTTATTTAAGCTGCAGTAGTAATTAGGGGCTTGGTGGTGTTAAGTAGCCATAGAGTCTGGCTCGGAGGAATGTTCATTGTACCTCATTAAATTTGGAATTACTACTTAAAAGGCCAGAAATAAATATTCTGTTTATATTTCGGGGATGGTGAATCTAAATGGATGCTGTGTTTGCACATCCTTGTCTCTGCTCGTTCCTGCTGAAGTGAGCGAGGCACTGCTCCAGCAGGCAGCAATCAGTCTGCAAAACAGCCTAACCCCAACCCCAGCCCTGCTTTCATTGATCAGCTGCAGGAAAATGATCTGCTGTATTACATCTAATTATAAAACATCAATATCAGATGCTAGATGCACTCACTTGTTCAGAGACACCACGTTGTAGTTCACAGTTGGCAGTCTCCTGCACGAGGAGCCCTGTCAGCGAGCTGGCTGTGGGGAGGGGGCTGCAGAGGGACCTGCCAGAGGTCAGGTCCTTCAGCTCTTCCAGGTGACTGGCTCCTAAATGCTCTTTAAGAGCTGAATTGCTTCATGTTTTCCTTCTGTCTTGCTGGGGCTGTTGGCAGTTAGAGGCTCCTCTGCCCCCTGCTCTGGCTCTGCTGCAGTGCCCATGGGGTGGCTGGAGCTGCTGATGGCACCAGTGCCAGATGTGCTATCCAGAGGTGCTGAGCCTGCAGGGGTCTCAGAGCAGAGCTGGAGCTGCTGATGGCACCAGTGGCCAGATGTGCTATCCAGAGGTGCTGAGCCTGCAGGGGTCTCAGAGCAGAGCACAGCTGGGCTGTCAGGGACAGGTGCTGGGCTCCTTGCTGTGACCTGGCCATTGCTGTGTGTCACTGTTTGCTGATTTTCCCCGTGCTGGAAGCCCCAGTAGCTGTTTGGTGGGGTTTGCACTGCTGTTTAACCCAAAGCCTCGGGCTGCTGCTGCTCTCCAGCCTCTGGCACCCACCATGCCAGGAGGTGCCCGTGAGGGAGGGTCAGGACCTGGCGAGCAGGGGTTTGGCTGTGGGTGCCACAGGAGCTGTCAGTGCCAGAGCAGAGCTGGTGGCCAGCAGGGAGAGCAGGAGCAGAGCTCCTCACGTGGGTCAGGCAGCACCTGGTCATGGTCCTGGCCCCCGACCCCGCTCTGGGGCAGAGGAGGGCTGGTAGCACAGGGTTAATTACTAATTATGTGCCATCACACACAGTGGGAAATCTCTCCTGACGTGCTTTGGGGTGTGCTCCCAGCCCGGAGCTGGGTCTGGTGAGTGCCTGCCATGAGTGCCCTGTGCAGAGGGAGCCCAGCCTGTCGCAGGGTGTGGGAGCATCAGCAGCAGCCTGGCTGCTCCTCTCGGGCCCTGGGGCTCTGTTCAGTGCTCCTGGGGCTTTGCCTCTGCGCCTGCTCCCGGTGGGAAGGAGTCTCAGACCTCTTCCTTATTTCCCATGGGTGAATAAGCAGCTTGCTAAATGATAATGACTTTCCCTCATTGCTGACGCATACTTCATCTGACCCGGTCCCTACTTTGAAATTTTCACTGTTTCCCAAGTGCAGCTGGAGCGTTCTTATTTAATTTGCATGAGTTCTGTATCACCCACAATATAATTCAAACCACGAGAATGAAATGCTGGTGAGATCTCCTAACAGGCAGCATCAGTTCTGTTGCAGATGCTGGAGCCTGAGATTGAGTGGCCCATGGAGAACAGGACTGAGGACACAGAAGGACCAGGAGAAGCGGTCTGACAAGCCCTACCCTTCCCACCAGGGAGGCCCAGTGGACTTTTGGGAGCAATTTTCCATTTGTGTGGTCCCCAGTGATGCCTGCAGCACAGAGGGAAGGTCAGGAGGCTGGTGCTCCGGGTGGAGATGTGCAGCTTGCTGCAGAGGATGAGGAGCCGTCGCGTGATTCTGGAGGATTCTGTGAAACCAAAAGGAGAGATGCACATTGCAGCCTTGGAGAAAGGTCCGCTTTGTTTTTTAATAATAAAGGGTGACATGCAAGCTTTATTAACAAGGCACACAGGGGAAAAAAGGCTCAAGGGATAACCCTGAAAAAGTGGTGCTAAATGTGTCATTTTTATGAAGCTGATTTTGTGAAGAGTGCCTACATGCTTTGGCAGGAGGTTGCAGCAGGTTTACAATAATTTGTGGAAAGATAGAAATGTTTTCACCCTGAAGTGAGAAGAAGGGCAAGAAAGCCCTGTGTTGAGATGCTTCAGAGCCATCTTCAGAGGCAGAGGCTGGCAGATGGATGGATACCTGTCACTTCGGGTCGGGAGAGATGGGTGCAGCTCCAACAACCATGGACTGTGCTGGGGGCTGACGTGTGGACTGAGGAACCAAACCCTTTATGGAGAGCCTGCATCCACACGCCGTGGACAAAGCT
The DNA here is from genome assembly GCF_014805655.1 of Passer montanus. Classification (NCBI taxonomy): domain Eukaryota; kingdom Metazoa; phylum Chordata; class Aves; order Passeriformes; family Passeridae; genus Passer; species Passer montanus. The sequence continues at coordinate 966,093 of NW_024369818.1, forward strand.
GGATTTTCACCTCTGTGGAGCTTGGCTTGAAAAATATCCCCCGTCTGAAATGGCTGAAAAGAGGAAGAGTGATAAGGAACCAGATGGCAGGCACGTGCCCTGAGGCTGCAGGGACAGGGCTGTGCTGCTCCCAGCCTGCTGGCATGGCCCAGGACACCCCTGCTGCCCTGGGGACTGACCCACCAGCAGCCTCTGTTTCTCCAGCCCTGCCCAGAGCTGCTGCAGCCCGCTGACCTTTCTGCTGGCCCTTGCATTAGCTCCTCTTAAACCGCCTTTGGATGCGCCAGGGTTTGTTTCTGTTTCTAAGGCAGGGAGTGAGCAGTCCTTAGAGCAGGGCCCTGTTGCTAACAGACCCTTTGCTCTCGGGGAAGTCACCCCATCAATATCCAGGTCAAGAAGAGTTATACTGACGTTTGTACAGCTTTTTTTTTTTTTTAATTTAATGGAATTGGCAGTCCACAACCAAAAGCAACTGCCAGGGGGAAAAAAAAAGTTTAATATTCCCCTCCTGATTGCTCGGATTGCTCGATTCGGAGTGTGCCTGTTGTTATATTTATATTTGTGTTGCTAAGGCAGCGGTTAAAAGCGTTTTTCAAATTAGGCACTGGTAAGCTGTATGGCAAGCAGGGCTCCCTTTGATGGCACTGCCACCAACACGTCTGCATCTGGAAAGCAAGGACAGACCTGTCCCTGGAGGACAGCAGGGTTTCTCCTCCAAGAGAAATGCAGGCCACAGACTTCATGCAAGGTGTTCTTCAGCTTTCCCAGTGTCTGGAATGTATTGTTTATTGATGGCACCCAGCGTTGTTTATTCTTGGCACGGAGGCTGTGGGGCTGATCATCCTTTCTGCAGTTCCAAGGAGCAGGAGATAAGAGTTGGCAGCATGTTTGGGAGGTCCTCGCTGTGCCTGGCTCTGAACATGGAAAAGAGAGGCTGGACCTGGGGCTGGGCTCCCCTTTGATTTCTGCAGGAGTGCTGCTGATTAGTGAGAAAGTGACAGTTCATTTGCTTTTGCCAAAATAATGAAGAAGATGAGGGCCAGCCTCTCAGTGATGCACTTGATGAAGAGCACGCTTTCATCGGTGCCAGCCAGCCTTACCTTTCCCTCTTTTTTGTGCTTTGACTTTGTTCTTTGGGTCTCATTAAGAGAGGGAGTGGATCCTTTCCCAATTAGAATGTTGACATGTCGAAGACGCTCTCCTTTCCCATCATTTTGCCTCTGTTTGTAAGTGGTTGCACCTTGCAGGATGAACTAGAATTAAATCAAGTGAACTTTGATTGAATAATGCAAGCTGTAAAGCAACCCTTCTCCATGAAAAATCTCATTTCTTTTTTATTTTTCTGTTTTGATCCCCTAGCCTGCATGGAGATAACCTTGACAGATAATCCCATGGCTAACTAAAGAAACTGGGCTGGAGGGAACGTGCTGGTGTGGGAAGGATGAGCAGCCCACTTTGTGCCAGCGTGGGCAGCACAGGCAGCTCTCACCTCTGAGGGTGCAGACCCGGGGAGGAGGATTTCCCATCCTTGTGGCTGTGTCACTCCTTGGTTTGCCTGAAATCTGGAAGTAATTATCATTACTTGTGCTGTGTCCCGGGGTGGGGGAGTTCCAGTTCCAAGCCTGGGAACGGATGCTGTGTGCAGCCCCTCAGGAGCCTCCTGCTCCGTGTGGATGTGGGGCTTTCAGCAGGGGTGCAGAGCAGACTGAGGAGGGGACACGTGAGACACACAGGAGTACAGAAACACCAGGAAATGCAGCAGGGAGTGCACAGGAAGGACATCAGTCCAGTGAACATCAATCATGGGGAATTTGCTCGTCAGTGAATGGGTTGAGCCAGGATATGGTCTTTGTTTTTGGTTTGAAATCAATAGCAAAGCTCCCAGGGATGTTGTTCCGAGGGGGATTTAGTGCCAGGTCTGTGTCTGGGCTGTGGCATTTGATGGCAGCACGTGTGGTGTCTCCTCAGCCTGTGGGGTTTGGGTGGCAGTGGTCAGTGTTTCCCTGTGGATGACCTTGGGTATTCCTTGGCCCTGAAGCCTTGGCAATGCAGTGTCCGTGCTCTGAGTGTTCTGAAGCTCTTCAGTGTACCTGTGCATATTGAAATTTGCTGTCTCACCCAGCTGTTCCTCTCCTGGCTTTCCCAGGGCTGTGCACACACAGGGAGGGAGGTGATGGAGGCAGTGGAGGGTGCAGGGGGTCTCCCTGCTGCTGGGCACAGTGGGGCTGGGGATGCAGGGATGGAGCCAGCTGAGGCTCTGGGCTCGTGGGGGCTGATCCCACATCTGCCAGTGCTGGGTGATGGGGGTCTCCCCTCTCTGGGAGGATTGTGCCAAAACTGGCCCCCATCCCTTCTCCCTCCATTGCTCGGCTGCTCTCAGCCCTTTGCAGGGCTGGGGGCTGCTGTGGGGTGGCATCCCCCCTTGGCATGGCAGCCCTGGGGCTGATGGACAAACACAGGGTCAGCTGATTTCCGTGGTGTTTGGGTTCCTGGGCATCACATGCTTTGAAAATAATGTATCTTTGCTCCTGAGCTCTTAGCACCAAAGTCATCCGGCAGGACCAGGGATGCAGGAACTGCAGGGACCAGTAGTTTGTGCAGTAAATCTCCAGCGTGGCTCTCCAGCAGTAATTACTGTGTGCAAGTAATAACCGAGCTGTGCTGAGCGCTGGGCCAACTCCCCCGGCTCGCTGCTCCTCGCCTGTTCTCTCTGGGAGGTTCCTGTTTGGTAAATTAGATATTGTGCTGTATTTCAGAAAAGGTTACACTTAACCAAGGCTGCCTCTGCTTTATTGCCTTGGCAGAGCCCTGTAACCTCTGCTGGGGTACGACTGGATTGCACGTTGGGCTCTGCTGCAGTGCCCCTCTCCCTGCATCCTGCCATTGTGATTACGTTAGCAGCAGACTCTGCTTTCCTTTATTTATTGAGACATTAAAGATGCATGCATTTATTTTTACCGTGTTCATAATTGCCATAAAAACAGGCCATAGTATCCCAGGGTGGCTGTGGGAAGGAGAGCAGCCACGGGGCTGGGGCGAGGAGCAGCGAGGCAGAGCGAAGGCAGGACAGGGCTGGGGGCAGCTGGCTGTTCCCTTTTCTGTCCTGGGAGGATGCTGCTGCTGTCCTTGAGGAAGGGGAGCCGAGCAAAGCCTGCTCCTTCTGCTGCTCAGGGGCAGGGAGCAGCCCAGGGCCAGGGCTGGTGCTGGTGGGAGCCCAGGTGGGAGCCCTGGGTGGACAGGTGGGTGGAGTGCCTGACTTGTGCAAGGTCTGCATCCTCTGGGGTCCCTGAAGTGCAGGAAGGATCCTGGCCAGGCTGTGCAGATCCCACTATGTCCCACCACTGGAACCATGCAGAGTCACTGAGCATCTCCCATCACATCCTGCCATGCACCTGCACAGCTCCCCCTGCACAGCTCCCCTGCACAGCTCCCCTGCACAGCTCCCCTGCACAGCTCCCCTGCACAGCTCCCATGCACAGCTCCCCCTGCACAGCTCCCACCCCGTGCCCCCTGATGGCTCCCACCATGGCCTTGTGGCTTTCCCCCACTCTCTCCCCTCCCTTTTGCCTTTTTTTGGTTCCTTACCTGCTGCCAGCACCAGAGCCCCGGGGCTGTGTAATCTGAGGTTAAAAGATGCGTTTCAAGTGCACAGTTAGTGGGTTTTGCTTGCAAGTAACAACTCCTTTGACTTTTCTCCCCTTCTTTCACTCCCCTCGAACTTTTAAGCGTGTCACCCATTGTTTGCTTTTTTATTAATAACAGAGCCCACTGTCTCTGCAAATGAAATGATGTGAAACAAAGAAAAGTGCCCGCATTAAATTCTCTGGCAGGGGATTACCTTGCTGGCATTTACATATCTATGCAATAAATATTTTAACATGTTAATTATACACTAATAAGAAAAATACCTTTTGAACTTTCAGTCAAATTGACACACACAGAACTGAGTCCATCAGGGAATTAAAAGCAATTAGTTTTGTAACAGAGCATAGTCACATTGTTTCTTCTGTGCAAATTGTTCTGTGGTCACCAGACAGGCTTTTCTTTGGTGGAAGTTGGTGGAAAGCCTGACAGGTGCTGGAGTTTTCCATGCCTGCCTCTGCCCTGCTCTCAGGGGCCTGTGCCATCATGGGATGCTCCTTCCCTCTCAAAAGGTTTCATCCTGGCCCTGCAAACCTGGCTCTTCCCAGCCACGGAGAAATCAGACTTGTAACCATCTCCCTTTTCTTTTCCTCCTTCCAGACTGAAAACTACTCCTTTGATTCCAACTACGTGAACAGCAGAGCTCATTTAATAAAAAGGTACGTAGGCTTGCTTTGCCCAGCCACATCCCAAGGGTTTCATGTTCTTTCATACTGCCTTATGTACTACCTGCTTGTTTTAATATGCAAAACTTTTTAAGAGTAATGATTTGATTTTAAAACGGTACTTATTTACCATTAAGTCTCGTTGCTCATGGTTTGCAGTAAAGGAAATATTTTTTTCCCTTCTCTTTGGCTTTTTCATGCTGGGAAGGTGCAGTAAGTGAGGTAGAGTGCTGTTACCCTGACAACTTTCAAATTCTGAGAGTTTATTCCATTTGAATGCGCAGGAATAAAAGGATAGATTTGGGTGGTGAGATCTCTCTGCCACATGAGGCGGGGAAAATTAAAAAAAAAAACCAAGTTGTTTGGGGCAGGTAATTGGGCTGGATGCAGCTCATGGTTCTAGCTCACTGTTTCAGTTTGAACACCAAGGCAAACTGCACTTGGCTAGGCTGATTTTTTTCCATGTGTAAAAGGAAACAATCACAACCTGCAACCTGGCAGTTACCCTTGGGGAAGCAGAGCCCTTTGGGTGAAATACTGCTGTCCCCAGAGCCTGGTGGTGGTGAGGGGATGTCTCTGGGGGTTCAGCAGCTGAGCCCTGCTGGGCTGTGTTAACCCAGAGGTGAGCATCACCCCAGGGGTGAGGCTGGGCTTGTGCTGCCTCCTGGCAAGGGCACTGCACTGACCCAGCGTGGGCAGCACTCCTCAGCAGGGCTGCAGGGCCAGCTCCCTGCACAGCAGCAGGGTGCAGGATAGGCCAGCAGCTCCTTGGCCACCTCCTCCTGTCCCCAGGGCCTGGCCAAGGTGGGGAGCACCATGCCCATGGCCATGCCCATGCCCGTGCCCAGCACAGCTGTGCTCCGTGACTCTGCAGAAGCCATCCCTGAACCACGGCTTTTACAGAGAGCAGAAGCCAGCCCTGAACTGTTGAGGTCTGATCTGAGCAGTAAAAATACCCAATTATCTGCCTGGCTGCGATCCCATTTGTTTACATGCTGGGAGCCCGAGCAGTGAGGGAGCCGCGGGTTCAGCTGCCAGGGCAGGTGTATTTGCCTGCCTGGCTCCTGTGTTTAACCATGCTAATGTGACACTGGGAGCTGGCTGGCCTGTGCCACGCTGCTCCTCGCCAGAGAGTCTTCAGGCAGGCTGAAAAAACCCCAAATCTATTAATCTTTCCTCGTTCACACCTAAGATAGAGGCACGGCGCTCCCGCCTGCCGCAGCGGGGCTGGCTCCGGGGCTGCAGTGTTTGGGAAATGCATTCCCCCAGACCTGCCCATCCTTTACAGAAGTGTCAGCCGTGCAGGCACGCCGTGTGCCTGCTGCATTCCGGTCTGGCTCTCTGCAGGGAAGATAAATGCCTTGTAACACGGGTTGCCTGCACGTTGTGAGCAGCAGCTCCGTGTAGGACAGCGTTCCCCTTGCTTTCTACCTTTGTCTTGTATCTCAAGTACTACGGGTGCCAGGAATGCTGTGCAGACATCTGAGAACAAAAAATATTTTCTGTAACATACTGTGGCATCATTTTCATCCTTTGCCTTTATGAAGATGTTGTAGCTCTGCTATCTTTGGTGAGTGAATCTTCTCAAATCCAGCACTTAATTAATCTATTTGTACTTTTCCTGTGTTGTCTGCCTGCCTCTCTTGCTCATCTACACTCACACAAATGAATTGTAGATTTGTAGTGCTTTCTTAACTTAAAAATCTTTGATGTCACCTGGAATCAAAGTCAGCGGCTTCAATAGGGACATCTTTATTTAAAAGGTAATGTTTGAAGGTTTACCAATTTATATGTATTTCAGAGCTCCCCCCCCGTGTGCTTTTGCAGAGCATTAGATGGTAGGTGGTCTGCTTGGTTTCCGTGGAGACACAAAAGGGCTTTTCAAAGTAATGAAAATCTCCAGCTCTTTGGGGCTTTGAAGCCCAGGCCGTGTCTTTGGCTGACGTTTCACTCCAGATCAGCCGGCGAGGAAGTTCAGGGTGGGTGCAGCTGGATCCTCCCAGCGAGTGCAGCTCTCCCGTGCCACGGCTGGCCGTGGAAGGAGCACAGGGTGGGTGTCCCCAGGCTGTGCCACCTGGGACAGGTGTGTCCCGAGGTGTCCCTGCTGCTCACAGCACCCCCGGGTCCTGGGCACGGCCCCTCTCAGGGTGTGGGGGTCCCAAGTGCAGCCAGAGATGCAGTTCTTCATAGAATCACACAATGGTGGGGTTGGACGGGACCTTAAAGATCACCCAGTGCCACCCCTGCCATGGCAGGGACACCTCCCACTGTCCCAGGTGCTCCAAGCCCTGTCCAGCCTGGCCTTGGGCACTGCCAGGGATCCAGGGGCAGCCACAGCTGCTCTGGGCACCCTGTGCCAGGGCCTGCCCACCCTCACAGGGAAGAATTCTTTCTAATATCTAAATACCATCTCTCTTCTTCCAGTTTAAAACCATTCCTCCTTGTCCTATCTGCCTATCTGCACTATCTGCCTGTGTAAAAAGTCACTCTCCCTCTTTTTTGTGTGTCCTATCAGTATTTGCCCATGTCAAAAGTTACTCCTTTTCATAAGTCCCCTCGAGGAGCTGGAAGGGGCTGTAAGCTCTTCCCAGAACATTGTCCAGCATGAGCAATCCCAGCTCTCAGCTGTCCTCACAGGAGCTGCCCTTCTCCATCCCTCTGGCCAGGGGCTGCATTCCGTGGGGTGTTGGGGCTGCTCAGCCCCTGGGGGACATCTGGGAGCAGCTCAGTCCTTGCTCCTTCCAGCAGTGCCTGTGCTTGCAGAGCCTATCAAGGATGTTGGACTGTGGATCACATTTCCTTAAAGCTGCATGAACTTGGACCCAGAATCACTGGTTTATTTTTAAAAATAAGAGTACATCATCGTGATTAAGAAGACATTCCTGTTTCCAGGAAGACTTTTGTTTTTAAGCTTGAAGTGATTAGGATTTGGCTTATAACCTAAAAAAATGGGGTTTAGATCTTGTGTAACTTCAGTATGAGGTAGTGCAACTTGGGAGAGCCAAGTTGTAGAAACAGCTCATTTAATGTATGCTTTTAAAATTATTATTTCAAACCCTGCTTCACTCTGAGGCTCTGTAAGACACAGGGCAGCCTGAGGGTGCACCACAGGGCTGCCACACCAGAGGCAGGAGCAGCCTGTGGGGTAGTACAGGCTGGACGCTGTGTTTTGGAGTGCCAGTCAGGGAGTGTCCCCCCAGTCCCTGCCCCAGCTCTGTGTGCCTGGCAGTGTCACTGGGTACCCCAGCTCTGTGTGCCTGGCAGTGTCACTGGGTGCTGGGGACAGGGACCTGCCCAGCTCTCCATGCCTGGCAGTGTCACTGGGTGCTGGGGGACAGGGCCCTCCTGTCCCCTGCAGTGCCACAAGGTGTCGGGGGCCACCGTGTCCCACCCAGTAAGTGACAGCTGTGTTTCCCCAGCAGCTCCACGTTCAAGGACTTGGAGGGGAACAGTCTGAAGGACAGTGGCCATGAGGAGAGTGACCAGACGGACAGCGAGCACGACGTGCAGCGCGGCCTCTACTGCGACACGGCCGTCAACGACGTGCTGAACACCAGCGTGCCCTCCATGGGCTCCCAGGGCCCCGAGCCAGGTGAGCCACTGCTGCACCCTGCGGGGTGCCCCTGCCCCCCACTGCCCCCTCAGGTGCCCCTGGGCTGCCCAGTGCAGTGAGGATGCTTAGAGCTTGCTGGGGATAACGCCGTACATCGTCACAGTGCTGGGTGGATGTAAATTAATCTTCACGCCATGCCTGTCAGGTAAGCGAGCAGTTGGGATTATCCTCTGCTCACAGACAGAAAACCCAAGGCCCTGAGCATGTGCCTGGCAGTGAGGGAGTGCTGGAGTTGGGATTAGGGCAGGAATTAGAGGCTCTATGCCCAGAGCTCGTCCCTGCCTGCCTCTCCTCTGGAGCACTGATGGTGTGTGCCCTTCCCAGCTCCAGAGCTCGTGCAGCAGCTCTCCCAAAGGTCAGCAGAGCATGTGGGCAATTAGTCAGGCATCCCACGAGGGATTAGCTCAGGCCAGTGGGTGAGGGTTTGCATCTTTTCACCTGCATAGGTGGCAGCTTTCAGCTCTTCTCGTCCCCAGTGCAGGGATGAAGTCCTGCTCTGAAATCAGACTGGTATTAGCTGGAGGAAGGAAGTCAGAGGAGTTCATCTGAGCCCAAGTGTCGTTTGTACTTGGGCATGAATGTCGCTTTTAATGTCTGAGGGATGCAAACATCCAATGCAAACATCCTGTCTTTTTCAATTAAGAAGGCTGAGTGCGGTTTGGTGCTCCGGCGCGGGGGAGCCTCGGGGCACTTGGCTATATCTTGAGATAAGCTGTAGCTGAGGCTCAACTGGAAGCCCCACTGCTAAAAGACTTAAGGATATGAAAACAAAATGCTGTGATTATGAACTGGTCTTCAGCTGTTTAATTCAATTCATGGTAAACATCATTAAAAGCCTTTGTTTTGCTGTCATAAAAGAGTCAAACGGGGGAGAGAGAGTTCTTGCCATCTGCGCCACCGAGTGTGGGCTTTTTCTGGGGAGAATCTGATCGCTGTATTAATTCTCGATAGAGTCTGTTAAATGGCCACAGTTAACCCTGTAAGACTGCACGAGGAGGGGAACACAGAGGTCACCTACACATTGCACGCTGCCAGCCGCACTAATTGGAGAGGGATGGCATCCGCAGCGATAATGTATTTCCAGACAACCCTACTGTGGCCAAAGATGAAAAAAATTAAACATTTATATAACTGTACAGTGGCAGTTTAATTCTCTGCGGACCAGCACCGTGTCAGAGAATGCAGGCTGATAGCTATCATTTATTATTCTTCTATTACAAAGAAATGCTTTTTCATTTCGATCAGGAGAGGGTTTCCTAAGATGCATTTGTAGTAAGGGATGACTGTAGGAGCAAAAATGTTCATAATTGATTCCCATCCTGGTGAATGGTCTGAGCAACATCTGTTAATTTTTTGTCACATTTCTTCAGCAAAAAACCCAATCTCAGTGGACTGCAGATAGGGTTTTACAGGGATTACATTTCTGATAAGTCTGCGTGCTGGCTCTGATAACAATGCAAATAAGTTAAAGAGGCTGAGTTGGAGGCAGAGCTCATCATAGGAATCAGATGGAAGTAAATAGGGTTCAGTCCATCGCAGCATGGACGCCTCACTGCATGTAAAATACACCCCAAAAATCAGGTGTATTTCCAGAAGATGACTTCTGAAGGCAACCTGTCTGTGTCCCGGTCCTGCAGTGGCCCAGGGGGTTGGTGCTCCTGAGTATGGTTTATTTTTGGGAGGAAAGCAGCATGGTAGTGCTGCACTGACGTCCAGCTGCACCTGCAGGCAGGACAGCCACAATCTGCTCTCTTGTCCTGCAGGACCCCCTGTCTGGTGTGGAAGAGTTTGGGGTAACCCTGTGAGGTTATCAGGGTGCTGGTGGAGCAGTGAGAGGAGCAGCACAGGGGGGAAGTGGTTACTGTCGCAGAAGCTGAAAAAAAGTTAAAGAGAGTGTTGCCTGAGCTGATTTGTCAAACAGGAACGGCAGAAAATAATCAGGAAAATCAAGATGCTGAGATGATGGTGATAACAGCAGTTCCCACATGATTAAAGTGATGGCTTTCACTTGGTAATTTTTACCTGATTTTGGGGCAGAGTGGCAGGGTGGAGAGAAAACACCAGAAATTCATTGACAAGGATGTGCAGGGCTAGTTCATTGGCAAGGATGTGTTGGCTGACACTGCTCCAAACACACAGTCCTTGTCTGGAGAGCAGCCTGGCAGCTCATGTACCCATGCTTTGCTTTTGTTTGTTGTCCCTGCCCAAACTGCACCTCGTGTAATCCCAGAGAAATGGGGTGGGGGAGTTGTTGTTGGAGTTTGCTCCTTGATGGTGATGATCTCCTGGCTGGCAGCCTGGCGTGGTCCCCCCATGGCCAGTCTCTGCTGGGCTTGGATCTCAGCTTGAGGCACAAGTCCTTCATGGGTGGCCAGCTCTCAGACTGTGTCCCAATAAATTGTGAGTCTCTATCTGCTTGGTGGGTAACCCTGGATCTGCCAGGGCAGACTCTGGTTGGCAGAAATCCTTGTAGCTGATAGAGGATGATCCCTGTGTGGTCGCTCAGGGTGGCCAGGGTGGACCTCTCTGGCCAGCCTTTGCCTACTGAGATGCTGCATTTCCTGCAGAGGGAGGTAGGCTTGGGTGGATCCAACCTCCTTTGTCTTCTTAAACCAGTGATGAATACTTAGGCACGGGAGCCCCGGGAGCTGCTGGTGTTTCACTTTCCTGGTGCCACTCTTGGGTGGGAGTGACACCAGCTGCCAGTCCTGCTGGCAGGAGCCCTTTCTCCTCCTTTGGAAATGACCTAGATTTCCAGAAAAATGGCAAACCATAGCATGGAGAGTGCTGAGCTCTAGTGGGTAGCAGCAGGTCATCAGAAATACTGCCTGGAGCTCAGCCACATCGCGTATTTTGGGAGCAGGACTTCTGCCCAGTCCCTCTTTACCTCAGGATCTTAATTATTGATTATAAATTCATCTGATGAAAAGATGGCTTTAATTGCTCTAATATGTACCCAATTTGGAGTTCATTATAGCCCAGGATTGTTTTCCTTCCCTTGCTAATTGGCACCAAATGGGATGCAGAGGAAGGCGGGCGCTGGTGCCGTTCCACCTCCAGCGATTGCCTGGCTGCCTGTGATTGTTTGTTTATTTGTGGAGGTGCTAAGTGCTGCTGGAAGTTTGTATGTACTCCGTTCCTAACGAGTCCTCAGCTGAACCTCCAGACGGATTTCTCTGAGAGAGGGGTGTTTTCAAGCAGCTGGATCTCAGCGATGTTTTGGGATGGCTGGAGAAGTCTGCTGGAGATGGGATTGAGTCCTGGGCTCCCCTTTGTGCCTTGGCCCGTTTCACTGGAAGATGGGGTGGATTTTCTCCGTATCCTGGTGTACCTGAGGCTCGAAGTGCAGCGCTGGAGACAGCCCTGGTTTCCAGGAGGAGCTGCAGTGTGGGGCAGGACAGGGAGCCAGCAGCACGCTGCCCTGGGGACAGCTGTGGGGTGAGGCGTTGGTGGGAGCTCTGCCGTGGGTTTGGGGGCTCCTGACACCTGTTCCTGCAGCAGCACGGGGAGAGCTCAGCGTGGAATGCTTCCCAACGCTGCAGACCGTGGTGGAGCTTTTCCCTGGAAATGGCAGCGCCGACCAGATGTTCGCAGGGTAATTGAAAATTCCATTTTATCAGAAAGCGTTTGCTGTCAAAAAGTTTTATCTTTACTTCAACAAAGAGGCTGATTAGGTCCCTCAGGACCTGAATTAGCATCTTTGAGGTTGGATACTCTGTTTTGTGATTCAGGTAGTTATTCCTCCCTTGGTTTTCCTCATACTGGTACTTTTTTCTTTAAATCCCTTTGCCCTCTTGCAGTCGTAGTGTTTGTGCAGGTTTGGCTTGTTTTCTTTGTGTGGATGTGCACAAGCACCTAGATATGCTTAAATGTATTCTACTGCCTTTTTCACCTTGCCTTGAGCAAGAGCCATTCTCGTACTCTCTAAGTCATGGGAGCTCTTGCCAGCATAGAAATCAGAAAGGAGATATTTCCAATATAAGTTTTTAATGTTAGAAGCAACAGATTTCACACTTATCTTAATTCCCAGTGCTGACCAGTATTTCAGCCATCAATTACAGAAAGAAAATCATTGGTCCAATGAAGCAGTGATTCACTGTTTAAGATAAAAATAGAAAATATGAAAATAATAAGCACACGCTAATCATAAAATGGCAGTGTTAGAAATAGTCACCACAGACATAAAATAGTGAAAAAGCTTTAAAATCAAAATGAGAGGGTTTTAAGCAGTGTCAGTAATGGATCTCTACAGAGAATTGCTTCTAAAAGCATCACTTCCACTTTTGTGGTGCCGGATCAGCAGTAAAGGTGCATGTGAAATGTCATCTGGAAGGACCTGATCCCCCATACATTTCCACATCTGTGTAACTGTGCTCACAGGGGAGATTTAATTGTGTCTGAGACCCATAAACTCCAGCAAGATGAAGGCTTCTTTGAATAGAAATGGGTTATATTTAAATAGTTGTGTTAAGTCTTCTTTATGCTATCACACAGTGTAGAAATAAGATTTGGATGTAAAGGAGGAATGGGTCCATGATATTCACCGAAACTTTTCTTGCCGGTTACATCCCAAATTATTCAGATGTATCATCATTTAGGGGATCAGGTTTTATCTGGAATATTCCAATTGGTTCTTATGCTCATCTCCATAGTATCTGGGTGTATTTCAGCTGTGAATTGAGAACATGACTAATGGTATTAACTGGAGGCAAACACAGGTATTAGAAACTGTTGATTTTTTGTAAGCTGATTTCCAGCAGTCGTTCTACCTACACCCCCCTTTCACTCTGCAGAAAAGCCTTTCTGTAGAGCTGCATGTACATAAAGACCTCAGTGGCATATTCCAGGGCTTTGCAGGCTGCGTTTCTCTGCAAGTTTCTACAAATTAATGAAAGTACCTAATTTCTTGTATTCACACACGCTGCACAAGACATAGAGGATAACATTCATAAGTGAGTGACAGCACATCCCTTAAGATGGATGAATGCTGTAAGCTTTCTTTGCAGGGCAGTGTCAATTATTGCAGCTCTGATTTCTGTATTGTTGCGCGGCTCTGGCGAAGCCGCCTCAGTGAGCTCAGTGGTGCTCCTGCCGTGGCCAGCCTGCGGGGAGCAATCAGCTTCTCACAGTCCTCTGAAAGCCCCGAGAAGGATTTTCCTGACGAGTGGGTAAGCTGGGCTCTGGGAAGAGGAGTTGATTGTCTTATGATTCCCAGACTTGTAAATGATTGCGTGTTGAGCATTGAGTCAGCTCCGTGTGGGGTTACCAGTGCTTTTGTCCACGCTCTCTCCATCCTCCCCGAGCTCCTGCTGACCTTTCCCAGCCAGGATCGTGGAGGGGCATAATGTGTTTTGTTGGGCCATTGAGTGTAACTGAGCTCCTTCTTCAGAGGGTGCTGTGGACAGGGAGAAGGGGACAGAGGGGCAGTGGCCCCACCTTTGGGCTCAGCTGCCTTCACTGTGTCACACGTGTCACAGCAGAGCAGGGCAGGGTCACTTCAGGAGGGTTAATCCCTGCGGGGACCTGCTGGTGGCACAGACAGATCCCTTGTGCTGCTCTCCCTCCGTGCTGCTCTCACTGAGCACAGCTTGGAGGAGTCCTTGGAGGACACAGGAGGACACAGGAGCAGTCCTTGCTGCTGGGGCAGGGGTGACACTGGAGTCACCTCCGCAGCAATGAGTGAAGCCAACCCCTCTTTGCAAGAGCAGAACTAAATAACAAACAGATGTGCAGCCTCCTCTGTTTGCTTAAGAAGCATTGTCTTGTATCCCACAGTGCTGGCACTCTTCCTTCAGTTTTCAGGTTCCTTCTTGTGGAGTCTTCATCACTGAAGTTACTCCATTCAGGGTCATAGGAGTTACAACCTTTAGATCCTCAAGTTTTTTCCCCCTTAGCACAGAGAAGACTCAGCAGATGTGAACATTTTGGCAACTTGGAGAGGAAAATTAAAACTTGAATCCATGCCCTGTTGTGTAGGTTTGTAATGGATGAATGATCAGCCCAGAAATTTGGAGAGTTTCTACTGTTTTATTGTACTTTTTAATGAGATTTTGTCAAATTCAGTCATTGCTTACCCATATTTTTACTGGGTGACTGGAGAGCAATTTATGGGAGATATGGAGAAGAGGTATTTCAGATTAGAGAATTTCAGCTTCTATTTCTGCTTGGTTTTGTTAACTGTTCCTAAACTCCAGCCCAAGGAGAACCTTTGCAGAGAAGATCTTTGTCTCAGGGTTCAGCTGAAGATGGGGTGGTTCTAACCCTTCCAAAGCCTCCTTTTCCAGAACCACTACCCAATACTTGGATTTTAAGATATTTGAAGATAAACAAACAGTCCAGGCAAGCTTGCAGCTTCCTTTGCCTTACAAACAAGTCAGAAAAAGGCTCACGTGGGCTCTTCTGCCCCTCTGCCAGTAACTTCTGAGGGAACCTTTAACACTTTCCTTCTCAGCCGTTCAGTCTGGCAGAGTGGTCAAGGTAATGGCCATCAGATGGAACAGCAGGGAAGGTACATGAATAAAACCAAACCTTCTGCTAACGCAGCAAGCCAGCACTTCCCAATCTCCTCCTGTAATCAATCTACATCGTTAATGACTCTGAAAACAGACTGAACTGCTGGGGCTGGCACTGGGAAACTTGCATTACAAACTAACCATCTCTTATTAACCTTTCGGTGTTTCCTTCCCAACACTAATTAGAGCCAAATAAAACTACTGTTTGTGAAACTCTTAAGTTAAAATATAATTTTCAGAGAAAATATGGTAAACTCCAGAGCTCCTGTTTGCTTGGCCTTTCTTTTTAATTATGACAGGGGATGGCTGTTACTTGTTTAACAGAGGCTTACATGATTAATGCTGCAATGTTACTGTAATTAAAACAGGAAAAAAAGATATGATTGGGGCCTGTATAATTTACAGACATCTCAGCATTCTGGTGGCAGAGCTGCTCTAAGCGTTGCAAAGACGAATCATAAAAATTTATTCTAATTAAAATTGCCAGATTGACTAAACAACAGGTGACTTATATAACTTGAGCGACTTGCACTCGGGGTGAGAAATCATCTGAAATCAGTGAATTATACAAAGCTGCCTATTATTCTGCTAAATGGGAAAGTGTGTGCTTGCCATGGCAACCCGCATCAATTTTGCAGCCTCTGGAAAAGACAGGGCCCTTTATTAAAGGAATAATCAGCACAAGCAGCGTGGTGACCCCTGGCTCTGCAGGGGCAGGGGCACGGCCTGGGGGGCTTCGGGGCAGCCCCCTGGGCACAGGTGGGCACCAGCAGGTGAAACCCTGCCGTGGTACCCGGGGGGCTCAGGGGTGAGCCAGCATCTCCAGAGGGGCTGCCACCAGTTGGGTGTTGGTGTTTTCCCCTCCAAAACGTGGTGCAGTTGCATTTATATGTGCAGTACCAGTAAATTATTTGGACCTCTGTTAATTAGGCTGCAGGGAGATGTAGGGCAGGGACTGTGTCTCCCCTGGGTGCAGGGGAAGGAGCCCACAAAATATGGAGATATGGGTGAGTGTCTGAGCTGCTCCAGTTCCTGCAGATATCTGCTGAAGGGAGACACACCACTGGGTTTGTATGTAGGTTGTTTTACTAAATGATCTATGTAATAATATATAAGTCAAAACTCTGTAATAATTGGCACCAAACAGCAAAGAGAACTCGCAGCTTTTATCTGTCTTGAGGGAAGTGCTGCCACTCAAAACTCGGGAGTGCTATATTTTATTTCTCATACAGCATATATGAATGTAAGACTAGATAGTTTTAAATGGGTCACAGAATTATTAAGAAGTTTGGCAGCCTTTCCTCTGGTGCACGCAGGTACGTGGGGAGTGGGTGGGCTGGGGAGCAGGAGCGTGGGCTGTGCCAGCCTCTGGCTGGGTGTGTGGTGCCTTTGCACAGTCATTTCCCCTTCCCTCCTGCATTTAACCCCTGTGTCTGTTTGAAAATAAGTTCTTTATAGCAAGTATTATTATAGATCCGTGTTAGTCACGATGTGTATAATCACAGTACACATAAGGCGGCCCCTATTTTTGCTGAGTATCTGTAATGGTAGTGATCAGTTTCCCCACTCAGCATTAGCTCTTAGTGTTTTTATTTTTCAGCAGAAACCCTTTTTATTCCATTTTCCTCATTGTATTTCACCCTTTCCCAAGTGTGAAGAACAACTTGCTTCCTAACTGGCTTCATTGGCTGCCAGCACGTTGTGTTTCATTACCAACATCCACAGCAGGCTGGGGGTGCTGGCACATGGCAGCAGGTGACAGGCTGTCACTGCTGTGCCACCCCACCTCTGGGCAGTGACACTCACACCGGGGCAGGGCACTGGAGCTGGGGCAGGATGGGTCTGGGTGTCATAAATAGGGGAACATTCTGCGTGTGTGGAATGACTGGCTGTAGTGAAACCAGAGCTTTATCCCAAAGAAATCCTGCCTTAGCATCAGTCCCTGCAGGAAAAGGAGTTTAAATTGAACCACAGGGAAAAAAAAAAAAAGGAAAAAAGATGAAAAGCCCCCTGTCTGAATTGAAGCAATAGGAAATGAAAACTGCTGAGATACACTGTCATGTGGGTAGTGGTGCTACCAACCTTGTGCTGCAGTAATTACCTCTATGCATGCAATTTGTGCTCGGCTACGACTGATTTCCCACATCATCCGGCGCCCAGGCTATATTCAAGCAGTCCCAGCTGGAGGAAAGGATCTTGGATCGTTTGGTGAGATTTCACCACAGATGCTACCTTGCACGCCGGGAAGCGCCGCCCTGGCACACGGCCGGGGCTGTGGGGACAGTGACAGCAGGGTCCCCTGCCCAGGGACACGGGACACCACGCCCTGAGGACCTGCAGCTGGTGGGGGTGAAAGGTGAGGAGCTCCTGGCTCTTCCTGGGGAGAAGCCTTGGCTCTGCTGGGTGCGTGCTGGGGAGAGAGCAGGTTTTGTGCTTGTTCTGCGCTGTTTTATGTGAGAAATGAAAGAGCGAAGAGTGTTGGTTGGAAGTTTTCCTGAGAAGCCAAGGGAGGGGGGTGTCCTCATCTCCTGCAAACCAAAATAGGTCGAGCACTTGATTTCCTCTGACTGCTTTGGAAGTGTCAGCTTCAGTAAGGAGATGAGTTAGAGCAGGAGCTGGTGCGAGTGGAGCGCACGGCGCTGCGCGTCTGCTCGAGCACGTTCCTGTCAGCTCCTGCAGGAGGCAAAGGGCTCCCGAGCCATTTCACCCCGGAGAGGAGCTTCCCCAACTCAGCTCCCTGCGACCCTGCATGAGGAACAGCTTGGGGAGAAGTTATAAAGGGGCAGCTCTGGTGTGGGAAGAGGAGTTTGGCTGGAAACCTGAAGTTAAAGCTGTGCACAGTGGGAATTCAGGAACTGTCAGAGAAGGTGTTTTTGGGAACAGTAGCTGCATTATTGAAGGGTGTTAATAACTTTGAGGAGTGTCAGGTATACTCAGGTGTGTCTTGGAAGGTTAGTATGTGTATACTGGCCTTTGGTTTGTTTTTTACTCTGTTTACCAGTCCATCATCATCATCATCACGCAATGGTTTGGGTTGGAAGGGACTTAAGGATCATCTACTTCCAACCCCCTACAATGGGCAGGGACACCTTCCACTATCCTGTTTCTCAGAGCCCCATCCAGCCTAGCCTTGGACTTTTCCAGGAGTGAGGCACCCTCAGCTTCTCTGGGCAAGCTGTGCCAGAGTCTCACCACCTTTACAGAAAAGAATTAATTCCTAATGTCTTATCTAACCTGTGAGTCTGAAGCCATTCCCCCCTGCCCTTGCCAGCAGTCCCTTCCAGCTGTCCTGTATTGTTTTTGTGCCTGCCGCTGCTGCTCCCCAGCCCGTGTCAGGGGCAGCTGAGTGAGCAGGATGTGTGTCCTGTGCCAGGGAGCCACCCTGGGGCCCAGCAGTGCCGAGTGCCTGGCAGTGCCCCCGGGTGAGTGCCGTGCCCTGCATCTGTTCTGACAGGCAGTGCTTTTGCAGCCACTCTGGTTCGTTCTGGTCCCTCAGATGCATTGATTTGCAGACCTCTCCTCTGCAGTGCCTCTCTCGATGACAGGCCATGAAGCCTGTGATAACTCAGCAGCCTAAATTATTCAGGCAAATTGAATGTGTTTGGCTTGTTCCAAACTTTTGTTTCCTCTCAGTGCTGTCAGGAGCACAGGTAGCCCTGATGCTTGTACTGCAACTCATTCAAGTGCCAAGGAGACACAGAGAGCTCGAGTATAACTTATGTTTTACCTCGTTTGCCGCTTACTTCCACCTTGTTGTGCTCTTTCTGGGCACTTCTGTGCCTCATAAAAATGTTTATCTTGCACCTCTGGATTGCTCCCTCTGGCATGCTGCTGGGTTCTGGGAATTCTCTGCGTCATGTGGTGGAAAAGCCCCTGTAAAAATCTGAAAAGAATTCTGTGTCTGTTCCACCCTTTAGCGGAAGTATATTCACTCATGCAAAAATTTTGACCCATTAGTTATCACTGTAGGATCCAGAAACCTCATCTTAATGAAGACAAGTAATTAAAATTAACAGTTCTACCTGCAATTCCCTCATTGCCTGACCTCTGCGTTGTCAGTCTCCCTCCATTGTTACTAGGTGGATATGTTGAATTAATTCACTGTAAAAATCCACACAAGCCCTTCTTTGAGCAGCCTTGCCTTGCAAGGACTGCAGGGCTATGGCAAGATGGAGAGGAGATGCCTTGTCAGTGCAAACGTGTCCCCTGGCTTACTGGACACTGTTCTGGGATCGGTGAACAAATTGACTTTCACCTTCCAAACACGTGTCTGGAGATTTAGGGCCTCACTCAAAGCCCTTTGAATCCATCAGGATTCTTTCAGCTGAGACCACTGGGCTTGAAATAGGACCCGAGGGAGATGGCATCCTCAGGGATGTGCTCTGAACCTTGCTGGAGACATTGGTCATCTAAGCCTGGGCTCAGAAGCAAGCTGAGGGAAGAGGAGATCTCTGCTGCTGAGCATCTCCCTAATTCAGTGAACAAGACAGAGCCTTGGGAGATGGAGATTTGCCTTGGAAAATTCCAGCTGCAAATGAGATGCATGATTTTAGGAATTAGAATAATTACCCCCTGGAACAGGTTCCCAAGGGATGTGATATATTCTGTATCACTTAGAGTCTTTAAATCACATTTGCATGTTTTTCGGGAAAGCGTGCCTAGTCACTCAGAGCGAATGAAGGGCTGTGCTGGAGGAGTGACAGGGCTGAGCATGCCCTGCTTTGGGGCAGCAGGGCAGGGGATCACCTGGGCCTGCATGGGCTGAGCTCTGCAGCTCCTGCAGCACAGGCACCCCCTGGAGCAGAGCTCACCGCTGTCCCTCGGCCAGCGCTGGAATGTGCAGGAATGTGCAGAGCTGAGCAAGTAACGCCGGGATGATTCAGAAGCCAATTCCCCCAGCCAGAATCTGCCTTCTCTTTCCAAACACACGCAGTCCCTTCCTCTGAATCAGATGTCCCCAGGCGCTGAGCAATCCTGGCTGTATCAGTGTTTCCAGGACCTTCCCTCCCACCACCCCCTGAGTGATGAGAATATTTTTGTAGATCTCATTTCCTGGCCTTTCCCTTTCATCTCTCAAAACAGCAAGTAAATGAACAGCCCTTTAGTTTTTAGTTACTGCTCTGCACCCAGTGAGCTATCAGAGGCTGTTGACAGTGACTTTTCTCTTTTCCATGCTCCTGTCTGCAGGATTTGGGGAGATAATTCATTTGGTCCTGGTGCTTTGTCAACTTTCAGCAGTTGTAATTGCCTAATGATCAGTGCTGATGCTGTTGTTAAGCCTGTTAAAACTTTGTCCTGCTGAACAGCCAGACTGTGCCTGTCTCATCATGTTGTGCCTGCTGTGCTGACTGGGGCTGCCTTTGATGCTCCCACCCTGGCCCTGTCTTTGGTTCTGCTTCCCACCCACCTCAGGCGCTGCTGAGGGGATGGATGGATGCAGCAGGGTGCTGCCCACGCTGAGGAGCTGCACCTGGAGTTACAAATAGCTGAAGAGCGATCCCACAGAGAGCCAGATGCTCTCCAGGGTGAATCCCCTCTCGGCCCCAAGGAGCCTGGAGCTGGTGGTGAGGGTGGTCTGGTGCCTGTGCCCTGGTGGGGTGGGTCAGAGCAGCTCTCTGGAGGAGGCTGTCACTGGTAGAGCACTGCTGTTTAGCAACATGCTGCTATTTCTGCTTTTCCATCTCTCTTGTGCCTTTTCCACCACCATTACAGTTTTTTTAGGGCTCTAATTGGCCAATTTTCACACCACCAGCTCCGTTGCTGCTCATCCGAGGTGCCCAACTGGCTGGTGCCACCTCTCGGAGCCCCTGTCGCTCATCCTCGCCTCTTCCAAGGCTGCTTTTTAATGGCACACACTGAACATTAGTGCATTACCATCCCTTTTCCAAGAGCAGTCTCCATCCACTCTTCTCTCGTCCCCCAGTGCCTCATCCAATTTAATTAATTATACTTAGTATATTACGCATCCTGTCAAAGTTTTTCCTTTCCGAGGTTTAATGGTTTTTTAATTCTAATGCATGCTGCATGTGTAAGTGTTTCAGCAGTGAGGCGAGCGTGCAGTGGCGAGGAGGCAGCATTACAGCATGTGCTGCAGACAGCCAGGGTGGGTCCCTGTCGGGAGGCTCTGGCAGAATTGCTGCAGCCCTGAGCTGCTGCCTGCCCTCTGCATCCTCCCCGTGCTCAGGGGGACAGTCGGGCTGGTGCCACTGCAGAGGGGCACCTTTGGGGCACCCACTGGCCCCTGGTGCATCTCTGTGGAACAGGAGCCTGCTGCAGCCCGTGCTGAGCTCCACGGTAGCAGCCTGACTCTGCTCCTGGTGCTAGCTCTGAAAGCACCAGTTCCACCAGTCATTTCAGCCTTGCTTCATCCCTTTGCAGAAGGGATGTGTTGAGGATGTGGTGGGGACTGGGCTAATCAGGCAGGGCTGGCTGGGGCTGGAACCTATCGCTCTTTATTTCCCAGTGACACTTAAAAGGTTTGGTCAGGAAAGTGGTTCAGGAGGAATGACTTTGTGGGGTCTTGCACTGACTAGCTTTGGGTATTTCCAGATAAAACCTGCTCAGACTAAGAGGGTTGTGGGTTGGCGGTTGTTTTTTTCCTGCCTGTCAGTGTTGCAAAGTGCTTAGGTTTTGAAAATCCAGCTGGGCTCTGTCTGTCTGTCACACCATCACGGAGAGTAACGGTGCTGTGGTGCAATTTAGCTGACAGCCCTGTGAACTGGGGCCAGGAGCCAGCACAATCCAGCCTGACCTCGGGCAGTGCTGCAGGAGTGTGCCTCGGGAAAGCAGAGATCCTGGGAGGCTGCACTGGCAGAAGCTGGGGCAGAGCTGGAGCAGCCCATCTTGGGGAGCAGGGGCATCCCCTCTGCATTGGAGCCACAGCAAGGGGTGGGGGATGATCCCAGTGAGCTGTGCAGCCCCCAGGTGGGACTCAGAATCACTGCCCAGGTGCCCTTGGTTGGCAGCAGCTTGGCTGGGAGGGCTGGGGCTCTGGAGCTGACTGCTCTCCTTGCAGTGCTTGTGCCAGTCATGGAAATACAGTTATTTTCCTTTCCTGTTCAGCAATCTCCCTGTGGCTCTGCAGTTGACAACGCCAGGGCTCGTTCTCCATCTCACCCCCATGGCTGTGGGGCCAGCAGAGTGGGGTGGGGTGGGACAGGATGGGACCCCAGCTGGATTGCTGGAATTGAGCTTGTCCATGACTCACAGGTAGTCATTTCCCCGAGCTTATAATGAGGTTTTAGATTTAACTATTGACCTTATAGTAGTTTTACATGCATGTTTATCTGCCCTTTGGATTAATGAAGGTAAACTTAATTGCCAGAACAAAGTTTCATCTAATTAAATGGATCAGATTCTCAAACTTTGGCAATTCTGTCATGTCTTCTGTTGGCCCTGGGGCAGTGTAACCCACAGCTGGCATTTCCCTGGCATTGCTGTTGTCCCTCATTGGCGAGGAGCTGGAGCCTGCTTTGGGCCCTCTCACAGCTCCAAGGCCAAGCAGAGAGAGCAGGAGGGTCCCTGAGAGTCAGGTGCTGGGTCAGGCTGGACAAGGTAGAGCAGCTTTTGCAGACCTGTCCCTGCAGCTGTCCCAGATCCTGTGGGATTTTCTGATGCACCCACTCCCCCAGGCAAACATCTCATCGTGGCACATCCCTGTGCTTCAGAGTGAAGATCCAGCATGGAAAACCCCCATCTTCATCTGGAAAAGACTTAAAGTAGAGCAGCAGGGAGGGGATAACACTGAGCTCCAGGGTGGAGGCATGAGAGGTCAATGTCATGATGAGAGATGGCCAGCAACCAACATTTTGGTTTTTTAAGAAAAGGCGTAAAATTCCCCAGCTCTCTCTTGATGATGGGGAACGCCCCATTGTGCTGGGAAGCCTTCCAGCTCCCTCCACTCTTCAGAGCTGCACACTTTTAGAAAGTACAAAGAGCTTCTCATAATGTTTTGCCTTGTGGGTACGTCTATGATTAATTCCGTGCAAGCATTACTGGTGCAATAACAATACTGAAGGTCCTAAAACTGAAAAAGGAAACACATTTGGCTCGTACTTCATACACAATCACTTACACTTAAGCTATTGATAGTTGATTGGGATCTGTAGACTGCTGGGCTGGTGCCACTGGGTTTCTGAGCGCGTTCAATGGCTGGAACAGACAGCGAGGCTGTAGGTTTTGGCAGGCTGTGGGTCTCATTAGTCAGGCTGACTGTATCTGACACGAGAGATTCCCATCCACCAAGATGAAGCTCACTTCCCTAGGCTTTGGCTGACATCCCAACAATATTTACATGAAGGACAACAGAGGATCAGTGTTAGATTAAGGCTGTGAGTTTCCAGTAGGCAGACAGTTAAATATTCTATTGAAATACTCTTTTGATTATTTAGATAATAACAAAGTTTATGCATGTCCTTGAGAAATCTGGGGAAAGGCGGTTGTTTTATGCTAAGCATGCAAAGATGTGTTTAATCTTGATAATAGGAGTAAATTATGTATCAGCATTTATAACCTCAGCTCCTTTATTTCTCCCTCGTTGTGTGGAGCCACCAGAAACCTCGCAGGGTAGGGTGGCAGGAGGAGAGGGCAGGCAGCCTCCCCACGGCACGCTGGCCTTCACATCCCTGCAGGAGGAGGATCAGCATGGCTTGTTCTGTTTTGTCCTGGCTGAGGGAGGTGCTGGTTGGAGTGAGACATTAACCACGAGCCCCCGAGGAGAGGGCAGGGATGTGCTCTGGCAGGCACTGGCCCAGTACAGGCATCCAGAAATTGCTTCTTATCTCCCCCAACTGTAATTTCTGTTTTGCTGGATTTTTATCAGGATCGTTGAGTTGCCATTTTCTGACCGATGCCTGATTTTGAATAGGACTGAGTAATAATTTGATTTATTGCTGCCATTGGGATGTGGCTGCCTGGCTGGTCCTGCCTTACCCTCACAGAATATGTGAATTTGCTTCGTCTATGACAATAGCAGGGAGCAGTAACCTTTGGATTAATTTGTTTTAGTGACTGAAGTCCCATTAAATGGAAGGCAGCTGGTGTCAGAGGCATAAACTGCGACAAAGTTTTGCTCCCAATTGTGGGAAATGTGTTTAAACAGACTAGAAATGCTTCCATCTCTGCAGGGTATAATATACTCAAATGGTTGCATTAACATGAAAAAAGTATAAGGAAGGAAGAGTGTATTTAGGACAATCCCTCTGTATGCAGTGCTAATGAAATTGAATTCCAGTAATGAAGTCGGGGTTGTGTTCTGCGCCGTGCAGGAGCTGCTGTCAGCACTAATGGAGCAGTGCCCACGAGTGGTGGAGCACTAATGGCTGGGGATGGAAGAGGTCCATGAGAGCCCAGAGTGCTCTCCTCTCCCTGCCAGGGCTGGGTCCCACATCCCAGACCAGTTAGGATGCTAATGAGCCCTGGATGGAGCACGAGTGAGGTGAAATCCCCGCCGCTCAGGGCCCTGCACCAGCTCCACGGGCCACTTAAGAAAGGGATTAATTGGAGTTTAAATGGTGTGTTCCGCCGGCCTTCTGAAAGGGAATTAATTTTTCCTTGTGAATGAGGTGGGGATTGGCCTGCGGTCCTGCATAAAGGGGAGCAGCCAGCATTAAATTGCATTCCAGCCCATAATTCCTCCTGGGTCTGACTCTGCTGCAGCATTCCCACACGGCATTCCCACACTCCAGCTCCTTCTGGTGATCACCCTGCTTCCCATGGCTGCTCCTCATCCCAGAGGCATCACATCCCCAGAGGAAATCCTTTGCACCAAGCGTGTCCTTGCCCTGTGGCTTGCAGCTAGCCAGGCCCCCAGGTCTGCCTGGCCCTCCCTGATAAAGCAGGGACAGTTCTGCAGAGGAAAGGGGGTTATTGATGGTGATACAGGGCAGGGCAGGAGGTGAATGGGCCAGCTCTTGGCTGGTGTAAATCACTGGAGCCCTCAGCATTGCCTGGGAGCTGTCTGTGCCCGCTGGGGGACGAGCCCCCTTGCACACCTCTGCTGGCCATCCCAGAAGCACTGCCCAGGAGCTGCATGCAGCCACGGGTCCTTATCAGCAATTGCCCCATAAATTAATCTAAATGACAGCCCTTGTTTCGTTAAAATAATTCCTGTGCTTTGTCCAAGCACTGTTGACCTTCTGTGTTGGGACAGATAATCCAGGATTAAAAATACAGCGTTTTTAGCTTGCATAAATCCCAAATAATGGTGAAAGAGAGGAAAAGAAAGGCTTCTTGTTGCAGTAAAGAGCATTTGTCACTGTCCCTGGTTATTAGTATCCTCTGAGCATTGTGCAGGGGAAGCCACGCCAGGATTACATTGCTGCATTGGCTGGAGATTTCTTATTAGGAAAGGCAAGGAAGGCTCTGTAAAGCCCATAGGTCACAAATATAATACACTATTCCCCACCTCTTGTTTCCTGATATTATGTTATTAGAGGAGATAAGGGAGAGGTGCAGAGTCTTAATTTACAAGCGAATGATGAACCACAGCTGGGGACTGTTTGTGTTTTGCTGGAGCTTATTATTTTATCTGGAGTGTAATGTGGTGGATCACTGCCCCTGAGCCAGAAACAGCCACTCCTGTTGGGGTGGAGGGGCGTGGGCTCCACTGGTGTGCTGGGGGTGCTGGGTCCTGAGAAGATGAAGGTGCTGGAGTTGAAAACACCCCCCAAAGTAGCTGGAAGAGGAGTGTTAAATAATGCAGTTGTGCTTTGTCCATGAAAGATGGCTAACCATGAGTAAACAGCCACAACAGTGTTTGATCCCTTCGTGTTTACTATTTATTCATATTTATTATTCATAAATTCTGTCACAAATGTTGGGCCCGCACCACAGTGAGACATTTGCATTTTATTTTAAGTTTCATTCTCCCCCCCCACCCCCTCAGTTTCATGAACTGAGATTTAATGATTTGCTTTTCCACATTGCTCCCGTGCTGGCTCTCCCTGGTTCTCCTCGTCTTGTTTCAGGAAGAGATTTCTAACATGGAAAAGTGATATTTGAATAGATTCCCCTAAGGCAATCAATTTACTTCTAATTTGTCTGGAACTAAGCTTTTCTTTGTTGCAATGAGAAAGGATTGAAACTGCTGTAAAATTTATTAGCTTCCAGGAAGATTTTGAAATGAATTTTTTAATGATCGTGCTGTTTGCTGTACCCAGGAGCAGTGTCATCGTGATTACAGTATAATCACACGGTTGCTGAAACACCAGAATGTGGAGCTAGAGCTGGGCTCCTGCACGAGGGGACCTGTGGCACCGCCCAGGTACGGGCACTGCCCAGGAATGGGCACCACACAGGTGTGGGTGCAGCCCAGGTGTGGGTACAGCCCAGGTACTGGCACTGCCCGGGCACGGGCACCACGGCCGGCACTGCCGCAGGGCTGGGGGCTTTGGGCTGGGGCCACTGCCCTGCCCGTGCATGTCCCAGCAGCCTGGCATTCTTCAGTGCCTCTTTCTCTCCCCTCATTTCTCCTCGCTGCCCTGTAACAGCACAAGTGAGCTCTGCTTACTCACCCTGGCAGAGCTGCTCTGACACGGATTGGATTGAACCGAGCGCCTGTTTGGAAATGGAAACTCCAGGGGCCATTGTCATCGCCCAAATTGCACCTTAGATTGTGTAACAGCGCATGTCATCTGGCCATTTGTCAGGAATATTGCATTCCCAGGCACTTGCACCTTGCTACGATTTAACTTTGTCTCTTTGGCCAGCGTTGCAATTCCACTGGAGATAATTCAATTGCTGAGAGCTGAACGGGCTCCGTGCTGCTGTGCCTCAGTTGTGTGGGTGTTGGACAGGAGGATTTGTTCACCGTGGACATTCCTTAATCCCCTGTGATGAGGGAAGAGCCCGTGCTGTGTGGAGCTGGGGGCTCTTGCTGCAGTGTCCACCATGTGTCCTCTGCCAGCTCCTCCTGGGCTCTGCCTTTTGGGCATCCATCATCCATCCATCCATCCATCCATCATCCATCCATCCATCCATCCATCCATCCTGTGTCCCTGTTCTTCCAGCCAAGAGCTTGCACGGTGGGATTGGGAAGTGCTGAGGGTCTTGGCTGGGTGGGGGATTTTTGTCTCTCCCACCAGGTCTTCCTGCAGCTGCTGGTCCTTGGCAGCTGCTGCCTGGCTGAGACCACAGCAGTTGCCTTTGTGCTGGTCTTCTGAGTTGCAAGTAGAGCTCTGATTTGAAATCTGGGGCTTAACGTGGATTTTGCTTTACTTGTTGAGGAACATATTTATTCCAGAGGTGGCTGTGGATATTATGTTATTTCATAGTTGCTATGCAAGAGCTTATGTTTAATAATGGCATTTTTCCTGCCAAGTCTGATTTCAGGATGACTGCTCACCTTTTGATGAAAAGGTTTCTGCCAGGATGTTTTGTACCTGGGGAATGTTTTAGAAGTGACCCTGCCCTAAGGTGCTCTGAAACAAGGTTCTGGATGTGTGCTGGGTGAGGGCAGTCTGGCTGGAGCACGGATATTGCTGCAGTGGGACATGCACATCTGTGGTACAGCAGCTCCTGTGTAGGGCACTTGCCCTCAGGTGAGCTGCTCAGTGTGTCCCTGGGCCAGCTGGTGCCACCACGGGTGTCCCCTCATCCTGGCTGACAACAGAGCTATCCCCTCAGTGTGTGCAGTGTCCTCAGCTCCTTCAAAAGTGCAACCCAGGTCATGCCCTGGGCCATGGTGTTCTCAGTCCCATGCTCCGTGCATCCAGAACATTTTGTCCCTGCAGACTGTAACAGTTGTATTGACTAGGGCAGGTCTAGGGCTGTAGAAGAATTTCCTGTTGTTCTATTTCTGATTGTTAAAGTGGTGAAGAACGAGACAGAACAGTACAGTAATGTGAATGTGAACGTGAATGACTGTCCTGGGTGCCATCAAGGCTGGGTGAGTCAGACTGAGCTGCAAAGGGCAGCACCAGGAGCGTGCCCAGCAGCTCCCTGCCTGCCTCTGCCTGGAGCAGGAGCAGGATGCAGGGATCAGCCCTGGGGTCAGCCACGGGAGCAGCTCAGATCCTGCTGAGCATGCCTTTGGATCTGGGACAGCAGAGGAATGGTGTTCTGTGTGTCAGCAGGCCTTGCTTGAGGTGTAAAAATAGTGTTTTGTACCAGCTAGAGGGCTAAGACAGTGATGGGTGGGTAGCTGCAGATGCCCGTTCTGCCACGTTGAAGAGGCTGCTGCTGGGGGCTCTGTGCTGGTCCTTGTGTCTGCTGCCAGCTCAGGGCTGCTCTGGGCAGCCTGGACACATGTTGTCCCCGAGAGCAGGATGGTTCTGGCTGCAGGCCATGGTCTCAAAGCTGAGATGTGTGCTGAGCACAGAAGCAGAGTGACAGAATGTGCCATGGAGCTACCTGTTGTCTCAGGTCTGTGGATGATGGTGACTTATGCCCCTCTGCCTGCCAGCCTGGCCTCTTTGAGACTTGTTAGCATTCCCTTCCTCATACAAAGATTGAAACAGTCCAATTTGCTTCTCAGCTCCTTTCCTCCCTGCATTTCAGCTGCAGGTTCCAGACAAGCATTGTAATGTCCAAAGCTGATCATCTCCCTGGCAGAGAGGCACCAGGCCAGTGCCCTTTGCTGAGCTGCTCTTAAAGCACAGGTGCCTTTCTAGGCTTTGAGGAATATCCACTTGTGGTAATCAGATAAGTCCTCCAATTGTTTCTAGCTGTAAAATGTGCCAGTTGGAAATAGTGGGTCAAGGCAAGACAAACCTGCCTGTGCCCCCTCTGCAGTGAGGTTTGGCTGTGGCAGTCCCATGGATTCGGGGCTGAGCTGTGCTGCTGGGCAGGGAAGGTGAGGAGAAGCAGCTCCCAGCAGCTGACCAGCCAGCCCAGCACGCTCACAGATCCAGCTTTTCATGTTTGTGGAGAGACTGAAGTGATGTGTGCTCCAGCAACACGCCCAAGGTCACACAGCACAATAAATCAGTGTCTCATCGGGATGAGAATCCAAGATATTTCTGTAGCCCCTCCAGCCATCACCAAGTCCTCTGCTATCACAGCCAGACTACACAACTTTGTATGCCTGTAGCACCCTTTTGAAGTTAAGCTGTGGATAAATAGGGAGACAGCAATATTTTCTGGGCAATTTTTCTTTTTTTTTCTTTCTATTTTGCTCAAGTACTTGAAATTAACAGAATCAAAGTATAAGATCATGGGCTTTTAGAGCTCAGTGCTGGTTGTTCTGTGTGTAGGGCTCAGGGCATGCTTCTCTCAAGCTGCTGTAAAGGCAGCTGCCAAAACCCAGACCTCCTCCCCTCCACCCAGCCCTGTGCTCCACATCACTGGGTTGCTGCTCTGATGTAGAGAAAAAGCTGATGCTTTACCCATATATTTTTCAATTAATTGCCTTCTTCTCTTTTTTTAAAAAACCCCTTTCTTGGTGTTTTTTTTCCTTCTTTTTTTTTTAAGGTCTGCCTTTTACTCGTTTATTCTCTGTAAGTGTTAAGCTGCTCATATTTTGGTGCATTGTGTTATGTGCTGAGAATTTTTATCAGCCGCCCTAGTGCTCGCATGTGGTGGAAATACCAATGTGTCTGAGGAGCGGAGGTTATGCACACAGATGTACAGAGCGTCAGAATGGGTGGTTTGCAGGCGGAAGGGAAGGAGCCCCGGGCTGAGCTGCACCTTCCATCCCTCAGCCCGGCCCCGGCCCAGCCTGGGCTCACAGGGGTGACGGCAGTGGAGCTGCAGTGCTGCTCCCAGAGTGTGGGTTAGGGGAGGAAGGAGCCGCGTCTTGGCGTGGGGAAAGGCTGTGCTTTATGAGGGCAGCTGCAATTAGCAGCTCTTATCAAATGAGGGAAAAAGCCGAGCCTGAAAAGCAGCCAGGATCCTGCGGTGTTCGGCAGGAGCCACGGTCGGATGCTCAGCAAAGGCTGGGCATGGTGAAACTGCTGAATTTGATTTCCAGCTTCGCACTTGGCTGAGCCTGGCTGCTTCCCCGAGCCTGGGTTTGTCCATCTGTGATGTGGAGGTGAAGCTGTGCAGTCCTCTGGGAATGACTGACAGTGCAGGAATGCATGCAGGCCCTGGGCACCCGGCTCCTTGGGAAGGGTTAAACCACCAGTCCATATTTCAGCACTGTAAAGTGCTGTTGGGACGACGGCCCCAAGTCCAGAGAAGGAATCTTTATTGCTCCTGTATGAATAAAGCCCCAGCACAGGGAATGACACATTTAATCTTCAGTGGAGTGGACAATCTTGGAGATTTATAAAGCCTCTGTCTGTTGTGTGAGAGGTCAGTGGGGATTAAGCAACAAGTTAAAACACACATACACAGCAGAAGCACAGAGAACCTTCCCTCCTCCCCCTTTTCTTTCCTTCCTCTGTTCCTTTCCCCGCCTTGCAAAAAGTCAAGCTTAAATGTCACGTCAAACCAAGCTTAAAACATGGTGGCTTTTAACACTGGTCACTAAACCCAGGAACCAGTGGCTCTGAGGGCTTGACACATGGACAGCCCTGTTGTGATGGATTTGCTGCCGTCACTCCTTCTCCGGGCTCCTGTTCTGGTGGTGGCAGGTGACACACAACCAATTGGAGATTAAACTGCACTCTGCAGGGCCTTGAAACCGATGGCTGTTTGAGGTCTGGGGTAGGATCCCCTGTGCCTGGGAGGGGGCAAGGCGCAGCGCCCAGCTCGCTGTGGGCACGCCCGGCCGGGCTCCGCGTTCACCGTGCCTTGTGCTTTCTCCCCGCAGAGCAGAGCGAGGGCTTCCACTGCCGGGAGGAGTGCCGCATCCTGGGCCACTCGGACAGGTGCTGGATGCCACGCGGCGCCGTGCCCAGCCGCGCCAAGTCCCCCGAGCACGGCAGGAACGTCATCGCCCTGTCCATCGAGGCCACGGCGGTGGACGCGGAGCCTTACGCGGACTGCGGCGCCAAAAGGACCTTCGCCACCTTCGGCAAGGAGGGCAGCGAGCCCCCGGCCGAGGAGCGGCCCGCCAACCCCAAAGGCAAAAGAACGGTGGACTCGGCCGCCTGCAGCCCCAAGGTGAGCGGCGCCGTCCGCGAGGCCGGCAACGGCTGCGAGGCCGTCAGCCCCGTCACCTCGCCCCTGCACCTGAAGAGCCCCTTGTCCGGCAAGCCCTACGGTGCCGGGCACTGCGCCGGCAGCCGGGAGCCCTTTGGGAACACTGGCCCTTCCCGGCCCTCGGAGGCAGAGCCTCGAGGCGCGGACAGCGAGAGCAGCGGGCACGAGGGCAACCCGCTCCTGCAGGAACGCCGGGAAAAGGACTCGCCCGGCGCACGGAGACTAAAGGACATCGTCCTCTGAGCAGCACCCGGCGAGACCAGGATGAGGATGAGGATGAGGATGAGGATGAGGATGAGGGACCGCACGACTCCCAGCGCAGATTGTTTTTATCGCTTACCAATGGTTCACAGATTGCTGTATTTAAAAGCTTTCCCTAAATGTATTGTTTATAAACGAAGCTATCGTTAGTGTGACAATCCCACGTGTCTGAGGGCGGCAGGGGTGTGCAGCCCGAGCGGAGGAGCCGCTCCTGCGCTTTGGCCGGGAGGGTGGCGGGGGCAGAGGCCAGACCCCCCCAGTCCTCAGGAGCGCTCGGTACCCCCTCCTCGGAGTTTATATATTTTTGTATCTCAAAACGAAGATAAATTTCCATTCCTGGAGAGAATTGAGTGGCCAATTCCTTATTCGGACATCTTTAGTGAGCACCCCGGCGGTTTTGTAGTCTGGACAAAGTAGCGGCTGTTTCTTGTGTGGGACTGTTCAAAGTGACAGTCGGGTGAGTTTCAGTTCAAATTCACTCAGCACGAGGTTGTTTGTCTTCTAAGGTGTTGGTGTTTTGCTATGGACACCCCTGCATTTATGAATCCTTTTGCTGTCACATACTTATCTGTACTATTATTGTATTTGATATTGCAAATTACTGTATGTCTAGTGATGGCAAAAGGCTTTCAGGCTAAAAAAAAAGGAATAAAAAAAATATAAATCACAATCATCTCACTTAAACTTTGGGGAACCTGCAGTTTGCAGCCTCGGTGGAGCAAGCGCTTCTCCAGCCCCCACCATTGCCTGCAGCCTCCCCGGCTCCTGCAGGAAAATGACAGGGAATTATGGGAAGGCGTTTTTGGGAAAATCCTGCCTGGATTGCAATTGTCGGGTGCACTGTGCTGAACTTTTCCCCTTACCCGTTTCTTTTGCATAATTTCAAGGCAATGCATGGAAAGGTTTTTTTTTTCCACAAGTTGGTTATTTTGGTTTTTTTCCAGTTCCCAGATTTAGCTATCCCTCGCCTCCAGTCATTTCCAAGTCAAAGAGATGGAATTATTTTAAGAGATCTAAATTACCTTCTCAATTAGACACACACACTTCCCAGTCAGCGTTTCCTAGCCATGATTGCACCAAGAGGGTGTATGTGGGTATGACATCATGGCTTGGGTTTTGGACCCTTCTGATTTCTTTCTATCCCTGCATCATAAATAGGTATGGAATGAGCAATAGTGATGTTAATTTAGGGGCAGACAGGTGATATGTAACAACGCTACTAATTCAATTAATGTGCCTTCTTAATGGAGAAAAAATTAAAGCAATTCTTTATTTTTTCTCATAATTAAGGACTTTTTTCTGTGGGTACAAATCTACTCATGTAAAATTGAATTGAAAATTGAGCTACTTTAATAGCCATTTTGTAGAAGGGAGAGAGGGAAGGGATTCCACAGCTCTCTGCTCTCTTGCAGTGATGATTCCTCAGTGAGGTATGAGTAAGGTAGGAGGATTTCAGTTAGTGTTAATTATTATTATTATTATTATTATTTTTGCTATTATTATTAACCCTTCACTGAACGGATTTTTCCTACCCTCAATAATGTTTCCTAGAGTTTAAAATCGATTATGGAAGGAAAAATATATAGCTCTTGCCAATGTTTGCTGTACCAGCAAGTTGAAATTAGTGGTTTCTAGAGAAAGAGACTTTCTAGGTCTACATATCATGATAAAGTATTTGTTACTTGATTTATTTAAATGAAAAATAGCAAGAAAACAAGTTCCAGTTGTTATTATCCTCAAAATAAAATTAAACTCCAGCCATTTATTTCTTCAGGGCAGATTGATCTTGCCTGAAGCCACAGCTGGTCTGAGACAGGTCCAGAGTCAGCCTGTTCCCCCTGCCACTTGCTAGAGCCAGGAATTGGGAAAGAATCAACAAGAAAACAGTTGTCTAATGGAATTTGTGATGCTTCCCTCACTGGTGTGATGACTACCTCATTGAGCTCCCATCCCATGTGTTAACATGATGTCCTGCATCCCTCCAGAAAGCAAACTGGGGGTTTCTCCCCTCTTCTGGATTCTGAGCCCATTCTTCAGGGATATGTTGTTTCTGTTCCCGCTGTGTTTCCTGCCTGTGTACTGTTACTGCTGTCATTGATTTCTGGTTTTTTTCCCCAAATGTGTGTTTTATTATAACACAAGCAAGGAGGAGAGGGACTGGCTCGGGGCTGTTGCAGTAACTGGGTGTTCTGTGACTGTTAAGCTGAGTTTATTCTGATGTTTCCTGGTTTTGTCAGCTCTGGGAGGGTTTTTTGGGGTGGGGGCAGAACTTCTCCTGTGTGTTTGCTGAGAGACAGACCCTGCCTTGCCCTGTCTGTCAGGTGCTCTGGGCTTCACAGGGCTCCTGCATGTGGCCCCAGCATCACCCCACGCCCCTGCCAGGAGGAGACCCAGCTTCCCCATGGCCCCTGGGGACCCCCAGGTGCCCCAGCACCATCCCCAGCTCTGGAAAAGTGCTGGCTGCTAATTCCTGCCAAGCATTGCCCCCTGCCCGTGGAGCTGCCACCACCAGCCTTGTGTTTTGGATGAAAAATAGATGCTAACTGAAAAGGAAGAGAGGGTAAAAAAAAAGAAAAAATAGAAACATTTCTCTAATTTACCCAGAGGAAACGTTCCTTGCCACTCTGAATAAAAGCACAGCCGAGAAAGAATGTGAAATAATTCTGTATTAAAAGGGGGCATTAAAGAGGTCAGTAAACCCTTATGCCTCCAAGAAAATCATTTAAACACCAGTTTTCTGGGCTGACCCGGGCTGCAGTGGGGGCTGTGAGCGAGGGGCCCTTCCCTGGTGTGGCCTTGCTGTGCAGGGCCAAGGGGAGACCCAGAGAGCTGCCCTGGCTTTGCTGCCTTGGCCCTCTCCAGAGCATTTTGGTACTCCTGTCACCGTCCCTCTGTGTCACTCGAGATGAGTTCAGGCTCCTGGGCAAATTGCAGTCTCTTGGTTTTTTCCTACTTGCATCGAAACTGGCCATGCAAAAAATGTTCTGAGCTGCTGGGCGGGCAGGAAGGCTTTTTGGAAGGGTTCCAGATGTAATTATTGTGCTTTTTAATAACTTAAACCTGTCCTCAGATTTGGTTTAGGAAAAGTCGCTGGGATCTGTTGGTTTCCTTCAGGCAAACTTGCTCTGCTCCTGTTGATGCAGGAGAGCAGCAAGCACCGACGATTCTCCCCCGAGCATGACGAGGACCCCATCTGGAGCAGCTCTGGGGCTGGGGCCAGGGGCTGAGCTCTGCCCTGCTCCCTCGGGAGCCCCTGGCCTTTCCCACCCTCGAGGCTGCAGGGCTGTGCTGGGAGGGGTGGTGGAGGGCTGGGGGGCACAACTGATGGCTGGAAAAATCCCCCCCAAGCACTGTCTGCTGAGGTTGTTGCTGTTCCCTGTTTGTCGTGAGCTGGAGGTGGCCTGTGGATCACACTTTGTGCAAAAGTGAATTCCTTTCTTTTTTTTAATTTTTATTTTTCCAAACAGGAAACGAGTTGCTTTTGTGAAGAACACACTGTCTGATGAATATGTTGAAATTATTCTTCGGGGTGGGGGGGTGGGGGGGAGGGAGAGAAAAAAAAAAATCTAATTTTGAATGGAAACACATTTGTCTGTCATTGGGGAAAACTGATGGTCTTGTTGCTACAGCTGCTCTTGCAGCTCTGGGTGATCTCTGGTCCAACCTGTGAGCTGTGGTACCCGCCGGGGATCAGCCCTGCGAGGCTGAGAGGAGCTCCGCTGGTGCCAGCTGATGTTCAGCTGATCTGAGCTGGGCTGGAGCCTGCAGACCCCCTCCTCACAAAAACTGGTTCTGCTCAGCTGATCTGAGCTGGGCTGGAGCCTGCAGACCCCCTCCTCACAAAAACTGGCTCTGCTCAGCTGATCTGAGCTGGGCTGGAGCCTGCAGACCCCCTCCTCACAAAAACTGGTTCTGCTCAGCTGATCTGAGCTGGGGTGGGGTCTCCAGACCTCCTCCTCTCCTCAAAAGCTGGCTCTGCTGAGCTGATCTGAGCTGGGGTAGATCCTCCAGACCCCTCCCAGAGCCCGGATCACTCAGCTGATCTGAGCTGGGGCAGGGTCTCCAGACCCCTCCCAGAGCCTGGCTCTGCTCAGCTGATCTGAGCTAGGGTAGATCCACCAGAACCCGGCTCTGCTGAGCTGATCTGAGCTGGGGCAGGGTCTCCAGACCCCTCCCAGAGCCCGGCTCACTCAGCTGATCTGAGCTGGGGCAGGGTCTCCAGACCCCTCGCAGAGCCCGGCTCACCCAGCTGATCTGAGCTGGGGCAGGGTCTCCAGACCCCTCGCAGAGCCCGGCCCCAGCAGCAGCCGCGGCGCGGCACCGAGCGCGGTACGTCTCGTCATGGTGTCTCCGTTGCCGAGTATATGAAGAATAAATCGTTGTATATGCTGATATGTATGTTATGTACATTTTCACAGTGATTGAATCATTGTAAACAACAAAATGGAAAAAGGAAAAAAAAAAAAGAAGAATCACCATTCTGTCTATTTTATGAAGATGATAAAGCAGCTTTATTAAATTATTATGATTCTGTTTCCAAATGGTGTACCTGCCACATTGGGATTTTTTCATCTGATGAGAACTTTGTTTTCCACCTAAATGTGATTTTCTTTTCTCTGCTTTGAGCATCTAATGCATTTTAGTATTAAAGCAATTATTGAATAAAATGGAAAGTAAGTGTTTGGTTAAATATGCCTCAGAGGGTTTGCTTTGGTGGGCTCCAGGTGCTGGTCCCGCAGAAGTCAGCGCACGGCTGGGTGCCACCCCAGCCTTGTCGCTGTCCCATGGCTGGTCAGCTTTGGCACCCAAGAGGCTGCAAACCTCAGGCAGAACTTTCCTGGTCCTGAGGAGGGGTCACCACCATGCCCAGTGGTGATCAGCTGGGACAGGCAGGCTCTGAGCCCCCCTGAAACGGGGCACAGTGCTGGTCATCTGCACTGCCACCTTCACCTGCAAGGGAAACACGGCTGTGAGAGGGGTGAGCACAGGTAGGAAACGCCTCCAACACACACTTCTCCACTGAGGCATGGCAGAGAACATTTTATTTTCTGTCGTTTTTCAGGAAGGTGCTTTGGAGGAGATGATGAGGAGCATCCCCTGCCTCTGGATTAACTGGTTCATGGACCTCATTTACACACAGAGCATCCAAGCACTTCGTGGCTGCCAGGCTAAATGCTCCCACAAGGTCTCGGCTCAGTCAGGGTGACACCAAGGTGGAGCTGGAACAAGAGCAGTGGTTGGGAAGCCCTTTCCCTGGTGTGGAAGATGCTTGAGCTGCACACTGAGCATCATCCTGCCTGACAGGGACACCCAGGAGCAGAGGTCAGCTGTGGGTAACCACACCTGGGTGAGGCCCCATCCCTTCAAACCAGCAGGATCAGACCGGCCTGGGGTCAGCCTTGTGCCAGGTGTGTGTGTTGGCACGGAGAGCACAGATAGTTGTTCACAGCCAGCCCGGTGCCAGCACCTGCAGCGTGTTTGCACCCTCACTCGTGAGTCATTTGGCAGGTGGGTAAAAGGAGATAATCCAGACTGTGGGAGGGAGGCTGCTCTTTGTTTGAGGAGGTGGTTTGAGCCGGGCTGGGCGGCAGCGGTGCTGCAGGAGCAGCGCTGTGCCCGAGGAGGGACCGGGCTGCTGCAGCATCCCCAGCCTGGGACCCTGCCTGTGCCGAGCACGGAGCCGGGGCTGTGCCAGCGCCGTGGGCTCGGCTGCCAGGTAGGAGCTGAGCCTGTCGGGTCAGGAGGAGGGGACTGCCCAGGTGAGCTGCCCTGGGGCAGCGGCAGCGGGCTGGGGGTGCCCGGGCTGAGCGGGGGGCAGTGCACAGCCCCAGCGCGGGGATGGCATGGCTGGCTGGGAGATGAGCTGGGGCTGGAATCCCCCAGACGGAAGGTTCTTCTCGTGGCATCCCAGACGGAAGGTTCTCGTGGCATCCCGGACAGGTTTTCCTCAGCATCCCACCCGCAGCCTGCCGGACCCGCGGGTGCTGCGTTTGCTCCTGATTTGGCCGCCTGGAGGAGCTGCCCAGGTGAGCTGCCCTGGGGCAGCGGCAGCGGGCTGGGGGTGCCTGGGCTGAGCGGGGGCATTGCACAGCCCCAGCGCGGGGATGGCATGGCTGGCTGGGAGATGAGCTGGGGCTGGAATCCCCCAGAAGACGGAAGGTTCTCGTGGCATCCCGGACAGGTTTTCCTCAGCATCCCACCCGCAGCCTGCCGGACCCGCGGGTGCTGCGTTTGCTCCTGATTTGGCCGCCTCCCTCCTGTCGCTGTGCTGGCTGGGGGATTGGCGGTGGCAGGCTGCAGCCGTGTCCCCGGGCCGCTGTCCCTGTCCCCCGTGCCGAGGCTCGCTGTCCGGGCAGGGCTGAGCGCCTGGAGCCGCTGGCCCCGGGATGCGCTGGATCTCGGTGCGGGGAGCGGGGGAAGGATGCCGGGGTGCAGCGAGCCCTGGCAGCGCCTGGCACCGGGGGCTGTGGCCAGGGCTGTGCGTGGCTCTGTTCTGTGCCGCCGCTGATACCGGAGCTGCTCTAGGGACCGGCGGCATCCATCCCGTGGACAGAGCTTCTAGGGGTCCTGTAGGGCACCCCGAGGTAGAGACCCCTCACCCTGCTGTGCCCCTGGAGTGAGGGGCTCAGCGTGAGGACCAGCTTGTGAAGCCAGTGAGAGATAAATTAGCAAAGAAAGCAGGCAAGCTTCAGAGCCATGGATCTCGTTCCTGTTTCTTCTGGACATTATTCTATATTACATTTGATGTTAAACTGGAATAGCTATATAGAGCCAAATTGGATTAAGAAGCAATGACTTATTGTACACTCTGACTGTTAAGCCCACAAAGACAAGAATAAATAAATTGGAGGAATCAAAGGCATGAAAGCATAAAGCAAAAACATATATAACATATCTCTGTTTGAAGCAGGGCTCTGCTCAGGGCTTGTCGTGGGCCCAGAGGGGCAAGTGATGGTCCCTGTTCTGCTTTTGTGTTGTCTGGATCCAGGTTGTGCTCCCGTGTCTGGTGCTGGACCAGCTGCCTGCTTGCCTTGAGCAGGAACCAGCATCCAACAGCCCCAGCGGGCTTCCCCTTGTTTAACTTGCAGCTGTTTTTTGTTTTGTGTGGTTGTCCTTTCCTTCTGAGCGTGATGTAAGCGAGCGTCCCCAAAGAGCCGTGGCAGAACAAACACAGCAGGTGCACAATTGCAGAGCTCACCTCTGCTGCCACACGCGGCCCTGCAGCAGGGATGGCTCTTTGGGGACAAACCCTGGCCTTTGGGGCAGCCACCACGCTGCTGGCAGGGGTGTCTGGGCAGCTTCTGTGGGGACATGGCTGCGATGTGCTGTGCTGCAGAGTGATCAGTCACTGCAGCCCAGCCTGGAAAATAAAACAGCCCAAGAAAGCAGCACTGTGGTGCTGCTGTGGAAAACCCAGCCCTGGCAGTTTCCATTAATACAGATAAAAAATTGAGACACAGGGCAAACAATATTAACCCCATCACTGATCAAGCTTAAAAGCTTTTCCCAAGAAAAATTGTCTCTGGGTTGCAGTTAAATAATGGGCAGGGGGTGGCTGCCTGCAGAAGCCTCTGCCGTGGTGGTGCTGGCAGGTGCTCCTGGCCAGGGCAAGGGAAGGTGGCTGGGATGGCAGCAGAGGGTCAAACACCAGGCTGATCCTTGCAAAGCTTTAGGACACAAGAAGCTCCAAGTGCTCTGTGCTTTGGGGAAAATGGCACAGAAGCAGATCATCAGCCTTGGCAGAGGCCAATCTACGCTGCCTGAGGGTGATAAATTGTCTTCCAAGGCAAAAATAAAAAGGAATTATGATAATAAAACCTCCAAGAGAGAAGCTTAGTGTGAGCGTTTTCAGCTTCCCAGGCAGGAGGAATGGAGGCTGGCTGGTGGCAGCTCATATCCCCAAGCGTGGAGGTAACAGGGGCAGGGACTGCCTGTGCCCCTCACCTGTGCCAGCCTTGGTGGGTGTGAGAATCATGAATGTCAGAATCAGAATCCCTGCTCCTCTCCCTCTGTGCCCATGAGGAGAGCAGGCAGCAACAGGGTTGTTTTGACTGAGAAAGGGAAAATGAGCAAACAACATTCTCCAGGTTCTTTTTTTCCTTTCATTCCTATCTCTCCTGATAAGGAAAGAACCTTTTTTTCTAAACTCCCCTCTCTGTGTCCGCTGCACACCAGCTCAAAGGCTGTTCTTTACGTATTTGATTCTCTGTAACATTGATCTTATTCTCTTTGGAGGAGTTAGGTTTAAATCACAGGATGAAATTCTGGCCACAGTGAATCAATAACAAATCTCCGATCAACCTCAGCCTGGGGTAGAGACCTTGGCCATGGAACTCAGGTTCCCTGCTTCCCAATGGGACGTGTCATCTATTGATGGAGGACATTCTTTCCTTGCTCAGCCAGCGAGTCCCAAGGTCTCCATTAGAGAACTCTGGTTCTTCCTGCTCCAGCCCTTTGCTTGGGACTGAGAAAAGGGATCGAGTCTCCAGCTCTGAATTCCAGGGGGAAGCCTCCAGCCTGCTGCCATTTGCCTTCCTGTGGTTCACTCTCCACCTCTGTGGTGTGTGAAGCACAGCACAGAGTGGCTGGGTGAGGCAGGAGCTTTGCTCAGCTAGTGAGCTCTGGCTCTCCACCATCCCTCCTCCATCGTTAGTCCCAGTCCCCAAACCCCAGCACGGCTCTGCATCCTGCAGTGCCTCATCCCTGGCTGCTGGCAGAGGGAAGCTGGCCAGCACTGACACTCACAGCCATTCTGAGAGGGTCTCCCAGGCATAAAAAAAGAATGTTTTCCTATTTTAATATGTATATATATTTTGTTGTTTTTGTTTTTAGTTTTTAATTCCTTCTTGCAGCTATAGTAAATTCATCCACCTCCTTGAAGGTGACGGGGGCTGCCTGGACAGCCACGAGCAGGATGCTGCCCCTGGCAGGGCAAGGGTCACCCTGGGTCCCTCAGCAGTGCTGGGCGGGGTGGTGGCGGGGCTGTCCCCCTCCTCGGCGGGGCTGTCCCCCCCCTCGGCGGGGCTGTCCCCCCCCTCGGCGGGGCTGTCCCCACCTCGGCGGGGCTCTCTCCCTCCCCGCTGCCGGCGAGGGAAGATCCCCCGAGGCAGACGGTGCAGCAAAGCTGTGTCTTTATCGGGCGGTACCGCTGGTGTTCAGCTGCTTTTGAAGTCTCCGAAGAGAGCTGGGGTGTTTCTTGATCTGCTCTTAAATAAGTCATTGGCGCTGCTGTTAGCTCGCATTAGGCACGGGGGATGCGGGATCCTGCCCGCCCGGCTCGCAGCCCTGGGCCAGCCTCGGGAGCACATTCGGGCTGCTCAATATTTGATGGGAGAAGTTGATTTTAGCCTGAGCCTGAATCGCTGTGCCTCCACGGGGCTGTTAGTCGGAGGAGCAGCCTCGGATGGCTCGGTGCTGTTGCTGCACCGCGGTTTCCCATTTCCATCCCTGCGCGCCCCTGGCAGTGCCCGCAGAGCAGGTCCCTGGCAGCTCCCTGCCCTCCCTACCCATGCCCACACCTGCTGGCCATCGCATCCCTGCCCAAAGCCCCTACCGAGGCTGCTTCCTGCTCGAACGCCCCGTCCTTCACACCCAGATACCTTTTCCTTTTTCTTTTCCCGGTCCTTTGGTTGTGCTGAGCGGTGGAAGGAGGAGGGCTTGGGAGGCTGAAGCAGTGCCCATGTCCGGGAGGTATTCAGTGCTAACAGAAACATTGACAGGTCAGACTGTGTTTCTTAAATGCGCCTTTTTCACTTTTGCTCGCTCCCCCTGGACTCTCTTCCCACCAGCAGCACCTTTAGCATTTATCTCATTCGAGTCCTCTAAGCAAATCTTATCTCTACATTTATTGCATCTTTGGGAATAGTAATTTTCAAGTCAGCTTTCACATTACTCCATATTTGTTACTAGTCCTCTGTCGAGGGAAAACCTGGCTCTTTATTAGTTCTCTGCCTGATACAAAA
Organism: Passer montanus; assembly: GCF_014805655.1. NCBI lineage: Eukaryota > Metazoa > Chordata > Aves > Passeriformes > Passeridae > Passer > Passer montanus. Next base: position 1,006,774 of record NW_024369818.1, read on the forward strand.
TATTTAATTTGAACAGAAACCACCAGGAGAGAGATACATATTGCTTTTCATAACCAAAGTGTCAACATCTTGACCAGACTGTAGCTGAAGCAATCTTTACCATATGGTGGATTTTTATACTTGAACGTCACATCTGCATCCCCGCTGCCTCTCCTTTCATTCCGGAGATGCTGTGCTGGTGATAAAAGGCGCTGTCTCCGTGTCCTTCCACAACACAATCACAAAAGGACCCCTCAGCAGATAAGGAACTAAACCAGAGATACAATAGCTGTGGCTTCCCACTGGCTTTCTGCTCAATAGCTTTCTGCTATGCAGTTCACACACAAAAAATTTTGCCAAAAATATTTTTTTTGTCTGCTCCACAAAAAAAAAAAAAAAAAAAAAAAAAAAAAAAAAAAGGAAAAGAAGAAAAAGAATAGCAATGAAGGAGCATGTGTTGGGAAAATAAGCCCCAGTAAATCCCAGGGAGGGCATGGCTGCAGAACATGCTGAGAGTAGCGACTGGAAGTGGGCTGAAACAAGATGAAACCTTTTTTTTTCCCCCCCAGATTCCTGGTAAATGGGATGCTCCCCACAGCTTCACTGAAGCTTGGGGGCCTTCAGAGTATTCAGACTTGGTTTTTGGGAAAACGGGGCTGTGCTGGTGTTGAGTTTTATTGCAAGGTAATGCAGAAATGTGTATTAGCCGCTGCTGGATCCTGGTAGGAACAGGCTGTAGGAAGTTCCTCGCTGGACCGCGTGTCCAGAGGCCAGTGCAGCGGGGAAGGAGCTGTGTGCAGCTGTCACTGAGCAGGGGCAGAGGCTGTGCACGGCCTCTGCTGAGCCAGGGCCATGCTGAAAGAGCTCCAACCTCACCTCTGGCTTCTGCCTGCCCAGCCACTGCCTGCGTGCTGCTCCCCAGCTCTCCTGTGCTGCTCCCCAGCTCTCCTGTGCTTCTCCCCCAGCTCCTGAAGGATGCCAGGAGCTTTGTTCCTTGGAGAGTGATGTGGGCATCAGACCCCTTCCTGGCAACTGGGTTTCTTGGCATGCTGTCCAAATTGGCTACAGATGCCTGGTTTTGTTGTAGTGAGGAGGCAAAGGCTCTGCTGCCAGCTCTTCCCCCCTCTCACCTGGGCTGGGCTCCGACCGCACCGCGCCTCACAACGGATATTTTCACTCTGCATCTCCTTAGCCTCCTGTCTGCCCTCTTTCCCACCCCTGGGGCCTCGTGTTTTGCCGCTGGCCTTCCCACACTGCTTTCCACATCCCTGCTTTGCAGAGCCTGCGGGCTTTGCTTGGGTGCAAGGAGTCCAGGGTTGGGCTCCGTGCTTGGCACGTGCCCCAAACGCTTGCCTCAGCATTTTGCATGCCGCAGAGGGTTTTATTGTATTGCTTTAATGGGAAGTCATGCAGCTCTGAACCCCAAATACACAGCTCTGTAAGAGTAGTGGCTGGAGGAATCCGCAGATAATTCAGTCCTGCCTCCCTTAAGTGAAATAGGATGTTAATACAATACAGTGGAGAATCGCTAATACAATCCTATTTTTATACCAGCACTTTCATGTCATATTAGAAGAAGATTCGACTTTTAGATCTTTTTTAGCAATTTAGCACAGTGAGGATTTCATTATACTGACAGAACTATTGACAAAAAGAAACACATTAGAATTGGGAGGATAATGGTCCTGGGGAAGAGGAAGTTTTGCAAGGCTTTTCATTTAAAACTGGACTGGGCAAAGTAACAGGCACTGTGCTGAGGGGAATAATCCTGCATTAGCAAAGGGGTGGACTGGCTGACCTTTTAAGTCTTGTCACAGACTAATAGAAGTCAGAGATGGAAGAGACTTTTAGGTCACATCAAACACTTCTTCCAACCTGGCGCAAGATTATTTCTCGATATATTTGATGGTGTTTTTTTCCACTTCTAAAAGTTCCAAGTCACGAAGCTTTGTCTCCTAAGGAGCCTTTCTCACACTGTTTTACCCAGTAAGCGTGCGCTTAACTTTGCGCACTATCATTAATTCCCCTGAATTAAAGTTGTTAAATCCTGCCGAGACTTAAATTGGATTACTCTCAGCCTGCAAAGTTAAGCACCTGCATAAGACTCTGCAAGAGGGAGGTTTAACAGATCTTAGCGTTAAGTTCTTCTCACTTTTCCACCTTAATCTTTATTTTGCTTCACAGTCCTGTCACCTTTCCCTTGCCTGGTTCAGCTCAGCCTCTCCTCCTCCCTCCTCCTGATGCGCTGACAGTTCTCACCTTCCCCGCGGTCTGAGATCTCCTCCCCAGCCTGGCTGTGGCTCTGCAGGCTGCTGAGACACGGGGAGCTGCCTTGCCAGCAGCAGCGTGGTTTCTGGCACTGGGTTTAACCTGGGACAGCCTTGCTGCAGTGAACAATTAGTGTTTCTGGCACCCCCTGCTCCACGGTACAGCTTTGGAGCAAGAGGAGAGGGAAGCACGGGATGGGTGGTGAACCTCGCTCGCTGTAGGTCTGTGACAAGAGGAGGAGAAACTTTCCTGTTCCATCTGCTCCCAGTCTCCTCCACTAGGTACCCGCTTTCCACACCGAGAGCAGATGTTCCTGCTGGAAATAGGCTTGCCTTCTGAAGCTGGAGCCATCACTTTGCATTAGAGCCTGCAAGCCTGCTTTCTGCCTTATAGTGCTTTCCCTGCTGACAGGGTGTGAGGCACAAAACATTTTAAATGAAGATCTTTACAATTGTGAACATGCTGCAATAAATATTAATGCTGGCTTGTGAAACGGCGAGCCAGCAGTTCCTGCAGGGGCTGGGGTGCCTCTCCTTGGGTGACACACGGCAGCTGGGTGCCCTCTGTGCTCCTGCTGCCCCTTGTCCTGCTGCCCAGGGGCCGTGCTCCCTGCTGCTGTGCCCCTCCTGCCACCTCTCGGGACTGCAGCACCAGAGGTTTGTAGGGAGGGCTCCGAGCTGCTCCAGCTGGCTCTGGGCATTCTCTGTGTGAGCCCTCCAGGAGGGTTGGAGGGCTGCCCTGCAGTGCCCACTTCAACCCAGCCTCTGTTCAATCACCTCAAAGGACAGACAAGAGCCCTGTGTAACCTGGTTCTGGGGGTGCAGATGAGCATTAATGGAATTGTTATCACTGAATGAAAGGCTCCTCAGAGGGTGACCTGCTGCTGTTAATTAATGTATTACATTAATATGATGGGGGTGTGAATAGGCCAACCAAAGCACATGCCCAGGTTCAGTTGTTCCCCTGGTGAGCTCTGGGGCAGTGAGCAGAGCCTGTCCAGGCTCCAGCCCAGCTCTCTGGCTGCCTCTTGCCTGCTGAATAGCCATGTATTGTCCAGGCAGGAGGTGGATTTTCAGCCGAGACAAAAGCAAGACAAGTTCCTTTTTGAGATTTTAAGCTTGAGTTCATCCAGAGGAGACAATTTACTTCTCTTTGTTGTTTCCAGCATCATTCATCCCTTCTGTTTGTGCTCTGTAGACGCTGAGCCTGGGATATCATGTGAAAGAAGTTTCTCTTTCAGGATCTTTGATGTTAGGTTTGTTATATGTATATTTGAAAAGTACTTCTGCAGTGACAAAGCTCGGCACTGCTCCTGCTGGGCTGATGTGTGTGTGAACCTTTCCAGTGAGTGGCAGTGATTAATCCAGCAGCACCATGTGCTTTTGTTGCTGCACCTCTCCCGGCGTGGACAGAGCAGCAGCACTTGGGTTTGGGCTGGTGACAAGGGGGATGGAGTGGTTTTCCTCGTCCTCAGGTGTGGAGGAGTTTGGGGTGGGGCACTGCTGTGCCCTCCATGGCCTGCCAGGGCTGCTGGGGACAGATGGGCTCCTGCCCTGTTGTCCAGGGGGATTCCAGCCCTGTGTGTGAAATGCTGCAGGGCCCCTGATGAGCCTGTGAAGATGGGCTGACTTGTGCAGTATGCTGATTTCAAACAAAAAAAAGCTCTGCAGGTGGCTGCCCCCAAGCAGGAGGGCTCAGCTGAGGCTGGGTCTGAACCCTCCCTCAAACAGCTGCCCTGCAGAGCACAGCTGGAGCACTTCCCAGCTCTGTCAGGGTGCCGTTCACTCCAGGTTTGCTCTTTAGCACCTTGCCACCCGTGAGCAGAGCAGAGCAGAGGGTGCCTGTGCCAGGCCAGGGCTCAGCTCTGTGCTCAGCCAGTAGCACGTTCTGGGAGAAGGTCTTGGAAACAGCTTTCCTACAGCAGAGCCTGCTGCCTTCCAGCAGGGAGAGACACGGGATGCCCCGAGCCAGGGATGGCAGCCAGGCCTGCTGGCCAGCTGCTGCACTCCCCTGTTTGTGTGTTGTCTCTTTTGGAGCAGCTCGTGCCCTTGGCTGCCGCAACATCTGGTGGTAATAAACAGTGCCATGTCATCGTGCTCTGCGTGGAAAAGGGTTTCCTTTTCTTCCAGTTTGAATTTACTCGTTGTGCCACCGGTGGTAATTGGTGGGGTGTTCTTTCTGCCACAGCCTGTGGTGCTGTGGAAGACCTGACACCCATGGGGACGTGCTGAGTGCAAGGAGCAGGCCAAGGCACCCAGCATGGGGCCCTGCCAGGCTCTGTGTCCCTGTTAGATGGGGCTGAAATCTGCTTTTGTTTGCTGGATGCTACATAAATAAAATCCAGATCTGTCACATTTGCTGCTAATTGGCTTGCAAGGGCTGCTTGTTTGAATTGTGGAGCTCTCACAGAAATGGGTGACCTTTGGCAGCACTAATGTTTCCAGAGAAATCCCCAAAGCTCCGTGCCTTCCGTCACTCCTGCTGTGAAAATCTGCTGAGAGGAGCTGCTCCCCTGCTCTCCCATGCCTTCCCCCACTCCCCTGCTCTCTCCAGCCTTCCCCCTCTCCCGTTCTCCCATGCCTTCCCCACCACTGCACTCAGCTCCTCTTCATTGACACATGCCAGGAATGCTGCTCGTTAATTAACAACAAGTTAATTAATGAGAAGCAAAAGTCCAGCGCTCAGAGTTGTTAAGAAAGGGCACTGAAGAAAACCTTCTCAACTTTTTTGGCTTCTGGGCTGTTTCTGAGGCAGCACTCAGGGTGCTGGCACATCTGTAGGTGTTTCCCGGGCTGGAGAGGAGCAAGAATTTCCCTGCAGGAGAGAATCCTGATGTGGCTTGGATTGTGATCTGCAGAGGATCTGATGTGGAAGGCAGTGTGCTGCCCAGCCCTGTGCTGAGCCAGCTGCACTGCTCTGTGGGATGGGGCTGGCTGCCTCTGGAGCAGCCTGGCTCTGTCATCCCATGGGGCTGGATTTTGTAGCTTTGGGGTTTTTGCTGGTTCAGCTGCTTGACTCAGCTCAGCAACCCACCAGCTAAGAGCAGGGTGAGCAGTGGAGTGGGTTGGCACCCTAAACCTGCCCCATAACACCCTAAACTTCCATGGAGCTGCCTGGAGCTCAGCAGCATTTGTGCTTTTTCCCTAGCAGAGTAGCTTTCTACTTCTTTCCCATCTGTCCTTGCAATGTCTCTTCTTATTCTTCCTTTATTTGTATTGATTTGAGTTCACTGGAACCTGGATTGCTGGGTGTGTAAATTGCTGGAGTCTGGCTCTCCCTCCCGTGTGCTCTGACCCGGGGTGTAACCCCCAAAACAAAACCCCCTGCTGGGTCAAGCCCCCATGCCAGCCCATCTGTCGTGTCCCTCCATGCTTGCACGTTGTCCCGAAGCGGCCCTGGCTCTGCTGCTGGCAGGGGTTTTGGGTGATGCCTGCTCAGCCCTGCTGCTCGTGCTCTCAGTGAGCAGCCTAACCATGGTGATTTACATGGCAACCCGATGAGGCCTGGCATCTCAGTGCCTTTATGCATTTAGCGCCATCAGCTCCCGTGTAATTTAATTGTCTGTGTTTTAAACATAAATCAGCAAACTGTGGGCTGGAGCAGAGCAAACTCCTCACTGGGCACGGAGGCTTCTCCTGCTGCCTGCCCCTCGGGCGAGACACGGCCGTGCTGGTGTCCCTGCTCCTCAGGGATGCTCCAGCAGGAAAGGGGGGCTCTGGGGGCTTCAGGGGGGCTCTGGGGGCTTCAGGGGGCTGTGGGTGTTCCACCTGGATGAGCCTCCCTTCGGGGCTCTGGTGTAGGTCAGCGTGGAGTCCTGGCAGCGCTCAGCCTCGGAGGTGTTCCTGCATCCCCCCAAAGCCCCTCGGAATGTGGCACCTCCTGGACTCCCCTTCCAGCCGGTTTCTGTTTGCACTTGGCCAAGGGGCTCAGAATTCATTAGGCACTGTGACTAACAGTTGTGACTCAAGCAGCCTCGTTTCCTGAGGAAATTGGGCTAAGTGCTTCCCCACAAGTTCACAGGGAGCCGTTCCTCTCAGCAAGGCTTTGATCACCCAGTGTCAACATCTGGGCAAGATGGTGTTTGGGTTTCACTGCCTGTCTGTGTGCTGCACTCCCTGGTTGGAGCAGGGTGAGAGCAGCACCGGGGGCCTGGGGAGAAGGTGCCAGCAGAGTGGGAATGGGAGCGAGGATGTGCTAACTGGGCAGTGTTTGGGCTGGGGGACAGGCTGCTCCTGCACTGCCCTTCCTGCTGGCTCCGGGGGTTCTGCGGCAGATTCCCAGTGCCACAGCTGTGTCCCTGCGAGTGGTGCTGGGAAGCAGAGCCAAAATCCTCCAGGGTGCTTGGCCCCGCTGTCCTTGCCTGCCTGGGAAGCGCTGTGCTGGCCAAGGCCGCCGGCTCCTGTGGCAGCCAAGGCCAGGGATGAGCTGCCTGTCCCTGCCAGGTCCCTGGAGCACACAGGGTGTGAGCCCACGCTGGGCGAGCCACAGCTGCAGGCTCGGCCAGCCAAGGTGATGCTTTTCCCAGACATCCCCCCGTGTGTCCTGCCTTCGGTCCAGCACAGGCACTGCGAGGGTGGGAGGGGAACTGGGATGGAGCTGCTTGTGTGGCCAGCATCCCCTTGGACTTCTCTCACACTCCCTTCTTCACCCCTGGCCTGCCTTCCCTCACCCCTCTCCAGCCCACAGCAAATATCAGTGCTGCTTTACCCTTCTTTTGCACTCTTCCACAAAGAGTTTTGCAAGCTCTTTGGAACGTACAAATCCTCCCATGCAGGGTAAATCAAGGACCAGAGGGAGGTAAAAAATAACATAGGGAAAAAAATAAACCTCCCACTGCCAGGTCTTAGCAGATGTATGTCAGGGTACGTGTTACACTGGAGCTGCAGCAGTAAGGAGCTTCTTTACACCAGCTTTTTGCAAGCCTTTTTGTATGCGAGTGCTCCCTGTGGGTAAAGCAGCTTCCCAGAGCAGTTATCTCCTGCAGCAGCCTCACCTCCACGCCCGGCCGGGGCAGTGGGGCTGGCAGGGTCACGGCTGGGCAGGTCCTGCAGACAGGGCTGTCTCGGAGGGAGCCTGCCTCTGGGAGCAGTGTGTGCAGCTCATTTCCATGGGTAATTCAGCCCCGTGGTTTTCCCTGGAGCAGGTTGGTGTTTTGGGATGCATCAGGTGAGCCAGGCAATGAGCGTTCCCACAAACACCTCAGTGGGCTGGGGCCGGGAGGGCACAGGGTGGCTGGGGGCAATTCATTCCCTTAAGGACACCCACAGTCTGCAGGTTGAACAGAAAATCATCTATTTTCGTGTGCTGGGTTTCTGCCCATGGAAAGTCTTGTCTCCTGTCCTTAGCACAGAGCAGGAGCACGTGGCTTGAGCAGAGTCGCTCTGACTCCCAGGATGGGCTGCAGGTGTGGGAGCAGACCTGTGCCACAAACCCTCCTCTTGCTGGGGCTCTGCAGCCTAGGGGATGCTGGGCAGCTGGAGCCAGCCTGGCAGGGCTGTGCTGGGCACAGGCACTGGCAGCAGAAGGATTATCCCTGGCAGCAGTGGGGCTGGAGCCCTTGTGGAGGCAGCAGTAGGGCCAAAGGACATGGCACTGGGCTCTGTAGAGACACTTATGGCTCCAGAGAGAGAGTGATGCACCCCCGACAGACAGAGCTGCCAGGCACACTTACAGCTGCTCGTGACCTGAGCTGGCTGTGGCTGAGGGATGCTCTGAGCCTGTCTCACCTCCCAAACAGAGCCTTTGCTGCGTGGTCAGGCCCTTGGAGCACAGGGAGGGTGGTGGGCACGGCCACCCACACAGCCCTGCTGCTCCTGGAGCCCGGGCATGCAGCAGGAAACACTGCCAGGCTCGCTGCCCTTCTCATCCAGCAGCTCCTGGATAATTTACGAGCAGCCTCCGCTGTATGAATATTTCCCATAATGAACGTCAGGCTCATTTTCACATTTTTCTTCTGCTCTGTTTGTTTTATTTGTCTTTATCATGCGAGAGCCACTCTTTGCCTCCTGCCTAGCCATGTCCCTGCCAGGCCGTGTCCCTGTGGCTTTGCTGGCTCCTTTCAGAGGTCAGGCTGGGCTCACCATGGCACGGACGGTGTGGGGCAGGGACAGCAGCAAAGGGAAGCAAAGAACCCTCTCCAAAAGGCTGGGGAGGAAGGCAGGTGGCCAGTGAGCATCAAGCAGCAGGACAAAGGGCTGGGAGCAATGGGAGCTCCTGGGAGCACAGACTCGCCACTCTTGTTATGCCCCCTGTGCCCAGAGTCACCCAGGGCTGCCAAAAGGGAGATTTTATCTCCCAGTGGCTCTGGAATGGTGCTGGAGGCTGCTCATGCAGCCAGGGAGCAGGTCCCCAGCGAGAGGGAAGGAATAAGGTGCCATTCAGGCATTTCACTGGGAAACCTTCCTGAGCTTCTCCTGGCCTAGGTGGGACCGTGCTAAGCTCGGAGGGTGGAGAAACGTGTGCCTGGTGAAAGATGAAACTGCCAGCAGTGAAGTAGAGAAAATAAACCTCTTAGGCAGATGAATTCCGCAGGTCAGGCATCGGCTGCCGGCAAATGGAGAGCTAATGACTTGGTTTTTGTCATGTACCAGGCATAACTATTCCAGGAGCTGCCAGCACGCAGGTGGAGGGCAGGGGCAGGCTTTATCTTAGCACACTCATATTTAAAGGTGCTGCTGTGTGATTATGTCAATTTCTGCTGCTTTTTCCACTCATCTATCACTCTGTGATGAGCATCTGTTTGTGTCAGAACAAGGAGCTGTTGACAGCACTCGAGCCGAGCTGCTTTGACCTGCACTTCACGGTGCACAAAGACTTTGCTCTCATGGTGATTAGCTCTGTGGTGCAATATTAGGCTCTGTCTCCCTCCTTCCGTGCCTTTTGCAGAGTCTGTTGGGTGAGGAGCTTCAAAGAGCCTTGCTGGAGGGTCCTGAGGCTGTCTGACTCAGATCTGCTGCTGCCCTCGTTCCTCCCGAGCAGGAAATCTTCTGACTCAGAATGAGTCCATCAGAAACAGAGGGAGAAGAGATGCAGGGGAGATTCCCGGGTGAAACAGGAGCCCTGGGCTGTGCAGTGCTGCTCTGGGTGGGATTGGGTGTTTATGGTGCACTGGCAATGCCACGAGTGAGGGGAACATGGGGGCAAGGCCCAGGAGGTGCCTGCAGGAGGCTCGGGGTCACCAGGACTCCTCTCTCTGCCTCTCGCTGGCTGCTGCTCTCTCCATCCTGCACAGCAGCAGCTGTGCTCCCTTCTGAGCACTGAAATAGCTGGGAAAGAAACCCAGGAGCTCCCAGGCTGTGGAGGGAAACTGCTCAGTGCTCGAGGGTCCTGCTGAGCTGTTCCATGGACTCTCCCATAGATGGGGATAGTATTTTTCCTAGAAGGAGACAGTATTTTTCCTACACCCAAACCCCTTGATTTCACACTCTTTGGGACTCCAGCTTTCTGGAAACATTTGTGAAGTGTCTTGTATGACCCAAAAGATCTTTGGGCTTTGCCATTGTCACCTGAGCTCTGCTGCCACACGGAGCAGAGCAGAGGGTGCCCATGGGCTGAGCACTGACAGACCCAGAACCTGAGCTTCAGCACAGATTTTTGGCTTGGGCATCACGCAGTGGCCAATCTTCCCCCACTTATGTGTGACCAGAGAATTAGTCTCATCTCTTCCCAGCTCTTTGGTAGAAATCTGAGAGGGAAAGCCTTTCCTTCCATCCTTTTTCTTTGATAATTAATTAAATAAATAGAATCCCTGAGCAAATGAAATGTCATTTCCCATTCAGGCAAATACATTTGGGTTAGAAATCTAGGTCAGAATGTAAATTATCTTGCTGCCTTCTTGAAGGTGAAGTCCCTGAAATGCACTCCATTTAACTGAAATTGGGGATTTCCCAGTTTTTGCAAGCACTTTATTTTCCTTCTAATGAATACAAGGAAAAAACTTTTCTGAAACTGCCAGGGGATACAATCTACCCCGAATGGCTATAATATTGTACAATAAAATAAACCTTAACACCACATTCCTTATGCTCTTAGAGGCTCTATTTTGGGCACGACATGTAAGGTGTTAAATTTGGTGGAAAATCTGACCAGAAGTCAGAAAATCAGTTGTATTTTTTCAAGGCTGCTGCTTGACAAAGAGACTTTGTGCATTTTAGTGGTGCCATGGAGAACAGAGACCCTCCCCGTGCCAAGGTGTGAGCATGAGGGACAGCTGCATGGGGAGGAGGAGTGAGAGGGACTTTTTCCCAGTGCTCCCATCCCCTGGGCACTGCTCTCCCAGCCTGCCCAGTTTAGCTGTACACGAACCACTGGTGGAAAGGAACACACAAATTCAGTCTTGTGGTTGACAGGGAAAGACAAACTTCCAGTATTACACTGGGCTGAGACCATTTGGGCAGCAAAAACCACACTAGCACTGTAAATTATTTGTCAGGAGGTGCAACCAGGAACACGAGCTGCAATCAGTTCTGAGGAATTCTGTGATAGGAGCTCTCTGCTCTCACTGCCCCCTCCCACCTCTTATGCAGGGAATTAAATCCTTGAGTGTTTCTATTTATCACACAGTCAGTGTTTGTTTGTCTCAGTGTTAACATTTCCTTTCTTTTTCGTCTTTAATCAGCTGCAATTATTCACTTATATTCATGGGTAGCACTAATATAAAAATAGGTGCATTATGAATATTAAACTCCTGCAAACAAAGCCCTGAATTAGATGATTTGTGTGCTCTGTGTATGTAGTTTTTCTGCTTGGATTATGCAGCAAGCCATATATTTTTCCTCTTTTCTCTTTCATGCAATGCAAACCCTGCAGGGTTCACAGGGGAAAGGAGATGGGGAAATTCTGGTGCCCTCTGAACATGGCTGTGAGGTGCTGCTCACAGGGGAGTCTGCAAAGAGGAGATTTGACTTGCTTTAAATCAGGATTGCAGCTGGGAGATGAGGAAACGCCTGCTTCCCTGCCCAGAGAGGGGATGCCTTGGAGAGCTCCCCTGCCCGAGCCCTGCCCAGGGGAAAGCCAGGCTCCTCAGCTCCCCAAAGACAGGGCAGAAGGGTCAGTGCCTGGGCACCCTGCCTGCATGTTCAGCGAGTCTGATTTTGAGGATCCTCTCCAGGGAGCTCACACCTCTCTTTGGGGCTGCTGTGGGCTCTGGGGCTGTATGGGGTGGAAGCTGTTTTGCTCTAGGTCTAGGAGACAGAGTGGGACACTGGGACTAGGGAATTTGGGCTCTCTCCCTGCTCTGTGGGCTCACCACCCTCGTGTGTTCCCATTGCTGGTGCCCTGGGGAGAAGTTGGACCTGCTGCTGTTGCCTTTGGCCAGAGCTGCTGCCCTTACTCCCCTGGAATGCTTTTGTGGGCAAAGTCAGGACTAGACACCAGCTTTGTGTTTGTCCTCTTCTGCCTCAGAGTCCCCTGGGTTTGTTGAAGGGCAGCTGGGGGCCATGCCACAGCCTGCTGGTGCTGCCATTGCTCACAGCCCTGGTCTTTGCATGGCTGGCTCTTTGCATTTTTAATGGTGTTTTGTATTGCTTTTCTTGTACTGCTCCTGGATATTTTGCAGTCCGCATCTTTGTGGATGGATGCAATGAATCAATAGCGAATAATAATCTGAGTCTAGAGGGAACTGGGTTTGCAAAGCAACTCACCATTCACACTTGCTGGAAGCATGGTGAGAAATCACCAGCATAAGGCCGAGTAGAGAGAAAATTACCTGGGAGAGGGACAAGAAGGAAATCCAATCTCTGAAAATGAAAATAGATTTTTTTAAAGTGCTGTGTAAAATTATACATTTAATTCTTTCTCTTTTAGCATCAAACCTTAGAGCAGATTGCGCCATAGCAGCTTCCTCGCTGCTCTCTTCTGCTGACTCTCAGGAGCTGGGGTGTTAGCCACTTATTTTTCCCAGTACTGCTATAGTTTTCTATCTTGTTCCTTAAAGGATTGGATTTGGGAGGCTGTTAAATCACTGCAGTCATGTGGGGTGAGCGGTGCCTTTGCCACTTAGACCTGCAGGCTGTCCCAGGGGAAGGCTGCCATCCTTAGCCTGGCTCTCCACAGCCCTGGGCACTGGCTCGTTCCTGGGGCTGTGCCTTCCACCACGGCTCCCCTTCAGCTGATGGACTGTGCCTCTCAGGCTGCTGTGCCCTGATGAATGTCCCCGGTGTAAATAAAATCTGTTCCAGGGGCTTGAGCTGCTGTCCATGCTCATCCCCTGTCCCTGCTGCTGCTCACTCTCCGGCCGGGACGATTGTCTCAATCTATCACAATTACCAGGAGCCTTCAGCTAAATAACTTGGTAAAGATCCACTGGGAAAATTCATTGCTTTGAGGTCTTAGAAATAGATTTGATTTACAGGGAATCCTAGAAAGGAGCTGGCCCATGTGCCTGTGCTCGTTCAGCCCCACTGGAGGGGCTGTGGCTGCCCTGAGGTCCCCCAGTCCTCACCACCCACCAGCACTGGGAACCTTGAAAGTCTTCTTGGAAGAGGATCCAATAAGAGAATGGTTGGAGCTGCAAGGGACCTCAAAGGTCACCTAGTTCCCACCCTTCCACACCTGGATTCCTTATAGGATCACAGAGGGATGTTGAACCCCACCTTCACTGAGAATAGAGGAATGGGAGGGATTTTAGGTCCTGGAGGATTTGCTGGTAGTGCCTCTGTCCTGGACAAAGTTTTCCAAAGCCTTTCCTGTCTGGACTGCCCATACTCCATTTTCAGAACTAATGTTAGCATTGGAGGGCTGGCTGGAGATAGGATCGTGTTAGAGCAACATAACAAATTACCTGCTGTCAGCAGAGCCCTGATACCGGCTGGGGATGTGCTCTCCCCCCTGATCTTTCACTGACATTTAAACTAAGCTGTTTTAAGGCTTTAAGAGCAGTCATAACAGGTCATAGCAAAGGGCCAGCCAGCCTGGGAGGGGCTCTGGCCACAGCCCTGGGAAGTGTGTAGGAAGAGGCAGAACTGCCCCAATGCCTCCCCAGGGCTCTCACCCCCAGCACCACGGTGGGCTGGAGGAGCTGCAAAGGGATGGGATGGGTTGGGTTGGGATGCTTCAGCCCACGAGGGAATTTTCTCCTACTCATTTCCTTTCTTTTCTTGAACTCAAGTAAATTTTAATAATCTGTAAAATCCTGTGGTGAGATATTTCAAAGCTTAACCCCATGCTGGGCTTAGGGAAGTTTCCTGGTTCAGTATTTGATGTTCTGTGGATCGTTTCTGCTGTGGTTTGGGGTGTGCATACGTAGCAGAGGATGAGCTGTGGCTCCTAAATCCCACAAGTTTTGGGGCCTAAACCCTGTGAATTGCAGGAATCTTTAAATAGTGGGTGGGGAGCAGCAAGCCCCCAGTGTGTGCAGTGAGATGCCTGATTTTGGCGGTGCTGGTCAGCACCAGGCTCACTCCACTCTGGCCGTGTCCTTGCAGTGTCCAAGTGTCCAGGCAGAGTGGCACACAGAGGGGACAATCATGTGTAAAGAATCATGTGAGTGGGAGTAGCTGAATAAATGGTGCTTGTTCAGTGCTCTCTGAGGGACAGTGCCTGGCTGCTCTCTGGAAGGGAGCTGTGCACACTCTGGCAGGGATAGCTCTTGTTCCAAGCACTAAATGCCAATTTGGCTCCCTTCACCCATTCCCATTTCACACAATTAACTCTCCCTGTGCTGGGTGTGATGGGGCAGTGGCTCTGGGCACTGTCTGGGCCCTGCCCTGCTGGAAGGGGCTGGTCTGGGCAGGGTGGTCAGAGCAGGGCTCCCTCTGCCTCGTCCCTGCCCCACGGACCCTCCCTCCCCTGCTAATTTAAATACGATAATCTTCGTTTAGCTACTGCATGCAAATCCCTAAATATCGTAATTTTGATTGCCTCTCTGGCAGTTTAAAGGATTATATCTAGGCTATTTTTAGCCCAGATCATTTCCTTGATCTGATTTCCAGGCTGTGCCCAGAAGGAGCGTGAGGCAGGTGGGATGCAGAGGGAAGTGTGGGGGCTGAGCATCCCAGACGAGGCTGCAGCCACAGAGGGGGCGAGGGGGACGCTCCAGGGTGTAGGTACAGCATTTCCATCTCGTGGGGAATGGTGAGCTGCATCATTGCAGCACAGCTGGGCCTGCGGAGGTGGATTGGTGCTGCAAAGTCGTTCCTCCCCTCTCCATGGCTTTGGCAAAAAACTCTGTGGTTTTCTTCCCTCTCAGAGTGTGTTTAGGACAGACAGGAGGTGCAGGGCACCCTGTGGCAGCTCTAGGTGCCTCTTGAGCCCCTGTCCTCTCTCCTCCATCTCTGCCCAGGCAGTCTCTTCCATCTCCCATGCTTCAAAGTCAGCATCAGTGGCACAGCAAGCCCCCTTGCTCCTTTCACTGGGGGATTTAGCTAATGCTCCCTCCAATCCACTTTGCCTCCCTGCAGCTTAGCGTGGATTTCCATCCCCATCTCATCAGCCCACTTAGGGTGTGCAGCCCTCTGCCAGCCCCGAGGCAGCTCAGCCCCTCCTGTGCTGGGGGCTCCTGGGGCCCAGGCAGGGCTGAGGGTGCTGAGCACCAGACAAGCACATTGGGGAGCAACTCCAGCCCAGGAGAAAGAGTTAAAGCAGAGAGGAGCCTGTTATGGCATGTCCAGCTCCAGAACCCTGCTGTCCCTCCCGTGTGCCTGCACATCCTGGGGGGCCCTGGATGGAGCCCACGGAGCAGCAGCAGAGTGGCAGCACCAGCTGTGCCCTGGGTCCCCGTGGTGGCTCTCAGGCTGGTGAGCCTCCCCTGGTGATGGAGCAGGAGCTCTGGATTCATCAGTCATGTCACATTGCATTATGTGATGCAACGCAACGTGGCATGACTGATGCAGCCCAACGTTAAATGTCATAGAGCAATGGCTCAGCTCAAGGCTACGGTAATTTTATGTGCCCATTTAATCTGGTATTTAAAAACAAACACTCATAGCAATCTGCATCACACGCTACATTTTGCAAAATTGAGCAGCAAATCTGTACCAAGCAAATTATATAATTCTGTCATCTCTCAGCCTTGTGTCCATGTGTGTGAACGCTGCATCAGGTTTGGATTGGTGTCTGGCTTCCCTCTGCCCCCATGAGCAGCACCAGAGCTGCTGCAGAGTGCCCAAGGATGGGCTGTCCCCTCCTCAGGCAGTGCTGGGACGTGTCCCACTGTGGTGTTCCCCACCTCGGGCTGGCTGCCACTCTCACCACCTGCAGTCCAGGCCACCACCCAGTCCAGGAAGTCAGCCTGGTTTGGGTCAGTCACACTCCTGAAAATGACGGAGGGTTTGGCCTGGAGGTCAGTTTGGGTGGCCTGAGCTAAGGTGGGTGCAGTGTGGGGGATGAGGTTCTGCCCCCTGCACAGCTGCACCCACAGCTGTCTGCAGCTGCACAGAACTTCAGGACTTCCCTCTCCCTCGTGGCCTGCAGATGCATCTGCCATGTGTCCCGTGGCCCAGGCTCTTCTGCAGACTCAGTCTTGCTGTCTTTCAGAGCATCTTGGTCTTTTGAAAGGGAAAAGCCTCCCCTGGTGTTTTTCCTCCCAGCTCTGTGTGGCCTTGGTTTGTCTCTGCTTGGAGAAAAAAAAAATCCCTTAAGTGCTTGCTTACTCCAGCCCAAATGAGGGAAACACTTTGCCATGAGCTGAATTTTAAGCAGGTGCTTAAGGGCTGTCCTGGGATGCTTTCCCAGATCAGACCAGGGCAGACCTCTCCAGAGCAGGGACCATTCCTCCTTTTAATGGCCACAGCAACAATAATGGTAATGGATGTTTCCCCAGCCTGTCGTAGCACCGTCACATTTTATGACCCACAGAAGTCATTGCTCCTTTTGCCTTGCTGGGCTCCTTTGCTGTGTCCCTGTGTGGGACAGGAGGGCACCACTCTGGATGCATTTCCCATGGCCTGCCCTGCCCAGCCTGCTGGGCAGTGATCCCTGACAGGGAACGCTGCTTTCCCTTCCAGACAAAGAAAAAACAGTCAAAAACCAAACCAAAGCAGAGGACCCGTGTGGCCTGCCAGGTGTCCCTGCACGTGTGGGTGTTTTCTGGTGGCCTGTGCTGAAGTTCTTCCCCTGGCATGCACCCATGTGGATTCCTGCTCCTTCCATCCCCAGTCTCTCACCATTTCAGTTCTTGCTGTGCTCTGCAGGGCTCGTGTCTGCATTTGCAAAACCCTCGTGTCAGAGCATCCCCTTTCCAAGCAAGGATGCCTGCTGAGCTCTGGAGGCTGGCAGGCCTGGGAGAGCATGGGCTTTCCCACCAAAACCTCTCCCTTCCAAGGCTGGGCGCTCCCTAGGCAGCGTGGCTGGGGCAGGAGAGCTGAGCACAGCACAGATCAGAGCCAGGCACGCTGGCTGCCGAGCTGGGGTCTGTGTTTGTGCACAGACCTTTCCACGGGGGGCTGTGCTTTGCAGCATTCTCCAGCTTCCTTCCCCTTAGTTTCTGAGCTGGCTGGCAGCGTGCAGGCAGGTAGGGATCCAGAGCGGGGCTGGAGAGAGCAGCTCCAGAGCAGGCACGGCACAGCCAGACACCGCGGCTGTCTGCAGGCTGTGTGCTCAGCAAACGCATCTCCAGGGCTCTGCAGGTGGGGGAAACAGGTAGATGCTCGCAGCCTTGGAAGTCTGTTTTTACATCTTGAATCAGAAACATGCAATGAAAAATTCATATTTCGGTTCAGATCTTATTTTTGGCTCAAGATCAGAAAAAAAAGTTAAGTGGGGAATCTAATGTGCATTTATATTTGCGTAACTCGCCAGCAGTGGAACTGCTTTGTGTCTCACACAGCTCATGCCAGAGTGAAGGATTTGCTCTTTCATTTTCAGCCTGGGGTGAAATTTTACAGTTGAGATTATAGGATCCTGAAAATAATTGTTGCCCCAACCTTAACTCTTACATTATAAATGAGGATGCATCATACTCAGCATGACTGGGAATTACAGAAATTAAGGATGAAAAAGACCTCATCTCCCAGCCAGTGCAGGATTATTTTGTACGGTGTATTTGATTTTTTAAAGCATTCTCTCTCCTGTTGTGATGGCCATTTTCCTCCCAGAGCAGTGCTGTTAATGAACACCTCCATTTCAGGAAAGACACAACGGTGGTGTCCTCACGCTGTTCTTTTCCAAAAAAAGGCAAGAGCAGTTTCTTTGCCTTGCTCTGATATTATTCTGGCCCCGGCAGCTCAAACATATTCAGGGCTGAGGTGAAGCTGAGGTTTGCTGGATGCCAGGGCTGCCAGCGTTTG
Organism: Passer montanus; assembly: GCF_014805655.1. NCBI lineage: Eukaryota > Metazoa > Chordata > Aves > Passeriformes > Passeridae > Passer > Passer montanus. Next base: position 1,024,245 of record NW_024369818.1, read on the forward strand.
GCTGGCATCATGTGCCACTGCCAGTGTGGGAGCCTGGGAACAAGGAGACCCCAGCTCCATCCCCACCAGTGACCTCTGAGTGCTCTGCCACCCTGCCAGCACCCTGGGCTCAGGACAGCAGCCTTGGTGCTGTTCTCACCCTGTCCCCCCATCCATCCTGCAGGACAGCGCCAGGGAGGAGCACAGGCAGAGAGCCACAACTCTAGTGACACTGCTTTTCTTCCTAAGCTTATCAGGACAGATTTCTGCTGTGGAAAGAATAACCAAAAGCTGTAAAAAGGAAGTTTTCTTTTTGTGCTTTCTTTTTCTCCCTCTTTGCCCATCCAGGCTGGCTCCTTTCCACCCTCCTTCCACTTCTCTTTGTTGTTGCTAAAAAGATTAAACTTGTTTGACCAGGTTCTGAGTCAGCACAGTTGTAAGGGGAAGATGAATGAGGCTCTTTAACCCTGCTTATCCTTCCAAATGCCCTCCTCCTGGAAAGAAACACACACACGTATGCTCCGGGAAACATCAGTTTTAATGTTCCTTTTATTTTTAAGTCATTCTTTCCCCCAGTCTTATTTCTACTTCTGTCAGATAATGGGGCTGCTCTCACTCCTGCTGCTCTCTGTGCTGAACCTTTCTCTGCTTTTCCGTGCTGAAAGGGCTCTCCCTTTCTTCTGCATCTTCTGCAGTAAGCCAGAGCAGGACGCGTGATCCTGAAAGGCCAAAGTGCCTTTGTTCTTTTGTCCCCAAAACCTTTCCCCTCTCCCCTTGAGTCTCACATCTTGATCCTTTTTTTCCCCTCAGTCCTCGGAGGAGTCTGCTTTCAAAGCCCTTTCATCCTGGCAGTAAAAATTGGAAGCATGAAGAGAAAGATGGAAGAGGGTACAGAGAGATGGGGCTTAAACCCAGCAAGAGCAGGTTTGGGATGGGCTGGGGTGCTGCTGAGCACTGAGGGGAGCACTTGGGGGTACATGCCAACCTTGGCTCTTGCATCTCCTCTCTTGTGGTCAGACTTGGTGTGTCCCATCCCTGAGCAGTGGCATTTGAGGTCCTGGGATGCAGCACCCCAGCTGGCCAGCCCCTGGGTGGAGCCAAGGTGGAATGAAACCTCAGGGCAGCATTTCAGTTTATTGCTCCCTGCATTCCTGTTTGTTTGACATCCTGCCACCAAAGTCCACAGAGCTCTAGGAAATGTCTTAAGCTGGAGGCTTGGGAGAGGCAAATATTTTCCTTTCCTGTTTGGGGGATAAACAGAAGTAAATGGTGCATCCATAATCCTGGAGTCTGCTTCACAAATGCCTTGTGGTGGTACTGCGTGTCATTCATGTAGGTGACTTTTACAATGAAAAATCCCATTTAAGCCTGACCTTTCACGTTCTGGAACATAATAGACTGTGCAACCAAATCACATCCTGCTGGCAGGGACACCACTGAAGTGGAATATTAGTTTTGTAAGGGAACGGGACACTGCAGTCCTGGAAATTCATTGGTCAGAAGTTGTGCTCCAGGAAAGAGTCAGGGGGAACTTTCTGGGCAGTGCAGGGCACAGAGGCTGCCCTCAGCCTGCCAGCACCATGGTCTGGAGGAGGTGAAAACCTCCCTGATGGAAGTGATCTGAAATTGGAAAGAGGCTCCTAAGAGCCCTCTCTGCAGGGGTGTCTGCTTGTCTCCCAGGCACCAGGGGAACGGAAATGCAGAGAAGGTAAATGAGGTAGAAACAAGACCTGCTCTTGAGCAAGCACAGGGTGATGTGCATTCTGCTGGGTGAGATGGGGCAGGTCCAGTTCCCAATGCCAGCAGCACTGCCTGTCCTGTCTCTGGGTGGAGGGCAGGAGGGGCAGCTCATGCAGGTGGGCCAATTTTGGCTTATTTCCAGCTAAACAATGAATTATCACTGCCATGCTCCTCACGGGGCTCTTTGTGCAGCAGCTCCTCGTGCTGGCTGAGGAGGCTGAGATTCCCCTGCTCCCTCTGGCTTGGGGGCTGCAGTGGCTGCTGCTTGAAGCATTTATGTTAATACACTATCAGGCAGCCACATCCCATGGCTTATCATTTTCATCAACTCTTGGTTTTATGGTTGAAAGGAATTACTTTCAAAAGACCATTACCACCTCCCTGTTTCTCATGGCCTTATGCCTACCTGCTGTTAAGCTTTTATAAAGGCATATTTTTCCAGTGTAAAGCTCATAAAAGCTGCTACTCCAGTCCCATGCTCGAGTCCACTTCCCTCAGCTGGACTCTGCCTGGCTGCTCCGGGTGGTGCTGCTGGAGGCTGGGCAGTGCAGGAGGGAGCAGCTGCTTCCCGGGGCTGCAGGGCTCACTGGTGCTGCCAGCACATCAGTGCTGAGGATGAGGATGCCCCAGGTGCTGCTCAGGGAGCACAAGGGCACACAGGAGTGCTTGGCCATCTTTGGGCAGGGTGCTGCTGGCCCTGAGCCCCTGAGGTCCTGCTCACCCCAAGCACAGATTTCAGCACCTCCTTTATCTTTTGGAACCCAGCTCCTCTCTGCTGTGGTGGGCAGGTGTTCCAGCCCTTGCTTTGTGCCCCAGGTTCTAGGGCTGGGGCAGGCACTGTGCTCAGAGCCTGCTGGCAGGGCAGCACCTCCTTTAGCATTCCTGCCACATCCACTGCTGCTTTACTTTTTATTTTTTCACTGGTGAGCTGAAAAGGGGGCAGGCAGCTAGTCACAGTGCCTGATAGTCACTTGCCAGTAACATAAAAACTCTTATGCGCCAATATATCAATCAGCGTTATGTGTCAGCCTTGACTACTGCATTCAGCTTCCATCACCCAAACAAAATCACGCTGTAGCAGCCGAGGAGGAGGCTAATACTGCTGGCTGGAGGCATGGCTGGGCATACAAAACAAGGCTGGGGAGCTGGGTGGCCGGGCTGGCTGCTGAAGCAGGGATGAAAGCCAGGGAGGTGCAGGATGCAGGGATGAAAGCCAGGGAGGTGCAGGACGCAGGGATGGGGCTTGCCCAGCAGAAGCCGTGGTGCTCCCTGCCCCATGGGTCAGTGTGGTGGTCACAGCAGGGTGGGGGTGTCCCACATGGTCACTGCCCATGAAGGGGTCACAGCCCGTGGCTCTAGGCAGGAATGCTGGGGGTCAGTACCTGCAGCTCCCCTGCCTCCTCCTGCTGCCCTCCTCACCTGCTGCTCCTCTTTCCATCCAATTAGAGTAATTGCAGCTAGTTAAAGGAGGTGATGGCTTCCAGAGGGGCACTGTGTGCTGTCACCACGTCCCTTTCCCTTTCCACCGAGGCTGCGTGAGGCATTTGCTGCTCCTTGGAGCCCTGAGCCAGCCCAGGTGCCCTGGTTACTCCTGGGCAGGGACAGTGGCTGTGTCCTGGTCCTGGCAGGGCTGAGGGACTGGGGAGCCCCCGCAGCCTGTGCTGGGTCAGGCAGGCATGGCTGACAGTGAACACTAAGGTCTGAGTGATGTTTTGGATTAGAAGTGCACAGAAATGTGAATGTGGCCGGGGGCAGTCCCCAAGTCCCCCAAAACCTCTGATGAGGCGTTTGCATCCTCTGCCTTTGGAGGGGAGAGGTGCTGAGCACCCCCTTGCAGAGCATCTCTGCCCCAGGCTGCTGCAGGACCAGTGCTGGCCCTGATTGTCCCTGGGGTGGTAACCCTGGGATGGAAGGCTGCAGGGAGGGTGCTTGCACAGCAGCAGAAACCTCCAGGCTTTGTGCTTCTTCATACTCAATATGCGAGTGGCCACTGTATCTCCTGATTATTTAATTTGACTGGAATAAGAGGTATTTGTATTCATTTCCAGAGATGATGTACAGGCCTGATCTTAAACTGATTTAGACAGTATTGTACATCATGAAAAATGAGAATGGGGAAATCTAATGTATGGCTTTTTTTTTTTTAAAAAAAAAGGGCACTTCACAAACCTGTACGGAATTACAAGAGATAGGCAAATGCTGTCACAAAAGTCTCTCTTAAATGACAAAAAGACATGAAGAATAGCACTGCTCCGCAGCACAATACAAGCTCCAATAATACCGTCACATGCTTCCTCTCAGTAGTTTGTAGTAGGAGGGCTTTGACAGATGTCCTGTGTCAAATCTTCCCCTGGTCACTGCAGTTGTTACTGGCGTCTCCTGTGCCCTGTGGCAGCAGCCCCTGACCTCTCGGGCAGGGAGCTGGCTTTTCCAGGAGCCTGCACATCCCCTGGGCACGTTCACCCCTCCACATCTCTGCTCCGGGTCTGGACTCATCACCAGGACTCATCCTGTGTCTGTGTTTTGGCTGGGTCAGCTTTAGCATTCCTGCCACATCCACTGCTGCTTTACTTTTTATTTTTTCACTGGTGAGCTGAAAAGGGGGCAGGCAGCTAGTCACAGTGCCTGATAGTCACTTGCCAGTAACATAAAAACTCTTATGCGCCAATATATCAATCAGCGTTATGTGTCAGCCTTGACTACTGCATTCAGCTTCCATCACCCAAACAAAATCACGCTGTAGCAGCCGAGGAGGAGGCTAATACTGCTGGCTGGAGGCATGGCTGGGCATACAAAACAAGGCTGGGGAGCTGGGTGGCCGGGCTGGCTGCTGAAGCAGGGATGAAAGCCAGGGAGGTGCAGGATGCAGGGATGAAAGCCAGGGAGGTGCAGGACGCAGGGATGAAAGCCAGGGAGGTGCAGGATGCAGGGATGGGGCTTGCCCAGCAGCAGCCGTGGTGCTCCCTGCCCCGTGGGTCAGTGTGGTGGTCACAGCAGGGTGGGGGTGCCCTGCATGGTCACTGCCCATGAAGGGGTCACAGCCCGTGGCTCTAGGCAGGAATGCTGGGGGTCAGTACCTGCAGCTCCCCTGCCTCCTCCTGCTGCCCTCCTCACCTGCTGCTCCTCTTTCCATCCAATTAGAGTAATTGCAGCTAGTTAAAGGAGGTGATGGCTTCCAGAGGGGCACTGTGTGCTGTCACCACGTCCCTTTCCCTTTCCACCGAGGCTGCGTGAGGCATTTGCTGCTCCTTGGAGCCCTGAGCCAGCCCAGGTGCCCTGGTTACTCCTGGGCAGGGACAGTGGCTGTGTCCTGGTCCTGGCAGGGCTGAGGGACTGGGGAGCCCCCGCAGCCTGTGCTGGGTCAGGCAGGCATGGCTGACAGTGAACACTAAGGTCTGAGTGATGTTTTGGATTAGAAGTGCACAGAAATGTGAATGTGGCCAGGAGCAGTCCCCAAGTCCCCCAAAACCTCTGATGAGGCGTTTGCATCCTCTGCCTTTGGAGGGGAGAGGTGCTGAGCACCCCCTTGCAGAGCATCTCTGCCCCAGGCTGCTGCAGGACCAGTGCTGGCCCTGATTGTCCCTGGGGTGGTAACCCTGGGATGGAAGGCTGCAGGGAGGGTTCTTGCACAGCAGCAGAAACCTCCAGGCTTTGTGCTTCTTCATACTCAATATGCGAGTGGCCACTGTATCTCCTGATTATTTAATTTGACTGGAATAAGAGGTATTTGTATTCATTTCCAGAGATGATGTACAGGCCTGATCTTAAACTGATTTAGACAGTATTGTACATCATGAAAAATGAGAATGGGGAAATCTAATGTATGGCTTTTTTTTTTTTAAAAAAAAAGGGCACTTCACAAACCTGTACGGAATTACAAGAGATAGGCAAATGCTGTCACAAAAGTCTCTCTTAAATGACAAAAAGACATGAAGAATAGCACTGCTCCGCAGCACAATACAAGCTCCAATAATACCGTCACATGCTTCCTCTCAGTAGTTTGTAGTAGGAGGGCTTTGACAGATGTCCTGTGTCAAATCTTCCCCTGGTCACTGCAGTTGTTACTGGCGTCTCCTGTGCCCTGTGGCAGCAGCCCCTGACCTCTCGGGCAGGGAGCTGGCTTTTCCAGGAGCCTGCACATCCCCTGGGCACGTTCACCCCTCCACATCTCTGCTCCGGGTCTGGACTCATCACCAGGACTCATCCTGTGTCTGTGTTTTGGCTGGGTCAGGCACAATGCCACAGAACTGCAGAATGATTTGGGTTGGAAAGGACCTTAAACATCCCCTGGTTCCAACTCCCCCACCATCCCTGTGGTCTGTGTGGGCAGTGGCCTGTGAGCCTGGAATCCCTGGAGCTCTCTGGGGGATGTTTGTGCCAGCCAGCCCAGGCTGGGAGGGTGAGTGGGAGAGGAAGCAGGCAGAGGTGAGGCTGCTGCTCTGGCGTGCTCCCAGCAGCGTGGCTCCCCTTGCACACAGACACGGGAGACAGAGGTGCTGCTCCGTGCTGGGGGGCTGCAAGCCAGGAGAGGTGACATCAGTGGCTTAATGACAGCACTCCAGGTCGGAATTCAAGCCCTGCCTGTGGCTCGGGGTGCAGCGACCTCTGCAAGGTCTGGTTCTAAGCAGTCATTAAAGCTGATGTGATGAAGGGGGAGAGGCTCGAGCAGCTGCCCTGGCTGGGTCGGAGCACACACCCACCCACACACACCTCTTGCTGTGTGATTTCTGTAGCTTCCACTCTTATCTTCCTTCCAAAATCATCACAGAGCAATTGTGGGAGCTGCTAGGAAACAGCCGTGTGATTGGAGGTGGCTGTGTGCCTGTCAGAGGTACAGCACACAGATCCCTTCTGGGAGTCTCTAGGATCAGCTCAAGCCTTTCCATGGAAGCACATATGCTTGGATGAGGGCCATGTTTTGACCTTGACTGGATGGGAGGTTTTAATTATCAGAGCTGGCTGAATAACACACAACATTTTGCCACGGGCAATTTCTAGGAATTCATTTCAGCATTGCTTACACCTTTTGGGCTCTGCGTGTATGAACACACAAATAAACCCTCTCCAAAGCAGGTGTTTTCACCTAAGTCACGTGCTGAGGGCACTGTGCTATTATTTACACCTCTTTGTGCTGTTTCTGGACTGTGGTTATAAATATAACTTACACGTTACCGTGTCGCTGCAAAGAAAGTGTGAGATCCCAGGTCCAAGGAGTCACAAACCTTCAGTCAGTGCCACGGGGTGGTTTGGGGGTCAGGCCTGGATTTGCAGCTCTGCAGTGCCTGCTCCTGCATGGTAGGAGCAGAGGAGGCACTGGGACCATGCTGGGCACGGCCTCTCCCACCCCATTCATCCCCCTGTCCCACAAAGTGCACATGGGCTGCCCCTCCAGAAAGCACTGGGAGGCTTGGAACTTTGAGCTTTAAGAGACGCTTGTTGCTGTTTAAATAGACAGCAATCAAATGAAAACAGTCTTCTGCCGACTCATGGGAGTGCTCTGTCTTTGCGGTGGCACGGAGTGATTTAGCCATTAAGGTTAATGCTTGTCTTGCTGCTGTCTGCTGGAACTCTGGGCCAGGCAATGCAAATAGCTTAGCCAGTACTTCTAAAGGTCATTGTGCATGAAAAAATAAAGATCATACACCGCTCATGGAAATGTCCTCAGTAATCACTGCCTCCTCAGGGAGGAGGGACCTGGTGCTCCTGGAGCATTTATCTCATCCCACTGAGAGTCCAGGGACAGCCCTTGGGTTTTTGACAGCCTGAAGTGCAGGTTGGCACCACCTCCATTACTCGTGTGGTTTGTGTCCTGGGTGATGGTGGTTCTGGGTGACAGTCACCTGTGGCTCCAGGCACAGCACCACCAAGGTGGGCACACAGGGCAGGTCTCACCTCTGGGCTCATCTTTGGGTTTCCTGCAGGAATCCCCCTTTGGGTTCAGATCTTTCTTTCTTTGCCTTCCCCAAAGGATGTCTTACTCCTAATTTATCTAGGAGGTAATTTTAATCCTTCTCTCCTCAGACAACTGGCTAGCTCCATGCATAATTAATTTATTAACACACTAACCTACTTTAAGGTGATAATCTCTCCAGGGTCACGGCGATCTCAGCCTGGCCTTGTGACAGGAGTTTTCAGAGAACCCCAGTTCCTTGGCACCATGCGGACAGTGCCTGTGGCATTCCCTGCAGAGCCTGTTCCATCTCCTGGGACCCCCAGCCCGGCCTCTGTGCAGAGGGGCTGCCCAGCCTGGCACCAGGAGCAGTCAGTCCTTTGGCAGTGCCCTTCAGGAGTGCCTTCCTCTCGCTGTTTGCTGAGTGCAGCCGCTGGATTGTGACTTCCCTGAGGAGGAGAGGAGGGAGCCGCTGTCTGCAGCCGCTCTGATGTGGGTGTTTAGCAGCAGCTCTAATAGCCTCCCCTCTCAGAAGTGAACTACATCCTCTGCTCATTACTGCAGCCCTTCAGAGGAGAGGCAGAGGAACAGAAAAGATCCCATTCAGTCTCGCTGTTTCCAAACAATGCAAAGAGGACGAGGACTCCTCTGTTTGTAGTGAGCTTATATAAGAAATAAGCAATAAATGAGGAAATCCTGGTGACCCGCAGTGTGCCCCAAGCCCTAACGTTTCTGGAGTTCGACTGTCCATGGACGTAGCTGCAAAGTGAAATGAAAGCAGCTTTTAAAGTCTCTATTCTTCTCTTCTGCTGTGAAATTCCTGCCTCTCTTTGTTGAGTACGATCTTTGTTGGTGTTTTCTTTGTGCCTGGAGTAATTTCTGTGTTGAGAGGCTGTTGTGCCGCCGCGCAGTCATTGCTCATCCTGACACAGCCCTTCTCCCTCCTCGGGAAGTGGCTGTGCCAGAGAGGAACCAGCACTGCCTGTGCTGCCGGGCTGGGGGACATAACAGACCCCAAACCCCGGGGAAAGCAGCCAGCAGCTCCTGTGGGGAGCCAAAGGCAGCCACAAACCCCCAGCGATGTCCCTGCCCAGGCAGGGCCGTGCTTCAGTGGAGGTGGGAGGGTGGTGGGCATCACCCAGCCCAGCCCATGGCCCTCCTGGTGCCAGGGCTGGACTGGCACAGTCCTGCAAAATTCGCTGGAAGAGGCAATTGTGCCTTCTGAGAGGGAGTCAGGAGAGCACTCGGCAGGATTTCGAGACTGTGTTCCGCGCTGTATAGAAAGGATATTAATGAATATGAATAAATACTGATGTTAATGATCTCAGCCTGCTTGAAGCTTCTGAAAAGTACATGTTTGGGGCTCTGTGAGAGGCGAGCTGACCCTAATTCTGCTGCCACCTAGCAGGGTGTGCTGATAGCCTGGCACAGGTGCTGCTGATGTTTCTGCAGTGTTGGTGGAGCAGGGGGACAGGTGAGATTATGCACAGTGTGAGAAGTGAAACGTGCCCTGTACATCTGCAGGGGAGCAGGGATTGAACCTTGCACTTTATAACTTTTCTGGCTTCTCATCTGTAAACTTCCCAGTCAGGGTAACAGATGGGGACAGCTTGGATGTTGCAGATACAGTTTGATGTATATGGATTTGAGCCAGTGTCCTGTTGAAGCTGAGGGCTGCCTTCCAGCCTGTGCATCATGGCAAATGAATTAATGCAGGCCCTGGGGTCATCAGGAATACTCACCCTGTCCAAGCAGTGGTGGTGTGGCTGGAATGCCACACCTTGTGGAGGCAGGCTTTGGTCCAAAGCTGCACTGAGCTCTCCCAGCCCTGATGCAGCCCTTGTTCTTGCTGGGAGTGCTGCAGGGTAACACACCCAGGGAGACAATGAAGAGTGAGGGGGAATGTTCCCAAGGAGGTCTGTGTGGCTGCTGTGACACCAAAGCAGGGCTCTGGGCTGAGCCAGACCCTCTGCAGAGGGTGGAGGGCAGAGCAGGGGCTGCCCTGGGGGCTGCCCACACCTGCCACCCACCAGGGCTGGCCAGCTCCTGCTCCTCAGCTGGCAGGGGAGGGAGCTGAGGGAGCCCCCAGCTATCCCCTCCTCCAGAGGGGACCCACGCCCATCCTCGCCCTGCTTTAGCCCATCTGGCTGATGTTCCCCCTCCTGGACACCCACAAGCCACTCCATGCCACCACAGATGTGTGATGTGCCCTTCTTTCTGTCACTGTGCCCTGTGCTTCAGTGTCTTGCTGTCACTCCGAGGCACCTCAGCCTGGCCAGGCCACATCACTGATTCCTTCTGCCCCTCTGCTGGACAATGTCTCCTGGGCGCTTGGAGAGGCAACCAGAGCTTGCACACAACTTGGCTGTGCCACTGTGAGCTGGTAAATCAAGCAGAGAGACATGTCAGCGTGCCTTGGGAGGCTGCAGTTGTCCCTGGCCCTGCTGACAGTGCCCTCGCCGTCCCCGGGGCCGCGGCGCCGTGCAGGCAGCAGAACCTGGCTGTAAAACCTCAGCTCCCTCTGGAAGCAGGAATGGGGGAGTCAGTCCTCCCCTTTCCTCCCTCTGCGTCGCGTTTCCTTGGAATAAAGCCGCTTTAAACTTCTCCCCTGGCTTGTCCTGCATCTGCCTGTCGTGTCGCGTTAGCGCTGGCCGGGGCCGCGCCGTGACACCCTAAGCAGGCCGGCAGGCCTTGGAAATCAACTTGCTCTATGTGAAAATGGAAAAGTCGGCGCTTTCCAGAAAATAGGCTGGAGAACATCAGCTGCAAATGGGAAGGGAGGAAAAAAAGGGCTTGTCTGAGTGGATGAAGGGATGGCTTTTAAAAGGCAGAGCCAGCTTCGCCCGATGTCAGTGGAAAGCCTTACACAAACGTTAATGGCTCTGGAGTCGTGCCCTAAGGCATTATATTTTTTGGGATGATGTCAAATTGTAGCATCTTAAACGAAGCTTTTGTGTTACTATAATAAGGGACTTTTTTGATTCGACTACTTAGGTTAGGTCTTTAGTGAAGTCACTTCACCTCTCCCTGCCCCTGGAAAACAGCTCTCATGAAACCTGTGAAACTTTGTCGAGTGCTTTGGGGTCTATAGGTGGAGGGAGGCTGTTGGGGGTGTATTGTTATCACTCTCACTAGAGAATGATTTGAGGGAGGAAAAGTGTTTGTGATTCTTTGGACAGATCTGCAGAGGGTAGAAAAAAAATGGGTAATTTGTCCCCTATTAAAACATTGTGAAATACTCCAAGTCTGGAATAATTTCCCTTGTGCTTTTAGAAACCCCCTGAGTTCAAAGCATCCACCCCCTGATGCTCCAGCCTAAGCTGTATCTTGTAATCTCTGCTGTACCCTTTGGGAAATCTGCCCACAGCTTTGTGTACACAAGAGAGACTCCGCTAAGGAAATTTTATTAAGAAAGACATTTTTTTAAAGAGGGATTTAAATAGTAAGCTACATTCTCTGTGTCAGCAGCTCTCTCCCTTCGTGCCTGGTGTTCTGGAGCAGATATCCATCTCCTGGCTGGCGTGTGGGCATCTCTGATATCGAGGGCTGCTGCTGCCTGCAAAGATTGAGGGGCCCCAGCACTCACACCTCCCCAGGGTGCTGGCTGCTGGGACAGGCTTGGTGTGGAAGGGGAGCAGCTCCTCCAGGATGGGGCAGGTCACCCCAGGGACAAGGACTGTGTAGCCATGATATTTTGTGAAAAATCCTCTGCTAGGATTTTTCCTGTTCTGAGGAGCTGAGAGCCTCAGGAAAGGAATGCAAACAATAACTGTGTGCTGCTGTGGAATGCAACAAGTGCATCTTCCATTGGGCCATGTGTATTGTTTTCAATTAGTGACCAACCACAGCCACCTGTGCCAAGGCTGTGAGCAGTCACAGGATTTCGTTATGCATTCTATTCTATTCTATTCTATTCTATTCTATTCTATTCTATTCTATTCTATTCTATTCTATTCTTTGTAGCCTTCTGATGTTATTCTCTCTCTGTTCTTTTAGTATAGTTTTAATGTAGTATTTTAATATATTATATAACATAATAAATCAGCCTTCTGATGAAAATGGAGTCAAGCCTCGTGTCCTCACACATGGGGTCCTTCAGACAAGGGGACTGGGCTTGGCAGGTCTGTGGGTTACATCTCTGCTCCAGGACACATCCTGGAACAGGCTGGTGGCTCGTTTGCATTGTCTTGGTGGTGGTGGTCGTGCGTGGTCCTTGTGGGGAGGAGGCTCAAAGTGTGTCCCTGAATTCCCATCACAGCACGGAGGCAGCCACAGAGCCAGCTGAGTATTATGGATTCTTTTTGCATTGCTCTGATAAATACTGTCTACAGGGTATGTTGCAACAAATGTTACAAGTCCCAAATACAGCATTTCAGAGGCAGTACACAACTTGATAATCTCATTATTTGCTACTCCTACACAATATAAGAGCATCATCACATCAGCCTTATGTTTTGCTGCAATAGAAATAATTAATAAAAATCAAACTGCCACCCATAATGTCTTTAAAAAGCAATAGAGAACATGCAGAATCTACTCTAAAAACAGCTCCAGGACTAGAGCTTCTGAAACTTCTCACCTGAAAAAGGGAAGAATTGCTTTGCATTCAGATTCACTTTGAAACTTGTAAATACTTTATGGCAGTTTACTTGCGGAAAATGGTGAATTTTTAAGGGCTTATTTGTAAAACATGAATTTTGAGCTTTCAGGAAGAGCTGTTTTTAGCTCATTCTCAGGGTTATGGGTGGCTGAGCAAGGCACAGTTCCCACTGCAGGTCCTCCCTCCTGAGTGTCCACAGCCACCTCCCCACGGCAACCTGCACGCCTTGGGTTCCAGCCCAGCGTGACAATTCCATCAGAACACCAACCTGCCTGCCCACGTGTGGGCTCTGAGCCCCCTGAGTGTGCTGAGTGCGCAGGGGTCCGCTCCAAAAGCAGGGAGGCAGAAGGGGAGAGCACCCAGGGAAGCCCTGGTGGGGCAGGGTTCCTCCAGGAGCTCTGACACGGGCTCAGCTCGAGCAGGGATGGGCTGAGAGCAGCCTGGGGCACGCAGAGCTGCGTGCTGCTTGTCCCTGCAGCTGGCCTGGGGGACATCACTGAGCCACAGAGGATGCTGGGGTGGAAGGCACCCCAGCCCTGCACAGCTCCCGGGCTCACACCCTGTGCCTGGGGGTGGTGTCCAGCATTCCCTGAGCTCTGTCAGGCTCCGTGCTGTGACCACAGCCTCGGGGAGTTCAATACAGACACCCAGTTCTTCTGGGGAAGAACCTGTTTCTAATATCCAACCTCACCCTCCCCTGACACGGCTTCAGGCCATTCCCTCGGGTCCTGTCCCTGGTCACCACAGAGCAGGATTGGTGCCTGTCCCTCCCCTTCCCCTCCCAAGGAACTTGTAACTGCTCTGAGCTCTCCCCTCAGTCTCCTTGAGCCTGATCAAGCCAAGTGACCTCAGCTTCCCCTCCAGCCCCTCTCCACAGCCCTCCTCTGGGAGCTCTTCACGATGTTCTAGACCTCACCAGTATGTTTGGGCCATGGTTTGAGCTTGGGCCAGCCTAACTCAGGTAGGAGTCATCACAGCGTTCCCCATCTGAGCTATGGGGTTATTTTCCATTCAGATTAAAATACTTTGCCCTCCCTGCCACTGGCCAGGCCAGGCTGGGGCTGGAGGTGCCCGAGCAGCTAGCAGGAGGCTCTGGCTGTGTCTGAGGAGTGCCCCAAGGGGCTGGCACTGCTCAGCACCGTTTAAAACTGCACAGTGGCAGCAGCAGGAGCTCTGTATTCATCATGAAAAATTCTTCAGCAAGCAAAGCAGTGCAAGGCGATAGAAGGGAGCCTGCCCAGCTGGGAGTCATTTGCAGATGGTTCTGGTTCATTTGTTGGCTGCTTTTTGCCTGTCTTCATCAGGCACCCCTTGCCTTGGCTGAGCAGCACACTCGGAGCACATTCCTTGCTTTAAGCACCTGAGAATCCCATTGACTTCAATGGAGCGACTAATGCTCCTGATTAAAGGTGAGTAACTGCTCCGGCGTTTTGCTGAATCTGAGGCTTGGGAATAGAAAGAAACGGAAGGATCCTGCCGGCACAAGGACGGGAAACTTCAGTGGAAATGTTTACTCTGGAGGTAGCAGGCTGTTTACTCTGGAGGCATGGCCAATTTCCTCTCCATGTGTTTTTGGCGTTCAGGAGAACGTTCAGGGGAGCTGTCCACGCTGAGTGTGTGGCTCCAGACTGAGCTCGGAATGTTTCCTGGCCAAGAAAAATTTCCTGTTCCATAGGATCCATCGTGTAAAGTCAACAAAGAGCGAGTAGGAGCAGACACAAAGTGTTTTGGCGGAGGAAGAGGGAGGTGAGGAAGGCATCTCACCTTTCAGAGCGCCAACCCGGGGTGGGAGAAGCAAAACCATCACTCCCTGAGCACTCTGTTTGAGGCTGGCTCGGTAAAGCCCCAGCCCAGTCCCCTGCAAAGGCTCCCAGGTGGGAACAGGTCTGCTGTGAGCGCTCTGCCTGGCGGTGAGAGCCGATCTCTTTGAGAGCATTAAATGCTGGCGAGGACCAGGACAGAACTAATGGGCTACTGGCCTCGGGGGACTAATGGGCTGGCTAATAAGGACATGGATTTTGACATGGCACAGCAAATAAGAATTGGCAGGCATTAACCTCAGACATGTCTGCTACCTAGAGAAATCCAAGCCCCTCTCTCACTCTTGTCCTGTTTAGCATATCAATGTTTAATTCCATTAGCATCAGCAGCGCTGGCTCTGCTCAGCCTGGAGCCGCCTGGGCGAGCCTCAGGAGGTGCTGCTCTTGGGAGGGGGACCCGGCGGCTGGCCAGGGGCCACAGCAGCCCCTGCCCCAGCTCGGCAGCAGTTGCTGCCACTGCTGTGGCTCCCAGCATCTGCCTCCTGCTTCTGCTCCCCTGCTGCTGCAGCATCAGCCCCTGCCCGCTCCACAGGCTGTCTCCTCCCTGACACATGGCTCCTGCATTCCGTCTCTGCTCTCCACGGGGATTTTCCATCCTTCTCTCTCCTCTCCACTTCCACCCCTTTCCCCTTCTTGTCCAGGGTGCAATTCCTCTGTGCCTCCCAGGAGAGCGAGGCCGCAGGGGCCGCCTCCAGGATGGAAACAGGCCAGGGCAGGAGCTCCTCCCAGGGCAGTGAGCCGTGCTGATTCCTCTCCCCGAGCCTCCCGCCCTGCTCTCCTCGCTAAGTGGCCGTGGCAGCAGCAGCATGGTGCTCAGTGGTGCATTTCCCCGTGTTCGACCCGGCAGCCTGCACCTCTGCAGAGAGGATTGATCACGGCAGGGGAGCAGACCCAGTGTCTGCTGCCGTTCCTTGCAGAGCTTATAAATCTAATCAGCGAGGTGGTGTTCTATTTTTCCCTCCTTTCCCCCCTTAATGTTTCCCTCTAAACGAGATATTAAAAATAGGAATATTAATTTGGCAGATGGTGCAATTGGGCTTTTGGCAGGAGTCTGCACACTGTGCTGTGGAGTTGCAGACCTCCGTCTCCGCGCTGGAGCACGGAGAGATGCTCTGGCTCCTCTCCAGGCTCTGCCTCCCTCCAGCTCCTGCTCCCTCCTCCAGCTCTCAGCGCTGGGGCACAGGGAGCCCTGATGGGTTCCTGCTCCAACTGCAGCCAAGTGGATTTGATTTCTGACAGTTCTGAGCCATCACCAAAGGGTGGAGAGCTCGTTTCTGCTTTAGTTGCAGCCAGGTTTGTGGTGGGAGTGCTGTAGGTGTGGTGCTTTACTTCTGTGGGGTCAGGGGAGTCTCAGTTCTGAGGCTGTGGGGCTCCTGGTGCCCTGGGCTTTCTGCAGCATCCAAAACCCCCTCCTAGGAGGGTCTGTGGGGGCTGAGTGTGATGGGTAGATGCAAGCAGGGCATTTCCAGCCAGAGGCTTCTCTGGGCACTGGGATCAGTTTTCTATCTTTTTCTGGTTTTTGTGCTGTGTTCTGATTAGTCTCAGCTCCATCCAAGAGGAGGGTTCTGGTATTTCACTGCTTTCCATTGCCTGAATTTTCAGAAACACTACAGAGTTAAGTTTCCCCTGAATTTTCTCTGCTGGAGCTTTGGCCCAGTGCTGCAATTTCACCAGGGGCAAAATGAGCCCTAATTAATCCCAGCATCAATGCTGTGTCCCATTAGTCCATCTGTAGCACCCTGTTGTTTAACACGTCTCTCCTCACGCTGTGTCTGAGCCCAGCCTCAGTTTTGGGGCTGTACCTCAGCAGGGTCCTGGGAATGGCAGGGAACAAAGGCAGAGCCAGGCCTCGCACTCGCTGCTCGTTTTTCACATGCACACAAAGATTTTTTGTTTTCCGAATTCTTTTGGCAATTTTTTCGTCGTCCTTTGAACTCCTTCTGGCTTGTCTGTCTTTGTTAGAATGTGATGCCCAGATCTGGGTGTGTTGCTTCAAACAGCAGCCTGAGGAGCACTGGGAAGAGCAGAATAATTACCTTGCAGGGATGCAGCAGCCTGGTGCTATTGACTTCTGTTCAATCGATCATCCCCCCAGCCCACTCTCTGCTGGATAGCTGTTTGGCCAGATATCTCCATACAGCCTCTCTCCTTTTGTTTATTCCTTCCTATGTGTTAATCTTTTGCATTTGTCCTGCTGAATCTCTTTGTATTGATTGCAGGCCACTTCTTTAATTCATCAAGCTCGTGTTGTATTTTATTCCTGTCCTGCAAATTATTTGCTACCCTCCCATCCTGGTAAAATGCTCAGATTTCATTAGCATACCCCTGGTCTGGCTTCCAAGTTGTTAATAAAACTATTGAATGGTATTGACCTTGCAGGGCACTCAGTGGGACCCCACTTAACATTTCTGCCCACTGGACTCTGACCTGTTGAGGTACATGCACATGTATTTTTAATCAGCAGTACATCTTTGCTCCTGTAGTTCATCTCATTTACACTATGTAAGGAGCCATATGATGTTTTGATAATAAAAATTATGATCTGTGCAGCTGCAAGCACCCGCCTGAGGATGTTGCTGGTGATAGATAGAGCACCTGACATGCTGCTCTCATAGCCCCTGTCTGCTGAGGGGCTGCTGATAGCAACGGGCAGGATTTGGGTAAAACCTGGCACTAAAACGTGCTATTGCACTGCCAGGACAGCTCTCCAAGGCCTTGATGTGTAACGAGATCCCCCCATTCTCTTCTCTGCCCCTCGCCCTGGCCAGGCTGGGGGCTGGACTGGTGAGGCTGTGGCTGTGCCCAGCATCTCCCTGGCCCTGCCAGAGCCCTCTGGGTTCTGCAGGAGAGCTCAGAGGTGGGCACTTTGCAGGGCAGGGATGAGGCTGCTCCCTGCAGCAAGGGGAAACCCACAGGGTCAGCTCTGGGCTGGTGCTGGCATCTCACACCTTCCCTGGCTGCTCCAGCCCCAGGCTCTCACCTCCCTGCCAGGGGCTCTGCTCTGCAAAAGAGCTTATCCTCAGCATGTTTGCCTTGCTCTGCTGGGGTTGGAAGTTCCCTTTAAGTACAGGGAGAGGTGACAGAGGGAAAAAACCTCTCACTAATTCAGTAATGTGCTTTGGACTGCCAGAACCAGCTTGCATTTCACACTCCAGCTCTAGGTGGCTGCTGCTGCCAGGGCTGGGTACTGCTCCATTTGCCAGGCCAGGAAGGATGGAAGGCCAGGGCTTGCTGGGGGCATCCCCTCAGAGCATCCTGGCTGCTCTGAGCGTCCCCAAAGGGTGCAGAGCTCGTTGCTGGTTTAATTGCAGGCAGATTTGATGGCACTGGGAGCACTGTGTGTGTGGGAACACCATGGATCCTCGGCCAGCAAACATCAGCCTAGCCCCTGACCACTGATGGACAATATGCTCCCAACACATGAGAAAATTAAACCCTAATAAAAATGGGATCCTACTGACCGTGTGACCATTTTACAAAGTTTGGGGACAAATTGCTCTGGCACCCTTTGCCTGGATGGATCTTGCCTGACTTTCATCTCTTTGGTTTATTGGTGGTTCCTTCCCCCACATGCTTCATTTAATGCCCTTGGATTTTGTCTGGTGCTGGAGGGAGGCTGAGCTGAGCCTGTCCTGGTTTCCCTCGCCCTCCTGGGGTACATGCTGTCCCCCACCTTCCCCCAGCCTCCCCGAGGGGCTGGGGACAGCCCGGGGCTGGGGACTGTCCCTCTGGCCCTGGGGCTGTGCCAGGCCATGTCCCTTTCCTCTGCAGGGTATCTGCTCTGCCACTGCTGCCTGTGCCCGTGACAGCTCCTCTTCCTGCTAACTGTTATTGAATTACGGAGCCTCTTAATTGTCTCCTTTTCCTTGAAGACTAAATCAAAGCAACTCTTTAGTTCATTAGTCTCCTTGCTGTCTGTCAGGACTGACTTTTTTGACTGAGCCTGTCAGGCTGTGCTCCTCCTCCCTTCTCTCCCGGTGACTCTGTAGGAATTCACCTTCCAGTGGTGCTTTTGTGCCTCAAAGTTGCATTTTGGGGACTCCAGTGCAAACCACCCAGAGCTGCATTGGGGAATAACAGCAGTGAGGGAAGGGTGGCCCTTGTGTCCCTCCTGTCCCTCCCTGGTGGGCAGCTGAACCCCCAGAGTGTCACTGCAGCTGCCCTTGGGGCAGTGGCAGGATCTGGCCCCTGGTGCCTGACACATGGCAGGGCAAGATATCTTTCCTAGAGTGTGGATCCAAAAATTGTTCCTACAAGGTGCAGAGTTACATTGATTGTATTACTGGATTATCAAATGATTAAAGCCATTAACAATCCACTCTTGAGCAATCAACGTAACAATGTTTAGTTGCCTTGCAGTAACAATTAAAAGATGAAGCAATTTGCAATAATTAGGTAGTATCTGGAAAAAGTAGTCCTCATTAAGAGAAGTTAAAAAGACTTTTTCCTATGGTTGAGATGAACCTAGCAGCCCAATTTTGCTCCTTCTCACCCTCTTTCTTTCCCCCCCTGCATTTTAAGAAAACAATCTGTTCTTTTTTAGCCTTTTATTCCAGCAAAGATCAAAGGGGCTGCAAGGGCTGGCTGGCTCCTCTGCACTCAGGGGCTGGTGGGGATGGTGGGACCTTGGTGCTGGGAGCTCTTTTCCCAGGGAAGCTGTCCCGGGTTTGTGCTGAGCTGTCGGGCTCTTTGCTGCCCATGGGATTTCAGGCCACGGAGCCTCAGCAGTTTCTGTGCAGGGGAGGGTTTGGGAGCCAGCACTTGCTCAGGCACGTGCCTGCTCTTCCCTCCCTCAGCCCCCACGGGGAACCAGCATCACTCCCAGGCTTTGGGTGCAACCAGCAAAGCAGAGGCAGAGCAGGGCTGGCAGCAGGGCTGGCTGCTGCACGAGGGGATGCTGTGAGCTCCTCCTGCCCTGGCCCCCCTTGCAGAGGGCTCAGAGCTGCTGCCCCAGCTCTGGGGGCTGATGGCACAGCCATGGAGGGCTGATGGCACAGCCATGGGGCACTGACCCCACTGACCCCTTGCAGAGGGCTCAGAGCTGCTGGCCCTGCTCTGGGGGCTGATGGCACAGCCATGGGGGCTGATGGCACAGCCATGGGGGCTGATGGCACAGCCATGGGGGCTGATGGCACAGCCATGGGGGCTGATGGCCCTGCTCTGGGGGCTGATGGCACAGCCATGGGGGATGATGGCACAGCCATGGGGGATGATGGCACAGCCATGGGGGCTGCTGCATGCCCAGCTCCTGCAGGACCACACACACACGTGCAGATGGGCTCACGTGAGGGCTCCTGGTCATGACAGGACAGGGCATCCTCAGTGCTCAGGAGCAGGAAAGCAGCTAACAGCCCAGCACTGGTTTTCTTTATACTTATTTAGATGAATTCAGGTGTTTTGAGGTAATGAGTCAGGATTTTGGAATAGCTGGTGCTGGTCATTCCACTGTTCTGATCACCACTGGAACTGGCTCTAAAGGAGCCCTCATCTATGTACATTATTAGCAGGCTTTGCTGGGGCTGCTGGCTCAGAAGATGCTCCAATTCCTCACACAGGGAAAAAGCAGACACGTTCCTCTTGTGTGCCCTGTCTCCAGGCACATACTTGGGTGACATTTCTTTGTGTTTAGTGCCATCAGCCACAGGGAAGTGGAGGAAGAGGGATGTGGGATGTGCTTTGCAGATGGGCTCTGTAAGAAACTTGGGTGTGCAAGTGCTGGTCTCTGTGTGTGGAAGTAAAAATGAATCCAGTGCTTGTGTGGAGGTGAATATCCACTGTGGAGTGCACTGGGAAACTTCCAGGAACAGGTCTGTCAGATCCATAGCTCATGCAGAGATGGGTATGTTACCTCACTGAAAAATAATCTCCTTGGTGACAGTCCAATCACCCTGTCTGGAAGGTTCTGCTCCAGAATTTCAAACAGATTTTCTACCTGAAGGTACAAGTGAAGATGTTCAGGTCAATAAGTAATTACAGACATTGGGATCTGGCGCCTACCCTGGGATTCCCTCTTCTGCTCTGGCAGAAGGAGCTGTGGCCAGGATCTCCTCTAGCTGGCAGCAGGCAGGCTTTGATTATCTGCTCCACTCAAATGGCAGCTGGTCTGTGGCCTCAGAACCACACTGGGACACATGTCCCTGGAGAAATGCCATCCATCTCCACGTGGGCTTCAGAGCTACATGATGGTGCTCAGGAGCTCGTGGGTGAAGGACAGAAAGGCAAGTTCAGACCAGCAGCTTGGGGTGCAGTGCACACACACAGGGTGCCACACTGCCTGCAGCTCCCTGAGGCAGAAAAGTGAAGCAGTTTTGGGTCTGTGTGACAAAACTTGGGATTTAGGATTCCCAGCACCGTGTGGAGGCTGTAGTCAGAGCGTGCTGGGGGGAGGGCCTGGGTTGCCACTGGTGATGCAGCACCAGTGTGTCCTCCTCTGCTGTGTCCATATGGAGAACCATCTGGTGGGGATGCAGGCTGTGCCTTGCTCTTCCCTGGCACACGCAGCTGTGGGCTGCGCCGCCGTCCCAGGCACAGCAGCAGAAATGATACCAGGGTTGTCACCAACGATATGGACTGATAGCAGCCGAGGTTCTCCAGCAAACCACTGCTGTCACAAATGGAAAATGAGAACGGATTGAGCTGCATTAGCACTGTGAGAGGAAATCATCTGCCGTTTCTGGGATATTTAGAAATACGAGGATACCCTGAAGGTATCTTTTGCTGATGAGAAGGCTGGAGTGAAAAGGCATTTGAATAGTGGATAGACAGGAAAGATGCAGGCACTATGATAATTTACATAGTCGTCAGGAGCCGAGCAGCATCTGCAATAAATGGTCACAAACCCCTCAGAAAGTACTCTGGCACACATTGGCTGTAGCTTTTTTTGGCCTTTAGTACCATGGCTGACACTGAGCAGAGATCACCCCGTGCTCACTGCTGGGCACGGTAGATGTAGATCAGACACATCTGTTCTCGTGTCTGCTGAAAGATGAACACGGATTCCAGCTCAGGTGTGGCCACGAGGAGCTGGCTCCGTACATCACTGTCACTGGCTGGCGTTCCTGGAGCCCACAGGAGTGCATCGTCCACTTTGAGCCTAAAGCTCCCAGCAGCCAAGCCCTCCCTCCAATACATCACTGTCACTGGCTGACGTTCCTGGAGCCCACAGCACTTTGAGCCTAAAGCTCCCAGCAGCCAAGCCCTCCCTCCAGGATCCAAGGGGGATTGAGCCTGGAAGGAGCTGTGGGGACAGCTGCAGTCTGTCTGCTCACACCTCACCCCGGGAAGGAGCTGAGGGCAGCTCAGCAGTGTGGCCAGAGCTGCTCTGGGTGGCACAGCAGGGGCAGTGGCACAGCACTGCCACCCTCCCTTCTGCCTGGCGCAGGCTGGTGGCAGCCCCGACTTGAGGAAAAGGGGATTTATGCAAGAGAAGAGGGGCTGAAGGATGTTTTGATGTTTCTCTTGACTGTCATTCAGTATTTCTTAAAAAACCCTGCTGGTTGCATATTTAGATGAAAACCCACTATTTTTCTACTGCCATCCTCCTCAACCACTCCCAATTTTTTCTCCAAAAATACCCACGTATTCTCTTGCCCCCCAGAGAAGTGTCTGCTGTTAATTCTGCCTTCTAAGGAGCCCATCCCTCCACAGTGCTGCTTGTTGGGGTGCCCACGGGCTCTGTGTGCCCACGGGCTCTGTGTGCCCAGGCTTGCCAGGGGAGTGCTGCCCCTGTGTCTGCTGGTGCTGGCACAGCTCAGGGTGCAGCCGCAGCAGAATTGTGACCTTGGGGAGTGGCTGGGAGCCCTGGGCAGAGGCTGCTCCTTCCCCTGGGGCAGCAGTGAGCCCCTTGCTGATGGCCCCAGGGCTGTGGGCAGCACTGGGAGGGCGCAGTGGGTGCCTTGCCTCGGGCTCAGCAGAGGTGCCCTGGGAGTCTGCGACAGGCGTTGCAAATGCTGCTGACAGACTAGTGGGAGTCTTGGTCTATATTTATGTTGCCAGGTATTCAGACTGCTTCCCAGAGTAATGGACTCTGCCAAAATAATTTATTCCTGATTTCAACAGTGTGTGTGCATCTTTCTGCTTTTATTCACAAATGAAAGTTATGTGGAATGCTGTCTTACAAGAACAGAAATATATTTAGTGATTCAGGTTGTGTTATAAAGCATGAAAATGAAGCTCATGTTGTCAGTCAGTGGTAGGCTAAGACGTATTTATACCTTTGGTCATAATTTCTTTGCTTTAAAATACGTGGTTCAGGGCTTGAAGTTGCACAGGAAAAGCAATAGCACTTACAGGGGAAATGGAACAGAGATGCTTTAAAGAAAAAATCCGTGTGTGAGTATATATATGTATATACAACATATACTTTGTAATATCTATTTATCTGTCTTTAATGTTTTAATCCAAATATACTGTCAGTGCAAAACAGAGCCTTGTGCTTTGCTGAATTTCTTAGGAATTTTCAAAGGCTGAGCATGCCATAGAAGTCCTGAATTGGCCACAATTATTAAGGCTGAGGTTTTTATTTTAATGGGCTAGACACCCTGCTGTACTGGGCAACACACAGCTGCCTCCAGCAGCTCATGGTGCTGCTGCAAATTAATAGAAATGGGTTATTTCCATTTTGGAAATGGAGATAAATGATATATTTGGTCCCATCCAGGAAATCTGCAGCAGAGTAGAAAATTAGGCCTCTGTCACCGAGCCCCCTCCAAGCACTGCAGCCATGAGCCTGTCTCACCTCTTGTCTCTATCAAAGCTTTCCAAGTGGTTTTAAGTCCCAAGCTGAGTTTGGCACAGTTCTTTGGTGCTTTTATGCCCATCTTGAAAGCAGTAATTATATAATTGCTTGCAGAATCACCTATAGCGAGAGATTACACAGTTCCTGGTGCTGATTGCTGCTCCAGGAGGATCTCCTGGCATTTCTTCCCCTGCTCCCCTGCCCTACCCAGGCAGGCGGGGGTGCTCCATGCAGGTGCCCCCTCCCTCATCCCTGGCTTCATCCCCCCCTGGGTTCCCAGGGGCAGGAAAGCTGAGCCCAGGGACTCACAGCAGAGGATGCTGACCCTGAAAAGGGAGCTCCTGGCGAGGGGCTGCCGTGACCAGCTCCCATGGGATGTTTGTCCCTGCTGAGTTTTGGGGTGTGGGAAGCAGCCTGAGTGCTGCCATGCTCTGCTTTACCCTGGCACTGCTTGTCCTTTTCCCCAGGAGAAGCACCAGGCACGCCTGTCCTCTCAGCCAAGGAAAAGCCCACGAGCCAGGGTCCTGCCCCATCCTGCAGCCCAGCAGAGCTTCCCTGGCTGGCCATAAATTCTCGTTAGGCTGGTGCTGCCAAGCGATGGGCGGCCGAGGGCTGGCACAGGATAAGTCAGCTCCCCACGACTGGGTCGTGTTCACACTCAGACTAATTTCTGGTTGCAATGGTGGCACACAGAGAGCACAGTATGTGGGGAATTAATTAGCTGTGTACTTCTCAGGGGGAGTTACTCAGCTGCTGCCCTGGGCACCGCAGCGCTAGCGCGCCTTCTCGAAGCAGCAGGGTCAGCCCTGCCTTTCTGCTGCCAGAGCTGCCAGGGCGGGCTTTGCCTCTCTTGCTGCATCTCTCTCTGCTTGAGGAGGCACAGGCACTTCCCAGCTGTCCCTCTGCAGGCAGAGGTGCTGGGCCAGCAGCAGCCCTGCCCTGGCCAGATCACCCTGCTGCCCTGGTGAGGGGGCTCGACCTGCCCGAGAGCTCCCTGCAGCCACAGCAGGGGATTGCTGCTTTATTCTTTTTCCCTGCTTGATCTTATATTTTCACCTTGGGCTGCTGTGCAAATAGTCTGGGAGATGGGCTGTGTGTCAGAGCTGGACCAGAAGCTGGCCAGAGGCTCTTTGCATATGCAGTTGTTTGATGTCTGCTCCCTCTCCTGATCTATTTATAGCCGAGAACTTTCTGCAAATTTGAAATTCGTTTTATGAAAACTTACCCAAACTTTCTTTAAATGCTTCCTTGTCCCTGCAGTCCTTGTGGAAAGGTCAAGCTGTACTCATCAATGTATTGATTACGCATTTCTCCTTCTATTGATTCTGGTTAAAGACTCTCATGATAGGTGCCCTGGATGCTAATCCCTAAATGCATTGGAGGCTGCAGGAAAAGAGGAAGAAGCTCCTAAAATTGTTTCAAAGTTTGCTGGCTTTTAACATGTCAGCCATGATTTACCCCCACAGAACAGACCTGAAAGCTTGGGGAAAAGATAATTCCTCTGATTTCAGAATGTTTGATGTCAGGCATTTAGGGAACAACAAAGATTTAGTGACTGTGTGCAGCTTGAAAGGAGGAAGTGGGCTTTTTTCCCCATTCCAGCTTTGTGAAACAGAATCACTTTTGTACTGAAATACAGAGGGGAAAATGTAATCCTGGTTGAGACCTGCTCACACGTAACTTGGCCCGAGCCTTTGTTTCAGTCGGCAGCCCCTCACAGCCAGGAGGAGCTGAAATTCTTGTTACTGATGCAAGGCTCTGGCTCACCACCAAATCTTCATTTCTTTCATCATGGGGCAAAGGACCCACGGTGGCAGATGCATTTGGCTGAATTATCTCCCGTGGTGTTGTCACAGCTCTGCTGACACTCAAGTTTCACTTTCTTCCACCGTGCTCAGTCCAATTCTGTCAGCTTCATCGGGAATTCCTTTCAAGCTGCAGGATGTAACGCAGTAATTAGCACAAACCTCGGAAAAGAGGCACCAGGGGATGGAGCTAATATCCCCTCTGTGGGGGCTTCTTGCAAAGCAGTGGACAGAGCAGGGGAGAAGGAGAAAGCTCCAGCCAGAGTGTGTGAATGTGCCTGGAAGGTTGGCCTGGCAGGGGAAGGAGAGCTGCGGGCGGGAGGCCAGGCCCAGCAGGGTAATCGTGTCAGGGCTGAGGGAGAAGTTCATCCTCGCTGCACGAAGCAGATAATTGAGCAGGAACCTGTGGCTGATGATGTTTGAGCGCAGGAGGGTGGTTCCCAGTGGCACAGCTGGCAGAGCTCTGCTGTGCCCTACATAGCAGGGCTGGCTCCACGCTGGGCCAGCGCGGCTCGCAGAGCTCCCAGCGTGAGGATGAGGAGGGAGGCGGCCCAGGTGAGGCTGCTCCTGCCACCTGCAGAGGTTCAGGTGGTGGGGACAGCAAGCACGGTGAGGGCTGTCCAACTGCACTGCACAGATGTGGAGGGAAACAGCTGCCAGCCTCTCACAAGCCCAACCAAACCACCCCAACACCCTTTGTTCATTAATTAGTTACCAAAAAGGTGGTAATTGGAGCCATTTTTGCTGTTGCCAGTAGGAGAATTTCATGTGTCATTCAAGACACCCAAAACCTTGAAGGTTAGGAGCAGAGTGACCACAAGGAGGTCCCAGAGGTGCTGGGCAGCAGCTCCTGGGTCAGAGAGGTGCCAGCCCCAGCAGAGCCCTTGCAGCCACCGTGCCGCACCCGCTCAGCTTGCTCCAGGCACAGAGCTCTGCAAAGACAACATTGATCTGAAATTCAAATCCAATGGAGTAACTTAAGCATTTTAAAGTGCCTGGGAATCAATGGAAGTGATTGAAGTCGAAATCCAGACGGCCACACAGCTGTATCATATAATACCGGCCGAAGGTTGGCTTCCTCTGAGCAAGGGTATCTTCTAACACGGCCTTAATCTTCAAAGCATTTTAAATGCTGCAAAATGCTCATCCTACTAAAAGTCTTTAATATGAGCCTTTTCTCTGCCCCCTTAGTAATCGCCAGGGCTGTCACTGGGATTGTGATCTAATGCTTTATGGATGTTTTTCTGCTTCATGCTTCCTAACGCCCTGGGAGTGAGTCATGTGCTGCTGAGCCCCAGGAGCAGGTCTGATTGCAAAATGCACTGAGATGGTCTGGGAACACACCAGGCTCTCCCAGATCTGTGCTGCACACCAGCAGCACTTCTCGCTGGGTCAGCCACGAGATACTAAACGTGATGGGTATTTAGGGTTTGTTTTCAGAGCATAATCCCGCTAATACTCTCCTCTCCGTTTGTCTGATCGATGCAAACGTCACTGGAGCAGGCTGGTCAAAGCCTGCAGGATTATGGGGTGGAAGTCATTGCCTCTGATCACACCCAGGGACTGGGAGAGACAAGGAGCCAGGCATCAGGATTTCACTCCGTACCTCTAAGGTCCTTGCACTGAATGAAGCTGTGAATAAATAGGATTTGCTCGGGGTACTGGGCTTTGTGGAGGGGCTGTCATGCAAGTCCTGTCTTCTGAAGGCTTGACTAAGCCCACGCCCACGTGTGCCTGGGAAATCTTCCCTGGTATGTTTCTATTTGATAGAAAAAGACCTTCCACCCCTTGGACATCAGTGACCAGCAGCCCTGTGGCATTTGGGGGCCTGCTGGACTTTAGTTTAGCTCTGCAGCATGGGAAAAAGGGCTTTCCTGAGTTTCTGCTCAATCAGCTGCAAATCATTTCCAGACAGCGATGTCTCCTGCTTCTTGTGTTGTGGGAGACAGTGAGTAATTGTCCCCTTCATTTTTCCTGTGTGACATTCCTGATTTTACAGCCTCCTTAGGCACCTCTTTCCCAGGGGCAGGGAATCCCAGCCCAGGTAATGGCTTCTTGGATGGGAGCCCTTACACAGCTCTGTCCACATCTGTGCTCTTTATTTATCGTTTCCACTTGGACACATTCCGAAGCTGCAGACCAAAGCAGAGCATTTCCCATTTCAAACAGAAATATGCTGGGCAGTCCTGAGTGCAAATGACCTTCTCCACTGCAAGCACTGGCCATTTATTCCCCTTTTAGCTTTGTTTCTGTGGAACAGTTGTTATTTCAAGAGAAGTTTTGGATTTTGCACCACGGCTCCTTCAAAGCCCCTTGGTGCCAGCAGCACTTTGAGGGCTCCCGTGGGTTGCATCAGCTGCATCCCCCTGATTCCCACACCAGAGGAAAAAATCTGGTTTTGATGCTCCCCACAGGGACCTGCCAGGACAGAGCAGCTAGATAAGGTACTCACAAACAGTGGCATCAGTGCCTGTGCCTCAGTGTTTGCCCCACATCCTCAATTTCTGGTTTTACACGGGCTCTACAAGCTCAAGAATCCAAGCATGATCACTCAGCAATTGTGATGGTGAGGACTCTGTGTGCACACGGCCATACATAAAGATTTTTTCCACCTTTAGATTGGAATAAAAATTGCACATGAGCCATTTGGGACTACCCCACCTATAGATTTTATTGAGCTAGAACCCTGTCTTCTGAAAAATCCCCGTTGTAAGGTTTTGATTGCATCTCAGAAGCTGCTGGAGGAATTGTATTTTAATGTGGTTTATTTTCCTCTGACGGCTCTCGGGAGGCACACACCCACATGAGGCTGCTCTAAATGATTGTGTCATTACATTTGAACCCTTAGTAAAAGGGTGGTTTTCGGCAATTGAATTCATATGTTTAATTTGGAATTTTTGTTTTGTTGCTGTATACAAATTAAGGTCTCTGCCGGTACAAACACAGCTTTCTAGTAAGCCTGGAGGTGTTGAAATGAAAATTAGAACTGTGCAAAGGTTGTTTCTTTTTTTTTTATTTTTTTTTTATTTTTTGTTAATGAGGTCTGCAAGGCATGGGCTTGAGTTTGCTGCAGCCTGAAAGCTCAGTCCAGAATCAGCACAACCTGAATGCCAGCCCAGCTCCTGGCCCTGCTGGCAGTGTGGGACCCTGTGAGTGCCTGGGTGGGAGGAACCAGCTCTTAGGGACAGCAAATGCTGCCCTTGCCCATGCTGTGCAGTCCCAGGGGATGGTGGTGTTTGCACAGGGCTTTGGCAAAGTCCAGGTGAGTTTGTGGTAGTTCTGGGGCCCTTTTGCACAGAGCATCCAGCCCAGCCTTGAGCATCTGCAGGGATGGGGCACCCACAGCTTCTCTGAGCCGCCTGTGCCCCTGCCTCTCCATCCTCACAGTGGGGATTGTCTCCCTAATATCTAGTCTAGAATCTCGTGCCTAAACCCACCCTCTTTCAGTCTGAAGTCTTTCCCCATGTCCTGTCACTCCATGCCCTTGTTCTCCATCTCTCCTGGAGCTCCTTCAGGCACTGGAAGGGGCTCCCAGGTTCCCCCAGAGCCTTCTCCTCTCTCAGCCTGGATGCAGAGCAGAGGGGCTGAGCCCTCTGAGCAGCTTTGTTGGATCATTCCAAAAGGTCCATGTCCTTCCTCTGCTGGGGACATTCTGTCTGGGACACCAAGGACTGGCCATGTCCTGTGGCCTGAAGAAAGTCATCAGAATGCCACTTTGTCCCCCAGCACTTTCCTCCAGGGGGACTTTGCCCCCTGTGCTCCATCACAGAGGGCAGGAGCAGCACAGGTCCTGATCCCCTCCTTGCACTGAGTCATGATTTGGAAAAGCAGCGAGTCCTGCTTTACTTCCCACATCTGGGTTATGAGATATCCATGTCTTGAATTATAATGTTTTAATACAGACACATAAAACTTCTGCCTTAAGACACAAAATGATCTGTAACTATTAGGGATTACAGTTGAATGTTCCTGTTGGGGAAGTTTGAATCCTGAGGCTGCTCAGGGGATTTTAATACTCTTGTCTGGAACAGCTGGTGCCAGTGGAAGTGTGCTGGATGAGGCAGGCAATGGGCCTTGTCTTATCTCTCATTCCTCTTTTCATATATTTTTATTTCCATCTGTGAGAGATGTGCCTGTGCTCCACGATACGAGCAGGGAGCAGGCAATGTGGATTATCAGTGCAAAGACTGAACAGGGAGGCAGGAGAGCCAGGGAAGCAGGAATGCAGCAGGGAGACAGAGCAGAGCTAGAGACCAGGAGATGGCAGAAAAAAAATGGGGCTTGGTAGGTCCTGAGTGATGGAAGGAAGGGGATTGAGTGGTGGAAAGGGACAAAACCTCCACAGGGAGACACAAAACTGGGACAGGTGAAAACTGGGAAGGGAAGGAGTTTGTATTGGAGAGTGGGCACTGGGCAAGAAACAGGCAAGGGTTGAGGAGGAGGAGAAACCAGCAGAAAACATCTGGGGGAGACACCATCCCTGCAATTGCCAAGGGGAAGGAGCAGTTTCCCTGTTATTCCTGCAGCATCCACCACAGATTCTGTAGCGTGGAGCAGGATCATGATGTACAAGTTTATCTACAAAAGGTTTGTTTCCACCTTATGAAACTTTTCATTTAAGAGACAAGACAAAGAGAAATACAGACATTGAGGTGGAAAAATAGAAGATAGTGAGACCATGGTCTGGACATGCAAGACATCATTTTAAATGCTGTTTGCAACATGTGAACAGTCTAATTGATGTATTTTTATAGCACAAACTGGCATCTTAAGGAATGTTTGAGGAGGACAACAAGGTGAATTGTGTTAGACTCTGTGTTATCCTGAGGGGCAAGAAGAGGAAGAAAGAAAAGGTTTCCCAGGCAATAGAACAGCAGAGGTTTGCACCATCAGGGTGAAATGGTGGGACTGGGAGTGGTGGGTAGTTGAGGGGAGAACACATGGATACAGATTCTGTGTGGTAGCACAGGGTCAGGGCTCTGGGAAAGCTGAACAAAGGGGTGATGGGGTCAGGAAAGGAGCTGCTTTTGGCAGCAGTATTCACCGTGAGCTTTAATGCCTCAGGATCCTGGAGGATGTCATGTTAATGGAGGTCTGAGGTAATGGGAGTGCAGACACGAGCTCTGGTGATGCAGATGAATTCAGAATGTAAGGAACATGATGCAGAGCTTCTAAAAATGCAGACAAGCCCTGGATAAGAGGTGGTAAGGGCTCCAAGGGGAAGCTGTGTCTGAATCAGGTGCCCTTATGACCATCAGCACAGTGATGGTCTGAGAAGGGAATGACCACATGAGGGCAAGGAATGTCCTTGGCATGAGGAGAGAAACCGGACCCACTGTCTGTGGAGAAAATGAGGACAGCAGACAATGGAAAGAATAAGTTATCTCCCTGTGTGTGAGAGACATTCTTTTAGCACAGAAAAGATTCACCCAGGGCAAGAGAAGAAATAACTCTAATCACCACCCACCTGCTCCTCTCAGGCATCTTTACTAATGCCTCACTTCAGCGTGGTGCTTCACCAGCTGAGGCAGGCTGAGATGAAGGATTGCAGTGCACAGCTCCTCCGTTTACCCTTCTTTCATCCTCCAGAAACCTCTCCAACATCCAAGAGGAGGAATATTGCAGGGTTATTGTTCATCCGTGGATGCAGAGTGCAAGTGTGCAGTGCAGCTCACAGCTGTGAGACAACCTGTGCTTATCCCCAGCTGGGCAAACATCTGCTTAGGTGCTTGAAGCAGAACATCCTCTTGGTTGTTTATGTTTATCCTCTGTGTCCCAGGATACTGTGGGGGAAGAGAAGAGAATCCTAAGCCATCCATTGTGATCATCAAAACCACAGCACTGGATTTTATTCAGCATCTGCATCCTCATTTTGGCAGCCCAAAGTCGTACTGATCCCTAAGGCACTTGCCAGTGGCTGTTCTTGTACTGTGGGCTCTCAGTGGCTTTCAGGAGAGCTGTTCAGCCCCTCTTTTTGGGGCTGGGAAATGGTTAATTTCTCTGCATGCTTCCCAGAGTGCTCCACTTTATGCAGTGCCATCCATCACAGTGTGAGAGGTGCTCAGTGATCACCCACGCCAGCCAGGGCACGGCTGAGGTGCCACAGTCTGCCTCTGTCTGTGCCTGGCCATCCTCCTCACACCCATCCCCTGGGCTGCTGGGGAGAGGACATCTCAGCCTGCCTCAGGAGCACCGTTAAGGGGGAAAACAAGCTGGCAGATATCAGTTTTTGAGCCACTCTTATCTGATTTATTGTGAAAGTCACCTCTTTTGATTTAGGTGGTGCTGATAGTGAATGAGAAAACATGTGTTTCTAAAACAATGGCAATGAAAACATTTCTTGTCAGGGACTGTAGTTTATTGTCTTACTGCTTGAAAAGTAAAATATCCAGCAGGGAAGACACTGTGTCATCATAAAGCAAATGTGGATTATACAGTACGACAATAACTGCACGGGTAATGCCCAGAGCCGCTTCTGAGCTCAAGTTATGTGGAGTGCTTTGTGCTCAGCAAAGCTGCAAACCCCCTCCATCACCCAGAGGGCTGCCAGGACAGGCTTCTAGCTGGAAATGGGACTCACCTGGCTGTGACTCCGATTCTTCATTTGCTATTGGCTCTCGACCTGGGCTTTTCTCCAGGGGAGGATCCTTGGGGTTGTGCTCAGCATCTCCTTGCTTTCTTGAGTTAGGTGGCCCTCCAAGAAAACTCCTCCTCTGAGACATGTCTTAGGGCACCTGAGCAGAACAGCCTCCTCAGAATCAGCACTTGTGCTCATATTCAGTGCCTGAGACCATGATAACTTTGGCTTCTCCTCAGAAGGAGCTGCTGGTCTCAGTGCAGGCTCTTGGCAGAGCATCCTGCATTTCTTTGTCCCTCTCATTTTCCTGCCCGGGCTCCTCTCCCTGATTCTGTTTGACAATGTTTTCTTTCCCCATTTGGCAAGTCAGCTCACCTCTAAGCCTTATCATATTTAAATGTTTAACTGCTCTCAGACCTTAATTAAGAGTAGTAGCAGCAGCAATAGCTGTAGCTGCAGGAATGGCAGTGATTTTCCTGTCTTAAATTTTAATGGCTTTTGTACCAGGCTTTCCAGAAAGGGTGATTAATGGTACCTAGAGAGGCTGAGGTAAATGTTTCTCCACGCTGATTTTTGCCCTTTCTATTCACGGCCCCCTTTCTTGACATGAAAAACTAAAAAGTCCATTTAGAAATAATTCTGTGATTATATTTTTTTTCTGGGGTTCAGTAGGTGCTTAATACAGCACTTAATATATGTGTTGAATAGGAGCTGATCTCTTAAAGACCCAGCTCTTGGTGGTCTCCATGCCAACTCAGCTTTGCTTTGAGCAGTAATTACTAATATTGTTGGTAGTCTCCAAGGATTTGATGGTTTTTGGAGACTAAGCTTCCCTAGGCTAACCTTTGTTTTTTTCATCTTTTGTACCAGGCTGAAAGGAGTATATGGACTTTTCATTTGATAGAAACACCCGTGCCTGAAGTTTTAGTGTTTTAGGTTTGTAGAATGGGTCATTGAGTCAAGGTGTGAAACATCTGTTTGCATTTGTAGTGAGGCACCTAAGAGAGTTTTAAGACCAAAATAAAACAGAAAAGGAATAAAACCACCCCAAAAATCAAAGGATGTGAAAACTCCCTCAGGTCAGGTGGCAGCGTCGTGATTATTCTCTTGGACAGAAAATATTTATTGTGGCTTGTAACCGTGTCCACCAGGCGGTTAATTAGCAAAGCAGATATTGTCACAGTGGAAGCAAGTGAATGCAATTCATAGCAAATCCTCCAAGATAAGCAGCAGACACAAAGGTGATTAAGCTGTCAATAAAGAAAAAGCCCAGAGCAGGGGGAGAAGCAGGTGGATTTCAGTACATGCCCACAAACTCAACCCGTGCCACTGAGCGGGGAGCCGTTTACACCGACAATATTTGTACTCCCACAACGCCTCCCAGCTCTAGCCACCACGCAGCATCCCACTGCTGATCCTGAGCAGGAATGCCTCTGCATTAAAGACCTTATGATTTAAACATTAGCCAGGGGACGGAGCTGGGCAGGAGCTGGGCAGGAGCTGGGTCTCTGAGTGCAGAGCAGCGTGCCCAGCACCGCCACTACCTGCCTGCTGTCATAGCTGCTCCTCCTGTCAGCAACCTGGCTGAGGCACTGGCGTTCTGACAGGGCAGGTAGCGTACAGAGATCTTCCCCAGCATTAATTAAGCGTCAGAGAGCCACGGCAGTATTATTGCAATCTCGTGTGTGGCAGTCAGGAGATCTGAGACAGCTGGGCTGGGCTGGGCTGGGCAGCCCAAGGCTGCTCGGTGAGGGGGTGAGCCTTGCCATCCTCACTGGCATTCCCATGCTGGCTTCTCCCAGCTGATTGCACAAAGGGATGATTGTAAGAGGTATTTACTTGTATTTCAAAGCATGTGAACAAAGGCAGCAGCAAAAGCAAAACTTTGGATGACAGAGGGAAGAAAAATTAGAATACATTTTTAGAATTAGTGTATTGTCATCCTCGCTTGGAAAGAGCTCAGATCTAAGCTCTCAGGTTATTTTTTTAGCTATGTAGGAGCAGCTCTGCTTCCTCTTAGCTTGGCACAGTCTAAGATTAGCATGTGAGTGCCTCTGGCTCACAGAGCCTGGCTGTACACATGCCTTCTCTCTAGATCATCAGAGTACCAGCTCCAGGTTTGGACAGGTTATTTCAGATTATTGGGCCATTCCTGTGCTGCTATACCCCCGTAAAACCTGAACTCTGCCTCATGGTGTTAGAGTATGTGGTATGAAATACTTTAAACATCTGCTTTCAGGCTGTATCTAGTAAAGACAATAAGCTTTGATGATTTTTATTTTGTCTTTCTGGAAGCCGAATGTGTTTCCTATGGCTTATGACCACAATTCATTTCTAAGTGATTTTCCCTGGCCAATTTCCATTTATCATTTCAATAATCTAGGAACAAAGATGAGGTATTCTGCAAGAAGGTATATGACTCTGTAATCATTCTACCTTCATATCCCCTTTGGGGGAATTATCAGAGATGAAATGACCTTCCTGGCTATCAAGCATTGCCAGTGGAGCAGGGATGGATAATGTGACACCCCTGACACAGAGCCAAAGGCAGGTCGAGCTGATCATGCTGCACCCGGACCTGAAAATGACAGAAACTTGATTAAAATGAATGTGAGAAAGAAGTCTGAGAGTGATGGGAGCCCTCTGCTAGCTTGCAGGAGAGTGGGGAATCTCACTGTGATGTATGGCCTTTACTGTACTTTTCATTTGGACTATGATGAGGGAAATTTACCATTTTACTGTCCTCTCCAGGGACCTTGTTCTGTTCTCTTTGTCTACAATACCTTAAACATCTGCTTTCAGGCTGTATCTAGTAAAGACAATAAGCTTTGATGATTTTTATTTTGTCTTTCTGGAAGCCGAATGTGTTTCCTATGGCTTATGACCACAATTCATTTCTAAGTGATTTTCCCTGGCCAATTTCCATTTATCATTTCAATAATCTAGGAACAAAGATGAGGTATTCTGCAAGAAGGTATATGACTCTGTAATCATTCTACCTTCATATCCCCTTTGGGGGAATTATCAGAGATGAAATGACCTTCCTGGCTATCAAGCATTGCCAGTGGAGCAGGGATGGATAATGTGACACCCCTGACACAGAGCCAAAGGCAGGTCGAGCTGATCATGCTGCACCCGGACCTGAAAATGACAGAAACTTGATTAAAATAAATGTGAGAAAGAAGTCTGAGAGTGATGGGAGCCCTCTGCTAGCTTGCAGGAGAGTGGGGAATCTCACTGTGATGTATGGCCTTTACTGTACTTTTCATTTGGACTATGATGAGGGAAATTTACCATTTTACTGTCCTCTCCAGGGACCTTGTTCTGTTCTCTTTGTGCTCTTTAGGAATCCATACCTAGTGCCTGGAAAAAGTTGGTCACTGGCATCCTGTACAACAGCATTTGACACCTACAAAACTCAGTTTCCCCATTTGTTGGACGATGAGGACTGTACATCTCTTATATGAGTTGTTAAGAGCTTGGGTTGCTGAACTTGTAGCATGCTCCATCACACAAAACTACATGGAAAAATCAATATTCTATATTAGCGCCACTATTTATTTTTCCTCCAGAGACTTCTAGAGCAGTCAACAAGATACTTTAGCACTTATTTGCTCAACTTTTGGGCTGAGAAACTTACATAAGATTTTTGCTTTTTATACTCCCAGGAGCTCTTATCACACTTCTTGGGTAGGCAGCCATCTGTGGCATGTAACACTGCAGAACAGTGTCTAACAGAACTGAAATTGCAGACAAAAGTCTGGAAAAGACTTTCATGTAGACCCTCAAGCTTGAATCTGGCCAAGGGAAATTAATTTTGTTAATCAAGATTTTTGCTGTTAAGGAACATATGATGAGATACCTGAAGTGATGTGGAAGCCTTAATGGTCCCAGTGTAAGCTTCCTTGGAGAGTCATTTGGGAATATGGGCAGGGCTAAGGGGTCATACCTGAGCTCCAGTGGGGACTTGGGCTTTAGCCATGGCTGCTGGGGCTGTTCTTTCATTCCCACTCTTTGAAAGCAATGTTCTATTCAACATGAGGCTTTGCACAGGGAATATCCCAAGGAGCTGTTTGCTGTAGATACCACCTTCCTTTACTGATCCCGGACTTTCAGGGGAAAAAATAAGCAGAAGGGATGACCAAGAGTGCACTTGCTGGGATGTGGGAGAGCAGGGCCAGCTCTCACAGGAGCCCTGCAGCCCGTGGATTCACGGGGAGCTGAGTGCTCATCACGTCCTGTCAGTGCCATGGGGATGCACTTGCTGCTCAGCGTCCTGCTGATGGAGCAGAGAGCTTCTGAAGTCCTCGAACTTCATTTTCCGGTTCATCCCCAGGAAGAGTTGTGCAAAGAGCATGATTTATCATGACTGTTATGGTGATCTACCTTGATTTAGTGGTGAAATTACAATGATGGATCATACTTAATTATGATCATTAAAAGACATCAAAAATGTAATCGGCTGTTCATCATATACCTTATAAAGGAAAAAAAAATACCTCAGGATTTTAAAGAGCGGGACTCTAGGTGTTGATAAAATTAGAATATGTTTTATTCATGCTGTGACACAGCGTTCTTCCTTCGCTGATTCCTTGTCCAGGCATTGGGGTAGGATTGGAATGAGACTTTAATGAGGTACGAGCAGCCACGTGCCCTGGTTTTCCCACGGGGCCCTATGGGGTGCAGGTCGTGCCCCACGTTAACGAAATCCACTGGGCTCCATCCTCGGGGAGAGCCTGTGCAGCAAGACAAGCTGCAGATCAGCACCTAGGTACGAGCTGTTTGGATTCTGGAAAGGCAGGTTTGCCCCTATTTGACCTTGATTAAAGTCTAGCACAGTTTAATGAGGCAACATAAAATGCAAGTCAAATGCTCAATAGGGAAAATCTTGTCAGACATAAGGAACAATTGGGATCAAGTCAGTCAGGGCTTCCCTGGGCTTTTAATGACCTGTTAGATTCAGCTTTACTGAGGGTTTCACGAAAAAAATAAGTGATAATGACTGAAGGGAGCATCATTAGTATTGGAGTGAAATGGCTAATGGCTCCAGATTGCTCACAGGTGTCAGAGTAGAAAAGTTTCTCCCTGGGCAGCAGGCTCTGTGATCCCCCCAAGCGCTGTTATTGGCACTGCAGGAGAGCCCATCAAGGTTAATGGAGATGGGTTCCCCTTGGTGCCAGGAGCCGTGGATTGTGTGCAGAGGACAGGCAGAGGGAAGAGCTCAGCGCTGGCATCCCTTCCCTGGTGCCAAACCCGCGGAGGGGAGTTTGGCAAGATCGGGGAGGAACCATATGGCTGAAGGCAGGCACTGGAACATTTGATAAATATTACTATTAGAGTGTGTTGTTAGTACAGTTCAGTGCCATAGCAGCAAAGGAAAGGTGCTTTGATCGTGGTCTGAGCTGTCTGAGCAGCAAACCTTTCTGTTGGACACTTGTGCTCAGCAAATACAGAGTCCATCCAGGCAGCTGAACACAGACGTATCTGTCTGTGATGGTAATTAACGTTGGCACCGTTTACCACATTTCCTCTGCATCCTCAGAGTCTAGCTATGAGCAAATCAAAGCAGGATACATTTTCCAAGAGGTTTGCTTTGATTGAAAAGAGAATTCAGGGAAGTCCAGTGGCCTCTATTATACAGCACTCCAACTCAGATGATTGCTTATCCTATTTGGCTCTAAAACCTGTAACACATTATCATGCCCCAGTTAACAGATGGCAAACTGAAGACCAGAGAAGATGTGCCCAAGGTCGTACAAGGTTGGGAGACTCAGAGGGCATGGAAAACATCTGGTAATTGCATGTGGTAGAGAAATGATGCCACAGAGAGTCTCTGCCAGTGGTCAGCAGGAGAAGCAGAGAGGGTCACTGGGAGGTTTTCATGCTCGTGGAGGTGGGTGCCACGGAGGCTTTCATGCTTGCTGTGGCCAGAGGGAGCTGGGTGCCACGGGCAGGACAGACACACAGGGACATCAGCGCCTCATTGCTTGCCCCTTCTTCAGGGGGAGGCTGTGGCTCGCCCTTCTAGCTGGGCTGTGAGTGCCCTTGGCCCAGAGCTGGCCTAAGGAGCACAAGGAGGAGCAGCCACTCCTCCTCTCTTCTGAGACAGGACTGAGTCTTGGGCTGGGAGCTGAGCTGGGGCTCACGGGGATGATGATGTAGAGGAAGGACCACCACAGTGTGGTGATCCCAACTCACCCACGAGGATGATGATGTAGAGGAAGGACCACCACAGTGTGGTGATCCCAACTCAGACTGCTCCTTTCTAGAGCTGAGAAGGGTTGGGTTTAATCTCCCTGCTGCAGCAATCCAAGTCCCAGCCAGTGGCTGTGCAGCAGGGTTCTGACCTTTTCCTTCAGAAAAGCTCCACTTCTTGCCAAAAGGGCAAATTCTTACAAGTATGTTTCCTTCTCTCCTGTGGGTCCGCAATGCACGTAACTCACTTTTCATTCTGAGAGCAAAGTGTTTTCGCAGAGACAATTGAAAGAAATTAAGAATGGCACATCATGATCATTTATATCACGTGTATCTCAGAAAGTTCATCAATTCATATTACATTAGGGAATATGTAAACTAAATGTGCACTCATTTGGCATAGTCCTCAGAGCAATTATTCTTCAGTTGATTTAGTACACTTGATAAAAATAAAGGTTAAGGAGGATGTTAATTTGGGATTTTTCTTTTTTGCTGGTTTTTATAATATATTAGAATGCAGATTAATTCCAGACTTTATAATACTGCATCCAATTTGCTATCATATAAAAATAACTTGCATAAATCAGGGAAGTGGGCCTGATCCTTGTGCTTGAACACTGGCAGGGAATTTTGACATTGACTTCTATAGGAGCAGGCCCAATGTCAAAACCTAGATATAACATGAATCCGTGCCAGACACGTTAGAGCTCTGCTAGGAACATCCTCATTGGAGCATAAAAATATGTGAGAGACACACACTGTGAGCACTCCTGGGGTTGGGGGCCCTGGGCAAAATGTTGGTGGCAGAACTAATTCTAGTCTGAGGAAATTAGAAAGCCAGTGTCGTGAAATGTTGTTGCTTCCAGATCTCAGCCCATCAGACTACCCAAGACCTACATTTTTCTGTCCAATTTTGGGGGTGGGGGAGTGTTGGCAGGACATCCTCTGGAGACAGTGAAAAGAGATAAAACTACTGCAGATTTTTTTTTTTCTCTGAGTTCAAGAGAGAGGAGTGAAAAACCTGCCAGAGCTGCCCTAAAATTGCTAATGAAAGAGAGTGAGAGAGGCATTTGCTTCAATATGCTCAGCCAAAATGGGATTTTCAAAGGAGTCTGGATAAAGACATCAGACACAAAGAAATCAGTACCTAATAAAAGAACTTACCTGAGTCAATCCTGCTGATTGGCTTCAATAGCAGACATGTGGGTGTTGAAGCAGAATTCACTGCAGAAGTTAAAAAAAAAAAAGAGAATGAAGAGGAAAAAGAAAAATAACATGCAAGTAGTAGGGAATGCTAATAACAGGAGTAGGAAAGGGTCCTGCCTCTGCAGGGTTGAGAGACGGCTTCACAGCAGCTGGGAGGAGTGGTGATAGTTTTCTCCCTCAGGAATAAATCAAGCCTCTATCCTGGTGTGGATCTGGGGGCAGACAAAGTGAAGGAAATCTCCCCAGAAGAAAAATAGGATTATAGAAGTATTGAATAAGGAATTACATGGGAGTTATACACGGGAGATTTCGCTGTAGAAAAATGGGGTTACATACAAAAACCTGTGGCTTAGTTCAGAAAACTCTTACCCATTCCCTTCTGACTGAGGGATGGCATGGCTTCATTCTGTTTTCACTGCCACTCCCTGTCACTGGTGCTGTGGGGACAACCCTTGTGTCCCTAGAGCTGCCTCAGCCCATCACAGCCATGGGAAAAGGCTTTTCCTCCGTTGATCTTTCCCCCATGTACCCTGACCCCATGCCCCTGGTGCATCTGGGGTTTGCAGAGCGCCCACCCTCCCTGGAAATCCCAACAGCAGCCGCACAGTGCCAGGGACAGTCAGGAATGACTGCAGGGAGTGAGAGCTGCTCACCATCCTCTGCCCATTCCTTGGCACTGCCAGCCCTGAGAAACCTGCTCCCAGGAGTGCTCCTGACAGCCGTGTCTGCAGAGGGATGGGGAGCCAGCTCTCCATTTCATCCTTTCTGCATCTCCTTCTGTTCCGGGCCCAGGTCCCTGTGGACACGGGTACACGAGCAGGGAAGGCTTCTTGTGCTCCTTTCTCATGGTCCCTGTTTGGATTTGTGTGTGTAGGAGACAGCTGGATCCATGAGGCATGCCAAGTTCCAGCCCTCCTTGGTGAAATCCTGTTGAAGCATGTGCATCCAATTCTCCTCCCTCCCCGGGTCTGGAGGCGCTGGGACGGAGCTCCAGCCCTGCCTGGGGAAATGGGGGCTATGATCAGGCACAGACCCTCCTCTGGCCTCAGCACAGCCGTGGCAGGATTTGTTCCTGTTGTTTGTGCATCCTTGGGTGGCTTTTGGTGGCAGTCTCCAGGCGCAGGCCTGAGGGGCTCTGCTGAGGGTGGCTGGGAGCTCTCGCCTGCTCAGGGCTTTGCTTTGTATTATCAGGCAGCACAGGCAGGCCCGGGGTGCCTCGCTTCCATTAAGCTCATTTCTTGGACCTATGAGTAAAAGTACACATTTCTACATTTTTTTGGAATAAGAGAAGCATGCTGAGCTGGAGTCCTCAAGATGCCAAATGTGATTTCACAGCCACTATCCAGATAGAATTGCCCTTTAACATCATCCAAGGAGTTCTTATACACAAAAATTATTCTGTCATACATAAAATGGCCCAAGTAATTTGGATGAGTTATTTAATAAACTTTGCCTTGCTGTAATCCACGAACAATTTATGATGTTCTTGAATGTCCTCATAATTCAGTTATTTCTTGCTAGATAAGTAGGATGAATAAGTTGTGGCCTGTTGACTGCATGTAAGTGATTAATTAATAGCATATTTCTGGACGCTGGAGTATAAGTGCATTGGTCAGTCTAATTGGATCAGAGGGCCACATGGTGTACTTATGTTCTCAGGTTGGATGGATGCTTCTCCTTGAAAGAATCCTCCAAGAATAAAAATTCCTGAGGAAGCATTTGAAGCAGGCTGAAATGCCAGGATGCAGGCAACCACAGCCTCCATCAATTACGAGAGTGCTCCTGGCATCCCAGAAAGCAAAGTGCTGCATTGTGCAAGCCTTTTTCCAAAGGAGAATTCCAGCTCCTGAAAATATTCATAGAAGTATTACCTAATAATCACTTTGCCAAGCTCACTCCTGCCAGCAAGTTCAGTTGTTAAAACACATGTAAAGTACAAGCTCAACTGAAGCAAATTTCTATGAAAATTATGTATAGCACATGCTTTCATCCGCTCTTCTGAGCTCTCACAGTGCTGATATTAAAGGGATCAGCAACATCTCTCTTTGCACCATGTTTATTGCAGCTTCATGTAACCTGAATGCCACGTTCATCCTGGCTCTGTCATTAATTTTAAGCTAGGTCAAATTCATACATATTAGATAATAAGCATTTTTAGTCCCCAAATGTGTGTGTTAATTAATTTTATTTCATTCAGAGTAATTGTCCTTATAGCTCTGTGCTCATTAAAGGAAGAGGTTGAGAATCCTCCTTTGTGCTAGGCTTAATTTGGGTGGAAATCACAGAAGCTGCCTTACAACTTCTCTGTCAATGTAGATGAGTTCTGACTCGCAGGCAACCCCCTCCTCCCCACCACTATTACTGACTCAGGAGTCATTTCCAATTCCTCAGCGTAAGCACACATCACTCTGAGGAGACAGAAATCACATCCAAAGCAGTAGAAATAGCCAGGAAGACCTAGTTTTGTGTATTTTCCTTTTGAAAGATCTGAGCAGGTTGTACTGAATGGAAATCCCAGGTGCTGGAGGGCCACCTCCCCATCTCCTCGTTGTCCTGTTAACCTGGCCAGGGCCAAGCTGTCCTTCCAGGTGGCACTCAGGGTCTGTCACAGTGCATGTGCCCTGGCAGGGGGTTCCTAATGT
Organism: Passer montanus; assembly: GCF_014805655.1. Lineage (NCBI taxonomy): Eukaryota > Metazoa > Chordata > Aves > Passeriformes > Passeridae > Passer > Passer montanus. Next base: position 1,065,436 of record NW_024369818.1, read on the forward strand.
GTGACTGACAGCACAAACTGTAGCTCATGGGAGATCAGGTAGACTTGTTGAAGTTGGTACATATTCTGAAATTATTTGTGTCGGTTTTTTATTATTTTGTTTTGTTATCTCGTGTTTATTAGCAGGGCTTGTGTGCCCCAGACTTGTCTTTTCTCAGTGTCAACCACTTGAGCCTTGAGACCGCTGCTGCGGGTGCTGTTCATTAAAAACCCATTTGTCATTTCTTAGGAGTTTGTAAATGAACCCTGCACTGGTCTCTCCTCCAGCACTGGTGCTGCTGGACACCTTTGTGTCCCCTTGTGTTTCTCACTCATTTTCACTGTGAGAGAAGGGCTCTTTAGGGGTTTTGCTGTGGAGCCAGTGTTTGAGCTGTTGGATTCAGAGGAGGTGTGGCTCCAGCTCATCTCTCACAGATCACAGCAGAGGATGAAGGTGCTCAGCACCTGCTGGGTTGGTGAATATTCCCTGGTGAAAGGCTGCTCTCAGCTTCTGCCTCCCGTCCCCCCAATTTTCATCTGCAGCTGACATCTTTCCTGAGTCAAGCAGACATGTAATACTGAGTAACACATTTTAGCCCTGAGTTAGCCACTTGAGGTGTGTCTAAAAAATGTATGAAGCTCCAGCCTGGGTCTTGGCTTCCTTGGTGAACTTCCGAAGATGTGATGGGCGAGGAAGCATTTGAGGAGAAGACAGTCCCAAAGGGAGCTGTCCCTCCAGAAGGTGATCCTTAGGGAACAGAGCAGCAAAACCTCTCTATAAATACATCATCTCTCCTCACCTGAAGAGGGCAATAAGATGTGCAGCATGTCCTGACGATCATCAGACAGGCAGGATTCCCTGGCCAAAGAGAAAAGGCAGTTTAAAACCAAAGGGTCTTGAGGAGACTTCTCTTCCAGCTAAAAGACTCCCACACAAAGTGCCTCTGATGGCACTGCACAGGGAGCCCGCCTTTCCCCAGCCCTCTTGAGGGTTTTGTTTGCACCATTTTTGCAATGCTGATCTTCTCAGCTAATGTCTTGAATTCCTCTTCCTGGTAATGCAGTGTGGTCCTCTGAGACCCCTGGGCCTATTTAATTTCATGCATGTGTAAGATACCTTTTCCCTTTTGGCACCATGATACCAGCTGCAGTCACTTTAAACACTGCCAGTTATCAGAATCTGTACAGGGGACAGGAGGAGGGAGAAGATAATGGATTTGCCTTGAGAGCTCATCTAGAAATCCAGCCCTACACAGCAGACTGCCTATGTAATGTATTACTTTTTAATAATGTAAATATATTAACATTAGAGCGGTCTTCTCAATCTTCCATACCTAAACATTACATCACTATCAGGAGCAAATGTAATTAGATATCATAAATATGAAAAATATTGGGACATTAACATAAAGAGCACCAATAAGTTGCTTTGCTTGTCATGTAATTGCAAGGCATTAAGGGTTCACCGTGCTGCACACGGCGAGCAGGGATCAAGCCTAATGCGAGGGGACAGCTCCGCTATGCAGAGCCTCACCCGAAATAACTTCACAGGGACACTGTCAAGGGTTTTTTAGGTCTGAAAGTTAACATTTCTGTGAAGTTGATTAGTGCTTGCAAACGCTCTGTGCTATTTTCTAATCAGTGACATTCGCTCTCTTGGTTATTTAATGGTATTAGCAGCAGCAAAAGTGGAACCATTTGTTTCAGGCCAAGCAATCATAATCCTGCTCACTCTGGATGCTGGTATTTAAGTATGCGTGGGATGCTGTTTCCATCCCACACTCCTCTTCTATAAGATTTTTGCTTTGCAAAGTTTTCCAGTCTCTTGGTCTTCTGCTTAGCACCCTCCAGGTAAGCCTGGAATTGAAGAAATGTCAACCATTTTAAGTAAGGTACAATGCCAAAATGACAGATGAAGATTTTAAACTTCCAAAGCAAAAAGGAATTATTTAGCATGGCTCTACTGGGAGTACAGGCTCATGCTGAGAAAAAATGGGATGCTTTGAATGACTTTCTGGCATGGAAATCTGTGGAATAGCCCAAGAGGGAAATGCTGAGTCCTTGTTGCTGGGGTAGATTAGATCCGCGCTAGAAGACACCTAATCTGGGCTGGAAGACAGGTCAGTGCTGCTTTCCCAGCCAGCGTGCAGGGGCTTTTCTAGGCTGGTCCTGAGCTCCTCAGAGCCCCAGTTTCACATTTTCCAGGTGCAGAGGAAGGCTTGGCTCCTGGCTCAGGGAGGACAGGATTCTCGCGCACGGAGAGCGAACGGAGCGGTGCAGCGTGGCTGTGTGCAGCCAGCAGCACGCCTGCCCTGAGATAAGGCTGTCCCCTGCTCCTCAGCCCGTGCTGCCTCTGTGTGCCAGCTTCCTGAAGCGTTTCCCTACCTGCTGCAGCCCGTGCACACGCAGCACGGTGTGATAAGGTGGGGTCAGCCTGGGTTTGCAGGGAGCGCCGCAGCGGGGCTCAGCAGGGTCTGGGGGTTTCCTGGTGTGGAACACCCCTGAGCTCAAACCTGGTACTGAGCTGCTCAGGGCAGGCAAACCCAGCCAAGAGGGTGTCTGCAGGACCTGGCCTTAGAGAGCCAGAGGTCTGGCAATGATGGTCGCTGGGGTGTAGGGTGGGAGGGGACCCTGAGACTGCTGGCAGTGGCTGAACTGGCTGCCCCAAAGCAACCTGTCACTGGCACCTCTTCTTTTGTCTCCTGGAATTATCCTCGTTCTAGGTTTGGATGCCAAATCCTCTTTCACCTACATCTCTTTTTCTTCCTGTACACACCTTGTTCTCTAATTAGTTCAATTTCTGTCTCTGCTTGGCTTCCACTTTAGTCCTTTTCCCAGCTCTGCTCTTAGATCTCGCTTTTCTTTACTTTTTGTCTGCCCTCTCATGGCTGGATATTTATTTGCTTATTTTAATTTCTCCGGTGGGAAAGCCTTCCCTGCACCACATCTTGTAGACATCAGAGGATCTTCTCGGCCCCTTTCTGTCCTCCCCTTCCCTGTGCCGGCGCTTTTCCTTTGCTCTCTCCCCCTGTGCGAGTTGTGCTGTTGCTCTGCTCTCACTGCCATGGTAACTTCAAAAAGACACGGCCATTTGATATAGCAGGCGCAGGAGAAGTCCGCAGGAGAGTGTGTGTGCGTGTGGATGTGCCAGGGGAGGAAAGGGAACATCCTTTCCCTTTCTCCTTTCATTTTTAGGTTCAAAGCCTTTCATTGCAGCTGCTGGGAGGAGGCAGGCCAGCTCGCTGTGGGACGGGAGCCGTGAGCCCCATCCTGCTCCCTGCTTTGGGGCTGGGATGCTCAGCTGCTCCCCGAGCCCAGCTCCTGGCTCTGCAGCAGCCAGGAGGGGAGAAAAAGAGGCAGCAACATCTTAAAAGTCTAAAGCATAGCAAGGAACAGCTCTGCTCCTGGGGGGGCATTAGGAGCTCTGTCCCCAGCTTTCACATTTATTCTTGCAAGTCTGCAGTGAAGGAAAACAAACACAAGACTTCAGGCCACAGCAGCCACGGGGGATGTGGGGCTGCAGCAGCAGGATGGGTGGCACTGGACCCTCAGGAGGGCGAGTGTGGGGGGCTCTCCCTGAGCCCTTGGGCTGGAGAGGAGCAGGTTCCTCAGGGTGTGACCCCAGGTAAGGTTCCAGCTGGGACTGCAGCCAACCTGGGGCTCTGCAAGGAGTGGGGGAAGCTGTGGCTGCAGCTTTCAGCCGCATCCCTACAGAGCAGGCAGCACCCATGGAATTGTAAAAAAAGAATCACGCAATCACAGGTTCATGGATGGTTTGGTTTGGAAGAAACCTTAAAAGTGAGCTCATCCCAAACTCCTGCCATGGGCAGGGACACCTTCCACTGGGCCAGGCTGCTCACAGCCCCATCCAACCTGGCTTTAAATACTTCCAGGGACTCCCCATCCCTGCCCTGCCCCACGGAGGCAGCAGTGCCCTGGGTACTGATGTGCTGTGTGCCCAGAGCTGGCTGGGGATGAGCAGCCAGAGCTGGAGCTGGTTCCTTCAGTATGTGGCTGCCCTGGGAAATACAATTACTGCTTTGGACTGGTTGTATATTTTCTTCCCAGTCTCATTTTGAAAGCAATAATGATCTTTTCCTCTCCCCTGGGTGCTGGGAAGCAGCTTGGGGAATTATTTGCAGTGAGGGGTTGTGGGAATGGCTCCTGCCTGGGCACACAAGGGTGCCAGCAGCGAGGAGGAGACCTCAGCTTCTGCTTTCCCTGGTTTGTTACCAAAAGCTAAGACAGAATAATTACTGGAGAAGTGTCTCTGTGTTGAGATATTTGCCTTGTGGAGCTGCTGCAGGAGTCAGTCCCATGAGCTGTGGAGAGAGGTGCAGCCCCAAGCATCACGACAGGGTTGTAGGGCCATGGGAATGCCATGTGCCACCAAGAGCAGGGCCACGACAGGGTTTGGGAATGCCATGTGCCACCAAGAGCAGGGCTGGGCCATGCCCAGGGTGGAGGCAGAGCAGGCAGGGAGCGATGCCTGTGCAGGCAGGAGCAGGCTCTGCACTGCTGGCACTGCTCTCTTTGCAGGAGGTAGGGTTGAAAGCAGCTTTTCTGCTGCATGGAGCTGGGGAAGAACAAACCCAGTGCTCCACAGGGACCAGGGAGGGGATTCTCTGCAAAGATTTCCTTGTATAAATACCCTCCTGTGGCTTTTGATATGGCTGGGGAGGAGGGAGGAGCAATCTGGGCCAGCAAAGCTGAAACCTGGTTCTCTAATCTGTGAAAACCACGCAGGTAAAGAATAGAGGGAGGAAAAGAGCAAACACTGGTGACCTCGCTGTGTGTCTTGAAGGAGCAAAAATGGGGTCCCTGAACTGGTGCTCTGCCCTGCTCACCTGTCCCTGTCCTCCTCACACAGCCAGAGCTTTGTAGTGCACCTTTAATTGAATGACTGCACGAGGGCTGGGGGGGCTGCTAACGAAGCAGGATGTGGTTGAAACCCGTTCCCTGCTGCAGTGGGAGCTCAGGTCCATTATCGTTATCACAATATCATCATGGCCAGGCTCTATGAATGCAGAACACTTTTCATTTGCATGCCATCATCAAGTGACCCATAGAGGAGGGGCAGGTGCTGCTGCCCTGCTCCTCAGCTGGTGGAGGAGCTGCTGTGCTGGGCTCCCACCCAGGAGGGGCAGCTGGAGACACACCAGGGCAAAATGCAGCAGATCTCCTTCCCTGAGAGAAGCAGGGGCACACCTGGCCAGGTGGGGCAGGCTGGCCCAGGGCTGGGCATTCCACGTGCCCCGTGCAGGGGCTGGGCTCAGCTGGTGGCCCTGTTTCAGCAGGCAGGAACGGGGCCGTGGAAACTCCTTGGGCTTGGCTGTGCATCCTTGAATGGATCTGCAGAGCTCCCTGGAGAGGAGAGAACTGACGGGGATGGTCCCAGAGGGAGAATTCAGTGAAAAAAGATGGAAAGAGAAAAAGGGAAGTTCCATTTGGATTAATGCTGGTTTGGCTTTCATCTGAAAGTACTATAAAAAATTGGGGGAAACTTGTAAATGAGCTAATGTTTTGAGCTGAAAAGACCTGAAAGTCTGCTAGTGAAGGCTTTGACTTTATATTTTTCTGTAAGCAAATGGCAGACATGTTTTGATGCTTAATCTCATTTATTTTTGTTGGAAAGGGTGTTTGGCTGTTTGGTTTTGTTTTCCCTTGCTTTATATTGGAGAGAAAACATCCTTGATGGAAATGTGTGATCCAGGAGGGAATCTGAGAGTCTGCCACCAAACACATCTTTTCAGTACAAAATGTCTCCAGCACCAGAGTCCTGGGTTAATTTGCCATTCTTGCTGGGCTGCAGACAAACTGTTTAGCTGATTAGGGCTGTGCAAACACTCCCACCAGCACACACTCTGGTGCTCACAAACCCACAAACAACAACAAGCCAGGAGCTGGCGTTTCCCCCCCAGAGCCACGCAGCCTTTCCCCTGCCCAGCTGCAGTGCTGGTGTGAAATCAGCCTGTTTTACCAGAAACACCCTGATCCCTGTGAGCCCTGGCTCTCTCTGTGTCCTCCCTGCCTCCCCACTCCCCCCTGGAGTGGATGGAGCCCCCCAGACCCCAGACCCTGTGCCCAGCACCTTCTGCTGGGGCTGCTCTGCAGCTGTGGGGCTGCAGGAGCTGCAGCAACCTGGGCTGGGCATGAGGAGCTCTATCCCATCCTGGAGGAGATGGAATTGTCCTGTCAGTGTGGTCTGGGGGCTGCAGCAGCCTGGGCTGGGTGTGAGGAGCTCTATCCCATCCTGGAGGAGATGGAATTGTCCTGTCAGTGTGGTCTGGGGGCTGCAGGAGCTGCAGCAGCCTGGGCTGGGTGTGAGGAGCTCTATCCCATCCTGGAGGAGATGGAATTGTCCTGTCAGTGAGGTTTTGGGTGGCCTGGGGGGAGCTGCTGCTCGTGCTGCTCACAGCAGCTGCAGGAGAACCTGCTCTCTTTGGGAAAGGACAGGCTGGGAGCCTTCCTCAGCTTCATCACCTTCATCCCTTGGGGGAAGCCTTCCTCAGCCTCCCTTGTGGCGTGCAGGGGAGGGATGAAGGTGCCTGTGTGGAGGGAGCAGATGGAGGCAGGCTCAGGGATGAAGGCCACTGGCTCCCAGAGGACTGGCCAGCCCCTCCAAGGGATGCTTCAGGAGAATTTCAGAACATTCCTGCAGTGTCTGGCACTGCAAACCCCTCCCGAGCCCCCGGGGCAGGGGCACCACGGTGCTGAGCCCCTCTGCTCCCCGTTTTTGGGCAGCCCCGTGGCTGTGACACCCTGCTGGTGCTGCTCTCCCCGGGAAGGCTCCGTGGCTGCCCAGATGAGCTCCTTGTTGCTGGAGCAACACGGAGCAGTGTGAGCAGCGTGAGCACCTGCTTCCAAACCGGCACTAAAGCCCCGGGGTGTTCTGGGGTGAGCTGAGACACAGAGCTCTGTCTGCTCCCAGTCCTGCCCATCATCCCTACCTGGTGCACACAGAACCCCAGTTCTGCTCCTGGGGCAAACAAACCCACACGTCTATTCTCATACAGCTGGGGAAAAAGAAATTTAACACCCCTACACGCAAAAAAAACCAAACCCAAAACCAACAACAACAAAAAACCCAAACCAAACCAAAACAAAAAAAACCCCAAAAAACCAAACAAAAAAAACCCCCAAAACCACCACCACCACCAAAAAACAAAGCAAAACAAAAAAAACCCCCAAAAAAACAACCCCAAAAAAAAACCAACCCAAAAAAACCAACCCAAAAAAAACCAACACCAAAAAAGGGTGTCTTAAATTGAGCTCATATTTTCCCAAACTTCCTTTCTCTTTGTCCTTGAAGAAAGTCTCCTGGTTTCCTCTGTCTGCTTGCTGAGAATGAATTTCCTAGCAGGGACACCTTGTCAGCTTTTTTTCTTGGGCTCGAATTCAATGTTTCAAATGAAATGCCTCTTTTAGTCTCATCTACTTCATCTACAAGAAGATGGGTGAAAAAAATCTATTTTCTTTCTTCTTTTTAGAAGATTTTTGTTTTCCCTCCAAGTGGCCTTATGGCTCCTTTTAAGAAATTATATAACAAATTGTGAAAATCTGGAAGGGAGCTGGTAGTTTGATTTCTTTAAGACTCTCCCTTCTGCCACCAAGACAAAGAAAGGGAAAGTAACATTCAGTACACAAAAAAAAAATTAATAAAAAAATCAAACCTACTGTTTTGCTTTTGAACAAGGTGCAAATTAGCGAATATTTGTTAAAATTTGAGACAGCAATTGTCTAAAAAAAATAGTTTCAAAGAGGAGAAGGTTGTTTTTTCTTCTTAAGTAAAAAAGCCCCTGAACCTTTCTTTCTTTTAACTTCAAAAGGGAGCCAGATTGCAGAGGAAGAGAGAAAAACCTTAAATCTCCTATGAAGGGGAAGGAAGTAACTTAGTTGAAGTGATCTTATTTGTGAGGGAATAATTTTCGGTTCACTGTGGTTATTTTATCCCTAAGATCATGATCAAGTGGCTTGTACATTTTTAACTGAGCTGGTGGAACCTCTGCTCCACCTGCAGAGGTGTGAAATTGTCACTCGCTTGGGCACGGCTGGGTCCTGCTGAGCTGCCCCTCTCCAAAACTTCACCACAGGCCCGGAGCAGGAGCTTCCCCTGGCTCTGAGGAGGGGTTTCCAGTGTGCAGAGCTCAGGAAAATGCCCCCAGCCCCCTGCCAGGGCGGTTTGCACTTGTTTCTCAGTGATGCAGGCACGGCCCCAGTGCTGCCCATCCTGCCTGGCACCTCTCACAGCCCCTGCTGCTTTCATCCCAGATAAACAGCCAGATAAACAGGGTTTGCGAGGTGGCCCGCAGGTATTTCATGTTTGTGCAAGTGATAATCGCTGGGAAAAAGGCACCTCCAAGGAGTGTTCTGTGCTGAATGTGTGCAGGGCAGAGCCAGCCTTGGCCAGAGCAACGTTCACCTCCCCACACATCCACACCCACAGCTCCTGCCCAGCCTTTGGCTGCTTTGCCACTGAGCTCCTCCTTTCAGCCCAGCTCTAACAAGGTGCCCCAGTGGCACAGAGCACCCCAGCCCTGCCAGTGCCCCGTGCCAGCTGCTGCCAGGAGCTTCAAACAGCACACAGCCAGCTGGGAAACTCAGCCCCTCTGTGCCAGGAGCTGCCCAGGAGCTCCAAACACAGCACACAGCTAGGCGAGGAAACTCAGCCTTCTCTGCCACTGCCCAGGAGCTGCAGGGCACCAGCACACAGCCAGCTGGGTAACTCAGCCCTCTGTGGCACTGCCCAGGGGCTCCAAACACAGCACACAGCTAGGCGAGGAAACTCAGCCTTCTCTGCCACTGCCCAGGAGCTGCAGGGCACCAGCACACAGCCAGCTGGGTAACTCAGCCCTCTGTGGCAGCTGGTGCCCCCCAGCCCCGTGCCCTGCAGGAGGTGCCCTGTGAGAGCTCTGTGCTTTCCACCACAGCAGCACAAACCTGGGGGTGCAGCCTGGCACGCCCGGCTGTCCTGGTTTGGAACGGGGGGAAAATCTGGGGAAGTGATGTAAAGTTTTTTGTGTAAGTGACAGTGTGTTAAACTACTTTTCCTTCTAGACTTCTTTTCTTGGAAGTATAGGTCTACTTTTCTTTTTTTCCCTGTTTAAACGTCTCATGAGATCACAGTAATTTAACATCTTTCCCTCCCATCCCAAACCATGACACAGGTGTTGTGTGGGGCTCTCTGCCCTCTGCCTGCTCTCAGGGCACCCTGAGCTGCCATCCCTGAGGGAGGTTCAGCAGTCTCAGGCACCAGTGCCATCAGCACAGGTCCTGGCAGATGAAAGGTTTTGTCCCTGTGTCCCTCGTGGTCCTGGAGAGGTCAGGAGCTGCCCCAGCCAGGGCAGGGTGGGCACAGGGATGCTCCTGCATCTGCAAGCAGGTGAAAAAAATAAAATAAAGGCCAGTAAAAGAACATAAAGGTGGCAAAACTTGACAACAGCCGGAGCCTGTGTAAGGGCACAATTACAAGTGCTGTAGCCCAGGGCTGGGCTCTGGCTGGGCCTGCTTGTCTCCAGAAGATGAACATTTTCCCCTCTTTTGTAGAGCAGCAAAAGCTATTCTTGTAGCTGTCGAGTCCTTTTTGAAAGTTAGTAAGGGTTTTTTTATTTCTTTTTTGCCTCAATAACCTACAGCAGAGAGTCCTACAGGCTAATTATATGTTTCATTTTGAATCCTTTAATTTTTTTGGAGTTCAAATAGATAACTGTGTTTTTCCCCCACGTCTTTGATTCAGACAGATGATTTGCTTCATTAATTGATATGTGGAGGAGGGGGGCTAGAAATGAGCTATATTTATGCTTCAAAAATATCTTTTCCCAACTGCATTTTTTTCTTCTATGAATCCTCATATTTATTTCAAAATTATTCTGGAGTGAATGTCATCAACCTTTGTGCAGGAGTCTTTTGCTGGCTTAATTAGTCTATAATGAATCTACTTCTCATCCACTTTGATTTCCAGCTCTCAGGTTGGCCTGGTGTCAGACTGCACCCAGAAATCTGCCTTCTCTCCTGAGCTGTCAGATGGAGGAGGAGGGCAGGCTGCTGGGGCTGCCTGAAGAAACCACAGCTTGGAAGAGCTGGGATTTCGGTTGTTGAGGTGAGAACACGTTTGGGAAGTGCTTGGTTCCTGCAGGAGCTGCTGAAAAGCAGTGAAACGAGAACAGAGCCCAGCCTGGTCCAGGTCCAGCCTCTCTCCTGGGTGGCACAAGCATCCCTGTGCCAGGGATGGATTCACGTCCCACGGGGAAGATTTTGTGTGGCCCTGTCCCTTGGCGATGATTATTTCAGCTCTTCTTTTTCCTGGACAGAAGGAGAAACTCGTGAAGGTCCCAGCCCTGAGAAGCAGACAGCAGAGTGAATCACACCATTGCTCTGGCAGGACACCAGCCAGGGCCTCATCTCCCCAGGGAGCTCTCCAGCTCTGCTTGCTCGCTGCTTTCTTCTTGGCTTTTTTTCTTTGGCTTTCAACACACTTTGGTGAAAAAAAATGGGTGTGAACAATTTTTCATGAGAAGCTTCCATTGCAAAAAGGGCTTTTTTTAGGAACTCAGCATCTTTTTGAGTGAAATGCCAGAAATCTCACAAGCTGAAGCTGAAATGTGCTGGTTGCAACATTAGGTGCTAACAGTTGGCAAAGCTTGAGTCCCAGTGGCTAAAACACCAGAGAAAATGGCAGGCAGCTCCTTGGCTTTTAAATCTGGGCTGTCTCCCTGGTGTGCAGGAGGAGAGAGGGGAGCACTGGGCTTGGGCTGGCTGTGACTGACACGATTCAGGGACAGCTTTTTATGGCTCTCATCATGGTGACGTCCTGATTGCCTCCCCAGCGCTAACGAAGATATCCCCTAATGGGCCTGCCAGGTAGGGAGATATGATTATCTCTGATTTCCAGATGAGCCTGCCCCACGTGGCTCCATCTGCGTCTCTGGCCGTGTGACAGTGCTGATGACACATCCTCTGCAGGTGGTGCCTGCATGGGGCTGGGGCTGGCCCCACCACGGCGCTCAGAGGTGCTCCTAAAGCCACCCAAAAACCTCTCCAGATCAGCAATGCTTTTGGCTGAGGAATGTGGAGAAGATGCCATGTTCACTGTTGGTTTTGTCTTGAAAATCTTCAAACCAGTTGGTGGTTTTTGGGGAGAATTGTCAGTGGTTTTGTCTAGATATCTGAGAATTTTTATAGAAATGCCTGCAAAAAGAAAAAAAAAAGTGCATAACATGTTAGTAACAGTCTCAAGAAAGCTGGGAGAGGAGAAAACTTTTTTTAGGAGAGTAAAAATGGATAGAATATTTTGTGAGGTTAAAAATGTTTGATGCTGGCACTAGCTTGGGGTAGGGTGAGGAGAAATGTTTGTGAAAGCCTCCATTTGGGATGAAACCTTTCATGTGGCAGCTGAGGTCAGCCTCCAGCCCAGCACAGGGGCTGTGACCCCTGGCTGGGCAGCCTGCCTGCCTGCCAAAATCTCAGAGCTGCCACCTCCTGTGCAGCTGGCTGGGGACACACCTGAGCTCTGGGCTCCGTGCCAGCCCCGCTGCCCCCTGCCCTGCTCTGAGAGGAGCCTGGGGACACAGCCAGGGCTCTGCAGGCACCTTTGTGGCAACAGGAGTTGTGCAGGTCGGGGACAGCCCGAGGTGAAGGATGGTGCCTCTGCTCTGCTCCCCTCTGACCCGAGCTGAGCAGCAAACTCAGCTCGGCCTCTGGGTGGGGAGGGGGCACATATGGATTTTGGTAACTTTCTTCTTCTTAGAGGTCATTCTCCACTTTAAATATTCATGTTCTGAGGGACATTAAATAAATAATGCTGAACTTGTTAAGCTGAGTGGCTTGCAACTTTTGCATTTTGTGTCTTGTTTGTAACTGAGAAGGGATGTGAGGCTGCTAAATACAACCTGCTCTTGAACAGGAAAGGTTTTGCTGTTCAGACCCTGTTACCTGCTTGCTGCCTTTGAAAAGCAGGACTGAAATGGTTTGCAGACAGGTGTCTCCAATACCTACAGGCTGGTTTCCACTTTGTGGGGGGAGAAAAGCTAAAAAGGGTCCTGCAAGTGGGAGGTTTTATTTTAATCAGTGCCCAGCATGGGTCGTTGTGCGTGGTGATGGTCACTCCCTGCAGCCTCTGCACTGGCCCTGCTGCAGCCTCAGTGCTCCTGACAGGGCTGTCAGGCTCTGCCCATCCCTTCATGTGCCTTCTGATGCACTGCCTGTAGTATCTGCAATAAAGGGCAATTTGCAAGAAATCCCCGTGGCATGAGATGGAAAACAAATGGCCAGCACCTCATGTGTTATTTTTTCATCCATTTGATTGGTACCAGAATATCCCCCGGTGCCTTGGGACTTGCAGCTCAATTCAGACACTCGCTTTTGCAAAAGATGGTTAATGAATATGAGGTTTCAAGGTAGGAGCCTTTCAGTGACATGAGATTTATGCAGAGACAGTGATTATACTTCCTCCCTCCCCCCCCATCTGCTTCAGCAGGAATATGAATCACCAGCTGAAGGCCTCCTGTATTTGTAAATCAGCTGAAACATAACGGTGATGTTGGGAAGTTGTACTGAGTTAACTGAGCTACTTCTCAATCTCCAAGCTTTACATAACCCCTTCTTAACTCACTGTTATTTCCTTTACAGAGAGGCTCATAAATTCCTGCCGGTACACAGAGTGCGTGGGAGGCTGCCTGTTTGCACAGCATGGGACCAGGACCTGCACATTCAAATATCCGAGACAGCTGGAACACAATCTGTGAAAAGGCACTCAGAGCCTCCAGGTCTATTAAATACAAACTTGGAACATCCACCAAGAATTTTATATCTTGCACTACGCGGGTAATGCCAGAAAGAATAGGTGTGATACCTCGGGGACTTTGTCAATAAATGTCACAGCAGAGCATCCAAAGAATCTTCTGTGGGTAGGTGGATGGTGTGCACGCAGAGCTGGGGACATATGTGTGCTTCTGCATGGACGTGACTTTGTGCAGAGCTGAGTGTCTGAGTGGGGAGGGCCAGCCTGTGATAGCTGTATTTCATTTGGCATCCCATCTTGTGCTGAACTCTAACCACATCAGAGAATTAGGAAACGTGTTATTTGGGTTCTGCAGATGTTTTACTGCACTCATATAAACCCACGATGTATACAGAACCCAAATTGTCCTTTTCTGAAGTTACTTGCTTCCTAATGTGGGGAAAATTTCCATTATGGACAAAGTTGCCTTATTTGCTTCCAGCAGTACATCCAAATTACACCCACAGTTTTTACCAGTTTTCACTGGGAGATGCAGCCCTTAAGACTGATGGGCACAAAGGGAGGCAGGATGGAGACTCCAGAGCCTCTGCTTCCACTCCCATTTCATTGCCTTTTTTATCTTACTGTCTGTCTTCTTCCAACAGCAGCATCTGATTTTGAAATGTGGTCCAAGGCCATCTCTTATCCTAAACCCTCCAGTGGTGTGTGGCAACATTTACGCTGCTTTTACCTCATGGGGCAGCCCAGATTTTACTGACACATCTCAGTTTCCTGTTACGCACATCCAGTAAGCAAAATCTGGAAAAATTTGGATAAAATTTGCTTTGGTTTTAATCTAAAGGACATCTCTTCATGAGACAGGTTTTGGTACGTTTTCAGCTGTGAATAAGGCGTAGGTGTTCAAGCCTGTGAGATGTTGGATCTGATTAGTAGCATAATCCTTTGGGCATGGAAACAATTCACTGCTCCCAAGAAACTGGTCATTTCTGGGGGATTTTTGTTTCTTTGAGGAGTAAGTTGTGGTCAGGAGGGAAGAGTAGAGATGTGAGAACAAGTAATGGTCTGAATGGCTGGTGGATGGTGGGCTGGATGTGGGAGGACAGGCTGTTCCCTGCCAGACCCGCTGCATGCTCATGTGGTGCTATTTGAGTTACACTGTGCATCCCTCCGTCACCAGAGGATAAAAGCTCTTGCCTATGGGGCCTACCAGATGCAAGGAGAATGCTTTGGGGTTTTGGAATAAGGAATGGATAAAAGCCCAAATGACTATTTCTCATTGCACTGCTAAGGGATTTTAATAAAATTTGATTTAAGAGGCAGGAATTAGGTATGGTGCCGTGTAAAAACATCAATTAGCAGAAGAACAAAAAGCAGTCATACAGCTTGACATTGTTAGAAACTCCTGCTAGAAATATTTGGTGAAGAATTTCAGAGGCATAGGTTGCCATGAGCCCTACAATTCTCTTCTTGATTCCTCTGGTAGATTTCTGTTTTTATAGCCATGGGGGGAAAGAAAAAAAGAGTAATGTATCTGGTTTTTAACAGTCTATCCAGGGTGTGGAAGAAAGCCCTTCTTACGCTTTGCCTTTCCATTCTCCAATAATAAATGAACTATCACAGTTTAAGATGCAATTGTTGTTCTTTTACGTCTCCAGACTAATGCATTGTGACACCTCGATTACAAGAAGCGTGGATGGCTCCTCCTGCCCTCTCTCTCCTAGGTGACAGCCTGAGACCAAGCCAAGGGAATGCTCACCTGCTGCCTGGGCTGGCTCTGCCCTGTTTCTGCAGCTGTGCCCTGCACCAGGGAGGACACAGGGCACCCGCCCCACGCTGCTGGCAGACCTCTCGGTGACACCTCTGAAGGGACAGCGCTTCCAGCCGTGCTCCTGTGTACCTGCTGTCCTGAGCAATTTTAGCAAATGAGAGCAGGGGAATGGCGGAGGCGGCGGAGCAGAACGCCAGCAGCGCTGTGCCCGCTCTGGGAGAGACTGGAGAACAGGACCCTCAGCCACAGTGGGAGCAATGAAATGTTCTGTGACTGAGGCTGCCTGGCCCCGTATCCTCAATAATCAAATGTGGTAAGGCAATTTAGCAAGCTGTGGTTTCTTTTTTTTCCCCCGAGAGAAGAGTTGGTTGTTCTTTTATTCCATCAGCTGGGCTCTGCATTGCACCCAGTCCCCTCTTCTGCCCGGGCTGGGCTCTGCTCAGCACGGCTGGACCAGCAAGGCTGGACTGTCACTGAAGCCATCCTGCCCTCCTGGCTGCCTGAGCCCAAGTCCCTGGGCAGAACTGCTCGGTTTGGACACTCCCAGACTTAGGCAGCGTTCCTCAGCCCATCTCCATGCAAACGTGATTCCTGTCATCATCACATCCTGTGATGCCCTCAGGATGCCCTGACTGAACCTCACAGCTCCTGCTGGAGCTGCACACAGTGCCCAGCTGTGGAGGCACTGCTCTGTGCTGGGCTCCCACTGCTGATGAGGGTCTGTGCAGGGCTTGAGATCATTGTCACACCTGAGAGTCACACACAAAATAAAGGTGTTTGCTTTCTTTCCCTCCCACTCCCTGCAGGGCTCCTTTTGCAAACTGCAGTTGCTGAGAACGGGAAGCCAGCTAGAGCAGCATCACTCCAGCTGTGGAACTGGGATGCTGCAAGAGAAGCCTGCAGCAGGAGGACAAACACACTGGGCTCCTGGAGCACCGTGTTTTGATGGACTTACTCTTCCCCTTGTGGGACAATGGACTGAGGAGCCAGTGGCACTGCTGCTGCATGGATCAGGTGACAATGCTGTGTGTGCTGCCAGCTCCACCAGAACACGAGTGGCCGTGTCCTGCTGGTGCAGGTGATGGCTGTCACCCTGCAGCTCTTGGCTGTGTCCATCCCAGGCTCAGGACCAGGTGAGTAGCCTGTGGTCATTGGATCAGCATAGAAATCCCCTCCTGCCTCATCCCAACAACTCCTTTGTTGTTTGGTCCTTTAGGAATCTTAATGGACCCATAACATTTAATGGGTTTGCTTGTGATAATGTCATTTTAAGTGACATAGCTGTGATAAATCGCTTCCACACGTCATTTAATTCTGTTTCTAAATTTTTATGTATTTTTGATAGGCCAATTTATCCCTGTTGCAACTCCAGCCCATGCAGTCAATGGCATTCCACTGGGGGTGAATTTTGTCTGCTATTTACAGTGTGTGCTTTTAAGCAGTGATTGGTGTGACAGTGTGATCTGTACAGCTGTCTCTCTGTATTTATTCTTTTGCCTATAAGTTTGATTTATACTAGCTTCAAAAAAAAAAATCTCCTAGCTTTTCCTGTGAATGACTTTAAATAACTGATTAACGATTACTATTAGCACAGCTCTAATGGAACCGGGCTTGCCAAGTTCCTGGGCTTGGCTGAGCAATGGCAGGTAAAGCTGCCGTGTGCCCCTCTCCAGCTCTAAACCTTTCCTGAGGTTTCCTCTATAACTGGACAGTGCCCTCTGGGTTCAGTCTGGGTGTGTGTGACACGAGGCTGCTGCCAGGGCTGCGTGCTGCCTGCTGGGCACCGGGAGCCAGGGGTGCTGTGCACAGCCTGCTCCTGCTGGGCACAGCCAGCCCCACGCCCCAGTGGCACAGGCAGTGCCCAGCGCTCTGCTGGACTCGTGCTGAAGTTGTCAGGTTTGTTTCTTGTGCTCTGGGAGCACGCAGGGGTGTCTGTATGAGCTGGTGTCCTCTCGGGCTCGTGTCACTTGAGCAGCCCCCAGAGCTCTCTTTGCAAAGCTGCCTCTCCCTGGGGGCTCTGTGGGTGCAGTGAGCTGTCTCCTGCCCCTCTGGCTTTATTCAGTGCCTCAATCCTGATTTATTCAGTGCCACCCCAGAAATCTCCTGCAGACTTTTGAAGGAACGCAGTGCTGAGTTATCCCCCTCTGCTTGGCTTTGTGTTTCTTCTCTCCTCCTGGACCAGTGATAGCAGAGTCTGGTGGCCAGGAGCACCTGCAAGCAGCAAATCTCTGCCCCTGTGTGTCTGTGTGTCCCTGGGATGGGCTCCTTCTGCTGAGCCCTGTGGAGAGCAGCACAAGCAGCCCCACCTTGCCCAAACCTGCCCCGAGGTGCCAGTCAGGACCATTCAGGCAGCAAACTCCCTCCCAGCAGAGCAGCTAGTGCCCAGTTAGCATTTCCCAGCACTGAGGCCTCTGAGATGTTTATTCCAGCATTTTCCTGCTTGAGTTACCACCTGTGGTAACGAATAGGAGGAAGGATGGCTATGTCAGTGAGATGCTCATGTCCTGCAAAAAGAAGGAACTTGCAGGCCAGGAAATGTGTATTTTCCTGAAAGTTTGAGTCCTGAGTGTGTTTGTTTTGATGTGTTTGTGAAGGGGAACCAGAAGCAGCAGCAGAGGGGTTCCATTTCCCCCAGCATTATGCAGTGGAGCCATCCAGCCAGGAGCACCCTGGCTATTTAGTTGTCAGATTTGTTCCTGTCAAAGTCCTAGGAAGGGAATAATATGGGGATTTTTTTCTCTTTTGTGTAATAAGACAGCAGTGCTTCAAAAGTAGTAGAGGATAAGGCAAAGTCTGGGAATACAAAGCTTTTTCATTGTTGTTACTATTAATCACAGCTCAAGCAGACCTGCCTGAGAATCACTCTTGTTATTTTGTCTGCTTTCCTCTGGTTTATGTTCCCTGAGAAGAGTTTGATTAAAAACTGTTGCATCTCATTTTGCTCACAAGGTTGAGGTACTGTACGCTGTCACCTGTCTGCAGCCAAAATTATGCGACACATCATGGAAGAGGTTGAATATTTTCTACTGGTTTTGATCTTCTTCAAAATATCATTTTCACTTTGTGTAGCTAGAGAATAGTTGGCCTCCTGCCGTTCCCACTCACTTCTTACCCTTGAACAATGAGAATAAAATCTGCCTGCAGTAATGTTCAGTTTATGTTGGGGAATTTTTCCAATACAGAAAGGAAAATAAAGAAGCTTTATGAACTAGCGGTGCCATTCTCAGATAAACAGATATTTTTGCTGTTAACTTCATATTCAAGGGGTAGCAAGGAGGTCAAGTCTAGCTGAACTCATAGCAGAACAGTGGAACTGCGTGGCCATTCCTTTGGCCTTTTGGACTTTTGGGGATTTTTTTGAAAACACCCTTAACTCATGCAGATTTCACCTTCCTGTGTGAAAAATGGGCTGATTTATTGCAGATGTGATGGTTTCTCTGGTGCTGTGGGTTCCTCAGGGCTGGAGGATGCCATCTCCCTGTGAGCAGCCCAGGAACAGGAATGTGTGCTGGGCAAGGCAAACACCAGCTGGGAGTGCCCGTGGCTGTGTTTGCCACTGCTCTGAGTGGTGCCAGGGAACCTGGATCTTCAGGAGTTCTGCTCTTTCCAGCCTGGGACCCTTTCCTGGCTCCCTGCCTGCCCTGGCACTGGTGCTGTGCCAGCCCAGCAGTGGTGCCATGGAAAAGCCAAGCAGGTTTCTCAAGAGCACCATGGCTGTGTGAAGCACATGCATTTGCTAGCATGACTCTGCAGCCAAACACCAGCTCAACTACTTTTTATTATTAATTTCAAGCTCCAGCTGCTGCCTTGAAGCATTTTGTTTTGTCATTTTGAGAGTTGCTTCTCAGAACAAACAAAAGGGAAAGAAAAATGAAAGCAGGGCCCCTAAAACTCACTAGTAACGTAAAGTCTAGCAAGGATGGCTAACCGTGACTAATAACCCATCAGGGTGGCTCATCTGTCAGCTATAAAAGCATCATTCCTAGAAGTTTACTAAAGCTTTTTGAGGTCTAAGCTGAGTTTACTGCTTGTGACAGCTGCAGGGTGATGGCAGTGTGTGGTGATGGCAGTGGCCAAACGTCTGTCACCCACAGGACAGGGTCTCCTTCAGTCCTGGGTGTGTAACTTTGGCCAGAGGAAACCAAAAACTCCATGTTTTTGGGGATTGCCCAAGAGGGGCTTAAGAGTGGGGCGTGCTTTGGGAGGGTCCTTGTGCCTGCTTTCACACGGCATGTCTTGTTGGTCTCTGATTCTTGTAAAGCTTTGTTCAATGTTTTGGTGAGGTAGGTGAGGTACCTGGTGGGACGTGGGGAGGGCAGGGGGCAGCCTGACTGCTCCTGCCCACTGCAGGACATGCAGCTCTCTGCCAGCACAGACCTTTCCTCCCCAGCTGGGCTCTGCCTGGCCAAACAGCTCTGTGAGAGACGGGCTGAGCACGTGGAGGGCACAAGGGCTCCCGCCGAGCCCAGGAGCTGCTGAGGTTGGTCCATCTGCAGTAAACCCCTGCTGAGGGTTTTGTGAGCAGCACGTGGCTGTTTGTCACCAGCAGATATTTGCTCTGTGCCTCCTGCAATGCCCCAGTCACCTTCTCCAATCTCCCTTCCAGCCACTTTCCCTCTGCCCTTAACTAATCCATCCTTTGGAAGCAGCCCGTGGTGTATTTGCTGTTTTACACCGCCGACCTTCAGGCTTTGCTCCCACCACGGCTCTGGGGCCACACTGATCCCTTTTCCCTCTGGAGCTGCTGACATGTTCTGGGTTTGAAACAGCTTCACACAAAACTGGAAGGAGGTCTCAAATCCAGATCAAGCTTAACATCCACTGCCGATCCCCCACGTACTCAGCCTCTTCCCTCCTGCAAGTTTTAAGCCATTCTTTTCACTCTGCTGCTTTGTGGGGCTAATGAATTTGCTGCTGCTATTCCCTGTGAGGAGGGGACGGGACCAGTCACACAATTGCTGTGAAAGGCTTAGAAATACATGTAAGTCGTTTGGGTTTCTCTGTGAAATCTGAATTCAAATCCCCTCTCTCAGTAAAAAAAGAAAAAAAAATAATAAAAGGGAGAAACACCAACACTGAAGAGCAACAACTTAAAAAAAAATGTTCATAGGGAGTCTGAGGTTTCGCTGCCTTTATCTCTAGACGGGGATGTTGTAGTGTTGCCTACAGAGCCTTTCTTCTCTGCATTAGGCGAGCGAGGAGATTTCATTTCATACATCATTTACAATGGAGTGCATCAAGAGCAGAGTTGGTGCATATTAACAGGGATGTGGGGAAAGAGTTGGGTTCTTTGAAAGTTTCAAAGCATCTCCACCAAGGAGGGGAGCCCGGGCTGCAGATTCCCTCTCACTCTGTCGTGGAAACTGCTCAAACCAAACGCCCGTGAAATGGAAGGAGGGGAGAGCAAAGCACTGAAGGCCTGTAATGCACCAGCATCCCTCACTGGGAGCTGGAGCAGCACAGGGATGCTGGAACAGACGGCCCCTAAGCCCCGAGAGGCTCTGCCATCCCTTCTTGCTCTCCCAACTGCAGTACAGGTCCTTGCAGCCCTTGGCAAGGGTGGTCATGGGCTGGGAGAAGGTGAGGAAGGCATTGTCCTTCTTCCTGCCCAGCCCATCTGACCTGCAGCTGCCCATAACCAACCTTTCCTCACTGCTGCACTTTGAGCCAGGGCTTCAGATCACTGCAGTATGGCCACCCCACGTATTCCTGGCAAAATCTTGTAGATAATGACTTGGTAGGAATTTCTTCTCTTTGTTCATTATATTTGGGTTGCTTTTGATTTCCTCCTGGAATTTGCATCCATAAGATACTCTTGAGAAAATTAGATCTCGTGATGAGCTGTAAAAGTGCATCTAGAGGTGCTGATGTTGTCTCATCACAGAACTCAGGGTGCTGGAGCTTTCTGGAAAACAGCAGGCACCACAAAACATGCTATAAAAATCGTGGAACTGGCAGTGGAATGGCAAGGTCTTCTCCCTTCCCCATTCCATGCTGTTGCTCCTTTGGCAGGACCTGCACAGGCCACCCTGCAGGAGGGAACAGGAGAGTCCCCAGTGCCTTGTGACATCCGTGCCAGCACCTTGCCACCTTCCTCGTGGCTGGAGAGAGCCTTTGGCCAGGGAAGCAGGGGACCTTGGGCCTTTGTGTGTGCAAAATCCTCTCTGCTGCTGTCCCTTGCCTGTTCTGCAGAAGGCCACCTAAGTGGTCTTGGTTTTGTCTGGAAGAGTCTGGCAGAGAGCCTTAGGAATAACTCCAGTATCAAGGGCATCTTGCAGGACTGCTGCACTGGGAACACAGTGATTGCCTTATCTGCCTGCTGCTGCTCTCCCACGTACACATTTGTAGGTCAAGGGATTGCAAGAGATTTAAATAGGAGTTCCCATGGCTCCTGAAATTAACACAAAGTCTTATTTGGCAGACATTAATATAAAGCCTTTCCTGGCTGTTATAAAATTCACCACATTCCATTCTGGTGGGTCACCTTAGTGCTGTGATCTGAGGGAGGGCAGAAACAGCAGCAAAAATGCCCACCAGGTTTGGGAATGCTTCCCTGGACTCAAACACCTTCGGGTTTGTTCAATAATTGATGTTGAGCAGAGAGGTTTCCCTGGATTTACAGCGTTTATTTTCAATTAAACTGTTGACTGGGACTTGCTCAGAGTCTGTTTCCAGAGCTGGTGATGGATTTAAGTTGCTCAGGAGACATTCAGCTTGCTCCAGGTGACATCTTCAAGGTTACAGGAGAAAAAAAAACCCAACCATGTCAGGCTTCTGTCAGCTGCAATTTTTGCCCTGTTAGAGTTAGGAAATGAAAACTTTACCCATCCCTCCCCCATGACTGTGCTCAAAATTCCACAATCTATTTTCTCTCACTCTTCACCTCTTCTCCTTTATATTGGCTGCTTTGCACCAAAAGCCCCACAGTTACTTGCACTTTGACACTTGCATTTCAAAATGCCTGATTGTGGAGTTCTGCCAATACCAGCAATTGATCTGGTGCCACAGACCAGCTTAATTATTCAAGGTCACTCTCCCTCTGTCTCTTCTTGTCCAGGGAGCAGCAGCTATGGGGAATAAAACTTGAACAGTCTTTAAATTTTAATCATAAACTTTAGTAAGTCACAGATGTGTTTTGCTGCATGTGGGGTTTTCTCTATTGTACTCGCTGCAACTTTTGCAGCCTCCCTGCTCAGAGCAGGGCTTTCCTGCTCAGAACAACACTGGGCTTGTACAGCACTGGATTTTACACTGCTATTTAAAATGCATAAGTTGTGTGATCTAAGCAGTTTCCAGCTCACTTCTGAGCTCCTGTAAAACGTATCCCTGAAGGCATTTCAGCTGAGCGACTAAGAAGGTGAGGGTATTAGAGGTTGTGAAATGGCTTGTCTGCTAATTCTTTCTATGTGCATCTCTTCAGATAAATCTCCTGTGACCTCCTGCTACAAGCAGAACATTAGTTAAGTATCTTCTTGGTAATGGAGTGTCCTGGACCTGATCCTACATTATACTAAGGGCTCTTCAGGATGTCTGGGAGGATGTTTGCCTGCAGGGGAATAGCAGAGGTGGCCCTGGAAGCACACGAGGTGCAGATGGCTTCCCTGAGCAGTGCTGGGCTGGCTCAAAGCGCCCTGTCCAGCCTGTGGGGCACACCAAGGCAGGCTGGGGGCTCAGGGGGCTGCGCTGCCCCAGGCTGGCTCCTGGAGGGCTGAAGATGCATTTACAGCAGCCTTGGGCATGCCCTGCACTCGTCTGCCCCGAGCTATGGGCAAACAAGGAAGCCTTTGGACCCCTCAGTCCACCCCTGAAGCAACTTGGATAACTGACAGAGCCTAAGGAGCTATAATTTTAATAATAAGTCATCAAAATAATGAGTCTGGCTTTCAGAATAGTAATTATAAAATAAGAAGAAATTCTGAGAAAAGAAGATCCAAATGGCTTATAAAATTATTATTGTTATAATTATAATAATAATTGTAATTGTAATTAATAATGATTATTACAATAACAATAACAACAACAATAATAATAATAATAATAGTAATAATAATAACTAACATGGAAGAGGGGCAATATTGCAAGGATGCAAGAGGCACAGTGACTTTTGTCTGCTGGGATCAGACAAAGGGAAGGAGAGCTGTGGGAAGGCAAGGAAGCTGGGGTTGTTAGACAGGGTGCCAGTCATCCTGCTGATGGGGAATGAAGCCTGTGCTGGGGAGAGGACCTGGGGACTGTCACCACAAGGGCAGTGCCAGAGCAGCTTGGGCAGAGCCCTGCAGAGCTGAAGGGGCAGTGAAGGCTCCTGGCCCAAGGGCAGGGTGCTGGGGACACCCAGGCTGCCCACGGCCACGGCTGTGCCAGCTGGCACTGGGCTGGGGGCTGGCACTGGGCTGGGGGCTGGCACTGGGCTGGGGGCTGGCACTTGTTACAAATTTTTGGGTGGGGAACTAAAGCCCAGCAACCGCCGTTAATTTTCAACCTCAGCGTGCTTGCAGTATCTCAGTTTGCCAGCACCCAGCCAAGCGATGAAAGCTCTGTGTGAGCCGGTGAATGGCAGTGTCTCTTTGCTGGAGATGAAATGGTTCATCCTTGCCCGGGCTGGGCTGCCCTCCGCGCCGCTCGCTGCCTTTGTCACAGATTTAAAGCAGCACCCTCTGAAGCTCTGCCTCCATAGCTGTGCTGTGCTGGCCTCCTTTGTAATGAAAACGTCTCCTTTTTCACCATTTTTAATTTCAGAGCCTTCAGGGGTTGGCTTCCTCAAGGCTGCCTCTCATCCCTTGAGGAACGGGGTGTCTGCCTCTGCTCCTCTGGCCAGCCCAGTGGCCAAGGCTGGTTGGCTTTCACCTTCCACAGCAATGGTTTATAGCTCTTGGCTGGTGTTTACCCAGCACCTTGTCTCACTTTAAAATGGATTTCTCGATGTGAAACATTTGTTCCTGAGCTGAAGCACTCGCTGTTAGTTTGGGGGAGGTTTGTTTACTGCAGTAACCAGCTTGCTCTGTATGTATTCCCATCACTCTCCCTTGCTATAACCTACAAATCTCTTCAACTTATTCAGCTCAATACTGGAGATGGTTTTTGAAGTCTTCTTTAAAGTATAGTGAGTGCCCTTAAAATTTTTCCCAGCTTTGAAAGGTTCTACCTGTTCTAATGCAATTCCCAATTTTAAAGATAGGAAATAAATATCTTGGGGATGGTTGGCTCACATACAGCTCCTATCTCTTAAAACATTAATGGTCCATGCTGTTTGATTCTTTTTGAAAGTACTCCGCTCCTGCTTTGTTTATTTAAGTTCTTTTCTCTGTGCTGGGACTTGCCAAATGGAGTTGTGTCTCCCCCAAACCCCCACTGCCACCCTTTCATTCACAGAAATCAGTGAGATGTAAATACGGCTCATTTGGTTTTAGCACTGCCAACTTTTGTTTCAAAAATCAGACATAAGGTCCCTTGAATTTTGAAAAGGGTTTTAAAAACCTTTGTTGAAGAAATAAATTCTGAATAATTTCTGGTTTTGCTTTCTGCATTTTGTGCCTTTGAAGGCTCACACTTCTGAGCCTTCATGTACAATCATAAGAGATTGAAACTTGCTTTACTGTTAGTAACTGCTGCATCCCCTGCAATCACACAGCTCCGAGAGGGAGCCACTGTAGGAAATGAGCCAAATCAAATACTGCAGCTTAACAAACTCCTAAGACTTGACAACAACAAATTCTGCTCCTGAAAATCAACCTTTGGTTTGCCTGCAGCAGCTCTGGATGCTGGCAGGACCTGGGGACAGGATGGGGGCTGCACACCGTGGGACTGGGGATTACAGAAATCAAGTTTGAAGGCAGCAAAGAATTATTGCCCTGAAGAGTGCACTGTCCCTGGAGGTTTATCAAAGCTCAGCACTGCTTTGTGCTAGAGCTGGTCCTTCAGCCCTGGGGCTGAGCCTGGGCTGCTCGAGCCTCCCAGCCACCCCCTCTGGCTCACCCACCCTGTAAATCCCTGGGCTCGTGAGCTGGAGCTGTCTCTCCTCTGTTAGTGTCACTTGAGCTCGGCCTGTCCTGTGGCAGGTATCCTCAGTCATTGGCCGGGTATGACTGATGTCTTCTCTAATTCATGTCACATGTCAAGAAGAGAAGAGCTGGGGGAAGAGGGAGCTGCCCTCGGCCAGCACCAGGGCTGGAGGCAGGGAGAGCAGGGCTGGGACAGGGAGCTGAGCCCCTCTGAGCTGAGCACAGCAGCAAAAGCTCTGCTGGGCACGACTGATGGCATGGCTTTGCTGTGGGTTCTGTTTGTGGCAGCTCCCTGTGCAGGAGGTGAGCGGGGGCTGAGCACCAGACGATGATTTGGTCTGTCAGAAATATGGACTGGCTTTTTCTCTGCTGTGGGGATGTGGTGATGGCACTGCACAGATGGTCAGGAGACAAAGCTGGGGTGGCTGTGCCTGGGCATCTCTGCCCCGTGTCTGGGTGATGCTGACAAAACCTTCTGCAGTGAAATCTTGCCTTACATGCAGACCAGCAGTGACACCAGCAAGCGAGGGGGACTGAAAGCATATGTGCAGAGCCTTGGCAGATGGGACAGAGGCACGTGCAGGACTTCATTAATCTGACACGATTTTCGGGCAGCCAGGGTTGGCAGGCAGGTCACCTAACCCCCCAAACTTCAGTAGAGGCACCAAAATTCCCCTTTCTATTCTGCCTTTTAAGTCTTTTATCTTCCCAGTCTGCAAGATGTGGGATAGCAGCACAGGCGTTCTTCCTTTTTTCTTCACACATGATATATATATATATAAAGTATATATAATTTATAGATAACGTATACATAAAATAATATTCAGTCTAAATACATGCAGACACACACGAAGCATGTTGCAGAGCCTGTGGGAAATACTGTCTGCAATGGAGTTTGCTAATTACAGCAGCTCTAATGGCAACTTCCCCCCACCCTTCCCAACAGCAACAGAGATCAAAACCTTTTTTGTTTAAAATATTTACTGTACAGCTTGCAAAGCTTTAATCAACGTAACATGACGTTTCCTTGCAGCAGCCGAGTAATAAATATGCAATTAATAGGGAATTGAAATACCCCCATTAGCTGTTTGCAGAGCCTCCACTTCCCACTGTACAAACGTTCAGAGCGTTTATTGCTCTGCCTGCAGTCAGCTGTGCCACCCGAGCACAGAGAGCCAGGCAATGCCCCCTCCCTTGGCAGGGCACAGGGGCTTTCAGAGCAGCTCTGGGACTTTTGGAGTGAGGATCACTGCTGCTCCTGCTCTGGCTGGAGCCTGGGTGGGCACAGGTGGGCTGGCAGCAGCAGATCCACCCACAATTTCTGTCTCTCCCTGGGAACTGGGCTTGTGAGGCTGTTTTGCTCCAGTGAGTGTGGCTGTGCACAGGGCCAGGCAGCTCTGTTCCAGTGGCAGGGTGCTGGCCCAGTGGGGGCTGGCAGCGGGGAGCAGGGCTCTGTACATCCCTGGGTGCCATGGGGCTGCTCCTGCTCTGGGGTACCCCTTGGGCAGCCTGCTGCATGGGCTACAGCCCTGCTCTGAAGTGGCCCGTTGGCCAAGTCAGCACGTGCTTTCTGCAATTTCTATGCTGCTTTTACAAAATCTGACTTCCCACCATGGCTGAAGCACCATCCTGGCTCTGCCCTAGGAGACAGCACGGAGGTGGCGTGGAGCCCCGAGATAACAAAGTGCTAAAATGCACACAGCATAACCTCCAGAGCACTCTCCAAAGCCTGAACTGAAGGCACAGCCCTGGCAGCTTTGCCCAGCAGCCCACAAGCTCCTCTCTGGGCAGCTGTGCCCTGCAGCCACCCCTGCAGGGCTGCTGGGATCGGGGTCAGTGGTGCCCAGTGGGTGCCGGGCAGGGGAGCTGCTCTGTACCCAGCCAGAGCAGCAGCCAGATGCTGCTTCCCAGCAAAGCCTCCCCACTGCACGGGGAGGAGGCAGCACAGAGCCCCGTGCCTCCCAGCTAAGCATTAGTGAAGCTTTTTAATCTCTCACTGTGGGATTTCTTTTTGCTTCAGCATCGCGCCATAAAGTATTTCAGACAAGGTGACATTTTCCATCTGCATGAAGTGCTTGCAAACAGTGTGAATTTAACTTTTATTGGCCTGATTTAGGGGTATGGAACTGTGCATAAGTCTTGGTCTCTCAACCTATAGCCTTGCACTTTAAGTGATGAATTAGTCAGTAAAATAAACAGGGCATTATCTAGCTGTACACACGTCTGCATCTTCCAAAGAAAATTAAACTGTGTTGGAACGTACAAAAGCTAATGATGGTGACATCAACTTGGCTATAAATTCACCAAAACTCAAAACTAATGCAGAACTTTCTGAGAGCTTGGAAAAGCTCTTCTGGAGCAGAATGCTCTGCGTGCAGGAGGGCAGGGTGACCATGCTGGATGGCCTGTGCCACCCTGTCCCTCTGCATGTCTGGGTGCTCACAGCCCCCAGGGGCTCTGAGCAGTGCCTGGGGTGAGAAGCTGCTGCTCCTGCAGCTCCCATGCCATCCCCAGGTGCCCAGGGTGATCCATCAGCTGCCATCTGCAGCGCCTGACAAACGCTGATGTCTTCATGGCAAGTGCCACACCTGCAGCTGGTGTGATGGAACGCTGATAGAGACGTTCGTGCCAGGCTGGCCATGGGGTTTTATATTTCATTTAACCCAGAACACAGCACACTGCAATGTATACATTTGTAACTGCTCCCCTGATGGTCTCTCTGGAGTATTATAAAGATTTATCATGTAGTGTTTGGTCAATACTAAATACCGTGAAATGTCAGCAGAGCAGTTCTTGGGACTGCTTGAGCAGTAAATAACAGAATCCTACAATATCCAAAAAGAAATGAGCAGGTGAGCAAGTAACCTTAGAGAAACAAAACGAAACAAACCCAATCCCTAACCTTTAATAAAAAACAAAGCAGGAAGGATTTTTTAATTAATTCCCCGTGGGTTTTAAGGAGATATGTGAATATTTGTCATTTAGATGCATTAGTCTGGGAATGCTGCACCAGGGATATTCGGGGTCACTCTCTCTTCCTACCCCCATGAAACCCTGGCTCCTCCTGCTCCGTGACCCTGTGGCAGCAGCTGCAGTGGCAGCGAGCAGCACGAGCATCCTCTGCATCCTCCCCTCCAGAAACCTGCCTGAGAAGCAGCAGCTGCTTCGTGGGAGGTGGGGGGACGCCCCTTCCCATTGCTGACACCTTCCTGCCAATCCCTCCCCAGCTAATGCTGGGGATTGCTCTGAGAAAACCTTCCAGGATGGTTTTTTTACAGGTCAGAAGTTGGCTACTGCTTAAACATATGTTCCTCTTCCCCTGTCTCTGACTTGCAGAATAGCTGCTAACTAACCAAAAGACAACATGGTGAGCCAAGGCTATTAGTGAATAATAATGCCATTTGCAGGCAGCAGAGGCTGAAAGGCTTCCAGAGCAGTTAGCAGTCTGCAGGCATCTCCCAGAAATGCATGAGCAGAGCTCCTGTGCATCAGCCAAGGAGCAATTATTCTTGGAAAGCACGTCTGCCTCACGCTTTAAAACCTTTTCTAGTGTCTTGCGTTTAAAAAAAAAAATTAAACGTGCTGAAAGGAAGCAGAGAAACTGGAGCAAGGGACTCTCCAGGCTGGGAATGAGCAGGGCTGCAGGTGTGGGCACCTCCTGGCACCTCCAGCTCCACGCTGGGTGCCCCATGGCAGTGAGAGCCAGCAGGGGTGAATCCAGGCTGGGCAGCCTGGAGCCTGGCCTGGAGGAAGAGGAGGAGGAGGAGGTGGTGACCCCTCTCTGGCCCTTCCCAAGGGCAGAGAGACAGGCAGCATGCAGAGCTGCTAAAAATTGCATTTTTAACTGCAATTACAATGAACTTCAGTCAAGCAGGCTTGTTTGTTGTTGGTTTTTTGGTTTTTGTTTTTTTCCTTTTTGGCTTTCTTGTGGTTTTCTTTTCCCCAAACATCTCATTTGTAGCAGAAGATTATATTCCTAATGGGGTCTTTCTGAGTGCAGTATTGTACACAGTTCTGCTCTTTAAAGAACTAGCATGGATCCTAACAACTCTCCAGGCAGGAAATCTGGGGGGAGCTCTGCTTTGCTGCTTACTGATCTATCGCTGAATTCAGCGATCCCACGGAGCCCATCAGTGCACTGCCTTGGTAGCAAGTAATGACACAGGGAGCCACCAAAGGCCTCTTTTACGGTCCAAACTTGTTAACTTCAGAGAATAATTCTTTTGCAACATTATTATATTTTTTGGCAAATCACCGAGATGTTTGCTAGTTTATGCCACAATTTCATTTAACCACTGTAGTGCTATCCTTTTCCCTTTTTATTACATTTTTCAGTTCCTGCATGAGACTCACTGTCAACATTTGTGTGTGTATGTTGTAACATCTTTTTTTTTTTTTTTTGGTTCACTTATTTTAATTATGCACTTTATTTTAAGCGCATTGTTTTATGACATCACTTGTTAATTGTTCAATTATCACTCTGTTCCTCTGCTGCTCTGCAGCGTGCAGTAGCCTTGAAGTGCTGTAGAGGCATGCCACGATCAGGGGAAGCAAAAAAAAATGGCTTAAAGACCCAAAGATGCATCGCAGACAGTTCTGTGCTATTTAATTACGTGTTGTTTGACAAGTCATTGGAAAGAAATGAGCTCGGAAACAGCAGCCGGGAGCCAGGGAGGGAGAGCAGGGTGAGTTCCAGGTGTGCACGTAGGGTGAGTTCCAGGTGAGCATGCAGAGACACTCAGGTGTGCATGCAGAGACCTCAGGTGTGCATGCAGAGACAGGTGAGCATGCAGGTGTTATGAATAAAAAGTTATCTATTTTTTTTAGGTTGCAGAGTTAAAAACAAGTCAGACCAGTTGCTGTTAAGTTAGTTCCATTGTTAAAAGTTCTTCTTCAATTACCTGTTAATGGTTGGTGACTAACCATTGTCACCCTGATGCTTGCCAGGGAGGGACACTCAGGTGAGCATGCAGGGGCACTCAGGAGTGCATGCAGGGGCACTCAGGCTCTGACAGGTGCAGGAAATGCATGTCTGGGCTGCAGATGCACCCCGTGAGTGGCTCAGGGTCACCTTGCAAGGGCAGAGTGTCCTCAGTGGCTGGCACAGACCGAGGGGTGTGTGCAGGCTGGTTTGGGGGCAGTCGGGCTCTGAGGATCTCCCACCCATTTTTGGGAGACTGAAGAGGCTGGTGAGGAAGTGCCCAGCTCCTCTCACACGCCCAGAGCTGTGTGTGACACATCCTGAGGAGCCGTGCACATCTTCCCTCGTCGTTTTTATCGAACAAAGCCAAACCAGCCTGAAGCTGGATTTTAACACTAAGCTTTTCATTAGACAGCTCACACAAAGCATGCCAGGTGCACCAGGGCATGTTCAGGTGCACAATTTTTTCATTTGCAAACCCATACTGTTCATCAGTTTGGGAGGGATGTCTGAGTTGGTGGCTCGTGTTCCTGTAAGGAATGCAACAGTTTGTGACCCATTTATAACCAAAGCCTGAGAGAGAGCTGAAGATGCTGAGATTCCCCCTATATTGCTGCAGATTCTCACTTGTTTTACAGTAATTTGATGTTGCCTGAACACAGTAGTCGACCTTTTTTAAACTCCTGCTCGCAGGGTAGAACAGCAGGGATGATAAACCTTATGCTTTAGTTCAGAAATAGCACAGATCAGTGAGAGCAACCAGGGCTGCACCACGGGAGAGAGGGGTAGTGGCAGCACAAAGCTCTACTGACTACTGAGGTTTGATACATATACAAGAAAACCATATTTGCCTGCCAGAGAAATTGCATGTTGGCCTAAAAGGCTGCTTAGGTTTAGTTTGCTCTTGAACCCTGGCTCATGTCTGGCTTTACATCCTTTCTCTCCTCAAAGTGTGTTCACTTTAGAGGCTCTGAATTACTCAGAGTCCTCAGAACCTGAAATGGAGACTTTGATGAGCACCTTGATGGTCCTGCTCCTCCTGGAGCTGCCACTGGCACAGTCTCCATCAGCTGAACACATTTAGGTTGCTGATCTTTCCTAAAGGCAAAACTTGCATCTCACAATATCCTGGAGAACCCCTGAAGTCGTTCATTAAGGTGGAAAGGTAAGAACAGAGGTGCATGGAGGGAAAATCCCACTCTGGCAATTGAAATTTTCTTTGAGCCCTAAACTGGGGAACAAAACCAGTGAAGAGCAGCAGTGACCCTGCATCCTGTGCAGCTCGCTGTGCCTGAGCTGTGGAGCAGCAGATTTGTCTTAGGGCAACACAGCTGGGGGAAAGGCAAACCACAGCACAAAGAGCATGGACAAAATGATCAGAGGAACGAGGAGAGGATGAAAGCAGCACTCAGAGTCACCTGGGTGCTGCAGAGCATCTGCTATGTGTGCACGGGGAAACTGAACACCAGGAGCGGCTCTGAAGCTGCCACGCTGGATGTTTATGGCACAGATAGGACTGGGACAAATGAGAACACCCCCAGGTGTTCAGCAGGCTGTGCACGACGTGTGTGCCTCTCACAGTGACCACAGACCTCAGGAGCAGTGGCTAAGTGCCTTCCTTTGAGCAAACTGCATCTTCTATTTCCAGAGCCGTGAAGCCCAACCTCAGAGATCACAGGGATTTTGCCTGATTAAAGACCAGAATAAATTCAGAGGCCAGGTTGTCTGGCTGTTGTAGCAGCAAATGTGGGAAGAAGGGCCTTGGGCTATTTTCCTTGACACGGAAAACTTACATGACAGAACATTTGATGTGTTGATTCTATTTTTTAAACATTGCCTAGCACAGACATCAGAGCTGGCTGCAGCTCAGCCAGCATCAGCTCTGCCCTGCACAGCCCAGCTCTCCTGCCTTGCAGGGAGGGCTGTGCTCCCACAGGGCAGAGCACCTTTCCTTGCTGCCTTTCTTGCCTCAGGTGCCTTCCCCACACCCAGCACAATCAGGGATGATCCCTGTGCTCCTCCTGAGCTGCTCACAGGGGCACAGCCAGCTTTGGCACGGCGTGCTGCTGCTGCTGGCTCGGCCACAGTGACTGTGCAGCCACCCCAGGGGACATCCTGCAGGGTCCAGGGCCCCAGAGGAGCCCAAACCTCAGTGGCATGTTCCAGAGGAGGCACTGCATCCCCCTCTGCCTGGCCCTTGGAGATGGCAGTGGGAGCTGTGGTACCCCAGCACCTCACCCCCTCCGTGCTGAGCCCTTGTGCGGAGTGGGGAGCACCCCGACAGACAGACAGGCAGGCAGGCAGACAGGCAGGCAGACAGACAAACAGACAGGGCAGGCAGACAGGCAGACAGGCAGACAAACAGACAGACAGACAAGCAGACAGGCAGACAGACAGGTTCCACTGCAGCATCTCTGCCTCTGG
The DNA here is from genome assembly GCF_014805655.1 of Passer montanus. Lineage (NCBI taxonomy): Eukaryota > Metazoa > Chordata > Aves > Passeriformes > Passeridae > Passer > Passer montanus. The sequence continues at coordinate 1,097,264 of NW_024369818.1, forward strand.
GCTCACTGTCGTGGCTGACACCTTGGCAGGGAAGTTTTCCTGCTTGCTGGGGCCTTCCCACATTTCACATGTGAGAGGAGATATTCTGAGGGAGGAGGCTCTGGGGAGCCTTGATGTGCATTTGGCTGCTGGGATCTCTTTTACTGGTGCTGGTGTTGACTAGGACAAAAGCAAGCCTGACTGTCAGGTCCTGAGAAGAAATATGCTCAGAATCAGGGGAAAAAAGATAAAACTCTACTTCCTGCTTTGTTGTTGGCTTTGTAAATAGTTTTAAAAGTAAAAGCAATCCTAAATCTTCAAGGCTGAATCTTTGGTTTTGTCAGATTTTCTTTTCAACACCAGCACTTCAGAGCTTGTGGACAGACATTTAAAATGACTCCAAAGGGTAGTGCTGGAGTGCAGGGACAGCTGAGACTCTTCCAGCTGGAAGAATCCTCCAACCCTCACTTCCTGACACAGGCAATGGGAGATGGCAGATGGTAGGTGGCATTTGTTTATCAAAACAAGAACTGTGGCATCTCTTGGGGTGCTGGAAAAGCTATAGAGCCGAAGTGAGAAGTTGTCTGTGTGCACTTACCAGCTATTTCCTCTGAACTAGAAAACTGCTCCTGTTCAGTGCAACTTGCAGGAAAAAAATGAATTTAGCCAAGGAGAAGCAATAGGGAGGGCATCAGTCTTGTGCTGGGTTTGAAGGTAAAGTCACCAGGGTGCCACACCTCTTGCCATCACCAGGAAGCCAAATTTTGACTCCAGAAACAATCACTGAGGGTTGGAAGGGCATGCACGTCAGGAGGTGACACCAGCCCCACTGAGAACCTCAGCTCCAGCCATTCCAGATCACAGATTTCAGTGTGCTTTCCTTGTGCTCAGGTCTGTGGCACCAGAAAGTGATGTCATACTCTGTCTTTAATATCTAAAATATTCAGACTATTTGACGAGCGAGGCTGCAGTCCTGTCGGGTTGGATTTTTTCCACACATGAATATTGCCAAACTCTCTAAGAATATTCAGGTTTTCCAGCCTTTCACCAACCCTGTTTTGTCCTAGCAAGAAAAATTAATCCAATTTACTCCAAACTCCCAAACAAGCAGGGTAGCCACAGCAGAAAGATGAGGTGCTCAAGATGCAGCACAACTGTAACATCCTCATGGGAGGCACCTGGAAACTGGAGGTAAATGCCTCTCCCAGGGAACAGAGAGAATTAGCAGGGGCTTCCCCTCGAGCTGTGCAGGTTTTGGCTGCTTTCCTCAGTGGGAAACACTGAGATGGTTGGGAAGAAGCAAAGTGCTCTGCGTACCAAGGCAGATGTGCATCCAAGCAGATGTGGTCATTCTGCCACTGGGGCAAAGCCAGAGCAGCTTTAGGATGAGAATGGAGATAAATTGGAATTAAAAAAAAGGTATGGGAGGAGAACTGGAACCCTAATGTTGCTTTTTCTTTCAAACTGATCTGTACACATGTCACACAGTTGGATGTATGAATAGTAAATTATTCTATTCATTTCTTACTCTTGATGAACAGTAAATTAGTCTAATAACATTTACTGTTCAATTCATTGATTGTCAGAGGGAGATTAGAGGCAAATAGCTTTTAAGTCTTTCCAGCTGCAAACATTAGAGTTGTCTAAAGTTATGATTTTTGACTGTAATTAGCTGCAGCTCTGCAGCATCCCCCTCCAGCTCTGCTCCCACAGCACGGCCCCTGCCCAGCCTGTGGCAGCAGGGATCCCAGAGATCACCTCAGCCAGGGGATCCCTTGACAGGGCAGGTAAGAAAAATTTGTGGTTTTAACACTCACTTATCCAAATAGCATGACCCAGCAAGAACAGGTGGGCAGTGGAGGGTAACCCAGAGGGGCTGGGGGGTGTTTGGGGGTGTGTGTGAGCAGCCAGGCTCTGCCATGGCAGGAACAGCCTCGCTCCTCATGTCTGCAGTGCTCCCATTCCCAGAGGGCTCCCTGCAGGCACTGACACCTGCAAAACAAGTGTTTGAGCAGGGAGAACAAGGCCCACAAGCAGCAGAGGGATGCCTGCCTTGCTCCTGTGTGCTCCTCTTCATCATCCTGCTGCCCCTGGCCCGGCTCTGTGCTCCCAGCCCTGTCTCTGTGGAGGCACTGCTGGCCATTTAACAGACACAGAATTACCTGTAGCCAGGAGAAACCATAAACAGCAGAATCATTTCCAACCCTGCCACAGCTTGGAGGTGTTTATTACCTTTATCTACACCCTGCCCCCCTTTTCTTTCACAAGACTAGAGAAGTAAATAAAAGCAGGCTCCTCTTGCTATGCTAGTCAGGCTTTGTCTCTGTCCCAGACGTGCTCGCTGCCAGCTGCTGAGCCACCAGGGATTTGGGGAATTCATCCCTGCCGAAGCACACAGCCCAGGCATGGTTTGGATCACCCTAAAAACCACCTTCCTCCAAGGCCCTGCCATGGGTGGGGACATTTCAACTCGACCAGGTTGTTCAAAGGTTCCTCCAGCCTGGCCTTGGACACTTCAGCGGTTGGGCAATCACAGCTCCTCTGGGCACCCTGTGCCAGAGCCCCACCACCCCCACAGGGCTGCTATTATTATTGTTATTGCTATTCTTTCTGCCTAATGTCTAATCTAAACCCCCACTTCCAGTTCAAAGAGGGTTTCCCCTTGTGTGACCCCCTAAACGGGGCCATCCCCCTGTCCTGTCGCCCCAGCTCCCTGTAAATGCCCCTCTCCAGCTGCCGTGTGTCCCCTGCAGGCGCTGGGAGGGCTCTCAGGTGTCCCTGAGGGACCAGCCTGGGTACCCAGCACTGCTGCTGGGGCTGGAGAGGCACGAGGAGCTGCTGGGGGAGCTCCGGTGAGGCTCCACGGCAGGGCTGGCACAGCAGGGCTGGCACGGGCACAGCCGTGCCATGGGGGCACGAGCTGTGGGCACGGGCAGCCACTGGGACAGATGGGGCTGGTTTGGTGTGGAGATGCAGCTCCTGCTTTCCAAGCGTGTGGGCTGAGAGCAGCAATAAGGCAGCACTCACCGGGCTTCAGGGAAACACGTTTTCGTCAGAAAACAGGAAATCTGTTAAAAGTCACTGTGTGCAAATAGTTGATTTTTGTGGAATATTTGGTGGGAAATGTGAGGAGGTGTTTCAGTGGCTGGGCACGCTGGGCTTTGGGCTGGTTTGGAGCTCACCTGGGCTGGGGCAGTTTGGAGAGCTGTGCTCAGGCTGGGGCTGGCTCACAGCTGGGAGCTGGGGAGGCAGGAGCTGAGCGGGACACGGCTCCAACAAAGGCAAACAATACCTCAGCTGCAGACAGGGATTAATGTCACAGCAAGATCTTATTAAAGACAAGGCTTCTCATTTAAATTTCTCCGGGTGTTTGCTCATTTCTTTCTTTGCTTCCTCTCCTTCCCATAGAGCGACCCACAGTAATGAAAAATGTCAGAACTTGGGGGAACTGGAGTTGTGACTGCTGGCATGGGGTTCATTTTCAAAGCTTTGCTGTTCGTGCCTTTCTCATCCTGAGGTTTTCAAATAGAAATATACACACACCTTAACAACAAAAGGCTATGATGACTGCATTGTCACCAGATAAAACTGCACTAAAAATAAATAAATGCTGCATTTAGCATGATTCAGTAGGCAGGGTTCTTATTATTCTTCCACCATTCAAAGGCAGATTCAGTTTCAGCACAGAACACTCCATCTCTGTAGCATCCCTCTCTGGACTGGGCTTCTTTCAGAGCTTCTCTCTGCTCACGAACGCAGAGGGTTAAGGGTAGCCACGGGTGAGTGTTGTGGTCACTGATGCATGTTTTTAAGTGGCAGGACACAGGGAAGAATCTTGGTTTAAGTGTAATAAAAGTGAGGTCCCGATTTGTTAATGAGGAGCATTGTCTGCTGCAGACACTAATTTCACTACAGGGTGCAGTCTTCAAACTTTTCATTCTAATTAGAATGCATTTCCATATTCTTTATCAATTTCTCCCCTTATTGAAATCTTCTCAAATGACCTTTTTTTCTTCACTTATGACTCATCCCAAGATTTTTATTTTTCCCAAAACAATCATTCAGATGCAACTGCATTTTTCCAGTAAACACGTTGAAAAACAAATGACCTTGCCAGCTCATGCCTACACAGTGGGAGAAGGGCATTAGCAGTGCAGAGGCAGCTACTAATAATACATGGGAAAATTAAGTATGGGAGAAGACTGTCTTCTTCTAATTCCTCCAGCATTTAATTTCCAAATGCCCTGCAGTAGAATGTGTCTCGAGCAGGAGCTTAATGGCTACCAAAGAGTTCCAGCAGTGGGAAAACAAGTCCTGACAGAACAAGGGGCGTTTTATGCACACAGGAAAATAGGTTATCTGCTAAGGAGGCTTTAAAAAAATTATTATTTATTTCCTTCAGCCCTCCACAGCTGTGTCCGGTTCCAATTTTTCTAATAAAGTAAATTATTAACTCAAGTTGACGAATTGGTTGGTGTTGGTAATAGGCTTTCAAAATGATTAGTGATATATACTCATTACCCAAATTAAAAAGCCATATTAAAAATAAGGAGAGGAAATGTAGCAGCATTATCAAAGTAATAATTTCTATTTAGTGCATATCTTTCCTGAACTTTGGCAAATGTTGAATTATGCAAGACAAACACTAATCTGAAAGCATTCTAATTAATGATGGTATTTCTTTGCTATCAAATTAAACCCAACACAGTCACAGTGCATCTGACTTAAATGTTATCACAAATTCTTCACACTTTGAGGAAGATTGTTGATGTGTTTGAAAATATTACACCTAAACACAAGTTACCAGGCTTGAGCCATGGCTCTTCCCTTGCCTTAGGATAGTTATTAATGAGAAAGACCTATGTAACTCAAAGTTCACCCAAGATAATAATGATGGTAATAATGCTAATAATTATAATAGTGGTAATATAGCAATAATAATGGTAGTAATTAGAATAATGAATTATAATAAAAGTAATTTTATAAATTATTTGCTTTATTTATTATTATTACTATTATTATTATTAAAAATCCCCAGAGATGAGTATCTTGATATCAATTAATCACAGGGTTTGTAATCCAGGGTTTGCCATAGTTTTTCACTAACAGTATCAAACAGTTGTTTTCCCTTTAAAGATGCTTTATAGATGAAAACATATTTACAAAACTTCTTTCAGAATAAAAACAATAATCAGGCAGGTAATTAAGCACAGCGTAAGTGCTGAGCTTTTGAATTGAAGACCTGTCCAGGCTGCAACATCATTTTTACTTTGTTATTATATGCAGAAAGCTAATAAAAATATAATTTTGAAAAAAAAAATTACATTAGTGATTTGCCAGAGTGAATGTAGATGTCAAAAATGCTAATGCAGAGAAGCTGTCAGGAGTTTAAATAGATTTTTCACTGACTTGCTGTTCTTAATTATAGCTCAGCACCCTGTACAGGTTAAAAAAATGCTGGGTTCCTTCGAAACAAACTATGAGCTCCTTGCCATCTCATCAAATTCTCCTTCTCTTTCTTTCAAATGGATCAATCAGATGCCAACACATAACATTTTTCACTTACATCTTTTCTTAAGCTTCCTTATCCACTGCAATTATATTTTTACCCAAACCTATCCTGAAGGGGATAGAAGAGATTTCATGGAAGAAGCATAATTGGCAATTGAGCTTGCTCTTTTCGTGGGCTTCTTTTATGAGAAAAGATAACGTTTTGTGTGGTAGAAAGTCAGCACTTAAATTAGGGGGGTATGCTGGCTACTTAGTTAAATAATCTAGAATAATCAGGTCAGGAGGGAATAGCACACAGCTTTGCCTGAATGTTTTGTATTAATTTTTCAGATAATGTAATTCCACGTACTAACCAAGCATTCAGGAGCGCATCAGAAAAGCGCCTGGAAGCGGAGGATTGACAAGCTGCTAATCCAATCCTCTGACAGTCACAGGGCGCCGTGTAAAAGAGATCCTTTGTTCTTTAAGAGCTGATTGAGTTCCATTAGTATCCATATTCAGAGCCCTGGGCACAATATTAATGCTAATACCGTTGTTACGGAGATGGGAAGCCGTTAGGAGCGAACAATAATCAGCTCGCGGTATCATTGGACATATTCATGCAGCTTGTACTGGGGTGAGATCCGACAGCTCCAGACCTTCCTAAGGAGAAAAGCAAAATCCAATTAACATCTTCCCTCTAAACCTCCTCGCTACTTTCACTGCAGATGACCTTGGGCAGCTGTGTTGCAATTTTGCCAAACCCAATTATGTCTTTAATTCAGCGGCGGTGTTGGGTTTTGCCCAAACAGAAGGCCTGGCTCTGCAGCCCCCTCACGCTGGGCAAGACTTGCTCACAGAAGTTCCCTCAGCAGCCTTGGCGTGCTCTGAGCTGAGCTGTGGCACAAAGGGATTTCGGGACTCACGTTTGGGGTGGAGTTTTCTCACCAGTTGGGTTTGTTGGTTGGATGTCCAACCCAACTGGTGAGGAAAGTCCTCTCCTCTCCCACCTCCTGCCCAAGTCCCAGCTCTTGGATCACAGAATGGTTTGGGTTGGAAGGGACCTCAAAGATCACCTTGCTCCAACCCCAGCCATGGCAGGGATGTATCCTGGTGTGGCTTTCCTGGGAAAGGTGGATGGTGAGCCCTGGCCCGTGGTCAATCACTCTGTGCTGGTGAAGGATGTGGGGAGAGCAGGAGGTGCTCCAGGTGTCTCACGGAGCCCTCTGCTCCAGCCCAATTCCCTGGACCCAAGGGTAGCCCAGCCTGTGCTCAAAGGAAAATCTGCTCCTTTAGAAAATATGTTCCTTGAAATCAGTTTGGATCGAACCTAGAAAAACTCTAATTATAAGCAAAATTTAGCCTGATGGGACAAAAAAAGGAAGTATTTTAATCTGGGGCAGGATAGGAATTTACCTGCATTCATTGCCCAAGGTAGGTGAGGAAGCAAATGTGGGAGAACGCACAAAGAATTTATTTTTTATGTATTTTACTGCACAGTCTGCTCAATATTTTTCATTAAGCTGGGAAACAAGGATGAGTTTCCACAGCCTGCTCTCCACATCTCTGCTCCTCTGACAAGCAGCCTGCAATGAGACTGGCAGACACTGCCTGACAGTGCCCTCCTCCTGGTAACCTCATGGCTCAAGGCTTCCACGGGAACATCATCCACCAGGTCTGCTCCTAATCACCACAGCAGCATTCCCAAGGGAGGGAGGATCTTGGTGGAAAGAAGTGCATCCCTTCCCAGGCAGCATGGACAGCCTCTGGACACAAAGCTTTTCCTTCTCGTGGCTGTGCAATCCACGGGGACAGAGGTAAAAGGCTTGTTACTGGCTGTGCAAATGCCACGGAGATGTTCAACATGAATTGTAAGTTGTCTTCAACCTGAATCTTTGTTGCAGCTGCTGTCAACACCACAAGTGAAGATCCCAAAATATAAAGCATTTTGAACTCTTTCTTTTCATTTCCTTTCCATTATACCAGGATGATACTGCCTTATCTCAAAGACACACTTGCATACTTGCACTCTATAATGGAGAAACAGCACTACATACAGGTCCCTAAAAGTAAACAGCAAACTCTGTAAATGTTGCATATAATTAGGAAGATTCTTCTGGATTTATTATTTTTTCCCCCCAAAGCTGTTACTGCTTGATATGGCTGTCATCTGTGTCACTTCTGTGGAAAGATTTTCTGTGTTAGGAAGGGAAAATCAGAACAGCAAGCTAGTAACTTGTTACAACAGGGAGATTTAAGGTAGAAAAGAATGAAGCAGAGCTGCTGACAGCACTGTGGTGGCTGTACCTCCTCCTTAAGTGGAGCAGGTCAGGATCACCCTTTGTTTTAGAGGGTCTCTTTGGGAAGAACCAGCACAAACCTCACACCTGAGGGACACAAACATCCTTCAGACTGCAAAGAGCTGCTTCCTGTAAATATCCCCAGCCCAAGACTGACAAATCAAATTCAGTCTCAGCTTCATAATTCTGATTTAATTTCCTAGTGTATTAATTTTCACCATTTGATTTCACTGATCTGCTGAGTCCATTTCAGTTGTGGCCTTTATTTGATTGCTTAATTGGCTTAGCAAAGCCTGGGTGCATCAGCTCTGCAGCGGGCTGGCTTGGCTTCTGTGTGTGCCTGCTTCTTCTTTCTTGGAGGATCTCTAAAACATAAACAGAACTATTTCACTTTAAATGGTGGTCAAGCCAGGAAATCCCAGGGCAGGGATAATGTCAGTTATATGGGGGGGAAGTCTCTAGATTGGTTTGAGCTTACCTCGTTCAGCTCTGGCACTGCCTGAACGTTGGCACGTGTCCTTGAGCACACGTGGCCAGTTTGAGACCAGTGTCCAGGCTGGGGCAGGAGCTCTCATCATGGGGTTTGCTGCTGGTAGGAGCTGAGTCGGGAGCAGCAATCCCTTGTGCAGAGGCAGTGCCACCTTCCCCTGCCACCAGCACACCTGAGCGAGCCCAGCCTGGCTGCCGCTGGGGTTTCCAGCACGCTGATGCAATGCACTGGCATTTCTGAGTTTGCTTCATTTGCATTTAAACAATCAAGTGTTTTAATTAAAATGCATCGATGAATCATCCACTAGAAGCCCCATCTCCCATGTTATTTATTTTTTATATTAAACCTTCCATTTGATGGATAAGCACTGCCATTGGTCATTTCTGCTGAAATGATCCCATCAGCAGTGAAATATTTGACAAATCTGATGTTAAATTTTTCATCTCTAGCTTTCAGCACTTGTGGTCCATTGAGATAAATAGTACAGCTCACACTTTTGATCTATTCTTTGAAGCTCTCTGGGACCAGCTCTCTGTTAAAGAGGGAGAGGCACAGGTCAAGGGATGTTTTGAGATGCAAACAGTGCTCTCCTGATGGCTCTCAGACATGGCCCAGCACATCGCAGTGACGAGAGCGTCCTCTCCTTCTTCAGAGTTCCAGCTGTGACAACTCTCTCTTCTTTCTCTGTAGTGACAGAATCTGGGGGTTTGGCACTGATTTGATAAAACAGAAGTAATGTGGACTTTCTCCTAAGTGACACCCATTTTCTTTATGCTTTTTCTTTTTTAATTTTTATTTTTTCGCTGTGGTATCTGCAGTCATCACGGGGATCCTCCTCCTACTGGAACACACTACTTTGCAGTGTGGCACTGCACATTTAACTCCAAGGAATGTAATTTGTCCTAAGAACTGCATCCTACAGAGAATAAAGCAGAAAACACACTCTGCTGGTAGCTTCTCTCAGAGGATTACTGTAAAACTAAGCTAATAACAATGCAACATTCCTTCAAAAACTGAAATCTTGCTCACATGCTAAGAAGCTGTAAGAGTAACAGCATCATCTGGTGGCTTCTGCCACAAAGAATGGATTAATTGATTTTTTTTTTGTTCTACTTTCATTTAAATTCCTCATCTCTCAGGTGAGGCCAGGTCCTGAAGGAATGTGTGAGAGGAGAAACAGACGGAAAATGATAAAAATGAGAGAAGGTAATAATGAAATCCTCAGCTATACTGAAACATTAAACTGCATCTGATATCTCAGATCTTTTTAAAAGGATTTTTTAAAGAACATTGAAAAACACCATCCTCATTGAAGTCAAGCTTCATTTACAGCAATGCCAGATGGGTTGGGATTTTGGAAGCATACATTAAGAGCAGGAACGATGCTGCTAAAGGCCTTGAACCTTAGATAAGGATTGGTGTAAACCTCCACGAAATCTTAAAGACAATTCCTTTTCATCATTTCTTTTGTAAGTGCCAAATCAAACCCTTCCAACTCCTCCTTCACCTTCCTTTTGGAATTTTTCTTACTGATCCTCCTAACACTGGGAGAGGTGCTGTGTAAAAATGAGAGGAACGTGCATTAGTTTGTGAAGGGTTTCCACTGTGCAGAAGGGTGTTATGATTATGGGGGCAGAACAAGCCAATCCACCAAAGCTCACAGCTGTGGCTGGTGCAGTGCCAGAGGCTGAACCAGCCTGCCTGAGCTGTGGAACCTCCCCAGCCTCAAGGGGCTGGAGCACCCCCAGAAATGTTCCTTAAGAAGTTCCCCACGATCCAGATAAAGCACCAGGGCCATACTAGCCCAAAGAACCCAAAGACTTCAGGATTAGTTGTTGCAAAAGCTTATTAACAAGGCAATAACACGAAAATTATTCCTTCTGGCTTTATTGGTGCGCAGTGTCTGTTTTACATTCATATAGTTTCTGTCCTATCCTTGGCAGTTGTCTTCTTTGTTGTATTCTTACAAAGAGAGAAATATCAAAACATTAATTTAAGCTGTCACAATGCAAAGGGCTGACAGTCATATAAAGAATTATCATTGTGGCAGAGAATGGAGACAAGTTAGTGAAGGAAAATTAAAGTGACTAGCTAAACAGAACCAAACTTCTTGAAAAATCCAGGATATTGCCATGACAATTCAAATAGCTCCAACTTTTTCTTTTTGTGTTTTTCAGCTCTTTCCTACACAGACTATTATCAATTTGATGGGGAAAAGAAAGAAAAAGAGATCACTTCATATGTACTCTAGTTTTATGAAATATGTATTTCAAAAGAGAAGATTCATCCTGTACCAGTTTGTGAATAAGATAAATTGCAACTAACATCAATCTTTGTAATTTTCCATAATTGTAGAAGTCAGACTGACCAAGATTACAGCCTGTCTAATCCTTCTTGCCAATGCATATAATATAGAAATGTTTCTTTGTCCTATCCAGGTCTCTTAAGGAAAACAAAAATGATTCCTTTTTACCAAACAATAAGGTTCATGCAGGTGGTGGCTTGGGGTATCAAATTGCCTAAGAATAATTTTAATTAGTTTACAAATAAGAAGAGACTGGTTAAAAGAAGAAAATGACCACTTCACTCTTGTGTTCTACTGCTCAGCTGTAGCTGTTGGGACATTTTTCTCTGTCTCTGAAGGCAGCAGGAGAGCCTCAAGGTGCACGTCCATGCCCAGCACGCCAGACCCCTGCACTCTACTTTGCCTTCTCGGGGAAAGAAAATCAGTGGGATCTTTTCCATGGGACAACTTTTCAGAGGGGAGAACAACACTTCTCCTGTGCTCTGGCCCCTCACCATGGGCTGCCCTCCTGATGAGAGCAGGATGGTAAGGATTCAGTGCAAGGAGTTGGTGAAACATCCCAAACTCCACCCAAACGCCTGCTCCTTCCAGCAATGGTGTCTGCAGCGTGGATTGAGGCACTCGGCAGTGCCCTGGCTAGCAGATCAGATTACTAATGAAGCAGGAGTCCACAAGATTGCTTCGCACAGCCTAAATTCATAATTAATTCCCATACACACAAGCAATCATGGAGTTCTCCCAGCCAGCACATCAAAACCCGAGCACAACACCAAAGGCTGAGCAAATCACTCTTCCCAAGGTGGATGAATGAGGCTTACATGACTAATGCCAGCAGGACAGAGGCACGGAACTCCCTGTGGATGTAAGGACATAAGATCCTTTCCCTCATCATCCTTACCTGTCCTTAATGCTGTAATCCTGGAATTAGGCGAGCAGGCTGTTGGGGAGCTCACAGCAGGCTGTGTGTGTTTGCAGCAGCAGCAGCCACTCAATTCAGCCAGTGCCAAGCCCAAGGTGCCAGCACTGCCTGCCAGAGCAGCCTGGCCAAGGGCTGCTGTGTCCCTGCAGGGCTGGACCCTCTGCACGCTGGAAACACACCTAAAACACTGCGGAAAAAAACCAAAAAACAAACTAGGGAAGGACAGCAGTCACTGTAATTCTCCAAATAAATCAGATGTACATTATGAGTTGGGAAAGCAGACAAGAAAACACTTAGAAACGTAATAAATGTGAATAGCTGCAGTTACACAAAATGTCGCTTCATACCTCTAATTGTATCAATTATTTTTTACGGTTGTGATCTCAAAGATTTAAGTTTTGCTAAGATGATGTATTTGCAAGTTACTTTGATTACTGTGAATAGTGGGAATGTATTTAAAAGCTTCTGCATATTCACTTTGGCCTTCTGATCCCCCTTTGCAGCATCCTGAATCAGCTGGCAGAACATTAGGCACTTTAGACACTTCTACTTGAAGCATTCAGACAATCCTGGAATTATTTGGGCTACTCAAATGGAGAGCCTTTGTCCAAGCTGTCTTTTCACTGATCCCAGGGTTCTTATGACTGATTTTGCTTCTCACATTCTTCTCTCTCTTTCATTTTTTAATCAGATATGTTTTACTGTGAGGAAGAATTTGACCATTTTCTATTGTATTATAAGAAATAATCCTACTACACCAAGCATTCAAGGTAACTTCATTTCTGCAATAGAAGGTATAATTGAAGAACCATATTTTCAATGTAAGATACTGTCTAAAACTAGGCCCTAGCATGAACCCTGGTCAACTACATACAATCCTCTTTAATATGGCCTTTGATAACATTCATTTAACACTCTAGTGCAAAGCCCTCAAAAGGACATTGAATGAAATTAAGTTTCCAAAAGAAGCATAATAGAAACAGAAATCTCTTTCTCAGAATTAATGTCAATCTTAAAATCTCCACTGCTTTGAAACAGCACATTAATCCACAATGGAAATGTTTACATAGCATTTCAAACTATAAACAGGATTAGCAAAGACCTTTCCAAGGCCAAGATATATTCAGTTGGATTTTAAGAATGAAAGGAAATTTGGAGGGCTAAAATTAGACTGGGGGGATCCTATGCAAAACATATTTGGCCTTGGTCTTCAAATAACCTGTGTAGAGCCAGTGCACTCCCCTGAAGGAGTGTGTGCTGCTTTCCCCAGGAAAGGTTCTGGCTTTTACAACACACAGAGGTTCTGGATCCAGAAAGGAACACGCAAAAAGCTTCTGCAGGGCAGAGAACAAAAGGCTGCCAAAAGAGAAGTGCCTTGACTGCACCTCCATGAGGACCCTGGTCCCAGCTGGAGAGGAAATTTCTCCTGGAGACTTTGGTGCCTTCCATATTCCCCAGACTCTGCACTGCACTGGTGTGTGACTCTGAGCCCCACACACAGTGCCAGCAGCTCTCCTCACAGCTCAGGCACACACAACAATCCTTTTCCAGCCCAGAACCAAGGACAAGCTGCAGCTTCAGCCCCAAAAGTGCAAACAGCAGGGGATGGAGGAGAGCAACCTGGGAGGGTGGGACTGCATCACCCGAGCTGGAATTGGACAATGAACCCAATGTGGAGATGGACTAAACTGATAAAAGGGTGAAAATTTGTGAACCATTGTCCATCCTGGCTGGAGCCACGGCCAGGCTCCTACATTGCCCTAGGTGTGTCCTGTGAGGCCTTTTAATAAATCCATATTTTATTAATTAAGTCTGTCCAGCCTCTGCTCCAGGCAGCCTCTTTAGGCATCACCTTCATCACCACACACGATTGTGTGCAGGGTGTGCCTTCAGAAGGCTCAGCTGGGCTGGGCTGGGCTGGGCTGAGCTGGGCTGGACTGGGCTGGGCTGGGCTGGGCTGGGCTGAGCTGGGCTGGACTGGGCTGGGCTGGGCAGGGCTGGGCTGGGCTGGGCTGGGCTGGGCTGGGCTGGGCTGGGCTGAGCTGGGCCGGGTGTGTGACTCTGAGCCCCACACACAGTGCCAGCAGCTCTCCTCACAGCTCAGGCACACAGAACAATCCTTTTCCAGCCCAGAACCAAGGACAAGCTGCAGCTTCAGCCCCAAAAGTGCAAACAGCAGGGGATGGAGGAGAGCAACCTGGGAGGGTGGGACTGCATCACCCGAGCTGGAATTGGACAATGAACCCAATGTGGAGATGGACTAAACTGATAAAAGGGTGAAAATTTGTGAACCATTGTCCATCCTGGCTGGAGCCACGGCCAGGCTCCTACATTGCCCTAGGTGTGTCCTGTGAGGCCTTTTAATAAATCCATATTTTATTAATTAAGTCTGTCCAGCCTCTGCTCCAGGCAGCCTCTTTAGGCATCACCTTCATCACCACACACGATTGTGTGCAGGGTGTGCCTTCAGAAGGCTCAGCTGGGCTGGGCTGGGCTGGGCTGAGCTGGGCTGGGCTGGGCTGGGCTGAGCTGGGCTGAGCTGGGCTGGGCTCTGCTGGGCTGGGCTGAGCTGGGCTGGACTGGGCTGGGCTGGGCTGGGCTGGGCTGCTGCTCCCCAGCTCTGGAGCCTGCCCAGCCTCCCCATCCTGCTCCTCTTTTAACCTGCACATCTGCACTCCCAGCTCAGCACCCGCACAGGGGGACCCTCTTTCCAAAGTGAATTTAGAGTGAGATGAACAGGAATTGTTTTGGGAGCAAAGATCAAACCTCTGTGAAGCTTTAAAACCTGTTCTTTGCAGACTTTTTGATTGCTCCAGGGTGTTTATGCCCACATGTATGTACTTCTGCAGCAAGAAAGTGCAGCAAAAATGATTAAACACATGAGGGAAGAGGCTTCCATCTAAAAAGTGATTAAAAAGACTAGCATTGTTTAGTTTACAAAACACAAGAGTAAAAGATGATATAACAGAAGCAGAGAGAAGGGGCTATTTATTCTGTTTTCTCTGAAGCACAAATATGCATGGAAAGGTGAAGGGAAAATGCTGAAAACATTCGTGCAGTGTATAATCAACCCTGCAACTCATTGCTGCAGGATATTAGGCAAATTTTTCAGAAATACTTCCAAATGTGTTTGATGTGACAAATAATGTGACTCAGCTCCTGAGGTGAAGGAAAAGCAACAACAAACCATCTCCCCAGACTGGAAGGACACTTAGTCCCTGTCCTTGTGCTGGAGATGGAATTCTTGTCTCCAGAGGGATGGCATTATTTATTTATCAAGTGCATGATATGGAAGCGCTGGTTTCCTTCAGGCAGGGGGGTCTGTGGCAGGCAATTAAAAGGGTCAGCAAAGGCAGCTTTGTGAAGCCATTGCTTCCAGATTCCCCCCAAATACAAGAGTTAGGAATGCTGAAGTGGCTCAGGTTTGGTGACTTTGTCCTCAGTTGGTTATTCTCCCCAAAGACTGTAAACAACACCTAGGTAGCAGTCAAGGCTGAGAATGAAAATGGAATTAAACAAATTCACGTCCTTGGAAAATTCTTGTTTCTACACACTCACAGACGCCAAGCAAACATTTTCTCTGTGGATCCCACCTATTTTGGGTACACCAGGGAAACTGTTGTGTCTCCAGTGTTACTGCAAGTCAGCAGAGAGTGGAGCTGGAATTTCAGTGGGAGCAGCCAGGAGGGTGCTGTGGTGCTGCTGGGTTGGGGAAGGTGCTGCCACAGACAGAATTAGTACCTGCTTAAAATGTACACGGAGAACAAACTGTCTTTTATAAAAAAAAAAAAAAAGAAAAAGTAAAATGCTACTTCTGGCTTATGAATAGTTTCCTTGCAACTGTCAGGCCATCTGCTTGGAGAGGGGTCTGTGCAGTCATGAAAGGGATCTTAAAATATACTCTCCTCATAAACATCTTTTGTTTGGAAAATCCACATGCATCACATAATGCAGTAAATGGCAGCACAGGCTGAAGTGAAGCATTTTTAAATGCCGAGGATGCAGCCTTGGATACAGCTCCCCCTGCCCCCTCCCCTCTGTTCCTGGGCTCTCTTTACATGCACCCTCAGCCACATTCTGCACAGCCCCAGACTGGCAGCACCCACCTGCTGGGGAACATGCTACCAGAACTTCCTCGGTACATCCAAAATGCCAAACCGCTTGTGGGCAGAGCAGAAACAGGCTCCTGCAAAGCAGCTCCCAGAGATTACATCATTCTCACAGCCACTTTTCTGCCTACACTGCACCATTTTCTGTGGGGGGTGTGTGTGGAAAAAAAAGCCCAGCATACGTTGTGTGTGCACCATCAAAAAGGCCAAATCAGGGGTGTGCAAGCACATCTAATCCCAGCATCTCCTAACTTCCACCAGCTCAGGTTTCCAGAACTGCTTGGTACATGAATATATACACTACATACATATGCACACAAACATTTATTTGGTTTGCATGCTTAGAATATGAAATTGTGTGTATGAGAAGAGTGTTGTGCTCTCCTTACACTTTTTTTCTGTTTATTTTCATCATTCTTTGGTCAATTTTTGTTTATCCACTTTTTGTTATTCTAATATAAGTTCAAATATACAAAATGCTAATTTTCTTTTACATAAAAATGTAATAAAACTTTCTGGCTTTCTTTATAAACAAATTTCAGCAGGAAGGTTGATGGGATGCTGTATACCAAGTAAAGAAGAAATACTGTTTAATTATCTTCCATATAAAATCCAATAAAACGTTCTGGCTTTTCTTATTTTTCTGTACTGGGGATTAACATCAGTGTCTTTGTGATGAGAAATCTGCATTCATGGCTCCTCTATTTAGATTTAAATAGGAATTATAGTTCTTGGCAGAAAGGGATCTGTCAAATATCACAGCATTTGTGGCAGGTGGTCACTGCATTGCTTAGTACAGACACTGCCTGCTTAACCATAGCCTGAAGTAAACATCAAAAGTCAATTATTCTCTTTGTAAATATTTTATTTATATTTTGGAGCCTAACAAACATCTTTTCAGTGCTTGGCTGAGGCCTTCCTCCACGGATCATAATCCTACTGAACCTGCACTGGGGTGGCTGGGAACGTGCTCAGCACTGCAGGGATACCAGCACAGCCACCAGTGAATACTGGGTTTCACAGCCCCATTCTCTGCCTGGAAACCCTTAATGACTTGGCTGGGTTGGAGTGGACAGAGCTGAAACTTGTCACGGTTGTTACCCAGAGCAGCTGCCAATTAGCACGACAACCATGTATTATTTTGCCTTTCCTCAGTTAAAATGTATTTTGAATATAAATAATGAAAAAGAAGAGAAAAGAAACCCAGGTCTATTCCTTGGGTTTAACACTTTGGGGGTGGGAAGCAGGAGCTCTGGATTAAAGGCCAGACAGGCGTGTGCAGAGCAGCCCGGCCGTGGAAACCTGGATGCACTCTGAGTAGCAAATACAGAACAGGAGCTGACCTCCGAGGGTCAGATGCCTTGAAGAAATGTCTTGTTGCAGGGTGAATCTGCTAAAACAACATGACAGTACCTGGCAAGTTATGCATACATGGCAGAATCCCTCCCCAAAGCACCATGGTGTGGAAAACGTCTGGAGATGCTGCTGCACGTTTTGGATCCTTATCTGAACTCTGCCTGAACTCTTTGGGCCATTAACTAATCAGATCATCTCATTTAAACAATGTTATAAAAATAATCAACTACTTCTGCCTACGTAAATACAGTTTGAATATATTTACCTTCAAGAAGCAGGGTTTTCCTGGGCATTTACTCCTGGCATTGGGGGAACAGAAGGAGCACAAAATGTTAAGGAGGAGCAGAATTCTCTGAGATGGGGCTGTGGGTAATTTTCCCTGCAAGCCTGTTTGGTGGCAAGTTAATTGACTCCCCCATTACCCAAACTGCAATGTACTAAAGCACTGGGTGCTCGTTTTCCTGCACTATTTGCCTGGCAAAGGCCATCTGTTCTACCCCATCCATCCACAGGCACAGCCTCTATTGTTGAAACAGGATTCACACACACGTGGATCAAGGCAAGCATGTGCCTCTAACTGTTTTGATCCCTAGAACATGGATTTTTCATTTTCTTTGTTTCTTTGTGCTCACCCAGTAATAATACTTGTCATCTGAGAATTCATATTGATCTTGTCATTGCCTTAAAATTGGATGACAATTACTATCTTTGTCAAAATTCGATCTGATGAAATGGCTCCAATTAGGAAGGAAAAAGAAGGAATCCATCACAGCAGGGAACATTGCATTTGGCTTTAGAGCAGGGAAGCTTCTCTTAAAGGAAAACTGAGAAGAAAATGGGAACAAGCACGACAGAGATTAGGATGCCAGTCTGAAAATCCACAGAAATTAGGTATACATATGAAATGAACAGCCATTTAATTTTTGCAGTCCGTATCTGTCTGCAGATCTGAGCTGAAGCTCCCCTGACAGTAAATGCCAGTAAATGTTGTTTTCCTTTTGTGATCTGGTCAGACACACAGTGGCAGTTGGCACCAGGCTTCCTGCATTTTCAAATCCAGTTCTGATTACCAGTATAATTATAATACATTATCAGGAATAGATTTGCTGAAGTTCATAAAATGACAACAGCATAAATTACATCATGTTTTCAGATACTGATCTCACCTTGAAAATAAACATAAAGAGGTAGGGAAAGAGCTGAAAACAAAAGAGCAAGTGCACTTCCATTGCTACTGATATTGGCACTAAAGCAAACAACTTATCCCTGCTAATCACAAACAAAATTGTGCTAATTACAGATTTTTTTGTTTACAAATCAGCCCTAAAAATTAGTGTGTGCATTTGTGTGTGTGTGTAGGGGTTGGGCAATATTTTTATAAAACAAAGATGTTTGTTTCATATTGAGCTGATATTTTATTTGACCAAAAAAGCCCTGCCAGTGTTTTGTTTCTGAGCAGGACTGAAGGGTCAGTTCATCTGTAATTCTGGCCAGGCCTTACCTGGGAGCTGGGAGATGGATGCTGGTGTTTGGCTCTCCCTGAAGGACTGGAAACCTCCACCCACCCCAAAAACTATCTCAGCTCAAGGCCATTCTTGCATGGATTTCACGGAATCAGGCCAGTGAATCTTCACAAATAACCATGGTTTGGATCTGTACAGCCACATGAGCTTCTGAACAGGGGGCTGCACAGCTTTACCTCCCTGGAAAATCACACCTCCTTAACTTCATGGAGAGCTCCTCAAGACTCAGAGGGAAGCCCAGCAGGCTTCAGCAGGTGCTGATTTCTGAGCTGGAGCTGTGGGCTCGGTGTGATGCACAGAGGAGTCAGCACAGCTCACCAGCAGCAGCTCTGCTGGAGGAAGGTGGGCGAGCTGCTGCTCCTCCAGCAAGCTGGGCAGACAGAATGTCCCTTCCCCAAACCTTTCTCCCCCTGCCTGGTTTCATTAGCTAAGCACACTTACTGACTCTGACCTACATTTGAAACAGTTCCAGAACGCAACAGAACTGTGGTGCTGGGGAATTTGATATTTGCTAAAAATTTTAATCCAACCCATTAAAAAATGTTGTGTGTTAACTGAGCAAACACAGCCATCAGAAAAGTCTACAAACCCCAAGCAATTGTCCTGGATTGTTTACAACACACTGCTATTAATGAGCATCTGGGATGAGTATGGGATCTCGTACTATGGATCTCATGATCTGTACAATAATGGCTGATTTTAATTGACTTTTGCTTCATATAGCAAATCCCAATTGGAGAAGTTCCAGGATGCTGCTAGTGAAGAACTGTGGGCGGGTGCATGTTTTGAAGTGATGGTAAACATTGTGACATATACTGTGTGTGCCACATATTCTCGCATGCACATTTTGACTTTTGTTGCCTTGGCTTTCACACAGCATTTCGAACATAGACATCCCTATTTGCCAGTTTGAGTGGAAATCTGTTAATATGTGAACACTGCTCGCCAGCACGCCCCACCAGGCCTGGCTCTCAGCTCCTCTCTCCCCTCTCCCACGGACACCAGCCCCGTGCTCTGGTGGCACCTGTGCCACCAGGCTGGCAGAGCTGGGCAGCTCAGGGTGCTGGGAGCCCTGGGAAGGTGGAGCTAGCTCAGGAGGAGCCTCTGATTTCCCATGTAAGTCACAGCACTGAGAAGGCCTCGCTCTTCTGCTGCTGTGAGTTCTATTTTCCTTTCAGGAGATGCTGAATGCCAAATTTGGTCAAGCTGTTTTAGCACTTGGAGTACTGTGGGTGTTAAAATACCTCTAAAGGTCTGGGAGTGTGAGCCAGATTACCTGTATGATGTATTTTAATGATCAGCCAACCCTTCTGCTTGAGCTGAAATTTGTCCTGAATCCACAACAGCTCTTTGGGAACCTGAACTCAGCCAAGATTTGCAGAGGTGTTTTAATCTGACACATTAAATTGTCCCCTGCTACATATCCCATCCTGCCTGGCTGCAGTATCGTGGCCAATATTAGACTAACAATTTGGGTTTAGGCTCTTTCTACAAAAACATTTGCACCACACAGAGCAGAGCTGTGAGGTATTTACAGGCACTGGAGCTCTGTGTCCTCTCCCTGGCAATGAGGTGCCCTGAGCACAGGGAGGGTGCTCTGCTGCTGCCCACTTCCCCAGAGGTGTGACACCTCTGCAGCAGCTCCTCCACTTTAGCCCTGAAATATATATATTTTTTTTAAAGTAAGAAAAAAACCCCAATAAGATTTAAAAAAATAGATATATTTTCCTCACTGCAGCAGAACCTCTTCTCCCAGAGCCCACCAGGAAAGATATATTTTTTTGGAAAAGGAAGGAAAAAAAAATAATAAGGTTAAAAAAAAATAGATATATTTTCCTCACTGCAGCAGAACCTCTTCTCCCAGAGCCCACCTGGCTGTTGGACAAGACTCCTGCAAGAGAGATTTGCATGCGTGAGGAAAGCAGCGTGAGGTAGCTGCTGGAACCTTCTCTGCTGCCCACGATGAAATAAATGCTGGTGAAGGGATGGAAGGGATGTTTCTGCAGGGTCATCCTGCCACACGGCCAGTTCCAGAGCTACCCAGCACCTGCCTGGCCAGGAGCCTTCTCTGTGCTGCAGGAAGCCACCTGTGATGGCAGCTAACCCGGGAAGGGAGCAGGATTCCCAACCCAGCACCTCTGGGAGTGCTCCACTCCAGCACAGCTGCCATCATCATCATCATCATCACCATTACCATCATCATCACCATCACCATCCCCAGCAGCAGCAGCAGCAGCAGTCCTGCAGGTGGGAAGGCAGTGCTGCCCAGCCCCAGGGGATGCTGCTCTCCCCTGGCCCCCCATCCCCATGCCCTGAACCCCCCTGTGCTTGCCTGCCCCAGGAACTGCCACAGGGGTGGTGGGACAGCCATGGATCCTTCTGAGCACGTTATCTAAACCCCTCTTTCAGCCTTTAACATATCTCCTGGCAGAAAGTGCCCATTGTTTTCACTGATCTCTGCTGCTTCTGGGTTTATTTTCCTCCCTCTGTCCTCAAGCCTCTATCTCGTGTCCCTTTCTCTGCCAAACTATTCATTTGCTGCTGAACAATCGTGTGTTTGTGTTTCAGGGAGTTTCCTGTTTTGTGCATCTATTTGCCACACATCTTTTTCTCTGCAGATTTTCCCTTATTGTGCAGTGGCATGTGGCTATCTGCTAATGCCAATATTACTCCCTGAGAATTCTTTTTCCTTGCATCATCAAGGATTTAAGTGGAAAGCCTTCAGCACAGTGCAAATTTCACTCCTGAGAAAATCCATCTTTTGAGGTAGCTGATTTTAATTAAAGAATACGCTCTCTCTCCCTCTCTCTCTCTCTCTCCCTCTCTCTCTGGATTATACTTTAATTTCAGTTTCTATCACAACATTAGATACTTCTTAGATAAAATGTATTTTTGTCTCTTTTCATCAGTGATTATCTGGAGTTCTTAAACACTTGGGGTCAGCAGCTGGTCCCCAGTTGATGTAGTTCAGGAGTAATTCTATTCAAAGGAATTAATTCAGAACAAAATTTGTTTTAAGTTCAAAATCAGGCAAAATGTTCATAATATTTTGCCCTTATTGCATACATGAGAGTGAAACTCTCAGAAATATCAGTAATAGCAATCGTGGTAATAAACAATAATCTCTGAAGTGTGTAACACCTTGCACCTGAGCATTTCAGACATGAACGCTTTAAGCTGCTGTCATATGAAGAAATGTCATTATCCTAATTTTACACAAGGGGAAAAGAGGTGACAGGAAGTTAAGAAAGCAGCTGAAAATCTCGTAACAAGAACTGAACCTCCACCTCCTGATCTCCTGTTTCTAACACCCTAAGCACAGAGGGAATCTGTTCCCAGGGGATATCAAATTGAGGTCTTGAAAGTTAATAGTTATGGAAGAATCAACACTATTCAAACACAAGTGCAGTTTGAGTTTCTGCCTCCATCATTTTGCCAAATTAAGACTGAAATATTATCGGTATCATAACTTAAATTGTTTATGCATGATAAATTTGCACAGTTAAACGATTTCCAGACTTCTCACAGAAATGGCTGAATAGAATCCCGGGCAGGGAGAGCCTTGCTGCAGACTTAGAGCTCTGCAAACCCTGCCACTTGTCAAGCCAAAGTCACAACTTCCTGCCATGGCAGAAGTGGGATTTTGGCCAAGGTGCCCATGGGCACGAGGACTCCTCCTCCCAGTCAGAGCTTGTGCATGTGGAGCACTCGGGGATGGGTGTGCTGTGCATATGTCCATGTATGTGTGACAGAATGCAGGCAGATGCATGGAAACCCACACAGAAAGGATGGGATGAGAGAGTTCAAGCTGGCAAGATGGGGCTGTTCTATTTTCTGTGTGCTGAACGACTCGCAGCAAGTTGTTAAGTCCCTGCACCAGCCACTGCAGGCTCTCCCCCCTTCCCTTTGTCTGCTTTTTCCTGTTTTAATGCCCCCTCCAGCCTATGCACCATGCAGATATGGATCTCTGCTTAGTCATGCATTTCTGTGCTGAGCAGAATTAAAGGAAAAAATATCTATGTAGGATAAGGGTAGGAATAAAATGTGCTTTGGCAAAGTGCTTTAAACTGCCTTTCTGCCAGTAAGCCATTAATTTGTGCTTCTTTGTTTTCTCCAAGCTCAGAATAATTCCCATCTGCCTTGACTCACTATCTAGCTCAGAAAGGAAGAGGTCCTTTTTTGAGCATGGATGAAATAGGAAACTTTATGTATAAATGAAGAATGGAGCTTGGAATTCTGGTGTTTCTACCACTGGGGCCTAAAATAACTTGAGGTCCTGCTCTTTTAATTAATTTCATTCTGATGAGCCTGCCTCTCCTGTTCTTGTGTTTTTTCCAAGCTTTTGTGTTCCTGGCCTGCCTGCAATACATATGAATTCCCCTTCCCTCTTCCTGCTGAAGCTGAAGACGCAATCACATCTTTGAACCATCTGGTTTTTAATTTATTATTCTCCCCCACTGCACTGATGGGCTCTCTCGTTTTCCTGTCAGGGTAACAACTTGGCTCCTGTTTATCTAAGATATGTTAACATGCTGTTCCTCTTCTGGGCACTGGCTCAGTCTATTGGATTTCCTGAAATTAAACACTGGGGAGTTTTTAATATTATTTTCTTCATCAGACCAGGGAATACCCCCTACCTTTACAGCCTCTCTTCCTCCTTTTGTTGTTCCAGTGAACATTTTATGACTCTTGCTAAATTGAGGCTAATATCTTATTTTTCTGTCCTCTCCACATCATTCCCAGGGTGATGCACTGGAGCCTGCCTGGACACGTCCCTGGGAGAGGAACCTGCTGAGGAACCCACCCTGTGAGGCCAGGGGGCACCGGGACTGCCCCAGGGAGGCACAGGAACCCTGCAGAGCTCCTGGTGTGTCCCCACGGGGCAGGACACGGGATTTGGGAAACTCCTTCCCTGTGCTGGCTCATCACCCACAAAGGGAGCAGAGGGGCCCCGAGAGTGGCAGGGGCAGCTCCTGTCCCTGCCAGGGGGGACAGGGAGCTGGGCATCCCAGGGGGGCCGGGAAGCTCCAGGTAACCACAGGATGGAGAATAATGTGGATTTATATTTGTTACTTTACTTTTCTCTAGTACCTCCCAGGAGCCTTCTGAGGCATTCCATTCTTTAATAAGCTGAAAGTGCTCCAAGATTTTTCTAATGAAAATGATATAGGAGCACACAGTGTTATTATTAAAACCTCTCCCTTTTTCTCTAGGAACTGCTAAAATACATTTACAGTTTATATCCTTTTTGGTGAGCATTAAGGTTTCTAATTTAAAATAATAAAGCCTGGTTTGCTCACTTTCTTTCCTTTCTATTTCAAAAATATAAAAATCTGACAGTTTTCTAACTATTCTTATTTTGCCGAGTGATTTTTGGATTTCAATAAAAGTAACACTGTGCTTACAACACTTTGTGAGATAAGCAAAGAGATTTTTTTTTTTTACAGCACAATTATGGAAATTTCAAAGAATCTTATAAATATCCTGCTATTTGCATATATGAGATAAGCATATTTTAGTAATGGTTGTGACAGGCTAGCAAGGGAAACGAGTGGGACAGGCACACAGCAAAGAGATGCAAACATGAGGGGGTGTCTGTGCACTGCTCCAGTGCAACCCGGGCTGGGTGGGCTCAGGGGAACACCTGCAGCTCCTGAGACAGGAGCTGTGCCTCAGTTTCCCCCTGCAGGTGCAGGATCAGCACTATTTCCTCGTGCCACCGGGCAGTTTGCTCAGCCCAGAGGGCGAGAGAGGAGTTAATTCTCCAGCCCTGAGCCCTGTGTGCCCTTGCAGGGTTCCTGTGCCTCCTTGGGGCAGTCCCGGTGCCCCCTGGCCTCACAGGGTGGGTTCCTCAGCAGGTTCCTCTCCCAGGGACGTGTCCAGGCAGGCTCCAGTGCATCACCCTGGGAATGATGTGGAGAGGACAGAGAAATAAGACATTAGCCTAAATTCAGCGAGGTGCAAACACAGGGAAGGTCTGCCAGGCCCTGGGGGCAGCGGGGCCGGGCAGCTCAGGGCTGGGGACATGGGGACACCTGTGCCCTGTGCTGCCACTGCTGGGGACAGGAGCCTCTCCCAGGAGCTCACCCCTGCCAAAAGGCCAGCACAGCCCCCAGAGCTCTGAGAAAGCAGCTGAGGCCCTCAACACAAGCCCACCCCTCCATGAGAGCCCCTGAGAGCGGAGCCAGAGCTGCTTCTGGGACTGAACTCTGCTTTTCTTCTGTTGGTGCCTTGGTATTTGTACGTTGGAAATGGCTCTGCTGGTGATGCCTCAGAGCTGCTGGGAAGCTCCTGGAATTTGTGTGGCAATTTTCTCAGTCCTTTGTTGAAAAGGGAGAGTCCACATCAAAATGCAGTGGCATTCCAGCTGCATAAATAGTGCAAATTGCTGTCAAACAAAAAGGCAATTTAGCAAAAAGAAGCCCCAAACAAACAACCCCCTCCACAGACACTTCTGTGTCCCCATTAGAAGTGCAGGTTTCCATTCTGTAGATCTCCCAGCCATCTGCTTGGCCCTTGAAAGAGTCCTTGAGAAACCGAAAAATGAAAACCACTTACTTTCTGAAAACTAATCTTGGCTTCCCGGTGCCTGGCTTTCAGGGGAGTTCCACTCCAGCCTTGATTTCTGTAAGTGCAGATACTCACTCTGTCCTGAACAATTAGATGCCTTTGAGGGTGTTGAAAGCTAGACATGAAAAACCAAATCAATCTGGAGTCTTGTTTGACAACTGACACTACTTCTAATGCAAAAAAAAAAAAAAAAAAAAAAAAAAAAAAAAAAAAAAAAAAAAAAAAAAAAAAAAACCAAATCCCAAAAAAAAAAAAAAAAAAACAAAAAAAAAAAAAAAAAAAAAAAAAACCCCAAAAAAAAAAAAAAAAAAAAAAGAAAAAGGAAAAAAAAAAGAAAAAAAAAAATCCAACTACCAAATAAAATAATAAAATAACCCCCAGAAAGCTCAAAACTTAAAAGAAAATCTATCAAATGGACCCTTGACTCTTTAGGTTTCAAACCATACATTTTTTTCTATCAAATTTTCTTTAGCTTGCCTAGAAAAAAATAAATTACAGAGGTACAGATCCATCTTTTGTCTTCCCTGCTGAGGCAGGTGACCTTCCCAAAGCCCCTTGGCTTGTGCAGCACAGCCAGGGACCCTCAGGAGCTCACTCAGGGGTGGGAATGGATTTCTTTTGGTCCCTGGTGTCTGCAAATCCTTCTTCACCAAAAATTTGGGAAGAGATGGGCTGACAGCCCTACAGATTCTCTGGGGCCCACTGGCTCAGCCTCTGGGCAGGAGAGGAGGGACGGCAAGAGGAGCTGCAGCTGGAGCTGCCCAAACAGCTGCAGTTCTGTAAGAATTTGTTCCCAAGCTCCACAGAAGCCTGTCCTGCACACAGGAAGGATTACAAACCCTGCCTCCCAAGCAGCTGATGCTCACAGGAAGCACAGAAGCACAAGGCAGTTGTGCCTCGTCAGCTGATGATCCTTGACCCCGGCGCTCTGTGGTTTTGGTGGCCAGCAGAAAGAGGTCACAGATGAAGTGTGCAGTGCCAGGTGTCTTTGTTGCAGCCACCCGTGGGCTGTGGAACGGGAGCTGGGGCTCGGGGTCACTCCTGCCCGCTGTCACCAGCCCTGGCAGTGCCACCAGCCCCAGCGTGGGCCTGATTAGAGGGTCCCAGCTGGTTTTACCTCTGCCCTCTGCCCTCTGCCCAGCTTTGTCTGCAGCGAGCAGGGAGCTTTTCAGCTCATCACCCAGGCCATTCAGAGCCAGCTCCCAGGGATGGAGCAGAGCGCAATCCTCATCTCCTATTGTCCCATTGATTGTTTGGGCTCTGGAAGAGTCTCCCTTTTTGAAGAGCTTCTTCTTTTCTTTATTTTTTTAATCTTCCCCCCCACCCTTTTCTTCTCATTTTCAACTGGCACCAGGAGGGCAGAACAGAAGAGGCTGCTCAAAGATTTTTAGCTTGCTTTCTCTCAAGAGATCCTAGCTCATGGCAGAACAAACAAGTTCCTGACAGGAAAAAGCCCCTCCACCATAACAAGGCAGTTCTCCCTGCTCAGCTGCTTGCACGGGCTGGGAGGGCAGGAGATGGAGGCTGAGGGAGGATGTGATCCAGAGGAATGCAGGTGGGAGGAAGGGATTTAGCATGATGGTGATGGCTGTGTGATTGGAGGTGACAGGAACAATAGTGCATGGCTGTGTCTACACTGCCTGCCAGACACACGCTGGCCTCTCAGGAAAGGGGAACACACTACTTTTAAATTGAAGTGGATGGGGCTGCGAAAGGGAGGGAAGAGGAAAGGAAATAAAACATAAGGGCTTTCAAACTGCTGGGCTTTCCTTCCAGCCACAGCAAAGCACGAGTGGCTCTGGGAAAGTGGGGCTGGTGCAGCTCTAAGCCATCCCTGAACATGTCCAGCTGTGGATGATGGGGAGCTTGGACACCTCACAGGAGAGAGCTCCAGCCCAGCCCATGCTGCTCCCAGCTCCCACCAAACTGCACCAATCTGCCTTTATCCCACTGAGCAGCAGGGGCTGTGCTCCCACAGGGAGCAGAGGATGTGGGCATCTCAGGGAACATCCCTGACAGCTCCAGGGTGAAACACAGGCACCACCACTGCGTGCAGTGGGCAGAACAAAAAACCCAACAGCACTCAACCACATGCCCAGCTTCAGTAAAAGTCATGTACAATGCAGCTGGAAGAGCTTTCTTACCCACCACAGAAGATCCATGTCTCTGTGCTGATCCAGCCCTGGTGATGGCTAACACTCACTCCTTTCTGTCACCTGGAAAGTAAAGACAACTTTTCTTATGGCTTAGTGTTTTTCTCCTTTTCAATGCTTTGGCTGTGATTGATGAAGCTGCCTGACATTGTCAGAACTTACTTGAACTAATAAACAATGGAAATCCTTGATTTGTGCTAGTGCCAGATCCATCCCACTCACAGCCCCAGGTGTGCTCTTCGCTGGGAGCCCATGATGCACTACCTGAACCCCTGCTCACCATTCTTCATGTTGATTATTTACCATTTTCTGCCTTTTATCTATTCCATGAGAACATTTTGCCCTAATTGCTCAGCTATTTGTTGATTATCCTGCAGTCGTTTGTCAGATCCCTTTATTCATTAATCTGTGAGACCCTTCAGTTGCTATTCATCTGATAAGGAAGTTTTTAACCACCAATTCTCTCAGAGTCATATCCCACTTCGTGTCAAGGTCTTAAAAGGAACAGAATCATGGCAGACTGTAGCTGCTTGTGGAGTCATTCAGATGGGAACACCACATCCTACTTTCTGCCTCCCACCTGTACTAACCTCCTCAAAGCTTCCTTTGGAAGCTAAATCCATCACATCCTGAGGTTTGTGGGCATTCTGCTCCGTGCAGTCGCCGCTTTGTAACTAGACGGGCAAAAAACTTGTTCAGCAAAATGCAATCCTTCCCGGTGGCTGGCTCAGCCCGTGGGGAGGCACAGCTGACAATGCCTGTGGGATTGCTGCCACTTGCAGTGAGCGAGGCGAGCCCTGCCCGCCGCCTCCTGCTCCTCTCTGCACGCACATCTTGTGCCAGCCTCGCTCTGCACAGCCCCAGCCACCTGTACAGCACATTTCTGCTTCGCGTGGATCCGTTCTGACAGGGCAATTAAACCTGCACAGGGCACTGCGCAGCGGGAGGCTGCAGGGACTCGGCTCAGCACCCTGCATGCGCAGAGCTGCTGGTGCCCCGTGCCCTGCTGCAGCCCCCCTGTCCCAGTCACCCACCAAGGGCTGTGCTGCCAGCCTGGGGCTCCACGGGCACCCTCCTGTGCTGTGCTGAACACGCTGTGTTTCAAGGAAGCATGGCCAGGGTGTTGTGCCATTGGCCGCCCTCCAACGGGATAATCCAATTTTTCTGATTCCCAGACTAAATATACTCATTCCTTTTGACAAGGAGTTGCGGTGTCAATAAGATTTGAGATGCACAGACAATAGGCTGGAACACGGTATCTTTCTTTTCTGTGCCAAATTGGCACTTTTTTCCCTGGCTGACAGAGGCAAACCATGCATGAGGAGGCTTCCTGGGTCCAGGCAGCCCAGCACTGCAGCTCGGGCTAGGCTGGCTTCAGCTCGACTGAGCTGCCTGCTTTCTACACCCTGCTCCCACTGCCTGCTTTGCTCTAAAAGCTTAGCTGGAGGATGACTCACTTCAGTGAGCATCAGAATAAAATCCTGCATACAATTAAGTGTGTACAGTGCTCTCAGCTAGGCAGAGCAGTGGGGCTGGGCAGCTTTGGAATTAATTCCACACTCTGTTTATCAGGAGCCTGGCCTTCAGTACCTCGTATTGCTCCTAAATATTTTACCTCTTGTTGCACTAATTGAACCTTTTGTCTGTTGACTTTCCACCCTCCCTCCTGGACTGCAGCCAAATCTTCCAGTCTGCTGACACACTTGTTCTTCAGCATCTACCCAGTTCAGGTGTGAGCCACGTCTGATGTCACACACTTCCTGCAGGCTAATTTCTCCCACATTTGGGTGATGTGTATGTGACAGATCACAGGAGCTTGTGAAATCCTTGAGGAACTCAACTGAAATATTTTTTTTCCCCCTCCTGAACTGTAAACCCCAAACTTTTACCAACATTTCTCTGCTAAAGAGCTGAAGAAATATGCATTTTCTAGATCTATGGCCAAAACCCACTTATCTCCTTGTACTAGTGCAGCTGTAATTTCTGGCACTTTAACAAGAAGAGGTGATGTTTGCAGAGTTACAGCATTTAATGCTCTGAAATCCGCAGTCAGATGCATCTTTCTATTTCCCTGTAATGCCAGCCCCACAGGGGAATTACACACCCTGGGTCATTGCCCTGGCTCTCCTGGATCCACCAGGCTCTCTGGGCTCGCCTGGGTTCTCACAGCTTTTCTGCAGTCTTGGATCAAGCCCTGCTATTAAAGCAAAGGCATTAATCTTCCCATACTCCAACTTATCTCAGGCTTATACTTGCAGAAAGGTAACTGACCCTCATCCCAAGCTCTTCTGACTATTTCAGGAGCCCTTACAGGAAAACATCATTTTGTAGGCAAGGTAATTATGAGTCTTTCTATTTCTGTATTATACTTGCACTGTTAGTCAGATCTAAACTCACCTGTTTTGTTTAAGGAACAGGCTGCTGAAAAGCCCATTTTTTATCCTGAACATGATGCTGAATGCAAAAACCCTCAGGCACACTTTGCAGTGAGCAGTTTGCACTGGAGTGTGTGTGGGGCAGAGCTGAGGCTCTCCCTGCACCACAGGAGACCCCTGAACACCCGTGGCTGTTGGGGCACCTTATGGGCACCCTGACTCTTGCACAATACGAATTTCCATCGTCACTGAGGCACCAGAATCTAATAACAGCTTGGGCTCCCAGTAGCTTGTTTTTCATTGCTGTTGTACAGTTCTGCCAATTTATGCATTAAGACACTAATGGATTTTATATTCCATCTTGCCAGATCTTCTCCCAGGCTCTAGCTCCCTCCAAAACCTATTTCATGTCTGCTTCAAGTGCCATTTCCAAGATTTATCCAGCCCAGACAGGATACCCTCTGCCTTCCTGTGGGCAGACAGCCACACACTGCAGGACAGTCAAGGGCCTCTCCTCCCCCCCAGCTTTGGGTTTGTTTGTCCTCTGGACCCTGATCCATGAAAGCAATCATCGCTGGTACCAACTGCTTTGCCTAAGAACTTCTAAGTTCCTTTTCTTTCCAGAGAATCCTTCCAGTCCTCCTGGCACATCCTTGAACCCCTGCCCCTAATTTATGTCAGCAGCATTCCTAGGTCCCCCCGTCATGCCTGACACCCAGAAAATTCTGAATTCCAGTTCATTATCCCCCAGCACCAGGGCAGCACATACACCAGGAGACATTTTCTAGGAATGACTTTTTTTTCTTATTTTTTTAAATTTATTTTATTTTATTTTATTTCCAGTTTAGGCTCAAAACCAGCCTTCACTGGTAGCCAGCTGCAGTTAACTGAGTCCCTCAGTGGTCTCTCTGGTCCCTGTCTCCCTGAACTAAGAGCTTTCTTTACTTTGGGGGGACCCTCCTTGCCTGTATCCTTACCCTGCAAAGGAGCACAGGGGTCCAGGGTGAGTTCTGGGTGAAACAGGACCATCCCAAATACCTTCACCCAGTCACCAGGATCACTTCTCCTTCCCCAGTTTGTAGTGCAGCCAATATACCCAGTTTGGCTGACAGCCTGTGTTTATATTTCTCCCTTGCTTTCTCACTGGAGCCTCAGCACTCAGGTGTTTTGTTCACTCCGTGTGGCAATGATTTGATTTCTGCTCCTGCCCGCTCAGCCTCTCCCAGCCCCGCTCTTGGACCCGACTGCTGCCTTACCACCAGTCTGCCACAGGTGAAACGCAGCCTGAGATGCACTCAGACACCCCTTCCCCTCCAGCAGGGCAGAACGAAAATGGCTTGGCTAATACCTCTTCCACTAAAGGCCACTGGAGAAGCTGACAAGTGCCACTGCAGCCCTTGTACCAGACCATTTTGGGGCATGTAAATGTGCATTAAGGTACCCAAATGCCAAAGTCAAGAGCAAGTGTGGCAGTGGTGAGTCCTTTTCAGATCCCTGCATGGTAGCTGGCATCTTCTGCTACTGAGGATTGTTCATGCCCTATTACAGCCTTGATTCTTTCCTTATACTGCCTGGTTTCAAAGGCAAACACTCCTGATCTGCCAGTCCAAGCCTTTTTATACCAGGACTAACTTTGCAAATATATAATAATAATAATAATAATAATAATAATAATAATCTATTATGTACAAGGAAAGGATCATTCTGTGAAACAGATCCCAGTTCCCAACAGTTTCCCAGCATACTCTCTTCACCTCTACCCAGTAACTTTGAGCTGGCCAGAGAATAAACACCCCAAAAAGTGCTGCAGCCAATGTCACTCTCTGTGCCATGACCCTTGTCACCAGTGATGTCCTCACCTTAACCCTTCCTTGCCCACACGAGCTGCACAGCTCCTGACAGTGCTGTTGCCCATGTGAAGCACACAGAAATAATCTCCCTGCCCTCCCAAGGGTCACACAGCCCGGCCCTGTCTGTCAGCCAGGGGCTGCTGGCTGGAGAGCCCTGCAGAGGAGCAGCTGCCTGCGAAGGTTTGCCCTCCCCAGGTGTCCCTTTTGCAGTCTGGGGGTCCCTGAAGGTGCTGCTCCCTCTGCAAGGGGAGCCGCGATGCCCCACGCTCACTGTGGCAGCGCTGCCGCGTGCACAGAGAAGGACTCTGTGATTTGTGGTGCTATAAAAGCTGAAAACCTCCATCATTGCCTTTTATATATAATTGAAAACACAATAATTGACTGCAGTGCCAAGTGAGGAAGGCAGCAGCCCCCTGGAAGCACACTGAGGCTTCCACGCAGCCGCCCGCCGCCAGCCGCTGCTGCGTGACTCCTCTTCATAGAGGGCTGAAAATAAATCAGAATTATTTCCAGATTAGAGGGAAAGAATCCTGTGAAGACGTTTCAGTCAAGCACAAAGAACACAAAGAGAGCAGTCTCTTTGCCAGTCAGCACAGCATTTGCTTTCCTCTGGTCCTTTGCTCTCCTGATCTCCTCCTGTTCTCAAAAACAAACCGGCTTCATCTTTTTTGTCTGTCTGAGACAGGTGAACACACAGGACTGTAAAGCTGGTGCATCCACACTGGTGTGTCTGGGAGCCAGCTATGTGTCTCCTGGAGTCTCACTTTTAATTTGGTTGAGAGGTCCCAGCCAAACTCACCAAATCAACGTGGCTCCTTTCTGAGCTTGGTTACAGCAACAGCGAACACCAGCCTACAGCCACAGCACCCAAGGCAATAAACTGCCCCTCCTGGCACCACCTGTCCAAATCCCAGCCCTACAGAGGGTTAGGGCACACCCGTGTCACATGAGAGAGGTCACAGCAGGGCTCAGGGACACCTGGGATGCTGCCTGCCCCTCTGCCAGCCCCAGGCTCCCAAAGGTGCCCACGACACGGAGCTGCTGCCCCACCTCTGCCTGGTGCCCTGACTGCTGCAGGTCAGAGCAGTGGGAAAAGGTGTGGAACTGCAGGAGATCACCGACTGCAGTGCTGGAGCACACGGGGACCCTGCACCACCTCCCTGGTGCTCCTGGGGAGGACAAACCTGGAAGATCTGCTGCGTGGCCCGTGAGGAGATGGGGAAGGGGAGGCAAGCAGGAAAAGGCTGAAAGAAAAGCAAAACCCCTCCCAGAATGCCACCAGCATCCTTCAATTCGGGTGTTTGCATGAGGAGAACATTTCAGTTTTGACTGCTCAAGTGTGTTGTTTTGTTTACCTTGGGGACTTCTAAGGCAAATTATAGAAACAGGCCAGTTTGCTTCACTCTCATTTTCAGGCAGTTTCACTTTCAGCTTCTCCTGCACAAACAACATGCTACAATTTGGGGGCTGCAAAGGCTGCAGGGAAATATTGATTTCCTCACAATAACACTAAAACAGTTCGACCCAACATTTTCTGAAGGCTTTTACAAAACATACATTTTGAGGGACAAGTTGGGCTTGACAGACTTCTTTTAAAGAGAGCTGCCTTTCTTGCAGCCACCTCAGAACCCTTATTTACTACTTTATATAGTATAAAAAGACAATTGTGGATGCGAGCAATTTCTCAGGTAAATCCCTCTAAAGTTTCAGATTATCTGGCTATGTGAAAACCTGCATTGTAACGCAAGAAAAATTCCAATTATTCAGCTAATTAAAAAAGACTTAATTATAATATAGAATAATTAATTTCTTTTGATACTTACAACTCAGACACTCCCTTGTATACCTTGGGGGCCCAGAAGTTTTAGTGAATGCAACAATGGGAATTGTTCTCAGAGCTTTCTCTGAGGCTTTTCTGAGCCTGGCACTAGTTCTGTATGTGAGAGTAGGGACTGATGGCCAATATTACAGCTGGAGGTCCCTGAGCCATCAGATCCCAAATGCAGAAGGTCAGATGCCACCTCGGCTATCAAAAGCCTTCCAAAAAAAGACACCAAAGTTCCCCTAACTGCCACACTGCTCCTGCACTCCTGCACTGTGTGAAGTGCAGCTCAGCTCATCTCATCTCACCATCACAGCCCCAGCCCAGCCCCGTGGAGTGCCACTGCACTGGGAACTCCAGAGCCAGTCTCTCTTCAAGCCCTCTGTGCCACGGTTTGAGCACACAGTGCCAGTCCCCCTGCCCTGTGAAGCTGCTCTGTGTCATCCCTCCAGCTCTGGGGGCACGGCTGCTCCTCTGCCATCACTCCAGGGTGGGCTCTGCCAGAGCTGCAGGGGCTGGGGTCACAGCTCAGAGGGACAGGCAATGCCAGGAGGTGCCAAGGTGCAAAGCAGGCGGATGCCCATCACAGTGACCTTTTCCTCATTTTGTGCCATTTGCCTTGGCTGCAGAGCCCCCCCTAATTTAATTTCCTGCCCATTTTAACTGGAGGAAGCGGATCTTAGCTCCTGCCCCCATCCCACGGGAGTGGTGGTGACTCTGCTGCCAGCAGCTCCCTCAGCCAGGCACGGGTCCACCAAGGATGTGTCTGGGCCAGGAGGTGCCAAGGTGCAAAGCAGGCTGATGCCCATCACAGTGACCTTTCCCTCATTTTGTGCCTTTCCCTCATTTTGTGCCACTTGCCTTGGCTGCAGAGCCCCCCCTAATTTAATTTCCTGCCCATTTTAACTGGAGGAAGCAGATCTTGGCTCCTGCCCCCATCCCACGGGAGTGGTGGTGACTCTGCTGCCAGCAGCTCCCTCAGCCAGGCACGGGTCCACCAAGGATGTGTCTGCACACTGGTGCCCAGGATGGAGGGGCAGCCCAGGGGGAGGCAGACACCCCAGGACAGCTGCCAGATACTGAACAGAGCCATGTACAAACCTGGAGAGGGGTGGGAGAAGGCAGCGCAGGGCCTCTGGCTCTGCCAGGACAGGAGGTGCTCCTTGGGCACCTGCATTCCTCCAAAGCCAGCCCACAGCAAGGACTTGGTTTGGTGAAGGCCTGCAAATGCCCTCTCTGTGAGGTCAGTGTCACCTGTCAGGCTGCTCCAGCTTCCAGTGCACCTTCACTCAGCACACCTGACGTGCTCTGCCCTTCCAGTCCAAGCTGCAGGGCAAAGCAGCCCCTGGGGAGCTGTGAGCCCAGGGAGAGCCTGCTGCCACTAAGGGTTCGTGCTTTGCTGCCTCCTTCCTCCCAGAAAGCATGGGAGAGGAGAGGTTTCTGAGAGCCTGGGGGGCTCTGAGGTCAGCACCTTAGCCTGGGACTCTGACACCCCAGCAGCACCTCTCTGTGCCTGTGCATCTCCCAGCACAGCACCTAATGGGAGCCTTCCCCATCCCTTCACCCTCCTGGACATTTCTGGAGGTGAAGGCAGGCCAACAGCCCATCACACAGCCAGGCTCGTGACGGACACTCAGTGGAACAGACACTTAATGCCACTCATACCAAAGGAGGTGTTCGCCCCATTTCTGCTCCTGGTGGAGCACTAAATCCCAGTGAAAGTTATTGTGCCATCTTCTTTCTTGCTCAAGGCTCTAAATCTCCTCTCCATCCCTTCATGTGGCACAGATAAGAGCTGCATTTACATCCCTTCAGTCACACCCCGCTGCACAGGAAGGTACAGCCACTTTGCACAGGTTTGTTAGCAATGCAAGACCCTTTCCCACAATGCTAAACTTCTTTCTGCCATCTTTGATGGCAAAATAGGAAAAGGAAAATTCAATTATATTTCAATCCCTAATAAAATTCACTTATCTTTCATCTTTTTCTATTTTTAAATTATACCTGCATTTGCTACTTTTACTGGATCTTCTCCCTCTTAATATTCAGTAAACCGTGTGTGCATCCTCACTCATCTCCACCTCTGTGAAGAATTAGAAAGAATTAATAAGCTGGGATATTTGAATAAAATCCTTTTTATTTCATGGCCTGATTTTACTTCCATAAACTCTGCATTTATAGCAACCTCATAAATTACCAACGTATACAGAAAATAAATACTCCTTGTCTCTCCCACTAAGCCTGCAGACTTAGCAAACAGATCTCTCAAAATCGCAGGAAAAGGAAAGGATATTTTCTTTTCAACTCATTCAACTGGAAATACAATTTTGAGAAAAGCAAAGCAGTGTTTCCCTTTCGCTGTTTCCATTTCATTTGGGCTGATAAATGCCTCTGGGACACAGCATTTCTGGTTTCACCTCTTCTCAGCTGCCTGTCTTTCTGTGTTTCCTTCTCCCTCTCTCTCCCTCTGCCCTGCTTTTTCAACTGGCCTGAAAAACAAGAGGTACCTGGCAGCTGCAGAGTGGTGGCTGTCTCTGGCTGTTGTGTGTGACCTTCTGCCCACTGGTTTCCCTCAGAGCAGCCCAGATCAGGCCGGGAAGGGCTGAGCTCTTCACTGCTGACAAGAACCAAAGGATGTTCCAGGAGGTGTCACAGCCCCACGGTTCAGCAGGCACCAGACGTGAGTGACAGCACCTCACTGCAAAGAGCCCCATCCAACAAAGGCATGTGACAGCCCTGAGAGAGAGGAGAGCACTGTGAATTCATGTCCTTCTTTGTGCTCCTGCTGGCAGCAAGGCACTGAATTAGTGTGGAAATTGAGCAAAAATTAATCTTTGCCTCATAATCCATTATTTAAAAAGGGAACACTCACTCACTATAATTTTCAAGTCACTGCTACAGCAAAGTCATTGTGAAATCTGTAAGTTTGCCATAGGGGAAAAATAGCAACATAAGACTAGGTCTTGAGATTTGCCAGAGAGCCAGACTCTTAATCTGCTTACTGCACTCACCATTTGCAATTTTGCGCTGCAGTTAGACCTCCCCAAGGTCACCCCAAACATCCCAGAGCTCTTAAACCATCTGCCTCTGATTCCTAAAAACTGACACAGAGGTGGAAGGACTCATTAGGGTCACTCATTTAGCACTAATGAAGAGCCCCTGGCTGGTGCACTGTGAGCAGAGCCAGGGCAGCACAGCAAAGCCCTGGGTGCTCACAGCTCAGGCCACAGCTCACCTGTGTGCCCAGAGTGTCTGCACTCACCTGTGTGCCCAGTGCCCAGCTGCACTCACCTGTGTGCCCAGTGCCTGTCTGCACTCACCTGTGTGCCCAGTGTCTGTCTGCACTCACCTGTGTGCCCAGAGTGCCTGCACTCACCTGTGTGCCCAGCTGCACTCACCTGTGTGCCCAGCTGAACTCACCTGTGTGCCCAGCTGCACTCACCTGTGTGCCCAGCTGAACTCACCTGTGTGCCCAGCTGCACTCACCTGTGTGCCCAGCTGAACTCACCTGTGTGCCCAGCTGCACTCACCTGTGTGCCCAGCTGAACTCACCTGTGTGCCCAGCTGCACTCACCTGTGTGCCCAGCTGAACTCACCTGTGTGCCCAGCTGCACTCACCTGTGTGCCCAGCTGAACTCACCTGTGTGCCCAGCTGCACTCACCTGTGTGCCCAGCTGAACTCACCTGTGTGCCCAGCTGCACTCACCTGTGTGCCCAGCTGAACTCACCTGTGTGCCCAGCTGCACTCACCTGTGTGCCCAGAGTGCCTGCACTCACCTGTGTGCCCAGCTGCACCCACCTGTGTGCCCAGAGTGCCTATCTGCACTCCCCTGTGTGCCCAGCTGCACTCACCTGTGTGCCCAGCTGAACTCACCTGTGTGCCCAGCTGCACTCAACTGTGTGCCCAGTGCCCAGCTGTACTCACCTGTGTGTCCAGAGTGCCTGCACTCCCCTGTGTGCCCAGTGCCTGGCTGCACTCACCCCTGAGGAAAGGCCAGGCAAGCCGGGGTCCCACAGCAGCTCCCCCAGCCCCTGCCAGCCCCAAAGGCCTGCAGGCAGAGCTGTGGGGTCAGAAGCTCCCCAGAGCCCCCAGGCCAGCGTGGCCAGCGGGTCAGGGGCTCAGCTGGCCCAGCCCCGTGCCCTGGCACAGCCTGAAGCAGGCACAGCCGTGCCACAGACACTGCAGGGCTGCTGTCTCAGCCTCCCCTGGGATTTGGGAGGGCACTGAGGTTGAGAAGATAAACCAAAGGGTCTCGTGGCTGCAGGAGCCATCTCCAGGGTTTTGGGAAGGCAGAAGCAGGTCCCTGCACCCCTGGGTGCCTCTCCTCCCCCTGGAGCATGGCACTCACACAGCCCTGCCCGTGTGTGCAGGTTTGGATGCTCTTTGGGCTCCTGGGAGTTGTTTTGCAGCCTGGGATGCCAGGCTCTGCTGGAATCCCTGAGATTTCATGTAATAGAACAACCCTGCTAACAAGGAAATACATATGTTACTGAGCGTGACACACGCACACAAACCCAGCTCCTGCTACCACACAAGAAGGGACTAGCAGGGAAATTTGGGGTTTGTTCCTGCTTTTAGGAAAACGCAAAGGCAACAAACAATAATGGTAGACTATAAAACAGCAATAAAAAGAATGGAGATTAGGCTGCAGCATGCAGGCACTTAAAAAGAAATAAATAGCAAAATATGCCTAAATTTGCTTCAATTGGGTCTGAAAAACAAACCTGAGACAAAAAAACCTGCCTCCCTCCCCAAAAATCACAGGCTGCCTAAAAAAAGATTTTATGGGAAGAAAAGACTGATGAGTACTTTGAGAATGTGTTAACTTTTGAACAGCTTGAATATTCAAATTGGAATAAAAATATTCCTTCAATTAAAAATTATTAAAATTAGCTCAAAGTATTTTTTGGTGTGTTCACTGCAAGAATTTAATAGG
Organism: Passer montanus; assembly: GCF_014805655.1. Classification (NCBI taxonomy): domain Eukaryota; kingdom Metazoa; phylum Chordata; class Aves; order Passeriformes; family Passeridae; genus Passer; species Passer montanus. Next base: position 1,135,442 of record NW_024369818.1, read on the forward strand.
ATCTAGTACTCAGCAAAGCTTTGAAGCAAAAATAACGTCTCAGGAGCTCATTACGCATTAAATCCTATCAAAAAGCAGAATCCCACTCTGAAATTAACACAATTTGCAAATCATTATTGCAGGTTACTCCTTCCCCTGCTCTTTTGGTCACTCTAGACTTCAATCTGTGATGTTGTCAAAAGCAACAATAACAAAAACCTCTCAGAGAAAAACGGGGATTGCATCTGAAGCACCCTGAGCTGCAAACAGCATGGTAGAATAGTCACACACAACAACAAACACAGCAGAAGCTGTCAGGAAAGCCAGGAGGTAGAAAGTGAAGGGAATCAGGGGATGTGGATGAAAATAATGTTTGGGAACTTTTCGTACAGGAGGAAATGTTAAACCTCCCTGGGCTTCTGTTAATGTAGTGGTGTAGTTTTCAGCCTGGGTCTTAGCATGGCTGAATTAATTGGTTATTTTATGGGATGTGTTCACTCACAAGCGTTCATGAAATATGAAACACTGGACAAAGTCTCCTTTTAATGAAATGCTGGTTCTTGTTTCCTCTCGCTGAATTGGAGGAAGAGGGGAAAAAAAGCCCAATCAATATGGTCTGAAACAGCAATAGCTCATTAAAATTGGAGGCTGTCAATACAGAATGTGTCTATCACTTGGGGGTACTGAGGGGGAGCTGGTAATGGCACTTTATTCTGTGTTTGTTAAAAGTGGTGTCTGCTAAAACTGATCAGGTGTTGGCTGCCTTCAGCATTTCTGGGGGCCAGAGGAGGTGGCAAGTGAGGGAGAGCCACCAGCCTGTGCTGGGGTAATGTGGGAACAGCGTAGCTGAGTTGGGGGATTCATCTCCACAGAGCCCAGCTGTTATTTTTAATGCAGTATGTGGAATATTAAACTGTTTATCTTGTTATTGAAGCCATAAGAAGGCTCTTTCATGTCATCATTTCTATTTTATTTTGTTTAGAGTCCTTCATTAAGTTTTCATATGAAAGATCTGTAATTTAGATCTTCAAAGAACTTTCAAAATGTAAGTTTTAGGGACGACAAGTGCTGTATGTGTGCAGATCTATTCTGAAGGCAAAGTCAAATCGCAAAAATACCATCAAGAATGTTTCTTCCTTTCCTTTTTTATTTATGAGTAAAACACAGGGGATTTCTCTGGGGAAAAAAGAATTAGTCTGACTGGATACTAATCAGCACATGCAGAAGGCTAAGCCAGTGCTACCTCTGAAAGGATAAAGAAGGCCCTGTGACCTGTGGGCCAGGGCAAAAAGCCCCAAATTAATTAGAGGTAGTTTAAAACCAGGAATACTCTGCACATCAGCACTGGGTTTGTTTTGTAATCCTAATTCTTAGCAATGAAACCCCCAAAGCCCCTCAGACCTGCAGGGGTTTCATCCTGCTGTGGGGTCAGAGAGCACAGCCTGGTTTTTGGACACCTGGGAGCAGGGCAGAGCCTGGCCTGGCTGTTCAGCTCTAGTTCTCTGCTGCAGCGTGCAGCCCTGGCCTCAAGACCATGTCAGTGGGGCATTCCATCAGCAGCCAGAGCAGGGTTCAGGAGCTGCACCCCAAACCCCTGCCCCACACAAGTCTGTACCCATGTCCTGACAAATCCCAAAAGATTTATTTTGCTACATCCAAAGCTGATAACCCCTCTTGGGTCAAGTCTCTTATTATAAATCAGTCCATCAATCCCCAAGATTGCTAAAGTGTTTGGTTTCACGTTGTGATGGTGAAGCAATTAAAAGCTCAGCCCTAAACAAATTAGATTTTGTATGTCTGGTTTTACAAACATCCAGAAAGGGGTCAGATCTTTTATCACTGTTGTCAAGGGGGAGGGAGAGAATCCATCAAGTCACACAGAACTAATTTACACCACTTAGTGAAAAAATTGGAGCTATAAATGGTAATCCAAGTAGAAAGGTTTCTTTCAGGCCAGAAATGCACCAGGCTCTGCTGAAGCTTGACAGATCATGAGCTGGTACTAGCTGAGGAATCAAAAGAATTAGGGATGCGTTTGGGTTAAATTTCTCCTTAAATTCTGCCAGCAAGTCCACCCAGGCTGAAGAGTGCAAACATCTCAGAGTAGGGACCATCACTCACTGTGCCTTCACTCATCAAGGCACAAGGCTAATGCCTTATCTTTAATGAAAGTCTCCACATGTTCCTGTACTATAAATAATAATTTAAATATTGTATGTCTCAGCTCCAGTGGCTGAGCTTGAAGTGATCATTTTGGAAAGATGGAACAGCTCTCATCTAAAAATACGTATCTGAAAAACTATTCTGGAAGAAGCGAGACTTATAAATTGATAAATGAGTTGAAGCTGGGATGGAGACCGTGATGAGAGGAAAAATTCAGCTCTCAGAAGGAAGGAAATTAAAGGAAAGCAAGAACTGTTCCAAGACTTTCATTGTTTAGAATTAGGGATTTGAGGCGTAGCGATGTAACAACTGGGAAAGTGGCATTCTGAAAATGCTGACCTAGATGAGGAGCTTCTGAATCCAAAAAAACATCATTAAGGAGACTTTCCACTTAACAAAAATAAGCAGGAAAAATGGAAATTTTTTTGTTTCATGGAAATGTAACTTTGTAGGAGATTAAAGAAGCATGACAGAAACCCAAAATGAGGATTCAGAGGAAGCACATCTCAGCCAGCTAGGTGGCTTTGATCCTAATTGATAGGAAGGCCAGACACTGTCACTCTCCTCCCTGTCCCTCCACAGGAGCAGCAAGGCCGGACACCAGAGCCTGGAGAGTGTCAGAGTCCATCCCTGCACTGCATTTACTGCTCCACCCCGCCTGCTGCCCCTTCCACGACTGAGGCTTGGGCTTGGACAAAATTCTACACTTCTCATAAATAAACAGCATTTTTATACCTTAAACCTGCTTTGTTTCACTGAAAAAATGTAATATTGCATGCTTTTCTGACAGTCAAAAGCACAGAGGAGGAACAGTCCCTCTGACATATTCCCTTTAATAAACCAGTAAAATTCTGGCGTATTTTTTTCCACATTCCATGTAAAGAGCAGGAAACATTTCTCATTTCCATTTGAATTTTATCGCCTCACTAATACAAAAGACATGTACTTCTGAGCATGACCTACCAAAGGTCTTCGAATTTCATAGCGCACAGACCTAATTAATTGCTTTATTAATGGTTATGATAAAACCAGAGCTCTGCTTCCTACTCAGGAAAACCCTTTTCTCTGAGTCTTTGTGATGTAAACACATGAAGGTGAAAGCACCCAGCAACACTGGCACTGGGGATGGTGAAATTCAGGGGAGGGAGGATGCACAGGGGCTGGGAAGGGAAGGAGAGAAGGAAACAGCAGAACGTGGAGCAGGATCCACTTCTGTGGGCAGAATGAATGGGCAGCTTTTATTTTCAGGAACAAAACCACCTCCTCCAGCCCCACCTCAACACAGTCACAGAGAGACCTCACGGCGAGGGGTTCTTGGACAGAGCCTCATTTGAGGCACACAGGAGCCAGTGAGAAGCTCTAGCCCTGCAGCAGGTTTTGTTTTAGCCCTAAAAGCTTACAGCACCCACCTCAGCTTCCGTGAAAGCTGCAGCTTCACTGGGATGGTGAGCAAGGACTGCAGGACAGCACTCTGCTGACTCAGAAATGCCCCACTTGCAGATGGAGGGAAGGAATGAGCAGGTGGTGGAGAGCTTGAGCAGCTTGGGCTGGAGCAGGGGACAGAAAATGAGTGGCTGCCTTGGCACTGGGTGTGGAGAGCTGGGAAGTGGGGAAGGTTAAGTCTGCACTTACCCTGCACTGCAGCTCAAGAAGGAGACTTTTATGCTGACAGAATGCAGGCTGGAAAGGGAGAAGAAAGCTGATTGATAGGAAAGAATCAAGCAAGTGAAAGTGAATAATAGAGGAGCGGACAGTAATTGTTGAAGGAGATTTGATAAACTGTTTCAGAGCAAGACAAGGAGCAAAGAGTCAAATACTGTGCTGCCATAAAAGCCAAAAGTCAGAAAAAATAATAAAAGCGAGGATTTTTTTTCTTCCCTCTCAGAAAACGCCTAATGGGGCTACATGAGAGAACAATCAATTGGGCTGATTTAAACTGTGTTAAAAATTATTTTAAAAATAATCCAAATTATTCCACTCGATTTAATTGGTGAATCAGCAAGATCTACCACATCCTATTTGAGACCAGGGTGGAGGATTATGAAATGAAGCACAGAGAGGAGCAGGGCTCCCACAGGAGCCCTTTGCAAGAAACCTGAGAAGGAAAACATTAAGAAGGTTTGAACAAGAATCTTTTAGCAGGCACTAAAAACACAACCAAAATGTCAGCCTTGAGGAGATCCCAAGACTGAAGAAAGGGATAAGAGTTAAAGGGGCCCAAACTGGACAAGACAGGACACCTCTGGATGCCACAGCAGGAGGGACAGGGGCTGTGCTGCTGGTGCCAGGACTTGAGAGAGCAGCCCTGGCTGATGGAGGCACTGCAGAGCTGGCAGCAGGGCTGGAAGGGCTGAGGGATTCCACCCCTCTGGCCACAGGGAGCCGAGGAAACGACGAGACCTCGGGCGGTCTGGATTCTGAGAGAGGAACTCAGCAACAGCACTGGGGCTTTTTAATTGAGATTAAACATTGTGAGACCCATTGTTTGCAGTCCTTGTGCACAATCCTCTGAGAAAGAACAGAAAGCAAGGTGTGGAGAGACACACACACAGAGTGCTCACACACACACAGAGTGCTCACACACACACATACCCACACTCACAGAGGGGTTCCATCACCAGGCTCCCTGCTCGTGCTCAGGGGATGACTGTGGGGCACAGCTGGCACTCTGTGCTTGTGGCTGCACTTTACCAGTGCCATTTGCACTTCACCAGTGGCTGGGTGCTGGTTTGGAGCTGGAGCTGGGCTGCAGGAGGAGACAGCAAGCGGGAGGTGGGCTGGCACTGCCAGGGGGTCACGGAGGCTGCCTGGGAGGGGTCCCTGCTGGCCTCCCAGCACTGCTCTCCACAGACCAGACAAGGTCTTAGAGCTGCGTGGGCTGCAGTTGGCCCCTTCCCAGAGAAAGCTGAATTTCTTTAAGGCTGGTTTTACAGCTAAGCATGGCTGTGCTGCCTTCCCCCATCCCAAACACTGCTGGGAAGGAAAGCCCAGATCATCTCCAGCCCTGGATAATCCCATGCTTTTACAAAGGTGGAACAACGGTAGCATGGAAGACAGGATTAAGGAAGAGTTGTTGTCTCCTTTAGAGCACAGATCACCTTTAAAGGTAGAAAATCAACTACAAAAAGCATCTTGGGAATGTAAGGAAGCAGCACTCAGAGTGCAGGCTGGAGCCTCGCACCTCCCAGCATGTCTGAAACACAAGCAAGTGTAAAAGCAATCAGTGATTAAAGTTTGTCTTTTCACTGTTTGACTGGCCTAAGGGAGACAATAGCAGGATAAAAAAGAATAATAACAGCAATCAGCCTATGGGGGTAATTTTTAATAAGAGTGCTGTGCTGAGGAGCAAGCTCTGCCCGTACCTGCCTGAGGCTCCCAGGAGGGAGGCTGCTGCTGCTCCGGGATCAGAGGAGCTCTGCAGGGGACAGGGAACTGTGGGGCCAGGGCTGGGCCCTGCAGCACGCGTGGCAGGGCAGCTTTGGTCCCAGTGGGAGTGCAGCAGAGCAGGATGCAGTGGGGTGAGGCGTGAGGGGCTGATGGAAGCGCTGACAGCACGCAGACGCTAATGAAGGCATGAACTCAGTGCTGGGGCTTTTTTTAAGGACTGCTTAATGAACTCCACTTTTAGATACATCAAGTGAAATATGTAAAATATTCACTACAGGGGTGAGTCTCTCAGAGACCAGGAATAGACACCACTGGGAAAACACAGCTGCACCTGAGCCTGCCAAACTGCTCAAAGGGGCCATCAGACATCCCCCAGCCGCCTTGCTGGGCTGTGGCAGGCTGACACCACAGAAGAGATGACACCAGTGGTACATCTGCCACAGTGGGGGAATCATCTCACTTCTGTGGCTCGTTTTGCCAGTCTAATAATGGAACTAATCATATTTACCCACCTTACAATGGAGCGGTGGAACTTAATGGGGTGCTTTGAATTCTTGGACAATACGCCCTATAGAAATACAAAATTATAACAGACTCCTTCTCAAAGATCCTACGGTGTTTCATCTTACTGCAACTGCCATGGTAACTCGCTGCCCTGAGAACCTTTGATAAAATCCTGTTTTCTGTTGCACATCTGCTTCCAAAGCAGTGGTAACCCTGAGTGGCCACTGCTGTGATCAGAGACATCTCTCATGTGATGCTTTTTGATGGATGCCCTGCCAGAGCTCTGACCAGGCCCTTCTGTGGCCAGAACTGCAAACAGATTTACATGCCCAAAACACAGCTGACGAATTAATGTGACTCCAGGGCTGATGGCCGAGGAAACTTAAAGAGATGCAAACAAAAAAGTGCCAAACTGCCCCCAGGTTTAGTATCATATTTAGGGACTGCTATTCTTTTCCCTCTGCAGGAAAAATTTGCCAAGGAGTGGCAACAGAACAGTATCATGAGTTTGCATTCCTCTTTCCAGGGGTTGGACACATCAAGGAAAACACTGTCCTGCCTTTTAAACTTTCTGACATTAATTTTTCAGATTTTCAACCAGTACAGGCCAACACCTTCATGGGCTTGCACCTTCTTCAAAGGACAATAATGCTAAAATGGCAGAAACAGAAAACCTGACCCTTCGTGTTCCACTCATGCCACCATCAGTTCAGTCCTTATTCCCCACACAAAGGTGGCAAAAGTAAAAGAGAAACTTATTTTATCAAGTTCAAATGAAAGTTATTTTATTATTGCTCCACAGCAAGAAAGGTAACCTCCAAGTCCGTCAAATGCGGGTTTTTTTGAGTGATAGCTTTTCCTACAGCACGAGTTTATGGAGTCAGACCCTTCAAAAGGGGCTTAAAATCAAAAAGATTAAATTAAGAAGATTAAATTAAAAATAATGAAATTAAATAATTAAACAAAATAAATTATTCTATTCTATTTTATTCTATTCATTATTATATATATTGTTATATAATAGATTATTGTATTATATATTATATTATATTATATTATATTATATTATATTATATTATATTATATTATAATGATAAAATTCACCAGAGAAAGGGATGGAATGAGCTGATGAAAGAGCTGATGAGCTGATGCAAAGCCAATCCCACCCTGTCTGAAGAGTGACCCATCAGTGCTGCTGTGGATCTATACCTTAACTTTTATCTATAGCCTATCATAACTAATACAATTACCATATTCATGTTAGTATTCTCCAGTCACTAAAGGTTAGTACATTACAGTTTAAGCTAGAAGTTGTTCTTCAGTTTTCTTGCAGTGGAAAATTCTGAGACCTTTTTTCTACTTGCAACATTTGCTGACTTGTTTGCCTGTGCTATCTTTCTGCTTGGTAAAAACATCTTCTTGTTTGAGGTGGGTTTATCCTTTGCTCTGAGTCATAAAAACCCCCTTCTAACTAACATACCCTTTGCCTCCTTGGTTATCCAGTAAGACTGGCTCAGCAATTCTTTTCTTCTATATCAAAACTTGCTTCCATCTCTATTCCTTCCTCAGCTTCTACATTCAAAAATCCTTCTGCTAAGCATCCATATCTGTGAGACTTTCTTGTCAAGCTTTCATCCTTCCCAACAGATGCTGATGGAAACCCTGCTCAGCACCAGCACAGCCCTGCGGCACCCCGGCCTTGGCCCTCAGCACAGGGGCTGGCATGCAGCAGGAAAAATCCTGGCTGGCTCTGCTGACAACACCTGCTCCTGCCTCCCGATAAGCTGGGCTGCACAAGGACAATTATAAACGTCTCCAAGACATGTTAGAATGCATGTTTTAATTTAATCAGAGAGAACAAAAAAGCACATTAATCACCGCTCTCTTAACAGCAAGGATGTCCAGATATTTGCCAAGATTGCAGCGTTCTTCCCAAACCCATCAGGTACAAAAGGACAACAACAACAAAAAATTACAGCCTTACAGGGGGAGGTACAAGGCCAAGCTGCACCTCGTGCTCTGCTGAGCTGCTGCCAGCACAGACAGCTGGGCCAGGGCAGGAGCCTGGCAGGGCTGTCCACAGCAAAGCCACCCCAAAGGAGCTCTGACACTCCTCACCCATCACACGTGGCCCCAGGGCAGGTGCAGGACACGTTTGCTTCCTGATTTCTCTATATGGGGAACTGAAAACTAACAAGAAGCACTCCCCCAAATGACAACTGCACGCTGAGGCACCAATCACAGGGCTGATCAAGGAGCTTTCTGACGTGTGATGGAAGGATCAAGGAGCTCTCTGATGTCAGAGTTTAGATATGTCCTTTCCTTACCATTCCCAGAAGAGAAAATAGCTCTCCTCATAATAACTTTGTGTTTTGCTTCCTGTGCTCTGCTTGACTAACAGTTGCCCCTTTACAGCACCCATCATTTTTAAATGAGACCCTTGAGGCTTGTTCCTGGCTCTGCTGAGGGGGTTTTCAGTGGGACCTGAGGCTGCAGCTGCCCTTTTGCCTCCAGGAGATGCACTTAGGGTGGAACCTCACCTGTGCATGCTCTGGAAACACATCAGGAGGTGCTGGTGCCCAGGGCAGCCAGGGCACTGTGTAGTAATAACATCAGAGCATGAAAGACCTGCTCAAGTCTACAATAAAAAAGGATCAGCTCAGAGACCTAAACACCACAGAGGATACAGCACAGCTGAAGAGGCACTTTCCAAAGACAAGGCTGAGCCCCAGTGTTGTAATACCCCATGCAGACAGAAGCAAGCACAGCTACTGTTTTTTAAATCCTAAAAAAAATATCTCTAAAAGTTCCACTGGGCCCAGCTACAGTCTGGCAGGACGTGGCTGGACTGACCACACAGTGTAAAACCAGCACCTCAAAACCATGCCAGGTTTAATGGTGTAGGCGAGCACGTAGACAGGTTTGTGCTTCCCAACTCTCTGTAGGAAGTTAAACTTCTCAAATTGAGCTTCTTGTGACATGAGGCTTTCTTTCCTCCTACTCCTGTTATGTTTTCCTCTTTCAAATTAAAGCGTGCAGCTGAGCTTGGAGGAGCAGGGTAGGGAGTGAAGAGGCTCTAGGTAATAATCACCTTCCCTAACTGTCAAAGGATTGTTTTTGTTAATGCAAAATGCAGGCAGTTTATTGACAGAGACACACTGCAGAGGGATGATTTTAGCTGCCTCTCACAGGATAAGAAAGTACACAGGGAAGCTGGATGGATGCACTGGTTTGATCTGCAGTGGACAGCAAGTCATAATGATATGTTCAGCTGAGAGGCTCAACTGCTCAACAGCCGAGGGAGCTGGGCAGGGAGAGAGAAGTGATAATCATCTCCATCAGGCATTGCCCCTGCATCTTTTGATCCCAAATCGCAGGAGGCTCTTTCCTTTTCCCTTCTTACTCTGCAGCTCTTGTGAGGAGAGGGGAGTGGGGAGGAGAGGGGCTGGCTTGGCAAACACAGGGACAAAGGAGCTGGGGGCACGTGAAGGAGCCAGAGGCTGGGCTTTGGTAGCCACGCTCAGGTGGCACCCTGACCTGCAGCCTGGGGGAGCCCAGCTGAAGGCAGTGGGACTGTTCATGTGAGAAGTGATGAGGAGGATTAGGTGGAGCTGGAGCACACTGATAGCAGTGCGGAGCATTTTCCCAGGCCTCCTGCTTGGGCATCACTTGCTCGGGTGATTTCACAGAATTACTCGAAATGTAAATTCCAAAAGGCACAAGGCCTGTGTGTCCTTCAGGTTCACTGCAGAAATTTAAACTGGGTTTTGGTTATCTGACCATCCCCACGTATCCCTGAGAAATAAAGAACATTTCCCTAAGAGTTAGTGCAGAGACACTGCTCAACACCCATCCAGTGTGACACAGTTGTGCTGTGGTACGTGTTAGCACTAGCCAACCTCATCTGACAGGAACTAGAAAACATCTTTTTCTTCTGAAGCCACAAGGGAATTTAAAGAGGGAAAGCACAGAGTACAGAAAAAAATGCAGAAAGTACAAAATCAATTCATCTGTGGCATTTGGCAATTCAAATTAACCTCAGCTTATTAGCACATGGCTATTCATTAATTTTCTCTTTTTACTCTTTAGGTTGGAAAATGAATGATTACTGCTTAGTCATATTTGATCAAATGAGCTGCTATTGTTTCCATTCCACTTCCTGCAAAAGTCTGAGGAAAAACAGTAAATACCAACAAGAGAGGAACTCTCTGGAAACACAACCACAGGAAAAGCCTGGTGGATGTGTTTGCGTATTTCTTTCCGGAATCACACATGACAGGAGGCTACAAAAATGGGAATTTATTGGAACAACCTCTGTCACAAGTGCAGATACCACACGACAGCGTGTGCTCAGAGGCTGGGTTCATGTGTCATGGCAAAGGCTGCGTTTTGGTGGCACCAATGTGCCATTGTTCACTACTGAAGCCACCAGAGGTGGCTCCTCAGCAGCATGCCAGGGGAGCTGGAATGAGAGGATCTTTAAGGTCCCTTCCAACCCAAACCATTTAATGATGATTCTGTAATTTTGGAGGGAGATTTTACTGCTGTCTGAAACCAGACAGGAAGGGAAGGGAAGAAAACAAAGCAGGTCTTGTGCAAAAGCTGGGGACAAGCAATGGGGAGGTCCCTGAGTCTGTGCTCTGCTGGCTACAACTGAGCAACTTCTTAAGTGCAGAAGTGTTTCTAAAATTCCAAGTGATTCCCTGAGAGGCAATGGAAGCTGTCACCACTCACATCCAGCTCTCCTCCTTCTGAGGCAGTGGCAAAGCTCTGCTGCTGGCACTCTGGGAGCCAGCCCTGCCTCCAAGTGCTCCTCAAGCAGAGCTCAGGAGGACGCCCAGCACCAGGGGAGCAGGGGGTGCCTGGGTGGCTCTGCAGCAGCAGGGCAGGGTGTTGACAGGAGTGGGACAAGCAGCAGCTGTGCTCGCAGCAGCCACGGCTTGGAACGGTGTCCAGGGATGTCACAGAGCATCAGGGGTGGCAGCAGGCTCCTGCCAGCACCTTTCCCTTCCAGCCCTGCCCCGTGCCCCCGTGGTTTGAGCATACGCCTGCAGGGTGCAGGGATAAGGAGGTGGGAAGGTGTGCTTTCTTCCCCTTGTATCTGCAGTCTGACAGACTCCACTGGGGCAGCCAAAACACCTCTGGTGTGCTCACACCAGGGCCTTCAGAGGGATTGCACTGGAGGCCCCCAAACCCTGGGAACCTGGGTGGGAACTGCCCTGAGAGGGGAGCACTGTAGCTGCTCCATCCATCCCACCTGCAATGGCACAGCTAAGAACACAGGCTGCAGCTTCCTCTGGGCTTTTCCCTTGCATTATTCCAAGGTTAATACCTAGGCACTGCTAATGAGCAGGCTGAGCACTGCAGCTGCAGGAGAGATGGGAAGGAAAAGGTCAGATGCTCGCTCTCATAGCAAAAGCATTTGTCACGTGTGGAGCTGAATCTAGAGACAGAAAGATGCTGCCTTCAAAATTCCTTAATTTCTTTGAGGAGTTCATTACTGTTTCCTGCTTCACCAGGAGCTCATCAATACAGGGGATTTTTGTTCTCCTTGCTGTCTGCTCCAGACTCTCCTCACTGCACACCTTTCAAAGATATTAAAAACCTCCTGTTCCATTCTTTAACTGGCAGGTCATCATCACCCTCCTCTCGCATCACCTGATCCAGTCAGCTTGAAAACCACTTGCTGCTCTTTGTGCATCATCTCCCAAACCTGTCTGAACTCTCTTTGGAGGGGTTAGGCACCTGCCAGGGACCTTCAAGAACAGCAGGCACGAGCTCTCCACCCCCAGAGGCAGGAAGCCTTTGGCCCTGGCAGCACCCAGGTACAAAGGTAAGTCTCTGGATGAGGAGCTGTACCAACCCCTACTGCCTTTTCCAGGCACGGGATTCTGTGGAACCATCCAAACCTTGGAGCCTGAACACGTGACAAGAGGGAGCAGGGAGGCACCACATCAGTTTGGGGCTGGGGTAGGGGTGCACGAGGAAAGGCTGAGAGAACTGAGCGTGGCCAGAGTTAAAAAGAGAAGGGAGGATCCCAGTACTGTGCAGCTGCTGCCTGGCAGAGAGCAGAGAGCTCAGAGCTGGGCCCTTCCATGGGAAGAGGTGACAGAATGAGAGGCAGAGGACAAGAGCTGTGACAAAAAAATTCTGAGCAGATGCTTGGGAAAAAAAAAATAAATTACCAGTCCAACACTGGAACGTGCCACTGAGGCTCTGAAATTTCTATCCTGGACTCTCAGGGTGCTGCCCAACCCGAGTGAGCTGTCCCACCTTTGGCATTCCCTTCCCTTGGAGCAGTCAGAGCATGGCAAGGCCAGGTACACAGCCCAGGTGCTCCATCCCAGCCCAGCAGCTCAAGAGCACATGAACCAGATCCATTTCCTCAATGAAAGCCTCCCACAGAAAGTGCCCTGTCAGCAGCCAGAGGCTGCAGAGCCTTTCAGAACTCTTTCTGCAGGGGTGCCATGATTATGATCATCAGTTTGCAATAATGATAATGGAGCTAACCACAATTCCATTTCCAACTGAGGTAAGCTATGGATTTGTATAAAATACGTAGCAAATTATTTCTAGATTTTTTAAGTTCAGAGGCGACAGGAGTTTTTTATTATAATGATTTTGTATTGACAGAACAACGACTCTAAGCTAAGCTGTTAGGACTATATATTTCCCTCATGGCCTCCAAAAGCACTGCAAATTGAAATGTACATTAAAAACAGTCAATCTTTGTTTGCTGGCAACATTGAAGGAGAATTGACTGTGTTTTTATTAAAAAAGCTCGTATCTTATAGTGACTGGACTGCAATGAGAAGGGGTATTAAAGTGCTCATTAAAGATAAAAAAATAAATCCTCTGTTTGGCTAAATCCATAGAAGCATCATTGTGTTCAACAGGGGTGTAAAGATGCTCATTAATGTCATCTCAGAACTGGTGACTTGGTCAAGCACTGACTGAACCAACCACGGGTGCTTTGTCCCACTCTGGCCAACCCATCAATAACCCATCAATAACCTACCAATAACCCATCAATGACCTACCAATAACCCATCAATAACCCACCAATAACCCATCAATGACCTACCAATAAACCATCAACAACCCACCAATAACCCATCAATGACCTACCAATAAACCATCAACAACCCACCAATAAACCATCAACAACCCAGCAATAACCCACCAATAACCTACCAATAACCCATCAATAGCCCATCAATGACCTACCAATAACCCACCAATAACCCATCAATAGCCCATCAATAGCCCATCAATAAGCCATCAATGTGCTGCCAGCAGCTGCTCCAGCTAACAGGACAGCCTGCTGTGGGCTGGCTCCTGCACAGATCAGACACTCACAGAATACCCTGGGCTGGAATGGACCCCTAACACCATGACAGGGACACCTTCCACTGGAGCAGCTTCTCAGAGCCCCTCCAGCCTGACCTGGAGTGTTCCCAGGGCTGTGGCACCCACCACCTCTGGCAATGCAGTGTTTCACCATTCTCATTTGCAAAAAACTTCTTCCTTTTGCCTGATCTAAACGCAGCCTCCTCCAGTTTGAATCCAGCACCCTGTCTCACTGCCCAGGTAAATGGTTTGTTGCCATCTCTGCTCCTTTGTTCAAACACCTCAGTACAAGACCAGGCTCATGGACACACGTTCAGCCCTAACCTGCTGGCAAACAGAGCAGGAAAAAATGGGATTGCTGATGAAAAAAATCCCCCTGGACCTCAAAAACTTCACTCAGGTAAAGCAAGAAAGCAGTGTCTGAAAACTGGAATGCTGAATGACAGGACTTGGACAGGCCCTAAGGCTGTCTTCTGCAAACAAAGTCAGCCGTGCACAAGTGATAGGTGCTAATTAATAAATAGTGCTGGTTTCCCTTTGCCAATTACTTATTGATACACCAGATACTCCTCTTTGATAAGCCACTCTAAATTGGTAATAGCTTTTATCACAGCTGCGAGCAAGCAGAATCAAGCATCCAGTGCCTTCCCTTTTAAGTTGTTTATCTTCTGCTGTTACAGAATTCTCTGCAGAGTTTGTTTGGAATTGCAGCGAATTAAACACCTTCTTTTTTAATAATTATTATTTGTATTGTAGTAATGCCTGGAAATCCCACTGTGGACAAGGGCTTTGCTGCTGTGTGAACAGAGCCCTGAAGACAGGGAAAGCTGTGTCCCAGAGAGCTCACCCCTGAGCTTTGTGATTGATTGCTTATTCGTATTCCTTCCAAATGTTATCTCTGAGCGGGTGTTTTCTGTAATTTATGTCATATCCTATCTCCTGCCTGGGTTTGTGTCTGTATTTGGGGATGCAGCTTGCAGACATAAAGCTGGATTGCATGGGCCAGCAGACATCCTCTGGTGAGCACTGAGCTCTGCGTGCTCTGGGGAATGAAACCAAGTTCAGAGGAGAAGAACTGAAGACTTTTAACCATGCCACGTAAGTTCGTGAGGGAACGACCACAGGAAAAAAAATAAAGGGGAGACAACAAGGTCCTGAACGGGGAGGCTGGCATTGATTTGGAAAACTCAAACACGCTGTCACTTAATGGGATCATCTCACTCGGTTTTCTTCAGGGAAAAGCCCAAACCTGAAACCCAGCCTGGTAAACGGAGCAGATTGCTGGCCTTGCAGCACTGAGCCTCCAGAGCAAGGATTAAAGGCGCTCACCCTCCAACACACACAGCTCCTGCAAGAACTAAAGACATAATGAATGCCCTCACAACCTATTAGCAGGCTTTATATTCTGAACAAGAGAACCCCGGGGCCCAGCCCGGAAAGGTCAGGAAGTTTTTTCAGCTCAAACTAGACCTAATCAAGGTTTTCCCAATAGCAAATGCAGGAAAATACTGATTTGTAAGGAGAAAAATTTAAAGAAAGAACATAATTTTCCCATCCTTTAGAGTCTCTGAGCAGAGTTGCAAATGATATAGGACTCTGAAGAGGAAAAAGTTGAACTTTGGTCTGGAAAAAGACAGAGGGACTTTCTTCTGCAACAGGGGAGGACAGTGATGGAGCCAACTCCCACCAAGCTGTGCTTCAGTGAGGCACCAAAGTTTGAACAAATTCTGAATGGTGTTCTCTGCTTCCAGTGGCCATGGGTGCTCTCTGTCAGTCAAGCCTGCTTTACCCTCACTTTTGTTATCCTTAGCAAATTTCCGTGTTGATCTTGAACAAACAACCTTTTCTTTGTTACAGAGAGGGTTTCTTTTCTTTTTCTTTGACTGCAGATAAAGTCTCACACCCAAAGTGTCCTCTCACACATCACCTTCTCAAGAACACAGAACACCTTTCCAGACACCTCCTAAATTGTCACTGGTTATATTACCCACAGCTTTTGTTAAAGCTTGTTTTTTGATAAAGAATTAAGTTGGGCTCACAGTACCAAACAGGACAAGCTAGAAAGTTTGATGGTCTATGGAAGAAAGCACATCAAATGACAAAACCGAGTTTACCACACGTATTTTGATTTCTCCCCCTTTTTTAATATTAAAAACCTCCCCCAAGGACTATTAGCTCCAAAAGAAAAGCATTTGCTAATGATACAAACTCAAAAAGCAAAATGAAAATGTACAGCTGTCTGCCTCAAAGATGCCCTCCTACAGTTCATTTATGGGTTTTCAAAGTGAAGGGTTTTAGAAATGTAAAGAATAACTGACTCTTTTTATATCCATAATGCATTCCTCCCTAGGCACATCCACAGCCTATATAGTCTGTGGTATTTAAAAAAATACCCTGAGATTTAAACCCAGTGACTTCCATACAAAATCACTTTCTGAGGCTAATGCAGCTTTATCAGTGGCAAGGATCCTGCGCTGTCTCTTGGAGTGTGACCTCTGCTTCACTTTTATTAATCTGTGTGTTGGCCAGCCCTGCTTATCAGGGATTTGGTGTTGGAGGTGAAGCTCTTTCTCAGACTCTTTCCACTGCACCATTTGTCTTCACAGCACAGATTCTCTTTTCTCTCAGCTCCTGCACTGACATCTTTGCTTGACTCCGTGTTCTTCCATCCACCCCCCAGGCTATGGCTGCCTGCTTATTTATGCTGTCGGCTTAATTTCTTGATTGATATCCTCACATTCCCCTTGCTGCTTACTTATTTACATCCTCTGCTTGTTTCCAAGCCCTGCTCCTTTAAGGCCTCAGTGCTATTTTATTTATGGAAAAGAATCACTGTTTTCCACAGCATGTTCTTTATGCTGCTGCCACGACCTTCTAGAGCACCAGTTAATCATCCCAGATATTGCCACGCTCCAAGTGCCGTGCTCCTCAATCCTCTGAGCCTCTCTGGTGGAATTCTCTTCCTGGGGACACCTCGCCAGCTGAAGCTGTGCATCTTTTTTATTATATTCATTATTTAACACCTAAACAGCCCTACATTCTCTAGGTAAATAGGAGGGAAGGTATTCATGCTACGTTACTCATGACCTGTGATTCTGGTTTACCTTCTCCAGGGTAAAACAGCAACAGCTCCCACAGCCAGGGGGTTTTCCCTGGGTAAAACAAATTGGGAAAGAACAAAGCACCACAGGAGCTCTTGTGGTGGTCTGATGGCAAAAGAGACAACATCCTGTGGGGAGAGAGAGAAAGGCTACTCTCATCTGTAAAGCAAATATTTTGGGAGTCTGTGAACACAGGGGGTAAAATGCTGGCTCAGGAAAGGAGAGCTGCTCTCTGCAGTGCCACAGTTCCACTGGGCTTTCGGCTGCTGGAGGATCAGGGCAGGAATCTCCAAGGACTCTCTGGGGTGAAAGAAGGGGTGAGAGGAAGTGAGACTTACCCTGGCCAGCAACTCAGGGAGTTTCACCTTGACTGAGGAGGCAGAAATCACCCTACCCGAGGTGCACTGCTCCTTCCAGCACTGCCAGAACATTTCCACGGCTCCAGCCAAAGTGGCTGCTGGAGGATGAATTGGGGTGTGAGGATCAGGGCAGGAATCTCCAAGGACTCTCTGGGGTGAAAGAAGGGGTGAGAGGAAGTGAGACTTACCCTGGCCAGCAACTCAGGGAGTTTCACCTTGACTGAGGAGGCAGAAATCACCCTACCCGAGGTGCACTGCTCCTTCCAGCACTGCCAGAACATTTCCACGGCTCCAGCCAAAGCTTTGTCATGAGAAAGGCTGCACTAAGGTTTCCTTGTACATAACAAAATGTTCTGTGGGCTTCTCCTGATGAATGCTGCTGATTTCTGTTAAAGGGATGACCTTGCACCTCCCAGCCAGCACAGAGGGGACAAAGAGCTCAGGATCATGCTGCTGCTGCTGGCCCCGTCCCTGGGAGCAATACTGGGACAATGGTGCTGAGAAGGTGGGCAGCAGGTGAGGAGAACAAACTGGAATGTGACTGTTCAGGTGAATTCCCAAATGCACCACTCATGCCACATAGATTCTGTGTCAGAACTGTCAAACCCAGCAGAGATCTGGTCCTGGTTTAGGCAAAGCTCACCGTCTGGGCTCCAATGTGATATTTATAAAGCATTAGTGGAGGGCTTTGAGATGGACACGCTGAGCTGAGGGAGGGGAGCCTGCCGCCCCTTTTCAGACCCAAGATGCAGTTAGTTGGCAAAACAGGCTAATTTGTGGCCCTATTTAACTGCCTTGCTTAATTTGTTGGCTGCTAAGAAGCTGGAGTGTTTGTTTTGCTCTGGGGTGCAGAGCAGAGCCCAAGCCCTGTCCTGTGTTTGTACTGTGCAGCAGGGGAAGGAGCGAGCAGAAGCTTTTCATTTAACAAGTGGCAAAGTGATGCCACAGGGGGAAAAAATAGATGCAGCTGTGCCTGCAGCATTACTTAATCTTTCTCCTTCCATTTCCTTCCATGAAGATTGAGCCCCAGCCAGCAGAGAAATAGCTGCTGGTGGTTATACAGAATATAATGCCCAAGTCCAGCCTGTAGCTGGGAGATATGTGTTTGGTTTCCTGCACAGTGCCTCCCGCATTTAAAGGTTCACAAAACTGTCCTCACTGCCTGCCCCAGGACTGTGCCTCAGTGCTGGGCACTGCAGAAGAGGAATTGGGATTGGAGCAAAGTGCAGGCAGCAGAGCAGTGCTGGGGCAGCAGGAGTGACAGCAGTGCCCTGGCTGCCCTGAACACCCCAGTGCCCAGCAGGGATCTCACCGAAACCTCAGAACCCAGTCCCCTTCTCTGTGCCACCACACTGAGCTCTGTGCCACCCTCTGTGCCACCACAGAGAGCTCTGTGCCACCCTCTGTGCCACCACAGAGAGCTCTGTGCCACCCTCTGTGCCACCACAGAGAGCTCTGTGCCACCCTCTGGGCCACCACAGAGAGCACTGTGCCACCACAGAGAGCACTGTGCCACCACAGAGAGCTCTGCCTCCAGCCACACTGCTGGGGAAGTGCAGGGCTGCCTGGCAAGGCCTGCCTGGGTGACACCCTGCTCCTGCAGACAGGCATTTAATCACAAAGACATCAGAACAACAAGAAGGCACAAATACCCGGGTTTAATTCCCAGTTCTATGAAGGCACATCCAAATATAAATCACAATGGAAACTTCAAAGAGAACGAAATTGCCTGATCCAGTGAATCGGATCCAAAGCAGCCTACCACCAAAACACAGCCCACAAGACATTAATTAATACAGAAGCAGAAGGGAAGACTGATGCCAGATTTAAATAGGTGTATTTCAAATCACAATCTGCTCCAAAGCATCTTGAGTTATATTCCTGAATTACACCATTCGTGGTGGGTGGTAGGGAGTGTCCTGCCCAACTGGAAGATTGTCCCTGCTGTTTTGGCTACCTCAAACCTCACAGCACTGAGAGTTCAGTGGCCTGGTTTTACTCATTTACCATGACCTCATCCTCTCACCCAGAACAGAAAACTTCGTCCTTCCATTCTTTGATGTAAAAGAAAAATGATGAAAATTGACAGAAAAATTCAACTATCAAGAGTGTGACAGAACATGCAAAAAGAAGAGAAACGGAGATTAATGGGTGCCAACACCATGAATCCATTTTATGTCCTGTTTGGAGAGGGACAGTGGAGATACCACGGCTGTGGCTGCCCCTGGGTGCCTGCCAGTGCCCAAGGCCAGTTTGGATGGGGCTGGGAACAGCCTGGGATGGTGGAAGGTGTCCCTGGCCATGGCAAGGGATTTGGAATGAGATAACCTTCAATGTCCTTTCCAACCCAGACCATTCTAAGGTTCTGAAATGTACTCAGGAAAGGGCTGTGTTAGCTCCTTGGAGCAGCAGCGCTTGGTTCTCACCTCACCTTCAATTCTGGCAGCAGTGTCTTCTGCCACGGAGAGAGCTCCCAGAGGAGCCTCCCTGGGCACGACTAACATGCTGCACTGCACCTCAGCACATTATCTGGCCTTGCCTGTTTGCAAAGCAGCCAGGATGTGACAAGGACAGAGCTGTGAGCAGCCCAGGCCTGGCATGACACGTCCTGCTCATCCAAGGAGACATCTATTAAACTCCCTGTTGTCTACCCTAAGGGGAGAGCACGTCGTACAGCACAGAGACCTTCCAGAAAGCCTGCAGGCTGCTCAGGCACACAGACACCGAGCACCTGGCAAATTCCATGGCACAAACAGCCTGGCTTAAGTCCTGGCTTAAGTGCAGTGAAGATGAACGTGTGGGCGTACGGGCAGCGCGCTCCTGAGACTTCACCGATCCCGAAATGAAACCTGGCTTGAAAAGAAAACAAGCAGTTGGTTTAGTCAGATGCTTATTAAAAGCTTGTGCATTACCTCTTGACCATGCTATTTTTAAGATCTCACCCTACAAAGCGCTGGTACCTTCTCAAAGGTAATGAATGTTCATACCTGAGAGCAAAGCTGGACAAAGGGAGCGCTCGGTGACTCTCACAATAAAACTCACACAGAGGATGGAGGAATTAGAAAAGCAAAGCCTCAGGCTTGGATGATCAGAAAATACTGAAGGAGTTCAGATGCTTTTCTGAACCTGCTCTGCCTAGAAATCACAAAGGATTTGCTTCTCTCATGTGAATCACAATACTGTTCTGGTTTCAGCTGGAAACTACACCATATTTCAGCAGATTTTTCTGCTTTCAGCCTAAAAGCAAAAATTGCAAGAGCACAATAAACATTCTGTTAAGTCTGACCAAACTTCTAGCCTCAGAAAAAATACTTATCCTTGCTTTATTAGACCCAATTTGGATCACCCATCTGTTGTCTGAGGGAGTTTGAAAGCTCATGGGTGGAATAAAAAAACCCTTTCCATCTTCTTAACTATTCCACTGGCATTTGCTTACGAGTTTGCTGCCAACCAAAAAGTGTCTGAAGGGGACAGCACCTGAAGCTTTTTGGAACTGGCTTAGTTCAAGCTCTACCTAACAAGCAAGTGACAAGTGCATTGTGTATTGTCACGGGCATCTTTCCTCATAAAGCAAGAAAGGCATGTATAGATCTGGAGTTATTTCCCCCACTCCTCTTTATTACTTTTCCTTTGTTCTCTTGCTTATCTATTCCTTTTTAATGCAGAAGATAATACAATTCCTATTCTCCTGGCTTGTGATGTTCAATGCATTTTGACATGTGATGCTGGTTGATGAAATTGGAGGAGAAAAGCTGCATGATGATTTAAAGTGTTATTTTCATGATTGTGCCACTCTTGAGTATGGCACAAAGGCAAACATGACACATGAGTCTCCCAAAGAAAATAATCAGGATGACAGAACGTTAAATTAAAAATTAGACTGTCCTGGTTAAACCAGGATGTCTGGACATCTAACCTTATAGGATTATATCTAACATCCTTTTACCAGCGACAGTTAATGCTTGAAGGGATTTTATTCTCATGTAATCCCTGCATTGCTTTCAAATCTGCTTGTTTGGGGAAGATATAATTAAAACTTATTATTCCTCTTTTCTCTGCCAACCAACTGTCAGAGAGCAGGAACAGAGAAAACAAGATTTCTTTACCAGTGAAAACCCTTGTTATTTTATAACTAAACCCCTCTATTTCTACGTAATTTAAAATCAAAGGATCAGCACAGCCTTTTTCACTGCCAAAATGTAGTGGACATGTATCAAATTTTCTTTAAGGAAAAATAAGATAAAATAAAATGTTGACAAATCCTGGGAGAAACAGGGTTTCAGAAACAATCTCTTTCTCATCCTCCCTTCTCCTTGTTCTGCATCTTTGCATGTACCAGCTGACTTTAGCATATGATGCAGTAAAATGACTAGACAATTACATTTTTCCATGGCATTCTACCTGTCTTATCTATTTAGTGGAAAAGAATAAAATATCCATTGTATATAGGATACATGGATAAAAGAGAAAACCCCCATGAAATGTGGGAGGAACTCTCTACTGTACACGCAGCACACATGAACAGTATTGTGCTGTTTAGATCCCTGAAGGAGTTTCAGAGATTTGACAACCTTAAACCCGGGGATTCAGGACTTTTTCATTGCTGATACACTCTCTCATGTCAGTTCAGGTTGATCTTAGCAGCATAAATCCAGGATATGAAGGATGGCATCTCTGCCAGCTTCAGAGAGGACAGAGAAACCTGCAAGGAAAGCCTTACACACCACCTGGCCTGAAGAAATTAAAGCTTTTTATGTTTTAGGCATTTAAATAAACTTACAATGGCAAAACTCAGTGTGGAGTAAAGAGCTGGGAAATCCCTGGTGTCTATTAGCTGCATTAGAGGGAACACACTTTTATTTCTCTCTGCACATCTTGGGAGTGAAGCAAACCAATTTCTCCTCTCTCCCAGTCCCCTCCTGACAGCCTTGCCTGTTGCACTGCCCCTGGCTGTCCCTGCAGACAGACTGAGCACTGGGCAGAGCACAGACTGCCCAGCCGTGCCAGCCCTGCTGTGCCCCTCCCGTGCCACCTCTGGCTGCCCTGCTGCAGCCACAGGAGATGTGGCTTCACTGGGGTGCCACATCCCCCCTGCCAAGGCTGACACTGCACAAAGCTGGCACTGCTGCACTCCTGGTCTCCTCCAGCCCCACGGGTGCTCACAGCTCTGCTCCCAGTGTGATGCTGGTGTTGGCCATCCCTGGGATGGGCACCGTGTTAGGAACCCCTGCCCACAGCCCAGCCCCAGCACCCCCGTGCTCCTCACAACTGCCTGCTAAAGGCCAACAGGACCTTTCTGGAAGGAAATAACACCAGTCCCCAGTGCTGAGACCCATCTCCAGGATGGGCACAGCCATCCCCCAGCAGGATGCCAGGCAGGGCAGCTCTGAGCCCACAGTCTGGGCACAGCGGGGTCCCTGGGAGGGGAGCTGCAGCCTGCCTGGAATTCCTGCTTGGCACATGGCAAAGGACAAGCCAGCCAATTCCTCTTGTGAGAAGAAAGCCACAGAAGAAAACCATCCTATTAAGTTTGGTGCTCAAGTTGGTCCTGAAGCTGAGAGTGAGAGTGCTCAATAAATGAAAGAGGGCAGTGAGAGGGCACTGCCAGGGCAGCAGCAGCAGCTCCCACATGGGCTGGGGGCTGTGGGGGGATGCAGGCTGCAGGTATCACTGAGGGGTACCTGACAGGTGAGGGGGGATGTGTCACCCTGATTTTTTAAGATTTTCTAAGCCTTCTGATATCTACATTCTTATAGCAAACTTTCTCACACGCTTTATGTAAATAACTTATTGTTTTGCATTCCTTTGTAAAAAAGGAGAAATTTGATGGACTGTTGGTTTATCCAGTGTCATTGGAGAGGTGGCACTGTCACCCTCCAATCCACTGTCACTTTTAGAAATCTATAAACGTTAAAGTCAGAAAATAAACTTCCCTTTTTTACCTTGAGAACAGCAGCGTGTTCACATCGTGGTTTTTTGTGTCCTATAGTGACAGGGATGCAGCCACTATAGGACACAAATAAACAAATACAGACACAAATACAGATCACCCAGTGCCCCCTGGCAGGCGAGGGGTGCCACATCCATCACCCAGCAGGTTCTGCACTCCAACACTCAAACCTAGCTCCAGCAAGGAGGGCAGGGCAGAGGCAGGGCCGGGGAACCAAAGCTCCTTGTTTCCCTCAGATGAGATTTTCTGAACAGCAAAAGAATAAAAATGCTCACACCAGCCTTCCCTGCAGAAGTGTGGGTGTGATTATCTCATGGTGTGGATCACTCAGCTCAGCCCTGTGATAATTGATGGGGCTGCACTCATTTCATGCCAGCTCGGGTCTGATGCATTAACATCCAGCATTCCCTTTAGCAATCAAAATTAAACAGGACCCTGGGCTTTTGGAAAGCTGGGACTGAATTCACTGACTACTTCATTTTTTTTTTTTTAAAAAAAGAACATTATTGATTATGTAAATAATGAAATTCCAGAAGAAGTAAACTTCCTTACAGCTGTTCCTTCAAAAAGGAAAACAAGCAGGTTTTTATTTACCTGGGAGATCCTCTAACTAGCAATTCTCAGTCACCCAGAGGTGGCTGATTGAAATATTGATTAAGGTCTATTTCCTGCATTGTGCTCCAGTGGCAGCTCATTTTTACATGCTAAAGGAATGCATTGTTTGGGAAAAAATGCAGTAACAAGACCAAGCTTATAAGCAATTTTAAGCTGAACTAAATTCAACCTGACTTTTAAAATTCAGTAAACCTCAGTTTAGACTAAATTCAGTTAGACTTTTCTAACTCTCTCGCAGACATGAGCAATACAGGTCTCAGTCTTGAGGTGGAGAATTTCTATTTATAGAGGCTGAGAAGATTTGGGTAAAGGCTGAGAAGAGTTGGATGAAGGATGGGAAAAGTTGGGTAAAGGATGGGAAAAGCTGGATGAAGGAGAAGCACTTGGACAGCGTCTGAGGCACAAGGTGGCATTCTCAGGGTGCTCCTGTGCAGAGCCAGGAGCTGGAGCTGCTGGTTCTCATGTGTTCCCTCCAGCTCAGGGATTCTGGGACTCTGACATTCCTCAGTCTCAATGTGTTAAATAGCTGCCCCAGAGATTAATGCTACAGCTCAGTCTCAGCTATTTATACTGCTGGTGTAGAGCTTGGCTGCAGTCCTGGGTATGACACATCTCACTCTTCCTCCTTCCTTCCTCTTTCTTGTTCTCCCCTCTTAGATCCCGAAATTCAGTCCTGTGTTCAAGTACACCCCTGTGCAGAACAGATCATGAATCACAAAACTCCTTTTGACCACTCAGTACTAGTCTGAATAAGGAGCTTAGCAGCAAACCAAACTTTCTGATATCTTTCAGGAAAATTCCATCTTCTGGGCACAACCCAAAACATGAGTGATGAGAGCCAGAAGCAGCTGGCAAAAGTGCTGCAGAGCTTCCTGGTGCAGGCAGTCTCTTCCTTAGAGCAGCTCGAAGCAGCAGCTTTCAAAAAAGTCTAGGCAAGCCTTCAACAATCCAGTAAATTCATACTTTTCCTAAGCCATGGAACAGGTATTTGACTGTAAAAGCTAACAACTGAAAAAACAGTTCCTTTCATCCAAGTGAAAGCTCTTTGGATGGAAGACTATGAAAAATAATCAATTTTAATTGGCTGGTGACGATAAAAATAAGCAAAATTTGGACAGATATTGTATCCACTCATGATTTTTCTACCAGTGTGCAGCAATGAATTTAAGTTGTCACTGAGTCAGGGCCAGATTCTACCAACCAAGGTCGGTGGTGTTAAATAAGAGATTTGTATCAGGGCAGAACCTGCCTCGTGGTCTGGAATTGAACCAGGTGATCAATTCAGAAAAGCTCCACCACCTTTCTGGAGCCCCTGTTAACCTATCAGTGTTGTGGCACTGATTTCTCCACACTTCTTACATCCTTTCACCCCCAGATCACTGAGAGGGCACCTTTGTATCACTCCTATTTTTTTCTGTGTTATTTTATCTACATTTCAGCAGTAGATACAGATCATGTCAACCCTGCTGGTATCCTTCTTATATAAGGACATGTAAATCTTTTTATTACACAGCACTTCAATAAATTACTTTTTAAATAGCCCATTCATTTCAGATACTGTGGCATGGCAGTTCCCAGTTGGATGTAGTTGTTAGCAAAAAGGTATGTTATCTTCCCAGAAATGCAAATATGTTATTTCATTCCTATATGTTGATCCAGATTCTAACCTAACCTATGATTAAGGTAATGTGAGCATCTTTTAGCAGCAATGTGTTTTTCCAAAATGCAGGCTGAGTTAAAACCAGAGCTGGGGAATCTGTGACTTCTGCTGAAGCAAGCAAGGAAATGTCCCACGGCAGCAGCAGGGATGAGGGAGGGGAAGATCTTGGCAATGAAACTACCAGAGGAACTCAGGGAAGCAGCTAAATGCAGAGACTGGAATTTGGCCAGCAGATCCAGGTCTTAGTTCACAGCAAGTGCTCAGCACTGGGTTTACCCTCATGGTGGGTGCTCAAGGATGGCTTTGGTTCAGGGTCGGGGTCAGAGGGAGGAGAACAGGACAGGAGCTCTGAGAAGCACTGCCAGCTTTCTCTGCAAGCCTGCACTGACCCTCACATATTTCCACTCAGGTCTAGTCCAGGATCAAAATATGCAGCCCAAAATATACCTTGAAGTCTTCAAAACCTCAATCAGCAATATTTAACACAAAGCAGAACAGCAGAGCGTGCTACGTTTGGGTTTGTCACTGCCATAGGGTTCAAATAATTACCTGAATACAACACTCATTATATACTCAATTAAAACTTTGTAAGCCACAAAAGCTTGGAAACACAAACCTATCCCAGTCTGCGTTGAACAAAATGAAACCCAGTTAACTAAATACCATAAGACTCAGTGGGAACACTGGCATATGTATGCAAGTTATTTTAATTAGACAATGCAGGAGAGACACACACAATCTGCTCCCCCGTGAACACCCAGCTGTAGGCTCGGAACAGACCACACCTCGAGTGAGGAGCACTACCAGCCTCTAAGGCTTCTCAGGAAAACATTCCAGCCACCAGCCTCTGGAAAAAGAATTTCTTCCTGAATTTCTAAACCAGTGCAGCCTCTCCAGCACTCACCCTGAAATTACTCACCCAGTCAGTTACTACAGCATCTCTCCTACCTGCTTTTATTTAAAGTATCAGCAAACAGTCAGATATTTTGACATCAGCAGCTGGAAGAGCTTCATTACTTTTCAGACCTAAACCTACAGCTTAATTAGTAACATAAACATCTATAAAGGAACTAAAGGTAAGGGACAGCTTGTTTGGCTGAGCTCTCGTTGAAATTACTGCCTGCATTTATGTGTACTGATCCACCTGCTCGAGGAGCTTGGCCTTTTCCTCCCCTGTTCTTCCCTGGCCCAGGGCCAGGCTCAGAGCAGGGACGGTGCTGAGTCACAGGAGAAGAGTGGGGTGTCTTATCTGCAGAAACACACTTTCCCACTGCCCCTGCTATGACGAGATGCATACCACTCATTGCAGATTTTGCTGACTTGAGTTTAGTCAGAAAGTGCTCAGAGGTAAGCAGCAGTGCCAACCAGGAGCTTGAGAAAATTCAAATGAGAGCACAGAAGAGCAGCTGGTGGAGGAAGGAAGATCTGCAGCCCTGCTGGAGGATCTGCATCGTGGGAAAGAATGACCAGGTGCAGCCAGGCTGGCTGGTGGGGAAAGAACATCTTGCAACACGTCACAAAACTGGGTGAGAGC
The DNA here is from genome assembly GCF_014805655.1 of Passer montanus. Taxonomy (NCBI): domain Eukaryota; kingdom Metazoa; phylum Chordata; class Aves; order Passeriformes; family Passeridae; genus Passer; species Passer montanus. The sequence goes on from NW_024369818.1 coordinate 1,162,044, forward strand.
AGCATTTGGTGACTTTACCAACTGAAAGTCTCATTTCTTTCTAAAATGGGTGGAAGTCAATAAATTCCTATGGATAGGAATGGTTAATTGATTTTGCTGCCACCTGTGAGCCCAAGGAAGCTGTGAATATAATATTACTTGCTGGCTTCTTCACACTACTGTGAATATTTCACACAAGAGAACTCCAGACAAATTATTCTAGTCCTGTGTCTTTTTATTGCTGCTAATAGCTTGTTTCAACAAAGAGTCAGACATTCCAAAATTGATGGGAAGAATATTGACATTGGCTTAATAAATCCTTCCAACCAGAAAGAGTTGAACAAAGGGAAATAGGTTACAGTTTTCCTTGTGGACCTGTTCCGTAATTAAGGAGCTTCGGGCAGAATTTTAAGACCAAGAATTCCAAAACATGTGTCAGTTTGTAATTCCTCTGATCATTTCTTCCCTCTGTGTGCCCCTCTACCATCTAAATGCCTTTTAAAGTCTGCCCCTTGAACGCTTCTTTCCTTGGCAATTTGTGCAGATCCTTTTTGATATGCAGGGAGCTTAGATATACCTCACACTGTTGGGCTGCAGCAATAAAGCTTTAACTAAGATGAAACCAGAAAATCTGGAAAACCACAGGGTCAGGGTTGCCTGAGCAGCCTGTTCCAAGATTAGTGGTGTGCAGAGTTAAGGTTTTCATGCAGCCAGCCTTAAATGCCTCAGACATTCAGAACAGAAGTGATGTGGCCTTGAATTCAGCCCATCACGGGCAGTTTAGCACCACTTGACTGCCAGGGCCAGGCTGATTTTTGTCATGATTGCCAATACCAGCTGCAGAATAAGGTGATGTGTGAACATCCCAACCTTGACTGGCACTTGTGTGACAAAGTGGCAGTGGAACAGGACAGGTGTCAGGGGCAGAGGTGGCTCACCCACACCCAGCTGCTCAGGGAGAAAGAAAACAACTTTGTGGGAAGAGAGACTTTTACCAGGACAGGAGTACCCAGAGGGGAACAGAACAACACGGTGGAAGATGGATAAATGATTCTTAAACTCTGTGTGGGCACTTGGCAATGAATCCTGGGGTACAAAGGATTAAAAATCCTTACAGCTTCCACATCTTGTAGATAGAGCTCTGGCTGATAAGGCCTATGAGAAGATCCTTAAAAATATACCTTTGTAAGCACATTTCTTTCTATCCAAGGAATTAATGTAAAAAGGTACTTTTCTGAGCACCTCCTCCTCTGCCAGCCATCCTGCTCTCTGAAGGACCATCCCATGTTCAAGAAGACTGGGATTTACAAAAATCTTAACAAGCACAAAGGATTTTTTCTAAACCCTCCTCTGCTGTAGCTGTAGAGTTTTGCATGTCACATTCTCCTATTATTCTCTCTTCCCCATGATCCCTTTTATCTCCCTCTTGCTCAGCTCTGTACCTGTCCCTCTCAAACCCTGTTCCCCTGCTTGGCCCAGTGCCTCAGCTGCAGGGACAGAGCTCTGCTCACTGATCTCTCTCCATCACGGTGCATCAAGCTTAGGGCACTTTTGGGGAAGATTAGAGGCTCTCCCCTCTGCCTTCCTGTCCACCTGGAATGCCACATCCCAAAGGGATGAGGGAGATATTTGGGAGAGGAGCTGGAGCCCTCCCACGCAGCTTCTGAATGCTGTCTCCCATGGAAGGAGGATCCACATTTTTACTCCAGAACTGGATGGACCTGTCATCACTCCAGCAGATAAACAGTGAGGATAGGTGTGAAAACTGGCTCTCGGTCTGATCTGAAAATAATTTCTGAGCTGCAGGAACGGCAGTGCTTTGAGGCTGGCTGCTGGGGAAAATGTGGCTCTGGCATGTGAGAAGGGGAGCAAGGAGAAAGCTGTGGTGCCTGGGCTGTGCACAAAAGGTCTCAGGATTTGCTTCGCTAATTTTCACCTCCCAGTGAAAATTTCCTCTCCCTGCTTTATAGAAAACACAGGTTTATTCCAAACGGCTGTTTGTTCAAGAACAGAGTTCTTTGAAGTTCTGGCAAAAGGTCCCTGTGAAAACGGCTGAAAATTGCAGTACCACTGCTTTAGAAAAGGGCTTTTCATAAGCAAATATCAAATTACCATGCTATCTTCATACGAGGCATTGTTCAGTCAATAAAGGGTACTGATAATTGACACCAAAGCCAGACATTCAAATTCCAGAAGGTGAAAAAAATTCCTCTGCATCGGCCCTTTGATTCCAGATGCAGCTGAACTCTGCCTACAGAGAACTTCTATTTAAAACCAGCAACAAAATAGCCTGTTCTTTCCTTTGTACTTTCTCCTGCTTTGTGTTAGGGAGTTGTACCGACTTTGTGGAGTCACTGCAGTTACTTGTAAATGATGTATGAAAAGAACAATTCCTGTCCTTTCCATGCACCAAGAGAATTCTGGCAGCTCTCAGCAAGCCCAAGTTTGCTGCTTGTTTATACTAAATTCGAACCCACCGAGCTCCTGAATTTAAAGATAATTCTCATCCACACAATTAGCTCTATTGCCACTTCAAAGGAGACACGTTTTAGGAGAGCCTTTACCCCTTGGTCTCCCCCCAGCCCACCTTCAGGCTTTAAAGATTTTGTTTTGAAAGGGCAGTTTTTGACATTTAGAGGGTAAAGCTTGAGGTGGACATTGCCAAAGACCTGGGTGTGGTTCTCTCTGACACCACAGGTAAGAATTCCCCAAAAGACTGATCAGAAAAGCCATTGGTGCAGTTGCAAAATTCAGAAAAAGGCCCCACGACAGAGATCATGAGACAAACTGAGCTGTTTCCCCTCTTAAATTCCAGCTCAGTCCACTGGAAATCCATTTTGTATAGGTACTCGATTTTCACAGCAATAGCAGACTTCACTGTGTGACTACAAGAGTCTGTGACTGTAAAAAAGCACAGAAATGGGTATGGTGCTGCTGTGGAGGAGCACCCAGCAGTGCAGTAGCCCTGTCTGGCTGGGTCACACTGCTGCACTTGCAGTTTTGTACAAATGTCCAGGGAATTCAGCACAGGGAGCGTCTTGCTCTCAGCTACAGGTGAAACCACAGCCTCTGCTGTCACAGCTCTGCTGCTTTCAAAGCCTCAGAATTGCATCTTTTCTCCCTGCCACGCCATTTGATTAGGGGAAAAGTCACCACAGCTCTGCTCTCTGCATTTCAGCATCTTTAACACATTGCCAGCCAGCTGACAAAACGACTCTAAAACATCAAATACTTCACCTCCCCAAAGCTGCATGTAAAGGGGAATGCAGATTTTTATTTTACTCCCTTTCAGTGCTCAATAAGCAGCCTATTCTTCCAGGGACATGCACTGTGCCCCTGCCTTAGCTGCCTTCCCTAACATGCTGTTCCCCTACACAGGCATGTAAATAAATTACCTCATTTTTCCCACGGGAATAACACACTGACATTTAATTCTAACTAATGCTTTAGGGGGTAAAAGATGGGAAGAGCTGGGTCAGGAAAAAGTATTCTCCTGCTGTTTGGAGTGAGAAGCAAGGAAGAGACAGATGGCAGCTTTCCCTTCCTTCTGAAGCAATAGTGTCTTAAAGCTCTCGGATGCTGTATTCTTAAATCTATAAAGAGGTTTAAAAGTGGCTGTGAGAGAGGCTGGCAAGGGTGTACTTGTTTATGGGGAGCATTCCTGCTCTGGAGAGGGTCATAAAAGAAAAGGCAAGGAATGTCTGGGGTGTCTGGGCTGTAGGTTTGCAGTGCTCTGTGCTGGCCAGGTACAGTTAGATTTCAGTTCAGCAGCTGGATATTAGGGAATTAAAAAAAAAAAAAAATCTCTAGCCAAACAATTCATCTTTTAAAATATCACCCCTGCAAATGCTCCTCCATTATTGCTTTTGATCTCACATCACCTTCCCCTCTGCCTCCCTCGGGGTTTTAGAAAGAAAGCTGAAAGAGCTTCAGCAGACAGTGATCCTTCACCTCCTTGCTGGCTGCTCCACTCCTGCAAGCCTTTCTGCAAAGGGATGTCTGGGCAGCCTTGGAAGTCAGACACAAAGGAGAAAATCCATCCATGAAACGCTGCACACTCTCATCTCCTCGGCTCTTCCCCAGCTCCCCACAGCACTGATCATCCTCTGTAGCAGCCTGCCACAGCCTGGACAGGACAGAGCAATTTCTGAGAAACCCCGTGTTTGAGGTTCCGTTCCAAGGTGAGTCAGCCTCTGTCCCGGGAGCTTTGGAGCTGTGATGTCTGTCCACAGGAACCCCAGCCGGGCTCCTGACCAGCCTGCCAGAGACAGGGCAACAGTGAGAGTGAGAGCAGAGACAGGGGATGATTAAAGGTGCTTGGCAGGAACTCTCTGCACCTTTTTTAACACTCCCTGCATCGCTCACTCCTTCAGGAGCTTGAGCTTGGATCTCATCAAAGCCTTCAGTGACTGAAAGCCTTTGCCAATTCTTGCTTGCTCCAAGTAGCTACTGTGGTCTAGGAGCCAGTACAAGGAAAATTAACACCTTAATTAGCTCTCCTGCTGCTCCTTTGCCTTCTGTGGGCTCTGAAGTTGCTCCAAGTCACCCAGAGGCCACAGGGTGCTCTGCCACCCTCACCCCTCCTGCCCTACACGTGCTGGGGCATCTCAGAGGTCAGATCTGACTCACTGCACCTTCCTCAGGAAAGAAGAGTATCCCAGAGTCACATTCAGCCACACAATGCCCACCACACCCCAGGGTTTATAGCGAGAAAGGGAAAAGTCAGCTTTAATTCACTCCTACCATGGGATGGACAACGGACTTGGAGCTGCTCTGGTGTCTCTCCAGATCCCTCAGACTCATCAGATTAATTCAAATAATGGAAATAAGAAGGTGAAGGTTTGCTCTGGAGCAGATCTTGTCTGCTAACTGAGGAACAATTGCAATAGTTTGTGTTTTGTCTGGGGCTGCCAGATCTCAAAGGTTTTACCTTGCAGGGACCTTTGTACCAGAAAGCAGAGGTGCTTCACAATACACTTGATTGCATCCATACAGCATTGTTTGGTGCAGTAAGACCTGGCTCTGCAGGGCTCCTTGTGAAGGAAGACACTTAGAAAACAAGATTTGCTGAGCGAAGATGAAGAAATGACTTTCTGTTTGCAAGAGTGATGCTGTCTTGCTGGGCAAACATCTTGCTGTTTGAGTTTGTATGCTTGTGTTTACTTAAAGTTGACATGGTTGATCTCTGTGCCAATCACACACAAATATGTACATCAAACTCTATTTGCATAAAGCAACTTTGCAGTTAATTAAGAAATACAGAAAGATTTAATCTGGATTTATGCTGCCAATTTAGCTGAAATGCAGGGTTATGTTTTCCTGTTCTCCACCAGTTCTTGAGTAAGGAATCCCATATTTCAAACTTGTGTCTAGCTTCAGCCATTCACATGCACAATCACTGCAGACTTGTAATTACACCAGAGGCACGATGCCAGCCTTCCTAGATGACATTTGGATTTTTTGCCAAGTCATTAACCTTACATCCAATTCATTTTCTATCTACTCTACCTCCTGAAGGCTTAGAATATTTGTTTGCTCGATCAGTTCTTGTAAATCACAGATTCATCTGAGATTTGGTCATGGTTTTGCCACTGGAATATGTCTCAGCCCTAAACACAAGCTCTGTAGAGATCAAGATCAGGTGTTCCAGCTTTACCTTCCTCTGCCTTTAGGAAAACAGAATCACACCTGGTCTGAGAGAGGGTTTGCTATAGGTACCTCATGCAAGGTATAAACTTCCTTCAGATGTTTTTAAAGTATCATGCATAAAACACTAAAGGAAGTACCACTCTCTGGCATCCTTGAGAGGGCTGGAACATTGGACGTTAGGTATGAAATATTTAAGGAATAGAGTTTTGATGTGTTATTTTCCTCATCTGTGTGCCTGCAAGTGGAGAGGTGGATGGGATTCCCAGAGAGTCTCTTTTATAGATTCTGCTGACAGCTCTACAGATCCAATTCTTTTCAAGCCCCGTTGATTCACTATCTAAGGAAAACACCAAACAAAACAGGTGCACGGCCAAACTTTACAAAGAAAAATAAAAGAAACTTTTCTACAGAGAAGTTTGTTTTAAACCATTTCATTTTTATGTGGATTCATTAACTCTGGGTGCCTCTCCTCTCAGTTTTCTCTGCCATTCTGCCACCTCTGCAGCATCAGTCCCAACCAGCAGCCCTGATGCAGATGCCCTGCTGCACAAGTGATTCAGGTCTCACACACCAACACCTCTGTAAGGGCCTGAGCTGGGACTAAATCTGAAATCTTTCCAGAGCTCATTCACATGCAGGCAGACTGTTTTGCTGTACGTAGCTGCTCCTGCCCACACAGCTCTGAATAAAACCATGGAAAAGTTGGTAAAGTCCCCTTTTTTGCCAGTGCTTTGCTGTCCCCCGTGCAGAGCTCACTGTGAGCTGGCACTCCAGCACTGGGCCTTTGCCAGCATCAGTTTTTAAAAAGCTTTACCTGAATCACTGATGCTTGTCGCACCAATCCCTGTAAACAGTGGTTTAGAGTATTACTCAGGTTTTACATGTAAGGACAACTGCTGCATAATATTGTTTTCTCTGTTGAAGCTTTTGCAGGAGCTGGAGTCATGAATATGTTCTGCATCTCGGCTGAGGCAGTGCAAGAACCAGTGAGGAGCGATTTGGGGAGTGACAAGAACAGAAATACACAGTTTTCTACTCGGGTTTTCAGTTCAGCTGTTACTGGTCACCGTTTAACTCCTGTCTGCAAACAGCTGCTCGCACTGGGGCCCTTCACACAATCCCAAATGTTCCCACAAGCACAGCACCAAGAGGGCAGCTTGTTTCCCAGGTGGGTTTCACCTTGCACAGCTCATGCACCACAGCCCCACGTGCTGCTCCAGCCCTGCCCCATCCATCAGCAGAGCACGCCGAGCCCCAGCAGCTGCCAGCCTGGCCCCGAGTGCGAGCTGCCCGGCCACACAGCACAAATAATGAGCCCCAGCACAAGATTAATGGGGCCCAGAGCACAAATCAGGCATGAAATGGCTCTGGGATGAGCGGGGTGTGTGAGCAGGGACACGAGGGCAGCCTCCCACACTCCCGGGGGGCCAGGGCACAGGGCTGTGGGAAAGCCCCAGCAGGGCAGCCCACCACTCAGGGGAATGCTGACAGGAAACCCAATGGAAATATTGACTATGAAAATTGGTGAATAAATAGCCAGAAATGCTATTTTAGTAAGATTATAGCCACCCGTGAGTTCAGATTGAATTTGATGAAACTGTTTTGGCTTCAAACAGTGATCAATTTTTTCTAATACATGCAAAATATTTAATTCTGTTCTTTTCTAAGGGAAAAGTTGTGGCTTTTTATTTCTCAATGAGAGTTCACCTTGTGCTTTAAGCACCTTATTTTGCAATTGTAATAGGATGTGTTTATCATCCTGGAAATAAAATGAAATATTTAATTTTGGACCAAACTGTTGAAATTTGGATTTTCAGCCATAATAATAAGAACACATAGCTGGATATAAGTACATGTACACATGGCTGTATGCATGCTTCCCTTTCAGCTGGTTAGGCCAACGAAGTGGAAAAACCCTTCTGACAGCTCTACACAAACATTTCTATCAAAACTGCAAAGCCCTTCCTTCACACCCAGACGATGCAAAGAGCTGATTTGTTTCCCTGGGCTGTTGCAGATGCCCGGGCTGGCAGTGCAGCCCCAGCTCTGGAGAGCTGAGCAGATCTGAAGGCTCTGCAGCATCCTGGGGGCACGGGGAGGTTTGCAGCCCACACTTGCCCAGCCCTGCAGGGCTCCCAGCACTTGGGACTGCAGCAGCTCAGTGCCCTGGCTCCTCCCTGGCGAGCTCAGCACACCTCTGCACACCAGAGCAGGGAGCTGGGCAAAAGTGGTGCTTTTACTACACCAGGCTACAGCAGGAAGGATCAGATGGTTTCTGGGAGTGCACCGAGCGAAAATTCAAGAAGAATTTTGTAGTTGCTAATTTTAGATTGCTCCCCTGAGGCAGCAGCCTTCAGGGATTTCAGCTGTGGGGAAGAAGGTGGCAGGGGAAGTTGTTCCTGCTCTCCTGAAAGGCTCCCTAGATGTGCTGTGGGGCAGGGCTGACATTGGAGCAATTCTTTCCAAAGTCTGGAGCTTAAGTTGCCCTGAAATGGAGCAATTTGTCACTGGGTGCAAAGCACTGCTCCTGACCTTTAACATGTACAGTGCATACATCAAATTACACATCCCCTGTCATATTCCCCTCTCCCTCCTCCACCTGAGCAGCACTGCAGAACACATGGAAATAATCACAGGGAAAAACAAGCAGCCACCAAAGGCCCTGCACCACACCAAGCTCTTGGTTAACAGCAATGTCACAAGGAAGCTGTAAAACCCCCAAAGTCATTTCCTCCTTCTAATTCACAATGACATTAACAAGATCTGAACCCTGACCTGCAGGTGACTAAATTATGTTGCCAGGCAACTCCACGTTCAGTGGAGAGGCAGAGGGAGGGAGCAGGCACGCCAGGCTGCAGCTGGGGGTGAAACACCTCGAGCCCCCTCCCCTGGGCCAGACCCTGCTCCTCGCTGGGACAGGGCTGCCTCTCCCCTCAGGTGTACACGCTGCCTCTCGTTTTTTGGTTTTTTTTTTTCCTTTTTCCCTTGAAATTCCACACAGATAGGTATACAAGAACATTGCTCCAGCTAAAAGTGACAAAATGAAATATAGCAGCCATTTTTCTTTGGAGAAGAGGTGCTTATAAATTCACTTCGTCCAAAGTATCTCTCACTTGGGCAATACATCAAAGTATGCAGCCCCATCAGTCTGAATCAATTAGAAATTACTCACCAAGTAAATTACATTGAAAAGCTTTGATTTGTTACTGGAGTTTGTTACTGTTCTCTTCAATCTTAAAAGACTGAAAGCAAAAAAGTAATAATGTGACAGTGATAGTGAAATGTAACTTTTATTGAGATTGATGGGAACCTATTTGCCACAATATTTGCTTTTAATAATTTAATTTTTCAAACTCTGCAAAGAGAGCCATAAATATTTGACTATGAAGTTCTTCCAATTTAAGGTACTTTTGCACTATTTGCCTATTTTTTCAAGATTTTTGTATTTCATTTCTAAAAATAAATCCACCAACCATATGTTCATAACCACCTTTTACTTTGCCTTCTAACCATGTTCTTTTAACTTTCATCTGTTGCAGGTTAGTAACCTTTCTACACAAGGCACTTCAGGCACTGGAAGAAAACACAAAAGGATGACTCCCTTAAGAAAATATTGGTTTTTGCAGCTTTGGCTTATTTTTGAATTCAGAAAAAGGCCCAGCTCTGTCTGCCACGGAGGTCAGGGACGAGCTTGCAGTGGTGGTGGTGGGAGCAGGGCTCCTCTCCCTCATTAGCATCACTGAAGCTGCAGGACCCGAGCTGGGCTTGGGTGACTGGCACCACAGACACCTCTGCCCGGGCTGAGCCACACAATAATGTGCATTTTGGACCTCAAAATAATGAGAATACCAACAGAACTGATTAAATCACAGGCAGTTTCTAGCCAGGAGTATTTCTTCTGGTGCAGACAGGTTTGAAGTGGCCAGAGCAGAGGCTGTGGCTGTTTGTGAGGACAGCAGCACACCAAGCTGCAGGACTGGCTTTGCTGAGGTGCCAGCTCCCTCAGGGGTGCAGAAAGCTGCCCTGTCACCCTCCACCTGGCCTTGAGCCCTAAAGATACTGCAGGACATGATGTGAGGCAGCTTTTGTGTCCTGTCCCAGCCGGGCTTTCAGAGCAGGGGAGCCCCGCGGGCTCTGCCCACACTGGGATGTCTGGGGGACACTGGGGCTCCTCCCTGGGCACTGCACACCAGCAGCTCCCGCTGGCTGCCCCAGCTGCACACTGGACCAGCTCATTTCACAGTGCCAGCCACAGATTTGGTGTTAAAACACCCCCTGAGGTGAATGGTGCCACCTCGTACCTGGCAGTTCCACATCCACCCTGCCCAGTCCCAAACCTCTGCCGCTGCAGAGGAGGATTGGACTGAGCAATGTGGTGAAACACAGCAGTGTGTAACACCTGAAATTAAGATAAATGCAAGCTAAAAGCACTTCTAACATCAGTGTCCTATGTAAATGTCAAATTCTAAAATGTGTCATTTGTAGGGAAAATGGCTCAGAAACTGAAAGACAAGGCAAAAGGAAGAGTCGTGTTAAGTTCTTTTAAAGGCTAGTAACAGATGACAAATGTAGTTCAAATAGCACAGGTGAAGAATGAGTCATTATTAATGACCAAGGGCTTTAGTTATTGGTGTTGAATGTAAAAAAAAATCATTATGTTTGAAGCTTTATACTGGCATAGAGTGGAAATTATATGCAATCCCTGCTAAGTGCCTGATTTTACTGCTAGAAAATCCCTCTGACTGAAATGTACTTCAAAGTAAACTACTTTAGAATTTCTTTGCGCTGTTGGATGCCCAACCAAAGGTCATTTTCTCTCTCTCTTTGTGCATCGCTTTAGCAATTCCTAAAGTTTTTTTTTCTGCCCCTCTTCTGCAGCATACTTCTATTTTTCTACACTTCAGAGGGCCTAAACTGAAAATTGGATAACTGCGTTTGGAAATGAGATGCAAAAGCAGAAGCCTAGAGTGATTTAAAATGAAGATGTTTATTCATCACAGACCTTTCCCTGCAAGGCACTGGACACCCCCTCGTGCCACAGGAGCTGCAGAGGGGCTGCAGAGCCCAGCCCTGCGTGGGAGCCAGGGGCTGGGGCTCTCCCCCTCCTCCCTCTCCCAGCCCAATTACTCCCAAGATTTCCTTTTCCCTGCAGCAAATTCCCACCATGCCCTGAAAGTACAAGTCCTTCACTGAGGATGCTTTTTTCCCTGGCGTGCTGGGATCCTCTGGCTCTAACAGCCTCCTCACTCCCTCGGTGTGTTCCTTGCTCTGCTGATAATCAGAGCACTGATACTGCACCCTGGTTAGAGCCTGAAAGGAGAGCTGCTCCCTTTGGTGTTGAGCACATCTGCTCCCAGTGCTAGAGAGGAGCACTTGAAAGGTGCTGGTGCTGGGAGGGAGGCACAGGGCTGTGCACAGGAGCTAGTGGGCATGTCAGCCTTTTTAGTTACTTCAGAGAAACCCCATCCCAAACCTTCCAGAAACAGCCAAGCACAAATTGGGGTTCACTTCAGTGCAGGCACAGACAGCTCACATCTCCTGCTCCGGCTCTCAGGACACTGCAGAGCAGCCTGAACGTGGCTCTGAACTCAGCCTGCCTCAGTGTCCAAGCTGAGCGGGCCCCTCTCCCTCCCCACCCACCATACACATGAGCAAGGGATGGGAACACCTGGTTAAAGAGAAGCCAGAGCCTGGGCATCCCTCTCTGAGCAGGGCAAGGGGCTCCTGGGCCTGTGAACAGGCTGTGAACAGCCAAACAGCATTAGCTGCTCTGGTTTCATCATTGCTTCAAGAATCTCTCCTGGACCCTTCTCAAAAGAGCTAATTCAGTTGAAAATTAATGTTGCCAATCTTCTTATCCCCCCGGAAAAAGACAGTTAGCATTATCCTTCAGTTTTCCAGGAAGCCTCCACAGCACCAGCACCAGCCACGCCATCCTGGGCGTGGGGCTGCTCCCTTGGGCACCTTCCCACACTCCTGACAGACCTGCAGTGGAAAACCCCATTCCTTTCTGTGTTTCCTTTCTCTTGTGCACAAACAGCGAGCGGTTTTTGAGCAGCACCTGATGCTGAGGCAAGAAGGAAACACCAGGAACAAAAGAACAGCCAGCTGTCATGAGAGGAGGACAGACAGACACGTTCCAGCAACGTGGACTGATGCAATAGTGGCACTGTGTTTTTTCTTACTATTTTCAGTAACAGCAATGTGACTTTTGTCTTGCAAAACGCCGTCACATGTGGCAAACACAGCGTGTCCTGAGGCCCTGCAGGGCTCTTGGTGGAACACAGAGCTGTGCTTACACGGATCTCTGTGCTGCACTGACAGGAGGAAAAGAAAGAGGAAAGAAATAGGACAAGAAGAAAAACTCTTCAGGGCAAGCTAGTAATAAAAGAAATGTGAAGTTTTTAAAGTGGCTGGGGGATCAGCATAACACCCATGAGAAACCTTCGTTCAGTTTCCAGTTTCTGGTGCAGCTCCTGACCAGCTCTCTTTATCTCTCAGTTCTTCCTTTTTTTTTTTTTTTTAAGACCAAAGATGACACCACTAACCACCTTGCCTTGTATTTGTGTTGTGGAGACTAATTCATTATTAATAGCAGAGAGGTTCAGAAGCACAATGATGCATGCCACACGAGCCAGCAGAAACTCTGCTCTCCCCCCTGCACCACTCTTCACACAAAAGGAGATAAAGGGCTTGATTTCTAGCAGGAGAGCTGTGACTCCTGCAGATAAAAGTTTCCCACAGACTTAAGAAGGCACTATTGGAAGGTGTTTAATGCTATAGCTTTCCTTACACAGCCATCTTTATTCTACATAAAACCATATTTACAGAATCCAGACTTCAGTGTGCTATGAAGGGAGAGGGAAAGGGATTTTAAAGGGATTTTTTCCCCTGCTTTTTCCCCCCAGCTTTCCCCCTGAGGGTGCCCTGGCTCTATATCCTGCCCCCAGCCATTCCTGGGGCTGCTCTTTTCTCACCTGTACCCTCCAACAGCCATGAAATCCCATCCTTCAGAGCACAGGCTGCCTGCCTCTGAACCAAGGGGAGTTTACCCAATAACACAGGGAGTGGATCAAGATGTGAAACCTGGATTTGTCCTCAAGAAAACCATGTCTGAAACAACAAATCCAAAATCTCTCTGAGCAAAGGTACAGCTCTCCTCTGGGCGTGTGTGCAAAGGAAGACATGGCATGGAGAGAGGCCCGTGCCAGGTTTCTAACTGGAGTCAGGGACACACAGTGGGTCTGGCACCTCAGCTGCACGTGTTGGGTGTTTCAGAGAAAGCCTCCGAGGGGAACTGGGCTGCAGCACCCTGGGAGCAGCACAGAGCAGGCCTGGCCCTGGGGAAGGGCTTGTCATGGGGAAACCTGGGAGGGGATGCTCCCAGCCCAGACTGGGGCTCAGAACAGGCTGAAGGGACCATTAGCATTTCACTGGAGTTAATTCTGCCTTTTTGTAATTTCATTTCTGAATGGTGGTGTGAAGCTGAGTTGACCCATGCAGCAATTCAAACATCTCACTAGAGGAGTAGTGGCTGGAAGTTCTGGCACTTCAGCTTTCAGAAAAGCATTAAAAACCCTCAGGAGTTACCAGAACTCACAAAAAGCTGCAGTGTGGATGACAAGGACAGGTGAGGGGACCTAAGCAGTGTGCAGGCAGTCCCAGGACATTTAGTGACACTCCAGCAAACACTCTGAGCATTCACAAGGACGGTGGGACCAGCTCTTCAAGGTGCTCAAGGTCAGGAGGCTGGATGGAGCTTTGTGCAACCTGGACTTGTGAAAATTGGACTGTATGACTTTAAAGATCCCCTCCAACCCAAACCATGCTCTAATTTGATGGCTCTCCTGACCCCAGAGCAGACTGCACAAGAACAAGGACGACACGGCGACCAAAGTCGAGCAAATGCATTGCAGCCCTTGGTAAATGCAAACACTCCTCCTCACAGGATTTATGCCAGTTGACATTAGGATTAACTTATTTCTTAATTAGGATTACACACACTTGGCTAATACCAAATGAAAAGACAGCCAGTGCCTGATAAAGTGTGGCCCTTGTGCTGTGCTGGTGTAAATCTCCACCCAGCAGGAAGGGCTGGTGCTGAGATCCGAGCTGCCCTCCAGGCACTGGGCACCTTCTGCCCTTCAGGGGAGGTGAACGCTTTGGGAAGTAAATGCTACCCATGAAAGGCAGCTCCAGGGGCAGGAAGCAGGCCTGCAGTGATCCATACCTGCACCACCCCTGGCTTAGCTCATTCCCATCAGCACACCTCTAACTCGTCTTGTACCACGGTAAAAAGTGAGAGGTTGGGCAGAACCCAACCCAGCACACTCATCATGGAGTTATTTCTGTACATAATGCCTTGAAACTCACAAGAGGGTCTGGAAAATGCCCTCTGGTTTATACAGACAGAAACAGGATTAAATCCTCCAAAAATCCACACCGCATTTTACAAAGCTTCCTGCTGGTAAAGAAGTTCATGATTTTTAATTAGTACTATGCAGACATGAGGCCAGACATGCAATGTTCAATAAACCAGTTAGTTTTTACATCAGTAATGAGTCTTAGAATATTTATGTAGGGCCTTCAGAAGTCAGAAACAGAAGAGTGAATGTGCAGTGATCCTAACATTACCCCCAGGTGCATGTGAGTAGCAGAGATATTAACAACCCCAACAGTATAAAGTTTAAAAAAAAAAAATCCACGGAGGTGGAAACGTGTATTTCGCATGGGTTAATATAATCAGCTGCAGGTAGATTTCAGAGGATTATTTCCAATCTTTTGAGAAGAGATTTCTTTTGTGGGCATGATAAAAATTGTTAATATGTTGCTGCTGTTTTATTCAAGGTGAAAATTTTGCTTTAATCACTTTCAAATAAATGCGAAACTCAACCATTACTCCCTTCTAATAATACTGAAGAAAATAGTTCACACTAAATCTAACATAATGAACACAGCATGTTCATAGAGAACTGAGTGTTCTGAGCTTAAGTCCCCTTTAATCCATAATTCCTTTGGAACTACATATTACATCCACATGAATACCAAAGAGGTTTATGATTAATGTTATTTTAATGAATAATAAAAAAATTGATGATGATTTACACAGAGTTATTTTCAGGGTGGTTTTTTTTTTTGCATAGAGATTTGTTAGTTAGAGACTAGCACATATAAAACACAGGCCTGCAATCTGATTGGGGTGGAAATGTTGCCGAAGCTCCTGAGCAATGTGAGTGAGCAGCCGAGCTGAGCAGGGATTGCTGCGGGCTCTGCCAGCCCCAGGTACTCCAGAATCCCCCTCAGCCAGGCCGTGCTCAGGAGGCACGACACAAACTCGGGAGAAGTGGCTGTGCAAGGCTGGGTGGCTGGGCCTGTTGGGCTGCAGAATCCCGGAGTCCCAAATTCCAGACTACCGGGATCCCAGAACTCCAGAATTCCCCAGAATCCCAGAATTCCAAGATCCCAGAACTCCAGAATTTCCCAGAATTCCAAGATCCCAGAACTCCAGAACTCCAGAATCCCAGGATCCCAGAATTCCCCAAAATTCCAGAATTCCAAGATCCCAGAATTCCGTAATTCCAACATCCCAGAATTCCAGAACTGCAGAATCCCAGAATTCCGCAGAATTCCAGAATCCCATGATCCCAGAATTCCAAGATCCCAGAATTCCGGAATTCCCCAGAATCCCAGAACTCCAGAATTCCAGAATCCCAGGATTTCAGAACTCCAGAATTCCAAGATCCCATAATCCCATGATCCCAGCCCAGCAGCGTCAGTCCCCGGGGCAGGGATGAGGGGTCCCAGCTCCTGGTCTGGGGCAGGATCCCCAGCTGTCCCCAGTGCCACCACGGTCACAGGCAGGGAGTGACAGCGGCACAGCCCGCGGCAGCAAACACAAACGGTGGCATTCCAGAAACAAGGGCAGCCAGAGGGATGCCATTCCAAGAGGAATGGGGTTTGCACAGCCCCCACAGGAGCCACGGCAGCTGTCCCAAAGGGAGGAGGGAGGGATGGAGGGATGGAGGGAGGGATCCATGGATGGATGGATGGATGATGGGTGGATGGATGGATGGATGGATGACGGATGGATGATGGATGACGGATGGATGGATGGATGATGGATGATGGATGATGGATGGATGATGGATGATGGATGATGGATGGATGATGGATGATGGATGATGGATGGATGATGGATGATGGATGATGGATGGATGATGGATGATGGATGATGGATGGATGATGGATGATGGATGATGGATGGATGATGGATGATGGATGATGGATGGATGATGGATGATGGATGATGGATGGATGATGGATGATGGATGATGGATGGATGATGGATGATGGATGATGGATGGATGATGGATGATGGATGATGGATGGATGATGGATGATGGATGATGGATGGATGATGGATGATGGATGATGGATGGATGATGGATGATGGATGATGGATGGATGATGGATGATGGATGATGGATGGATGATGGATGATGGATGATGGATGGATGATGGATGATGGATGATGGATGGATGATGGATGATGGATGATGGATGGATGATGGATGATGGATGATGGATGGATGATGGATGATGGATGATGGATGGATGATGGATGATGGATGATGGATGGATGATGGATGATGGATGATGGATGGATGATGGATGATGGATGATGGATGGATGATGGATGATGGATGATGGATGGATGATGGATGATGGATGATGGATGGATGATGGATGATGGATGATGGATGGATGATGGATGATGGATGATGGATGGATGATGGATGATGGATGATGGATGGATGATGGATGATGGATGATGGATGGATGATGGATGATGGATGATGGATGGATGATGGATGATGGATGATGGATGGATGATGGATGATGGATGATGGATGGATGATGGATGATGGATGATGGATGGATGATGGATGATGGATGATGGATGGATGATGGATGATGGATGATGGATGGATGATGGATGATGGATGATGGATGGATGATGGATGATGGATGATGGATGGATGATGGATGATGGATGATGGATGGATGATGGATGATGGATGATGGATGGATGATGGATGATGGATGATGGATGGATGATGGATGATGGATGATGGATGGATGATGGATGATGGATGATGGATGGATGATGGATGATGGATGATGGATGGATGATGGATGATGGATGATGGATGGATGATGGATGATGGATGATGGATGGATGATGGATGATGGATGATGGATGGATGATGGATGGAGGGATGGATGGATGGAGGGATGGCAGGGGTTGCTGCTCCCACCCTCTCCTCCCCGTGCAGAGCTGCTGCCTCACCCTGAGCTCTCCTGCCTTCCCCTGAGACCCTGGCTCTGGCCAGATCTGCCTGCCTCATCTTTCCAAGGAAGGGGAATGAGGGCTGTGGAGCAGTGATAGCACAGCATAAGCCTCTCTATACTGCATCCAAAGAACCTATTAATGGAAAGGCTTTGGCAGCTGTTTAAGTGCTGGGAGTGTGGAAATGTCTGCAGTCAGAACTCTGTGGGATCCCTTCCTGAAAATGTCATCACCATGTTATAATTAAAATAACATCCCTTCCATGCCAGCTATCTTTATTAGGTACCAAACACTGAACCTCTTCCCAAACCACTGGGGTGCAAATTACTTTTCAAAAACATTTCTGGAGCTGATAACCATAAGCTTTCACGCTGGAATGAACTTTCCCAGGGACAACCGTTATGTTCCTTTCCCCAGGCTGAGCTAGAGACTTCTGACTCATTGCCAGCACCTGACTGGATGCTGGAGCTCCTTTTCTGCACTTAAGTGTTGGCAGACCCTAGATCATATTCCACAATGGCCATTTTTGGGGTGTTTTTGTCACTTTGATTAAGCAAAGGAAAACAGCCACCTCCACACCTCCCAGGGGAACTCCAAATCAAGGTTTGGTCCAGGAAAGAGACTGCAAGAACCTGGAAAGGCATGAGCTGGATGTGAATGCCCACCTACATCAACTCATGTACTACAACTTACTGTAAAATAACTAATTAGTCATTCATGTTCAAAATAACTAATTTTAGTGTGCAACAATGAAAGTTTCTCACTGGAGGAGAGATAAGTGTTTTCTGCTTCCCCACACATCTGTGGAGTTGAGAGCAGGCCAAGTCCTGTGTCTTGCTTCTAACAACCCACTCCCAACACTGACATTATTTGATGGAGTTCATTACTTCAGAAGGGAAGAGCAGCAGCCCATAAAAACTGCTCTCCTACCCAGAGCTGGCATTCCCTGAAGTTCCCCCCAGCCCAAGCTGCTCCCCTCTCCAGTGAGAGAACTGCAAACATCCCTCTCAGGAGCACGTGTGGTGAGGCAGAGCCTGGGGCAGAACTGCTGAGTCTCTTCCTTAAAACCAAGACCCCCGAAGGATTCTGAGTCCCTAGCCTTGAACTAGAGCAACTATTTATTCTGTTTAACCAGAGATGTGCTGCACAAAACAGAGCCAAAGGCTCTGGCGGCAGCTCTTGCTCTGCTGTCCCTCCCGTGTGCTCGTCACAGTGACCCTGCAGTGCTCCCCGTGGCACAGAGCCCTGCACAGAGGAGGGCAGAGAGCCCCTGAAGTGACAGCTGTCCCCAGGGAGTGGCAGGTGGGCTCTGGGAAAGCCACGGGGTGTCTGAGGGTCCCCCCAGGCCATGGGTCTCAGCTGGTTCCTCACACACAGCCCTTTCCTTCCCTTTGCTGATGCATGTTTGGTCCACATGGAAACACATTTATCCCAACAATATATAACCCTTTATCTGAACCTTTTTTTTATTTTCTGTGCTGATAAAAATTAATTGCATTATTTACTCAGAATTTTAGCTCTAACATTGTAAGAGTGAATGTTATATCCTATGCTAAAATATGAACTATATTATTTCTACTAATCCTTGTGAGTCACCACCAGACTAGAATTCTTCTGTTGATATTATTCAGGGACTATAGTAAATAACAAAAATCTCAGCTCCAAAGTCACACCAGGACCAGTGGTCAGGAGTGATTCCTGCCCTTCAGCCTGTCTGAGCTTCTCTCTGCTGCTCCCATCAGCTGCTCCAGCCCCTCTCACCACATCCCTGTGCCCTGTGTGCTGCAGGAGCAGCCCTCAGCCTGCCTGTGTCCCCAGCCTGCCTGACAGCCTGCAGCACATGGTTCCACAGGCAGGGACAAGTCCTGTCCCTGCAGCCTCCCACAGGACACGGCGAGCTGCAAACAAACCAGCAAACACACCCCGGGACTCTGAGAGGAAACTGCAGTGGGACTCTGAGAGGAAACTACAATTGAATCCAATTTAATCCAATTGCACAGGCTGGACATGCTCAGGGTCTGTGGGAGATGACGACCATGCCCCTCTCCTTTCCAAAAAAGCACACACTGCTGGTCACACTTTCCCCATCCCCCTTCCCCAGGCATACTGCACCACCTTTGACAAGTAAATGCCCACTAAAATAATTACAAAGCATTTTCGTAGTGTGAGTTTTTATATTCTACAATTCAATCTCCGATGCAGAACACGATGTGGTCTGCAGGAAACAGGAGCAGCTTTTCCTGAGCAGCATTCTGGCACCAATTCACCCTGGCTTTTCTGAGGGCACGGACCATCGGACTGGAGAAGATTTAATTCTGAAAATACATCTTGCAACTTTTATACTGCCACTTAAGTTATTTGGCCCTCTTCCAGTTTTTTAAATTACCTCAGTTTTCTAGAGCAACTCGGGTACTTAATAAACAAAATGCCATTTCTGTGCCTCACAAGATCACGGTGCATATCTGCTAATAAGGTCAAAGCCATCCTTCAGAAACTTAGGCAAGCACACCCCAGAATGGCTTTTGCTGCTAAAAAAAAAAAAAAAGGCACTGGACCACGTTTTGTTGCAACTAAATGTTTAAAACTCTTGTTCTCGGTGTTTAGAACCATAAAAAATACATAAATGCTAAGGGAGACAAGCAAGCAGGCAGACTGTGTGTGCTGGATGACCTCATTATTCCTCTGTGACCAGCTGGAAACTTGCAGCCAGCCCCTCTCGTGCCTGTGAGAGCAGCAGGGAGCTGATCCAGGGTCTGCTGGGTGGACTGGGAGAGCTGCAAAGTGACTTTCACCATGGGTTTGCTTCTTCCTAAAGGGTTTGTGTCCTTCCCTGGAGAGCAAAGAGCAAGACATTGGCCTCGCCCTGTCCCACTGACAAACAGCTGAGAACTCTTCTGGCGTCCCACCCATCTCCAGCCTGGCCTTCCACACCCTGCCTGGGCTGCCACAGCGACTGCCAGCTCCAGGAATACAATTTCTAGCAGACAAACAGCAGAAGTTTCTATTTTATCAGCACCACTTCCTGCACTGGTGTTTCACCTTCAGTGTTTTGCTATCATCTTTGCCACAATCACGTTTCAGCATCTGCTGTGTCAGCATCATGTTTCAGCATCAGCATTTAACCATCAGCTGTTCCACCATATGGCACAAGAAGCAGCAGCACCTCACAGCACACCGAGCAAACAAAAAGCACTTGTCATTCCCCTCCAGCCCCAGCAGCCTCTCCTGTGCCACTGCCACCTTTCCCTGGGACAACGCCGTCCTTATCTCTTTTTTCCATGAAGAAATAACATTCTGCAGAGAATTAGAAACAAAACAAAACCAAACAACTCAGCTCCTCTAGGCAAATTTGCAGGAGTCTCTCCTGTGATCTGGTTTTCCTCTGAGGTTCACTGAAGCATTTTTAAAGTCCTGTGCTACAAGAGCAAACTCAGGGTCACTGCCTGTCATGCCTTTAATCTCAGCTGTCGTTTGGCATGGGAGCCTCCTGGAGAGCTGGGCTCAATTTCCAGCTAATGCAGTCTTTTTCTACCTTGGGGGATAAACTTAGGACACTCTTCAGTCTAAACTTCTTCAGAAGGACCCAGTTTCCTTCTCAAATAAATTTTATTTCAGCATGCAGGGCAGGATGGTGGAAGGGAGCACCGTTTGCACACCTGCCCTGGTGACTGGGAAACATTTCAGGCTGGCATTAAAATGCTGGATGGGTGCAGAAGTCTGGGAGGAGACAGGCAGCGTGAGGATGATTCAGGAGCCTTGCCATCCTCTCAGTCACACCATGTACCATCAGCACTTTCAGATGGTACCAAACCCCCAACAAATGCCAGCAAACATTTTTGGGGGGCTGCACTCTGCAAAACCAAAGTGGGATTTAACTCATGACCAAACAAATTCTGATATCTGCCTTGCTTACAAGCAATTATGCCTCAAAGTTTGTTCCTGGTAAAGAGTGACATCTTTCCACCTCATTGTAAAATTTGACAAATGCAAATTTTGTAGGCTTCACTCTGAGTGTGAAATTCTCCAGCACGGTGCCTGTTTATCTGTAGAAGGCTGTAGCTAGTAAGATATCTTTAAGAAAAATGCAGCAGAAAGGGAATTAAATGAGACACAGGGCCTTTCACCATTGTGGTCAGAGTCTGGTCACTGCTTGCCATGCTTTGAAGAACAGTCAGTGTGAATCAGTAGCTCTCCATTTTATAGGCAGGGAGGGGAAATGTCAATCTCTGGAAACCCCTCAGCACCAAGAATGAGAGCTGGCAGAGCCCTCGAAGGGCAGGACAGCCTCAGCTGGCCCCTGGTGGTGCCAGGCACACTTAGCAGTGCCATGGACATCACTGCCAGCAACTTTAAGGAGGGAGAGCAGCATAAAAACTGGCAGAATTCACTCTTTTGTACTATCAGCTTGTCAACAATGCAACAATCTTATCCAGAATCAGAGAATCACAGAATGGCTTGGGTTGGAATGAATCCTAAAGGTCACTTGGTTCCAACATCCAATTTGGAGTTGGAGTCAAGGTTTTAGATCAGAAAATCTGAATTTTCAGCAGTAATGGATAACTAGCAATAGTTTAGTTCAGCATGGTGGTGTCTAAAGCACCATTTTCATGAAAGAAGTCTCTTTCTTTCTTTCAAGAAAGACTCCATGGAGTGAGCCTCCAGTGCAGGTGTGAAGGTGTCCAGAGCAGAACAGAAGTGTCTGCCTGTACAGGTGCAGCTCAGTGGAAATTGAGATTACCTGTGCCAGTTCCACACCACCATCAGGCATCACAACATTCCTCATGAGGGAAGGATGGCCACAGCTCCTCTCCCAAAAACACCTCCCCAGAGCCTGCAGAGACTGCCAGGCTCTCACCGTGCCTCACAGGGAGGGGATTTTGCTTTGCAAGCCAGGCCCTGCCTCGCCCTCACCTTGGGATGCCAGGGATTTGCCACTCAGGTGCTTCCAGAGCAGTTCACCCCACGATTTCTGGAATGCACACTGCCATCCCAGGGGATGGGGGAAATCCTGGCAGCATGACATCAGTGGCTGTTTTCATCTAATTTAAGGCTCTCTTCTATCTGTGAATAGCTCCCTAACGAGGCCAAGATTCTCCACACCCAGCAACACTTTTTACTGTAAAATACTGTATTTTCCTTCCATAAATATGACTCCACTGTGCTTTCCAGCCAACAGCAGCCTTTGTAACCAGCAGAGCCTGCATCTGCACTGCTAATCACTCCAACCTTGTAAATTGTAAACAGGTCTCTCACAAAGCCACGAGTAACACTTCCAGCTGTAATGCTATTAACCTAATCCCTGGTAGTTATTACAGAAACTCATGGCACACAGCTTAGCAGACACCAGGAAATTCAGTTTTCCCTCAGTAAAGTTGGAGCTGATCTTTGTGCGTTAGGAGCATTATTAAAAGCAGCTGAATTAACACGTTGGAAGTTGAAGCCTCTAAAGCTTTGATGCCCAGATGTAAAAGGGGCTCTACCAACTTTCCTGAGCATGAAGGTAAGGACACAGGGGAGCACCTGTGTGGCACGTTCACTGTACCACAATCATTTCATTGTATGCAACTCAATCTCCCCAAATTCTCTCTGTCTATATCTTCCTGTCCCTGATAAATGTGGGGCAAAACCTTGGCGGCATGAAGGTAAGGACACAGGGGAGCACACTCCCTGTGTGGCACGTTCACTGTACCACAATCATTTCATTGTATGCAACTCAATCTCCCCAAATTCTCTCTGTCTATATCTTCCTGTCCCTGATAAATGTGGGGCAAAACCTTGGCCAGGCTAAGGCAGGAGATAATGGCACTTTAAATGGTCAGGAGATAATGACACTTTAAATCATCTTATGTTAAGCAGGTTGGTAGATTCCAATTTATCCTGAGAAACTTCTGGACTGCTGTTATAATGCAAAGGCACCAAGTGTTGAGAAAACAGGACTTGACTTATCCTCATGCAGCTGAACTCGTCTGTGATTGCCACAAATGTATGTTGTTCTGAAAACAACTGCCTTGAAGCAATTAAACCTCACACATTTCCAGGGGTGCAGAGACATCAACCAGTCAGTTCCACAATTACTGCACAGAACTTCAGGAAAGGTATTTCCTGTGGCCTTTCATGGAAACTTTGTTTTTGTTGGTTTTTAATGCTTTTCTTCCACTAAAATAAATTACTTCAGACTGAAAGTTCTCTGTTTGCCTTTTTTCTGGGGAGCTGCAAACTCCCACAGACAAAATTCTTGGCAGCCTGTCTGCAGAAGAAGACTGGAAGCCTCACAGATGTGATGTGAAAAACAAGGATGATTTCAGAGATAAATAATGACACAACCTGTTCCTACATCACTCGCCATGCAGGCTGCACTCTCCCTGGGGCAGCTCCTTGGGAAAGCATTTGAGGCTCCACCACCAGAGCCTGAGCAGCTCTGTGGGACGCAGGGGCAGCTGCAGCTGAGGCTGCAGAGGTGAGATGTTCCACACACCCAGCGTGGGTTTGGCTCAGTCTCACCAGGTCACCCCCTGCTTTTGGGGCTGCCAGGCTTTGGTGTGGGCTCTGCTGGGAGCAGCACAGCCCTGCCTGGCTGGCCAAGCCCTCAGGAGGGATCTGAGCCCTGTCCCAGCTGCAGGAGCAGCTCCAGCCCAGGCTGAGGTCGGGCTGCAGGGACAGGGAGCAGCTGGAGCAGCCGGGGTGACTCAGGGCATGACACAGCTCTGGCAGCAAACCTGCTCCAAGCTGGGCTCCAGACCTGCCAGTATGAATTCCCAACACTTCCAAGCTCCTGGGCTGAGCCCAGACAGAGAACTCCAGGAGGAGTGAGAGGGGAGAGCTCTCAGAGCTCCGCTGTGCCCGCATCCCCACTGCCCATAAACTCCATAAACCCCATAAATTCCATAAATCCCATAAATCCCAACAACACCACGCTCTCCTCCTCTGACAATGAGGCATTTAGTTCTGGAAAGTGGCCCGCAGAAGAGGTTTCCCTCCAGAAAAGGAAGGAACATTCTTGTAATTTTAAATTAAAGCGTGCAATTACTGTTCTTTATTGTTGCCAGTTAAAAGAGATTTGCCACAGTTGCTTACATGCACGTATAGGAGCTGGGAGAAAGCAGCAGATTCTATAAGAAGGTTTCCTCCTGAGAGGTGTGAATTTCACAACAGCAATAAAAATGTTTGCTACAGAGTGAGAGCTACGATTTAAACACAGACAAATGCTTCTTTCCCTTCTGATAGCATTTTCCTGGGCTCTTTCTGTCACGTATAAATACACTGCTTGGGAAGAAGTCCTGGAATATTATTTTAAGATAAGATAGTACAGGTTCATAGTAATTAAGTCGAACTCTTTTTTCTATGAGGAGAAGATAGCACGTTTCCATGGTAATTCTTTTCTTACCTTTTAAGACAAAGGACAGCTTAGAACTACAGAATTAAGTCATTTTCATCCCTTTCTTCTCATCCTTAACAGAAGCTGTTTCTGTTTTAAGCCATCAGAGGCTCATCTTTTTTGATAAATCCAGCTTCACTATCAATTGCTAATGCAAATTGACACTAAATATTTAATGATGTTAAAATTGAAGGCATGCAAAGAGTTAATGAAAATACCAGCTCCTCGTTTTTCTCAGCCAAATAATTTCAGGTTAGCATTGGAAGGAGGGTGGGGGTGGTACAAGTCTCACTGAAAGAATTTTACCTAATTATTGAGTTATTCCAAGGCGCAGCTTCAGAGAATTAATTGGCACTGCAGCAATGACAAATTTGGCCCAATGTAAATTCATCTCTTCTCCATTGTTAGGACTGCTCAAAAGAATGTTTTTGTAACCTATTTCTGAATCCAACCATTGTATTTCATTATGATTTTCTTTTGATTCTGTTACCATGTGAACAGTGCAATACACATAACCACAGCTCATGATCTCAGAATGTCAACCGAGGGGTATTTTGTGCTTCAGAACTGATTGGAGTGACTCAGAGCGCCCTTTGAAAGTCCTTTGAAAAAGTTGCATGTGTGTTTAGGTCTAAAAATTAATTGGGGATTAAGGAACCAAAAAGTAGGCAAGGGAAAATTTTGATCACCTCAAACTCTCTACAAGAACTTTGCTTTGAGAAAGCCTTTACTCCAAACCCACTCTTTACTGCGGATTAGATCCCGGGCTGAGGTGAACTTGATTAGTTGCATCGACCAAAATGACTCAAATTCAGTGGAGCTCCAGCAGGCAGGAGGCTGAAGGCAATTCCCAGGAGCTGAAAAACTCCATATTACGGCAGCAGTTTGCAGATTCCCAGTATGTCAGTAATTGACTCCGTTTATACTTTATTTGTACAGACAGGACCCATAAATTCACCCTGCAAAGTGGCACACTGTCCATTTACTCCTCGTATGAACACTGATTATTTCTTGCTTAATTGTGCTATTAAGTTTCTTGCAGACATGCAAGGAGTTGCAGAAACCAGCAAGGATTTCAGATCCCTTTTTGAATTTGAGGAGATTCCAATTATAAAGGCATGCTTTGGGTGTTCAGACTTGACAAGCAATGGCACTAACCTGACATGGAACAACCAGAAAAACAACCAGAAAAACTGCTGGCTGCACTGGGCTCCTTCCCTGGCCTCAGGGGAAGCTTCAGAGTGAAGGTGCAGGCCAGGGATTGCCCAGGGAACAAGGTGAAGGTGCAGGTCAGGGATTCTGCAGGGGACAAGGTGAAGGTGCAGGTCAGGGATTCTGCAGGGGACAAGGTGAAGGTGCAGGTCAGGGATTGCTGGCTGCAAGAGATTGCACTGGGCTCCTTCCCTGGCCTCAGGGGAAGCTTCAGAGTGAAGGTGCAGGCCAGGGATTGCCCAGGGAACAAGGAGAAGGTGCAGGTCAGGGATGGCCCAGGGGACAAGGTGAAGGTGCAGGTCAGGGATTCTGCAGGGGACAAGGTGAAGGTGCAGGTCAGGGATTGCCCAGGGGACAAGGTGAAGGTGCAGGTCAGGGATTGCCCAGGCCACACCACAGCCCTGGGCAGGTTTCCCAGGGTGGCCCCAGAAGCCTTGCTGGTTGCTGCATTGCTGGTCAGTGAACATTTCTGTTCTGCTCCAGCACCTCCAGCCCTGGGGCGAGGTTCTGTGGACCTGGGCTTGCTCAGCACGATGGGAGCTGGCAACAGGAGGAAGACTCTGGTTTGTTTTGGGTCTCTTGCCAGTTCACCCACCTCAGGGAAGCTCAGTGCTCACACCAAACTGGGGAGAGCTGGGCAAGGTCGTGAGACCTTTCTTTTGTACCCCAGAGGTCAGACCATGGCTGCAATCAAATGCATCCATCAGAAACTGGTTGGAAGCTTTCCAAAGGCTGCTCAGCTTCTGCTGCTCCTTTCCTGATTTAAGTTCCCCAAGCTGCATCAATCATTCCAACAGAAAGTGTAAGGGGGATTGTTTTCTTGTTTCCTTCATGTAGTTACCTGAGAGTTACCAGGCGTGCACATTAACAAAGGAAGTGTTTTCTGTGTGACAGACACGGGAGTGGGAGAGCAGCAAGGATCTGAGCAGTGGTTTCCACACTGCTTTCAGTCCTGCCAGCCTCAGTAGAGACCCAGGGCCAGCAGGGGAGAGGAACATTTGTGCCATCGTGCCCTCTGCACTGTGACCTCTCTTCTTCACCAACAGCTGTTCTTGACCTGCATTTTGAAGCTTGCTACAAACTCTGTTTTAGCTCTCCAGCCACTGATGCAGCTGTCAGGTGGCAGAACCCTCCAGAAGAGCTGGTGGGACCCAGTGGAGGAGCAGCATTATTCCCTTCAGCAATTTATCTCTCCCTAGGAATGCTGAGGGGCTTCTCTCCTCTTCACAGGAGAAAAGCAAGCAGTTCAAAACACTGCCAGAGCAGAAAATCTACCGGGGTTGTGTAATTCCTGCAAAGAGCACGGAAAGAGGAATTGCTTGCATTGGAGGGAAGCTGTGAGAGATTTCTGGAAGTGTTTCTGGACCGGGAAAGAGAGACAGATCTGGGATGCATTCAAGACAGATTTCTGGATGCCAGCAGAGGCACTGGGCTGGGTTCAATGACCTGACTATGAAATGAGGTGGGTAATGCTGCCAACTCTTTGAAAGAAAGATTATCTGGGTTTATTCCCAGCTGTGCTACACAATCCCCATGTAACTCAGGATGAGTCACTTAAATTCAATTTTCTTCTGTTTACCTGTCTGAAAAATCAGAAAGCAGACTAGATAATTTTCTCTATTCAATTCCTATTCAGTTTATAAGTGCTCTGGTGCAAGATTGCTCTTCCTTTATGTGGAGAGCAAATGCCAGGTCAGCAAGGCTCCTGCCTCAGCTGGAGCCCCTTGTTTCTAACACAATACAAGTGACAGTGACTGCTCCCCTCCTCTGCCAAAGACTCCCTTCCCAAAACTGGTCCCTGGTGTTCCATTTTCTCACTGTCCCCTGCTGCTGTCCATAGTGAGGTGCAAGCCATGTGCTCCCTGCTCCCCCAGTGCCAGCTAAAGAGAGAACAGCTCCACATTCCAGCTCCACTTCCACATTTCAATGCCATTTCTTCCCGAGGAGAAGAAAAGGAAAACCCATTATAGTCAGCTGTTATTTTTATTTAAGAGCAAAATCAATGACTTTTATGTAACTTTTCTTGTATTACCATAATGTTAGCAACTTGAGCAAACATCTTATACCAGAGGAGCTGCCAAATTCTCAAGTGGCCACACTTGACTTATAAGCTGCAATTATGTTTGTCAGCTGATAACCAAAGACCAGATCAGCTTTCACCAACTCAGTAGATTGGAAGTGAATATTTTATTACCTTTAGCCAACCTTTCTTTTCAGATACAAAGTGCTTTTCAGATACAAAGTGCTTTTCAGATACAAGGCAGTGACTTTTCTAACGAGCAGCAGGAGATGATTCTTGGTCAGGGGCAGAAGCTGAATGCCT
Source organism: Passer montanus (assembly GCF_014805655.1). NCBI lineage: Eukaryota > Metazoa > Chordata > Aves > Passeriformes > Passeridae > Passer > Passer montanus. Next base: position 1,189,932 of record NW_024369818.1, read on the forward strand.
CTGTCACGTGGCAGTGCTCAGAAATCACAAAAGCAATTCTTCTAACCTTTCTAATACTTAAAAAGGGACTCAAAGAGCTGTTCTCCACACACTTCTGGACTGTTAAACTTCTTTTCAGGACTCTCCTGCCCAAGCAGTGTCATTCACAGCCTGATTTTCTGCTATGGACACAGAACTGTGCAAACAATCTCTGTTTCTGCTGGATGTCTCTGCCTACCAACCTCACAGTCTGGATGCACTATGACAAAAGAATCCTAGGTGAGCTCCAAAAGCAAATTAACTTTCCATTTTCAGATAATAACTTCCTGGAAAAAAATAAAGCAAGCTATTCTTCCTGTAGTTCACAGTAAGATTGACATTCACTGAAAATTACTGTTCATTTCAAACATATTCTTTTACTGCAAAGACTTGATCCATGGTGCATGCTGGGGTAAGATACCACTGCAGAGCCCAGTTTCCACAAAAACACGGTGAAATTAAAATCAAAATTAAAAAGAGAAAGAGGTCTACCTGGAGCAGGAGTTCTAGGATAACCAAGAATAAAGATTCAGCAGAGGAATAGAAGTGTGATGTCAGTGCTGCAATCTGGAGCAAGTGCTGCTTTTTTGACTTAATAACAGTGAATGTCAAATTCTTCAGGAAAGGAATTTGCAAAGTCCTGGTAACAAGTCTGCTGAGGAACTAAATCACGCTACATTCACCACAGTAGATTATCTGTCACTCATAAAATCAGTACTTTCCAAGTCACTTCCTAGCATGGCTCAATATATAGACACAGATAAAAATATTTACAAACCCCCAGCATATCCAGCACCGTGACACCACTTTCTTAACTGATTTGTAACTTCAGGCTTTAAAGGGAAGCTCTGCAACAAGCAATCTTACACTGGTGTGACAGTAATTAAATTATCCCTTTATATGAAAATCACCATTTTCATCGACCAGATAATAAGAAGGAATGGAGAAAACAACAGCTGGATCATACTGAAAACAGAAGCAAGCCCCCTCCAAACCTATCTGGAGGGATCAAATTCCTAAGCTGGGGAAAGTCAGATAACCTGGTTCTCATCCCAGACAGGCACAAATCAGGACTAAACCTGCCAAAAGTCAGAGCAGGGTGTTAATTACACTGGGGGAATTGCATATGTCATCAGTGGGATGGAAACAAGGAAAGCAGTGTTAATGAGATTGGGGCCCATCCAAATGGCCCAACTTCCCTGCAAAAGGGCAGTCAGGCTCTTATCAAACTCCTGTGTCATCACTGCTGAGGAAGCAGCAGGGTGGATAGGGAGCACACTCCTGTCCACTGATGGATGGGGGATGAGTAAAGCAGAATCACCACTGGACAAGAAAGAAAGAAAGTACAGCTTGAGATATGAGGGAGAGCTGGGGCTGAAGCTGTCAGCCCCAAAACAAGGGAAGATGGTGTCACAGTGACAGGCAGGGGTGACAGCAAAATGTCTGATGAACCCCAGCATTTCAACTTGACATTACTCAGTCAAAAGGCATTGGCTCGGCTAAAATGTTGAGCCACAGGTACATGGAATTATTGTTATTCTAATTATTTTCTGATTCAGTTTGCCTGGATGAAGCCTGGTTAAGCTGCATCAGGGTGGGGCAGCCTTGGTGGAGCCCCAGGGCAGCACTCACACCCACAGACACAGACCTGCCTGGGGCCATCACCTGTAGCTCTCCTGGAGGGCAGAAATGGCAGCTCTGGAGGAGTTCCACTGAGGAATGACCAAAGCTGCCCCTGGAACTGAGGGGAGGACAAGGCAGAAGCTGTGCTGGGAAAGAGATGAGGATGCTGTTGGTGTGAGCAGGCTCTCTGTACCCATCTCAGAGGTGATGGGCCTGTCTGTAGGGTGAGCAGAGTCCCCTGGGGACTGTGGCATTCATCCCAGGCTCACCAGAAGCTGGGACAGCCTGAGCCTGGCATCCCTGTGGTGCTACCCTGGCAGTGGCTGTGCACTGAGCCTGCCCTGCAGTTCCCACCCCAAGGAAGTGCTCACAGGTACCACACACCATCACTGAACAACTGGGAGTTTCCATGCTGCCTCTGACCCCCAGTCCCTGTGTAACTGGAGGCACAAAATGAGAACAGCTCCCTGCTGCAGTATCCCTGGACACAAACTGCGATGCCTTTTGTGCTTGGTGGGATGCAGCAGCACACCCCTGCAGCTGCCACTGCCTGCTGGGGCTCTGGGGCTCACAGCTCACCTCGCTGTGCTTTAACCTGTGTGATGGCAAAGGGTCCAACCCACAGCAAAGCTCTGGGAGGTGGGGGAAGATCCAGTTCCCGTCTCAGGGATGGCACAAACAAGCCCTGAATTGCACTTTGAGGAAGAGGCTTACTCAGGTGATGTGCAGAAGTGATTAATTCAAAGTGGGGGCTGGTTTTAACTCAGCACAGTCCCCCTGATTTCAGGGGGATTGCAGAGGAATTTGTCCTTCTGGGCATGTTTTGCCAAATTAAGCTGTGGAGAACTATTTCCATAGTTTGAATGGAGATATAACAGCTTCCTACATGGAGGTAATTTAATTCTCTGTCTGATAGACAGGAAAATCCTTTCAGTGAATTATATCAATGTCTAGCTTTTCTTATGTGCTGCCAGTGCAGGTTTCCTGTAACACAATGGCCAGAACTGTGAAATTTCAAGATATTTGCCAGGCAAATTGGAACTACAAATGATGCTGTAGCTGCACTCCCTGCTTGGCTGGTAGACCTGAAAAGCCACGCTGATCCTTCCTGAGTGCAGCAAGATGTAACCTTTACTGTGTCACTGCACCTCCTTTCTTTAGATCATTTTTGCCATTCAGAGCATTGGCAATCTTTGTGGCTACGTGAGCACAGAAATGTTCAGGCTGTAAGGTGTGGAGCCTCTGAAAGGTGTGACAGGGAAAGAAGCTCTATAAGCACCTGGAGGAGATTACAGGGAAGGGAGATGTGGCATTATAAGAAGTGTTTGAGAGGAGCAGATATGCAGTGTAAGGAGATCACTGACATAATACCATAAAGAGCACTCGGCATCGAGGGAAGATTGAGAGATACAGCAGAGAAGAGAATTTCCCTACAGAGTGTCTGAGCGGTGGCACGAGCAAGGAGACAGGGATACTCCTCAACTTCTTATCAGAGCTGCAGCGTTCATCACCACTGCAAGACGTTCAGGAAAATCTGTGTTTCCTGGGTGGTGTGGAATGGGAGGAGCAGTGAAAAGGCTGTGGCAGCTTTGGGGTCCCTCAGCCATGAGGTCTGACTGGAAACCTGCTGGGGGAAGCCTGAGGTGGCAGGTGCTGAGCACCTTCAGCAGTGACAGCAGGGGACAGCCCTTCAAAGGTGCTGAGCAGCCACAACTCCACTGGAGCCACTCAGACCCGCTCAGAGAGAGTCACCACCTCTGAAAAATCAAGTTGTGGGAGCTGAAGGCACCCAGCAGGCTCTGCTCTGAAGTGTCACATTAGGGATTTGACAGCAAAATGGAATAAAATCTCTCTCCACACATCCACACAAGCAAGCACATGCACAGTGAGACTTTGCCACACTTCTCCATCTTCCCTTGTTAAAATGATAATAAAATTATGAACTAAATTATAAATTAAGAATTATAATTATCAACCTGCAACATTTAGCGAGGGCAATCAGGGAAGTGGTAATTATCACAGTGGGTCTGAACACCTCTGGTGGCCACGTAATGGAAAGGAAATACAGCACATCTTGAAAAGCAGCACAAACATGAAAACCTTCCTCTTAGCCACAGCAACCTGCTCTTGATTATTTCATTCCCGTTTTAATAACCAGCAATGGGGAATTGCAGCACAGTTGTGCACATGCCCTGGGATGAGAGACATTCTCTTTTTCCATCCACCAAACAGCCCAAACCCTGATATTCACATCGGGTCAGGATCTTACAGCCATCCTCCCTCTCTTGGCTGAACACTTTGGACAAGAAGGATGCTGTGCAGGTACAGGGAGGCAGCACTGATGGAGTGTGGCTCAAACACACCCAGAGCTCTCATTCTGTTGGGGCAGAGCAGAGGAGAACCCCGGTGCCACAAACCCTGCGACGTGTGAGGGACGTGGGGCAGCTTGGAGAGTGCACACCCTGCAGCAGAATGAAACACCCTCCCTCCCCAAACTGCTTTTCACTTGTTTACTGAGTGGCTCTGAGTGGCCTTTCCCACAAATTTGTCTCCTTTTCCAGACTGTGTGTCTCCTGATTTCTGCCAGCCCAGCTTTTGGTGGACCCTCTGCTGGGGCAGCTCAGAGCAGAGCTGTGCCAGGTGCTGCGGGCTCAGCACTCTCCTCTGAGGGTTTTTCCTTTGAATTTGCTGCCCTGCTCCTGCTGCAGACACACAGAGAGCACTGGGAGCTCTCCAGGAGCTCCAGCCCGTGTGGGGCAAGTCAGCCTGGCACACGCTCAGGGCTCTCTGGGGGATTCCTTCTGCAGCTCTGAGTAGACACTTGACAAAACTCTGTCTCAGAACTCAGTCACAAGCTGATCTTTTCTTTGGGACTCAATCCCTAAAGATCACAAGAAGGGCTCTTCAGACTTGGATTAGTGCAATTTGCCTTTTCCACCTTTCTTTTGTAGTTTTAAAAACTGCTCTTATACAATTCCTTTTGCAAGAAGTGCAGCACTTCTCAAACCTGAATATAAAATTAACTGGAAATACTAACCCTGTAAAATGACTGTTCTTACTGATCAGCCCTCAGATGTATTCTGATGTCTCTTCCCTTCTGTACAGCATGAAATGCAGTTCCACTTGGCTCAGAGCGATGCCTCTTCACGGGAACACTTTCCATAATATTTGAGAGAGCCAGACCAGTCAGTCAAAGCCTTTTCTCACCCTGGTGTCTCTCCAGGCTCCTTGGCTTACACAAGGAGCTTTCTGAAGAAGAGACAGAGAATTCCTGGAGCTCTGGAGGAGCTGGGGGAGGCAGGCTGTGCCCATCAAGGAGCTGCTGGAGCAGCACCCAGGGCTGGGGTGCTCTCCTCGACTGCACAGGGGCCAGAGCAAAACCTCAAACCTGCAGCTCCAGGGCAGCTGCTGCTGCCTCGGGGCCGTGGCCAGGCAGCCAGGGTGGCGGTGGGTGAGGCAATGAGCTGCCAGGTGCTGTGCCTTGCAGGAGGGGACAATCAGGACAATCCCTAGCCCACCCCAGCAGCGGCGCTGGCTGCTGGCACCTGATCCAGGGAGGACTCTCCTCTGGAGCAGAGCTGCTCACAGATAGGCACACTAATCACGATAGCAGCCCAGCTGACTGCAGCAAATCTGGTTTTTCCACCTCTTAACATCTGTGGCATCACTCTGGATCAGGCACAGGTTCCCTCTCGGGCACGCCTGGGCTCAGAGCACAGCGTGTCAGGGCTCCTCTGCCTTCTGCTGATCCTTCCCTCATCCTGCTGCATATTTGTTTGTCATTAGCACAAATGGTGATGGGTGTCTGTACGGTTGGAACAACCTTTCCTCTAACAGCATCATCTCAGTCTTTTTTCTCTCTAAGCTGCAGTTCACTACAAGGGCTGCGACAGCTTTCATGTTTAACAGAATCTTTAGTCTGGCAATCATGATTAACTCGTCTCTACAGAGAAGTGCTATTTTAATAAGACCAAGTGAAGAGTTCTAAGAAAATCTTTGCCTTTCTTTTCTATTTTTTTTTTTTAGAAGACTTAGACATCTAAGAATTAAGACTCTGTAACTAAAGTTTAGATACAGCATAGCCAATTCTTCTGTTGGCCCCTTGAAATATTCTGGAAGGTTTCCAGCAGACCCAATTATTTCAAATAAGCTTCAGAAGTTACATTAAGGGCAGCGTAACAGAATCTGTGAATGTATTCAGTCTGTGCCTCGCCTTCTTCTGACCTCCGATTTATTTCTAAATAAAATATTTAACATAACTTTTTCTAATTTTCATAGGAGCTTCTGGGGCTCAGGCACTGACATTATTTGACATGTAAATTGTCCCAAAAATTTAATAGCTTCTTTAGGGTCACGGTTATGTTTTGGAGCAATAATGAATTAGGAAACCTTATTCCACCATGCTTAGCCAAAATAAGATCTTGTCCTTTCTTAGGAGGCTCCTAAAAAGCTTCATAAACAACAGCATGCCTTGTACTAGCCTCATTCTCCTGGAAGTGAGGTCGCTGTCCTAAAAAGCCAAACATCCTCCTCAGAGTCTGAGAAAGCAGTGCTAGGAAAGGTAAGAAACGAGATGATCCAAATTCCAGAAACCACCTGGTGTCCCCTAATATCCTTCACAGCAAGGTGAATCACTCCTTGTTACTCAGGAAGATTTGGAAATTAAAACATAACGACGCAGAAGGAAAGCAAATACAAGTCTCCATCTCCCTCCTCCCTCTTCCCTCCCCAGCTCCTTTCTTAGGAGGCTCCTAAAAAGCTTCATAAACAACAGCATGCCTTGTACTAGCCTCATTCTCCTGGAAGTGAGGTCGCTGTCCTAAAAAGCCAAACATCCTCCTCAGAGTCTGAGAAAAGCAGTGCCAGAAAAGGTAAGAAATGAGGTGATCCAAATTCCAGAAACCACCGGGTGTCCCCTAATATCCTTCACAGCAAGGTGAATCACTCCTTGTTACTCAACAGGCACATTTGGAAATTAAATAACGACGCAGAAGGAAAGCAAATACAAGTCTCCATCTCCCTCCTCCCTCTTCCCTCCCCAGCTCCCAGCCCAGTGCTTGGAGGTCTGGCCTGGATTTCAGGATTTAGCCCCAAGTTGGTGCAGAGGGTGAGGTCAGGCTGGGAACAGAACAGGAAAGCACAGCAGGCTCCTGCTGCTCAGGGTCCATCGCACACCACGAGGCCATACAGAAAGATTTGCAATAACCAACACAACTGAAGGAGAAATCTGGGGTTCCTGATAACTGTGTGCCTCCCAAGCCTGGTTTGTGTGGCTGGTTTTATTGGGAACCCTACAGAAACTGAGCTGAGAGCAAAGCAAGGGCTGGGGCATGGCCCTGCTTTTGACACAACTTTAGCCTGCTCCAGAGCTCAGCTCCAGCCAGACCTGACACATCACAAAAATCAATATCCAGCAGAGCTCTCTGATGTTTCCACAAGGTGGGAAGAGTAAAGGAAAGGTAGAAGAGGCTGTAACCAGTGTGAGCCTCGAGGCTGGACTGGTCAGCCAGCTTCCTAAAGGAACTCAGCTCTTCCGTGGTGTAAGGAGATCTCTGCTCCTTGCTCCCCTTGTAAAACTCATTCCTGCACGAGCAGTATAAGATAATCACATTGGAACTGGATCAGTGGAGAAGTGTGAAAAATGTGGCAGCATTCAAGTTCCTGTTTGAGAAGAGGCATTTACCAGTCTTGGGAGAGAGAGAATAAGAAAGTGTATAATTCAACATTTCCTTTTGATCTATAAACTACTTTTTTCTTCTGAGTTAATTTGCTTAAAAAATGCACAAAGAGGGAGGGCAAAGCAGAAAGTAAATGTGCTAAAATGTTTGACAGAAATTCAAATGTTTGTGAAGAAATGCGTTTGTTATTCCACGCACAGAGAGCATCAGTATTTGCTTTGCTTACTTGGGTGCATAAATCTAATGGCAGGAGAATCTGAGCACAGCATTAGGCTGGAGAAAGTCACGGAGCTGATGGCCTTTGTGCTCTGGAGGAAGCAGATCCCCTCCAACAGCACCCCTGCAGGGGCAGGGCGAGGCACTGACACGCTGCTGTGCACTGGGGCAAGCCTGGCTTCTCAAAGATATTGCTTAATCCAGTAAATGACTGCAGGCTGAGCTGATGGAGCCACAGAGTGGGAGCACTGTGCTGTGAATTCCCACACAGAAAACGTGGCCTGGGGAAATGACAAAATGTGGGTAATACCCCAAGTGAAATAGTTAAAGCAACTCTGTTGGAGCAGAAGAAGTTTTAAGAAGGTGACACCAGCTGCATTGGGCTGCCCAGCCCCTTCCCAACGAGAATTTGGTTCAATGGAAACCCCACAAGAGCTCCACTACGAAATGGGGCAGGGTTAAAAACGCTGCTGCTCCCCCGAGCCAGCCTCTGCCTGTGAGTGCCAGCCCAGAGGGCTGGGGACAGCTCCTGGGGCAGCAGGACAGGGTGGGCTCTGCAGCTGGGCTGGGGGACACAGCTGGGGCTGGGGGCTCTGCTGGGGGGCTGGGGGACACAGCTGGGGGACACAGCTGGGGCTGGGGGCTGTGCTGCTGGGCTGGACACTGCAGGCACACTGCTCGTGGCATGGCAAGGGCTGCTGCTGAAGGATGCCCTCCTGCCCTGAGCCGGACACTGCAGACACACTGCTCGTGGCATGGCAAGGGCTGCTGCTGAAGGATGCCTCCTGCCCTGAGCCACAGATGGCAGAAGATCCATTTTATCCTGCCCAGCAGAATTACTATTTACCCCCTGATGCTGCTGCTCGGGGGGAGCAGCCCCCAGCACCCTGCAGGAGCCTCTCCCTCCTTGCAGCCAGGCCAGGGAAGCCCAGAGGATGCTGAGCTCTGTTTGTGGAGGATGATACAAGTCCTTGACCACAGCTGAGCCCGTCCTGGGACTGCACATCTTGCTGGGGGAGAGCTGAAATTCAGCTCTGCAGCACATCCACACAGAGCAGCCGGGCATAAACACAGTGCCCTGGGCCAGGAGAGGCACAAAAGGAATCTCTCCTTAAAAATGTCCTTCCATGCACTGCTCCTGCCCAGATGGACATTGCTGACCCACCCCAAAACCTGAGGTAAGAACCAAGGACAGCCACTGAAGCACCTCAAAACAATCTCCAAGTTCCAGCATCACTTGTGCTTGCACTTTCCTGGAGTTTTCTGTGTGTTTTTTAATTGTTGGGTTTTTTTTTTGTTGTTGCTTTCTTTTTTTTTTTTTTTTTTTTTTTTTGTTTTTTTTTTTTTTTTTTTTTTTTGGTTTGGTTTTTTTTTTTGTTTGTTTGTTTGTTTGTTTAAAAAAAAAATCCAGGTCCTTGCTATTCTGTAATAAATTACAGTGAAACCCTGCATCAGTCAGTTTGGACTCTGGAGTATTTAAAATTTGTATCCTAATTCTGTGATTTAGACCTATTTATATGTAAATTAAAAGAAAAAAAAAGGAAAAGATGACTTCCCTATTATTTCCCTTATGATAAATTAGTCTGAATTAGTGATGAATATAAAGAATTAACTCTTATATTCCTTATGCTTTGGCTCATTTACAAATGTCATAAGAGCCCATTAGACACTTAAGAAAGTATGTCAAGTAAAAATAAAATTCTCTACAGAAAACAAAGTAAAATGTTTAATGATATAATGAAGACTCATTAATGTAATGCTTATTTTAATATTAAAAATTCACAAGAATTGTCATAGCTCTTGTCTTAATCAGATGAGCTTTTGTAATATTTATTTGTGTTGTAATTTCATAAATATTTATACATCCATTTCCAAACTTTACTGGTCTTTGCTGTATTAAATACATTTTAAACTTGTTAATATTTGAGGAGTGTTTTCTCCATGTGTGCCAGGCAGGCATTTGACAGTGCCATGTGATCCTAACCGTGGGCACAAGCCCCTGGGGGGAACCTTGCCATGCCAACCTGCACAGGCTAAAATCTTTTTTTTCCAGGACAGTGTTAAATGTGCAGGGTGGAGAACCAGTGTCCCCCTGTCCCTCTGCCCGTGCTCAGCAGCTGCTGCAAGGAGCTGTCCCAAGCACTTGCACAGAAATCCCAATTTCCAAGGCACAAACCATCTATTTGTGAGACCCTTCTGCTCCTGGGCTCCTGGCTCACGGTGCTGTGCCCTGCTCAGAGAAATGAAGGCTCACAGTGCCACAGCCCACTTTAATTTGTGCCTGAGCTCATCAGCAAACTTAACCCGAGTTAAAGCAGGATGTGAACATGAGAATGTCTTGAAAGACAAAAGCATTCAAGATAGCATTTAGCACTCTGAATTTAATGTGTATGGAAATAAATGTGCTATGGAGCCTCTCAAGTAAAAAAAATAAAATAAATCAAACATTAGCCCAGACTCGTGGAAACCCTTGGAGAGTTCTTTCATTGCAGAAAATTCCCCAGACAAGGAGCTAGCAGCTCTGAAGGAAACGAGCAGCACCCATTTTGGGGGCAGAGTGGCACAATTCACACCCACAGTGCTCTGGGGAACGGGCACAAACCACAAACCTCCTCTGCTCTCCTCAGCCCTGCCTGGACTGGAATGAGAACTGCCATTCAGTTTGTTGGGTGCACACTCCCACTGCAGGGAGGGAAGTTTGGCTTCCAGGAGCTCAGGCCAGCAGTGAGTGACCCTGCCTGGACTGGAATGAGAATTGCCATTCTTTGTTGGGTGCCCACTCCCACTGTGCTCTCTGCTGCAGGGAGGGAAGTTTGGCTTCCAGGAGCTCAGGCCAGCAGTGAGTGCCTGATACCAAACCCTGCAGCCAAAGAAGGAATTCCGTGAAATTCCATGGAATTCCATGGCAGAACCACCCCCAGCTGCTGATGGCACACAGACCACAAAATCCACAAAACTGCCCCTGCTTCTGATCCACCCCTGTGAGCCAAGCACCTAGACATCCTTCAGGAGAGCTTTTCACTTCATCTCCCTTGATTTGCCATCCTCTTTATAATTTGTGCAGTAATATTCATAAACAGTAATTATTTATACATAGTTATGGACCTCTTGAATTTGATTCTCTTCTCACTTAAGCTATAAATATGGAATAAAATTAATATGAATCAGAAAAATGAGGACCCTGAAGACTGAAATATATGTAAAATCACTTACAGTCCTCTAACTTTTTAAAGAGATTTTTTACTTTAATATTCTCCTGGGCTGCAAACACTACAGGGGAAAGTTTACATCCAATCAAGAGCACATTTACTGAAGTGCTTAAAAATGCACGGAAGTAGTTTTGCTAATATTAAGTTTTCTAACTCTCTCTCTCCTGGATTAAAAACAAAGCAAGCCCTTTCATCCCTGACATTTCAGCATTTGGAACACATCAAAATGTTTCTTGTGCTGCGCTGGAGAGGAGTTCTGATTTTGCTGTCCTCCTGTGTTGGAGGCAAAGAGGCTGACACAGAATGTACAAATTGAAGGTACAAATGAACTCCTTTGCATTTCTGGGGGAGAGGGGAGGAAGATGCAGAACTCAAACACAGTTTTCTGTCCCTCTGGGTTGACATCTAAGGCACAAACCTGACCCCTGCTCCCTCTGAACCTCCCTCCGGTGTCTTTTTGAAATGCAAGTTCAAATCTTGCACGTTTGATTGGGCTTGCACAGCAACCAAATAAATAGCTGAGCCATTGAGGTCAGATTGGAGGATTTAACCCCTTCTGGCCTCAAAACTTCAAAATCCAAAGGTGAGTTCTTGAGGTTTAGATTAAAAATGGAAGAAGCACCCAGCAGGCTCAGGGGACACCAGGAGGATTTCAGCAATTTGGTTCAGAGCTTAGGAAATCTCTTCCACCAGAGAAAACCAACCTGAATGACCCTTCCCTGGATGACCCTCCTTCCCAGGCTTTCCAAACCCTCTGACACACAGCCCTGCTCTAGATCAGGGCAGGCTCTCCTGCCCCACACCACCTGGAATTTAACACTCAACTCCCGAGTTTACACATCAGGCATTTCTCCCTCTTGCACTGCACTGAGATGTGCTGAAAGCAGAGCAGGTGAAGGAAGAAGGAAACAAATGGAAAACAATTAGAAATAGGAAATCAAATAGAAAAATAAATAGAAAACAATTCTGAGAATGAGGCTTTGGAGTTTGCACCATAAACCCTGGGCTGCAGCATTTCCCATGGCTCTAATTCACTTGACTTCTCTAATGAATTTGTTCATCCCAAGCAGCATTTCCACACATGCAGTTGCTGTTAATTTTAATCTGCTTTGTTATTATCTTTGCAATTTTATAAATACTAGCTCAACTGAAAAGGACACTCAAAGAGTTGGGTGATTGTTTGTTTTGTTGGTTTTTTTCCTCCTGGAAATGAGTGCTGAGTGATGCTCACCATAAATTAATTTTTCAAGCTTTGTAGAGGTTATGTAAATTTGCAGAATGTTCCTCTGATGTTTAAGCCACACTTTGACAACAGCTTCAAAAACTGGTCAGAGAACTCTTCCTACTAACATCTGCTTGTTGAAATATATGTAATGACATGGTTGTGCAGCACTTCCCATTGATCTCTGGATGCCAGGTGATCACTCAAGCTAAAAAAATGCATGTGCACACAATGGAAAATGGGAATTTAGGTCTTAAAAGCTCTGGAATGAGGGGGGTGGGGAGAAAGTGGTAAATTTCCTTCACCTTCTTTAAATCAGTATTTTAAAAGACCAGTACAGCTACAGTTACAATGGTAACTAAAATGCCTTTGACTCGTTGTTCATTCCCACTGCTCCTCTTGGGAACTATTTTGCCTACCTTATCACAGCCTAGAAAAATAATTTAAATTGGGATCCTCAAAACCCCTCCCAGTTTAGGCTTTTTTTTTTTAAATAAAGTTAAAAGCATCTCAACAGTTTGTGGGGAAATGGGAATCACTGTGGATTGCTTTGAGGTTCAGCTGTTTGAGAAAGCTCTCAATTAAAGCAGAAGGGAAACAGTTTTACAGTGCCTGACATTCAACGTCTGTAATGCTTTTGTCACAAATGATGTCTCTTTTCAGCAACATGGTCTCCTTGCCACCAACATAAGGCTTGGTTTAATTTAAAACACAATTTAAAGTTCTGTACACGGTGGGAACTCTCTCTGTCAAAACACTCTGCTGAGCACAATGGGTGCAGCCTCCTTTCAAGCCTGCTGTGCTGCTTTGGAGAAACACACACGGCCCAGAATCACATTCACAGGGAAGCTGCTGCAGCTGGGCATGTCCAGTTGATAAAGATTCCAGTATGAAGGCAGATGTGCCAATAAATAATAGAATTTCAGTGATCAAAGTAACCTGCCTTATTTGGTAAGCTGGCTAATGTTTACTTCCAAATATATAATTTTAAATTATATTTCTATATAACAATGTAAATAAATATGACTTTTTCTCCAAGAAATTAAAGGAGTTTAGACTCTCAATTTAAAATGCATCAGAAAATACAGTGCAGAAAATATTCTTCCCCCACTAACAACTCCACTTTGTTTTTGAACAGCTCCCTTTTATCATGGAAGCAAAAAACCCAGCACGACTTGTCTAAAAAGCAGCAAAGAGGATTTGGGATTAGTTATCAGGGAGAAAACTTGTGGAAAATACTGCAGGTGACAGAAGTGTGCAGCGAGACATGCCTGGCTTTATCAGTGGTTCAAAGCAAACAGGCTGTATGTGATCCATACATCACAAACCCACTCACACAGGGATGGCACAGCAGAGCACGGCTGCCACCAGCGCTCCTCCACTCCCACAGCCCGCCATCAATTATTCAGGCACTCTCTAAATACATGAATTATGATTTTTTCCCTTTTTTTTTTTTTTAATTTTTATTTTAGATGTGGGTTTGATTGCTGAAAGGTGCCCGTATTCTCGAGGGCAGTAGGTGAGGTTTGCTGGTGGCCCTTGGCCAGAGGAGCCCTCCCTGCCCTCTGCACTGACCCCATTGCAGGGAGCTGCAATACTCCAAATTATGTGTTTTACTCCAAATTATGTGTTTTACTCCAAATTATGTGTTTTACTCCAAATTATGTGTTTTACTCCAAATTATGTGTTATACCAAATTCTTCTCAGGTAGAGTTTGGAGTGATGTCAAGGCTGCGTTTAGTCCAAGCAACCTGAAGCCTTTCCTCCCAAAACAGAGGAAAACACTTAATTTAAACTCCACAGCCCAAGTGAGAAGCAAAACAATTGTGGATTTCTACCTAAACAAATGAGCAACAAATCTGAGAAACCCTTCTGGCAGAACAGAGACTGGACAATATTGCCTTTGGACTCTTTGCCTTTCGGCAATATGGAGAGCCTGAATTTGGAGATATTAAAAAGCACGGGGAAACAGACCCTGTTGATATTGGCCATTCCTGATTGTGTCAACCTTGTGAAGTGGCACTGCCTTGCTGTGGGCAAGTCATGATGTCACTTGTCACATTGTCACCAGCACGGAGCACGAACACACATGGCAGATCCTCAGGGAGGCCAGGAGGAGCTCCTGGAACATGGGACAGATCTCCCCCACCACACTTTGGCTCATTGCAGTGCCTTCATCTTGACTTGACCTGACAGATGGCAATGCTTCCTGGCTGGCTTTTTTAAAGCCTTCTTTCTTCAATATCTATTCTGTCAGTGTTCAAACAACTTTTTGGCATGTTGTGTCCTTGCTTATTTTCAATGAGTTCTTAGGTTAATTATTTATATTATCTTGAAAAGTGATGAGATTTTGAAAGCTGTGTTACACAAAGTCGTTGGAAAAGTCGGTATCAGCACCAGATGTTAACTTTTGCAGAAGGACATGAATACAGATTTAAACAGTAACTGGCAGAGCCCCAAAGTCTGGAAGGGAGCATGTGGATAAGCCCAAGAAAAGGGGTGTCCTGCTCAGACCATCACCTCAACTATTTTCTAATTCCTTTATTTTTCAAAACTGGGTGGAAACTCTTTTTAGTCCATGTCTAGCAGAAGCTCCCTGATGTTGCCCACATCTGGTCAGGTTCGTCCAACTGTCAAGACAGATTCTGCAGTGGTGCTTCAACACTTTATCCGAGCTGAAGCTGGCAGCAGAGGAATGTGAAAATGCAGCATGACGGGAGAGAAAGTGACAAATCTCTTCCAGAATTCAGGGATTCACTCTGAATTTCTGGTAAAGTTTTGGACCGGTTATTTCTCTTGACAAACTGGTGATGAATTTCCTTGGAGCCAGACATTGAGTTTGATTTAGAAACGCTGCCCTTCCGCTCATGAAGCTTTAATTTAGCTGTTGTTATGAAACAGGAATCCAGTAGGGATGGCTAAATAAATCCTGGATTCGTTTATAGAAAATACTGCACGAATAACTACGCTGAGCTACAGCCCTCACTATTCCCCACATAAAAAACTGAAATAAATTAATAATAAAAGAGTGCTTAAAAGGCAAAACTTTAGAACACCACAGAAGTGCAATCTCCTCCAGTCTGAAATACTTCACTAGGTTTTGTATTTGTATGTTGTGTATCTTTGTGTCATTTTCCTGTATCTGAAAATCATCCTCTAAAATGTTCACCTGCACGTTCTGCAGATGAACGTTTTGTAGAGCATCAATCATGTGTCTCCCATCTCCTTTTTCTCTGAAAGTAACTAATTTCTACTGCTTATTTAAACTGGCAGAGCGCCTGCTTTATTATCAGTTAAGAACTTGTGCACAAAAATGACACCAGTTTGCATAATTATCATGAAATAAGACAGGCTTTTTTGGGGGTAACAATCTGGTAACTTCATAATAAATCTGTCTGGAGCAATCGTAATTACACAGTAACTCATCTTAATACATTTGTATTCGCAGCAGATAAGAGTGGTGATAAGAAGTCCCACTATCATCTGTGTTTCACTGAAATGAGAAATTGCACACAAACCCATTATATCCTGCAACATCTAGAGCTTTCCACCCTGTCTTAAAGGCTGACTGCAAGAGCCCAAGGGTTTGTTTATCTAATCTGGAAAACAGCTTGAATTTTGTTTTTATTTTTCCCCCACAACCAGTGATACAAAAACTGCGTCAGAAGCCAAATTTCCAGACTGTGTTCGACGTGTGAACATTCCAAACTGTGAGCACAGGCTCCTTGGCTCAGGCAGCACCACCAGTTGTGCATGTAAATGGGTTAATTGCCTGCTCACCTCTCCCCAAAACAAGCAACTGCTCAGGCACCCAGGGACGTGTGCATGTACACATCTTGTGCATCACCCAAATGAAAGGCTCTTTGTAAACACAGCAATATGTTGACTCTGCTTTTGTAGGGGATGATGATAAGAAAAGGGTCTGAGGAGAAGCTCTTTGTTTGGCAGAGGAGCAAAGCAAAGGCAGGAAGAGCACAAGTAGGGATATATTCCACACAACTGCATAATGAAAGGATGTTCTAAGACTCGCTCCTGTGAATAGAAAGTTGAAAGCAGCTATATAAGCTCACTTCAGTGCTGATAAGAGCACAGAGGATGAGACAGATTTTACCATCTAAGAGACAACAAGGAAGCTGCACAAAGTTGCACGAAGTTGGTTGTTAGGAACCAGACGCAAAAACTTGAGGAAAAACAGCTTAGAGAAGCATCACAACATCTCCTGATATTCCTACAACGTTCTGAAACTGGGGCTCTAAACTATGCTGGATTCTTCCTCTGCTGCTGGATCTGGCTTTGATCAGTCCTTGTGCCACCACAGCCACTCCAGAAACTGTTCTCACTGTGCCTTCCAAACTCTGCTTGTTCTTCACCCCTGGTCTCCCCTCTCATTTACTTCCCAGCTTAATAAATCACACAAAGCAGATGCAGAGAAACCACACGGTCTGTGTCACTGCCTAAAGCAGGAATAAACACACCCAAGACATCCCTGACAGATGTTTGTCTGTGTTGCTTTTAAAAATTTGCAGTGAGCGTAAATCCATAACCTTCAGAACTGCTGTCACTAGAAGGAACATTTTATTCATGTTTGCTTTAAATTCTCCTTGCTAAAATTTGTCTCATACTTCTCACACTATCCACTTCTATTTCTCTAAGTCTCCCCAGTCCTTTTTCACTTATTATTTCACCTCTCTTCTTACCAGCCCCATTTATTCCTCATAAAACAAATCCAAAGTTTTACTTTCAATGACAGAGCTCAGAAAGACACACATCCACCTTCATTCTGCTTTGGATAGTACTTTTCTTTCCTGCTTCTTTCCATGTTTTTTTCCTCCCCTCTTTCATTTTAACCTCCAGGCTGTGGAGGAGAGCACAGAGTACAGATCCTGAGGCTTTCAGTGACTCAGCAGAAAATCCCTGCAGTTCCCAAACCCCTGAGGTCCAGCTGATGATATTCCATGCACAAAGTTATGAAAGGAGAAGGTGCCAAGTATTTAAATAAAGGAAAAGAGTAAGCTAACATTCATATATTCCACAGCAGTTGACAATCTCTTGGGGTTTTTTGGTTTTTTTTTTACAAATATGAAGCACAGAACTGTCAAAGGAGAAGATTCCTGGGCTGGCTCCCTGACCCCTCAGCATGGACTGGGTAGAGCAATTCCTAACTGCCACTGAGGTCAGCCTGAGAAGATCCAGAGGAAGCTCCTGTGCAATGAAATTGGGTGGAAGTTGTGGATGGGGGAATGTAAAGGATACATAAGATTAATTTAATGTTGATGAGGAAATTTAAAATGAGGCGTGGGGAATTAACTCCAGATGCAATCTGAACTTTTATGACATATAACTAATTACACAGGCAATAAAATGAAATTAAATTAATTATTTTCTTTGACTCTTTAGCTCTAGGATTAATGTGTAATGCACAACATTTGGTTGCATTTCCAGAAAGCAAGAATGACTTTTACAAGGCAAAACACCTGAAGTGAATTTGGAGATGCAGAGAATGTTTTTCTCCTCTTCAGACTGGCACGTTGAAGGGACAGAATTGAGATTAGAAATATTTCACTGCCACAAATAAACAAACATGACTGAAGGGAGAACAGGACCAATGATGAATTTCTTTTTTAATATTTCCTCCCCCAAGCTGAATCTCTGCCACTGCATTTCTGGTGACCCACAGGTGCCCTCAGCTCATGGACGAGACCTCTCAGCAACCAAACCACAGGCAGACACAGACTGTGGAAACGCTCCCCAAAGCCTGAACAGCCTTTCCTACCTGAACATTTCCAGTGAGTTACAAACATGCCCTGTTCAAATGATTACCATCAAGTGTCTCCCTGGCTTTCAGAGCTCTGTTCCTTTAGCAGATTCCTCCAGGCCTGACTGCAGAAGATTCACTGCCCAGGGAGTGCCCCACTGCTCCTTTCTCATATTTCCTGACCTTGTGATGTTCTCTGCCTGCTGCCACAATAGAAGTGTATGATCTCCTGATTCCCTTTACTGATCTGCTCTTTAGTGTTTTAGTGGGAGCAGGAGCGAGGTGCCTCAGCCAAAGATTCCTGGTGCACAGGGAGGTTCAGGGCAGGCTCCCCACAGGCTGGCAGCAGCACAGCTGGCACTGCCATCCCCCAGCCAGGGCACACTGCAATTACCAGGCAGTGATTCACATCACCATCTCTGAGGCTTTTGCTCATTTCCATGGTCTGTATCTCAGAAAAAACCTGGGAAAGCCCCTGAAATTCTGTATTCCTCAGCAGAACACAATCCAACCTGTGGATTGTGCCCCTGTGCCAGCGATGGGGAAGACAAAGCACTGAATTCTCTCCACTTAATTGAAGTGTTTGGTCTGATCTGGGCAGGGCTCTTTGGTGTCTGCCACCACCCACGCTGCTCTCAGGGCACAGAGCTGCACTTGCAGGAGCAGTGCCCTCCCTCTGCTCCTGCAGGAGTTAGGAAAGCATCAATAATCTTGACAAGGACTCCCAAGAACCACCCCTGACAGCCCTGTTTGGGAAACACGAAGGTTGTGACAAATTAGTCAAGGGTAGCATCTCCATTTGCTGCCCACCTCCTACTCTGGGGCACCCACATTTCCTCTGCAGCTGCAGAAAGCCATTGTGACTTTCTCCTTTAACTTTGAAATATTCAAATAGTGGCTGGTAATTTTATTTTTCAAAATTTCAGTACATAAGCATTTATCTCAAGGACTGAATGAAATGATTCAGGTAACCTTAGAATGCAGATAGCTCAGCAGTAACTAATTTGCTATCTTTGATACACCAGAGGTGAGCAGATTAAGCAAGCTAGTTTGCTATCTACCAGATAAGAGAGGAATGTATTATCATTTTCTCTGATTAGTATCTTGTGCAGGTAATTATACTTCTCCTTTGCACATAATTAAAGTGAAGGTTGATTTCCATTCATTCTTCACAGTGGTAAAATTATCAAGTTACTTCTCAACTAATTATTTTCTGTAGTATAGCCCTGTTTCAGATCGCTGTCACATTCCATTTAGCAAACACAATAGCTCTGAATAAGACTTATCACAGTCTGGGACTTTTATGCTATTAATTTGTAGGGGAAAAAATCTTTAGATGGATGCTATCCAAGCTGAAAATGAATTTCACTCTGAAACATCCAATTGCTGTGTTGGTTTTTGGGGTTTTGTATATTTTTTTTTCTTCTCATATCTAGCATAGAATCTTTTGTCTTTTTACAATCTCTATCTTTTGGTTGTTTAATTTGTCCTTAACTTGTTCAAGTTCACAACATTTTTCTGGCTAAGATTCAGTGAATGAATTTATGCTAAACTTTTTTTTTTTATGCTTATATCAATTGCAGATGAGCTACACCTTGTTTTAAGGCTCTGAGGATGCTAAATAAGGAGTGATCTGTGTTGCCTGAGATTATTTTTTTGAGATACAGGCAGAAACACCACCATCATTGTGATTTGTGGTCAGTACTCATGCAGAATAAATGGGAAAGAAATCCCAACATTATCAACTCATGCAATTGTTGGTTGAAACCACTTTTTAGAACAACAATTTCTTTTATTTTTTGCTTCCTGCCAGAAGCACTTAAAGGACTCTGATTGAAACTGCTGTCATTTGCAGAAGGAAAATTTAGCTCCTGCTATTATTTTCCATCTTTCCATTTACCATCCTCTTGAAAGAGCCCTAAATTACATGGTCTACCCCAGTCCTGATTCTTAGATTTTATGTCACCCTACCTCGATGGTTTTCCCCTTTCTAACAGTAAGAACAAAACATAATTACTGCTCCCATTTTGCAGGTGCCAAATTTAAAGCTATCCTTCAGCTGCTACCACTTGTGATTTTTCTTCTCCTGTTCATTGTCCTGCTTGGCCATTGTGGTTCTTTGTTGTGTTTCAAAAGCACAAGTTCTTCACATTATTTTTTTCTGCCTAAATGTAGTTCTTCTCTGCCAATTGGATCAATTTGATTTTATTGCAGACCATTCAGAGCTGGATTCTCACCTCTTATCCCAGAGCAACTCCACAGAAAATGATCTTTTTCTTCACTTCCCTTAGCAAAAATTGGAGTAGAAACTTCCTGTTCTTTTACTCCCCTTTATTTCTCTTTTCCTTTCCCAGCACCGAGCTGCAGCATTTGTCTGCACTCTCCTTTATCCCAGTAACAAATCCCCTCCTGCCCTGCCCTGTCCCTTCAGACTCACCTGGGCAATTTGAGATTTTTGAGATTTTCACGTGGCCCTGAGCAGTCCCTGCCCCGTCCTGGCCACTGCCCTGATCTGGCCTTGCAGTGCCAGGAATGATTTTCAATTCTCTGTATTTCACTCCGTGTTAGTTGGATTTATTGTCTCAGAGATCTGACTCCCTTTGCTGCCCTGTCTCCTGGGGCTTTTTGAGTCTTTTCCTCTCCCAGCAGGCAACGTTCCTTGAGCAGTGCTGGGAGTGCAGCCTCTGCAGGAAAATTGGGGTGTTTGCAAACCACAGAGCAAGCCAAGCCACCCTCCCTGTCACCCCCTTAATGAGTGACTCACTGAGGATAAAAATACCAACGTAAAAGCAGGTACAGCCCTCAAGAACCTTCTTCTTCCCCAGTGAATTCAGCACCTGGACATTGCTGGACAGGCTGCATGAACAATTCAAGCAGGTGGTCATTGTGCTTCAGGCACAGTCCCTATTTAAAATAAAAAATAAAATAAAATAAAATAAAATAAAATAATAAAATAAATAAAATATAATAGATAAAATAAATTAAAATGTAATAAATAAATAAAATATATAAAATAAAATAAAATAAAATAATAAAATAAATAAAATATAATAGATAAAATAAATTAAAATGTAATAAATAAATAAGACCAAACTTATAAAATAAATAAAATATAATATATAAAATAAATAAAATATAAAAATAAAATAAAATAGAAAAAATAAAATATATAAAATAAAATAAAATAAAATAAAATAAAATAAAATAAAATAAAATAAAATAAGCAGAGCTCTTCCCCATGGCTGCAGGCACTGCCCCAGCAGAGCACTCGAGCACATCCAGAGCCTGATTGATTTCAGTGGAACTATTATATGCTCAAAGTTCCTCAAGGATTGGAGTGTTTTGATGGATTAAAGCCACAATCCCCTGATTCTGATAAAACTGGCCAGTGCCTGTGAAGTTCCTCAGACAGGCTTTGAGAAGATATGATTGTTCACTGGCACAGGGATTGTGATCACCAGTTTGATCACACAGCTGACATTCAGCTATCCAAAAAGAACTTTTCTGTTCTGGAGGTAATGCCTAGCAGCAAAAAACCCTCCTCCAGTCCTGTTATCCCTTCCCTAGGCTAGCCAAAAGAAGTTCTGACCTCCTCAGACTTAGCAAGTTTATTTTACAGAAATTAAAGACACAGACTCGGTTCCTACTTAGAAAATGATCAATTAAGAACTGCATTTCAAAATATGTTTTTGTACCTGGCATTTTAAATGGCTTTTATTCATGCCTGAGCTAGTCCTTTGTTTGCTTTATCCTTGGGGGTACTGCACATGTGTCTGATTTTGTTCTACAAGAAATAATTGTGAATACAGCAGAGTGAAGTGAGAAAATATATTCTATCATTTTCACACCTGAAAGCAAATGAATGCCATCTTTTTGGTTTTCTTTTTTCTTTTCTTCTTTTAATCTAAAAATAGATTTAAGAGATACCTCTCTCCAAAGAATTCTATCCAGGATATTGAAACTCGGAGTCATTGAAGTTCACAAATGAAAATGCCCCAAGGCCCAGGAGAGCAGAGCTCAGAGGCTGAGCAGCTGCCAGGACAGGAATTTTGGTTCAGGGGTGGGCACGTCCTGGGCACTGGGGCTGTGCCAGGTGCCAAGAGGTCACTGCAGGGACACTGACCCTGCCTTGGGATTGGAGCTTTTCTATTTTCATGTGTTTGTGACCCTGCAGTTCTTTAGTGTGTAACTCTAAACTCCATGCACAGTGTGAGCTGCTGCTGTCCCACTTGGGGCAGACACAACAATTCCTCTCCAGGCCAGGACACCTCACTGCCTCAGGCCTGAGAAATGGAAATAAAAGTGAGTTGGGGGAGCAAACTGGGGGTCAATGACTTCATTAGCTGAGGCTGTAATTGGGAGATTAACCACCAATATGCAAATGGACCAAACTTATAAAACTGTGCAAGCCCATGACCTATCATCCATTTTTGGGTGCAGCCCCTGGGGGCTTTGTCTGCCCTAGATGTACCTGAAGGCCCTTGAATAAATAGAAATGCTTTTTATTCCCTTAATTCTGCCTGGCCTCTGTTTCCAGTCAGCCTGGAGAGGCACCAGCTCCACCAAAGTGCCCTCCCTCACCCCTGCAATGCTCTGAACTCTGCAGAGGGCACAGCACAAACGAGCACTGCAAGAATTCTGCTTCTGCTGTAGAAACTCCTGACAAATTGCATCATCTGCAGGTGTTCAGCCCATTTCCTAACTGCTGCTGGCAGTGATGATTTCACACACACAGGGATGTGCCTGTCTTGTCCCACTCTTCACCAGTGTAATCTGAAAATGGCACCAACCACAGAGCAGTTGCACAGAAATTGTCCTCCAGAAATTGGTACGCTGAGTAAAACAACAGGAAGAAAAAATACTATTTTTTGGTTTAAAAAAAACCCCAAAGTCTTTGTCTGCTTGAAACATTAATCTATATGTGTCAACATTTAATATACTCCATTTAGGTATTTATTTATCCTCTGTTATACAGACACAGGGCAGGAGGAAAATACTGACATTTCTGAAGTGGTTTCTGAGAATTCCAACAACTGGGCATGGAATGAAATCACTCTTATTCATCCTGTAAATTTGCATACTTTCAGGTAGAGGAGCAATTGTTTCCATCAAATAAAGGAAAACAAGGATGAAGAAAACCAAGCAGTGATAATAGCCAGCTCTTTTTCAGAGCTTTTCATCTGCAGATATGAGCCCAGAACTTGGCAGACATAGCCTGTGACTACTTGTGTGGAAAAATCCTAAACCACAGGGCAGATTTCTGCATCAGGATGTTTGCCACTGTTATAAATAGATCTCTAGATCTTCTGGAACTGGAAAATCCAGCAGCTGATGTGGAGCCCTTACTTCTCCTTCCTGAGAACCTCAGGTGGGGCTCTCACCTCCTCCTCCTCCTCCTCACTGTGTTCAATCCAAACCTGCAGCCCCAGGACCCCACTCGGGCTGTGCAGCACTCAGCAGCACCTTGGGACTGTCAATCCTTTGCTTTACAAATCCTGAATTAATTAAAGCTTTAAAAGAATAAAAGATTTTATCACACAAATAAAGCCTGGAGCATCAGCCCTGCCCAGAGCAGCCCTTGAACTGTGCCTAGAAGACCCAGCCACAACCTGAGCTCTCCCCAGCCCCATTCCAACACCAGGTTCACAGCACCTTTAACCACCTACAAATGCTGGAACTGCACATGAACATCCCTCCCTTATGTATTTTCAGTTAATCCAGCAGTTTCAGGATTTGGCACCAAACTTAACCCGGGCACATTTCCTGCCCAAACTCCTGCCCTGGTGCTAAGCCTGTTCTTGCAGTGAATCCTGCAGATTCTGCATGGCAGCAAAGCATCAAAGCCTGCACTGACACTGCTGGGGAACCTTAACATCTGCATCCAGGAGGATGCCACAACAACCCTCAGGAAAAAATGGTATTTCCTCCTAAATCTTAACACCAATCATTTAATTGGCTGAACCTCATTCAAGAGGAATCCTGGAAAAACCAGGGCTTTTATGTTCATCTTCCCTGATGTTATCACTTACACAAACCCATGCAAATTCACCCAAAGCAAACTCATAAATGCTTTTGGGTTGGTGTTTTTTTTGGGTTTTTTTTTCCCTCCAAAATTATCCTGTAATTCATCCTCCATCACTATATCAGGGAATCCAAACCCAAAAACTCCTCTCACCTGACCTGAGACCTCATCCCACACTGCACAGAGTGCGAGAAGTAAACCCAGCTCAGAAATTCCTGTTTTCCAGACCTGACTTAACCCAGTGCTGTTCCTCACCTCCTGGAGCACAGCTTTGGATCCAGCTCCTCCTGTGCCCAGCTCCCAGCACTGGGCCAGCAGGACACAGCTGGCACACGAGGCACAGCCCTGGGCTCACTGCTCATTCCTGCCTTCTGGACAAAACACAAATGCAATAAAAGAAATGTATAAATGTGTAAAACCACCTTTACCCAACTCTGTCTCTAGCCTTTCCCTGGTTATGAGTTATTTGTACCGATGCTGAGCCCAAGCTCCCAGCCCCTGCAGACACAGGGCCCACCCTGGAACTGGAGCCCACACAGAACAGATTTGATAATTTAATGTCTGCATCTCCTCCAAAGCACTAACCCCAGCCTTCACTAAATACTTAATCACAGCAAGAACTTCCACGGAACCAGCACCTGTTATAAATCCCTGCCAATGCTGCGCTCATCCCACTCCCCTCTGCTGTGCAGACTGCAGTGACAAGCTAAATATACAAACCTGAGTTCCCACTCTCAGGCTGGCACCTCGCTCCGACTGCAGGCTGGGTGGGGTGAGGTACCTGCAGCAGAATTACTCATTTCCCACCCTTCCCTGACACACAGCTCTGCCCAGACCCCCAGGCTTTGCAGAGACACCACTTCTGTTCCAGGCACGGCGCTGCCTGTGTGTGTGTCAGTTCAGGCATGAGCACTCATGGATATATAAAAATACACTGAATTTCCCTCCTGGTTTTTCCCTGTTCCTTTGTCACTGCATGGCCACACCCATAAGAAAGGTTGTGTGGGTCAAGCAGACTGAGATGTGGGATCAAACACTGATCTCCAGCTGTTTCTGTGGACACAGCAGTGTGAGGAGGGGTTGAATGCTGCTGTAATTTGTTTTACAGCAGTGGCACTGCTCTGGCAGCAAGGAGCAGCTGTGACTTGGGCTGCTCCTCTGCCAGGGCCTGGAGGTGCCTCAAGTTGTGCTGCTTCTCTTGGTGGGGACAGGGACTGCTCCAGTTTTGTAATGGAAGATCCCTTGCCTTTCCCACTGAAAGGAAAAGCAGGAGAACCAGTGTCTCTCATTATCTCCAGGTAATTTTTCATCCTAAGCAGGTAAACACAGAGGTGATGGATCAATCCTCCTTGTCACCCTGTGCCACCTTCACGTTTTCTGCTCCCCTGTGATACAAGAGTTTTATGGACAAGAGTTATGGGGACAAAGCTGTGAGTGCCCATCCATTCCTTGGCATAACAGCTCAGCTAGATCCCAAAGTTATAGCCCTCTTCTGTGCTCATGAATACATTAACTATTGCTCCTGTTGAACTCTGAGGGCTGCTGCTCGTTACTCTGATGGAGGATCTATTACCCATTATAGATGAGGCATTTTTTAAATAATCTTGCATCTTGTATATAATACAAGGCATATAAACCTAATGCTAAACACAGAATACCAAATAATCAATGGAACACTCTCACCGAACTGCTCTGCAAACAGTTTATCCACCAGATCAAATAAAAACTATTAATTGAGCAAGTTTGAACAAACACATCCATAACAGTCTTGATCTCCTCAGACAATCTGCAAACAGTTTAAATGAGCTCAGTCACACTAGTTCCTCTTCACAAAACCTTCCTCTTTGAACCTGCCTGCTGACAGATCCCTCCACCTGTAGCTGAAGGCACCCAGGGGGTGTGGGAATGGCAGAGAACGAGATGGAGCCCAGGCAGCTTGTGGGGCCTCTGCCCTGGAATTTTCTGCGACTTATTTGCTGTCATTGCCTACCTACAAGAAGAAGAGCAAGAGTGGAAGCAAACCCATGAAAATCACTAAACCACAAATCACCAGCAAGCACTAAACCACAGATCACCAGCAAGCCCATGGACTCAGTGGCCCACCAAGCACAATCAGACCATTTTTGCAATTCCTCCTATCAATATCAATATCAATATCAATATCAATATCAATATCAATATCAATATCAATATCAATATCAATATCAATATCAATATCAATATCAATATCAATATCGCTTTGTCATTCCTCCTCTCAATATCAATATCAGTATCAGTATCAATATCAATATCAGTATCAATATCAATTTGGAGCTAATGGTTTTTCTTTGGAGTAAACTGTCGGGTCACTCCCCACACCAGCAGCCAAAGTCTTGTAGAAAACAGGAGCATTTTCCAGCACCCACCCAGCTGCACTCACCAAGTGAGTAAGAAAGGAATCAGCCAAAATATCACACTGCTGCTGTGCCTGTGCAGGGCCAGGGGCATTTCTGCTCTGTCTCAGCCTCAGAAATGCGAATGCTGAGCCTAACAGTGTAACACAGTGTACACAGAACAGCAGCACTGGAATCAGTATCAATCTGGAGCTAATGGTTTTTCTTTGGAGTAAACTGTCGGGTCACTCCCCACACCAGCAGCCAAAGTCTTGTAGAAAACAGGAGCATTTTCCAGCACCCACCCAGCTGCACTCACCAAGTGAGTAAGAGAGCAATCAGCCAAAATATCACACTGCTGCTGTGTCTGTGCAGGGCCAGGGGCATTTCTGCTCTGTCTCAGCCTCAGAAATGCGAATGCTGAGCCTAACAGTGTAACACAGTGTACACAGAACAGCAGCACTGGAAATACAGTGTACAAAGAACACTGGAAATGCAGTGTACACAGAACAGCAGAGAATGCTGAGCCTAACAGTGTAACACAACACTGGGAATACAGTGTACACAGAGCACTGGGAATACAGTGTACACAGAATAGCATTGAAAATGCAGTGTACACAGAACAACAGCACTGGAAATGCAGTGTACACAGAACACTGGAAATGCAGTGTACACAGAGCACTGGAAATGCAGTGCACACAGAACAAGAGCACTGGAAATGCAGTGTACACAGTACAAACCTGACACAGCATTGCTGTCAAGCAGCTCAGGTTAGGCATGACTGTCAAATGATCAGATGAAAGCAGAGTTCTTTTTTTTTTATTACCATAAACATTAATTATTATTGCCATGTTTTGCAAGCAATCACATCCTTCCTGTAGCAAAATAGGTTTGCACTTCTTATTTCAAGAGGCAGGGCTTCTGCTGTAACTTCACTAGTTTGAGGACACTGGGAAGGGAGTTTGTGAAATATCTCTGGGTTCTGTGTCATTTCAGAAATTAATTAACCACTTGATCTCTTAAAGCTTCTGAAAGCTGCTGGAGAGCTCCCTAACTTGTCAGGATTCACATGCTAAACACACAAGAGTAAAGTTGAACAGCATGCAGAAATCAGGGCTCGGTGCTGAGAGCTGTTAGAGCAGGTGAGTCAATGGCAGATATCTCAGTAATTCATTCAGACTAGCTCTGAAAAACATTTTTAAAGATTAAAAGGGCTGGGAGAGTTTTAAATTAAACTTGTGTACAGCACTGAAGGATGCAAAGCACATCTTATTCAGGAGATCTATCACCCATGGAATCAGCATTCAACTCACACGTCACCAGAGTGAAACACTGCAGTTTGCTGTCTCCAGCTCTAACTTATTTTCAAAATATTCAGCTTTTTTACTTTTTCTTACAATTTTTACCTTTGTGGAGGATTGGCTAATAAATGAACAGCTCAGGTAGAATGATGTGAAGCAGATGAGGAAAGTAGGAAATTAATTTGGTAAGCAAAGAAAACCTTAAAATCAAGGTAAGGCAAAGAAATAAAAAAAGAAAAAAATTATAATGATAAAAAAGAGTTAAAAGAAGACCAGCATATTCCTGAGGGCTATAATTGGCTGAATGTTTTTGAACAAAAAATACTTTTGTAACAGAAGATTTTCTTTCACAGAAAGCAACAACTTTGGCAAAACAAATTGTAAAACTGAAAACATGATTTACAGAAAATGGAGCTTTCCATGTTTTCTGTGAATGGCTTGCATCTCTTGGTAGATGGAAAGCAGTAAATAAGCTGAGGCTATGCTTTTCCTTATTTTTGAATTTCTTGCAGTTTGCTGTCTAAAAAAAGCAAGTATGAGAAAGCAGAAGGAAAAAGTTTTGTACTTGCACACGGCATTCCAGCAGATAGAAAAAGAGTAATAAAAAATGAGAGAAGTTTTCCCCCTTCCCTCAACCTTCCCCTCTCCTTTTTAATTCTCACAGATGAAAAAAGTTAGCTCTCCAGAAAAATTTCAGCGATGGTCTTTCTGCAAACCCCCAGGGGAGAATTCTCATTGCTGCTCAGCTCTGCTGAGAGTTCTTCCCGTCCCTGGAGATAAGCATACCTTGTGCCTGCCACGCTGCCTTACAGATCCTTTAGTATGACAGATGCTTAAGTCAGTGATTTTATAGCCCCATTTACTTCATTGGCATTTTCAAGTACTGAACTCCAGGGCCAAACATCAATTTTCACTTATTTATCAATAATTGAGATTACACACAGGAGGCTTTTCCCTGAGCCTCCCTCCCAGGCGTGCAGGAGGGAGCTGAGCCTCCTGTGCTGCCCCTCCCAGCCCCCAGCTTTGCTCCAGGAGCAGGTTTGCTCTGAAGAAGAGAAAACGAGGGGCAGAGAAGGCAGTGAGGTTCTGTGATGTGCTGCTCCCACGCAGGCAGCTGTGCTGGACTGTCATCCAGAGCTTTCCAAAGCTGGCTGCTGCTGCTCTAAGGATGAAGCACTCACAGAGGCTTCAGATGGGAGAAGTGCCATGGTTCAAACAGCAACAGGTCCCTCTGTGCTCCTGCAAGACCCTGGGATTTCTCAGCTGGCCAGATGCCTGCACCTACTCCAGGATGTTCAAGGCTTTCAACAGTCAGCTTCTCCTGCCCCCTGTACCCTGCCCAAGTGTCCATCTGTCTGTCCTTGAGGTCCCTTCCGAGGTGTCACGAGCCCAAACCCCATCAGAGCAGCTGGGTGGCCTGCAGGGGTTGGTGATTTTCATTCCCTTTTTGGTGTTGGTGTATTCAGCAGGAGACAGGAGCAACAGCAGGTGCCCTCACAGCCCGTGGGTGTGTGAGTGTGTGGCACTCTGCTGAGCCAGGGCACTGCTCCTGAGCCCCAGCAGGACTCAGTGGGCAGGAGCAGTGACCAGGTGCAGAGCTGCTCGCCAGGAGCACAGAGCAGGCTCACAGCTGCCTGCCCATCACTGTGGGAATGCAGAAATTCCCTGCCCCATCACTGTGGGAATGTACAAATTCCCTTCCCCATCACTGTGGGAATGCAGAAATTCCCTGCCCCATCACTGTGGGAATGTACAAATTCCCTGCCCCATCACTGTGGGAATGCAGAAATTCCCTGCCCCATCACTGTGGGAATGCACAAATTCCCTGCCCCATCATTGTGGGAATGCACAAATTCCCTGCAACTCACGGCCCCATCACTGCAGTCTCTGCCCTTCCTACTAATTTTCCAGGCATTAGGATCTGTTTCTTTGTGTACAAGTAGAGCAAAGAGAACATGTATGATCATATAGTACCTGAGCTGGACATCCCTCAAAAAATGGAAATCATCTACGAGCAGTCATCAGCAACAAAGCAGGTGTCAGAGCAGTTCAAGCAGGGAAAGCAGGAAATTAAAGAGGGAATTTCAAGGCACTGCACACCAGAAAGCTTGTCACCCCTTCCAGGAGAGAGGAATGTGGGGAAGCCAGCAGAGACCGGGGCCTGGCACAGATCTGGCAGCCTCGTGTGCCACTTGCACTGTTCCTACATCTGGATGAGGCACAGAACCTGTTTTATGAGCACATCATGGTAATGATAATACTTTGCACTTCAAAAGCATCTTCTCTTACACAGTCTGAAAGATTAACGCCTGAGACTTCACAAACCCATGCTAGTTAGCATTTAACTGATCACAGGCTTTACACTGACACACACGTCTTTATTTCTGAGAAATAATTTCACTGAAAGCTGCAGTAATTGCCAGGAAAAGGGAGTTGTAATCATCAGGGGCCAAATCCTCGCTGCTGGCTCCACACTGGTTCAGAGAGCATCAGGACATCAGGATTTGGTCCAGCTCATTTACCAGTAATTTTTCCTTTCTCTTATATCCTCACACACCACGATGGTTTTTTACTAATTCCCTCACTATTGATTTGATATCATTATTTCTCTTTCTTCCTCTTGCAGTAGTCACTGTGCCTGAGAAGACAAAAGTGAGATCAGTGCTCGAGTTGCTCTCCTTGGCTGCTGAATTTCCCTTTTAAGCTGCAAGCATTCAGAAATCTATGGCATATCTGTCGAGCAGAAAGCACAGCATGCAAATCGATAGACATGCCTGGGCTGCTGAGGGAGAAACTCCTGACAACCTCAAAATAGAGCCTGAGAGCATGGCTGGGTGCACGGAGATTCCCTGCTCCCCCCATGACCACATGTTCTTGTTACCCTTGCTCTGGCTCCTGCTCCTGCTCCACTCAGCCAGGCTGGCTACGAACCACAGGCAGCTCTTCATTCTCACATCTGAGCTATTTCCATCACTCCTGATCTGCAGGAGGATGGGCTTTTGCTCCTAAGTGTTCAGGTCCTCTGAGACACCCAAGCCCATTTGAAATGTGTACAGAAAATACAGAGGACAGAGGGGAGGGTGGTGCTGTCTGCAGGGACCCGCCAGCCTAACCCTGCTAAAACGTGTCCATCACCAACACAACCTCTCTCTGAAAGCTGAGGCAGGTGTTTCCTCCCATTTCCCTGCTCTTACAAATGGTAGCCCCATTCTGTCCTGCTCACTCAGGCTCAGCTCCCAGGGAGATCCCTCTCCCTCTCTCAAGTTTAGAAATGTTCTCTCTGTGGGTAGGACAGAATGTCTGTGCTGGCTGAGGGTGACAGGCCTCATTTTCCCATTCTAGCATCAGAAAGCCACTGATTAAAGCCAAGGAACTCAAAAGGTAATCTGAGTGCCAAAACACATGCTGTGGGTGAGTACAGACTCTTCCTGAGCTGGTTGGATCCGAGAGCAATAAAACCACCTGTGCATCCCACAGGAGCCTTGAAACAACCCACAGAGATCACCTGCTTGGAAACCACGGGAGTACTGTGGGAAAAATGCATTTATCTAAAGAAAGAAATACAATGGTAAAAGTTCAGGATGTGCTCAACACGCCCTTGAATCTGAAGGAATTCTCAGAATATTTCCATGGTGTTTTACCAGGAACTGTGATGGCAGTACTGAGCAGGAGCCACACAAGCTGCTGCCCTGAGAGGGAGAGCAGGGAGGTGTAGGAATATGAAAAGGTAAAAGACTTTAGAAAGTGCAAAAAGGCTTCAGAAAGTAGACACAAAGCTAAGAAAGGCTGGGAAATTTCTAAACCTTCTCATGAGAAACTAGGAAGTTAAAAACCAAGTGAATACATTTATGTTTATCATAAGGAACGAGAAAAAACAAGAACATATTCAAGATGTGAGAAGTTCTAGATATCTGCTTTGCAAAAACAGGAAAAGTTTCAATCTTAAATAATGAATTATTGTGTATTGTTTGAGGTTTACATAAGTCCTTTTGTTAATGTTAAACCGTATTCAAGATGTGAGAAGTTCTAGATATATGCTTTGCAAAAACAGGAAAAGTTTCAATCTTAAATAATGAATTATTGTGTATTGTTTGAGGTTTACATAAGTCCTTTTGTTAATGTTAAACCCACGTAGGTCCCTTTCTTATTAGTTAGAGTATAATGACTTTACACCTTTTCTTGCATGCTATTGGTTCAAAGAATATATAGAAAAAAGCTTTGCATAAGCTGCCATCTTGTCTCCGATCTGGATTTGCATGGGTGTTGTTATTTTCCTGTGTCTGTTGTGTTTTGCTTGTGTGATACAGGCAGATAATAAATCCTAAGTCTGCAGCCAGTCAGGTCCCACCCCGTTTGTGAGACACTGATGTGGCAAAGTGGTGCCACCCCTGCCTGGCACAGCCACACCACCACAGGCTGCACTTTGGGAAGGGGCCATTAATGTCCCTTGAAAACCCTGCAGTGGCAACTCAGCCTCTCTGAGAGATGAATGCCGTGGTGAAAGCACTAATGAGAGAGCTAATTGATTCAGCAGGTCAGAGCAGTAATGAAGAATCATGTGGATGCCTGAATCAGATCGTCTGACACCTGCAGAGTACGAGTGTGCCTCGTCCAAAGCAGTGGGCCTGCTGTTAGCCTGTTAATAATTTCATTGTTCATTTCTAGCTCCTTAATCTGTTTGTTTCACCCAACTTCGTGTGTTTGATGACACGGAGAAGCACACAAACAAACATCCCTCTCACTGGCATTTCACAACAGCCACCTCTCTCAATTAATGCAGTTTCATGCAATGAACTGAGTAATTTGGTATCTGATAGATCTTAACCATTATTCTTTTCCAAGCTGGAAATGGGGCACACTCAGGGGACTGTTGCAGATTTAGGTGTTGTCATTTTATATACTACTTTGTACATTGGCTTTTGAAGTACTGGATGTTTCAGTTTTGCCAGGAATTTGTTCACTTTCCTTGGTGTTACCACCAGTTTTCCTCGGTGACCAAAAAGGACAGAATTAAAATTCTGTCTGGCCAACTGCAACCTCTAATTGTTGGCAGAAAGCCTGCATGGGAATGAAGCCGACCTGGTGAGTAAGAAATTGAGTGTTTGCATCTTTCTGCTGTTTCAAGGGTGGGTTTATGAAAGCACAAAAAACCATCCAAGTTTCCATCATGGGATCAAGAGCTAAGTCAGGTAGCTCTGTGTCAGGAATTCACCTGCTATGAGGCACTGTGGCACAGTGCTGCACATTTTATTAACAAATAACCCTGCAGCATTTCACAACCCAGCTTCAGGACACCAAAGTATCGATATCTTGAGAGCCACTGCAGAGAAAGAGGCACAATTGAGAACTGCCCATTGTGTGAAGCATGCACTTATCCTTGGGAAGGAAGCAAACATTCTTGCCTCTCAAATTAGGTACATCAAAAAGCACAGCATAAAGTACTGACCCTGGAAGGTCCCTGGTACTTTGGGCTTCCTGAGTTGTTTCCACTGGGACACAGAGCCACTTGTGGGAGCCAGATACGTACTCAGAACTAGTCAGTCCTACAGCAAAACTACAGACAAAATTCTCCTCCTGCAAATCCAACTGAAAGAAAAAAGATCCCAAGAATAATCAAGAGTTTCTTGTTCAGAAACCCAAGCTGTTTCAGCATTCAGGTCCCATGTCAAAAGAAACTGTTCTCAGCTTATTTGGGGGGCAATACTTGTACTTGCTGCTCTAGGAATCAAACACACTTCTCTTTCACCCACCTTCCTGCTCCTGCATCTGCAGAGAGACACAGAGAAATCTCCAAGTTTTTCTGCAAGTCAAACCTCTCTGTGTTTGATGTTTTGAGCAACAAGGCCACCTTCTTCAGCTATATTAAAATTAAACTCTGCTGTTTAATATGAAAGAACAGCACCTGGTAAACCAAGCTGCTTCACTGAAATGACAATGAAATAAACGTGTTTACAATGAAATAAATGTGTTTACAATGAAATAAATGTATTTACAATGAAATAAATGTGTTTAAGTCCTCAACATCCAACATGTCAACAGAGAGAAAAACTCCATGGTGAAAAAACAGGTCCCTCTTGGAGCAACTGAGGCTTTATTAGTGCCACTTTACTAGTGACATTTAAATCATTGTAAAGACCCAAATCAGACTTTCAAGCCACTTATCTCTAACCCTACTCATGGTACCAGCACCAGAACATTATTTCATTCCAAGCCTCAGATATATAAATATATCTGTGTCTGTTTACCACCCCCATGGAAATTAAATGAGCCAAATTCCATTTGTCTTTCCTCTGGGGGGCCAGGAGCATTCTCTGGCTGTTCCACTGCCAGCTCACAGCCCGTGGTGCCAGCCCACCCTGCCCCTGGGTGCTGTGTTCTGAGCTGCCCAGGGTGTGCCCAGCACAGCCCCTGAGCTGTTTGGTGTCACCAGGACCAGGTGACAAGGACATGGACCCACCCTGCTTCAGCCAGCACTGCCAAAAGGAACGTTTGTCAGCCTTCAGAGACAAACCCAGCCCGAGTGCTGCTTGCTGCCACTCTGAAGGTGTTCTCACTGAGAGCAGACTGCCAATACCCCATTTACTGCTCGGCTCACAAAGGTGGGGGCTGTTTGTTTGCTTTAGTGACAAACCACGCTCCCACTGCCACACTACGAGACAGCACTTCCCTGGGTGCCAGCCAGAGGAGCTGAGATCCCCCCTGCAGCTTCAGAGGCTCCCTTGCATTTGCTGTGTGTCAAACCCTGGCTGATGGCACGCTGCAGTGCCATCCCTCCTGTCCCCAGCCCTGTCACTGCTTTGCTCCCTGCCCTCTCCTGTGTCTCCTTTATTAGCCTGGCTGTGCTGTCACTTATCTGAGCCTGGCCTTTCCCACACAGCTGCCCACTGCCATTTGCAGCTCCCAGTCCCTGTTCCTGTGCTTGGAGGGAATCACACTCAAATGCTGAACATTTTGCTGTAGCAAGGTATTCTCTGCAGGGATACTTACAGCTTCTGCTCTTAGTGCCTTCCAGAAATGTTTCTTTAATAACACACATAAATATTAAAGGAAGAGAAGGAAAATTGGGAGGAAGAGAAGGAGGGTTTTGTTATTTTTTTCTGACCCAATTTCCATCCTTCACTTCAATTAGGTTCTCAGAGACAGATGAACTTCTGCATCCTTTTTCCCTCCGATACCTTCTGCACAACTCCATATGGATCTTCAAAAATCCTGTCTTGCTCAACCTTCCCTCCCTGCTCTCTGTCTGCATGAGTGCCCTATTTCTATTCCTTATTTCTTGGTAATTGTATTCAAACACTCTCTTTGTTCTTTGTTTGCTAACCTGCATTTTTTTTTCCTCTAGTCAGCTTATCTCTTTTTTAGTCCTTTTGATTAAAGTTCTCAATTCATTTAGTATCTTTCTGTTTCTCCCCAGTCCTTCTAAAGTGAAACTACAAAGCGCTGCAGGGAATGCTTGTATTTACCTCCCAATTCTCTTAGCCAGCCTTTCAGGCTGCCTTGAGACCTGCATTCTACCACATCTTCAAAACTTTCCAAACCTTCACTGAGCCATTTCGCTCTTGCCATTCTCCAGCCACAGCAGCAAGCTCACCTTCTGCTCTCATCACAGCCTTTAGAGCTGGGATTTGCAGCTGCAGTCCTTCCCTGATGACCACACAAACCCACTCAGTTTGGAGCGAGGGTCTCTGCTCTGGCAGCAGAGCTGGGGCAGGGCTGGGGAGGTGACAGCCTGCTCCACTGTGCCCTTTGCAGGGCACACACTGAGCCAGTTTGCCATCCAACCTCTGTCTGAGGCAGGAGGGAACTGCATGAGTGTTCAGCTGGAATCCTCCTTGGGTTTCTCTTGTGTTTTTAAACAAAACCCAGGGAAACAGCAAAGAGGTGTGCATCACAGCTTGGCTTAATTTGGGCTTTCATTGTTATTGGGAAATATCATTTTTCTCTCTTCCAAGGCAACATCCTGTTTTGCAGCCTAGATGTGCTCCTACTCACCACATCAATACCAGTGAGTTCATCTTTCCATTTTCACCCAAGTTGCTTAGTAACAGAAGATGAGGGGAAAGCGTGGCCAGACTGCATTGCAATGTCTTATCTTCAGGTTCATTGGAAAAGATGGACTAATGGACCACCAATGTGAAAATGCTGTTCACATTTGAATCACTGGATCCATCTGATATTCCTCAAGGAGCTTTTAGAGGAGTATTTTTGTCATATTTCTTTTCAACACATATATTTTTATGTGCGTGCCCTTTGACTATGCCACATCTAAGAAATAATAAAGCATTCTCTTATTTTATTTTCTTCACAAGGCACTCTGGCTGCTTTGGTGAATACACAGGATGAGAGTTTCTGTATTTTGGGCAGACACACTTTGAATCATTTTATAGCATCATTTTGAAAGTGAACTTACAGTCCATTAAAAGGACAGGCAATCTCAAGGCTTCTTAATAGTGTGAAGCTGAGCTTAATAAAGATACAGTCTCATGGATGAATTCCTGCACTGCTATGATCCTGAGAATGATCTCCACTCCCCCAGTGACTCTATTACATCGTTCTAAAGCAGTTCTGCATTAAGCAACTGTG
Organism: Passer montanus; assembly: GCF_014805655.1. Classification (NCBI taxonomy): domain Eukaryota; kingdom Metazoa; phylum Chordata; class Aves; order Passeriformes; family Passeridae; genus Passer; species Passer montanus. The sequence continues at coordinate 1,225,931 of NW_024369818.1, forward strand.
CAGGTGGGATTTTCCAGTCTTCAGCTCTGGTCTAACTCTACAGCTCCTGAAGGCAAACAGCAAAAGTACAGTGCTCCCAAAATCCACAACAAGATTTTTACTTATGCTTCAATAAATTTGCCTGTTAAAAACCCCCCAAAACTAACCAAACCCGAAACTATACACACACACACAAATAAAATTTCAAACAAAACCCAACAAATAAGGAAAGGTCACGAGAAATCATTCCTGATCACAGGTCTTCAGATCTGATTTAAGATAGAGTCAGCTCAGCAAGAGCAATCAAAGATAAATTTTATGTCCATGTCCTTCCCTTTGATCTTGCTCTAAGGAAAGAATTTCTCCTCTAATTTCTGTCTTTACATGAATTTATTCCCTACAGAAACAGCTCTTTTTCTAGAGTTCTGGCTCTCTGCATCCAAAGCCAACAGCAGCAGCCACCAGAGCCACAAGCCTATGTAGGAGTTCCTTCTTTTAATCCTGCCAGGTCCAGGGAAAAGAGGGAATAAAGCCCGGGAGTGTTGTGCTGGTTTTGACTGCAATAAAGTTAATTTCTGCAGAGCAGCCACTATGGGGCTGTGCTGGGGTTTGTGCTGGGCCCTGCTGGGAGCTCAGGGATGGCTCTGCTGGCCTGGGCAGGAGTCATCATTCACCAAGTGACTGCTGCACAGGATGGAGCCATGGAGGGAAAGCAGCCACAGGGAAAGGAGATGCAGGGAAAAACAGCTGCACATAAAGGAGATGCAGGAAAAGGAGATGCAGGTAGGTGATTTGAAATTAAAGAAGCTGCAGGAAAAGGAGATGCAGGTAAAGGAAATGCAGGTAAAGGAGATGCAGGAAAAGGAGATGCAGGTACAGGAGCTGCAGGTAAAGAATATGCAGGTAAGGCAGGTCCGGGTAAAGGAGCTGCAGGGAAAGTGATGCAGGTAAAGAAGCTGCAGGTACAGCAGCTGCAGATACAGCAGATGCAGGTACAACAGATGCAGGTACAGGAGATGCAGGTATAGCAGATACAGGTAGAGCAGCTGCAGGTACAGCAGCTGCAGGTACAGCAGATGCAGGTACAGCAGATGCAGGTATAGCAGATACAGGTACAGCAGCTGCAGTCTGGGGCTCCTTGTGTGCCTTCAGGGGTGGCAGTAAAAGGCTCAGCCCACACTGGGAGCTGCACACTGGTGCTGCTCTGCAATATTTCTGTGTGAACAATGCTCTGCTGGCTCCTCCTGATCCTTAGCTTGTTGTGGAAAGCTTCTCCTGCTTGCACAGGTGAAATGGGTGTTGGGAATAAATACTGAATATATGCTTGAATGTGTGAGATATGTACCTGGTACAGCTTTTCATTTATCTGTTAACAGTGAGTAATAAGCAGTACTTTTAGAAGATGAGTGCTGGGTTCAGTCTTGGATATATTTTTGTTTTGAAAAGCAGAAATATGTCTGTATATCATTACAGAATACTCGAGGTCTGTGGGAGCCTGCCTCTTGATCATTAGTTTGTTCTTTATTTCTGTGTCTGAATCTTAAGAGAAAATCTGTTGCTGCTCCACAGCACTACTTATTCAACGTCCTCAAATCCCCAAGGCAAAGAGTTTGGTTAGACACAAGCTGGCAGAGTACAGATCATAATTATACTGAAAGGGAACCTTTTTAAAATTCAAGATTAAAAAAAAAAAAAAAGGTGATTTGAAATACACAGTTTGACTAAGAACTTAGAAATGGATGGTCAGGATCCTACAGGAATATCTTTAAATACTTAAGGGTGCATTATGCAAGCCCTTGAATTATGCATTTATCATTGCTCCCAACCTCAGCATTGTAGCCGAAAATAAGCATGATAACAAATTACTCCTATAAATCTTAGCAAACAGTTGGTACTTCTGTTGCCTGTTTACCTCTGGAGTTTTCTAAAATTCTTTAGAAACGATGGCCTCTGTGTTAAGAGTGATAATTGTTTTATCTGTGTTGAGAATACAGGAGTGGTTTTATTTGATAAATGCATCCAAATTTGGCCCTGTGAAGAATTGTTCTGATCTACCACTGAAACTTAGTCATACCTAAAATCAAACACCCTTCAGTGCACAGCATCACTACAGACAGAACAGGAACAGAACATACTGAAAATAGGTGAAAATAAAAGGAACAAAGGTATTAATGCGACACAAAAATAGCTTCAGCCTGTACTTTCTGCTTCACCAAAGAGTCTCAAAGATCTGAAATGTCTAAACAGCCACCCTGAGAACAGGAAGCTGCCCGAGGGAAGGCAGCACTGTGGCCCAGGCTGTGAGAGGAGCAGCTCCTGTGCTGGAGGCAGCTCTGCCTCTTCCTCCTCCCCATCAGCACCCAGGCTCTCAGCCCTGCACTGCAGGTTCCTCGACACATCCACCAGAGTAATAAAAAGAACTAGACCATGTCCCAAAGGAGTGGAATGAAAGAGAAAGAAATAAAATTCTATGGCAAATACTTTCAGCTTTTCTGTGTTTTTCCCCCAATCTTCTCATTTTTAACAAGGGAGGTTCCCTTCTTGGTTTGTGTGCTTTGTAAATAGCAGCAGCCATTATTTATTCAACATATTTGCCTTTTGTAAGGTTGGCTTTAATTTTTAAAATTCACACTGATGTTCCTCCTCAATAGTGCTGTGTGCAGGGGCATATCTGTTTGTATTTATTCAATAGCGTGTTGCTAATTAAATATGTGTTTCATTAAACTTGTTTAAAAAAAACCAACAAACCAGGAGAAGTTGAGAAGAACGAACACACTGAAGTACAACACCCCTAGGCTCTGAAAAAGCTTCCACGGATGAGTTGTTAAAAGTAATGTGGGCAGCAGGAGTGTCAAAAGCATCTAATGTTTTCTGCACAGCAGCGAGCTTCAACAAAACGCGTGTGCTAGAGGTAGCAGGTAAAGTTGACATGTATCTGTCTGCTTAGAATATTCATGCCTGGAATCAAAGCGCTTCAGTTGCTTTTCCTCTAGCTGCTCCCCTGGCTGGCTTTTTGCCACATGCATTATTTTCTCAGAAGATTCCTTTGCAGAGATACCTCACGCATAAATGAGCAGGAAGCGATCGCCCGCCCTGCCTGCTGGATGCTGAGAACTGGAATCGCTTCAAAGCCCCAAACCCAGGGCCCTGCCCAGCTTTTCAAATGCTCCTGGATCGCCGGTGCTGCCCTGTGCCAGGCTGTGGAGCTGTGTCCTGGTGCTTTGGTGTCCTCCTGCCCGTGCAACACCCACACATCTCCTGTTAAAGCTCTGCTGCTGCCACCAGCACAGCCTGGGAGGGGCTCAGGCCAGACACACGGGGAGCTGCTAAAGACAAGGTGTGCTCTGAGTGTCTGAGCACAGGGATGGGATGGCTGGGAACACATCCAGGGAGGGAACACATCCAGGGAGGGAACACAGCGCAGGGAGGGAACACAGCCCAGGTAAAGAATATACCCCAGGTAGGAAACACATCACAGGTAGGAAACACAGCCCAGTAAAGAGCACATCCCAGGGAGGGAACACATCCCAGGCAAGGAACACAGCCCAGGCAGGGAACAAATCCCAGGGAGGGAGCACAGCCCAGGTAGGGAACACAGCCCAGGTAAGGGAACACAGCCCAGGTAAGGGAACACAGCCCAGGTAAGGGAACACAGCCCAGGTAAGGCAGACACACGGGGAGCTGCTAAAGACAAGGTGTGCTCTGAGTGTCTGAGCACAGGGATGGGATGGCTGGGAACACATCCAGGGAGGGAACACATCACAGGTAGGAAACACATCCCAGGTAAGGAACATAGCCCAGGTAAGGAACACATCCCAGGCAAGGAACACAGCCCAGGGAGGGAACACAGCCCAGGTAAGGAACACATCCCAGGTAAGGAACACATCCCAGGCAAAGAGCACATCCTAGGTAGTAAACACAGCCCAGGTAAGGGAACACAGCCTAGGTAAGGGAACACAGCCCAGGTAAGGGAACACAGCCCAGGTAAGGGAACACAGCCCAGGTAAGGGAACACAGCCCAGGTAAGGGAACACAGCCCAGGTAAGGGAACACAGCCCAGGTAAGGCCAGGTAAGGGAACACATCCCAGGCAGGGAACAGAGCCCAGGTAAGGAACACATCCCAGGCAAGGAGCACATCCTAGGTAGTAAACACAGCCCAGGGAGGGAACACAGCCCAGGTAAAGAACATACGCAGGCAGGGAACACATCCCAGATAAGGGACACATCCCAGTATGGTAAGGGACAGGCCCAGGTAAAGAACACAGCCCAGGCAGGGAACATACCCCAGGCAAAGAACACATCCCAGATAAGGGACACATCCCAGTATGGTAAGGGACAGCTACAAAAAGGCTCCTTTTCTAATCCCTTGAGAGAACAAGCCCGTGCCTGGCACACGAAGAATCACATCATCCCAGCCAAACCAATACACCCGTTACCTTTATTTCCTGGCTAATACCCGTGCCTCAATATCTCCAGCTGCCATTAGGAATGCACCTTTCAGCCTGTGACATCAAGACCCTGAGGACAGGTGTTTCTGAGCAGCCTGAGAATCACATCAGGCTGGAGCACAGCGCTTCCACAGGGGCTCAGGGTATCAGAGATGAGCAGGAACATTACAGCAGTTTGTAAGTGTTGCACACAGAATGAAAGGGTGTTTCGGGGGAAATGGCCAGTTTATGCAAAACAAAAGGGAAGGCAGATGAGAAATTTTTTCTGGAGGAACATTTATTATTCACTTGCCGTGACTACTCACAGACAGACTTGATGATGGTGGACACAGAGGGAATGACCTGGGTGCCAGATGAAGTGAAATTGTACTAGCTATAAAAATGTGCTTGTTAGAAGGAGTAATGACAGCTTCAAGCAAACAGAAATAAAAGGTAAGTTTTAATAAAAGGTGTAGGGCACGAAGTGAATCTGTTACAAAGGATTTCAAAAAGACAGTTTTAACAGTCTCAGCATATGTGAAGAAGGAAGTTGCAAGGATACTGTACATGATAATATGTACCAGAGAGCAAGGAATGATAAACAGGAGAAAGATCAAGAGTGTGCAGAACAGACAGAGTGAGGAATGGCACAGAACAAAAGGTTTGGAGATAAACTGCTATGGAGCAGATGCAGAACACAAAGTGCAAGAATGACACTCAGCTCCACTGTCACAGCTGCACTGGCAGATGGAAAAATACAAATAAGATATAAAACAATGCTCCAAGATCCATAAGGTGTCTGTTCCACAGTTACAATGGTCCTAAATGCACTGGCTTACTTTTCAAAAAGGATCAGTATTTAATCTCCAAGTATTTAAGTACAATATGTTCTGTGAGCAAACAAGTGCTTCTCACACATGAGTTTACTCTGCTCAGCCATCTACTTCTGACTTGCCCTCAAGGATTTGGACAGCAGGAGGATCCAAAAGAAAAACTGTGCGATAAAAGTTACAGATGATCACACAAACAAGGGATGGCCTGGTCTTTATCTGTAGCAAACTGATCTCTATGTGCAGCAGTTGGCTGAGACAAAAAAAAACAACAAAATTGAATTCAAATTTAGGCACATTTAACAACATATGGAGTGTTTTCATTCAACTGGAAGATTAAAATTTTATTATTATTTCATCAAATTTTAACTATCATCTGGAAGAAGTTTTCATTGTTTCCTTAGGATATTTAATTCTCTTACAGTAAAATATTAATGCTCAATCATGTATATTTTCCTTCTGTTCCTCATTCTCTCCAGTTTGTGTCCATTTAAATGTTAAAACAATGAAATTAAATAATTTCTTCCTCAGCGTTCAAAGACCATTTCTATGATGAAATAATATTTATTTACTACTGCATCTTTATTATACATGAATAGACCGAAACAGAAACCCTTCTCAAAAACCTTATAATTTGCTGCAAACAGGGAAAAAACATAAAAAGGGCAATTTGATAATGGAGAACAGTTTAAACGACACTGTTTGGGCTATTGATCAGGGAAAGGTAAAAGACTGCTTAAGACTTGCTGTAAAATCCTGGAGTCAATTGAGTGTCTTTACTGATTCCTGTGGACCTGATTTTGTAGGCAGGATTTTTGGCCGAACTTAATGAAAACAGAGAAGTTACTCAGTAGACAAGAAAGAAAGATCGTTCCAGATATGAACTAATTATCTCAGAGACAGTCAAGATAAGAAAATAAAGGTCATATTAGGAAGAGGGATGAATAGATCAAGTGAAATAGCACAACAAAAGGTTGTAAGAACAAGAAGACAATTTCCAGTGCTGAACAGCCCCGGGGAATCTGTGGAAGGAGCAGGAACAAAGGGACTGGACTGGAATTAAGACAATGTCTGCACATCTGCAGGGCAGCAAAGGAGACTGAGACTGGAGCAGCACAATTAACGCAGAGATTCCAGGGTGAGATAAGAATAGAGCAGAGCAAAGGAAAACAAGCCATTCTAAATGTCAATGTTAACATATTTACGGGGCAGACAGTGAAGAGTGACTGGATCAAGGCTGTGGAGATAAAGGCAGAGGAAGTGGGTGATAGGATCAGCTATAAAGATGGCAGCATCCAGATAGTGACAAAACAGCAACCAGGGCTTCAAAGTGATAGTTCAAGAAGCTGCATGACAGGCCAGGAAAAGAGATGGTTATTTAGGATTTTTCTGAGTATGAGTATTGATTGTGTCAGTCATGCATGTCAGAGGAGTCAGGAGAGGGCCAGAGGCAGAGTAATTCACTGTAAGCACCAGGAATTGTCTCATTACCATCCTAGCACAAGTCCCCCCAACCCAGCTGTGAGGGTTTACCAATTAAGAGCTGGACTGTCTGCTTGAGAAACTGAAGAAATGGTTTCTCAGGGTATTTTTGGGCTCTGTTTGGCTGTGCTGGAGACAGACTTAACACTGAGAGGGGTATTAATTTATACATAAAGTAACTGCTCATAGTGATAGGACCTGCCCAGCAGTCAATCTAAATTAATATTCTGCAGTTCTTATATAACTGTGGACGGGAGTTTGGGGAACTCTCTCAGCTACTGATACAAACAGCTAAAACCAAACAAAGCCACTTCCAGCACTATCTAGAATGTGCCAGTGAATACTTGGATGTAAAATCAATACCTGAAGCTTTGAGCCATCTAAACCATGGAGGTGCTGGCACAAACTCAGCTGGAACCACCCATGAGGACACAGACACTTCACCCAGCTGACCACATTCACCCACTCCTAAGGTGAGTGTTTAAACAACCAAATTATTCCAATGCTATCTGTGCTGAATACCACAGATTTTATATTTTCATTACAGTTTGAGCTAAAATCTCTCCCTCTCTCTCCTCCTTAGACCAAAACAAACAAAACACCAAAAAAAACCAAAACCAACCCTGCCAATACATTATTTGTTTTCAATCCCTGCTAGTAAAGACAATGTTATTCCACTTATTATAATGAAGTTAAGTGCTTCAAAAAATCCTTCATGTGGCAGCATCATCTGCGTCCTAAGCTGAAGTGTCCATATCTAGCACTTCAAAAGGCATTCTCCTTGCTGTGGATAACCATTGAAAAGCACCCTGGGCTAAGGACCCCTTCTCATTTCCTGAAAAACTGTTCACCACCCATCCAAACTCACAAAAACATATCTAATGTTTGAGTACAAAGGAAAATGACAACTGCACTAACATGATTTCAGCGCATCTAGTGTTCGTAAAGAAATGACAATTTCAAGCTGTCACGCTGCTGAAGAATTCTAAAATTGCTGTTGATGCACCATGTAACCAGAGAACAGGTGCTAGAAATGATTGGAGAGCAGTTCATATTAAATAGAGACCTTTGGAAAGGAAAGGCACATTCTGCCAGGGAAATTTGGAGAGGTTCAGCTGATAACACATATTTATGAATTCTGGCAAGCAATGGCAAAAGAACAGGAGGTAGAAAGAAAAAAAAAATCTTGGATGAACAGAGCGATATCGCAGCAGAAAAGCAGACTCTCTCTCCACGAGACATTATTGCCATACACTGTGCAGGACAGTCAAACCTTTAATAATAACAATGACACAGCACGGAAAAGGCTTCCCTCTTGAAAAGAAAAATCAGCGGCTGCAGTTAATGAAAATCCTATTTTCCTAACATTATCAGTATCTGAAGGACAATCTAGGTGCTTTGGGACACCCCACAGCCATTATCTCACTGAAGGTTAAATGGAGTTACCAACTCTTCAGCAAGTTCCCTCTTTTTACTAAACTCAACAGCTGGAGGGATTCAGCTACAGATCCAAAACAAAGATAGCCAAAGGTGTGCAGAAAGCTGCTTCAGGCAGCGTGTGAAACAGTGGGGAGCATTTGGCAGGTTTTAATCTGCAGCTAAGACAGTCCCCTCCAAAGAACCCAGAGAGTTCAAGGGCCCTTTTGTACCTCTCAGTCTCTGGAGCTTCTGCTGCTTGTTTGACCAGGCTGCCTTTCCCAGAGCTACTGCACTACTGGGGCTGGGGGGCGAGGGGTTCCTGGGCCAGGAGGAGAGAAAAGGAAATGAAAACCAAGTAAGCTCCCTCAGCTGTTGGAGTGCAACTTCAAAGGATGACACAAAACTCTTCTCCATGCTGATACCTCCTCCTACAAACACCTCTGACTCTGAGAGGCTCAGGACCCTGGAGTGCTCATCCTGTGCCTGCTGAGCTGCCTGGGCATTGCTCAGAGCTCCAGACACAGCACGTGTGGGCACCATATTTGTGCCACCTGGATGCACGGGTCTGCATTAGCCAAAAGGACAGAAAAACAGCTCCAAGGAAAAACAAAGATCATTTCTCCTGCTCTTCCTGCTTCAGCCTCAAAGCCCCTCAAATCTTGGGCTGCAGGAGCAGCACGTGAGCAGGTGCCACAGGTAGCACCCAGCCACTGATTGTTAAGGACACAGGGAACTGAAAAAGGAAAAACCAAACTCACCAAACACCTATCATCTACAGCCAGAGGCAGACAGTGCTCTACAGCTCATGGATGGTTAGAAATTCCACCTTGACCCCTGGTCACCTGCAGTGTTTTATTCCTGTAGTTATTCTAGCTATAAAAACACCTCCTTCCTGAAATCCCAACAACGTTTGCCTTCATGACCATTTGTTTCAGCCAATTCCAGATTTTGCCTATTGCATAAACAAGCAATTTTCTAATATAAAATTGCTCACAATTATTTCAGTGTACGACTCCTTGATTCTGTTCTGTGAGATGGCAGCAGGAAGGGAATGATCAGATACTGTGGCAATGGAAATGCTGATAATATCTTATCAATTTGGTATTTCAGTCATAGCCTTTAAATAAACCTAGATTTGCATAACTTCTATTCTTCTAGCCTTTTGTAAATGCAAATAAAACATCAGCACTGGGGAATCAGAAGCAGGCTGACAAATAAACCCTTGGGAAAGCCAGGTACTGCCAGCTTCTCCTCTTTGCCTGGATATTCCTCTTTCCAACAGCCACACTGAACAGCATTTTTGCAAGCCTAAGACACACAGGGTTGAATTCAGGAACAGCTGAGGAGAATCTAGAGAGATTCCAGTGAGATCTAGTTCACAAAACATGTTTTCAGAGCTTAACCCATATAAAGTTAACCCATATAAAATCTAAACTTGAAGCTTCTGGATTTGAGCCCATCCTAAATAAGAACAAATCCATTGGGTATCCCTTGCTGCCTTTGAAATTGAGCAGAAAAGAAGCCATGGTTGAGGCTTTAGGAGGGTAAAGAGTAAAAACCCCAAGATCACATCTGAAGTGCCTGACAAGAACTTTATCAGTGACTTGTAGTGGATGTGACAGACCTGGGTGATGAGAGCCTTGCATCCAACAGCCAAATTCTGATTTTGCTGTGCAGAAAAGGCTGCTGTTAATTCCTGGACTGTCAGGCCATGCCCTGGTGTAGGGAGAGGCACATTTCCCCTGGCACCCAATGAGCTGCCCTGGACATCACAAACTACTGCAGAACAAGGCTCTGCTAAGATCACCAAACACTCACTGGGGTAAACACAAAGCTGATCCTGAAGAGGCAAACAGAGCACAGGGGAGCACAGCGACCTTAACAGAATCCCACACAGCCCAGGGGCAGAGGCTCCCTCATTACACGGGTATTTTGCTAATGTGCCAAGAGAGAGGAGTGCACAGAACCCAATCACCCAGCTGGGCCTGCTTCTCAAATCTTTCAAAGGTCAAAATGAAACTGGAAGTAATCTAAAATGTCCTGCTCCTCTCCTCTGTCCCCAGTGACATTTTGGAGCCACGTGCTGGGCTAAGCAGCTTGACACAGAAAGTACTTGGCCATGTCTCCCCAGAAGGGAGAACATGGAAAAGCATTTAACATTGACCTATTTGTGCTCCCATTTCCATCAGCTGGAAAGCACAGGCTGGCCAGAAGGGATGCATCTCCAAGTCCTACCTGTGAGCATGAATGGCACAAAGTTTAAATGTGACTAATAAGCAATGCCAGTAACTTCAGTGGGCTCCCACAAACAGCTCTGCTCTCCCAGAAGAGGTGAAGTGTTTGGCTCTCAGACTGCCCAGGGCAGGAGATTGGGCATGGCCAGCAGAGGACAGGGACAGCTGGGGGAGTGCAGGGGGTCACAGGGGGTGCAGTGAGCCCAGGACAAGTTCTGCCCCAGGCTGAGTCAGAGATGCCCTCTGGTACCTCAGGGTGCACCTTTAACACAACCACTCTGAGGATTTCCAGGTAGATCCTGACTTGAGCAGCAAAGGCTTGTTTGCTTAAGTACGACTTTTTCTTTTCAAGTAAGGCTTTCAACTTTCTTTGCCACAAGCTTCCCCTCGCTCTCTTTACACTTTATATCTGGTACAGCACTCAGGTTTTGTTTCCTGCTGAATTCACACTTTTTGTTTGCTTATATATTTCAAGATCTCAATCAATCATGTTGTCAAAACAGTCTTTTTGTATCATCTACCTACCAGCACTTGTCATTAGAGATGTTTAAAGCTCCAGTGCTGGAGAGAGTCTGATTTACGCTCTGACATCTCCCACACTGAGCTTATTATAGTCATGTATAAACTGCCCTTTCACAAGCTTTAATTAGGAAATAACAAATGGTTCGGGAGCATGCTGTTAGGCAGTTTATTCTTTCTAAATTCAGTGTTTCCACTGTACTCTACTGATCCAACAATCATGTCGATTTCTGAATTTTTGCTTTAGCATTTAAGTCTCTTTGTGACCTTTTCCCTTCTTCCCCTTCTCCTCCTCCCCAAACACACTTTACAGTTTTCTGAATTGTTCTAGATGCAATATTTCTAAGATGAAACAGGAATAAGCTAAAAATAAGCACTGCACCATCAGAAAACATTTATTTTATTAAAGGCCCACTGGAGAGGTGGCTTTCTTGGTAACACACCATACTCTCTGCATTCTAATACACCACTACAGCCTTACCATTTCACTAGGACTTTAATAAAAACTGAGATGAATTATATTGTTCAGTGGCTTGGAGTCACAAATTCCAGAAAGGGTTATATAGTTCAATTAACTAGTCACCACGTTGCCAGAGCTTATTTTATGCAGTAAAATCAACGCTGGGGAAATGCATCTGCAGCAGTTGCTGCAGCCCAAGGTGTTACATCAAACACAGTCTGGAGAGACCATCACACAGACCCCAAAATAAAAGGAGGAGGAAGTTCTAGAGGTGGAAAAACACAAAAGCAATATTTCAGATGTGTGTCCATGCACCTCTCGCTTGGAAAACTTTGTTTTCCGTGTCCAAAAGTGGAATAGTTTATTTCCAGAAGGTGCTGATTGGAAGCTCCCTGACACAGCCATCCTGCAGCACCTGTTTGTTGCCCACAAGGACGTGGTTCAGTATTGATGGGCAGAGTCCCAGCCCAGTCCACCTGCAGTCAGCCACCGTGCCTCCAGCAGAGTGAAGGCTTCTGAGCACATCCATCACTACAGCTGCCTACAGACGATTCCAGTCCAAAACTGTGTTTGCACAGCGCCAGTGGCAGCAGGGAAAAGTCCAAAAGGGTTTAGGATGTTTCTCTGACTTGCTTGGTTTGTCCTAACTGAGAGCTGCTTATTGTTTAATTCACATGGTGCCCTCCCTCTCCAGCAGCAGCTCAGGCGACCTCAGGCCACTTTCCAGTTGTTTCCTACCAGATTAGCTCCAAATGCCTTTTCCTCATTATTTCCCAGCCTCTGGACCCTGTGTCCTGTGGGGGAAGCTCCTGCACAGCCTGGTGTCCAGCTGCACGGGGTGCCTGGCTCCCCAGTTGCCACCCTGGGCTCCCCAGATGCCACCCTGGGTTCCTGGTGCCACCCTGGGCTCCCCAGATGTCACCCTGGCCTCTCCAGTTGCCACCCTGGGCTCCCCAGTTGCCACCCTGGGCTGCCCCGATGCCACCCTGGGCTCCCCAGTTGCCACCCTGGGCTCTCCAGCTGCCACCCTGGGCTCTCTAGTTGCCACCCTGGGCTCCTGGTGCCACCCTGGGCTCTCCAGTTGCCACCCTGGGCTCCCCAGATGCCACCCTGGGCTCCCCAGCCCTCTCTGCCACGGGCACCTCTGGAAGGGATGCTGAAGGAAGCAGCAGGGCTGGGATATTTTGAGACAGAATCAGCCAGGACCCGAGAACCAGCGTGCACACCCCAGAGGAGCCCTCAGCAGCACGGGGCACAAAGGGCAGTGAGCAGCATTGGTGTTTCCATGTCTCCCACAGACACAGCAGCCCCACAGCAAAGGCACTGCCCTGGTGACTCCTGGAGCCCTCAGCAGCAGGAGGCACAAAGGGCAGTGAGCAGCATTTGTGTTTCCATGGTGTCTCTCCCACAGACACAGCAGCCCCACAGCAAAGGCACTGCCCTGGTGACTCCCCCTGGAAGGGCTCCAGGCTGCAGGAGGCTCTGCTCCAGTGCAAGGGGTCCCTGGGGGCTGGGGTGAGCTCAGTCCCTGCAGGGGAATTGCCCTGTAGCAAAACAAGGATCCTTCAGGCCCTTCCAACCCAAACAATTCCACGGTTTGCTTTGCTTGCTCAGACAAACACACCACCAGGAACTTGCTTGGTCCATGCCTGGCAGTGGGGAATATTGCCCTGCTTGGGCACTGATCTGTTTTCCTCCCTGAAAACACGTCCTGGGGCTGCTCAGAAAGCCTGCCTCTCTACATGCATTTTGAGAGGCTTTTTCCTGTGATTTTCAGAGACTAAAAACACAGATATACAGAAATATTACTCCAATTCTTCATTAAACCCAGCACACAGCACTGGATAATGCACAAATATGGATTTATTTGACACATGAAGATAGATGCATCATTATAAAAGGGGTGCACTGGAGTGCACTGGTGATCAAACTAAGCCCAACCTGTTGAAAATTGTATTTCCACTTTATTAGCTCCAATCATTCATCAACTTGCAGAGAAATTCTTGCTCAAACAACATCTTTCTCAAAGGGTTCTTTGGGGAACAGAGTACATAGCTTGTTTTAAAAACTGATATATTTTGTTTTAATAAAATGTTTGGCTTTGAGTACACAGACTGATACACTCTGTCAAAATGTGTTAGATCCCCAGATAACTGCATAACACCAGAGTATTATCTGACACGTTTTTGAAGTCTATTTTTACTTATTTTTGTCTATTATTTTATTTATGTTTGGCGGTAGGCTTTATTTTTATTTATTCACATTTGTTACTTTCAAAGTTTAGTCCTGGCATTTCATCTGTAGGTTCTGTGTACTTTTGGCTGCTCACGGGGAGACTGCTGGGACTGGGATGAGCAGAATTTGTCCTGGCTGATGCATCCCATGGGATGTGGATCTGAAATGGAATGAGGCTGAGGCAGGGCCTTATTCAGCTGTGTGCTCAGTGACTTCCAAAGCAGGGGAATTCTCCACTTTCCAGGAATGTGTTTACACTGCAGAGATGAAGAACTTATTTCCAATTCTTCTAGATCTGACTCAAACTCTCATTTATTTACAGGCCCTGCTATAAATCCTGGCCCTGCCTGCATCATTTTGTGATACAAAGTATTATTATCCTACATAAAATAAATGTGAGTGAACACCTCATGGGTAAATTAACCTATATCAAAAGAAGAAAGTGAAACTATATGTAAATTATTTGTCTGCAAAGTTCCAAGGAATAAAAAGGACAGAATTTTAAAATTCCAATAAATAACTGATTAGTTAGCACTCTCTGTAATCTCTCTGCTCTGCTGAATGTTTTGCCAGATTGAGTTTCCCAAGGCAAAAATACAGTTCTCGTTTATAAATAATTTCCTGAATCCACAGAAACACCTCTACAGAGCTTACAGGCAATAAACAAGCTCACAGAAATCTGAAATATCCATCCTTTTTACCACAGCAGATTTTTTCCTCCACTCTGTTTTTGCAGACAGAGCCTGAATATGACCTTTCCCTGAGTATTTGCTCACCCCTCCTTACAGCACTTATGCTTTTTTAGCAGGGAGATTTATATACCAGCAGCAAAACACCTTTCAAAGTCTAGCAGGTAAAATTTGGTGTCATTTGGAAGGGTCCATCTGGATCCATTTAAACAGCCACAAATGGCCAAATCCTGAATGCTGAGACTATTCTATGAAATCCAAGGCAAACATAAAAAACTCAGAGTGCTCAGATACACCTCAGTGAGACACAAAATTTAATCCAAATAGTATCACTTGTAAACTATTATATCATTCTCTACAAGGTTATTCCAGTAATTTACATGGGAAAATCCCTGGTTATAATGTGCAAAGGGGCAGAAGAATTGAAGAAAAGTTTCCCTTCTATTGCATTGTCATGCCCATCTGCTTCTTCACACCCAGAATCCACCCTCAGTTCCTCTGTCACAGGTGAGCAGTGCAGGTATTTCTGCTGGGCGTTACAGGAACAGCACATCCTCCCAGGGAATGGCTGCAGAGCTGGGCAGGCTGAATTCAGCGTCTGGGTGAGGTGAAGGAGCCTGGATTGCAGAGCAGCCTCACCCCTGCTCCTCCCTGGGCACGGCAGAGGCTCGGGGCACACAGTGGAACCCTGCACTAAACACCCAGTGTCTGTGCTAATACTCACTGTAGGGGATGCAGAGCTCAGTGTGACATTCATCTGAAAAAGCAGCTTTTCAAAGAGAAGAACTGTCTGCCTTTCAGTGGCTGTGAGGTAGAGAACAGATGCACAAACCCATTTCCTCTGTGGGTGCTTTTAATGCTATCAAAAATTCCTTCCAGGAATTCAATTTTCTGCAAGGCAGTAAAAGCACAGAGAGGCCTAGAACCCGAGACAGCACAAGGGCACCAAAATATGGGGAAGGCTCTGAAAACACTGAAAATTTAATGGATTCCACTAGAGAGGGGGAAGGAAGCAGGGATGTTATTTTGCCGTGCCCGTTGTTTCCCTCCCTCATTTTCCCACTCTGCTCTGCAGTCTCAAGCAGGAGTGTGGACATTCCTAATTAGAGCTGGGAGCCCTCACAGGGAGGAAGGGCTGAGCCAAGTGATGCTGCAGAGCTCCCAGTCTGGAAGGCTGAACACCCCCACCAATGCTGCTGGGGCTGTGCTCGGGCTCTGCTGCGGGGTGGCAGCTCCTGGGCTGGAGCAGTGACAAGAAACCCGACTTAACAAGACCTGCTGGGAGGAATTTGCTGCAAGCAAAAGGCACTCAGGTCCTGCTTTCTGGTTCCAACGTGTTCTGTGTTGACTTTATGAGTTTTCCCCCCCAAAAAGCACAGGGATCTTGGTGGGCAGTGAAATGATGAAGAGGCCAAACAGCAGCAGAAGGGCTGATGGCTGCAAGGACCAGAGCCAAAACCCCACATGACTGACAGACTAGAAGTGTGGTTCCCACTGCCATGTCAGGATGGAGAGCAGGATGGATTACAGAGCCCATCATTTTTGATAAACAGCCCCCTCCAAAGCAAGCTCTAATACCTCATTGGATAAAGCACTGGCTGAACAAAGAGGTCAAACATGTCCAAGCAAATCTCTGCTCTGCAGCAATAAGAGAGGGCTGTGCCTCTGCTGCTGCTCTCTGTCACTTTGGTTTGGATCCTCTTTGGGTTGGATCCTCTTTGGCTCCTGCTCTGCTCTGGGGACTGATAGGACAGAAGCTGGAAGGGCCCTGAGTGCTGTGTGAGTGCCTGCTTCCCAAGGGATTACTGCAGGAGTCATTCCCCATGGGAATCCACATTCTGGGCAAGGAGCACAGTTCTGAGATCACTAATTAGCCAAATCCACTCCCCATTAACTAATTCAAACCCAGAGAAGAGCTCACCACTCTTGTGGGTCTTACACCTAGCTGAACTCTGCTGCTTTTCAAGGGCTTTCTATGATACTCCAGCTGCAGCAGGTAGGATTTATAAACCACACAATATTTTATGTCATACCTTTCATCCCAAGGTATTTCAAAATCTTAAATTAAATTCTAATTTGGACAAAAAAATAATTTATTACAGCTCTGTAGTGCAGCCCTACTCTATGGCGGGATGAACTAACCATTATTTCAAAGACCACAGCACACCAGGTTTGCAAAAAAAAAAGAAAAATCCTGACGTGACTGTTAACCTAAATGCAGATTAATATCAACAGCAAATCGCTTGGGTATTTCTTTCAGGATTGACTAAGGAAGTCTGAAATAATTTCTCACAGGCTGCTAAATGCCAGTTAGCAGGGGGCCTTTTGCTTGTTTGTTTGTCTTCTATATGAAGAAAGACTTCTGCCTACCTGAGCTAGACCCAGAACTGTCAGCTGCTCCCCAGTTCCTGCATAAACCACTGAGGTGTCCAGATCCTGAGAAGTATTTGAAATTAATATCTGAAACCATCTGGTCAAAGAAAACATACAGAAGCTTGAAAAAAAAAGACAACTGGCAGGAGACAGAGGCATAATTATTTCAATTTAAGCATCCACACAGAGGCAGTGCTAAGGCAGGACCAGGGGAACCAAGAATTTAATTTCTCTGCTCCAAACTTTCTGCCACTCTGGAAGAATAACTGCGGCTGCTGCTGTCTGAAAACGCTTTCAGCAAAAGCCTTAACGTTCCAAATGGGCCCGCAAATCTCATTCCTGCATGGTTTTTAAGTTGTTTAGTTCTGAATCAGCAGTCTAAAAGTGTGTTTAAACACTGCAGGTAACCATTTCCCATGGAACAAATAGGGAGGAAATCAGGTTATAGCGAGGGCACCCAGCAGGACTCTCCCACTGTCTACGCTGTGTCAATGGAAAGTGATTCCTTTAAGAAAGACACTCGGGGAGAAGGGAACAGATTGTGGGAAACATGTTCTGCATGCAAGAGAGAGCCAGGAGATGGAATGCTGGATAGCATGAGATAATTATGCACAGGGAAGAAAAGAAGAATCAGACAGGGTAGCAGCAGAATAACAATATTTCAGGAGATGGGAGCTGTACAAACCAGGCTGACTTGCAGCAGCACGAGGCAGATAATAGATGAGCATCCTCTCTCACTCCGTGCTCACTTACTAATTCATGGAAAATAACTGCCACACTGCAAGTTTCTGATGGTTTATCATTGTTCAGGCCACTAAAACTACTGGTTTTGCCAACCACTGAGTTATGAACTAAACAAGAAACATGCTACAGAGAACCGTAAATGTTTATGCATTAAGTTTGAAAAAAAATACTTCCAGACATACTAAAAAAAAATGGATTATGACAGCTGGAAAATTGAGCAAAGGTTGCTGTAATAAGCACAAAAAAACTACCTAGAAAGATGCTAAGTAGGCACAAATCTGAGCTGTGGGCAGCCCAAAAACCTCTCTGGTTTTGACCTTCACTCTAGGGGAGTGTAAGGAACAAAACCTCCCTGGGTGCAACCTCACAACACAGCACCTCACACCCAAAAAACCTGAGAGCACTCAAGGGAGAATGGGATGGAAATGGCCCATCAGAAAATAAATCTGATTCATCTCTATTTTCAAATCCACTTGATTACTGGAAATGTGAAATTTCAGCTCTTCATGAATTTCTTTTTTAGTAGAGAGAATGTAATTAGAGAAGAGAGGCTGAAAATATCTATTGGGAAAATGGATCAGGGAAACAAAGGGTGCTGGCAAGCAAAAAAAGCATATGTACATATATATATATATACATATACACACACACACACACACACACACACACACAATATATATATATATATACACACACACACACACACACACACACACACAATATATATATATATATATATATATATATATATATATATGTATACCTGGGCCAGGTGAGGACTGAGTATCCCTTTTCCTTTCCTGCATATGCACAACCAAAAAAAAAAGAAAAGAAAAATCTTAAAGTGACTCATTCTTGAACAAACATAAGGCTTCCATGAGCAGTAAAAGTCTACTCAAAGAAGTTCCTGAACCTTAAAACAGATGAACTCTTCCTGTTTTAAATAGTCAGTGAGCCTAAGGCAAGGCCTGAGCTTTTGTTTATCTTATTTCTGAATCTGCTGCTTCCATTCTAAAACCTTCATAAACAGAGCAACAGCACAAAGCCAAGCACTGGTTCCAGCACTATCTATAACATGCAGACAATCCAGAAAATAAACCCTAAATTTAGAATATGACAGAGCAACAACCATTATTCTGCTTGGTTTAAGCTTTAAGGAAAAGAACACGGCACAAGTCATGACTAGGCAAGACTCTGGGATTCTTCCCCCCAGCTCCCAAATTCAGATTATCTAAAGAGCATGAAGACAAGGTAGAATCAAACAAAGTGAACACTGTGGATGGTCAGCAAGGCATGGCAGCTCCCACATCCCATTTTACCTGCAGGTCCCCATCACATCACCCAAATTACAGAAATTTGGCGCCAGAGGGAAGGGGTGACTACAGCAGGAGCCTTCAAGGAACACAAATCACAGAGCACAAATCACAGATTTCAAAACTGGAAAGGCCTCAGGACTAATGAAGTGAGAGCAAACAGGAACTCTCTGCATTGCTGAAAAAGTAGTCAACAAAATTAGGGAGCAAATGAAACACTCAGGAATGGCTGGTAATTACCACGGCTTACAAATGAGAAGTGTGATACTCAATCACAGAAAGCAGCAGCAGAAGAAGCCCAGATATTGTAATTGCAGGAAAAGATAATCATGTGTATAATAAAGTAACAAAGAAAATTGTGGTAACCAGGAGATCAGAAAGGATTCTGCAAGGGATAATACAAAAGAGAGAGCAATACAGAATAATTTCAGAGACCAAAATGAGGAAGCTGGGAGAAAGAATGGTGAGGGAGTAGGAGGGATTTTATAAACATGCTGGATAGAGTTGGGTTTTTTTATTTTAAAGACCGAGCTAATTAGACACTGAATAGTCATCTAGAACAAAGGTTAAGCATCAGCTGCTAAGGCAGAAGAGAGCACTCAAGGTGAACCTATCACAGATTTCAAAGCTGCAGTAAAAAATAAAAAGAAGATGATGGAAAACTGGCTTAAAATTTTAGGGACAGAAATAGCACATGAAGTGACAATTTCTCCTGTGGTTTTGTTATTGTTGGAACAAGTGGTATGCATACAAATCATGAAGTAGGTTTTTTGATGCACTTTTAGAAAGAATCCATCACGGTGCAGTAGCTTACAGTTAATAGAAATATTCTAATTATTGACTATATGTGAAAATAACATTGACACAAATCAGCAGACTTTTGTCTTGTAAAATGTACTTGGTTTGCTTTCCTGCTTGTTACGACATGATTCCTGGAAATGTGATTGCAACCAAATATTCATGTTAATGCAGACCAGGACCTGCATGCCTCAGCTCCACAGCAGAAGGGGAAATGGATCCTACATGAAAAATAATTACTCTGGGTAGCACCTCATGCCATACATCACAATCCTTTCCTCTGAAATCACTGCTCTTCCAAAACAGAAACATTTCAGTCTTTGTCTTATCCTGAGTCTGGGTGTGTTGAAGAATCTCAGTGGAAACTCAGTCCTGCACAAACACCAGGGACAAAACATCTCAAACATTTCTCTGCTTGGTGTGATCACCCCAACCCACGCCAGCCCTGCCAGGCTTTGGGCAGTGTCACTTTGTCACAGGTGTCCTGGTCAGCCTCCACAGCCACCCTGCTCTGCCTTGGCTCCTTCCTGACGCCCACAGCAGGGCTGCCTCGCTGCTTCTTTTTATCCCTTTTGCTCAAATGCAACAGCATCCAATGAATTTATACTGTATGTATTTATTAGAAACATCTGCACTTCTAAAACCCTATAAAGACTTTCAAAGTATCCTATAAAAATAAGTAAAAGCATCATCAAGTTCATGGGGATTGTCTGTATGTTTTTAAAATTTTTTTTAGTATTTTTTCTAAGGAATCATTTTACTAAGTGTAAAAGAAATCTATGTATAAATAATTCATTTTATCTGAACACATATTGGTCATTGAAATGCAACTTATCTTTATTTTGAGAGCCTAAATAGACTTCAGATGTTCTTTCTTTGATATGTTGTAAGGTGATACATTTCTGCTACAGGAATTATGGATCACTACATGTATACAACTTTGTATCTTTTTTCCCTAGGAATATTTATGAGATTTTTTTGGTTTGTTTTCTTGTTTTGAGTTTGGGTTTTTTAAGTGGGAGTTATATTTTACAGTACCACAGAAAAATGCAGGCTAGATGCAAACTGGAGCAGAGGCTGATCCAAACTCCTGCTCAGAGAGGGAGAGCCATGGGATCAGCCCAGCTCACCCAACACTTCACCCACTCATGTCACGGAAACCACTCCGGATGGAGGCAATCCAACCTCACTGCACAGCCTGGTTCTATATTTGACTATTACAGGGAAAAAAAGCAGAAGAAATAAATGTCAAAAAAGGCTTTTTTCCAGGCAGCAAGAGCCGCTCTGCCCACTGTCTCTCATCCTCCCCTGCAGCACCGCAGGATGCTCGTGGCCCCCTGTGCCTCCCCTGCCTTCCCCAGCCCAAAGCAGCCCCCAGGCACCCTGGGACAGCGAGTTCTGCTTGTCCTGGGTGTCTGCAGGGCGGGCACCTTTGTGTGAATACCCCAACCCCATCCCAGGGCTGGCACAGGGATCTGGACGTGCCTCCCAACACCCCAGCGAGAGGGGATGCTCCCTGCCCGCCCTGCCTGTGCTGCTGCCCTGTGCCCGGGCTCTGCCAGGCTCTGCTGCTGGCTCCAGCAGCTTTTTGGCAGAGCTGTTTGCAGCAGAGCTGCTCCCCAGGCTGCAGCCCTGCCAGGGGCTCTCCCTCCTGCATCACTGCTGGCTGCCCTGCCCTGCTCCAGCCTCTCAAGGGCAGCACGCTGCCCCATGCCAGGCACTCCTGTCACAAAACCTGATGGCAGGCTGGCCTCATTAGCTGCAGGAGATTAAACTGCCTGTTTGATGGGACAAATAAAATTGCTGCTATCCTCAATGGGTGATTCCACATGCGGGATTTAATTGGGATGACTGATACCTAATTTCACCTGCATACATTAAAAAAAAATACAAGGATTGAGACTGTCAAGTACAAATCTGTGCTAAAAAGCTTCCCTTAAAATGAAGGGCAGATCCCAAGTCCAACAGCTCACTCCTCTGCTGAAAGCATTCCTATTTAATCCAGAGTGTTGCACATACACAACACTGAAGAAACACTGGGGGGAAACGAGTCTCATACTATCTGTAGGTGTGCAAAAACTTTCTAAATAGGGTAAAAGCAAGAGAAAATATACAGCTAAGAAGACAAGAGTTGATTATTTTCCTGTATAAGCATTAGAAAACATGTTATGACTGTAAACCACAGAGCAAACATATTTGAGGTGTGATACTCCAAGTGCAGTATTTCTGGAACAACAAATTTGGTGAAACCTGGAAAATGACTAGATACATAAAATATCAAGCTGCAGTGTCAGTTAAGTGACAGGTAAATTAAAGCACAACAGAACAAGGACACTGATTTGGTTCAAAATTCTATGTCTGCAGCAAGAATTACATAAATAAATTGGCAGGCAGGCACAGACATTTCACACAGAAGATGACAACAAAACCAGCAGAGAGTTATGGAATCGTGAGTTGTTATTACAATACTTGGAGACATTTTCTGACCTTGTTCAAACTATTTATACTGGGGAAAGCTCAGCTACAAACACCAGGACGCTGGCCATGCAGCACTGAAGGGTTTGGCTGCTTGTGGAAGGTTGGGGGACGAGCCCATGAGGACAAGGAGCTGATTTCCAACCTTGCAGCCCAGTTTGTGCCTCCATGGGCTGTGCCCGAGCTGCCAGCACAGCTCAGCTCCCTGACCTGCTGCCATCCTCTTTCCCAAAGACTCAGGCAGGCAGGCAGCAGGGGGCTGATGCATCCAATTTACTCTGGTGGCTCAGAGGTTGTTCCCAACAAGCCTGGTTCCTGCAGAAGAGACAGCTCTGACAGGGATTTGAGCCTGCTGCACAGAAGATGAGCCAGTCTCCAGGCTGTGAACACACACTGAAGGGCCATGGCTAAGAGTGCCACTGCTGCAGGACATCCCAGCTGCTTTGGCACAAGGGCTGGAGCACCCAGCACTGCTGGAAGGGTTGTCAGGCACTGGAACAGTGCCCAGGGCAGGGGGGAGCCACCAGCCCTGAAGGGAGGTGAAGGAATGTGGATGTGGCACTTGGGACATGGTTAGTGCTGGGTTAGTGGCTGGGCTCCATCTCAGAAGCCTTTTCCAACTAAATGATTTCATGACTCTTGGATAAACAGCTAATTTTGAGGTTGTTAGCTTAGGAAAAAACCCAAAGAGGGGAGGGGAAAAAAGAAGGAAAATGCATGTTGCTCCAGAACAATTGCCACAAATGTAGTAGTGCCAAAAATGTCGGGAGAAACTTTCTTTAGGGATGGCCAGAGACAAGGAAATGATCAAGGCAGGATGTTTCACAATGTCCTGTCTGCAAATAGCTCCATCAGTAGCTGAGGCAAAATAATACTGCATTTATTCCCAGTGCAAAGTGTGTAAACTGAAACCATCTTCATTAAAAGGGGCTTAACGTACAAGGTGTAATCTTACACTGCAATAAAGCAGGAATTTACTCATGGTCAATTATCCCATATCAGCTGGGGGCAGGTGGAGGGGGAGGATGGAGCTCCCAGCTGAGTGCCAGTAATTTCTTAAATAGCTGAAACTCATTTGCTTGTTATAGTCCAAATATCATTTAATTATCATAACAGTGCAGACCATGTGGCACTTAGTGACCAAAATCCCCAGTTTAATTCTCCACAGTACAAATCTGCCAGGTACAAACCAAGTGTGGATTTGATTCTGAAAGGTGCAGCATCTGCAACTCTCTGCCCAGATCCTGACCATTTTAGAGAGCTTCTGTGGGCAATGATTTGAATAAAGGTATCAGGAATTTGGTGCCTTGAAAAAGCAAACCTACTTTAAAAGGTAAATTCTGTGGGCCTTGCACATGCAGAACTCTCCCAGACAAGTTTCAAACGAGTCCTGCTGTTACTGCATCACACTGCTCTATTCACAGGAAGGAAAAAAGAAATGTAAACATGAAAGATCTTTAGAAACTGTCCTTCCTCAGAGATATTTTTTTCCTCTTTATATTCCAATTCCTTTTTCTATTTCCACTAAGCCTGTGTTTTTTTGTTTTCTTTGCTGAGAGAAGGTTTTAGGCTGATTGCTTCCAAGAATGCCAATAATCACACATCACTGTCCACAGCATCTTGTCTGAAGCTCTGCTGTACCTAACTGCATTACCTTTCCCACATTTCAGATCAGAATAGCATCAAACTGCTGTTCTCATGTCACAGAGGTGAGCTCTCTTGTGAGATTGTATGGCACAGCTAGTGAAAAGTCACTATTATCTGAATCCAAATACACAAAATAATCCTAAGTGGTTGCCATTTTACTGATAGTCTGTGAGACATGATTGTGTCATTTACTGAATTCAGCCACTAAATGACAACATGAGCTGGAACTGTGTGAACAATTCTTTTCAGAGCCATATGTCTGCAAATCGTCTGAAAATTGCTAGCACAGTAGAGGGGGAAAAAAACCACAACCCAACAACAAAACAACAACAGTAAAAAATCCTCCCAAAACAAACAAGCAGTTGCTTTGAAAATCCAATTTGGAATAATACCACTCCACCCAACTGAAGCCACTTCCACTCTTCCCCCCAAATGCAAACACGTGAATGGAGCAGGATCTGATTCAGGGAAATTGCACATGTAGCTGCAGATAGAACCAATAAAAGTCACAGAAAGTGACATTTCTTTGTGTGCTGTACATCAGTGTTAATATGGGAGATCAAGATGACAGGACAAAATACAGCAAACACAGATACAGCAGCATCCGTGGAGAGATAGAATCCTGTAATCCCCCCAGAGACTCCAGAGCACAGACATTATTTACACTGATTTGTAATAGAAAATAGTTTGCTTTTTGCAAGTCGAGGGGATTTTTATTCCCAGCAAGCAAAGCATAAGCGTTGGCTCAAAGCTGAATAAAACTTCCATGACAATTAGTTACTGGAACCTTGTGAGAGTGAAATCAGACATGAAACAAGCAGGTGGAACTCACATGAAAGATCATGGTGGAGTTTCACCTCAAGACACTGTACCTTGAAGTCATGGAGAAGGGGAGCTAGCAGGAATTTTCTGCCCAGGGCTTTATTCAGTGCTGCTCCCCTCTGGTTAAAGGAAAACTTGCCTCAAAACTTTATGCTTGAACTGATGGGAACACAAAGAGTGCTGCAAGCACAGCCTGCTCTGACCTTTCACTGGACTCACACCCAACACGAGAGGCTGCTCAGATCATCCCTGCCCCTCCTGGCTGTGCTCAGCCCCTGCCAGGACAACCAAGCATCCACACACCGACTCTGCTCTTGGAAGCTTGGCTGCATTTTCCAGCAGCTTCACCTGCTCCAGTAGAAGAAATGACCTCTTCTTTGGGATTCTGCTTTCCTTCTGCCCTCAGGCACATCCAGGTGCCTCGCCAGGCAGCAGCCAGAGCACACCATAAATCCCAGTTTACCTTCTCTGCATCCTCAGGAGCAGGGTCTGCAGGGGGCTGTGCCCACCTGAGCAACCCCCTGAGCACATCACAGCCACAACTGACCCCAGAGGGGCTGGAGGAGCTGCAATTTGGGGCACAAGAGGGGGCAGGATGCTCCCATCCCACCTTAGCTGCTCACATTTACAGCCCCACCACAAAACCCCGAATCAGAGCAGGACGTGAGTGAGAATTGCAAGTCCTGTAAGCAGCAGGGAGGCATCAGTGAAAGCCAGGCACCCTGCACAGCCCACTGTCCCTGCTGGGCTTCTGCTCCTGCCTCGGGAGCAGTCATGTGAAGGTGTTCCAGGGCAGGCAGCAGCCACTGCCACCCAGGTGTGTCTGTGCCCTGCCACTGTGGCTGCTGGGGAGCTCAAACAGAGCTGCAGCTGCAGGAACGGGGTCTGGGAGTGCAGGAGCCTCCTCTGGGCTGCTGGGCTTGCAGCAGCCCTGGCACAGCCTGGCTGTGCTGGTGGGACAGGGCACAGCAGCTCTGCCACCCCCCGAAAGCCCAGAGCCCCTTCAGCTCCCAGCAAACTGACAGCAGGCACGGCAGGAACGGCCCAGCAGCTGCCTGGAAGAGCTAAAACTCCATTTTTTCGAGTGAAAACCATTCAGAGCTGCAGTTGGCTCCCAGTGCGTGCCAATCCCCATTTCCAGTGAAATCCAGGATATCAGCTATTCTTTGGGACAAAGAGCATCAGCCTTTCATCCTGACCTCAAAGCTCTCCCGCTGTGTGGAACAGGGCCCCACTTTAGCTCGCTCCAGTGTGGAAAGCTGATCACAAGAGTCACCGCTGAGTCAATTACCTGTCTTTTATTGGCAGGAGATTTTAAATAAGGAATTTAATTTGCGACATTTCTTGGTGGAAAGTGAAGAATGGAAAATACTGAGCACAATTATTGGTTTGCATCGCACGTACAATTATTTCTCCGTATTAGCACAGTTGTGACTATCTGAGAAAACAAATTGTTAAGCTTGTACGTGTGAAGATGCACAGGAAATATTTTAAATTCAACTTCCATGAGCTCATTTGAATTATTTGAGTTCTTCAAATATTATTCAAGTTAGACTCATCTTATTGGCAACAGAAACAATGCCATGTGACTTATTATTTCAGATTCCTGCATCTAATCAGTGCAGCTGGAAAAGTGAATATTGAATTAACAATTGATCATTAATTCATGACAAATGGTGCTGAATAAATCCGCAGAGAAAACAACTGCGAACACTCACTCTTCTGGCAAGTGAACACTCACTCCTCTCTCCATCAGCTGATAGGGCCAAAATCTGCCTCATAAATTTTAGACTATAATTCAGCTCTACGTTGCAGATTAATACTGATGAAGTGGCATTTCATTTTGACACTTCATTTTCACTGGGATGGGATGAAAAGCTGTTTTGTAGGTTCTACCACACAGATTTAAGACTTTTTAAATGTATTATTTTAAAATATGGAGTACCTGCTGCTCCCAAAGAACAAAGTTTCTTTTCAGTTCACTTCATCCCCCCAGCCCTGGTGAGCACTCCAGGGTGTTTGTTTTGTGTCTGAGCTCAGCCCTGCTCAGGGTGCTGCCTGCTGGAAGCCACCCCTCTGTCCCCACACACTGCACCCTGCCCCTCCCACAACTGTGCCAGTTTAAATTACAATTTAAAATCTGTGGGCTGATCAAATTTCTCTTAATTTAACTCATCAGAAAACACACAGCAGAGAAATCAGGGGGCAGCTGCCCCCAGGCACACAGCAGCACTGGGCCCTGACTCCTTCAGCTAAAAACCTTACAGCTGGGAGAGAGCTCTGGAGTGCATCTTTATGAGATATCCATAAGGTTTATTTTGGTATAAGATAGCCTTTTACTAGCTAGGTCACATTCCTTCCTGATTAAAAGCATCCACATGGGAAATTATACACAGGACTGCAGCAGCACAGCAGCACTGACACAGCTCCACTGCTAAATCTCTCCTTGCAGACAAGCTGTACATCTATTTTCTCCACACAGAAGTCCTTTAAAATCAATGTATTATCAAATTTACTTTGGGGGAGAGGTAAGCAGACTAACTGGTGATGGAGGAGGCTGGCTGAGCTACACCACCTGCACACAGTTTGCCAAAAAATGCCAGGCTGGAGCAGCCTGGGACAGTGGGAGGTGTCCCTGCCATGGCAGGAAGGGGTGGAATGAGAGGATCTTTAATGTCCTTCAAAGCCAGGCCATTCTGGGATTCTGTGAATAGCCATAAAGGACTATCCCTGAGCAGGTTCTTAGCCTGGTCTGTCACATCTGGGGACAGCAGCTCCTTATCCATCCTCTGTCTCTCCCTGTTCTATGGGGGAGTCTGAAACTTCTGCAGCTTGCTGGAAAACTGGCTCCTTACTAGAGGACAAAAGGAATAAATCTCCTCTGTACAAGTGCATTTTGCACAAATTATAGCTGCTAACTTCACTGAGCTTTACTTTCAATACAAGTTGAGAAGAAAAAATAATCTCAGCTTAATCCAGTTTTCATTAAAAATAAATAAAAAAAATGTATTTGAGAGTGAGCTGCCCTTCAAGGCTCCCAGGCATCAGCAGCATCCCATTGCTTTGGCAGCTTCCCACCCTGGCACGTGCCACTGCTGAGCACAGATTTCCAGCAGCTGATGCAAAGCTGCCCATTGCAGACTGTCCATGGGCTGTTGGGAGCATTTCCATCCAAACAGTCTCAGTTCCTTTCAGAAACAAGAAAGGGCAGCACCATACAAGGGCTGGCTGTGCCCATCAGTGGCACCCACCCTTTATTCTGAATAGCACCTCTGCTCCTGTGGCCATGCTCTGCAAAGGCTGAAATGGGAATGGGGAATGGGGATGGGGATTGGGGAATGGGGAATGGGGAATGGGAATGGGGATGGGGAATGGGGAATGGGGAATGGGGAATGGGGATGGGGCAGCACTCCAGAGGGAGCTGGACACTGATGCTCACTTAGGTAACAACTGCACAGGCATATCTGGAAGGAAGAAACCAACTCCTAGAAAGATTACAGTGCCCTATAAGAGATATTCCAGAACAGTATTTCGGATGGGAATCAGTGATCCACTACCTGCTGAGAGCCAGGGCATGGCACAGCCTCTCAACACTGGCACAAGGGCAAACTCACAAGCATATACAACTCTAAAATATGGTTTGCTGAGGGCAAAATAAAATAAAATCTTACTTGTTAATCATTTAACAATGTCAATTTTTATGATGGAGTAACAAATCATTATTATCTCTGTACCTTGAAGAGGTTGAAGAAAAGTCATGGAGATTTAAAAAAAGGGAATTTCACAATTCTAATAGAGCTTAAGGATCCTGAAAAAAACCCAGCACATATTCCAGAATATGAATTTCTCTGCAGCAGATCACCACTGTGCCTGGTCCATGGCAGGACTCTCACTGCCTGCAGCAGAGGGGGAGCTGCACAAACACTGACTGCCCCTGGGAGCTCAGAGCTGGCTATTTACAGTTTGCAGCACTGGGCAGACCTGCACATGAAGGGAAGCAGCACTGCCCCTTCCTCTCGACCACAGCAAAAAGAAACACCCAAGTCCAGTCCTGTAGAAGGGAAATGAAACCAAATAAGACATAAATCAAAACCCTGGGCTTCAAAACTCAGATACTTGCCAAAGGGGTGAGCACGGGGGTATTCTGTGTCTGCCCAGGGTCACCGTGGGCAGCTGGCACAGTGAGCACAGCCCTGGTGGCACAGGGGACACTCAGCACTGAGCTCCTCAGTCCCCTCAGCCCTGGTGGCACAGGGGACACAGTGCTGAGCTCCTCAGCCCAGGAGTGCAGGAGAGCCAGGGTGCAGCTACCAGGAGCAGCTTGTGTTTATGTTTGCAGAAGCACACAAACAACACAGAGCTGCTCAGAGAGGAGCAGCTCCAGAGCCAGGAAGGAGGAGGGTGAGACAAGCACACACATTTCAGCTCATCCTCTGCCCAGGGTCACTGTGGGCAGCTGGGACAGGGAGCACAGCCCTGGTGGCACAGGGGACACTCAGCACTGAGCTCCTCAGTCCCCTCAGCCCTGGTGGCACAGGGGACACAGTGCTGAGCTCCTCAGCCCAGGAGTGCAGGAGAGCCAGGGTGCAGCTACCAGGAGCAGCTTGTGTTTATGTTTGCAGAAGCACACAAACAACACAGAGCTGCTCAGAGAGGAGCAGCTCCAGAGCCAGGAAGGAGGAGGGTGAGACAAGCACACACATTTCAGCTCATCCTGCGCTGCACAGGGAGCATTTGAGATCACAAAGAGGCTGGAGAGCAAATGCTGGCAGGAGCACACCAGCACCAGCAGCCATGTGAGTTACCCCACTGGTGCCTGACCTCGAGAACTACCCAGATTTGCCTGCAGAATGTTGGGATACAATCCTCCACAAACTGCTGGAGAGAGACCCTTTTCATATCCCACCTGTCTGGCCCACAGCCACAGACTGTGTGCTCTGCTCTCTGAGAAATGAGAATATCACATGAGAAGAGTTAGCTGATCTCACAATTATATTCAAGGGGAAATGCTTTAAAGAAGCACTGAAGCAACCAAGACAAATCTCATGGAGGCATCCCAATCTAATGAGCAGAGCCTGGCATGTTCCTGCAGATTGGAATTCTTTTCTCAATTAAACAGTAGGAGTGGACTGCTTTGCAAATATTTAATTTCCAAGCTTCTAATTACAGTGGCTGAGTTTTTTCTCCTGAGGAAACAGGTGTTGACACAAGATCTGACAGATCCTAGCAACTGGCATTTGCTGGTCCCTTTCTCAGTTTTACAAACACACATGGAAAAAAGGAAAATGCACGATCTAACCTAAGAGACAAATATTTGGGCTTTGCATGGAGAATTTTTTGATCTGCGTTTGCATGGTGAGCTGTTTATAATCTGGCTCAGTTCTGCCAGAAATGGAAGTTTCAGCATGCTCCATTTTGAAATGGCATCATCCTGGCTGTGAAAAGCTGCACACATGGGCCAGTTAGGAGGAAGTAATTAAATACATTCACAATGAAATCCTTTCAGTGAGGGGGATTTAATCTTGTCATCTTCCCCAGACACATCAAAAAGGGAAATAAAATGCACAGAAGAAAATATAAAGAGGATATCTGTTGTACTTCAAAAAAAACCATGAAAACCTATGATGCTTCCAGTTCAGCTTTAAACTACAAATGGGAATAAAGTCAAATTTAGAGCTTAAAGTATAACCTAGTTCATTAGCATGCTCTAATACTGCTAAAATGTTAATGTATTTGATGGAAGCAAGATAACCATAAAAAATGCTACCTATTGCACATTGTTTTGCTGCACTGCCTGCACGGAGCTAATTACAGCCTCCCTGCCTTCACTCTCAAATCTCTTGCCTTTGTGGGTTTTATCCATTGTCCTTAATGCTGAAATGCAGGGGTTTGTCTGAATTACCATTTCATTGTAGTATTAAACTTGTGCTGAGCCACATTAGCAGCACTGTGTTATCACAAGTTCAGTTATTAATATCAGTAACCACTATATTTAGTTTGTTTCTGTATTTGGTCCCCACCCTCCCTAACCTCCACTCCCCAAAAAATTATTATTTACTTATGCCCTGGAACTGCTGTGTTCTATCAGCTAAATACCCCCATTCTTTGAGCTGAGTGCTGTTTTGGAAATGCACAGTACTCACCCATTTCAGTGGCCCATTGTCTCTGTTCCTACTGAGAGGTTTTTGAAAGTGCATTTCTGGCACAAAGCACTGAAAGCTCTACGGGCTGGCTACTGCACACATGCAATAAATCCATCCTTTATTCATGCTCCTGCCTCAATAACATAAAAATCAGCTAAGTATCTTTTACACCACTGTAAAATGGTTGATGAACCTGCCTCACCTCATTTTTTTTCCGGTTGAAATATTATTATTTCTGACTGCTCCTGCATTCCCCCCACAGGTCAGGAAGGCTCCATGACCCAGCCCTGCCATGCTCAGGTGTGAGGGGAGAGCACCATGCCTCAGCCCACCCCAAATTGCTGATGCCCAGCTCGGAGGGAGCCCAGCCCTGCAGATCCTCAGCTGCTTTGGGGCTCAGCCATGTGTGGGTTAGAGAAGGGGTTATTTCATCTTCTTCAAACCTTTTCACTTTTACATTGAATTCCTCACTATGTAAATAAGGAACCAGTTCAAGGTCTCTTGGATTATTATTTTTTTTGTTACTTCCACATCGTTCAAAGGCATGCCAAGCTCAGAGACGAGTTCAGCCAGAAAGGACTTTTGAAAATGTCTGCTCTGACCTTTCATGTAACACAAAATCCAAAACACAAGAGCATAAAAGTTAATGTCTTTACCACAGGGATGGATCGAGGTGATTCAACCTGAACTGCACAAAATGCATCCATTTTTAGTGCTGCCAAGTGATGCAAGTTACACACATCCAGGTCCCCGTGGTGCATTACCTGGGCTGATCTTTCTGGGTTTTACAGAAGCCAAGACTCCATAGAGCCACATGCCATACCTTGTGTTTTGTTTGCTTTTCAATGCATTTCAGGTCAATTTTGTCCAGTCCACTCATCTTCAGAAATGAAGAATATTTCAGTTCTAAATTTACTTAAATAATACTCAATAGGTAAAGGAGAGACCAAGCCTTGAGCCTACAAATTGACATGGTCCCAGCAGATGGAGCCTACCCAGGCTGAAAAAACAAAGTCCTCAGGAGGTCCAATAATCAGAAAATAGTGGAAGCAATGTACTCAGTGTAAACGTGGCAGCCAGTCTGCAGGAGTGACACAGAGTGTGCTCCAAGCACGTCCTTGCAATGCCCAGGCACGGGTCCATCTCCTTCCTCTCCCTCTGCCACCTCCTCTGCTTTTCTACCTCCATGTAATCTCAGCCTCTTCCTAAATTTACTGCAGGATAACCTAAACACAAACTTCCCTTCAACCCCAGAACATTTCTAAGCCATTTAAGAACTCTTCTTGCTGTGTCGGCATCCCTTGGAAGCTCTGGCACCAGAAGCAGCTCGGACATTCTGGTGACAGTCCTGGTGAGGCTGTCCCCAAAACCAGGCTCACTTTCCCACCTCTGCTTTATAACCTTTCTTCATTTATCTTAAAAGGTCTGGTTCCCTTTCAGCCACAGCACTCTGCTGCTGTCTCATATTTAGGGGCTTTGTTCTGCCAGCCCCTAAACCCCAGTGGAGTGAACTAACAAAGTCCAGAGCCCTGAATCTGCACCTGCTGCTCCCACACAAGCTTCCTTGCACTGGTTTTATTAAAGACTGACCAAATGACTAACAAACCTGGAGAACTCAATAAAAGCAACTTGTCCTCTCCTTTGTTACTACTCTGCCAATATTTGCAAAGCCTGCAAGCTCTGCAAAAAAATTATGTGGACAATTAAATTCACTGAAAAGAATGTTAAATGTGAGAGCACAGCTCAGTCCCATGCTGGCCCTCCAGAAGGAGCCCTGCTCACAGATCTCTCCCTCTCTCTCACAACTACATTTTGATACCTACCAATGACTCAGTTTTTAAAAGACACACAGCTAAATCCAAGCTTCTAGTCCAAATGTCATGCAGTATTAAGTTCTGAAGCCCAAGCACACAATGTCAGTTAATCTGACTTTATCAACCTGTCTATTATCCATTTAAAAAAAAACCAAACCAACAACTAAAAAAGGATCCTAATTGTCTGTCTGACAAGGTCTGTATTTTCCAAGTAACTGCTACTGTTAATGAAATTTTTTAGCTGCCAAGCCTCGCTGATGAACTCCTGAATCAAGTGTTTTGTTATTTTACACAGAATCAATATCAAGCCAATTTGCCCACAGCTTCCTGGTCGTTCTTCTTTACCTCTTTAAAGTAAGAAACAGTATATATGTTATCTCAGATTCTGTGACATTTCTTTGGTTTTCAACACTGTTCAATTAGTGATTCAGAAAGCCCTCAACTTTTTAGAATGATTCTTATGAAATTCAACATATTTTTCCCCGTTCTCCTTTGTTACAAATGACAAAGCTATTTGTGCCCCAACAGACTGAGTGGATGCATCCACCTGCCTCGTGCCAAACTCCAAGCAGATCTCTCAACTGAACATCTCAGGTTATTGGTTCTGCATTGGCTGTGGCATTCTGACAATCACTCTTATTCCAAATCTTCCCTTGAAGGAAGGCTGGAAGCTGTTTTGTACTCTCCAGCAGTGAATTCTGCCTCACAGCAGAGGAGGTGGAATCAAAGCTGGTACCACCAAACACCACAAGGGTGGATGCAGTTTTGGAGCTGCAAACAGCAAGCACAGCAGGTCAGAGGATGGGCCCTGCTGCAGGAGGGGAGCAGCCAGAGCAGCTCAGAGCTGCCAGGGGCAGCTCAGCTCACCCCTGAGCAGCCCAGCCTGTGCCAGGCAGGGTGGGCAGCCATGGGTGACACAGCAGGCACTGCTTGGGGCTTGCCCTGCCAACGGACTCAAGGGGAAGGAAAGAAATGACAGAGAAGAGCAGGAGAATCACACCTTTACTGCTGTGGTAATAATGAGTTGATATCAAGTAAGGAAATGCCAACTTTTGAGGTGCATGGAGCAACTAAACCCAGGAGTAACTTACACCACCAACAGGCAGGGGAGGACAAGGGGGCAGAGAGCCCCCCTTGTAACCCAGCTCTGCACAAATGCACAAACAACTTCAGACTGCAGCGAGGAAATAAAAACGCTCCTGAACTCTCCAGAGAGGGTTTTTGTGGCCTGGCACACCTAAAAGGAAACAATGACAATCACAGTCACCTTGACAGAATTTCTGCCTCTCAAGTTTACACCACTCTCCCTTTTCCTGAGCAATCACTCTGCAGAGTAGGAAAAACATCTGAGCTTTGCAGGCTGGTTTTTCTGGGAGAACAAAGTTAGTGACACAGAGGCTGCCGACACTCTGGTGCCTAAAAATCCCCCAAACAATCCCAACTTCTGGGATTTGCAGCTCTCAGTCAGCTTTGTTCTCAAGGAGCAACTCCAGACCCAGGACAGAACTTAATTTGAGCTGGGGCAAAGACTCTTTTGCCTAACTCCTTTTACCCAGAATTTTGTACAGCCCAAAGTTAAAGGATTCTTTCTATCAACACTAAAACTTTACCAGTACCTCAAGAAGAAGAAACCAAAAATATTTGTGCAGCAGCATTGCTTGGCATTTTCTGTATTGCAATGTGAGACTGTCAGGACCCCACAGCACTCAGCTCTGAATCTCAGGGCTGTATCCTACACCCATCAGGAGCAAAGATTTTATCAGACAGGTGCAAGGGTCTGCTGATGTTAAAGATTTCGAAATAAAACAAAAAAAGAAAGTTTTGGCTACTTTGTGTTGTATATTTTTCAATGGCCACTGCTGCCTCATAAAACAAATAAAATTTCAACTCAATAAAAAATACCAGGATCAAAACTCCCAAATTAAAAAAGTCAAAATTAAGCAGTTTTTATCCCAGAAATTAAAATTTCTGAGGAATCCCAAATGTGTATTCCCCTACTAGAAAGTGGAAATGCCTGTGAACTATCAGAAACCCCCCAATGCAGGAGTGCTGAATTTCAGCCAGCTTCAGTAAACAGTTTATCAACACTCATTACTCACAGTCAGAGCAGCAGTGCACACAGGCTCAGCATATGCTGCCTGACACCCAGCCTCCCAGGGACAGAGCCACTGCTCCAGGAGCTGCTTGCTTAAGCCTGAGAGCTAGGAGACATAAAGGAGATGAATCTGTAATTATAGCCCAGTTACTATGCAAATACTTCAGCACACTATCTCGCTAAGAAATCTAGGGCTTGCCTTTCAGAGCAGTTTCATTATTAGAAACGATTATTGCCTTTATTCCACCACTGTGATATTTCATGCATTTTATGGAGCACAGATAAGGAGCAAACAAGAACAAACAGCTTTTACCTCTGCAATCCTCACTGGCAGCATCAAAATCACAGCCCTGAAAGGACCCGAGCTGAGAAACACCCAGGGATTTCAGACCTGTGTTTAGCAGAAAGCCCCAATAATAACTTGCATCTCATGTCTTAAGGCTGCAGCTATTTTTAACGAGTTCATGAGGCTGCACAGGCAGCTGGACCTGCACAGGTCAGAGCCACGCTGGCTGCTGGTGTCAGGCAGCTGCTGAGCCTGTAATGGGTCATTAACACCTTGTCCTGGCTGTGAACATATTTTTTAAGCCTGTTTTCCTCTACTGGCACTCTTGACTGTGCCGGTGTGATGGAGCTAAGGCAGGAATTTCAGTGATGAGCAGGGGCTCCAAAGGGTGGCTGAAGGCTGCTGGGAGCAGCAGAGCCAGTGCCACCCTGTTCTTTTGAGTTCTTCTTGTTATGAATAAAAAGTTATCTATTTTTTTTAAGGTTGCAAAGAAAACAAGTTGGACCAGTTGCTGTTAAGTTAGCTTCAATGTTAAGAGTTCTTCTTTTTAATAAAGGCATTAAAAAAGGAGGAAGATCTCCTGCCCATTCCTTTCACTTCTAAGCCTTCTGATGTTTACATTCTTGTAATGAACTTTCTCACGCACTTTATGTAAATAATTAATTCTTTTACATCCCTTTCTGGAGGAGGAGAAACTTGACGGGCTGCTGGTTTGTCCAGTGTCATTGGAGAGGTGGCACTGTCACCCTCCAATCCACTGTCACTTTTGGAAGTCTATAAAAGTTGGAGTCAGAAATGAAACTTCCCTTCTTTTCCCTTGGAGGTTCCAGTGTGAGTGTGGTTTTATTTCGTGTCCTAGGGTGACAAGCCAGGGCTGTGCAGCCTGTGCTGCCCACAGGATCTCTGCTGCAGGAGCAGCCTGGCTGCTCAGGCTGAGCACTCTGCTCTAAGCACATCAGGCCCAGCTGTGCATGGCAGGGCTTTATCTGCAGAGGAGGCTTTAAAGCAGTTTGGCTGGAATGGAATTCAGAAAGGAGAGAAATCCACGGGCAAAGGCTTGCCATTGAAAATGTCCTGCACCTCAGCCACAGCTTCATTATCTCACATTCACTGGACTACTTCAAACCTCCAACATGTTATTCACAGCCACAGAGTTTTCACAGAATCAGCAGAGGAAGGAAAAAAAGATGCTTAAGAAGAACTTTCTGCTCAAGGAAGTGAAAAAGCAAGCTGTCCTGCATACTTCATCTAGTGCCTCACATTTATTAAGGGCAAAATAATTTCTGCCTGCTCACATAAATGGACCAGATAGAATATCTCTCCCCAGAGCCCCAGGAGCCACCAGGGCCAGCTAGATTAGGTTCAGAGCACTGATGCAACCTGGGAGAGGCATTACTTCATAAAGTGGTGAGTTAGCAACGTGGGGTTTCTTGCAAAATATTTTGTTTGCATCTTCTGTCAAGCAAACAAAGGCAGTAATTGTGGGGAGATGTGTTTTGATTTTTCTGTGCTGCTGCCTCGTCCCCAGATGCAGGCACCGTGTCAGGCAATTCACAAATGACACCTCTCCCTGCAAACAAACATTATGGTTGATCATTAAAGATTGCTGTGATATTTGCAGAAAGGATAATAGGGATCTGGACAAAACAAGAGTGCTATGTGATATGTGGAAACAGTTGGGTTTATGGAGTGCTGGATAAATTCACTGCAATTTTTTGCATCTCCCTGCCTGCTATATTTTCTCATTTGAAGGACAGATCTGTATTAGTTTCCAAACAGAGAGCATATTGTTCCACATGTTCTACAGCTCCTGAATCACACTAATTTATATTACTACATTTTTAATTTAATGATTGATATGTTGGCTTTGCAAACTGACTGTCAGAATAATTCATATAGTATTAAAAAACCCAAGTGTACAGCAGTTTTATTAATGCACCCTTAAAGAATAATGAAACCTTCAGCCTCGCTCTAATGAATTCTGGTGGAACACTTCTGAACGATGCTGCTCATGCCCCTCAGCTGGGGAGGGGGCTCAGGGAGGGCAGGAAAAGCAAAAATTCCCAGTGATAAAATGGAAATGCTTTCCGAAAAAACCTTCAGCTATCGAGTCCTGGTGGGAGAAATGGCAGCCTCAGACCTGCACTTCTTCATTCCCCAGGAGCACAGGATTGTGAAGGATTGTTTCTTGGTTTGCCTCATTGAGAAGCCCAGGCACAGCCACTCCAGACTCTCCAGCAGCACCAAGGCAAGGTCTGTGCACCTCGGGTCAGGTCCTGAATCAGCTTTTCAACGGCTGCTGTGCTTAGGGACAAACACAGCCCAGCCCAGGGGCTGCCCAGCACCCCAGAGCAGGGTGGCTGTGAGCACAGGGCTGCAAAGGCTGTGCTCAGACACAGAGCTCCAGCAGGGCTTCCCTGCACCCTGTCTGTGGCCAAGAGATGAGCTCCCAGCCATGGCAGGGCTCCCTCCTGCATTCCTGCCCAAGGCCACTGTAGTACAAGTGCTGATATTGCACTGCAGAACATCAGCACGCCGTGGCTTTCCCTCAAAAACCCGGAATTTAATAACTTCCAGTAAGTACAAGAGTTACAAAGCACAGCCCAGGTTCCTACCTGCTGATAACATGTCAGGAAATATTATGCACAAAGGGTTATAATGTCCAGGCTAGCTGAAGGACAGACAGGATCAATAAAGCTACAAGAGCAGCTGGATGAGGAGATCCCTTCTGAGAATACTCTGCTTCCTGCACAGGACTTCAGAATAAAATCAAACCTGCACGAGAGACACCTGAGATGTGAACGGCTGTGTTCCAGCAACACCCAACCCAATGAAAAGGAGAGCCTCAACCCAACCCAATGAAAAGGAGAGCCCCAACCCAACCCAATGAAAAGGAGAGCCCCAACCCAAGGAAAAGGAGAGCCCCAACCCAACACAGCCACAGAGTTTTCACAGAATCAGCAGAGGAAGGAAAAAAAGATGCTTAAGAAGAACTTTCTGCTCAAGGAAGTGAAAAAGCAAGCTGTCCTGCATACTTCATCTAGTGCCTCACATTTATTAAGGGCAAAATAATTTCTGCCTGCTCACATAAATGGACCAGATAGAATATCTCTCCCCAGAGCCCCAGGAGCCACCAGGGCCAGCTAGATTAGGTTCAGAGCACTGATGCAACCTGGGAGAGGCATTACTTCATAAAGTGGTGAGTTAGCAACGTGGGGTTTCTTGCAAAATATTTTGTTTGCATCTTCTGTCAAGCAAACAAAGGCAGTAATTGTGGGGAGATGTGTTTTGATTTTTCTGTGCTGCTGCCTCGTCCCCAGATGCAGGCACCGTGTCAGGCAATTCACAAATGACACCTCTCCCTGCAAACAAACATTATGGTTGATCATTAAAGATTGCTGTGATATTTGCAGAAAGGATAATAGGGATCTGGACAAAACAAGAGTGCTATGTGATATGTGGAAACAGTTGGGTTTATGGAGTGCTGGATAAATTCACTGCAATTTTTTGCATCTCCCTGCCTGCTATATTTTCTCATTTGAAGGACAGATCTGTATTAGTTTCCAAACAGAGAGCATATTGTTCCACATGTTCTACAGCTCCTGAATCACACTAATTTATATTACTACATTTTTAATTTAATGATTGATATGTTGGCTTTGCAAACTGACTGTCAGAATAATTCATATAGTATTAAAAAACCCAAGTGTACAGCAGTTTTATTAATGCACCCTTAAAGAATAATGAAACCTTCAGCCTCGCTCTAATGAATTCTGGTGGAACACTTCTGAACGATGCTGCTCATGCCCCTCAGCTGGGGAGGGGGCTCAGGGAGGGCAGGAAAAGCAAAAATTCCCAGTGATAAAATGGAAATGCTTTCCGAAAAAACCTTCAGCTATCGAGTCCTGGTGGGAGAAATGGCAGCCTCAGACCTGCACTTCTTCATTCCCCAGGAGCACAGGATTGTGAAGGATTGTTTCTTGGTTTGCCTCATTGAGAAGCCCGGGCACAGCCACTCCAGACTCTCCAGCAGCACCAAGGCAAGGTCTGTGCACCTCGGGTCAGGTCCTGAATCAGCTTTTCAACGGCTGCTGTGCTTAGGGACAAACACAGCCCAGCCCAGGGGCTGCCCAGCACCCCAGAGCAGGGTGGCTGTGAGCACAGGGCTGCAAAGGCTGTGCTCAGACACAGAGCTCCAGCAGGGCTTCCCTGCACGCTGTCTGTGGCCAAGAGATGAGCTCCCAGCCATGGCAGGGCTCCCTCCTGCATTCCTGCCCAAGGCCACTGTAGTACAAGTGCTGATATTGCACTGCAGAACATCAGCACGCCGTGGCTTTCCCTCAAAAACCCGGAATTTAATAACTTCCAGTAAGTACAAGAGTTACAAAGCACAGCCCAGGTTCCTACCTGCTGATAACATGTCAGGAAATATTATGCACAAAGGGTTATAATGTCCAGGCTAGCTGAAGGACAGACAGGATCAATAAAGCTACAAGAGCAGCTGGATGAGGAGATCCCTTCTGAGAATACTCTGCTTCCTGCACAGGACTTCAGAATAAAATCAAACCTGCACGAGAGACACCTGAGATGTGAACGGCTGTGTTCCAGCAACACCCAACCCAATGAAAAGGAGAGCCTCAACCCAACCCAATGAAAAGGAGAGCCCCAACCCAACCCAATGAAAAGGAGAGCTCCAACCCAACCCAATGAAAAGGAGAGCACCAACCCAACCCAACCCAATGAAAAGGAGAGCCCCAACCCAACCCAACCCAATGAAAAGGAGAGCTCCAACCCAACCCAATGAAAAGGAGAGCTCCAACCCAACCCAACCCAACCCAAGGAAAAGGAGAGCCCCAACCCAACCCAATGAAAAGGAGAGCCCAAATCCAATCCAACCCAATGAAAAGGAGAGCTCCAACCCAACCCAATGAAAAGGAGAGTCCCAATCCAACCCAACCCAACCCAATGAAAAGGAGAGCACCAACCCAACCCAACCCAATGAAAAGGAGAGCCCCAACCCAACCCAAGGAAAAGGAGAGCACCAACCCAACCCAAGGAAAAGGAGAGCCCCAACCCAACCCAATGAAAAGAAGAGCCCCAACCCAATGAAAAGGAGTGCCCCAACCCAACCCAAGGAAAAGGAGAGCCCCAGCCTCCAGGCAGCCACAGGGCACTGCAG
Organism: Passer montanus; assembly: GCF_014805655.1. Classification (NCBI taxonomy): domain Eukaryota; kingdom Metazoa; phylum Chordata; class Aves; order Passeriformes; family Passeridae; genus Passer; species Passer montanus. The sequence goes on from NW_024369818.1 coordinate 1,265,895, forward strand.
AGCAGAGCTGAGGGTCCTGTTGGATGGGCACAGGGCAGGGGGGGTCACACAGCAGCACTGAGCCCTTCCTGCAGCCCCTTCAGGTGGGGTGGGACACAGCCCTCAGTCAGACTGAGCCCGAGTGAATGCCAACAGCCACAGCTGGTTCTGTGTTAACCCCTCAAATCCCTTGCACCAGCGCTCTCAATTAACAGCCACCATGGCAATGAAAAGCTGCCTGAAGCCCTCAGTGACAAACAAACATTGTTTTCATTCTGCTACACCTAAACACCAGGGTAACACCAAATCTGCTGGTTCCAGGACTTGGGCTTAAAAAGGAGGAATGTTTTCAAAGTAATCGGGAGGGACTGAACAGATACTGGGTGCACATTTCACCACTAACAAGCTTGAGTGCAATTGAACAAACACCAGCAAAGTTTTCTCCATTTCTGCAATATTTCAGCTGCAGTGGAGGAATAATAATAATAAAATCTCAGTAAAAGCAACTTGGAGCTTTACTCATTTTTTAGGATGGGTCCTCACCCAGTTTTGTGTGCATTCTTCCAGCTGGTAACACTGCTGAGTTCTCCCTCAAAGGAGGATTCACTACAATGCAAAGGCTCACTCTGCAGAAACTGTAAGTGGGTTTTTTTGTTGGTTATTTTACTGTGCCACGGCATAAAATTCAGCCAGGTAAAACATATTTCCCTGCTTTTAAGAGTACATAAGTACACAGCACAGAAAGAGACCACAAATGCTCTTACAGAGGCATGGCAGCCAAGGCTAAAGACCTGAAATGGGAACCATGTCCAGCAAAGTGCTGAGTTCCTCCCAATATTAATGGCACATTAGGACACACCAGGCTTCTTGCAAAATGTGCAGAAAAATCCCAGCATTTACAAAAAACCACCACGTGCTGCCCTTTTGGGGAGGGGGAGCAGAGTTTTGCCTGTTTCCCTGTCGCTGCCCTGCCACCCTCCATCAGCACAAACCCTCCTGGGGCTGGGGTGACACCGCTGCCAGATCTGAGACCTGCTCACCACGTCTCTGTGACATTGCTGGGGAGAATTATTCAAGGCTGTAATCCTGATCTGGAAGACAAAGCCCAGCACAAAACAAAAACAGCACCAGCAGGAAGGGCAGAGCCAGGCTCAGCATCCCTGGTGTCTGTGACAGGAAGGGGATGATGGGGACACCACGCAAAGGGCAAGGAGGAACCACTCCTGCACCTGCCTGGGAAACATCTCAGAAAACACACAAACAGAGCTAAAACTCTTTTTCCTCATCTGGGTGTTTCTCCTGCTGTGAAATGGGCTCTATTTGGAAGAGGGAAGCAACAAGCTGTCCCAGTCAATAGCACACAGACTGCAGAGTGCAGCCATGGCTCGTACAGAGAGGCTTTTTCAGACCTTGCCAGCACATCTGATGCTGCCTGCATGCTCTACAGAAAATCACATGTCACTTGCTTTTCTCGGCCTCTCAAAGAGTATCTGCCTCTCAGAATTCCCAGCGGGAAAGAGTTCCAAGCTAGGAGAAAGAATCCAGTCTATGCTGAAAAAACATTAGCGGGTACTGGAAGAAATGAAGTAAACTGCTTTTATCTCTTGTCTGTGTTTATTAGTGCAGGAAGCAGAAAAAGTACTGAAGTGGATTGTGGAATCATAGAAAATCCTGAGCTGGAAGGGAGGCACACATTGGCTCATCTAGGTGGCCATCAGTGGCACACAGATCCACTAGTTCTTGTTGAAAAGCAGTAAATATATTCATTTTCTGTTTGTAAGAAAAGATGCAGGAGATTCAGGCGGGTTTGGCAGAACTGCACTTCTGGGTTATAAATCCTGCCCCCATCCTTCAGCCTTTCAGGAGGTTCCCAGTTTGAACCCATTAAATAATCTAGACCAGTATCTGCCCTATCAGACCTCTGTTCATTAAAGTGATTTTCTGCAAATTCCTTTTGCTACCCCAACAGTACCAAACAAAACAATTACTAACATTTTTTAAAATTACCCAATGTGAAAGAGAACAAAAAAATGTTTTGAGAAATTTTGATTCCAACTTCATTTCTTTATTCGCTGAGAAAGTGACAGGTGTCATCACATCGCAATATCTACAATGCTTGTACTGAACCTTTACACAACAATTCTTCTCTTTACCCAGAAAAAAGAACAAAGGAAGAAAAAGAGAAATGTAATATTAGCACTGGATTTATGTGCTGCAGTAGAAATGAGATGAATACACAACTCTCAGGCTTGTCAAAGACATATTTGGGTAGTGGCAAACACTCATTTCAGAAAATGGGCTACAGCCTCTTGTCTGTCAGATGAAGTGCAGACACAAGTTCAACATTAAAACAAAAAAAGAAGAATCCAAGATGAAAGTAAAAATGTGGAAAAAAAAAATAAAATCCAAAAACTCCAAACACTTTCAGGGAAATTCATTGCTTTCTGAGGAGAACAATCAGTTCCAAGTGCCAGTGTCTGGTGTGCAGCACATTCAGACAGATCTAGTCTGGCAATAACACACTACAAATACTTTCAGAGCTTCACTACCCTGGGCTCCTCTGCTTTGAGGGTTTTTTTTTTAGTTTTTTTGGGTTTTTTGAACGTGCAAGTTAAAGGTTGATTCAGTTCTCCCCTGCAAAACCCTTTCTTTCCAAAGGTTGTATATTTGGATTTACTGTGGCTGGTTATTGCAACAAGGAGAGGGAGGAGGATGCAATCCTACAAGCCTCGGAAAATTGGAAGAATAAATCATGACGGAGACTTTTTCTTCTATTACATTTACTTTTAGGAGAGCAGTATAAATAAAAGACTGCAAACGAGAGTGAAACAGGAACCAGGACACACGAATCATCCCTACTTCTACTCCTTTCTTACTCCTGCTGAGGCTTTTTCTGTCTTTACTCTAGAAAGACAACACTCTGAACATCTATTAATATTCCTGGTTTTCCCTGGCTGCCTGTCATTATCACGGGAAGTGAGAAATGGCTGTCAGGCTCAGAAGCAAACCCAAGCACATTCCAAATCCCCTCCAGCCACGCTTGCTCCAAATAAGGACTTCGCTGCTATTATGGCAGCAAGCAGAGTAAATAATTTAAAGAAATAATTAAAAATGTTAATAATTAACAATCCCAAAGCTCCCTGGTTCTCCCCAAGTTTGCTCTCCGAGCGGAGGCAGAGAGCTCTGAGCCCACCCAGGGCTTATCAGTGCCCAGGACACAGGGGACAAGGGAAGTGAGATCACAGAGCAGGGATTGTACTAGTGGGAGAGCACAGTTAAACAAGACAAAAATCTGTGCCCAAATGGAAAAATCATCAGAATAGGAGGTGGTGCTCTGAGAGCCAGCTCTGTGCTTCCCTCCTCAGCACAATCTGCCCGTGCTCAAGGACTTCACCCTACTTCCCTCCAGAGAGCAACGAGGACAGAAGAAATATGAGTGACTTCTCATGAGAAGCAGGCTTAAATAAAGTCTGGAATTAGTTCATTAGTTCATATTCCAACTGTAGGGTCAGATTTTAATGACGAGGCCAACACCAGCCAGTAACTTCCAGTCATAATCACAGATCCAGAAATAAACCAGGCTGTTGCATGACTCCCAGCTTTCTGGGAAATGTCCTTTTCATCTGTCCAGCCAAAAGTCATTTCCAGTCATTTAGAGCTGTTGATTCTTAGTGGAGCTCAGATTTACCCAGATATTGGTCAGACACTGAAGTGCTCTGAACACAACCCAGGCTGGACCTGCAGCAGTGTTACTGCTATTGTTTCACCTCCCAAAATGCAGAACATTCCTGAGAGCTTCTGTGCCCTCCCTGCTGAGGCTGAACCTCCCAGAGCTGCCCCTCTGCCCTGCCCCATCCCCTGTGCCCTCTCTCCAGGCAGGATCTCCTGTGTCCCTGCTGGATGTGCCCTTCCCAAGCACCACTTGTGGCCAGACTCCTGACTCATTCTGCTACAGTTTTTGTAATGACAATTACAGACTTTCTGATCATTTAAAAGTGCATTAAAATACAGCCCTAAGGCGACGAACAACTGGCAAAAGAGTAGCAGTCCCAGTGAAATCTAGGATTTCCTTGTCATTTATTTTATATATTTTTTCCCAAGTAACCTCAGAGAAGCAGCATTTTGGAGGAGAGGTAATGTACCTCATTAAACCAAATAAAGCAGCCAGGAGAAGCAGACAACCTTTCAGACACACAGCTCCTTCAGGTCAAACATCACAATGAAATAATTCTCGAATTATTGCAGAAGTGTCCTTATCTCCAGTGATAACAAATGTGCATTTGAGCTTCACCACTGCTTATTAAAGCCTTAACATTTTGGTTTGGGAATGTACACAAGCTCTGTATAGCCCTGGAACAGAAAACTTCTCCATTTGAGCTCTACCAGAAAGAGCACAGACTCTAAAGAAAAACAAAACTGCCGAATTCCTTTATTCCTCCTTAAGCATATGAGTATTTTTATACAAGTGAGTTTTACCTAACTTTATTACCCCACATCTCAAAGTCATAAAATTTCTTTTCATATAACACTCTAATCTTCCTCTTTATTGACTATGCCACCTAACCTTCTGTAAATGGCAAATTTCATTAGCACACTCTTGATTTTTCATGGAGTTCCCCAGTGAAAACATTAAATTTGATCAGGCCTAAATCTGAGCAAGTTGAATTTCAGATGCAACGTGCCCCATTGTTGTGAATGTGAGAGCTGAGACTAAAGCAAAGCTGATGTACTAACCCAGAGGTAATTCACTTAAACAACCTGAGCAATGCACTTCCACCCGGGGCACCAAGGTTTAAGGCAGAAAATGGCAAAGAGAAGGGTTTGCTCCCTGCACTGCTTTGCAGCTGCTGCTGGGGGAGGGGGGTTTCTCCCCCCAAGAACAAGAACAGGCTCAAATAATTTGAGGCCTTTTCTCATATTTAGAGCCTTCATCTGGAGACTGACTGGAGGGATTTGTCTATCAATCCTTCACACTTGCTGCTGCCCTGAACTGATCACCCCTTTAATTAACCATGTTAAACTAGCTCCCTGAAGCTTATGATGCTTCTGTCACTTGCCTGTGGGTTTCCTCTTCACTACAAGCCTGAGTGCTTCCATTAAGTTTACAGTGAGAAGAAACCAATAGAGGAAATGATGAAGGATATCCCTGGGCTCCCTTTGAAAGGCTGTTAAAGAAAGGCTGCACAGCAAAAGAGAAGTTAACAAAATCACACTTTGTTTTTTGGGTTTTGTTTCTGGTTTTTGTTGGTTTTTTGTTGTTGTTTTTTTTTGATGCCTAGGGAAAAGAAAACAGAAAGAATATATTTATTTTACTGAACTTAAAATGTCTTTTGTAATAGCAAAACAAGCCCAATTGCCAAGCAGCGGCAGGCACCAGAGAGGACACAGTGCATGCACCAGCTGGGATCCCCCAGCTGGGGAATCACTATTCCCATTCCCAGTGGCAATGGGAATATTAACATCACGTGTAAGGCAAGGAGCTGGAAGCAAAGAAGGGTTTGCTGGGGCTGTGAATAGATGGGCGATACCCACAAAGGATCTTCTCCAAAGCCTTGCCTGGATATTAAGAATGCAGTGGCCACCTTGGAGATCTGCAAGATTTTGCCAGGTCACTATCTGTAGCATCACCATTATCTCCTTTAATGAGCACTGTAAGTGATGAAGTGTCAAACAATTAACACATTTCTCCTAGTCTTGCACTTAGGATAACACATATTTCCCAAGAGTGGGAAAGAATTTATTTGGCTTGCTTTCAGTTCGTGCAAGGAGGGTACAAACGTAGCCTCAAGAGCAGCCAGTCTGGTACATCATTACCACTTTCTGCAGGTACACATTTACAAAGTTAGGGAGCTTCTGCCTGAGTTCACAAAACTGATAATGATGAAGCAAATATGACTGTTGGCAAATACACGTTTTACAAAATGAGTTAAGTATTTTAGCACCTTGAAAAAGTAATGGAGATATGAAAATAATCTTCCTCCTTGCCTTCCTCTGAGCAAAGACAAAACTCACAAACTTTCAAGGTTCTTAGTGAATTTATATATTTTTCAGTGATTAATTCTTCATTCAGCCACCATCATTTTAGCCAAACGTTTGTATTTTTTAACTGGGTGTGATACAGGACAGACAATATGCAGATTATTTAGGGCTGGAACAGACAGACACAAGCAACGACCTCTGAATTTCACTGGAACCTGTTTACACGACCCAGGTTTCCATTTCTGTGTGTGCAACTCCTCTGGAGAAACAAGAAAGCAACTCAGCTCCCTCTAGCAAAGTCTTTTGTGCCACAAACACAACTGGAACCAAACTGCAACATTCCTGTTTCTCTCCTTGGAGAAAGGAGGGCTTGGCCTGCCAGGGAGTGCAGCCTGGGGTGCGAGGTGCCAGCTCTGAGCAGCTCCTGTGTCCCACTCCTCCCGGGGCTCCAGTCACCATAATTACTGAGAGGCAGAAGGAAAAGCCACAGCACAGGCAGGAAATGTACAGCATTACACATAAATAAAAGATTACTGCTCCACAGTGCTCTTGTCTCTTCTAATTCCTGCTTTGCCTCCCCACAGACCAATAGCAGTGTTGAATTCTGATGAAGCAAAGTGTGGTTCAACCTCAGGCATTTTTTGAGGCAGAGAGCAATTAATTGGCATTAAAGCAGTACACAGCAACACTCACTTTGCTGTCAGGGGAATGCCAGCTAAAGAGTTAACTTTGGCAGTACCAGCAAACTTTAACCACACGTTTAAATGCTTGCTTTATTTATCTATCCCCAATGCTAAGTGCTGCCCATTTCATCCAGGCATTTAAGAATGATTTTTAATTCCAACCTGCCCATGCAGTCCATGGAAGCCAAGTCAAGTGCCTCCTATTCAAGGCATGCTTAAATGTCTGCTGAATAGAGCCTGGATGAGTTAAGGACTGGGTGATAAGCCTTGGGAGGACAAAATACAGTAGAGTTTGCACCTGTGGCTCTCCAGACTCCAGAACAGAGAGGAGCAACATAAAATAGAAATGATCCATGACACCATGGCCACTTGTTTTTGTTTTCTGGAAACACAGACCCAAAAATGTGAGGTGATAAAGGGGAGACACAGACCCCAAACTTCACCTTCCTCCCACTCTTGAGCCACCTGTTCTGTTTCACCTTTGAGAAATCACTGTGCACTCTGTGCCCCCCTCTGCGAGAGCCAGGATGGGCACATCCTGCCAAAAGTGAAGAATGATCAGCTTTTTTCTGGTTTTACTTTCAAAAAAGCTGCAGGGTTGACAGAACATACGAGACACAGCAAGATAGACAGTGTGCCTAGATCCTTCAAGTTTACAACTGTCAAAATTGTTAAACTGGGCTATTTTTAGTGAAACTACAATTTGGAACTGGCATGTTGATTCCACACAGTTGGAGCCTGCTTCAATGCCAGTGAGCATACTTTGATTTATTGCTCTTTTATTCAGGTCAGGAACCATAACCTCCAGAGCAGGGAATTCATTGGTTTTAGTGCTCTAGACTAAAGAGGTGAACGTGGCCTTCAAATTAAAGCTGTTTATGTTATGAAGGAGAGGACAATCTTCAAAGTGGTGGAACTGGTTTTCCCTAATTAGCTAGAACTAAATTTGATGGCAACCTACTGAAACAGACAACAGAGTAGGGAAATAGAATTGTTCAACATGTTTAAGAGAAGTGAAATCTGGTAATCAGAAATTAGCCTGAGTGTAAAAAAACAGCCTCCAAGAGAAACATTAAAGAAAAAAAAATGAAAAGCTGAGAGATAATTAATTTCAAGCATAAATCATTCCTTAGATAGATGGGGACTGGCAGCATTTTAAGATGGTGCCAGTGGAAGCATCCTAAATGTCTTGAAATTAAAATAGAAACCAGTCAGCTTCTGACAGCAGTTAATTCCTCTCCTCCATAGAACCTCAGTTCAAGTGTTATTTGTGCATTCTCTGTGCTTTGATCAATAATGTACCAGTACCTAAAGTACAAGCAGCAGCATCTGTACTCAAAGAAAAGAAAAGGAAGAAAAACAAACCGCCCTGTGGAGTGAGGGAGGAGCTGAGCAAGAACTGGTTCTCCAAAGGCTCCATCCCAAAACCAGGGAGGAATTTGGCAGTTCCAGGAGCTGGGAACATGAACATCCCACCAAGAGCCATGCAGGACTCCCTGGGGCCTCTGCAGCAGCAGCAGGGTTTGCTGCAGGACTGAGGGGAAGAATTGTCTGGATTGGTGCTGCTGGGAGAGAATGCAGGGAACCCTGCTCTTGGTGCCAACCTGACAATTCACCAGCATTTCCTCCCAGACTCGTGGTGGCCAAGTTTGAAAAGTCTCATGTTATGACAGGTGTCGAGGAGAAGTATATAAAAAGCCCTGCCATCTTAAAACAAAACCCATGAAAATACAATCAACCTTTAAACCTGGCTCCATTCCTTTAAAGTGAAAACAATTAAGCACCATTTTAAGCGAAGTAGCCAAGGGGAATGACAGAAATCAAACATTTTTATTTCCAGATTAAGTAACATTATGAGAAGAAAAACACAAAACACAAAGAATAAAAGGGATTGGTTCTGCATTGCTAAACCATAAGGGACAAAAACCAGTGTTGGCATAACATTTTTCATTAACTACAGCAAAAGCAAAATGTACATATCAGTGTTACACATCCTTTTCTTGCCTAAGGCTCTGATTAAGTTCCCCAAACTTCCTTTGCTGTATAGCTTTTAATGCACCACCACATATTTTTCTGCTATCATTGAACATGTCAGAGAAATATCTCTGCAGCATGCTAAATCTAGGTTAAGACTCATGGAGACAAAGAGTGTTCTGTTTTTCTGCTCAGGATATTGAAATGGCCATGGTGAGGGATTTTTCCTACTCAACTCCATCCATTTCTGTGAAATAACCACCTCACTTCTGCTCCAGCATCAGCCACAAGTGCTCAGGTGACTCAAAGAAATTATTATTTGACTGATAATGGCCACTGGAGAATTCCTCTTGCATAAGAAGCTATCCTGGTATGAATCTGATAAAAGCAGCGTGGTCTCCTGCCGTGTCAATTCCTTTCCATCTCTGCTGTATGCAGGGAATGGAGCAGGAGCAAACGTGGCCTGCTGGATTTTACAGAAGCACATCACAAAGAGGAGTCCCTCGATTGTTCATCTCACTGCATCCCCAAACTGTAAAACGTTTCCCTGACAGAATTCCCTTTCCTTTACAAAAGGCCACAGCACTCGCAGTCCAGAAGAGCTGATGTGTTTGAGCCTCAGTCTGTGCAGAGGCTGCTCTGACAGAGCCCAGTGCTGAGAGCTGGGCGGGCACGGCTGGCTCGGGCACCCAGGGCTGGCTGGCACTGCTGCCAGGGCATTTCCCTCCTCCCAGCCAGGCTGCAGGCACGACAGGGCAGCATGTGCCCCAGCCCCCTCTGCGTTGTGCACAGAAGTGGGACTGAGCAGAGGCAGCATTCATTAGGTGTCACAAACGACCAGAATTTGCCACCAAACTTCCCCGTGCGAGCGGTTCCCATTGTGCCAGGCGCGATTCAAATTGTGCCTACTTCAGCTCTCTCCAGCCTCAGGAATTTTTGGAAACTGGGGTAATATTTCAATATCAATAAAACAAGACCAGCTGTTGAACTGATATAGAAAACTTCTTTGGCCTTCGCTAGCGAGCAAAATTTTCCCTGCAGCAGAAGGAATTTTGATCAGCCTCAGATGCGCTGGCGTGGCGCACACGGTCCCTGCTGGAGACACGTGTGGGAGCTGGGGGAGAATGCACTGCAGGGCTGGAAAATAGGGAACTGAGCTCATCCCAGGGTGGAACCAGAGGGAGAATGCACTGCAGCCCAGGGCTGGAAAACAGGGAACTGAGCTGCATCCCAGGGTGGAACAGAGCAAGGGACTGAGCTGCATCCCTGCTCTGGAATAGAGGAGGGAACTGAGCTGCATCCCTGCTCTGGAACAGAGCAAGGGACTGAGCTGCATCCCTGCTCTGGAATAGAGGAGGGAACTGAGCTGCATCCCTGCTCTGGAACAGAGCAAGGGACTGAGCTGCATCCCCAGCACTCCCAGCCTCCCCCCAGGATGCTGACACAGCTGCACAGGTCAGCTTCTCACGGTGGCCCCACACAGATTCTGCGGGACAGGGACAGGGGACAGCTCCTGGGGACAGGGACAGCTCCTGTGGGACAAGGACAGGGGACAGGGACAGCTCCTGGGGACAGGGAGAGGAACAGCTCCTGGGGTCAGGGAGAGGGACAGGGGACAGGGACAGCTCCTGTGGGACAAGGACAGGGGACAGGGACAGCTCCTGCTCCCTCCACCCTCCCCATCTCTTCACTGGTGGAGGATTCGTGCCTCAGGGTGAAACTCAGGGGAGGTGGGCACGATTTGCATTTCGCACCGAACAAATGGTGAGAGGGAAAGAGGAGGCAAACATCAGCTCCTGACTGCTCAAACCTGCTAAAGGCACTGCTGATTGTGCCTTTCACTCGCAAACACCTCCGTGAGGCAGGTGAGAAACCGTGTTATTTCAGGCTTTTGTAGTTCTGAAGGCGCTGGGTTTGCACCGGTTTGGAGATCAATATGAGAGTACTGAGCTATCCACATAATTCTGTATTTCAAACCTTGACTGACTTTTCCAGGCACCATTAAAATCTCATTTATGCTCTGAGCTTAGCATGAAGCAAATGTACAAGTTGTGTACATGTCAAGCTTAGTGCCACCAAGACAATTTCTTAAGAGAGAGGCACGGAGTCAAGTGCTCTTGTCACAGCTACAGGAAAAAATAAAGATGTTTATTCTAGTAAGGCTCCTCCACTGTGCCCTTCCCAGCAGAATCAAAGGATTAAGTGAGATGGTGATTATGATGACCAAAACCAAACGCAGATATTTCATCATTATTCAGCAGTGTCAAAGTGGATTTTATGCTATTAAATATATCACCCCTGAAAGAACAGCCTGAGGCTTAGGCAACTCAATTAGCCATTGAGTGTGTGCCCAAGGAGTTCGTGTGGAGTCCAACAAACACAAGGTCCAAGAAACTCACAGTCCAACACAGCTCCTTTGACATCTAGGCCACAACTCCAGGACTAAATATTTACATTTCAGTTCTCATTTCAGGTCCCTACCAGGCCTCCTGGAGGTGTAAAGTAGGATGGTGTTTTATCTTTCCCTGATTTTGTTTTTCCACACAAGTCTGCATTGCCAAAATCTGCCTGGAAACTGAATAGAGGAAACAAACATAACAGGGAAAGTGAGCATTTCAGAAGAATTCAGAAATCAGAAATGTCAAGAGTAGGGTTTTCAGGAGGTCAGAATTAGTAGACTTTCAACAAACTTCTGAATGCTAAGGAGGTTCAGGCTGGTTTAGAAGGGTAAGTCAAAGAAAAATACCACAATTTTTTAATGCCATATATCAACAATTACTGTTAACACACAGCAATTTGATTTAATCCCAGTTTCACATTTCCACTGACAGTCTCCATAAAATCAGTGAAAATTTAGTTACTGGATTTCTCATGCCATTCTCCCAAGCGTCAAGAAAGTTTCAGACTATGTCTGTAACAGAGCATTTAATACTGCCAGTAAAACATCTCATGCAGAAGCCAGTAAATAAAAGAGTTTCTCCTGTCTTAATTCTAATGCAGTCTGTAATGTGTGAAATCTTTCCTTGGCAGGGGCTCTGCAGGAAACAGGGCACTGCCTTCTGTCTTCCTTGCTCTGTCTCTTCCTTCCCCAATTTCTGCATTTTCTACGGACCCAGAAACACCAAAAAATGACTCAACTCCTTTACCTGACCTAAAAACATCCCAGAAAAACCTCTTTATCTCCTACAGCAACACATCAAATGCAGTTATTTTTTTCTTCAAACATCACTTAAACGACCCTCTAGCTTGAGCCACACACAAACACTTTCAGCCCTGTCAGAAGAAATTCCTCATCATTAGCATTGCTCCCAGTTCTGTGACCCCACGGAGAGCTGGGCACTGCTGACAGGGTGAGGCCCAGGAGAGCAGGGTCACACAATGTCTGGTGACATCAGCCAGGGTGGGGGCAAACAGCAACCTCCACCTGCAGCCAGGGGTGCAGGGAGGGCAGCTGCAGGCTCCAGAGGGGAATTTTGGGAGCCACGGGCAGTGTCTCAGAGCCTGATTTGTTCAGCTTTCCAAAACGAGAGCTGCAAACTGCTCAGACTGCAATCCATAAACACATATTCAAGCTGAAAAACAGCATTGGCAGAGGAGCTGGAGTACAGCAAGTGGTCAGGATTTAGCTGCAGCTGAAAAGTCCCATGAAGAATTGCCATGGGGTAATGGGACTCCAAAACACTCTCCTCCCATTAACAACTGGACAAAATGCTTCACTTGTTTGAGGAAGGAGCTCAATCAATTTACACCATGATTTGTACAGTCCAGAAGTCTGGATTTTGTAACTTTAGTGGTGACGTGGCTTTGGGATGGCATCTTCTGTCTGGTATGAGACAAATGTTTGTGCAGCTCTACTCTGATGCCAGACCAGCCATTCCATGTCCTCAGTTTCACAATGATTTTTGTTTTCAAAGCACGTGCACTTTCCTGCTTAACCAAGTTAAGGTGCTACAGGGACACACAGGTTTAGTATCAAAGGGAACAATATCTGGTGAATTCCTCCTCAGGCTGGAAATCCAGAACTGCTGGGAGGAAAAGATCCTCTTCAGACTCAAGCCTTCCAAAAACTTCCAAAGCTTTCCCCCCTCCATTTGAGAAGTCTCCCCTCCATCTCCATTCCCTTTTAACTCTCTCTAGCATCACAGTCACAGACAGTCCGTGTGTCGGCACCACACTGGCAGACATTATATTCTCAATATTTTATTACAGCTATTAAAAGCCATCACAGGATTGGTTTGTTTCTAAGCTGAACAAAGCCATATTAAATGAAAAGCACAGTGCAGGAGTAGAGGAAGAACTTTACAATCACAGCTGACAGCTTAGCTATTTATGCTGTAAATGCATCATAAATAATTCCTGAGGTCTTCATACATTGCTGTACTTGGTCTGTAGGAGGCTCATGAATAGATTGATAGGTCTTCATGAAGCAGGGGTCCCCAAAGCTGGCAGAGCTGTGCTGCCCCCCCAGAGCTGCCCTCCACAGGGCCAGTGTGGGAGATCAGCACCACAGATCCACTCACACCTGGGCACCTCCAGCAACAACAAGGAACAAATTCCAGAGGCCCTCAAAGGGGCAAAGGCACAGCCAGGCCAGCTTTCCCAGGACTGCCTCCTCTGCTCTCCCCCTGCCCATTGCTCACCTTTCCCCCTCAGCCCCTGCCCCGCTGTGCGCTCCCTCCTTGCTGCCTCCTGTGCTCCCTCTCCTCCTTTTGCTGACAGTTTCTGCTAATGGGGCTCTTTTCCTTTCCTCCAGCTGACCCCAGACCTCAGAAACCCTTGAGCTTTTCTCCAGCTCCTCCTCTCTTACTCTGAACCTTCTCTGCCTCTCCTCCAACAGGCACCTGCACCCAGGTGTAAACACTCCTCTTTCTCTTCATTGCCAAGCTCCTTTTCCACCAGATCCTGCTGCTTCTGATCCCTTTCCACCAGATCCTGGTGTTCCTGATCCTTTTCCACCAGATCCTCATCCTTTTCCACCAGCCCCTGCTGCTCCTAACAATTTTCCACCAGACCCTGGTGCTCCTGATCCTTTCCACCAGCTCCTGATCCTTTCCTCCAGCTCCTGAACCTTTTCCACTAGACCCTGGTGCTCCTGATCCTTTTCCACCAGCTCCTGATCCTTTTCCATCAGCCCTTGGTGCTCCTGATCCTTTCCTCCAGCCCCTGGTGCTCCCTGGCTCTGTGGCCCCTGCCCCACCTCCAGCCACAGCAGCTCCCTCCTCCAGCCCCTGCTGTTCTTTCCTCCTGACCACTGACAACTTCTGATCCCTGTCCTTGTCAGCCTGTTGTCCTCGTCCTTGCAGGACCAAGGACAGGGAACCTGAGCAGAGAGACAGAATTAATTCCTCTGCAGGATGCCATTCACTGAGATATGCTTCCCTTTACGAAAAAGGGGCAATGCTTGCTTTTTCGTTCAAAAATAGAAGATTATATTTGTTTGCTGATAAAAATTTTCTAGAGATTTTTTTTTTCTCCAGCAGAAAAAAAGAAGCTAAAAAGATGACAAAAATTTGCCAAGATTTTACAAAACTGGAATTTACAAGCGGCGGTATTTATACAAAAATAAGGTTATTTACTCACATAAAACAACCTACAAGGTTTAAAAGTGACAGAAATTTATGTAGGAATAAAATCCATCAAGATTTATTAAATAAAAACATACTACCTGCCAACAGAAACACTAAAAAAGAAAAATAATTTTCAAAAAATCACAGATAGCTAAAATGCAAATTATCTGCACACCGAATTCCCCTGCATTCCCTGGTGTTTGACAGCAGCTGGATGCTGAGCTCTGTCCTGAACTGTAGGGCTGCTCCTGCCCAGCTCTGTTAGTCCATGCCCTTTGTGCTGCCCCCTCCCTGTCCCAGCAGCCAGGCTGGGAATGTCGCTGTGCACTCCCAGGGCTCCCCCTGGGGAGCACAGGGCTCGGGATCCCCCATGCCAGCCCCGAGTTTTTAATTGCTCTGGGCATTCCCACCCTGACCAGCACCTGGACAGCTCCAGCACCAGCAAACGCTGCACACAAAAGGCAGAACCCGGCTGTTATTTCAAGCCTTAAAATATTCACCACTTTCCAGGCCAATTTATTATTCAATTGCTCAGAAATGACAATTGAAGCCTGCTGCTGAATCCTCACTGCCCCCCTCTGTACACAGCCTGCCTAACTGTGCTGCTCAGCAGCTCTGGCTCAGCTCTGGCAGCTCCAGCTCAGCCTCCCCAGGCTCAGGGTGGGGAGAGCTTCGTGCACAGATCCCCCGAGAGCTGGGGCTCCTCTGGCCAGGCTGTCTGAGAAGGCTCAGGATGCTCTTCCTGCATCCCAGAGCTGCAGCAGGGAGGTGCCAGCAGGCTCAGCCCCTCAGCTGGGCACTGCAGATGGCACAAGGCAGCCCCAGGGGTGTGCCAGGCACAGCCCCAGTGCCCTGACACGCCTCTGGAGGGTGAGGCATGGCACAGACAGCTCCTCACTGTGTTCTGGCCACCGAGGAGTTAATAATTGTAAGCCACCCAGCTTCTGCTTCCATCTAGCAGGAGTCATGCAAGATGAAACAAGCAGCATTGTCACTGCCTCGTTTGTAAAGTGCTTTACAAATATTAACCCAGTGCCACGCTGAAGGGAAATTGTGCAGGACCCCAAAATTAGGAACAGGGGAGATGGGTCCTGCTGTGAGCCTGCTCTTTCCAAGTGAAGAGTGTGGAAGGGCTGGACAAGGAAAGGAACAGCCAAGGAGAAATTCAGGTAATGAAGGTGGTCGGGCCCAGGGCAGTGAAGGACCCAAGAGGTGATCACCAGAAAAGGAAAGAAACCAAGGAAGCTGGGCAGCCACAGGAGGACATCTTCAGAAGGAACGTGAATCTCAGATAATCACATCATGACAGAAGAGCAATTTCAGGGTGTACTGCAAGTATTGGAGATAGAACCTGGTGGAGAGTCACCCTGTGCAATAATCCTGTGAAGGAGTGGGAAAAGAGCAGCAAGATCACCTTTTGCAATCAAAATCCCTGCAGAGACACTCAGTAAGGAGCAGCAAGGTCCATAAAGACCTCCACAATCAAACTCAAATACAGCTGAAATCTGAATGTTATCATAAAGATAAATTCTGTCAAAAATGTTCCCTAAACTTAACGAGAAGGAAAGTAGGAGGCAAATATCTGCTGGAGGTGATTGCTGTGTCTCAGTGGCTTGGCACATGTGAGAACTGGCAATCCCCACTTCAGCCCTCCTCCCTGTGCCATCTCATCACAAACAGCTTTAGCAGATACTCTCTTTGACACCCATAATAGTGATATAATGCTGTAAGAGACTTACAGCAACATTCATTTTTTGGAAAAAAAATAAATATGTGTCTCTACTGTCCAAGCAGCAAAGGCTCCTGAGCCTGTAATTTAACACAGATGTGGGAGCTTCCACCAGGAGAGGATTTGGGCAGCACCAGGAGGCCTCATCTGCAGTACTGGAAAGGTCCCACCCAAGGGAAATAAATTCAATCTGCACTAGTAGGAGTATGACTGAGGGAATTAAAACTTCTTTTAAAGAGGAGGCTTTTGGTTTGTAGATCCTCACAAAATGAAAGTTGAGAAGGATGTCATCTATTTTTCACTCTTCCTCACCACAGAACTAACCTGCCACAAGGAAAAAGAGCACTTTAACTAAAGGCTGACGCTGGCACAAGAACAAATGTTATAAACTGGCCATGAATACACCCTGGATTAGAAATGACAGTATAACTATCATATAAGCAAGGAGGCAAACGGGGATAGGAACAGCAGATGCAAGAGAACACAACTACTTAGGCTACTGAATATAAAATATCAGTTACATAAAGCTGGCTGCACAAGCCTGGATTTTCCTGTTTTCCCCAGTCCATCAGCCAGGCTTTTCCCAGTTCAGGTCCAGGCTGCCACGGCTTAGACCAGCCTAGAGGTGCCTGCTGTGCTCGGGGCAGCTGAGGAGCCACACGCCTGCCCTGCCAGAGTCTGACTTATCCACACTGCCAGGAGGATCCATGGTGAATTACTGACTCATGTGAATTAGGGAGTGAAAAACCAGGCTTGCCAGATGTGCTTTTTTCACATATTTTGACAATTATAGTTCAGCTTAATCATTTATGATAATACTTCATAATGTTCTAGCAAATGCTCTGGAGTATACTTTGCAAAAAATAATGAAGTCTTAAGTAACATGGCAACTCACTCAGCTTTTAAATCTTTGCTGAGAAGCAGGAGGAAGCAGCCAGTGTTTTGTGCAGATTATGGAGAGTTATTGTAGTGAAATTAGGAACACTTCCATTATTGCTTCCCCATCAGGTTCTTAAGCATTTACTACTGTAAAAGCACCGTGGTTCTACAGCAACAAGGCACCTTCAAATGAGATCAAATCAGAGCAGAGCTGCAGAGCCCAGGAGCAATGCTATTAAAGAGAAACACGGGGTTATACAATAGAAACCATGGGCAGGGACTAACAATTTCTGTGTCTGCATTCAGCTCTGTGCTCTTAATTCTCATTGCAAGTCAGCTGTCAAAGTCCTACGTAACAACCTTCTAATCACAGCTTTGCTCAGCAAAAGCTGCAAGCTATCATAAAAGTGCTTCTTTTACTTGAAAAAAAAAGCATCTTAAAAAATCATGCTAATAGAAATTTTCCATCTGACTCCTTTATCACAGCTTCTGGCCAGGGTTGGAGAAGCACCAGAACATGAATCGTGTGATCTGGCAGAGCTCATTCAGGGCACACACAGAAGTTGATATAAGCACCTGAACATGTTGTGTCAGTGACAGTGACACTGCCTCAGCTGCGAGAAACGGCAGCAGCTGAGCAGTGCCTGTACCTAATTTCAAGGAAATTAAGGAAGCCACTGGCATTCACAGAAAATTCCCATTTCCCTACTTCCTTGTTTTGCTGATTGGCAGCAGTTGCCATTATAACATAAGGTGGAAAATAGGAACAACTTGCACAGATCTCTCATATGTTTCACATTCTGTGAGTGTTTAGGTGGAAGGAGTTATTGTTCCAAGGCTCAGGAAGAGGTAAGGGAGCATTCACTGCAGATGCAAGTCTGAGGCACTCTCCATTTCATAACATCAGAATCCCTCCAAATGTTGTGCCAATGGAGACAGTAAACTGACAAGAAATGTAGATCAATGTTCTTTAAACATTTCAGCTTTTCTGATAAGCAAACATTTCAGTCTGTGTAATATTGTCAAACTACAGCTGCAGAGAATTTTGAAGAGGCTCCTATGTGCGCTTTAAATATTCCTATTTCTTTCCACCAGAAAATGTTCTCAAGAGAGCAGAACGCCAACACAATCCTGTTCTCAGAGCCTCGCTCCCTGTGCTGAGCGTGGCAGAGCCCCAGAGAGCGCCTGCACCTCGCTGAAGCAGGCACTCAGAGCTGCACCAGCACCAACAGGGACACATCTGCCCTGCATTTGTGCACAAAAACTTCAACGGCACTGCACACAGACAGACAGGGGATTTGGCAAAGCAGGCAGGAGGCTACAGGCATTACACTGCCATTAAATTAGCATTTAATCTTTCCTTCACAAGATGCAGCGTTTTCCTGAGAAATGTGATCTTTGCGAGATACCAGACTCGGGGATCTGTCAAATAATCAAAAAGCTGATTTCCTACCACAGAAAAGTCTTTCCATGGAATAAGACTTTTTGAATGACACACAGAGAAATTACAGGAAGGTAGTGAATGCTTCTTGCATGATGGGAAGAAACATTCTAAAGAGCTCAGACTAAAAAGTAAAATGTTAAAACTAAGAAGATTTTATACACATGTGAAGGAATTTACATAAAACTCAGACTCCATCATTAAAACTGAGTCCAAAAGGTGCAAGGAGATAAACACACTTAAGTCCTGATGGTCTCAGGAATGTCTGTCCCATGGAAAAGAGATTTGGACAGTTAGGTCCATGTTCTGCACGTGCACAGCAAATTCAGAAGGCAGGAAACAACTTTGCAAGTGAGAGGTGTTTTTGTAGCATTCTTTCCACATCAACCAGTAAAGCTCTCAAACCACTCACAGCTAGGAAAACAAGAAAAAATTCTGTAAAAATAAACTATGATTCCATATCCACTCCCATATTTTTTCTTTGTAGCTTTCTCCTTTCTTTTTGTTCTTGTTACCAAATCCAGGAATGAAGAACCAAAGTTTGTCTGAGGCAGTTTCTGGATGTGGCAACAATGACTACTGGCCTTCCAACATGCACCATTTTACAGCTCTGTTTGGTGAGAAAATTGAATTTGTACTCGTGAGACACCAGGCAGGGGTGTTCTCCAGATGGCAGAAACTTCCTCCACTTAGGAGATAAAATACAAGAAAACAAATAACGAGAACTTTATAAACTTCCAAAAGGTAGAAAATAGTAACGTGGTTTGTTAATCACTTTGCAATGCCTATCAAGCTTTTGGCTGTGGCTTTGCCAAATAAAAAGCTTCACCCAGCTGACTCATCCTTACTCTTCACAATTGCCAAGGTTCGTTATCTAAAGTAAAGGCAGGAATAAGAGTAAGAACTAGAAAAGTGAATTTTCGTGTCATATTTCAAAGAGATTGAGCTCTGCAGGTTTTACAAACACTTCAAGGGAATTTGAGTTACAGTGTTTGAGCTCATTACAAGAGCTCAAAATCGAAGAAGATCAGAAATGCCAAGAAAAAACAAAAGATATGTCTAGCATCTTCCAGAAAATCAACTCATCTCTATGATTTTACATCAACATATAAAATGGTAGTAACAAAAGAGTCAAACACCTTTGCATCAAGTTGGTTCTAAAAAGTGACATTAAAATATGGTGTGTTTGTGTGGGTTTGTGAAAGTGGAGCCTCCACATCGACACAAAAGCTGAGCCAGGCAGCCTTCCAAGCCCATGGAGCAAACAGAACAGCACTGCTTTGAGAGAATCTGTGTCTGCCTTTCAGGGCTTTGTGATGTCACTGTGCCACTGTCATTATGTCATGTCACTATTCCAGTGCCATTTTTGTGATGTCACCATTCCAGTGCCATGTTTGTAATGTCACTATTCCAGTGCCATTTTTGTCATGTCACTGTGCCAGTGCCATTTTTGTGACATCACTGGGCGAGTGCCATTTTTGTGATGTCATTATTCCAGTGCCATTTTTGTGATGTCACTGTGCCAGGGCCGTTTTTGTGATGTCATTATTCCAGTGCCATTTTATGATGTCATTATTCCAGTGCCATTTTATGATGTCACTATGCCACTGTCATTTTGTGATGTCTCTATTCCAGTGCCATTTTTGTGATGTCACTGTTCTGGTGCCATTTTTGTGATGTCATTATTCCAGTGCCATTTTTGCAATTTCATTATTCCAGTGCCATTTTGTGATGTCACCATTCCAGTGCCATGTTTGTAATGTCACTATTCCAGTGCCATTTTTGTGATGTCACCATTCCAGTGCCATTTTTGTGATATCACCATTCCAGTGCCATGTTTGTAATGTCACTATTCCAGTGCCATTTTTGTCATGTCACTGTGCCAGTGCCATTTTTGTGACATCACTGGGCGAGTGCCATTTTTGTGATGTCATTATTCCAGTGCCATTTTTGCAATTTCATTATTCCAGTGCCATTTTGTGATGTCACCATTCCAGTGCCATTTTTGTGATATCACCATTCCAGTGCCATTTTTGTAATGTCACTATTCCAGTGCCATTTTTGTGATGTCACCATTCCAGTGCCATTTTTGTGATATCACCATTCCAGTGCCATTTTTGTAATGTCACTATTCCAGTGCCATTTTTGTGATGTCACTGTTCTGGTGCCATTTTTTGTGATATCACCATTCCAGTGCCATGTTTGTGATGTCACCATTCCAGTGCCATGTTTGTGATGTCACCATTCCAGTTCCACACCCCTGCTCACGGAGTCCCCTGGGGTCACTGCCTGGCTGCTTTGCACTCCCCTGCATGTCCCTTTTCTCCTGCTCCCCTCACCCTCCAGCTGCCCTGCCATGGGGAGGCTGCTCCTGGCAGCTCCCAGCTTCAGTGTGAAACTGAGGAAAGGGACACCTGTGAGGGGGGCACAGCTCAGCACGTTCCCAATAAAGTTTCACATCGTTCATCTCTGAACAGTGACGTGTCAGAGGTACATGAGCACAGCCATGAGACCGAGCCAACGCCAAATGTTACAGAAAATGAGCATTTCCTGAGCTGCCTGCTGTGCTCTGTGCACCCCTGACACGTGGCAGAGTGACTTTAGACCCTGGTCCAGCCACAGGCTGCCACGGGAAGCAGGGCAGGAAGGCAGCTTGCACACCAAGGTATAAAGTGATACAGGCTTATCCAATAGTTCAACAGGAGGGAAAAGCTTCTGAGGTCTTATCTTGTATTGATTCAGCTCTTCACACAACTGTTAAAGCAAAAATCTCTCTCCCTCTCTGGACAAAAAAATAAAATAAATAAAAATCAAGCAATATTACAGCATAGAGATGTTTTGTTCCACACAGTATTTACTTCTCTACAGGATTAAGCAGGCATCTATTCTCAAGGAGCACAGGGGATAACCTGGATTAAGTTTGTTGCTTCTCCCAATGAGAAATAACTTGTTTGCCAAATATTTTTGAAGTAACTGTGACATCCAGAAAGTCTACTTGAATTGGGGAAGCAGAGAAAAGTGGTAGTAAAGAAAAAAGCTTGGGAAGCAAACATGCCATCAAGAAAAATAACGTACTGAATAGCTCTATGGCAAATCCTTATTGGTATATATCTGTCTGACTTCCTCTGGAAAAATACACCAGGGGCCCATAGCTGGGGAGAAGGGAAAACAACATCCAGCAGAACAATAAGAGATCCTGAAGGAAGCATATATAATAAAAAAGAGCTATAAACACTTAGCAAGATAGTAACAATTGTTTCCTGGAAACTTAGCACCTCATTTGGTAACAAAAGAGATTTCCAGCGAAGCGAAATCCACCTGATTTGTTGCTCTAATTCAGACCATCCATCCTACCGCAATCCTCACACCCACCCAAGGATGTTCCCTTGTTGTTTGGAAGGTTTGGCACCTACAGACCCCGCAGCAGCTCCTCGCTGAGGGTTTTTAACCCAGATGTGAGGGAGGAACAAGGACATCTGACCTGGGGGTGAACTCACAGAGAATGAGCAAACCTCCCCACTGTCCTGAACAGGCACTTCCAGCTACAAGGAAAATAGGCTTTATTCAAGCAAAACCACTGGCACGATGGCATGGAAGGAGAAATCCAGCCCTGCAGAGGTGCTGGGAGGTGCTGGGAGCAGGGAGGGACCCAGGGCTCTGCAGGTGACACCAGGACTGGGGCAGAGTCACAACCCACTGCTGGTTCAGCCCATGTCCTGCATGCTCTGAACACCTGCTGCTGCAGGCGAGCTGCAGATATTCACAAAGCTGCTTGCTGTAAGAGACAGATCCAAAAGGCCAGCTCAACAAGAAACCTGCTATCTTATGAGAATATTCCAGCAAGACACAGGTAGGCAGAGAGATCTCCGAGATCCACATGGGATGGAATGGTCAGAGATGTGCCACAGGGACGAGGAGGGCAGTTCATGTGCACAAAAAACTGTGAATTTCTAGCAACAAGTCCACTGCAGTGAATCACAGGAGGAACAAATATTTAAATACTGAGAAACATTATCTTGTTATTCCTCTTTGATGCTAAGATGAAAATGACAACTATTAAACCTACACATTTGTTCTTCTCTTGTTCTAAGGGTCTGAAAGGGGACAACTTCTGTGAAGCTGTGACAGCACTTAGGAAATGGAAAGTACACGCTCATAACAGCAACTGACCCCCTCCCCCAGTGACAGATGGACAAATCTGTGCTAGCAGAGATGTTTTGTTCTTCCTGTGCAAAGCCAAAGCAGCCCCAGCCACAGACGTGGCAGCAACAGCGTGAGCAGCACTCCCACTTCACTGCTGAGCATCCTTGAGGAACTATTAATTAGTTACAAAGTTGAAATAGGCACCTTGCACTGGTCTCTTCATGAAACCCTGTTATTCATCTCAATTAAGTGGAACCCCACAGAATGGCTGTGGGGAGTTCAGAATAACACCAACTTTTTCAGAAGCCTCTTTTCTTATTTTACTGCTTTCACTTCTTTTGTTAATTGCCTAATTCCACCTTTTCCTGACTGCAGTTCCCTTGGGAGGTAAAGACCACTTAGCTATTTATTCACACAAGCAATTGGGCTTTGAAAGTAAAAAACCGTGCTCACATTTTCAGACATCTGACAAATGAGACTAATTCATTAGTAATTAAAAAGTATGGCGTCTTAAATGCTCATCTTATTGGCACACTGGCATGGGGAGGGAGGAAAACAGAGCAGCTTTGGGGAATGGGGTGGCAGGTGTGGATCTGTCTGCTCAGGTGAGAGAGGTGAAATCCTCACAGGTTCCTCCTGCCACCTTCACCTGCAGGGCTGCGCCTCCCAAAGCTCCCCTGGCACTTGAATTCCAGGGAGAAGGATCTGCTCCCATCCCTGAAAGGTCAGAGTGGCTGGGGTTTATCACCTGAACATCAGCCCTGCGCCTCTGGAGGAGGATACAGCTGCAGGGAGCATTGCTGGGAGCAGGTTTTGAACAGGAAACTACAACTCACTGATCTAATATGGTAATTGCATTTGAATTTTTACAGTAAAGAACCACACAAAAACTACACCTAGACAAGAATAAACATCTGCTACAGGACACTCTGCCCTACTGACTTCCAGCAAAAGCTTCTGGTTTTGCCCAGGAAACAACAGCAGCACTTTGAAAGCCTCAGCTTCTGGAGTTGTTTTAGGATTTTTTGTTAAGTAATCACTTCTTTCACAGATGGAAAACAAAGTTAAAACTTTCCTAACTCTACAAGTAACAGGCTTAAAAATTTGAAACAAATTTCTGTAAAAAAGTTAGCACATTGATCTTATTATTACTTGCAGTTGGTAATTCTACATTTCACTGGATTTACATTTGAAACAGTTGGCCTCACCTTTCATCCTTCCTCTCATATTCAGTATTTTCCTATCTCAAGATGTACTGCAATGTTTAATTTGGATTTTCTGGGCCAGATCTGTATTTCTATTATTATGCTTTCAAGTTCCTTTTCTAATGCATCATTTTTGCATATGCTGACTGAAACAATAATTAAAGTATTCTGGTTCTTACAAGAAAGAGGGAGAATTTTCAGTCCTAACTGGAGGCACAGGTGCTGCATTAGACTGAGGCCAAAAGAATTCCTTTGGACAGCACTGCTAAAATGCATCCAGAATGAGGGTTCTTCTCTACAGCAATTTCAGAGCTCACCAGGCAGCTGTCCTTGCTCCTCACCACCACCCTTGGTTACCTCTCTGGAGATTCCCAGGGACCAACTCCCACTCTGGGAATGTCTTGCCATGACTCAGGCTTCTGGTTTAGCAGAATTTCTTTTTCCCTGAGCCTCTCTGCTGTTTTACTGCCATGAACACCACCCACAGCTTCTGAGATAGAGCAGTGATGCAAGGGGAGTGCTGAGCTGTGCAATTCCCCCTTCCAGAGGAATCTCAGGCACACACCCAGGGCACTTGGCCAGCCCAGGACAGTCCTGCCCTTTCTCCTCTCCCCACAGGATCTGCTCTGCTCTCTCAAGCTCCTCTGGGACTCTGAGACCACAATGGCTTTGGGTTCTTTCACCCTCACCCCAATATCACAGTGCCCCAAACTGGGGCCAAGGTTGGACCCAGCCAGGTCCAGGCTCCCCCCAGGATTCCAGAAAACCAGAGGGGCCTTTCTGCACCTGCACACTCAGCTGGAGCCTTTAACAAACTTTGTCTGGAGCTCTGCCCCCACCCAGGACACAAATAGAACACCCTTCGATTGTGGTGTTGAGTTCATTGTTAACCATGCAAATCCAAACTCAACAAAATCCCCGTTTTTTAAATTATTAATTAGCAAACGACAGCATAAGTGGTTTTGTATTGAGTATAAACCTCTGAAATCAATGAAGCTGTTTTACATGAAAGAAATGTATTATTTTAAACACCTTAATAGTGTCAGGAGACTTGCATCAACATTAATCTCAGGCAGAGAACACATTCAAAAATACAGCTCTCATTGGGTACAAGACTCATTAATACTTTGCAATAAATATGATGTGCTGAGATAAGCATCCAAGCTCACCAATTTCTGGTCTTTTCTGAATTCTTCTCAGCTATAATTAACCCAGCAGCAAATTTGGGCCCTTCTAGGGCAGAGGTCTGTGAACTCTGTTCTTTGACCTTGAGTGCAATTATTGTCTGGGCAGAGAGGATACTGTGACAGCAAGTTTGAAACCTCAGTTATTAGGGCTTGATCCTGAAATTGGCTTAATATTTCAGTGAGATGAGCAGAATGGGGTCAGCTGATGCTGCTAATTGTGTGTGACATCATCACACACATTGGAGAATTGTCTTTGTGTGAAGACAGAATGACAGCCCAGCACGGATCAATTCTGCAGTGAGCTGCTGCTCTGCTGGGCTGGGAGACTGGAACACTTAGGAGTTATGAAACACTGAGCAGGAATCCCACTCCCCATGAAAAATCAGTTTCTAGCACCAAGCACAGAGCCATTGCAAGGGGCTCTTCTGTGCTGGGGGAGGATTTCCTTCTCTGGGCCAGCGGGGTCTGTGTCCAGACATGCTGAGAGGAATTGTCAAGTCACTTCCTCCAGTGAGGTCTGGAACATCTTAAAAGCAAACCAGCATTTCCTGAGGAACACCTCACACTGTGCCTGGAGCCACTCTGCTGCTGTATTTCCCCTTCTTTGCTTATCCCCAAAACAAGAGAACATCAATAGCATCGGAGTGTCCCACACAGGGGCAAAAGGAGATGTGGCTATGAAACAACTACCAGCCAGCTGGGAAAATAAAACACCTCCAAAGGACCCTGCCAGACAAGCTATGGAGCCCTGCAGCAGAATCAGGGGCTAAAATCAGACTCCAAATGCAGAGAACCAACGTCTGCCCCAAAATGACCTAAAATGCCTGAAACCATAAACAAAACCCAGCTCACAATAACACAGGTATTTACTCTTCCTATTGTGGACCCCCTCAAAGGAAATTAAAAGCTTCCAAATGCTTTTTCCAGATTCCAATGGAATATTCAATTGTTTAGGAGGAAGCAGTTTTGCATTGCAGTAATAGCTGGAATAAAATCAGAAATGGCAACAGGATCTTCCTGGGGAAAAGTCTGTACCTTTGGAGGATACTTCCCTTCAGCACAACAAAAGCCCAGATGTGGGACCTTCAAACACAGGGCATTATTGTCTCAGGGCAAATGACACAGTTATTCATAGTTTCTCTGGGGTTTTTGTGAACAGGATAAAAAACCTTTTTCGTTTTGACCTCAAATTTCTTGTGCTTGCTGCATATTCTTCTGGCTCTTGTTTTGAATATTTATATTATTCTGAGTAATTGCATGCTGGCAGTTTTCATAATCACTAATTGCACTAGATGACTCTTGTGATCACAAATAAAACATTTGGGAGGGAATAAATGAATGGAACCATCCTCAGAATCAATAACTGCTGAAGTCTTCCTACATAGAGATAAATATTTTTTTTTGTGCACAGAATAAGTTATCTAATATTTTCATCTTCATTATTGATGCAGAAGCAAACTTTTTTGTTCATTCTTGAATTTAGCATTGTGTCAGATTTCTCAGTGTCTCTCATGTACAACACTTTGAACTGGCAGAGAAAATAATCCATTAGTGTTGGATCCAGCCCTGTCTCTGGATAATGGAAACTTATAAAATAAATTAAAGGGATTGAAATTAAAACAGTACACAGAAAAATAAAAAATAAAAGGACAACAGCACCGCGTTGCTTTGTTGGTGCTGGTTTTGCAATGATTCATAATTTAATTAGTATAGATCACAAGTTTGTTGATTTGCTAAAGAGAGCTCTTCAGGGCATAAAAATATTTATATAATGACTGGAAGAGCAAATAAAACTCATAAACAAAAATAATTTAAATTATAACTGAACACTTATTATGCTTTAAAATATAAATCAGAATGTCAGGAGAAAAATCCCTTAAGGAAACGTTTCCAGTGTAAAAAAAACCTAGAGCCCCAACCAACCCTGGTCAAGGTGCCTGAATTGCAATGATTATCCTCCAGGGTCTCTGCTGGGCACACACAGAGCCCATGCCCTGCCAAACTCACTGTGACTTCTGCAGAGCTCTGGGAATTACACCCCTTAGCCAGCGGATAACGAAAGTTAAAATTAGGCAAAATAATTTCCACAGGATTTGGCTGAAACAGGCTGCCCCAGCTGGACCTTCATGGCCACAGGCAGCAGTAGGAATTGGCTTTTCAGATTCCCCCAGTGCCTGACAGGCCCAGGGCTCCCAAAATGCCACTGCCTGTGCAGGGAATGCATCAAAGCCAGCATGGAAATGCATGCCCTGCCCAGCTGCACAACTGCACAAATGATGGCACAGCTGGAAACACTGACTGTGCCACCACATATTTCATGTTTCTGGCCCAAGGGACTGCCACCTGAAGAAGTCAGTGATTGCCAAGTGGCCCATGGTAACCAGTGGCAGCAAAGGGGAAGGTGCAGGCTCTCCTCACCCAGAAATAACCACGGGCAGCTCCAGGATTGCTCCAGGATTGCTCACGAACGGCATCACCTGCAGGCAATCAGCCACAACACTCCTGATCAAACCCACACTCCTGATCCAAATCAAAATGCAAATGGAAACTCGCTCATCTGCAACTGGAGTCATAAACATCCACACAATTCCCTGGCTGCAGCAGCAATGATCTGCAATTAACAAATGAGAGCAGAATCGTTTTCTCCCAGGTATTTATGCGCGGGTTTCAGTGCCACACACCCTCCCCTCATCTCACACCAAGATCTAAATGCTCCATCGTGGTATATTTAGTGACACATGGACAACATGCAAATGTGAAATTTACAGTTATATAAATTAAATTATAATCTCCTCCTCAGCAGTGTCATCTGGATCTGGGAGAAGCTAAAGCTCCCATCAAGTACAAAAATAACAGATCTGCTTCAAGATGTGTTCAGCAGCTGCAGCTTCCATTTGGATAACAAAGCACCTACTACAAATAAATAAGTGCACAATTTCCACAGAGTTCCAAATGCACAGAGCTCTTCTAGAAACCTGGGGCTGCAGTTCCTGTTCCTTAGGCTTGTTTAGCCCAGCCACCCAAACTCACTGTGACTTCTGCAGAGGCCTGGGAATTACCCCAGTTATGCTGTGCATAATGAAAATTAAAATTAAGCAAAAAAATTTCCACAGAGTTAGGCTGAGACAGAATGGAATTTATAAGCAAATGATTAGAAATGATTAAACAATGGAGCTTAGCTTTAAATGGTGTGAAATTACTTCAGGACCAGCAGAACTTCATTACTTTCTCTGTTTGTGCATAATGGATTTTTTGGAGTATAATTTCTCTCTTGAAAAGCTCCATGATATTAAAATGTTTTTGATTAACTAGTCAAGAAGCAAAGCAAACAACAGACATTTTTATAAACTGGTATCCAAATAACTCAGGAGAATAACTGGGAGCACAATGAAAACTAAACGGAGCCAGAAATGCCTTGTAAATATTACAGTAGATGCTTCTGCCAAAATATTGTCAACCAGTACAGATTGCACAGTGCCATAATTACAGTAGATGACATAAAATTATTATAAATTAACAGTTTATAGCACAAAGTCATGCATTATGTATTTTTATTAAGTAGCTACACAAGTGTGTGAAATGAAGAACTGTGAAATAGTGTAAAAAGTGATTGATCTAAACTTTCCCTACAACACAAATTACAAGCTCATTTTTTTACCAAGGTTTAAACTCAACACATGTTCCTAGGCAAGAATTGTTGGAGTTGGGGAGAAATGTGTTAAAGCCTGGAATCCCATTTCTGTAGCTCCACGCCCACATTTCAGTGCCCATAACTCCTGCCCTAAGCCCCATTTCAGCCCTGGCACTGAGGGGTGTTGGCTGTAGGTGAGCACACACATCTGGGCTGGGGTGCACCCCTGTGGGAAGCACATCTGTGCCCGGCTGGAACTGATCTCAGCCACCAATTCCAGGCTCAGGGCTCCCGAGTGTGTTGTCACTTCTGTAACCAGGCAGCACCAGAACGGTGCTCTGGAGATGCACCAAGTGCTCTGAGCTCCCAGAATCAAACCTCAGGCCAGCAGAGGCTCTCCTAGGAATGAACTGGGCTGCATTTCTCCTCGTCTCAGCTGACAGACTCTTGCAAGGAAGGTTTTACATCAAGCAGACACTGCTTTCCTTCAGAGCATCTCTGTATTTTGGCAATGCTTGAGAACATATTTTGGATCAAGCCAAGACACAAAAAAGCCAGTTGTTTATTTTACAGTTTAACATGGCCCAATCTATTTTCTACTTGCAAACATTCACCATTTCTGGTCAACCTCACTTCTAAAAATAACTTTGCCTTAATTCTGTTACAGTGAATTCAGTCTCTGATTAATCTATTAGAGATATTATTAATATAACTTTGATTTATGAGATATAAATACATCTGTTATATATCAGTCAGTGAATTTATCTAACAGAAGTTATCTTGCAGAGGAAATGTGCCTTTCCCCAAGGAGCACTCGTGCACAGTCACAGTAGTAGTTACATTTAGGAAACAAATCTGTCTGTGACTTGCCACTTCCTTCCTGCATCAATCTGGTTTATTAGGGATTGGAAAAGGTCCCGTGTGCCATGGCACACACACAGGGCAAGAACCTGCCCTGCACAGAGCCCCCAGCACTCCAGATCTGCTAAAGCACACACCTGGGGAAAGCTGCAGTGGGAGATCTCCTGGGGAACCATCAGAGTCCCATCAAACTCAAAATCCCCAACTCATCAACGCAAATTATTCAGAGATTCTGGAAACATTGCAATCACCTGTTTCTGTTTGTGTCACCCAGGCCCAGGAAGGTTCTGCCTCACCTTGGCCAACCAGCCAATTGTTATTGCAAAGAACAGATAAATGAACAATAAGAGCAGGTGAATAGCAAGAGCAGAGTTAACAGAGCAGCTACGCCCAGGCTCCTGTCACAGGACATAATTCCAGTTCACAGAACATTCTGCCATAATCCTGTTCCATTTATCAGCAACAGTAGTCACGACAGGGGAAAAAATACAGATTTCCTACCTACAAGAAATGAAGGTTGTTTGCTCATTTTCATGGAACATGACACTGCAGAGAGGAATTAGTGGCACAAAACACTTTGGAGAAGTGGAAATCCTACTACACAAAACACAGCTCCTGTGACACAAAAACATTCATGCAAATAAGTCCCTGAAGATCTGTGTCCACCTACAATCATAATTTATAGAACATGAGTACAGAAAAAACCTCAGAAAACCTTTTTCTACTTCAACTCAAACTCCATTTTTCAAGCTGCTCACACAACTCCAAATCATCATAACCAAACAGGAGCTTAAAAATACACCTAAGAAAAAATAGCCAAAAGTCTTTAGTTTTACACCTCTATTTTACCAAATAGCTCCACAAAAGATCTTGGGCAGAGCGCATGCAGAAGTGCTCACCAGTTTGTGTTTTACTCCTTCCCAAAAGTCCTCAAGCTGAAGTGCCAGCAGTTCCTCCTGGCTGAGGGTGTTTGTAAACTGACTGCTCTGGCCACCTAAACACCCTGAAATCCCTGATTTTGGGGAGAGCAGACATGCTTTTCCTCAGCATGGAAGGTTCTACAATCAGGTTTTGGGCAGCAAATCCACCCTCCAGTGCTGCTGGAACTGCGACCTTTCCCCACGTCCCTGCAGCAGGCAGGAGAATTCCCACCTGGGGAACGCCAGGAGCAGGGGAAGCCAGCACTGGGACCCAGCTTGGCTCCTGGGGTAGCTCCAGTTTGGGCAGGGGGAGCCCAGCCAGCAATCCTGCACAGACTGGCACAAACAGAACACGACATGTGAGCAGGTGACATGGAAGGAGCACCAAGGAGCTCTCCATTGGCATTAAAACTCAGCACCATTTTCTTTTCATGATTTTTCTTCTTAGTGTTTGATTTCTTTTCTAATGACAGTGTAATGCACACTGACACCTTTTCATTTCCACATCATCAGAAGTTCTCTGAAGGCTCACACTGAAATCTCACTGCAATAATCACAGAGGAATCAAATTAACATCCTAATGAATTCTCCACGGACTTGGGCCCCTCTGTGTTTTCCCCATTCTAATCTCCTGTCATAATGGCACCTTAACTGGGTCCCTACAGATTCCTACCAAAATTATTACGAACCAGCTCACGTGACAGCTACACTGCATTAATCTGAGCAGAGAGCAAGAGGCATTGCAAAAGAACAGATTCTGGAAAGAAACTACTGGATGCAGTTATAATATCTGGTTTGCTGCTCTGGTTTTGGTTGGTTTATTTTCCCCCATATTATTCCCAAAGAAATTGGTCTGAAAAAAAGCTACCTGGAAGCCCCCTCCAAAATTCTTATTATTTAAAATATTCATCTGGAAAACTGTCAAGCCCTGCAGCACAGGAGTGTGTGCCAGAGCTGCTTCAGAGAGAAGACACTGCATTTTCTGGCCACACAGACTTCTCATAGTCAGTGGCATTATTTGTGAAGAAATGCAAACTCTTCAACCTCACCAGACCCTTTCTGTGGTCACAGGGGCTGCTCAAGCACCACGGGATTGTAAAGAGCATTTCACTTCATTGTAAACTATTCAAAGTTTAAAAAAACTCTGCTGGTATGAGGCTGACAAAAGCTTTGTTTTAATGATAACACCTGAAAAAAATCCTTCTTTATGGGATAAATCTGTGGAGCTCTCCTGCCTGGACAGTCCTAAGACACCACACACCAAATCCTACAGAACACGAATGCAACAGCAAATCTCCAAATGTGCTGATGCTTTTTTGGCCCTAAGTATTATTTGTAGAGACATTCTTCACATAAATATTTCATTTTGCTGTCTATACACACAGCTTTTAGCATACTGATTGTCTTAATGTCAGCTCAGGCCTCTAGGTGCTTTTGCAATGCGAGCCACAGATGCAGTGAAAGCTGGAAAAATATTTATTATGAATAATTTGTGGCAAGTTTTATGATTTGTTTTGAAACCAACTCCCAAAGACTCACAATTCAGAACTGTTTGACAAACAGTGAAATAATACCAGTGGGTAAGTCCCTGGACATTATTCCAGTGTGGGCTGAGACCATGAGCTTGGAGAGTGGCTGGGGCAGTGGACAGGAGGTAAGGAAAACAATTCTTCCTGTTTGTGGTGCAGGAGATATTTCAAAGTGATCTTTCCTTTCTTTGCTCTGTTTCCTTGAAAAAAGAATAAAAATATCCTTTCTTCTCTCTTCCACCATTTCTGTTTAGTACAAAAGCAAGCCAAATTCAGGGCAAGGGTTAAAAGGAGCTAAGGGTTCATTCACCTTTAACTTCATCAGTGAAGATGCTTAATTATTACAGGTAACATGCTATTGGCCTGAAGTTATTTCTGCTTTCTGCTGCCATATTTTAGTAGAAATCCTTTAAGATAACATTAAAAATACCTTGGTGCCTCTCGCTCCTCAAACACAACATCTAATTTCTGTTTGTGACCACAGCAGCTCTTTTTGTGCAGCTGTAATTGTACGACTGGGATGGCACCAACACAATTTTATCAGTTCAGCTGAAGGGTAGACAAAGAAAATCACAGAACACAGATAGGAAAGCCCTGCTGTGATTGGAGTATTTTGCTTGTTTTCGTTATATATTTGTTATTTCTTTTGGGTTACAGGTGTAAAGGAGAAGTGAGAACCCCACTCTCCACAGGCTGGCTGGGGTATGGAACTCCCTGATTTGAGTATTTTGCTTGTTTCCATTATATATTTGTTATTTCTTTTGGGTTACAGGTGTAAAGGAGAAGTGAGAACCCCACTCTCCACAGGCTGGCTGGGGTATGGAACTTGCCCCTGTGAGATTTGTTGCTGCATCACAGGAGCTGAACTCTGCTGAAATGTCACAAACATTTTGTCATGATTAATAAAATGTCTGAACTGAATCAGATTTGCAACTGGAAAAGGCAGAACTCCTGTTTCCAGCCTTGGAACATTCACTGTGCTATCACTGCTGCTAATGCTGCTAAGTCCCATTTATAAAACAAAATTTGTTTGTTTCTTTAATGAACATATGGGAATTTAATTATAACAAAGCTGATGCACACAAAAATTTGCAAAGAGCATTACATATACAGTAAGAAATACACTCAGTTTCAGTTCCCCAGCTCTGCATACAGTGACATCAGATGAATTTGTATTCCATTTCTAAACTCAGACATATGTATCACAATTTCTTGTAATCAAGATATATAAAGGTTACAACCATCTGCTTCTCAGACTGCCTTGCTAAGTTACAAGACAAACCCAAGTTTTGAATTTTCATTGCATTTAAAGGGCTGATTTATTGATATTTGGGAGAGAAAAGAAAAAAAAGACCTATCCCCAAAAACAACAAAGGTCAAATCAATAGCTAAGAACAGCTATAATGGTGTTTGTGCTAAAGTGAAAACATGACTGATAAGGTTGTAAAGTTCAGCACTTGAATATTCTCTTACACCTGTGTTCCTGGGAAGGCTTTTTCCTACTGTGGAATTGGCTCAGCACTGCTCTTAACCTCACTAAGACCCAATTCAAGAAAACAAAGCAAAGAAAGTCTGCAGCAAAAGGACAAAAAACGAACTATTAACAAAAAAGAAGTATTAAAACAAACCCCCTTCTCTGAAGAACCAGTTAAAAGGAGAACAAACTGATGTAAATCATTAACTGGGGTCATGCAGAATCAGCTCTCCAAGTCTGCAGCAAAAGGACAAAAAAAGAACTATTAAAAAAAAAAGAAGTATTAAAACAAACCCCCTTCTCTGAAGAACCAGTTAAAAGGAGAACAAACTGATGTAAATCATTAACTGGGGTCATGCAGAATCAGCTCTCTCGTTAAAAAGTGGCAATTAAGAAACCAGAAAATGCCACATGAAAGGCAACCTGCGTTCCTCCCTTTGCAAAGTGCTCCCATGATATACTTTTTAAAGAATAATTACATAATTGGCCCATATGCTGCAAGGAATACAATTGGATCTTGATTTTGCTTCTGATTCCTGATTGCTGCCACAGTTAGCACTGGCAGCTCAGTGATTGAAATGTTCCTCAGACAGACAGAACACAAATGTGTACTTCTCTGAGTAACACATTTTGTTGCTAATTATTTGCCTTATGTCAGTTGATAATTTAGGATATACAGAGGACACATTTCCCAATTAATCTCTCAGAACCCTGAAGCGTGATTTTCTCTTGTATATAACAGCTGGCATTTTCAACTACAGAAACTGAAGCAGGAATGCAAAATCCCTCCAAGTTACCTTGCAAACAGTAATATTGAACATTGAAACTCCCTGTTACTGAAAACAAATCATTTCCAGCCCAAATAATGCAATTTTAGGTTAATGAAAGGGATGGACCAGCAAGGAATGAGCACTTTCTTCTCAAGAGCAGTGGAATTTGTGCTTTGAGAGAGTCACAACTCTGATGCTGAAGTGTTTCACAAAGCTGAAGGGCTTCCAGCTCCAACAGGCACAATCTCCACGATGGCCACTGATAAGATTTCTAAAGCCCTGAGTAGTCACACCTCTAAAAAGTGGCTACTTTTGGTATTTGCTGCTCAAACTGATGGAGAGGGATGAGAAAAACTGTGGGGTGTGAAGAGGATTTATGCAGCTTTCTCTAAGCAAAACTCAGCCAATTTCCTTGTCTGTAAGTAGTCATTTTTGCTAGATCTAGCCAGGTTTTACCTCCAAGTGTCAATTTGATGAAGCCAGTCTGAAAATGGTTTTTATCAACTTCATAATAGAATTTCTAGTGGGGGGCAGAAAGGTGTACACACATTTTCACTCACTACAGATGAGCCTGAAACACTGAATTTCAGATTTTGTGTCCCTTTACCTCAGGCCAACTCCATGATTCTGAGTTTTCTGCATTTCCCCTGAGTGTATCAGACTCCCAGCTGGTCTGAAGGTGTCTCAGCCTCTCCTGTGGAACGTGGCCACTTTCCCAAGTGCCCCACAGTGCCTGGGGCAGGCTGTGCCTCAGGGACAAAGCAAGGTGGGAAGGAGCAGATCCAGGGGCAGGGAGAGCACCTGCTCCTGTGGCTGAAGAACCTCAGCTCTTACCATTGCAATGCTGGTACTCTTCCCTTTTACAGGTAGAAAAATTGTTGTGGGAAGACATTTGCATGGCCCTTGATTTAAAAAAACCAAAAAACAACAAACCAACATTTCTCTGCCTCAGTTTACACCTCAGAATGTAAATGTGATGCTCAGACACACTACATGTGCCTCAAGGTCTTCAAATGCAGATCCAGCCTGGCAGGGGTGTTACCCACACTGAAATTTCAGGAGACAGGCAGTTTAGTTTTATCTCACATTATTTGTTTGTTTCCCATTCCTGTTTTAAAGTCTGGCAACCTGACCTTTTTTTTTTTAAAAATTAATTTATTCTGTTGCTATGGTGACAGCTCATGGGGTCAATCAGCAGCAGAAGAGGAAGGAACACCTTCCTGTAAGCAACTGCAGAAAGGCAACAGTCTGTAGGTGCAACAATTAAGAAATTGGATTAGTTTTGAGGAAATTAATCCGTACCCTCACAGTAAGAAGTCCAAATGAGGTTTAACTCCCTACAACATTTATTTCTGTCATCAGAGTGCACGTGGCTAAGGAAATCACCTGAACCAAGCCTTTGGATGCAGGTTCTCTGCCAGCCCTGGGGACAGGAGGCTGCTCTGGTGGAGACGGGACAGAAGAGATGAAATTTTAAATTGCTTTTGCTCCACTTCTATCCCATTTTAGTAGGTGTGTAGTGGTGGAATGCCTGGAACTCCAAAAAAATAGTGGGTGGGTGCTAAACTGAGCTGTGAACAGCAAGGAGAAATCTTTCCATGAATTCAATGGCCCCATTCATGAGGAGCTCCAGAGCAAGCCTGAGCTGGAAACTCCATTTCCCCCAGAAATGGGCCAGGCCACGGGCAGAGCTTTGGCTGGAGGATTTTATTGCCATGGGGCAGGCTGAAATCCCTCCCTCCTTCATTCCACTGCCAGCCCCTTTTCATTCCATTATTTTAGACCAGGAGAAGACACAGCACCACTGACCTCAGCCAAGAGCTCTCAACGCTTCAGCAGATTTTCTCCACTGGCTCACTCACTTTTAGTACTCACTATTGAATGAAATCTAGTAAAATACAGAATAAAAGTTGAATGCCTCTTTTTTTTGTATTTTGAGACCCAAGTTTTGCACTTCTCTCATGACCTTAGGTTTCATGTATTTTTCCTCAAATTTAAATATTTTACCATGCTTATTCTTGCAGACATCCTGAAGAAATAATGTGACTATTGTTTGCACTATTTTTTATGCTCACCCACTAATAATTTTCTTTTACTTTATTAATTAAATTAAATTAAATTACAATATCATTAGTGCTAACAATTTCTGAAACATTTCAAATTTCTCTGTTAAATGATTCCCTATATATTACATGGATACTTAAAATCTTAGTGCATTTTAATATTCCCTCAATATCAGCTGCTTCACAATCAAACTTTTGTTTCTTTCTTTCTTCTTAACGTGTCTGTTCAGATAACATTGTTATCACTAGTTCCTACATGCTCCTTTATTTATGAGACTTGTCTTTTTTACAGGATTAGCTCTCAAATAGCCATGGATTGTTCCACAAATTCTCTCACTAAGGAATGCAGTTTGTCATCCAAAAATATATCTGAAATAATATAGTTATCACAATCAAAATCTCCAGAATAAAATTCCCCCACGATCAAAATTCTGGCTCTCTTGCAGACTTTTTTCTTCTAAATCAGCAATGCATTCTGCTATCTGCTTTTCCTAACTGCCCTCCAGGGTTTTAATAACTGGATTGCTTTATTGTTCTTATCTATGAAAGCCTTCTGATGTATCAGCCAAAGAGAGACTGATTTCACTGCAACTGCCCCACACCACCTCACACCAGCATCAAAACATTGCCTTGCTTCTTCTTGTTCCTCCCACAACAAACTGTATCCTTTTCCATGTTAAATTTTTAGTGATTTTTCTTCCTGGAGAAGCTCTGATTTCTGTTCAGCAGACTGCATTTGGTATGGCCTTCTAGATAAAATGAGGTGATTTTTCCCTTCACTTTTTCGTTAATTCTAATAGGTTAAGCATTAAGGTTGGGCTGTATCTTTATTTTCCCTTCACATCTGGCCTAGAACTGTGTGCTCCATAACTCACACCTGCCTGCTGTGTCCCCCCAGCACCCCTGGGTGGCTCTGACCAGCAGAATCACCAGTGTCCCTCCCCACAGGAATGCCAAATCCCTCAAACCCTGAGCAGGTCATCTCCATCCTTCATCCTACATCCTTCATCCTCCATCCTCACCAGGGAAGGACTCCAGGCAGAGACTGGGGTGAGGATGAGGATGAAGGCCCTGCCAGGGACTCTGGGCAGTGCAGCTGCTGGGGCAGTGGAGGGGATGGAAGGGCACACTGCTCCAAGATGCTCTCCAGGAGCAGCAGCACCGTTCTTGCACTGCATGGGGAGCACAGAACTCCTGGCTGGAGCCTGATGGGAGCACAGCACAAATGGTGAAAACCCCAACTGGTGTTCGAAATGATCTCAGCACAGGGACTGTGCCACAGCTCCAGGTGTTAAGAGCTGTCTTTGCTGCTGGTTTTTATCACAAAATGTGCCCATTCAATCCTCCTGTGGGGTGACTGAGAGCTCATCCCTCTTGCCAGCCAATGGAACTACTAAACCATGGGATATACAAAGGTACCAGCCATTCATGTCCCCACTAAATCCTGCTCGTGATTAATTTCCACCACCAACATTAACAGGCCCTGCAGAGCCAAATCCCACTGAAATACCATTCCATGTACTTTGGTTTGCTCCAGCTGCAGGGAGAGAAGAACTTGTGCACCCAACTACATTAATTTTTAAAGGGATGTCTGAGGGATGGCAGGATTTGGGCTTGGTTTATTTTTGAAAAGCAGCTGTGCTGCGAAATCCAAGACCAAAATCTTGAAGATGAATACCCAGAGAGCACAAAACTGTGTGACAGTGGAAGAAGCCAAGCAAGGACAGATGAGAGAATTTTCTATTGACTCCCAGTATGAAGAATCAACTTTTTCACCTTATCTGCTGTGAAATTAATCAGATTTTCACATTATGGTAGTACAAAGAGCTACCACCTGTGTAATTTCCTGAGCTCACTGGATTTTCTTTTGTCTGGCACCTTCTGTGCTGCCCAGTGTCATTCCTGTTTTGTTCATAGGCTTTGACAGTGTGAGTACATTTTCTCTCCAGAGCAGACAGCCCCCAGCTGTAGCTTTCCACATTGTGAAGCTGACACCACACAAATCAAGATGTGCCTTAAACTTGTCCTTGAAGTGCTTCACTTCCCTCCTGACCCCTCAGCTATTCACTACAATTTCATACCAGACAAAAAGAGGGGGATTTCTAGCACCTTCCCAGTGTGTACAACCCACAAATAAATCAAAATCGATGAATCTACAGGAGAACAGCTACAATAATATTTAATCACACCCTCAGAATTCTGCTGTCAAATATTTTCCCACAAATATTCAGGTATATAAGGAGAGTAAACATAGAAATACCTGAGATCTTGATGCAATAACTAGATATTCTTCAAAATTTTGCAACTGCATGGAGAAAAGTAACTAAAGAGGATTTTGTAGAAAGTTACTTCTGTTTGAAGTTCATTGATGCTCATTCTGGATACTTTTATTTCACCAGGCAGTAGTTTTGGGGTAGTTTTACTATTGATCATCATCTGACACAGCAGGCTGCTGAGAAAGAAGTTAAACTAACTCCAACTAATGAGCAGCAAAACTCCTCAGAGAGCAAAACTGTGGATATTCATTGTCCAGCAGTGGGCAATGTCTGAATGTCGTGGTTAAAAGTTTACAAAGATCCAATCAGAGTCATTATCCAGGCAGTATCTCATACAATAGATAAAAAAGAGGGAATTTCACCAGTGTTGAGATGCATACCTGCTACATTAATTAATTCTGGAGAGAAGAAAATAAATAATAAGAATTGTGCAAAGGATCCTCATTTTTACTTGATATACTTCTTTCCACCCATAGTAAATGTAATACCTTCCTTCTTTAGAGAAAATTGGCAATGTCCTGTATTAAATTAACTATTTGAGAGCAATTGAAGGCACTGATAACTGCTACCATGTACTTTCAATCTATGTGAAACTCTTTCTGAATTGAAGCTCATTTCCCCTTTTCTGGTACTTTCCCCCCCCCTAGTTCTTCAGCATTTCATCTGTTTGTCAAGTGTGGCTTGGATCTTACTATTTCCTTCCTTTCCAATGAAAATGTAATTAATTCCTGCAGGACTCAATTAAGATTTTGAGCGCAAGTCATGCTGCAGAGTGAGACAGGGAGGGCTGGAGCAGTGCCCAGCAGGGTCACTGCCCCACCCCTGAGACACAAACAGAGGCTGCTCCAGAAGCTCAGTGTCCATCCTTCACAAAGCACCCAGGGCCATTCTTTGGCTGCCTGAAAGCAATAAAAGTGTTCTTGTGGTGCCTCTGGGCTTTTGGGGAGCTCAGTGCTGCCTCGGGGGTGCCCTGTGACCTCAGGAGCTG
Organism: Passer montanus; assembly: GCF_014805655.1. NCBI lineage: Eukaryota > Metazoa > Chordata > Aves > Passeriformes > Passeridae > Passer > Passer montanus. The sequence continues at coordinate 1,305,173 of NW_024369818.1, forward strand.
CCCTGGGATGACCAAATGTGCCTGGAGCACTCCAGCATCAGCACAGCTTGCCTTGGCTTTTCCCCTCTGGCACTGCCAGCCCCGCTGGCCAGGGAGTGTGGCAAGGCACAAATGTCCTGTGGGGGGGACTGGTGCCAGCCTGAGGCATTTCCATCCTCAGGAGAACACCACAACTTCCTTTTCCCTGCTCAGGCTGCTTCCTTTCCTGCCTTCTCACAGATGAGGTAATTTTGAAGATATTTATCCAGAAACACTGGGAGGCTCCTGACATCAGGCCAGAGAGCACCACATTTGTTAATTTGCTTTTTCCTGTTGCATAGTAACGAAATTTACAGAGATCTGTCAAAATACAGAGCTAAGTAAATATGACTTTTAATATTAAAACACTAAGATTACACAGATGAGCATTTTGAGACTTTATAGCATCACAATATTGGCAGAGACAAGGACCATCTTCTGAGAACCAGCTAATTAGCAAAAAAGAGCATGATTAGAAGTGGTCCTAAGAAAGTTTTCTTCCTGTAGATTTTAAGGAAAACAATGTTGTCAAAGAGAGCTTGGGCTTCTCAAGAGCTTGAGAAGAATCAACTAAGTGGAATATAAGATGGAAAGACAAAAAATGGAACTTTCTGAAAGCTGGGGAAAAGCCTGAATAGCCAAGTTGAATCAAAGGAGATAAAATCTTACAGACCAGAGCAGAAATATTTGAGAACTAGATCCAAGATGAAATCCTCAGGCTACACGGGCTCCCATATGATCTGGGTAAGAAAGAGCTGGTTAATTTTCTTGAAAATTGGATTGCAAAAGCTTAACAGCTTGCAGTTGAAGATGACCCACTTTGCATTGAAAAGGCAGACAAAAACCTTTAAAATTATAAAAGAAGGGAGAAAAAAGAGAAAAAGAAAGAAATCCTGAGTAGGAGGCAGGAGGATGCTTGGCCTCTCAGATCAGAGATACGAGGGAAGGATCCTCAAGGCAGCCCATAAGGACAGTTACCTTATCTGATACTTCATATTTCCTTTTATTTCCCTTTATTTCTTGTTCTTTCTGTCTCACAACAGCCCTGCCAAAGACCTGAGGGGCCATTTCCACTTGTGTCTCACAGGAAAGAAGGTTTCCCACCTGTTTTCCAGGCCAGACTGGGAAGTGCAGGACATGCAGTCCTGTGGCAGAAAATACACACCTGCCTCAGCCTCTCCTGGGCTTCCAAAGACATCCAGAGCACTGAAAAGTTCATACAGCTCTGGAAAGTTCCCAGCAGAAGACATGGCATTCATGAGACTTCACCACCGAGTTTTAAATCTCTTTTAGAAAAAAATTGACTTAATTTTTTTTTCTTATTGACTAAAAACTTCCCAGTCAGCTCCAGGTTTGGCTCTTCACCACTGAATATCAAAAAACAGGCAGCAAACATTACATTCAGAACCTGGTGATGACCACAAGTGTCCTGATTTTTACAAACTTGCACTCTTCAGCAGCTGAGATATTTAGTGACCCCTATGAAAACTGAAACAAGCACATCACTCTGACTTTACCTTCATCTCACAGCAATCAGCAGCCAACTTTCTTCTCTTTTTCCTTCCAAATTCCATGCTCATCCTCCCAAAACCTCCTCACACAAACCTCCCAAACCCACAACCTTTCAACAGCTTTTTCAAAGGAGTTCTGCATTCAACACCTGCTGGAATGATGCAAAGAAGCCTTTGAGGCTGTGGCATGCTGGACTGAAGGGCCAAACAAATCTGCAATTATTGCCTGAATTTCTGCTGCTATTAGAGACAGAAAGATAGAACTGTAACTTTTTATAGATAACTCTGGGAATTTCACACTTCAAGGGTTTTCCTCATATCAATTTTCTCATTCATTTCCACTTAGATAAGTGAACACGGGGTTGTGCAACACCTCATAGCTGAACAGCTGCCTCCAAATTTTAATTAAAAACATTCCAAACATTATGAGTTTTCAAACTTTCCAAACCCAGGTTTTTTGTGGTTCTGCCTGTAGTTTGTTCATCTGCTCTAGGTGCCATTCTCAATTGTTATTTGTAGATAATTTTCCCCCCACATACCACGTTATTCCATTTTTCAGAGATGGATTGACACTGTCCATTGAAATCACTATTTACCCCATGTATTCGGTTTTAAGATATATAATTGACCTCCAGTTGGAATAGTCAATGCCCAGATTTCTTTGATAGTCTTATATAAATATATAGTCTGATTTACCACAGGGAGATTTTTATTTAAATGAAACATGTTGTTTCTCACTGTGAATGTAATGAAGGGAAAAAGAGAAGATAATTCAGCTTGAATACATAATTAGAGAGCTACTTCAATGAATTTTGAAAAGATTCTCAGACTTCTTTCGAGCTTTTTTTTTGTTTCTTTTAAAAATACTTTTAAAGATTTTTGAAATGGTTAGTTGGAGAACATTGGCCTGCATTGAAAAATATAAAATGGAGTGCATAATCTAAGGAACACAGCGTTTGTGATAATTATTTGAATTTTTGTTTTTAGACTGTCAAATCAAGTGTGTTTTAAAGTAGTCTCTTGTGAGTGTATGTAATGAAATAAATTATATTTCAGCAGGTAATTTTTCAGGTGATTTGCTTGCAGCAAAACAAAATGCTCAGCTAAAAGGATAATAGAAAACCTAACGTGCTATTTCCATTTTTTAAAAAATGAGTATTGTTATGGTTAGAAACAAGTGATTTCTTTATTGGTGGCTGAAAAAACAAGGTAGTGCCATATTTCTTTCTGCTCAGACAATGCTGCATCAGGAACCTCTTGCAACATCACTTAATTGTGACTGCCAGGGTCAGAGTCCTGGGCTTTGGCCAGTTCTTTCCTTCACCTTCCAGACTGACATTCCCACTCCACAACACGCAAGAACCCCAACTCCATCTACACTGTGATACAGAGAAAGAATAAAATAACTTTTAAACTGAGTAAGGAATAAAATAACTTTTAAACTGAGTAGAACTTCTCAGATACCTCAGTGCTTGCAAGTGCAACGCACCCTTGGGTATGAATTTTTTATGCAGTTCACCAAGATCTCACCACTCTTCACATCTACTTTTCATGCCATGGTATTTTATTTCCTAAATATTTGACAAAGTTACTTCCTGGATAAAGTTTGGGTCAGAACGACAGGATTTCACATCTTTTTGTCTCTACCTCAGTTTCTGCCCAGATGTATTTGTATTCTGCAGTACCAACACCCTCACAGTCCTTCCTGAACTCCCCTAGAAAAGCTGTTCTTCCTCCTAAACCCCCTTCATGAAATGTACTTTAAACTCAGTTTAGTCACTTAGGGCAAGTTCCTCCAGTGCAAACCAAGTCATCTCTCTCTCTAGGAGATGATAATTTTGTCCTTTCCACAGAAACACAAAGCAAATTTGGGCTGCACGGACCCAGAAGTGCTGTGAGTGGTCACAGTGGGATTTCAGCCCAGGGAGAACTGAGCTGGGCTGGGAGGATGGAGCAGCAGGTTTGGGGCAGATGCTGTTCCTGTCACCATCCTGTGTATTCACATTCTTTGGAAAAATCCCTTTGCTCAGGATTTTTCTCCTGGGAAGCTGAGAATACTTCCTGGATAAAGTTTGGGTCAGAACGACAGGATTTCACATCTTTTTGTCTCTACCTCAGTTTCTGCCCAGATGTATTTGTATTCTGCAGTACCAACACCCTCACAGTCCTTCCTGAACTCCCCTAGAAAAGCTGTTCTTCCTCCTAAATCCCCTTCATGAAACGTACTTTAAACTCAGTTTAGTCACTTAGGGCAAGTTCCTCCAGTGCAAATCAAGTCATCTCTCTCTCTAGGAGATGATAATTTTGTCCTTTCCACAGAAACACAAAGCAAATTTGGGCTGCACGGACCCAGAAGTGCTGTGAGTGGTCACAGTGGGATTTCAGCCCAGGGAGAACTGAGCTGGGCTGGGAGGATGGAGCAGCAGGTTTGGGGCAGATGCTGTTCCTGTCACCATCCTGTGTATTCACATTCTTTGGAAAAATCCCTTTGCTCAGGATTTTTCTCCTGGGAAGCTGAGAAGCCACAGAGAGAAAGAAAACAATTCTTATTTCATTTGCTTCTCCTGTGTTGTGCTCATGTGCAGAATGTGTTTAGAGAATGTTTACCCACAGGTGATTGTTTCATTAGATTCTAGTGTGAGCTGTTTTGACTTATTGGCCAATCAGTGCCAAACTGTGTAAAGACTCTAGAAAGAGTCACGAGTTCTCATTATTATCTTCCTAGCATTCAGTAAGTATCCTTTCTGTATTCTTCAGTATAGTATAATACAGTATTCTTTAATACAATATAGAATTATAAAGTAATAAATTAGCCTTCTGAGAACAAAGAGTCAAATTCATCATTTCTCCATGCCATGGGAACCTCTGCAAATACAACACCATCCCAGGGTGAGCAGCAGGTTTGGGGCAGATGCTGTCCCTGCTGCCTGTCCCATCCCTGGATAGAGCAGCAGGTTTGGGGCAGATTTTGGTCCCTCTGCCTGTCCCATCCCTGGATAGAGCAGCAGGTTTGGGGCAGATGCTGTCCCTGCTGCCTGCCCCCACCCCTGGGTGGATGGAGCTGCTGGGGAGAAGCTGAGGCAGTTCAGAGCAGCTGCTCTCCTTGTTCCTGTGCCGTGTTATCACCCAGGACACACAGAGCTCCCAGAGCCACAACTGGAGGCACTTTTGTCTGCCCTGTGCCACTGCCTGTGCCCATCTCCTCACCCCAACATCAGCATCCATCCTCCCTCACCCTGGGTTTGCTTCCAGCCAACCCTGGAGCACCTCAGGCACTCCTGAAATGCACAATATAGGCACTAAAAAACCCCCAAGCAACAGTGCAGCACAAAAAAACCAGCACAGAATGTAAAAAAAGCAACAAAAGCCCAAAGCAAAAGCCTGGGGCTCTGAGCAGCCACCAGCAGCACAGCTGAGCACTGCTGGCACTCTGCAGCTCTCACACTGCCCTGGGTCACTGTGTTTCCTTCCTGGACTTTGAGCTGTGTCATTGGACACAAAATACAGGCAGCAGGCTGCCTGTCCCCATGCCAGGGTGAGCAGCAGGTTTGGGGTAGATGCTGTCCCTGCTGCCTGTCCCATCCCTGGATAGAGCAGCAGGTTTGGGTAGATGCTGTCCCCTGTGCCTGCCCCCACCCCTGGGTGGATGGAGCTGCTGGGGAGAAGCTGAGGCAGTTCAGAGCAGCTGCTCTCCTTGTTCCTGTGCCGTGTTATCACCCAGGACACACAGAGCTCCCAGAGCCACAACTGGAGGCACTTTTGGCCGCCCTGTGCCCATCTCCTCACCCCAACATCAGCATCCATCCTCCCTCACCCTGGGTTTGCTTCCAGCCAACCCTGGAGCACCTCAGGCACTCCTGAAATGCACAATATAGGCACTAAAAAACCCCCAAGCAACAGTGCAGCACAAAAAAACCAGCACAGAATGTAAAAAAAGCAACAAAAGCCCAAAGCAAAAGCCTGGGGCTCTGAGCAGCCACCAGCAGCACAGCTGAGCACTGCTGGCACTCTGCAGCTCTCACACTGCCCTGGGTCACTGTGTTTCCTTCCTGGACTTTGAGCTGTGTCATTGGACACAAAATACAGGCAGCAGTGAGTACACGTGAGCATCACAAATTACCCAAAAGGAAACTTCCAAAAAATGCAAAGGTTTTGGGTTTTTAAAATAAATTTCTGCTTAAGCTCTAAGACTGGTGTGACAAACATCAGCAAGCCAGAGTCATCCCCTGTCCTACAGCACACAGGACAAACAGAAAACTGCAAGTACCACACCGTCAGAAAGGAAAAAGTCTGCAGAGAATTTAAAATGTTCATTCCTCAAGAAAATAAAATCACATCACAGTTTCACAAGAAGAATCCAGAGGCTTCTAAGCAGTGGAGCAATCAGCAAAATTTGAATCCAAATCAGCAAAATCAGATCATTAAAATCAATTTATATCCTTCAAGTCCTACCTTGTCTTCCTAGATCTTGATTATGCAGCTCCATCAGTGCCCTTTATACCTGCATGGGAAGAGAAGGGAGAGCAATGCTTGGTACACAAAAACTATTGCAAGTGATAAATAAGAGCTGTCAGCAGGAGTTTAATTTCAATTTAGCAGTTGAACATTTCAATTCTCTATCAGCAACACAACTAAAATTTAACTCTGATGGGAAAATTATTTTTCTAACTTTATGGCATAGAAGAAAAATGTGTTAACTCATTCTGGTGTCATAAAACTTCTGCTGTTATAACAATCTTGGATTTCGTGTATTTTCAAGGTTTCCAAGTTGTTTTTTCCCCACACAGAAAGGATGACTCCTGTGCCTTTTGGCAACAAAGTATTTGAGATTTTACTTCAAATCAGAAAATGGTGTTTGTTAGGACAAAGCAGAAAACATCAAGACAAAGCCACCCAACAGAGTACTTTGTATCTTGTGCACTCATTTGTGTCCTGGCAAAAGGAACTCAGTTCCTACCATGACAAGAGGAACCAACTTCCAAGAAATACCATTATTAGGCACAATTTGCACCCACTTTGCAAACTGAAGAATCCACACTACGTCACAGAGTGAATGTATTAAGATACAAAATTAAGCACAATGAATAATTATCTTAATAGAAAACGTGGCTAAGCCAATCAGCACCATCAAAACGTTACAATTTCCAGATCTCTGGAAAGCTTCCTCCTTTGTCTACAAACATTCCACTGCTGCACCAACAATAAACACAAGCTCCTTCTGCAATTTCTATTCATGCTGCTCAATTAAAATCCATTTGAAAACATCTATCAATTCAGCAGATTAGTCAAGCAAAAACATTTAAAAAAAAGGAGGAGAAGAAGTGAAATCCCGAGTTCAATAATTACAGACACAGCTCACTTTATTTTGACCAATCAGCTCTTAATCGTTTAGCCTGGTAAGACCGAAGTCAATTAGTACTTCTTTAATAAACTAATCCTTCTGCTTTTAATTGTCATATCAATAATACTGGCATATCCCTAAAGAAAAGTCAATAGTTATTACATCAACTAATTAAAATCTGACTCAAAAGGTAACTCACTGAGGGTTCTGTTCAGAAATTGCAAGTTCTTGGAACTAAAACAACTCTTCATGGGACAGGGTGGGGATCATTTTCTTCTGTGAACCCACCAAAAATGCGTGGCTCTTCTGACTATTAGAAGTGACTTTTTGATTGGCATAATGAGAAGGAAAGTAAAACAGATGGGTCTCCTGTGAAGTTGCACAGGATTCCCACTGGATAATCTAAAATGCTGACAGATAACAAAGGAGTTCCACACTTGTTATTCACTGCAGATTAAAATTTAAACATCGTCTGAGTGAGCCAAGGATTTAAACCAATTTTCCTAGTACAGAATTATAAAATAAAATAACCTGAGATGGGAAATGTCTGTTTGAGGAATCAGGTCTACTAATGACTCCAGGAAAAAAAACCAAACCAAAACTTATTTTCGCTAATGAGAGCAGGAACACTGCAAGGATGTTTTCCACTCTTCTGCTGGTGCTGAGTTTGAGAAGCTGTTGCAGGAGCAGCTCTTGGGGCAGCCGGGGGAGTTGTGTGCAGCAGCACTGTGTGTGCTCCCTGCTGCAGAGAGCCCTCAAAGCACACACAGGGAAAGATCAAACATTCCCTGTGCCATGCCAGACTCTTTAGAGTGATGCTATTGAACAAGTTGTTTTATGGATTAAAAAAAGCCCAAAATAGGGGAGAGGATAGAGTTTGATATTTGAGCCTTAGCCAAAATTGCTGCTATTTTTTTAGTCCTTAAAAAAAGAATTAAAACTAATAATTTAAAATAATAAAAATTAATAAAATAATAATTATTACATTAAATAATAAAATATTATAAATAATAAAACAGTATTAGAAACTAAAAATTAAATAATTTTACAAAATTAAAAATAATTTTAAAAATAAAAAAAAGATTAAAATAAATTTTAATTTTTTTTTTTTAAACTAGGCAATCTAATCTCTGAAACCCTAGGATTCATGGTTGCACTAAATCTTTATAGTAAAACTGAAAAGCAAAAAACCCCTTTGTTTCCAAAGGGAGAAGAGACAAACCAGTCATAGAATTAGTATGTCCAAATGAATGTACAATAGAGAAAAAGTGGGAGGGGAAAAAGAGCAGCAGCCATTAACAGGAGGAACAATTTTGGAGATGGATGATCAATGATGCTTTTGGAAGAACAGTAGTTTGTGGAGATTAAAGGAAACTCTGGAGTGCCTGAGCTAAATAACCCTGTATTTCAACCTGAACAGCATGAAAAGCTGAGATCCTTCTCCAGCTGCAAGTGCACTCCAAAAATATACAATACTTCCAGAGGTCAATTTATAAATAAATGATATGGATAATTTTACCGTGAGCTCATACACAGATTTATTCATGGTGGTCTCATAGCAAATACACCTCAAGCTGCAATTCCAGCCTGATCAGTATCTAAGGAAACTTCTGCCTGGGACTTACAACACAGAATTGACCCTGATGAGTTTCATAAAGAAGACTCTAAATACACAGGAGGAAAAAAAACCCCAGAACATTAACACACCTTCAAATAGGTGTGTTCTGCATGGAATAACTTCATATTCAGTTTAACACAGGTATTTAACAGTAAATACAATTCTATTCTATTTAAAGAAGAAAATTTTGGCCTGATAAAACCAACCAGATGAAAGTAAAGCAAAACCATTGAGAAGCCGAGTTTCATAAAGAAGACTAAATACACAGGAGGAAAAAAAACCCCAAACATTAACACACCTTCAAATATGTGCGTTCTGCATGGAATGACTTCATATTCAGTTTAACACAGGTATTTAACAGTAAATACAATTCTATTCTATTTAAAGAAGAAAATTTTGGCCTGATAAAACCAACCAGATGAAAGTAAAGCAAAACCATTGAGAAGCTGATGTGAAAGGAGAAGTAGAAGAACAAAACACATCACAAATGCCAGATTCTTTATGTTCTACAAGAGCACGAAGTGTTGGATCACCTCTAAAGGTGAGGACAAGAGATGTACAAACTAACGAGCTCAAATTTTGGCAAAGAGAACTGCTGGGAATAGAATCTCTCTCTCCCTAGTCCTTCAGCTTCAGGGATATAAATCTCTAACATTTTTAACAGGGTTTTTTTCTAAATAATGTTGATGGTGTTACAGTTTTCAATGTATATACATATATATATATATATATATATATACACACACACACACACATGAATTCACACATATTCACACACACTCTACTGGTAAGTTGGCTGTTTTACCATAACAATAAATGGGAAGAGAAGCAACATTTGTGCTGTCTAGGAAAAAATAACTTTAATGCTTCTCCAAACAAAATCCACCCATTTCCTTCCTGCACTCCACCACATTGTTTTCATGGTTAGAAGAGCTAAAAAGCCAGCCTAAAAATATTACATTATTGCAGCCCTGGAACAGATTGCTTAGGGAAGGTGTGAAGTTACTATCATTAGAGATCTTTTAGTATGAGTTTTGCCAGCATCTATTTGTGCTTTGATTCCATCTTGCATAAGGAGAGGGCCTAGGAGCCTCCTGAGGTCCCTCCCTCTCTGCAGCTCCACTTTTTCACTTTGTGCCAAGGAATGCAGGAGAGAAGTCAAGGGAAGTGCAATGGGATTTTTATTCATAGCAAATAATACTTATGAAAATAGAATGCAGGAGGCCTATCTATCACCTCTGTGATTTGACTACTAAACCACAATACTTCAAAGCACATAATCTCTTCCCTCATGACCCAGTAATGTGTTCAGGAAAAACTGCAAGAGCCACAGATTTATTCCACTTCCAGGCCATGTAGTTTGTTGTACAAACCAGCCAAAGCACAATATATATTAGAATTAAACCCTGTCCACCTCTTCAGAAACGACTCCAGGAAATTCCTATCAAATCTGTCTGCTGCAGTTAGTTTTTGTGACAGAGCCATTACAGAGAAATAAAGTGTCACTGGTGAAAGGAATGTCAAGCTGCTTTGAATTGGCTAAACAGCATCTGATGTCCTCAAGGATTAGAGTGCATTCTGACCCTGCCCTGCCAATCTGTTTAGCTTCTGACGCTTCACCATATGGGGTCAGAGCGGGGATTTCTCCTGCAATGCTCAGTGACCTAGAAAAGCCCGTGGCGTTTGCAGGGCAAACACTCGCGAGGTCGCCAAGGCTTCGGCACGCAGCAGAAGCCTTGGACAGATGTGTCTGCGAGGAGCCTCCTCACCCTGCTCAGTGTGACTGCTCTCGGCCCTCAGTGGCCAGGAAAGCCAAATAAACACCCACCAGGGTGGGTTTCACAAGCACATGGCACTTCTTGTACCAAGGCTCCATCAGGAAATGCACAGGTTTCTGATGTGGCAGGAAATGCACAGGTTTCTGATGTGGCAGGAAATGGACACAACGTTTCTGATGTCACAGGAAATGCACACATTTCTGATATCACAGGAAATGGCCACATTCCTGACGTCACAGGAAATGGACACATTCCTGATGTCACAGGAAATGGACACGTTTCTGACATTACAGGAAATGCACAGGTTTCTGATGTCACAGGAAATGGACACAACGTTTCTGATATCACAGGAAATGCACAGGTTTCTGATATTACAGGAAATGGACACGTTTCTGATATCAGAGGAAATGCACAGGTTTCTGACGTCACAGGAAGTGCACACATATCTCTGATATCACAGGAAATGCACACAACGTTCCTGCTATCACCTTGACACTTGGACAGGGTAATTTTTCACTGATCATGGCATTTCATGAAAATCATCATGGCTTGCTAGGCTAACAATGCCTCTGGGAAAACAAAGAGGAGGTGATAAAAATGAAAAACTCCTGTCCGAGCTTGAGAACAGCATTCTGAGCAAATAGCACACTGAAGTGGCCAGTGGAAGTAAAGAAAATTACTTCCTTGTGCTGTGGTTAACCAAGCAAACAGCAAGGTATACATTCCAAGTCAATAAACTATTGTTTGTGTGTTTCGGCAAACGCTTTACATTACAAAATTTATATCTCTGAAAACAGGAAAAAAACCCCAAAAGTATGCTAAGCTGAGCAAAAGAGACAAAGTTTTAAGTTTGCCAAATAAGTAAATGCAAAGAAACTGGAACAATGTAGGAGCAAAGATGATCTCAATAAAGACATATTAATGCATTCTTTAAACTTTCAAAACTCGTGGTTTCATTGGGAGTACCAATCTAAAAATATCCAGGGTTGTAGAACTATACATAAACAATGAACAGAAGGAGCTTTGAAAGCTGGAAGGTTTTATCAAGATTTTATTTCCCTTTTTTCATAAGATAAATTGGTCTGTGCTCATGACTAATGTTCATAAATGCACAGTTGAAACCAAGAGAAACAACACAATCATTCCATTCTTTACCAACAAACGACAATGTTACTGCAACAAACCACCAAACCACACAAAAAAACTCTCTTATGGATGAGCATAGAGTTCTTCTGGTGTGCTTTAATCTGTAACATTACCATGGGAGCTGTGGAAAATGGGGAAGCAAAGAAAGGAATGTGGGGAGAGAAGCAATGCAGGGGAATCGATGGTAGATCAAGGGGTTAAACATCTCCAGCAGTTATCTCCCACTGCAGCACGCTGGAACACCTCAAATTAGCAGAAATGCCTCAAAAGGACGCAAAGGGGTTGGGACCACCCACCCAAGAAGGTGAATTTGGGGTGTCCACAGCCCTGTCAGAGGGAGCAGTGCCACGGGATGAAGAGGCTGTGATTAGATTTTACAGACAGTGGTGGGCGAGCACTGAGTCCCCAGGGGGTGGGAGCACTGCCTGTGCCGGGGTGAGAATGGTAATAATTGTAAAAATTGTAATTGTGATTGCAGCTGGGAGTGCCTGGCCCCCACTCACCAAAGGGCTGCCAAACAAAACCCAGCGAGGGCTCCTCACGTGGGAAGTGCTCAGGTTTCTGCTGTCACAGTGAGGGCTCCTCACGTGGGAAGTGCTCAGGTTTCTGCTGTCACAGTGAGGGCTCCTCACGTGGGAAAAGGTGAGTGAGCCACTTCAGCAGGGAAAGAAATTCTCAGCACCCACTACAGCGTTGCCTATTATGCCTCATTCTGAGAAATAATCACCTGCTTCTCTTTGTCCTCGCTCTTACATTTTCCCTGCTCCCCCATCAAAAATATAATAAAATTGCATTTATTTGCTGATTTACAAAGTTGCTCTTCTGCACATTCACTGAGCCTCACCATTATTTACCATCCACGAGTTTCCTTCCCCATATTTTCTTTTTTTTTTTTTTTTTGCTTAGCGGAAAGGTTGACTAGAAAACAAGAATTCAATGAAATAAGAAACAAAGAGCTGGATAGCTTGGAAATGTTTTGCAAAAACATCTTGCAGCCCACACAGGCAGACTGTAAATCTTGCAGAGAAGGCTCTCACCTGTGTTATGGCAGACTCATGTGGGTATCACTGCTCTCCCTAACAAACACACCAGGCATGGAAGAACAGCCCCACTGACCTCTTTAGCTCACTGGCTGCTCACTGACCAAGTCACATTTTTGATGTCCTCACCTGCAAGACAACAAGCTCAGGACCTTCCTAAATACTTCCGTATCCAGCAGACTGTAAGGCTGCAATGGTTTCTTTTTCTTCCAAGAATTAGTACAGTTCTCTCTGAATCTGTGGAAACTCTTCACATCCAGAGCCTCCTGTGGCAAGGGGTCCCAAAGCTTTTACTAAAAAGACCCTACTGAGTCCCTTCTCCAGCTCATTCTTTCCAGTGGAGGGCTAAATGCCTGCCCAGGCTATCTGAGCTACCCTTGGTGTGCCTGAAGACTGAAGCTAAAGAGCTCTCACTCTCTTTAGGAGGCATCCCACTTCTTGTAATTACTGACACTTTCCCTAGGGCCCAGCATGAGACTTGGTCCAGTGATTAGAGCACTTAACAAGACCTAGAAGAACATAATAATTGGAATTTTTCCAACAGAAAAAATATTTTGCTGAATAATTCACATTGAGGCGCTGCTGGGACAGAGCAATGACCTTGTCCTCATCTTGAAGGAGATTCCACCTTTAAATTCCACCCCCTTTAGAAGCTACAAGGTGTCCCCAGTGTTGGGAATGCAAAGACACATCACGGAGAGCAGAATATTCCTGGACAGTCATTTTTTAATCCTCAGCACCCTGACTAATCACTGCACTGAACCAGAACACCTCTGGATATTGTCTACAAGAAAAGAAGATATCTGACAACCTTTATGGGATCAGCAATAGGTGCACCAAAGAATGAAAAAGCACCACAAACTCCTGGGTTGTTTGGCTCCTTTGAGCCGTGGCCAGGCTGCTCACACAATGCCTGAGCTGTTTGCTCAGCAGTTGACCCCTCTTTGAGGAAAGAGTAATCTAATACAATTCAGAGTTTACCGCTTAGGGTCACAATCAAAACAAGGACATCAAAGTCCTGTGCAGGCTGCAGCTTTCAGGCTGGCATCACCAATTGATAAAGGGAGACCTGCAGCCTTTAGGGTCACTTGGTACAGAACAAATGAGAAAGGCACTCACAATACTGTCACAGAACCTCTTTGGCTCCATTTTCCTGTTCACTCCAAATACAGGAGTATTCAGTGTCTACCCGTCATTCATCTAACAGTGATGAACAGGAAAATTTAAGTTCAGAAAGATTACGTTATAGACCAAAATCCACAGTTTTTGTAAATCTAATTTCTTTAGTCCCATAATTCCAGAAAAAATACCAGCAAGCACAAATGGCATTTTAAACAGCAATACTCACTGAGAGTACACACAAACAAGTCAGCACCTATTACACAGACAGGAGCTCAAACTGGTTGGAGCTTTGACAAAAATCCGTCTAGACCTTTTCTTAAAAACAAGCACATCTAAAAAGATCAGAACAGCTTTTAAGCTCAAATGCCAGGTTTTTTGAAAATGCACAACAGAACAAATAATTTTTGGTATGGGGAGAATTAAAAATGACTGAGAGAGATCAGAAATAAAGGAGATTTGTAAACAACCATGTTCCTACTGCATCCTTGCAGGGTTTTCCCTTATTCCCAGGCTTGCTCTCAATCAAGCTGCTCTTCAGGGCATCCAGAGTTGCAGAATTATCACATGCTCTGGTGTATCTCTAGGAGAAATGTTTCATCTGCTCCCCCAGCACTCTCAGCCCTTGCACTGGAGGTTTCCTGCACTATTTTATTCCTCAGACTGCACTACAGGAGTTTATTTCTTCTTGACTCTGTACATGAGAAGAAGCAACCTTGTGCCCTGTGGCTTCATCCCACCCTACACCAGGAGGGCAAACAGGGGATTCTCTCTGCCCAGCCACAGCCTTTCCAGGAATGCTGCAAAGGAACACAACAGGCTCTGGCTGTGATGGCTGCACCATGCACCTCTCCCAGCAGTGATCCTGCTGGCAAGTTTCTACAGCAAAATAAGATCACAGGATTACAGGATTTGGTTCTGAAAGAAGCTGTTCTAGAAACTGGTGCAGCAGTCAGGAGGAGATCTCAGATCGGTGGAACAGAAGGCCAGAGACTGGGTGCCAAAAGGCAGAATTTCAAAGAAAAAAGGACTAAAATTTCTGCTATGCAAGTATCCATAACTATGTAAATAATCCGTATTTTGTGATCAGTGGGCTGAGATGATGAGACAGCACAGACTGGAGACTGTCACCAAGCTGGGTGACACGAGGGGCTTCCTCCTTAAAGCACCCTGTCCTTGTAACCAGAGCAGGACTTTTGGGTTCACCCCAAATTGCCTTCTTTTGCTCTATTTACTCACAGTAGAACTAGCAAATAGTCCACCTCCACTTGTAGGTACCACAAAGCATTTAACACAGACAGAAACTCACTTAGAATCAATCACCATGCTCTCCATGGGAAAAATCAAATATTTTTTCAAATAGTAAATTTTTTCCTCAGCATTCAGAAGCTTTAGCTTATTTTGTTTTCAGCCAATGATTAGCTAAGATCTTTTAATTTAAATTCTTATTCCATCCATCCCAGCTTCAATAAAATTGAAATTTGTGAGCATATTTCCAGAAATATCTAGTGGAAGCTATTAAAAGAGGGGCAGATAATATTAGACTTCATTGGCAGGCTACCAGGAAGAAAAAAACTCCAGCCAGAGAATGTTATCATCTCAACTACTGTGAACAGAACTGGTCTCAAGTGAAATGACCTCCACAGATGTCCCCTCCTCACTCTGAAACACTCCATTATTCCATGGAACAACATCTGCTGATGGAGACCTGGCCTGGCCTCTGAGCTCGGGCTGACAGAGGAAAGCTCCTCACGTCACCTCAAAACCACGCTCAGAGCTCGGAACACTGGCAAGCCCTCCTGTCAGCTCTCATCCTTGCAGGAATTCAGGAGTTTTACAAAAGGATCTGCTCTCTGGGAGGAGATGCTCCATGGGCAGGCTCTGTGCTGGAGACCCTCTGCCCTCCCCTGCCTCTGTGCCTCCTCTGTGCAAATATTTCCCCGTGCTTGTTTTTCAAGTGGCATCTCAGAGTGGAGGAGATATTCCCCTGAGTGCATTTTCTTTCTTTACCGTCACTCTCTTCTATACAAACAACAGATTGCTTTGCTGCTGCCCTTTAAATTGAGAGAATAAGAATCCCACACTGCAGATGCCTGGTGGTGGGGAGAGCTGCTCTCCCACAAACTCACCAGGAAGTCAACAACCCCAGCCTCGCTCACTGGCCCTCTCCAGAGGATGCAGACCTTGAGTTCTCTTCCTCTGAGGGTGGCTCTCAGCCTGATTCACAGGATTGTTGGAATGCAAGATCATCCTAAGCACTCCTGAGCTGGCCCATCATTTTTCCCTGTACCAATTTTAATCCCAATGCAGTGATGAAGTTGGATAATTGTCCAGAAGGATTACTGGGGTTGGGCCTCCTGTAGGATTGTACCTTAGGAAAGGTGGTTTTTTTTCTGCATGCTGGTTTTGCATAAACAGTTAATCCCATAAAATAACTTCAATACTGAAAGATTCAATTGTTTCCAGAAGTTTCAGCTATTTCACTGCCAATATATTTCTGCGAGGGCTCCTCCAAAGCACTGAGCAGGCTGCCAAAAGGAGCTGCAAATTTGACAGGAGGAGACCCTCCAGGAAGACTTTCAAATCCCCAAAAGGAGGGAACAAGCAGTTTCATTTGGCAGTTATTTTCCCGTGGTTCTAAAACTGGTATCTTCCTGCTTTTCATGATGCCTTTCTTCTCCAGAAGTCAATGGCTTAGTCAATTTTCAATTTCAACGCCCTTAACAGCCATTGACTTTTTTTTTAAAAAAACCAAAGGCTTATTTAAACCTCTAGCTATGATTCCTCCAGCTACTAAAGCCATGGTCAGCAGCCTCCACCACAAAAATAGCTTTCCTGCCTCCTCACCCTCTAACCACTGGCGATCACAAGTCTGCCAACCCTGATATCTTCCTTTGCCTCTCTGTTCTCAGAGAAATGTTGGGTCAGGAAGTTAAAAAATATAAGAATTTCTCTCTTTTTTTTTTTTTAATCCTCAGTCGTTGTGTTCCTCTGGGGTTTAAGGGACATTAGCTACGAGCTCTGCTTTCACTGCAGAGAAAGGGAGAAGGCAAACATCAGAGCTGGATAAAGTGATGGAATAAAAGCCAGTCAAGTGCTTTGATGACAAAGGTTATGCAAGCGTGAAGGAACGCTCTTACACTTCTCATCAGTGGCGAGGAAGGGACTTGGAAGCACAATTTAATGGCCAAAAATAAAAAAGCCAGGAACTGACCAAAAGTTTGGGGTTGGGTCCGAGGTGCTCCAGGGACAGAACACACAATGGCACCATGAATCTCCTGGGATTATTCTGGTGTGAGTAAAGGAAATTATAAAACCCCAGGCCTCTAAAAACATGAAATTCTCATGCCCAAACCTCAGCCAAAGCTGAATCTTTCTCTGCAGGGCAGGGGGGCTCTGCTGGGCCATTTGGACATTCACAAGCAAGGCCAGAGCTGTACTGGTAACCAGAGAAGAGTCAATACAAAACCAAAAGAATTCTGTAAGCACCAAAATAAACACCAAAAATTGATACCAAGGTATTTTTTTAAACACTTAAAATAAACCAGTTTGTCCTGCTGTTCTGTTCCAAGAGAAATGGAGATGTAAAATAAAATGATGTAAAGTAAAATTAGATATCTTGCTATATATGTTTTTAATACTGGATAGAAAAGCCCTGTTTCTTGTTAAACCAAGAACATTCAGGTCTGTTTGTCTGGGATGTGTCCCAGGGCAGGGCTCACCGTGTCCATGCCCTGTGGGACAGCCTGTGCCCTGCTCCTGTGTCACCCACACTCAGCACCAAGGTTGTCACAAAATCCTTTCCCCACTTAATGACCCCACGAAGCAGGAGATGGAAAATATCATATGGAGACCATTAAATCAACCACGATTTGCTTACTTAGCAACACTTCAGCAATTAAAAGTTTGGAATATATGTACGTGCACATAAATAAAAATAATGGGAGAAAAAGGACTTTTAAATCACCCACTAATTTCAGTCTCTCCTCCTGTTTTCCACAACCTGATTAATAAATCTAATATTTAAATTTCAGGCAATTTTCCACAAAAAGGAAAAAGAACATGGAGAAGAAAGGGGGAAAAAAGGCAGGGCAACCAAGCAGAGGTCATTAAAGCAAATTTGGTTTCCTACTTTTTTTTTTCCTTTATGGTTGCAGTAGATTTTTCTGTCATACAGAGGCCATGTTTCTAGAAATAATGGACTCTCTCAAGAAAAATTGCCTTTATTCTTAAAATTCCATAAAAAATCAAATGCAAATTATATCAAGTTCTCTTCCAAATTATGCCTTGAAATAATTTTGATGTATTTTAATAAATTTTTAAGTAATGTTTACTTCTGAAATGTAGCAGTGGCTTATGACATTTCTTTGATCTATACTGAATTTTACCAATTTTTTTGTACTATAGAATACACCTGGTTCATATATTGACATCTTTTGATGTACTGAAGTCTTCATATAATTTTCGTTACACATATTTTTTAAAAAATGAGTGAAAAACCCATATAGAGAATATTTATACACTGCATGCAGCAGATCACAAGTAAATTCAGTCAGTTTTTCATGAATAATAGAGAACAGAATTCTGACTGAAAATAACTGCACGCACCCAAACCCAGCAGAGCTCAGAGCAGAACCTGGGCTCTGCCCCAGCAGGTGGGTAAATCCTTGGCTGGGGATCATTCCACGGCACCCACAACCATGGGATGGTTGGGTTGGAAAGGAGCCCAAAGCCCATCCAGTGCCCCCCTGCCATAGCAGGGACACCTCCCACTGCCCCAGGTGCTCCCAGCCCTGCCCAGCCTGGCCTTGGGCACTGCCAGGGATCCAGGGGCAGCCCCAGCTGCTCTGGGCACCTGTGCCAGCCCTGCCCACCCTGCCAGGGAGCAATTCCTCATTGCCAAGATCCCATCCAGCCCTGCCCTCTGGAAATCTGAAGCCACAAGATTTGAAAGTTTTGCATGCAAACAAGATACAACACAGGTTTGTTCCCTCTCTCTTTGTCCAGTGGCGCTTCCATTTCTCCTCTCCAAGAGAGGAAACCCTGGAGAGCTCAGAGCACAGGAGTGACAGAGCAGCTTTGTCCAGGCAGGGTCTGTGCCTGTGCCACACACAGGGCACACACAGCAGGGAAATCCTGCCCAGGGCCCAGCAGCACTTCAAGGCTGACCACTCCTCCCCACACCAGCAGCACCCAGCTGAGCTGCCTGTCTCAAAGGAAACTGCTGCTGCCAAGCTTTGTGCTGCAGAGGTGATGGAAAATAATTCTGCCAGCGCTGCTCACTGGGGTGCTGGTGGTGTTTGAGGGTCCCAGGACAAGGGAAGGGATTAATCTGACTCCGTATTTCTTAGAAAGCTGATTTATTATATTATTTTATTATATTAAAAGAAATTATATACTAAACTATACTAAACTACAGAATGGATACAGACAGAAAGCTAAAAAAGAATGAGTAATAAAAACCCATGTCACACCTGGACTAGGACTGGTCATTAAGTAAAAACAATTCACATGCTGGGATAAACAATTCTCCAAAGCAGCAAAACAGGGAGAAGCTGAAGCTTCCCAGGAGAAAATCCTGGGCAAGGGAATTTTTCCAGAAAACATCATGGTGACAGTGGGGTCACCAGGGGATGGACCCTGGGCAGCTGCAACCAGCTCAGAAATAAAACAGCTCCTGCTCTGGGCTGGGCTGTGTTTGGAGAAATTACCAGCAAGTGGAAACACCCAGGACACTGCTGGGGAAGTGGGGTACGAATGTCAGAGCAGCCCAAGGACAGGAAGGCTCCGGGAGAGAAGGAACCAGCACAAACACATCCCACGGAGCTGCACACACCAGGAGTGGCGTCCCCTCCCATGGAGCACAGCAGGACAGCAAGGGGAGGAAGGGGCACTGCCAGCCTCCCAGCAGGGCAGGAGCACGGATCCACTGGGAGAACACAGGCTTTGAAAGGGGGGAGTTGGTAACAGAGTGGAGAAAAGAGCAACACAGAGCTGCTAATGCACCTACAGAAAATTTACCATACATCATATTTGCATGTCTTAAAGTTCTACAGGTTTATAATCACTCCTGTTACCTGATCTTATTTTCATTTTTTTTTTACCAAAATCTGCTGCACCTCCTCCTCCCCTCTCTTGGTTAAACAATTAGTTTCCATGGAAACCAATACATTCCTGGTATGGACAGCAAGGTGTGACCCCGACATTAATGTGAAATGTCTCCTCTTCCTGCAGGTGGGGACAGTGCTGACCATGGACAGACTTCATGTGAGAAGCAGCTTCACACTTTGTGACAACAAAGAATATTAAATTTGGATAATGCTGCAATGCTGTGCAAACAATGGAATAAGAAAAGAATTTACTGAACTCATTTTAATGGAAATAACCTCAGATTATATACTGAGCAAGTACTTCATGTTCCTCAACTTGCAGCTATTTTAGCAGACTCATCACTGTTCAAAGGGAATCATGACCATATCCACAAGGGAGGCATCAGGCACCTCTAGGACAACAAGGCATTGGGGGTTTTCAAATTCCAGTTATTTTGTTGGAATTTGACCTGGCTGGTGAAAAGGAGCTTCCTGTCATTTTAGGCATCCTGTATCACCTCAAGACAGGCAGGTAACAATTGTAAGCAGGAGACCAGAGCAGTTTCATGGCTCCTCTCAGCCCAGGGTGGAACGTCCCTCAGGACTGGGGTCAGCAGCTCCCAGAGCAGCTCCCCCCTGGACTCCTGCAAACCAGGGCACAGGCTGCCTGGGGAGCTGCTCCACGAGTGGCACTGTGCAATCCTACCCCTTCATCCGAGCAGAGCTTCCTGTCACTTAAAACCCATTTCATATGCAGATCCAGCAAGAGACATCTAAATGAGATCATTTATTGCTGTGATTATTTTGACATGAAAAGGAATGTCAGAGTATGAGGCTGTGACTGAAAACTGACACGGCTCTAAGGCTGGAAATACTACCCTGTATTTTCAGAATTGTAACTGCATAAATACTGTACTTAATTTACTTTTTTTTTGGCAAGGGAAGGGAAAGAGAGGAAGTGATTTAGGAAGATATAAAATAATATGGAAAAGAAGAAGAATAATCACGTTGTGGATGAATTTTGCATAAGATCACTTTAAAATATTTACAAGCTACAATTTTGAGTAGTTTTCTCAGTCTCACTATTTCTATCTTCCAAATACTTTGTCTCAGATTAGCTGGAATTATCAATTCATTTAGAGTGCTTTTCCTGCAGGGTATGGAAATGGATAAACAGGGAAGAGCAGAAGGAAAAAGGCAGTCAACAAGAAATTTCTAAAAAAGCAGAAGTCCTGTTTCCTCAACACATTTCTCCAGAAGCTAAGAAAGTGAATTTCTCTAAAGGAGCTAAAGACAGCAGGAATTGTGTAATAACCACAGTGATACAATCTAAGTGTATGCAAAAATTGGACGTGTCAATTAAAATCTCATGAGGTTTTTGGGGTTTTGACACTCACCCACACCCACTTATCTCTGCCATTTCTTTTCTGGAAAGGAGAGTCATAAAGCAGGTGGAGAACTCTACAGACAGCTGAAGCAGCCCTGCCACTGCATTTGGAAGGAGACACCTGGAAGCTGAATAGGGAATGTGGCAAGAATGTGCCAGCCTGCCAGCACAAGAGTAAGGCAGGCAAAGGGAAACACTAATACATGGAATATCAACAGCTGGACTTCAGCTCCAGCAAGAAATCCTCTAACACAGGCTGCCAGGGGAGCTGGAAAATGTGAATTCTTTTATGTTGTTATTACCCAACAATTATTCGATCATTAATTGTGCAAAATGAGTGGCTTCATGCATTAAAAGCAGCAGAAATTACCAGGAAATGCTTTGCTAAGGCAGTGGATGCAGCAAGCACTCTGAGTATCTATCCAGACAAATCCATAATTCAGTGCTCAGGTCCAGACTGGGTTTTGTGGCACTGCAGGTTCACTGGTTCTGACTCCTTCAGCAGCCAACCAGCAGCTCAGAGAGATGAGATGTGCAAGCCAGCACTACCTACACGGACTGAGGCTGCACAAGCATAAGCAATTAAATAATAGCAGCTCATCAGCTTCTGTTCCTTAGCACGAAGTTTCCAGCTCCGGTGAAGCCTGTTTTCACTTCTGCACCTGTCACATTTCAGGAGGGTGATAATTCCAGCTGCTCCCTCCACCCTGCAGCTCCATTCACAGAATAACTGTGCTCAGAGCATGACCATGGGTGAGCTGTTAATGAGACATGAACATCACCAGTGACCCCCTCCCCATGCCCTGCTGTCCTGGCAGACCTGCAGCCTAACAGAGCAAAGATTTATAGACACACGAGAGAAACACCTCCAACTATCCACCAGAAGCTGTCTCTAGCTGCTGTTAGAAGGGCATTTTAAATATTTTTAAAATACTGCATTTTAACTGTTTTAATTTTTATATTTTATATAAAAATATAAAATATATATTTTTTATAGTTTAATACTGCATTTTAAATATTTTTTCCTCTTTTTCTCAGGAAAGACAGGTGACACAACGAGGTCCAGACTGGCAGTTTGAGCACCCAGCACTGTGCTGGATGCCAGTCATACCTGGTGGCTCTGGATCTCGTTGATCAGTCACAACCACCAGAACAAAACCAAAACAGCTCCACAGACCCTGAATTCCCCACTGGGAGGGTGGGCTGGGTGGCTGCAGGGGACAGAGAATTGGCAGAGATAGAGATAAAATATCAGAATTCGTGCATCTTCCCACAGCAAAGGCTTCTGGGTCAGCTGCACAGTTCTCTCCTGGACAAATCATTAACCAGGATTAATTATGGTGCTTGCTATCTATTTTTCAGCTAGAACATGGGAAGGCTTTGAAAAGGCTGTGGAAGAAGGGGTAGTTGGAGGTGGGAGGAAATGGATGGGCTCATTAACACTTCAGGAGAGCTCTGAAAATACAGAATGTGGTGCTGAAGTGGTAGAGACTAGCAGAAAACCTGCAGGAAGCCCAAGGCCATTAGGCACAAATCAATTTTGTAATCATCAGCACTCCAAGATGTTTGAGAGCGAGTTTCTTCTCCTCATAGAAGAAACCATGCTAAAAACAGTATTTTGAGAAGTCAGGTGGGATGGAAATATGCTGAGAAAAGGTGCCATGGCTCCCTTGCCATGCCTCTCTCTGGCTCAGAGCCCATCACCACGCTCTGCTAGCCACCAGTGAGAGTGACCGGGCCCAAGGGGCACCAGAACAATCCCTGCCCTCAGGAATTGCTGCAAGAAAGAGAGGAAATGTGTAGGGTTTTTGAGATACACAGAGTTGTACAAAGACGGAGAGCGTGCACAGGAATGGAGCACAGCAGAGCAGCAGGCTCAGCAGTTTCAGAGGCTGAAAAGCCAATCCATGTACAGGACTGAATTCCTGAGCATCCCTCCTTCCCCCAGCCCTTGTTTCTCGCCAATCAGTCTGTATTCCAGCGAGGAGGGAAATGGCAATGACAGTGAAAATGTATTTGGGGAGACGCAGCAGGAACACTTATGCTAAGTGGATTAACATCTTGTTGATCAAGTGGCTGAGTTATTTCAGAGTCCTTCCAGAAGAACTGGAATCTGCCCGGGCCCATTGGGGATGTCCTTCACAGCCCTGTGGGAGCACAGAGTGCTGCTGAGATTTGGAAGGGTCTGTGAGAGGTGCAGCCCCAGGAGAGCCCTGGTGTGCCAGTGATGCTGGATGATCAGATACCACAGGAGCTGAGGAAGGTGGGACAGCCCCTGGCCATGCTCTGCTGGGAGAAGGACCAGTGGCCAGGCAGAAGAGGGGTGCCCTGTTCTTGCCCTCAGCTCCCAGCAGCTGAAGGAAATAAATCAGCCCACCCAGTGCTGCTTTCCACCAAAAAAACCCCTAAATCCAGATAATGGAAAGGTGAGGATTGACCTCCCACCCTGTGCCTGGGGCTCTGCTCTGTTCTCCTGAATCCCTGTGTGGGAGCTCCTCCAGAGCCTCCCTCAAGTCTGGGCTGAAAATCCCCTGATATTGCCCAGTGGCACTGGCACTGCAGCAGGGACACTCCCTGCACGGTGTCACCTCCATCCTGGGCTAAAACCCCCTGATATTGCCGAGTGGCAGTGGCACTGCAGCAGGGACACCCTGCAGGGTGTCACCTCCATCCTGGGCTGAAATCCCCTGATATTGCCCAGTGGCACTGCTGCAGGGACACTCCCTGCAGGGCTGTCACCTCCATCCTGGGCTAAAATCCCCTGATATTGCCCAATGGCAGTGGCACTGCAGCAGGGACACTCCCTGCAGGGTGTCACCTCCATCCTGGGCTAAAATCCCCTGATATTGCCCAATGGCAGTGGCACTGCAGCAGGGACACTCCCTGCAGGGTGTCACCTCCATCCTGGGCTGAAAACCGCTGATATTGCCCAGTGGCACTGGCACTGCAGCAGGGACACTCCCTGCAGGGTGTCACCTCCATCCTGGGCTGAAAACCGCTGATATTGCCCAGTGGCACTGGCACTGCAGCAGGGACACTCCCTGCAGGGTGTCACCTCCACCCTGGCCTGAGCTGGGTACCAGGAGCTCTGGGGACGAGCTCCCCCCAGGAATTCAGGTGAGGTGCAGCTCCACAGGAGCGTTCAGGCACTTGTGTGTGAAGTATTTATACATGGATGAGGCAAATATTTTGACACAAAGAGCTCCAGACACAGGCAAATATCTATGATCTGCCATCTTAAGTGGAGGAATAATAATTCCATTTCCTTTTGCACTGCAGTTTGTTTGACAGCTCCAGTCTAGGATCCACAGCGCTGACACTGAGCCAAACTGTCACTGACATTTCCATGTCTGAGAAATCCTGAATCTCACAGGTAAACTGTGAACGCTGAGAAGCAGGCAGGGAAAGTGTGAGCCTCAGAGCTACCGCAGCAGACAAACTCTAAAAAGTCACTTTGTATGACCTCTGCTTTCTTATAACTGGGGGCAGCTTAAAGCTGGGAACAGGGGAAGGAATGAAAATCCACAGAACTTTTTGCAGACAGAAGAAACATATGCTCTACAAAGTAAAAAAAAATTACTCATATGTGATAGACTAGATGAGCCAGACATCATTTAAAGTGAAATATACCCTTTAAATCTCAATAAAGAACGTAAGAAATACATTTATGTTTTCATTTTTATACACTGTTGAGCAGGCAAAAAGGAACATACTGCAATTTGGAATTCGCTCAGCTGATTTTTCTTTTGTACTGGTAGGAAAGGAGAATGTGTGGGGGCTTTCTTAGGGTCAAAAGAAGAACTGAGACCTGCTGACCTCCATAATTACAACTTATTGATTTAAGGGAGGTGTTTATATCCAGGCAGCACATTTAATGCAGTTAACGTTTACACAGTCATACAGATCTCATTTAGATGACACTCACACTCTTAACATCCTCTGTTGCTCAAAAGAGAAGGAAATAAAGCTCTTCTAGGCTAATGAACACTCTGGAAAAAAATTCAGCACTTCAAAGGAGGTGACACGTGTGGCCCAAGAACACCCCAAGTCTGGGAGACAAACCCATGCCCCTCCAAGTTTAGGAAAGCTGAAGGTCCTCGCATAAAGCAGAAGCACAAAAGCACAAAATCTGATCTGCAGCGACTCGTTATCACCTCATTTATACAAAATCTTCCCGACACAAAGTAGCTCCCACTAAAAAGGAGGGCTAGAGATATTTGCTGGAAGCATTGAGGACTGCTGCTTCGGGAGATGGATCCTGTCAAGTCAATTAATCTGCTAAGGAAACAACATTTTCAGAAAAACACAGCAAACCGGTGACTGTTTGAAATGTGTATTTTAAGCATCCATTTGTGCATTGTCTGAAAGCGGGAAATGTGCCCAAAGGCATCAGTTAGCGTTTCATAAAAACCCCAACATTTTTAGTGGTTCAGGACCTTTCTCATACGAACAGACAGATGATGCTCACAGAATAAGGAGAAAGTTCATTATTCTCCTATTAAATATAGAGAAATTAGGCGTAAACCACAAAACACAGTCTTACAACAAGAAAGAATTAGAAGGAGATTTCTACCTTGAATTTTTGATCTCCTGTTCTTAAAATAGGACGATTTTTCCTAAAAGCTTTGAATAAAATCCTGACAGAGACATACCTGGTTCCTACAAGTCTGTTAACTCATGGTCTCTTTGACTGAAGGAATGAAAGATAAGAAGTGCAAATTAAGACTCATGACATTTCATCTGGACACCAGAAAATGCCTTTTTTTCTCTCCTATGTCATTCCAGACTGGAATTCATTGAAACCCAAAACACCATTCCCATCCCAAGCTGCACTCAGTTCTTCCAAGAATTCAATATTCTTCACTAACATATGCTTCTCACTCTTCTGAAATGCACTCTGGAGGTCTAAGTTTCATCCCAAATCTGCAGGAGAATTTAGGGATGACTTTTTTACTCACATTTTGCAAGGCACATAATTGGCACTTGCATAATCTCATCCAAATAATCTGCTACTTCCTCCTAGAGATTTTTTATGCAGTGTTTGTACCCAGTTGGCTTTTCATAGTACTATCACCCAACCCTGAATTTTAAAGGCAGTTTATTCATGTAAGCAGTCTTAAAATACACATTTTCCAGGGGAGAGCTGTCAGGCATGGAGGAGCTGGGTAACAAGCTAAATCAGCAGTACAAATAGGAGCAGGAGAACTACCTGCTCCAACAGTTTGAATAATTGTGTGATGGATGGGGAACAGAGGAGGCACTTTTCTCCTTAAGAAGCCATGGAAGGCATGAGAAAGAGTGAAAACTGAAATTCTCCACTGATCAGCAGAAGCAGAGCAATTTCAGATCCCCATTCTGCTGCTCCTCTGTCCTTCAGCATAACCCAGAGACCATCTGTAAAGCAGAGCAGGAAAATGTGCAGGAAAGTTCCAGGCTCATTAAATTCCTGGCCAGGATGGACAGAAATGCCTGTGTGTGAGTATTGCAGGAAGGACTTGAACTGTGACCTCCCAGGAACACTTCAGCAATTCCCTGAGGTGGAATTCACAATGTGACCCAACCTGTTATTGCAGCAGCAGCAACAAAGAACCTGAACTTGAAAACAAATACACATATTTTTCTGCTCACAAGAGAGACAGTTCAACATGCTTATGCTCAAATACATAAAATAAAAACACATAACCGTGACAAAAATACATAACTGCAAGATCAGCCTAAGTGACTAAAATCAGTGTTTAATTTAAATTAACTTCAGGGAGTGAAGGCTGCAACAAAGGTTTGCAAAAGTTTGTGAATGTTTCCCAGAGCTGAGCATTGTGTGAAGAGCCTGCTAGGCTGCCAAGATGGAGAGCCAATTTGGATTATTAGGGGTTGATAAAGAGTGACATTTTGTGTTCAGGAAGCATCTGACAGGAGCTGCCATGCACCTTGTCACACTGCAGAGACTACAACTGCTGATAATGCTGAAAAAAACCCTATTGAAACTGTTCCCAGACACACACATTAAAAAATATCCACAGTAATGTCTTCAAATCAACAGAAGAGCCATGTGTTAGTGGCCACAAATGTTCAGGATTTGTATATTTTATTCACAGAAGAAAAAGGTAAAATAGGAGCTGCTCACCTACTATGCCCTTTTCCACTTTTCTTGGGAATATTATACTAATTTCTTTCCTGGCTGTCCTAGAAACAAGCTTTGTGTCTTGAAATGACATTTGGCACTGGACAGAAATGCACACATTGAATAAACACAATTATACAAGTGGTATTTGCAACTATTTCAGTTTATAGCTGGCTGTACACAAAGGACTGGTCCAGTGCTCTGAAATGTGGCACCACACAGAAACCACACACACACTCTCCCAGAAAGCACAGTTTGCTTTTCAGCCTCTCAACTTCATTACAGCTCAGCACAGGTGAGAATTTCCCATGTTAAAACACAAATATCAGGTTCCAGGTACTCTGTGAACTCAGCCAGAGAGCTGAACACAGCAGGGTGGTTCTGAGTCCAGCTCAGAGAGTCCCCTGGCATCCCAGGCGGGTTTATTTTACCCCAGGCTGCCCGTGGGTTATCCCAAGGACACAGAAGTGTGACTGAAATAATAACTCCGGCTGTGATCCACCTTTCCTCCGTGGAGCCTTCAGCCAGAGCAGCTCCATGGGAGCAGTGACCCCAACTCTGCAGTTTCCCTGGACTTCCACAGCACCCACAGACCCAAGGAGGACTCCAGTCAGCTGCAGGCATGTAACCACATTGCACATGATGCACTCGACCAAGCCCAGCTGAAACCAGGTTTTTCTGGGTTACAAAGCATTCACCTGACCAGGAGCACACTGGATTCTCTCCCCTGTGTGGCACATTTGCCAATTTCCATCAGTACCAAGCAAGCCTCTGAAGTAAGATGCAATCTTATTGCTGCCTTTCAGGCTCTTATTGGCATTCTAGATTTATTCCTACACAAAATCTTTCTTTACTTTTAATGTATGGTTTGGTCTAGGCTGCTATGAGAGGCTTTTAGAGAATCCAATGAATCTTTTGCTGCAGCCTCTGCGACTTCAATCAGCTCACATTAAAACATGATTGTTATAAGGGTGAAAGGAATTAATATGGTAAAGTTCTGTGTACCACATTAAGCTAAAGAATATTTGGCAGATGTGTATTTATAGCAGAATTACACAGACATATAAATTCCTTGCACAATGAAATGGTTGCACAATAAAATGTCTCCACGTTCAGTACACTGCTGTTCTATTCCATTTATGTAATGATTTGTAGTTTCTAAAAGTTGTTAGGCATTCTAAAAGCCAACAGGATTACAATCTATCTTAAAATTTACTGCTTTCAGTGAAGTAGCAGAGCACTCAGGCTTTGAAGTCATGGACTGCAAAGGCTGTTTATTCCACACAAAGTGTTCCAGGATATTGTAGGGACGGAGATAGAAGGGCTGCAGTAGAACAGACTGCTAAACAGCTCAAATATTAATTCATTAGCTCCCAAAGTTGTGTTCAGAGAGCATACAGAATGAAATAAAATGAGAGATTGGGGAAAAAAAGAACGAGTAAAAAGAGTACAAAGATGTGGCTAAACTGCAGAACAGCCCACTGACATCCTGAGGCTGGGAGTTATGTGAATGGAAGAGGAACGTGAACAAATGGATTTATAAAGTAGATTTCTGAATACATATCATTAAGGCTATTTCATTTCCCTGCACTTACACACGCAAAAAGAGGGGAAAGGCAAGAAGAGTTTTAAGGAGAAAACACTGGAACAAGAAAGGGAAGAGGAAAAGCAGCTTTCTACAGGACTATTTCCCTCCATTAACCTGCCTAAACACCATGGATTTCCTCCCCAAGTTTAATGATGATCAAAAAAGCCACATTCTTGCTTCTACCTACTGCTTCTTCCATTGTAAGAAATCATGCCATATATTCCTTGAATCACGAAGAGAAGAGGAGAACAAATCTGTTCACACTGGTGGATGTACCCCAAATACCCAAGAATGCAAATCCAGAAATGCAAATACTCATTTCTAAAGTCACAATGATGAGATTTCTGCTGCCAGGCAGCAGAGTCACATTTCTCCACCGAGGTGGAAGCCTCCACGAAGGTTTGTGTGTGTGACTCTGAGCACTGTTTTAACACCTGAGCACCTGCAGGCCTTCCCTGGCTGGCTCTGCTTTGGTTCTGCACAGGGTACATGAAAGGTTTGGATGTTACCTGCAAGGTGACCCCACAAAAGAGCGACCTTCATTGTCCTTTTGATTAGGGCAAGCTCGGAGTGACGTGCATTGCAGGTGGATTTGTTCAAGAGAGTTTGTTCTATCCTGAAAACTCCTGTGGCAGATGACCTGACCCATGGTACCCTTCCCATCCACCTGTCCTGGATCTGCAGCTGCAAGGCAGAGCCCAGGGAAAGCAGAGGTGCCTCCAGCCTCAGCCTGGCTCCAATTCCAAAGAAACCTGAGAATGGCAGGTTTCAGCAAACAGTTCTCTTTTCTTAGAGTCCAAAACCAAAAATTTACCCAAAGAAACACAAACCAAGACCTAGAGTGAGAGGACCTAACATTCAAGTGATGTATTTTAGGCAGAAGAACATATTTTCTCTCTGAAAATGAATGATGATTAGCTCCAAATGAAGCATAGTCTCCACAGGGTGATGTTCCATACCCAGCAGCCATGAACACTAACAAGACATTCAATTGCTATTAAGAATATTGCTGGCTTCTGTAATTTGGGCATCTGTGTTTCAGAGCTGAACTGACAGGCCAAATCCTACTATGTATTTCACTGAGAACACCAGAAGAAATCTCTGTGCAGACAAATGTCTGGTTGGAGTCCACGATCTGGCTGGTAAACAACCCCAGACCTCTCAGAATCCAAATAATAAAATTTTAGTGCTTGGCAATGCCAACCCCTGAATCCTTTAATAAAAAGCTACTTCCCAAGGTGGATTGTATATTGGAGCTGCACTTGCAGTGTAATGAAATGATCCAGAATATATCATGGAGCTGAACCAACCACGCTGCACATTCAAAGGCAGCAGCTGCACAGCCAAGGCCCTCAGAAAATCCCTGCCCCTGGTGATAGTGCTGGTTTTTGTTGGTTTTTTTTTTTAAAGTGCCCATTTCTCTGTCAGTAATTCCCATGCAGATGATTTCTTCTGGGCCAGAGGAGGTTGAACAGCACACAGGAGAGACACCACAGGAGCTGAAGAGCAGAACTTTTCAGGTACCAAGAGATCTGGGATTCCTGCATGATGAGCACTGAGTTTCCTCTTCTGGACACGGCAGCTACAGGAATTCTTTTGCTCTGTCTCACATTTCAAGATTCACCATATCAAGCCACAATTTTCTCTCTCTTGCAGGAAACTGGGCCAAGTTACAGCATCAGGGAACAGTCTGTTCACAGAGCCCTCTGCATGGCACAGCACCAGCCAGAAGGAAATCTCTTTCCTGCTGGAGAGAGATTTTCTTTTTCTGCAGCAACAGAAGACCAACTCCCAGCACTAAAAAGGAACCAACTTCAAGCAGGAGACTGAAAGAGAAGTGCCATCAAAAGCCAGTTTGATGGGAGAGGCTTCTGGCTCCTCACTAATACACAGCTCCTCTCCAGTCAAAGCAACACAGATGCTCAGAGCGGTTGCCTTTGTGGAAATTTGTCTGAGAGAAATAATTATTTGCCAGCACACTGTTCCTTCTTAGAAGCACACAGAAGCCATGAAAAATGCTTGGATGGATGAAACATGGCAAGTTTTCAACAAGAAAAGCCAGTCTGCACCAAACAATGCCATGTGCAGTGACAAGGACTGTGCTTCCTGTGGGTATCCTGCGTGAATTCCCAGCACAGCGGCCACTTACACACCTTCTAGAAGGAGCAAACATTAATGACTTGCTCCAGGAATATTGACCACAAATGATAAGTCAGATCTCTTCATCAAGTATTTCATAACTGCCACAAAAATCCAAGCAAAATCTATTATTTACCTCTTTCAAAATTATATAAAGTTATTATTGTGGTGTCTTAGGGGTGAAGGAATTTAATAAAGACCCAAGAGTTCAAGATTTGCCAGTGACTGTATCTAGAGACCCAAACAATACAGTATTTTTCTAACAAGCTTTCTGGATTATCTGCAGAGGAAAAGTCATGTAAAAGCTGCGTGCTCAGTTGTCCAGACCATCCTGAAATCCACACCAATTTTCACCGTAACAACAAAAAAGAAATCCAGTGAGTCTGGTTCCCTTAGCAACCAGTAAAATATTATCTACATTATTCACATTAACATTATTTACAGTACCCTAGAAGTAAGAGATACCAATTCACAAGGGGCATCCACATTCCTCATTTCACAACTTGCTAGCTTTGAAAATTCCAGTAGCCAACATTCCCAGTAGCTCTTCTCTGCAGAGCTGCTATTCCACTCATAATCTCCTCTTTGTTCCTGAGTGCAGCTGGCTCTCACAGTGACCCCAGCCCACCCCAGAGGGGTTTGCCACGAGTGGATCCCTCTGCCACTCGAGCTCTGCTGTGCTGAGAGGGGCTCATTGCAGCCATTTCACCGCAGGGCTTCTTCACAATCTCACCTCAGCAGGGTGAAAACCCTCCTCACGCCCAGGGGTTTGTGGCTTTAGCCCTGCTGTGCTTTGGGATGCAGGCACCCAGCTCAGAGGGAGACGCTTCTCCAGGTGCTGCTGCTCAGACACATCAAGGAGCAGCAAGGACTTGCCACCTTTTCTGTACTTCCCATCTGTGGCTTGAGACATCTCTCACACAGCTGCCCCAATAGTAAAAATCATGGATTTCATTCCTTGCACAAGTTCTTTGCAGCAGTGAAGAAAGTCACCTCCTGGATTTCCACAAATTTGCAGCAAAATTGTGTGAAAACCAAGACTGAGGAGGAAGCCCCACTAACAGGTTACATATCATTAATTAGTGCTAGCAACTTGTGCAGCTGAGCATTTCAAGCAGGAAATGATGGGAAGTTTTGAGTTCAGGGGAAAAACATTGAAGTTTCACTTAAAAGAAATGTGTAATTCCCTCCATGGACAACCAGAATATTAGATAATGTTAGCATCACATCAACTGCCCCACTCCCAGGTACCAGAGCAGTGATTCACTGCACAGAGGAATTCCTGCTGGACTTCTCACAATTTCAGACATGGACACGTGAAGGAAGAACTGAAGAAAACTTTCTCCAATGTCCAGAATTAAAAGATGCACTGAAACCTGGATGGAAGCTCAAAGGTTGAAATGAAGTTGTCTGTTTCTCTGTTTGTCTATTGCTTCCAATTCTCAATTGCACATCATTTTGAATAAAATGTAAAAAACCAGCTTCAGCAACACGAGCCCACAACATCCCTTATTGCAAACTGCACACACATCACAAATAAAAATCAGCATCCTGATTCCATTAGTTATCAACAGAACCTTGCTACCAAAAGGGTTATAAACTTCAAAAGAGTGAAAAAAACACATTAATCATGTGTTCTTATTGAACAATTAAAATCAGAATCAGGATGACACTAAGATCTAAACCCCCTACACAGGGAACAATTAACCAAAACTTGAACTGGTGTACTGTGAGATTTTCTTACCAAGGGTCATTTCAGATGCATAAAAGGTTTTATAAATAGGACGTTAAACTGAGGAAATTGAAAAATAGCACAGCTCTTCAAGCATCTTTTACATGAAAAGTACTTTTTGCCTTAATGATTAAAATTTTATTTACAACCAATTCAAGATACTTGTGTGGCTCTATCTGCTGCTTAGCTGCTCCTCACCATTGATGTTAAAAACTGTTCTCCTTGGTGCACTTTGGAAAGATGAGTTTAAAGAGACAGGAGGAGACTCAAGTGCTCAACAGCAGATTCGTGGGCGTGTGCTGAAAGTGGGCCAAGACACAGCAGTGCTCTGATCAGAGGGTAAAAGCGATTTTGGGAGGGAGAGGATGGCTTTTTGTGAGACTACCCGACCCCACGCTGGCCAGGAGCAGCAGCAGCCAGGGCAGGGGCTCCTCAGCCCTGAACACTGGGAGCACAGCAGCTCCCTCTGCTCTGGTTTATCCCAGCTGCACGAGAAGAACCTTCCCAGAGCAGCCCAGGAATCCAAACCACTCTCATAAAAACATCAAATGGGAGACCAGCCATGCTCTGCTTCCTGTGCTGGCCAGATGGACACTCCAGGTACAGCACTCCACACCCAGCTCTGCTGGCCTGGCAGCAAACCCCAGCTGGGAATGCCCAGTGAGGGCACCAGCATCACCCCCAGCAGGATGAGAGCACCTTTCCTGTGAAAGAACCACGAGGACAGACACCAACCTCACCAGACAGTCAGGTTTCCTTATGCACTCTCTCTCCAAAAAATATACTTTTTTTTTTTTCTCCTTTAACTCAGTTTAAAAGAAAGAATAAATAATCTTCCCATTCAGAGAAACATCAGAAAATGGGCAAATTACACAGGAATGCCAAGTCCCATATTTTAATAGCGCTTTAAAATACTTGTCATCTCCAGAGAGTTTTCAGTGTTTTCAACTTGTTATTTCAAAGTCATTAGAAATTAAATGGTTAAGCACTTTAAAACCCCAAACAAACAAAGAAATACCTACCAAAACCCACTCCAGAAAGCAGTAAGAAAAACATTCCTAAATTCCCTGAATCTCTTTGTAGCTAAATGGCTTTATGAAGTGGAGTTGGCTCATATTTTTTCCAACAGCCCTAGGCTACATAGATGCTTTTACACATAAGTGTTTTTCTGCAACCTTATTTACTTCTCCAACAAAAATGCTGATTTCACACCTGACAGAGTGTATTTATAATAATTCAGTAAAAGAAGAACTAAAGGCAGTCTGTTTAGTTCCTGCTCTCATTTGATTCCCTTCACTGGCACTTAACACATCCAAACACATCCAGCAGTGAGGTTTTTTTGTGTTCTGCCATTTTTTTTTCTTTTGCACATTGGTTAAACACATCTCTCATCAACATCATCTAAATCAGGGGTACGTTAGGATCCCTGAACTCCTACAGACCATAATGCCATAAAACATGCTTCAAGGTGCACTTCAGTACAACTCTTAAGGAGCTGACAGGAAAAGCAAAGAGAGAGAGATAAAAGGTGTGAACTTAATGTTTTTTACTGCTAATCCTAAATTAAATATAGATGGTGTTGGGAAACTGCCTGAATGTCCTCCTCTCTCCTTTAAAAAAAGCTAAATTAAAAAAACAAAAACCAAACCCATTGAACTTGAAAGTTTACAGACGAAAATTCCAGTCTCTCTTCCACCTACACAGAATGAACAAATGAACAAAAAAAGCTTAAATATTCTAACTCATAAGCTTATCTGTGGGTTTTTTTTTTTTTTTTTTTAATGCTGTTTTGTCTTACTTTGGGGGGCAGAAGATGGCTTGGCTTTCTCTAGGTAACCTCTGCCTTGTAAAAGCCCAGCCCAGCTGGATTAGCAGCAGTGTAAATAGCTGCCTGCAGTAAACAATCCCAGCCCCACCTGCACGCCCAGAACCCACACTGCTCTACACGAGCACCCTGGCAGATATTTCAGCTGCTGTGTTTAGCCTTGTCCTTCAACAGGGAGTTAAAGGGGCAGCTTTACAATCTGAAAAACAAGGTGCTTGAGCACTAACAGCTCTGCTGGAGCAGCCCCAGAAGGCTTGCAGTAATTCTGCACATGCTTTTGTGCAGTTATTGGATATCCTTTCTGGAGAGGAATGCTTGACAAGGGACACAGCTTGTGTTCCCACTCCCTTCAGGAGTTTGATTTAGGGCTTGCTGGAAAGCACAGCAAAGGCAGTGTGAGTTTCTCAGCTGGGCTGTGCTTTATTCCCAGCAGCAGCCAGGTGATTCTTTACCTGCTGTGGCTGTTCTGTGACACTCAGAGATCTACAGCACAGAGGTGACACTGCACTGAGCCAAAAAGGAACAGAATATGGGAATTCTGAAATAAAGGTGCAGAATTCGCCTACAGCTGGAGTAAAAACATTACATATAACCACAAACTCCACCTTCTACATGCTTAGCTCCAACCTGGCTTTAACAGGAAATTATTTGGAAAATCACAGGTTATAAACAAATAACCACTGCCCATAGGTAAGCATCCCAAAGGGCAGAGCAGCCTTAAGGATTTCCAGCAGATCTAAATGAAAACCCAGCACTTCAGAGCTGAAATGGCCTCTGCATACCAAAGAAAATATATGTATTCTCTATCTAGAGGATATATTCTCTACACCAGAGAATGAGGCTGTGGTGGTTTAGAGCTCTGTATGTGTGTGTGTGAGGTACCAAAGGGCCAGCAGATCCCAGCAGTGCCATGAACAGCACCAAGATCCCCACTGCCCACACATTCCTCACCTGGGGCTCCCAAGGGTCTCCTGGATGTGATGCTGCTTGAACATCCATGAACAAAACCACAGGGAAATCACCAAACCAAACTGGGAATGCAGAAACCATGGGCTGGAGCCAGTGAATGCCCCAGGGCTGTCCAAGGAGCACATCACAGCCATGCATGAACCAAGTGAATCCCTCATGAATCACACATGAACCATGAATCACACATGAACCATGAATCACACATGAACCAAGTGAATCACACAAGACTCATTAATCCCTCATGAACCCTGAATCACACATGAATCAGGAATCACTCATGAATCAAGTGAATCACACATGAACCAAGTGAATCACGTGAATCATGACTCACACATGAACCATGAATTACACTTCCAAAAGCTCTGACCTGCTGCACTGACCCTGCTCTGTCCATTCCCATCCTGAACCCCTGTTTGTCTGTACCCACATGGAGTCAATGCTGCCCACCCAGAGGAGCAGCCTCACAGACAGAACACTGATTTCCTGGCACTCCTCAATCCTCTTTCTTCAAGTCCAGTTGCCTTACATAACTTCAGGGAAAACAGATTGACAAAAGAGAACAGAATCCCAAAATATTCACCATGACACAGCCTTATTTTTTAACATTAACTTCTAATAACTCTGTGCATTATGGCAAACATTCATCTTGTCCTCTGAAACCTATTTTTAGGAAATATGTTTATATCCAGGCTGGAACTCAATATAAACTTAAGCATGCTACAATTGAAAAAAAATTAATTAAAGCCAAAAAATGGAGTCTTAGAAATACTGCATCAGCCTTTGTAATGAGAGCAAAGTGGTTGAAAGATTCTGCAAGCTGTATCTGATCCAGTTTGAATTTATTGGCAGAATCTTACAGTCAAGAGACTAAGCTACTTTGGAATATAGAATTAAATGGTTGGGTTTATTTAATATCCACATAATACTACTTTGAAAAGAAATCCTTTATTCTATTGCCACTAGAACAAGGGAAATGTAGATTTTTCTCTACTGGCTGTCAAGGGTTTTTTTCCTTTTTTTTCTCATGTACATGTGCTGTGTGAAATTCAGCAATTTCATTTCACAGGGTGTCTTTGGCATTAGCCACAGTGTAATGGAACTGGAACTGCTGAAGTTCATCTGATTTCACACCTAACCCATGCAGCCTCACAAATTAGACATTACCTCAATAAAAAGAAGCAAACATTGCCCAAGTTTTTCTGGAAACAAAGCTCATATTCCCTGGAGTTTCCTGATCAAGGCAAGGTTGCCAATGAACCCAACTTGTGTTTATGCTTTGTGATAAAATGTCCACACAGAACCATAAGATTTTTATGTTGTCTGAGAGATTTCTGGGTCAAGCTGTGGTTTGGTGTTTGTTTTTCCTCAGAAAACACTGTGTAATGATGGCATTGGAAAACCACATTTCATGCACAACTTCTGTCTCAATATTGTGGAAAAGCAATGTTAAGACTTTCAAATGAGGAACAAGAGCTTCCATTCATCCACAAATGTGAAGAAACAGATTTGGAGGAGACTACACAGGAGTAATTACTAAAACCAGCAGCTTTACAACCTTCCCAGTTTCATCTAGAGCATTCTGGATTTTGTGATCCTGCCCTCATGCTCCCACCAAACTGCTGCCACAAACCCCAAACTGTTCCCACCTGGTTTTTTGCTCACTTTGCAGCCATGCCCAGCTCTGATGCTCCATTCACTGCCCCTGCTCCTGAATCCTCGTGCTCTGTGCCTGTCCCAGAAATGCAATCCCAGCAGGGCTCCATCCCTAGGCAGGGTTCTGTGGAGCTGAAAGCTCATCCCAGCTGGAAGCAAACAACTCCTCCTTGCCCATGGTGCCTCAGCCCAGGCTCTCACCTTCAAGCTCAACAGAGAAATCCTCAAATTATTCCTGGTCATTGCAGGGTAAAATGCTCTGTGTAGTCTGGGATCATAAAACCAGAGCTGATCTGAAGAAAACAGAGGTTATGGCAGAAAACTGGAAGGAGGCAACTCTGCACTGCTCATCCTTTGTTGATTCTGGAGAATTTGGCAGCAGTTTCTAGAACAGGAGAAGCAGGGGAATGAATTCTGTCACAGCCACTCTGGCTGCTGAGGGAGCTGCAGACAGCAGCTTGGGGCAGAGGGGGACAAAGCCCCAAAACACACAGAGCTCTTTTCACTGTAAGGATGAAAGAAAGAGGATCTAGGGCCATCAGAACATATTAATGTAAAGGAAAGATGTCTCTGGGGGAACTCTGCTTGAAGGATGTTCACTGCATATATCTTTAATTACAAGCTGGCGTACATTTTATCCTTTAGCCACAATTTATATTCCTTTTATCACCTCTGTTGTGAAACACCAATGTGCTTTCCCACTTTCATCTAGAATCCACACCATTAGACACCCAGCACTGTCATTGCATTCCTCTGCAAGTCCCTTTTCCCTGAACAGTCAATCAACACCAGCAAACACACAGAGAGCTGCAGCCTGATGTGCAGCTCAGCCACTTCCATTTCAGATGTGCAGAGACAACTTCCAGGAAGAAAGAAATGTACATCAGTAGATAAGGGGAGAAAGAAAAGGAAAAAAAAAAGAGCAGGAGGTGTGTTTATTCTCGTACATCTCTTAAGATGCACATCTTATTTCCCTCACTTGTTTCAGCCTTCATTTCCGGCTGCAGGGGAGAGCAGCTTCACTTCATCACCCACCCAAGGTAAAACCAGCAAGTTCTTTATTCCAGCACCTCTTGGTGGCTCCCAGCAGCCACTGTTTGCCCTGGCAGCCTGCTCAGTGACAAATGGCAGTGACAGGAATCCCCAAGAAATGTCACAGACCCCATGGTGACATTCCTGCTCTGTGCTGGAGCACAAGCAGCTCCAGCAGCCAGGAACTGTGGATGCATGCAGGGGTTACCCACCAGACCCTCCCTCCTTTACAGCAAGAGGTAACAGCACATCTTCTTCCTGAAAAGCTGATTCTCTATCTGTATCAGTATTTTTCTCTTATAAATCACAGAGAGAGACTTCACAGGAATGGAAAATAACATTCTGGATAAAGATCCAATGTCACTTTGAGACTTGAAACTCTGCATTCCATGCAAATAAGTTTAGTTTCTCTCAATTTGCAATCAACTATTTAAACTGATATTGAAGCACATTGATGAATTTAATTAGGCAGGCAGCTTACAGCCTGAAGTTATTAGAAGCACACACTTCCATGCCCTAGGTGACATATTCACTCTTTTTATTACCATTGTATGATAATTTCTTTTTTTTTTTTTTTTTTTTGTACAAAGCTCTCTCTGGACTAAGTAATTGGTAGTTGTTCCTCCATGTTTTAATAGTCTCTAAAAAAGGTTTCCCAACAAATGCTATCTAGTAGGAAAGACTATTTGAACTGCATTTATTCCTATGGCAGATTTCCCTCGTTGGCCAATTAATTACAAAGTATGAGAATCTTCCTGAAGTCACTTGGAAAAAGAAAAAAAAAATCAACACATAACCTACGACTTGTGGTTCATTGTTCTTATCTTGAACTGATTCTACCCCATTTACACAGAACTGCTTGGTATTTAACATTTCTGGTAGAAGACATGACAGGTAGCACACAAGGCCACATTTCTACATGCTAACTTCCCCCATTCATCCACCATGGATCACAGAATTAAAAGCAATGTCACAGGAGGGTCCCACAGTGTGCCTGTGAGCAGTTTATACTGTTCTATATGTGCAGTTTATATTGTTCTGTATGTGCAGTTTATACTGTTCTATATGTGCAGTTTATATTTTGCTCTGTGTGCAGTTTATATTGTTCTGTATATGCAGTTTATACTGTTCTGTATATGCAGTTTATATTGTTCTGTATATTAATTTTATTTTTTTCTGTATATGCAGTTTATACTGTTCTATATGTGCAATTTATATTGTTCTGTATATTAATTTTGTATTTTTCTGTATATCCAGTTTATACTGTTCTGTGTGTGCTGTTTATGTTGTTCTGTGTGTGCTGGGCTCACAGAAAGCACAACTGCCAGAGGAGGTTACAAACCAGCACAACAAATCAAATGTCATTGTCAGGGACTGACAGAATTCTTACAACAACAGCAACAAAAAGTGACTGCAGTGCAAACACCAAGATTTTTTGGGAATAAAACACAGCACTTGACTCAGCCTGGTGACTGAAGCCCCTTTTTGATGGATGGCTGAAGCCACGTGCTCTGCCATGGCAATTTTGGTGAACTCTCCCACTGACAGATTCTGCACACAGATGTCACAGAAATCACACAATAAATCAGCTGCAGCAGAACCCTAGAACTGCCCACAGCCTTGCAGATGCAGAAAAGCAAGGTGGCACTGCAGCCACCCGAGCCACAGGGCTGGCACTCAGTGAGCCCAGGCCTTCAGCCCCTGGGAATTTCCTTTGGTCACGTCACCATGATATTTTTGTGAAAAATCCTTTCGCTAGGATTTTCTCCTGAGAAGCCTCAGAAAAGAAATGTAAACAATAACTACCTGATGGCTGTGGAACGTCATTGGAGATGGTTTACCAACAGGTAAATCTTTGATTGGTCTCATATGAATTGTTTTTACTTGATGACCAGTCATGGTTCAGCTGTGTCGAGGCTCTGAGCAGTCATGAGTTATTATTCATTCCTTTCCTAGCCTTCTGGTATATTCTTTTCTCTCTATAGTTTAGTATAGCTTTAGTATAGTTTTAGTATAGCACTATATAATATAATATAATATAATAATATAATAAATCAGCCTTGTAAGAAATATGAAGTCAGATTAATCTCTTCCCTTGTCCTGGGACCCATGACACGACAAGTAATGTTGAAATGAAATTGGTAACAACCTGTAAAGTTCAGGCATTACAGCAATACAAGGCATTGCATGCACAGGAAACAATTCTGCATTTATGCAGCACAATGGGTTCTTCATTCCTGGCGTTGAGTTCTGCCACAAACACCTCATGAATTCTGAACTGCTGCAGCTGCCAGGGTCACGGTGAGGAGCAAAGCACCAGAGAAAATGCTCAACAACCCAACAACCACCAGAGGCGTTTGCTTTGGATTAGCTACACCTCCAATCCATATGGAAAACTAGAATTCAGACCCGCAGAACTGTACTGAAACGCTGGTGGTTATGTTCCAAGACAGCCACCCAAGAAATGACAACATGACATGAATTCAGGCATGACTTTGCTCTACTTGTGAACACCATTTTTTTTGGTCCATGGATGGTCTTTGCAGAGCTTTCTAGAACTCCTCAAGGAGAGAATGCTTCTAAAAAGAGAAAATTAATATCTACTCTTAAATTTCAATATACTACTAGAAAGTATATTAATATATATAAATATATATATTTACATATATAAAAAGTAGTATATTGAAATTTAAGGATGTGAAAAAGATAGCAGAATATTAATAAAATAAACTTAGCAAATCAAGACAGAAAATGTCATTGGTGAAAACTCACTTGCATTTTCATAATTTCAGCAGCACTGACAATTGATGAGTAACTGCTTTAGGATGGCCCTGATGGGGGAAGAAAATGCAAATTGTGCAGAGCTTTTCTGGCTGCGTGTGCTGTGACACTGCCTGGCCTGACACAGCTACAGGAGAAGGTTTCCAGCAGGAATTCACAGGATATGCCCATAAAACAAAGGCTTGGGACTAAATGTCCTGTCCTAAGCTATTGCTGCTCATTGCAGGGCCTACAGAAACAATACCCAGAGGTTAACAAGCTGTTTCCAAAAACTCAACAGGCTAAAACACGAGGAATGACCCAACTGAAGCTGAAAATAGGGAATTAAGTGCCTGTTTGAATATGGCAGTGAATCAAGATCATGGAAACAGGCAACTTTGTAAGCATGACTGCCCTCTTTCTTGTCCCTTTCTTCTGTGACTGTGGTGAAATTCTTAAATAATCTCTTTGTTTTCTGGTACAAACAGATGTGGTTGCATATTTTACTTCCCTATCCTGTTTAATTAATCAATTCTGCCCCCAAATTTTTAGCAGCATATTTTTTTTTTCTGCTCATGGATGAGTGGAAAAGAACATTCCTTTGCTGTGTTTTTTTGGGGTGGTTAATAATTCTATTTTTCAGTAACAAACAAAGCAGCACTCAGGAAAATTAGTAAAGAAAACATCCCCGAACTAAATTAAATAAATTAGTCTAAAAGAGGTTGACACTGTGAGTAAGCTTAGACAAATGACAGCAGCTAATCCCAGGAAATGAGTCCTTTTCCATGGGCTCAGTGAAGAGCACACAGAACCTGCTGCTGCAGACTGTTCCCTTGACAATGCACTCCAAAATCAGATCTCAGAGATAATACTGTTATTATGAAATTTTTTATCAAGAACTAAAAATCAATAATCTGTGATCACTCAAGCTTGCTGTAATGTGAGTCATACAGTATATCAGAGGAAAAAAATCTATAGTAAACTCTGCAGTATTATGATTATTTTTGGAAGGAAAAAAGGATGTAAATGATAACTGAAATAGTTTCCAACTCTAAACCACAAAGTGATGCACAGTTTGCTGATAAAAGTACCCAAAAAGTACTTGGTGCCTGAAAAACTATACTGGGCTGTAAAT
The DNA here is from genome assembly GCF_014805655.1 of Passer montanus. Lineage (NCBI taxonomy): Eukaryota > Metazoa > Chordata > Aves > Passeriformes > Passeridae > Passer > Passer montanus. The sequence goes on from NW_024369818.1 coordinate 1,347,174, forward strand.
ACATAAAATAATGAGTCAGACTGGCTCCTTTCTGTGTGCAGGCAGTGCTGAGGGTTTCTCCTCTGGGGATTTCCAAGGGTCTGTCTCCTATCAAACAGGGTTAACTCTGATCTGAAGAGAACATTCTGGATTTTCCAGGCCAGCAGCACCCAGATCTATCCAGATCTGCTGCCCAGAAGTGCTCCCTGCAAAGCACCCAGCTCCTTCCAGCTGGGACCAGGCTGCCCTCAGACCTTGGCTCACCAGGAGAACAAAGCTTGGCTCTAATTCTGTTAATCTGGAAAATCCAAGTCTCTTCTCAGAGCAGTACACTAGCTATAGGAAGTCTCATAGCTGCCATAAATATTCATCCCACCATAAAAACACAATAGAGGCTCTCACTGAAAGAAACAAAACCAAAACATTTTCCAGCCTGAATATTGTTTGGGGTTCAATGTAAAGTAACACAAGTTAAACACCAATTATACTGCCACAACTAAAACTTGCATTTTACAATGGTTTTGTTCTTCATATTTCACGCAGGGCCTTATTTACCCTTTTAAATCTGTATTTCTCCACCGAGGGCTCTGGGACCATGGAAGAGGACAAAGGCTCAGGGTGTGTCACAGTGTGTCTGGGGGTTTTTGCACGGGGCAGGAGGATGGGGTTCATTCCTTGAGCTTTTACTGCAGCATCAGCCTCATGACAAGGCTGAGACAACAGAGAGAGGGCAAAGCTCATGTACAGCCAGCAGCAGCCAAAGATTTCTTTGGTACAGAGCATTTAAAAAACTTTCCAGCCAACAGCACATTGCTGAAGCCTACAGATAATTCTAGACAATCACTAGAAGCACAGGTACACCTGCTGCACACAGTGCTTGCTTGTATGCCTTCTATTACCATACACAATAATTGATTATTCAGCCTAAAACCTTCTAGTGTCTTGCTAAGCATATTTCCTTTCCTGTTAAGATCTATCTGAGCCAAGCCTAAAGCTCAAGCTCTTGTTCCATGTCCTTGCTTGCTGTACTGCTGTAACTTTTTCTGCTTTCAGACTTTGCACTGAGTTCTCTGCTCTTTCTGCTATTACAGCTGTCTGGAGCTCCTTTTAGCTGCACTATTTCACATCCCAGCAGGCAGAGCCACTGAGGATGGGCTGCCTGCCCCGGGCAGCTCCTGGGCTGGAGGAGCACAAGGTCCCTTCCAGCTGCATCCCTGTGGCCATGCCCAGGCAGAGGCAGCACTGCCAACACCTCGCCAGGCAGCACCAGAAATTCAGTGTGGGAGACTCTCAGCAAAGGAAGACTTCCAAGTAAAAAAAAAAAAAAAATTAAAAATTCTGGCAGCTAAGAGCTGCTTTTTAAACGTTAATGAGTATGTTAATGACCCAAACCAAAATGAAGAAACCCATAACCCCAGACACTCATTAATTCTGTACAAAATATATTGGCCAGAAATCATTAATGTTGTGAGACGCTTCTGTAACTGGAGCGGTTTTAATCAACTCTCAAATCTTCTGTAATTATACACTTATGGCACAGGTTACTTTATTTATTTGGATTTCAACTTCATAAAAGAAGTACCCACCTCAGATGCTGGGTTATTATTAGAAAAACAAATTATTACAGAGCTGGTAGATCACTTCACTTACAAGGTAAGCCTAACTTCCTATGGACATGAAGTCTAATTCCATGCATCTGTAACACTCAGCTCTCTTTCCACAGCACAGTCCCTCCAGAACCCTGCAAAGACCCAAAATTCAGCTCAGGGTGTTAGATCAGCTCTGTAATCTCTTGCACTCTCAGTGCTCATAATTTGTTCAGGTTTAAAAATCAGGGTAAGAAATCTTTGCCTCTCCATCTCCTCCCTCTGAACGTTGCAATTCACAGATGTTTGTGTGAAACAAGAATGTTTTCCTTGAGATTTGCCCAAGCCATTCCCTGCCCCTTCCCCACTCCTGCCCTCTTAGATCCAGTAAAGCTCTGGGTTAAAGACAGGCTCTGCTCTGGATAACACCCTAACAGAGTTGTTAGGCAAAAATCAAATTGCAAAGCAAAATCAATGCAACTTTGAGTTCTTGGTGCAGATCCAGAAGTCTAACCCAGGAGAGGTTTGGCTGGCAGGATTCTGGCTCACTCTCCTGATCTCAACACAGCCCTCTGAGAGACACTAACTTAAGAGAAAAAAAATCATCTTTGTAACTGTGAACTGAATCTTCTCTGAAGTCACTGAGTCCAAGTGAGATGTTGAAAGATGGTAGCTTCTCTTTCACCATTTTAAACACAGAACTCGCTTAAAAAGGCACATTAAAAAAAGGAAAATGTTACTATTAACATGCAAATCTGCAGCTTCAGAATTCCCAGGAAGGCAATGAAAACTCCCCTCTAATCATGCACAGCAACCCCAATTCAGGGGAAGTGGAGTGAATCTCATTATCTCATTATTGGCATGCTGCAGATGAGGTTCCCCTCCCTGGCAGCCCACAGGAACCAGGGCCCTTCACAGACAGGACAATTTTGACATCGATGACTGGCAGCTGTAGTTCTTGTCCAAACAATGAACAAACATTTTGGCCCTTCCTGCAAGAGAATGGCTTTTCTGCCAGAATGCCTCTTTGGCTTCTTGTGGGAGACCTCCTTCTCTGCCTTTTCACCATTCTTCTCTCAACTCCAGATGTGGCAAACCAGGAGCAGGAATTTTTTTTAAATGACTGATCCTAAGAAACACTTCAGGAACACGAAATCATGAAATTTAAATTCAGCTGATACAGTAAATACAGGCTTTGGGGAGATACCCATCACTTTTGTCAGTTTGTTCCTCTAGGATAAATGCTAAATATTAGCTTTAAGAGAGACAGAAACAAACCCCAAGACATAAGCAGAGCTTTCTAGCACAGCATTTCCCCAAGGAAAAAGTCAAGGTCTTTGGTAATTGCTGTAATTGTTTTTGATGTTGGGTAAGTTAAGTGATATAAACAGGACACAAAAATGCTGCATTTCAGTAAAAAAAAAATAAAATTCTCAGTGGGTGCCCTCCAGAAGCAGAGCTCTGCTTCCAGCAGTCAGTCTGTCAGAAAGTGCTCCCTTGTTTTCCCTCCAAAGGAGATTTCCATGGGAGGAGGTTAAAGCTGAAGCAGCACCTGGGCTGGAGAGCAGAAGGATGGGCAGAGTATGAAGGGAGAAATCACCCTAAAATCACTTGAGAACAGTCATCTAAGAAAAACATGCACTTTTCAGGATTTGGCTGACATTTGACATTTCTTTCTAGAAGCATCCTAAGGCGGGTGAGTTTCTTGTTCTGTGTCCAAAATTCTCAACCTCAGAGGATAAAAAAGGGGATAAATTCAAGGCAATGTGGGGAACGTGCAGCAATTAAAAACAAAACATAACCCTCAAAAGTAATCAAGTTTGGAAAAAAAAGACTAAACTGACAAAATATTCATGTTTTACAGCAAAGCAGTTCACAGCTGGGTCTGCAGAACCTCTGCTCGTGCCACAACCCCAGCTGCTGGAGGCCACTCCACACAGACACAGTGCTCCCTTGTTTTCCCTCCAAAGGAGATTTCCATGGGAGGAGGTTAAAGCTGAAGCAGCACCTGGGCTGGAGAGCAGAAGGATGGGCAGAGTATGAAGGGAGAAATCACCCTAAAATCACTTGAGAACAGTCATCTAAGAAAAACATGCACTTTTCAGGATTTGGCTGACATTTGACATTTCTTTCTAGAAGCATCCTAAGGCAGGTGAGTTTCTTGTTCTGTGTCCAAAATTCTCAACCTCAGAGGATAAAAAAGGGGATAAATTCAAGGCAATGTGGGGAACGTGCAGCAATTAAAACCAAAACATAGCCCTCAAAAGTAATCAAGTTTGGAAAAAAGACACTAAACTGACAAAATATTCATGTTTTACAGCAAAGCAGCTCACAGCTGGGTCTGCAGAACCTCTGCTCGTGCCACAACCCCAGCTGCTGGAGGCCACTCCACACAGACACACTGAACACGCTCAGCTCAGAGGGTGACATCTACACCAGGGCTCATCTTATTGAAATACTTTAATATTGAAATATTTCAACAGTGGTTAGCCACCCCAGAAGCAAGGCAGGAGCCCTGAGGTCTCCCAAGCCCCACGTGTGGGTGTTTTCTCATCTCTGCCATTTGTTCGCAGCGAGTGACCTGCTGTGCATTATTTGTGCCTTGCTTCTTCCACAACATTTCCTCTTCCTGACACGCTGTCCCAGCGTTTGCCAGGCTGTCAGTTCTGACATCCCAACTTCTTATAACAAGAGGAAGGGCAGGGAATGGGTTTCCTTGCAGACAAAGCTGAGGAATAAGCAGCAAACCCTGTGTACCCTCACAGCCTCTGAGAGTTTCTATCAATTCCAGCACAGAGAACAGAACTGCTGTGGAGCAGCTGATGCTACTTGTCTTTTTCAGGAGACAGCCTCTTGACCCACTGAGGCTTCTGTGTTCCACAGAAATTCAAGAACTGTGCTAACAGGAATTTTAACTCCTCAGTGCCTTCCTCAAAGAGAACAGGGGTGGTGGGATCTGTGCAGAATTCCTGCTCCCCCAGGGATCTGTGCAGAATTCCTGCTCCCCCAGGGATCTGTGCAGAATTCCTGCTCCCACAGGGATCTGAGCATCCAGCCACGTCCCCCTGCCTGGGGAAGGGGCAAAAACCAGAGTCAAACAGCAGAATATTCACATACAGCCCCAACAGGCAACTCCATCACAGAAAGAGACACTCATGCATTATTCATCCCAGGAAATCTGGGAGTTTTTCCAGAGAATGTGCCACAGACTAGAGATAGGGTTTATCTACTGTTTTAAATCAGCATGTTTTATCTAATACAATAACAATTTATTTACTAAGGATATTTATACCATTGGAGCTTTCCAGGTTTAATTGATTCTTTTCATCAAGATCCTGTGCACTGGGAAAATCATCTCACAAGGGGATTTGACAAGACACTGTGCTGAATATCTACAAAATTATTTAGGTAATAATGGAGTAAAGTTATGGATCTGTTAGCATTTCAATTACCAGATTCTCTTCCTTTGGAGCTATTCTACAAGGCCATCCTCATCTTGATGATGTCAAAAATAGTTTTTCATTTGATACAACAGTTTATGTTGGCTTAAATAATCAATAACTAAACCTACAGTTAGGCAAATCAGTCTGTAAATAACACTTGCATTGACAAAAGTCAACACAGCCAACACAAAATGCAAACTTTAGCTATTATTGGTTCAAGAATGTTATAAAAATGTGGGCCGAGCACAACCCAGTCAAGTATTTTCCTTCTAAACCTGACATCAACCATGAGAGTGAGAGGAGTTTCACCACAGTGAGAACACAGGTCAGTGTTTATCCTTTCAGTGTTGCCATGCCCAAACTTCAAGTAATGAAAAACCCATCTAAAATTACGAGGTAATTCCAAAAGTAAAGATTAAAAAGAAGCAGTTGAGGTAACTCATCACTTGGTGTTCATCCTTAAATCTCTTCATTCCGGGAGCTGGAGTTTAAGACATGAAAACTCTCACTGGGGAGAGAGAAAGATCCCACCCAGTTTAAGGGAACAGGACTAAAGCTGGAGGCAGCAGCATGCCAACATAACCCTGCCTGGGCCAGCAGGAAGCACAGCCTCTGCCAGTCTGAAGCCAGGGAAATCAGGAGATAATTAGCATTCCTTTTGATTGGAACTGAGCTAATGCACAGATTACACTCTGTCCTGGGAGAAAAGAAGAATTGCAGAATGAGGTTTTTTTCCTACACAGAAGGGCATTGCCCTGTCACCCATCTTCAGGTGCCTCTTGCCCAGGAGCAGGGAAGGATTCTGCTGGAGGTAAATTGTAGTGAACAGGAAAGACAACACAAACTGCTGTGACATATTCAGGTGTTCAATGGAAAAAAATGCAAGCAGACCTTGCTGCAGCAGGTACAGAACTTTGATCTGTAAAAGACTACACATCAGAGAATGTATTTTCATTTATGTATCAAAAGTCTTTATGTGAAAAGTTTGGCTTCTGTGTGAAACCCTAGCTAACAAATTAGCCTCAATGGTAGAGATTTTTTCCCCCTATTTTCAAAGGTTTATGAACATGTTCTAGTCTAATCTGAAGAGTATTTCTGATGTGATATTTCTGAGAGAACTATTTTAAAGCCTTTTTGCCCAGAAGGCAATCCCTGCTCAGCCCTGAGTGCAGTGCATGCCCCTCACTGCTCTGCAGGCAGCTCCTGGCCACACATTTCTCCTCTGCAGCTCCTTCAGCTCCACCAAAGCAGGGCTGGTTTGTTTTATTGGCTGCCTGGTGGGTTTTTATAGAGATGAGTTTGTTTATTTGCTTGTTTTAAATCCAGAAGCCCTTTTCTCAGGGAAGGTAAATGTTCTCAGGTTCCCAAAAATCCCAAGCTGTGGCCATTTTTTCCTAAGGTATAGTTTTCACAGCTCCAGAAGCCAGCCCTGCACTAATCTGCAGCTAGCCCCATATCCAGGCAATAATTGCCTGTCCTAGTAAGGCCCACTAGTCCCAAAGGATGTGTCTTTTAAGGCAAAATAACTTGGAGAAGGGACAATATGCAAAGTGACAGCAGATTAAAGAATGATGGAAATTAAAAGTTTAAAAAGCATGAGAAAGCAATTAACCAAGGAACAAAATGATGTTTCTAAGCATATAGAAGCTCAGAGTCTGTGACAGAATCAAAGTCTCCTGGAAAAAAAAAAAAGGGAAAATAAAAAAGCAGCTAGGGAAACTACCAAAAAATGAAAGTTTTTATCTTTCCTTTTTTTGTACAGAGTATAAGATAAGTGCCATTTCAGCTTGCAATCCCACTACAGGGACAGAGACAGGATATTAAAACAAGAAACACCAGAATAAAGTCAGGGAGGGATCACCAGCAGGGCTCCAGAGCCAGACTGGGCTCCATTAACAGCACCTGCTTCATCCAGGACACAAATAAATTGTCAAGACACTAATAAAATATTCAAATGAACTCTGAGAACCCAAATTTAATTGCTTCCTGGTCTGAAATGGAAAACAGATCAATAGATTGATCCCAACCTTTGTTTAGTCTTGGGTCTCTCTGCATATTTTACATGGGAGAAGGAAGGAGCAGTTTTTCTCCAGATCCTGGAGGATTTCTGCCCCTCTCCTCACACAGGTCCCCTCCTCTGAAACATGGAAACAACATCTGCCAAACAGCTTCCCACAAAGGTGTGCTCAGGAAAACAGTCACAGGTGAGAGCTGGGCCAGCTCTGCTCTCCTCCTTGCACGCAATGCCAAGTGCCCAACAAATTCTAACTGGAGAAAAGACCTGGCTGTTGGTTTGGGAAGCCAGTAGGACTGGCAAAGATTGGACAAAGGCAAAGAGAGTTAAATATGAGATAAAAAACATCTGGAGAAAATCTAAAAGCACAAGCAACAATTCAGCCTGCTCTCTAATAATCCAGTTTTTTTCACCTGTTTTAAAGTGACATCAGGAAAAGAAGCTGTTAAATGGACATGAACTCCCCCAAAAATATAAAATATGAATTTTTTTCTCTGAGACTGTAGTCCATCTCCAGCTGAATGAAATATTATCATTACAGGACTGGGTTATAACTGTGGGCTAAAATAAAGCATGGCCCAGCAAATTAAAGATCTGTGCTCAGTGACTTTAAACAAGTGATTTAACCTTTCCTTCCCTCAGTTTCCCAACCTTTTTAAAAGGGTGAGGCACATTTTTTTCAAAAACCTCAGGCAAAACCCAAGCTGTTGTGATAGTTATTAAAAAATTAATAAACATTTAATTAGGCTAATCTGAAAAGTTATTTCTAAGCCCTTAATTCTGTGTAGATGAAAACATCATTTGTAACCAGACAACCATCTGAGTAGAAACCAATATAAATCAGCAAGAGCTATTCCAGTAACAGAAACTGTAGCTACATCATTAAGAACAATTTTAAATGCTTACAGCTTTCGTAATCACTCGCATTTTATTTTCAAACTTTTTTATTAGAACATCGACTAGTCATTATCCTGGCACAGCTGAAGAGGGACAGAATCAATGCCCTGCTGACTGTCTGCTCTGCTCCCTGTGATAAACACTGTCTCACAAGTTGGAAAAAATCCATTTTGATACTGCTTCCCAATTAGTGCTGTTAAATGCTTCTTGAATGACTAAATTCTGTTTGCTTTTACACCCAGGTATGTCGCCAAGCTAATATTCTGAATTGAGGAGTACTGTACTATTTCTAGTCCTTTTCTGATCAGATTTCAAGCTAAGCAAATGAAATTGTCATCCTTTTCTTGGGATTCAGTGCAGTTAGTGATGGCCTTGTGTGGAATTCCTGCTCACAGCAGAAGCTGAGTGGATGCACTCTGAGGCAGTCCTGAACCTGGCAGGAGGCAGCCCTTGCATGTGTGGCACGAGGGAAACAAAATAAATTCCAAATAAAACCAACGAATCTCAGCCAGGAAGAGAAATTCCAGCCTCAATCATCACAGAAGGCATTTTCTTGGAATCATGATTTGGAAAGGAGCTCTAAAGCCCCTCCAGTGCCATGGCAGGGACACCTCCCACTGTCCCAGGTGCTGCCTGGCCCTGGGCACTGCCAGGGATCCAGGGGCAGCCCCAGCTGCTCTGGGCACCCTGTGCCAGCCCTGCCCACCCTCATTCCAGGAAATTCCCCCTCCTGTCCAATCTGAGCTCACCCTGATGTTCTCTGATGAACTGGAGTTCCCTGCTGGCTGCAGGCACAGACCCCTCAGCCACGGGAACTTCCCTGGAAACCTTTCCAAAGTTAGAGCTGGAAGTTCCAGACTTAACTGGTGAATTCCAGAGCTGCTGCCACTGTAAAAAAGTCAAAGCAATACCTACCTGAGATCAGCTAAACTACACATTCTGAAATATCCCATACTCCTTAAAGACCATCTTGCACTTGAAATTGAAATATCTGGTTTTTCCTGCTGCACCAGTGAACTTGGGAAATGTTAATTCTTTTTTTTTCTTTTGCTCAAGCTGACCTCTGTCCTTGCTTCTCTTGCCCTCTCACCCTCTCTTCATGTTGTATTATTACATCTGCATTAAGCTTATAGCTCTTCCCATTTGCAAATTCACTTAATCATCAATGTAAGTTGCCTGTAAGTTATGCATACTTCACTTTAATGAAACTGTATTTTCACATCTTAACAGCCTGGGTCACCAACTGAAATGAATATTAAAAACTGAAAGCAAGCATATCAAGATCTGCCTAATGGACTCATTACAAAGGAACAGGAATAAACCAACCAGCTCTAGTATTCTCTAAACCCTCTTCTCAGGGGGTTATAAAGAGAAAATACAGGGGAAAAATTTGACATTGTTGTTTTATTAACAACCCCAAACTTGTGTGAGAGAAGCTGCCAGACTCAGCTAAGCAGCCTGCAGGATGGTTGGTGTCTGCTTGGTGTACTCAGAGTGTTTCAACCCACAGGAGCTCAGCAGCACCCAAATTCCCTAAATTCCCTCCCTACCCCTGCCTCACTCTGCACCGGGCACATCCCAGCTGCTGTGTCTGTGACAGTCCTGAACTGAGGAGCTGTCAGTGCCCAGGGCCAGGGGATGCTGTGCTGGTGACCTGGAGCCCAGAACAGCACCACAACCAAAACCTGCCCCAGCAAAGGGCCAGGGTGGGCTGGGCTCATTTCAACCTCATTCTGAGTGTCTTAAGAAAAAAAAACACAAAACTTTGAGCCACAGAGTACAGAGAAAAGAGAATGTGTCATTAGGGCACAAGGATTACATGGACAGGTCTCCTCTTGTTTTACATTAAATGATTAATAAAATTGCACCAAAGATTTAACTGGAAAGGACAGAAAACTTGAATTCACTGCCCTTAAAATCAGCCACATAGGAATGAACTACCTTAAATCAGACCAAAGATTTTCTTCCCCAGATATTCAAGAAAATGCCATGCAGGCTTAGTGTTCAGAAATGCTTCTTAAAAGACTTTTCCATAGTAATTGATGTCTGGTTTTTTTTCTGTGGTAAATTTCTTTCTGCTGCTCATATTTACTTTGATTCTTTCACATGATGGCAAAAAATTCACATGAAGATTTTTGTAGATGCTGATGGTTGTGAGATTATTTGCCATTTGTTTCAAGGAAAAAAAGGACAAAACTTTCCAGGCAAAATGCAGAGAGGACCCCATTATTCCACCACGAGGAGCAATGAAAGAAACTCTGACAGATTTCCCAGAGCTGTGCAGACCACAGGAGCATGCACTTGCAGCCAAAACAATACCAGTGCACAGGCAGAAAACTGAATTCTTGGTCTAAAATCAAAACAGGTTTGTCAGAGTAGCATTTTTTAAGCAATTAACAGCGGCATCGCTCAGGTTTCAAAAGTTGGGAAGCACTAATGGCAGCTATCAGAACATTTTAGTTTGTCAGGGGAGAATGGGAAGAAGCTCTAATTACTGCATACAAATGTTTGCATTAGTGCTGGTATTGAAAACTGTTAATTCCCTTGAATTGCCAGCAGGGTTTCATATGCTTTAGGGTCGAATAAGAATAAACACCTGTAGCCAATAAAAAATTTAGTTGTCATTCACACCTCGGAGAGGCTGAGCTGCTGCTGACTCAGCAGGAGCAGAAAGGGAAGTGCTCTTGCAAAGGAGCTTCAGCAATCCCTGTTTTGGAGAGCACACATGATAAAGTACAATAAATCCCTGGGACAGGCTGTTTTGTGGGCTTGCTTTTTGAAAGATCACTAACATCTAATAAGAAGGACAACATTCCCAAGCCCAGCATGATGATGTTATTTCAGCAGCTAAGCCTCTAAATTAACCTGTAATGGAAGTGCTCCTGGCACTGGAAAGAAGCCAAATTGTGACACTTCAACTTCCAAGACCTGTTTGCTGAAGTATTCCCCCAAAAGTGCAGCAAACCGTTGTAGGTATTTCATTTATTTTCTGTATCTCTTTAGGAATTTGCATCGACCTGTGTGCCAATAAAATTCCTGCAGAAGATAGATGGGTACACAACAACCAGACAGTAATATTCCAGAGCTGTTGGGCGTCTCATTTTCTGAAGAACACATATAATTGTGAGATCCTTTGTCACTAAAAAACAACACCCTGAAGGAAGCTGTTTGTCTTTCTTTCAGGAACAAATTAGGTCACAGAGATGAAGTAGACAGTGGAGCAGCCTGAGTTGGATCTTTAATTAGCAAATGGCTCATAGAATTAGCTCTGGGTTTTGTTTCTCCTTTCCCCCAGTCCTCTGGTTTATGGAAATGTGTGTGCACATGAGAATCAGATTGCCAGGAGCCATTTGTGTCCCAGTGCTCACACTGATTGCCCACGACACCCATAGATGGCAACACCACCAGTCCTGGCAGAGCAGTGCACCACCACTGTTTCCAGTTTAGTCATCATCTGTAGCCAAAGCAAAGTGGATTTACCATTCAGGACTATTCCCCCTCTTTCTGCAGGCTCACTTTACTCATGAGTAGCCAATTCACTGCACAAAATGGACAGAGAGCACATGAAAGCCACCAAGTGCTGCCCAGACAGTGCTCACGGCTCACCTCGTGCTCACAGGGAGGATTCTGAACCCCTTTTTTGAGAATATTGAATTTCCAGGCAGTTCCCACCCATTCCATTCGTTAACACTGACCATAAATTCACTTTGGTGCCCTTAATTTGCTATGTTTTGTGTTCTTTAGGAGCATTCTGCACTGCAGAATTTACTGCTCACTTGGAGACCTTCAGTTTGTGCTCCTCAGATGAGCCCTGGCTGCAGTGCTGATTAAACATATTGCCAGTGTTTCAATGACATATTTTCCTGGGCTCTGGAGGTGTGTGTGTCTCGCTGCTGATGATTTGTGAATGCTCATGAACTGATCCAAATGCAAAGTATTGAAAAAACCATTAAAATGTGAACTGTGAGGCATCAGTAACAATGGCTTGGCAATATCATGGCATCATGAAGAGGCAGAAGTAGGCAGGACAAGAACAGTCACCTCAGAAATGACAGATTTTGGGAAGGACCAAATCATGTGCAGTGGTAAAGGCTGGGGGAGAAAGCTGGGAAAAGAAAAGGTAGGGAGAAACAAAATGAAAAAGGAAGTTAATAAGCATGATGCTAATAAAATTGTAACACAGAATGATAAAGACTGATGAGGAGATTCAAAGCAATTAGAACATACAAATCTAATGTTATTAAATAAATGCAAAGGAAAAAAATCCACCCAATCGATTTCCTAAGGCAACACAGGCAGTGGAAGGACTAGAACGGCGACAGTGACAAAAAAATTAAGACTAAAGCATGAACATCTGATCAATAACCATTGAGTTCTTATTGAAAAGACAAGAGAAGTGTGAGGAAGACACAGCTGGGGTGGGAGGAGGGGTCAGCAGGACAAGGAGTGGATCCCCTCCATGGCCACAAATGGGAGATCACGTCTGAGGAACCTCAGCAGATGCACAGGAAATTGTGAACTAAAATACCTGTGCCAGAGCAGGCATTTAAGCAACAACTCTGGTGTTAATTCACTCTGGGGCAAAACAAATAAATCCCCCCCCCAATCAATCAATCAATAAATCCATGCCAAAGAATAAATCCGAAAGCCTACACGGAGATAAAATGTAAATTCCAGAGCCTCTGACAGAAGTTCCATCAGAAATTTCAATGAGAGGTTTTTAGCTCTAAAGACTGAAATACCCCTTTCTTTCAGAGGTGTTTGGCATATGACAAAAAACAGAATAGAAATATTCTTCTGTCACCACTTACAACTGTTAGATAACATAGCTTAAATTTCCAGGGTTAGCAGGTTGTCATGAGCCCTATGCTAACAGAAGGAGCATTTTATTCCTGAAGACACTTGCTATTTCTGGAAGTTAAACAAGATATTCCAACAAAGTAGAAAAGATCAAGCAGGAAAATTAATATTCCATCTCTCCTTCTATACTGATCTGCAAGTTCTGTATTGCATAAGATGAGACAATTAAATCCCTTTTCTTTCTTTGGACAGACATTTATATACCAACTGTACCAGGAGAATTTTGGATCTTGATTAAATAAGTTGTTAACTGTTCTTGCCACTCGGCACAATATGTGGATGCTTAGTGTCAGAGCAACACTGACATGGCCAAATTTGAGAAAAGTCACCTTTCATTACAGAATCCTTACATTTTTTACAGAAAGATATTCAGGAGCTCTCCAATGTTATTTTATTTTTCTACTTCTTTCATCTTGCAGAGTCAATAAAACCTCTGCTCAAAAAGAAACTTGTCTTTTGCTCCCCTTCCAAGCAGTTCTGCAGGGCTTCACAGCAAGGGCTTTTCTTCTTTTTTAAACTATGGACACTGGGCTTCACAGCACAATTCCTGCCAGGGCTTTGGCAACAATAATTTATCCATAAAACCTGAACGGGATCACAACCTCCGTGGTCATGCACGTGAGACCTTTCAGAAGGGGTTCAGAGATACTCCTGGTGCTGGGAAGAAAAACAACATTTCTATAGCCAGGAACATTTCAAACAGAGTTTTTAAATGAATGCTTTTTTTCCCAAGATTTTGCAAGCTTCTTGCAGATTTTCAACATTTTTCAGCACACAAACAATTGTTCCCCCTCAGTTAAATCTGACCATCCCTGTCCCTGGTTTTGGCAGACTTTCCCCACTACAAGGACAACAGAAACTGGCAAATTTAAACTGAAACTCTTTAAAACTCTCTCAACATTCTGCAACATTAAATTAAGAGTAAAAACCAACTGCAGAGTTTCCAAACCAAATAAAACTCAATTAGAGACTTCTCTTTTTATATTTTTCCACTGAAACAACTTCTTTGGAGGTTGGCTTATTCTCTTTCAGTGCACTGCAATGGAATGAGTTCCTCCCAGGTTTGCTTCTTGTCAGAAAACCCTGGGGAGATCAGGGATGAGCACAAGCCCCACAAAACTCAGCATTTTGGAGCAGCAGGGAGCTCTGAATGCAGAGCTGGAGCCTGGCTCACCCTGCCCTGCAACACCCAGACTGCGCCTGGCTGAGAACACTTGGGGTTCTGGGGACACCTCAGGGTCACACAGGACATAAATTGTATTTTCTCCTCTCCCACAGGGCCTTGGAAGGTGCCCACATTCCCCCAACACCTCCTGAAGGTGCCCAATAACAAAGTAAACTGTGATTTCCTGGAAAATATGGCTCAACTGAGATAATACATGTTCGGATCTGTTAAGGTTTAAGAAAATCCAGCGTAAGATTCATTACACAGCAAAGCTCTGAAAAACACTTTATCCTAATTGAATGTTTGCAAGGAAATTCATATGGTGTTTTATAGTACAGTTTTATGCATCATCAATTAGCAATTGAACCAGTTTCAAACTCTGAACTCCTGAAAGCATCAAGCACAAAGACAATTCTGGAGCCCACATTCATTTCAGAACAAACTGACAGGTAATGTTGAACCTGCTACATCTCCTGCAAAAACTTATTCATGTTTCTTACACACACACAAAAACCCCAACAAAGGAGCCCCACACAATGACAACAACCTGCACAAAAATAAAACCTTCCTCATCCAAAGGATGAGGAGAAGCTGAACCACACATTCTAAACAAATGGCATTTCAATTAGTGCTTTGGATTATTCATATTTTTATCCCCTAGGCTCTTCTAAAAATCCTCATCAGAGTTGCATCAAACTCTTACTTTATATTCAAATTTACTGATTCAAAATCTTTATAATTCTGTCCTGAGGGCCCACAGGATATTGGTCCGTAAGGTAACCTTTGTTTCTCTGATTTTTAGTAACAGGAATCGAGGGGAAGACAAGACTGAAACACCAAAGAAATGGGGAAAATGCACAAAATCACAGCAGATTCTCCCTGAGACAGCCTATTCAAATTAAGCTAATGCAGTCTAACTGACTTATATGGGAGTAACTATGAGCTCTTTATTAATTTTTATTCTCATTGTATGATTTGCTCTCAAGGACAGAACAGTTAATGACTTGGTCTTGTGATCTGAGTCAGAATCAGGGCTGGCAAGAACAAAAAAAAAAAATCACACCACCCTTAAAGAAAATTAGTATGCACACTGATATTTTCTTCATTTTACCTTAGCACAGGAAGAAAACTGATCTCACACATCAGGAACCCTGCACTGATTAGCAGCCATTGGAGCTATTAACAAAACTGACCAGTGCATCTGTTTCTGAATAAGAACAAGAGAGGGGAAGAAAAAATGCAAAACCCATTTCATTTCTAGCTTGGATTCCAATATTTTCTTTCACCTTTCCAGCATTTTTATCAAATGACTATTTTTTTTTACTTTGTAAACCTGTGTGAGAACAACTTGATGTTGGTACTCTACTTTATTCATATGGAAATGTCAAGCCAAGTAAGGAAGCAATAAAAAGCAAAGAAGAAATATGATGAGAATTTATAATATGATCGTAGTAGGCATCTTGCTTCTCTGATGCTCAGGGTTGTCTGCAAAAATACAGAGCCAGATTAATGAAAGGTGTGAGAAGAAAACATTTTTCATGTATTCAGTTTTAACCAGTAAAAGAGCTCATACAGTACCAGCTCTCAGTGCTCCACAAAATATTTTCAGCTGTCATTTCTATGTAGATTTTATAGCAAGTGTAGCTCTTTAGCACTTTTCCTGTATTATTTAAATGAATATTTTCCACGGGTGTGTTTTTGTGGGGTGGTTTGATGGGTGCAGCTGTGATATTTTATGAAAAATCCCTTCCTAGGATTTTCCCCTCCTGAGAGCTGAGACCCTCAGGACAGAAATGCAAACAATAACTGTGTGCTGCTGTGGAATGCAACAGGGGCATCTTCCACTGGTCCATGTGGATTGTTTTCAATTAGTGACCAACCACAGCCAGGGCTGTGAGCAGTCACAGGATTTTGTTATGCATTCTATTCTTTTCTTGTTCTTTGTAGCCTTCTGATCATTCTTTTCTCTCTATTCATTTAGTATAGTTCTAATGTAGCATTTTAGTATAACATATAATAAATCAGCCTTCTGAGAAAAATGGAGTCAAACCTCGTGTCCCCCCACTTGGAGCATCCACCACAACAGATGGGTTCTGGTGGGGCTCAGGCAGGTGCAGCCGGCAGGGATGGGGAGCTGCCAGCTGCAATGCCAGCTGTGCCCCGTGCCCAGGGCAGCCCCCAGAGCTGCTCCCCCCACGGCAGGGCTGAGCCAGCCCTTCGGAGAGCCCAGCCCAGCAGCAATCCCAGCCAGGGATGCTCCTGCTGCAGCTCCTCTGCCTGAGCCTCCTGCCTGCAGGCAGCACATTGCTCCTGCCTGGATTTCTGTTTGACACCTCCTGCTGCTGCCTGGTGGTGAAATGAGTGCTCCTAAAGAACTTAGGGACAACCTCCCCAGAAATGCAAGCAGCATCCGAGTGAGTGGTGTGTCTCATTCTGAGAGCCTCAGCCAGTTCACTCCTCTCTGCTGCAGACTAAAAAAACTCCAGTTCAAGTTTTCCCTCAATTTAGCTGAGATTTATTATTTCCACTGTCACTTTTACTTCCCCTCCTCCTTCTCTCTCTTTCTTACCTGGTACCTTGCATCCAACATTTTTGATTTCTCTATTTGCTCATCTTCTCTTCTTAAATGTGTATTCCACACCCTATTAGTCACTGTCCCCTCTGCACTTCAAACTCACAGAACCTCATTTCAGCTGTAAAATCTCTACACAATCTTTACAGCACGAGGCAGGCAAATTCTTCTCTCCCACCAACACAATCCATTACTTACAAACTGTTTCTGAGATGCAGAACTGAGAGCAGGAAAGTTCAATTCTGACATCTGTGTGCTTTCCTGCATATTAGCACTTCACGTTTGGTTGCCAGCAGTATTAATCTGATTGTGCTTCATGAGAGACTTCCCTTTATATTGATGTGAGCTACTGGAATTAAAGACTGAGAGAATTCCTTCCCTCCCACCCCAGCTCCCCTTTTCTGTGCAATGCAGAACATTGTGTATATTTATAATTGGTTCCGGTCAATAACAATATTTCTACATCTTGGCCTGAAGAGAGAAGCTGGAAGTTCACAGGATGTGATATTGAGAAACAGCTTTGTTGAATGCCTTCATTGTCACCAGGTGGAAATCAAACTTACAGTTTATTGTACTGACTGCACTCTTCATAACTCTGGACAGTTTTACAGATCTCCCCAACTGGCAGGAGAAAATTCATCCTGAGAGCTCCAAAAAAGGAGGAAAAAAAAAGGAAAAAAAAGCCATCTAAAGCTGCGGTTTAGAACTCCTCTAAAGAGAAGGAAAATAATGACCCATTTGGAAAGTATGCTCAGTACAATTCATCAGACACTGGTTGAAGATAACAGAATATGCAGAGGATCTCAACAGGGAGACACTGTGGATCTGCTGTCTGAGTTAACAATATTCCTTTCAAAACCTGTTTCATGGGCACAGGCAGTAATCAAATAAATATTGATATTTGTTTATTTGTGGCTGAAAACCAGAACAGGGATTAAAACCATAATTTTTAGGAGCAGTAAAGAATAAAGCTAAGATTTTTTTTTGCAACAGCGTTAATTACATTGAATTCAGTGCATTAATACCCAGGTGTTTGAACAGTTATATTTAATAGGAATAAAACAACATAAATCAGTGATCTCCAAAGCTCTGTTTAGAGCACACTCCCATAATTCTTTTATAGTTAAGGGCTACTCCCATGAAAGACGGCATGCTCAATAAGAGCAAGATAAGGGCATACATGAACATTTTCCTTTCCTTTATGCTCTACAAAAGCTTGCTGAGCATCTTTAAAAAGGGCAGTGAATACATCTTCAAAGTTCAAATACTTCTGGAAAGCATTAGATAAAATGTTTGCTTAACAATCCAGGAACGGATTTCTCATATCCTGACAAAAAAAATACCCCACACTAACAAAACCAAAACCCACCAACCACCTCCTAAAAAACCACCCCCAACAAACTACCCAAAATAAAAAAAAGTATAGAAATTATCTAGTAAAAAAACCTAAGCCTGAGAATATAATAGAATAAATTTGGTGTAAGAGGAAATGTATTTTATAAATTCTCTACCCTAGGGTACAACTTGGGCAGGTTGAAGCTTCTTCAAGCACTGTAAATAGGAAAGAACCACACAGACAATCAGAAAGTGGGAAGGCAGTAGGATAAACTGGATTCAGGTATCCCTGCTAATATTCCAGTTAATATCCTCATTTTGGGCAAGCAGTGATTGCTCCATTTGTCTTTCACAGCTTCTTTTGAGGGGCCCTTGCTGCTGCCCAGAAGCTTTTCCACCAAAATGATGTTCACGTGTAGTAAATGGACGTCACAAACCTTTCACCTTCGCCAGTTTTACCAAAGCAAGCACTTAATTTCCCTCTGTTTCAAACTGTGTAAATATACTTCAAGAAAATTTATCTGAACCAGTTGGAAACACTTCTCCACTGGTACCTGAGCAACCACATGGACCTGGGCATGCTGATTTTTAATGGGTAACTGTTGACACTGTGATCTAACTCAGAAGGCATTCTGAGACTCGAAGGAAGACTTTTACCTTGATGGAAACAAACCACAGAAGTCAGCAGAGATGTTAATTAGTGTGAGAGGCACAGTGCAGGGCAGGGGTTTGCAGCAGATTCTGCTCCACTGCTAGGACAGGGTAATGAGCAGTGTCAGGTCACATCATCCCTGTGCAGAGCTCTAAGAACCACTGATTTCTTTTTGCCATTATTTACCAATTCTTCTTCTCTCTCCTTGCATATGCAGAGGATTGTATTGGGAAAAAGGCTTTAATTACTGAACTTTTTACATACCTCAGTACCAGTAATTCAGCTATCAGAATCTTGTACTTATTTCTTCCCTGCCATCCCCAGAGACCTTTGCAAGCATAGGGAACAGAAAAACCCCCACTGGTTTATAAATCAAACCTGCAGCACAAACATCAGCCCAGGGAATCAGTGCTCAGGGAAGCCAGGGCAGTTTCAGGGGCTCAACAGCAATGACCCTGTTCACAGGCACTGAGACTGGGAGAACAGGAATTAAAGAGTGGTTGATTGTGTAACAAACACCACTTGAACACGCTACGGATGCAATCTTCTCAGCAGAGAGGAACTGAGCTGTGCTGCTCCCAGAGCAGAGAGCTGAGGTCAACCAGGGAAGGGCAGTGAGAGGATGGGGCAGGCAGGGCTGAGGGGATGGAGGTTGGATGGAGGGATGTGTCACCCTAATTTTTTAAATTTTTTCTCAGCCTTCTGATATTTACATTCTTGTAACGAACTTTCTCACACACTTTATGTAAACAACTTCTTGGTTTGCATTCTTTTATGGAGGAGAAATTTAATAGATTGTTGGTTTGTCCAATGTCATTGGAGAGGTGGCACTGTCACCCTCCAATCCATTGTCATTTTTGGAAATCTATAAATGTTGGAGTCAGAAATTAAAAGTACCTGCTTTACCTTAGGAGAGCTGTGTGTCTGTGTTGTGTTATTTTGTGTGCTATAGTGACATCTGGACTTAAAAATCAGGGTGACATGGAGGGATGGATGGATGAGGGATGGATGGATGGATCTGATCCATGGATGGATGGATGGATGAAGGGACCTGTGGATCCATGGATGGATGGAGGGATGGATGGATGGATGGATGGATGAAGGGACCTGTGGATCCATGGATGGATGGATGGAGGGATGGATGGATGGATGGATGGATCCATGGATGGAGGGAGGGATGGAGCTGCTCCTCCAGGAGCACAGCCCACACTGCAAAGAGCCTGCTCCCCTCTGTGCTGACCTTTCCTGCCGTGCAGGAGCAGCTCACCTCTCCAGAGCTCTAATGCAGCCAAATTAGTCAGAAAAACCATCCTGTTGCCCTAGGCAACTGCATGCATGGCTTTGCTTTTGTGGCCGTGGAACTTTCTGTCATGTTTCTGTTTGGGTGCATGGAAAAGTGCAGATCCATCCTTGAAATCCCACCATTAAGCAGCATTTCCCATTAGCATCCACTTAGCATAAAGACCATTTACAAGCCCCTTTTATAGTTACAGACAGGAAAATTCATTTCTGCAGGCCTTTTCCTCTAAAACCTGCAATCATATTTCAGAAACCATCCAGCCTGCGCTCAAAACAAAAGTTTATAGTCCATTCTTATTTCCATCCAGTATTGAATATTTAGATGTTAATAGTGTTACATTTTCATAGCTTTTTTAGTTCTGCCCTCCCCCCATTCGTAAATAAGTCATGGGAAGAAAAAAATATGATTTTCCCTTTCAAGCTGAGCTGTCACATAATAAAATATTTCATCATATTTGATTACCTTAAGAATCTAACTTTCAATGCATACCCTCACTCTCAAAATTTCTGAATATATGTATGTTGAAATTAAGCAAGTGTGACATAGTTCTTGGTTCCCTTGGGAACAATATTCAGAGCTCATTTGAGTTGTGACCTGCTTATGCTGCCAGGGAGTATTAGTATTTTTGTTGGATCTTTGGAATAGAGATATGGAGTGAAGGACAAAGGCAAAAAATAAGACTCTAAATTCACAGATGAAAAACAGATGAGATACTGCTCTATTTCAGAAGGCAGTGTTGGCTTTTTATAGAATCTGCCCCATTTTGTAAGCTCTGTTGAAGGGATTACTCCCTTTCATAGTAAAATATTTTAGATGAGCTATGCATGGAGAAACCTACAGCACAAGGTATGGTCCAAGGTGTCTAAAGAGGTTTCAGTAAGAATTAAGAATGGAAATTAACTTCAGGGATGATGGATGGATGGATGGATGGATGGATGGATGGATGAAGGGACCTGTGGATCCATGGATGGATGGATGGAGGGATGGATGGATGGATGGATGGATCCATGGATGGAGGGAGGGATGGAGCTGCTCCTCCAGGAGCACAGCCCACACTGCAAAGAGCCTGCTCCCCTCTGTGCTGACCTTTCCTGCCGTGCAGGAGCAGCTCACCTCTCCAGAGCTCTAATGCAGCCAAATTAGTCAGAAAAACCATCGTGTTGCCCTAGGCAACTGCATGCATGGCTTTGCTTTTGTGGCCGTGGAACTTTCTGTCATGTTTCTGTTTGGGTGCATGGAAAAGTGCAGATCCATCCTTGAAATCCCACCATTAAGCAGCATTTCCCATTAGCATCCACTTAACATAAAGACCATTTACAAGCCCCTTTTATAGTTACAGACAGGAAAATTCATTTCTGCAGGCCTTTTCCTCTAAAACCTGCAATCATATTTCAGAAACCATCCAGCCTGCGCTCAAAACAAAAGTTTATAGTCCATTCTTATTTCCATCCAGTATTGAATATTTAGATGTTAATAGTGTTACATTTTCATAGCTTTTTTAGTTCTGCCCTCCCCCCATTCGTAAATAAGTCATGGGAAGAAAAAAATATGATTTTCCCTTTCAAGCTGAGCTGTCACATAATAAAATATTTCATCATATTTGATTACCTTAAGAATCTAACTTTCAATGCATACCCTCACTCTCAAAATTTCTGAATATATGTATGTTGAAATTAAGCAAGTGTGACATAGTTCTTGGTTCCCTTGGGAACAATATTCAGAGCTCATTTGAGTTGTGACCTGCTTATGCTGCCAGGGAGTATTAGTATTTTTGTTGGATCTTTGGAATAGAGATATGGAGTGAAGGACAAAGGCAAAAAATAAGACTCTAAATTCACAGATGAAAAACAGATGAGATACTGCTCTATTTCAGAAGGCAGTGTTGGCTTTTTATAGAATCTGCCCCATTTTGTAAGCTCTGTTGAAGGGATTACTCCCTTTCATAGTAAAATATTTTAGATGAGCTATGCATGGAGAAACCTACAGCACAAGGTATGGTCCAAGGTGTCTAAAGAGGTTTCAGTAAGAATTAAGAATGGAAATTAACTTCAGGGATTATTTTGCAAAATGGGTGGCAGCTCCAAGTGGAATAGAAGCACCCATCCTACAAGGTTGCCCTTTGTCTCCTGTCACAGCTCAGTCACAAGGAGCATCCACTCCATAATAAATGGAATTTCTGCTGTTGTCAGTTCTGCTCCAGCACAGGGCTGGGTACAACTGAACTTAATGGCTTGTTCATTAGAACAAGCAGTGCTTAAACATCTAAATATCCTTCCTTCACCTAAATCTGACTGCTGAGCTTCCCATTTGACACGTCACCCTCTCAGTCCACTGGCAACCACAAAATCCACACCTCCATACACAGCTCAAACAGATTTTGGGATTAGACTCCCTGTATATTAGGATTAGGGTCTCTTTCTTTTCCCTCCTCCTCTCTTCCTGTGAGTTCCAGGCAGGACTAGGCCAGGGAGCAATTCTCCATCCCTCTCCTCCATCCTGCCATGGTTCCATTTCCTCTCCCCAGTCCCTCACCCCTGGTGGGGAGCTGATCTGAGCTAACACACATTTTGTTCAGTGGGTGCCATTTGAGGCAGTGACTCACTGCAGTATTTATCCCAGTTCTCAAGTAAATAACTATTTACCACATGGGAAAGTTGTAAGTGTTTCCATAACAGAAATTACATTTCAAAAATCTCTTCAAAGACAAGCTGGGCTTGGGAAGGTTTGAGGCCCTGCCTGACAGTGCAAACCTTGGACCTGTGGATCCCTGGTCACAGGGTCACCAAAATAAACTCTGCCTGAGCTGGAATTCACTGAAACCTTCCTCAGCTCTGACCT
Organism: Passer montanus; assembly: GCF_014805655.1. Lineage (NCBI taxonomy): Eukaryota > Metazoa > Chordata > Aves > Passeriformes > Passeridae > Passer > Passer montanus. The sequence continues at coordinate 1,369,815 of NW_024369818.1, forward strand.
GCTTCTGGGTCCAAGCACAAAATCCAGCTGACAGCTCAGAGAAACCTGTTAGCCTCTGCCTGGGTGCAAAGGAGTTTTCCTCCAGTGCAGATTATCAATACATTTCTGTTAAAGCAGCCTCATTTTTAATACTGCACTGAACAATCTTAAGCTTATTAAACTGCCTCATGTTACAAGTACAGACAGTTGTACTCAAACATGAAAATGAGTCAAGGAAAAAGCCAAACCTGTTTCTCATAAGAACTGCAAATATGAATGTGTTCCTATTAGCTTTCACAACATATTTAAGTTTGCCTGTCTTGTCTTCATTTTCTTCCCCTAAGAGGGAACAGTGGACTTGTTCCTCCTGAGTAGGGATAATTTATGATTACCTTGTTTAATTTTATTATTTTGCTGCCTTAAGTTCTTGTTTACAATGCCTTTTCTGCAGCAGAACAACAATCCCTTTAAAGTTCAACCTGCTAAATTAATAAACTGCATTCTCAGTTTTAGTTCCATGTTAAATGGAGCTGCATAAAATTGTTATAACACACCCATAAAACAGCAGCAGATGCAATATGTTCAAAACGATTATTTTCCTTTAATTTTGTAAACATACAGAAAGTTTGCATTATAGCCTACCCTTAAGCACATCCCTGCTGTAAATTAAAGATGTGCCAAATCAGCTCCAAACACATTTTGCAGTAAACAAACAATGAGACGTGGGACACTGCAAAATGAGAGCAGTAAGACATCAAGGCAGAGTAAAAGGCAGTGGCCAACACAGAGCAGAGCATTTGACAAATCCAGCAACATTTCTGCATCTCTGGGTACTTGAGGAAAGCTGTACCTCAACCATGCTCTGATCAAGGTTTTATACAAGGTGGATAAGGGCTGCAGGGGGATTTCACACATAATAGGAAAATTATCATTTCACTCCCCAGTTTTGTCCTCTGGGACTCCAATGAAGGGTCTCAAAGGCTCAGGAAATAGCTGAGATGTCAGGGTACAAAATAAAGTGGAATTGACCCAAAGAGGATTGTGTGTCAAAGAACGAGGAGTTGTGTGCTTTTATTAGCAGTAGTAACAAAGTTTCTGTGTGATAGAGAGTTCTGTCAAAAGTCCATAAAAAGTTCCAGGACAAATTATCTGCTGATGAGCAGAAACCTGAGTAAACTAATATGAAGCCTAAGTATTGTATAGATTATACACTAAATGCTAAGGCACAAACCACCAAACCCTCTGAAATATGTAGAATCTGCTGTAGAAGAAGAAAACATCCAAAGGTAACACAAATTTCTGTGTGCTTTCATGCTTTCAGAACAAGGCCGTGTCTATATATAACATTTGCATATGTTTTTCAGAAGATACATTCACCACCCTCATCTGCTTTAACTTAGCATTGAGAAAGTGTTCAAAATTCATGCAGCACTTCATAAATTTGGCAACACTAAAAATTGATCCAAGCCTCAATCAAGGTAACAGGAGATTGTACACTGACCTCAATTAGCTTTGGATCAAGCCTTGGGAGAATTACAAATGTTCTAAGCAGTCATCATCCGTGGGTACAGCACAGAGAGTCAACCACGAGCACCCCCAGAATGGGCAGTGACTCAAAACGAACACAAGACCAGCCACATCTTTTTTATTTTTTGTGGTTAAACAATGATTTCATTAAAACTCTGCTAAGTCAGGCTTGCCCTATTGCTGAACTAAACCTCGAGGTAATCTTAAAAAAAAATTACATGCCAAGAGAAAAGAAAACAGAGTTGGTGACCTGGAGCAGCTGCAAATGCTGCTCAAGGCTGAGTCAGACTGAGCTCCTGTCTGTTCCATTCCTTTCCCTTCTCCTTTCCTTTCCCATCTCTCTTCCTTTCCCCTTTTCTTCTCCTTTCCCCTTTTTCCTTTTCCCTTTCCCTTTTCTTTTCCTTTCCCCTTTTTCCTTTTCCTTTCCCCTTTTTCCTTTTCGTTTCCCCTTTTTCCTTTTCCCTTCTCTCTTCCTTTCCCCTTTTTCCTTTTCCTTTCCCCTTTTCCTTTTCCCTTTCCTTAACCTTTCCCCCTTTTCCTTTTCCCTTTCCTTTTCCTTTCCCCCTTTTCCTTTTCCCTTTCCTTTTCCTTTCCCCCTTTTCCTTTTCCCTTCCCCTTTTTCCTGTTCCCTTTCCTTTTCCTTTCCCCTTTTTCCTGTTCCCTTTCCTTTTCCTTTCCCTTCTCTTCTCTCTCCCTTTCCCCTTTTTCCTTTTCCCTTTCCCTTCTCTCTCCCTTTTCCCTTTCCCCTCTCTCTTCCTTTCCCCTTTCCCTTTTTCCTTTCCCCGGTGATGTGTGAGCTCCCCTGACCCTGTTTCTCCTCGTGGGCAGCCACAGAGGCTGTGCACACTCTGGGACAAGCAGGGCAGTGTTTTCGTGTCACACCCCATCCAGAAATGACCCTCAGCCCCCTCCAAAAGAAACAGCTCCCTGGCTAAGCCTTGCTGCACACCAATAATCAATATTTGACCACTGCCTGCTCTCTGGTACAGCCTGGCAGCTGGTTAAGGCTACCCCAGAGTTCCCAAATTCAGGCTGAGTAACCAGTGCTGACTGTCAGAGGCACCAAGGAAGGCAGAGCTGTCACCACGGCCAGAGAACAGGGAGGAAACTGAATGCTAATTATTTGCCATGAGTTTCTCCTTTCAAGGAAAAACTGCTGACTTGCTGGGATGGTTAAAACAGCAGGAGCAGCACGTGGCTCTAGCACTTCATGCAAGCTGCATTATCCCAAGTTCAGGGTAGTTACCTGGTAAATGAGGTTAAAAAAATCCTGTTTATTCAGACAAAGAGGATAGGGACAAACTGTCAATAATTTTTTCTGTATGTTGGTCCTGTATATCACTCAAAAGATGCCAGTTCAAAATGGTACCTTCCATTTTTCTGACCTTCTAGGCTCTTGTAGAATCTTTTCAATGAAACAGGAATTTCTTCCAAGGATATGCTCTTGACTTCCTCTTGCACTAATTCTTCCTGAGTAGTGGAAGTGCTACAACCCCTCAAATACTTCACACTGCCATCTAAAGAGATCACTTGTGAGATGCCAGGCCCAAGGAACGTCCTTGGAATTTCTGATGAGACTTCCATAAATTTACAAGTTAAATCAGTTATGAAGAAATTGTTCCACTCACATTTCAAAGACTATTTTTTATAGAGACACACACACATGCACCACAAGAAGAACGTAATGAGAATTTCTTTTATTCATGAAGAAAACAAAAGCAGAAAGAGTCACATTTGAAAATAGAACCAGTTTGAATCAACACATTAAGGAACTTGTGGCACACACTGGGAAACTGGGGGGAAAGAGGGGGAAAACAAGAGAAACATCAAACCTCCAACACATATAGAGCAGTACATAGCTGAGCAATGTAAAACCTCAGCAACACTAATAAACACAGGCCTTGTGAAACATGTGATGTATCAAATGAATTAGAATGGGGGAATTTGTACTTTGGAGTAAGGAGTGAATAAAACACAAAGCACAGTGGAAGGAGAAGTTACTCCTGCGTGTGGGTACAGTCACATCTGTATTTCTTGGCTATTTTAAACTCCAGACATCTCAGAACTACACTTACCAGTGGAAACCCTAATTTCTGGCAATTATAATGGACAAAATCTGGTAGCATGCTCAGCAGTTTGCAGGGAAGGAGGCAGGAAAATCCACCTCCAGAACCAGCCTGTGAGGGATTTTAACCAGCCCACACCCAGTGCCCTGAGCTGCCAACTGCCACAACACAAAATATTGAAACCACAAGCCATTCCTCCCTGACTTACACCACAAGACACCCCAAGTACTAAAATTCCTCCAGTTTGCGAGAGGCTGAGGCTTTTATCAGCTGGAAGGTTAAATCCTGGGCAGCAATGGCATTGGTAGCAGATTAGGTTTAATCACCTTATACTAACACCTTCTTGGTTTAGAGTGGAGGGAAGAAAAAGCTCCACACCTACACTGAACTGCAAAGGACATGGACATTAATCAGAGCTTATTTCTTTAAAATTTCTTGTGGATAAATAAAGGTTTTAATTATACAGGTCCTGGGTTGTTCTGTTTGTTTCCTAATTAGAGAAAAATGGCAAGTCTCCCAATCTAAGCTCCTTCCCTCTGAAGAATTTAACAATACATTTGGACAGGCACATATATTTATTTGGAGACTGCACAATGAATAAAATCCCACTTGCACTTAACAGAGCAAAGTTTGCCAGAATTCAGTGTGTGAGCCAAGGCTCCACACTCTGCTAATGGCAAAAATAACTCTCCCTGCAGTCCAGCAGTGGATTATGTGCATTGCTGAATGTGCCTGGCAACACCCACAACACCTGTTGTTTATTGTAAGTGGCTGCATTGAGAACAGACAGGTTTCAACTGTGAAAGAAGGAAAAATTAAAAAAAAAAAAGAAATAGGAAAACAGAAAGAAAAAAGTTTGTGAGTGGGAAAATAAGGACAAAGATGGTAACTGTGATTTCTGAAGTGTTTCTGCTGAAGGGACTCAACTGTGAAGTGCAGCATCCAATAACTTTCACCCAAACCCCTCAAAACACACAAACTTTCCATGAAGACATTTAAAATTTTTGGTAAGGCAGGTTATCAAGCAAAATGAGGTGAGGAAAGTGAAGGAGGCCAGGAGCAGAGCCAAGAAATCTCAATTCTAGCGACAAGGCAAATGACCAGAATTCTGTACTCAGTTAAATCCTGCCTAACACGTGCTGTGCACAGAAATTTCTCTCTGTGTATTTAACCAGGGCAGAAATAACATCAGGACTCCCTCCTGCAAGTTGCACAGAACTGCTTTTCACCTTCTACTTGCATGAGAACACTGAAACACCACCAAAGAACAAGGATGTGGACGCCAGCACCCTAAAAGATTGCTGACTCACAAAGATAAAAAACCCCACACAAAACACTGAATATCTCCTACTGCTTTTACCAGTAATTACAATGAGATCTGACTCTTGTGGCCTTTTCCTCCTGCCAGTTTTTTAGGCTGGGTCATTTTCCTGACTGCTCCCCCTTACTCCACCCACCCTCTCCCCATCTCCAGGCTTTTCTTTGATAAAACCTTTCTGCCACTGACAGGAGCAGCTGCACTAATTTTGCTTTGTGCACAGCTTTTGAGGTGCTGATGGAGATGATGCCAGCACGAACTTTGGCTTTTCTCACCCCTGCCAGCAGGACACTGATCAGATCTCAGGTGCTGACCTGGCTCTGTCCTCCTGGTGAAACAGGTCAGTGGGCACCTCTTTCACTCAGTCTGCACAAGAGCAGCAACACAATCACCCTGCACATCAGACACTGGCTATTTCTTTTTCTTTGAAAGCAGCCAGACCAGTCCAGAGCTGCTCTGCACAGCAAAAATTCTGCTGTCCCAGGATCTTTGTTATCCAGGTATTGTTATCATCCGCTTTGAATTGTGAGAAATGAAGCTCTGCACAGAGAAGACATTCACAGGAAACCTGCACAGATCCAGACTTTCAAATGAGACCTCCAAAGCCTCCCAAATATCCAATCTGTAAGGCTTTCTCCTCCCTCTCTTGGCAAAGGTCCTCAGTAAAAGGAACTTTGCTGGTTTTATTCAACTTAATGTATTAAAAAAGTCCTGTCTATTTGTCCTCAGCCTGGGACAGTGCCTGTCAACTTGGATCCTCTGCACATCAGCCTGGGCTCTACTTCAGTCTTTTCTTTTTCCAGCCAGCTTTTCTAACATTCTTCCAAATTAAACAATATTTTCCCCAATTCTTAAACCCTACAAACAACCATGACATTAGTGTCTTCACCCCTAATACATTTTTAACATTTTCTGTCTCCTACAGCATGCTCCGTGTATTCTCCCAGTTCTAAAACTGCCTTTGCACCTCTCTAACCCATCATAAAAGGAAGGAAACCCATTTTATTTGTATTTTTGTGCGACTTGGCTTTGAGTCTGGCTTCTGTGCTCCTCAGCTGAAAGGCAGAGCTGCTCAGAGCTGTGAGCAAAGTCAAGCTGAGCTGAGCCATGATTTATGCAGGTAGGGCCAGAGCTGTCAGCTCCCCTGGCCTGACAGTGGGGTAGAACTCACTGCTGAAAATCCAGATTCACCACATGACAAATCCAGCTCCGGTCCCAAAATGACAGAATGCAATATGCAATTCAAAAAACACATTTTCAGTAGCACAACAGCAGGATAAATAAATTGGGAGACAATCTATATTAATACTGGAAGCCTGAAAGCACACTGCTTATTTCTCCCATTTAGATTCATAACGGAGGCTAAAATATTTTGTTTAAACAGAGACACACTAAAGAAAAAAACTGCACTTTGATTTATGATTTAAAGAGAGACCACATGTATTCTAATGTGACTATTTATTAGAATTTCCCACAACTGTGACAGAATCTAATGCCTTCAAAACACCAGAATGCAGTTTGACAAAGCTCCCTCCATTCCATCCCAAGCAGGATTTATGTGGCTGAAGTTGTACTTGGGTTATGAAGTGATGGTTTTACCAGCAATTCCCCAGCAGTACCTCAGTCCTCTGATGAAAATCAGGATTTAAATGTTGTGGTGTTCCACACTCCAGCTCCTGTAATTGCTGATCAATCACCTCAATCAGGGAGGGAAACTGAGAGTCCTGCTCAGCTGCCAAGGTGAGAACTTTACACTAAAAGCAGAGTTTGAATCCTAATCTTGCTTGGGGACTCCAAATCTTGCTGCAGTAGCTTCTTGCTGACACCACCAGAACTATCTTAGGAGATACTTAACTTTTATATTAAGTGGGTATAATTCCTGCATGATGCAGGTTATAATGCTTAGAAATATTATTTTTGGCACTCTCTGAAGTTTACAAGCAAGATATCTACAGCAGCAGCTCGAAGAACTGCCCAAATCAGCTTAATACAAACTGACCTTAATACAAGGGGAAGGATGGGCATTAATCTCTGTGAAGAAATACAGGGAAGGCTCTTTAGCATAGTGAGTTCCCTTAACATGATCTGTCCTGCAGCCTCCTCTTCTCAGTTCACAGGGGAAATAAGTCATGCACACGAGAATCCCAGACAATTAAGAAGAAAACTTAAGGAAAACTTAAGAAGAAAACGGCTGGGTTCAAGTTTCCTGAACAAAGAAGAACAAGAATGTCCCCATCATCTCTGCTCCTCCCTGACAAGGGAGATCCCAGACAATTAAGAAGAAAACTTAAGAAGAAAACGGCTGGGTTCAAGTTTCCTGAACAAAGAAGAACAAGAATGTCCTCATCATCTCTGCTCCTCCCTATCAAGGGATCATGAACAAAACTTTCCCCATCATCTCTGCTCCTCCCTATCAAGGGATCATGAACAAAACTTTCCCCATCATCTCTGCTTTCCCTCTCAAGGGATCATGTCCATGGCAGCTCTGTGTGCCTTTTCCTCCCAGCCCCTGTTCCATCCCTGCCCCATGCTGGAGCACACACCCCCTGCCACCAGACTGACTCTAAAAGGAGAATGCACTGCACACAAAAAGAACATTTAATTGTTTCTTTTCTTGGAGGTGCCCCTGCTAGGATGGATACAACCTGACATGAGCACTGGGAGCCAGGACATCAGCTAGAAAATGTACAGAGGCAGCTTCTCTGCGAGGGCAACCACCTCTTCCTTCAGAGCTCGAGAAGGGAACCAGCAGTAAACCTAATGCATGTGTTATTTATTGCTCCTGTTCTGACAGAGATAAAGTGTACAGCAGGCAGCAGTACTGTGGGGATCATTACACAAACATTTGAACACCTCTGACTGTGGACAGTGGTCTGATATCCTGGCCAAGGAACAAACCTGCATCTTGCACACTATGGAGTGGACTTGCTTTCTGCTTTTTAAATCAGTGATGTGGATATTGTAAATAAAAAACAAGGAAGAAGTGGTTTTCTGCAAATAGTAAATATACATTTCTTATAATGTTTGCTGAAGATTCTGCTTCCATATGAGTAATTCACTTTTAATCCATTTACTCTTGTAAATGTTCTTGTTCTGAGTAACATCAGACCTAAAGGAAGGCTCTCCATCACTAACATACAGACAAAAGCATTACATTAGCTTGAGACATTCATGATTTTCTCTCATTTTATCCCTAGTCTCCCTTTGTCAGGGATTTCTGAACTATACTGGTGTCAGTGAAATACCAGTGGCATGCCATTCCAAAATGTTTTGCCAACCAAATTAAAAACAAAATTCCAAATAAGTAACTTTCTCTGAGACAGTGACAGGAATTGTTTTCTCCTCTGGTAGAAGATGAAGTGGGTAACAGTTGCTTGGAGTTTTTTTATGGACATGTTCAGTGACATGTTTATGAAAATTAGATATTAAAAGCTCAGCACCTAATTCCTCATCTTAAATAAATTCTCACCATTCTCAAGGAGAGTTATGGAATGTTCTGTTTCCTTGAAAAACAGCCCACTACTCAAGACAGCTTTGTTTTAGGAATATGTATGAATTACATTTGATCATTTTTCAGGATGCTCCCTCCTTTTCATAGCTCCAAAGAGCTGACAGCAGTCCTTCAGAGTTTCAGATGAAGCTGAAGGAGTTTTGTGCAAGCTGATGCTTCATTTTATGTGTACCTGAACTCTTGAAATAAAACCAACTCTCCTGTTTATTTACTTCTCTGAAATAAGCACCAGGCTATGAATCTGCAAGCAAATGGTCAATTATTATTCCTCAGCTAATGTACAAAGTCCTCAGCACTTCATTTTATTGCATATTACAATGATAGGGACAGGGCAAGTGCCTCCAGTCATTACTCAGCCTGATCAAAGAAATCCAACCTGGTAGAAATGAGTAACAACACTCTCCAGTCCATTTTTTTTCCTTGGAACCCATTAACCTCTTCCTTTTGAGAGCTCCAACAGGTTTGTTTTTTTATTTAGATCCAAGGTTCTTTTATGATCAGTTAGTTTATCACATGCTGCTCTAAAAATGTACTCTCCACACAGGCTGCAGTCAGAGAGCTCACAAATTAAACAGCAATCTTGTGCAGGGTGGGAAAACATCACTATGGAAAATCAAAAGGTCATCAGTGATGGAACATAATTCAGCAAGAGACCTGCCCACTGTGTAATTACAAATAAAGGCTTAAAACACATGACAGGAACAAAAAACCCCTGAGAAGCAAAAGCAGTATTTTCCTTTACTACCTTTGTAACACCTCAGGAACATCATCTTCCACAGGAAATCCACCTGACCTGGACCCAGGGGAGCAGCAGAGCACTCAGTGCTGGTAAGGGGCAGAGAAGAGCAGCTGGAAACAAATACTGAGCTGGGAGAAAAGTGCTGCCCACCCCTGCTGCCCGTGCTCTGTGTCTCTGCAGGAAGGCTGCTTACACAAGGATTTACAGGAACATGGAGGGACAGGACCCAGGGGATGGCTCCCACTGCCCTCTGGATGGGATATTGGGATTTGGGAACTCCTCCCTGGCAGGGTGGGCAAAGCCTGGCACAGGTGCCCAGAGCAGCTGTGGCTGTCCCTGCATCCCTGGCAGTGCCCAAGGCCAGGCTGGATGGAGCTTGGAGCACCTGGGACAGTGGAAGGGGTCCCTGCCATGGCAGAGGGTCTGGAACAAGATCTTTAAGGTCCTTTCCAACTCAAGATATAATTTCAGGCATTGAAATTAGTGATGACTCAAATTTACTCTCCTACATCATTGATTATGAATATTTAGCATCTCTGTGTTGCTCCCTTTTCTTCACCCTTCACACAACACAAACATTTTCACTTGCCCCTCCATCATTTCAAAACTAAAGGGAGAAGAGCCTAACTAGGAGTATGCAAATAACAGCACAGCTGTGCTTATTTATTAATAAAAATTAAGGAATGGCAATGTGATACAGTGAACAGGATGTTTTAATTGAGGAGCCCTAGGCAGCAGCAGTACATGAGCACAGTACCCTTCTCTTAGTCAAGCAATTTATAATAGATTGCACAGCCCCCGTGGGAGCCCAGAGCAGCTCTCCGCAGTCAGTTCAGGGCAAGGAAATACAAATGCTTTTTGCAGATGTCTGTAACACTCCTGCCAGTCCTAAAGTGGTGAACTCTCTGTTTAACCCTCCCAAACAAGATTTTAAAAAACTCCAAAACCAAATGAACAATAACAACAACCAAAAAAAAACCCAAAAAACAAACAAAAAAACCCCAAAAACCCCCAAACAAACAACAACCAAAAACCCCCAAAAACAACAGGAAAAAAAAAAAAACCACCCACAAAAAAACACCATAAAAAAGGAAAACTAACCAAAAAACCCCCGAACAATAACAACAACCAAAAAAAACCCCCAAAACCAAAAAAAAAAAAAAAAACAAACAAAAAAACCCCAAAAACCCCCAAACAAACAACAACCAAAAACCCCCAAAAACAACAGGAAAAAAAAAAAAACCACCCACAAAAAAACACCATAAAAAAGGAAAACTAACCAAAAAACCCCAGCTGGAAGTTGGTGATATTGCTCCCTGACTCTCCTCCCTGCCCAGCTGTTTTCCTGGCTGGCACTGAAGCCCCCAAGGGCTCAAGGCAGAGACTTTTGCTGTCCAACCCCTCCTGCTCCCTGGTGCCAGGAGCGCAGGGGAGCATCACTTGGGCTCATGGGTGAGCCCAGTTTGTTCTGTTTATATAACTGTTTTGTTCTGTTTGCTCTGAATTTTCCTCCTCTGCCCCTCTTCAGTGGGTTAGCTGGGCAAACAGCACACAGGGAATAACTGAAATGGGAGAGCTTGGAGATAAAATCAGGGCTGAGGGACTGAGCACAAAAAATGAGAGATCTGCCCCTGCCTCCAGCAGAGCCATTCTGTGAGAGCAGTCAGAGCTCACCCCAGAGCCACCCTGATTTTCTGTTTTCTGAGCACACAAACAGCACAGGAGCTGCTCTGGAGCACACAAACAGGACAGGAGGAGCACACAAATAACACAAAAGCTGTTCTGGAGCACACAAATAACACAGGAGGAGCACACAAATAACACAGGAGCTGCTCTGGAGCACAGACTTTCTGGCTGAGCTGTTCCCTGGCACTCCAGGCCTGCCCCTGGGCACTGCCCTGTTTTATTTCCACCCAGAGCTGCAGGCTCCTGGCCTCCGGGCACAGACTGGCTGCTGCAATAAGATTATTTGGAATTATCAGTGGCTACCTCCATTTATTTTAGAGGATTTAAGACTTGCCAGAGTCTCCTGATGCACAAAGCACTGGGAAGTTACAAGCTTGCATTTCAAAGGGATCCTTGCTTAAAATCCTCCCTGTACAGATTGACAACAGCTTAAATATTTGATTTTGCACTACTTAAAAAAACTCTGTTGCTAATAGCAATATAATCACTAAAGCAGCTACCAACCACTGAATGGATGAAAAAACCCCATATATGATAGCACATAAGCAAAAGTTACAGAAATGAAATTCCTTAGAAATTATACAGTCCCAAATGAAAAAAAAAAATAGTATTTCATAAATTTTATTTTCAGGTTAACTGATTTCATAACCTAAATTATTTTTAAACAAAGCTGGAAAAAATAATAAAATAAAAAAAAAATCAAGGCTTAATTTGATCATGTCTCCAAATTCCATTCGACTTTGAGCATGCAAAAAGGGAAAGAACAAAGATGCAAATCCTGATACTATTTCTTTGTAAAACACAAACAAAAATATTTTGTATTAATAATTTAAAATATTCTTCATCTACTCTAAAGCAAGAAACACTATGATGCCTTTTTTTAATGGTATTTTTGGCAATTAAAATTACTCTTCTCCAAAGCCTTAACAATTTCTTTGTTTCTCTTGTGCAGGTGAAATTCCCATAAAGAAAAGAGGTACCACCAAAATTCAACATGATCTGTCTCATATTCCAGAGACACTGATAAATTTTTTTCATTAAAAAGAATTCAACACTTCCAGTACAAACAGAAGCTGTATTTCACATATCAGTTTTTGATCGTAATTTATGCACAGACTTTGCCTATTGCAACAAATCCAGGCTGGAAAGAAAAAGCCTTGCAATGTGGAAATGTTGATTTAAATCTTAAATACTGCTCAGACCTTCAGCAACCCTACCATGACTTGGTCCTTTGGTCTGTTTGGGAATACAAAAGTTATTTGTGTATCTTTGCTTTTATAAAGTTCTTCTTTGTTAATACAAGGTGAAATAAGAGTAGAGAGCTCCAAATTCAAATAAAAATCACGGAAACAGCAATATTGTACCAGGATACCTCAGGATGGCAAGAGGAAGAAAACTCCATCTCTTTGTGACTGAACTCTGACAAACACAATTCCAGTCTTCTTAAGGAAAAAAGAAAATTACTACAGAGATAATAAAGATAATTGAGCTTTAAGATATCTCAGTGTGTAATTTACTGCCAATCCCACTCCAGTGTGATGGCAGCACCTCCTTGTCTCAGTAACAGCCCCAGGGTGGCCATCCCTGTCCCTCCTGGTGCCACCAGCCCATTCCTGCTGTCCCTGTCCCTCCTGGTGTCACCAAGCCAGCCCTGCTGTCCCCTGCTGTCCAGGTCCCTCCTGGTGTCACAGCCCAGCCCTGCTGTCCCTGTCCCTCCTGGTGTCAGCCCATTCCTGCTGTCCCCTGTCCCTCCCGGTGTCACAGCTCAGCCCTGCTGTCCCCTGCTGTCCAGGTCCCTCCTGGTGTCACAGCCCAGCCCTGCTGTCCCCTGTCCCTCCTGGTGTCACCAACCCAGCCCTGCTGTCCCTGTCCCTCCCGGTGCCACAGACAGGGAGGGCAGTGCCAGGGACAGGCACAGGGACGCCTCCCTGACCAACAGCCACTGGGGGTGCACAAGGAACACTCCTGACCCATCCCCAGAGCCCAGCTGGACCCTGCTCCCTTCAGTCCCACCCCAAAGCCACACCTGCTGTCACCTGTGAGTCAGTCCCCATAAATAAACCAGTATTCCTGCTCAAACTTCTCCAAAAACTTCTCTAAAACTTCTCTAAAGAATCTCCATCAGCTGAGGACTCAAGATCCTGGCAATGTCTGTGGCCAGGAAGCCAACTGGAGTATCAAGAAACTGCACAGATTTACCTCCGCCCTACAGCTCCTAATTGTTGTATAAAAAGAAATTTGTGTGCAGCGTTTCTTTTTGAAGGTCCTGGAGGTGTTTAGCACCTTAAAATTCCCTGCCAGATTGTTCTAATGACAGCAGGTCTCTCTTTTCATTAAAGCACACTGGGATTGCAGCAGGGCAAAGAAAAGTAAGGAGTTAACACATTAAAAAGAAAGCAACATTCAGAAAGTCTGAAAAAATTCTGAAATGCTGTAATAATTTAATGAGCTCACCAAAGCATATATAGCACGTACAGATTTAAGTTTGTCCTCTTGGATATTCTCTTCTCCCACTACCTGATGTTACACTGGTATGCCCCCCACCAAATTGACTGTTTCTAATGGAAACAGATTTCACTTTATGAACGTATTTCTGGAATCAGAAAAATGGAAAACATCAAAGAGCTATCATGTCAGGAACCTGTCTGTCAGGAGAGGATGCAGCAATTCTTATTAGAGTGCATTGGCCTGTTTAGCTCAGCTGTAATGAGCTGAGGCTTTCATCATTTCCCTTTTGGAATCAGTTTCATTATTTGCTGAAATTCACTCTTAAGATATTTTTGATCCTAAAATACAACATTAAGTCATTTTTTTTTTCTCCAATTTTTTCCTCCTGCTGCTTTCAGGATTTACATTTCATGTTGCTGCAAACAATCCCTGTCCTCTGCTGGTGTCTGCACCACTCAATCACTCGGGGCTGGTTTTCCACTGGACTCAGAGCAAATATCTCAACCACCATAAGTGCCTCTGGAAAAGTTCAGGCTCAAGTTGTTAAGCATCCATCTCACTTGGATATATCTCCCTTTTATAGCTTTCTATCACACCAGCAGTCAGGAAATCAGATTAATGCAGTCATTTGGTAAAGTATGGCAACATTAAGACTAATATTGCAGCATTTACCTTGAAGAGATTTTTGATAATGAAAACTTGTCTATTATGATCTGCCATTTCCTAGCACTGCCTACTGCAAATCTGCTCTTCTGAACAGCAGCAATTAAAGGCTGCAATCTTCAGCAGAAAAATTTGAGCTGAAGAGCAGCACATCCCCTGGTTCCTGGGCTCACACCAGCATTTCCAGGACTCACTTTCACGTGCATTATCCAGGAAAAGACTTTGCCAATCTTACGAGACTTTGCCTTAACCTGTCTGCCCCTTTTTGCAAGGCTGACTTCAAACCCTGACTAATAAAAATGTCCCTGATAAAATTAATGTTCTTTAAGAGTGCTTACATATGAACCTTGATTTTTTTTTTTAAGTCATCATCTGCATGTCATTTAAAAAAAAGGCATTCTTCATCAAAAGAAAAGTTTTTCTTAGGGAGAAATGGTTTTATTTCTGTATATAAGAAATGCAGCTGTGGGGAGACCTTGGTTCTCCCACATCCCAGAGAGCCTGGAACATTTCCAATTAAATATCTCTGCCTCTCACATGGATAACTTGTTGTACACTCCTTGGAGTATTGAGCTGCCCTTTCTTTGGAACTTTGAAAGCATCTCTCATGCTTTGGCAAGTATTACAATAAATTATAAGTGGCCTGAGAATTTTTAAATGTACATTTTTTGGCTGTCCCCATCCACATTAAGTAACTGCAGTCTATCATGTCCATTTCATAGCATCTGAGCACCGTGGACAAGTGAATAATTAGCTTTAGCAAGAATAGCCAGATTTATGTGAGGAAAAATTTAACTCCTAGAAAGCTCAGCAACTCGAGATGGATTTCTCTCTTCATGCAACACTAATCTCAGTTCATATTTCCCTTGTACTTAAGACAAATTGGTGAAAATGGACATGATTTAATTAAAATCTGAAGCCTTCACAGTGCTTGTCTCCTAAATGAAACTTGTAATGAAAATGAAAAAGAGTATTTCTAAAAATTGCAAGCACAAGATTTTCCCTTTTCTTTTTTTTTTTTTTACATTAATAAATAACTTATGAATAGAGTCTTCAAGGTAGCAATGGAGGTAGACAAGAATCAAAACTTTCAGGCTTCCACTCAGCAAGGCAGGAGAGATCTCAGCAGAGCATTGCTCCATTACACCCCAAACCCACCCCATGTAAAAGCACTTTCTGAAGGGTCACAGCCACTCCAGGATTCCTCAAATACCTGCCCAAAAAAAGGACAAAAAGGTAAAAAGGAACAGGCCTGCATGGGGTGTGCTGTTTCCAGCATTTTCATGGAACCAGTATCCCAACAAGGGATTTGTCCCTGTGAAATTCAGAAGGTTGGAATGTTTATTCTCCTGTCTCCTTTCCTGAGGGATGCTCAATAAAAATCACATGACTGAAAATATTTTTTTCTCCACCTTGACCATTGTCACATTTTAGATGGGAATTTAAATTCCCTTTAACCAACACAAGCAGGTGATTTCTGGCTTGCTGTTTTCCTTTAATGCTCATACAGACATAAAATCAGGTACCTCGGGGTATGGCTTTTGAGCAGCACATTTTTTAATTTGACTTTGTACAACATCAGTTAAAGGTGCACTCCCTGGACCTGTGCAGAATGCAGCACTGGGCAATTTACCCAGAGAGCAGATGAGAGGAAAACACCTCCCTCTGCCAGCCCCCCAGAGTTACAGCCAGGTTCAACCCTCTCCTACAGGGAAATGTGGTTAAAGCATCCAAGTTAAAGCATAAACTTGAAATAAAGAGCAAATGAACCCCCAGCATGGCAAGGTTTTTATCATTAAGTACCATCAACAATAAGAATGCTCCACAAAACCTCCTTTTATTAAAAGTCTCCCAGCATTTGCAACTTCCATCTAAAATCAGGTCCTTATGTGGAATTTCCTCCTCCCCTTACTTGTCAAAGCAGTAAGAGCCTCAAACAAAGTTCAAAACAGACAGGCAGTCTTGTTCAAAATAACTGAACTGCTTGATTCTTCACACACCTTTAAATACAGTATTTTATTAAATACTTCAACACACAATTGTGTCGCTGCTAAAAAGCTCATGTGGGCTCAAGTGCCTCTTTCTCTGTGTGTTCTCCATCGAGGGCTATCAAATACAAATGCAGAACCTCTAACTCAGTAAATCCTGAAGCCTAAAGTTCCTGGAATTAAGAAGTATGTTGGAGAAACACTGCTGCAGTCCATTTCCCCCTTCCATTCCTCTTTGCCATCCACAGCACGCTGCACCAGGCACAGGTTTGCTCTGATCCAATAAATACACACAGTCTTATGTTATTTTAAGGTTTGTTTCCAGAGGAAATGCCAATTAAGCAATGACATTCTCCATCTGCCTGCCTGCCAGTACTTCATGTCCCAGTACAATTTTGGAATCAGTAAATTAATTTTGACAAAGTTTTCAGAGATTATTTAATTCCAGCAGGCTCTGTGAGCTTTGGCTGCTGGGTAAAGCCAGTCCCAAGTCCACTGGAACAGTAAAAACACACACTAAGAGTTCTAAAAACACACACAGGCTACCCACCCTGCATGATTTCTTCTTTAAGATATCTATATCCACTGTTTCAGAGTTCCTAAGGCATTTGTTATTAAAAGCAAGAAAACAAAGTTATTTGCTTTTTTTTTTTTTTTTTTTTTACAGTTAGTGGGCTTACAAAACAGAAATGAAACAAAAATCATTACAATAGAAAGTGACACTTTCAACAGCATCTTGATTCAAAGTGTGTAAAAGATCCCATAGCTTAAATCTGAATCACCATTAATAATAAAGCAAAAGTATTTTATGTAAAAGAAAACAAAAATCCTCCCCCTGTTTTGGGTACTGATGTGTATTACAAAGGAGAAAGCCAAAGGAATAAACTGTTCTTTATTTAATGATGATGCTGTACTTTATATGCACAAGCAGACTTCTGGTTTTTTCAACCTTCCAATAACAAACAGAAAACATGTATTATTGATCAGTTGTCTTCTTTTGAATTAAAAATAAGTGTTGAGATTGTCCACACAGTTACTGTGAATTTGAAGCTTTTGCAGGCAATTGTAAATACAAATCTGCCTTCTAGAACAGAAGAGCAAGATCCTTATTAGAATTATCTTTTCATAGTTCAAAAAAAAAGCCAAAAAACAAAACTGAACAACAAACACAAAACTAACTGCCAGGAATGGGTGGGCAGCAAGTGCCTTGGCTCCTGGTGATAAACATGAGTGAGTTTATCATGAGTGAGTGAGTTCACATGTATGTGGCCAAGGAGAAGGAGTTACACACATGAAGAATTCAGAGAGCGCAGGCATTGCTTCCACAGCCTCCCAAAAGCCACAAAACACCAAGCTGTGCTTCTCAGGAGAGGATTTTCCAGATCTCCTTTATTGTCCAGCAGGAATTTCTCTTCTGCAGGAGTTCCCTGCTGCCCCTCGTGCCAGCCCCAGCACAGCCTGAGCTCTGCTCCCCGAGATGCTGACCAGGGACACCCAGCCCTGCCCAACTGCTCAATTTGGGCTTGAGTAGCACCAAATGTTCTTTCCAACAGAGTTACTCAATGCTCTGTGCTTCCTCTGCCCCTTTCTCCCTCCTCCACCTCACCTGCCCCACCATTGCTCTCTCTGCTTCCCTTTCCACCTCGGAAATTTCTCTTCCTTCAGAGCTCACTTCTGAGGAGCTCTCCCCTCTCCAGCCCCACAAAATCCACCCAGGCTTTCTCCCTCTCACCTGAACATTCCCCTGCAACTTCATTTATGCCTTTTAAGCCTTTCCTCACTCCTCTGCCCACAAATTAAGGCCTTTTTTAGCATCTTTCCCATTATTCTCTCTCCGCTGAGAAACGAACACATTTTAACAAATCAAGAATGCATGAAAAATTCATTCATGTATTTGTACAAGTCTTTTAAGACACAATTATGAATCCTTGATTCTCCATACTTTAGAAACTGTCCAATTAATAGCAGAAATCCTAATTTGTAAAAAGCAAATTGACCTACTGTACTGTTCAAGATGGTATCTTTATTTAGAATGAGTTTAGAGAGGAATCCAGAAGGATGTTTAAAAAATAGACAATATACCATTGGGAGATGTTTTATTCATAGAGACATTGTGAGAAAAGGATTGAAAACACTGAAGAAGACTTAATTATAATCTTGAAATTAATGAAACAATTATGTCTATTTCTCTAGGCAGTGTATGAACTTTTCACATGGGCTGGATCAGTACCAGGCTACAGATTTTGGGGAAAGAATTAGAAGTAACAAGATTTCAGATCGAGTTTGCTTTTCCTCCCCTGACCATATTTATGTGGTTTGTTTGTAGAAAACAGTAGAAAATAATTCACCCTTTTTTACTGAGAATTCCCAGCAATTCTGGAGCAGGCTGTGCTGCTCGACCTTTAGGCAGCACTGCAGAAATTCAGCAGAGCACCGACTGTGCAAATGCATTTTCCACATGAAAGGAAGGACTTGAAAATGAGGGGCAACCTTTTCCCTCCCCAGAGAGGGTGTGCAGGGAGGAAGAAAACCCCCCCCATCCACCCCTGCCTTCCTGGGAGGGTACAGACACCAGCAGAGGATGGAGCAGCACTGACCTGCCATGGAGGAATAATTTCATATAAAGGAGTGGCCAGAGCTGAAGGAGTTCAGTGAAGGTGAGCAAAGGCTGAAGGGAATACACTCAAAAAAAAAAAAAAAGGCAATATGTACAACTAAAAAATAATATGTATGGTTAAATATGTATATATACATATTTATGTATGGTTTGTTTTTCCTTTTTTCATTTTCTTATTTACTGCTGAATGCTGCACTGATGAAAATGAACCGGTGACTTAAATGAAATCAAAGTTTTCCCAGTCAGAGCATGGCCAGAAGTATGGAGCCCAATGAACACACAATGGCTCCTGCAAGAGGGGTGCAGGTGAGGTTAACACAGATCTTGGGTTTTGTCTGAGCTGTGTTGGACTGTTAAAAAAAAAAAATCCCTATTTTTGAGTGCTAAGCAACAGCAGTTGTCTGAGCACCACTACCCAACTCATTTAAACATTTGTAACTGTGGTGTTAAATCTATTATTATAAATGTATTTCTGTGACTGCTTGATGGCAGCAATAAACAATGATTCTGTGCAGAATAAACCACAAAAATGCAATGCAGAGAACACGGGCCCTGGCCCTCAGAGGAAGCACAGGAGGATGGCAGCTGGCAGCACAAGGCAGCTCTGGTTAATTACTGCTCAAACGGCCTCTCTGGCCAAACCCCATCCTCACTCTGCTTCTGTTCTTGGTCAGGGAAAGAAACAGAAAGAAAAGGGAAAAAACAATAAAGCACCCGTTCAAAATTTCAGCATTTGAGTCTGCCACACATTATGGAAATGCAGAATTATTTTTTTCTTCCCCAAGATCTCAAAAAGTTTATAGATGGTTTCAAAGCAGAGAATGTGAGGAGCTGTTTGTTTACCGATTTCTGCTGTATATTGGACATTTGGGATCTTTCTGTTACAGTTCTGGCCTAAGCTAACTGACCTGGAACAACCAATTAATTATTCCATGCCTTGGTTTGCCCATCTGAAGGAAATATATTATCACCTGAAGAGCCTTGGGAGGTGACTTTGATATTTTTAATAGAAGTGCAAATTCACATCGCAGGTTTACAAATTGCAATGCATTTCAAACAACTGGAATTTAAATAAGTCTTTGATCGTCCAGAGAGAATTCTGGGGGTTCTCAATTCCTGCTCTTAAAACTAGATTGTCATATTTAAAGAATATCATTTTAGCAACCATTCCCATTATAATGTGAAGTGTCTTGTCTTCATTATTTGTAAACAAGCAATTGCTTTATTAAGGGGGAAAATCACTCTCCTGCTGCTTGAGGCATGTGATAACATTGTAGATGAGTTTTGTTTCTCTTTTATTCATGTGAGGATTTATAACCAAGCAAGACAGTTTCACTTTTTAAAAAAATCATGGCATCATATAGGAAACGGTTTCAGCAATTCTCAAGATGATTCCTCACTTATTACTTTGCAGAGGGAAAACAAACAAGAACCACAATACACCAGCTGGGCTAAAATCTCTTCAGCTTTTAGCCTGACCCAGATGCAATTTCTTTTTAAATGGGGTGGAAAAAGCCCACGCAATTCGTGGAGTTACCTAGGTATTAGAAACATAAGTAAATAAAATGTTTCTGTTATTAGATTTGTGCCTCAGATGTGTTTTCCAAATTAATATGCCTTAAAACGAAGTTTGAAATAGCAACATACTCCTGGCATAGTGAAAAAAAAATCTTTTAAAACAGAGATGTAATGAATTGGAAATAAAATGTAAGGCTAGTACAGTATTTTGTACTGAATCACTTGCATGGACGAGGATATTGAGATGGTTTGAGGTGCCCTGGTCTTCACAGCAACTCTGATCCTTTGTAATTAGGGCAGGAAGTCCATTTTCCCAAGAAAAGGTGCAAAATAAAGGGAAGTAGCAGTGATTGTCTCTTATTATAATCATTTAAAAATCTGCCTTAATTGCAATGAAATAATCTCAGGCGTCCTTGAGCATGAAGCCTAAGGGCACACTGCAGGTGTACACTGCCTTTCCCAGAGCCCAGAAAAATGCTGCTTTCACTGAAAACTGGCCCAGAAAGGTGCTGGGTGTGCCCAGAGGCTCCAGGTTCACACCAGAAGCCCAGGCAGGCAGACCTGGAGAGCAATGAACCACCCAGACCTGGAGAGCAATGAACCACCCATGAACCCTTCAGGACAGTGCTCATGCAGCCCTGGCATCGCTTCTGCACTCCTAACCCTGCTCCCACCTTCCTTTCACTCAGCCACCACACCAGTAAAAAACACCCAGGTGAGAGAAGCTGGAAATGGAATGGCCGCATCTCATTTTTTAAAATTCCTGCCTTTCTCAAAGGAACCACCATCCCATCAGGTCCATGCCAGGGCAGAGCCCGGTGCTGCAGGAGCAGCTCCAGTGAATCCCCAGCCCTGTGCCAGGGGCTGCAGCACTCCAGGGCTCTGCTGCAGGCACAGCTGTGCAGGGATGACTGGCAGGAAAATGAGGCCTCTCGAATTAGGGAGAAAAGCTTTGTCTGTTTTGGCATGTGGTCGTTTTCACTAAAAATATTTTTCAGAAGCAATGTCATGTTTCGTATTTAATGATGTTCCCCCAAACTCAGAGCAGTGGAGCATTGCAGGAGGGTTGGGTTTTGCACAAGAACCAGGCAAAGTTAATTCTGTTTTCAAGCAGTTTTGGAGCAAAGTTTCATTGGAGAGCTAATTACTGAGAGCTGAGAATGCCTCCAGTTTAAAAGTTCCTTAATCCCTCATGGAAGAGCTGTGGGTGCTGACTTTCTTACCTTCCTTCTAAAGTGCAAGCTGTTAAAAATGCTAATTGTCTGAATTCACAAAATTCTCTCTTCAAAGAGAAATAACACTGTTTTGAAAGGCAGCTTTTGAATACGATTTTGATTCTAAAGGAGCCTATTTAGAGAAAATGGGATCCATAAATGTCAACACCACCTGTAGTCTGCTTGATAATGTGCCTGCTTTCTGACAACAGCATTGATAAGCCACAGGCACACTAGAACAAACATCTCTTACTTTATCTGCTAGATAAAACTTGAAGGAGGTGGTGGTTACTAGGAAACTTTCTGTTCCTAATTTGTTTCAACAGAAATCTGCAAATACAAGTTTGAGCATCAAACAATGGCAAGGAAAATTCGGTGGATTGGCATTTTCCCTGAAGAAGGCAGGGAGGTTCTGAGCCTCCTTGGGTTTGGTGTACAGCACTGCAAAAACCACAGAATTTAGAGGCAAAGTGTCTTTGGAGCCTGTTGTGACCACGAGAAAAAGCTTTGTGACAAGTTAAATGAGAAATAAACATTCTGACAATGCAAAACCCAATCTTCTGCCTTCTGCTCGTAGAAAAGACATGACAGAAACAGCCTTGAGGCAGCAGAACACCTCAACAGGTTATGAAATAAATGCACTGAGATGGTATTTTACAGGAACTACTGGAGAGAAGTTCTGGTTATTCCAATTACGAGAATGAAATTTTGGTATTGTGATAAGCGCAGCTAAAAAGAACAAAGGAGGAACAGCTACAGCCAGCAAGTTTTTTGTCTGCTGGAAGTTTCCCAGGGAAATTTTTAATAATGGATGCTATTTTCCTGCAGGAGTTTTTGTCAATATGTTATGAGGGCACAAAATGGTAGCTTAAATTCAAGAAGTAACTAAATACTTTTAAAAAAGAACCCATAAAGTTGTAAAAACTTTTGCATTCACTTTTGAAATGAGTGGTGATCTCAATAGAAAGGTGATACTCTAATGAACCTTCTTTTTATATTATGTTTCTTATTTTGATTGCCAGGTTATTTTACACAGAGAAAAAGATGCAGGGGAATGAGAAAGGAAATCTGAAATCAAGCAGCATCACATTCCTCTATGAAATATTCATTGGTTTGAACAGGACAATTTCAATGTTGTTTTGCATAAAAATCTTTTAAAGGGAAGAAAAAGGGAAAAGAAAACACACAGATCACAGGAGATACCATGCAAAAGGTGAGGTGCTGACCCACTGAGCTCCAGAGCTCACCAACAGCAGCCAGGACACAGCTGGGCAGAGCAGAGCACACACAAAGGCTCTCCCCACCACCCAGAGGGGAAATCACCCAGAATTTCCCATCTCAAACTGGGAAATCTCCCAGGAGCTGTTTTGTTTCAGTTTTCCCTTCACAAAGTCAGTGTCTCTCAGCCAGGCAAAGCCTGCTCATTCAGGGAGATCTCTCCATCAATTCCTCTGTGGTTGCAGTTCAGTGAGAGAGCTCTAACATCCAATTTAAGAGTTCCCCACACCAGTTCAAGATCCCCTCTCTTTTCCTTTCAGTATGTTAAATGCACTGTCCAATTCAACTTCAAATAAAATCAAGGCAAAGGGCTTCAAAACCACTTCAGACAGATTATTGCAAAGTCTAATACGTTTTATTGGTTCTAAGTAAAAGGCTTTCTTTCATTAGCTTAATTTAATTCCCTCTGTGAGTTGCTATTCTTTTGAAACTACCAAAATACTCACAATTACTCCATGGTGCTTATAAAACAGCCTTTGAATATGCACTGATATTTCCTTCCAGTTAGCCAGCCTCTTAAAAATCCAGGCCAAACTCTCTGGTACTGTAAATCAACACTGCCAAATTGAAATTAATGACAGCAAACACGGACCTGGCCCACTGCAAGAGCCCAGGAGGAGGTGGGATGGAAAACGTGGGATAAACCACAAGCACTGAGCCTGTCCTGTTCATTTTGTACCCAAGGATGACACGAGATGGAAATTCAGTTGCATGTGAAAAAATCACCTGGGGAATAGTTAGGACTTTCTTTGGGTCACTCACATTTGTAGATGGAATTTCTCCCCCCCTTTCTCCATTCAATTAAAGATGTGGCTGCCTGAGTTCCAGACAAGTGCTCAGAGGTGAGCTGCTGCTGCACTTCAGACAGGGCCTTTATAACCTGCTCTCACTAATCTCAGAGATTAAAACTGCTAGAAATAATTTCTTCACACGTTTATTTTATCTTCTCTTTCAATTAGCAGAGGTGCCAACACTCTGCATGCACCCACCGAGCTCCCTTTTACCGTTTTTCTTTTTACTTAATGAAAGAATTGTAAGATTCTCTGGAGCCTTGAAAGGTGCATGAAATGAGACACTACTTGGACATGAGTGAAATTGTCTTCATTTGGTTGTGGGGGTTTTTCCCCTAAATGATTCTTTGATAGGTTTTTTAATAATCATCACACATACTCGTTAACAGTATTGATTCAACCACAAATGAACCCAAACTCTTATTAAAGACCTGCTGAACAGGCAGAGTAGAGGTGATAGAAACAAAGTCTTCCCCTGGCCAAAACTGCCCTATTTATAGGACTTAACAGGTGCCCAAAACCCTCATCATTTGTAGACACAGTAGAAAAATTCAACCTGTATCATTTGCTTTGAGATTGCTACAATGGACATAAAACAGCAGCTGAAAACCTGGATAAAGGAAATGAAACCATTTGCCTGGAGTGTTATATGGTCTGACACCAGCTTCACAGAGACATTTCAGCTAATCTAGAATTGAAATTGTGTTAATGCAGTGCAGCTTGAATCCAGCTGAAATGATCACTCTGCTGAATTCTACAGAAATGTCAGAACCATGCTAAGATTGATACTTTTTTCCCTGAAGTTTCCCACATAATTCTCTTGTAGAATCCCTGAATAAAACTGGACAAGGTTGTTTATACTCCTTTTTCTTGGTAACCTAACTCTCCATGGAAATGGTTGCTTTGCCTTCTAACTTGGATCCTGCATAATATCAATCTCTTCCCTCCTTCTGACATTCCCTCTTGTAGCAAAGTGAAAGAGCAAAAAAGGGAAATAACTTCTCAATCCTGCTTAGCTGCAAGGTCCTGCCAGGACATGGATGAGCAAAGGTTGCCCTCCTCAGCATGAAGAGCAGAGATTTCAGGCTGGCTCAGCACTGAGGCTGTGGCTTCAGAGGCTCAGAGCAGGGGGGTCTCAGCCTCAGCTCAGTTTTTGTGTGAGGATACAATTTTCCATGGTTTTGACACCAAAATGTGTTCATGTTTGCAAAATCACATAATTGAGTTTATTGATTGCTCAAGCAAATCACTGACTGCCTTGCACGTGAGTCACCTAATAAAGACTGGAGCAAAAGCTTATTTTGGAGCTCATTTCTCCTGGTGTCACTGGCTGAAAGTTGATTTGTTCCTCATGCAGAAAGTTCATTCAAAAAACATGCTGCTGCCCAAGAGAATCTGTAACTAACAAAAAAATCCTTAAACACGCCTGGTCAAAACAAAAACTTCCTTTGGTGGTAAATTCACAAAGACAATGCAGAACAGATCTGGCTTCTCTCACTGAGGAACACCCAGAGCACCAGAGGGACCCCAGCACAGCCAGCTTCTCTTGAATTGTGACAGTCAAACAAGGAAGATCACATTCAGTAGTTAAAGCATTTTTCCACTTAGTCATATATTTATATGACACTTTGGGTAGAAAGCAGGCCTCTCAACGTTCTAGATAAGAACATCTCAGGAGAATGGATGTATTTTCAGCTTCCATCTGTGATGTCACTACAGCTCCAATCTGTTCCAAAGCACAAAGTCAGGCCCCAGTGGAAGTGTCTCAATCTGATTTTCACACACCTTGGCAAAATCACCCAGATTTCTCATTTACCAAGGCTCTGGGTCAGCTGGAAATGCTGCTTCCTGTCACTGCCAGGCTCCTTGCCTGCATCATCAACCACGAGCCAGCGTTCAAATGTTTGCTGCTCAAAAAGGAGCTGTTTGCCCAAGTCCACCCCTGCTTAGAAAAGAAATTAAATGGCACAAAGCCCCCAAAGGGCAGAGATGAAAGCCCAGCCCTGGTGCAGGAGGCTCTGGGTGTGGGAAGGAAAAAATTCCACCCACAGTGTCAGGCCTGGCCTGGCCAACTCTGCCCTGATTTCCTTTCCAGAGCTTTCAGGAACAGGGCTCTTGTCCCTATCTTTAACAATTAAAGACAGAGACTGCTCGTTTAAAAGACCATTTGGACAAGTTTTCCTTATTGAAAACTGTTCCCCTCCCTTCATTCTCTCCCAAAGCTTCAGTTCCTCCTCTGTAACTTTTTGGATAAAATAAACATTAGTGAATTTCTTATAGAAATGTCAAAGGAAAGGTTAAACCATTCCTGTCTCCATCAGAATTATTTTTTTCCTCCTTTCATACTTTTTTCTGTGGTATGAAATAAAGAAGCAGATAATTTGAAATAGTACTGGATGACAAATAAAGGAGTTTTATATTAACTCGGGGAAATCTGAAGTTAGATCATGTACAAAACCCCTAACAGTTGACACTAGAATTTTCTCCTTATCTATCTGATTTCTGACATTCAAGAATGTGGCCTTCAAAATTAATTTCCTTTTGAGCTCAATTTTTTTCTGTTCCTTCTTGTTTAACAGTTATTAACTATCTCATAAGCACACACTGCACATCAAAGTAGAGAGCTACCAGAACACAGACCTTTATTTTTCTCCATTTGTTCTACTCTGTATTTTCATCTCATCTGATGCATAGGCTGCCAGGTGATGTTTAAACAAAATTCTTTCAAGTTAATAAATTTTTCTGTATTTATTTTAAACCAGCACCTGTTATCTCTCTGCTGTGCTTTCTGTGATTTCACAGCAGCTGACTGGAGTGGGATTTGGCACTCCTGAGCTTCTGAAGCAATGCTCACCCTGCCTCCTTCCATTCAGCTGCACATGGCTCCATTTCATTGCACCTCGTGGGCAAGGGAAGGAGCTGCACAATTTGGGAAGGGGGGAGTGGAATCTTTTGTGATGTTGCTCATTTCAGGCAGCTTTCTGTTGTGGTTTGGGTTTTTGTGTTTGACCTGCTGAATCAAGACAACACAAAGCAGGTTGTGATGGATTACAGCAACTTCCTGTCATGAACCTGGACAAATAATCCCTGTGGGGGTGATGCTCTGCCTGCACAGGGGACACTCAGGTGTCACTAGGTGCCTGTAGCCACCCAGTTCCCATCATTTCTTGGGAGGATTTAACTACTTCCACTTCCCATCTGGAACACAATTCCAACAGCAAAACTGGAGCAAACAAGAGGGATGAAAATGTAACCAGCCCAAAGCACCTTTTGAGTTTCCTAAATTACTGAGAACTCAGATCCAAACTCATGATTTAGTGACACAGGCTATGACTAAAATACACATATTACAGTCCAGGGATTATGGAAATGAATCAGCCTAGCACCAAGTAGCTTTAAAAATTAGGATATCAAAGGGAGTTTAGCTCTAAGTGCCCATGGCAGCAAGGGGGGGGACAGTTTGCCTTTTAGACTTCAGATTTTCCTACCAAGGCAGTTATTTGCATCTAAGCTGGATGAAAGAAGCAGGTACATGACTTTAGAACAGGTGCCTGAACACGTACGTTGCCAGTGCTCAGCTCAGGAGCTGCTCACTTCCCCTAAATTCACCCAGCCAGGTATTCCAGTGTCATTTTGCCCAGGCTTTGTCCACAGGGCTCCAGGCAGTCACACCTACAGGAGCAGGAGCTTTTTATCTGTGCCCAAGAGGACTAATGACAACAACCCTCTTAATTTTTACACTTGAAACCCTGAGTGGTTTCCATTAGAAATTTACAACACACTCCATCCCCTTAGCCTCTTTCCAAGCACAGTAAATCCACCACAGAGCTGCTTTATTTTTATGAGCTGGATAAAAGTGAAGAACTGGGAAACACCAGAAAGAAAACAGGTGCCTTAAACCCCAAAGTCAGTGGCCATCCCAGTCCTAACCCACTTCTGTCTGTTTTTCCTCTCGTTCATGCTTCACCCTCTACCTTGAAGGCTTTCCAGCCCTCCTGCAAAGCTCAGAGGAAGCAGAGCTGAAGGACTCCCTGCTCTCCCCAAAGAGCAGAAAGCTGGAGCAGGGAAGTTGGTCCAGGTGACCTCGAGGGGCCCCTTCCAACCTGAACCCTTCTGGGATTTTGGGAGGGGAACTTTTCCTGAGGCTCCTTGTGTTTTGGAAAAGCTCAGACTTATCTAAGAAAAGACAAGTCTAAGATAAGATTTGTATGCAGCCTTCACGCAAGTCAAGTTCTAAGCTTAACATTCCACTCAAAAAGCTGGTGCAGCCACCAAACCACTGAATTGGCACAAAATGAGACTGGCCCTGAGGAGGGGGACAAAGCCCCCAGTGAATTTAATCCTCAGGAGTTGATCTGGTTTCCTCACCCATACATCAGCCTTGCCTACATCCAGTGCCACCAGGGCAGCAAAGCCAGCTCCTGGCAAAATTATATCCAAGGAATTACAAACAAAATGGAAGGAAGAGCCTTTCCATCTGCAAATATAAAAAACCCACAACTTTGTTTTAATTCTTGCAAGCTGCAGAGGCAAAGTGGCTCTTGATTAAACCAGCAGATTCCTGGCAAAATTATTTCCAAGGCATTGCAAACAAAATGGAAGGAAAAGCCTTTCCATCTGCAATTATTAAAAAAAACCCACAAATTTGTTTTAATTCTTGCAAGCTGCAGAGGCAAAGTGGCTCTTGATTAAACCAGCAGAAGAGCATCACACCCAGAAAACCCCAGGAGCATGTCAGTGACCCCTGACAGCACATCCTGCTGGGTAAGGCAGAGAAGCAGGACAGAAAGAAAACCACCCCAATAGTTTTGTTGTGATGGGGTTTAGTAGCACAAACCCACAAGTTCTGCAGGAGAAAAAATTAGGAAGAAAGTTAAGGTCCTTTTTCTCCCCAGTTTCAGGTTTATTACCTGCATCACAGTAAAGCCCATGTCAAGTTATTAAGGTCCTTTTTCTCCCCAGTTTCAGGTTTATTACCTGCATCACAGTAAAGCCCATGTCTGTCAGACTAAAAGTGTGCTGTAATAGCCACTGTTAAATATTTATGGGCACTACCCAAGGATTAAAACACTTGAAAAATTACAATAACTTACCCCCTTCTCAGGTACAAGCTTTGAAAGCTGAATTTTAAATATGAAATCACTTTCAGCTACTTGAATAACATACAGAGATGTGAAAAGCACCATAACCCAGAGGAAAGATGTGTTGCTTGTCAGTACCACTGGATTTTTTTTTTTAATCCCTACAACTTTTCTACCTCTCTCCAGGAAACAGAAGAGAAAGGTGCATGCTAAGGGGCTAAGAGACACTTCATCTTGCCTTCCCTCTCATAATCTGAAGATGACTGTCAAAGGATTTTTAATTTCCTGTGCTAGGGAGATCAGGTTAATCTCCAGTGAGAGGTGTTAACAAAATCCTATAAGCAGAGCTAAGTTCTATGCACTGAACCCTAAACCCATTGGCATCCATCATTAGTAATTACTCCTGTGCCCAAGGAAACCTTTTCAAATGACAATCACTGCACACTCTCAGTCTGCAGAGCACGTGTGGCTACTGAGTTAAGAGTGTTATGTATTTACAGTTTGTCCTGAACAGGCAGCAAGACCTTTGCATTAGAAACTGCTGGGTGGGTCCCATCTAAATCCATCTGTAATGTGCAACAATTCTTGAGATGAAAGCTACTTGTACCAGAACACTTAAAAATTATCAGCATGAAGATCCAATGAAGGCTTTGCACATCTCCCTACCCAGACAACAGTCACTGCTGAATTTATTTCCACTTGTACAGACTACAGCAGCACCTCAGGGTCTGCTGGGCCCTCCAAATGTGCTTTTGCAACCACCAAGAGATTTCAAAGAGAATTGCTTTCAGTGGCAGAGAGAGTGGGACTCACCCCACTAAGACAGGGAACACCCAGAGCAGGATTTTGTTTGCTGTGACAATTGTTTGGCTCCATTAGACAGATGCATCAAGGGCATTCCAGCCCACAGCATCTCCTGCTGCCTTGCCATGGTCCCCACACCCTTCTGCAGGCTGAATTCCCTCTGAACCACCAGCAGCAAGAGGGGCTGAAGCAGTGGGGAGCAGTGAGGGGCAATGGTAGAGAGGCTGAAACCAAACTCTTTTCTATTTCCAGCATCCCAGCAAAAAAGAAACCCCCACTGTGTGAGAACCCAGTGTTCTCTGATTTTATCCACACCTTCACCACTGTTTTACCATTCTGTATCACGTGCTGCACCATCCACATGGGAACCCCAGGAGCTGGTGCCTCCTGTGCAGCCACTCCTGGCCCTGAGGGCTCTCACTGCAGCCCTGCCATGGCAGCAGCAAGGAGACTGAGCATGTAGATTACCAAGGGATGGGATTATGTCTAGAATCTTCCATCTCTCTGTGGGAAGGTTCATGCTCCCATGGCTGGTTTTGGCTCAGTTTCTGGGATTTAATGTTTTTTAGCAGCCTTTCTATTCCACTCCTCTGCAAAACAAGTTACGAGAGAGTGGGGAAAATTATTTATTGGGCTGCTGGGAGGAAGTTGATTTTCTTTTAGAGTATTTATCAAGTTCTTTCAAGTCTCTGTGGTTCAACATATTTAGCTACATCAAAGCCAAAGCATACACTTTTGAGCTATTCATTTTCTGTTAAAATCCACATTCTTGGATGCTGAAATGTTTACTGCACTTTTTCCAAGCTTTGGAGTTAGTGGTCTGCTGGCTGTATCAGTACCAAAACTATTTTGGATGACTGCAGTCTGCAAGCATATTTACTGAAATGATGTACTAAGGGAACAGGTTCATTGTTTACACCAGGAAGATTAAATTAGGTCTAAACATTTACAGGAATGCTCTTTTTATTCCTTCTACCCCTGCAGCCATATTCTCAGTCACACATCAGCTCTCAAAACCTGGATTTACAACACGAAATACAGCTGGTGTCATCTGCCATCCCAGTAAAACCCCAGGGTTCACCCTGTACTTTTCAGACAATGGAAATGTTCCCTTCCAGGTGTCCAGGTTTCCTCACCCCAGGCTTCTGAAGCAGCAAACTGCACCCCAGGTGCCCATCCCTCTACTCCCAGCTTGTCTCAAACACCTGAGATACATCACCAGGGGCCAGGCTGGGACCCCACAGCAGCAAAACATCGCTCAGCACGCCGAGCATGAACACAGCCCTGCTGTAAATCTCCCTTCCGCCCCTGATTACTCATTAGTACTTCAGCTGATTGGAGAGAGCAGGAGCTGCTGCTGGAGCCCTTGTTCCTCAGGGCTGCTGTGCTCAGGTTTGACAGACACCTTTCCAAAGGGCAAAAACAAACAACAGGCTGAAGCAGGAGATGAGAATTGCCAAGGTTCACCTTGAAAACAGATCCTCACCATGATTCCTTCCACTCCTGTCTGGGACCAGCCTCTCACCACGGCTCTGACTCTCATGTAAGAGCACTTCACCTTCCACACGCTCGTGCTGACAGAAATGAGACACTAGAAGTCTATTGTCAGAGGCTACAGAGACAGAACAAACAAAGCAACTTCCCCACCTTCCTGCTCCCAGAGAGTGCCCAAGTCACAAATCACTGCTCTGGCTGCGACAGCACAGAAACGCTCAAGTGTGGAGCCTCTGGAATGTTGACACGTGTGTGCCCAAATCATCACTCAGCACCTTCGAGGGTGCTCAGGCTCCTGCTGCTGCTGCCCGGGGGTCCCTCTGTCCCCAGCTGTCTGTCCCCTGTCACACCCAGGTGAGATGAGCAGAGCCCAGCCAGCAGCCTGCTGTGCTGGTTCACATGCAGCCACCACGTTTACAGCTCCACCTCACAGCTTGGGAAGAGCCAGAATAGTTTCCACCTACTACACCACAGAAGTAATTCAATCGACTTCAATCCTTTTTACAAATTAGCCTTCAGCTGGCAATTTTCACTGCAAAACTATTATAACAATTTTCTAACTGATTCAGTTCAAGTAATAGCTATTCAATAACGTTTTCCAAGGAAGAAGCACACAGATTTGTCAGTTTGCATGTCTAGAAAGGTCTTTACAGGCTATTATTGTATTTCTTAAACTGTGTATGGATTGTGTGCCACCAAAAAAAAAAAAAAATCCACTTGCTTCATTTGTTTAATCACAAACCACCACACACATCCTTCCCACCACCACTGACAGCCAAAAACCTCCCCACAGCACCCAGAAGAGAGCAAATATTTAGTCCCTAAAGAAGCACTCATCTCTTGTTGTGAAAGGGGTAAACAGGATTTAAAACCAACTCTGGTTAAAGAAGGATTAATCCCCAGTTACCAAGTACAATAAAATCCTTGAATGTTCCTTCTTTGACCAAAAGGACAAATCAGTCTTCTCCCCCAAAAATATCTCAACAATTCAGCGTGATCTGGTCATAAAGACAAATTATTGCAAAGCAGATTATTGCTTTGATATTTAATATATGATAGAAAAATATACCTAAAGCAGCATGCTTCACACCATGAAATAATGAAATGACTCTTGCAGAGTCCTACAGAAAAGGCACAAATCTGCATGAAACCACAATTTACTGACATGCAAATTAAGAGTTAAACTGGAAAGCAAGAGTTCCAGTCTACTTAGAGAGCTGACGACACTCACTGACAGCCGACCTTCCTCACTGGCTGCTGTGTTTGCTCTGTCAAACAGAAAACAATCTGGGGAAAAAAATCAAGTGAGCGGTAATTTCCATTCAGAATACATTAATCAGATTTTTTTTCCTGCTATATAGGAGACCTAGATTCTTTTTTTCTGTATTTTTGTGGTTGCTGTACAGCTTTGGTCTACTTGTTAAAAGAAAATAGTTATAATAACTTAAGGGCATTAAACTTCTTGGTTCTCCTTTTATTAAAAACTTCTCCTCTATCATGAGAATTCTACTCACATTCTCCTAATGTGCCTGAAACATTTTGGTTTTTTCTTTTTTATTGGGCTCTTATTCCAGAGGTCTTGACTTGTTCTGGTAATTTGCAAATGCTGCCAATCCCTAGCAACGACTGTGGTGTAAAGTTGTGTGTTTCTTTTATCGTCGAGTTACATTACAGAAATTTAATACCACTCAGAACATGTGTTCAATACCTTTCAAAGGCACAATACTAACAACAATAGAGCCAGGATTTTTTAAAATTCTTTTTTAAAATTTTAGCTGGTTGGAAAAAGTACACAAAACATGATCTAATTTGACAATGCCCATTTATCAGTGACTTTATTCAAGAGTAGAAATAATGAATTTGTTAGGTATTATACTATTATTTTCTGTAAAAAAGGAAAAAGTAAAATATTTCTGTGAATTAAAGTACAGAACAGTAAAGCAATATGATCAACAGCTCTAACTCCAAGAAATATGAATTAACAATTATCTAAAATTTCTTAAGAAGCTGATGCAAAAAATCAGTTCCCAAGAGTTTCAGTTAAAAAATTCTACGATTTCCAAATTAGATGTATGTTCCATTAGGGGTTGCACTAAACTCCCACAGCTTTTGGCTCTGCAGATTTTACTGTAAAGTAGAATAAATTATGTAGCAACCTGTTAGGAGCCAATGGTGGTAGAACTGTATTAAAAAAATAGATTAAGAAAAAGATTACTGTGTAAGGTTTGGCATAAAAGGAAGGAAAAAGCCAATGGCAATTACACAAATTGCAATAGCTTCCAAGGGAATGGGATTTTGTAGCAAAAGCCTTCTCCTGTTCTGAGGGGCTGCCCTGGGGTGGAGAAGGGGAGGGTTTGCTTTGAGCTTTGGGGGTTTTTGTTCTCTCCAGCCACAGGGGCGACCACAAATCAATGCAAGGCAAACTACAAATCACCAGAAACAGCCAGAACAACTCCCTCAAGTTGCAAGGCACTTTTTTCATAAACATCTCCATTAATAACAGATATTGGGAGCTGAGCTCAGGGACCCCTGTCCTGCTCACACCTGAGCACAGCTGGGCAGGTGACACCAAGCAGGTGACAGGGAAGGCTCTGGCACCTTTTCTGCTGACCCTCCCCTGCCCTCAGCACGGGCAGAGCCAGTGCAGGAGCTGCTGCTGATCCCTGGGGTCCCAAAGCCTGAACTTCAAATGCTGTTTGGCAGGGGGACATCAACAAAATGCTCCATGAAGTTCATCCCCTTCCCCATCTCCTCAAAACTCTGCTTCACCAGCTCCCAGAGATTGTTTTGCTGTTCCTGCATAGCAAGGCAAATGTAGCAGTCTAAAGGTCTTTTGAAGAATGGGGAAAGAAAGCCTTTTGAATATCTCTGTAGATAGCAGATCTTTCTCTTCCCAAGAAAGTGCTGAATATACAATTAAATGCTAAACAGACATTGTTATATTCAGAACTGTTCCATGAAGAAAAATCATCTCTTTCACAGGTCTGACAACTGTAAACTCTACTTTTACACAAGAGCTCAACATCTTTGTTAATCAAAAGGACAGACTTGTAAGACACACATATTTTAAGTCTGAGTGAAATGGATCATGTTCCTATTCAGAGACCTTGGTACTACCTGCCCACGATACACCACAATTCCATATGTGCAAATAAAGCACATGTTAAATGTGTTACATTATCTGTTTTCCCTGATTTGTTGGTTTGTCTGGATTGGAGATGATCACAGAGTTCTCAGGTTCTGTCAGAAAAAGCAAAACAGTTTAAGTGAAGCCAGTGCTGCCAGTGAATCTGAGGTGCCAGCCCAGCTTTTGTTTTGTCCAAGAAGTCAGAGACAAGGAATCGTAAGATGTGTTGTGATTTTAGTTACTGATTTATATTCATAATTGGAATTGGATGCAAGCCCTTTTCCCTTTCACATTTTTAAAAGTTTATTATTTATTTTTTTATACCAGATACATAAAGTATTCTAACTTGTGAGAACAGGAAGCAAGGTCAAACCAAAGATCCCTCCAGTTCAATACTCCAGCCAAGAGCAGATGTCTGAGGAAGCTTTGAGAACATGACAAGTACCCAGGGACAGAGTGTACACAGCGTTCTGTGGGAATGTTCTACAATCCAAAGATTCAGAGGTCAAGAACCTCTTGAAGAAAAGTAATTTTTTTAATACAGAAAGCGTTAATAATTTGTATTTGTTGCGTACTTGTCCAACTGCTTTTGAACCCACACAGATTTTATTATCTACACACAATGCATTGGATCAACAACTTCCACAGCTTAACTTCATGCTGTGTGAGGAGCTGCTTGCTTTAATCATACTGAGCCAACCACTTGCTGAGCTTGATAGCTCTTAATTCTCATATGGAAGAGACAGCTCCCTCCTGGTCTCTTCCTCCAGCTAATTCATACTTCCTCTCTGTTTTCTTTGTTCACCCTCAAAGCTCCTAGCATGAGTTACTTAAAAACAACAGTTCCATTCTGCTGGTTGTCATGCAGCATTCTTTCCTAGACCTTCTGCAGTTCTGCTACATCCCAAGACAAAGGTCAAATCCACTGACAACATTATCGAGATAATCCTGTCCTTTATTTTCTACTCTCCATCAGTTCCCTAACATTCTGTCTTTCTGGACTTTAACCACTGTCACCTAATAGTTCCATAAAACATGAGAAATATCAAGACCTTGTTTCAGAAGCTGTAGTTTTGTTTATAAATCTAGGGCTGTCCAGGATACCTGGAATGAACATGGGGGAAACACTTTACTCAGCCACACACTTTTTACATCATTACCTATCAGACTTCAAATGTGCCTTGCCAGTGTTTGGCAGCATTTCACAGTAAATTCATTCACCATCCTTTGCCTTCCTGGAAGAGCAGTTCTGCTCTGAATGAAACACAGGGCTAACTAACAAAAGCAGCTTTTCTTTACTCCTGGTTTTACATTTGTGTGGAAATAGCTCCCCAGCCAGCACAGGCAATGCTGACCTGCCCAAGGTGTGAGAGCCAAGCTGGAATCAGAGTGTGCTGTCAGCAGGGGCTGCACTGCAGCATCTCCTCTGTGGGATCAAACTGTCCCTCTAATGGACAGCCCCATCCCATAAAAGACATGGGTGTTTTGAATGCATGGCAAGCCATCTAATCTTTAAAAAAAAAAAAAAAGTCCAAGTCATCTAAATTCAATAATTTGCAGATCTGGATAGACTTGAAGTCCTCCAAAACTTGCTTGAACCTTGGCAAGGTAGCTATGCAGGGTTAATGACAGGCAATAACATGAACTGTATTTCATATACTGGGTTATGTAAATGTACACTAATATTTAACATCTAAAATAGATGTTGAAACATATTCTGGCCAATAACTGTATCAAACTCAACAGAATCCAATGCCAAATTTGATTGGCATCAGTTAACAATTCCCTGCTTTTCAGACAGGGAAAATATCAACAATGCAAATGCTTTATTTTATTTTCACCCCATAAAAAGTCATTTTGTAGTGTCTATTAAGCATTAAAAGTAAACACAATCACAACTCTGGAATTTCCAGAAACATGCAGAAGTCATTTAGGCAGCTCCTGAGCAGAAAAATGCCATATTACTAAGCAGTTTACATTTTTATGTGTTCTTTTGGGAATTTTCTGTACAGGCTTCTGATATCAGAGTGGCAATTCCCATCTTTTGTTTTGTCTCTAACAACCTGCCAGGATAATTAAACTCACAACTCAGCACGTCTCAGTGCCTGCAGAATCTTCTGGACAGACATCAGAAGACTGGCATGGAAGCAACTCGTGTCTCTCTAACGAGGAGGAGAAAATCTCCAGCAGCAGATGTCCAGTTAATCCAGCCTCAAAGGCAGCAACAAACACACCAGCCACAAAAAAATGAACCAAAGCTGAAAAGAGCACATGTCCCCCTGCCCCAGAAAAGGAGAAGCTCTGCTGAGCAGATCCATCTATTCTATTTGACCTGACGGAGTGCCAATGCAAATCCTCAACAAAAATCACAAAACGTCTCTGCAGCCTCCACTCCAAGCCCCCTGGTCCCCCCAGAAGTGACCCCAGCCCATGACAGAGATGCCCAGGAAGCCACACAGCTCTTGCAGGTCTCCACTGCTATTTCACCACATTCCCAGGGTCCCTCCCATCACAGCCCCTGCACAAATTCCACAAGTTTAACCTCAGACTTTGGACACTGGATGCTCCCATCAGCAGGGTCAGGCAATCATGAACAGACAGAATTCTCTGTCCCATGAGAAGTCTCAATCTCAGACCTGGTCTAAGCTCTGGTTTACTCCTAGGTACAAGAAAACTCTTAAACCATGGGTTCCTCCCTTGCAAGGCCCATTTTGTCAAATATTCTCAGAAAATGAAAATTCGGCTGGAGAAATGGAGTTTTATATAGATAATCAGCACAAGAGGAAGGAAACATTTGGGAGCTGTTTGGCCAGCATGTGTCTGTCTGTTCAACAGCCCCTTGAAGACACTCAGCAAAGAGGGGATCTATTTTCACTTCTTCTATCAGACTCATTTAAGGACGTGTTTTGACTCAGTTCTTTCACACTTAGGTCATTCTCCAGGAATAAATTGACTGGATTTTCAAGTTTTTCTTGAGGAGACTTGTTCAAACTGTTTTGTTCTGCACAATTGCCCAGAGTCATCAGCTAAGAGCTGGCCCAGCTGACCCCCTGAGCTTCCCTTGGCACTTCAGAGTGTCTATTTCAGGTAACTCCCATTCAGATTATATTGGCTTTTACCAATTACACATGTGGAACTCAATATTTACTAGATATTTCATAGAAATACTGTTTCTTGATTCCAGACTAGGTATTCTGGCACTAACCAATGGCACTGCAACAATCAGGCAGATTTGTCATTCACTGCTAAAACCAAGGACAGTGCAAAAAGATGCTCAAGACATTTATGTTAAAAAGGTCCATTAGAAGAGGAACAAACTTTTAAACCAGAAAACTCAGCCTTGTTAAAGAACCAGAACTAGATATTATGGAATTAAGTAGAACACCGAGGAGACTTTTTTGAGCTTCTTTGTTTAAAGAGAAAAAGACTAAAGCCACTAAAGTTTCAGGAGCTAGATATTGATCAAAACTCTCATGCATGGTGGTGAGAGTCTGGAAGATTATAATTTCCCATATTACTGCTCAAAACTTAAAAATACCTTACACATATGCTCAGTTATGGAAGAAGGAGTGCTGGTGGAAATAGAAGGTCTGTTCAGGATAATCTCCTCCTGTTTGACATTGTCCAGGACCCACCATCAAAAAGCAGGCATAAATAAAGTAATTAAAAGCTCCATTTGCATCTGCTTCATTCTGGGATGCAAACATCCCACTAGAAACCACATGTAAGTGACTGCAAGATTCTCTCCCAAACCAGGCAGATCAGTGTGAAGGGAACAGTAAAAAGCAGCTCTGGGGCCCAGCCAGGGCATCCAGGCTGATCAGGAACTGGAGTGCCTAGGACCAAGGTGGGTACCAGGTAGCCTCAGTTAGTGCCTAATGACTTCTTCTGTAATGAACGTGAGGAAGTTCCAGTGTTCTGAACAATTTCATGAATGTTTTCCTCAAGAGGAAAAAAGGACTGCAGATTTTACACCCAGAAAATGGGATATAGCTCTTCTCTCTAAACTACTACCGTGTTCCAGGAGATTCTTACTAAAGTTTTAAAAGCCAACAGATTCCTTATTTCAGTATTTTTCTCTAAACTACCACCGTGTGCCAGGAGATTCTTACTAAAAAGTTTTAAAAGCCAACAGATTCCTTATTTCAGTATTTCCAGCAAGGCATCATTATTTCTACTGTTCTCCAGGGTAAACCTCACTTAAGCTTGGCCCATTTAATATAATAGAAGAATAACCAGAAATCAAATAGAATTTTGTCTGTGACTTGCTCAAGAGCGTTAAAGTAACTCAAAAAGTTTGAGTGCTTTGGTGGCAAATTGCCATCTGCCCTAAGCATGTCCCAAAGGCTCTGTGAAGTGACTTGAACACTGATTTTTCACTGTTCTGAGCTTCTTTTAAAAGTCTTTCATCCCTTATTTCACAAACAGCAGTAGGAGTCTGAAAACGTATCTTGTAAATAACTGTACAGTCAGATCACCTGCATGTGTCACACGTTCCCAGCTCCTCCTCAGAAAGAACAGGACAGAAAGGAAATAAAATAACGTGGAACAAACCTTCACTCCCAACAGGATGAAAGCTTAAGAACAGTAGAAGACCAATTCTGATTTCAAGGACAATGTACTAAATACACCTAAAATAAAAGATAAACTGAAGTTCTCTTACAGTGAGGCATGCCCATTAGAGATGAATGGGTCAGCATTTGTACAATTGCATTTTTAAAAATATTTCATGCTAAAGTAATAATATTTTCTTTCTCTCAGTCTTGAAGAGGTATTTTTGAAGATCAAAGGATATGAAGTTAATTCATTTTGATAATCAGCTATGTTTGATATTTTGCCAATTTAAACAGAATATTTTCCAAAAGAGAAAAAAAAAATCTCAGATTTTTATATAGGCAAGTATAAGAAAATCAACAACAAAAAAAAAGATGTTTTGGTTATGAAGAAGACAGAATATAGGATAAGTTTGGGGTTCTTTGAGGGGCATTTCATTTTAAATATGACCTTAACTTCAGGGAAAGAGTTGCTCTTGAACATAAACATTCCCCTCATCTCTTAAAGCAGCCATGGGACATTTTCTGAACCCTTGTCAGGAATTGCTGCCCATGTGAAATCCTGCAGGTTTCTGCTGCATCCTTACACAGGGACTACTCTGAAACTGTAATCAGAATAAAGAGGGCCTTGATTCAGTGGAGTGCTGAAGCCACCAAGTGATCATGTTGTTAGATTTAACCTTTCCCAGGAGATGCATCTTCTGGTGACAAAACACAAACGTAGCAACATTTATGATGTTACATTCATTACTCAAACACAGCACAAGAGTTTAGTTGATAAAACAGCAGTGGGGGTAAAAAAAAAAAATAAATCTTGAGTATCAGTCCCTTCATTAGTGCACAGCTCCATGCACTACCACACCAAGGCACTGGTGCCTTTCTTTCGGGTACCAAACCCAGCAAAGGAGCTTTTTTCACACCAAATATCACACCCTGAGCATGGGGGCAGTCCATGGTGTGGGACTGCTACACACCAGGGCCCAAACCAGCCCTTTAGGCAAAAAACCTGTAAATAAGGACTTGCTGAACTCAGCCTCAAGCATAGAACATCACTGCTTTACAAACATTTCTGCATTCCAGAATTACAGAAACCACGTGTATTTCCCAAACTCGTCCATGAGTGTGTTCTCTTACTGCCTCCTAACAGACTGAGCATTTTCACGTGCCAGGATTATTGACAGGAACCTTCACCTGCAGAACACCTTGTAACAAACTGCTGAGTCCACTGATGATAAAAATAAAGGAGATGTGCCAGGATTATCAACAACCTTCACCTGCAGAATACCTTGTAACAAACCCTGAGTCCACTGATGATAAAAATAAAGGAGAATCATGCCCTGTTTGGCATTTTAATCTTGATTGAGTCTGAAGAGTTGTGAAAACCCCACACATTGAAAAAAAAAATATATAAAATCACTATAAATGGCAGTGAAATATGAGTTCATCTTTCTGGTGCCAGAGCCCCTTGGCTTTCTCAGTATGAGCCACATTTGCTACATTTTCAGTCATTTTCTCCCATCAAACAGTGCAGTAACAGCACCCAAAGGGTTATTCTGTGATGGAATCCACAGGAAGTATCCCAACCCCACTTTTCTGATGAAGCAAAGCCCTTTAGGCAAAAAACCTGTAAATAAGGACTTGCTGAACCCAGCCTCAAGCACAGAGCATCACTGCTTTACAAACATTTCTGCATTCCAGAATTACAGAAACCACGTGTATTTCCCAAACTCGTCCATGAGTGTGTTCTCTTACTGCCTCCTAACAGACTGAGCATTTTCACGTGCCAGGATTATTGACAGGAACCTTCACCTGCAGAACACCTTGTAACAAACT
Source organism: Passer montanus (assembly GCF_014805655.1). Lineage (NCBI taxonomy): Eukaryota > Metazoa > Chordata > Aves > Passeriformes > Passeridae > Passer > Passer montanus. Next base: position 1,410,050 of record NW_024369818.1, read on the forward strand.
GCTGAGTCCACTGATGATAAAAATAAAGGAGAATCATGCCCTGTTTGGCATTTTAATCTTGATTGAGTCTGAAGAGTTGTGAAAACCCCACACATTGAAAAAAAAATACAAAATCACTATAAATGGCAGTGAAATATGAGTTCATCTTTCGGGTGCCAGAGCCCCTTGGCTTTCTCAGTATGAGCCACATTTGCTACATTTTCAGTCATTTTCTCCCATCAAACAGTGCAGTAACAGCACCCAAAGGGTTATTCTGTGATGGAATCCACAGGAAGTATCCCAACCCCACTTTTCTGATGAAGCAAATCTATTGCTGTTAAATGCTCAGTACCAGATTAAACCAAAAGCAGCAGCCACATTCCAGGCTGGTTCTTCATTTGCTCTCAGCTGGAGTCTTCATCCAGAGCTGTTTGATAGAACTGGGTGCCTTTCAAATGCATTCTTGCATCTTTGGAAATGTTTTGAAATGTTGAATTTTGTGATGTTTGCCTGCATGCTTGTTCAGTGAGTATAATGACCATGGAGCTGCCTCTTGTACACTTTAAAGTCTGACTTTGCTTTCCAAAACAATCTGTAACTGTTGTCTCCATTGAAAGTTTTTAGGAGAGGAACACTCCACTACATAAGATCAGCTATCATTAATTTTGTTCTTTTGCATTTAGTTATTTTCATTTTTATTATCTTCAAAAAGCCAGATGATACAGCTTCACACACATTCCCATCCCAAAATGTCCATTTTATTTTCTCCTGCAGTGCCTCTTTCAGTTAACAAGTAAAGTGTAAATGAGATGAGCTCACAAACAATTGAAAAAAGTTACTGCTGTGCTCAAAATATTAAAAACTTTGTAGAAGGCAATAAAGGTCCTGCCAAAGCAAAAATATGGGACTCTGATAAATTCCTTTGCAGAAAGTGAGAGAGTATTTCGTCTATATATATAAATATACATACACACACACACAAAGATCTTGCCTGAAGCCACTTATATCCATTGTTAATTACAAAACTTACTGTGGAAAGCAAGGAACGGTATCTGCCTCATAAAAATGCTTAGTAATTGTTAAGAATTAAGAAAAGAACTCATCTAATTTAAGATAGATCTCTCAATTAGTGCTGTGTTATTTCTGTGCGTTATGTTTACTGTGCAGAATTTCCCCACCAGGAATCAGATAATACACATCAGTTATCACTTTGCTACATGTATGTGACAGAGGTACATTATAAAGGAACAAATAGACCCTTGCAGCTCCAGGGGAAAACAAGAGCAATCAATTAAAAATAAAAATAAAGGAGGACAACATCTGTTCAAAGAAGTCAACCTTTCTACTCCATTTTGACCTTATTCACAGGGATTTTGGTTTTGCTTTCAAAAGTCCATAATTTCAACACACCTCAAAACAAAAATAAAGTCAGGTACTTGTCATAAGCTCATTTTTAATGTGGTCATTAATGGCTAGATGAAACCTCAGTGAAGCCTGAGGCTTCTGCAAGCAGATAAAATCTGGTGTAAGAACAGAATAATTATAAATTGCAGGATTTTAGCTACGTGCCCTTCAGTCACTTCTATGAACTTGCACAGAAGATTTTCAGCTTTTATCAACAAGTAAAATTCCACAGCCATCTCACCACTCTGCAGTGCAAGAGTAACATTTATATTCCCTTTCTGAAATCACAGCAGGTGAGCCACATAAAACAAAGTCAAAGTGAAGGCCGGTGAGAAATATTAACTGCCTATGATTCAGGAAGTTAACTCACTCTTGTAAGTGGATTAATGGAAAAGAGCTCAAACATTTTCATCCTCAGCTGCCCACGCTGCCCCTCTCCAGGATCATCCACCAGGAACAAACAATGCCAACTGGAGCAACTGAGCTCATCTAACTCATCAGCTGGCACAGGCTGGCATTAACAGCCATAAACTATGCCCAAAAACCATTTATGTTAAAACAGTTCCTCAAAGAAGTTTTCAGTAAGGAAACAAACATTGCAGCAACTCTCAAAAGCCAAAGGACCACCTGCACAACAGAACACCTGCAGAGCCACAAAAACCCATCCAGGAGGCCTCAGGAGGGGCAGAACTCCTGCAGAGCCACAAAAACCCATCCAGGAGGCCTCAGGAACCTCTGCCCCTCCGATCCCAGCTCCAAGGCAAAGCTGGCTCCCCAGTGAGCCCCAGCAGTTCCCTCATTCCTTACCTGCACTGCAGCCAGGCATGCAGCACCTCCAGCAGCAGCTCAGAGACTCTGGCAGACCCAGAAGAGCAGGGCAGGAACTGGAAATGGGTTTAAACCTGATCCCAGAGTGCCAGGGCTGGGCTGGGCTGGGCTGGGATAGGATTGGATTGGGCTGGGATAGGATTGGATTGGGCTGGGTGGGATTGGATCGGGCTGGGTTGAATTGGGTTGGGTTGGGCTGGATTGAATTGGATGGGTTGGATTGGATTGGATGGGTTGGATTGGATTGGATGGATTGGATTGGATTGGATTGGGCTGGGTTGCAGGGCTGGATTGGATTGGATTGGGCTGGGATAGGATAGGATAGGATAGGATAGGATAGGATGGGGCAGGATGGGGCAGGATGGGGCTGGGCTGGGCAGGGAGGCCAATGCCCCATCTGGGGCAGGTCAGGACTATCAACACCTGCCAGGCCTTTCACACCCTCAGAGGGATCCTTTGTTCCCCATCCCAGTCTCCATCTCACCTCAGAGTGGCTGGGCTGGGCTGGGTTGGGCAGGGAGGCCAATGCTCCATCTGGGGCAGGTCAGGACTACCAACACCTGCCAGGCCTTTCAAACCCTCAGAGGGATCCTTTGTTCCCCATCCCAGTCTCCATCTCACCTCAGAGTGCCCCACAGCTCACACGCAGCCCCTGTGCCACCCCACCACGTCACTGGCACATCCCTGCTGAAGGTTTGCTTTTGTGTCTGCAGCCCAGCAGGAAAGGGACTGCAGCAAAACCCACCCTGGGAGGACAGGATTAGAGACCAAAATACACAGTGCTTGCCAGAGCAGATAAAAGAAAAACAATGTTCTGTGGTCGTGTCACAGCGTTGAAGGCCAGGTGGACATAAACATTACTGAGAAATTCCAAAATTATTCAGAAGAAGCTGGCAAAGGGATTGATATTAGCCCTGACATTAATTAATTGTCTCTTCCTCCACCCACTAATAATAGCCAGGTTGTACAGAATCAATTTACTCTCCTCCAAAGACCAATTTCTTAATAATAAAAATAAGGGAAGGAGAAGAGGGAAGTAAAACCAAAATGATGCTACTTAAAAACAAGTGGTATGATTTTTTTTTAATAATTCAGAATTGGAATTCCCTGTCTTAAAACTTAAGTTAAACCAAGAAATAAGGACAGTTCAAAAAAATAATTAGATGTTTCAAAGAATGAGACTATCTCCATAATTACATAATTTTTTTCCTTTATCTTAAAAAGAAGTGAGGATTGTATTACAAGGTATAGGTCAACAACTAATGAACAAGATGAAGGATAAATGTTTTTAGAGAGACTCAGGCAGCCATCTGCAAGAGGAGAAGAAAGGAAATGGCAAGCCTCTTAACCTTTGCTGTTTCAGCTCACAATTAATCTGGTAGGAGATAAGAGGCCCATAATCCTTTTAGGAGTTTTATCAGAAATAATAAGCCAACAAATTTACAAAATGCATATGCAAACCAGTGTATCCTAAGCTTATTAGGGATGAAGCAATCCCACAAAAGAAGGTCATAACTGAAGCATCCTGTAACAGATGCTTAGAGAAAGGATATGAGAAACAGGGCAAGTAAAGAGCAACCCTCTCCTTGTTCATCCCTCCCAGGTACAATCCATAATTTCAGAACTCCTGTGCTAGAGGTTGCATTTAGAAAATTATTTTCAGCTGCTCCCTCTGGACCATTCTTCCATAAGTGCTGTGTAGAATCCTTTTTTGAACCCATTTAGAATTTGGCTTCTGCAGTGCCCAGTGTAAAGTCTTCCATCATTTATTTACACGTTGTATGAAAAAAAAACCAAAAACTTGTGTTTTCTTAAGCTTCCACATGACAGATTTATTGAGGTAGAGATTAGCTCTTAAAACAGAGGATAGCTTAAATGGCAAAAGTGCTAGGGACAAGAATACTTAGGAATAATCAATACCACCTGTGCCAAAAGAATAATTGAATTGCAGTAGTTTGCCTAAAGACAGAAAAATGAGACAACATTATAGCAGTCATCAGGAAAATAAAAGGCTGTTGCAAAGAGGAATGGAATTATCTGTTCCTCGTGGCCACAGTGAATAAGCAATAGGTTTAAATGGCATAAGGAAGCTCAAAGCTGGATATTAGAGGAAAAAACATCATCCTAATAATAGCAAGGCTAATCCAAAGGACTGCTCTGATAGTTTCTCTGGTAGCAAACTGGAAGAAAACCTTCCTGAGACAACACAGATCTGTCCAGCTGGTTTCACAGGGAGCTGCACTCGTGGCAGCCTGTGCCCCTTCCAGTGCAGCTCTGCACAGCCACAGAGGAGGGAATTCCACACACACCTGCTTCAGGTGCTCACTGCACTCCCCCTCAGAATCCTGTTTGTTGCTGACTTTATTTGTGTCACCAGTGAATCCTCGATTTTCAGAGCCACTCACACCCACCCACACTGGGAGTAGCTGAAACAGAGCAGAGCACAGCCAGGGGGGTGCCAGAATCCAGGCTGGGCTTTGCAGAGTTATATTATTTATTTCTCAACAGGTCTGGAGCTGTTGCCTCTGCTTTAACACGTAACTATTCTCTCTGTTCTCTCTAAATTCCAAATTTGAGAGCAGTAACCTGGCTTTCCACGGGTAGGATGCCTTTTCCTTCTGGACAGCATCACACTGGTCAGGATAAAAACTACAGTTCTCAGGGGGAAAAATAATCCAAAACTAAAGACCCAGTGGCCATCTAAATCACGGATTTGATTCTTGATTGATTGAAATCAATCAATTCCTGCAAGGAATGGGGATTGCTGAAACCATGTCTGTTTAACAGAACATGCAGTAAGAATGTGGCTTTGGAGTTTAGCTTTTCTAGCTACATATGGTGAGGAGAATCAGATAATTCTGTGTGAAACAGAATTCAGTTTGAATGGATAAATACAGGTAAAGTTGTTTGCTCATAATAAAAGAATATGTTTCATCCAAACCCTTTGTTTTGCTGTTCATTCCTGATCATATTTCACATCGAGGTATCTCGGAGGACAAAATTATTTACAGAGTTAGTTAACTGTAAATATCTTACCTTGTTGGTATAAATCAGGGATATAATGAAACATCAGCTGCTACTTAAAGTGCTTGGCAGGACAGTTCATCTCATATTTATGTGCAAGCATAAACTTCATGTGTCCTGATATATAATTGCAGTAACAATTCTATTGAATTTATCACTGCAAAGCTGCAGATAGAATTTGTGCAGCAAATCTCATCGTTTTCATCATAAATGTTTTATATGTTTTCGAAATTGTTAGTATTTTTTCCAAATCTTCCAAGCTTGGAAAATACATTTTAAAAAATTATTATAAGAATCTTGAAAGGATTGAAATACAAGTCAAAGAACGTAGAATAATCTGATTAATAAACCTTTAAATATAGAGAGAACAGCTTGAGAACAGTTTTTTTTTACCTTTTCCTACTTGAGAGAGAGAAAACAGATGCTCAGAGGGCTGGAGCACCTCTGCTGTGAAAACAGGCTGGGAGGGGAGGTTGTTCCTGCTGGGGAAGAGAAAACCCCAGGGAGAGCTCAGAGCCCCTTCCTGAGCCCAGAGGAGCTCCAGGAGAGCTGGGGAGGGACTGGGGACAGGGCAGGGGAGACAATTCACCTATAGAAACCATCCTTCTCCCTTAGAAATCATCCCTCACCCATAGAAATCATCCTTCCCCCACAGAAATCATCCTTCACCCACAGAAATATCCTCCTGCACCCCCAGAAACCCCAAACCCTGACCTGGGCACAGCTTTTGCACAAAGAGCAGCTCTGGGGCCATGATATCCATTCACTTCTGCAATGCCCTCAATATCTCCTTGTCTACCAGCTGGGTGTTTATTCATTCTACATTGCTCCATTTGTTATTTTCCTTTATTCCATTTCCTATTTCAGCCTCCTCATTTCACCCATAGAAATATCCTCCTGCATCCCCAGAAACCCCAAATCCTACACCAGGGAGATCTTGGTGGGCAGAAATCATCCTTCACCCACAGACATCATCCTTCACTGACAGAAATCATCCTTCACCTATAGAAATCTTCCTTCACCCACAGAAATCTTCCTTCACCCACAGAAATCATCCTCCTGCACCCCCAGAAACCCCAAACCCTGACCTGGGCACAGCTGCTGCACAAAGAGCAGCTCTGGGGCCATGATATCCATTCACTTCTGCAATGCCCTCAATATCTCCTTGTCTACCAGCTGGGTGTTTATTCATTCTACATTGCTCCATTTGTTATTTTCCTTTATTCCATTTCCTATTTCAGCCTCCTCATTAATTTTTATGCACTTTTATTTTCATTTGTATACTTTTCATCACTTCAATATCCTAATATTTCAGCAGTCCAATTAGCTACTTCCATATCTTAATCACACCGAGACTCCTTATTCAGCTATAAATATAATTTTATTACTGCTGTTTTAATGACTAAGTGTTATAATAACTATTCTATATAAAACAATTTCTCTTAAAACTTTCCCCATTTCCTTCGCTTGTCTATAATTCATTTCATCTCTCATCAAACTTTCCATTTTGTGCAGTAGATCCTACATCATCCCAAAATGTTTCCTGTATTGGAAGCTAATTACCTGGGGAGGTGGTGAACTTTCAGTGCTTCCCCATAAACACAAGAGCAAACACTGAGACATTTCCCCACACTTACCAGGCTGTCCTAAACCTGCTGAATGAACCCAAGCCTGAAGCAGAGAGCATCTCCACATTAATGGGAATTGTCTTTTAATTCACATACAGGCACAGCCCAGATGGGCATGATGAATATAATGCACAGCTCTGTTCTGAATATCAACATTATAAATAAAAAATGTCTTAGTGGTATATGGAACCATTACTTCTGAAGTGAAAATCCAGCATTATTCTCAGCTTTATTTTCAGATAGACCATACACTTGCAGTGAAATAGTTAATATTTATTATATTTATTAATTTAGTAACATTCCATCTTCTAAAATCCCCATTATTTCAGGCAGATCATTAACTTCTGAGATGCTGATGCTTCTAACCATCAAATAAACCACAATGGAAGTCTCCAAGTCAAACCATAAACATTTCTTCCATTCCAATTGTCCCTGTTCCGAGAGCTGGAGGATTTGTCTGTGGCATGAAGGTGCAGGTGAGAGCTGGTCTGCAGGAAACACGACCAGAAATGTTCATCCATGTCATCCTGGAGGTGGAAACAAAGAGGATTCAGGGCATTTCAGAATCAAAATCACCATTATTCAGTGCCAATTTCTCTTCAACAGCTACACTTTCTAACTTGAATTTGGTTTTATGAGGGAAGGATTAAAAGCATTGAAGGAAGTACAAAGTAATGCAGTTTTAACAGTCTGCATCCAAGTAGCCACTTTCATTTATAATATATTTATTTATAATATACTGAACTCCTCCACAGGGGACTGCAGGACCTTTTTTTTTAATTTATATTTAAATTTATATTTAAATTCACTCCCTTCCCAGTGCACTGGTCCTGTGTGCTGAGGTGGCTGTGCTTGGTCAGTGTCACACTTTTAGCAGTTTATTCCCTGCCAGAGGTGGAACCCAAGCCCTCGTGGCTTCTGTACTGGTGCAACCTCCTGTCTCTGCTTATAAAACAAATCTTCCTGTGCAGATTCTTTCAGTTCCTCCATATTTTGTCATCTCTCATCACTATTTCATCAATAGAGCCCTATTTTTGTAGGGGATGGTATCTTTACACATCTTATTACCCAAAATGTAGATTTAAATCTGTTATTGTATAATATTGTTATGCAATAATAGTATGAATAAATTAATAATTTATTTTATATAAATCTCTATAAATACATATTAATAATTTATAAATATATTTATAAATTATTTATATATTGGAGTGTTATTAATATAATATAAAGTTATATGGAGTATTATTACTAATATAATAATATTATTTTAAGACAAGCCAGGTGGACATTAGACTTACTGATGCATTTTAGACCTAAAGCATAACATCTTGATAAACCAGACAGAATTATATTAATATCAGTGGCAATTTCTATCAGCTGAACATGTGATTATGTTTTACAAACCCAAAATTCAGTTGCCACCCCCAAAGGACCCCAGAAAAATGGTCTTGTCAAGTCTATGTTTCCTCCAATCAAAGTCAGTAAATCCTATCAGAGATTTAAGATTGAATTTGATAATGTAATAATCTATATCTGGTGGCTTGTATAATAGATCACCTGCAGGTCTGGTAGCCATGGAGCAGTTCCCTTTCAGTGGTAAAGAAAGTAACTGCACCCACTGCTGAGACGGCTTGATTTAATTGCACAGAAATACACAAGCTCGTGCCTGTTTGCACTGTGTTAATTGACATTTCCAGTCACTACTGATGTCTGCTTTTAAAAATGCTCTTTACTTTCCACTGAAGTCTACCATTAAATATTCTAATGTAGAAATTCGTGGTACACAGGGTTTGCTGCCTATTGCAAAAAATTTAGCACTAATATCAAGATATGATACTTAAGAGTTGCTCAGATCTGTTTCAATAATAATTTTTAACAGCTGTTGTTAAAAAATGGAAGATGTATTATTTTACAGATTTTTTTCTTCACTTTGGTGGTCTTCTCATCCATCAGAAAGAAGCCTCCTCCTCCAGCCTTATTAGAAAACTTTACTGTCTTAACCTAACTTATTATCAGCACAATAACATTTGTCTTGATTTGATACTTTCCATTACTCTTGCATGTTTGGATAGGTCTTGGTTTTTAACAATACACAATCCATTTCCATCTGACTATCATCACTCTTCCTGTATGCTCCAGAGACTTTTCTCATGTTTCAAATTCAAGTAGCTGGCAAGATGCTGTCAAAAACTGGATGTTTCAGTATTTTCTCCAAACCTTTTGAGACATAAAGATATGATTTTTTCATGCTGTTTTGAGCTGTGAAGTATTACAAGTCAAAATTTAAAATTTCCTGAGTGAAATGTTTGTTCTGTTAATCAAAGTTTCTCTGTTTCAGTGTGATCTCTTCAATTTCAAAGGGCAAAAGGCAGGGCAGAGGTCAGCTGAGAAGAAGAGAAACCTCTACCAAAAGGTCATCAAATCCATTCAACAGGAGAATAAATTAACATTTTACAGTAGGTCACATCCACATTTGACATGCTAGGGTAGGAGACCACGTCCAGAAAAATCTGAATGGCTGAAAGGCCTAGGTGCACCTCTGAAAAACCCCCAAAAGAACAATTTCAGTGGAGCTAACTAATATTTTGGAATATTTTTCCTTCTTTTCCTGGAAAATCTGCAAGTATTTACCCTTCAGATACATCTCACAAGGAAATTTCAACAGACATTGTAACCACACTCATCAAACTTAGTGATCACTGTTCCCCCCACGAGGAATGAGCGTCTGTGCCTGCATTTTGTTTCTGTTTTGTGATTACAGCTGTGCAATAATTGGTTATACTTCCCTTCACACAGAGCTACACCAATTATAATTATTTTATAAATGGAGTTGGAAGAGATGCTGCTGCACTGCTTGCAGAGCACCTTTGTCTCTCTGCACACGTTCCTCAGAGGATAATAAGGTTGAGGAGCTGGAAGTGTGTTTGTGTTCCTGGCTCAACAGAAGTGCAATGGAAAACAGAAAGAATGGCAATGTATTAACAGTGACTGAGGGAGGGAACACTGGCAATGCTGAGATATTCACTGAGAAAGGCAACGAGATCTTGGCAGGAATGAAAATTGGTGCAAGTTTGCTTCTCAACTTTTGGCAATTCCAAAGGCAATGAACTTTACCTGCCCCCTAAATCTGCTCCTCTACCAAACCCAAACATCTCATGCACCTAGGACCCCAAAAGCAATGACAAAGACCATAATTCTCACGTTCTCTATTATTTTTTTGCCATGGACTCCCTAAACAACAGCCCTGACTGTGCTCTTGGAGCTCTGCAGGAGCTCTGGGGGTGGGTGCCAGCTCCAGACTGCAGGGCTGGTTCCTCTTTGCAGGAAACAGTTGTCACAAACAATGAGAACAGAAAATACTCACAGCGTTCTTGCTCCAGCAGTATCTTATTTCAGGCTGCACGGAGTCATTTTCTCCACGAGATTGTCTTGCAGTGTTTACAAGATAACAGCCAATAACTGTTCAGTGCTGCTTAGGTGGAAAGAAAAGGGTTATAGAAATTTCAAGGCCAAGTCTAGGTAAATATGATCCTTGTATTTCCACTACAGACATCTAGACACTTCCAGCTGTTGAAATTATTGCTAAATATATTTACAGTCTTTGTACAATAAAAAGCTTTATTACTTTTACTACAGGCAGAAGAAAAAAGCTTTAAATCTTTAGTTCTGAAGCAATATCTCCTGTCTTAAAGGCAATGAAGCCTTTCAAGGGGAAAAACCAGCACACTTTAAAAAAGGTGGTTTATGATGTTGTATCTTTGTTGCAATTTTGGTTCATATATTTTTATTAAGTGTAACCTTTATATGTAAATGAAATGATTATCCAACACAAAGTATGTTTTCATAAAGTAAGAATAGGTTTTATGTCCTCAAAGATAAAGCAGCATAAAGCAGTCAGGCAGCTCAGCATGCACTTGATGGCTGTGAAATGAACTATTTGATTTCCTATTACAGCCTTAACACTCTGCACTGTACCACAGCACCAAACCCACGCCATTAGACAGCCAACCTTTCATCAGGGAGCCCAGCAATATAAATCTGTATTTCTAATGGGCAGGAGTCCTCATTTAAAAAGGCTTGGCAATAAACCCTACATGGTGAAACGTAGGGAGAGGGAAATGAGAGCCATGTCCTAAAAACCCAGGGAGAGATGAATGTCCCCAGCACAAGGAGAAGGGCTCAGACCCACTGTGCTGTTGATGTGTTGGAGTTTTTGTTCTCTCCATTTTCAATTGCAGCAGGCCAACTCTAGGAGTGGGAAGACAGGGGGTCAAATTGCACATTTCAGTTTTGTGTATGTCTCATATGCTGTGAAGAAAAGAGCCAAAGCCATCAGCAGCTTTACATTGCTTTGGAGAATAAGGTGATTTTTAAGATTCATTTTTTCTAATACTCACCACAACAGAAAGCACAGCAAGCTTGGCATGAGCCTTCCCCACTTCAGTTTGAGCTCAGGATAAAGGATCAAGGCCACCAAGGAATGCTGGATGTCCAACCTCCTCTGGACAAAACCTCACCAATGCTGGATTTACTGAGAGATAGACACAAAGCTATAAAATCACAGCTCTAACAGCATGCATGTCTTTATTTTTCTCTAAACCTCCTTTTTGGTTCAGAGGATAAAGTCTAACTCACCATGGGATCACCTGGAAAGCCCAAGGATGTGTCTCCTTTTAACAGGAGTGAAAGTGGCTAAGAGCCAAAGAATTCAGGGCACTCCAATCCCAGATGGCAAATTAAACCCGTCACTGAACAGCTTTTTGGGTAAGCAGCTGTCATAAAAATCTTTATTAATAAATTGATGAATAAAATTGTTCTGCTCCTAAGCAAGGTTGTTTATTCCTGAACCAACAACTCCACAAAGAGTTGGTACAGAAAGCCTTGCTGCTTGTTATAGAAATCTGGATTTTCATAGTCCATCTATTTATTCCCTCTTTATTTTCTTGTTCAGCAGGTGCACAGTGCTGAGCACAATGACTCCTCATTAGATCCTGTAAATGCTACAAGAACAAAAAAATAAAACTGCCACACAGTTTAAAAACAACCTACTGGGTCAGTCCCTGTATTTTTTCTGGTTTTACATTTTTGTGGTCTTGGGCATTCCTTTAATCTATCATCACAAGAGAATCTGTCAATAGAGAGAGTTATGAAAATAAGATAGGATTGGAGAAAAAAAATATATAGATTTTTTACTTTGGGTGATTAAATTCTCACTGACATTAACATATGACAACCTGTTAGAATGATTTGTAAGTCTTTGCAGTTTTATAAATAGCTTTATCTCTCCATTCCACACAAGGAAAAAAGAGAAATATTATTTATTGTACCTTTCTACCTCCACAGCACGGAATATTTCAAAGACTCATTTTAAGTTTTGTGGAAGTCTCTTGATATTAAAGGGCTGCAGATAGAAGATGATGAAACCTCCTTTGTATCTGCTGGCCCCCTGCTGCACACGTTGTTCCTCAGTGTTCTGGGAGAGCTGCCTCTAATCCTCAAAAGGAACATTTCCCTTTCACTGGGGAGCAGTTGGAAAGCCAAAGCAAGGCATCACCTTTCCATGAAATCCTGCTGAATTCCTCGGAAATGCTGAGGATGCCTGGAAATATGCAATGTTTGCTTTACAGATGGACTGAATATTTATAATATTTCATTTACACGGTTGTTTTTTTTCCCCCCTCTTAGAAAATGAAATATTTGGTTTTGTTCTCTTAGTGGAGCACAAGGCAAATTATATTAATTAGTCTATTTACATGATTTCCTAACTTGGAGCAGTGAAAGTTGCCTTCAGCTAGCAAATAATTGAAATTACAATTGCTGGAGATATCACAAGTTGGTCTTTTTTAATTATATCAAGCCCTATCAAGCTCTGATAGGACATTAATAGCTACTTCCCTTCCCTGCTGTTCTTTCTCCCCACTAAGCCATTCCAGTGTACTCAACACCATAAAACAGAAATACATGACAAGAAATAGTTATCTTCCAATTTTATTCCCCAGGCTTCAGGTTTACTGGCACATCCCTTTGGGAACATAATGACAGAGCTTTGCTTTCATAAAGACACTGGAAATTGATTGCAGTCTAAAAGTTATCGTAAGATTTTGGGGAAGCAACCAGTTCTGTTAGAAACAAAAGAGAAGCACAAAAAATACAGAAAAGCCAACACAGCACAAATATATTTTAGTACTGTAGGAAATTCTTGCCAACAAAAATATTGTTCTTTTCTTTGCTTTTGGAAATCAGAGGGAAGGAAGAAGCTCATTAATTCAACATTTGATTTCTGAAATAGAGGGAAAACTCGTCAAACACAACAGTTTCCACGATAAGAGAACTGTGGACCATCTCCTGTCAGGCAGATGCAATCTAGGCTTCTATCAGGCTGGATTTTAATTAAGTAATAGGCATTACAGATGTTAACAAAGCTGTGAATAACATTTCTTCCTCCCAGTCTAACAGTGTTACTCCAAGAACCTCAGAAAAAGGACTCAGGAGCACCTTGCAGAGCTTTGGAGGGAGAGCATGAACCTGGAACAAATGGAACTTCATTTTCTCACTTCAGACTTATCACACAGGGCCCTACCTTGACCCTGTGGTTTGCACTGATCATAGGTGAGGAGAGAGCACAGAAAAAGAACTCAATGTCTTGATTTAAAAACAGAGGCAGAGTTGACTAATTTTTTTGTCAGGGTGGATTGGTTTTTTTCAACAAAATATTGTCTAGAAACTTCCAGAAACAACATTCAATGGGTGTCCATGAACAATCTTTGAAACTCACTACGTCCTGGTGAATGCAGAGCTCCTGCTGAATGTTCAGAAGTTTTCTACCTCTCAGATGCCTGGCAGCTGTTCAAAAATGGACATGGGGCTGAACTATTTCAGAAAACCCACGAAACACGAGAAAATCTGAGCAAAACTCCAGTAAACAGTTTAAGGACTTCTGTTTGGCGAACTGAAAATTCAGTTAACCTCTCAGGAGTGAGCGTGCCAAATTTGGAATTAAAGTCAGTTATAGAGTGAAATGGGCGTTTTTATTTCTGCTTCGAGTGCAAGCTGCAGCACATTGCTGAAAATGAAGCTGCTTCCAAAGGCTCCATCCCAGTTTTAAGGAGAGGAATTATGGCTGAACTTTGGTGTGCTTGGTGCCCATTAGTAACGTGAGTGGCTCAGAAGGAGGTGGCAGAACAGGGAGCTGGGCATGGGGCAGGTCCCCAAGGAAGAGGAGACACAGAGCCAGACATGGGATTGCACAGCAGCACGACTCATTTTAGCCTCTCAAGCCCACAGTAAATCCACACCTGTCCATCTAGAGACAATAAATCCCTTCTAAGGAGCAGAGCTTCATTTTCAGCAATAGACTATACAAATGGCAATGTTCTAAACAGACACTGGCAGTGACTTTTTTCTGCTGCAGTAACACCAATGTTCTTTTTTCTCTCTGTGCTTTGACTTGTCTGCTCCGTGTCCCTGTCACTAACGCCGTGCTCAGGAAAAGCTCTGCAACAGAGAGACTAAAAGGGAGTGTTGCAAGGCAGCTGACAACATAATCTGGAACTGGAGAAACTCTGCTGAGTCTGGGTGTAAAGGCACAATTCAGGCTCCAGAAGGTCATTTTGTGGAGAAAAGACTCTTAACTCCAGGCACTTTGCTGTAGACACCAGACATTTCTTATCATTTTGAGCTCATCAGCAATTTCTTTGTTTTTAAGGATTGCAGACACTGATTAACACAAACCTCTGGATTTTCTCCAGCAGTCTGCCTCCAGAGCCACGAAAGCATTAGCACAGAAATATTTCTGTGAGACAGCATCGTCCCACAAGAGCAGCCTCACCTGGGCAAGAGCCCAGAATGTGTGCCCAGTTTTCCACAAGTGTGGAAGCAGAAAATGCAGGATATTCCAAAGGCAGAGGAGAGGAAAATGAGGCCTGAGCTCCTTGTTTCCAGCTGAAAACAGGATTATACACTGCTGCTTACCTCTTAATCAGAAATTCTTTTAAAAGATATTTTACATTATTGTATTATTTTATATTCTTTCAACTGGGAAATCAAAACTGAAAATGATACTTCACTCATCTGCATGTTTCACCCTCATTAAGTGAACTCTGCTGTATTCTATGCATTAATCTTGCATAAATTAGAGTGTGAGGAGCTATGACCTTTGTTTCTCTTATCCTTGGGAAGAAAATCAATGTGCTTTCTGCCTTCATACACACATGCATACATGCAAATTATTCTGATGTAGTCATTCCACTAGGAGCTGAAACACTTGAATCACGAGACCATTAATTTTGATAAATAAAATTAAGCGAAGAAATAAAGAAAAACCACATTCAATAAACAATTCAACACTCATTGCAGGATCCCAGTGATCTAAACTCACAGAAGTCAGCAAAACACTCAGCATTTTTCTGAGGGTGACATTCCAGTTTGAAAATTTTACCCTGAACAAGCTGACTTAACAGCATGAAAAATTTAGAGAAATGTAGCAGTAAACTTTTTGGACTCATTTCAGTAAAAACACCATCAACAAAGAGTCAGAACTGAGCCCCAGGTAAGGGAATAACCAAGAACTGTATTTGAATGACACTGGCAAAAAAAATATAAAGTGTTTCAGTAGGGGCAGCTGTAAAAAAGCAAAGTTTGGTAACCAGGATATGAGGAGGGAAAAATACCTGAAACCTTCCCAGTTTTACTGAAGAGTCTGCAGAAACTTGCAGGCACCACGTTTCTCTGTGCCCCTGGAAACCACATCTGGAAAACAAACACAGCCCTTCACAACCACAAGAGGCTGTTAGCAAGGGAACAGGTGTTAAATAAATGGTTCCAGCTTTAGGGAGACAGAAGAATAAGGAATGAACAAGCCAAAAGAGGAAAAAAACCCAAATTCTGACTAGAATTCTTAAGTATAACAATTTATAGCATGAGTAGGCAATAAAACATAGAGGAAAGGGATATATTAAATAAGGAGAGAAAGTTTATTTTGACTGGCATGTTCCTCTGCTGTAAGAAATAAATCTGCTTTTGTGAGGACTAATCCTGCTATACTGTATTTTTTGCCTCTACTGCCAGTCTGATGTTCCTTCCCTGATATAATTAAAGAGGTGCCACAGGACCTCCTTGCTTTCATACTGGGAATAAGGAATAACTGCTGATACAAGCTAACAGCTGGAAGCATGTAAAATAAACATAAGCTAAGTTGCTGAAATCACAGATCCTTTTCAAGAAAAATATCTGTCTGCCAATCACAATTTAAACTCACATGCCACACAACCCTAAAATAGCACTTAGGAGGAATAATCAGGGCTCTGTGTTATTTTGGGAAGGTAATGGATTAGAAAGATGCATTGTTTTAAATCAGTCATCAGCTGAAGGAGTGGCAAATCTTTAATAATGCCAAGATTGGTTTTGTAAGTGAATAAACCAGCAAAAAGCTGGCTGGGTGCTAGTAATCTTCAAAGCTTGATTGCTTTTTCTGATAGCTTTAGAAAATTAGTGGATGAAAGCATGTGTAATATATCTGGTCTGAGTAAAACACTTGATGTAGTGTCTTACAAAATCTCTGCTCGCAAAATTAATTCAAATTGGCTTGGACATGGAGGACTGTCACTTGGATTTAAAAATGGCTGGCTGAGTGCAAATAAAGGGTAATGAAAAATGGCAATGCATCAAGTTGGTGGGAGGTGTCTGGTGGAGCTCTGCAGGGATCACTGTTTGGTCCTGTTTATTTAACATCTTCATTAACAGCCTGGAAGAGGGAGTGAAACAGCATGTTAATTAAACTGACACATAATAATAAATCAGGAATTGCTCCTAATGCCAGCACTAATACTTCACAAAAATGCAGAGCACTACCAGGCTTTGTGGAGAGGTGAAACGTGGCAATACAGGGACTCAGCTAAGATGCTCTAATTGCATTCTACCTTTTAAAGAGAGTAGTCCAAAACACACACTAAGTGGGAGTCAGAAGCCTGCTGGCGACCCAGTAATTGAGAGCACGATTGCCCAGTGTATACAAACTCAGGTAACTGGAGACTTCCACGGAGAGACACGATTTCCTTTCCCCCGACGCCTGCAGTGCATCCCGTTCAGAGTGAGATTAAACCAGCTCAGGTCACTCATCCGATGCAAAACCAGTGTTGGAGGGGAGTTTTAAAATCAGTTTCCAGGTGTTGCTACATTTCATATTTTGCATGACTGCTAAATATAATGTAATAGAGAAAAATATAAATATAATGTAAAAGAGGAAAGAGGGATAGGAGGAATGAGTGACAGGGCTGCATCCTTTTGTGTCTGTTAAATTGGACCAGCTATAACATAAACCACCCCTTTATGCACAGATTTATAGTTTCATAAGACAAAACTCAGCATTTTAAAGTAGTGTTTCCACAACCGCAGGACACTAGTCTGTTGCTACAACATACTAGATTTACTTTAATTATAAATACTTTTTAAAAACCTCAGATAAGTAAACATGAAGTTGTTCACTGAACACTGGTAAAAATTGATCAAAGACTACATAAGTCACAGAAAAGACTTCCCAAAATAGGCTGGGATGTTGGTACTCAGTGAGAGACACCTATTTCGGTTTTATAAACATACATAATATAAACCTGGATCTTAAATAGGAGTGTTATTATCTCCCTGCTTTGAATGATTTATTGCAGCTTATCTGGGCTGGCCCTTGGGCTGCTGCACAGCACTGAATCATAAATGCAGACTCATTTTGAAAGGACAGTTTGATGCTACTTCCTAAAAGCTAAGAAAAAGGAAGAGAACTTTTAAGGTCTGCTTTACCACACCGAGTTTAAATTGCTCTGGGAGCTTGTGAAGTCCCCAGCAAACACAGGAGCAGTTTAAAGCTGCGAGACTCTCACAGCCATAAAGAGACTTCCTGCATGAGCAGGAGGGGACTGTGCAGCAATAAAGGGCAGGGAGGGAAGCTCTGCAGTGCCCACACTGCCTGCTCTGCTCTGTCTGCTCGGCCTGGTGGGAGAGCTGGGATGGATGGAAACCAGGCAGGGATGCATGGAAACCAGGCAGGGATGGATGGAAACCAGGCAGGGATGGGGGGGTGGATGGATGGAGGGATGGATGGCTGGATGGATGGATGGATGGATGACGGATGGATGATGGATGATGGATGGATGGAAGGATGGATGGATGATGGATGGCTGGATGATGGATGGATGGATGATGGATGATGGATGGATGGAAGGATGGATGGATGATGGATGGCTGGATGATGGATGGATGGATGATGGATGATGGATGGATGGAAGGATGGATGGATGATGGATGGCTGGATGATGGATGGATGGATGATGGATGATGGATGGATGGAAGGATGGATGGATGATGGATGGCTGGATGATGGATGGATGGATGATGGATGATGGATGGATGGAAGGATGGATGGATGATGGATGGCTGGATGATGGATGGATGGATGATGGATGATGGATGGATGGAAGGATGGATGGATGATGGATGGCTGGATGATGGATGGATGGATGATGGATGATGGATGGATGGAAGGATGGATGGATGATGGATGGCTGGATGATGGATGGATGGATGATGGATGATGGATGGATGGAAGGATGGATGGATGATGGATGGCTGGATGATGGATGGATGGATGATGGATGATGGATGGATGGAAGGATGGATGGATGATGGATGGCTGGATGATGGATGGATGGATGATGGATGATGGATGGATGGAAGGATGGATGGATGATGGATGGCTGGATGATGGATGGATGGATGATGGATGATGGATGGATGGAAGGATGGATGGATGATGGATGGCTGGATGATGGATGGATGGATGATGGATGATGGATGGATGGAAGGATGGATGGATGATGGATGGCTGGATGATGGATGGATGGATGATGGATGATGGATGGATGGATGGATACCAACTCCACCTGTGCTGCAGAAGGGAGCTCTGGGAAACTCCTTGAATTCCCTGCCTGAGATCCATCAGGCCTCTCCTTTAGAATCAGCACAAAGCAAGCTTTGGAGGCAGCACTTCTGGTGCCATGTTCTTTGGGTAACTCCTGTTCATGAGCTGAGCTCTGCCCCTGGTCCATGCAGAGGGCAAATAAAGCCTGGACTGGCTGCAGCCCGTGGTGACAGGGCAGGGAGAGCAGAGAGCACCAATCCATGGGTCAGCATGGAATAAAACATAATGCACACACAAAGGCATTCGGGACATGGGAACTCTCCTGGTAGTGTTATATAATATCCCCAAACCCTCTTGTGAAAAACCACAGAAACACTCAGGGTTCTTTAGGTGTCAGCTGTTGTATTACACTGTTCTCCACTAATTTGACCTGATGGCACTAGGCTTGTTTAGTTTTATTTTTAATCCTCTCTTTTAAAAATTTCTTTTCTCTTGTTGTTTGGTTGGATGTTTTCTTTTCTTTTCTTTTTTTTTTAATTATTCCCTTATTTTTTAAACTCCAGTAATTTCTGAAGCAGCTGCATTGGTCATGAACTGCTTGCATTTTATTACACCTACAATGACTTTTAAACAGAAAGAATCTGCTCATGGGAACACTAATCCTTCCATGATGGAAATAATTAAGCTCTTTTATTTGCAAGATGAAAATCTTTAGGGAACATATGAAAGCTAGCAAAGAGCAATTTTTTTTTAAAGAGAAAAAAATGATGATCTAAACAGACCTGCTAGTGTCTGTTAAACTGTGGCATATGGAAAGGCACACAAACTCTTAGAGAAATCTTTCTCAGTGATTCTTCCACTTGGCTCAGGAATAAAGGATATTCTACAGAACTTTGTGTACAAAACCACTACAGCACATTTTCATGAGATGTTTTCCAAGGCTTTTCAATGGTAATCTGCTCCTGTTCTTTTATGGTAAGTGTTAACCTAAGTATTGTTATTCTTACTTTTCTGTAATTATCTTTGGGCTGCTCTTGTTTACAAAACATACTCTTCCTAATCAAACAAAGTTAGTTATTTTTGATTTTTACGTATTTTTTTAGGGTTTTTGCAGTGGTGCATTTGACATGGGGCAGTTCCTGTGTAACCCTCCTGTATTATTTGGTGCTGTATCCTGCACTGCATTTACACACACAGGATCCAGCACATTGCCACTCAAATATTTTTAGAAACTTACTGACATAGAACTGGTGTCCAATCAGCAGATTTTGGCTCAAAGGAGACAAAAAACAGGTAAGACGATCAGAGAAGAAGATTTTGTGATTAATAAAACCATACCACAGGGCTTTGAAAAGATCCCTTGCTGAAGGTTTCTAAATGAGGTTGTTTGGGGGTCCAGGTTGTGTTTTACTGTGGAGGAAGTTTGTACTGAGTCCTATTCAGAAAAAAATAGAAATAAAACTTGACTGAGTTAGAAACTTTTCTGTTTCTCGTCTAATGGTGTTAATAAAATGAGATTTTATTGCAAGTTTGAGAAAGTGGCAATAAAATGTCAGCTAAAATGTGCTGTTGATAGACATAAAAACAATGCACAATGAGAGGGAAAAAAAATCTTAATTTGCATCTCCAATGCTGGGCTCTGACCAAGCTGCATAGAAATATGTTGCTGGAATTATGATAGACAATTCTACAAAAACATCAGCTCAAAGGCAAACAGAAAGCAATTGAATTTTTAGAAAATGGAAAGATAACAAAATCGAAAACATCATTGTTTTAGAACAGAAATCCATTCTGTGCTCCTGAATCCTTTGTGCATTACAGGTTATTCATCTAGGAAAATAAAATAGTAAAACACAACAAGTAACAGTAGCACAGGAAAGTGAAAACATGTGGAATTATTTCCTTAGAGCTAAGCCTGAGAAGTTTTTATTTCTGGTGGGCACAAAATCCACCAGGTTTTTATCAAAGCCTGTGGGTCATGAGTGGCACGGACTCTGAACAGGGAGTCACAAAAAAAGCTAATTATAATTCTTCATTTGGCACCTAGGCCTCAATAAAACACAAACTGTAACACTGAAACTTGTTGCTTCCAGACCCAGGGAATGTTAATACAAGGGGTGCTCTAGCACAGATTAGAGGAACAAATAAAACCAAAAAATCCACCAGCACAGTGAAATAGAGCCCTTCCTTTGGTTAGAAGATGCTAGGGCATCACTGATTACCAATAAATATATTTCTCCTCAGACTTGCTGCCGGTCTCAAAGCTAAGCAGACCTTTGTTCTCAGGTGGGTTAGAGAGCCCTAATTCCTCTCGTTTCTATTTTTACAGGAGAAAATTGGCATCCTTTGTTTGGGGTTTTTTTTTTAAAGATAGAAAGTGATGTAATAAAGTTCTTGTAATGAAATATTAATCTGTGTATGCTTCACTGGGGAAGTATTTTAAGCTGTTAAACACCTAAAATGCAAAAAGGAAAAAAAATTCTTTGGTAAACAAGAGCAACAACACTGGAAATTCCATTGACAGTATTTCCTGATAGCATAGCTGATACATTTTCTTGTCATGGTTAAAAACTAGAGAAGAGCAAAGATTGATTAAAGGAATAAAGACTTTTTAAAAAGCTCTGCCTAATTTTGGCCTTACCTTTTTCTGGAGGAGATGAGTGGCAGAGCTGCAGATGGGAGGGTGCTGATGGTGGCAGCTAAAGCTCAGTTCTGCCATTGTTCTCTCAAGGGTTCGTTTGTGGTCTCCAACATCTCATTTCACACGTGCTTATTAAATGTAATTGTCTTCTGTCTGTTTAAGTCAGACTTGTGTTCAAAGGTTGATTTGGTCGCTAGAATCAGGTTAAACCTCAGCATCCAGCTGAGTTATCAACGGGGAAAGACTCCAGAGTGACCCAGCAGCTTTCAATGCCTACCCAGAAAGGATTCCCTGCTTCTGCTGGGCGTGAGCTGCTGCACCCTGCTCTTGCAATTCCATTTACAGTCCATCCACAGGCTGAAAAAGTTAAAGAAAGGAAAAAAAAATAAAAATAATGAGAAAAAACCCTTCTGCAATCCCACTTTGAGGGTATCATTTAGGCTGGCATTCAAACAGCTCATGGGTCAGGCGAGTCTTTGACAGCCCCTGCAGAGATTGCAGTCATCCTTAGGGGTGCAGGCGTGCCATCCCTCACTCTGGGGTGCCCAAGGAGGATAAATTGATTTCAGTGAAGACCCAGAGCTGGCACAGAGCTGAGGAGCACCAGGAGCAGAGCCCAGGGCCAGCAGGACCCAGGGCTGAGGTCTCAGGTGACTCCAGCACACCTGAGCTCCTGGGGCTCTGTAGGCTCTCCCTACACAGGTTTGGCATTTTTGGTTTTTTTTATGAGCACCATCACCATGACATGCTGATGAAAATGCTGATGAGCACAGGATGGGATCTACAGAAGTCCTGCAGCTTTATCTGGGATGGATCTGGGCTCACAGGGCACAAGGGTTTCTGGTTGCTCAGGCTGGGAGAGCAGTTCCCAGTGAGCAGTCAGGGATCAGAGCAGATCAGCGATTTTGCAGCAGGATTTTTGTGCCTTAACTGACTTCCAGGACACAAGGATGATTTTATCAGACTTGAAATGCAGATGAGACTTTCAAAGGGATCTCCAGAGAAGTGACAGCAGCTGCTGTATTTCCATCAAGAGCTAAACACGGCCCTGTTACAAAGAGCTCTTCCACAACCTGACACAACTCAAGAATCAGAAACAAAATCCTGGAATTCCTTCCTCTCCTTCAATATCCAGTGATCACCCTGCAGTTCTTGAGAAGAATAAATGGAGGAAATTAAAACTAATGACAATAATGGAACTATTTGGAAGGTCTGCACTGTTGTGACTTTCTATGTGAGGATCATTACATGAATGGACCCTGAAGTATTTCTCCTGGCTCTTAAACAAAACTTTGAATTCTAAAGATTTTGCAGGTATCTGTGTAGTTAATCACATGCTGATGGTTTCTTAATGAGCACCTATTGTCCAACAGCCTCTCTGCTACTCCAGGACGTTTTTATTCCATCCCTTGCTCAGAAATGTCAGATTAGCATGCATATCCTAACATTTGGAGGAGCAGCACAATTTATCTTTTAACTTTTGTGCCCTGAAAACTCCCAAGATAATATTTTTAAGTGATTGCAAGCCTGAGCAGCTATTTCAGGAAACAGAGGAGACAGTATTTCCACACCACTTTGTGAGAGAAAGGTATTAAAGGCCTTTTAATCTTGCCATAAA
This sequence comes from Passer montanus, assembly GCF_014805655.1. Lineage (NCBI taxonomy): Eukaryota > Metazoa > Chordata > Aves > Passeriformes > Passeridae > Passer > Passer montanus. Next base: position 1,433,083 of record NW_024369818.1, read on the forward strand.
AAGGTCTAAAGTAATATCAGTGTCACAATTTTAAGGATTATGCATTGCTATCATGGGCCTGTCTGAAAATTCTGGAATTGCTTCTTTTAGCTAAATAACTGTGATGGAATTACAACAGAAGTTCAGCTCAACTATTGAGTTTTTAAATGGCTGAGAGCTACTCTAAAAAAAAAAATTGCATCTGCAACTGCCTTGGCTGCTCAACAATCTGTGAATTTATTACTTTGGGCTCAGAAATATTACAGTCTACTTGGACAAATTAATCATTTGATAATTAAAGAAAAGACAAATATACTCCCTAATATTTATAAATATGATTTAAGGAGAAAAATAACAAATGAAAGCACAGAATTTATTTTTCCCTCTTTAAATAATAAATTGAAATATTTTTCGGAGAAAATTCTGCATTTGGGCTCATAATAATGCTTTCCCAACATAATTATGGCAAATGCTCTTAGACAGCAGTTAAAAAGTAAAAATCAGATTGCAGATGTGATTTCAGTTGTGTTTAAGGGGAATTGATAAACTATTCAGTTCCTGAGAGTGAAAAAATCATTGGTTTGCAATTCCAATCTCCTTTGCTTTTTGCTTATCTGAACGACAGACTGGAATACCTTTTAAAAGTATTGAGCTGCCTTTTTATCAAAGGCTCTGGAAAGTCACTATATTTATTCTCTGATTTAATTCAAAATAAGAAGCTAAATTTTCAAAACTGATGGGTTTGATTCTTATTTTCTTTTTTGCCTCAAGCTTGTTTTAATCAGTTTTAATATATTTGATTGATAGAATACCTTACGGTTTTAAGAAGGAATTCAGCCTTTTAGTCTTTTTTTAATAAGAAAATTTATCATCTGTAGAAACAGAAAGTATTTTAATTCTTATCAAGGAAATGAACTGGAGTGGAAAAAAAAAAATCCAGGTAACTAAAGGCCTGAGGTTCAATAAAATCAGTATTTTTGAAACACCCACAGAATCAGAAAAGGCAAATTCCGTGCTTGTGGATTGAATTAAAATGAGATATTTATACAAATAGCAAGATGGAATGGGGGAATAACAGCATTCCAGAGATCCAGAGGGATGCAAAGAGCAGGAATAACTCTCATTTATTCTGAAAATCTCTGGCAGGGAGGAAGGGCCACTTTTCTGCTTTAACCTGTGCACTCGGAGATTGCTTCATTTTGTGTGAAGGGATAAAGTTAAGGAGCTGAGGATGTGAAAATGTAACCTTCACAAAATTTTATTTTGATAAACACCTCAGTTTATCTTTCTATGGCAGACTGATAAGGAAAATTAACATAGTTCAGCAAAGTGCAGGCCAGTGAAAAATGAAACAGTTTCTTCTCAAAGTCTCTGCTTTCCCAAGGCAAGTGGCAAGAATAAAAATAACAACAATAAATTCTTCAGTCTGAGAATTCCATTAGGAAAAAAGGTTACATTTATCTGAAAAGCACCTAGGTAAAGAAAAGGCATTAAAACTTCTGTATTAACAGCAAATGAACGGGAGGGCATCGTGGCCAGCAGAATATGCAACAGTAACTTGGATTTAGGATGGAGAGTTTCCAGAAAGAAGTTAATAATTGTATTAATATTGGAACAGTAAATTCAATTTCAGGGATGCTGCAGCAGCAATGAATTTATGTTACATTTAATATTAATAAAAGCAATAGGCAAGAAAGAGGACAAATATAACTACAAAAGAAAATAATGAGACTGTTTTAGCTCCACAGCTGAAAGAGGCAGACATGAGGTCACAAAGGTAGAGTCTGTCCAGTGACATCGTATCTAGAGAAATATGGGAATTCAGGTGAATTTCCAGACAAAGAGCCCAGCAAAGAGATGATTTCATTTGTTTTGTTCCCAACATGCAGCAGGACAATGTGCAAAGCAATGGAAGTCTGTTTGTAAAAACCTGAATTCTGCCATGCAGCCAAACCCCACTGGGCTCCACATCCTCTGAGAAAATTCTGAGTTCCACAGCATAACTTCAGTTTCTTTCCTGATTTTTCTGTCCTCTCTCACACAAAGGAGGAAGATCAAATATTCCATTTCTTTCAATCAGGACTGGAGTGTCTTTTGAGATCCATTTACAGGAATTTCAATAGTTCTGAGGGAAGATATACTGCATTTCCTAATTAAAAATAGTGGCCAAATTCTGCTGGCTGGTGGAATTCCACTGGAATTCCTTTGTTCTTCAGGAATCTTACCTAGATTTTCCATCTGGAAAATGAGATTTTGACCAAACCTTGCACAGCAGTCATTAAAAAACCTTTGCATGTCTCTCTTCAACTTTTGTACCGCTGAGAAACCCAAACAAACAAAAATCCACAAACATTTCCCCTCCAAAAGAGCAAGAAAGCAACAAAACAAAAGCAGCTACAACCAAACCAAACCCTCTGAAGTGTTTCTACTTACAGCTGTGTTTGTGCTGGGGAATTTCTGTAGATGATACAGAGAGAAGATTAAAAACATGCAATTAATGACATGAAGGTGCACTAACATTTCAGCTGACATTTCATACATGATTTATGCTCTGCCTACGACTCAGATGATGGATCAGTCAAACTACCTTAGCCTGAAGCACAAAAAAGTGAAAATGCTGTATGTCCTCTGGCTTAGAGCTTTCCCTGGGGTGACTTTGAAAGTGTTTTCTGCACTTGGAAAAAAAAGTAAAAAGTGGGAAAAAGTAGCTTATATAAAGACAGATATAAAAAAACCCAAAAACCCAAAACAAGCAAACAAAAAACCCCAAAAACCAACAAAAAACTCCAAAAAACAAAACAAACCCCAAGCCCACAAAGCAGGAGCATTTTAAATTTTGTAAATATTGTGCACACTTATTGAAAGAATAATATTTGCAATAAAGGCCCCTGAACTCCAAGTTGAGGTAAGTGCAGTTTTATCTCTAAACGTGATCACAAGTCTGTTATGGTAGGATTGTTTAAATGCCATGGGTTTTGATCTTGCTGAACTATTTTTCAGACTTTAGGGTATTGATTGGAAAATAGAAGAAAAACCAGCTTATTTTTGGTAGGGAAATGTATTGATCAAAGTCTGAGACCAGCAAACCTCAGCTTGACCTGCTGAAATTACCAAAAAGAGAAAGGACTTGGGGGAAAAAAGAAAAAAAAGGATGCAGAGAGAAAGATGGGAAAAACCATATTAGCAAAAAACCTTTTTTGTGGTCCTTCTGGGAATAAAGTTTTCTAAACTTCCATAGTGCAAAGCAGCAGTGATGCCAGGTGAGGGATTTATTGGGGCTGGAGGAGACAAAGCTTTCATCCTCCCAAGGCACTGCCCCCAACAGAGCCTGCAGTGAAAATCCCAGCTGTTTTTTACTTTCAGGTAAAAAGAAAAACCCACTGGACTGAGGAGGCTTCTACCGACACTCATCCAAGCCAAAACTCTGACTTATTAAATCAAGGGAGTGGGAAATATCTGCATTTATTGCTGGAAGGAATGCTGGGAGAGCTCTTCTGCACGTCCAGTGGCTGTCAAAGTTCTATGGAGAAAATCTGGTTGAGCCAGAAACTTTTCCCAATTAGATCAAAGCTAAAAACAGCAGAAAAAAAGAGGAGAAGAAAGGAAAAAAAAAAAAGAAGAAGAAGAAAAACCAAACCCTGAAGCAATGGACAACACACCAACAGAACTGCTGAAAGCATCAAGTAAAAATAAGTCTTTTTTTACCACAAAATCTCCAAGAGTCCAAGGCTCTCCAAGAGTCTACACAGCAAAGCATTGAGATAATGCAATTTTTGGGTAAAGATATTTACATTCCTTTGGTATTAAAAGCTTCTGTGACAGTAAAAAAATGCAGAGGGAAGAATTCTGCAATTCTGTCCTAAAAATGCAGTGTCTTGTGTCTTGTGAGCAAACAGGGAAGAGATCTTTGTTACCAGATGAGAATAACAAAATGGCATTTTGGTTCATTTCCATGTGGTGTAACTTAAATTAGAACAAGGGGTTTCTTAATGAATTTAAAGATGGACTGTGCAGGAGCAGGATTGTTTTGGACTTTCATCAAATGCAGATGGTGGGCGGTTTTTGTTTGTTTGGTGGTTAGTTTGGTTTTCTTGTTTTGGTTTGGTTTTTTGTTGTTGTTTGGTTGGTTTGGTTTGGGTTTTGTTTTTTTGGGGTTTTTTTGTTGTTGGTTTGGTTTGCTGTTGTTGCTTTTTGTTAGAGGTTTTTTTCATTTCAGCTTAGAAAGAAAATAGAGGGGAGTCAGCACATTCCCATCAAAGGAAGCCATATATTAGACTCCATTACAACCATCACACATCACAAAGGGACTCTTGACCCAAATTTCTAGAGAAATTAGGAAAGAAAAAGGAAAAAAAATATATTTACTGTCTATTTCTCTGCATTTCTATAGATAGATATGTCACCAATGAAGACTTAAATTCACAGTAGGCAACTGGGTAGAAAATAATCACTGGAACATCAACTGCTCACTTGGCTCGTGCAGATCCTGTTATTTCAAATCAGTTGAGCAATTTTGCACACGCACTGATAATAATTTACATTTGTGCAAACAGGCAAGACATTTCCTCCCAAGCCATGTACTAAATGCAAGACAATGACAAAAGAAAGGATTTAATGGAGTGTTTTAAGGCAAACCTGACTTAGTTGTGTAAGTACAGTATTGCTCTCAGGATTATCGAAGATCTGAGCAAATATGACAAAAGAAGTTCTGCAATCATTTCTCTCCAGCACTATTTACCCAATTTTAAGGCTCAGTTTTGCTCGTTTGGCTGGGCAGCTTTCATGGAACAGTCACATCCTCGGAAATGGCTGCATTATCCTCTCTCCAGAAGTCCTCACCTATCAAACAAGCTGCATTAATAAATTGTATAAATCCCAATACATAACAATTCCAAATCCAAGCCCATTGGTTTGAGCCATCTCCATGGAGACTTCAACAAAGCATTTTCCTTGGCAGCCACGGGCAAGGTGTTCTGTGCCAGTGCTGTGGAAAATCATTCATGAAGGATGGCTTTCCTTTGCATCCTGCTGGAATGAAAGCAGGGAGGGACAGTAACACAGGGAGGGGTTTGCTTTGGTTGTTGTTGGTGGTTTTTTAAATATAAATGCTGGAATTATTCCAAAATACATAGCTGGAGAAATCCCACCAAAAGGAATGCCTGGGAGATGGGCTTGCTTGTCCCATTTCCCCCTGTATATTCATATAATGGTGAAATTTTCACCTCTGATTTGTAAATTTGGGGGTTTTTTATTCATATGTAAAGCAGAGCAGGCTCCCTTCTGGTCTGAAGACAATCTAATGTTTTACAAAACCACTTTTAGCCCAATCCCCATATCGGTTGTTGTGATCTCTAAAAACAAGAATACCTCCTTACCTTTGGGAGAGTTTAATTAGGAGGAAATGTTACACTTAAAAAAGATAATATATAATTAATAACTTCAGCAAAGGTGGACAAAGAAGAAAGAGATTGCAGGCTTTTTACATCCTTAAAAGCATTTAGTTCTCTATTCATCTAGAATTAACAATCAAACTGTGCAGTAGAAAAGAGTTAGAAAAGCTCAAATTATATCACTGACTGTATTTTTGTTCTCTCATTCTTCAATGAAAAATTGTTCCACTGGCTGTCTCGGGCTTCTTGCTGCCTGAATTATATTTTTAATTAAGAGCTGCACTGTCATGCCTAAGAAATTTGTTTGTCAAGGATTCTTTTCTAAGCATGTTGACAAAGAGCAAGTTATTAATACATACAAGATTTATAAATTTGAGATTTGGGCAAGTATTTAGAGGGGAAAAAACATGGACAAAGAATTGTTTTCCCTTTCACAAACATTCCAAAAGTTCTGATTGTAGACTTAGAAAGGATTCTGTAGAAACACAAGGTGTCTTTTGGGCTCCCAACAGGTGCCAGGGGAGGGTTCACAGAGAGGACAAAACCAGGAATTATAGCGATTTCTCAGCTTTCCTGTGTAGTAGGCCTTGCATATAATTGTGGCAGTGTCTCAGCAACAATTCTCTTGGTTTTTGAGCTAATTTGTTGGAGGAATAAATATGCAAGCAGAGTTTCTTCACACTGTTCTGAACAAAGACCCTGAAGGTGTTTGTTCTCGGTATGGATTGAGTGGATCTAACCAGGAAAAATAAATGAAACAGAGAAATTATGGTTGAGCCTGGTGTTTAAAGTGACATCCAGGTCACTGGATGGAAAAGAGCAAGTCTGCTTCTCTCACCTGTGATCCCAGGCTGGCAGGAGCTGTGCAGAGAACAGAGAACATCTGGAACAGAGCCTGTACCTGTGTCATTGCCACACAGCCACGCTGAAATCATGCACGTTCCTCCTGGCTCCTTGTGGAGGCAAAGCTGAAGGCAAACTTAGCAAAAAAATTATGATTTGATAATTTTTAAAAAAGATTGGATTTTTTGAGGCTTTTCAAAGCAAGCTTCTTCATAGGAAATCTGTAGCTCTGTGGGGATGGGTTTTCCCCCAGCACCTGGACTTTATTCTGTTCTGGAAATTCAGAGCATCGATTTGAGCACAAAAAATTCAAGTTTTCTGAAATCAGCGAAAGCTTTTGTCCTCAGCGTCTTTGGTTTTTACTTTCTTATCTGTGGAATGGAAAGAGTAGCCCTCCATCTCCAAGGAGCAGTGTGAGAGGGTATAAATCAAACGAATGTTGAGAGACACCCCTGCATTGTGGTGAGGAGAGGCACTCACAGACAATGCCGTGATGAACTGCTCCTTCCCCACACCAAAGCCCTGGGGGATCCAGTAAGCCAGGCAGACAAACAGCAATTAACAGTAAGAATTAAATGAAATATTGAACCTCTGCTCATTGGGTGAATTACATTATCTTGGTGTCCAAGACAAAGCCCAGGTTCTGAGTTAAAAATTGCAGGCGTGTGTGTAATGCATGGGGAAGAATCCATTCACACAAGGAAGCCCAAACAAGGCTGCACTGGAAACATTCATTTTGCTGGGTAATAACTTTTAAGTGTATGCTTTTGCCACCTTCAGTTATATATCGCCTTTTTTTTTTTTTTCCTGGGCATATTTAATCCAAAATTACAATTACCTTCAGTAATCACACATAATTTTTTGTCTGGAATTTAAGCAGTACCGGGTGCTGCTCAACAACTGAGATCATCTCGCATTTGTTTCATTCGTATTCTCCCTCAGAACAACATCAGCAGTAAACAATTCCAGCTTAATTACCCAAAATGTGTTTGCACTGCAAATAGTTTCCTCTGCACTCCCATTTTTCCTGTGCTGCCACCGGCCCTGAGCAGGGAGCAGCAGAAACAATTGATGAGCGTGGGGATGGCTCTAAGAGGAGATAAAGGGCAGAGACCCTGCAGTGGGAGATGCTGCTCTCTCCCACAAAGGCAATTTCTGCTGCCCCAGGACTGGAATAGAGCTGGGAATCTCCTCGGGAAGATGCACTCTGGGATGTTCTGGAGAGCACCTCACCCAGCACAGCAGCACGTGTTTCTGATCAGACACCACTGCAATCCTCACCTCAGGTGTCCAGAATTTATCTGGGACGCTCAGCCTGCCTCTCACCTCACTCTTGCAGAGTGTCATTCATTTTCCAGGGATGGAAAGTTTGCAGTGATGTTTGCAGTCCTTCAGAGCCACCTGAGCCTGCTGCAGCACTGCCAGCTCCAGTGCAGGGAGCTCTCAGAGCTTTGGGCCTGAAACACAAAGCTCAGAATTAAACCCAGGATTTGAGCTGAGACCTTGGAAAAGGCTCCCAAACTGAGGTGCCAGAAGAGAGAATGTGGATTTGTAGTTTAAAGCAAACACATGTTAAGCTAAGAAAAGTTTAGAGTTTTAGAATTTAACATATAGAAAAAGTAAAAGTAGCTACAAAGGTAAACAAAGAGTTTAGAATGCAGTACTGTGAGTTTGTGTCTCATAACATGATTGGCTAAAAACTTACACTGTAGCATGGGTCCATAAGACAAAATATTTAAGGATTGGGTCAAAACCACAAATATCCTTGTTGGGCAGTGTTTTATTGGTCAATAACTCCTGAAAAGGTCTTGTAACTCAGGGTCTTGTGACCATGCAGTGAAGATGTGAGCTGAACTCACCCTTCCTGCCTCTGTAGAAGATAAGAAAAATAACTCCCATCATCAAAAACAGCTCAGAGTTTCCATCTTGAATCCCTTCAGATCCCTCACAGGCAGCAGGACTGGTGGGGTTTCCTTCGGGCTGCTCTGCTGTGGGGGCTCTGCACAGACCCAGGCACATCAATCCCATCCCCTTCCCCCTCAGCCTGCCTGCAGCCCCTGCTAAGGAGGGGAACCCCAGGGCTGGCAGGAAAGCTGAGCCAGGGGAGCACTGGGGGGTTTTTCAGTGTTGGCCAGCTTGGGGTCGTTCTGTGTGCCTGTCTTCCTCAACGCTTCAGCTCAAGTGTTTGTTCTTAGATAAAATAAAATATAGTTATAATTTCAATTTCTCTGACAGGCATAAAGATTTTAACCATAACATTAGATAATATTATGAAAGCATAGGAGGAATATTTTTTTAATTAATGCCCTAAAGTGCAGTTCATTCTTCTGTAGCACATCACAGGGACAGCTTGTCATTGTAGCATGGAGCTTGTGAGGAACAAAACCCTGCCTGGCGTTAGCCCAGCTAACCCATGCAGTGTCTGACAACACTTTTCCTCCAGTCCATACAAGTTACAAACTGCCCACATGAAGTGAGATGCATTTCAAAATGAAATAAATGAAGAGGAGTGGAGAAACAGGATAAATAAACAATATTTCACAATGAAATAAATGAACAGGAGTGGATAAACAGGATAAATATCAATATTTCACAATGAAATAAATGAACAGGAGTGGATAAAGAGGATAAATAAACAGGTGGATGGCGGGTTCAGAGGTTTCCACACAAACCCAACTAAAGCAGAGCTGCTGGCACTGTGCAGCTCAGGGTGCAGCCCAGGACAGAGGCAGGAATTGCACAGAAGAGGTGTGGAAGTGACTGCTGATCCACAGGGAAATTATCATCAGGAGGAGCAGCTGCTGTAAATAAGGAACATTTCACCACAGCAGCAAAGTCAGATATTGATCCTGCTTAGTCAGCAGGACAATTTAAATATTCACCCATAAAACAACAGGGGTATAAATAAAACAGATTCTGAAGCTGGAAGGGAATTTCACATTAAGGAAAAAATCCAAATAGTATCCTTGGGAGGGGTGAAATTTAACTTACAGGAAACAGATGTATCAGTAAAGGAGTTTGGTTTTTAATTATAAAATATATAATGGCATGTTTCAGAAACTCCAAATAATTATTGACATTTCACATCCTTGATGCTGATTTTTTAGTATTTGAAATTTATACATTGAAATATGTGCAAATTTTTACCCGCAGTAATTCTTATTCCAACTCACCAACTAATCTGCTGTTGACCAAAAGCCAGTTTAATCCATGCATGGATAATTTGTGGTCTCTGTGAAAGGGAGGAGCCTTGACAGGCCCAGGTGAGCTCTTGGACAGGAAAAAGAGCAAAGGTGGCACTAAGAGCAAGTACAACGTGATCCTCAGCCACAACGTGGAAGGGGAAAAGAAGATTAACTTCTGCAGAACCACGCTGATGGATCTCAGATCTGTAAAGTGAAGACATTCCCATATAACATTTGAAGATGGTTTGCTGCCACGAATTTAAGTAGTGTGGCTTGATGGTGTAAATTAGTTAAAATCCGTGTCCTGAAAATGTCAGATTATGTACACTCTACACCCTGCAAATCTTGTCACTGCCTGCTTTTCCTCCATCTGATGCAAAGCCTTACAAATAGGGATATGCTGAAATGCACAGACATATCTTAAAACCTGCACAGAACTTCCTACCAAACAAGGGTCACGGAGTGTGGAAGGAAAAAACCGTGGCAGGCTTTCTTAATCTGTTTTGATGTTTCTGTATCAACCCAATTAATGCACAAAGGAAGGGCTCACACAGCACATGTAAGCAACCTGCTCTCTAAACATCTCCCCAGAAGGAGCTGCCTCAGACCTGCCTTGGAAGTAGCAATTTTAAGACACTTATTTGTGGGGGTTTTTTTACAAATTATATAAGAACACAGCACCATAACCAATCTTTAGTAAATACTGTTTGGAGATTTATTAAATATAATGAATAAGCTGCTTAAGAATTATTTTTTGTCTCCCAGCTGAGTTGAAATGAAGTGATTCTTTCTGACTTCTGCTTTCTTGTAAAGAGCAGCAAAGCAAAGAGGAGCAATTAATACTGTGAGGAGCAGAAACAACAAAAGCTGGCCTTTTGTGAGTTTATGCATCACCCCTGATTTATTCTGCTCCCTCACATCTACAACCCATCCCTTTTTAATTCCTCCAGCTGCCTCCTTCCCCCTCTCTCCTTTTTCCTGAGCTCCCGTTCCACGTGTACAAACAATTTCTTGGGAGCCTGCTGAGTGGCATCTGCTCTGCTGTGGTGTGCAGCTTCACAGGCAGGGAGAGCTCAGCTGGCTCTGCTGCCTGGCTCGGGACAGCCCCAGCTGATGCCAGGAGCACCGAGAGCCCTGGGCTGGGCTCGTGGCTGCCCAGGCACCCCGACCTCCACAGCACCCACACCTCAAACCTGGCTGAAACCGGCCAGAAAACACCAAAGCTCGTGGATTAAAAGGGATGAGGAACAAATAATAGTGAGCGGGAAGCTCTGGAAAAGGTTGTGTTATAGCTAGAAAAATCAGGAAAAAAATGCTGGGTCTCTTTTAGGCAGCCACCTGTAGTGAGTGATTCACAACAACTTAAACCCAGGCACATGCTGAAAGAGAAACGTCTTGGTATTTGTTTTCCTGTATTCATTTTTTCCATCATTCTCCACACTTCCAGGTCACTAAATGGAAAGGAAATTCCCCCTCCTGTTTCCATCTCCAGGCTGCTTTCAGACAAGTATCTGAATTTAACCTTAATTCCCTTCCGCTGTGATACTCACTTGAGGCTCACAAGGAGGACTCGAGTACTCACTCAGAGGTACATTGCTAAGTAAAATATGGCAATCTCTAAGCCAGGATGACATTTGCAGTGGTTTCCTGGGTTGATACTTTGGTCAGAGAGTAGAAACCTTGAAGCCCAATAAAATAAAATATCAGCCCTGAAATAAAAGTAATGAGGTATTTGAAACCTGCAGAACATTTTCCATTGACTTGTAGGTAGTTCAATGTTTACAGATTCACATTGAGTTGTGTTTTCAGAGAGAATTATAGAGATAATCCATTTTTCTTCATGCTTATATTCTTGATAGGGCTTTTCAACTAAAGTTACAATCAAATCCAATAGATTACCTACCTTATAAAAGCCACTTATTTTCCACATTTTCAGAACTAGGAATTCTGTCTGAATACCAGATGCAAAATCAGTAGAAATGCCTCTTTAATGATTGCCAATTGAGATGTGTTCAAAGTGGTTTCAATCTCTCATCTGCAGCCTGGCTGCTCATTCTGTTTGATACTAGCACTGCATGACTAAAATTTACAGCAGGCTGCTATTCAGTGGAATTCTAGCAGCATTTTATTGCTCTTGAACTCCATCAGAATTAACACCCACTTGTGCTATTAAACTTCAGAGACAGAAACATTATCTTGCCTTAAAGTCAGTGAGAATTAAATAATACACAAACAAACAACCTGCCATTTGAATACTGGAATAATATTTGAATATTTTCTTGCTGGTGAGCAGAGCTAGAAGGACTGTGCTGGGGTTAAAAGCATTTTGGTTCACTCAGGGGGTGACAAGGACTCATTTTCTCACTAGTGGTGTCTCTCTGCCTGGGGGCAGGACAGAGAGGTGGAAATCCAGGCTGCCCCTGGATCCCTGGCAGTGTCCCAGTGGGGACAGTGGGAGGTGTCCCTGCCATGGCAGGGGGGCACTGGATGGGCTTTAAGGTCCCTCCCAACCCAAACCATCCCAGCATTCTGTGAAATTTAATTTTTCCTGAATACAATACTCACTTCCCCACTCCACCCAAGGGCAGAGCAGCCAAAATCAGGTGCCAGCCCCAGCTCTGCCAGGCAAATCCCCCCAGGCCAGCAGGACCTTCCCAGCAGGGCAGGGCTGAAGGCTGGGCCAGCAATCCCCCAGCAGCAGATTCCCAGATTTCCCCCTCCTGCCTTGCTTTCCCACGCCCACCTCATCTGCCCAGGGATATCACAACAGAAGCAATCACATATGTGCTCCTCAAAAATGAGTTTTGAAAGAGGCTCACTGCAGATAAAGCAAATCAGTACCAAGGCCTCCTGTCCCTTACATCTGTTATCTGTAATGGGAAGAAAGACTCCTCTAAAGATTAACAAATGCTTTCAAACAATAAGGTTCCAAAATTCTTATATGAGCAGTTTTATCACATGTTTTACAAATGGGAAAACTGTAAGACATCATTTCACAAGACTGTATAAATGTAGCAATCTTTGTAGAACATTTACCCTAAAGTGCCTCTGCTAAGGATGTACAGCAAGCAAGAGCTAAGAATAAAAAGAAGCAGAAAATCCATCAGTTGAAAATAACCACATCAAAGAAAAAAATTATGTTAGTCCCCACCAAATTGCAATTTCTGGAAAAATTGGAAGCATCAAATTGAAATAATTTATATTGGTTCAAAAAGTTTACTGGGAGGAAAAGCAACAACAACAAAGTGGTTTAGAACTGCTCAAGCATCCAAATTATCTGGGGTTTTTTCCTATCAGGAAACCTTAAAAATTCTGTTAATTTCCTTTAATTGGTAGTATCCTCCAAAATAAGCAGTAACTTATATTCTAAAATTGTATAACCTAAATTCCAAAACCTGTGGAGGGAAGGCACATGCAGAAATTTACCATGGAGTTCAACTGTGCTCAGTGAACAAACATTCAGCAAATCTTTTCTAAATTATTTCCATCTCCAGTGGAAGGCTGCTCCTAAACCAGCACTCCTCATTTCACTGCATTCAAGTGACAATGCCAGAATTCCCCTTTTCTGAGCAAAAACTGCTCCCTTCAAAGGAATGGAAGAGGAAAAACAGCAAAGGATTTCCTTTAGCAGAAATTTTTAATGCATGGTGCTACAAAACATGACCTGTACATCAACACTTCAGCATTAATAGTGGAAACAGTTTCTCAATCTGACCTTGAAAATACTCCATTTCTTCAAAGTTAATAAGAAGCCAATGATATTTTGGGAGTTTCTGTAACTTGTGAAAGTTTTTATACTCATCACTTTAAGTAAAATTTAAAAAAAAATAAAGACATAGTAACAGAAAAAAATACCTGAAAATATCTCTCAGTGCTTTGCTAATAACTACTCTACAGTAAATTAACTGACTTTTTTCCATGTATTTAACAGCTTCTAATTCAATCTGCATCAGTTTCCTCTAAGGGCAGATTGCTGGGTGCTGTAGAAGAGAGTTAATTAGCTATCAATACCAAAGAGCACCCAAATAAAAAGGATCATTATTAACACCCAGGGAGCAGCTGGGCCATTTGATAAATTGGTTTTGTTTCTAAAACAAAACCAATTTTCTTTGGTTTTGTTTTAGAAAACCCATTTTTTCTTTTCTCCCATCCATTCCCTAGAAGAAGGTTTTTCTCTCTACAGCTGTCCCTGTGAAATCTGAACCTGTTCCACACACAAGAGGCCAGCAAGGGCCAGAGGAAATGAGCTGTAATTTTGTAAGGATGGATAAAGTTTGTGTTTGATTGCATTAATAATAATTTACTCCCTAACAACATAACAAGTGCTAATAGAGATGAAAGAGTTAGTGTGGGAATCACTAGATGGTAATGGGGCTAAAAGTTGTGCTGGACAATTTTTTACTTATCATTATCATCAGGTTTTTAAAAATATGACCTTATTTACCTTGGTGACTAAATTTAGAGCTAGTGAAAAATAGTAGAGAAGTGTCTGCAGAGAGTAAAACTCTCATACTTCTTCTATTGAGGTGTGGTAATCTTGAAGTAGAGAGATTATATGAAAAAAAAAAAGCTTGAGAATTAAGTTTTCCAAGAATACCACACACCAGTCTACCCTTCATTTCCACAAGTGATTGATCATGTAGAAACCTGATGCTAACCTAAAATGATTAAAAAACAAACTGTCCCATCAATAAAAAGTGGAAGCTTAAATCAACATAAAAGAAGTTATCAGAGTTTTAATTTCCTATGCTCACTGACACCCTTCGTGGATGTTTTATGAATGAGATCCAGCACACACTACTGAAATTGCACTCCAAATCCAGATGTTGAATAGGAAATCACATTAGAAGTTATTTTCAAATACACAGAAGTCACAGATCCAATTAACTGCCAGATGTTCTGAGTCATCACCACCATCAGAACTTATTAAAGATTAATTAAATTCCTATTTGATAAACTGATGGAAGACTGGGTTCTCGTGGCTTGGGCATCAGACTGACTGAGGGGGGAAATTTCAGATCATCTCACCAAACTGGGAGCAGATTTTCACTTATTTCAGCTCCTTCAGTTCTTTGCAGCTCCTGGCCTGAGCTGTGAAGCTGAGCTGCAGGAACCTCTCTGCCGTGGAGCCAAATTTCCATGACACCCAGTCACAATGTTTGCTGTCTTCAGTGCCAAATTGACTTTGTGCTTTTGGCAGAGGGAGCTCTGAATAAAGGGTTGTTAACTTAATTCTAAGCTACAATTTCAGCAGAGAATATAATGATTTACCTGGATTACTCAGTGAATATGAGCAATTTGGTCACACCGTGACCTCACTCAGAATCACTGATGTGCAAATTCCCAAATTCCCAGGAAACAAGATCCTGCAAGGCTGTTGCCAGGTGGGGTTAAACCACAACAAAAATTCAAGCAAAATAAAAAGTCACCATATTCCCTTGGACTTCAGCTGTCACAACACTTCCTAAATTTGGAATTTATTCATATGGAACTTTTCTATTTCTTTTGTAACAGACCGAGAATTTTCAAGTTACAGGAATTCTTTTCAGACACAAAAATCCCTTGTAGCTGGATTTGTTCTCAGCAAAATCTGGCATTAAAAAGTATCCTCCATTCATATAAATACAAAGGTG
Organism: Passer montanus; assembly: GCF_014805655.1. Taxonomy (NCBI): domain Eukaryota; kingdom Metazoa; phylum Chordata; class Aves; order Passeriformes; family Passeridae; genus Passer; species Passer montanus. Next base: position 1,448,113 of record NW_024369818.1, read on the forward strand.
AAAATTAGAACCTCTTATGCCTTGTGTCCCTCTGGTATTTGTAATAAGCATGGATGTGAATGAGGAGAGAATTTCAGTGTAATGGAGATCTCACTTACCAGTGAAATGCATCAAATACAAGGAATTGCCACAAGGAGACTTTGACAGAGTTTCTATTGGCAGAGGATGATTCCATCATTCCATTGGTATTCCAAATTCATGCCCACAGCTGTCCCACGTGCCACTGAAGGAATTGACCCCTGAAAAAGACAAGGGCAAGGTTAGCACAGCCACATTGGGGATTTACTGTAATGCCCTTACAGAAACACCCCTGCAGGTCACACCAACCAACAGCAGCTGCAAAACAGCACCTTGAGCTGTCCTTCAGACATTGTCTTTCCTGCAAAAAAATCCCATACAGGTATTGGGGGGGAGGGAAGAGGGGAAAATATCCCAAAATAATCAGTTTTAGGGAATCACATCAAATATTCAAACCCTTGCACTCTGCCGCTCTAGAGTCAAACACACTGCAGCAATCCAGAGGATATTTTTAAATGCTCTCTCTTTTATTGGTACCCTCAAGATTTTCATAATGAAGATGCAATTTTCATCCTATATTGTTCCCTTTGTTATATTTTATCTGGATGAAATATTACAATTGTAGGACATGGCATTTATTCCCCTTTATCAACATCAACATTTTGCTAGACACTCCAACCTGAGTGTACAGAATGGCTGTGGAGATCACTAAGTGTGATTACACTCACCACTGAAATCATTTCAGATACAATTGGGAATGGTAATTTTCATTCCAGAAGTGAGCTATAAAATTATCCTTTTCTTAGGCTGGTATTTGATTTTTGAAACCTAACAGAGAAAAAAAGAACTTGCTAATAAATGACCTTTCCCTATCAAACCATCTGCAAAACCTGAACAGGTTCAGCCCACGGTGTGAGGTTCACCTTTTAATTCACTTGTTTAATTACTCATTATATTATTACTCACCTTTCAGAGCTGTAGACTTGAAATATAATCCTAAAGAGGCAAGCTGTAGCTCTTTCCTTGCAGCTCCAGTGAAAGGTGCTGGAGTTTGGATATGGGAATGATTTCAGGATTTCAGTCCCTGCCCAAGCTGCTCTGGGTGTGCTGACAGGGGAGTCAGGACATCAGGAGTCACTGGAAAAACCCCAAACAGCTGGGGGTGCTTTAATTCCTTGACCCCCCAACTCACTTTATTCTTTGGAGTTTTGTTAGTACAGTATATTAACCAGAAACTAACGAAAAGAAATTTTTGCCCGGGGCAAAAAGAATTTGAAAGCTCAGAAAGCAAAAGGAAAATCAAATTTTTTCTGCCTCCCTAGTCATAATTATTGAAAGACAGAGGTGGGTAAGAACAGGAATAAAATGTGTCTGCTGGTGGGGCACAGCATCGAAATCCATCCTGTTTCCTCCATGGCAGACAGCATCAGCTTTGACTCAGGTTTTCAGTCCAACCCACTCTCCTGGTACATCAAAAGTAACTCTCCATCTACTGGCATTTCAGAATAAACCAATGTGCTTTGAAGTCTAAAGCTAAACAAATACATTTAGAGTGGTTATATTCAGTTAATTGTGAAAGAAAAACTGCACACCCCAATCTATTCCCTTTACATCTATTCCCTTTGCCTCTTTCCATCTATTTACACCTTTACACCCATTTACACATCTACATCTCTTCCCTTTTCTCTTCCCTTTTTGAAACAGGACTGACTTTGTTGCCCAAAACTTCTGCTGTCTGAAATGTGTTCTCTCTGAACACAGAGAGGGCCCGGAGCAAAACTCCGGCAGGAATAAAAAAGTCCCCAAAAAGAAGCAAACACAAAGGATACAAACGCCTGAGAACTGATGCTGCTGCCTCCACAGCCTTTCCAGCACTGAAGGGAACACAGCTTTATGGCATCTTCTTGCCTGTCTCTCTATTTTTCCCTCACTAATTCAGTGATTAATTCGAATCCATTAGCTCATTATATGTTTTATGTTGCAGCAGCCCCTTGCAGACTCTGCACAATCGTGTTTTGTTCTGTGTCATTATAAAAATGTCTATACAATTATCAATAACTTAGCAGCAAATGGCACGTCAAGTATTTAATAGATAAAGAGGCACTTAGATAATAAAGCAAGCACAAAAATCTATTACATTTATTTGCTTAAAAAATGCCACCTTGAAGTGGAAGCTCCATCTTTCTATGAAATTAAAGTTATTTATTATGTCTAAATGTGTAAATGTTCAGACATTACAGTAGGAAATGCATTAGGAAAAATATAAGGAAAATATATTTGATGTTGCCGTTATCTGTTCTTGAGTTGGTACAGAGGGAATTTGGAGAATAATTTTTAAAAGTCTACTCCATTTGCATTATGGTTCATTATTAGCAACTAAGAATGTTACATAGTCTTCTAATTGACACAGAACAATGTTTTATTTACTATTTCTTTATCATAATAATGTCCAATTTGCCTGATTTTCCAGCTCTAAATTAAGTCATATATCAAAAATTATTTCAATTAATGCCTAATTTGATGTCTCCAGGTAGCACTATTACGAGATTAATGCGATTAATTTAAATTTCCCTGTTAAAAATCATCATTTCCACAAGAAACAGATTTTGTGTTTCTCCTTGTGGACTCTGCAGTGCAGGTTTAGGCTGCTCCTGGAGACCTCTGGAGATTCCTTCTCACCCAAATTTTCCTCTGGCTTCATGTTAAAAGTGACAACAAGAGGTGTCTGGGAAAATGCCACATATTTTAAATTCAGAGTCAGCAAATAGAGGGATGCAAGGAGAAATGGGAACCCAGGAGGGTGAAATTCAGACAGGAGGAAAACCCAACGAGTGAGGTGTGGAGGAATGACAGAATTATGAGACGACACAAACTTCAACTGTTCACATTTCTATAAAGCTCTGTGTGCATTTTGCAAATCTGACATTTACAAAGTGATGAGGAACCGGAGCAGTCTGAACTAAACTACAAAATGAAATGTCAGACCTCGGAAAGGGAAACCCCAAAGAATCCAACAAGCTCTGCCTTAAGGGTGCGTTTGTAAAGGAACTGAGGAAGGGCTCAATTGGCAGGATTGGGTGGCAAAAATGAATCATTCTCTCCTGCTGGAATGATATAATGCTGACCATTTTTAATAGCACTCTATGAAACAAAATGGATATAAGATTTATAGCGATACGGGGGAAATTTCCCTGTTATGGAGACTCGTGTTCATTTCTTTTGGGTGTCACAAGAATGAGGGAAATTCAGGGGGATCTCAAAAGCCACTTCACAGAAAACATTCAGGTTCTTCTGGAAATATAAACCATGTTCAGAATGCAGTGAAATGCAGTGGAAATACATTAGAAAATACATTAGAAAATCTCTAATGATGAAACAAGTAAGAGGAAAATACAGGTTATCACAAGAAATGATGCTTTGATATTCCCCTTCAAAGAACCAGCATTTCTTTTTTGGGACATGACTTCTTCAAACTTTTGCTCTTTCAAGGGTTTCCTTCTGGATTTCTTTTAATATTAGTGTTATTTTTACTAAAATATTTCTTTTTGGCATCTTAATAAAACCCTTAAAACTGGTGTTTGAGTAGTTTTCATTTCCATGAGGAATATTCTGAAATTCCTTTAAATAACTTTACAGCTTAAGAAAGTTTCAATATGTCAATTTTTTCATCAAATAATGCTTTTAGGAAAAAATGGAATTGCACAGACAAAAAATAAGTGCATCCTCAAGTGAAATGAAAAAACAATAAATTAAAATCTTTTTACAAGTCATTGTCTTCATATTTTATTTCTCATTCAGTAAATCAGCAACCCATGGATTTTCACCTGTAAAATACTGCTGCAGGAAATTGCTCAATATGAATTATAAAGAGAACAGTTTAGTTAATTAAAAGTTTGAGTAAGTAACAAGTTACTTAGACAACTAAATCCCAATTTGAAGATAATTTATCCACTTTGCCTGTCTCATGAAAAATTAATGGGAAAAGACTCACATAGACTCTGAATAATTTCTGCAGATATGGTTTGGGTGGGTTTAAATGTGCTTTACCAAAACCCATTTTTAAAACTGAATAATGCTGTACCCAAGTGCTTTTTTGATGTCACCATCTTCTGAACTGCTGCATTTCTGCTGTCAGACTGGCAAGAGGCAGCAGCCTAATGACAGCAGCTAATTAATGCTGGAGTGCCCAGAATCCTGTCAAACACCAGCACAAGCCTGCATCTCTGCTATTATGTATTTAATAACAATTATCTGTTTCATAACAATTACCTATTTAATAACTATTCTCTGTTTCATAACAATTACCTATTCAATAACAATTATCTTTGCCTAACAATTACCTATTTAATAACAATTATCTGTTTTGTACCAATTACCTATTTAATTACAATTCTCTTTTCCTAACAATTCCCTATTTAATAACAATTAGCTGTTTCATAACAATTCCCTATTTAATAACAATTCTCTTTCCATTACAATTCCTATTTCATATCTTATTTCAGTTTCCCTCTGAGCCCTGGTGTAGCCAGGACATGAGTGCTGAGAGCCAAATGAAATGCCAAAAAAATATCCAATAATCAGATAAATGAGACCCAGGGTGCTGCTGTGGAATAAAAAGAGATATAAAATAGCTCCACCCCTTTTCTAAGTGGGGTTGTTGGGGTTGAAATTTGTTCCCTCTGAACGCAGAGTGGGGGCAGAGCAAAACTCCTGCAGAAATAAAAAATCCTCAAAAAGAAGCCAAGCCCAGGTTGGCTTCACTGTGCACAGAACCTGCTGGGCAAGGTCTGAGGAGTCCAGGATTTCCCCTGGCATCTCAGCAGGAGTCAATCCCAGGGGCACAGGAATGGCACAGGGTTCCCTTGGCCTCTCATTATTCCCCCCTGCAGCTGTCCCAGGCTTAGCCTCGACAGATTTTTTAAGTTTCCCACTGTTTTTAAGCTCTCCCTCTCTGTTTTTATCCTGAGTGAGATGTTTCTTCCAATTCGTTTCTCTGCACTGCTCAACACTCCCAAAGTTTTATAAAAAGCAGCATTATTGGCTTGCTTCCCTTGATTTAACTGCAAACTGCAGCCCAGAGCCTGGAGGCAGCACTTTGCTGCTGGAAGGCATCCACTGCTCGCAAGGAAATTCTGTGCAAACCTCCTCCAGTTGTTCTTCACAGCTCCAAAAGGTTCCCTGCTCTGTGTCTCGCTCCGAGTGGATCTCAGTCTGCTGCTCTGGCAGCCTGGTGGAATCAGCCACAAATAAAAACCATCCCCAACAGGAAAGTTCAGGCTTTCCTTGCAGCAGGAACAGGGGCAAAGAGAACAAATATTATTTGAAAACTGCAAGTGCTGATAATTGTGTGTGAATATTTGTAAAACAGACACAGAGCCAAGGAAATTGTCATCTATACAGAACTGATTGGAACAAATTGGTTTTCTAAAATTAACTTTTAAAGAACTTCCACTATGACCTTACAAAGTGTAGGGTTTTTCTGAAAGAGTCATTGGAATGGTACTAGAAATTCAAATTGCATTATTACAGAGACAGGGCAAAAAGAGAAGCCAGAAAAATAGGACAGAAAGATGAAAAAGACATAAAATTAAGCCAGAGGAAATAGCAAAATGCTATGGAATCTATAAAAATATGCAATGGATGTGTTCAATTCCTCCAGTAGGAGGGTTGTTTTTGGTTTGTTTGTTGGGTTTTTTATGACATTCAGGGAAATTTAGCATTTTGTTATGTGAAAAAATAAAGCTTAAACTATTGAGTTGTTCCGTGTCTGGGCAATGGTACCATAAAAAGAAATTATCTCCATGGTGTCCCAGTTTAACTCATTTGTAGCAACCTGAGCTCCACCAGGTTTCACGAGGAGAGCACTAAAATGAGGGAAAACAGCACAAATACTTTGGAAACAAAAACAAATCCAGATTTTACTGTGCTCCACATGACCCTGGGGCTGTGGTGATAATCAAACAGAGCTAGGGCTCCCAAAGGTGGGGTACACAGGAGCAAATATCAGAAATTCTCCATGGAAATTCTAAGGCTTTTAATAATTTTTTTCCTTAGAAGTCTAAAATTATTATAAAGAAAGCATTTCTGCATAGGAAACCTCTCCAAGTAGGAAAAACTTCACATTTTACAGGTCAGCCCTAAAACCGTGAGGAGCTCATGGAGGGAACAGGAAAAGCAATCCCAGCAGATCTGCACTAGCACCAAAAACCCAAGGTGAAATGAAATCCCTCACTCATAACTCCTCACTCCACCCTTTATGAATCCTCCGTGCCAAGGCCAAAAATACAATTAAACTCAGATTCCATCCCTTGGTTGTCTCCTGACTATTTAAAAGCTGATTATTGTCATTGTCTGTGAGAAAACAATCATCCACTGGAGCTGGCTCTGCTGAAAACGTTTGGTTTTCTTTGCCCTGCACTGAAATCAATGAAAGTGTGCCAAGAATCATCAAAACAAGTTTCTGTGAATACTGGCATAAATTGAGATGAAATCTCTTCGTTTCAGCAATGTCCTGGATGTAATAAAAGCATTTGTGCTACAAATGCAGTTCACAAGGACATCAATACTATGTCAGCCACATCTAACTGTTCACCTTTATTTTTAACAGGCATTGGCATAAAACCTGCCTTTCTTCCCCAGTTTTGTGTGTTAAAATATCCTGAAACCAGAGAGCACAGCAGAAAGTCCAGTGTCTTCCCCCAGTGCTGTAGATGATGACTGAAGAACAGAATTCCAAACCCTCCCTCATTTTTCACTCTGTGCCCTGATACCAACAGGAACCCAACATGCTGATCAAGACACACGACTGCTAACAAGGCACAATCCTCTTTGCCAAATTACATTCCAAATAGAAAAGTTAAAAACTAGAGAGTCAAAAATAACTAAATATCCAAATATACTGCTAAAGTGATATGATTAATATTCCTTGTACAAAGTTATTTATTTAAATGTATTTATTTAAAATATTTAACCAGGAAATTACCATCAAGATTAAAAGAATTACACTTAGCCTACAGCAACAATATGCTAACGTTGCCAGCACTTAAAGGCTAATAATTTCCATGAGGGACATATCTAAGCACAGCAGATATTAGCAAGGATGAATATTAGGGATGCTGGGAGGAGAATTCACCCACTGTGATGGAAGGGAGGCAGAGAGCACAATCCATCTGCAGGAGCAAAGGCACTGGGGGGGAATTCTCCAAACACTGAATCCACCAGGTTTGGAGATGCACTGTCCATGGCAGGGGCTGGAGCTGGGGGAGGTTTAAGGTCCCTTGCATCCCAAACCATTCTGGAATCCTGGGATTCCATGACTGCAAATCCTTCTGGAGAGTGCCAAATGTCCCTGGAGGGGAAGGTGACACAGGGTGCAGCGTTCTGACTGGGCACGTGGGCTTTCATTCAATTCCATCCTGGGGAAAAGGGTAATTCCATCTTGGGAAAAGGATAATGCCAGTGAAGAGTTTTCCTTATGGCACTGTGTGCCCTCTGTGGCAGCCCCCAGGCTGGTCCCAGCAGGCAGGGGAGCCCAGCAAACCCTGGGAAAGGCAGGGAAGTGCTGGCAGGAGCTGCTGCTGCCCCTGGAAGGGGAGTGGGGCTCAGCCTGGGCTGTCTCAGTGCTCAGGGGACAGCCAGGGGTTTCTGGCTGCTCTCTGCAGAAACCCTTCACTGCCTCGCTGGCTGAAAGGTGAACCCACCACCTCCAGCTCCTGATCACACAGCTCACTGCTGCAAGGGTTTGTTTCCTTCCATCACCTCCAGCTCCTGATCACACAGCTCACTGCTGCAAGGGTTTGTTTCCTTCCATCACCTCCAGCTCCTGATCACACAGCTCACTGCGCTGCAAGGGTTTGTTTTCTTCCATCACCTCCAGCTCCTGATCACACAGCTCACTCTGCTGCAAGGGTTTGTTTCCTTCCATCACCTCCAGCTCCTGATCACACAGCTCACTCTGCTGCAAGGGTTTGTTTTCTTCCATCACCTCCAGCTCCTGATCACACAGCTCACTCTGCTGCAAGGGTTTGCTTTCTCCTCAGTTTGGAGAAGAGGAGGAAAAATTCAGTGTAGGTGTTCTTACATCAAGGGAAAGAAAGCCAACAGCCTTTTGCTGAGGCCCTGAATTATTTCTTTCCAGACACATCTGCACTTGTCTGTGCCTGGCCTTGCAGCCACATCCTGAATCACCCAGGAATTCCCTCCTCTTTTCCACACACTGTCACTCTTCACCCTGGGAATGACATCCTTCCCTTCCCAGGCATAGAGTACAGTGCTATTAGACAAAACAGGTTTTAAATAAAAACATGGAGAGGTTCTCATCACACCCCCTCTATTCATATTCTTAAACTGATATCCTGTTGATCTATAACATTCTGCAATTTCATGTACAGACTGTGTGTCCTCTGGAAGATGAAATGTGTGCTCTGTCATCGAATGCTGCTCTGCAGCATCTGGAAAATCCTTCAGTGACAATTCCTGTGCATTAATATCAAAAGAGTGTCCATGCAGGGAAGTAAATATTTAAATTTAAACATATTTTTTTTCACCCAGAAATTTACAATAGCTCAGTTCTGGCTCAGGAAATGCCTCAAGAACTGATGGTTGGAGACTTGGAAAATGCTCACAAGGACCCCACTGGCTGTGGTCCTGTCACTGTCCCCACGTTTTCACTGCTGTCCCTGCAGCAGTGTCCTCTACACAAATTTAAAGCCATAATAAATGGTGAAGTCTTTGATAACAAATAGTTCAGACTCAATTGTATCTCCACAGGATTCATATTTTGATGTTATGTTTTCTCCAAGTGGAAATTTTAGTCAATGAGAAGAGGGTGAAGGTTGTATGAGGCAGAGGAGAGAAAGGAATCCATTAATTTGTGTTACCAAATGCAAGAATGTGATTTATGGGCAGCAGGTAATGAAGGACTCTGAAGTCCCGTGAGCAAAAGAGTTTAACTGATAGCCCAAAACTTAAAAACTTAAAAAATACAATTCCCCGATTTTATTCCCTATAAACACTCGCATTTTCATAGAAGCAATAAATGCTCCTGCACCAAACACGTTTTGCTGCCAGTCTCCAATGTTTGATTTTGATTTTCCAGCCACCACCCAAGTTTTTACTTCTCTGAGTGCAAATGGGATTCTCAGAACAGCAAGGTGGAACCTGGACACTTTCTGCACTGTTTTCCTTTAAAAAATCATTTCAGGAGACGGTAATAAATTTGACTTATCTCACTACTGAGCAGATCTCTGCCCCATTAAAGTTAAGCTGTGGAAGTGCCATTTGGCAGAGTTTTTCATAACCTGAATTGTGCCCTGAGTCATTTCATCCCTCCCACCCTGGGGGCATGATGAGCACACAACACAGCAGACAAATCCCAACTTAAAGAGAGATAAATTATTAAATAGCACTTCTATAGGAGCCCATTTTCTGAGAGTGCTTCCAGATGATATAAATCACTTATTTTAACAGCACTTTTCCCCCTGCCAATTCTGGTTCCTCTGCATGTGTTCATGTGGCCATAACACAATACTGCATTCAGATGGGTTAAAAAATCCCATTTTTCAGCTCCTACAACAGGTAACACTAATTATGAAAAGAATTGATTTGGCATCTACATTTAACACATCTCTAAGCATAAAACTTAATTATCTTATCTGGGGATACTTGGCATTTATTAATAAATGCAATACAATTTATAATACATCATTCTGGACATGTTTCAGTCTGCCTTTAAGAAAAATTTACCTATTTCAATCTTGTAAATTCTGCTTTATCTCCCAATGTCACCCAGCAGAATTGAGAGAGTAGTAAGAAATGGAGTAGGGAGCTCATAAGAACAAATTGGATTTCTAATTTAAAACTGGAATCAAACCCATTATTCAGTGCTATATTATTTTATTCTTTTGGAGAAGGGCAAAACCTTTCAGCTTCTAAGTTATATATAGTTTCCTACTTCCCCTCCCTACTGACAAATAGATTGGTTGAGGCAATTTCTCTCCATTAAAGGTTTTGCACCTGACACTGTAATGCAGCCACTGCTCGAGTTCCCCTTCAGGGGAGCCCTTTTTAATCCAAGGTAACAGAGGATTTGCATTTGTCACTTCAGCTGAGCACAGCCCTCACTGCTCCCTTCCCTCGGCCCATCTGATCCTGCTCAGCCAAGGAAGCAAAACATCGCTGGGGATTTTTTGGGCAGTAAAAGTTAATTTACATGTTTATGCAAAAAAAAGATTTACAGGAGCTTTTGAGGTAGAAATAAAAATGAAGAAAAAAAAATTATTTTGAGGACAATTAAGGAAAATTCAAATTATATCATAATGATGGAGTAAGGGGCATGAAATATGTACAGCTGAGCAGGAAAGAGGGACAGGAGACTTCCCAACACAACAGGAGAAATTTGATTTTTTTAAGAGCTGCCCAAGTTCAGATTGGAACTATAACAGCCAAAGCCATGATATATTTTGTAATACACAGTGAGCCTGGAAAGAGTTGCTTTACTGACTTCACTGACTTTTTTTGCTTTAATGACTTACTTTAAAATGACTTTTTTGCTTTAATGACTTACTTAAAACAGAACAGATTTTAAAATAACAACCTGAAGCAGAGAGAATTAATGTAATTAAAATAGAGATACTAAAGATGTATCTGTTCTTCATGTGAGTATTGACACCAAAGCTGGTATTTCCCCTCAGGACATTTTGGATGCCCCAACTGTGCCAGCCCAGGCCACTGTGCCACTTGCTTGCTTCTAAAAAAAGATTCTTATTAAGACTTCAGCAGGAAAGCATGACATGAAGATTCCCTGTCAAAACCTTACTTCTTCAAAATTGTTTTCTCTTAATTCTGACTCAGAGTAGACATTTCTTTTCTGCTTGCTATCAGCTACAGAAGCCAAATTTTGGCTAGTGGCAGCTAGGAGCAAATAGTGGATTAATCATGATGGAAAATGTGTTTTTTCTTTAAGATTCCCTTTGCAAGGTTTCTTTAAAACCAACCAAGTAAAAATAAAACACACGAGTCTTTACTGAACCTTACATCAGAAAGAGGGAACATAATGATTTGATCTGTGATTAATTCCATTATTAGTGGTTAGATAAATGAAAATGAGCATTTACCTGCAGAAATCTTGTGTTCATAGAGACTCCAGCAGGGAGATCCCTCCTGGGCCGGGGAAATCCCTGCACTGGTGCCTCAGTGAATCTGCAGGCAGAAAATGCTCCCTGCCCTGCCCTGGGCAGCTGGGCCACCAGGCTGCCCATCCTCAGTCTGAGCTGCTCTGGGCACTGCTCATTCTTTGCCTGCTCAGAGCTGCCCCAGGTTCAGACACAACACACAGGGGTAACTAATTCCCAATTATTCCAGTGCAAATTGGGCACTCATAATCTTCATCATTTTATGGCTCCCATCCATTGGGCAGAAGGGAGAATATGTTTTCTTTGCCCCCTGTCTATGCCATAATTATCTATAGTATTTTTGAATTAAAACAATTATTACTCTAAACCCCCACTCATAGAAACAGAGATCATAGAAGCCCTTGGCAGTTTCCCTGTAAGTCACCGTACAATTATGGGATGTTTTTATTGCAATCCATTTACTTCACCCCAAAAGAACTGACTAAACCTTTTCTCGTTCTCCACAAAGGGACATATCCAAAGATTCTCCAGATTCTTTCAAAGGGCAGGCCAGGTTAGGAGCTGAAAAATGCTTTTGTCTCTCACTGAAATCCTGACTCCAAATTCTCTCTGCCCACAGAGCTGGCTCCTGGTTTTGTCTCTGCCAGGCGTATCTCATTCCACTTGACAGGGAGGTATATATTCAATAACCATGTCAAGTTTCAATTCTACCTTTGCATTAAATTTGATTTTGTGTGATATTTATTAAATCACTGGATAAATTGCCCACACAGTACAATAAGCAGGATTATGCCCTTCGTCTCTCAAACAAAGCAGATTACTGTATTGATTTAGATGAAGTAATAAGGGGAACAAGTTTTGCACACCCTAAAATGGCTTGTGTGGGAGTGCAGTTATTGTAGGAGATGTCACACCTATCCCACACTGCTCTGCTGTTTACCAGTGGCACTGTGAGATAAGTAAAAGCAGGTATAAAAGGCATTGTAGGAGAAAAAAATGCAAATCTGTTACAGTAATTTCATCTACATGTCTGAAAGAAATGCACATTTAAAACACTGTAAGCTTTTCTGGTATGTGCAAGGAACTGGGATGTGAACAAGAAAATTTCTTAGAAGAAAATTGCATACTCAGTTTTTTTTAATCATATTAATAGCTTTTCTTTGTACCTATTGCAGCTTGAAGTGGTTTCTTTTACAAGATCATGATCAGGATGGTGAGTAAAAGTTCAGCTGAGTTCATCACAATGTAGATAATAAATTTATCATGGCAGTATTGTCCTGATACAAAACACATTGAGGTATTTAATGCCAAGTTGGAAAACATCAAATTTTTTGACAATGAAGGCACAGGACGGCCAAATGGCAGATAAAGGGCACAAAACCTGCAATTTTGCACTGCTCCATCACCAACTTTCAGTGCAGTGCCTGGGAATTGGAGTCCTGGGCAGGGCTGAGATGGGCACAGGGCACAAAGATCCCCTCAGAGCAGGATTAAAAACCCCCAGCACTGCCTGGACCACAGCTGGATCAGCCCCAGGAGATGGAGGCTCACATCCTGCCCCTGGGCACGAGGCAGAAATGCACAGTGCTGCTCCAAGCCTCGTTAAAGACAGAGGAGCTTTGGAGAAAAGAGCTAACAGGACACAGAGCCAGGGAAGTGCTGGCAGAAGCAGAGCAGTTGTGGGGGTTAGAGACAGTTTTAAATACTCACAGGCCTAATTTTGAGCTCTGCCTTACTGAAAAAGGTCCAAACCTTTACATCCCACCTCCCAGGAGAGGCCACTCTCTCCCTCTCACTGACACAAAGCAAACAGAAGATACATTTAGACAAAAAAAAAAAAGGAAAAAAATAGCAGCAGGGGAATTTAAGCTCTGTATCCCATGAACTCTAGCTTTAATTCTTTGCTACCAAGACTTGGATCTTTGAAATCCCAAGGTGCAGTCTAAACCCTGTATTCTCATCCTCCTGTGTTGGGAATCTCAGCTACAAACAGGGTACGACTCAGTGGAAGTCCTGGGTCAGGAAGATTTAATTCTTAGTAATTGAAGCATCACAACTGAGTAAGAAGGGATTTCCAACTGCTTGGAGTCAGTGGAGTTCTCTTTAGTCAATGAAACTTTAAATGCTGAGCATTAACAGTAGGAGGAATTCATTATTTTTTAAATGTAAAATGGAAGTTACAGGCACCTTGGACTTCTGAAATAAGATTTGCAGCCTCAAGAAGAGCAGAACAGGGGAGTTCCAGTAAGTTGTTAGTGATTAGATCTTGCATTAAAAGGCACTTCTAGCAGAGAACAATCCATGGAAATAGCCCAGACAAAGGTCAGCCAGATCCTCTGTGCTGAGAGACACCCACATTCTGATGGGATAACTGCAGTCCTTCAGAATGGAACATTCATTCAGCCTTGCTCCCAAACCTCTCCCAGTTTAAATTATCCCAACGTGAAAATAAAATGTTTTATGTCAATAGCAATAAGCCACAAGTCTTGGTAATGATGACAGTCAGACAGACATCAAGCCATAAATACTGAAAACAGCAAAACATTTTAGGAACAATAGAGAAAACAAACAAGCCCAAAAGCCCAGAATTTTCCAGGAATTGACCCAGAATGTCCAGGCAGCAGCACAATGAACAGGGTGGGTGATGAGCTGATGGTTTGAAGAGAACATTTCATTTATTCTAACACACTGCAGTGGTGTTCCTTTCTCCCTGTTTCCCTCAAGAGCTGGCCAAGGGCTGGTTTTGCTGCAGGAGGGTGAAGTCCTCGTGCAGAGCTCAGGCAGGAGCACAGGACTGACACTGAAAACAGAGGGGCCTTTGGAGCTGCTGCCCCTCAAACCAAGCTGCACGTGGGGAGCTGCACCAGCTGCCAGGGCTGACCCCCAAATCCCTGGGACCAAATCCCTGGGACCTCGTTTTAAGCAAAATTAGCAAAATGAAACATTACCACCAAACACTAACAGATAACTCTACGAGTCAATTACAAAAGAAACACCTCCAAGGAAATTTCATCCATAAAGATTTCTGAGGAACAAATAAGATCATTTCCAAGTGATAAACTTCACTGTTGTTATATTCTTTCGCTAATTGCTTTTGTTTTCTTGTAAATTGTTTTGATTTTTCAATTTCAATTAGTAGCCTCAGCAAGGTGTGAACTCAGACAACCTTGCTATTCTGTTATTCTGCTCCAACAAGAACATTTCTACATTTTTATTGTGAGAATGCTACTCAGATTAATTACTGGATTATTTATCTGGAAGGCTGATGGAAGTGATATTTTTTTCCTCATATTGACACTGTGAAGTGGTGTAAGTCCATTGAAATGGAAGGAGTGGAGCCTATTTCTGCCAACTGAGAATCTATCCGTGTGAAGCAAAGCAAAATTTTCCCTCTGGGCTCTATCTTTATTGGTAACTCAAACTAGTATCTAAAATCTATACTATAAGAGAAACATTCCCTAGGAATTTTTCATTGAAAAGATCTGTTCCTTCTGCTCAAAGATTCCTCTCCTTATGCCCATCCCAGTTAATGCCAACAAACCACACTCGGCTCGATCCATCTCAGAAAATAAATGTAGCATATCTCGGCATTAATGGTATGGATCAATAGAAGAAGCACATTATAAATCCAAGAAGAAAATAGAAATAAAGCTTAAATACCATTAAAATCCATAATGCCTTTCTTTTACAAGCCATTTATCAGGAACAGCGGGTGTTATAGCCCACATGTGAAATTCTACATGGGAAATTTTACAACACTGTGTGCACAACTTCAAGAAATCAAAGAAAAAAATTTAAAAATAAGTTTAAACAACAACTAGAATTTGAATTACTTTAACTAGAATTTTAATTAATTATCACTGTTTAATCTATGAAGATCTGTAAGCAAGTTAAATGGATTTGGAGAGGCAGAAATATTAACAACTCCTGAATTCTCCTACTGAAATATATGACAGCTGTGAGCAAATCTCAACCTTTATCTTCAATGAACTGTCTTTAATGGTATCAGGTAATTTCAACTTTGATCAAAAAAATCAAACCCCTGTGCTGACAAGAACAATTTTTAGCTGTAACAGTGACAAGGGCAGACCACAGCTCTTGGTTTTCAGATGAGTTAAACCACGACTGAACAAAGCCTTGCAGCAATCCAGCTTCTGCTCACCTTCCAGTTTTACATCCAATCCTTTCAACCCCCAAATGAACAGGTATTCCTTCCACATTTCTGTGTGAATGCAGGAAAGGACAGTGCTCTGTACTGAATGATCCCCTAACCCCTTTTTGATTCTCATATACTGATTTATATTCTAATGCCCGCTGTCATACCGGGTTGGTCTCAGGTATCGAGTAGCAATTTCTGAAACACATTCAAAAGTGACACCTGAAAGAAGTAAACAATCCACTTTTCATATCCAGACATTTCATCCTGTAAACAAGAGAAGACACTTTCTGCAATTTGCATCAAGAACACACAAGATCAAAAGGGTACTTACATGAGATTTTGCTGAGGCCAAGGCAAGAGAGAGCGAGTTCCTCCAGTCAAACTGCACTTCTTGATTTATCTAGAAACCTCTGGCCTGGAAGTTGAGGACAAGATGGAACAATTTTAGTTCTGATAACATTCTTCCTGTGACCTGTGGCTTCAGCTAAGTAATTACAGTGGCCTTGACAAATATGAGTTAAGCAGTGTTGCCATGCCAACACATCCTTCTCCTTTCCAATATTTTACTGCTCCAGACACTCTGAGCTTGGAACACACTTCCCACCAGTCAGACTCCTATAGGAGTCCATATTAGACTTCTTCTATTATAGATTTCTATCCTATTAATGAATTAATTCTATTAATAGAATGGAAATCTATAATAGAAGAAGTCTAATATGGACTCCCATAGAACAGAAATCCATAATATTCTCTTATAGATTTCTATTCTATTTATTAATCTTCTATTATAGATTTTTTTCTATAGAAGAAATTCTGACCTCGAAATTATGTTAAATGCTATGGATTTCACTTCACAGGATCAAGTGTAAGCATTAATCATCAACATATTTCCACTTCTCATAAGTTTTTTTTCCTGAGGAAGAATAGCATGAAGTGGCAATTGTGATCAGCATTGCTGGTATACAGCAATATAAAATATCCTTGTGTACTGATATTGCAGCTGGAGAAAGGTCTTTCATTTTTCTGGTTAAAACATATCAATATTGCATAACTGATACAAAAGGAGTTTGTACTCAGATGATCTTTTTCCAGATGAAAAAACTAAAAACATGGAGGTTTTAAATTCTGGATTAAATTTTGCCAGAGTGGCCTTGTAGCCAGTTCTAGGAACAAGAGAGAGGAAAACAGCAAGAGCCCAATGCATGTAACCCAAACCTTGTGTAGCAATGTAAAGTGGAATTCCACACCAAAGAAGAAATATCAAGTTTTAGAGCTTTTAATATATAGAAAAGGAACCAATACAGAATTTACCATGCCAAAGAAGAAAGTATCAATATCCTAATTGTCCCAGGACACTATTGATCTTCTGTACCCTGTGCTCATGCCACAAGTGAAGCTGTTGAGCTCAGGACCTAGAGGTAAAGTGGGAGGTACTGGACTATTTGTACTTATTTTAGCTCTATACAATTTGCACAATCATCATAACACAATTAATGATATTTTTAGAGTGTTAAGACTTCTACTGAGATAATAATAAAATTTCAGCTTCGAGCATGAATTGTGTTTCCTTTTTTTTTTCCATTACAGGAAAAATGTAATTTTTCTGCCTGTGAAATTGATGGAGGACCCCTGCAACATATTCCATAACTTGGATGCAACAAATTGATAGCACCAGCAAAGGCTATTGATTATTAAAAACCCTCTTAGATAAGCAGAAACTTCAAGCACATATTTTACACAATATGTAGTATAATGCGAGCCTGATCTGCATTTTTAGTCCTTTCCTGGTTTTTATTTATTTATTTATAAAATATCAGCAGGATAGAATTACAGCAGCAGAACCAGCATGAGCTGTTGTTTTGGGAAAATGTTACTTCCTGCAGCTGCATTTGCAGTGCTTTTACCAGCACCACCAATCATGGAAGGACAACTTTGAAAACAGTTTTTGCAGTCTAAAAATAGATCCTTCTGGATTAGTATTCACCTATACATGTAAATAAGTCAGTATTTTTTTCAGGCAGGCTTTAAGGGAAATGAGATTAACATAATATGAAAATAATTCAATTATTCACAAGAAGATGCAATTATCATACAATCAGTGTTCGGGAATCCAAATAAATCAGCATCTTCATATTTATATTTAAACAAAGAAATCCATCTGCCAATGATAGAAGATTCAAAGACAATTAATTTATTATAGAACAAAAGACGTTGTTCTGACGATTTGAAAATCAGGTACAAGGAAAGCAACAGAACTGATAATGACTCTAATGCATGCTTTGATTGCTGGAGATGGAAATTGCATTAGAGAAGCCGAACAGAGCTAAGTGACAGCTTGTTCTACACGCTGGGGCCCACAGGGAGCCGGGCTTGTCTCTGCTGGGATTGTTTGATCTCTGGTGGGTTCTAAATTAACCCCTTCTGCACGGGTGCAGCTCTCAGCAGCCCTGTCCTGTGGAGATCCTCTGCTTGAAACCACAGATTTCTGTCACCTGCAGGGAAAACAGGACCTCTCTCCGTGCCCAGCTGCTGCTCACTAAACCTGCGGGAATCTGATAGACTTAAGGCTGTCAATGCTTTTGAGATATTCGTCTGTGGAATAAAATGTGACGGGTGGTTGCAGAAATACACAGAGGTACCACAAAAACCCCAAAACCAACCAGCCAACCAACCAGCCAACCAACCAACAGAGGAATCAACCAACTAACCAACAGTTCAACCAATTAACCAACCAAGGAATCAACTAACAAACCAATGAATCAACCAACCAACCAACTAACAGAGGAATCAACCAATTAACCAACCAAGGAATCATTCAACCAACCAACCAACCAACCAAGGAATCTCATTCAACCAACCAACCAACCAACCAACCAACCAACCAAGGAACCATTCAACCAACTAACCAACCAACCAATTGAAGAATCAACCAACTAACCAACAGTTCAACCAAGGAACCAACCAAACAACCAACAAATCAACCAGCTAACCAACCAACCCAGTCAAACCACTTTTTGGTGGAATAACCAGGTTAAAGTACATAAACAGTTTTGGGTTGTGGATGTATTAATTAAATTTGGTAACTGTGAGTAAGACAATATTTGTTCTCCAAGCCTATCCATAGACACTGAATATTTTTGCATTATTGAAAGGCAGATAAAGACATCAGCAGAGTGACAGTTTGGGGCCTGGAGGCTTTACAGCCAGCCAAGTATGTAATGTACATGATTCCATTGTGAAGTATGGCCAGTGCCATCTCCACATCACTGAGCTAACTGGATTAACAGCCCAGCAATCACAAACCACGTTTGTTGGATGCAATTCTCACCACCTATGAAAACTGCACA
Organism: Passer montanus; assembly: GCF_014805655.1. Lineage (NCBI taxonomy): Eukaryota > Metazoa > Chordata > Aves > Passeriformes > Passeridae > Passer > Passer montanus. The sequence continues at coordinate 1,466,769 of NW_024369818.1, forward strand.
TCTACCAGTCAAAACAATAGATCAAGTTAATCCAATTAAAAAAAAGTTAAACTAGATTAATCCAATGGGTTTTACTCTGATTTTTTGAATTAGACCTTAATTTTCAGCAGTTCCAGTCATCAAGAAAAAGTTAAAAACTTGTGCACGACTGCAAGATCAGGGCCCACAGAAGCCATCTAGCAGTCACACAGGACAAGTTTTTTTCCCTTCTTACTTTAAATTTGAAATGAAATGTTAATTTTTAGTTCATATCTTCTGTATAACTTCAATGAAAGCTTAAAATATTTTTTGTTCCAATAATAAAATAGAAATTATGGCAACTACTCTAGTTTTTCCTGGTGTTCTTTAGAAAATATTTAGCATTTTTTGGTCTCCAACAGTCTGATATTTCCAATGGCAATTTTCCTGACATCTCTGTATTTCTTTGGGACTGATGTTTGCCCTGAATATTATTAAAACACTTATTAATCAATCCAAAATGCTGAACTAATTCCAGTTAGTGCAAAACAGATGAAAAAAGGCATTTTGCAGGCAACTGGGAGACAACTCTGGGCACGCAGCTTTTTTCAGCCAGCTGAGTCTGACACCAGGGTATTTCACTGGATTCTCCTGAGAGAAAAAGAGCCAGCTGTGCTTCTCCTACTGCACATTCTGCCAGATGATCCAAAGGCCTGGCAATTCCAGGGAGACTGGAGCCTTCCCTTTTCCTTGACTGTGGAGTGCTAAAATGGTGCCATGCTTGTTCCAGCACGAGGGGTATCTTGTTATTGCCACTTACTCATTATTTATTAGTGGAAAACAATTGAAAAGCAACTAGAGAGTCAGAACATTCCCGTGATTTTGTCTGGTTTTCTCTTCTTTCCTCTATTCTAAATGGTGATTAGAAATGAAAAATAGGCAGGGAGTTCTACTGGCTTCACCACCACAACAGTGCTGAAGAGAAGGAACAGACTCCATTCTTCCTCCCTAACATTTTTCTTATTAAAACCACCAGAGTCTTTGGTAATCAGGACAATACCCATCCAAATTTTCAGCCTTCACTTGCTGTCCTAAAAATAGGTGAGCTTGAAGCCATTCTTTCCAAAGGGTAAACTGATTTTATGCTCCTATTTCACAGATAAACCAGAGGGGCAACAAATGTTCAGATAAAGTGAAATAAGGAAAAAAGAAGATTTTAAATGAAAAGAAATTCAGTCAATTCAAACTTGTCATCAGAACCTAAATGAAAAAGCAGCTTTGGAGCACCTGTTTGAAAAGAAATCGCAGTTTCTTATGAAAGGTTGATCAAAGTGCTGTTGGTGGCAGGGCTTTCCTGTCCCCTCAGCCCACAGGGGGATCCTGCAGGCAGTGAGGGGAGCAGGCTGTGCCTGCACTGACCTGAGATCACATTTACTCACATTTACTCACATTTTATTTCTGCACAGACTGCCCTGGGAGGGCTATTGATGCGTGCTTTTCTTGTTATCTTGCACTGAGTTATTCACCCTGCAGGGATCTTTAAGGCCTGCAGAAGAGACTGATAGCTCCGTGCCCCATTTTCCTAGGTGAGTTACCAACTTAGGGACTTATTCCCTCTCTGGCTTGGAGATTATTTAAATATTTTATACAAATGTAATTGCTGGCTCCAGCTGTAAAAATTAGGAAAAATCCATTTGAAATTACAACTTCTTTAAGTGGGTAGTAGAACATACACCTAAAAATCCACTCTGCAGCTGGTTCAGAGAGGGGATTTGACAAGGATTTTGATAGAGAGTGACTCTGTATCCTCCTGTGAACTGGGCTTGGGTCTCTCACATCTTGGTGAGAGCTGCTGATCTCCCAGGGAAATTCTAATAATGCTGTGTCTAAAACAAAAAAGAAGCTTTCAGAAAGCTGCTTTTCTGAACAATTTCAGAAATTGTCCAGTGATTTTGGCCCAGATAGTTTTGAGGCAATGGAAGGTTAGACTCAAATTTGAAATTTTTCTTCTCAGTTTCAGAAAAAAAAGAAAGATCTTTGAGTTAGTTTGTCACCCTAAAGAATCACAGGTTATCACAAGATACAGAACTGGGCAACTTTCTCTATTTTCCTTGTATTCTATCTGCAGCTGCATTCAGGCACCTGATTCATTCCCTTTCTATCCTTACACCTCGGCCCTGACAGCAAAGAATGTATATAAGAAAAAAAAACTGCTGGAAAATAACCTGGTGATACCTATTATCAAACCAGGCAATTAAAACCAGATGGTTAAGCACCAAATTTTCAGCAGACCCCAAGCACGTTCCAGAGGAATAACAAAAATAAGCATCTGAATGTAAAACTGTGAAACATATGTTCACACTAATATTAAAGTAGCACCACTGGTGTGTGTATGTGTATTTATATAAACACATGAGGGGGGTACTTCTGATACCCTGGTTTATATGTTGATTATAGGAATGGACTTGCAGGCTATTCTGATGCTGAGAAGTCAAACATCCCCTTACCTGCTCTGGCTTTAGGAGCCATATGTTTTCATTTCCAGCCCACTGAGAACCTCCCAGTTCCATATGCACGACGTAAATGGGAATTTGCATTTGTAAATTGAGCAAGCACACACTTGTGTCATTTAAAGCAACACATCAGAAGCCTAGGATTTCATTATTCAGAGCAGACCTGCAGGAGTTGCAGCCATGAAGAGAAGTCCTGGTCACAGTCGGTGTCACAGGTAGATGTGGGAGAGCTGCAGAACATGAACAGTGTGCACATGGCCAGAATTTTGGTGTGTCCCACAAGAAGCAGAGACCCAAATGGCACCTCCAGCCAGCTATGGGCACTGAGAAGGGGCTTTGCTTGTTCCAAGGAGATCTTTTGCTAAGATCATGATGTTTTCTCTCTCAATTCCCCTCAGCTCCATGTGAAAGCAAGATCCAACATATGCTGTGTGCATCCTGTGCCTGCCTGCACACCCCTGCATGTCACTTTGAGTTATCCCAGAGCCTCCTGAGCACTGGGGGAGCAGAGCTTCACTGGGCTGGAAATTCATGCTTCAGCAAATGCATTGTCAATTTGGTGACCATCTGCAACTCACAGGAGCCTTGTTTTATGCTGTGGCAATGAACGAGGCAGGGCTTGGATTTCAGAGCAGAGCCGGGGATGTTCTGGAAGCCCTGCAGCTCATGGGTTTCTAAAGCCCAAGGATGCAGGGCTGGATGGGATCTCTCACTTGAGGTGAGCACATCCCCAGGCAGCTCCCACACCAGAGACATTTACACCTGCAGGTGAACATTGCAGACCAGCACAAGGAGTAAGAGGAGGCAAACTTCTAGGAGTTCCAGGGTGAGGCATTAATTACCTTCACATTGCTCTGGAGAAAACCAAATTTTCCGTGGTGGTCAGTTAACAGCCAGAGACACAATCTGCCTGGGTTGTTTCCTCTGAGTGCAGAAGAAATGTGCACGTGTACCTGAGCAATATACTCAACAAACAATTAATTATGCCATAAGGAATTTCGGCTTTACAAATAAAACTTTCAAAGAGCGATTAGGGATGAGTGAAAATGGTATTTTTCAGTTGAAAAGCATTTCCAGCATTATTTATAGATTTTCTATCCAGCATTCAGGACATGGACATCCCTGAGCAGCCACACTGCTGGTGGTTTGCTGCAAACACAGAAAACTCAGGCAAGCATGACCACCTTATCAGGGGCAATTTAGGAACTGAATTGTTGGCCATTGTTTCCTTTATTAACAGCAACAGCCATCCTCGTTGTCTCATTGAAACAGAATTTACGAGGAGACAAAAAGATGCAGTTCACCTCAGCCCTTCCTAAAACAGCTCCAGAACAGTTTCCCTCCTCCCTGCTCTCTCTAATCCCCGATGAGGAGATGGTGCAATATTAGTGAATTACATTCATTACTCACCTGTCATCCTGAGAAATGATTTTTCAAGAGGGGAACCTACATAATACATCTTTACTACAGTGAATTAGGGAAACCCAGAACAAAGCAGTGTCTCCTCAGCTGCATTTGCATAACCCAGGGAAATATCTTCTCCTAAATAATTTCTGTTCCCATTCTTGTTTGTTTTCTTATAGCAGGATTTGAACACTGGCATTTGAGAGGGATGCTAATGAATTCCCAGAGGATTAAAATAAAGCTACAGTAAATAGAGTTACCTCTCAGTCACCTCTGTAATGCTTACATCTGTGTGCAGGAAGGACCTCAATGGAAATCATTTCCCTCCTCCTCCACAAGTTACTGTGTTGATTTTGGAGGGTTTGCACTGATCTCACTGTAGAGGTGCTGGTAAAACACAGAACAAACCTAGAGAAATTCCAGAAGCACTTGAGGAAAGTTCCACGTTGGAATCTAACAGCAGTTTGTCTTTTGCCATTTAGAACCACAGAATGGTTTGGGTTGGAAGGGACCTTCAAGATCCTCTGGTTCCACCTGCCCTGCCATGGCAGGGACACCTCCCACGGTCCCAGGTGATCCCAGCCCTGCCCAGCCTGGCCTTGGGCACTGCCAGGGATCCAGGGGCAGCCCCAGCTGCTCTGGGCACCTGTGCCAGCCCTGCCCACCCTCACAATTCCTTCCTGATATTTAATCTAACCCTGGCAGTCTGAAGCCATTCCCTGTGTCCTGTCCCCCCATCCCTTGTCCCCAGTCCCTCTGCAGCTCTCCTGGAGCCCCTTCAGGTCCTGGCAGGGCTCTGAGCTCTGCCTGGAGCTTCTCCTCTCCAGGTGAGCCCCCCCAGGTGTCCCAGCCTGGCTCAGAGCAGGACCTTGCTGAACTTCCCAAGGTTTCCACATCGCCCCTCTCCAGCCTGTCCTGGCTGAGAGCGCACGAGAAGAAACCACTGTGGACTGTTCCAAGCTCCTCAATAGGACAAAACATTCTGCTCTAAAAACTGAACTTAAAAAATACATTCCCCTTCAAACTCTTCTGTTGAGGAGGCTCTTTTTTGGTTTCAGGTTTCCTAGCATTGGTTACCTGAGAAAAAGACACCACTCTCAGGGTACTCCTATTAATCCTCATGTCCTAAGCACAGGCACAGAAAATCCCCCGTTCAGAGGGGTGGAGGGACAGTGGAACACTCCCAAGGAAATTCAAGGAAATGTTTCTTTTGTAACCTGTTTAGCTTAGATGGAAACGGAGTTCTGTGTCTGGATCAGTGCCATGCTACCCAAATTTACAGCATTTATACATAGCTAAATTATATAATTGCTTTTAGCTGTTTTGCAGCAAGCTGCTTAGAAACTTGGAAATTTTGACTGTTATTTGTTGCAGCAGAGCAATCTCATAAACCTTATCAGTCTGTAGATAGGATCTTGTGAAAATTTGCCATATCTTCTGCTATTTGTACAGCATTTTAAAACTTTTTATTCAAATAGACCTATTTTACTGAAGCAGGCTTAAAACTTTCTTAATCAGGTTTAAAACTTTCTTAATCAGGTTTCCCAACCTCATTTTTCTTTAATTTTTTTCAAACTTTAAAGTGCTTAGGCTCAGTCACATTTATCCAGTCAGGAGCCTGGTCTGGCTAACCACTGTTACCAGAAAATATTTCATCCACAAACAAGTCATTTGTCAGATCCTAAACTGGACTTAAACAGTTTTCTTTTCTGTTGTGGAGACCTGCACTGTGCTATTGGGTTCTGCCTGAAAGATCTGGAAATTAATTTTAAATTATTTTCACACTCCCTGGATTTAAAAACTTCAATCAGACTGGCATTAGGCTCAAGCACAGCTAAATAGCCTAATAAATATGAGTTTTGCTGATATTAGCAGATGGCAGAGGGCTCTGCAGCCTGCTCAGTCCTAAGCACTGTGATGCCACACACAATAGAGACCAATATTCAATGCCACTCATTCAAAGGGCAAAACTTTGATTTGGATGCAAACTTAAGTTTGTAAGCATTGATTTTTTTATTACAAAACTCTTCCATTCATTTAAGGGACATTTATTGTTTCTTCAGGGTGTACAGGAGGTCCAGTTCCCTTTATTCAAGTGGAAAACGCCATTAAAATGAAAAAACCCTGTGATTTGTAGAAGGCACAAATCTGGTTCAGCAGTTGCTGAAATTAAGCAAATACTTGACTTTAAAGCTACCCCCAGTTTTGTCAGTATAATCACACAGCCCACAACTGGGCCAGGTGCACCATATTTACATATATGTGAACATTTGCATAAGGAAATTTGGCTGTGGCACCAAGTCCAGACAGATTTTTAAGTGCTAACAAGCAGCCTGAATTCCCTGGGTTTATTGTAGGTCTGCCTTAGTGCTCCTGAGCTACATTTCTGAATGGACACTTCCACAAGCAGTGGAAAATGCTCTTTTCTCTAGTTTATCCCTTACTGTTGCCACTGATTTCTGTATAGTCTTAGATTTCTTAGTCACCTTTAATTTGTTTTTGTTTTTGTTTTTTTTTTTTAACAAGAAATTGCTACAGGTATGCAGAAAGAAAAAAAAAATCTCAGCAGGGTAATAGAACCATCAATCTTTTACACATAAACATATGTGTACATATATACACACACATATCAGTTTGTATACATCCCAGAAAAAATGGTGAACTGTTATAAGCAACAGCAGAATTCTTAATATTTCTGTATAGTGTTACATTTCTTAGTCACCTTTAATTTGGGGTTTTGTTTGTTTGTTTTTTTTTTTAACAAGAAATTGCTACAGGTATGCAGAAAGAAAAAAAAAATCTCAGCAGGGTAATAGAACCATCAATCTTTTACACATAAACATATGTGTACATATATACACACACATATCAGTTTGTATACATCCCAGAAAAAATGGTGAACTGTTATAAGCAACAGCAGAATTCTTAATTGAGTTCTACACTAATAATGAGCATGAATATTGCAGCTTAACTAATCAAAGTACTAACAGTGCTGTGCAAACTACACCTGCATAACATTCATATTGTTGACCAGGAATTGTAAAGTGTTGGGAGTGGGAGGATGCTGAGGAAAGGGAGCAAACCTGGTTTTAGTCTGCTTTAACTGCAAGACCACAGTCTACAGCAATTAATAAAATAAAAATTCCTGTACAGCTCTATTTTTAAAAGCTAATATCAGTGCTGTTATTCCTACTGACACTAACAGTGAGAAATCCCCATGCAAATGAAAAACAGGATTTTCAATTTCTCCTCCCCACCTCTTGTTTATATAATGCAAGAGAAACAAGTGAAAGGGAAGAAGATAAAGCAGATGCATCTTTCTACTGCCACATTTAGAGCTGAACTTGTAGGTTTGTAGCACAAAAACCATTTCCAGCAGCACTCCATCAGTGTGATAAATGCTGCCATTCCATCACATGCAGTTTGACACTTGCAAAAATCAGTTCTGAGCTCCCCTCACTGGAAAGGTGAGACTGGTGTGAGAGCAGAGGAAAATCAAAGCTACAGAGCAGCACTCTCCTGTACAAGAATTAGCATTTCTTCCTGGCATTGGCAGCACTGCTGAGACTTGTAAATTATTCAACATCTACAATCAACATGCCAAATTTCAGTGGAAACCTTGGTGCTTTTGTAAGTAAATTTTTATCTTACCTGATCATGTTTGATGTGTGATTGACTGAGGTGTTGCACAAAGGCATCTCTGCAGCTTGATTGGGAACGCTGCACTTGTGCTTCCTCAAGGAAAAATTAGCTACTTGCATTAGAAATTCATGTCATAAATTCCTCAGTATTCAGATTTACCATCTCTCTTCTAGCCTCATTCTATCTCTAGAATCTCTGGCTTTGATGAAGACAGGAGAAACTCCAAGGAACTACAAGCAGATCTGAGAGGACCGTCCATTTATTAACTTTAATAAAAGTTATCTTGATCCACAAGGCTCAAACATTTAATTAAAGTAAATGGAAAAGATGCAGTAAAAAAAAATCAGAGTAAAATGTAATATTAGATCAGCCTAAGGAAATTCAAGAGAAAACAGAGGGGACTGATAAAATACCTGATGGAAGGGGAAGGATATGATAGTTCAAGGAGAGGGGATGTCATGCAGTGCTGTCCCAGCTGGAGTGAAGGCAGAGCACACAGCTGCTGGGCACCTCATTTACATGCACAATGCTGCCTGGAATGCCACAATGCAAGAGAAGAAAAAGCCTGAGATAAATTATTGAAGGGCTGGAGATGCTGCTCACACTTTCCCTGCTCTGGCTCCGGGTTTGCACACATCCAAACTCCCACCAGTTTAAACCAGCAGCTCGGGAAGGAGGAACAGTCTGGGGCAGCAGTGATACCTTGGGATTGGAGCTTTTCTATTTTCATGTATTTGTGATCCTGCAGTTCTTTAGTGTGTGACTCTTAACTCCATGCACTGTGTGAGCAGCTGCTGTCCCACTTGGGGGAGACACAACAATTCCTCTCCAGGCCTGGAAATCAAGGACACCTCACTGCCTCAAGTCCGAGATGGAAACAAAAGTGAGTTGGGGGAGCAAACTTGGGGTAAATGACTTCATTACCTGAAGTTGGAATTGGAAGATTAACCCCCAATATACAAATGGAGCAAACTTATACAAGTGTTCAAACCCATGACCCATCATCCATTTTTGGGTATAACCCTGGGGGCTTTGTCTGCCCCAAATGTACCTGAAGACCCTTCAATAAATAGAAATGCTTTTTATTCCCTTAATTCTGTCTGGCCCCTGTTTTTAGGCAGCCCCAAAAGGCATCAGCAACACGAAGCTCCTGCAGACTGCAGCTCTCAGCCAGGAGCTGGAATAAGCAGCTGGGGAAGGAGTTTCAGCATTTTTAGCCCCTCAGCACAAACTGGACACAGGTGGCTCCAGAAGCACGGGAGCAGCGTCGCTCTCCCCCTCCAAGCCTGGCTGTTATTCCACTGAGACATTCTCATTGTTGTGATTGGCTTGTCAAGCCTTCACATTCCTAATTTCTCAGTTTTATGACTAGATCTTTGCTATAATACTAAGAACAGTGCAGGAAGTGAGTGAAGGACTGACAGTCTTTCATTTTTTGAGACACAAAATAAGTCTTTCCTGTCTACAAGTCAATCCTGTTTTATTCTTAGCTTCTCTGGAGCACACTTCCTCAGACAAGAACTAAAGTCTTTTGTCAAAGACATAAATACTGTAGCAACATTATTCAAACCCTTCCTTCTTGAGTTGTGGTAGCAGATTGCAATGTGCCTGGCAGCATTAAAGTTCTAAAAGTTTTTGTTTAAAAAGTTGCCATTGAGTAAAAAAAAGAATTAAAAATCTAGAATTTAAATGACACAGAATTCCTGATATTGTTCTGAGGCAATTAATAATCTAAACATAAGCAACAGCTACTATGTAACATTTTTAGTCAACATCAAGCGAGATTAAGAAGATATTTTTTAAAACAGTGAAATAAGAAATTACATTTTACATTGGAGTTTGATTGATGATAAAGAAGAAATATTTTATATTCCTTGCACAAAACAGGCTGAAATACAAATATTAATACTATCTAAGACTTCAGTGTGGCTAAATAATTCATAAAAGTTAATTGAATTTTGTTGGTTGGAAAGGGGATGAGATTGATTCAGCAGCAAGACAGATGAGATAATCCCCCTCAGCCTCTGATATCAGGATTGCCCTTTTCTAGGACCTCCCCCAATTTGTTCCCTAATTACACAGGGATCAGTCAGCAAACAGCTCCTGGGGACTCCCAGCAGCTGCTGACCCCAGAATTCCCTGGACTGAATCACAGGGGAGAGGAAAGTCAGCACCAATTGCAATGGTTAATTTGTACATGTTTAGTGCCAGGTACTTATTCTCAGGTAAATATTTTCCTGACCCCTCCAACCACCAAGAGCTGTTTAAAATTTTCCTTATGTTTTGCACACTGCAGTTATTTTGCATTGTCCACTTGCGTATTAATCTATATAGCTAATTCACTTTACCTTGCAATACAGCATTCCAGAAATACAAAGAGAAATGCATGCAAATTTAAAGAAATCTGATGAACAGATCAAATAATGCCCAGGGAGCTGAGAGAAATGAAAACTCTCTCCAGTCTAAAAACCTAAGAAGAAAGGAAATTTGTGTTACTGATACGAAGAATTTACCCCAATGTTGGTGTCAGTACCTCCCACCACTCAGACTATGACAGAGAGGTATAAAAGCAACTTTACAGAAGTTTCATGCACAATTTCAATGCTATTGATGAAATAAAAACTCTGATTTGCAGGAAGAAACTGTAGCAGCAAGAGTTGTTGAGGAAGAACAGAAAATTACAGTCTGGAAACTGTGATTATTTAAACTATCTCATCTACAGATTAAAGGAAATTTATTTTGGTCCTCTCCTACCTAAATCCCCAGTTCAAATCCTAAACTGTAGTCACTCATTCACTTGGTGAAATACTGTAGCCTGGCGAACACTCTAAACCCACAATATTAAAAAGGTCAAAATAATATTAAATGTGGGGCTTTGCAAAATGAAAGAAGAATCTTTCCGAGCAGTGCCTGGCCTGAGCTCCCGGAGCAAGGCAGAGGAACTGCAGCTGGTGATGCTTTGCACCCAGGGGGATTGTGCTCGAGGGGAGTGCTGGTTCCACACACTCATAATGAAATTTAGTGAGATGAGAAGCGGCTAAATATTAATTCATATCAGAAAAGATGACAGAAGCAGCATGAAAAGGAGACTGCTGTGAGAAACGTCAGTCCTCCTCCTGTGCAAATGGCCAGGAAGAAAAGAGGAGAGTGTCACTACAGGACACGAAACAACACGACACGGACTCTGTTCCTTCCAAGGGAAAAGAGAGCTTTCATTTTCTGACTCCAACATTTATAGGTTTCCAAAAGTGGCAGTGGATTGGAGGGTGGCAGTGCCACCTCTCCAATGACACTGGACAAACCAACAGCCCATCAATTTTCTCCTCCTCCATAAAGGAATGCAAAATAATTAATTACTTACATAAGGTGTGTGAGAATGTTCATGACAAGAATGTAAACCTCAGAAGGCTGAGAAAATCTAAAAAACTGGGGAGACAGGAGAGCCTTAAAGAGGCGTGCTGGGATCCCAGTTCCCAGGGAGTCACTCAGGTGGAACAGGGCTGCTGCACCATCACTCAGGGACAATTCCCAGGCCATGCACCTGCCAGGAGTTGTTATTTGGGGTTATTTCACCAACCCCTCTCCAGCAGGCGGGCACACAAACACAAACACGAGCTTGGCTGCTCAGGCTGATTGTGAGACCCCCCTGCAGCTCTGAGCCAGCAGCACCACACCAGGGCAGCTCCAGCAGTGCCAGGTGCAGAGATTTCAGCAAAGCACTACAGGCTTCTTCACCCAACATTCTGAAATATGAGCACATTGAACCTAACGTGTCTATTTCTTTATGTGTTTAAAAGGCTCCTGAAAGGACAGAAGAACAAATTGACTGGTACGAAGATGAAAATTGATAGAATGACAGGGACTCTACTAGTTCACATGTGAGGCATTTCTATTTCAAAACAGAAAAGCTTTTCTATTTTAAAAACTATGGCCAAGTTTCAAAAACAATGAATCAAGCAAATGATATATAGGTACTATATATTATTATTAATAATTATATATTATATTATATAATTAACACGTTATATATGATAATTTATATATCTAATTAATTATATATATAATTAATATATATCTCATTACAGGTTCTTACTGTGGAAGAGTTAAATCTTATTAGATCTGTGTCTCACTCATCCTCTGCTTTTAAATCACAGTACAGCAACTACACAAAACAAAGACTTCAGGCTGTTTCCAAGGTGATAAATCAAGAGGCAATATTACATGTGGCAATAAGTTCACATTGCAGTTATTCAAGCATTAAAATCTTTGCTAGAGGATCTGCAAACCCCTTTCCTCTCGTGCTCCCCCACCTTTCTATTTTTATTTTTTTTTCCAAATGAAGGATTATGCAGGGTAAGAAAACACAGGTAGGTATTTGTACTGGCAAGAGTAGGAGAGGCACCTAAATGCACAGACAAACCCCTTTTTACTTTTTTTTTAATTCAAAAGTACTTTTTACAGTGCTTTATTTATTTTTTTTCTTTTCTGGCTGCTTATGTCCTGAGCAATTGCTTTTATGAGCACAAAGTGCTGTTTTTAGTGGAAGTCTGGAGGGGTCTGCACAAGAACATTAAGCAGGGTTGTGACCCAAGAGACTGAAGCTTTGATCCAGTAATGAGATCATCAGAAATCCTCCCAGCAGTGCTGCAGATGTGCTGTACAATAAAACAGAACTAACTACAGCATCGAGAAATGCAGATCTAGAACACCCACACACAAAGTAACTGGGGAACAGAAGGGTGAGGAAATAAAGGCTGCAAAATGACTTCCACTGCAAGGACTAAATGATTATTGCAATTTCAACTCCAAAAATACAAACTGCATAAGTCATTTGCATCACAAATACTATCTTGATATCTATGCAGTAGAAAACACAGATTAGAAGGAAAAATGGAGCTTTCAAAAACCGGGAAGATTAGATGGGATCTAATCACCTATGAAATACTTCACTGAACTGTATCATGAGGCAAATACAGGTAGAGTTTTTAGCAGAGAACATATTAGTTTCACTCTTAGTTAAGCAAGTCATCAGGCAGCAGGTGAATTGTGCTACACTTCTTGTTTCCACAGTAGGAGGATTTTCAGACTCTAAATTGTCTTAAGGATAGAGAAGAGGCTGCCAATACATGCCTGTTTCCACTGGGACAGTGGGAACTGCATTTATCTGTGGAGCAGTTCTTCAGTGACAGCTCCTGTGCCCAGCAACTGCTGGTGGTCAGTTTTGGGGACCCTGATTATCCCAGGCTGCATCTTCCTCTATAGAGGCTCCTCATCTGTGTCACCTCATCAGTTATCACTTAATAAGAAGTGTTACTCCACTTTAAATGTTCAGCATGGACAAAGTCTGACATTAGCTTAATGGAGTCTAATATCTCAATAAAGGGCAGGAGTCAATAACTGCCAAGAGCCGTGTCCTGTATTCAGCCAGCCCTTTCAAATTCCCAGGGGAGACAGTCAAAGTATTAAAGGGCTCAGAGGTGTTTAAAAGGTGTTTAAATTAAAATGTGCAAGTGAAACAGAGTAATTTAGGTTGCTTTGAAACCAGGATCTGAATATTGTTTTCTGCCAATTGCTAGTCAGCAGTTCTGCTTCTGATTTTATCTGAAAACTATAAAGAAAGAAGATTTCAACTCTCAGTTACTCAGAGCTGCTCCCCCTGCACTGTGTGCCAGACAAGCCCTGTCAGACAGACTTGTGTTTTACTAGGGTACAGCATCATCTGCTTTATCCTTAGCCCAGATTTTTAAAGCCACTTTAATTAGTGTACTTTAAGGAAGATTCATCTGTTCTAAAATTTATCCTTGAGCTGCTTGCATCACAGGCTGTCCATAGTTATTGAGGCTTTTAAAAAAAGAGTTGTAACATGTTTCCTATTGTCTGAATTCAAAAGAATAAATTTATGTAAGAAACACTGATATTTATGAACACAGCAGTTTGATGCACATAATCAAAAGCAGTAATGAATGAAATACCAGCAGTTAATGCAGAATGCTTCCTTTTAGAGATTAAAAAATAAGGAAGGAACATACAGACATACATTCAGCAACACTCCAGAAAAGTTCAGAGTGATTTGCTGCACTACCCAAGCAGAGGGAAAGGGGAAGAATGAAATGTGGCCTGGCCACAAAACTGTCCCTAAACCAGCAGAAACGGCTCCAGCCCTGAAATCCAGACCACAACAGAGAAATGGATTCAATTAGCAATTAATGTTTCTTCTCCTCATCTTCCAGCTGTGCTGCAGCTCTTGTCTGGAGATCACAGACAGGAGCTGCTGCAGGAGAACCTCTGCAGGGACAGGAGCTCTCAGCAGCTCCCTGGGTCTGCAGCACCCAGCAGTGAGCCTCCTGGTTAACTCAGGAATAAACAAAGCTGTCAAGCCATCTTTCCCCAAAAACCAGCATCAGTAACGTCAGGTGAGTGGTTTTTAAACCAGAATTAAATGGCTCAATCTGCTAGCAGCCACATTCATTCCAGATCCCTGCATACAGCAGTAAATGAACATGGAAACCTTTGTTAGAAATGATTACAGCCAACATCTCAAGGGGAGGCAATGAGAAAACAAAGGTGTGTGGCTGTAAGTCCTGTTTTACTCAGGAGAGCAGACCACTCTTGTCTGGCATGTCCAGGACCTAGATTTAATTCTTCCTGTAAAAACATTTCAGTTTGGCCCTTCTCCCTCCCAGTCTACACTTTGGTGTTTCCAGTCCAGGAAGTGGAGGAGGAGCTGAAAGACACCAGAGATCTTTTCTCCATCATGACTATTTCAGCTATGGAACCATCACATCATTTATTCATTTTGTCTTTTTAAGCATTTTGCACAAAAACTGAACTGCTCAGCTGAAGGCACTGAAATATTTGCTTCACTACACGTGTGTACAGGAAATTTCCTTTTCCAAAATTTCCTCCTAATTCAACGGAATTGTCTGGGAACCATAAACACAAATGTAGAGATAAATACAAAAGTGTTCAGCACCACCTGTAATTGGAGTTTGATTTCAGCTTTAATGTTCAAGTCATGTACGTGTCTGCCTTCAGCAGTCAAAGTCTAAAGCTTTTATCAAGATAACCAACTCATGAGTTTTGCACTGTGACATCTGAGAAAAACATTATGTCTCATACTTCCTGGAAGAAAAATGATTTCCATTAAGTCAGGTGTACAATAGTTATAAAAGCACAGTCTAATACTGTTAAAGAAATACTTTGACATCCTGCTGATAAGATCATTCTACCCTTGCAGAATGTCAACAGCTAATCATATTCTTTATCTGCACAGATATTATACTGAGAAATTGACTTTGCCATCTGGCTCTCCAGAATTTTTATCAGGTCTTTTTAATTAGGTTCAAATCATTGATTTCCATTGTTCCCCTGCTCCTGTGTTTTTCAGACTGAATCCATGTGCAGTGCACTGCAGCGTTCTCAAGTGGAACCTAAAATGAATGGGATTTCCCCACAGGTTTGCACACTTTACATCTGCTAGCAAAAGTCCTGTCATGCTTGCTTAGTGGTGCATATAATTCAATTTTTGTTTTATTAAGATATGAGGATGACCAATCTATTAACAACAAAAAAAAAATTAAAAAGTTAAATCAAACAACCTTAAAAACTCCATATGAGAAATGGGCCCAAGGCTCATAAATTAAAGATATCTGCAAGGAGTCTGGGAGGTTGGGTTGCTATAATTGTGATGAACAAAATGAAATCAAAGTTGTAAAGACTTTCATAGGCCAGGACATATTTCTGTGTTAGATTGGGTTTATATTATAAAATATTGCTGTACACCTCACATGCAGATACTGTAAATTCCAGTTCTCAGAGCAGAATTCTCCTGCAAGACTGTTGATTTTAAACCCTACACAAAACAGTAATTAAACTCCAAAATTAACTTTGGTAATGTTAATCTATGAGGAAGACACTCTTCTGGGTAAGAAATGTCTTTAGGAATTTGCATTCAGCAGGAAAAGTGAAGACAAGTCCCTAAATAATTGAAGACTAATTTGATTTTCAAAGTATGCAAAATCTAGATCTGAAATTCCCTCTGAATTTAATGGATGGAGGGGCTTGGATAGAGACCATAACCTTAGTTTTGGTTAAAAAAACCAAACAAAATAAAAACAACAGAAGAACAAAGAAAGCAAGCACACACCCACCACACCTTGGTGATACAATTTAAAAGCTGAACAGTGAGGTTTACATTTTCTGCTCATTTACTCCATTAATTATATAAAAATTGTTTGTGTTCTAGGCATAAAACACAGCAAATCCTTCGGGAAGGAGACCAAAGCACTAATTCGGGGTCCACGCAACAAGGCTGTCAAAGGTTGAAGCTAAAATGACAAGACACAGCAAAACTCCTCCAAATGTCACTCACAGGGCACTGCACTCACATTTAAACTCAAATATTTCCCAGATTCTTTGGGCTTTCTCACTGCTGACCAAAGAAACTTTGGGTGGGAACCTGCCAGGCTGTGTCTGCTCAGGACCAGAGCTGTAACTGGAAGGATTTAGCACTGGAACAACATTATTTCCCTTTTTCCCCCTAAAAGAGAGGGCAAAATACGACACCAGGGATATCAGGATATGTCTTTCTCTTGATGCAAACAGAACTTTCATTATGGGCACGTAAGTCAGCTCAGGTACTGGAGAGTACTTGGAAATTCAGCCTGCAAAATATTTCTCTACAGAGGGTCTGGAATCAAACAGAACCTGCCTTCTGCTGAAGAAATTACAGCCCTTGGAAAAATCTTACTCTAAGGCTGTGCTAACCCCACACCCTCTTAATAATGTATCAATAGCAGAGTTTACTTCAAAACAAATCACAGGACCTGCAGAGCAGCAAACCTGAGGCATGAGGACCAAAATATGGTGATATTTTGCAATTAGAGCCAGCCAGCACACGGGGCTGGCCATGGGGTTGGAAGGGGAAGCAGAAGGTGCAGGAAAACTTTCCCCAAGTTTTAATTATCTTCTACTGATTGGAGCTGTACATCTGGGCACTTTCATTCAGACGTTTGCTTGGAAAGCAGAGTAAGAAAAAGCAGAAGTATGTTTGGTTGGCTGTTTTTCCCAAAAATTAAACTGCCTCAACTATAATTCTCCTGCTCTTACATTAAAAAAAAAATGAAACACAAAAATCCCAGATACCACTCTCAGTCTCTTTTTTTTTTTTTACATTTGTTGGTTTGTTTTTTTCTCTTTTCAAGATATACTCCTTTATAATTCAAATGTTATTTAGACTTTATAAAATGTCAATTATTCCTTCAAGTCTTTGAACAACAATTGCATCATAAGCCTGACACTGTGCTAAAACCTCCAGTTCCTCTTTCTCTGTAAATATTTTTCAATTGCTTTCTTATGTTTTTCATAGGGATCCAGGCACACAAGATATCTGATAGAGTAATATTATTCTTCTACTTGTTCCTCTTATGACATTATTATGAATAAAGTTCTCTCATTTATAATCCCTGTTCACTTAGTTCTTTTCACAGCTACAAGTGTTATTTCTTGCTCTGGAGGTTACTCAGCCACTCAGAAATACTTCAGTGATTTTTTTTTTAATTGATCAGAGAGGTTTTTGATGGTTCATTGTTAAATGACTTTGACTC
Source organism: Passer montanus (assembly GCF_014805655.1). Classification (NCBI taxonomy): domain Eukaryota; kingdom Metazoa; phylum Chordata; class Aves; order Passeriformes; family Passeridae; genus Passer; species Passer montanus. The sequence continues at coordinate 1,483,891 of NW_024369818.1, forward strand.
TGCTTCATGCCGTGGTTGTACATTTGGATTTCTGGCATTTTGTGCGTGTGAGGAGCTCCCGTGCAGGGCTGGCCCTCAGAGAGGGCTGAGCAGGCAGAGCAGCTCCCACACCCTGAAATGCTGATGGAGATGGATGAACTCAGGTGTGCAAATGCTGTGACAGGTCCCTGCTTTTAAAGGAGAGCATAAAGAGTCCTGCAGGAGAATACAGAACACTCCCGGCCCGTTTGAGCTGCTGATGAAAGCTCAGCCACTGCACACAGCCTCTCCTCAGCTTCTTCAGCAATTTCCCCCTGCCTGCCAGTGAGTCTGCCTGTGCTGGAGTCAAGGAGTCAAACTCAGCCAAACAAAGCCCTCGAGGGTTTCTCCCCAGTGGAGAGCAATAACCAAATGCTCTCCTGCAACCACTTTTCTTCAAGGTGGGAGAGTGAAGAGCCAGGCTCTCATCTGCTACAAAGCTCTCTCTGCTGGGAGGAAATCAATAGCAGGGGTGATGCCTCCTCAATTACCCCTTCAATGCATTTGCAGTTTTCCTGCTTTTACCACAGTTTACCTTCTCCTCGTGGCCAAGGCACTACCCAGCTACTCACGGGAAGAGAAACCTTTCCCCAAGATCTCTGAAGCAACCCAAACAGTTTGATTTTAGTCTGAAGTGTTTGCGAGCTAGTAATTATGATAAATTAGAATTTAAGAACTATACCATGAAAGAACTATATAGTATATAAATATATATCAAATATATATAAAATAATATATAATAGGTAATATATATCTATAAATAACAATTATATATATATTTATATATAATTTTTAATGTATATTAAAATTTATATAAAAGGATAAAACCATTACCTCTGCCATGGTGCTTTTCCCTCCCCTGTGGTGAAAACTGTGCAGATGATAAGGAGATGAAGGCACAAACTGAGGGGGTGACTCACAGAACCCTCTCTTTGCTGAAACTTTTCCCATTTTTATTTTTCTTTTTAACCAGTGGTTCTCACCACCAGAAAGCCCCAAAGCTCAGTAACCCCCATTAGCTGCCTCTGAGCTCCACAGGCACCCCTTGTTAATGGAGTCTGCTCCACATGCCAAGGAAATAAAACCAAAAACACCCACACTGCCAACTGATGGAGTCTTCTCCATCATGCCAAGGAAATAAAACAAAAAACACCCACACTGCCAAGGAGATAAACCCAAAACCACCCACACTGCCAAGGATATAAAACCAATAATACCCACACTGACAAGGAAATAAAACCAAAACCACTGACACTGCCAAGGAAATAAAACCAAAACCACCAACACTGCCAAGGACATAAAACCAGAAATACCCACACTGCCAAGGAGATAAAACCAGAAATACCCACACTGCCAAGGAAATAAAACAAAAAACACCCACACTGCCAAGGAGATAAAACCAGAAATACCCACACTGCCAAGGAAATAAAACCAAAAACACCCACACTGCCAAGGAAATAAAACCAAAAACAGAGACACTGCCAAGGAGATAAACCCAAAACCACCCACACTGCCAAGGAGATACAACTAATAATACCCACACTGCGAAGGAAATAAAACCAGAAATACCCACACTGCCAAGGAAATAAAACCAAAAACACAGATACTGCCAAGGAAATAAAACCAAAACCACCAACACTGCCAAGGAGATAAAACCAGAAATACCCACGCTGCCAAGGAAATAAAGCCAAAACCACCCACACTGCCAAGGAGATAAAACCAAAAACACGCTGCCAAGGAGATAAAACCAATAATACCCACCCTGCCAAGGAGAGAAATCCAAAACCACTGACACTGCCAAGGAAATAAAGCCAAAACCCCAGCCCAGTCAGTGCCGGGCAGAGCTGACCCTGCTGGCCCCTCTGGCCAGGCTGCAGCAGGAGCAGCTCCTGAGCCCCTTCCCCAGCCTGGCAGGGTGGGCTGGGCTGGGGCACCCAAGGGCTGTTAACCCCTTCAGAGCCACAGAACAGATGGGCCCTGCTCAGCTGCTGAAGGGCTGCTAATGTAACCATCCATCAGTGCTTTAATTACAGTTTGCTTGTTTTCAAAACAGCCCATATTGATTTTTTTTTTTTTTAAGCAGAACATAACCTGCCCTGTAAACACAGGATAGACTGATAAACACAAATAGGCCCAGGTAGTGTTGTCCTGTGAAAGCTCCGTGTGAAGATTAATCTGTATAAATTTATTTAAAAATTACTGTAAATCTAGGTGAACTTAAGCTGTGTCAAAGGTTCCTCCTCAACTGAGAGCAATATTTTAATCACCTGTTCCCAGGGTCCATAAATTATGTGCTGTGTAAAAAATTCTATTACAAAAATTCTTCCTGCTTAGAAAATGCAATTTAAATAAAATGTATCATTTTCTGCTTTGGGAAATAATAGATGTATTTCCATAAAAACCTTATGGATGAAAAATTACCTCTGCCTTTATGTAGTTAGGATATTAGTTTGGTAAACTCTCTGAGGATATTACAGTGAAAGCCATTTCATTTTTATTTTAATTACAGTGAATTACTTGTTAAATGAAAAAAATTCTTCCACAGATATCAGCCTCACACACCAAACTTTCTTCCTTCAGGAGCCAGTTGAGAGCCAATCCAGCTTTATTAAGTCCAAGCCATTTATGAGCCTGTGCAGCCAATTCCCTCAGTCAGGTGTGCACTTTCTAGCCATGATGTTTTTTCTCACTGCTCCCAAGTTTTTTGCAGGTAAAAACAGGTAGAAAGATGCATCACAAACCTCTAATTTAACTTTTTTTTACTATTTGAATACGACAAATGGATATTTTTAAGACATTCCATGAGTTTTTATAACAAAGGCGCTCTGGAATAAGATGCAAATTAAAGCATAAAAAGGGTTCTGAAAATGCACACATCCTTGGGAAGATTTATATGCATGAATAAATCAACTGTATGAACCTGTAACTGTAAAGCATTTTATTTTTATCTGCAAGAAAAAGTTATGTTTGGGGTAATAATTTTCTTTAATATATGATAGTTTAATTCTTATAAATAAAGGTTTCTATTTTTAGAGAAAGAAAGTATCCAAGAACTCTTTGCCACAACAAACTCTTGAAAATTGTCTGTGTTTAAAGGGAAAGATTTGCCTTTGCAAGGTGAACAATGACAAAAAGATGTCGTTTTGGGCTCTCCAGCATTCTTTTTCCCTGATTGCCTGGCATGCCAGCAAACACCAAGGTTTTACTGCCCTGCAGGTGAACACTGGCACAGGAAATTGTGGAAGGTGCTGTATTGCACCCAGCAGCTCTGCTGTGCATCAGCATTTATCTGCTTATTTATTTAAGCATTTATCTGCTTAAAACCACGGGGCACTGACCTCAAAACCAAAATTAACAGTGGATTAAAACTTACTTTTTGTCTCCCTGTTCCTCTGAAGTTCTTCTAAGCCTTCTGACGTTTACATTTTCGTAATGGAGTTTCTCATGAATTTTCATGTAAATAATGATGGTTTTACACTCTTTTCTGGAGGAGGAGAGAATTGATGGACTGTTGGTTTGACCAGTGTGGCTGGAGAGGTGGCAATCCCATCCTCCAATCCATGGTCACTTTTGGAATTCTATAAATATCAGTTTGGAAATAAACTGCCCCCTTTTTTTGCCTTGGACATCTCAGAGTGTGAGTGTTGTTCATTTTGTGTCATATTGTGACAACTTTTCATGTCTTTCTCCACATCACAGTCGTTCCCCCAAAGCCTTTGTTCCAAAAAGGAACTTTTTGTGTGTGTGGTTTTTTTTTAATCAAGAATTCAAATGGTGCTTTATTAATGTTTACCCTTAATAAAGGCAATAAAACTGCAAGGAAGGAGGAAGGAGAGTAAGGAAAGAGAAAGGAAGAAGCTAGTTTGTGGTGCTCCTCCTGAATTATTTGGGATGTCAGAGTTCACGAAGGAAAAGCACAGGCAGGAAAACCTGTAGGTATTTTGCCTCAGGGTCCACCCTTGGCAAAGCCCAGTGAAAGCAGGAGGGGAAAGAGCAGTGCAAGCCATGGAATAAGAGAAAACACAAAAAGCACCTGGCTGCTCTCTGCAGACCCACAGTTCCGTGGTGGGCCCGTGTTTGTGTCCAGTTGTGTGCCCAGCACACCCCAGCCTGTGCCATGCAGAACTGGACAAAACAGCTCTTTAAAACGTGCCCATGCAGGCTGTAAAAATAAAACAGCTGTAAATGTTTAATAGGCATTTTGGGCCATTGCAGGAGCTGACCTCCCCGGCTGAATTAATGATGTATCACCCAGTCCCAGGGCTCTTTCTGTCATGGCCCCTGAACTTTTTCTTCAATGACTGCTCAAAATCAGTTGTAATTTATTCTGATGCCTGCAGCTTGCTCCACATTTTTGAGGCATTAAAGCTGTTCTTTGATTAGCGATTAGGGTGTATCTTTATCTATTTTAGAGGAGTATTTTAAATGAGAGCTCTCTGACAGGCCATGGTGTCATCCGTGGAAAGGTCACTGGCTCCCTGCTGACCCCAGACAGCAAAGGCTGAAAGTCAGAGCTGCCCAGTGGCACATTTTATCCTCTGGATGCAGTGAATTGATGGGTTTGGTCCAGAGCTTCGGTGGATAAATATCCACATCCCAGACTGTCACCAGAACTGGTGTTATAATGTCATTCTCAGCAGAAGGTCAAGGGGTGAGCTGGCAGAGAAACTGAATTGTGCTTGCAAAGCTAGGAGGCAAGATAAAAACAGACTGACTGGGTGGCCTGGAAAAATCCCACCCCATCCCTAGGGCTCCTTCAGAGCTGCTGCTCTGAGATTCCTGACAATCCAAACTCTCTTTCCAAAAGAATTTACCACTGGGAGGATTCTGAGACAGTGAACTGTTGAGAAAATGCAATACTTACTGGCAGCTATGAAGTAAATATCCAAGCAGCAAATAATGTTTAGACTGATCTCCTCCATCAGTCTGTACTTTGGAAAATCAGCTAATTGAAATTAGGAGATGAAACAGCTGATCTGGTTTCACCTTCCTCCAACCTGCTGGAGGAGTTTAACCTCTGCTCAAATGCCCAAATAATGCCCAAATAATGTCCAAATAATTGCCCACATTCCTGATGAACACTTTTCTTCCAGTATTTCCCTTGGGCTTTGTTTAGATGCTTTTCTTTAGAATTAGCCAAATTTGAGATTACAAGATTTGTTGGGAACCATATGTAGTCACTTTTTGAACAGCTGAGATTTTCTTCTGCTCCACTTTCTGCTTTTTTGAGTGCCATGGGGAAGAAATTCTCTGTCTCAGACCCTTCCCAAAGTTTTGGTCGTTTCCAAAGGAGCTCTGTGGTGTTTGCAGGATGTATTTGCAGACCAGGACTGCACCAGAGTAGCATGAATATACAGCAAACACTTCATGTGTAAGAGAACATTTTATTCTTGAATTTGCTCTTTGTGCACAGCTCACCTACAAGATGCAATTTCTTCCACCTACATATTTTTTTTTCTGGACAAAGGTCCAGAATTACAGTTTTACAGAGTGCTCCTACCCATTTGTACAATAATTGAAAGTTTTGGTTTTGTTTAGAACCAAGTACTAATGCTGTGGAAGTCAGGGGATAACAGGGCAGTGAGGTTTGTGCCCCTGGGAATGACATCCTGATAAATTTTTACATTCTGCCAACACAGGGCCCTGCTTTTAGGAGTTAATTCTGCACAAGTGGGAGCTCCTCAGTGCAGCCTGTGTGACCAGGTGGGAACTAAAGAGAATTAACAGTGGCTGAATGCAGTTTAATACCAGCCCTGGGGTTTTAGACTCTCTTTAATACTCTGCCCTGGGGGAATTCCTGCTCAGGGGACACTGAGCTGTGCCCAGCTGGGATGGATGGGGGCTTCAGAAAGTTGTGGCTGTCCACAATTCCTCTGAATTATCCCTGAAACTGAAATCCAGCAGTGTCCCAACCCTCAGTTTGCTGTGCTTGCTCTCCTGAATGCATTAAAGGCTGCACATAAAACACCCCAGCCCATAGGAATTCTGTTTTAAAAAGCAGCTGGGCAGGAAAAAGTGCAAACTCCTCTTCATGCCACGTGGCAAAAGCAAAATAAAGCACAAATAAATGTGTTTTTCAGGGGAAGGTGCTGGTCTTAAAGAGAGAAGGGATTTCCAAGAGGAGTGAGCTCCACAAGGCGAGTGAGCTGGACCAGTTCATAAATATCTTGGCAAGCACATGCATTAATATCCAGGGGAATTAATGAAATAATTGCCAAGCTCTTCCACTCGAGGCATTACAGCCAACAGAAGAGAGCTATTCAGGTTGGTTACTGGCTTGGACAGAAAAACAAAGATAAATAGACAAATTAAAATGCATGACCAAGGTCTCTTTTGGAGGGACTGAGTTTATTTTAACAGTGTCAATAAATGTCTGCTCATATGGGTTCAGTGGTAACAAATGTTCACCAGGAGGTTCATTTTAGAAACAAGAGCCAGAGAAAACCTCTATAAACACAAATGGGAAGATTAAATGTGGAGTGAAAATTAAATCTCTTAGGAATTTCCCCTTAATTTCTATAACTTAATAATTTGGGAAAAGTACTGCTTTCAGTTTTTCATAGGAAAGAAATCCAGTTTTATACAAGATTTGAAAGGTAATCAATTCACTCATTAAAAATATAGGAAACATGAACGACAGCATTACTGCGTTATTAACATTTAATTTTAAAATAAAATTTACAGGATGAAAACTGCTCTTTCTTAATCATGCTCACTGCCATGGAACAGCTTTAGGAAAGTATATTATTAGATAATTTTACTTTCCTGTTAAGAAATTAATTCTGAGCATTAAAAATTGCATGATATATGATACATATATCTCATTTTATAGATGGATATAAATATGTATTTAATATAAATATCTTTTTTCTCTTTTGAGCCTGGCCACAGGAGGAGCACAGGAGGGAGGGCAGCACGGGTAAGAGATGTCAGCCCAGTGGGGAAAGGAGCAGGGAAAAGGGAAACATGCAGATCAAGCCATCTTTTCATAGGATCCTAAAATGGCATTGTTTGCTGAGGCTGATCTTCACCAGGAGGAGAATCTAAACCTGCTTGGGATCTAAATCCAGAGTCCTACAGCTCAATTAAGGTGAGGATGAACGAGCCAGACCTGTTCACTGCAATCATTTCTCCTTAGCAGGGACGTTGTTCCACCACTCTCAATGAAAATCTGGTTTTAACAGCGGTGCTTAATTTATTGCCAAATTAAGCAGGCAGGATTTTCAAATAAGAAAAGGACAAAAAGCATGTAATTCAAATGCAGCAGTGCTGTTCTCTTATTAAGATTGGTCTCTCTACACTTTCTAATAAAAGCCAGGGCATAGTCAGACCTGACAAGTAACATTATCTGACCTCTATTTTTGTTTATGAATATGTGACAGAGTTATTTTAAAGAGGTAGGCTAAGATGTTTCAGAGAAGTCACTCTGCATCAGCTCCACCTCGTGATTAAATATTACTGATAAGTGTCAACCATCACAGTGAGTACTCTGAGAAAAGGCAAAGACATAAATTTCTCCCTCTGAAGTGCAATAGTCTGGGGTTTATAACAGTCTCCTGTAAAGTGCAGAGGACAAGAATCTGACAAACAGGGGTGTCACAGGACTCTTACAGCAGAATTCTGCTGCCCCCTTAATTGTCATGGAAAATGCACTGAGATCCACAGTGATGGGAGCATTTCCAAAATCCCAATCACTAATATTCTCAGGAACAGTGTTAATTTCACATGCTAATTGAGTGGGTAAAGAGAATTAATATCCCTGAGGGAGGAGAAGAGGCTGTCTGGGGTATGATCTGCCCCCCAGTCTGCAGTCAGATGTGGCTGGGGATGTGCTGTGTTTGCCAGACTCTCTCCCTCGCTGTCTCCTTGGGTTAGAGCTCTTTTTGTTCCTTTTTCATTTTAGAAGGTTTATATGCAGAGTGAAGACCAGTGTGATGGGTTGTTCCTAGGAGTGCAATGCTTTATTAATATAAATAGCACTTTCATTAGGGTGTTATGGCAAGGGGGTACAATTAGAGGTGGGATAATTAACGTGGAACATGCAAATCTTTACTTTCAGGGAATGCTTAATGTAGGACACTGTGCAATGTTGTCTGACTATAGTAATACCTTGGTGCTCTCTTTTAATCCTCATCACTGAAAATGGAATTTATTCCTTCGGGTAATTCAAATCAAACTGCAAATACTGCAGTGAAAAAGAACCCAAAAACCCACCACAAACACACAGGGAAAAATACAACAACAAAACAAGCCAACAGGCAATTTATTCCATTCCTTAAGCAGAAAAGAAAAACAAAGCTAGCTACTAATTTTCTCTTTAATAAATGAAGTCTACTGATAAACTTATTGATAGACAGATATTCTGGCAACAGATTGTCAGAAACATCTCACCAGGCTGCACAAGTAACCCCCACTCACTGACAAGCTGTCTGCAAAGTTAATCTCAGAACCTGTAAAATATCCCAGGTTTGGAGAACAAATAATTTAGTGATGAAGTAAATCCAGAATAAGTTGTGTTATTGAGTATTCAAATGCTTACAGTTGTTAAATATGCAAAGAGCTAAATTTAACTTCAATATTAAGAGATATTTGTTATCTCTAATAACAGAAGATATGCACTCCCATCTCCCCAGGCAGAAACCACACAGTTACAAATCCAACAGCAAGTGCTGCCCCACGTGCTGCTCTTGGAGCAGCATTGGACATCTGCTCCTCCATGCCAAATGTTGAAGGGCTTGGGGTGAGCTTCACACTGAATTCCAGCTGGGATATTTGGGGGAAAGACTTTGCACTGGTTGCTTATCACCAGACCCAACATTTCCCTGAATCTCTTCTGAGAACTTGCTCAGGTTACACACTGTGCAGGCACTACACGGGATAAAGAAGTTTGTAATTATTTAAAGAGTCCAGTTCTGTTTCTTCTGCTCCTCCTAAATCTGTTCCAGCAGACATTAGGAAAAATGGGAAGGCCTTGCTAAGCAAACCATGTCCTGCTGCACCAGTAATTGCTTTTTGGTTGTAGCAGCTGTTCAGCCGTGTTAACACCTCCTTAGTGATTCTGGGGAGATGCTCAAACCTGAATGGACACAATCCTGAGCAACCTGCTCTGTCCAGCCCTGTCTGAGCTGGGTTTGCACTGGGTGCTCTCAAGGGGCTCTTGAGAACATTGTTTTCTTTGCAGGTATTTTACTTTCATTTGTGTTTACTGCTAGAGGGCCCGAGATGTAAAATGAAAGTTGCACATAGGTCAAAAAGGATCTTTCTGCACCCTCTTGTTTCCAGTGCTGAGGTGTGGAACAGAGGGAACAGAGGGTGTGTGGTCACCGTGGAGAGGAACCAGCCAGGAACTTCCCTTTACCTCTAGATGGTGTTTCTCTGGTTGATGAGATGATCAAGCTACTCTTGATCCCCTCTGGTGTTTTCTGGATGATGCTGCTTCTTCATCCAAGAGGACTCCACTGCCTCAGAGGTGGCTCAAAGCTCCAGCAGAGACTCAGCTGCATTGAGAGCACCTGGAGAAGGAGCAGGAAGAAGGTGTTCTGCTTAGAAGAGGAAATATTTGCAAGACAGGCACTGGTAGGAGAAGGGTGTCAGACACAGGGAGGTCAGCAGATAGGATAGACACAAAAAAAAAAAAAGTGTTACATACTCACTCCAGGATTCACATATTACACCAAGAAACACACAGGACGTTCTCCCATTTCTCAGACTCCAAGAGCTAATAGAAATGGACAAATCTATGATGGACTAGGACATCAACTGTCCTGAGCAATGCCTCTGCTCCATGCTGAGCTGAAATCTGCCGAAGCACAGGCTTACGCCTCCCTCGGGCCAGAGACTCCTTCAAATGCAATTTTTGGTAGCTGAAGCAACATTTGCCCACAGCACCTGTCAAGCACCTATTGAGAACTGAGCCATGTGGTTTCTAAGTACACATCATCTTGGGCTGCTGTCAGGATCCGCTGGTGACCTGATGTGAGTGCTGCAGCAGAAATGTGTTCCAGTTTTGCTCGGGAAAAAGATACTTTGGTCAGGAAAAAGATACTTTGGTCAGGAAAAAGATACTTTGGTCAGGAAAAAGATACTTTGCTCAGAAAATCTTGGCCACAATTGAAGGAAAGGTAAAGTGAACTCCTAGCAGAGGAGGAGGAGACAGCCCTTCCACACAGGCTCAGGAATTGCAGCTGTCCATGGCACCACCAGCATTTCTAAGTCAAAAGCATGAAACTGCTTTTAATTTGGATGTCTGTCTTAAATTCTCTCTTAAATTTACACATCTAGTGGTAAGACACAACAATAATAATCTACTTATTTTTATTATGGATAGATATAGAAAATACAGAAATTTATAATTTATAATCTTCTATTTTTATTATAGATATAGAAAATACAGAAATTTATAATTTATAACCTTCTGCTTTTATTATATATAGATATAGAAAACAAAAATTTATAATTTATAATCTATTTTTATTATAGATATATATAGAAAATACAGACATTTATAACCTATCCATTTTTATTATAGCTAGATATAGAAAATACAGAAATTTATATTGTCAGAAAAGAGGTATCATAAATATATATGTGTTCCCTGTTAAAACCAGCTGTGCTTCATTATCACACTGATAAGAGCTAAATGAGATGTGAGTCAGGAGTCCTAGGACTGCACTCCTCCCATGTGCTTGGGCACCTGTCAAGAACATCCCAAAACTGCTTCTTCCCTGTGGAGTTCTGGAATTGCAGCTAAAGGGATCCTTTCTACATTTTGCCTGATACTTCTTTTGTTTAGTTTTCAGATTACAAATTTTAAAAAGGTATTTTTTTAAAACATGCAAATTGAACATTCATTAGAATGGGATCTATACTTAGAGTCCTTACTGAATAATTTGATAAAATCAAGAAAAAAATTAAAGAGCCCCTGCCCAACAGAGAAACAATTAAATTAGCCAGGCTGCCCCAAAGTGCAGTTTTATATTCCAGCCTAAGCAAGACATGCAGTGTGCTGGTTCTGCTCTGATACATCAGTGAAAGCATAATTTCACTGAAATTGGCTTAAAAGCCTCCATTTCCAAAGGAAATATTTACACATTTTCATAAATGTTTGCTTTGCATGAGAAGACTTCTTGTTATAAAAAACAAACAAAAAACAGTAGAAACTGAGTAAGATTAGCTCTAAGAACCACGACTAGCCTCAGAAATCAAATTTTTTCCTTAAATATACTATTATTCCTTCTGCTACAAAGAAAAAGTGGATATTACAACAGGAACTAAAAATAGCAAATAACTGTTTGAAAAAAGTCTCTTGATTTGCCAGAAGAACTTGTTTTTGAAAAGCAGTTCTCAAGTGCTTCCTCTGTGCTTCCCTCAGTGGCGTTTTATGGCAAATAAAAAACCTTAAGACAAATGTGACAGTGGTGCCAAGATGAACACACTGTTCCCCTGCCACACTTCTGTGCTTTGCACAGGTGGGGTTTGGGCCTGCTGTGGGAAGAGGAGACACCTCCAGCTGTGGATTTATAGGATGCACTGCAAAAATCCCAGTGAATCCAACACTTCCTACAAGACTTTGTTCACTCTTCAGCACAGTGCTTCCATTCCTGGAGCTAAGGCCAAACTCACCAAGCATTTAAAAATTATCTGGTGTATACCAAGTGTCACCTCTAGAATGTAAAGGGCAGCTACACAGCACAGACTGTCCTTTAAAGATCCTTTTTCAGGTGTTTTCTGCCCAGATTTCCTTGCTGGGTTCTCTTTGTCCTGACACACTTCTCCTGTCCCATGAAGCCATTTATTCCCAGGGCAGTAGCACACAAACACACTCTGAGGGGAAAAAATGAGTCATTTTATCCACAATTTGAATATTTCAGTGTGAATAAAGTATTAGCAAATATAACAAGATGAAAAAATTCCTGTATTTCAATTAATTGGCCACTGACACCCAGGATGGAGACACAGACCCTGGCTGCTCCCTCCAGGCCAGCTGGGCACTCCGTGCACACATTTTTGTCACAACACTTGTTCTGTATTTTTGTTTAGAAAACATTTGTATTCTAATAGCAACTTGGCATCACAGCAACAGGACCTTGGTGATCCTGAACACTTAAAGACTTGTTAAAGAAAAAACCCCCACAATTTAAACTTGTGACAGCATTTACCTTTTAAAGGAGGCAGGAAGACAACAAACATCTGTGTGCTGGCCTGTGCTGATGTGGAGAGGATAGCCTGCTCCTCTTCAGCTGCTGTCAAATATTCTCCCTGTTCAGGGCAAGAGAACACAAACAGAAACTTGTGCTCAGCCTCACTTAAAACTTCTTCAAGCCATAACACCTGGGGAGGAGGAAGGGAAGGTGATTGTGCCAAAGTGCTGCTGGTAAACACACACTGCTGGAAAGCCAAACCTGAGCATTTTGTATCAGTAAAATGAGCAGGAAGAACCAAAGTCTGAGCAGCAGGAGCCAGGAGAATGAGATAAGCTCCCACTCCAGACACAAAATACTGCAGCTGGCAGTTTCATCTTGTGAGACCCTACAGCACTGACAAAGTAAGTGGAGACTACAAATTTATATTCTTTTAATGGAGGAAGCACCTAGACTTACAGCTCTGAAAAGGAAGGCAAAAAGGCAAACAAAACTCCAGGAAATGCAAACCTGGGACACTGTAACCCTGTGAGACCTGGGATTTTGGGGCAGTTCCTCCGTGGTGTCAATGCCCTGCAGCTGCAGCAGCTCCCCACTGTCAGGGCAGCTCTCCCCATCTGCTCCCTCACTGCTCCCATTTATGAGAGCACCAGTTCCCTTTGGTTCAGCCAGTCTGGTTAGCTTTGGTGCTTTTCTGAGCAAAACCCCCATGCTGTGATGTGTCCCTTGTGTCTGCTCACAGAGTGTGTGATCTCTGGCACAGCCCCAGCCAGCCCGTGGCACATTAAATACAGCCCGAGCAAGAGTGCTACATGAAATTGATAAAATAAGTCTGGATTTATAAATTATACATACATTTCCCAAATTGTCGTATCTCCCAATCTTCTCTCTGCTCTTTGCCAGATTTTCTCCCACCAGTCACTGTCACATCACAGCTTCTCCTTTCTTTTTTATGTCCTGATTAACAGGACATCTATATTCTCCCTTGAGCTCTCTTCCTCCCAGCAAGATTACTTTCCATATCCCTGCAGAGGGGCCAAGAAAGCATTTGCGAGCCTGGGATGCTTCTTTTTCAAGATATACTATGTGATCTAATAAAAGATAATACTTTTTCTTATAAATGTAGCTCCATGAGCCAATTCAAATGCTTCAATATAGGTTCAGAAAAAAAAAATCTATATGAAAACAATTTATTCTTAGATTACTTTAAAAAAAATAAAATTTAAACCTTTACCCCTAGATGTTAGGGGATTCTATTAATCATTTGGGAGGAATGGTTTGACTTTTCAAATATTGATAAAGACCACAGATTTTGCAGCAGCAAAAACAGCCAAACATGAAATGATCAGATCCTCCTGGCAGCACTGATTCTTTAGTGGTGTTCAGGACACTTTTGAAAGCACTGCATTCAATACAACATTTACAACTCCTGCTCTATTTTCAAACTTTCCCATCAGAGTAATGAATCTAGAACAGAGTCAGACAGTACTCACAGGGGTCTGGGTGGGTTTTTTCCCCAAGCTTTTGCCAAGCTGTAGAACTCTAACTTCCTTAGGAGGCTCTCAGTACCCAGAGGTGCTCAGAGGACGTGCCAGGTGTTGCAGTGTGGCCCACAGCTGCAGGCTCTGGGATGCAGGTGGGTTCATTGCCAAAATAAAAGCACCAAAGGACATCATTTTTACCAAGGAACAAGTACCACCAGGTACCACATTCTTCCAGAACAATGGATGATGCTGGAAAATGCTTCCTTAGCTCTGAATTCCCCACAGTGTTTGATCAGAACCAAGCCACAAGTAACTGCTGCCAGTTCTCCTCACACCTTGTGCCCAGCTTCACATTTTATTCAAAACCAGGGAAGGTCCCCACAGGTCTTTTTGGTTTTCCTCTGCAGTGACTTCTCCTGTGCATTTCCATCTTGAATAGGTACCTCCTTGCTTTCCAAAATGTGCATTTTTGTGATGTGGGTATGACACACATTCAGTGCTTCAGCAGAACCAAGCCACAAGTAACTGCTGCCAGTTCTCCTCACACCTTGTGCCCAGCTTCACATTTTATTCAAAACCAGGGAAGGTCCCCACAGGTCTTTTTGGTTTTCCTCTGCAGTGACTTCTCCTGTGCATTTCCATCTTGAATAGGTACCTCCTTGCTTTCCAAAATGTGCATTTTTGTGGTGTGGGTATGACACACACCAGACACTCACAGCAGCTATACAAACATCACTTTGCTTGATGGGTTGATAGGAAAAAACCCTCTTGAAAACAGAAAACTGTCTTGCAGTTTTACTCTTTAATTGCACACAGTGTGTTCCTTTTGACTTTTCTTTTTTATAATGGGCCTTGGTACAAGCTAAGCTTTTAGCCCTAAACTGAGGAGAAGTGTTCACAATACATCAAACGATGTGTAGGAAATATCAAAATAATCTGATTGGCTTAGGCATGTCTCACTGGTAGAGTTTGAAGAGCTCAGTGGTTCAAGGAAAATGGTTTCTTCTGCTTGTCTGAAAGCAGAATGGATTTACATGTGGGTATGACACACACGAGACACAGCAGCTATACAAACATCACTTTGCCTCATGGGTTGATAGGAAAAAACCCTCTTGAAAACAGAAAACTGTCTTGCAGTTTTACTCTTTAATTGCACACAGTGTGTTCCTTTTGACTTTTCTTTTTTTATAATGGGCCTTGGTACAAGCTAAGCTTTTAGCCCTAAACTGAGGAGAAGTGTTCACAATACATCAAACGATGTGTAGGAAATATCAAAATAATCTGATTGGCTTAGGCATGTCTCACTGGTAGAGTTTGAAGAGCTCAGTGGTTCAAGGAAAATGGTTTCTTCTGCTTGTCTGAAAGCAGAATGGATTTACAGGTAAAAGGCAGCATGTGTGCATGGACTACACAAATACACATCCCGACTCACCCTGGAGTTCAGCTCACTTTTTCTAGCACAAAATAACACAGAACACAAAGAGAAAGCAAAGTCCTTGACTGCTACAAGGTGCATTTCTCAGGTGTCTTCCCTCCCACTGCTTCCCAGCTGCCAGGAGAAGAATGTGTCTCCTTAAACACCGAGTTTGTGTGACAGACACTGAGCTTGTCCCTGTCAGCAGGGCACAAATGTGTTCAATCCTCTGCTTCAGACAGAGCTCTGGTGCTTCCATTGCTGGACTTTTTGTGCATAAGAGACATCACAGTCCAACCTCTGAATGTCACAATTTATTCCAGAATGTTCCTTTCTAGGTGGACTGAAAGCACAGCAGTTCTGTGGCAAGGGGTGGTCAAAGTCATTCTGCGTTCCACTTGTAATAAGGAATATTTTGTTGGAGTTAATAATAATTATGAGTTGATTACAATTTCACGTGTCCATGCTGAAATTAAATCTGTACTGCGTGGTTTGACCTTGAAAAATAATTGGGTTCAGTATCTAGAAGACAAAAATCTCTGTGGCAAAAAAACCCACATAATTTTTGAAAAAGAAAAGGATGAGAGTGCCAAGAGTATCTTAAATATGCTGTGCTTTTGTAAGAAAATGCATACCTGATGTTAACAAATAGCACATTTATCACCTGACTGCCTGGGAAAACTGCTGTTCCTTGAACTCCTTAGACTTTATACATTTTAAAGAGAAAGGCTGTAATTCTGTAAGAGTTTAGAGAATGTGTTTGACCATTAAAGATCATTTTTTGGTGCCTGTGAAAGATAAGTTTTGAACTTGTTTAAGACTTTAGACATCCAGTGATTCTCAGTCATTAGGTGCTGCTCTTCTGAAAGCTGTTCACCTCAGCATGGCTTTTAGATTTATGAGTCTTAGCAAAGTAGACCTTACCATTTCCATGGTTCATCTGCTTCTCTGCATTACTCTCATGCTAAATCAATCTTCAGATTCATAAACCCAGTCTGTAAATATTAATGCAGGCCACAGCAGCCTCATCTCGGGTAACTCTCACAGCAGAAGAAACTGGGAAAGCAGCAGCTTCTTCAGAGTCCTTTCCAGCAAAATTCAGCTCCTGAGCAAGACAAGAGAAGAATATTCTAGTGAGAAAAAAAAAAGTGTAAAATAATAGAGGAAAATGATGGAGTTTGTACGGTGATTGGAGAACAAGAAAGGGGAAGGTTGAGAGCAAGGAAAAGGAGAACGTGCTGGGGGGATATGGAAGGGAAGAACAGAATAAGGAAGGAAGACAGAGAAGAGAAGAAAGCAGACAGCAGTGACAGAAAAGAGAGTGAATTACAAAGTGGTGGAATGGAGAACAAACCCTAATGAGATTATATTTCCTTCTGCTCAGTTTCTGGAAAAGCATCAATGAGAAAGCACACAGTTCAATGAATGAATGAGTTTATAAACTGGGTAAGATATCAGGAGAGGTCAGGGGCACAGAAATTCAGACTGACCAAGAGCAAGGGGATGCCTAGGGCTGGTTCCTAACCCCATCACACTGAGACAGCAGCAGAAATTGCCCTGGATTTCTCCTTAAAACAAAATAAAAACACTGCCAATCTCTCAGTTTCAATCTTTGACATGTTTCATCCCACAAAATGATGATGACTGGCATCAGGTTTCTCTGCTTTCTTATGCACTGGTTTCTATTGATTCCTTGGGGTTTTTTCTTGTGTCTTTAATTTCCAAATTTCTGTTTATTTTAATTAATCTTTCTTCAGGTTGTCAAGTCTCACAGGTGATTTTTGTAAGCAAATTCCCTGACCTGAGTCGATTTTCTTCTGCTTTCAGGGGGTTTTTTTGCATTTTCTCAAGGAACAGAAAGAAAGATTAAAGGGACTTTGAGCACAGGCAGCAAAACTGGACACTTGTCTTTGCAGTGATTTTTTTTTTTAATTGGCAATCAAGAGGAATTAAAACAAGAGGAGAAAACAAGAACTCCTGCCAAGACAGAGAGAGCAAGAAGCTCTATTCCTGCTTCCAGTTTCTGACATGATATGTTGAAATCCCTTTTGGTTACAGTACGTCAGCTCGTGTTTCACCAAACGATGAGACATAATGCAGCCTGACACACCAATTGTTTCTTGACAGAAATGTAAAGAAAAAGCGACTCTCTGCTCTGCTGGTAAAGAAATAATTTTAAGCAGAAGAACAGCCAGATTTCTCCTAAACATGAATGCATCGAAGTGGGATGGCCTTGAGAGCTCTGCCCCCGCTGCCAGGGCTCAGGGGCAGCTCAGCTGTGGGCAGCTCTGGGCTGTGCCCGTGCCCAGGCAGCCCTGAGGGTGCCCTGGCCAGGCTGAGCCCCCCTTGCTGCTCTGCAGTTGGCACTGCCATGTTTGGCTGCAGCCTGACCCGCAGCCAGCTGTGCCACATCTGGGGCTGTGCCTGAGCATGGTGATCCCAGCACATCTGGGGCTGTGTCTGGTGATCCCAGCACATCTGGGGCTGTGTCTGGTGATCCCAGCACATCTGGGGCTGTGCCTGACCCTGGTCCTGGTGATCCCAGCACATCTGGGGCTGTGCCTGGCCCTGGTCCTGGTGATCCCAGCACATCTGGGGCTGTGTCTGGTGATCCCAGCACATCTGGGGCTGTGCCTGGTGATCCCCAGCACATCTGGGGCTGTGCCTGGCCCTGGTGATCCCTGGGTACACCAGGACACGCCTGTGGCCCCCCAGGCTCAGCTCAGACATGTCCCAGCTCTGCAGGAGTGGCTGGCAGGCACTGGGACCTGGCTGTGACTGCCCAGGACCTGTCACCCATGACCTTGAAGCTGTCCCAGCTCTGCAGGCGTGGCTGGCAGGCACTGGGACATCTCTGGCCATGGGCAGCACCCCTGCCCCTGCCCACAGCTCGGGTCAGAGCTGCCAGCACCCCAGGAGCAGGGGCAGCAGGAGGGAACCCTGCCTGAGCCCACCCTGCCCCTCTCTCTGAGCCCAAACACCAAATAAAAATGGTCCATGGCCCCAGGAGCAGCCCTGCTCCATCCCTGCAGGCCCTGCTGGTACCTCCCAGTCCTGGTGGATTTTAATTGTAAACCTTTGAATGTCAAAGCACGTTTGTAGGGCCCTGGGTGAGTGGATGACCTTTAATTTTAGACATGTATTATGTGTTCAGAGTGATTAAAGGAGGAATCAAGTTCAGCTTTTAACAGCTGGAAATTTCATGCAATCAGTTTGAGTATTATAATTTTGGAGCTTTTCAGCAGCAACATTTCCAGACGTGTAGAGCTTTTTGTTTTGTTTTTCCCTTTTATTAACCATTCTCTTTTCAGCAGGCCTACCTGACCCTAGGAGCAGCATCTGCCTTCCTGGGGCACAAACTGTGGCCAAAAAAATGGACATTGGGGCAATGCAAAAAGTGGAAGTTGTCCTCACCTTCCATCCAACCCGTGGCTGATTTCCAGACACACCACCAAGAGAAGGTCTGATAAAGGATTTTTTGGTCCTGCAAAAATTCACAAAGACAACAAATGTTTTTTTAGAATATTCCAATAATGTTTTTGGGCACACAGCCCCTGTGTTCTGGGAGCTTGGAGTCAGTGATATTTCCAGCCCTTTTTCTGCAGCACAGGTTAATTTGGTTACTGGGCTGGTGGGAGATACAGGAAAGGAACTGCAGCAATATTTTTGTTGTTCTCTTCCCTGATAAGGACTGAGAGAATGGGAGCAGAGTGGCAATAATCCTCTCTGGTTGCTGAGCCCATCCTGTCCTCTGTGCTCAGGTACAGAACTGCTAAGGAATTTTGATAAAGAAAAATAGGTTTTGTCTTAAGTGACTCTTGAAATTCTTCCAACTTGGGAATTGTAACAGTGCTATTAAAGACCAGTTTTATTGACGTGACACGTTCCCTAGGATAGGCCATTAATCATTTTGTGTTATTGTATACTTAACATCTGAAATTCAAGCAAAATCCTAATGATGCAACTATCAGGAGGAAAAATGGAACTGAATCTACCTAAAGTGCTGCTTCTGCCACAACTGAGCAGCACATTCAGACCAAAACCTATCAGCTGGATTCCTGCTGTTAGTGTGGAGTTTTATTCCTTAAAGTATTGTTCACAAAAAGGGAAGGAGGTGAGCAATGTCATTCTTGTCCCCTCCCTGCTCACAAGAACTGCCTGGATACAGGATCCTGCTGTGTCCTCGTCTCTGGGGCTTTCTTTTAAAATAGATGCATAAACATATCTTTAATCACAACACTGGGCATCTGTTTCAGCCCCAAGCAACACTGATTATTATGGTTCTATACCAAAATAACTTAATGAGGTAGAGGCTACAGGTTTTGCTCCTGTTTTCCAAATAATAACCTGTCCTCATTTACATGTCACTTAAAGAGGATTAATTTTGACTTTACAACGTATGGTGATTTCAAACCTCTAGAAAAGCAATCTATTAATGTGTGACTGCCTTAATTAGTATCTGTGACTTTTATTGGTCCTGGCTGGTCCCCTAAAAGCATTCTTTTGGCAAAACAAACAAATCAATATTATTTTAAAGAACAGGAGGGGAGGATAGCAATAGTGTTCATGTAAAAGGGAGGCTCAGGGATGAGGGGATCACTGTACAGGGCAGAGATGAGCACAGCTGCAGAGCCCAGCCAGCAGAGTGAAGGCTGACAATGAGGAAATGACTAATGAATATTAATAGCCTTGAGTTAAAGGAAGGTGGATTGAGGTTTGATTTGGGCAGGAATTGTTCCCTGGAACAGGTGCCCAGAGCAGCTGGGGCTGCCCCTGGATCCCTGGCAGTGCCCAAGGCCAGGCTGGGCACTGGGGTTTGGGCACCCTGGGACAGTGGGAGGTGTCCCTGCCATGGCAGGGGTGGAATCAGAGGAGCTTTAAGGTCCCTTCCAACCCAAACCATTCAGGGATTCTAAAGGGCTCCCTGCTGTGCCAGCTCAGGTCCTGTCCCTGCTGTGCCAGCCAGGTAACGGTGTCAGGGCTCAGCCCTGGCACAGAGCAGCTGGCTCTGTCCTGCTGCTTGTGCTGCCCCAGCTCCAGCTGCCTGCAGTGCCCTGGAGCAGCCCTGCAGGGCTCTGGCCCTCACAGCCCTTGGTTCAGGGCAAATCCCACTCCTACTCTGTCCTGCTGAAGACAGCCAGATGTTCCATCCATGGTCACTGGGATTTCCCATCACATTTCAGAGGTTCTGCCATGAAAACATTTTGTGTGACCTTGGGGGTCTCTGTGGAGCAGCTGGTGAGCACAGGCACCTCAGCCAGCTGAGAATCCCACACCAGCACGAGCCTCACACTGCCCTGACCCAGCCCAGGATGAGCAAAGAACAAAACACAGCAACAGCAGAGCAGGAGAAACCAGCAGGGGACAAAAGGAAGGGGAGAGGAATCAGAGCTGAGGGGAAAGGGATCAGGAAACATAAACTACACCAAAGCTCTCTTCTTCCCAAATTAAACATGACTACCAATCTGCTGGGTTTTTGCAGGCTGGGTTTACAAACACATTAGTTCACCACGCTTCTTTCAGGTTCAGTAAGAAAAACCAAACCCAACTGGAATGAGTAATAGTCAGTTTTGTTGTCTAATAAAAGATTGATGGCCTTAAGCCTTCTCAAAGGAAATTCAATTTGAATAAGGATTAAACTCGAATTGTCAGTGAAGTATCCATCCACAAGTACTTATTTCTCACATTCATTCTAAATTCTGCTTGTATTTTGTCTTCCAAAACATCGTGTTTTGAAGCTGGGCACAGCTAAATCACACAGTATCCATATTAAAAAGATGTTTAATGTAAGAGCATTGTTTTTCTCACAATCATTCATGTCTCAAAAAGGTCTTTTACAGCACCACAGGTAAAGAAGATGTATCTGGGAGAGGTGTCACAAGTATTGAAGCAAAAATAAACACTGGTTTTTTCTTTTGATATTTTAGTTGAGGCTTTTAAGTTCAGGTAATTAACTCACAGTTTTCTTGTATCCTTCTGCTGCTTCTCCTGTCTCTGTGTCAAAATAATTTCATTAAAACACTCAGAAATTATCATTTTAATGAATTTCTGACAAGTTAATATACTCCTTGTAGAGGTGCAGGGTTTGGGGTTGATTCAGTCCCTGATACATTTGCTGTTCACAGAGCAGGAAAACCACCAGGTGTAATGAGTGGTGCTAAGCCAGAATTAAATCAATTGAACTCACATTTTTGGACTTCTAACCATTTTTCAGTCAATATTTAAAATACATGTCATTCAACAGAGCTCAAATACCTCTACCCCAGATTTAACAAGAGAAAATCATTGCAACTGTGGAGTGCACACTTGCCATGAACAGGAGAAGCTCCAGATCCTTCTGAACAGCCACTGCAACTCCAAACGAGCTGATGAGGTTTTAAAAGAGCACCCACTGGAGCCAGCTGAGGCTGGAAGGAGATGATCTCATTAATTTATGAGTTTTCAGTTCCTTCTATGTTAGCTGCCTAGAGTAGCTTCTTCAAAGGTGTCCTAAAATGCAGCAAACCAGGGAATAATCAGAGAAAATAATCTGCTTTTCCTGTGAGGCGGTAAGGAGAGGAAGACAGAAAAAAAATGTGGGTTTACTTCTCTTGTGTATGAAAAGGAATAGGGGTAGAGTTGCTTTAGACACTCATTCCAAAATATTTTCCACAAATGAGCTAATTTTGAAATCACCTATAATTGAACACACAGATAATTTTAGCTTTGTACATGAAGTATGGTATTGCAGAAGCTGCAAAAAGAGGAAATGGCATGTGATACATTTGTTGGATTTAGAAACAGCGAACTAAGAGGAAAAGTATATTTTTCTCCAAAAAAAGATTCTGGCAGTTAGTGGAAACAGTCAGGTCCTAAGCAGGGTAATGAGCAGCAATGCTGCTCCAAACATTACCCTCAACATAAGAAACAAACAGAAAGCAATGAGAAATAGACCATGGATGAGGCATTCTTCCTTGAGCCCACTCCATTCAAGGTGATGACTAATTAGGAAAATCTCCAAAATTGAGTTTTGCTATCTTTAAGTGCAACAGTGAAGATAATGTAAATATAACTCAGCCGTATCAACTGATTCTGCTCCTGAAAATAAACTTTTAAGCATATGGTCAGGAAAGCCAGTGTATAGGAAGAACAATCCTTGAACAGCATGACAACAGTCTGGAATTACATGCTAGGGCTCACACAAGTGGGTTTCCACAGCCATAATTTCATCAAATACATTTCAGAGTTTGACAGTCAATCACACAGAAACACAGGGAGGATTTCCAGGAAATGTTTACATTGTTCCACTCAGCTTTTGAACAGTGGGATTCATTTCTAGTGGGAGAAGTACGAATTTCTCTTTGTAAGTGGGGCAGATTTCTTCATTAAATAAAATGAGATGGAAATCAAAAGCTCAAATTGCACCAGGAAACACCACGGGGAGCTGTGCACCAAAATGTTCCACTGATTCTGGCCTGTAACACGTGGACAGGACTAGCAGAGCTTGAACCCATCATTCCTGCTCTGGATTTTGAAATCTGAGCCATTGATCCCTCTCCTGGTAGTGACTTCTATGAGTGGATTTGGTCCCACATTGCCCAAAGTTCCTTTTTATTTTTCTGATGTTCTAATTCATCAACCAGACTCCTGTAGTTGTTAACACTCTTGTTAACAAAGATGGAACAACAGCACCCCCTCCAAGATAAAGTGATTCCTTCTTCACATTTCCTTGAAAAGAACTACATTGAGTGTATTTGATGCCTACAGAAGCCTGGCTCCCACTAGAAGAGAACTTGAGCAAGACTGGATATCCTGACAGTATTTTGGATAAGTAGATGTTTGGTCACTTGTGATACAAATGTTCATAAAATTAGGAAGGTAAAAACTGATTTGTGCTCAAAGGTATTCCTAAAAAAGGAAGATAAAGTGAAGGTGAAGGTGATGTCATTGAGAAATTTCCCCTGTAGGAACAAATGTAAATGTTCTACGTGCTATAGAAAGCCTGAATTACAAAAGGAGAACATTGTTGTTTAGAAAATCTTTGCCAGAATCAGAGAATAGATATCAGCACTTCAACACTGTTAGGCTTCTTTGCTCATAAATCATTACAATAAATTACAAGTGTCCAGTAGCATTCAGCAAAATGTGTAAATGTCAAAATCATTTGTCACAAAATCCTCGTCACCATCACCAGCCGCTTTTTAAGGGAAACAATAAGAAAAAAATCCAGAATTTGCATAATGAAGCACTTTAAACATCCTTGTTTGGTTTTCATATTTCAGTGAAGTTTGGGTTTATGATCAAGTTGAGTCATAGATTTGGAATTTCTTAATTCAGTCTTATTTTACAACTCCTTTATCCAGTTTGTTGTGCAGAGCTGATATCTGGCAGTGAATTTCACCTGCCTTTTTCTTCCAAACACAGCACAAACAAAGCTGGCATGACTAGGAAGTTTTGACTAGCTCTGCACAAATCCATATTTGTTGTGGGAAGAATGCAGAGTGTATTTCAATACCACACCTGCTTGTTTAACTGTATCTCCTGGAAAACTGTACAGAAAAAACAGAAAGAGGAGTAAATCCTTGGAGAAGTCTGTCTGCTCAACCTCCCTTGCTGTTCTTTTGGGTTTGCTCCTGAACCTTGGCTGTGTATTTGGTGCTTCCAATGGGAAATGGAGAGCTCCAACCTCTATTTATTTGGGATCCACATCAGTTCATCAGTTAAGCTGTTTTCACACCTCCTTCTCCAGGTAAAGCAAGGCTGGTGCAATAACTACAGGTCACAGGTTGGACTAGGTGATCTTAAAGGTCTTTTCCAACCTGGCTCAGTCTGTGATTCTGTGATTGTAAGATTCTGTGATTCTGTGAATTTTGATTTTTTGATTCTGTGATTTTTTGATTCTATGATTTTTTGATTCTATGATTTTGTGATTCTGTGATTCTATGAGTTTTTGATTCTGTGATTTTGTGATTCTGTGGTTCTGTGGTCACCACCCTGCAGTGCCTGGAGGTCACTGCTGCCACCAACCACCTGCTGGAGCTTCTCCTGTGAGCAATCCCAAACCTGTAACAGCTCTAGTCAGTCTGGTCAGCAAAATTCTCCTATGCCTGCTCTGTTTGCTGACTTGGATCATTTGGCTGAGGAGGGCCCAGGTAAGGGAATCCAGCAGATTAAACACAGGATTTCATTCCTGGGGGAGTGGAGAGGAAGCAGCAGCAGCTTCCAGCTGGTGGGACTCCAGACAGGAGCACAGACGTGCATCAGGTGAGCCTGGATGCCCAGGGAAATGAATATTCTGCTTTATCCTTGCACCAGAACACATCTGACTGCTGTCAGCTGCAGGACAGACAGCACCTGACCCAGCAGGAAGTTCAATTTTTACAAACAGATGATACTTGATTTAGCATAACCTCTTTGGAGGCAAAGCTACTCCTTCAAAAAACGATCAGAAATATGATCTGGCAGGGAACATTGCTGTGAGCTCAGCAGAATGTCTTATCTGGACTCAGCATTTCTGGCTGGGCTCAGTTAATATCCCGTGGAAGTGCAGAGTCCTTCAGACAGACAAGGCTACACCCACTGCTAAATCACAGAGACTGAGAAATTAACTCCTCTCTCTGTGGAGGAATACAGCGGGGCAAAGAAAGTAAGTGATCCTTTTCTCAAGCTTTGCAGATGTATAAAAACGCTGCAGGGATTTAAAATAAAATCCAACAAAAGTAGAGAGTAACTGTATTGATATTATATCCAATTTGTGACAATTAATGCTGGACAGAAGCTTTTTAAATACTTCCAACCATTATTAAGCTCAAACTGCTTCTTTCCTCAGCATCAGTTGCGTGCTATTTTTAATCTCTATATTAAATATTATCTGATTTTCCTATTGTACCTACAACACTTATTAGCATAGCCACTTATAGTTAGCAACATCAATGATATTTTTTGTGCTAAGACTGTGAAAAACGTAGAAGTGTTTACTGCAGCTGCTGTGCCTTGCACGCCCTCACAGTACTCTGATTTACTGTGTAATTTTTCTCAGAAGATCCCTTAGCATAAGAGTAAGCAATTTTGCACCATACCTATGTCATGTTTTGTTGGATCCACATCAAGATGCCAATGCCCTGCAGCACCTGGAAATGTGCACTGATCTTCTGCAACACCAGTTTGAGCTCTTCAAGACTGAAATTGATTTTTCTCAAAGTGGCATGTGAAGGCACAAAGTGTAGCCAGTGATCCATAGCCCAAATGAGTGTAACAATACCAGTCCCAGTCGTTGAAGAAGCAGTAACTTTTTAAGTCTCTGCAAGCAACAGTGCAAGAAAAAACAGAGTGTAGTGAAGAATTTATCTTGTAAAATGCCAGGCAGTCAAGTTGTTTTACTGCTGCTGCAGGCTATTGTCAGAGCTGCTAAGTAAATGGTAGGAATGGCTTTCTTTAATTGGAAAGAGCTGGGATACCATGGAGATGTGCTTTTTATAGCACCCCCACACAAACAGATAAACCAGCCCTCCCAAACTCAGCTTTGATCCGATTTGAGCCCAGTGCTGGGTTGGGTGGGAAAGGCTCAGATCCTCCCTGGGAGCGCTGGAATTGCCTCTCCTTGTCCTCCCCACCTCCCAGCCCTGGGGGAGGCTGGGGGGAAGGCAGGGCAGGTCAGGATGTGCCTCTGGAGCCTGGCCCTGCCCAGGGATTCCCTGGGAGCTCTGCAGCCCCGGCAGCAGCACAGCATGTCCTGGAGGGGACAGGGACCCAGGCAGTGCCACCCCTGCTGCTCTGCCAGCCCCTGGGGCTTCCCCAGGAACCCAAGGAATGGCCTCAGGTGGGCTCTCACCTGCAGAGTCCCTCACCTGACAGCTAAGACAAAATTAAGAAGCTTAAAATATTATTTAAGACATCTGTGACTTGTTCTGGACATTCAATGAAAAGTGTATGAACAAGAAAGTTTTTGCTGCTACAGTGCCCCGAAAGAAACACCTGAATATTAAAACAATTAATGTTTCTACCTGCCCTGGCTCCTGCAGAGTCCAGGGCTTTAAAAAGCCTGTTTACTTCTCATTAAATGTGTGTAACTGTAGGAGAATTTTCACAAGCCCAAGGAGAGGTGGCACCTCAGTGAATAAAAGAATTCCGACATTCCAACACCTGAGATAACAGATCTTTGCAGTTACAAGTGAAAAGTGACCTTTGCAATTTTAGTTCCCATTTTCTTCTCCTGGAATGTGATATTTCTGTCTTTTTTCCTCCTACTTGCAAAAAGGGACTGCAAAAAGTTAGGGTTTGACTTTCTAGAATAGTTCTTAGAAGGCCATTCAAGGTGAGCAGGTGCAGATGCTTGGCTTTTTTAAAATTCAAATATAAACAAGGAGGCACGTCTGAGGTCTGTCAGGTCCTGGGTACAATTCCAGCACTGAGGAAAGGACCTGGGGGTGCTGTGCTCAGGGAGTTGAACGTGAGCCAGGTCAGAGGAACAACCATTCCCCTCTCACAGCTCTCCACAGCCCAATGTCCAAATGTGTTTTCTTCCCTCTGCATTCACCTGGTGGCACGGGGAGGTGCTCACTCAGGATCTGTGCTCAGTATCAGAGGGAATTGTTTCTCACCAATCTCACCTGCTCAGAGCTGGCTATAAAATACTGAGGGTTAAGTGGAAAATTTGTATGAACTCTGAGAAAATCAGTGTCGCTCTTACAGACAGGAGAACTGCAAAAACTGAGCCCAACTTTGAAGGCTCAGGCTGTGTCAACACCAAGTTTGTGCTGTTCTGACAAAATTGTATGGAAATGAGTGTTAGTAAATTACAAAGATGACTTCAGCTAAGATTTAATTTCTTTAAAACTCTAATGGCAGATGTAGCTTTTAAAGAACAGATGATGCTAATTATATCTCTTGCTTGCAGTCCCTTACCTTGTGAACCAATGCAGCTTCTGCCGATGACAATTCCAGAGTGGCTGCTGGGGGGAAGAGTTGTGGGTGGGATTCCTGGACTCCTCCAGGCTGGCATGCCAAGCAACTTCTGATTCTGCCCACAGAAAGGTAAATGAGGATTCGGGTCAGTAATTGTGCTCTGGCTGTGATTAGTGCAACACTGAGCAGAGTTCAAGGGGGTTCATGGGCATGGAGGGAGCTCTGACATCCCCAGCTGAGATCCCTGGGATGGGAGCATGCCTGGAAAAGGACATGGCAACACCCAGGTGTTCCTGCACCCCAGTGCACACATATTAATAGACTGCTTCACTTTTACTAAAAAGAGAGCTGGTAACACAGTCTTTCTTTTAAATTATGGCTTGTTAGGCCTATTTCTTAATGTGATTAATGACACATCAGTGCTCAAAGCACGGGACATTCATCAGCAGAGCCCATGCCCTTAGCACAGGTGTTGAGGGAATTCCAGAACAGTACAACACCAAGTTCTGCTGTGTCCACGAGGGGATGAAGTGACAAATCACCAAAGAACAGAAACCATTACAGTCCTGAAATGGGAATTAATTGGTGTGTATTTAGTGGGACATGTTTTCTCTGAAGCTGCAAGGATTCCATAAACCTGTATGGAATGGGACTGCTGAGGTAAATATGAGCACAGGAAAAGCTAGAGTGAGAAATAATTCAGATTTACACATTTTCCAGTGCAGAATGTCAGACAACAGGAAAATAATCCTTCTTGAAGATAGAAACTAGCTGTGGTCAAGGTTTTCTCAATGGAAGAAACATGCTCTGAATCTTGAGCTAACAATTTAGAGAGAGCTGACAGTCATGTAGAAAGCTGACCAAGGGCATATTCTATATGTAATAAAAAAATAATACAACTTACTCCTTCTGAATCTTGAGCTAACAATTTGGAGAGAGAGAGAGCGAGCTGACAGTCATGTAGAAGGCTGACCAAGGGCATATTCTATATGTAATAAAAAAATAATACAACTTACTCCTCAGCATCTCTGTAATTAGAGCACGAAAAATCAGATCTCAAAATCAGTCACTAATTACAAGAAACACCCAAAGAAATAAATAACTGTCCACAGAGAACACTACTGACAAAACTGAGAAGCAGATCAGGTAAAGACCCAGAAGACAAAAGGCCTCAGAATTCTGAGAGAAATGGAAAATAGCCTGAAAAGGAAACAGAGGCAGGGAGCCTCAGTCCCTAAAATGTAAACATGGCTGTGAAATTAGGCAATTAATTAGAAATAATGCAAGCAGATCTTATTACTTTTTGTAACATCTGTGCATGTCAGAGCATTTTTGATCAAATATCATACTTTCACATTTGTGTCTTGTTTTACCAGGAGTCATGAGTGACTTTTGTTTTCTGCCTAGTTCTGTTCATTTTTTTATCTTCCTTTTCTTCCCCAACCTTGATTGTCTGTGTTGCTCTGTTATTTCATCTTCTCTTTCATGTATACTGGAAATTCTCTGGAGCACTTGTTTCTTTGTTATAGGTCTGCAGAGAGCCCTGAATAACCCAGCCATGATCTGAAAATGAGGGGATCTGAGTGATAGCATACAAATAAATGAATAAAATGTGTTTATTGCACTGACATCCTAATAGATGTAGATGATTAATGGATATTAAACACTGATTTTATTAATTTAGGAAAACAATAAAGGGAAAATCTTGTTGGTAAGCAAGTCTTGGAAATGTATTTCTATACAATCTGTTGGAGCTGTCTTCAGAAAAACTTCTTGGTTCTGCCTTCAAAAGCAGAGCTATTCTGAAAGAATGAAAAATTAGGGAAAAAAAAAAGAAGAAAAAGCTAATAATCAGTGCTGTCTATCAAAGGAGGCCTGTGAATTATGCAGTGCTTCAGTGCCCTGACCACGGGGGGAGATTGAAGATTGACTCTCTGGAACTGAAATTAAAGAGGAGTTGTGATATCTGACATAAACCCCATTTTCATGGCTCCAGCTCCTTCAGAATGTCCATCACTAGATGGGCACTCACATCAGAATGCAGAGTTTTTGTTTCACTTCTCCTTTAACAGTAAGAAAATAACAAAAAACCCCATCAAAATATAAAATAAATAAAAATATATTTTATATTTATATATAAAATATAAATATATTATATATATATATTTATATTTAATATATCAAAAAACTCCAAGTATATACGAATACTATATATAACCCAACACATACAAAAAATTACAACTATATAAACACATCTACAAAAATTAAAAAATAAAATTTAAAAAAATCACAAAAAACAATTTTAAAAAACTTTCTACAGATCTCAACAATACAAAGCAAAGATTCTAATACCAAACATAAGCATCCCCCAAACAAAACAAAAAAATACACCCTGTGAGCTGAGCTATGTTTCCTAAATAATTATAAAAAATAATTTAAAAAATTAAATTAAAAATCTACTACAACTCTAACACAACAAATACATAAAGTAAAAACCAACAAAATTCAAAAAACAAGCAAAAAATAAAAATTACATTTTGTTTCTTTATATTATCAATAAAAAAGTTATAGGAAAAAGAGAAGTGTCATAAAGGTTTAATTCTGATTCTTATTACTCTTAGTTACTGTTAATAAATTTTCTTTATGCCCTTTTAAAGTTTTAAACCTATTTTACCTTTCTCTTGATCCTATATTACACCATGGAATGCGCTAATAATTAATCAACACTAAAACCCGCCACTCTCGTTAATACAATTAACCAAAAAATCCCCAAATGACCAAAATCTCAAACTAACAAACCAAACCACAACACAATTTGAGTAAGTTGCCTCTCCACGCAGCCGATGCCAGCCTGCTCTCAGAGCTCAGCTGAGCACAAACCTTTGGCCAATGCCACAATGGTTTTGTCCCCCATTTAGGAACATTTTGGCTTCCTGCATGCACAACCCCAGGAAAAAAAACAACCTGGAATTTGTAAAAGATTAAATTAAAAAAAAAAAAATAGGCAGAAAAATGAAGACTCTGAAGTGCAAGTGTGTCACTGTAATATTTTCTAGAAAAATTCCTTGCCCAGGATTTCTCTCCTGGGAAGCTGAGAAGCCTCAGAAAAAAAGGAAAACAATAATTACCTCATTTGCTTCTCCTGTGTTGTGCTCACACGTGGAATGTGTTTGGAGATTGTTTACCACAGGTGATTATTCCATTGGATTCTGCTGTGAGTTGTTTTTACTCTTTGGCCAAGCAGTGCCAACTGAAGTGCACGTGCGTCACTGTT
The DNA here is from genome assembly GCF_014805655.1 of Passer montanus. Lineage (NCBI taxonomy): Eukaryota > Metazoa > Chordata > Aves > Passeriformes > Passeridae > Passer > Passer montanus. The sequence goes on from NW_024369818.1 coordinate 1,514,104, forward strand.
ATATTTTCTATAAAAATTCCTTGCCCAGGATTGCTCTCCTGGGAAGCTGAGAAGCCTCAGAGAAAAAGGAAAACAATAATTACCTCATTTGCTTCTCCTGTGTTGTGCTCACACGTGGAATGTGTTTGGAGATTGTTTACCACAGGTGATTATTCCATTGGATTCTGCTGTGAGTTGTTTTTACTCTTTGGCCAAGCAGTGCCAAGCTGTGTCAGGGCTCTGGAGAGAATCATGAGTTTTTATTATTATTTTTTTAGCCTTCTGTCTGTATCCTTTCTGGATTCTTTAGTACAGTTCAGTATAGCATTCTTTAACATAATATAGATCTTAAAATAATAAATTAACTTCTAAGAACATGGGGTCAGATTCATCATTCCTGCCTTTGTCTGGGAACCCCACAAATTCAGGACAAGTGCAGGATTGTCTCTGGGAGTGCAAACTCTGCTTCTCTTCCAGCCCAGGCTGCCTGCAAAGCCCAGCCAGGGGAGGACTCTGTGGGATGGGACGTGTGCTGGGTGACCTTGGCTGCTGCTTGAGGAGGATGTTTGAGGATGGCTGATACTGTGCCAAAATAGCCCTGGAATAGCTCTCAAGTGTGGCATTTTGTTTTCCATATCCGTGCTGCTGCTTCTGTGTGTTTCTAAACCTGACCTCCAGATTTATCCCCCTAAGAATTTCCAAAATAATGGCATTCCATTAAGAATAATAATTGCTAAAAGTTTCCATGGTTTGTTTTGCCTCCTTAAAAACTACTTACAAAAGTGAAATTTCATCCTTTATCTCACCTCTATCTTTGATGGTTTTTTCTGCTCTTTAGAAATCAACAATCTGCTAATAATAGATACTTCACACAAGATGTGTTAAGTGGTGTTTTATAAATGATGTTTCATAGCAATGGATTACTCACAACACTCCAGCCATCTAAATTAGAATACATGTTAACAAAGAAGTGGAGGATCACCTTTTTGGGGTTATTATAAAGTTTGCATTTAACTTTTTGCCTATTTAACTTCATATTTCCATTTTCAGTTAGTAGAACCTTCACTATCTGTACAATCAGAATAAACCTTTACCTGCTTCAGACAAAGAAATTTTTGTTGATTTTATCATGAAATTTTAATCTCTTCAAGCAACCACCCTCATGCACAGAAAAGTGAAAGGGCAATTACCACAATTGGTTTTTTTAAGGTTTCTGCGTATCATAAGTTAGTTTTGTTCGTCATTTGGGAAAAAACAAATTTGGGAAAAAACCAAATTTTTGAAACAGAATTTGGTTTATTTTTTTTTCCTCTCCTAGTTATCTGTCCTTACCTGTTTTCAGCACTTCTATTTGTGCTGCTCAGCCTCTGAGGAAGAGATGTGAGCAGTGCTGAAGGACAAACGTGTCTGTGCCCTTGCTGGGAGGGATGCCTTGCTCCCAAAGTGCCTGGCTGAGCCTTTCTGTGCCACCCCAGAGCAGAGCTGTGGGCACAGCATTGTCCCTGCCTGCCCAGCATCTGTGCCATGGCAAGAGACTGCCTGGAAACGAATCAGCCATGAGGCAGCTTTTATAGCCCCACGTAAAGCAGATGTGGAATAAATCAAATTATTGTTTAATGTGCTTGATTGTCTTTTAATGTGTCTGCAGTCACGTGGCATATGTCCTGTGAAGGCCCTGGGTTTGCTCCTGTGAGCATGTCATGTATCTCCTAATGAAGAGAGATGGCACAACAACTTCTTGCCAGAGTCAGAATCCAGGGGAAAAAATGAGTTATAATAGAGATTCCTGCTCTAAAGACTGTGTTAGCAGAGGCATAACTCATTTTGAAAAGGGTGCATTAATTAGAACCTCCTTTCTCAGAAAACAGGGAACAATCCCTTTTGCTGATTAATATTAATCAGAGAATCCCTGAGGTGGAACCTCCTGAGCTCAGCTGCTCCACCCCTGCTCAGAGCAGGCTCCACTCAAGGGCCTTGGGCCAGTCTGGTTTTTACTTTCTCCAAGAATTCCCTTTCTCAGCCTGTCACAAACCTATTGCACCACCTCAACTACCAAAAAGTTGATTTTCCTACATTTAAATTAGATTTCCTGCATGATGGTTTATGCCCACTGCTGCTCATCCCATCACTGGGCACCACTGACATCTGACTGTGGGTTTTGGAAGGAACTTAATTGTAATTATTGTTTATATAAAACAAAACCTGTGAAAAAAAATATTTGCAGTTCTGAAAAAACACAGAAGGTACTGCTTAATCCAAAGTGTCTTTTTACAACTGAATCCCTGCTCTTGGTAGAACAGTTTCACAATGTGACAAAGCACCTTTCAGTCATAAATTTAGCAGTAAAAAGGACTTTGAAAACAAACAGATGTCACAAAGATTATTTGGAAGCAATTTAATAGTAATTTTTGGGTGCAGACAACAATTGGGATGTAATCTAAAGGGGTTTGTGGGCTGAGATCCCTGAGATCAGTGAGAAATTTTCTGTTCAAGGGTACAGTCACTCATTAAAGCCTGGACTAAGGGTGTCACTGGTGGTTCACTCTGCCTGCATGAACTGTAGCACCTTATTATTTTTAATTTATAATAATAATTTATAATAATTGTAAAATGAAATTAAAATCTACTACAACTCTAACACAAGAAATACATAGATTAAAAAGCAACAAAACCCAAAAAAAAAAATAAAAATCCAGACATGCACTCAGTGCAACATTGGATTTCCTGAGCTCTCTGATTTCCCAAGTCTGAGGGAAGGAAGCTGTTCAGTGCCTAAAACAGGTTCACCCCCAGTGCAGAACAAAGTCAAAGATGCTCTCACAGCTCCTGCCCTGCAAACATCCTGGCAGAGAAATGAAATCCCTGATGGAGTGAACTCTGCTCACATCCCAGGGAAGGAGATTTCCCCCTGCACCTCCTGTCAGGCCTCCCCGTGCTCCAGAGCTCACCTTGTCCAAGCACCAGGGTGAGCCCAAGCCATGGGTTCTGCTGCAAAATCAGATCCATGCACGGCACTCCCGGGCTCTGGAACTCTAAAGAGAATTTTCACTTCTTGCTATTCTCAAGGAAACAAGCAGCTCCATATGACTCATCATTTTGTGGGAGTTCAATGCCAAGCCTGCTTGCACACAAAAGAAAATCACATAATTATACTACATTTTGTAAATCAAAAACTCCTTTGTAACTGCCTTAAGATTATTTCATATTCCGTTCTCAGAAGATGCTTCCCTGTGTAGCCATTTAGAAGGAACATTTATTACAAAAGTTAATTACAGTTTCTTAAAGAATTAAATAGGCTTTTTTGATCTTTGGGGGGTTTTTGGTTCCAAAGAATGTCTCTGTTGCACTCATATCCAAATTTTGGTGTTCTGTTTCAGTTTTGCCCAGATTTTTGACAATCTGATTGAGGAAATGTCATTTAGTTTGCCTGTACATGTATCTAATCAGTAAAACATATTTTATTGAAGTAGCATTGGGCAAAAAAAGGCCAAACACTGCATCACTGCTGTTCTGAACAGTCTCTGAACTAATTTTAACTTCAGGAAAATACTTTAAAATTAAAAAGGAAGGGAAAAAATACAGAAACATTTTAAATAACATGCTATTTCAACATACAGATGAAAACAGACAGGACTTTTAAAACATCACTTAATTGGAAGAAAGAAGGGCTGGGAAAAAATTGATTAAAAAATTCAAGTTTTTCCAGTTTCTGCCATATTTTTTGGGGCTTCTTGGAGTCCAACACTGCCAATCCAGCAACCAGCAGCTATTTCTGACGTGTTGTTTCCTCACTTAAACACAGTCTGTCACTTGAATCTCCAGAGAAAGTTATTGTCTAGAAAAACTGAACTGGTAAAAGGGGGGAAAAGAGCAGAAAAATCCTTCTAATTTCTGCTATATCCATTTGGGGACTGGCCAGAAGCATCAAAAATCTCTCCTTATTTCTTGCAATAGAGTAGAACCAAAGAAAAGTCTCAATTTGAACCCAGCTCTGCCTGGGTCCTGTTTACCAAAAGGAATTTCTGGGCTCCAGGCAAGTGGGGAGAGGCAATAAAGGACTTCTCATAATTTAATAACCAGCCACAGAGTTCTGTTTGGGCAATTCTAATGCTTCAGAAAATTGGATTTGGATGAGGTCTCTGCACCTTAATTTGCTCTCCCTTTGCATTTCCTGCAAAGGGCTGTTCCACAGCACACAGCCTGCAGCCCCCAGGTGTTTTATTGCCTTTGTGACAGCAGAGCCCTGCTGGGCTCACCTGAACTGGGCAGAAATTCTGTGTTCTGACACGGCCTGGGCTTTTCTCCCTCCTTTGGCACTCCAAAATGCTCCACAAAGCAGCTCCTCCTCTTCCTCAGCTTCCCCCCTACCTCTGGACCTGGGAGAAGAGCACAGGGAATTCCCAGTGTACCTGCAAGCAGAGCTCAAGGAATTCTCAGCCCAATCTTCCTGGGAACAGAGCTCAGGAAATTCTCAGCCCAGCGCTCCTGGAATTCTCAGCCCAGTGCTCCTGGAATTCTCAGCCCAGTGCTCCTGGAATTCTCAGCCCAGTGCTCCTGGAATTCTCAGCCCAACACTCCTGGAATTCTCAGCCCAGTGCTCCTGGAATTCTCAGCCCAGTGCTCCTGGAAGCAGGGCACAGGGAATTCTCAGCCCAATGCTCTTTTCCCTCTGCTTTGGGGACAACTTTGAGCCCTTTCAAAGCCACCTGAGAGATCCACAGCTCCTGCCTCAGCCTGGCTGAATTCCAGCCTCATAATTGCATTCCACCTACCCCAAATTCTCGCTTTAGCTCAAGTGGGAGCGTGTGCCATTTTCTGTGCTCATGAACTCCCCGTGAAACTGAAGAGAAAGGCAGGCAGGGTTTGGCTCACTGGTCTAAAACCATTACCTACAAAGCAGCAATTGTTCAGGAAAGGCAGTGAAACCACCAGCAAAGACCTGGGCTGGAATTCTCAATCAAAACCTGCTGCAGGCCCATTTCCAGACTGGTCTGTGGCAGCACTTAAGCTCCTGTTCTGCTTTATTCAAAGTGCTGTGGAATGGAAATGTTTTGATATGGAATCTGGGACCCATAAGCAAACGCCCAAAATAAACTTTAGAGTAACATTCCCCCTTTATGAAAACTGATAAGTGGCTCCATTTTGATTCCAGTGGGGAATTAAAGGTTTCCAAAACTTTTCCAGGAAAAAGAAATGCCAGTCAGGAGTAGAATTTGCTTTTCAGGCCGTAATGTAAATCTTACTCTTGGATTAGAGGAGTGACCTGAATCTTCCAGAAGTTCTATTTTTATTAACACCTTCCAGGCATGTGGATTTTCATTTGTACTTGAAATATATTTCTAAACATTTGCAGTTCTCTACTTCACCATTAACAAACTGATCATGAAGTCTAAAGGGAGATAAACCAGTCAGAAGGACTGACATTTGCAAGATAAAAGCAGTTTAACATGAGTTAAATATGAACTATTAAGCAGCTAAGATTTTTGAGACTTCCAAAAATCTTTTAGTGTTTAAAATTTAAAGCCAGAACAGAGAAGAATCATTAATAAGAGGAATAAAAGTGGCATCTTGATGCATATGGGAAGAGTGGGTATAACTATGCATACAAAAAACTGGTCTTGAAGAAAGATCATCAGAACATGAATAAAATCAGAAAAAATATGTGAGCTAGAGTTAAGAGAGACAGACAAAAGGAAGTTAAAAGGAGGACAGTGGAAGAGGAGGTAAACTGACATAATTTCCTGCTGAGCATTTCAATTATTTCCTTTAGCTCACGGCAGCATCACGAAATCAGCATTTCTTTTCTCTATTATGCCCGTCCTGGTGAAGTTGCTGGTGTTTGGATTTGCTGCTCAGTTGACAGAGGGATTTTGTCAGTGATCTGTTTGGGTTGCTCGCTGCTTGCCAGCCTGTTGTGCTGTGTATTCACACAGAACATATTTGTTTGCTGCAGCGTGGGAGGAGCAGCAAGGGGACACAGGAGAGGTGTGGACACACCGACCTGCCCTGGCAGCTCTGCTGGGGTGTGGGGGCTCTGTGTGAGCCCCACGGCCACACACAGCACCCCCAAATGTCACCTCTGCCCCTGGTATCAGCCAGGAAAGCCCTGAGGGACACGGGAGTGCTGGGAGCAGGGCTGGTGGGTGACAGGGAGCCACAAAAGCCTGCCTCAGTTCCTTCTTTTTTCTCCCTACCAATCTCACACCTCAGGGAAAGTCACTTAACTCCACGAAAAAACCCACTGTGCCTCCAAGGAAGAAAGACCAAACCAAAATAAACCTTCCCAAAGAGATTCAGTCTCAGCAAGGATTTCGTCTGCTGCTCTGAAAATGCACAAGCAAATAAAAGCTGGATATCTGGGGGGTGACGTGCTTGAACAAATGAACAAAATGCACATTACAGGCATCTCTGTGTGTGTGAATAGTTCTCTTTCTACAGCCAGAGCACGAGGGTGCCAGGTTCTGATTTTAGGGGCAGGTTATCAGCACAAGGACAATTACAGTGTTCATCAATGTGCACTGAGTGGATGCCATGGAAAATTGCACCTACACCCAGCAGCTAGTAAATCATTAGATTAGAATTTAGTAAATCCATTAGATTAGAAGTTAGTGAAACCAAACATTTTCCACCAAGCTGGAACTGAGCATTGCCATTTGGCTTTCTCCTGTAGCTTTTTGCAGTCCTCCAACAGCTGTTCTGTGTGGTAACAAAACCTGGTTTTTTTCTGGACACCTCTGGGCCTCCTAAAGCAGCCTGGCTCCTTGCTTTAATTGAGAATATTTGCATCTGCTGCACCTGACTGTCTCTGATCATTCTCCCCAGTGCTGATGGTTTACCTTCTCCTTTTGAATTTCTGCAGATGTTTGCTGATTTATGCAAACTGCAGCTGCCTTTCAAACAAGCTACAGATGTGTTCCAGAATGCACTGGACATCAAAAGAGAATTTCAGTGGCAGCAGGTTTCCCAGCTGATGAAGAGACAGAATGCTGAGAAAAAGGAGAATTTGTCTTTTGCAGGGGAGAAGGGCTCTGCTCCTCTGGGCCTTGCTTCCTGTGATTCCTCTTTGCAAATGGAACTGAGCACATGGCCTGCATGAGGAAAAGCACCATGAATACCAAGTCAGCCCTGAGCTGCAAAGGAATAGAAAATGCATTGGTTCTAGTTAAAATCGATTTTTGCCTTGGAAGTAAGTATTGGATTCACTTTCTCTCTCTCTCCCCAAAACACTTTGGGAAGATGGAAAATATCACTGTACCTGCTGTAGAGTGGAGTGGTAAATAAACAACCAAACAGCCCAGAAATCACACTGGGAGTGTCAGGGAAACTCATTCTCATTGCTTCCCTGCAAAAGGGGGAAGCCTCTGGAATGAATTCAGAGAGTTCTTCTGTGTGGATCCAAAAAATGAGGGGGGTTCTTCTCCCTCCCCCAGTACCAACAAGGTATAACTGGAGCAGAGTAATTTCCAGAACTTTAGAGTCCCTAGGGCTATGGAATTATCAAAGGGAAGGAGAAGCAATGGAACATGAGCCAATCCATTTATGTTCTGAGCAGAATTTTGAAAAAGTTTTTCATTTTCTTTTTTAAATAAACAGGGCCACAAAGGGTTACATGAAATTATAGAAACAAGGTTTTGTATACTGAGTAATAAACAGCAGCTGCTGGATTTTTCAAGCCTTTAAATTAAGATAAAATAAATGACTGATCTTAGGTTTTTTTTTAGTAGTTACTGACTTTAAGTACAGATAGTGATGAGTGTTGATGATTATTGTGCAGCCACAGGGGGACTCAGTGGATATTCAGAGGAGGGAAAAGCTGAATCATGGGATGGTTAAAGGTGGAAAAGCCCTGTAAGATCTTGGAGCCCAGCCAGTGCCTGACCCTGTCCCTGAGCAGCATCTGAACACTCCCTGAACACCTCCAGGGATGGAGACCCACCTGTGCCAGTGCCTGGCCACCACTTCCAGGGCAGAAACCTCTCCTGAGTCCACAAAATCTGCACTGGGACTTTTTGCCCAGGTAGGAAAATGTCCCCAGAGCTCCTTGGGGGTCTGAGAGGTCCCTGGGAGGTCACAGAGGAGGAGAGGTCTGTGCTGGTGCTGCCAGTTTAGCTACACACACTTAATGGAAACATGGAAAATTTCCTGCAAAGCCCCTTGGATGTGAGCTGTGAAATACCAGCAAAGAACTAGAAAAACTGTGAGGCATTGCAAGTGAGAGGGAAAAGGAACCTTAAAGAACTCAACTGAGGGAGAGTTGTGGACTCAGCTCTGACACAGAGCTTGGAGAGAACATCCTCCAGCCCAAGAAATCTCCTGCTGCTCTCAGCTGAGCACCCCTGTGTGTGCCACAGCACAGGATGACACCGCTGTCACCCACAGCAGGGGCTGTGCTCCAGGGAATTCGAGGTGTAAGAGTCTTCCCTCTGCAGAATCTGCTGCTTCTCCACCTCCCAGCTGTTTTCTCCTTCGCTGTGGGTGTTGCAGGACTGCACAATCTGGTTTAAAGCATGGTAAAAGTCATTATCTTCCTACTGTAATTCCTATTTTCTTTGGTATTCTTTGTGAGGCTTCTGCAAATCCATCCCCTGCTTGGCTGCAGCCCTGTGGAAATCACTGGTACATGCCTTTAGAGATTAACTCGTGTTTTCTTGCATTTGCATGCAAATACTGAGGAACTCTGCTCAGTTTTGCACATCTGCACTACTACAGGCATCTTTGCATTATGTCACACCACACTTGCACCATAATCTGCATTTCCCTTATCTAATCAAGCTGAGTTAATAACTGTAACCAACCCCTCACGTCCTGTTTTCTGTGCTCTCCTGACCCCCCATGAAATGCCACATTTTGCATATCTGCACCAGACTCTCCCCTGGCTGAATTCTGAACCTCAGAGCTTTATACTGGACAAAATGCCATTCTTCAGGCTTGAATACATTCTGATAAAGTACAGAGATTTCTCTTCCCAGCTCCCCAAAATACATCCTTTTCTCCCAAAAAACTCCAAAGTTTGCTGTAAATTATTCCCTTTGTGGTCACACATACTCTTTCAACACAGAGAAAAACCCTTGTTCAAACTAAGAATTAGCTGTCTGCTGTTCCCTCCTCTCCCTGGATCTCAGACCTGTGCACACAAACCCCACAGTCCTCTGCACTTTTTTAAAATGAAACTGATTTTTCTCTATTTTGATGTGAGATATATCAGGAGAATAATGCCTCCAAGAAAGCTGGGTGAAACTTGCTTTAAAAGATTTGCTTTCTCAAGACTGGATTTTCAGTTGGTGGATTTATATTTTTTTCAGAATTGCTGGCACAGAAAAGATCAGTTTGCTTTGCCTAGTTGAGCATGGTGAATATTTTCTCTTGGATAATTCTCCTGGGAAAAGATACAGGCATAATGAGACTTATTCATGTACATGAAGTATATGCAGTTAATATGGAGCCACAATTACCAGAAATTAAATCCTAAATGCTCCTGTAATAAAAGCACATCTATGAGAGCCTCAGAAAAGGCAGAAAGAGACCTCATAAAGGATAAGACAGAGATCTAATAATGGGAATAAAGGAGAGCTACTGGGGTGTGGGAATTGGGATGCTCCTAAACCAAGACTTGCATGGCTCTGCCTCAGCCCATTCCTGCACCCAGATTTTGTGTCTGCAGCACCTGAGTGCCCCAGACATCTTCTGGGACACCTGCAGGGCCTACTAAACTCCTAGGCAAAAGAAATTAATAAACTACAGCTACATTGAGAGTCTAAAGAACAGTTTTTAAAGCAAATGAAAATCTGCAAGAATTCTTTGCTGTTCAGCCCTTTCTCAGCCTAGGAATTCACTTAGTTATCAGTTTTTCATTTATTCCTTACACACAAACATATTAAAAAACCCTCTTCCTTTGTACAATAAAAGAGAAGAGTTGCCCTCTATATTCCACTTCTGAGTGTCAGAATTCCTCAGCCCAGGACAGGACACCAGATGTTTCACACTTGGGGACATCACTGTGCTTGCCCCACTTGCATTTAGAGTCACAAATACAAAGCAGAGAATGCTGATTCCAATCCTTTATGCATATGACTAAACATGCAGTGAATATATCATCAGAAAAGAGCTGCACTTAGTGCATGCAGCACTAATCTGGACCTAATGAGTTTAATTAATCACAGTCTTGTACACCATAATGACACCAACACAGACTGTAGAGAGGGTCTCCATCAGCCCACCCCCCTCTCAGTTATTAAACAGAGACTGCCTTGGATTTGGGACATCCTGCAAGGGTTTCACTCGTCTGGCAGGGCTCAGAACTGCCTGAGAGCACCCCAAAAACCACAGCCCCCATCTGAGATCCCTGGGAAGGCTGGGCTGGAGCAGGGGCTGGGCAGGGTTACAGAATAAAGCAGGGATTTATGAAAAGGATCTCCCCCATGGATCCACCTTGGGCAGCACCAGGGCCCAGCCAGGGCTGCAGCCAAGATGAACAAAAATGGTCCCAAAATGAACCCAAGATGAACCCAAATGGTTCCAAAATGAGCCCAAGATGAACCCAAATGGTTCCAAAATGAACCCAAGATGAACAAAAATGATCCCAAAATGAACCCAAGATGAACCCAAATGGTCCCAAAATATACCCAGGATGAACCCAAAATGAGCCCAAGATGAACCCAAATGGCTCCAAAATGCACAAGTGCTCACGGGGTCTCTCCCTGGGATCAGCTCTGCTCCATGTGCACATTGCAGTTCATTGTCCAATTCCAGCTTTAGCTTATGAATTCCATCCTCCTTGTTTTTCTTTCTTCAGTTCACATTGTTTATACATTTTTTGGGCCTGGAGCTTGTAGCAGTTGGACAAGCTGGGAAAGCATTGCTCTGTCTGCCTACCCTGTGAAGAGAGCTCACCATTCCTTAGTATGAGGCTCAGAGTTACACACTAAAGCAGCACAGAAAAATGGAAAAGCTATATTTGAAAAATATAAAAGCCAAACCTGAGGCGTCATCAGAGGGCAGAGCTCATCATCATCATCCTCAGCCCTCGGTGAAGAGCTGTGGTGCAGAGGGAGAGGCAGAAAAGTCTCTGGAAAACTTTCCACCTGTCAGAGGGCAGAGCTCATAATCATCATCCTCACCCCTCGGTGAAGAGCTGTGGTGCAGAGGGAGAGGCAGAAAAGTCTCTGGAAAACTTTCCACCTGAAAGAGCAGCACATGGGGTTAAATATCAGATTGATCCTGGTGCTTTCAGAAGCAGCCTGGAGAAGCCAGATAACTGAAAATCTTCATTTTCCACCCATCTTTTTTCAATTTGCTTTTACTTTGTCATTCTTTAATGTTTCTTACCATTATGGAAAGTCTGAGAACTCTGCACCGTTTTCATAACAGAAAACATTAAAATGAATGTTTTACCTTGAAAGTTCACTGTGTCTCCACTGGGACTTCTGTTCCACTGCTAAAGGATGTACTTTGAGGTGTTAATAAAAGCCAAACAATACAAATGTTTCCTTAATCAAGAACATTTGAAAAAATATTCAGAGAATGTTTTAACAGAGGCTTCCAGTTCTACCTTCCCCTGGCTGCACTAAAATCCAGAAGTGATTATCATAATCATAATTTGACACTTCCATCATTTATGAATTATGAAAGAATAAAGGTAGAGGGAAGACCCACACATTTTTCATGTGTCCATGTGTGTTTATTTCTTAATATGTAATATTAGAATATTCCAAGGTTCTGTCTTGAGTACAGCTGTTAGAACTTGACTTCAATCAAGCTATAATTGGGGCAAAACATCCTTTTCCAAGTCACTTACTGTGTCCTAAAAGTGATAAATTATAGAAGGATGGGAAAGCAGAACAAAGGAGGGCTTCAGAAGAAACTGCCAGCCACCCGCTCCTGCACATTTCCATCAGAGCAGCTCATGTCGTGCTGATATGGAATTCAGAGCTAAATCTGAGATTTAAACGAGGTCACATACCCCATGACAGATTTCTTGTAGAACAATCTTGATAATTTATTCATCAAGATGGTATCAGCTAGGATATGACAGTGGGGAAGGGAATTAGAAACAGGGCAGGATGAGGAAGGGTGAGGTAGAACCAGAATATGCTGTACAGTTGTCAGAACAGGAGGAAAACACTGCTAATAAAACAAAATTTAAAATGAAAATTAAAAGTAGATGAAGTAACACAGTAAAGGAACCTAACACATAATGCCAGGTCTGTATAGTAATTATAGTGTCAAAAACAGGAGTGGAAGCAGAAAGCACTGCAGTTGGAAAAGTAATTCAAAAAATAAAGAATAAAGTGAACTACAAAACTGTGATTGAAGGGTACACAATAATAAGAACAAAATTATGGAGACCATAACATACATTTAGGACAAAAGCACTTGAGAAAATCTTCGGTGATTCAGAGGCACGAAAAGGAAAAATGTCATGTCATTTACATAAAAGTGTTGAATGAAATATCAAATGAGAGGATTATGCAATAAAAATATATTTGCAGGAGCTAAACAAAGATGAAGAATGAAGATAAGTAATGAGTTCTGAAGAAATAAGTGACAAATTAATGGGATTCTATTACAAAACAGGAAGCTGAACAATGCTCAGAAATAAACAGAAATAAACTACAGTTTATTGTTAGCAGAGAGAAAACTCTTAGGGTCACAAAGAATTAAAGAGCTGCTAAAAATTAAATACGGTACCATTGTCTGTGGAAACAACAAATTAATTACAGACTGACAAAAATGGTGGCATTGTAGCTTTGTACTTCATCCCCCCAATTAGTAAATTGAGTAAAATAAATTAGTAAGATAAAGTCTTGTGGCTCTCAAGAACAACTCCCTTGCTTACCTTCACTTAGTTGGGATGAGTTCATCTCCCAGGCAGGCTCAAGGTGAGTGTGGGGAGCCAGGATTGTACAGCTCAATTCCTAGAGAAATTGCATCAAAATTAGTTAAATGTGCCTGTTACCTGCCCAAGTTCTCTATAAAATTAATCTGTTAAATATCTGTTAAATACAGACATTTATAATTCCTGAGTGGTGTTTGGCTTTCAGGTGGAAAAATAAAGGATATAAGTTTGAAGAAAATTTTTTTTTCCTTTTCTTTTTAGAAATTGGCCACTTACAACAAAAACCCAATCAGTTCTAAGTCCCAAACTGATTCTACTTCTGTCTGGGTGGATTTCAAGAGTCATCAAGGGAAGATAGAAATGGATTCAGCTCTGGCTCCTCTCCCAGGTCTGCTCTCTGCGCTGTGCCTGGGGTCATCACCCTTGATGGATGGTCTGGGAAGCAGCAAACAGGAGCTTCAGCTCTGGCACAAATGCTGGAAACACTTGTGCTGTCACACACCCACATCAAGCCCTGCAGAAACTCCCCCCATCATGGGCACTCCAATTAGAAAGGTGCTTAATTGAGTTAGCAGGCAAAACCAAGGGCTGAGGGAGGAGGAAAGGTCAGAGCTCTGCCAGCCCTGCTGGTGTCCCAGGCTGTCACCTGAACTGGCAGCACATGCCTTTCCCCCTGGCAGGGAATATAAAATCATTCAGTTCTACTTACAAGGAATGTTAAAATTACCTAGAAAAAGAGAATAGATTCAAATGAAAACTTTCCGACAGACAACCAGTTGGTGAAGCTTTCCTTAGCACAGGCAAGTAAACTCTTCATTAGCAAAAATGTGGGCTCCTGTAGTTCTTTTTTCCTAAAATTAGCCTGCTCCTCAGCACCACATCCAGAGGGAAAACTCTGTCTGTGCCTCTAGAGATGCACAGCAGGGAAACAAGGTCCTGACTCCTCAGCAGAGGTTCCCTGCTTTATGCAGAGGTGCAGTAAATCTCAGGCAGGATTTTAAGAACAGAAAGGAATTCCTTCCTGTGTTTTCCCTTGCCCAGCTGTCCATGGCTGCTTTTGGCAGATCCTTTTATCCCTTGCACAGCCCCAAAGGCCCTGGTGAGCAGGGTTGTGCTGCAGGTCACGCAGGGTAAAGGGAGAGCACCACACACCACAACTAGCAGAACTTCTCATTTGATCAGGGGAAAAACTCCCTTCAGGAGGAGGCAGAGGCTAAAGCAGTGTGTGTGCACACTGCCTGCTCGCATTGTGCAGTGGTATTAGCAGAAAACATGAAAGAAACAAAGCCACTTCTGAGCTGCAGGGATTAGGGCGGTGTAATTGCTCAAGAGACTGCTGGAGTCAGTGATCTAAATCACTCCTCACATTGGAAATTCCTGGGGAATTCCAGCCCAGGTGCTTCCACGCTCTTTGTTATTTGAAGTTTTGTACTGATAATGGGAAGGTATTGTAAAGTTGGAGATGAGAGATGAAATCAAAACTTCTGTAAGAAATCAAAACGTTTAAGCTCCACTCTTTTCTAAAAGACATACCTGAGTATTCTCAAATGAAATGAACACAAAACACAATCCAGCTCTCTGGACAGTGATGTGAGGGACAGGATGGGCAGCTCTGTTTAGACAGCAGGGTTTGAAACACGCGGATGTGATGAGCAGAGCACAAACTGCCAGTGTGAGTTTGGGGATCCTGACAGCTGGGATAGCTCACTCTGCTGCCTGCTGACACCCCAAGTGTGCCTGTGCTGGGAGAGAGGAATCAGGGACACGCTGCAGGCAGCAGGTGCCAGGGGTTGTGTGGGTAGGGAAAGGAGAAATCTCTCAGCTTCGACTGGTATTAAATTTGCCAATCCATGTTCTGCTTTTCCCACGGCATGGAGGCCAGCTTTGCTGCAGGAGCAATCAGAGCCCTGGCCAAAAAGCAGCAGGAATATAAACAGGGAGAGAGCAGGCTGCTGGGGGCTGCATTTCCACTCACCTGAACCTCTGGGGCTGAGGGGATTTCCAGTGGAGTCAGGAAGAGCCTGTTGGAATAGGGCTGGTCAGCTAACTGGAAATTCCCCTGCCCCACCTGGCAGCTGAGGACTGTGCTGCTCTCCCAACCTCCCAGAGTTTTCTGTCTTGGTGCAAGGAAAATGAAAGCACATCAGGGAATGAGCTCCTGGAGTTCTCCTGCAAATACCAGCAATCCCACATTCTCTGCAAAACCAAAAGACCTCCCTGTTTCTGTGCAATCTGCTTTTTCAGTTCAAAAATTCCTCCCCTGGAAACAACCCCAGAAATCCATAACTGATTCTGTCAAATCTGCGTTTGCTGGTAGAAAATTGCTTTCCCAGGAACAAGTTCAGTGGAAGTCTCTCTCACCCATGTATTCACCCAGATATTTTATCTGCATAAAGGACCTAAAATATACTTGGATTGGTTTTTTTCTGAAATTGAAAAATATTTCATTTGCACTGAAACCAATCATCCTAAATAGCAGTGCAAATCAGTCATCCTGAATAACAGTGCAAAATAAGCTTATTTACTATTACATTAAGCAACAATTTTGCACCTTGTTGAGTAAGACTCCAGTTTTCATTTTTCCCTGACAGGCTGAAATTATTTTCTGGGTTGATAGACAAGAACTCACAAGAAGCCCTGTAATTTAAGCCATCTTTTTGGTTCTCCATTAAATATCCAGAATTTGCATGTTGCTCTAACCTTGCAATAACTCACAACTCCAGCTGTAACCATTCTCCAACATTTTCCTAATAATAATCACCAATAAGAAGAAAATACACATTGGCATCAAAATCAAAAGGATTGAAGATTCTTCAAAAGAATCCAAGATTCCCCAGACTTCTCAACATCTAGGCCACCTGAAATCTTTTCCTAGGCTTTCAAAATATTCAAACTGCAAGCAAAGGAAGTGACTTTCTCTGTACCATTTATCCATTTTTATCTATAGTTTCATAATACCTTCTTAGCTTCTTTATTGTAACTGTGAATAGATCTGTGCTCATACAGAAAGGCATTTTATTGAATTAACGAGATTATGGGGCTTTGGTGTGGAATATTTGTAGTAATTAGACTTAATATAAGAATTCTCCCAGCTGCTCAGAGGTGTGAGAGGCATCTTGTAATGAAGACCTCCCTAACACCACAGTGGCAGGGCCTTTCAGCTGCACACTCAGACATGCACAGACATCCAGGAGATCACTCTGGCTCCTCAGCAGCCTGCTTGGGAGCTCCTTATTGCAAAAGAAGAGACAGAAATAACTTGCATTTCTTATTAAAAAAAAAAAAAATATATATATATATAAAATTCCAATTTTATTTTTTTAATCACTCAATTTAGCAAGGAGAATTGATCCAGATATCACTTTTGGTATCGCCACCAAAGAGTCTCTTCATCAGTAAATCCAGAGGATTTAATTGCTGCCAAATCCCTGCTGATTTTTAACTGGAACCTCAAGAAGCCTCATCAATTGTAGCTATTGATGAGCTGCAGTTTGATTTGGCTCCTGAAGGGTTGAACGTGCAGAGCAGATGAGCTGTGCAGAAGTGAGCTGTCCCTTGCTAGTGACACCAACTTCATTTATGGCATTAATGTCACTGCAGGGCTGGTGCCTCTCCCTCTGCAGATCAATGCTGAAGTTTGGGGAGGAAACTTGGGGCTGCCCAATTAGGTGAAAAGAGGAACATGATTATGGATGCCTGAAATGCATTGATTGCTCCATGTGCCATCAGCCACTTCTGTGCTGGATTTTGAGACTGCATGGACTCGCTTGAGCAGTGTGAAACCAAACATTTAAACTCTTCCACTAATATTTATAGACCAAATGTAATTTTCTTCATAATATTGTTTCAGTTTCACCTATTTTTACATGAAGCATAAGTATCCCCAAAGCATGAAATTCCCAGATCTGTGTTCAGCTGTGCAGGCATCAAAATAGAAATGCTTTTCTTAGATCTCCAGTTGCTACTGACAGTGAGTCCTTTCAGCTACAGGGGAGGATACAGACAGGAGTTCCAAATTAAGCTTTGAGTTTCCTCCTCACCAAGATCTGTGATTTTCAAGCACAGGTGAGGGTTCTGCTCAGTAGACTGTAATTTTGGCTTGTGAGATACAGAGATGCAAGCTGTGCTATGAGGCATCTACTTAACAAAAAAACATCTCTAATGACAATGACAGTAACCCAGAAAAGGCAAATCACTCTCATTTATGCTGGAATGGGTGGATTAAAATGCCTCCAAATTCTATTTATTTTAGTGAAGAAACAAGATTTGGAATTTTTAAAAATGAAATAAAACAAAGCAACCAAAAAACCTCAACCAATGAACTAAAAAAAACCAAAACCAAACTCAACAAAAAAAAGCAAATCCAATAAATCTGTCTTCTTGGCCTCCTTTGGAACACAATAATAGCTATTTTTTCACAGAGGTATAGTGTTTACTAAAAAATCTGCTCCTAGGGTAAGCTGTTATTACTCCAGCAGTCTCCAGGCTCCAAAAGGAATGAAAATAGTTTCAAAAATGCAAGGCATCCCTGGAATGGAGGGATGGATGATGAATTTGTGCCACTCACCACCTTGGTGGCTGTTTGCTTTTCATCAGCAGCTGAAGAGGCTCAGCAGCCACTTGGAAGCAGGGCCAGGCTGAGGCAGGAGAGGCAAACCCAGGAGTGGGGAACATCTATTATTCATCTGCAGTAATTTGTGGCCTGGCAAGAGCTGATGAATCCAATCTTGGGAGTGTTTTATGGTGAGTTAAGGAATCTACAAGGGAAAATTGGTAAAAATATTCGTTCCTGTTGTAGAAATAAGCCAAAGCCCTGACTGGAAATCCACCCTGTCTGATAACCTGAGTTCAACAAGCAGTGGTCAGCATCTCCCCAAGGCTGGAAAATGGAATGCTGAAGTCATGGCAAAGGTCAGATTGTGCAGGGGAAGCAGCAGAAGAAATGAAAGGCAGAGGCTCTGATTCACTGCAGGGTCTGGAGCATCCTGAAAGGTCCCAAAAAGCAGGAGGGGACAGCACAGGTAAGGTGTGGGGCAAAAACAAAGAATGCTCAGTAACAGGAGAACAAAGAGCACTTGGTTAAGAAGAGCAAGGACAATTCCGGCAAGGCAGGAGAGGTCTGACACTGTGGCAGTCATATTTTCTGGAAAAATCCCTTTGCCCAGGATTCTTCTCCTGGGAAGCTGAGCAGCCTCATAAAAAAAAGGAAAACAATATTATCTCATTTGCTTCTCCTGAGTTTTGCTGCTTTGGAATGTGGTTGGAGATTGTTTACCCACAGGTGATTGTTTCATTGGGTTCATGTGAATTATTTTGACTAATTGGCCAAGCTGTGTCAGGGCTCTGGAGAGAGTCACGAGTTTCATTATTATCTTTTAGCCTTCTGTCTGTATCCTTTCTGTATACTTTAGTATAGCTTTAGTACAGCATTCTTTAATATAGTATAGATAATAAAATAATAAATTAACTTCTAAGAATATGGAGTCAGACACCATCATTCCTTCCTTGTCTGGGAACCCCACAAATACAAGAGACACGACCCCCAGCCCCCTCCAGCACACAGAGTCCTTGGGGCACACTGAGAACAACAGCCCAGAGCTGCTTTAGCTGACTTGAAACGGCCTCAATTCCTTTGAGCTGCAGTGGATCCCTGGAATCAGGACCTGGACAGTCCCTGCATTTCAGCTGAGCAGCAGCTCCAGCTCAGAGCTGAACCTCATCCCATCAACAGCACAAATACAGCAAAGGCAGCCACTGCATCTGCCTCTGGCTTTGTGCCTGCATCCTAAAATTTGGCTACCAAAGGAAGATTTTCCTAACAAATGGAATTTGTGTGTTGGTCAATGCACTTGGGAACAGACAGAATTTCTATTTCATGCAGTGAAGCAGAAAGGAGCAAGCCAATCTCAATTTTCTCTTTCTTTTCTGTGTCATAAGGCTAAAAATAGCACAAATACTGTTCATAATAAAAATCTGCATTTATTGATTTTGAGAGTGGTGTGATGGTGGCTAAATTTAAAAGTTCTGTTCATAAACACTGACTTGTCAAGTAAAGGAACAAATCTTTTTAAAGAAGAAATTAATCACTCTCGTAATTGTAAAGTCTAATAAAATAAAAACTCATTTCACTGTTACTCCAACCCCTTATTATGAGCTACAATTTATACTATATTACAAATCCTCCTAAAGGTAATAAATTTGATGCTGAAAAAATTAATATAAAATATAATTACATTTAATTTGATTGAATTAGAATGGATTTTTTTTCCTGTAATCTTGTTTAATTCAAAACATTTGTAAAACACCAAAATTATTAGCAAGGCCTAAAAAACCCTTCATCTGAAGTTACAGACTTGAGTAAATGCCTACCTTCCACTCCACCACAGGAGATGAGAATGGAAATCTCGTGTGCTGGGCCAAATTCTGCCACAGGCAGCCACAGTCTGCTCTGCTGACCTCAGTCTGTGTTCTTGGGATCCACAGTTTTAAAGGCAGACAAGAAATTGGGCACCGGGAATGCAGAGTATTTCTACAAGTCACTATGTCTCTGAAAATGTACAGGAATCTCACTGCTCTCTCTCTGGCAGCCACAAAGAATCTCACTGCTTGTCTCATCACATTTATCCTGAAAGAATTCCTGATTTGCAGGAGTGAAATCTTCTCCTTTTCAGGAAAGGAGTTTGTTCTGGCATGAGCCTGGGCCAGGGTTCCACCCACTGCTGATATCCCTGATCCTGATTTATGTGGAATGGGACAGTCATGCCCATGACATTCTCCCTGCCCAGCTAAGGAGTTAAATCTTCCACCTGATGGAGGAAATCTGCTTTAAACCAGCTCCTCTTGTGTGTTTTTCACAGGGTGTAATTTAAGAGAGCTGAAAACTGCAGGTACTCAAACTGAGCGCTTTCAACGGAGGAACTTTTTCAATGCTGGTTTTCTCTCTTTTTCAATACTGTTTTTTCTCTCTTTTTCAATGCTGGTTTTCTCTCTTTTTCAATGCTGTTTTTTCTCTCTTTTTCAATGCTGGTTTTTCTCTCTTTTTCAATGCTGGTTTTCTCTCTTTTTCAATGCTGTTTTTTCTCTCTTTTCCCCACAAAGCTGGCCCTGAGAGCTCTCTGATGATGGCTCTCCAAGCAGACTCCTCTGCAGAGATGTGCTGCTCCCCTCTTGCAGCGCTTTGCCGTTCGCGCCTTCCATCTCCTCCAGGGGAGGGAACTTTCCTCATGCAAAACCTCCTGCACAGGTCCCAGCAGCGGATGAGAGGGCAAAAAATTACCAGTCTTTGTTGCTGACCTCCAGGCAGCTTTTCCAGCTGCCAATTCCTCCTCCCTCTGCAGCTCTGGGGGTTTGCTTGAATGAAAGATTGGGTGGCGCATCTTGGACGCCTCCAAGACTGGGTGATGCATCTTGGACAGAACTTCCTGAGCAAAGCTCTCCTGTCCTCACCTTTCTTCCCATCTTTGTGTGCTGCAGAACTGGCTGTAAAACATCCCCACAACCCAGGAATTAAGAGAAAATAAAATTTCACTCTGAGAAGAGCAGCCATTTTTACGCTGAGTATAAAAGCGAGTTCTACGCAGAAAATATTTAGGCAGATTTTTAAAATTAACACCTTAGGCTGTCTTAAAAATTGATTCACTTGAGTGACTCAGTGTATCATGGTTTTTGCTTGATTTTTTTCTGTGCTGTGAAATAAGCTTGGTTTATGTAGCAAAAACCTTATGATTTCACATTTAGCAGCATAGAAATTGCCTTCTGTTCAAATTCATGCTCCTCTGTAAGATTCCAATTCCTTCCAGTGAGCAGTAGTTTATTATCAGAACACAAAAATGCATTCTGTGAGCAAACTGAGCCTTGCCACCACAAGCTGGGACGAGTTTGTATTGACAAGATGTCAGAACCTAAAGAAATTTTAGGTTTGCATTTGGTATTTACTGAATCAAATTGTGACAACCAGCAGAGATCATGTCTAAATGATTTTAATAAGTTTTGTTCGCTGATTATTAGAATTTTGTATCTTGGATTTATATGTGAGCAACCTCCAGGAAACCAAAGTCTTAAAGTACTTGCACAAAAAATAATCTCAATACCATTGCTCAAGGTATTGAGCAATGTATTGTGTTGCTTAAATTAAAATTAAATTCTGAATATGCTAGCAAGGTTATATCACATGTTAATTGAATTTATTGGCAAAATAGAAAAATTCCAGTTAATATTTACTTTGGGTTAGAATGGAATTCAATAACAGCTTTGCATTTTGAATAATACAGATGGAAATCTGAGAGAAATCTCAAAATCTTAACAATGTGGAGCTATTAAAAGGTTTCCATATTAATATTTAAGAGATAATTCAATAATATTCAAATAGATCACAAAACAATAAAAAAAGCACACAGAAAGGTAGATGAACCAAAATACTTCATGAAAAGCAAATATTTAAACATTATCAACATTCAAATAAAAATATAAATATCTACAACATTTGCTTTTGATTGATTTGGTTAGTTAAAAAAATGAGTATTCATGTTTGCAGGGAATTGCTTTTTCTGTAAAGGAACTTGTCTTTCTAGAAAAAGTTTTGAACAGTTCTGTGCACAAGATTGAAGTTGTGTCCATATATTTGTGAAATTGTGAATTCTACTGTATTCCAGTCAAATATGAATTTTATTTAAATATAATTAAAAAATAACTCCATCCCAAGGTTCCCCTCTTTGGATGGCATTTCTATAGTTACTATTTAACATTATTTCTGTTTCAAGAATGGCCTCCAAACACTCTGCTTCACTGTTATGTATGAAAAAAACCCTAAACCATATCAGCTGATGCATGCTCAAAAGAAAGTTTGCTCTTAGTAAACTTTAAGACAAAAGGTAAATTTCAAACGGCGTTTTCCAGCATTTCAGACTCTGGGAATCTCACCAGAAAACATGGAGCACACCTTCCTGCCCATTAAAAAAAACATCCTATTTCCACAGATCTCAGAGGCAGCAGAGTCATTTATTACAAGGGAAGCTAAATATAAAGCTGGTGCTGAACTCTCTTCATGAAAACTGCATCCTGAAGTGAGGCTGGGCCTGGGAGCCAGCGGAGAAGGAGGAGCCCCAAGCCTGCAGCAGGGTCCCTGCCTGTGCTGGGGCACAGTGAGCTCTCCCCTGGCATTTGTTCCTCTGCGTCACCACGCGGTGATGAGCAGCTCCCTCAGCACCTTCCCACAGGCACAGGGGAGCATCCAGACTTTTAAAAACAGATGGGAAGGGGGAGAGGAAAAAGCCTTGGTGTGACCAAAAAAAATAGTAATTTTTTCTTAGGAGTTTCTAGAGCTCTGAACAATCCCTCTCCAGGTCTGACCTAATGGGCTTGAAATGATCCCCAGCACTAGGCAGGGAAATAAACACATTTTGGGCTGCATGTTGGAATGCACAGCAAGGGGCTGGGATGCTCTGAGGAGAAATATCACAGCCTGAATGAGTTTGCATTTGAGGTTTTATTTATTTTCAGTGTAACCTTTACATATTGCAAACTCTTCTGTAGGTGGCAAGCAGCTCGCTTAAGATGTTTCTTTTAATTGAAAGAAAAAAGCCTTAAACCAAATGCCAGCAAAGTGAATTCTCTGATTTATTTGCAATAATGTTCTAGCAGTATAGAAGGGGTGTAAAGAATGTGCTGCTTTTCCCAACTCATAATCTTTCACAATATTTAAATGTTGTTTAACAACAAGCAAATAAAAAGAACATTTAATATGAAAGCAGCTACTGAACTGATAAACATGATTCTGTAATTGAAGAATAATTTAACTGTTCTTTTTATTTGTCCATTTTCTCATCTACACCACGATGGCATTATGACCATCTTCAGTAGGGTGGGAAATGAGAAAATGCAGCACAAGTGCATGAAAATTAAAATAATTAGCATGCACATGCTATCTCTGCCATTCCTGTATAAACCACATCCATTTTTGCTGCGTGCTGACATTTATTTAGTGCTGAATTTGCAAAAGTGGCCATTGCTAAAGTTCATCCTTTGGAGCATCCAAGCTTACTGATTGCCAGAGAGGTGAATGCAATAGTTTGACAAATCCCCCCAAACTGCTTGAAGAGTCCACTCAGCAAAACCTGAACATCGTTTCCATGTCACTTGTGCAGGTTTGCAAAAAAAGCCCCACGACAAGGGAGGCTGTCTCACTGCTTCCTCCCAGCTGTAATGGCATTCTATTTTAAAAATTACATCCCTCCTTAAAGCATCAGTCCCTGGCTTGATCTTTAGTTTGATTAGTTTGGAATCCCCAAGGTTTAAAGTGAATCCTGCACTTTTGCAGAAACAAAGCACTGCCTGATTGCTGTATTAAACACAGATGTTGCTGACTTGCACAGAGATCCTGAAGTCACGTTTTGTGTTCCTTGTTCAAAAATTAGTGTGATCTTTAAGCAGCTGCTTTGTTAGTCCACAGGTAGCTGCACTTTGTTTGGAGGGAAAGAATTCCTATATATAGCATCCATATGTTTCCTTCCTTTCAAAGGCTTAGTGGGAATTAGGTAAACAAACAAAAAATCCTACCTCAAACTGCAATGTATAGGGCAGGCTCTGCTTCTGTGGAGATGCCAGAGAGAATTCTGTGAAGAGAAGAATACAAGAATATTGTCAAGTCCAATAGCAGCACGAAGGTGTAACTGGGGTCAGAAGTCTTTCCATTTACTTGGTGTTAAAGCCAACAGCATTTGGCTGCATTTAAATCCTGACACCTGGGGAAGAACCTGCGATATTGGGGCCTTCAGGTGGGAGTTCAGCTTTCCAGGGTGCTCCCAGATGAGCAGTGAAAATGTAGTAATGAATTGAAGTAAGACTTTTACCTGGTTCACATCTGCATTACAAAAATAACAATAGCTCCCGGAGTGTGAACAACAAGCATTTGAAGAAATGGGGTCAGGAATCCTATCATCCTGAGTTAGAGATCACCTTGTGTGTTTTTCTCAGCACATTGGCACACGTGCTGCCAGATAGCATTTATTTCATTCTTGCACGAGTACAAAAGGGGCTCCTATCAAATCCCTGCACTTCAAGTTTCAGCTCCTACAGCATTTGATTTCATTGCTTGCGTTACTCCTTTACAATTTTTGCTTGATTTGATTCTTATATTTGTGCCTTGTCTCTAAAAATCTCTTCAATTTGTGATATGGGCAAGAAACACTTTGATGCCTCTGATGCTCAATCCCAGCTTAATTTGTAAGTGATAAATTGGGAGGTTTAATCTCAGTGTCCACATGCCACATCTCAGAACCAGATCACACTTTGGCAGGAGTGGCAGGCTCAGCTTAGCAGAGCCCTGGACTGACAGACTGCAGTGGGTCTGGAGATGCTCCTGGGGAAGGCTGATTCATCTTTTATCATGGTGGAAATATTCACGCTTCAGTTAGCTCATATGGAAAAACAGCGTTTTCAAATCAAAGGGTTCTTATGGACAGCTATGAAATCAGATTTGTCCTGGAGTCACTGCTGTGTGTGTAAGAATCGTTTTTACCTGAGCCAGTGCTCTAAAGGACAGGGACTGTGTCCAGCCAGCATTTCTGGGTCCCAGAGGTGAAAACAGAATATGGAGAGGTGGGTGCAGACTTCCATGTAATTATTGGGATAATAAAATATACACAGCATTAGTGACCTGATGCATCCTCACCATCAGCAGGTTTCACTGCAGACAAACCCATCAGTGGTCTTTGTTGCCTTCACGAAGAGATCAAGAGAAGTTTTAAATTCCATCTCTTCAGACAATCAGGTTCAAAGGCAGGACAGCTGGAAAGGGAGACATTGCAAGATCTGATGGATGGTCTGATACATCAAGACAAATCAGAAAGTGCCAATATGAAATACCTTTAAAGTTAAGAGAAATGCGTTTTGACAGATCTTTTATTCTGTGTCTTTTCTACAAGGAATGAAGTGTTGCATTAGGAAGGGTGTGCCAATTCAGCAGAGAGCCCACAGAGCATGGCTCCCACAGCTCCTGGCCGGGGCTCCCTGGTGGCTCCAGCCAGGAATAGGAGAGGTCCCCACTCCACTCTGTGGCACTGCCACCATTTCAGTGACAGCAGCCTCCTCTTCCTCTGATATGGGATTGAAACTGGGGCTGAGATTTGTACAATATTTTACACTGCAGTTCTAACCTTTGCTCCAGTCCTGTGACACGTTCAGCACCTCACTCTGCTCTCCAGAGACTGAATTTTCTTCTTTTTTTTTCTCCTACCCTTTCCTTTGACTCCTGCTGATTGAAATCTGATGTTGCCTTCTTGCTGTCTTAAAGCTGGTGGGGAGCTGTGTCCAGCCACTGCAGAGCTCTCAGGGATTCTGTTCCAGCAGCTGCTCAGCCTGGTACAAAGGCACTCACTGCTGGAATTTTTCACTGCTTCTCACACCAGCTCAGCTCTGTGGAAGGAGATGGAAAAAAGTTATTCCCATGGAAGGTGAAGCAGTGAGTGGCTGGCAGAAGCTGCCTCTGTGGATAATGATCATCTCTGATATTTCTTCATCATTCCTGGAGAGCACAGCTATCAATCCATGCCTAATCTAGACAATGTATTTCTCCCACAAAGTCCCCATATAGCAGGAAATGACAACTGCAAAAGCTGATTTATCCAAGCTGCTCTGCTAGCTCCTATTCCATGGCAGAACAGATAATATGCTGACAGACAGACAGCTTAAGGCTGAGCTCTCACTTGATCTCATTATGTGCCAACTGATGCAAGTTGGGAACTAAAGTAGTAAATTGTCATGTGGCAAACAAAACTTTTGTAGCAGCTGATAGAAATAGTTTCCAGATAAAGCTAATAAACTTTAATTCTTTTGTTTTCCTGGAAAAGTAGCCTAGACACTGACCTGTGCCACTGCAGCTTCTTGTGGAATAATTCCAATAAAAGCTGCTCTATCAGAGCAATATTTGAAAGAACAGCACTTTACTACATCTCATGCATGCTTAAATTGAAAGTAATTAGTGATTGATTAGAGCCAATTGCATCTAGGTCAAAATGTTAAATACAGATGTAGCCATTTACCTGAGAAGGGGTTGGAGTGACATTTATTCCTGCTTGTTGTGCTAAAAACAAGCAGGGTGTGACTCCTTGCCTTGCAGACAAACAAAGCAGAGCTGGGATCTCCTGCAGTAGCTCCCCAGCCTGTCAGACTGCACAGGAGCAGGGCTGGCTGACTGCATCAGAGACAGGCAGCTCTGTCTGAGACTGGCAGTCTGACACAGGCAAGCTAGAAGAGATCTCTATTTGAATAATGTGAGGGGCTGCCTACATTTTTAAGCTTTCTCAACATGATACAGTTTCCCACAAAAATGTTTGGGTTTAGGTGAGCCTGTCCTGCAGGACTGAATTAACAAGAGCAAATAAAAAAATAAGAAATCTAATTAGTGTTAATCCTTGAAAAAATATAAAATATTTACCATTTTATTTTTTTCTTGTCCATTTAATTGACTTTGAAAGTCATTCCTTTTTGCTGGCTTCATTTTGACACTTCATTAGCTGGTGGGTCACCACCTTTTGCTCCACTTAGTAGTGGTTATTTTTCATGCCAGCACAGACAGAGGATTCAGACCTGATTTGTGTTGCAGGTAATAAATGGCAATTATCTGCACCTTTTTCTGATGGGAATCACTGTCTCTGTACTGGGAGAACTAAATCTTTGTAACTTTGATGGAAGTGGATTAAAGCATAAGCAGTCCTTGTCTGGTAACTTGCTGGGGCAAACACTCAGAGGTCATGCATTCAATTTGGTGTAATTACTGTCAGTTTAATGATGAGGATGAAAGAAGATAGTGGATACTTAATCAAGCAGATAAGCATATGAAGTTTTGCCTTAAAGATTTAGTGAGACAATACACACAGGACTGGAGCAAAGCATGGCCCTGCTGTGGCTGCTCTCCTTTACTCGGAGCACTCAGGACAAATGGAAAATTCTTCTTTTTCCTCCATCCTTTTTCTAGAGATGCTATGACAAAAAACAGGGAAAAATTAGACCAAGCTCAGCTTCAAGAAATGTAGTTAAATGTCACATTTTTCCCATAGATGACAAATGTGAAGGGTGCCAGATTAGATGCACAAGAGTTTGAAATTCCTGGAATCATGAAAGGGTGGGGCTGGCAGGGACCTGAAAGATCCCCTCATCCAAGCCCCTTTCATGGACACAGCCACCTTTCACTGCTCCAGGCTTCTTAAATCCCCATCCAGCCTGGCCTTGAACACTTCCAGACTATTTATAGAGCAGACAGCATTGCCCCAGTGCCATCAGCTTTGTTTTCTCTGACTGTAACAGCATCACCAGCAGAAACAAAATCTGTCCTAGCTCATACACTTAAAATTCAAACTTTTATTTTATCTATCTTCAAAACCACTGGTGCTCACTGGGCTGTCTGCAGCGTGTAAAATTCTGCATTTCCTCATGCTCACAAGGAACTCCCACTCAAGGCTGCCTCTTTCTGGGCTGAGAGGCTCAGCACAGGCATCACATCCAAAGCCACTCTGCTGCGTGTCCCTGGGATGCAGCACTTCCCAGTGGGCTTTTCCTGGCCATGCTTTACATGCATTATCATGCTCTGCAGGAAACTCAGCGAGCACAGCAGCTTGCCAGAGTAAAAGCAGTTGGTTGGGGCCTCTTGTAATACAGCAGTTCAGCAGTTGAAAGGATTGTCTGTACATTTTGCAGCAAGGAAAAAAAAAAAAAAAGAAAAGGTGTTGAATAAATATATTCCATGGAGTGGGAAACATGAGCATGAGCCTGGAGTACTATGAGTAATGCTAACACCGAGCCAGGATAATGCTACCTCATGCTTCTGGGAAGATTATTTTCCCAGCCTTCCTTTTTCTAGAGATGCTATGACAAAAAACAGGGAAAAATTAGACCAAGCTCAGCTTCAAGAAATGTAGTTAAATGTCACATTTTTCCCATAGATGACAAATGTGAAAGGTGCCAGATTAGATGAAATTCCTGGAATCGTGAAAGGGTGGGGCTGGCAGGGACCTGAAAGATCCCCTCATCCAAGCCCCTTTCATGGACACAGCCACCTTTCACTGCTCCAGGCTTCTTAAATCCCCATCCAGCCTGGCCTTGAACACTTCCAGACTATTTATAGAGCAGACAGCATTGCCCCAGTGCCATCAGCTTTGTTTTCTCTGACTGTAACAGCATCACCAGCAGAAACAAAATCTGTCCTAGCTCATACACTTAAAATTCAAACTTTTATTTTATCTATCTTCAAAACCACTGGTGCTCACCGGGCTGTCTGCAGCGTGTAAAATTCTGCATTTCCTCATGCTCACAAGGAACTCCCACTCAAGGCTGCCTCTTTCTGGGCTGAGAGGCTCAGCACAGGCATCACATCCAAAGCCACTCTGCTGCGTGTCCCTGGGATGCAGCACTTCCCAGTGGGCTTTTCCTGGCCATGCTTTACATGCATTATCATGCTCTGCAGGAAACTCAGCGAGCACAGCAGCTTGCCAGAGTAAAAGCAGTTGGTTGGGGCCTCTTGTAATACAGCAGTTCAGCAGTTGAAAGGATTGTCTGTACATTTTGCAGCAAGGAAAAAAAAAAAAAAAGAAAAGGTGTTGAATAAATATATTCCATGGAGTGGGAAACATGAGCATGAGCCTGGAGTACTCTGAGGAATGCTAACACCGAGCCAGGATAATGCTACCTCATGCTTCTGGGAAGATTATTTTCCCAGCCTGAGAAAATGATAGGGCCACAAGTTATATGAAAGGAGATAGCAGGAAGCAGAAATACATATTTCTTTAGATGTGTATTAAGAGAAAATAGTGATGATTATTGAGACATATGACACAGCAATTCAGATCCAAGATTCTGATCTGAGCTATAAAACCTCAAACCAGGATTAGGCTCCTAAACTCACAAGGAATTTAAGTTTTAATATACACCCTCCCCTTCATCATTTTCTACTGACTAATGTGGTTGATATCCCAATTGGAAAAAGTCTGTATTAGACCAAAAGGTCAGGACTTTATTGTCACCATAATTCTGTGCAGACTGAGGAACAGAAGGGCCTGATGCACAGCTCTGCCCAGTGCAGTATTTAGAGCAATATTAGTTACTTGGTGCATCTGCTCAGAGCCTCCAAAGGCAGTGGGACTGAAATCCCAGGGACAACTGCAGGCAAACAATGGAAAGGGACACTGTAGATTTCCTAAACCTCAGATAATTGTCAGATGAGCCTTAGTAAAACATCTCACTGTGTCATTTCTGTTTGGGCATGCAATTGTTCACCTCCTGCCACGGCAGCTCTGTTTACCTGTGCAGCAGCAGTGGTTAAACATCTCCTGCCTGCAACATCTGTTAAGAACTGGAGGGGTTTCAGACTGTGAACTGTAAAACTCTGATAACAAGACAGAAAGCCTGGCCCAGTGACCCAAAACAAAGGAAGCAATGGATGTAAAAGGGTAATGCTGGGAGAAAGAAGGGAAGTTCTGAATTAACCTGGGATGATGATGTGTTCTGACAGAATGAAGGAACTCCTGCTCGCCGTGCTAAAGCTACGTGGCAGCAGAATGGAACAAAAACAGATGTAGGCTTTGCAAGCAGTGGGTAATAGAGTCTCTTCTCTCATACATGAGTAAATAGAGCTGCTGGGATAAATTCTGTCAGCAGCCACTAAAAATACAAGTAATTAGACATATATTTAATATGCTAGATTTAATACATATTCATTTGAAAAGTCCATAAAGCTATAGCATAAAACCCCAGAGGACCACGCAAGCCTCCTGTAGGATGTTTTGTTGGGTTTATCTGCAGGATATATTGCCCCTATTACAGCAGCTCCTGCTGCAGCTCTGCTCCATCCACATATCACTTCCATTGGAAGCTGTGGAGCAGCTGCATGAGGAAGGGTTTTGTTTGCTTGAATCTCCCTCAGCTCCTGCTGGTTCTTCCAGTTCATGCCCCTCAAGGTTGGAGGGACCAGCAAACCATGACCCTCATATTCCTGGGTTCCACTGGGCAGGGAACTCTTGCTTCTCCCAGAGGGATAATTCCTCGTCTGCCTTGGATTTCTCACTTTCACTGGAGTCTCCTGGCACCATTAAACAATTTCATATTTCTCTTGTAGCAGCAGCTACAGCGCACTGTGCAAACATCCCCCAGTGCTCCCCAGCTCCTGCCCTCCCCTGGCCTCTGACCAACCTCACCCTGGTGAGATGGAGTGCAAACAAAAACCTCTGCGAGCACCAGGAGCACAGCCCAGCCCCTGGCTGCTGCCTCTGCTGCACACTCAGCCGTGCCTGAGAGCAAGGCTCACACAGGCCAGGGCTCAGTGTCTGCATGGAAAAGCCTCTTCTGTGCACTTAAAAGAGCCTAGGAATCGTTTCAGGTCTGTACTGTCCTTCCAGACTGAGAATGTTCCATCCCCCTTTCAATTTTCTAGTTAATTTTAGTTGTTAGCAGCAGTTAGTCACAGATAAATGCAGTGGTGGTAGTAGCTGTACATTTTCATGGGGAGAAAAAAGCTCTGCAGCTTGTAAGACCTTCTGTTCTTTTCAGGAATTTATTAAAACTAATTTTGAACTATGAGAACCTTTTCTGGGTCCTGATTTGAGCCAAGTCTCCTAAAGCCCAGTCTGTTTTGTGTAGCTTGGTTTGGACGTTTGAGAAAAGGGAAGTGAGGCTTCACTTGGCTGAGCAGCCCTGTGTTGATATTTCAGGCTGATGGTTGAAATTCTGGCCATCACTGGATCCCAGAGAAATGATGCCTGAGAATGTCATGTTATTGATTGAAAATGTGGATAGTACCATCATGTTTTGAAAGCCACAACAAGCGAAAACAAAAATAATAATTCCCCAAATGCCAGTGTAATAAATAATATACCAGGAATCATTTAAAGAGATTACAATGTAGCCTCTGAAAATTTCCTCTTGTGACATTCAAGACATAGAAGAGTATTTTTCCGGGATTATTTTTACAAATACATCTATATAAATATTCTCAGTATGTAATACCCTCCTTCTCTCACATCCCTCAAACTGTTTGCTATCATTCTACTCCAGGACATTTTCTGTTACCAAGGAACTCCTGAAGCTTGCTGCCTCCCTGCAATGAAATGGACCCAGGTTTGTGAGATTTTTTTGTGAGTTTCCCTCCTTTTGAAAGGGAGCCCAAGGAATCTGCCATGCAGATGGAAATCTGACAGTTGTCCCATTAGCAGTGCAATTCCACCGCTGGGTTAATGTGGGAGGAAAAGCTGTGTTTACTTGTGTGAGGAGCTCCTTTGGCTCAGAATTGTTCTCTGCTGCTGTTGCTGCACCCACCAACACCAGGTGGGTGAGCTGAGCCCTGTTTTTCAATACAAGTGCACTGTAGCAAAGCAAAATGTTAAGTTAGGCATAGATAAATGTTTGTGATGCGAGGATGTGTGACTGACAGGCCGACACAGGAAGGTTTATTTATATAAAAACAGGCAGTGTTGATGGAGGGTCCCTCCTCTCCTGCCATTCCTTCCCCAGTGCCTTGCCAGCACACTTTTTGTTTAATTTGCATGGCCAGTGGTGGCAGACAGCAGAGCAGCTCAGTCTCCAGCCCGTTCACTCTTTAACATCTCCTGCAGAACTGCAAAGGTGTGGCTGCAAACCCCTGGGTTCTCTAATTCTGCCCTGAATATTTTCCCCTGGAGCACATTTGAGTGCTGAGGATTTGCCCAGCACAGACAGAGGGGTGGAGACCCTGCTTGGCAAAAGGAGAAGGGGAAGATCAGGTAAAGATCAAACACCTGAGAGGTGGGGACCCTGCTTGGCAGAAAGGAGAAGGTGAGGATCAGGTAAAGATCAAACACCTGAGAGGTGGAGACCCTGCTTGGCAGAAAGGAGGAGGTGAAGATCAGGTACAGATCACACATCACCTGTGCAGAGCTCGGGGTTCTGTCCCTGCACCCTCAACAGAGGAATCCCCTCCCAGCCCAGGCAGTGACACTTCACAAAGGTTCCCTGGCAGCACTGAACAATCCTCTCAGGGATCCCTGGGGTGCCCCTGGAGCCTCAGGAGCTGCCCTTGATGATCTCTGGGGTCCCTTCCAACCCAGAATGTTCTGTGACCCCAGGACAAATTCAAACTGAAAATCCCTGCAGGGAAGGAGCCCTGCTCCACCCTTGGGACTCCAAAGCCTTACAAGCCCAATTCAGAATCCACTTAAGAAGAGGGGGACTAACATTAAGAATCTTACTTTAAATTTCATCACCTCAATTTCCTAGGCAGTGAATGATTTTTAACACTTCACTCATTTGTCATTGTACAATGTTGTTACCTGGCAAAGTAAATGAACATTGCTGCCCAGGAACACATGAGTGTGAATGCTGTGGTTTCTATCTCTGTGTTGTCCTAAAATATCTGTCAGTATTGCTGCAGAAAACAGGGCTGAAACACTGCAAAAATTAGAAAGTTAATTTCTTTGACAATTCTTAGAGGTCCTGTCTGCCACCAGCTTTAATGTCTGTTGTTATTATGTGGTGTTTCTGTATGGTGTACAAAATGTCTGGCTTGAAGCAAAATATTGCAGTACGTCAAATAAAACACATTTAATACCAATCAGCTGCACTAATTGGAATGACAGTGACATTCTGCACTACACTTAAGAGTGGAAATACCTTACAGACAAGATCCTGACATTTGACTGAGATTCCCTGCTCAGGCTAAGGACATTGTCTACAAAAGCTGCAATCACAGCCCAGAATTCAAAATGCATTAACACAGTTACAGTGTTTACACAATATCTCAAGCCTTTGACACGAGAAATTCTGCTTATAGAAGGAACAAGTATCTCTCTCACACTCTGTGAAAGAAAGATCTCCTTTTAATTTAATAATGTCAATGCAAAAAATAAAAAATACCAACCACACTATTGACTTAAAATCACATATTTCCTCTGATCCTAGATTGAAATTCAGGGTTTGTTATAAACACAGTTTCAAAAAATTATGGTTTTTTTTTCCTTTTTTCCCACCTCTATTTTCTGAGACCAAGCAAGAAATCCTTTGTGTCAGCCAGTGAGACAACTGGCAATCCCCCTCCTGCATGAGGGGTCCTGGCCAGGTTCCCCACCCCTATTCCACCTCCTCAGCTCAGGGGGATGAGCTTGGCACTGGGATAAAATCTGTTCAGTTTGCATTGTCCAGTCAGACTGAAGGTGTGGTGGAATTCGGATAGTGGAGACACTCACTCACTAAAATAAAAACCAATCAGCACGAGCAAGAAGGATTGCATGAGACAGAAATGATATGATATTCTCATGATTGCATAGGAATTAACAGATGGCAGTAACAGTGAACTGGATGAAAAGCTGCTTTGGGACGAGGCCGCTCCCTTTTCCAGGTAGAACCCAACTCAGAGGATCAGTTCATTGTGATCCCAAATACCAGAGATCAGGACGCATTCTGGATAAAATAATGCTTTCAAAAGCCAGGATTTTGGGAATAAAGTTCAGGAATTCTCATTGAGCTTGGGGCAGTGATCTCAGAGTGCAGTCCCAAAGCCAGCTCCACAGCAGGCACTTTCCTGTGACTGGGATGAGAAAGTTCAACTTTGGCTTTCCAGAGCAATCTTGTGCTGAGATTCCCCCAGTGCAGCTCCCTTAAGGCT
This sequence comes from Passer montanus, assembly GCF_014805655.1. Taxonomy (NCBI): domain Eukaryota; kingdom Metazoa; phylum Chordata; class Aves; order Passeriformes; family Passeridae; genus Passer; species Passer montanus. Next base: position 1,547,538 of record NW_024369818.1, read on the forward strand.
GAGAACTGAAACCAACACACGTAAAATGAGGATGTTTAAAATTCAGATCTCAATCTTTCTGAACTTTTTTTCTTTTTCAAGCAATTAAATAGGATAAAGTTTAATTAAAAAATGTTAAAAAAAAAGCACACTGCACAGAGTTAGGGACACGAGAAACTTACAGTGATAAAGAAGCTCAGAGTGCTCCTGCCATGTTAGTTCACTGATGATTAAATTGGCTTAAATATTAGCTATAGTTAGAGCTGTGCAAAATAGACTTTGCTTTTCAGAAATTACACACAACTTTTCAATTTCATAGAATTCTGCACTGCCTCAGTTACAGGCTCCATTTGCAGTGCCGATTAGGTAGCTTTTTGCATCAAAAATGCAAATATAAACACATTTTTGATGCAAAACACTCTTTGCTTGAACACTCGTACGTCTGCTGTGATACCGGCCGGTTTGAGCTCAACACATTTTTCTGTTCCTGGAACTTCACAGTACATTATGGGCTCAAAACAGACCCACTTGGGGATAAAGAAAACATCCTTAAAGTTATGCAAAACATTCATAACAAAATGCAAATACTGTTTACAGTTTTCAGCAGCTCAGTATAGCAACTCATATTCTAAATTGCATCCAGCTCCATGGAAAGTTTTTAATCAGCCTCTGTGCTGGGTGTTTGTGCTGTTGTCTTGCAGGAAGGCTGGGCCCAGCTTTAGGTGTGAGCCCAGAGATGGATTTAGATAAATTTAACTCTGCCACCTGCAGAATGAGATTCATTTCCTCATTTCTCAGAAGGTTTTCTGGCAGGGGGCTGCCTCCTCTGGGGGAGAGGAAACCAATAGTCAACAGATTGGATTTTAATTCCACCACTGTTAAAATGAATTGGGGCCAAGACAATTATTGCCATCACAGGCCGCTGGGCAGGTACAGACTGATGTATTTACATTTTATTTTACATTTTTCCAGGACAAGCAAAACACAAACCTCTGCTTCCCTCACCCTTGCACCAGGCAGGGATGCAGTCCATCTGCTTCCTGACAGAGCAGCACGGGTCCCCTCTTCCCCTAGACATATTTACCCTGAAGTAAGGAAAAATCCTCACATTCAGGGCTCAATATTCCCTTTCCCAGCATGCTGCATCAATAAACCAATGACACTTCTGCCAGTCCATGCCTTGGTCAATGCTGCCTCCTCAAGAGATGTCCCTGAAACCGTTTGTCCCCACTGGAACCAGCTCACACCCACCAAACGATTCTGGAGAGTGGGGAAGAGAAAAACACATTGCAGAAGAGCCCATGGGGAGAGCAGCACAGGAGGAGAGCCCAGCAGTGGGAGCCTTGCTCAGCTAAAAGCCATTTCCCAAGGAGCAGAGACAAGTGCAGGGTGTTCTGACAGCACAGCCTGGCCCACAGGGGTGAATCCTGCCTGCAGGAGTGAAGTGCCTGCTGCCAGGAAAACTGGGAGGATCTCCTCAACCTGCTTAGTTTGCTGAATTTTGTGTTGTGGGGTCCTCTGAATCCTTCCCTCCTCAGGGAAAGCCTCAGGGCTTTGCCTTGGAAGAATTTACCTTAGGGTTTTCCTCACCTAGGTGGGCAGTAAGGACTTCCCCATAAAGTCTGGCACATTGTGTCTTTAGAAAATTCTCCCACCTGCTCTGTTGGACATTCCTTGCTTCCCCAGCTGGAAAATGCAGATGTTCACCGAGAATTCCAATTTTCTGCTCTGCAAAGAGCAGCCCCTGGAATGGTGTGGAGAGACACAGACCATCTGAGACAAAACACACAGTGGAAGGAAAATTGGCTTCACAGGTGGAAAAAGTCTGAGGTTCAACAGAAACCTTTTGGTTTCAATCAGCCATCAGATTGTACCTGATCTTTCACACCTGCTCCTTTCCAGACTCAGGCACCTGCAACTGATCCCCCATGAAAGAAATCTGATGAAAATCAAAATGAAAGAAAATGATGACTGTGTTGGTACTGGATTGTAACAAAAATTGCAGGCTCTGCCTTCATTAGGAGCAAACAGGTTATTAATGCAGGAAAAGCAGCACACTTTGCATGGAAAACATCTTCATGATCAAAGATCTGGTTTATATAATTTGCTTCCTTGATTATACAAGGAACTACACATGGAAATAGAGTTTTGCTTTACAGAAGAATTCACATTAAAGGCTTCCCCTGCTCATGTCCCTCAGTTCCCACCTCCCTGATCAATGCACCTCTCCTCACTGCAAGTGTTCATCACTCTGGCTCCAGCTAAAGCCAACAGGGGAAATTAGTGAGCAACAGCAAAAGCCTCAGTCCTGAATAACCCTAGCAGTTTGCAATACTGCAATTAAACCTGGCATAACGTTTCTATCCGATATCTTAATAATTTGCATAAATAGGCTTTATTGAAAGGCCAAAATTAACCAGACCAAGACACAGAGCTGGTGTCCAGCAGATGCATTTTTGTTGCCCTCCAGGTTCTCTTTACTTTGCGTTTGGGATTTTAAATTTTGCCTCCCAGAGCTAAGCTTGACCCTCGGCCTGCAGCCTGTGTGGCTCACAGATAAATAGCTGCAAGCCTGAGTCACTTGCTGGGCCTCACAGGGGAACAGATCAAGAGACCTTTTATCTACCTTGCCAGTCCTCTGCCAAATGCAGGAATCAGCAATGTTCAGATTTTACAGGGCAAAACACAAAGGCAGACACAAATGAATGGCAAAAGACAACACTTCCCTGGTAGAGTCCACTGGAACCCAGAGAAATGAAGTTTGTCCTTTTTAAATTGTTCTTTTGTGTAAAAGGGATTATACCACCTGTGATGTAGTGCTTTTTTAAATGGCTTCTGCTGTACAAGTCAGATTACCAAAATGAAATTATTTAGGAAGAAAATACAATGGTAGATGCAAAAACCCCCAGAAGCACCTGATATAGTTTCTGCTGAATTATTTGATGTTCTTGTCCCCTCTTGTAAGTTGTGTCTACTCCAGTTTATGGCTGTCACATTCTGGAAGAACTCCAAGTGAAAAGAGCACTAAGCCCCTCACTTCAGGTCCACTGGAATCCAGAGAAATGAAGTTTGTCCTTTTTTAATTGTTCTTTTGTGTAAAAGGGATTTACCACCTGTGATTTAGTGCTTTTTTAAATGGCTTCTGCTGTACAAGTCAGATTACCAAAATGAAATTATTTAGGAAGAAAATACAATGGTAGATGCAAAAACCCCCAGAAGCACCTGATATAGTTTCTGCTGAATTATTTGATGTTCTTGTCCCCTCTTGTAAGTTGTGTCTACTCCAGTTTATGGCTGTCACATTCTGGAAGAACTCCAAGTGAAAAGAGCACTAAGCCCCTCACTTCAGCAGGTGTGCAAGTCTTGCAATAAATGCAGAAGTATTGCAGGGGCAAAGCAGCTTCTTCTGATTCCAGATTTTTAAAAATTAGGTATCTAATTCCACCTTATAGTTAAGAAACAGTCTTTAAATTAACTTCAGCTTTATATATTGTAAAGTATTGCATCAGAGAAACTTGTTTTCTAAGCTTCTGGCAGCTCCTCAGTGACCTCTGAAGAGAACACTCCACTTTAGGGATGGGCACTTCTGTCTGAATTTTGCAGGGGGAGTTTACACTGAATTTTGTCAGTGCCATGCTGAGGATGGTCACCAAAGCTCAGCAGGCAAAAAGAGAATGGTAACTATTTCCAAAAAGCAGTTTGGGTGTTTGGAAGGCAGATGTGGCTGAGGGGGTGGGTGCAGCCCTTTGCCCTCCCCAGGGCACCTTGGGGCTGTGCTGCAGCATCGCCCTCATGGACCAACACTGTTCTCCCTCATTATTTCTTCCTGTCCTTTCTGGCATTATGTGTTATTCCAAAGGCTGCTTTCCACCATTTCCAAATGTGTAAATCAGGAAGTTCCTCGGGATATTTTTGCCAGCATGACTGAGAGCTCAGACTGACAGCGGATTATCACCATCCCTCTTCCTGCTTTCGTTGATCCCTCACTATTCAAAAGTCAGATGCTTGTCTCCCACTCTCCTCAACTGGAGAGAGCTCTTTTCTATTTGTGCTTTAAATATCCCATTGAGTAGGACTGCCATAATAAAGTAATAATTGAGTTATGCTGCTGTGAATGGCTGCAGATTACTCACTGCTGCTCCATGCCTGATGTGCCAATATAATGGGAATGGCTCTAAAGACACTTCCATTGTGCCTGGGTAAATTCACAGCAACTTGGAGATACTTGGAAGTGCTTTCTCCCAAACAGAATCCGTGCCCAGTTTTGTGAAAAAGAATTTATGAAATAATTTTTAACCACCTGATCCCACAATGAAGATTACTTTTAAGTTTCACATTAGGAGTATTTAAAGGCAGGGAACCAGCTGCTTACAGGTAATTATGAGATGAAAACATTCATGTCATAAACCAACAAATGCTCTATCAGCATGCACAGGGTGCTAAAGAAAGCAATGACAGTTTTAATAAACCCATACATTGATATTAGCATTATTAAAAAAAAAACAACAAACAACCAAACCCACAATTAATAATGCCTCAAGAATTTAATATTTACTTGGGCATTTGCAGAAGGTTTGAGGGAATGTTTTTATATATACATATGGTGCCTTTGGCCATTCCTGGCACATCTTTTCCACATATAAAAAGTTACCTAAGGAGAGTTGTATCAACATGGCTGCTCATATTCATTGGGGTTATATCCAATTGGAATTTTGAGTAAAATTCAAATCTCTTTATACTGTTGTGAAGCTCAGTCTGTTCTGGTGACATTAACAGGTTTGAAGGGAAGAGTCTGTGAAGTTTCTGTTCTGATAAGACCATTCTGGGAATGAATTAAATTATTTGGAAAACATCAGCAATAGCTGTCTGATTACATGACTGCTTAGAAATTCTATATTGAAATCCAGCCTCTTAAAATAAATATGGACCCATGGGATTTGTTCATTGATTCCCTTTTATTGGTATTTTTGTAAAAATTGAATTGTATCACCATGATTTAATTTGGGTTTTTTAAATTATAAACTTTTTTGGGTTATTTGGTTTTTAAAGTCCTCCTTCATTGGAAAAGGCACCTGGTTCCCCAAATTCAAGTCAAATAGAATTGACACCTCAGAGAAAAAAAAGACAGAAATCCACAAAACAACAGTAAGCTAAAACGGAATGTAATTTCAGCATGACAATTTTATACAGCAAACCCAGGCTTTGAGGTGATGGTACTCAACAGGAAATAATCATGATAATCAAGTAAAACATTGGTGCATCTACCAGAATCAGGTATGTATATCTTTATTACAGTTTTCAGAATACATGGATTAACAATGGCCAGGCTGTGATTTCATCAAATTCCTATTTTAAACATTACATACAAACACAGAGCTGTTTAAAAAATAGAAATGCATGAGTTTTGTCACCTTTTTATTTTTTTTAATCTTTTTTTTTTTTTTTTTGGCATCAGGAGTCCTATGACTTCCAAAAGGGAAATCAAATGGTGCATGGTAGCAGATTGACTGAACTGTAATAGGTTATTGTTCACATTCTGTGGCATATGTATCACCTCAAACAGTGCTGGAAGCACTCCAAGAACAAATCCTTCTCCTTTCCCACTCTCCCCGTGGCACCAGCGGGTGCTTGCAGGACTGCAGGGTGCACAGGCTCACACAACTCCCTCCCTGGAGCACAAAAGCAGCACTAGGAGACCTGGAGACACCTGAAGCTGAGGCATTTGGCTGCATCTGCTTTGATTCATTTCTTTTTTTTTAAATTATTTTTTATTTACATTTCGAGTGCATGCGTGGGTGTGTGCGGAGACACCGCAGAAGAAGAGGTTCCTCACAATACTTATTTCAAAATGAGTTTAAACTTGCAAATACAGTATGGCACATCAGAGGTGGGCTGGACGCTGCTCAGCACTTGTCCTGCCCGACCTTGCAGCACTTGGAAGGCAAACAGCAAAGTAGAACTCAGCCAAGCCTTTGCTGAATGGAAAAAAAGCAATTTACATACACAGGGAAGTTTGCTCCCACACAAATGTTACCTGTTTGAAATATTCACCAGCTAGATCATTCTCAGGGCAGGAAGGGCTGAAGTCACCCTTCAAAGCAGGGTTTGCCCGAGGGATGTGAAAGCTGAAGGCTGCAAAGTTTCCTTAACAAAAGCTATAGGAGGATTTCCAGAGCCAAACCTAAAACTCAGCCAGATTCTCAGAGTTTGGTGTGTTGTGGGATGAATTTAAAGTAGGTTGCTAATGAATTGTGGCTTGGATAGAAATCATGAAAATATTATGGTTTTTTACAGCATTTGTCTGAGGTAGTACATATACCACACACAAAAATGCAAAAATATACAGATATTCATGATTATTTGCATATTACAGAAGGGAACTATGGGAACGCTCTTGTATCTCAATTCTCAAGAAGAACAGATCATTTCAGATCACACTGACCACAGCCAGCTGAAACCAGAACAAGGGACAGCATTCCTGGGAATGCTCCCTGGAGCTGCGTGCCAGTGCCCTCTGAGGCACTGCTCCCGTTTTGGTCAGAGCCAAATAATCAGATTAACACCAACATCCCGGCTGTGCTGGGCACGGATCCCCCTGGATCCCCCACACACAGCACAGAGCAGGCTGCACGTGTTCTCTCAGCAAACTGCACAAAACTGGAGCAGAAGGAGCCCGGTGCCTCTCATTTCTGAGCTGCACTGCCAGAGCTCAGCACACATTTGTGTATTTGTACGTGACTGAAACGTTTCACTCCCCTGACATTCGGAGGCTGAGTTCGATTCGTCGCAAAGGTAAAATTATCTTCCTCTTAAATAAACTAAGAAATGTAAACAGTGTAACATCATTTAAAAAAAAAAACCTCTCTCAGAACCTGTAACTGGTAGAATGTGAATGCAAACAGATGTGCTGGTATATTGTTAACGTCATGTCTCAGAGGACAGAGAGTGAAACATAATTAGCAAGAAATTTATGTATGAACCCTCCAGTGATTTTCTTTCTGGGATTACTTTGAATACAAATATAATTTAACTGATATATTTCATTTTTTTTAAAATTAGAAAATAAGGCAAGTGCATTTCTGAAAAAGGTGCTACTCTTCTACACTTCTAGATAAACATGTGACACCTCTGAAAATTAGATCAATAATAAAAACATTAAAAATATCTGCAATTTAATATAGACTGAAAAACTATCAAAAGACAAAGTGACCAGCATCAATTTCAGAAAATATTTTAGACTTCATAAATACGAGCACCCTATATTTACATAAATTATCTTCTAAACTAGTTTTCCTTTGAAAGACACTTTCGTTCTAACAGATATGTCCATTAAATTATAGAAATGTTTCAAATATGAAAAAAATAGTAGTAAAATAGAAGCATCAGATGATGTTGTTATTTTGGATTTGCCTTTTTTTCCTAAGATTTGGTTCTTGAAAATCTGTAGCCAGCTTTCACAGAGCTTTCAAAAAAAAAAAATAATAATAACCCATGGAAATGAAAAACTTGTGCACTAATAACTACTGCTATCGTATAAAGATTCTGTGGAGAGCTTTTGAGTTTTCACATATAAAGATTATACCAATACTTGTAAATCCCAGCAAAATGCTAATTTCAAAATCTGAATTCTAAGACACTATTGATTTTTATAGACATTATGAACCTAATCCTTTAAACTGGCTTTGTACATTAAGCACATTTTTATAAGTGTAAATTTAATAGTTCCATTTAAAGAAGCAGTGCTTCAATGCAAGGCTGATGTTGACCTTGCACAAAACAGGACAGAATTCTTTTTAGTTCTTACTGATAAACAAGGAGACAAAATCCTGTTGCATGTTTTTTTTTCTTCTTTTCTTTCTTTTTTTTTTTTTTCCTGAAGTACCATACAACTCTTCAGTTTGTTCCTAAAGCCCCTAAACAGTTTAGGGAGAGCATTTAGCTGACAGCAAGCATTTCACTAGGCTTCAGTGGTATTCCTATGTTTAGAGCTACGGGCAAACCCCCTGTATTCTTTGAAGAAAAAATAAAAATTACAATTCAATACTAGATTGAAAAGGAGCTGTATCTTTTCTTGCAATGATGCAGTTTGTAATTGTGGGAATTTATCCCAAACTAGTCCGATAGTTTTAAGAGGACCTCAGCAGAGAAGCAAAAAGAATCTACTGTACAAAGGTGCTTGGCTCAAGCAGTAGTGCAAAGATCCACTGCCCCAGGAGCAAAGTCCCTCCAGAGCAAGCAGTTTGTGCACAGAAACCACTGACACCTCACCTTCCAAACAGCCTCTACAGACACTAAAAAACCCCCAAGTTCCCCATAACCCCAGGCAATAAAAGCATCCACAATAATTTCATCAATCAGTGATAAGCATTAATAATCTGAGAACAAGTGCCAGCTGCTGCAGAGCATCCTGATTCTTTACAAACATCACAGCTCAGCAACTTATGCAGTAGTTCCACTGGAATTCCACTTCAAACCCTCCATCCCCTCCAGGTGAGCAGTGCACCCTCAGTGGCCAGGGTGGGACAGCTGGCCACTGCCCTGGGGACAGAGGGACAGTGGCTCCCCAGGCAGTGCCAGGACAAGCAGTGGCAGCAGCTCACCTGAGGAACTGCAGTGCAAGGGCCTGGACACAAAGGGGGACAGGAGGAGCTTCCCAAAAATCAGCCTTGGTCACTGCTAGGCAGTGCTCCAGGTAGGAATTGTGTTGGCAGCTGCTGAGCTCTCAGCACTAAAATCCACCAGTGGAGACCCCCTACGTATTTTACCTGAGAAACAGAGGAAAAACTCAGAGGCAGTTCTGACAAACTTCACCGTGTAGCTTGTCTCTAAAAACCTACACACAGGCATTTTAGCATCATCAAAATAGGACAATCATACTTCCCCCCAAATAGCTTTATAAAGAATATATAAGTGCACAATTAGAAAAATCTCTCCTTAGATACAGTTAAAAACATATTCTGCCCTTGATATCATTTTGGAAAAATCCTATGCTCTGTTTTAATTTTTATTTTTTTTCTTTTTAGCAGTGATAAGTAACTACACCTCATCATATCACCAGAAGTGTAGATATGTGCTGTATCCTACTGGCAGCTGAAACAGCTGAATCCACCAGGCTTTACACGAGATAAGGTTTTCAGCAACCTGACTGGGGCTATGTGTTGCTTTTTTATGGTTACAAAAAAGATTCTGATAATGTAGACCAGCTCATCTCTGAATTTATTAACATACAATTTTATTATTTTTCCTTTCATGTTCAAATCAGAACTGCAAATGGAATCCACAGCTGTACTCTTTCAACAGAAGTGTATTTTCTTACCCATATAAAACATAACCTAGAAATCCCCAACTCCTTTCATGTGAGTTGCCAGCTTAAACAAAAAGGGGTGAGAAAAAAAGAAAGAACATAAGAAAATAAGATATATACCCTACTGTTTAACACTGTTTACAGATCTTGGTAGTTGGGGTAATAAGATACAGTATGTGGATTTTTTTAGCAACTGCTTTAAAATTACATATTCTTACACCATCTCATTTAATCAATACCAGTATTCCTTTATGATCATTGCCAATTTGGATGCTAAACTCTTCCCAAAGCACATCCATTTCATTGTAAATAAAACAATTCATTAATTCTTTGGCATCAGAAGAATCACACAGCTGCAATTGCTCCGTTGTGTCGAGAACGAGACCTTTCCAAAGTCACTCGTTTGTTATCTGCAACAAAAAGAGAGAAAAAACAAATCACCACAAGATTTGAAACACGGATAATGCAATGTCAAGAGGTTTTCAAACAGCCCTGAAAATCATTCTGAATGATATGTAAATAAGTAAGTAGGAGACTGGATCAGAGAAGTTTCACACTGCAGCTGCCAGACTGAGTTCAAGAGTTCTGCAATCAGCAATAAATTACTTTCTTGATCAGAGAAGCTGGGTGATAAAAGCATTAGGAGAATCCTGAAACACAGTCCCCTTGGAAACAGCACATAATAAATACAATTCTGGGTAAAAATCTTTCAAATTTTATAAATAATTTATGCACAGAATCTCTGGAAAAATACGTTTCAAGTTTCATGGGAATGCACTGACCAGTGCAGTGGTGAAACCCTGCTAGATGCTCCAAGCCTAAAAGCCCAAACACCTCTCACTGTAATTTGGTACAGAGTTAAAAATAGAACAGTTAAATCAGCCACTTCCTAAGCATTTCCTGATTGTGCAACGTGAACAACTTTCAGTACAAAATATTACCCAGTAATTATTGCAATGAATAATAAATACGTCTCTATCACAGGAAAACAATCACCAAGTACCAGCCACGCTCCTAAATGCCTTTACAATAAAATTTTAAAGCCATGAATACACATACACACACAAAAAAAAAGGGGCAGGAGATTAAACCCCACTCAGTGTTCTGCAGGTTTGCATCTTTCTTTTTGACAATGAGTTCCTGCCATGCACTTTTTAAAGAGGGGCTGGGACTTTTACACAGGGCTGGAATATCATAAAGAGGGTGATGCCTTTTGGGGCTACCTAAAAAACAGAGGCCAGACAGAATTAAGGGAATAAAAAGCATTTCTATTTATTGAAGGGTCTTCAGGTACATCTAGGGCAGACAAAGCCCCCAGGGGCTGCACCCAAAAATGGATGATGGGTCGTGGGTTTGCACACTTTTATAAGTTTGGTCCATTTGCATATTGGAGGTTAATCCTCCAATTCCAGCTTCAGGTAATGAAGTCATTGACCCCAAGTTTGCTCCCCCAACTCACTTTTGTTTCCATTTCTCAGGCCTGAGGCAGTGAGGTGTCCTGGCCTGGAGAGGAATTGCTGTGTCTGCCCCAAGTGGGACAGCAGCAGCTCACACTGTGCATGGAGTTTAGAGTCACACACTAAAGAACTGCAGGGTCACAAATACATGAAAATAGAAAAGCTCCAATCCTAAGGCATCCAAGTCACTTCAGAAGCAAAACACCTGCCAGGCTCACTGCAGGCACTCAGCTTTCCCCAAAGACTCAGCTCCCTCAGCCTGCCCAGCCCGTGCCCCTGGCAGTGCCGTGCTGGGCACAGAGCTGGCTCCCCAACACCCCTGGGGGCACAGACACGGTCTGTGAGCTGGGTTTGGGTGAATTTGAGTGCCGGGGGAAAGGCTGGAGCAGGGATCCCCTGGGATCCAGCCGTGGCTGTGAGCACCTGCAGGGATGGTGCCAAGGGGCTGCGGGCAGGCTCTGCCCAGGGCTGTCCAGCTGGCCACAGGCACAGGGCACCAGTGAGAGCAGGAAACTCCTCCTGACTCTGGAGGCACTGGGCACTGCCCCAGGACGGGCTGGAGGCTCCATGCTCACAGATATTCCGTCCATTCCTGCAAGCAGGATGGGCACAGGGTGGCCAAGGTGACCCCCAGAGCCCCCCAGCCCTGCTCTGAGCCAGCACAGCCAGAGAGGGGCAGGCAATTAAAGGAGACAAAGAAAGTCATCTCTGCGATCTGTTCCTGGACAGAGAACAGAGGCTGCAAAATCAGCCTCCCCTTCCCTGCTCCGTGCAAGTGTCTCCAGCGCTGTGGGGAATTAACGGCTCCTTTAGCAAGATTATTAGTTCTTTTTATAGTTCTGCCTTGCCTCCTTTTCCTAATGAACCTAGCCGTGCATAAAGTATTCAAATTACCCTAAGTCAATCTGTTTTGCATGGGAATAAATCTCTACGCTGGTTGCAGTGTCACTAAGAGCTGGCAATTAAAGCACAAAGGAAGGGAAGTGATCAACTGCGAGTGCTGCTGCTGCTCCCAGAGCACAGGCTGCAGCGATACCTGCTCTCAGTGGCCCATCGACTCCACAGGTTAAAAACAGATTAAGAGAGTATTACAACTGTTGGTTTTGATTTTTTATTTTTTTAGATTTTTCTCCTTTCGGTTTTTTTACCATCATGCAATTGCAAAGCTGGGCTGGAACTTCAGGTGAACGCAAAACCACAAAAGAAAATTGTAAAAAAAAATAATTATTTCCTTCTTCAGGTAATAACACAGTGTTTTCTTAATACGTTATGTGTTAAGTTAAAACAAAGGGTTTGTTCATTAGATATGAAACTGGATCGGGCTGGCATTTCAGTTATTTGAGCAAGAATGTTGAAAAATCATTAAATTTCTATCACTTTCAACATGCACATTCACTTATCTCCAACATCTGTATTTACCTTTTTTTATGTAACAGACTGTATTGAATACAACACAAAGCAAGTCTGGCTCATAAACATGACTGACTATTCTGGCATAAAATCAACTCTAACATCAATAAATGGTAAAACTCCTTTTGTAAGGTGGGGATGGAGAAGGAAAATAAGAGTAAGTTAAAAGTAGTTGAAATGCAATAAAAAATCACTGCCCAAAGGCTCAGGTGTACTTTGAAAACATGCAAACATGACTAGAAAACGTGATCACAGGTTCTGTGTGTACCAGCCAGGCCTTCTGGGTAACCCCACAGGGAGAGAATTGCATTTCTCACTTTCATCTTAGAAGTCCATTTCTTTTAAAAGCAGGGCACACCCACTCTGCTCCCATTACAGACATTAAAATCTATCTCAGAAGTGAACACACGACCTTCAAGGTGGCCTCTCAATCTGCTGAAAGGATCTTAGAGCAGCGAAAGGTAAAAGAGTGAAGGACTAAAATGGAAAACAAAGCAGATTTTTATATCACAAAATAATCTCCATCTTTTAGCTAGCTGGATCAAATGAAAATGAAGTAAATATAAAATTAAATGCTGAGGAACCAAATCAGCAGTTCCTTTTTAGTACACATAACCCTGGAATGCAATGGTGACCCTGCAAAAAACAAATGGACTTTGTTATAAAAACAATTCCTCGCTCAAGCCTTCTTGCACTCAGCTGAGTACCAAGATGGGAATAAACCCTGCAAAATCTATTTTTCCTTTCCTTAATGCTCCTTCATTAGCTCTGTTATTAAAAGAGAAGTCTCAATAGCTGCCACAGATTTATTAACTCAGCAGCTTGTTATCAACACAGAACTCGGTTATATGAGGAGAAAAATAAATGGTACTTTGCACAACTGCAGTACTAAGATTAAGTGACTTTTTCATTTCATTTTCTCCTTATCCACTCTTCCAGGTAGTAACTTTATGCACTCCTAATTATAAACCCTATTTTTTATGAGCAATCAATGCTAGTATTAATAGAGATGTTGTGCAGTCCAATGGACTGGTCATGACACCGAGATGTCTGATAATGGAAAAGACAGAGTCTATAAACCATACCTCAAAGGTACCTGACTGGAATTTGCATTGTTCTGCAACAAGGAAAAAAGTTCTCTGCTATCATTATCTCTCAGCCCTGATATTAAAATTATAAATGTGTTACAAACTGCTACCTTGGGCTTGGTGCCTTCTTTGACTCCTTTTTCCCCTTCTCAATCACCTCCCCAAGGTGAAAGGATTGACCTTTCCACAGCTGACAATAATAATAATAATAATAATAATAATAATAATAATAATAATAATAATAATAACTGTTCCATGCTCAGAGAAAGGAGGTCCTGGTTTGACTTGCCTTGAAAATGATCACAGCAAGAAGGTAGAACTCTCAGCAGTTAATAAAATATTTAAAATTTCATCTTTTTGAAATAGTTTTGACTATGCAAAAGAGACAGAAATGCGTGCTGTAAGGGAATTTGTATGGCCCGTGCCTTTGGGAACCAATGAAAGCCTTTACATCAAACATTTATTTCTTCATTCATGTAAAATCTTGTTCACTAGGAAATCCTACTGAAACACATCTTGTTTTCATGAGCAACCAAAGGAAAACTACTCCTGCAGTCCCAAGCACTGCAGCAGTAAAACAGGGAAAACAGCAAGACAATTTCCTACAGGTGGGGGATGATTACAGAAAAAATGGGGAAATTACTAATTTGAGTAGGTTTTAAATGGATAAAGTGTCGGAGCAGAAGGATTCCAAGGATCAAACACCTCATCTGTAATAATGACGACACTGGCATTTACTCTACAGAAAAAAGTGAAAACCTGAATTTTGTTTTACAAGCATCACTTTTTTTTTTTTTTTCTGGCCAGGATAACCAAATATTTTCCAGTATCACTGATTAAAATTGTGACAAGTTAGGTTAAATTCAATTCACTTGAGCCTGGGTAGCCTGAAGTTTTCTCCTGGAGCTACCCAAGCACAGGGAAAACTGAACTCATAATTTGCTGTAACAGCACATCACCAACTGCTTGGAGAAACAACCCAAGTAAAAAAAAAAAAATTAATATTATTAATAATATTTTTGGTTTAGTTTTATTATTGTTTGTTTTATTTTTTATTATTTTCTTCCTTAATAGACTGCAGACCCCTTCATCACCTTTAGCATCCCACAGTGAAAAGTACATTTTTTGGAAAATGGAATTGGTAGAACCTCAGGCAGAAGCAGAACTGACCCAGAATAAACCAGCAGGGAAGTCCATCCACAGCCAGCACCTCTTTAGCAGCTGAGCACTGCCTGTGGTACTGCCTGGTTTGTCCCTCTGACATTATTGGAGATCCCAACTGAGAAAAAGGCCAGGAAAGGAAATTAAGAGCATCAAAACTGCTGTTGCTGTCTGGAGCAAAACCCTTTTTGAGAGAAAATGGCTCTCCTAACCTCAATTCTGTTAAGATTCAGCCCATCTCTGTGAGATTTGATTTCAAATTGATCTTTCAGAATGTATGGCCTATAGAGAAAAAAAAATAGCAATAAGGTAAAAATCAGTTATGGGAGAAATACAGCTGAAATAACACTGCAGAAAAGGGGCTGAAATAGCTCTTTTCAAAAGATCCTTATTGCCAAGAGATGAAACGAGCAAATAAAACACTTCTAACTGGGTTAAGGGACACTGTAGAGTTAACATGTTTTCTGTTAATTTTTAGGTATTTAAACCACTCTCATTTCAACCCAAAACTGCCTGGCAAAATCTGCCCTTGGCCCTTTATTGCCATCACACCAGGGCATCTGACTTTTACTTGGATTTGATATTTCTGTAATCAAAAATGAGAACAGACCAAGTGATCCAACATCCCTGCTCTCAGCTTTTTGTGGTTTTTTTTGCTAAACAGAACCTCAAATTCTTGACAATCAAAGTTAAATGCCAGCTAAAAAGGTTATTTTAGCATCAGTTTCAAAGAAAACATCGAGATTTCAAGCAAACCCTGGAGCTGTAAGGTCAAATTCTATAAATCCTGGTTTATTTTGGTCTAGGTCAAGACTTTCATGTGAAAGCTGAGTGATAACCTGGGTTTATAAATGTTATGATCGAGAAACAGAAACTTACCCTTAAGCCAAAAGGAAAGCAAAATGTTTTTGGTGTTTGCTTTTTTGTTGTATTTGTTTTATTGTAAGCCCCCAAATGAAGACAGCACAGCTGAACACATTAATTATAAAGACATCATTTGTTAAAAATGTGTTCCTGGTTACTGGGATATTTACAAATACATTGATCTGTGAGGCATTGAGGGGGAAGAAAAGGTTTAAGGAGAAATAAGGAGGAAGAAAAAGCACTAAGGACAACTGCAGCACTTAAAAGGATGTCTCTGAAGGCTGAATGGTTCCTCCTCAGGAAAAAAGCAGAAACACATCTCCTGAGTTATCTGCAGGAGTCAGGAGTGTCGTGTTCTGTTCACAAACACTGCCTTCAAAGCTGTTCAGTCATTTAGGTAACACACAGCACCTTCATTTTAAGGTTTCCAGACTATTCCTTGTGAACAATTTCTCCTGGAGAAGATATGTGGCTGTTTGGAGCCTCTTTAACTTGCTAAATAAATTTGTTAATACCCAGCAGAGCTGTGGTACAGAAGCAGGTCTAAAATACAGAGAGTTAAGGAATTTAAGCCCTGCCACAAAAGAGTTTTACTCAGATTAAAAGGGAACAAAGCCACGTCTAATCTCTGTGCTGCCACTCAGACCCAGCTTGCTGGGCACTGTTAATTGTAGCCTTTGAGCCGAAGGAAAATGCAGAACATCAGTAGAAAACCCATTTATTTGTGTCCTGTGTGTTAGACACAAAAATGCTTTAGAAGGGAATAATGTGGGAAGTTTTAATGCTAAATGGCATGTGTGATGACATTTACCAGCTCAGCTCAATCCAGCTGTGACCACGGCCAGCACAGCGTGGCAGCACAATGAAAGTCACACTGCTGCAGCCCAATTTGAGGATATTGCCCGTCTATATCGTAATTCCAATAAAGGAATAAATACTTACCCTATTTAGAGCTGAAGTTCAGTATTTGTAGATGAAAAATGAATTTGTAAACCCTATTTTCAAGTAATCACTTTAAAGGAAATTTCAATATTGCTTACTCCGGGCCTTAAGATTTCCAAACCACCCGAAAAACAAAGAAAGAATTGGCCCAGTAAGATAAGATTCCGTAAACCTTTAAATGATCTGTTTAATATTTTAATTTGCCTTTGCTTTCTTGGTTAATAGCACCACTTGGGATGTGCAGTGAAAGCTCTTCCACAAGAGCTGCACGGAAAAGCCTTAGCAGGAGACAACACATGCCTGCCTCAGGGGTTACAAGACAAATCAATCTATTTTTCTCCTTTCCTCCAAGGGTAATTGGCCTTTAAAATTACAGAGAAAAATAGGCCTTCATGTCAGCACAATGCAGGCACACATACAGCCATTTTCCATTTCTTTTGCAGTTGGAATTCTCAGCTGAGAGGTAAACTTATAAAGGTGGGAAAATAAAAAGAAGATGAAGAGGAACGATTGCATCAGTTCAAATCCCCTCCAATAACAAGCAGCACTGTGACCAGCATTTGAGGCTGGAATTTACTGAAACCTTCTATGAATAGCTGTCATTTTCCTAGGCAGTATTTTTTTATTCTTGATTGTGATAAAATTTTCTCGAGTTTTTATGACAGCCTGTACCGCCAGCATTCATGGAGATTTATCACAGAATTTAGTCAGACTGAGGAGTTATAATTATTGCTTCATTTCCCATAAAATCTCACAAAGTAATACTGATTTTTACCTCATTCTTCTGAAATTGCCTTTTGCAAGGAGCAATCATGGCTATGAATATCCCTAGAATCCTTCTGCTGTGCTGTACACATAATCACCTACAGACTCAGTTCAGCCTTTGAATACTGGTAAATTGTATACAGTGCATTTAAATTGGCTAATAAATTGTTTGATAGCAGTGAAACTCAGATGATAGTCTTCTTACTTTTCTGATTGCTATTAAATCTGGTTTGCAATACATTAATCACATTCTACTTTTAATAAGAGATTGTCACGTGAAAATATTTCCTTGTGCATAAAGATGAGCAATCAGCTAAGCTACCACTGATGTATAAAAACAAGAAAAAAGTTGGAAAAAAGTCAAAACAACTTAGTGTTTTAAAAACAGAACCAATATTCCCTCGAAACAGTGCTGAAAGCACAAAACCATTCATGTGACCTCGCTCACTGGGAGTGTGTGTACAGGTGTAAAGCAATTATTAGATTTGATATCTGAATGAACTCAGGCTCCCATTAGAGCCTGAATGCTTCAGTGACCCTATTATTCTCCTTCCAATGCTCCCAGACCTGATCAACTTCATTATTCTGACTAGTGAAACATTTAGGACATGAACGTATGATTTGTTTTAAGCCAAATGAGACAAATGAAAGCACTTCATAAAACAACTCCAAGAAAAGAGTAAGACACGTGAGAATCAAATGTGTCAAATCCAGCAAGGTCAGGACTAAGTAACAGCAACAAAGAAAAAGAGAGAGAGATCCTTGATGATAAAAATACATTTATTCCGATTTTTTTCCCTTGAACTTCTCATTTGTAACCTCTCCTGCACAGTGAAAACATTTAGCTGATGAATCAGAAGGGTGAACCAAGTTTCAGAGAGTAAATTAACTGTCTGCTTCAGTGCTTAAAGAATCCAAATCTCAAAACACAGAGATTGTGATTCTTCTTTCATGACTACACACACACTTTTAGTAGTTGTCCAAAAGTAAAAGTAGAGCCTCTACTCAAAAACCACTTCAGGACAGATTTGCTGATGTGAAAGCTGTGTTTCCCTGTCTTAATTGTCCCTACTATTTCTCTGCTAAGGAAATGCCTGTGACACTGCAAAATCCATTTTAAACAGATCTGTCTGGTGCTAATCCTCTGTATTCTTCATCAATCATGAAATTTAAAATGTCCTATTCCCAGCTCCCTTGTGCACACCTCCACTCCTAGAATTGGTACTTACTTTGGAAGTGAGGTGACTGTGAGGTTACAAAGCAGGACAGGGAATACAAACAGTGATAGGTTCTGAATGTGACAGGCACAGGGAACCGGAGTTCCCATCCTTCCCATCCACTGTTCCTGTCCCTAATGGAGTCGGGCTGGCACCCCAGGGCTCCCTGTGAGCCCCAGTTCCCATCTTTCATCCCACTGTCCCTGTCCCTAAAGGAGTCGGGCTGGCTCCCCAGGGCTCCCTGCAAGCCCTGGAGTTCCCATCCCTCATCCCACTGCCCCTGTCCCTAAAGGAGCCAGGCTGACACCCCAGAGTTCCCATCTCTCATCCCACTGTCCCTGTCCTGAAAGGAATTACACTGACACCCCAGGGCTCTGCATCCCTCATCCCACTGCACCTGTCAATAAAGGAACTGGGCTGACACCCCAGAGTTCCCATCCTTCCCATCCACTGTCCCTGTCCCTAAGGGAGTCGGGCTGGCTCCCCAGGGCTCCCTGTGAGCCCCAGTTTCCATCCCTCATCCCACTGTCCCTGTCCCTAAAGGAGTCGGGCTGGCTCCCCAGGGCTCCCTGTGAGCCCCAGTTTCCATCCCTCATCCCACTGTCCCTGTCCCTAAAGGAGTCGGGCTGGCTCCCCAGGGCTCCCTGTGAGCCCCAGTTTCCATCCCTCATCCCACTGTCCCTGTCCCTAAAGGAGTCGGGCTGGCTCCCCAGGGCTCCCTGTGAGCCCCAGTTTCCATCCCTCATCCCACTGTCCCTGTCCCTAAAGGAGTCGGGCTGGCTCCCCAGGGCTCCCTGTGAGCCCCAGTTTCCATCCCTCATCCCACTGTCCCTGTCCCTAAAGGAGTCGGGCTGGCTCCCCAGGGCTCCCTGCCCTCGCTGCTCTCCCTGACGAGCTGCAGAGCCTGCTGTGAGCCTGCAAGAGTTCCCATCCTTCCCATCCACTGTCCCTGTCCCTAAGGGAGTCGGGCTGGCTCCCCAGGGCTCCCTGTGAGCCCCAGTTTCCATCCCTCATCCCACTGTCCCTGTCCCTAAAGGAGTCGGGCTGGCTCCCCAGGGCTCCCTGTGAGCCCCAGTTCCCATCCCTCATCCCACTGTCCCTGTCCCTAAAGGAGTCGGGCTGGCTCCCCAGGGCTCCCTGCCCTCGCTGCTCTCCCTGACGAGCTGCAGAGCCTGCTGTGAGCCTGCACCGAGCCTGTTCCTGCCCAGCCACACTGCCATCACCTCCCCACCCAACGTGGGACGTTCAGGGAAGAGGGAAGGCACAGGAGAGCAGCAGCAGCCCGTGCTGAAGGCGCTGCCTGACATCGGCCTTCACTCACAGAAGGATTCCATCTGACAGAACAAAGGCAGGAGAGAAGGCTCCTCACCTCCCCTCCAAAACTGCCTGATGGAAGTCAATACCAATCCCTTGCACAGCCACAATCAAGAGCTGACAGATGAAAGTCAAGGGGGAAGCTTGCCAGTAATTCCCTACAATATTTTATTAAAGAGCAGAGTGAGGATGATGCCTTAGGATTTCAGCTTTCCTAGTTTCAAATCCTGCCCTGCATTAGGGTATAACTCTAAACTCCAAACAGACTGTCAGTGTCTTCACATTTCGGTTGGACAAAACAATCCCTCAAGGCCTGGAATTCAAGGACACCCACAGCCTCAGGCCCCAAATATATAAACAAAAGTGAATTGGGGGGAGCAAACTGGGGGTGTGTGAGTTCATTACCTGCAGCTGTAATTGGAGGATTAACCCCTGATATGTAAATGGACCAAACTCGTAATTATCTGAAAAACTCATGACCCATCATCCATCCCAGGTGCAGCCTCTGGGAGGCTCTGACTGCCCAAGGTGTGTCTGTGGAAGGCCTTTAATAAATACTTTGTTCTCCTAACCTGTCTGGCCTCTGCTCCAGGCAGCCACTCCGAGGCAGCAAGGGCAGTGCTGGGCTGGGAGTGATGCCTTCAGTTTAACTTTCGTGTTTCCCAGACTCTGCACTGCACTGGTGTGTGACTCTGAGCCCCACACACAGTGCCAGCAGCTCTCCTCACAGCTCGGGCACGCACAACAATCCTTTTCCAGCCCAGAACCAAGGACAAGCTGCAGCTTCAGCCCAAAAAGTGCAAACAGCAGGGGATGGAGGAGAGCAACCTGGGAGGGTGGGACTGCATCACCCGAGCTGGAATTGGACAATGAACCCAATGTGGAAATGGACCAAACTTATAAAAGTGGGAAAACTCCTGACCAGGAGTTCATCCTGGGTGGAGCCCTGACCAGGCTCTTGCACTGCCCAAGGTGTGTCCTGTGAGGCCTTTTAATAAATCCCCACTTTATTCTCTAACTCTGCCCAGCCTCTGCTCCAGGAGCCTCTCAGGCAGCAGGATCACCCAGTGCAGGCTCCTCTGCCAGAGCCCCAACACTGCAGCCACATCCCTGCACAACTGCTTTGGCCTCTGCACTCAGCATGACAGCAAAGAACTCAAACACAGCGAGAAAAGGGAAATTCTTTCCAACCAGGAGCTGGGCAACACTCCTGAAAAGAAGTATTTCCTACTGGTTCATGTAAACTGACTCTTCTCCATACCCAGACAATGGCAGTATTCCTTGCAGCCTGCAAAAGTCATTCTTCTGTATTTTTTATGCATCAGAAAAATATTCTCTCTCTATATAAATATACATATATAAAACTCACTCTGCAAGAACTTGTAGCCTACAAGTAAAACGAAGTATTTTAAATAATACAATAAAGGCAGAATATCCATAATTATTTTTTGATTAAATAAAATATCAGCATTTTTTATTCATGGCTAGGTTAACATTTACAATTCAGCATTTTGCAATATTTAAATAGAATTGAATATGCTATGAGAAAACTTAAAACTACATCACTCCTGTATGGCCGGCTGGCACAGGCCATGGTTTTCTGTGCCCACCTGCATTTTAGCACAGGACATGAAAGAAAAGCTCCTGCTCCAGCCTGGCAGGATGATCTCACCACCACCTGTTACCTCCCTGCACGCCCCAACTGAGAATAACTCCATCCTGAAAGTGACTTTTAATCTGTATTATTTGCATGTGCAGGTTATGTGAATGTGAAACTGTTGCTTATTAAAATAATTCATACAAGAAAGTAATTTAGACTATACATGGCAGGCTCTGAGGTAAAATATAATAACTTTTAAGAACTTAGGAGTCTAATTTCTTTCTTGGCTGAGCACGGACAACTCCATTATGATTCAGTGTGAGAACCCCATGCTCACATAAAGCAGAATTTGACCCTTTCTGTTCATATAAAGAATAAAAATATAGAAGCAGTTAATGCTGGGAGAGGGCAACAAGGTGTCCCTAAATAGCTCAAAACAGTTTCTATTTATCAACACTTGTATCTGAGGAGGGTTATTTTTTGTGCTGCTCCAAATTCACTCAGGTTTTTTCTCTCCAGATGCACAGGGACTGAACCAGGTCCCTCCTTCAGCTCCCACAAAATGGGAGGGATGTAAAGAATGAAGAAATATATTCACATTCTCTTGGGCTGCAGGGGAAGCAGCGCCAACACCTCCCACAAAGGTACCCAGGAAGGGTTTGGGATTTAAATTGTTCTTCACCCTTTTCCAGGCTGAAGAGGAATAAGGCCAGGGGAGCAGAACAGGCTCAGCATGGTCACTGCTGAGAGGGCACAAAAATGAGCAATTTGGGGACAATGAGCAATGTGGGGACCCCAGCAGGTCCTGGGCACAGAGAGCTGCCTGGCCCATCAGGGTGAGCTTTGCTGCCTGAGCTTCTCTCTCACATGGAAGAGACTCCAGGATCCTTCACCACCTCTTTGCTTGAAAACTTGAGACTTGAAAAATAAACTTGAAAAATAAAAGGGATAGAGAGAGAAATACAAAAGTAAGAGTAAGGTGGAGAGCACAATGGCAGAGAATTTGTACAGACACAAGTTTCTTCAAACCAGGTTGTAGACAGAGTGATGAGTCTAGGATAATGATGGCCCTTACTGTCATTGTCAAAACCAAAAGTAACATGAAAAGCACAGGATGCTCTAGCATGGCAGGTGTCCTCTTTAGGCTGTGTATGAGCTGGCTTCCTCTTTGCTTTAAAACTAACAATCCAAGTATTTCAAAGTCATGGTTTTATTTTTTTCTTCCAGAAATTTGTATTGGAGTATGGTTTTGGTTGTTGGATTTTTTTGCTTTTTTTTTTCCAAACAGGATTTTAAAATACTTGAAATGTTTTCAAGTTCAATCATTAAACTCACTTGAAAATAATGATTTGTGCCACAAAATAAACATGATTTCTCTTTCCAGTTTTGTTCCCATTTAGAGATCTTGTTTGCAGCACCACTCCAAACGTGGTTTTACCACACAGACGAGGAAATTCTGAATTTGGGTGAAAGAAAACAGTCAGGAGTTTCTCTCTGGGGTGGGAGAGAGTAGGAACTTACGCAAATTTTGCTGCTGGATAAAATGATTAGGAAAATACATCCTTAGTGCCACTAAATCACATTAATCCATCAGCTATTTTCTGCCCAAAGCTGGTAATGTCCTTTAGAATTATGTTTTGCTGTATATAAACACTTTTAACTACAACCTCCTTCTATTCCATCCGAGGGAATATTTTTTTCACGCTTGAACTAGTTTCATCTTCAGAAATAACAAAGGCAGAGTGTCAGTAGTTCACACCTCTTTGTGACTCACTGGCCACGGTGGCTTTTTATCCATCACCCACCCCTTCCCTGAGCTCTCCCAGAGCTCCCAAAGCCAGGGGTTCTCATTGCTTTAAACTCAAATCAGTGCAAACCAAGAGCAGCTTGTCCACTCTGCTCCAGAAAAGGCCATTTTGTTCAATTAAACGTTTGATCAAAGGACTTGTTACCTTTTTTGCTTGTGTCCTCCTTAAGAAGATGTTTTAGACAGGGTTTTCTGTAAAACAGGGCTGAGAATTTGCTGCACTTTCATGATAACACCTGCTGCTGTCCAAGTACTCTTTTGCACTGGATACTCAAGGAAACAATTATATAAACTTACAGGGGGGAAAAAAAGACATTTTTGATGCTCTTAGAAGTGTTTCATCAGCTGTTTATCAGGAATGGAAAAAAAAAAGCCAAAAAGAGATCAGCAAACTCCTCCAATTTTCCAACCTAATATTCCAATAGAAAATAGCAAAAAGCTGCAATAGTAAATAAAAGAGAGCTTGCATTTCAGCTTAACAACTTGACTTGCAAGTTTTCTAGGCTTTGGATACAGAAAGTCATCTCTAGGGACTTTTCTGTGAGGATGGGGACTTTCAAATGTAGGGTGGTTTTAATTCTATGAAATTCACAGCTGTGATTTTGGAATTTCCTACTCAGCAGCAGCAGCAAAGAAAACTGTAGATGAAATATTTTCAAAAGGTTTACTACAAAGTTTGTTACAGAGATTTTTTTTTCCCCCATAAACTATGCAAATCTGGCTACTTATATTCCAAGAGTTCTACTGACTCAGTTTAAGGCAAATAACTATTTCATAAAACAGCGTGCTTGCAGAGGGCTGGAAATGATATCTCACTCCAGAAGGGAAAAATCCAAGGAAGATAAATACTCTTAACTGTGCAAAGTATTTTCAGATGCCTTTTAGTTCTTTCTTATAAGAACACAGTTAAATACTCTTGGAATGCCAGTAAAAAAGAGCCAGAGTGCTAACTGCAATTTGATTTATTTGGTTTGAGTTCTTATTCAAACTCAAGCCTGATGCACTTCAAGTGCAGCCCAGCATGAGAGAGCCTCAATATCTGCAAAGTCCAGCAGGAAGGATTAGAAAATGTCACAACACCTTCAGGGCACAGCAGATCCTTAAAATAGGGAATGATTCAAGAGTCTGAGCAGGAAAAGTCCAGCAGGGTGCCTTCAAAAAACCTGCATCAGGCTGGAAGGTCTGTGAACCTCCCCTCTTTAAATACCATCCCTTTGCACTGCCTGCTCACCCACGTGGACAAACCTGGGCACAGAAGGGACCTTCCAAAAGGTACACAAAAATGCTCTGGATTATTTAAAATAAATATTTCTGGTTTTATATATGTACATAAATGTATATTTCAGAGGAACACCAATTTATGCCTTTTGACAGGCAAAGTTTCACTGGAGAAATGGTAAACAGCTGACACCCAGGATTTCTGATTTTTCTTTGACATAGGCAATCACTGCTTGTATCATGTCTGGGAATTCAGAAGCTTTGCAACAACTCAGACAAAATGGTTCTCACTCTGTTTCTGGTCACATATGGGTCTCTGGACTTGGATTAGCAATTAAACAAACAATTATGGTTTTGCAGTCTAAAGACAACACTTAAGACACTACTAAATCTAGTAAATGTTGGCATTTTAAACTCACTCTCAGAGCATTTCAAAAATCTCTGCCATCTAAAACCTGAGTAGAAAGATAAAGGTCTAAAAATGTTCTCAAAACCCAATAAAATTAATATTAATTGAAGTTCTGATAGACTGACTAAATGAAGGACCAAAACTTTTTTCCTTTAAAAAGCAATGAAATGTAATATTGAGCCATTTTCAACACTTCCCCCAAAGCATTCTTCAAACAGAGAAGTCAGGTTTAGGGTAATTACATGGAGCAATATGGCTCCAGCACATTCTAAATGTTCTGAAAATACATTATTACACAAGATATTAATTCTTCCTCAGGAAGATTTTCAAGCACTGCCATAATTTCCACTTTTCCTTGGATGTTCCTTGTCCAGGGCCATCCCCTGCAGACGAGGCAGGAGGGATCAGGGGAGTATTTTGTGCTGCTGACAACATTAATTCCATTCTCATTTGCCACCACCAGACCTCTCAACTATAACAAGGCATGAACAGCACACTGCAGTATTTTGTTATGAAATATCTATGTACATTTACAGATTATTTTGACTCTGTATAGCTCTGAGTTACTTTTTTTTCTCAGTTTCTGCTGAGTTTGCTCATAATCAAATGTTTTTTTCAAATAATTTCACTTCCAGTGATTTATTTCTGCTTCACAAGATGAAGTACAAAAGGTTCAATCTGCTGCTAAGAGTGCACCTCTTTAGGGAGTAATAAGGAAATGTGATATAAAGTTTCAGAATCCTTGCAAAAAACAAAACAAGGCAACGGTAACCATGAGGAGTTCATGATTTTTGTGTGTGAGTGAGGATATTTAACAGGTTTATCCTAACTGCACTTTGCCAAGAGCTATCTGGTGAGATCCATGACAGAGAGAAAACTGTTTTGCATATTAAATTGTGTCACCAACAGCCCGTTAGCTTTCTAAAAAAGAAAAAAAATAAGAAAGGGAGGGTCTTCACACCAATTTGGCACTGAGAAAAATAACTGACACCCACCAAGTCTCAATAATATGTTTGGAAGCCTGCAAGAAATACAGAGCACTCTTATTCGTGTGAATAAAACATCAGTTAACTTACAGAGCAGCTAAATCCACAGGTATAATCTGATTTTCCCCAAGCTGTTTTACAACAATCCAGCCACTGCAGGACAGAAAAGGAATTTATGGAGGAACAGACTGAGTGTGGTACTGGATGGAGGGGAGGTGCCAGTGCTGAGAGGGGCAGAGAAGCTGCTCTGAACAAGCAGGAATCCTTCCAAAAGCTCAGATATTATCTAAATTATTCCAGCAAAGCAGCATGATCTCCGCATCACCCCAAAATTCCCAAAGGCAGCCCCTGACAAGAAGCAGCAATGTTATTTCCACCCCAACACGTGAGAATGGATAAGAGCAGGAGGCTTTTCACCCTCCCTCTCTCCCAGTGATAGATGTCTGGCAGAATTATTTCCTGTTCATCTCAGTGGTGCTGAAAATCTCACTAAGTATCTTTAAAAAATCCCAGGTCAAATACAGAGTCAGCATTGAAGGAAACCACTTAGCCCTGGATATGCTGGGTCTAATCCTGGTAGTTTAGCCACAAGTTAAGCTGTCTTTCCTCCTTCCTCCCTGAAAATGGCTTTATCATCCTGCCTGGCTTTGTGCAATTAAAAAGCTCCCTGCCTGTAATTGACAGCTGATGGAACCAGACATTAATTCTTATCCTACAGAACTGATATTTAATCTGTGATACTAATATTGCCCATATTCAGATAATTCACTAAAATCATTGATTCTTCTGTCTCCAATCCCCTGCCTTTGCAAAATCTACTTTTCATACAAATTAATTCAGGTCAGACAGGCTCTGTAAGAAAGGAAGAAAACTCAGTCTAGGAAGATGTTGTGTCCTGCTTTTTCTTTCAGGTGAGCTGGACACAGACGACTGCTCCTGTGGGCTACAGAGAGGTTCAAGGACTTGGTCTTGTTGGCTCATGTGAAGAGAAGGGCTGGGACAGGATCTAACAACAAAAATCACAAAATCTCAGTCAAACATCCTTGGGCACAGCCGGGAGGTAAAACAAGAGCCAGCAGCCCATATTTATATTTAAAAAACCACCTATTCTGCCCAAGGAATGCAGGGCTGGGGTGCCCAGGGCTGGGCAGCTCTGCAGGAGATGAAGCCCAAAGCCCTTTCAAACATTCCTCACACCCCATCAGCTCACGGCTTCTTGGCAAGCACATGGAGGCATTCAGAAATAATAACTATTAACATTAGTTATTTTGGGCTTGTCATTAGTATTTACATCCACGCTCTTAGCAGCTCTAAATGCCAAGGCTCCTGTTTCAGTGAGATTTTTCAAAAAGGAAAGGGCTTTTTTTTTTTTTTTGCCAATTTATCATTTCTAATCTGTTCAAAGCTTAAGCCAGAACTCTTCAGTGAGACTTCTTCATAAATAACTGTAGAAAATTAAAATAAATTAACATCTATTATTTGGCTTCATCCTTAAAATAGTTAACATATGCCCATGGGCTACAGCATATACAGAGAAAATAAACCAAAGTTTTAGAGGGGGGATCTTCACCCCCTTCTGAGGACTCAGAAGGTATGGCAGAACGAGGACTCCCAAAACTACCAGTAATGGTCCAGAATTTAATAGATATGAAATGTGATTAATAATATTTTCACAACTAAAACCCTAATCAGTTTTCCAGAACCCTAAATCAGCTCTCAAATTCATCTCCTGCCACCTCCAGCAGAGCACCCAGAGAGGAAGCTGGGCAAGGGCGGTGAAGGAGGGGGAAGGCAAGTGGAAGACTGGGAAAACTTAGCTCTCCTTGCTTAATTGCATTAATTAGATTGCTGATGGACTCCACCGCAGAACCACAAGGCTGACAGAATCTGCTCTGTACCAGCAAGTAAGGACATTCCAAGAAAAGCAGCGAGTTTTGACAAATTCTTGAGATGTCACTGATTTGTGAATGCGCGTATGAGAGGAAAAGGACATGTAACTGAGAACAGTCAGCACAGACAACAGCAGGAAATTCAGAAGTTAAAAGAAACCAAAGGGGGGAAAAAAAAAAAGCCCATCAGACTGCTTCGTGATGTGGAGGCTTTTTTGGTGTTGTTTTGTTACTTTTTGTGGCCTTATTACAGCAAAGATGCAGGAACTGGAGATTGACAGATGTCTCTCAAGTGTGCGTGGTCTGAAAGCATGAAGCACAAGCAACTTTAGCTTTGCTTTTTATGACATGTGCTAAAATTGGAAACAAAATAAATTACAGGGCAACTTCAAGGCAAGAATAAACTGGTTGGTAAAAACTGTCCCAATCATCTTTTTTTGCTTGAGTTGTGGAATAACTTTCAGCCACTACTGAAAACTGAACCTGCCAAGGAAACCTTTGTTCAGGTGGGATCTTTGCCTTAGAGGTGAAATGGGAAAAAAGCCCATAAATCAGAAAAGCATTATTAAAACCAGCTCTTATTCTAGAAAGTATAAACATTAATTTTTATAGAAAAACTTTGTATAATCAACAGGAAAAGAGAAAAAGATAAACTAACTTTCATGACAGCAAACCAGACTGATTTTGACCTTCTGACTAAATATTTTCCTGTAGCTTCTAAGTACACCTGCTTGTTAACCACAAAAGGATTCACTGCCACTTAATTAATTCATTAAAAAATGTCATTAGATCTAGAATTTAAAATACTTCTTCAGACTGAATTCACAACACATCTTTGCTTTTAGTTCCTGGCTTTTTGAAGCTGGACTACAGAAGCTAAAACATGATTTAGATTCAGAAATTCACTGAGAGCTGAATATTGTGTCCTCAAGCTCAGGATAAACACAGAAGGAAGAACAAAATACAGGCAAGAAATGTGATTTATTTTCAAAGGACAGACGGGATGACATATGGGTTCAAAATACTGTAAAGACTCCAAGCCTAAAGCCATAAACACATCCATAATATGTGGAATATATGTCCACTGCTGATGTGTGCATAGATGTACACAGATATATCTGGGAGAAATCCATGGCATTTCGAGGAGCTGATCAGAAATCTGTCACAGTAGGAAAAACTAGGCAGAGAAATTAATTAATTGGGAATAGCAGAGCTGAGGAAAATGTTTTCCTAGAGTGTCAGAGAAGCCATGAAATTCTGTGCAGCAGCATTTGTAAGTTAAATAAAAAGCAGACTAAAGGAAGCAGAGGATGAAGTGACCTCCTGTGCTGGTACACACAAACCTGTCCACATGCTGGGGGAAGGTTTTGTGCCCACCAGAGCCAGTCCTGGCCACAAGAAAAGCTGTGGGACAAGGTGGCCCTGTGGGCACTGGTGCCTCAACCCAGAAATCCACAAAGCAAGGAACTGTCACAGTCATATTTTCTGGAAAAAATCCCTTCACCCAGGATTTTGTTCCTGGGAAGCTGGGAAGCCTCAAAGAAAAAGGAAAACAATAATTATCTCATTTCCTTCCCCTGTGCTGTGCTGCTTTGGAATGTGGTTGGAGATTGTTTACCCACAGGAGATTGTTTCATTGGGTTCATGTGAATTATTTTGACTCAATGGCCAATCAGGGCCAAGCTGTGTTGGGACTCTGGAAAGAGTCATGAGTTTCATTATTATCTTCTTAGCTTTCTGTAAGTACCCTTGCTGCATTCTTTAGTTCAGTATTCTTTAATATAATGTAGTATCATAAAATAATGAATCAGCCTTCTGAGAACATGGAGTCAGATCCATCATTCCTTCCTGTCATGGGGCACCCCATAAATGCAATAAGGAACAGACCACAAACACCTCTGATCATTGGTTTTTCTTTCAGAGGTTCCTGGGACTGAGGAGTGAAGCAATAACTAATTAATGAAAGCACAGCCATTTAAAGGAATCACAAAGTAGAATAACCAGCTCTCAAGGGCAGGTCCTGGTGAGGCAGTGCCACAATATCAAAGTCTTACCTTCAGCTTGAGCTTTCCTTATCTTAAATTGACCAAGTCACCCAGAAACCAACTCTTACTTTCCTCCACACAGCTGATTTTTAATACAGCATCATATATGATGCATGCACAGGGCTACATCAATTCTGGGCTGGAATGGGTATGAAAATATGTTCTAAACACTCAAGCAGCAATCCTCAGCCAGCTGTGGGGGTAAAAAAATAAAATGTTCAAATGCAAAGGAGGATTTATGAATTGAATTTATTTTTTATCTACCAGTAAGCCTAAGTTGAAATATGAATAACTGATTTAACACTGAAATGGTATTCAAATATTTGACTCCAATCCCCTATTGCTTCTAAATTCATTCAGAAGTCAAGATTATTAATTCTTCCTGACAGAAAATCAAGATTTAATGATCATCTGATAACCCTTAGGAATTACAAAGTAAACTGAGATGATAATTCAGACAAAATAAAATGATTTTACATATATAAGGAAAACATCATGCAGGATATCCATTTAGGCATTTCCTATGAAGCAGTGACTAATTTTTAGGAAAACACAGAGCAAAGAACTGACTTGGTGTGTACACTAAAAGGTAAAAGGGGCCTTCATTAAAACCTGCAGAGCTTTAACCCTGTGCTTTGATCAAACAGACAAACTGAACCCCTCAAGCACTCCTCCAAAAAAGCCTGGAATGGGAGAACACGGGGAGGAATTTGAACCCAGTGACCTTGTGGAAAGACTGCTGCTCACTTTAAGACAACACTGCTCTCCAGATCAAGGCATCTATTCACCCAGGGCCACCAGGCCAAAGAGATGCATTAAAATAATGTGCTGTGTGCAATTTTACAGAGCAACTGATTTCAGCCTAGTAAAAATGATATGCAGTAAATGATTTTTAGGTAAATTTTTAGCTTTCAGGTCATGTCTGCAGGGAAGGAACATTAGAACCAACAGTGGTGTGAAAAATGGGGATGCAGAAGCTGTACAGTCTGTGCATTGATTTTTTTTCTTTTTTTTTTCTTTTTTTTTTTTGCCCCAGAGCTCTCTCTGGCAGCAGGAACAGTGTAAAACCAAGAACAAGCCAATGACAATCCATTTATATAGAGAATCATACAATATCTCAGGTTGGAAGGGAGCAACAAGGATCACCAAGTGTGGCTCCCTGCTCCTTGCAGGATTACTGAACACT
The DNA here is from genome assembly GCF_014805655.1 of Passer montanus. Taxonomy (NCBI): domain Eukaryota; kingdom Metazoa; phylum Chordata; class Aves; order Passeriformes; family Passeridae; genus Passer; species Passer montanus. The sequence goes on from NW_024369818.1 coordinate 1,578,179, forward strand.
GAACCTGGGCTGAGCAGGTGCTCCGGGGCTCAGATTTGGGGCTGTGCCCATCCCATGGGAGCCTCACTGAAGGATTACTGAACACTAAACCTGTGCTGAGCAGGGTCCTGGTGCTCTGGGGCTCAGATTTGGGGCTGTGCACACTCCCTCTGCAGTGGATGGAGCATTGCCTCTCCTCGATGCAATTGCCATAAAACACAAACCAGGGCAGCAGTTCTGTGAGCATTGGGTAAAAGTTACACCAGAACACCAAAGTGAGCTCCAAAGGCAGCTCCAGTGAATATTCTGTGTCCACCAGAGCCAGTCCTGGCCACAATAAAAGCTGTGGCACAAGGTGGCTTTGTGGGCACTGATGGCAATGAAAAATCCTGGCAAAAGCTTCCCTGAAATTCCCAAAAATTTAGTTGTATAAACTTGAAACAGGATTTAGAGGTTGCTGCTAATCTGTCCCCTGGAAAAACCACTCTTGCTGATGGCAGATCTGTTTGTTTGAGCCTGAGCATCCCAGGAATTTCCATGCAATGGAAGCACCAGGGGTGGGAAGGTGCCCTGCAGGTTATGTCTGAGGGGAAGAGACCAAAACAGCTGAGAACCCTTCCCTCAGCCCAGCTGCCAGCATGTAAGGGGCTAAGAAATGAGAGATGCTTGAACAAAAACCACACCACAATCTCAAATTTTTGCCTTCCATAAAAATCTTAACACCTATCACTGTGGAATACCAAGAAACTTTGACAAAGCACAGCTTGATTTTTGGTTGTTTGCCTTGACTCGCCTGTCCAGCGATTGACAAAAGATTTTGGAGATCTTCTTTCCATCTGCAGAAATGATGGGTGATGATCTAGGAACAGCCTTTCAAAGAAGAGCCCTTCCCTTCTGACCCCTGCCCTGCCACCAGGTGTCTCAGCCAAATGCAGCTGTGGTTTTAGCAGGACACATCTGCCCTGGCCAAGGGCTGCCATCCATTTCCCTGCCATTCCCCTCACATTTACACTGTGTGTTTAATCTCTGTAATTTTCTGATCTGTATCAGAACAGTTCTGAATTTGCACACAGGGCTCCCATTAAGTGGGTTGCAGAATGCACACTGAGCTAAAGGTGAATGAGTTGTCCTTCATGCTAACTTTATACCACTTCTGGGGTCCCCAAAGATGCCATTTTACCCATAAAATCCATTTCTTTGCTATTTTCAACATAAAACTTGAAAGGTGCTGTGAAAAGTGCTGAATATCTTCAGTGGCAAAGGAGGAACCTGGGATTTGCAGGAAGTAATTAACTTTCTTTTGCCTTCCAAGCCCTCCCCATCTCAATCTTCCCATTCTGCTTTGTCAGTCTGGAAAAATCTGGAGGAAGCATCCCACGATTAAAGAGAGGCTTGAACCTCAAACTGCAGCCAGATCCTGGCAAGAGGACTGGAAAATGAGCAGAAAATCAGCTCTGGTTCCAGTGGGCACTTTGCGAAGTGAGCAGGGAATCAGCTCTGGGTTCAGTGGGCACTTTGGGAAGTGAGCAGGGAATCAGCTCTGGGTTCATGGGCACTTTGGCTCAGGAGAGCTCAGCCCACCCCATGGGGCACAGGCAGAACTTCTCTGGACAAAGCACTGGTGGCACTGCCACCTCTGAGGGGTCACAGCCCCATCATTGTTACCCTTTAAAGGGACACAGCCTCCTCACTGTCACCTCTGATGGGTCACAGCCACCTCACTGTCACGTTTTAAAGGGTCACAGCCCCCTCAGAGCCCCCTGGGGCTGCCACCCTCCCCAGCCCAGCCTGAAATGCCAGAGCTGGCACAGGAGGAGTCACAGATGCTGGCATTTGTGCCATCCATGTCTCCATGCAGTGAACAGAAGTGAGAGTGACAAATGATGCCAACAACGATGCTGTTGTGGTTTTAAATGAGCCACACCCCCCAAATTTCCCTTTGGATTAACGTTCCCCACAACTTTTATTATGCTGGTCCAAAAAATCCTCACATCTTGAATATTTTAATTAAAATGACTGCTCTCCTATTTTAACTTTCTGGAAAATACACCTACTCCAAGAGCAAAGGCTGAGCAAATGTTCACAGAACATTTCTGCACACGATGAGGAAAATTGAACTTTTTCCACTAGAAACCTTTTCCCATCTCAGTAGAGCAGAAAAAGTTCTCTGTTTTGAAGACAGTGAATGAAATCTTTGAAAACTCCAACTCATACCAAGAAATACATACAATAAAGTCCTCAAACACGTTCCTACAAGTTCTTCAATAAATATAAATTCCTGTTTCAGTTCCTTCCCCTCTGTCCCTCCTTCCCTTCCCCTCACTGTGCTGTTTTATTGGAGCCTCAGAACATTTAAATCCATCCTCTCACACTCAGCACCAGCCCGAGGTGCCCATGGCCAACAGGCCAACCTCACCTTTCTAAAGCCATTCATATTTCATGGAAAGCTCTAAATTATGGAATCTTCTCTTTCCAGAAGGTCTGAGACCAAACTGCAGAGCCCTCCACTTCCAGCACTGTGTGCACAGACACATTCTAGATCCATCCATACAAAAGTGGGTGCCTAAAAACTTCCTCTGGACATAAAAACTTCCTTTGTTCTGCCAGACTTTATCCAGCTGCTAAAAAGCTGATTTTAAATACACATCACTATTAAATGATGCTGAAGTGACTTTTTTCTCCTTCAGAATACAGGCATACCCTTTATGTTTCTAACAGTAAATTATATCTGACATTTAAAAAGCAAGTTACCCTAATCCAGAGCTCTACCACAACAACACCAAGAAAGCAATGAATCTTTCCAGAGGAAAAACCCATTTCTTAAAAAATTCAAGATAATTTTAGTCATGAGTAATTGAAAATGTAATTTAGAATTCATTACTTTGCGTGGTTAATTACAGCAGAAGAGTTCCAAAAGATGACGATGATCCAATAAAGTAATATTTTTTTCTGAAACATGATATCAGAGTAAGTAAAATAATAAATGCAAATTAATATGGCTATTTGGATTATGTTGAAAACATTAAATGCATACCAATGTGCAACTCCGTCCTGAGGCTGAGGCATTGCACCTGCAATCATCTCTTGGAATTCAGAGAATTGAACAAGTAGAGAAGTCTCCAAAACTCCTGCCAGGCAGCTCTGTATCCTTAATTCAGCATTGGAATGTTTTTATCTGTGTTTGATAATGTTTTTGTGACTGTGCCATCAGTCCCCAGCTCTCGTGAAGGCCAGAATGGATTTCCCAGCCTCGACAGCCACAGGACCCAGCAAAGCCAAGGCTTCATCTCTGTTCCTCAGGAATCCTGCACTGCTCTTCCAAAGGAAAACACAGGCCCCGTGTTTAACCAAAACACCTCCTTCAGAAAGAGAATAAAGCTCCTTTGCAGGGACTGCCTGCAACCCACCTGCAGCTGCAGAGCAGCAGCAGAACCTGTGACCTTATTCCTTTTTCATAAAGGGCACTTAAGCTAAATGAACTCCTTGCCCACGCTCCTGGAAAACAAAAGTCTGGGTTTGACCCAGGGTTGCTGCAGCAGTCCCCAGAGCCAGTCTCTTTTCCCTGTGTAGCTCCAGCAGATTGGAAGGTCAGCAGTGGGTGCACGGTTGATGCAATTACAGCTTTCTGAACATTTCTGTCTGGAGATCTTTAGAATAATTTAAGTGCTCTGAGTATAACTGAGTGAAAAAGGAGCTGTCACGCATGAGCCACATCAGAAATTTCCCATGCTGAGGCACATGGCTGATTTCAAATTGCTACCGTTGCACCTGGAGTTAAATTGTCTATTTTGGTAATGTGGGATGTCTTACTCTGGCCTAAAATATGGATTTTCCTAATAATTTTAATTCTCTAAGGCACAGACAATTTTAAACTCCCAATATCACCCTCCCAAAGCTGCCTGTCCCTGTGGGAAGAGTGAGGTGTGTGTGTGCATCCAAAGGGCTTTTTCCTGGTAGATTGTCCCTGACAGTGCTCAGTGAGAGCATCACAGACCCCAAATATTGGCCAAACACACAAATCCCAGATACTGGCCAAACACACAAACCCCAAATATTGGCCAAACCCCAAATATTGGCCAGTCAGGTGCAGAGCAAAGGCTGCAAAAGCCAGGATAACCCAGAGGTATCCCCAGCCCAAAGCAGAGGATCAGAAATGGGTGCTGCCACCCGAGCAGCACCAGCAGAGCTCTCAGGAGGAGTTTATTAGGAGGCCTTGAAGTGCTCAGCTTTATAAAACATAAATACCACGGGCCTGTCTATTCTCATTTGTGCATGATCCAGCGAGGGGATGGCAAAGCCAGGCTGCCCCTGGGTTTCTCTCTGAGTCACCTTGACGAGAGCAGCACATTTCTGCTGGAAGCAGAGCGGGCAGGGCCATGGCACAGCCCCACCACTGCCTCTCAGCACAGCCAAACTGCTCCTGTGCACCTCCCTCCGTGCCCCAAGGCCTCAAACCCTTCATTTCAGAGCTGCAGTTTGCATTGCTTTGTGCTCGCAGTCATACCTTCCCTTAAAACAGCTCCTTCAACAATCAGACTGTGCTTGAAGCTGCATGAGAAGACCCCAAATCATGTGTTTCAATTAATTAATTTTGAGGTTATGTTTGAAAAATCAACACTGCCTTAAAGACAACTTGCTGCCCTTTAGAAAATCTGTTAGACTAAAATGACACACATCACAAGAGCACTGTAGCTTTATCTGCATGGAAATCACTTCCAAACTGAGCTTCCTCAGAAATCTGCACTCATTTGCTCTATATTTGGAATATGGATTATGCAACCATAAAAACTGGACACCACTTCAGCATCACAGCCTGCAGAGCCAAGACAAACCCAGCTCCAGACACTCTGGAAACACAAAAAATCCAAGGCACAAGTGGTGTGCTTAGGTTGCTATCATGAACTCTGCTTTGCTACTGAAAATATAATGAAAATATTACTGCTGAAAATACGATATAATAAATAAATATGATATAATAAATATTATCTGTTTTTTCTTCACAGATTTACAGACCAATGGAACTACAGCTCTAAAACTCATTATCAACACCACTGCACCCCCTATGTCACAGCAAAACACAGCAAAGCACTAAAATGTTATTTGGGCTATTTCTAAACTTTGGAGAAAGATGTAGAATGACAAATGAAGAGGGAATTCACTTAAAATTATCCTTTTTCATTTAGAAAATCTCTGTTTCAATGATGTTTGTGGGACATATTGAGAATTTATGGTCAGAGAAGCGAGCAACTATTACTAATTATTCTCAACAAAACACCTTCAGGTGGATAAAAATATCTTTTTGAGATATAAATATGTGCCTGTAAACAGCAGATAATTAACAGTAAATAAAAATATCTGTGAAAACTAACAACTCAAATGGCCAACAGTGCTCTCCTGCCAGCCCTGGGACTCCTACAGGAGTTCAGGCAGCAGAATCAAAGGTAGAAGTTAAAGCAGCAGAATTAGAAGTAGCAGAGCTACAGTGGGTATGAAAATGTGTCTGGAGCTGCAAAAATCCTTATTTGCACTTGAGAAAAACTTGTTCTTGGGAGAAACTGGGTTATGACAGGGAAAGTTTCTTTGAGCCATGTTAGCACCAGAAACAAACACAATAAACAAAACTAATTTTCTCTTTATCTGCAGTAGAAATTATCATTAGTTTTGAGTTGTTTAATTTGACTGTTTTTAATTAATTTACTGTTTCCTAGTTTTTAATATTCATACTATTCAGCAAAAAAAAAAAAAAAAAATTGACAACAAAGTATCAGAGGATTTTAAAAAGTGAAAATATTTCAGATATTTGCATCTTCTGATGAAGGACGAATTCCATTTGACAGACAAATGCTGGCTGCATTTTATGTGAACTCTCACATCCTTTGCCTTATCAATAAAAGAGGTGAAGATAAACTGAAATTTGAAATTGAACAACTATGAATAACACATTATTCAAGCAAGGTCACTAATTAAAGCTGTGTGAAATGGAACAAAACAGTTTTCATGATGATAAAAGCATTTTCTTACTTCAGAAATATCTGTTTTTTCCTGTGCTGTAAAAATAAATATCTCATTACTTTTACATTCAACTTTTGAAGGGGTTAATTATAGGATAATGATGATTCTTAGCACTTTTAAATGCAGAAGAAGGTGAAGAAAAACAACTTGGATTAACTAGAAATAAAAAGCTCTTTACCTGCTAACACTCCTCAGCACAATCTCACCCATTTTATAGCAACTCCTCACCTGGAACTCACCACAGGAAAAACAAACATTTAAAAGGTCGCTGTCACCTGCAGAAGCCTTTTGTTAAAACCTGACTTCAGAGCTTGCGGTGGGGTTTGATCCAGGAGCCCACAAAGCTCTGACAAGCAGGTATTTCAAATGAAAATGGATTTAAAATTAACACCAATTGACAACTCTTTGAGCAAACAACCATATTTCCATTGCTATAGAAATATTTCCTCTCAGTGAGCAGTTTGCCAGTGACATGGCAGACACAAATTTCCATCTCTGCACCCCAAAAGAGCCTGGCCAGCTCAGCACACCTTTACTGCACACATCAGGATTTACCTTGTACCTGTCCATGGACATCAACCCCTGCTTTCATAAAGGAAATTCAACCAGACTTAAACAGAGAAATACTACAACTAGAAGATGTTACCACTCCCTTCTGTGCAGCCAAATGAGAAATAAACCCAACAGAAGAATGACATTTGGGATATTTTCTTGGGGTTTAGTTTTTTGTTTTTAATTTTTTTAGGTCATTTCTGGCTAAAGTGCACAAATAACCTGACATGCAGTCAGATTACCAAGGAAGGGAAATAATAATTTGAATGGAAGATGTCACCAATTGAACATTTCTGCTAAATAATATTTTATGGCCAAAAAGAGAAATAGCATCAAGAACCTTTTTGCATAGAAAATGAGGAATAAAGATAAATTGAACTGATATTAATAGACATAATTATTTTGTAATTAAAACATTTTCTTCAAAGCTTGATGAGAGTCAGAGATAAATGGTGAGGTGGCACTAAAACTACAGGCAGTATGGTTTATTTTGAAAGGAAAATTTACAAGTCAGCTAAAACAAGTTTATACACTAAAAGTACATCTTAACTTTCTCACAGAAATTATGGGACATTTTGGGTTCTTTCTGCATGCAGAGCAGTTTTGAACTGCTTTGAGTCAATATGAAATTTTACAGCTTCATGAAATACTGGTGCCAGCACAGAATTTTTCACACATGTGTTTGTCTATACAGAGTCCAGCACAGCTTCACCTATGTAGAATATCTATATATACACTGAGTTTTTGGTCTCATTTTCTGCACAGCAAAAAGGACTTTTCAGGCCTGAAGATCCCCCCTTGCACAGCACCATAAGTGACTGATAAAACAGACATGGTGCTTTTTGAATGATAAAATGTTTTGACGTTTATGTTAAAAGTGTTTTACCTCTCGCATCTTTAATTTGCACCACAGACAGGTTGTCTAAAATATGTTCTTAAATACATCCGTGGAGCCTTTTCCTCAGAGGTTTGTCTGCCCATTGCCATGCTGGCTGAGGCTCTCCTGTGTGTGACATGCCATGAAACATTTCTTCATCATTCCTGCTGCAGTCGGGGCAAGGGCACACTGACAAACACCACGAGCATCAGAGTCACTCTCTGTGATTCTGAGGCAGACATTACCACAGAAAAGGCATCCAAAAATCCTAAATAATGAAGCTGAGGTGTGACAGAGAGGAGACGTGACATATGCTCCACCACGAGGTTCTGTTTCTTTTGTGCTACCCTAAACCTCACAGCTCGGAACAAATGAGTCAATTATTTCATGCCTGCCACTATTTCTGCAACACACCTCAGTTACAAGGCATGAAGGCTTTCTCTGTATGCCAAACATCCTTTTAATTGGTAAATAATCTGCACAGCTGTGGGGCCAAACTGGGCTGGGGCTGCAGCTCCCAGGGTTAACAAATTAAAATTTCCCATCCTGGGTGTCTGAGCACAGCTGGGAGCACAGCTGGATGTGCCTCCTCACAGCACCACTCCACACTGAGCTGGGAGAGTTTGCTCTAAGGCCAACACTGCCATCAAATTCTGGTGTTTTTACATTATAATGAACTTCAGGCTTGAGGTTTGTTGTTATTCTTGTTATTTGGTTTTTTGTCATTTGTTCCCTCTAACTAGGAACCCTAATAGCCCTCTCATCTCAGAGGCAGAACATTCAACTTTTGGACAGTTCTGTTTATAAATTTCTAGAAGAATGCATTTTTGATGAGTAAGAGAAGTACTGATTCATGAAGCAATCAGTGTAACATTTCTAAATAATTCACAACTGGGCAGAGGCAAAACTTCAAATACCAATTCATACCTTCATCTTGCATTTCAGAACTGGATTTTTTGACTCTTCATCAAGTGGTTTTGAAGCCTGTTGAATTTTTTTTTTTTAAACTGATGTCTGGGAAGCTTAAATGCTCAGTGGACTGGATGCTCTATGAAAATATACTTAAATAATGACTTTTAAATGACTGAGTCCTATAAAATTCTGCAATTCCTCTGGAGTTCCCACCTAAAGAACAGTGCACTCCTCTTTAAACCATCTCTGAAGGCAGCACAAGAACTTTCCTGCCATTCTCTGTGTCCTGCTTTGATGTATTTATTGCTGATAGATAATTCTGAGGCTGATTTGCTTTCCAAGCCCACAGGTAATAAACCAGGTGAATTAATTTAGTTTCATCTCAAGATGCACTCTGCTGTTGTAACAGCTGTTTAAAACAGCTCACAGGTGAGAAATTCTCTGAGAGCTGTGTACATCAGAACTAATAAAAAGTGAGTGAAAGTAAAGTACATCTTCTAAATTTTGCCCACATAGCCATGTAAAAGAAACAGAGCTCTTTCTCCCTGTGAAAGTGAGTGCATTCACAAAACAAAGCATAAACCCAGGTAAAATATGAACAGAACAAGCCCAAACTCTCCATATGTTTTAAGAGATATGGCCCCAAATTTTCAGTGTACTTAAGTTTTATTTCTTGGCAAATGCTTACAAAAACCCACCAGAGCTTGTGAGAACAAGCAAGGCTGTGTTTTCAGCTGCATTCCCTTGTAAAAAGGCAGAACTTTAGAGGAGAAGGGTCTGGGGAGAGCTCAGAGCCCCTCGCAGTGCCCAAAGGGGCTCCACTGGAGCTGGGGGGCACTTGTGACACGAGCAGGGTGTGACAGAGCAGGGAATGGCTCCAGACTGCCAGAGGGGAGGGCTGGGTGGGATTTTGGGAGGGAATTCCTCATGGAATTCCTCATGCTGAGACCCTGCCTGTGGCTGCCCCAGGAGACGGAGATGCCCCCTCCCTCCTGGGGGTGTCCAAGGCCAGGCTGAAAAAGGCTTTGAGCAAACTGGGCTGATGGCAGGTGGGGCAGGGGGCTTGGGATGGTTCAGGTGATTTTTAAGCTCCCTTACAACCCAAAGCACTCTATAATCCTGTGGCTGTACCTTGGAATATGCAGGCTGCTGTTTTCAATATTGGTGATACATCACAGTACCCAGCCCAGGAAGAAACTCACTTTATGACTTGAGAGCTACTGACTTCAGTATTTGCAGTGGTAAATGTGCAAAAAACTCCTGTAAAATATTATTTCCACTTAAATTACCACTGCACTGTTAGCAAGCTAATAAATCCTTATGAAGATCAGACATTGAGGAGGATCTATGATTATATTTCTGATGGAAGGAAATGGCATGGTTAGGGAGGATGACTCTGTCTGCATCTTGAGGATGTGTAAAAAGAAAGTTTCTCCCTTAATTTATGCTGTTTGAAAGCCCTGAACTAGTTTTTTTAAAACTTTATCCTTCAAAGGCATTCTTAATATTCAAAAAGACCTTGCTAATTAACTCCTAAAACTACCTCAAGTCCAACCTGCTTTTCCTGCTCCTCAGAAAAGTTTTAATTGCACAGATTAAGCACTGGAATTCCAGCTGTCACCTTCCAATAGCTTTCTTCCCTTTTAAATCAGGTGCTTTGGTGCTGATCCCTGCCTTGCTTTGAGCAGAGCTTTGGACAGGCTGCTTTTATGATGGAGCAGTGGCATGTGGCTGTGGAAGTGATGTGACAGCACAGAAGGCACATTTAACCAGCCCCAGAGCCTGGAGCTCTGCTGTGACACCTGCAGTCAGACTGGGCTCAGCCTAACCCTGAGCCAGGACCAGCTGAGCTGCTCAGGGCTGCTCCCAGGGCAGCCAGGCACTGCAGCACCAGGGGTGACCAAAGATCCTTCAGGCTGAGCCCCAAACCCACCGTGGCAGCAATCAAATATCACCAGACACGTGCTGGAAGCTCCTTTCCTGGGAATACCCAGGAGAGCTTGGCAGGGCAGCCAAGCCTGCTCCTTTTGGGCCTTTTCCAGCAGGGGTTGGATGAGGTGACCTCGAGGTCCCCTCCAGACCAGAGCTTTCCATGGTCTGAGAACACACAAACCACCAGCACGGGCAGGGAGATGGCACAGGAAGGGAATTCCAAAGGGTTTTACCCGTGCTACCCTCACTGTGTGAGTAAATTACACACCAGAGTGGAAAATCCACTCAGATTTAGAAGGTTCCCCAATTCCTTGGAGCCAGGAGCTGCTCCTGTGTGCACAGGAGGCAGTGAGCTCCTGCAATATTCCACATCTCAGCTGGAAGCCCCAGCACCATTCCCTGGAATTCCTCTGGCCTCAGGTTCTCCTGAGAGGCAGGAACATGCATTCAGTGAAGCATGGAGGTGCTGCCCAGTTTGAAAATAGAATGGAAACAATTACTAATCATTGCCACTGCAACACAATGGCTCACGCAGAATTTGCAGTCAAAACCTAAATTACTCCAATTATCTCCTAATCAAGGTCTAATAATATTTACTGCAGTTGCTCAGCTGGAAGCACTTGCCAGCTGCAGCTCAGAGGACTGACCAGGATCTGTGTGCTTAGGAGCTGCAGCCAGTGCCACAAATGTCTCCAAAGCACCTGAAAGGAGGTGCACACTTCCCAACAAACACGGGGGAGGATTCACACATTTCAGAGCAACAGAACACTGACCTGTGTGCAGATCCAGACTAAACTCAGCAGGGATGCAGTCAGGGTAATCCAGGCATTCCCCTCATCAGCTGAGCCTCCCTGCTGCCACCTTTCAGTGCTCTCCATGAATTCCCACCAAACCAGAACGCTTCAAGTGTTCCCCTTGTGCCCCTGCTGCCCCCTGAGCTCCCTGAGAGCAGGAGAAGCACCCACCTGAACTCAGCATCACTCCAAACCAAGGCTTCTCTGAGACTGTTCTTCTGGTGAGATGCACAAAGAGCATTTCCTTCAAACACCTGCCACGTGTGATGCTTCCCATCCGTCAGCTTAATGGAGTGTTTTGATACTTAAAAAGGAATTTTATAGATAAGTAGATAGAAAGGAAGAAGAATTCAAAGGAAGAATGGCACACGGGTTGTATCACCCTCAATGTTTAATGGCTTATGAAACTCTGAGCTTCTGTTTTCAATATATAAAAAAGGAATTGAAAAAGTCCTAACATATAAGAAAATCTGGTATTTTCTCCTAATAAATGAGTATGTTTTACAGACTCTTTTTGAAGTGTAGAGTATGTTCTGTGCTCACACCAACTATCATCTCATGAAGGCAGGATAGGTCCTTCAAACCCCAAAAATCAGAGTAATGTTCATGTCTGACCTGGAACAGCACACTGCCAACCTCCTGCTCCTCCACCAGCTCTTTCTCAGTCGTTACTGCTACATTTCAGTTCCTTCTGCTCTGCCTGGATAAAAGATTCAGGACCATGAATGCAAAGAGCTCAGCAAGTTGAGGGACCACACTGGTTTTGCAAGTAAATAAAGCATCACTCAAAAGACAAACCAGTTCTGATTCCAGTTCTGTGTTTCCATGGCTCACGTCTGATCTGGTTTTGTTTGGGTCTTTAAATCGATGAAAGGGTGCTGGCACTTGTGATTAAGAGGTCAAGCACTGAATACAAAAGTTTTTTAATCTACTTTTCCCCCAGCTAGCACTCAGTGTCCCGAGTTATTCATACCAGCAGGAGGCTGTGGGTGAACACTGCCCCACGGCAGAAATACAGGGAAAAGCCTCATTATCACCTATGCTGGAAGTAAATAAACCCAACGGGAGTTCACTTAATCCAAGCACATCTATTGCCTTTCAAATTCAATAATTGCCTTGTTCCCTTCTTCTGAACTATCAATTCCTCTTTGGAGAGCTCAAAAAAAATTAAACATTGTTTTTTGGGTGGTTTTTATTTTGTGTCTGTGTTTTGAGGAAAGGGAGCCTCTTTTGTTGTTACACAAAAAAAAAAGAGGCAAGAAAGGTACTCCCTTGGACAGAGTCCGTTAAAAATCAGATTATTTCCACAGCATTCTCCTATTATTCACCTGCCAGTAAAATATGTACACTCATTGTCTCCCTCTGAATGCCTATTTTTATCTGACTGAGGCTATATGGTCATTTTTGTACTTATTACTGAGTTACTAAGTTTTTTTTTCTTCCTTCTTCTAAAGCATGTTTTTCTCTTCTCAAAAACTGGGCCACATGCCTCTGAGGAGAAAGTAGTGCATTATTTCATTCCCACCTTTTCTTCTTTTTTGGCATCTCTGAGGCCTGCTATGCCCAGAAGTGCTTCCACTCAAGCTGGACCATCAAATCAATTATCACAGCAGTCTGCTTCCTAAATATGAATGGCAATGAATGACAACAGGCAAGGCCAACTTTCAGCTTGGATTTGTCATTGGCAATGTACATTTTTTTGTTTTTTCTATAGATGTTTGGTAGAGTGGAAGTTTGACCAAACTCCTCCCCCTGCTGTCTGCAGCTGCATCCTGTGGGTCCCCTCATGAAAAGCTTCCCGTTTGCTGCACCAAAGACAGAAAATAAAGACAGAAAATAAGACATAAGGAACTATTCTCACCATAAAAGTTCTCTTTTCTGCTTATCTTTTACTACAATCGTTGCTGGCAATGAAAGAAAGGAAAAGCACAATGACAAACTGTTTCCATTCCTAGATGTTCCCAATTTCAAGGTGCAATTATTTTTAGTGCTGTTGCATCATTCCACAGGAGATCCCCACGTCCAGCAAAGGGTCAGGGCTTTGCAGCTGGAGTGAGCAAAGCCCTGTGACAGCACTGAAAGATTAATTACTGTAGGAAATAATTGGTGTACAATACAGCACAACGCATGCTAACACAGGAAAGTAGAATAAACCAGGAAATCTCACCCCTTACTCACAGCCATAGTTTGGAATTCGTGTTTTCCCTAATGAAAAACTATTTGTTCTTTTGCTAAGAAGATAAATAAATAAATATATACTTATATAGACACTATATAAGTACTAAATATGATATATTTAATATAAATACTGGATGTGATTCCAAATAATGTATTTCTAGACTTCCCCTTCACTGACACTATTCATTCAAAAACCTACAAAGAATGAAATTTATATTAAAGCCCGGCTTAATTTTTGGAGAAGTGATCATATACTAGGAAAGGGGATTTTAGCCAGGAACTGGGACACAAACCCAGAACCTTTGGGGCGAGAACACTGCAAAGGTTGCATTGCTGCCAGTGCACATAATCCCAGTGGTCTCAGAGAAAATATTGTATTGCCTATTTTAGCAAAAACAATTTCAGCCAAGCAGGCAGCAATTTATTCCTTCCCTCACAGACACATACCACACACAAAAAAAACAACACAGAAACTCTTGACTTCCATCCTTCTGAGGCTCCTGGAGCTGAGGGTGAGCAGGAAGGGAGGGTTGATGGTTCCACCTAGTGGTACCCACATGGCCCCAGTGCAGCACTGGGCACAAACTGGGAGCAGCTCCCGGGCCCAGAACCTCTGCTGGCATCACTCCAACACATCACAGCCCTCAGTGCTTATAGGTCCAGCAAATATTTAAGGGATAAGCTTTCAGTTTGTACAAATTAGTTCAGTTATTCGCTTGCTGAACGTTAATTTTCATTATTTTTTCATTAATTTTCAGTGCAAACCAGAATCCAGACAGTGTCATTTTCTCCTTAAACCATAAGGACTCTTCCCAGGAGTCCCTTCCAGTTTGTTAATTTGCTAAAATGACAGGATTTCTACAACGAATTGTCAGAAAATTCTGTGTACAGGATGACATTTGTGGGTCCTTTTGTTGTTTGTCTCTTTTTGAAACAACTGCTCTCATCTGTGGCCAAGAGCAAGTTGTTCCTGGGTCAGGCTGCTGGAGCAGCTGAGAGCAAAAAGGGTTTTGCTGCTGGGGGCTTTGATGCTGTCTCAAGAAAGCTGCTTTTATCCAGTGCCCCTGCTCACCCACCAGCACAGCCACCCCAGCACCAGCACCCCGTTCCACGGACTTTTATCTCCCCACCAACAGGGACAGGCTTCAGCAGATGATGGATTTAAATTCATCTTTCTGTGTGCCTGGGACTACAGCAGACACAGCTCATCGCCTTCCTTCCAATAAATAACATCCAGGGGTGCCACACAGCAGATAAGTAAGGTTTGGGGGGTTTGATTTGTGAACACCTCACTTGTGAACACATTTCTGAAATTATCTTTTGCAACTGTATAATATCCTGAAAATGCAAAATGTTAAAAATGCTTGCATAGTCTTATTTATAACAGAGCATTTCTAAATAAAGATATTTCAGAATCTACAGGGCAAAGAGAGTTTACAGCAACCAAAACCCCAAAACACAGCGATGTGAGTTACAGCCACCACCTCCAAACCATTTCCTGCTGCCTGGAAGAAGGAAAGGAAGGCCTGAAAGGTTTCCTTGGGTGCTCCCCACTTCCCATCTGGCAGTTGTGAATTCTGCTCCAGAGATAAATAACTAGTCAAGAGTGAAGAGCTGAGCTGAGCTGCTCTGCAGCACATCCCCAGGCCTCCCTACCTGTCACATAATGTTGGGAGCAGGATCATGGCTGAAAGGGTTGACAGAGCACAGATTTATCTCTCCAAATCAAACACCGTGTGTTTAGCTAAACTCAGTGAACTTTAACTAATTAGCCCATCATTACAGTAAATTCATATAAGAGTAATTTTCAAAAGGCTAAAGCCAGAGCCCAGAGTATTTACACTTGAAGGACTGATAGTAACAGTTAGCTACTGGGAGAGATTTCCTCTTAAAAAATTCCAAATGCAACCCTTTCATGCCAATTGTTTGAGGTGAAGCCCTTTCTAAAATAGACATTTAAAAAAATAACTAAAAATATACATGTATCTAAATAGAGATGAGCTCAGCTGGTCAGAGCCAGGTGCTAAAACCACCAAAGTTAAGGGGTAAATCCCTTCGTGGCCATTCACTTCACACCTGGATTTGATGATCCCTGTAGGTCCCTTCCAACTCAGAATATTCTGTGATTTCTGTGAGTTCCCCATGGACAGAAAAAGGAGTTGACAGTGGAACTCAAAAGGCTACACATTCCCGTAAACATCATATTTTCCATTGCTTCTGTATTTTATATCATGTTTTAAATAAAGTTAAAAATACTGGGGAACAGGAATCGCACTTGAACGAACCCTCCCAAGGATGGCAGGCAATGAGCTGTGTCTGGAAAAGCACCAGTGACAGAACAAAAATCCTGGTGGCACGTGAGGCTGTGCTGGCCATTTCAGGGAGCTCCCTGAACAGGAAACGTTCCTGGGAATGGCAGCAGAGCCTGCAGCCCACAGCCTGCAGGATGCTTCTCCCTCAGAGCTGTGCGGGTGGGCAGAGCTCCTCACAAGGCAAGAGAGAGGCCCCAGGGGCATTTAAATGCTGAGGTGTTTGTAGAGTGTGGTCACTCAGGACACAGGGCCAGCCTGAGCACAGGGACTCGGGAAGGACCAAAGGCTTTCATTCTCCTCTCTCCCACAATGAATTTCATCCTCCTGCTCAGTCTGCAGGGAATTACAGAGCTCTGCAGACCTTGGACAGCACCTCCTGTTGCATTATGCCATTTCTGACCCAGAGATGGGGCAGCTGAGGGGATTTAAAAGCTTTGATTCTATTTTCAGTTTTATGTGAGGGGTGAGATAATACAGATGTCATAATGTAGGTGTGATAATACAGATGTCATAATGTAGGTGTGATAATACAGATGTCATAATGTAGGTGTGATAATGTAGATGTTACAATGCACTCTCCCGAAAGAAAACCAACAACCATCTGTCCCTTCCTAGTACAGGAACCCATCACAGTATGAAAGAAAGACGTGTTGTCCCAACAAAATGAAGATTAAAAGGTTTTGATAGAAATCACATCAATACCTCCCACTCTAAAGTTATCATAAAAACCAATCAGCCCATTTAAATCAATCAATAACCTCCTAAACAGAAATATTAAATACTCTAAAAAAATTAGTAAATAGACAACTACAAAAAAGCCACATCAAACCTACAAATAATTCCTAAAATTCCCCACAAATTCATTTCCCACAGCTCCCTGCCCTGAGCAGCAATTCCCCTAGGACAGGCTGGGTGCTGCACTGCCTGGCTTGGTCTGTGGATGCTCATCCCTTCACTCCTGTCCTACCAACGAGGTTTGGCACAAATGCAAACTGCTAAAGCTGCTTTAAAAGCTTCACCCACTCCTGAAATCCTCCCCCTCGGTGCTGCAGAGCTTTCTGATTCTTTAACAACACACTGCAAGAGATTTTCTTAAGAAGTTTAAGGACAGCTCAGCAATTGATTCACACCTGTTCACTTAGATGGAGAGCTGCCACTCCTTTAAACCAAATCATGACTGCCTTCAGTGACAGAGATCTTTTTTTGAAATGTATATTCCTTACTAATAGTGTCTCCATTATTTCAGCAGGAAGTAAATATTCAGAAGACTCCATCAACATAATTCCAGCTTCCTTCTGAGTGGTTATCCATTAGGAGAAAAAAATGAAACTTCTAGTAAATCTTCCTTTAGGGTTTACACTCTGGTAAAGTGGATTTAAAAATAAAATAAGCTTTTGTCAAAATCATCTTGTAATGAACAGATTTGACAAGGAAAGAAATTGCCAGTCATCTTTGCAATGTCTGACAGGGATGAGAATGTATTTTTTCAGGAGTGAATCATCAGATCTAGGTGGTTTTTCTTGGTCTGGTTTGTTTTTTAGTATTTTTTTTGGGTGGTTTGTCTTGTTTTATTTCTTTTGTAAGGAAATAATTAATTTCTTCATTGTTGATTGAACACCTTGCTGGATTTTAATCAGCCCCCAGTGATGATGGAATTTGCTGCTGTTCTCAGACTCAAATTCTGCTCCATGAAGTCAAAAGGACTTTTTGGGTGCTCCTTGTTCTGGTTTGGGTTTTGGTAGTTGGTTTTTTTGGGGTTTTTTTTTTTGGGTGGTTTGCCTTGTTTTGTTTCTTTTGTAAAGAAATAATTTCTTAATTGTTGATTAAGAAAATTAAAAAAAAAAAAATTAAAAAAACCTTGCTGGATTTTAATCAGCCCCCAATGATGATGGAATTTGCTGCTGTTCTCAGACTCAAATTCTGCTCCATGAAGTCAAAAGGACTTTTTGGGTGCTCCCTCCATCCCATTCTGGTTTGGACATAATTTTACAGAGCCTAAAGCCAGCTGAGCTGACAATGTAACCTGATCACAGAACAGAAAATGCTGTGGCCCTCCAAGCTGAATTATTTCTCCCTCTCCTGAGGGAATACTGGCAATAATGGCTTTTTTTCCTATTATGTTATTTTAGAAACGTGTTCCCTTTAAAATGAAAAAAAATCATCCTCACAATGACTGAACATTTTCCCTATTTCATTGTGGTATGTCTATTTTAATTTGTAATTTAAATTTGTAGGGAAAAATGCAGGAAGGCTGACATTCCACTCCAGTAATATATTCATGGAATTACAGACACATAGACAGCATTGTAAAATTTTATATACTCTCCTTATAATTATTTAAATAGAATCTTCTTCACCAACCGAAGAAATGCCAATGCAACAAAAAATTGAAGGAAAAATACAGAAATCATAGAGAAAATGAGAAGTGAATATATTGCAGATCTAAGGAAGAACTCCAGTACCTCTGTTATTTTTAGACCTCCATCTGGAAGGCACTATACAGTGTGTATATAGTTTTTAAATAACAATATTATGACATTATATACTTCCATGAGAGGCTAAAGGAGATGAGCTAATGCACACACTAATAGATATATTAGTGATAATGTTCTTACAAAATCTTCTATCAAAGCCTATTATATCACTTTCCCCTCCAAAGGAGAAACCAGCTGTGTAACATGCAGAGATCTTCTACTGAGGAGATCAACAAACCATATCAAAGGTTCACTTCTGCTGTGTGGTTTGAGCATGGCCAAATAAAACCAACTCTTTTAAGGCTGGTGTCTGGTTTTTACAGAATAAAGGCAATTCTGGAATTTGAAACTAGTTACTCTAAAATACAGGACTATCAGAATTATTATTAATGTACATCATCAATATCTCACATCTGGTTTTAGTCATCATTAAAAATAACTTCACCCTAATTGCAGCACCCGTTAAAATATAACAGCATTGAAACTGAAACAACCTAGCAGTGCAAATGTCCTACAATTAACCAGCATGGATAGTGCTCAGGATGTGAGAGCAATTTTGGAGCTACACACATTACAAATGTACCAGCTCAGCTACATTATGTTGAGGCAATAATGTGCAATAATTAGATGAACCACCTGTGCTGCAGCTTCAGAAATGCAATGGAGAAACCAACAGGAAATTGGCTTTGAAATGATGATTGACCAGGTCTCAATGATGCCTCAGGTTTTGGCTTTCATGTTTTTCACATTCTGTGCTGCTTTAGTGTGTGGGTCTGGGTTCACATCAGGGGATGGTGAGCTCTGTGCACAGAGCAGGGAGACAAAACAATTTTTGCTCTAGTGAGGGACCAAGGACAAATGATCCAAATCCCAGCCCCAAGAGCACAAACCCCGTGGGCTGCAGAGAGAAAAACAAGCAGGATGGGACTGCAGGGGCTGCACTGGGATTGGACACTGAACTGCAATGTGCACATGGAGCAGAGCTGAGCCCAGGGAGAGACCTGGGAGCGCTCGTGCATTTTGGGGCCATTTGGGTTCATCTTGGGTGCAGCCCTGGCTGGGCTCTGCTGCTGCCCAAGGTGCATCCATGGAGGAGATCCTTTGAATCAATCCCTACTTTAGCTCTGTCCAGCCTCTGCTCTAGGGCAGCCTTCCCAAGGCAGCACCTGAAATCCCACCAGTGCACACGCCCTGACAAAGTGCTCTGCCATGCAGTCAGTCCTGAAATCCCAGCTTGTCTGCAGCTCACCAGTGCACACACCCTGACAAAGTGCTCTGCCATGCAGTCAGGCCTGCAGCCCTCTAAACCCAATATATTGTGAATAAATGGCCAGAGAGGCTTTGTAGAAAGATGCAAAAAAATCACAGACAAACCCAGCCAACAACCTGCCAATACACAAATCAGCTCCCTGAAATTATCTTCTCCCAAATTCCTCGAAGCACAAAAGCAATCCAGTCGAGGACGAGGTGATATCACAAAATCTATACCACAAAATTGGTAACATTTTCCACTTGTAATAAGCTACAAAGGCTCTGTTTTTGGGCAGCACACCTCTATGAGCACCACACCACCAGCAGAGGTTCAAGCACAGAACTCAGGTTGCAGTGTCCATTCCACACGTGGTGCCCTCCTCTGCAGAGCTGCTCCAAAAGCACTGCTGGCCTCCACCTGTGCCTCTGCCACTGCACACCTGGGCTGCATCTTTAACTCAGCCTCTTAGAAGGGTATGAAACTAAAAACATCAGGAAAATAAATTTATTTATTATTAAATGAAAACTTATGCAACTAAAATATCAGGAAGATAAATTATTATGATTGTAAAACTAAAAACATCAGGAAAATAAATTATTATGATTGTAAAACTAAATACATCAGGAAAATAAAGTATTATAATGAAACTAAAAATATCAGGAATATAAAATTACTTGAGGCCACTGCAATGCTGGCTCTCACAGAATGACCTGACTGCCTAAGATGCTATCAGTACTCTGTAACTGAGCATTGTTATTTGGGGTTTTTTCTTATTTTCTCCTGCTAATGCCACAAGAAAATGAGAAGTTTGCTCCATTACATCATGACCCATAGGGTAAATATTGCCTTTGCAGGAAGGAAACAAATGAAGTTCTTACAGTTCAGATGACAGCCACAATGAAGAACTCTGGGCAGTGGCCTCGTGCTGAGGTTGGGGACTCAATTCTACAGCGTGTGCCCTGAACAGGATGGAACAGAAACCCTCTCTATCTGCAAAATAACCATTTGGACCTAATGTCACTTCAATTAATCCCCTCCCAAGTCATACACTGCAACAGTGATTTTCATCTCTCCCCTTTCCATTCATTATGTATATATATTAAAATATTAAAGCCAATGTGCTTTACCTCAGTAAACAGTACTGTGCGAGAAAATTTTTCAAATAGAAGTGTTTCACAATAATTGCATGATAACACTGTCAGCACTGACAAAGAAAATTCAAATGGCCAAATGCAAATTAAGTTAGCCTTGCATATCGTTCATTACTACTCATGTAGTTGGTAAATGAATGCATGAATATCCTTTCTCTGCATGTAAAAGAAGTTCCTCTAACTTCAGCTACTGCATAAAGATGCAGCCAAAACTCAGCTATCAATCTCTGGAAATGGAGGCCTTCCCATCTAGCAGGACATAGCTCATTAAAATAGAACAGTTTTCAGATTCAGTGTGAATTAAAAAATAAATAAATTCAGAATGGTGAGTGACTTCCAACTGGTGCAAAATCCTGCTCTGTGACCTTGGCAGCCTCCTCCTGGATCACTCTTTTACTGGGAAGAATTCCTGGTTCTCAGAAAAGCTTTGTTTTACTTCTAAAAATCTATTTCACAACACAGGACCTTCAAAAAGGTTTTTGGATTTCTAATGGCTTTTAGGTTCAGAGGCAACTGTGCCAGCTCAGCTCTAAGAGAAAGGAGCTCCACAGTAAACTCTGAGTGACTCCAGAGCTGCTCTGGGTGCCTGCAGAGTCCTGTCACCAACCAGACACAAATAACTTTACAGAAATAAATATAAATCAATACAAATACGTGTGGAAATTTAAGATGAAATACAGCACTCAATTGCAAGGTCTGGAGCAGCTGGCACAGTTCTGCACGTGTCTGGCACGAGCTCAGATGTTCTGTGCTGCAAGGTGCAAATGGAGAATCCTCAGTGCTCCCATGGAACTCCCATCATGGTCAGTGGGTTTTTACTCCAAAAGGCACAAAAATTTAGAATTTCCTATGTTTGGATCTTAGGGCAATTCAGTGAGTAAAGTAACACCAGTGCTGAGTTTTAAAAATGTTGAAACTTGAAAAATATTCTGAAAATTTACAGGGAAAACTTTCCCCACTGCCCTGAATGCAGTCTGAAACACCCTGATAAAAACAAGGGGTACAGAACTCTCCTTAGCCTGGCTAAGTAATTAAATGCTTTAGATGATCAAGAAATGGAGCAATTAGTTACAATTACATAGCACAATAACTTTCTGAAGGACATTTAGCAGAATGTGCACGTGGCTTTGCCACTTGATGGCACATTTTCATTTGTTCAGGAAAAACTCTTGTACTGGGAAATAAGAACACACCAAATGGAAAACAACAATTTGGGTTTAGAGAAAGCAGCACAATGGATACAAAGTGCAGAGCTCACAATCCCACTTTGTGTCTGCAGAGTTCCCCAAATATTTATAAACACTTGCCATGCTCTAGGTGAGCACGTGAACAATCCCTGCATACCAGGAGCAGAAAATCAATTTTAAAGACACCAAATCAACCTGCAGCACTTGCTTCAGAGAAGGGTAACACACCCACAGAGGTGAAAGCAATTATGCAAATATACAGAATTCTTGAGTTTCTGTCTTTCCTCAGCCAGCCAGAGGTCCTGAGGTGTTCCTAGAGCCTCTTCACTCCTTGCCTGCTCCAAGGAATGTGCTGTCCACCTAAAGACCTGGAGCATCCAGTGTGAGCAGGCTGAACCCTCTTCAGGCTCCTTTTGTCCACTTCTCCATCCTGCTTGCAAGGAGAATTCCTCTGAAAACTCACAGAATTCAGGTTTGGGCTGCAAGGGACCTTAAAAATCATCTATTTCCAGCCCCCTGTCATGGGCAGAGACATCTCCCCCTGTCAAGTAAAAATTCCCCACATCAAAGCTGTTCCTTTCATACCAGGCCATGGGAAAAATGTATTATCTAACTACTCCTTTAATTACAAAAGCCATAAGACAAAATGCAGACACAGTAAAAATAGATTATACCACAAATACCTATTTTTAAACAGCTTTGGGACTGTTTATGGAGCTCTCAGGACTCAGGTAATTTGCTGAGATTCCATTTGAATGGTGCCCATATTTATATTTAGAAATAAAAAGCAAACTTAAATCTACAATAGTGCCATGATAGCAAAATGAGTAAATTTATTATTGGCGATCTTGTTTAGCTCTTGCTGTTACAGATGTGGTAATTTTGAAGCACTTGGATCTTGTGTGAGTCCCATTAGTCCACAACACCTGACTGTAAGCAAAAATCCTCCACTACACAACTGCATAGCAAACATGTCTTTAAATACTCAGCTCCTAAAAGCTAAAATGTTTGAAAAGATGAAGAAGTTTAAAACACAAACTTTTTTTAAACTCAGGACTAAATTTTTCTAGTCTATCATGGATATTTCCGACTTGATAACAGGTATTTAATGCTAAGGATCTGTTCCTCTGAAAGAGATTTTATTGAGCACAGATTCAGTGCACCTCCCACCTCCTTGCATTTTAACATTTATGATATTCTCACCAATGCACAGATGCAAGCGTATCAAAACCCAGCTTATTTAGACAACTGTCACATCCAGAATGACTGACAATGCTTTCAGGAAAGCAAATTTGCTTTGACTGAAGGTTTTTATTTGAATGTGGTTCAGGTAAATGAGGACTGTGCACCCAGAAACCCAACTAACCCTCCAGATTTTATTTAATACAATCAGCGCAAAGGTAAAATTAGTTTAGCAAGGTAGACAAGCAAAAGTGAGTCTTTAAGCACAGCTGTTATCTCCAAGCAGAAGACACAATATTCCTAAAACAATAACCTTTTATTAGAATTCTGATGCACTGAAAAATACACACCTACTTAAACCCGTATTTTAAATTAAAATGTCTGAATGCCATATGAGAATTACCAAAAAATCATTAAAAAATAGCAATCATTAAAAAAATAAGAACACTCTATTACCACAGCTCCTTTTTCTTCTTGCCAAGGTTAAAGAAGGAGTGGAAGCCCTTCAGATGGCTCCCCCAAAGACACAAACCTGATGCTGAAGGTTCAGGATTCCCTTTCCCTCTCAATGCGTGCTCTTAGCATGGAAATAATGGCAGGGCAGTAACTGATCTGATTTCGATGTGGGAATTAAAAACAAATCCAGAATGTGTGCTAAGAGAGCAGAGGAACTGAGATCCAAAGCAGGAGAACCTTCATGGATGTCCCTTGCAGCACTGCATCCCCAGCAGGGAGAGCCACTGAAATTTGGCCCAGGGCATCAGGGAGGCTGCCAGAGTTTGCAAATATTGGAGAGGGCACTGGTCATTAACATTCCTGAAAGAAATTCAATTCTATGCCAAAAAAACTTACAAACTTAATAAAAAGAACCTTAGCAGAATAGTTAGCTCTGTGCAGAAATTTGCTTAAGCTAATTTAGAGAAAAAAATTATTCCTGAATTGGTCTTTTAATGATTTCCTAGTCCAGGGCCAGGAAAAAGGGCAGGGATTATTGTGCAGCAGCAGTGCTGGATGCAGATTTTAATGGCACCCTGTGATAAATGTCACCTAAAACTGTTCTTTATTATCCCAATATTGGCAAACGTGCAAAATGCAAGTGTATTTTTGGAAGAGGAACCAACATTTCTAGAAAGTGATTTCTAATTATTATTTTGTAGGCTCTCTAAGCAAAGCAATCCACTGAAAGGACAATCTCTCTCCCTAAAACCCAGTGGCTAGAAACAATAAAGTGGAGTACTGAGCTCAGGAGAGAGGAACCACACAATGTTTTTGCACATTGAGAAGTCTGCAGCAGAAGAAAGAGCACAAAAGAGTAGAGGGAAATGTAAAACTAGAGGAGGGGGGCAGGAATTTATTATTATTACTTCCATGACCTGCTAACAAAACCATTTTTACTGGAAAACTCTGGGGTTGTAATGCAACCCATTAAAGTGTAGCTTTTCATTTCCAGGCTTAGCAAACAAACATAATGCAGTGAAACATATTTGAAATGGCTTTTATTGTTCTGAGCCTGTCTGTACATTTCACCATTTGATTTTTCCCCAGCAGGAGTACTGCAATGTTGAGCAATCCCTCTCTTCCCTTCTGCACCTCTTACCCAGGCTGAATCTGACTGGAAATTAGTTTAAAAGAAATGATTTTAAAGGCATGACCATGTAAGCACAAATATTCTGGAAGGTACAGCAAAAAAGGCAAACTGAAGAGGTGGAATGCCACTCCTTCGGGCTGCTGTAAGCCTGTAGTAACTGGAGCTCTGTTATCCAAATTAATTAATCCCCTCCCAGGCCCAGGCCACTCAAAGCCACAGGGAACACACACAGCAGGTTTTTGGGGTTTTTTTTGCAAAGTTGTGTAGTTTGAGCCAAACTGATCAAAATGCCAGTGGAAGTGAAACTGCAGATTGCTCCTTCTGAGTTAAATTTTCTTGCAGGAAACCACTGGAATAAAACACAGCAAAAGCTAAATTTCCATCATCTTCTGACTGCAGCCACTGTGAGGGTGTGAAACCTCTCCAGTTTTCATCTTCACCACGAGAAGATGCAAACAGAATAAACAAGTTTGGGAAAAGATAGATCTAGAGCACATACATGGAAAGTGTACAAAAGTGAACTTACTGTAGTGCTGTGAGGTTTTGGGGGGCATTTTCTTTGTGGGTTTTTTAGGGGTTTGGACAGGGTTTTTTTCCCTTTCTGTAGGGGCCACCTGTTACCAAGGAATTAGCAAAACTACAAAAAGTAAACAAGCAGAAGTTGTTTTTTCTCCTTGCTAAACTACAACCACAACTGACACAGAAAAATGAGATCTGTGTCCAAACAGGCAGAAAACTATTAATGGATTTTCCTCTCAGACTACAATGTGCAATCAAGACAAGCTCAAAACCAAAACTTTGCTGGACAAGTCTAACTTTGAAACAGCAACACCTTTATTTATTTTTCCCCACGAGTGTCCCAAACCCAGGCTGGCTCCAGAGTTCAGCTCTAACAATGCTCAGAAACCCCTGCACTGCTCCCTGCCCACAGACAGAATTATTCCACTTGCCAATCACAACCACACGACCCAGCAAGCCCAGAAATCCCCCAAACTCTTCTTTCCAGGCCTTTTATTTCCTTTTTTCCCCCCTTCCACTGGACCAGAGGAGGCATGTAATTAACTGTTTATTCCAATCTCAGTGGATGGAACTCTGCAGGACACAGTGGCACCAAGGAGGGAACTGTCATTGCTCCTTTTTTGAAAGGGAGATGTGAAAGGTTTTAAATGTGGTCCCAGGATTTTCATGCTGTATTTCACTGCTCAGAAATGTCACAGCCACGTTTTTAGGCACTTTTTGGTGTGTAGACAAGTTACTCATGAGATGTCACCTATGTTTCTAAACCACATGAGAAAATTTACATGAAAGTTTCAATGAGATATTTGAACAGGACTAACATTTATTACATCTTATTCTCAATTCTTAGCTACCCCTGAAAATTTTACTTTATGGCCTTCTTTTCTCACAGAACACTTAATTTAGCCAGAGTTTGGACGGGAGGACCCAGCCCTTTTCTCACAGCGAGTTCTCCAAAGTCAATCAGCTCCTTAAATTTAAAAGCCAGGCCCCACTGGATATCACCTGACTCAGTGAAATTCCAAACACCGAAGTCAAAGTAACTACATAAAGCAGAAGATCAGCGAAAGGGATTTTTAATTAGCTCTGTCCCATGTTTTTGCTGAGGAATCCCTGGATTTGCCCCAGGTTCAATCATCTTCTGTTTTCTCAGCTGCAGCAGATTTTGTGCAATCTCCTCTGGTCCCTGGGAAGCTTTGCTTTGTCACCACTTGGTGACAAATGTCTCCTCAAGTCACACTAGAGAGAAACCATCTCTCAAAATGATACTTCTCAAGATAGGGGAAAAAACCAAGTTTTGATCGAGGAGTTCTTTCACGTCTGATCTGAGAGCAGAAACAAGCCCTGAATTAAGAATGATCCTGGAGCTGTAGCAGAAGTGACTTCAGAATATGAACAAATCAAGTCACTTATTTGGTTTTTTTTCATAAGATCATGCATATGGCAAATTAAAAATAATTATGCACTACCTTTGCCACTAAAGAAGATAAAAGAACTTGCCTTTACTCTTCAGTTCCTCTAAAAAAATTCATCAGCCAAATGAACCTAACCCCAGCTCACTGAGGATCAGGTGGATTAACATGGCTTATTTATGACTCTCTTTTGCCAAACATATCCAAACCAAGCTTTTGATTTTATGCCAAATAACTTCAACTGTAGATTTTTAAAGCTGCATTTTTTACTATAAGACATGTTTCAAATGAAAAATTGCAAAACACAGTTACCATGAGCTTTGATGAAAAGTGAAAGCAGAGTAAATGCATTTCACAAAGTGTGTGCCACTGGAATGTCATAACGAATAAAGGAAATGCTGCCACTGATTAACTTCTCAAATTGTCTCAAAATCAGCTTTGCAGGAAGAAGCAATTGCTCAGTAAAGTGGACAAAGTTCAGTCCAATACCATTGTCTTCCTCAGGAAAACAAAACTATCTTAATGCATTTTTACTTTTAAGGCTCCAAATAGTGGAAGTTCCTACCACAGCAGAACACACCCAAGAGCAGTGCTTGCAAATGATGATCAGCTAAACACTCAAATCTTACTTGTTAAGAAGCTAATACTCCTCGTGGCACCACCTCCAATGAATTAATTATACTTACAGCTGTAAGAATGAAGCACACTTAGTGCAGGGATGTTTAATTGCCATTTCAAAGCCAACAGGAGCCCTTGGAGCACACAATAACCTGGAGCCCCAGCTGCAGGTTAAAAATCTCTGACTGGGCTTTCACAGGAGCTCACTGCCCAACAGCAGCCCATGGTATCCAGTGAAAACTGCTGAAAACTGCAAAGATTTGGCAAATGTTTGCCAAACAGCTTCAGCCTGCTCTGTTCACAGCCCAAACTTTGCAGAAATTCTCTTACCTTGCGCTCGCGGCGTTCGTTTCCTGCGGTCCCTGAAAGCTGCTCCCGACTGCAGGGCCTCCAGCAGACTGTCCATCACCCCTGTCTCGTCACCCTCTGTGGGGAGCAGCACAAGAAAATTCCATCAGCACAACTGCAAGCAGGCTTTAGAAGGAAATAGAGTCCAAGAGTTGTCCCGTTTCCATAATGCTGCCGGTAAGAGGTGGGCACATCGCAGAGCAAGGCTGCTCTGCTGTGGGGTGATGCCCATCAGGAAAAAGTGATGCCAACCCTACTGTTCTTTCAGTTTGGAGATGTTACCCTGTGCATTACTGATGCCAACCCCACTGTCCTTTCAGCCTGGAGGTGTTACCCTGTGCATTGCTGGTGCCACCCTCAGCATGCAGAGAGGCAGCTGCTGCTGAGTGATGGCTGAAGGCTTTTCTGAAGTGGAAACGGGTCAATTTGATCAATGCATCTGATGGCACTGAACAGCAGGAAGTTCAATGTTGCAGTACAGAGAAGATATTTTATATGATGCCTCCCGACTTCATGACTCACCAGATCTATGGAAAAATTATCTTTACAATCAATGGATGGTGTTCAGGTGACATAAGGAGAGAATGAAGATGGGATAATCATGCAGTGGAAGTCAGTGGTGTGACATTTCTTAACAGCTGAATTTTACTTCTGCTCAATTTTTTATTTTGCTTTTTTCATATCCAAGCTAACTCACAGCCTTTAAATTGATGGACTTTATGGTGCATTATGGAAATCTGGGTGGAAAAATTACTTCTTTTTATATATTTGAGTCTTTACATTCCTTTGCATTTCAGGCTGTTAATAACAGTTGACAGCAGCATTCAGCAGCATGAGAAATAGAGGTCAAAGAACTGTAAGGTTACAAAACTACTGATGAACGCCTCTTTCTGTTCCCATATCTGTGTTATAACCCAAAACTAAAATATAGGTTAGGCTCAGCAGGTAGGTGGACATTTCATCCACATCTCTCAGACTCCAAATTCATATAAATTTCCCCATGTGGGAAAGGGAAGATCATTACTTTATCCAAAAAAAATTACTTCATGGTAAAAATCTTCTGACTCACACGAAGTGTGGGAGGTTAGATGCACATTCAGGCTCTCAAATGCTCAAGTTTAAAAGCAGCCTGTTAATGAATAAGCTGTTCTGTCCTGGTTCTCTGTTCCATTCAGATTTATTAGACTCATTCCAGACCTAAAGCAGAACCTGGTTCAAACTTCTACAAGCTGATCATTAGAATAACTACTTGATACTTTAAATGATACATCCACCTAACTGAAACCATTCTACACCACAGAACACACCCAGAGCTCTGCAGGGCAGGAGCAAAGGGAGCAGAGCAAGTGCAGGAACCAGCACAAGACTCTGAAATCCCAGCTTTAATTACATTCCATCTAAAAGCCTTGAACATCTGAGCTCCTGCAAAACAAATAAGCAAATTAGCTTTTCTCAATTCCCACTCACATCCAAAGCCAGAATTTTCTCTGAACTGTACAACATAATTGTTTTTCTTTGTGCTTCTTATCCTACCCATGCTTATTCATTGATTTGTTGTTGGCTCTGTATTAAATTTACCTTCAAAATCAAAGGTCTGTGAATACACTTTGTCTAAATTAATACACATCAAGTTGGTCTGAAACACTTAATGCCAGCGACTGCAGACCCAGAACTAGTTAATATCTTAGAATATTTAATGTGTAGAAAAATTACAATATTCTTCGATCTTCATTAAAAGTAAGAGTTGGCAGAGTTTATTAAAAAAGACAAAAATCCTTCAATACTTCATGAATGTTGATGCAGCCTTCCACTTTTTTGCTGAGTGAGCTGCTCTACCTGCTAATTACTGCAACTGCCAAAGCCAGCCTGGTTTTGGGATGCCAGCATATGCAACATAAAACACATTATTAAGGAAGCTGTAGGACAGAGTGATGAGATTTTTTACTCCTCAAAGTAAAATTCGTGCAAGGTCTGATCTCAGCAGTGCCTCTTAATCAAAGTCTTCAGGTGGTTAAGTGGGAACTGGACAAAGAACTGCATTTTCAGGGAGCCCTGATTAAAACTGAAAAATAAAGTTCAATAGAAATTTCAGTCTTTCCCTACAGTTCTTGCTGCAGCTCTTGACACAGTACCAGCTACCTCCTCCATTTGTCTTTTTTACACCCCCCACAGCAATTTATAGACACAAATAAAAAACAAAGACAGAAATTGCCAGAAGTTTGAAAACTAAAAAACTTATTTCCAACATTTCTGTCAGCAGAAATAAAATACATAATCATTATTTGTCTCTTAGATGTCTTTCATTGTACACAAGGACAGGAGTTTCATCTGGAACAAGTAATTTTCTTCCTCATTGTTTCTCCTCCAAGTTGGCCCCAAGCATTTAAGAGAGAGAAAATGTGGAGACTTGCAAAAAAAAAAAAAAAATTGAAAAAAGGCAATTTCCTTTGATTGGCCTCAGCAAAGAACCAGATTCACTCCAGGTGTTAAAGAGGACTGCAAAAGGATTCTCAGTGCTGAACTGATGTGTTAACTATGAGCCCGTTTGTTTGAATTTGGGTTTGACACCAATTTATTCCCTCTGGTCTGGAGACCCAGACTCAGGTGTGTTTTAGGAATTTCAGAAATGCTCATGCTCCTGCAGGGACCAGGGTTTACACCAGTGCTGCTCAGCAGATTTGGGCCACTTTTAATGTAATAACAAAGCCAAAAAACTTTCTTCTTCCATATTACAATATTTTTGCTCCTTACACTGCTGAGGAGACCCGACATGCAGAAGATTTGGAATAATAAAATCACTGAAATAATTGGATGAGCGTGTGTAACTTCACAGAGCCAGGAGCTCTTCAACAGGGAACGCCCAAGAGAATAAGTTAATGAGAATCTACAGAGGTGACCAAAGAAACAGCAAGAAAACCCCAGCATCCTGTGGCTCCAGGAGCAGAGGGGCACCAGCTTGGTTACAGCACTACAGAACAGAAATCTCCACTGGAAATCCTTTCATGGAACCAGGGGGTGCATTCCAACACAGAGTGCCCCAGGCAGCACAACTTCTTCAGCCCACACAAAGCAGCCACTGCAAGGATGCAGGACAAGCTCCTCCTGGGCTTTGGGACCTGGGCAGCCCCAGCAGAGCAAAGAGAAAAACCTTCCAGGGGCTGGCACTGCTGGGCTGCAGGGTGGCACTGCCAGCCCCACTGAGCCCAAGTGGCCCCTTCCTGGCCTTTGTCAGGCAGCAATATTGACTAAAAGGCTTCTAAATGGAAGCTGAGGGTGATGTTTCAGCAGGTGCCAGCTGCTGGAGTAACTGGGGGCTGCAGAAACTCCCCCAGTAGGGTTGAACCGACGGGGGCTCCTGGGATGTGAGTCTTGACACAAGTGATGCTTCAGAAGGCTGATTTATTATATTATTATATATATTATATTGAAATGATAAACGGGCTCCTGGGATGTGAGTCTTGACTCCATGCTTCAGAAGGCTGATTTATTATATTATTATATATATTATATTGAAATGATAAACTATACTGAAAGAATAGAGAGAAAAGGATCCATCAGAAGGCTGGAAAGGACAGGAGAGGAATGGTAACAAAAGCTCCTGACTCCCAGAGCCTCCAAGCCAGCTGAGTGTGATTGGCCATTAATTAGAAACACCAACATGCCCCCATCACAGCTGCACCTGCTGCATCCCACAGCAGCAGTTAATTGTTCACATTTCTTCCCTGAGGCTCCTCAGGAGAAAAAATCCTGGCCAAAGGATTTTCCAGAAAATATCCCAGCTACAGCCCAGAGGTCAGCCAATGGCCCAGCTCCAGTGGATGTGCTTTGCCCAGCTCAGCTGGGAGCTGCTGCTGCTCCTGGTGCTCTGCTGCCCTCCCTGGTTACCACAGCAGTACCTGTACATATTTACAAACATATTTTGCTGGCACATTTTTGTTTTCTAGTATTTTCCACGTGTTCACTTGCAAAATATCTTGTACTCGTTATTACAAATATCCTGATTGCAAACTGATCTCAGTTAATAAGAAGTGTACATATTGCACAGCCATTTGGGCAAAGGTTTACAGGAATTTTATAGGAATATTTTCATAAATTTAGGCCCTTACTGAATGAGTCCAGTCATATACTAGATTAGGCAACACATGTTGCCTTCTGCTGCTCCAAGGGGTTTTAAAATTATGTTTCTATTCACATCCTGTACTACCCTGTTTTGCTTTGAACTTTTAAGCACTTTTCAAAGTCTAATGTGTGTCCTGCAGAAACTTTTAAACAAGACTTTTTATTCATAACCAGTACCAGAATTTTTAATTGCAATATATTCACTTAAGAAGGTCAGCTCTCAATGTCTTTGGGAAAGCGTGTTTTTGTGTTCTCCTCATATATTTGCATTTTATTCATTTGCTAAATTCGTTTTGCATGCATAATAAATATCTCCAGGAAGCAGTCCTGCTCTGCAGCTTGCAGCAGAGTGGTGTCTCGTGCCTCTTATTTACTTTTTAATTAGAGGAGAACAAGTTAGGACAGTGTGACTGAGAAGTGAACCCCAGCTCGTGTCAGTTTACAAAACAAGGCAAAGCCTTGCTTACACACCAATTAAGAATATTGTTGATGATAACCTGACCTCAGTCTTAAATAAATTAATAGGAGAAAAAAGTGTGTTTTATTGTACAGGCAGGCTGTTGAAAACAGTGTTTGAAATGCACTTTTTTTTATTTATTGGGAGAAAATGTCCCAGTGGTCAAGGTCTGCTGTGGCCTCACTGAGATGTTCCCACACAGCCCCTGGAGCCTCGTCCTGCAAGGACCACACCTCAAACAGGCTGCAATGTGAATTATCTGCAAAAAATGGGAAGAGATTGCCTCTGTGTGGGAAGGAAAAGATTGTGCAGCTCACCAAACAAAAACCCCACCCCAAAAAACCCCATGTGATACCTCACCAATTACACCTGAAAATAAAGTTCTGCTGCAGCTCCAAGGCTGCATTTAAGCCACAGCACTGAGCAACTTTTAATTTCTGTGATGAGCAGATAGGTAATGCAGAACAAATCATCAATGCTCTTATCATTCTTAATAATTTCCTTTTAAAAATTCCTTATTATTGAACAACTGCTCTAACATTTTAGGGAAAAAAGGAGTTTGGGGAACACATTCTGAGGAAAGGGGAGTTCTTACACATTCTTGCTGACCTTTTACTTTCTTTTTTTTAATATTGATGATGGTTTTGATTGGGAGAGAGTTAATTTTCCTCACAGCAGCTGGTGGGGGCTGTTTTTTGGAACTGAAAACTGCTGATAATTCAGGGGGGGGGGTTCCTTATCACTGAGCAGCTCTCAGACAGAGCCAAGGGTTCTTCTGCTCCTCAGCCCATCCCACCCTGACTCCTGAACCAGCCTTACAGTAAGGCTGATCAAAAATTATTTCTGAAACGCTTCTTAGCATTTTAAATTCTACAAAATAGCAACTGTTTTACAGCAGTTACATTGAGATAAACAAAATTAAGGCTACTTTCAAAATTAATAACAGCACCTACTTTTTGAAACACAAATAATTTCTCTAAGGAAAAGTTGAATTTGCATAGAAAACTCCCTGAAGTTACTACTTGTTACTGTTCAGTAAACACTCCCCAAGACACCTATTTTAAGAGAAAATAATCAAATTTTCCTTTCTTCCCTGCAATTATCCCAATCACAGATTTGTCAGTCTAATAATTTTCCCCCCCAATAAACTCAATCAGAAGGTACCACATGGGCCATCTTCATTACCAAAACCAAATCCTTCCAGAGCAAAACTTTTAAAGGTGAGATGAAATTTTGAGCTGTAATTTCTTTCTAACTGCCCATGCTCACACCATTTGCATTTCTCCTGAGCTGTTTCTCACCCCCTCAGCAGCAGTTCAGTAACTCTGACTCTCACCCCATTCTCTAGACCACTTTAAACTCTGCACAAACAGCTCTTGCAAAGTTTTTCCGCAATTCCTGCAGAATTGCTTTGAAGAGCAAAACTCAAACCTGTAGCTGCTCACCTTTAAGCATAAAGCAAAGCTCAGCCTGGTTTTGTTCTGTGAATATCAGGTTTCAGGAGGTGTGCAGCATATTCAAACAGACCATCAACGTCAATATGGAAAATAATGACTTCCCAAAGGAATTTCAGCGTTTGCCTCATTGAGATCCAGCACCACAAACTAATAATCTTTAAAATGTAAATAAGAGCCAAGATTTACCACTCCAGCTATCCCATACAATCACCAGCCAATACAGAAATCCAGAAAGACATTTACAAAATAACATGTAACTCGTAATAAGCTTAGTATGGATTTCTGTTTATGCTAAAGGACGTGGAAGGAAGACAAACCAACCACAAAAGCACAGAGTCATTAGAAAACTGCAGCAAAAGCAACCCCTGGAATTATATCCTGCACCAGTGAAATCAAACACCAGCTCAAGGAAACAGAACACACCAGTCTGAATAAAAAACCCATGAAAGCTTCTATGGGGGTACTTGGAAGGGGAAAGCAGGAATATCCATCAACCTCCAGCACAGAACTGCACTGGCATTATCTTCATCTGCGTTCGGGCAGAATGTTAATATGTCTTCAAAACAATTAATTCCAGCCTAATTGGGACTGAGAAAGCTCATTCTATCTTTTATCCAAATCCTGGTAGTTAAAAGGTGATTTTAATTGCCATGGTAATCAGATATAATGAAGAGCAAAACTGTTTCTGATTAAATAACATTTGCATCAGAATTGCAGTTAGACACTTTGCAGCTCCCAGGAAGCTGAATTCCCCAATTCTTCTTCTCTCTCTACTTCAGGCATGCACACAGAAGCAGTGCTGCAAGAATTTTGCAGATGTTGAATCAGATGGAAGTCATGAAAGGCTTCTCCTCCCAATTCATCTCCCATAAGGAGTAAGAATTGTTCATGCTTTGAGGTGTGAAACTTCAGATCTGCAGCTGTGTGCATAAGGCACAAACCTTCCTGTGCCTCCAAACCTCACCAGGAAACCTGGATTTCCACCTGATGCTAACCATCCTGATAACTTTTTGGCATATTCATTTTTATAGAGTTTTTTGTTTGTTTTTTGCATTCATCTTTAAATATTTTGGAACACTCAGCAGGTTTTTTTATCAGTTTACATGTAGTGTTTATGTGGCAGCTCAGTTACACAAAGCACAAAACCACCAAACTGAGTAAAATGGTCTTCAAAATACTGCCAAAGTCTGAGTTACCTCATCACTAGGAAATATTCAGAACAATTCTTGGTTCTGGCCACACTATGCTTTTCTACAGTTACACCAAGAAACAGATATTAATTTTAAGTTAATTAATTATAACTAACCTAATCCGGATTCTCCAGTGACCACAAAAAGTGGTCACTGAATAGTCAGAAAATTGGAAAAAATGCTTTTTATAGAACTGCACAAGAAGCTGGAAAATGCAGGAAGGCAATTGCTCTGACCTCAAAGGCTGCAGCTCTGAGTCAAATTTGACTCTGGGAGATGCAGAGAAAGAGCTGAGAGAGGGTGAGGTTAAAATGAGCCTTTGGGTGAAAATCACCTTGTCCAAGTGACAGCTTGAGAGGACATCTGCCTCCTTCCTCTAAGCCTGCTGTGTCACATTCACTTAGACAAATTTACAAACTATTTATATAAGCAGCAATGAGCACACAGAAGTAGCTGTATGAAGAAAAAATTAGTTATTTG
Organism: Passer montanus; assembly: GCF_014805655.1. NCBI lineage: Eukaryota > Metazoa > Chordata > Aves > Passeriformes > Passeridae > Passer > Passer montanus. The sequence goes on from NW_024369818.1 coordinate 1,613,158, forward strand.
GCAAAAATAGTCAATTGAATATCAATGTCATGGAATCCACTGGGGATGGAGGTTTAGCCCTCCTCCCACCTCAGCAGCAGAGCTGTAATATGTGAAATGGATGTTTTAAAATATTTACAAATTGGAAAAAAAAAATTAGAAGTATTAAACTAACTTTGTGTCACAGGTTTCTAAACATTAGTTATTTAAATGGCAGTTTTGGTGCATTGGGCCATGTAAAGACATTCATATATTTGCATTTTCATTGAGAGAGGACTACAATGCAAAATGGAACTTCGCTTGTATCATTTAATAGGAAAAGGCTTTCATGATGGAAAGCAGAATGCTGTCAGTGTGATTTGTGCCACTGCTGAGAGTGAGAGTGCTGTCCCCTGCTCGGAGGGGATGCAGAAGAAGGCAGGTGTGCCTGTCCCCTCTCCTGCTCGGAGGGGATGCAGAAGAAGGCAGGTGTGCTCTCAGGGCTGAGCTGAGGCAGCTGCAGGAGCTGTAAGTGCAGAGCTCCAGCCCTTCAGCTCAGCCCAGTCACTACAGCAGCCCAGGGAGCTGGGCACACTGCTCACCTGCTCACCAACACCCTGGGACAGCTCAGACACATCTCCTGGGCACCCTGGCACAGGGAGGGTGGGGAAGGGGTATTTAATTAACTCATCCCACTCTCAGAAAAGTGCCTGTCCATGTTACCATGGTCATTTTTGTGGCACGTGGCAGATATTAAAGAAATATTAATCATATGCTGAATAAATGGAATAGAAAAGTTTCATTAGAAACCTTCACTGGTTTAACTTCACTAAGAAAAGAAATGTATTTATGCATCCCCCTGTATTTAAATTTTACATTTTGCTTATAGCTATACTGAAATTAGACTGATCTTTACATGATCTGATAATAAAGTTTGTCATCTATAGACAAGAATTTCTGCTAGAGAACATTCCATGCAGTGCCAGTGCCAGCTCCAGCGAGGCCAAAATAACAGGATTTGTGGTACCACTGCAGCATTTTTCCTGAGCAGGGCCTGTTAAATGGATAACAAGGACAGGTGATTTTATTGCTGGGTCAGATTAGCAGATTAACACAAACTCATAGAAACTGAACAAAAAACTGCAAGTGATCTCTTGCCTAAATCCAATTCTTCCTCCACTTGCCTTCTGGAGTCAGGTAAAGAATAAAGCCTCTACTTTACAACCTTCTGGAAATCTGCACAGCCTCAATATCAAGCCCACCCCACTCCTTCTGCTTCCTTCCCTTCCTCTCTGTCACAGAGGTCTCATGTGAAATACAATATTCTCCCAGCTGACAAGCTCAACACATTGCTTTTTATTGTGCTGAAATGTCACTCTGTACCCAGGCTCCAAGCTCAACTAGATTTTCCAGCTCCTAATAGGACTACTGGGAGAACATCCATCCTAACACAGACCCCCAAGCCCAAAAAGAAAGATGTTAATTGCCACAGTACCTTGATTATAGAGATGTTTACAGAATGAAATTAACAACAAAGCAAGGAAGGCACTTCTTCTTGGAAGTCAATCCATAAGGAAAAAAAAAATCAATTAAGTGCTACAAATGCAAAAAAGCCAATAATTCAAAACACCACTCCTTGAAAGGAACATTACACACATTAAGTGGCAGAAATGGAATGACATGACCAGCTAGGCTGAAACAAAACAGAATTTTCCACTTGGAAAAGTGAACTTTTTCCAGCTTTCAGAACAGTCAGCAAGTATTTCTCATATTGATCAGAAATAGCCTTCAGTTTATTTTCCTTTTTTACTGATAATCTCTCAGCTAAAGGTGCTGCCTTACCTTTGTTCATATCAATCAACTGCTGCTTCTTCTTCTGTCTCTCCAGCCTCTCGCGCTCTGCCTTCTCCTTGGCCAGCTTGGCCCTCTTGGTTTTCTCCTCCAATTCTCTTCTTTTGTTGTTTTCTTTTAATGCCTCCTGCATTGGAGGAAAGGAATGTGAGTGTCTGTACAGTGAGGAGAACCAAAATAACCTGGTGTTCACGTGAAAGGAGAGGAGAAGAAACCAGGGACTTGATCCAATACTTGGAGCACGCTGAGAAACCCTGGAGGGAACATAATGCACCTCATTATTTGTACGTGTGAGAATTATTGATCAGAGCAATGGAAACTGAAATAGCTTTGTATTTATGATAAAGGAAAAAAAAAGAATTTCTTTTCAGCACCAACACATTTGTATTTTTCCCTATTAAGATTGCAAGTCCACCTGAAGCCTGTGCCATGCTCTTAGGAGGGATGAGTGGGGAGGAAGCCAAGTCCACTATGATGGAAATTCAATTCCAAGTGGCTGAAACTCAGGTGTTAGAATTTAAATATAATTCAGCAGAATTTTTTGTTGAAATAGCCAGTCTGGATGTCTAAAATTCAGAAAACACAATAGAAGAAATGGAAAATAGCTGAATTTTTAGATTATGCGTAAAAGGTCTCTGAGGTAACAGGTTATACCTGAGTTCCCTGAGGTAATAGTTTATATATTTGCTATATAGAGCAAATTAAAAATCCAAAACTCCCAAATGCTTCCAAATACAGAATATTCATTCAAACAAGGGGCAGCATCTTTCAGCGTGCCATTTCAGGATCTTCCTGGGGTCAAACACCACATTCCAGCCCTGTTTTGCAGAGACTCTGGACACCAGGTGCTGGTACCCACTGCCCCACACACAGCAGCTGCAGCACAAACACCACAAACACCACAAACACCTTTTCTTCCAGCAAACCAAGGCAACTAAAGGGCAAACCCAATGTCGTGTCCCTTTTGGTTTTGGCAGTTCTGTCACTGCCTGTTCAAGCATTTGACAGAGATTTCATTTTGCTGCAGCTTCCCAGGCTGGAGTGGGAGGAAATGCCCCCAGCCTTAGGAGAGAAAGCAAATATGAAATGCCATGGCTGCACTGGTAGCTCAGCAGCCACTGACATTCTGTGATCTGATCACAGATTCCATCACATTTTCTACCAGGAAATCTACAGCAGACTGAGCTAAACAAGCTCTGAAGTTATTTTATCTGGAAATTCTCCCTGAGCCCAACTCGATGAGTTCTATCTGAAAGAAGATTCAGGCTGCACTTCATAAAACAGAATGGATACCAATGATTATTAAAAAAAAAAAACCAAACCATTCAAAATAAAGGTTTAATCTTCTTGAAGAACAGCAAGATAAGAAAATCCTGATAACTGTGTGAGAGTAGCCCTTTTTATCTATCTACACCCATGCACCTCCTGGAATGGACTTGCTTGGTACTCCCCTCCAGCAGGCAGTTGGACTCTCACCCATTCCATATTTGTTGTGTCATTTACTGCTATACATTTAGTCAGACTTAGATGAAAGCTGGAAATAAATCATTGGCAAGAACATACTCCCACCTGCTTTCAAAGTCAGTGCAGAAGGCAAAAGAAATCTATTTTCATCTATATTTATAAGCACACTTTATATTTAAATGACTATTGCTAACAAATTTGATCACAGTTTCTCAAAACTGACGGATGATTAATGTAAATAAAGAGAACTTTGACTCAGGTGTACAGTGGTTTCTGCAGCATCTGCTCTGCCTGAATTGTATCAATCATTTCAGTTTCAATTCCTACAGTTCTACTGCACAGGGTTATTTTTCTCTCTCACGGTATGCTTTTATGTTCCCCCAGACCTTTTCTCTTCCAAACATCTGAGTTGCCGTGGATTTCTCCTAACACAGAACAGTGCTATTCCAGATTAGCAGGGGTTTTTTCAACTATCAAATGCCAGTGATCCTCTTTCTGTTTAGTTTTGCAGGCCAAATTATTTCAAAAGGTAAAGATCAGTTTGATAACTATAAAAAAAAATAAAAATATATAGTTCTGTAACTGGCAATGCTTTTAAAATAGGGAATAAAAATCAGCAGTTTTTGATACTGCAATACAGAGACTAAGAACTTACTACTGTTCATAGGGATCTACTGGACAACTAAATTTATTCTCCAATTAAAACTAAACTAATCTAACAGCTAGAAATCAGACAAAGAAGCCATCCTCTGGTAAGAATAAAAGCCTTCTCAGCAGCCTTAGAACACATTTTGAAAAGTACTCTTCTAGATGCTGTCTTCTGAAAACATGTAAGTGCATGCAAAAAGGGAAATCATTTTCGAGTGAATCTCAGCAGACAGAAATATTTAAATGCATAAAACCCTTTTATTGATATGCTTTTCATGACCCTCTCTTATTTTGGTTGGTGCATAAGGGCAAGCAGTTTTGCTAATTCAACAGCAAATTAAAAGTTAGAGAAAGTTTGAGTGTGGGTTTGCTTTGTTATAATAAAACCAAAACCGAATTATTGTCTCTCCTAGCAGAGAAAAGAGATTCAGCAAGGAATATTATCTCTTTTTAAGTGAGTTAGTTGAAGGAGCACATAGTTTGATGTTCCCCCTTGTGTTTATTAGGATTCACTGAAGTGCAGCTCTGGTACTCAGCACTGCCAGTTTACAGCTTGGCTTCCTTAAGCAGCAAATAAAAAATTAATGCATCTCTTGCATTCTGCACATCTCTTAAGTTTTGACAGACAAACATATTCACACATCGACACGGTTGTAAATAGACTCTCGAAGGTAAATTATTAAAAACAAGAAGAAAGAAAACAAACTGTAATGCACAAATCTCCCTGGATATTAAAGATGCAGCTGGCTACAAAGCGGTCATGCACCAATAATGAGGGCTGCCTGTGATCCCTCAGGCCTTCCCCAAATTTGCCTTGCAACTGCAAAAATATGTCAACTGAACTTCCAGCAAAATAATCTTCTTCAGCCATAAATCATTAGGAAGGACCAACTCAGATTATCTGGAAGTTAATCTACAGAAATTCAGAGTTGAAATACAGCAGATTGAGCAATCAGTGTACATGTAAAAGGAAGGTCTTTCATGGGTGTTCCTTGGAGGATAACACATTTAAATACATTGTTATCCCCATGAAAATAATGGAACAGAGATGTCACGAGCTGGCATTAAACAAGGGCAGGCAAATTGAATTCCTGCTGGGGGGCAGTGAGCACTGAGCAGAGGGTGAGGCTGGGACAGTGGCTGGGCAGCAGTGACACAAATGTCCTGGGCTTGGCAAGGGAGGGAGAGGGGTTTGCTGCTGGATACAAAACTCCAAAAACTGCCCAGGCAGAGGGGCTTTGCTGTTACTGTCATATTTTCTGCAAAATTCTCTTTACCCAGGATTTCTTTCCTGGGAAGCTGAGAAGCCACAGAGAAAAAGAAAAACAATTTTATCTCATTTGATTCTCCTGTGTTTTGCTGCTTTGGAATGTGGTTTGGAGATTGTTTATCAACAGGTGATTGTTTCATTGGTTGCATGTGAATTGTTTTTATTTATTGGCCAATTACAGCCAGCTGTGCCGAGGCTCTGGAGGAAAGAGTCAGGAGTTTTGCAGTAATATCTTTCTAGCTTTCTGTATTCTTTAGTTTAGCATTCTTTAATATAATATAATACCATAAAATAATAAATCAGCCTTCTTAGAACATGGAGTCGGATTCCTTCCTTTCCTCCCTTTGACAAGGGTCTCAAAAAATACCAGAGTTTGCAGTGTTTACTATCCAAATTTAACAGTTCCAATGAAAAGCTGCTTGGTATCCCTTAATTACTGCACTGTGTGAGTTGGAATCATTGTTAAATGAGCCTTGAGTGGACAAGCTTGGGACTGTTTTTCCTGCTCCTGTCCATCAATATTTGGATAGCAGAACAAACCTCATTCAGGTCATTCCTGATAGAGACCCAGAGCTGAAATAAACACACAAAAACAAACAAAGCTGTATCATTGTCTTTACAAAAAACGCACCACTTGAAAACAAATGTTGTCTCTTCGGGTGCAATCCTAAAAGAGAAACCATGGCCCAGAGCAGACCAATTATTGTTTTGCCCCAAAAGCAATCTTTCTGGGTCAAGGAAGAGACAAATGAGTCTTTTGGCACATCATCATGTGAGCACAAGCCTTTAGACTTTTTATCAAAAATTCTTTCTAAGGTAAGTCTGTAAGAGCTGTTCATACAGGAGCCTGAATCCAACAGAAAATGTGAATTACTCTTTTTAATAGCAGGACCTTGAATGTGACATGCTGAAAGGTTTCAAAGTTTCTGGGTAGAAATTTTTGACACATTTTAAAAGAGACTGTGAGAATTACACCCCGTGTAGTATATAAGGACAAAATGTAATTAAACAACAAAATAAAACCTCCTGGCTTGGGAAGATTTTGCAGACTTTCTGAAAGACGTGGCTGGTGGACTGTGGAAGGAAGCACTGCAGAGGGTGTGTGGCATTCCACTGCAAAGAAATAACAAATGTGGAAAAAACAACACTGCGGGGACACGCTCCCACAGCTGCAGGCTTTTCCTGGAGGTTTCTCACACCTTCCACTTCACGCTCCACTCTGTGCTCTGACAGGATTAGCCACTTCCATTAGCCTGCCTGGATTCTCCTACACGTGCTAGGCAAGCAAATCTGAACTTTGGGAAGTGAGGAGCTGTAATTGACTCCAGCAGCAGCACGCTAAATGAAGCTGCAATAATGCAGCGATCAATCTGGAACCACAATTAAGACAAATACGGATTCCAATTATCAAATTATCTTAATAGGAAATAGGAACAAACAGAATGATGAGGCTAAGGTGATACATGTGAAACAAAACTCTGGAGATGCTAGAGAAGGCAGGTTCATTCCAGTACAAGAGCTTTCAGAAAGGTTTAGTGCAGATGTTGGCAGCTGCAGGCTGCACACATCATCTGTGCAGGGGTCTCTGCTGGCCTCAGCATCAGCCCCAAGGGCTCACTCGGAGCAGGTAATGAAGGCACTGCCTCACAAGAGCTTTTCAACAGCTTAAGCTCTGCCTCAGCCAAAATCCCAAACTGTGCTTTGCTTTCAGAGAGGAATGAGGATTCGAAATCCTCATTTAAATATTACAAACTTCCAAAGATAATGCCTGGAAATAATGACATTTCTCAGTTGGGCTCACTGCTACCAGCACTGAATATAAAACAGAAAAAAAAAAAAAAACAAAGAAAACCTTTAAATCCTGTTCCTTTCAAGATTAGGAAATTTAACTTCATGGTTTCCTCTGGACCATGTCCTCCACTATAACTTCTGAAAATATTCCCTAATCAATGGCATCTCCACCCTGAAATCTGGCATGCAGTGCTTGTCCCCCATCCACAAAGGCAGGCACTTCAAGAGAGAAACAGCTTGGGTCAGAATAAAATCCCAACTCCACCTAGGCAGTAATTTCTACACTTGCCAGCAGTGTACTTGAGCTCAGTTTAATTTCTTTTATTATTATTTATTTTTGCACCTTTTGGGGAGCTTCCAAGAGAAATGCCATCCTTGTGTTTTACACAATGAATAAATCACTTATCTAGCAGCACTAACCCCTGGTAAATAAACTGAGTTACTGCTCCTGTGTGAATTCCAGCTCCTGCGTCCTTTCCTAGCCCACCCCTAATTCCTGATTTGTTCAGGATAATGATTAAAACCCATTCTGCTCAGCACTAGCTGAATGTGTACACTCAGATGAGAACTGAGAGAGCTTACAAAAGGTTTGCATTTTGGGTTTGGGGCAGGGGGGAGGGAGGGCTTGCTGGATATTGCCTGTTAATAAGGACAGTGTTTCACTTTTGGTACCACCTCTTGGGAAATTTCGCTGAAGAAAATACTTCTTGCTCATTATTCTTTATTTTTTCCCAGCTTCCTGCTAGCTGGAAACTGTTATCTTTCAGGCTGCATTAAAGAAATGTTACTTTTTAGGCAGAAGGGATGAAGTGTATTCCCAGACAAATAACCAGAGAGAACAATGAATAAATAGAGCCTTTCTTTTAAACCACTCCTGAATTACAAACACAATTTATGAGTTTGAAAGCTGGGAATTTAGCCTGACTATGCACTGTATTTCACGGTAAATCAGATGTTTATTATGTATTTATTTATGTATTGTAGATTCATTGAGTTGTATTACTGTAGCAAATGACCTGCTGCATTCCAGGGACACTTCAAAACAGCCACCACAAAAACCACTCCTGACTCACAGAGCCCTTCCTTTGTAGCAGGTAATAAACAAACAAATATCAGGGAGAAGGAAGGGTCTTACAGGTCCATTTGTACTCAGGATGCTGAATCCACTGTGGGAAAACCTGTTTGGTATGAAGGCAACAAAACAGATATTCCTGTTCTGCCAGGTCCAGGGCATCAATCTTCCCAAATCCTGGAGCCCAGAGTAGTGGGCACCAATAAAAAGGGTTCAGTTTGCTGATCATTTAATGTGCCTCCTCATTCTGGGGAGATTTTCACTTTGTGGATGTTGCACGGCAGGGCACACAGCAGCCATCAATCAAGAGCAGTGTTGATACAAAAGGACAATTTATTTCACTGGTGTTTTACCAAAGCCATCTCTCATTCTGCCACCTGATGAGTTCCACACATCTGCTTAAATACTGCCTGAAACTGGAATAAACCCTTGTTCTCCAAGTACATTTATAATGTACTTTAAGATTTAATTCCTTATTCAGACCTGCATTTACACAAATGTGAGGGAAGCAGCCACCACTGATAAAAGTGTCTACCAGATTAAAAAAAATAACACTCCACTGAGCAAAACAGCCTCTCTGCAACCAGACCCAAATATCCCAACTTTGTTTTTTTAGACTCAAAATTCACCTTTAAGACCATCTGCATTAAAGGAAGCCCACAGAACAAACAAAATCTAAAACATATAAAAACTGGGGTTTTAAAGGAAAAGGAAATTTCAAGAAAAAAGGAAAACTTTTTAATAAAAAATAAAATTATCCAATCTAGTGCTGAGGTGCATATTTCACACACCTTCCACAGGACAATCAGCCTGAAAGGAAGTTTATGTTCATTTACAAATGCAGGCGGGAGAGATTTGGTGGGCGTTTTTAAATCCTCTGCCACCAACACAAACAAACATTCGGAAAGTGACAGCCTGAAAACATTACAGGTCACTTGATACAGAGGGTGAGACAGCAAGTTAAAGACAAAAAATGGAAAAGAACAAACTGGCATCTTGCTCCAGGCAACTGATTAATCATTATTTGATAAGAGCCTGATCCTTTGGGGCCTGATGTTGTATCAGGTTGCAGTTGTCCTCAAGGACACTGGAAATTTGTGCTCACTTTCAATGGAAGCAAGGACTAAAAATCTAAAAAATGTTTCTTCTTCAGAAGAGCTCTAAATATTAAAGAAATATTATTATCTAGTGGATTAAAAAGAAAAAAAAAAAAAAGAAAACCCACAACAAACAGTGGAAAAAAAAGAAAACCCACAACAAACAGTGGAAAATAAAGAAAAACCCACACCAAACCACCCTTTTTGCTGCTTTCAATTTGCAGTTGGCAGCTCCAAGAGAATACACCTTCCTCTTTATTCTCCAGCCCTGAACTGGACTCCTGTTCCCTGGCAAAGGGAAATCCTGTGGATTTAGTTCCTTCCTGTGATTCTCCAGCCACCTGGAGCACTTTAGAAGCTCTAAACTGAGCTGGCTCATGGCACAAAAAAGGAGATTTATTCAACAGACAGCCACGAGCAAGGACACAGAATAATGACAACCAGGAAACAATCACCCATCGGTAGTTATAAAATCTCTGCAATTGCACCTCAGCCAGTCACCAAAACACCAAAAGAAGCTGATGGGAGCCCTCAGAGGGAGCAGGAGGCATCACAGCAATGGGAACAGGAGAGTTTAACATGTGCATGCTCCAGGGAATGTCTGGAGATGTTCTCTACCCCGTCTGATCTGATGGCTCCTGGATTCTTATCAGTACTTATTACTTTTTCAAAGTAAATCCCACAGATTAAAGGGATCTCAGCATATTTTTCCTCTGGGGAAACTTCTTGCAAGCATCAAAATGTTGAGGAAATCTTAATTCCTTTTTGTAAATTTTTTTTGCCCCTTTTAGAAAAACAAAATCCTTCACTGTGAACTTTGAATGTTTGGCCTGATTCATTACATTGCTAAAATATTAAAGCTGAATTAAATTTGGGTCAACCTTATCCACAGTTGAGTTGTCAGCTTACACACTGGAGGACAATATGTCATGAACAAAATCTAAATAATTCTGGAAATGTTCACCCAATTTCCTGCCATGGAACAAAACACAAAATTAAGCATAACAGAAAAAAACAAATACAAGGAAAGAATTAAAACTAGGAGAAAAAAATCTGTAAGAAAATACGTAACATTGTGCAGGTATTACTCACCAAGAACAGAGTTCTGAAGTTGCTCAGATCACCAAAGAATTCTTCTATGCTTATTGCTTTGGGATCAAAGGTGAAGTATTCTCCCAAATTTTCATACAATTTTGTCATGTTGTTGTGCATGTTGGACAGTTTTTCATATTGTTCTCGGGCACTCTCAGCAAAGCTGTGAGCTTTAGTTAAGGAAAATGTCTCAAATGCAGCACAAATAAAGGAATAAAAACCCCAGAAATAAAGGAAACAGGACACAAGGAAAGAGCTCTCAGTACAAAGGCTACAACTGCAAAATGTGCAGGTGCTTCCAAAGATGACATTTTTATAAATTAATTTTAATATTATTAACATTAGCATTTTATGAATTAATATTATTAATGTCTGCAAGTTCATGGCAACACTTCCATTAAATGTTCCCTCTCCAGTGGTGAAGATTTGCCCCTGACAGAGACTACAACTTGCTCTCTAAAATTTTTAAACACTGTAGGCATTTTTATTTGAAGAAATGAACAATTTTATAAAAAGAATTCTATGAAAACACAGTGAAATTCAGTTTGCAGAGAGAATCTGTGGTCTCAGTGCTCCGGTGGAGCCATGTCCCCCACCTCACACCCATATTTTATATGGAAAATGTGCATAACTACCAAGGACAAAGTCATACAGTATGACATCTCATTTTCTTTGCCTTTTATTACAAAATTCTTCTCTATGGGTTCTTTCCTGCCCAGCCACACAGTTCATGCCTCAGGCTTCCTGTATCAGGCTCACTTTTTGAGGCACAATCTCAACTCTGTAATTTCACCCAACTTACAAAAATGAAATATCCACCCACCCGTCCCAGCAAACTGACAAACAGCTTTGAGAAATTATTACTGAAAAAAAACCACCATGGAACAACAGAAGTCTTGTTTGGTTTTTTTTTTCCTTAGGAAGTGTGGAAGCCTAGAAATGAGACTGAGATTGACTTTCATCCCAGCAGCCATCATTAAAAGTTTGACATAATGCTTTTAAATAGAAAAATGTGCTGCTTTTTTTTCCCCCATGTGAAAAAAAAAATTACATAAATACATATATCCACAATATCTCTGGAATATATCTATAAGTTATTATATATATATATAAAAAAATAAAAATAAAACCATAAACTATATATATATATTTATATATATATACACACACAATTATTTTGGAAATAGAGGGAGGGCAAAAGCTAATATCTATAAGTTATTATATATATATATAAAAAAATAAAAATAAAACCATAAACTATATATATATATTTATATATATATACACACACAATTATTTTGGAAATAGAGGAAGGGTGCAAGCTACTAAAGGAAATATTGGATTGCCTCAAAGCAAGTGCATTTGAGTCTGCACTTTTCTTCTGTGGGGTTGTTTGGAGCCACAGAGTCACAAATCACTGGGCAAAGCACATCTGCTCCAGGACTAGAGCAGCTCTGCTGATGGAAGAACAAAGGACAGGAGAGATTCCCTGAGCTGGAGATCCCTGCAGCCCGTGGCTGCTCCCCCTGGCAGCTCTTCCATGAGAATTCTGGAGGTGAGCAGGGCAGAGCCCAGCTCCAGCCTCTCCCCAGACCTTCCCCTCTCATTTCAGAGCCCCCTGGTGCCACTTTTCTGATCTCACCCCGCTGCTGACACCCCAGGCTCTGCAGAACAACAGGGACAGACACACAGACAAATCCTGAAAAAAAACAAAACATTTCTTTTTGAGATTTGACTGAACCCAGAAGGGATCCTGCAGAAAACAGTCAGCAAAGTGCAGAATAAAGCCTGGACATTCAGGATGTTCTGTGCAGTGTTTCTGTGGCTCTTGGGGCTGCTGAGCACCCAAAGCTGTCCCTGCACCAGAACAACAGAGCTGAAAACACTTCCATTGGAAAGGGGCCAAATATCCCACCTGGATGTGCCCATTTGAAGTAATAGAGAGTACATAAACAAACAGTTAAAAATTAGTTCTTAAAAGTATGATTAAAAACTTCATCAATATAAAATTTTCCAAGCAATCCTCTCAACCAAAGCCTCAGTGGCCTAAGAGCAGAGCTGGTAGCTTCTAAAATTCATTCAGAAACAGAAACCCACTCAGTGATGGATATTAATTTATAAAATCAAGATTTTGAAACAATATCTGCCTATATATATTGCCACAGCAGTGGCAACACCTAATTCTCAGTTTATGGAAAACAAGTTGAACCTGCTTGATTAGAATTTCAGGCTTGGACTGTTGAGCTGCTCATCTCCAGATAAACCTGGTGCAGTTCAGTCTTCAGTGACATTTAACTGCACAAAAGGAAATGAAAGTTTAATGGCAAGAATACATTAAATAGGTAATAATGGCACATTACTGAATTATTGAGCACAGTCTAAAAATTTTAGAAAAACACGAATTGCCTTAGAGTCAGCAGACTGCTGTCGTGAGCAACTCACCAAAAAAGCAATACATATAAATGTACAAATTAATTCAGTGCATCCTTTAAAAACAACCTTACATAATGTGATACAAACCCAAAAATGACCAAAAAGTCTGAAAAAAAGAAAAATACTTGGACAATTCCAGATTTGCAGCCTATTCTTGGAGACAGAGCTCCCAGCTCTCCACTGATGTTGCACTCACATAACAAATAACAACAGTAAGCACTAAAAAACCCCAGCAGAGCTGCTGAAAGGAGATATTTTAAAGCACCACTCTAGAAATAGACACAGTAATTTCAACATTATTATTTTTTATCTATTAAGTACCAAACTGCAAGTAAGAAATATCTTTAACAGATGGCCTGCAAGACAAAGGGATGTCAGCAAGACAGATGAACAGGGTGAGCCAAGAGAGAACTGAGCATTTCAGCTGTGCTTCATTTTGAAGAAGACAAGGCAGAGCTGTAAAGACAATAGTTCCCAGTCATAGAGCATGCAATATTAACAGAGTTACTGTCACACTCTGTGTGCTTCATCCAGCCTCCCTGCTTCTATCCTATTAGTAGTTGGAAACATCCCCTTGAAGTGCAGTGATTCAGGCAAAGGAGGAATTCCAGGGGAGCACAGCCAGATGTGCCAGCATTATTTCATGAAAAAAACCAGTGAGGAATGTGAGGTGTAACAGCAACCCTTAATTCCAACAGTTTTCCTGAAGAGAGATTGAAGCTTTACCAAGTGCTCATTTAAAAACTCTAAACTTGGTTTCATTCTCACCACTCCAAACCAAACCAAACATCACAGATTTTTTTCTCTAGCAGGTTGAAAGGTGCTTGTGCAAGTAGCAGAAAGCACTTTATTCAGAAGCTTGGTTTTCCCCCGTTTCCTTGCTTGCCATTGCAGAGCAGGATTGTGGCTTGAGGAACCACCAGGCTAAATATCTGTTCTAACTTGGCAGAAGAGAAAGTTTGAGCCAATGGTGTCATCTTTAATGAAGGATGCACAAGAGCTCTCAGTTTTAATCTCCCAGCTCATTCATAATAGAGCATTCTTTGAATTGAGCTGTGGCAATGCAAACAGAACTTATTAACTGAAGACAGAAATTCAGCTTTAATAGCACTAAGTCATTTCCACTGATAGCTCTATTTTCACCTGCTATCAGGATGTAAACACATGCTAACAATTTCATCACTCTCTCCATCCATAATGCATCTCTGTGACTGCACAGCAGCCAAGACTTCTGGAGCATACACAGATAATTATGAATCACAATTATATCCCTAATCTTTTCCTCCTGTTGGAAGCCCTTGCAAAAACAAAACAATACAAATAAAAAAACCCCTGCAGAAATCTTCCCGGCAATGCTACTACACCCTACCCAAATCAGAGTCCAAAGAAGCCAAAGGCCATAGCAGGAGCCCAAGTTTATCTGTGTACACACAATCGTGTGCTTCTGAAAAGCTTAAAGATTCCCCAATAAAATACCATAAAAAGCTCAGTGTGAGAATTTCTTTCTCATCACAAAGCAAATTAGCTCATCATTCAGCATTTGACAGAACAGCTCAGGAAAAGACCCAAACAAAGCAAACCACAGTGGAGCAGGGGGTTCTCAGCTGCCTGGGAGCAAGGAGGGCTCTGCCTCCCCCTTTGCTCCATTAGCACCTGAAATTCTAATTAACTATCAGAATTATAGTTCTTATTGGAAAAAAACAAACAGGATTTCAGTGGATTTTGTGTTTGTGGGAATGAAGCACAGAAAGGTCACCACCATCCAAGAAGAACCCTGGCTGGACCTGCTCCTTCTCCCAAAATTTCAGAATAACCATTAGTTTTTGTTAATTAGGATGAAGCTTTCAGACTTGTGCCTAAATGGCCATAAAACTTTCATCCTGGTAAACACTAAAATATCTGTCAGTGTTTACTTCCTCCCAGCTCTAAGCAATCAATTCAGTTCCTAACTTTGCATTCAAACTTCTCTGTAATGAAAAGACAATTTCCATTGATTGACCACATTGCTATGCACAGGAGAAAGCTTTAGTCAACATCATTTCAATATTACTTTTTTATTTATATTCTGTTAACGAGGACACAAAGATCACTGCTCAATTCTCTATAAGTCCCAGAGGAAGTCTCTGGGCAAAAACTGATAAACAAGGGCCTACTTTATAAAATATTCAGTACAAGGAGCAAAGCCCCACAGAACTTTCAACTTGAACTGTTTTATACTGGGGAAGTTGGCACCAAGATTTAGGTGGCAAATTAGCAATTTCCTGTGGCAGCAAAAAGAAAACTTTAAAAATAAATAAGAGCACTTGGCTCTCCAAAGAGAAGACAAAAGGCAAAATTTCTAAAGCCACAGGCTAGAGAGAAGGCAAGACCTTATGTATTTAAAAAAAAAACAAAAAACAAAAAAACACCACACTTAAAAATTAAAAACCACCACACTTAAAAATCAGAGCTAGGCATTAACCTAAACTAACCTGAACCACTTGTGGGTTTTTTATTCAAAGAAAAAGAAAGTTGCTGAACTCAGAATTTTTTTCCAGTATTGTAAAAGAGAAACCTTCCCAAATTCCATAGTCCCATTTTAAAGAGAGAGTTTTTAAAAGCTCTACAACCACTGAAACAAACCAAACCTTTCATCCTGGCTAAAACAACACTTTATCTGCACTGATGCCATCACCAGGACTGTGAAACTGCCTTCACACTGCCTGACACCAAAACCATCCAGTTCTTAATTCTCAGTTGTGATATTCTGCCTTTTAAATAATTTCAAACAGGATGAAGAGTGGTATTTCTAGCTTTTTTCATACTCAAATATATTTTTTATTTTGTGATGGCAAACAATTAATCACTATTCCTGCATTAATTAGAAACACAGAACATGATATTCAAGCATATATCAGACAGAAAACATTGCCAGAGTAATGGATTTGTAGCATCCCTTCCCTGGAGAACAATTAGATAAAAATCTCGTTAGATGAATAAAAACAAGAAGGAAACAACAGAAATGCAGCTTGTACAAACGAAATGCTGTTGTAAAATTTGTTTTGCATATTATATTCAAATTAGTTGTGACTGTTTCAAATAACTGAAGTGTTGACATGCTCTAACAATGTTAAAAATCCCTTTTTAGGCATTTCAGCAAAAGCCTGGTGGCCACTCCTAGAAATATTCTATTACCTTTGGATCACATAATCAGGTGCCTTAAACAATAATTACAGCTTGGTGTGCCCTGAATCTTTCAGGGAAGCTGCAGCCACGCTCCCTCTCTTTGATCATGCAGCTTTTCCTCACTTCAGCTGGCTTTAATTAATGTTTGAGCTGTCACTGCACCTGCTTTTCACAAGCTTCAATCACATCTGATGGTTACTTCAGCAAGGGAAAGTTTTTGGTAAAGGTTGGGGAAGGAAAAGAGAAATTTCCCCCTGTATTTTTAGTATTCCTTTAGGGCTGCCACGGCAGAAATCCTCAGAAATCTGAGAAACTGCTGATTGTATAATGTTTCAAGAGCCCAGATGTTCCAAATCAAGGAGGAAAAGGAATTTTATGTCACCTGAGAAAATAAAAAAGCAAACTGAGAATTGTTCAGCACAAACAACTGTTGCAGTGAAATGTTCATAAACTCTAGCACAGGAGAAAATGAAAGTGAAAGACTAGACTAAAATGAATTTATTTTGCAGGTGCCCATGTAAAACCTCACTGCAACTATGATTTGAGTAAGGTGGTGTATGTCCCTCCACTCCTCCTTCCCGTCCAGACATGGCCCCACATTTTTGGGATCAATAACTTACTGGGCAGTTATTTTCTAGAATCTCACCACTGCCTGCACACACACAGCCTTAAACCAAGGGAAAGTCAGGAAAGAGAAGGCATCCCTCAAAATTCTAACAGGCACTTGAACACATCCCTTAAAGAACTCCTCTGGCCAGAGGAAAAGCCAGAGCAGACTCACTGGAATGGGAATCTGAAATTCAGCTTTCCTTTACTCACAGACACCTCTGTGACATTCTTATCCTCCAAAATACCTGAGCATTTAAAAGAAAAAGTTTCTGTTTGGAGTGTGGAGAACTATAGAGGGCAAAAAGCAGCTCCATCAACACCAAGAGTTTTGCTGAAGCAGAACCTCAGGACACTTTGATTTTGGTATCTGAAAGCTGCAGCTCCAGGGATTTATAGAGTGCCCTTCCCCTTCAATTTCTGATTTTAAAATAAGCATACAATAATTAGAGAATGGATTTCTAATGGATTATCACTCTAATAAAGCACAATCCTTTACAAAAATATCTTTCAGTGATCTGGACAACTTAGTTTAATATAAATTTAAGGATGAAAGCCCAGTTTCCCCCAGGCAATGATTCACAATCGAGGAGCCATTAAATCTTTGGCACATGTACAGAAGTGGAGTTCTGTTCATGGAATTTTATTCTATGGAATCTTTACATGATTTTTTCCCCTGTATAATTTTCCATGTGCTGTAGACTGCTGTCAAAGCTCTCTGTCCCCAGCCAGCCACCACAGGCTCTTTTATTCTCTCCTCCTCCCCTGTCCCCAGTCCTCTCTGGATCTTCTCAGCTCTGCAGCACAATTCAGGGATGTCTCAGGGTGCAGAACAGAACAGAGCTCCCTCCTGGGGCTCCATCACCTCTGGGACTCAACCAAAAGCCCAACAGAGATCTCTGACCTGAAGTCTGCAATTAAATGTACAAAAGTCCATTCTATACAATTTACAGAGTATATGTTTTGCAGGAAATAAAAATTAGGAAAACAAACAACTGGAAGTTTTTGAGTGTCCCTCAGCTACACCTCTTGCATGTCACTCTGCCTCCCCTTTGTGCCATTTATCCATTTCCCCCTTATTCCCATTGCCAAGGAATGCACAGACATCTGTACACTCCTGTTCACAGAATTCTTACTGTGAAATGTGCAAGAGTCAATATAATCCTGTGTCTGCTCCTATTAGGGCTTTCCTTTGTAAAAAGGAATGAAAATCTGAAGGTAGAAATAAACTGTCAAAGAAAACTGATATTGTGCTTTGCATAATGCAATTTTCATTTATAATGCTCCAAAGTTCTTGTATTTTAAACTATTAACTTTATGAAAACTCTGCCTTAGTCCAGACCAGTAAAAATAGAAAGGATCATTTTCCAAAGGGATTTGTCTTTTTTTTTTTTACTGACATCAAATAGTTGTAAGAGAAATGAACAATGTGCAGTAAAACATGACACATTATTAGGTGCTTTTCAAATTCAATCCAAGCAAAGATTATACCTAAATAATCCTATAGTTATCACCTGGAACACGGTGAGCATTTTCACTTTGCTTTAAGATGGATCAAAGAGGGAAAAAAAATAAAGAAAAGAAATATTATGTGATAGGAAAGGGAGTGGAAAGCTCTTTAAAAAGCACTGTTGAGTCTGGCAAGACAAGAGATTTAATTCTTTCTGTACAAGGGGGAAACAAGGAGACAAAACCCCTCTAAAGAGCAACAGCAAGGTAACAAAAAATGAGTCCCCACAGGCCCTGAAAATCCAGCTGAACTGGGTAAATTCACCTTCTGGGGAAGTTCACAAAAGCTTTTATCAGACATGACTGAGGGCACACAAACACAAGGTTTTAGGTTAGTTCCCAGGTTCAATATTCCGATACAAATAAAAGGATTTTTCAGGAAGATGAATTACTAACACTTCTCTTCCATATTTTTTGTCTCTGTGTTTTGCCTTTACCTTTCCTCCCCCAGGCCTGCCCACAGGTATTTCTGTGAGGTTCCAGCACCCTCCCAGCCCTCCTTTCAACCCTGTCCAACAATGTTCAGAGTGCCCTGACTTCCTCAGAGTATGGCATCTGCACAGACACCAAACCATGGAATCAACACAACAATGCCACCCTGAAACACAAAACAAAGAACATCCCCTTAGCAAATATTCAAATTAATTAATTGTACTTTATGAGGAACATATTGTTAATACTGCAATTCCTGCTGTGTTGACTTTCTGGATTTTTACCTCTTAAAAAGGAGCAGACAGTGCACAATTCATCCTGCCATAAACCACATCCTCCTAGATGCACAAGCCCATTACTCTTTTTCTCCATTATAGTGGAGAAAAACCTCTCCAAAGCTTTTCCCCCACACTATTAGCTCTTGATTCCTGGTCCACAACCCTTCCATATTTTTTTTATTTGCATGGGAATTATTTGCTGATTTTTTTATCTGGTAATTTAGCTGTTAGACTAAATGTTGTTACAGACTCCATCTGAAGCAGGCAGATAAAAATGGATTTCTCACCAGCCCCTGAAGACCCTGAATGATCCCTTATCCTGCTGAACATTTTGTTACCTCTCATCCTGCTGTGCTCACACCCTTAAGGCAGCCTGGAGTCTGAGGCTGAGCTTGTCTCAAAGCAAATCAACAATTTTCACATTACTGGTCAAGCACTGCAACACTGACTTCCTAACAGCTCCCTCTTGGCTGATACCATGTTTTCTTCATAAAAGAATGGAATATCTCATGATCAATTATGCAGGCCTGGGTAGAATTCTTTTCCCAACAATGAACATTAAGATATTAAAATACATAGATATAATAAAGAGAACAAAGCCAGGTACCAAGCAGAGTACTGTAAAAAACTCCTTTATGATAAAAATAAACATCTGGAATCTTGCCAGATGGGACCTGACCAATTTAAAGTTTTTCAAAATCCATTTCACCGAGCAACATGCAGACTACATCAAATTAAACAATTCACATGAAATACCTCAACAGCACGTCTGTTACTTGATGGTTTGCAATAAAAACAGACTAACAATTCTTTGGATGCTTAGTGCACCACGGAGGCAAATAGAGAACTTCAGTGCACCTTATGGAATATTTCATATTTGGAGTGATTAAACCCCCCCTCACACAGAATCACCCACATTCATCCCAGAAAGCTTCACCACGGCTCGTTAAAGCTGAGAAAAAGAGGCTGTAAAGCAAAGGTTTGAAATGATGCTGTGGTGCTCTGGTTGAAGGTAAACCTGCTGCTCCACACACCCCACGAGGAGCCCTCGTGATTCCAGGCTGACTTTTACAAGTTCCAGACTGAAGAGAAGACAGGCTGGCAGTCCCTTCCCCCAGGATTTCTCACATCCCTCTTAGAATTTACTCAGGATAAACAAAGCAGGGGGCAGAAAAATGCTAGAGACCTGAATTCCTCAGCCATCTCCCAGCACAGAAATGTTCATGTTCTCCTGCCTCTCAGCAGGGAAACTGGACTTGACCAAGCAGAAGGAGATTAAAGTTGTTTTTCCACAAGGTTAAACTCATCTTTAATTGGGAAATATCTAATTCTACAGGGTTACAGCTTAGTAACCATGCACGCTCAAAGCACAAGAGGAAACGAAGGAAAAGCATTTCCCTCTAAATGGCCAGAGTGAAAACCTGCACAGCAATTCTGAAATTAGGTTTGTAATGGGATCATGACAAATTGATTGATTTTTTTTTCCCCCAGTAATATGGAAAGATGATTATTTGGGAGAATAATTAGCAACATTGCCATTTAGTGGATTAAATAACAAACCAAACAACAATGGTTTCAGCCATGACCAGAAAAGAAGAGCCATTCTATCAGAACAGCAAAATAATTTGCCTTTTTTCAGCATTATATTCTTACAAGTTAACTTTGTCCAAAGACTCACAGCATTCACCTGCAAACACAAGGGGTAATGAGCTGCAGGTCTGGAATATTTATCTGCAGCAGAATCAGAACATTTAACCTCACCTTAACTCAATTATATCCACTGACTTCCATGACAAACATCCAGTCACGCCAAATGTGACACCAGTCATGCAAATATTTCAAAGCCCTTTTAATGGGGACATTATTTTATTTTTATTCCAGGGTGAAAAATCAGGTAAATGAAAGGATTAGTAAATGCCACAGAGGACATTTCTCAGTGGAAATCAAATTGAATGGCAACAGTTCTATCACAACTGTCAGTGAACAACAGGCTCTCCAAATAAATAAACAAATAAACAAATTCAGCTTCTGGGATTGTTTGTGTGAGTGTTGCTGGGTTGCTCAGGGCTGACATTTCAGAATGTGTTGCTGATGTTGTTCCCTCTAACTGGCCATATTTCTGACCCAATAATTATCTTATTTTTAAACTTTTACCTTTAAAAAGGCAGCTCTGCACACACAGATCATTTTATGTGCTGGGGAGACACACTCCCCAAAGACTAAGTAAACAACTAAAGTACATTTGAGCTCAACAACATCAAATACTGGTGGTTTATTCCCCTAAAGCTTAATAATGTCAATTGAATATCAGTAACTAAATATAGCCCAAATTGCTTGTAATCTGATTTTTAACTTGGCTGGGTCAGTTCTCCAATAGGATTCAAACTGCTGAGATGCCACAAGCTTAAACAATTAGCAATGCAAAAAACAGAGAAGGAAAACTCTGTTTATTCACTGATGCCCTGAATTTTCCAAAAAAAGCCTCTAGTTTGGAAAAGAAAAGCAGATTATTTGTACAAACTAATTCTTCCTATCTAGTATCAGTGTGCTTTCAGCGGGGGATTTTCTGGCAGTGCTGATGAAATCCAGCAGCCCTTGGATGCCTTCTCAGAATCACAAGCACCAGCAGTTAAATCAAGTGTGTCTTGGTTGCTTTGGCAGCCCCATTTAAATATCAGGCGAGTGTTCAGAGATAAAAGGTTTTTAAATGTAACCTCTCAGAAGATGATACACTGTCAATTTCCTCCTCAAAAGTGCGTTTTAGGGATGCTTTACTTGCATTTGGGGCAATACAAAATAATGCAAATCTGGGGCAGGCAGACTGGGGGCTGTCAAAGAGCCAAGCAAATCACTGGGATCTCAAATCTAATACTCAAATCACACATTTGGCTGTCTTAGAGCTACAGAAACCTAGAACAGACAATCCTACATGCAACATTTAACGTACACCACCCATGTGAGAGCTTCTCCTTTGCTCATGTTAGCCAATTGCATAAAACCAAACACAATAGGTGGTACAGGAAGATTTGATTAACTTATTACCAATGAATTCAAACTGACACGAGGCTGCAGCAGGGCAAAAAAAAAACAAACCCCAAACTTCTGGTATTATTATTCTGGCACTTAAATAAATACAGGCTCTGCTTCAAAAACTTCCTTGAAACTTGAACAATTTATGTACTAAAATGAATTACAAAGCAGATGTACAGCATTATAAGGCTTGCAATTATTGCTTAAAATGTTTTCCATTTAAACATAAAACTAAAGACTCAACAGTAAATAAATCATTACTTTTCTGGGCTGTGCTTTCAACAGGCACTGCAAAGTCTTTTTCTTCCATTTAAATTAAGAAGAAAATAGTTGTTTTCTGTATGAAGGTATTAGAAAGATAAATTAATCACAAGTTTATTTCTTAAGAAATAATTTCTCATACTTAAATGCAAACAACAACAAAAATTACAAAGCCTTAAAAAAATCAATACCAAATAGAAGTTTCCTCCCACTGCTGGGTGCTGATTAGAATTTATTGATATTAAGCAAATCCCAAAGTTTCAACAAGTTCACCATTGCTTCATCTTAAACAGCTGCAACTGTCTGCTTCCTGCCCCTTAAAACTTGTTTTGAACTGTGAGCAGAAGAAATCAATTTAAACAAATATTCAACACTCTAAAAAAACACTGATGAATTCTCTGATGTAAGAGCAACTTAAAATATAGCCAATAAAATCCATGCTCCCTCCAGGAGCAGGAAGGTAGACTTCTCTCCCTACACAATATTTAGGAAAATGATTTTCTATGGATAAGTAACTATAATTCTCCTTTAGTCAAACCTTGCACTTGCAAATAAACTCTTTTCAAATGGCAGTTTTGCAGCTAGCGAGAACAAAAACTTTATAAAAATACTGCAAGAAAAGGCAGACATACAAAACTCTTCTAAGGTTTAAACATGACCTGAAATTTTAAAACCATCGAATGGTTCCCTCTCCCAGTTCCAAAGCCCTGAGAAATGCCTCTGCACTGAAAATCCCATTTAAATACACCCAGGCAGAAGGCAGTGACCTCAAATACAGGGACATGCACAGAAGCTCCTAGAAGTGCTCCCCTGTGGGGTTTTCTGGGAGAAGCCCTGCTGCTGGGCACGGCTGGCTATTGATGCACATTTCCCTGCAGAACTGAAGCCACTGGCCCATCTCAAGCTCCACAACCAAAACCAGCCTTTCCTGGAAAGCCATCTCCTGTCACCTGAAGGGAATGACTGTTCCCTGGGGAAAGGTTTTACAGTGACTTCTGGGAGCCAGAGAGGAGCTTGAGAAGAGATCCATGGTACCCCCTGAAAGGATTCCCTACCAAGGTCATCGACTCGGAAACCAAGAAAGGAAGGAGAAATAAGAGAAACCTGCATCTACCTGTTCCATGGGCACTTTGCTTGTCTCTTATGACCAATGAGTAAAGTGTAAGCTTCTGGGTTTTGTAATTCTGTATAAAAAGCATACAGGCTTTAATAAAACCAGTTTGAAGCCTTCTGGAAATGGAGTGTGGTGCTTTGGATTGTCTCTGTCTCAGCCACAGCAGCTCCCTGAGGAGCCAGGAGGAAACCCCAGGGCTGGGAGATGCCAGAGAGCTCCTGCCATTCCCACTGGGGCTCTGGAATTGCTGTCCTGCCCCTGGCACTGACAGGAGCACAGCTCCCACCCTTCAGGGGGCTGAGATCCCTTGGGAGCCAACATCAATGCTGTGGGAATGCTTCTCCTTGCCCAGGGGCTGCTCGAAGAGACCCTGCAGTGCAGCTCCCACAAGAGAAGGATCAGCTGACTTTAATGTGAACATTCCCACTGCACCCCAGTCCCCAGTCCTGTCCCCAGATCATTTCTGTACAACTGAAGTGCATCAAGTGAGGAAATGTGAGGCTGTAATGGTTGTTAGAACTGGGAGCATAAATGCACATCAAGAGAGGATCCATGCCTGTCAGGAAGGCAGCTCTTTTATTCCATAAAAAGGATTCTCTTCTAATGAATGGTGTTCCTTACTGGAAATTAAAATTAGTTCACAAATTGCTGCTGTTCCATTTAATGATAAGATGAATGTACAGTGCTTTGAATTTTTTTTATCTGCAGTAATTTTTGCTCTTTCATTCATCATTCCCTTAATTCTGCAATTCTTTAAAAAAAAAGCTTTGAATTCTTTACATGTATGCAATCAGTTAGAAACCCACGTGGCAGCATTGATTGCTCTGGTAGGCAAAAGATTTCAATAAGTTTAGGCACGCTAATGTCTCTTATTAGGGTAAACGATCAGCTGAAAAGCCACACAAGGCCTCCATTAATGTAGGACACATTGGAGAAATAAATTCATGTCAGGTATTTTATAAAACACACACAGCCAAAGTTATTCCTGTGCAGGGAGCAGGATAACAAAAAGCATGAACCCAGTGACCAAATATGTGCCCTTGGAACAGCATTCAAAGCTCCTGTTTATAGCAGGAGCTATATATATTTTATATATTTCTAGAGGAATTAACTACTTTCTAGAGGAATAAACTTTAGTTTGTGTGCGTGTTGGAAGGGAGAAAGAAATTGTATTTATTATTCATGTATTTATAGTTCTATATCAATATGAATGTTAACTCAGTACAACTTTCCATTTGTTCCCTCTGAAATTGCTTTTCAATTTAGTTGTTTGTAATCCTTGTTAATAACATTTCCATTTGAAGTCCATGAATGTGAAAACCCTTCTCAACTAGACACCCATGTTTTAACATCACTGAAATCACTGTACACATCTACAGCAAGCAAATATAAAATTCAGAGTTCTGCACTTTGGAAAAATCTTCAATTAGAGGCACAGACGCTGAAATAAAACAAGGAGTGAAAGCCAGACTTAGTCTGTAATTACTTTTCTAAACTGTTGAATCAGACTCCCCAGTGCTGCATGCAGCAGGGCTAATTATAAAAGGAACCTCTCCCACTTAAAGCTGAATTATTTACAAATTGATCTTCAGGTAAAATACAATTCCAGTCACGGATCAGATCATAGAAAAGTTGTTTCAGGAATCACACCTAAGTTATTTAATATAGCAAGAAATTCACAGAAGGACTATTTTAATCCCTTTATTTTCTTCAGCCACACTGCACTGAGATGAATAACTGTATGTGCTAAATAAAAAACTGATTAAGTGAAGAGAAAAATTATCTTGCTTAGAAACTGAGCAAGAAAAAAATCCAAAATGAAAATGCAGCTAGAATTTCTATTCATCTTTTTGTCACTCACAGCACCAAAAGCTTATTTGTTACAAAAAGTTAGAAAAACTAAAATGACTCAAATTGTTTGACAGAATTTGCTTCTGTATTTTGAATATTAATTTCATTATGACAAATTCATGTTATGACTGGTATTTTTCTTGTCACTGGCCTCCTACATGAATCTGATACTCTGAGCAGTATCTATCACTCTCACATCCCCTGAACAAAGTCTCATCCACAACTCCTGGTAAATAACTTTGTTTATGACAGGAATGAGAAACTGTGCCTTGAATATTATAATTGCTGCATCCCAAAACTCTACGGAGACATTTCAAGTTTTCTCAAACACTCAGAGAGATGTTCAGCCTGAAATTCTGTAACTTTCTAATCTCGGGATGTGCCATCACTAACAAATCTTCAGGCAGCTGAGGAAATCAAAGAAATACGTACTGCAGACAAGGGTGTCATTTTTACACCCTCCAAAATGATTCTTCAATCGAATAAAAACCACGGGAGTGTAGAAAGCCTCAACATATTCAGTGATAAGCAGAAACAAACTGGATCCCTGGATCCGAGGGGAGATGACTTTTGAAAGAGAAGCAGAGCACTTCTCAGGTCATCTGTTCATAATGCAAACACAAACCCCCCGGTGCAGCCAGCCCCTGCCTTGCAGCCTTATCTCTGCTGCAGCCCCCAAGGCCTGATAAAAGCAAGCACAGCTCTGGGGGCAGCTCCAGGGCTGGAATTACCTGGAATCAACAAGCCAGGCTGCCCAGGGCCCTGGGAATAATTCCCTTTCAACCATTCCACAGGCTCCTCCTATTTCTGCCAACACAAAGAAACATTAGTAATTTTTTTTTTTTTACTCTTTTGCATTGTCAGACAAACTTTTTCTTCTCTAAGAAATTCAGGTGATATGCTGCAGAGAAAAAATGTTAAATATTATCTACTTGGCTCTTTTTCCTCACCAAACCATCTGAGTGATGCTAATTGTGTCTATAACTAAACACATAGGCAGCAAAACAAAAACACAACTGAACAATCATTTCTGTGACCTGGAAAGCAGAGCTGTCCAACTTAACAGGAAAAGCACAGTGGGAAAGGTGCATTTCATAAATTGGTTTAATTTATGAACAAAAGTGGGGCCAGCGTGACAGAATTCAGCCTCTGATGGGGTGACAAGGCACAGAACAATTACAGGGCAATATTGAAAGATTTGCTGATGTGAATGAAGCTCAGGGAAATAATAATGAGCTTTGTTTAATAGCAGAACTGATAAAAGTGATTACCAGCAGCAACTCCCTGAACCTTGCACGTAAGACAAAGTGCAAGGGAAGATGGAAGGAATAAGAAACAATTTTCCACTTAGTCAGGAGTTGTCTCCCTTAAGCTACTTTCAGCAGCCTTGTCAGAAACTTAAAATAAATCCATACAGAGGAGATGTTAAATATCTACTTGTGAAATTCTGTCACTGACTCCATTCAGATGGTAAATCCTGCAAAAAACTGACTTTGCACAGACACAGCAGAGGGGAGAAATCTTCCTTACAGCCACCTACCAAACGTGCTGAGCAGCTGTGAATGGATCCAAACATCAATCCCCTCCTTTTTCTTTCCTCTGAAAAACCCAAACCCACGAGTTTTGCCACGACTTCTGTGGCAGCAAGAAAGGAGAGATCTCACAGGAATAGCTGAGCTTCTGGAAATGCAAAAAATGCCCCGGACCTGGCACCCCACTCCAAATGCTCCCACATTTCCACACAGAGCTGGGATCTGAGCACAATAAAAACCTGGGAATTTCTTTTTTTTTTTTTTTTAAAGGGTTTTTCTCAGTCTTTTCTGCATTTCTGTGAACTTCTTGTATCTTCAGTAGAGTTGTTACTTTTAAGTTTTGAATAAAAAGAAAGCTAGATATACAAAAACAAGCTAGACAGACTTCACATTGGAGTCCCTCCCAGATTTTACTTAAAGAATCCACAGTTTCTATTCTCTAGAGAAATTAAAGGATATAACACTTCAGAGTGAAAACAAATGTAAATATTCCTCTAAAATGTTTAAAATGTAACCTAAAACCATTAGCAAAATTAAAACTGCCCTTCAAAAGCCACCACATCTGGAGCTAAAATTATAAATATATCAACTTTACTGCTGGTATTTTTCTAAAATTGATTCAATAATTCTTTCAGACAGAAAAAAAATCCCCATACTGAGTTTATGGCTGCTCAGTGTAACTACTTCCTCCAGGAAAGCTGTCTGGGCACCCCTTGAAAATCTGATTATTGATGCTTTCAGTTCTGTGCTTGCTTACATTCACCACGTCCACTGATGCCTTTGCTCTGCTCTAGAAGAAACGCACAAAAAGAGACTTAAAGCCCATTTTGAAGTGCTGCAAATACCCCAGCAGGGGATCAGAGCGCCCAGGCCACCAGTGGGGACGTGCCAAAAGGATATGCTCATCTTCTCCACAAACTTGTCGTGCTCGTCCTGGCTTTTAGGGAAGTTCTCAATGTCCTTCTCCAGGCGCTGGATCTGCTGGTGCATGGAGTCCAGGTTGCTCTTCAGAGTCTGGGCTGAAACTAAGGGAAAAAAGAGTTCACAAAGTGATTGCAGAAAGGGTGTCAGAAGAGGAAAAAACAATGGCTGTATAAATAGTCTGCAAGAGAATGGTTCCATTAAGTAGATTCATATTTTTCTGAATTACAGCTCGTAAAAAAATCCTTCCCTTCATAAAAATAAATTGAAAATATCTACTGTAATATACCAGATCATCGTATTTAACATTGAAATGTCACCACTTAACTCTACCATTAGTTCAAATTATTCAATTTCTATTTAAATTTATGGTAAAAATTCCAATATTTCTAATATTATTATTTCTAATATTCTTTTAAATCTAATTCAAAGATTAAAAACTAACTAGAGTTCAAAGAGATTTCATCTTCTTAATGCATGTACTTGGTTAAATGAATGATCTTATTAAGGCACATTTCTGTTACAGGAATGATTTAAAGAATAGACATGGGAGAAAAAAAAAGAAATATTTTTTCTTATATTGAAGTGACACTGATTTCTGGGCCCAGAGCTGTGTTAATAGCAAAGGCAGGTCTGAATAATAAAAGCTGCTGATAATCAAAGGGAAGTAAAGGACTCAGAGTACAGCACACTAATTAAAAAAAAAAGAGGGGACTGTAAAGAACTCCTGCTTGCTGTGTGACAAGCCATTCTAATGAACAGCACTGTGATGCCAATTTGGATTAAACAACCCCTAACTGATGCATCCTGCGAGCAAAAAATGACAGCACCCTCATGGGGATGAAGCAACCCCACATCACAAAAAATTCCAGACCTGGGGGCAAAGTGGCAGAGCCTCTGCAGAGAAATTCCTGGTCCAGCTGGAGAAGGAGAACAGTCTGAGCTGGAAATGTTGACTTTTATGGCATAAACCATGAGGCCCCCTTGTCAGGCTGGTTTTTGTCCCAGAGGAGAACTGGCCAAGCACTTCTCTCCAGCCCAAGCTGCCTTTTGCAACCCAGGCTCTCTCCCATTCTTTGTCTCCTCTTGCTCAGCTCTCATCTCAGTGCTCTTAAGGAAAAGCAGAGAATCCCAAGACCCCTTTGCCCCACTACAGCCAAGAAAAGCAAACAACTCCTTTTTTTTTTTTTAAGGAGTTTTTATTATCTGTTGCTGGAAAGCAGTTTGCCCAAAAGTTCCACTAAGTATTTTCTAAAGAACCGTTTATTTTTCTATTTTCTTAGTAATTAAGAAAAAAAAAAAGAAAAGATGTCATGACTACATGAGATTAAATAAGGAAATTGAGTAACAATGGCCTGAAACAGCACATAGGAAATAAAAATCTGGTAAATAAGGGAGCTGTTCCCAGAGGAAAACCAATTTTCTATTCTTTCCAAGTAAGGACTCCCATCAGCAATAACCCTGATTTCACGAGCGTGTTCAAATACATACGGCACCAATAGAGCTGTCTTTATAGCAGCCATTATCTTGATTTTATTTTCAATTTTATCCATTTTATACTGGATACCAAAGGAACTACTAATCATGTAATCCTAGAATTATAGTGGAAGTTTTTTAAGCTTAATTCAACAGGGGTGGGAATCTATATTGACCACCGAATCCTTGTAGCTTTTAAATTCACATTTGAGAGCTAACCTTGAAATCAACCACTAAACCACTCTGAATAACACAAATTATCAAAGCTTTTAGGTTCTGCTTGCATTAGTTTAATCGTTTGATATTATGATCAAAGCACCCATTTCTGCTTGAACTGAACAACTTGAATTACTGTAATATTTTTATGGGCTGTTGTGGAGTTGCAGAGGGGGACAAACAGCACTGAAGGAAAATGCTGGAACTGAAACATAAATGAGGAGGATGCAAATGGTCATTCTGCTCACAGAAAGAATAGCAGCTGGTAAGAAAATGGGCAACATAACACAGACTTTAACTGTTTACAGCAATTTGAAAATATTCAAATGCATGACCACGCAGCAAGAGTAAAAGTTTATTTTTGTCTGGAATTCAAAAGTGCCAAGAAAGTCAGCAAGCAATGACAAATAACTGTTGAACTTTGTGATTAAGATGGATGGAAAGTGTTTTCACATCTACAAAACTAAGTTCAGAAAGCCCCAGATCAGATCAGGCTTTGAAAGCAGGGAGGAACTCCGTCCAAGCAAGAAGGCTGCATCCTCCTAAAGCTGTGCTTCCCATAATTAACTTCTCTGTTCACACTCAATTAACAAAAAAAAGTTGTAGAATATGCAATTCTGTTCACTTGTTTCCCCCCTTGCCCAGGCAAATGTACAAGTTTCTGCTCAAATAATTTATGCAGTTGTTGTTCTGCAAGACAAATTTCAAAAGATGACAGAACAGGGAACATATATATATATAGACTATAATAAAATATCTGCATTTCCTCCCATAAACCCTTTTATTAGAGATTTACTACTTCAGTAATGTGCAAAGGAATCAACATGAATACCTTCTACTTTCAGGGAAATTCATGCAAATTTCTCCAAACTCTTGCAAGGTTTAATTTATGAAAGCATAAATTCTACTTGCAGCACAAAGCCATTTCCTTGAAACCATTTCAAACTGCACACCCTGAACAGCCTGTCCCCTGCACTCCTCACAGACAGAGGCTTGTTCACCTTCCATTTGCCCATCACTCTACAGGAAAATTAGGCATTTAATAGAACTGGTCTCAAAAATGGACATGAAAGGCAGCATTTGGCCTTCAGCAGCAAGGGCTCTTACTGACAAAGCCTCTCTGGAGCAGCCATTCCAATATTATTCCACTTAATGTTGCAGCAAGAGAGACCAACCAACTAAATCCAATACATAAATAACTGATGTCAAGGTAGGAACATGGGGAAAGTACAGAAAATGAGGAAAACAGGAAGAAAAAAAAACAAAACTCAGCAGCAGAAGTCACCAGAAAAAATGCCCTGTGTGTAACCCCCAGACAGTCAAGGGTGAGCAGACCCAAAAAAAAGGGAAGAAACCTAAAGGATGCCTGGCCATTTATTTCCTTGCATTAGCAAGGATAAAAGGTTGGCCACATTTCCAAAGGAAAACAAAGCAGCAGCAGTAAAGAGCCCACCTCACCCAGCCCCACAGCTTAACAGGACAAAGACTCCCACCCACCCTGGAAAGGGAGCATCCAAGAAATGGGAAAGTTGGAGAATTCCAAAGTCAGACTAATTTGCTGACACAGGGAACAGAGAAGACAGAGGATAAGTGAGTTCAGGAGGAAATGATGTGGATTCTTGGACAGCAGGTTCAGAAAGAAGTCAAAGGTCAAAAGCAGGGATGGAAATTTTGAAGTCTCTGAACACGTGCAGATGTGGGGAACCAGCCTGGAGGAACTGCAGTGTTCTCCCCAAAGAGCCTGTCTAAAAACCCACATAAACCCAAAAACCTATATGTGGACCAATCCTCAAGGCCAAAGAGAGGAAAAAAGCAGCAAAAATTCTCAGTTTGTGCCAAATTGTGTCAGTCTGGCTCTCAGTTTAGCCCTAAGGAGAGGTTGGCTTGCAAAGAGCACCTGCAGCTTGAAGGTGAAAGAAATGCAGCACCTCGAATGTATGGACCTCAAACCCTGGTGATAAAAGGATTTATGAGACAAAGAACAAAGCCAACAGCAGAAGTTAAACTTGTGTTTCACTGCAGAATCACTGTAACATCCAGAGCTAACAGGAACAAGGTAAAGGGGAGGGTGATAATGCATTGTCCAGGGGATTCCTGTCAGGGCAGAGCAATGCACTTAGATCCATCAGTATTGTCTCTGCACAAATACTGAATGCAACTCACTTATCATGCATCATTAAATCTTGGACTGATTAAAAGATTATTTTGTATATTATTATTTAAATATAGCAGAAAATCACAGCCACTGCAGAGATGGCACAATATTATTCTGACATGGAAGGCAATAATTTCCTTCATCTCATTATTTTCCTTATATTAATTGCTCCTCTGAAAAAAAACCCCTCAAACCAATCCTATCCACTTGTTTTGGAGAAAGCATGGCACAGTCTGCACGCTAAGGAAGGCTTAGTGAGTGTCTGCTGGAGCAGTTTAGTCCCAGAAAAATGCTCCAAGCAGTTAATCTCATGTTGATGGTGAGCACTAGCTGGTCCCTGTAGCCAGGCTAAGCATTTTGTATTTACATTAATACAGCAGCAGGACCAAAGGTCAGGCTAATCCCTTCTAAAATAAGATTGCATCAGACTGAGAGTCCTCCCCACAACAAGGGGTGAAATGATACATTTTGATTAGGTGCAGTGCCTCTTGCATGAGAAATTTAAATGGTCTCTGATCATGATGCAGGCCTGGGATGGCCACGTCCACAGCTGGAAAACACTCTGAAGTGAAAGCCAGCATCAATTACTTCAGTAAGCAAAAGCAGGTCTGTACCAAGCAAATTAACTGCTGGATTTTTAAGTCTAGACAGTATTTGCACCATAACTACATTGTAAGCATACTAATGACTATTTATTTCTTATTGCCCGAGGGCAGATGGAAAGTCTTTCACAAAGGAATGAGAGGCAGTTTGGAGGGAAATGGGTGAGCAAGTGCATAATCTGCAGGAATTACTGTCCACAGCTGGAAAACACTCTGCAGTGAAAGCCAGCAACATCAATTACTTCAGTAAGCAAAAGCAGGTCTGTACCAAGCAAATTAACTGCTGGATTTTTAAGTCTAGACAGTATTTGCACCATAACTACATTGTAAGCATACTAATGACTATTTATTTCTTATTGCCCGAGGGCAGATGGAAAGTCTTTCACAAAGGAATGAGAGGCAGTTTGGAGGGAAATGGGTGAGCAAGTGCATAATCTGCAGGAATTACAAGCATTGATTACTCAATTCATACCAAGTAATTTTCTGTTTGTTAAGACAACAAATGTTTAAACACTTCAGGGTCAAAGGGGAAGAACAGCTCCCACCTTACCCAGTTAGAGGAGCCATCCTCCTCTTCCAAAAACTGGGAAAGCTTTCTGACACAAAGCCTTGGTGCTTAACAACCAACCCACCATGCAGAACAGACTTTCTCCCTGCCAGAATCTTCCCTGCACATTTTCAACTTCAGGAGTAGGAGCAGGTCTGCCCAAATGGCAATGCTGTGTTTATATCCCATTACTGTGTACTGGGAGTTGATCTGAGGAACCTTCAAAGCAGAATTTGTAACAGATTTCACTCATGGACATGCATTTGCACTTTTGATTTGCATGCTGAGATCTCCTTGCCCTGCAGAGGCTCTGCCTGCTCCCAACCCAGCAGGGGAAGGGGCAGAAGGCAGGGACACAGCAGTGCTCCACCTCTCCAGGCTGTGTCCCACCTCTCCAGGCTGTGCCCCACCTTTCCATCCACCTTTCCAGGCTGTTTCCCACCTTTCCAAGCTGTGCTCCACCTTTCCAGGCTGTGTCCCACCTCTCCAGGCTGTGCCCCACCTTTCCATCCACCTTTCCAGGCTGTTTCCCACCTTTCCAAGCTGTGCTCCACCTTTCCAGGCTGTGCCCACCTGTCCAGGCTGCTACAGGAACTTCACTGCCCTGAAGAGACAGCCCCTGAGCATTGCTGTCCTGTCCTGCCCACCTGCAGGAGAGCTGAACACAATTTTCATGTAAAATCCCTTGGTATCAAGCCCAATGACTCCTGGTTTGGGGTTTAATGAGAGGTTCAGACTCAGGCACTCGGTGTGTGCCACCCTCCTGCCCCCCCTTGTCAGGAGCATCCTTCCCCCCAACCTTCCACGTTTACCTCACTAACCAAACAGCAAACAATGCTGCAGAATTTAAGTTCTTTAGCTGAACTGACTTTTCATATTACAACTACAGATCTTTTAGAAAGCAGATGTCCCAATTTCAGAAGAATAACCAGGAGCACTGGAGCTGCTGGGTGAGAAGAGCTCTGCAATCAGCAGTGTTCTCCTGGCAGTGTGGGATATCACCTCCAGAGCACTCCAGAAACTCACCCTACTTTGATGTTGACTTAATTACAAATGTCTTTCAAGATCTCAGAAGTTGAGTTTAGTTTTAAAAGAGAGCTTGTAATTACAAAATCAGTACGTATTAAATGAGCATGCTGAAGCAGAACTGCTGGCAGGGATGTAAGACAAATTGCAAATGAAGCAAAGAAGTAAAAAAAAAATAAGGAAGTGTGGAACTTTGCCTTCCACAAAGTAAGGAAGGCACAGAGAAGGAGCAGAACTGGTCACACAACCTGCTGCAGATAGAAAAAGTCAGAGGTTTTGGGCAGCCTCATCAAAGCCTGGCCTTCCTGACTGCCTGAGCCACTTCCAGAGGGGCCAGAACCTTCCTCACAGCCACTAAAGCGCAAATTCCACCACAGATAAGCAGGAAAAGAAGGAACAAAGTGCCATTTTGTAGCTTTTGCCTCTCTCTGGAGGCTTGCTTTAAAGAATTCTAAATGGATTACACAACTTAAGACATTTAAAGCAATCTTCGGTTCTGAATTGGTTTAACTACAGCCAGAAATTCTTAAATGCTTTAATTTCTTTAATAAGCAACAGCCCATGAGAGTCATTTGGACTGTTCTTTCATTTTGCCCTTGATACTTCCACTTCAGGGAGAGGAGCAGAGCCTTAAAATGCAAGCCATACAGAGAGCTGCTTAATGGAGATTCCAAATTATAACTTCAAAATGCAGCTCCAGCACACAGAACCACCACAGCTCTCTACAGCATTTATTACACACAGACAGCAGCTAAAAGAATCCTCCAAGCCCTCTCAGACTGGGAGAACTCACTAAGCCATTCTGCAGAGTGTGAGGCAATCCAGAATCTCAGCCAGGCTCCAAAAGGATCCCTTGGAGAAATTGCTGCTCAGAACTCCAGCACAAGAGGCACCTGTGAGGTTTCTGCTTTCCACCTCTCCTGTGCCAGATTGGGCAAAATCTGCTTCAGCAATTTCAGCTGTGCAAGGTGGAAATGCTGCAGATCTCTCTGCTAAAACCCAGGTTTTTTCTGCTGCAACAAACTATAAAACTTTTGTCTGACAGAAAAACGGCTGCTGCTTATGAGCATGTTTTAAATTGCTGTACTTCAAAGTGCCAGTGGCACAGGATGTTTTAAAATATTTCCCCCATTCTAAAATGATGCCATTAAATCACAGTGAAGTACCTGTATAAAATCTCAAAATTAATATTTTATTACAGTATTTGTAATAAAAAGTGCACACATATTTGCATTCCCCAGTGTTTCCATTGCTAATGGCCTTTCTAGAGAGATGCCTCCACCATCAGAACCATATGCCTGCAAATTAATGAAATAAATTCCAATGTCCAAGTGAGTGACAAATCTGTGCTGTGGTATTGGTATTTTTCAGTCCACTGCACAGACCTAATTCACCCCCTCAAGGCACCTTTCACTTGATTTTACTTTCAACACCACTTTAAAAGAATTATCAAGAGGCACACCTTGATATCAGGCGAAGAACTCAGTTATTACTGAAAGCCCTCGTTATTACTGAAAGAGACTAAAAAATTCAGATATTTATGTTATATATATCCCTGTTTCCCAGTTAATCTCAATTAAAGTCACTCTGCACAGCCCAGTGAGTGCCACTGCTGCATCCAAGCAGGAACAGCTACATCAGGAACGTGATATCCAACAGATAAAGACATGGCTATGGCTTATTTTAATGTTTTATTATTTACAGGCACAATGGCTGAATCACAATCTGGGATGTAAAACTGCTCCTCTTAATATCTAAAATTAAGTTGCTGTTATAATACACATGGCTAACTTATTTTAATCATCTTAATTTTGTGTGTTACCTATTTCACTTTTATGATTTCTGAGAGGCTTGACACTCAGGAGAGCCTAAACTTGAAAAATATATTTATTTTCTGAATGATTCCAATCTACTGGCTGTCTAGAAATATCTGACTTTTAAGGTACCTCTTGGTTTTGTTTAGAAATTTGACTGAAGCCCAAAAGGGGATGGGAATTTTTCAGGTCTTTAATAAAAGGCTGAGGTTATAAAGTGGGAAGAGCAAAAACCCTGAAAAGCAGGAGAGGGATAAAAAGTGGAGTGAATGGGCCAGCAGGGCTGGGTCGGGGAAAAGAAAGGGGGGGAAATGAAGAAATGGGGAAAAAAGAAAGGGGGGAAAAAAGAAAGGGAGGAAAAAAAGAAAGAGGGAAAAGGAAATCACTGGCATCAAACAATGAACTGCATCACAGCCTTTGAGTTTTGATTGGTTTTCCTTTCACAGTCTGCTTCCAGGAAGAAGAAATGCTTTTCCAATGATCTCTTGATAGTTAATCACTTTGACCTTTGCTTGTATTTTCCAGAATAAAACTGTTTCCTAATTTATTTTTAGTTTTCATAAAGCTGCAGGTTGATCTTCCATCTTTAAAAAGATCAACTATTTTATTATACCTAATATCAGATTATTGAAGATTTTAGTACATGCATGGGGAGTTCATCTAATCCCATTGACCTTTCCATATTAAAATCCAGTTTTATGCTTTATCTGCTCTTTGTTAAAAAGTAAAAAAAAAATAAAAATCAGCCGTTGTTCAGATGCTGGTTCTTTATTCTTATATGAAAATTAAACTGAACAGGATTTTTTTTCTTTACATGGAAGTGAGAATGTGCAGCCAAGGCTGAAAAGAAGTTGCAGATGCCAAGTGCAGCATTTGGAAGGTTCTGCACAGTCCAGACTACGAGGCTGCTCCTGACTAAAAAGAACCAGCATCCATCTCAAGCAACGACACTCACCTGCCTAGCTCACATTTCCTTATTTGAAATTCATGCAGAGATAATATTTACTGGTAGATTTCTTCCTATTTTATGAATAACTGATGCCAGCATCCTCATATCCAGCCAATTTATTCCAAAAGAGGCTTCCCACAGGAAAAATAAACGCAACTGTCCGTCCCCAAAACCACTGGTTTATAAAACACCAAACAATCAATGGGAAGTGCAAACCTCCTCCATGCAAAGCACTTCAAATTCCTGCACAGGAAAAGCACCACGTGTGACAGAGCAGATGAACATTACAATTATCCAACCCCCAGAAACACCATGGGGAGCAGTTGAAGTAACTTGCACAAATCCCATTTACTCTGCCAAAAATCTGCCTTGCTCCAGAAAGCAAAGAAGGGCTGAAAGAGAAGTTTTGGTCATTAAAAAGGAACAGCAATTTATGCTCTGCTAGAAGTCAGTGCTGTTTATGGGAAATGCAGCTTTTATCTTACAGAATGAAACAAATTTAACTGCAATAAAATCTTTTTCATATGTATTCTAAGCATCAGAATTATTAGAGGCTTTGCTCCCATTAATATGCTTTCTCTGTTTAGGATGCTACAGCTTAACTAAACTTTACTGACTCTTCCAGTTTAATTCCTCAAGTCAACTTACAGAACATCAGAGGCTTTGAATCAAACTGTAAAAATCTCAAAGCTGCAAGGTCAAGTGTCAGCCACAGAAGAAAATTCATAAAAGATCATCAAAAGTGCCTGGTAAACCAGAAGACTTTGCAAAGAAAGGAAGAAAAAGATGAAAAGTCACCTCGAGAAAAGAATTATCAAGTGGGAAAAAACATTTTTGGAATTTAGATAAGATGCCAAAGTGCTACTTGCATAAATAACTTAATTAATATGTTAGTCCACAGAATCAGAGAATGTTCTGAGCTGGAGAGGGCTCACAAGGATCAGTGAGCCCAGCTCCTGGCCCTGCACAGACACCCCAAAAATCCCAGAGCAGGCACTCAGGCCAGTGAACCCTCCTGCAGCAAAGTGAGGCAGGGCCACATTTAATCAACACAAATAAAACACAGGTTGTGTGCAGGAAAAAACCACGGAAAGTTTGAGAAAAAGCAAAAAAAAAAAATGTGATGAAGACAAACACAACAAAAGTGGGAAGAAGTGTGAGGTGAAGCCATGGCAAAGCTGGGCTGATGGATGAACTCTCCCCAGGTCCTCAGGGAAACAGGAGCTCTGCTCCCAGCTGGAGACACAGGAACTCAGACTGAGAGCAAGTGAGGGCCTCATTAATAAAGCATCTAACAGCTAATCACTGCTCTGCAGAGACACTGACTGATAACACTGCAGGAAAGGAGACAAGAATTTCCAGGAGAAAGCCTGGACAGGACTGGTGGAAATGTGCATCCAACTACTTCTGACCTCTGTTTTCCTTCATATTCTTGTGCTCGCCCAGGTACCTACTTTTGCCCCAGCAGAAAGCTCAGCAGCAAGGGTGCCAAGCAGCACAGCCTGTGCCACGTGAGAACGTGGCCAACAGGTGAACTCAGCTACCACATCCCCAGCCTGGCCTGCTGACTGACCAAAAATAATCATTAACTGTGGCCTGGGCAGCACAACTGAACTGGATCTATTCACATGC
Organism: Passer montanus; assembly: GCF_014805655.1. Classification (NCBI taxonomy): domain Eukaryota; kingdom Metazoa; phylum Chordata; class Aves; order Passeriformes; family Passeridae; genus Passer; species Passer montanus. The sequence goes on from NW_024369818.1 coordinate 1,650,950, forward strand.
AGCCTGGGATTTTTCCAGAGCATGCTATTTCTTTGCAAAAATAATAAATATGCATATTTATTATAGATATTTATAGTATGTCTATTTTTATATATCATATTTTGTAATTATGCACTTCATATATAAATATAGATATTTATTTGCACAAATAGCATAGCTACTTATTTGTTATTCTCTCTCAGGTGTGGAAATGAGGAACTCTGTGTGTGCAGGCTCCTTGCACACTCAGAGCTCACTCTTCAGAGGTTTGATGGGACGCTCAGCACCATCCCTGCACTGCTGCCACAACTCCTGAGCTGTGGCTTTTCCAGCACCTCACTGAAATAAATGATATTATTTTCACAGCCTGCAACAGAAGAAAAGGAGTTGCTGTATTACTGTTTTTCCCTGCTGACTTCTCAGCTCAGTAAATACCAGAAAAGCACAATCCACGTGGATTATCAATGCTTACAGGTTACATAATCCCACAATCTCAGATGAAATGCTGGGAATATTTAATATCAAAGCAAACAACTGCTATCTTTAGGTGCTTTGTCTGTTGCTTACCTTTGCTTGCACTCTCAACGTGCTGCAGCTCATCTGGGAATTTTAAGATGTCCCGGTAATTCTCCTCACAGATTTCTGCCAGGAAATGCAGCAGGGTGGTTTTCTGGTCTGATGATTTTGTATCTCGAATCTAAAGAAGTGAACACAGGAGAAAACAAAAAGGAAAAAAAAAGATTTCTGTTTCAATAAAGTGAATATTGCAGACTTCAACTCATTAGTAAAAAGTTACCTACATGGGTTGCCTGCAAATAAACGGATTATTTAAAAAATGAAATTTCTTGAATTCGTCACAATTTAGGACTAGAAGGAATCTACCCTATGATGTATTTTAAGAAATAATGATTAATTTTGATGAGAACAAGGTCTGAAGACAGTCCATAAAGTTCTGAGATTTTGGCATTGCCAGTTCAGAATCCCCCAGATAAAAAAAGCTGTGGACAGAGATGAAACAGAAGTGAAATTAGAGCATTCCTTCAATGCCATGAATGCCAAAACTCTACAGGAATCCCTGAAATGCTGCAGAGCTGGACACCAGGCCAACAGTCAGAATGTGCATTGTGACCAGCCAAACTAAAGTAACTCCTTGTAAATCCACTGTGTTTTTTCTTGGAGCCAAATGTAAACCATGCTGTGTTAGGCTAAAGATTTGGAGCCCAATTCTACAGAGATACACAACATAAATGCACCCTGCCTTACCAGAATACAGAATAACAAAACAGCAAAGGTAATCCTGGCTGCAGCTAAAGGAAATGTAATGCATGCAGCTGTATTCATGAAAAGCTGCAGGGAAACTCTGCACAATGGGAAGTAACAGGGAAATGTATTTTTTTTTTGCTGTTCTTTTGACTTTTTGTGGCCTGAAACAGATGAGTATTCTTGGGAGTGATAAGACACTGTTCTCTATCAGTCTGAGTGCATGAACTGCTGAAATGAGGTTTTTTAGTTAAAAAACATAAAAATCTGAACTAATTGTTAGAATACAGGACCAGTGGCACATTCCCAATAACCTCAGGGCTAAATCCCATGGCACAGTGCACGTGTCTACACAAAGGATCATCAGGAACTTTAGAGATTGAGAGAACAAATTTAAGGCCAAATTCCTGAGTTTGCCCATTTTTGTGCAGATGTGAAGAAGGGATGTGTGAGATGATGGAAGATCCAGCAGGAGCAGAGATTTCCTCTTACAAAGGCAAGACAGAGTAGGGGTAGGTAAGAGTTTGAGAGGGGCACACTTCACTTGACAGAGAATTAGTAATACATCTGGGAAGAATTGTTTTAACAGCATTTTACTCATCTAGTACAGTTCTTACACAGAAGTAAGCTACAACATACACAACAAATGAAATAAAGGATTTATTTAAGAAGAATACATAAATGCTTGTGTAAAATCTCCTATTTGTTTTCTCATTCTCTAAATCACTTGAAGTTCTAATTCTATAATCCTCATGACAGGCTTGCCATCGATGTTCAATTTAATAGAGGCCTTTCAGCTTTAAGGATTACCCTGTTAGGAATAAATGAGTGCAGTGGAAAAACAGGCTTTTAAAAATATAAGGTATTTAGGCAATTAAGAAAGCAATTTAATTCATACCAATTCAGCGATTAAAGACTAAACAATGCTCAGTAATGGTATGCAGTTAAAGGGCTTTAATGTGTTACATACACAGAAGTTCTTCTGACTTGAAAAAAAAAGAGTAGATTTACTGGCTAAACATCTGCACGGAAAAAGGAAATTGCATTTCAATTTGTCTGTGAACAACAGTAGTGGGATTTGCAGTCTTTGATCTCTCTGACATCATCAAGTGGATAAAGCACTTTTTTTTTTCTAAATGGACAAAATTATTTTGCTTTCAAATTACAACAGGAACATGTTTTGCCACCAAGAGGAACATCACAATGAGAGTCAGCATTAGCACCTTGTAGAAAAGGTAAAACATTTAAATAAATATCTAAATAAACATTTATTTAGAACTTGAACAAATGTATCAAATTCATTTATTTGGCCTGATCATAAACAAGTCTCTGCTATATTTATCTTTACTCTTAACACAATGGATGCAGACAGGTCTGCTTGATATTTAGAATCAATATCTGTATTTTAAAAATCAAGTCTTAAGCCCACTTGTATAATGAAACATAAGATAGCTGCTGTGTGAGTGTAGTTTAGCACATATTTAAATACAAAAATAGAAATGAAAGTAGGAACTGGACAGGTGGCAGCTTGGTTGTGTCTGTATTCACACCCTGTACTCATATTCAATATACACTCATATTCAAAATACACTCGTATTCAATAACACACCCATTATTTTAATTGTTTGCAATAAATGCAATACTTTTTACATTCAGCTTTTTACTTGCAGTCATTTTGCCCAATAGATGTAACATTCCTTGGCTTGTAAAGAACCTAATGGCTTAGCCTGATTTCTGCTGCTCTACACACTCCAGCCAAGTGCATGAAAAGCAAAAAGAGCCTATTAAGTTGTGCTTACAAGACCAGGAACTGGACTTTGATGAACCTCATGGGTCCTTTCCAACTCAGGATATTCTATCATTCTATGATTCAGGATAAATTTTTAACACTGTGGTGTTCAAATTTTAAAACACAGGTTTTGAGTCTAGGGCCTTTCTTTGCCTGAGAGACAGAACTTGGAAATAACACATTCAGTTTAAAAATAAATGAAATAAATTGCTAGATCAGTGTGGGCTACAGAAAGCAGCTCCAGCTGAATGCTGAAGCATCAATTTGAGGGTCAATTCCACGAGATCCATGGCTTGGGGAAGGATTAAAGGCCAAGGGACACAGAGCACAACACAGCACAACCACTCGAATCAGCTGCACAGAGTAAGATGTTTCATTCTGTAAGCCAGGAAAACACCACCAGACAAAACTCTCCCTTGACACAGAGTAAAGCACTTAACCCATGCCAATCACACCACAAGGCACTGCCAGGACGGGGCTGGGTTCTCCCAGCCACTTCTGGGTGCAGATCTCAGGTGTGAGAGTTAAACGTGGCAGCCAATGCAAGGAAAAATTTATGTATGAGCCATCACTGGAGTGACACTTTATTATGGCTATAAAAAGGCTCTCTATTGATTTTTATGAGATTATAGACCTTCTCCTACCCTAGAAATCTTTCCCCCCTTCCCAGAACAAGGCTGCTGGACAATAAATGTCCCCTCATCAGTAATGCTCAGCCTGGATAAACAGCTTGTCTTGTTCTATTTGCACTATGAACAAAAAGCAACATAGCAGCACTTAACAGATGAACACACATTGATCCAGCCAGAACGCTGCAAAAGCTTTATTGAAACTGAGCTCTTGCTCCTCACTTGAATTCAGCACCACAGGACCAGCAGCTGTACCTGCACATCCCTGAAACAATTCTCTTTCCTTTCAGTCCCACTCCCACTGAACGGAATTTTGGAACTCCTGAGGGGGCTCCTGCTGCACTGGGGGTTCAAAAAGCAGCTGGATCCTCTGGACATATCAAACAAACACAGCAAACTTTAGGGGATCACTGCAGCTCCTCCCTCAGCCTGAGCTTTTGCTGCTGTATTTCTGTTTTCACAGAGCAGTCCGTGCTCAGGCACTTTCCATGCTCTGGAGCAGGCACAGGAATAGCTGCTCTCCCTGGCCAGTCTTGATACATCCCAGGAATTCTGATGATGATGTCTCTTATTTGAACAAAATTAAGATCTCTGCCTTCTGCCAAGAGATTGTTTACAGATCATTTCTATCTTCAATAACATCATCCACTGCAATATAACATCCAGAGAGATAATCTGTTTTTAAGGATTTGCAATTACTCCTCAGTCATTAGCCTTCTAGCTCAGTCCAGACAGGGTGGAGTTGTGCTTCCTTTTATTTTCTGTATCATGTTTTAATAAAAGTTTGAACAAAACCAGATCTCTGTGTATGAAATGACCAGCTCTGTTATAAAATAATTTCTTTTCCAAAACCAAACGTTTATCCCAGATCAATACTTGCTTTTTTTCTCCTCTTTTTTTCCAGACTGCATAATGTAAGTACTGCATCCAGTAAACAGACAATTAATTTTAAGATTGTTCAAGAAACAAGAAAAAAGAAAAAATCAATACAAAACTCTGGTTGTATTGAAAAGTGAATTCATCACATTAGGATTCCTCATCATGAAGTGTGTGTATTCTGCACATAGAAATGTGTACACAGACACCTTGCTGACAGCTGACTCAAAAAAATAATAAAAATCTCTTATCATGGGCAGAAAGTCCATTAAATGATAGTCACTGGTCTAAAAAAGGAGTTATAAGTATAGTTATAATATAACTGTATAACTATAAAAGGAGCTATTATAAAATGCAAAATAAAGGCTCTCAAGTTCTGCCAGACAAGCCTGAAGGCTGAAATACATTCCTTAGGAGCAAAAAGTAAAGACACCTTCAAACTACCCAAGGAATGCTGACTGTGTCCTTCCTGTCCATGATTAAACACAGGGTGCAGTCAGTAAATTTCGGTGGCTGATGTCACATTTACACTCAGTACATTTCCCCTGCTGTGTGCCGAGTTTCAGGAGCGGCACCCGAGCGCTCTGCGCCTGCGCTTACCTTGCACAGAAAGCTGATGTTGAAGCCCAGGGACTGAGCGTTCCTGGAGCCAGAGTTCATGTAGTTGCCCAGGAAGAGCACCAGCTCCAGGAGCTTGCTGAAGCTCTCGCTCTTCTTGAGCTCCTCGCAGGCCAGGGTCACTGCCATGATGTCGGGCTTGATGTTGTTCACGTGCTCCTCGAACATCAGCCGGAACAGGATCCCGTTGAGGCGCGCGCGCAGCATCTTCACCGAGCTCATCTGCAAGCACCCAGCCACAGCACACGTAAAACACCAGACACTGAGGTACCAGAACAGCTCAAATTCTCAACAGCTCAAAAAGTTCAAATTCTAACTGTTAGAACACATGCCTGTTTTCATTGCCTGCCCTGCACCCCAGGACCCCAGCACCTCCGTGTTTCAGACACTTGGCAAAAGAGAGCATGTAGCCATGATATTTTATGAAAAATATTCTATTCTATTCTATTCTATTCTATTCTATTCTATTCTATTCTATTCTATTCTATTCTATTCTATTCTTGTTCTTTGTAGCCTTCTGATCCTTCCTCTCTCTCTGTACTTTTAGTATAGTTTTAATGTAATATTTTAATATGATATATGACATAATAAATCAGCCTTCTGAGCAAAATGGAGTCAGTCAAGCCTCGTGTCCTCACACATGGGAGGTTCGACGCAAGAAGAGCACAGCACTCATTCCTTCCTGCTCTGACAAAAACATGGGAGCTGTAAACCCTGACAAGGAGGTTACAATCCTGACGTTGTAACACAGCAAATGACAGAGATACTGAAAATAATCTACAATGCTGATTCATTAATTTAAATCCCCAAGACCAAATTCACCAGGCTAGGTCACAAAATAACTTTCGTATTTTGCAGGAGTGTTCAGAGTTATTTCCTCCCACTTAGCACACTGTAATTCACAAGAGACATTAAAATTAGGGAAAAAAAATGTACTGAGCCCTGTTAAACCACTTGAAATTTTCAATTTAATTGCAAGAATGGTTATACTCAAATCTAGCTCATCTTACTTAGCAGAATACAGAAAGATTTCTTCCCCAATGTATTCACCATCAGGGTGCTCCTGAAGCACTTGGCAGGAAAAGCTTTGCTATGGGACAAATCACACATCTTGGTTTTCAAAACAGGAAGATTTTGATGTGCTCCTGTCTCTGTTGGCCAAAATGTGGCCACGGTCCTTTGAGGAACCAGGATTTTTCTAGCAGTGCTATCTCCCAACAGCTTCCAGAAGCAGCAGCAATAACTTTCACAGGAAGGACTTGAGTGGCCTGAATAATAATGAATTCATTCTAAAATGAACATAAACATGAAGGCGCTCCAGATGGTCTCAAACAATTCCTATGATCAGGCTGGAACAAGGAAAAGGAAAGGATCAGAAAAGAAGCATTTCAGCAGAACTAGTGATCTTTTTTTATAAATCTCCATTGTCACAAATTTCTCTCTGAGCCTCTATAAGCCAAAATCATTGAAAGTCTTGAAACACTATTCTTCTAATCATCCTGTATTTCAGAAATATCATACTGAAAACATCTGCCTTGAAAGGATCTACTTACACTAATCTGCAGTAGATGGAAATTAAAATTAATCACATAATTTGCTTTAACTTTTGTAGAACAATCTCCAATTGCTGTTTTTACTCAAAATGGCACAGAAAAAAAATTGTCAAAAGCTTTAGATCCCAAAACCAGAGTGCAACAAAACACGTACAAGCCCACAGGAGAGTGTGACATAAACATTAGTGAAGAACAATCCTCAAACTTCAGACAAGTGTCCTCTCTTCTTTAATGCTGTGTAGTGTCATGGAACACTGATCATTTATTAGCTTTTGACCACCAACACAGCAGTAAGTTTTAATTCCATTCCCTGACCTACATAATATTTTAAAACCTTCTTAATAATTTCCTAAGAGCTGTTTTCATGTGGGTTGTTTCCTTAAAGCCCAGAACATTTTTATACACAAAATGCCCTTTAGGTATCAGCAGAAGATGGGAACAAATCCTATTTCAGTTCCTCCTGCCCCACCCTGCCCTGGTTTCCCCTTTTGTGGGCCTGTTTCTAAATCCACGTGTTCAGTGACAGAGAAATTGTGATCACATACTGAATTTGGAGAAATCTCCTAGGATTAGGTAAGGAGCACAGCCTGCATTCACTTGGAAAGCTCAAATTCTTTATGGCTCTAAATAAAATCAGTTTCAGAAGCATATCTCTATCTATATATATATATTTATAAGAAATGAAACATTCCAACAGGCGCATGGAACAGCTTCCCCTGCAAACAGTTAAAGAAATGGATATTTCTTTTCCAGCTGACTGTCAGTGATGGGCTCCATATCATTATTTCCCCTTCTGGGCTCTCATAAAGGTCTTGTCTGAACTCTCTACCTAATCAAGTTCTTTATTCAGTTCTTTATGCTTTATTATCATCATTCAATTCTCAAGCCCTGTATTAAAACAAGGATCAAAGGCTATTGGAGAAAGGCAAAAAGCACAATTAAATTTGCCTCACTTCCTGAGAAAAAGCTGACATTCCTCTAATAAAAATTTGTCAACTTACTAAGACAACTTAGCCTCTTACCTATGTTATATTAAAGTTGCCTTTTTTTCCCTGGAAACGTTCTAGGAAGATTAATTCTGCAGCAGCTCACAAAATTACAATGAGGCCAAACAAGCAGCCAATAAATTCAATTTAAAAGACTGAATGACTATAAAGCAAAGGAGGTGCAATAAACTTGTACAATTCTCCCCACTTTGTCTGCCTCCCAGGCAGGACTGCTCATGACAGCTGAGCTGGTTACACGGGAGGAAAAGGGTCACAGAATATGCAACTTTATACAACTCCTCATTCCAATTTATGCTTTTGTGATACCAAAAATGTTCAGCTGGCACTGAAGTGGAAATGCAGCTCCTCACTGAAGCTGCAGCTGTTCACATCACAAACAAATGAAGTTTGAACACCAGGCTGAGGTGCAGAACTCAGGTAACATCCAGCTGAGCCAATCTTACACACATTATTCACTTAATACATTTTTCTTGCTCTACTTCAACATCTATGCAAAGTTTCCTTTAGAGGAAGTTGTGGTGCTTTTTTTGATCCCAGGATATAACTTCAAAAAGTTCCAATAACTAATTAGAATATATAATTGATTTTAACATTCATCTAAATGAAAATGCAGTCCTAATTTTCATTTACATATCAGCTGAATATTAAGTTAATGGGTTCCTTCAAATAAGTTAATCTTTTACTAAGTATGGTTTTTCCACACAAATTTTAAGCAACTTATTCCAACCTTTATTAAATTTGATGGGCAAAGTGATTATCCAATTAACATATCTTAATAATTAACACACCTAAATCTACTTAAAAATAAGGGGGCACACTTTGTATATAATTTAAAGTAGTCTGTATTCTATTCCTACAGCCAAGGTTGAGATTATTATTAATGAGAAACTCTAAAATTAATTTGACACATTAGAAAAAATAACTCCAGTCAAGATTTTAGGTTCAGGTGCATTTCTTCCACGTTAATGGACAGTTCCATGATCTCATAATCAGAAACAAACCCAGAATTTTAGCACCAGTGACGCAGTTAGAGGCCTCTAGAAATAAGACAGAAGCAGGACCCATAAGGCAAAGTACTGGTTTTTATTAAAGCAGATGGTAAAGCTGAATAAGCAAACAAGCTCCAGGAAACTTGGTTCCTTCAGAAGGCAAACAGCACCATTTGGAGATGTTTGATTAAGCAGTTTTTGCTAATTAATGTTGCATTAAATACTTGGAAACTCTCTCAACTTGCTCTAGTCAGTGTTTCCTCAGAAACACAAATCAGTGGAACAGCGACCGTGGGACTGCTGGGGAATGAAGGAACTTTTGTGGCTTTTCCAATAACCAGAGGAAAAGGGCAGGCCTCCAGCTCCAGCCCAGCAGGAATCCCAGCCTGGAGGAACCAGGAGCCTGAGATTTGGGGTCAGCATCCTCACTCAAAGAGCAGTGAGACAAGGCAGGGGATGCCTGTGAAGGGAATTGTGTCAGGGGCAGGGCAGGACCCAAGTTAAAACATCAGGGTGAAGCACTAAGGAATTTCCAGCAGCAAAACACTGGAATGCCAACACAGCCCTTTCAATCAAGGTCATTAGGCACAATTTTGCCAAATTCTTTGCTGATTTTAAGCAGGAAACTGAACAGAATTCCCAAACATCAGAGGCTTCCTTTGTCCTGACACCTCCAGCTTGCCTGCTTCCACTGAGCATTTCCCTTCAACACACTCCAGAAATGCTCCCTGCACAAAACCCAAGGAATTTCTCACTTTGTCTGACCATATCTAGGTAGGGGGGAATATACCCTTAAATATAAAAAAAATTATATATATATGTAGGTGTGTGTGTATATATATATATGCATATATCACAATACACATACTCACAGATAAATTTTGGTCTGTCTAAACACATAACACACATGTTTATATTTTAAATATATATGCATGCTATTATTGCTTCAAAGAAAGCAGCAAATATGTATTTATAGAGATTTTTAGATTGTTACTGATCAATAAATGGTGATGTTTTACTTGTAGTAAGGCTAATTAATGTATTCCACTTCTATCAAAATTCCTCATCTTTGTTTGGAAATAAAATATTTTTGGAACTTCATGACATTTATTAAAAGAAAAGGAAATCAATAGGCTAAAGTTTTGCAAAAGAAGCCATTGATATCTTTCATTTTCTAAATCCTCTCCAAAAATCTCATTAGGACAAATCATATTCTGTTACTTCCCCAACTGAAAAATAATTTAAAAAAAAGCACTCAAAAGCCACTTCTGAAGCCAAATTATGCTCAAATCAGAGCTTTTTAGTAAAAAAGTCTTCTAAGAGGCCTCTATTTCTGTTTTAATGCATTTTAATGTACATAATGCCTTAAAAATCCAGCAAGAGCAAACGTGGCTCCTGTGGAGCTGGGGATAAATCCTGAGCACGTTCCAGAGGCTCTCATCATCATTTTAATCTCCTAGGCTGAGGAGGGGAAGTGAAAACAGGAGCTCATTTGCCTAAAGACTCCTGAGCTCTTTGGAAGACCAGGAGCAGAAAGTGATTCCCAAGGGCTGGCAGGAACTCAGGGTCCCACCTCACCCCAGGCATGGATTAAAGAATTCCTGCAAATGCTGGGATTTCCTTCCAGAGAGGCCCCAGCCATCCTGGCAGCACCTTGAACAGATCCAGGGACTGGAAGGACTGGAAGGAGCAGAACACAAGCTGCAATTCCAGTTCCAGTACCAATTCCCACCTCTCCTTGAGCCATTCTGCAGTTAGTGTTGGTATAAACACAGATGTTTGATCACACATCTCAAATATGGATGTGCACTTATTAACTCTTCCCGCTGCTTTCAGGTTTTGATACTAAACAAATTTATCAGTTATCAATGCCAAGGGGTAGCTGGGTCGTCTATGGGCTCCTGGAAATTTATCTGCTTGAAGGCAGAGGGTTCTTCAGAACCGTTTAATGAACACTCAAGGCAAGACAGGCAGACAAAGATTTGGCCTGGCATAGGAGTGCCTTGCTTTTAATGCTACTCTGTAATTCCTTCCAGAAAAATGTAGCCATGATATTTTATGAAAAATCCTTTCCTAGGATTTTTCCTGTCCTGAGGAGCTGAGAGCCTCAGGAAAGAAATGTAAACAATAACTGTGTGCTGCTGTGGAATGCCACAGGTGCATCTTCCACTGGTCCATGTGGATTGTTTTCAATTAGTGACCAATCACAGCCAGGGCTGTGAGCAGTCACAGGATTTTGTTATGCATTCTATTCTATTCTATTCTTGGTCTTTGTAGCCTTCTGATCCTTCTTCTCCCTCTGTTCTTTTAGTATAGTTTTAATGTAGTATTTTAATATGATATATGACATAATAAATCAGCCTTCTGAGCAAAATGGAGTCAAGCCTCGTGTCCTCACATATGGGAAGATCACCACAAGAGTAATTCCTTCCAGACAAACACCCAGAATCCCAGAATCAGAGAGGTTCACACAGGAAGGGACCCTGGGATGACCTGCTGCAATCTGGCTGCTCACAGCCCTGCCCAGGCTGGCCTCATACATATTGAAGACATTTTTTTGATTACTACTCATCAGGAAATAGTAACTTTTCCTACTGCAGGTCTTGCAAAAACAGTAAAACAAGATTTTTATCCTGAAATTTGTTTCTTTTTACATGCCAGAATGGAACTCTGCAGTTCATCCTTGCATTAACACATACCACAACTCCAAATTGCTCAGGCTCGGCAAGATCGTTGTATTCATCCTTCAGTTCAGCTAAGGCATTGAGTTCTTTCTGCTCAGGGAGATTCTTCACCAGGTTCTAAAACAAACAAGGCATTATATCAAATTTGTTACATTAAACTACCTAAGATAATAAAAATAACATGCTCAAAATACCACAACATGGAAATGCACGAGGAAATTACGGGAGGTTTATTTTATTTACGCAGCTTTAACATTATATAAACATCAAATCAAAGCAGCAATTATTTAATACAGACATCAACTGCTCTGCTGCAGTCTCTGATTTGAAGAATGTATTAAAAGGTTACAGTATCATTTTTCAGGGCCTGACAGCCTCAATGAGCTTTGTCTCTCTACAATCTCCTTTTGCCCTAATGCTTGCATCTCGCTCATTAAATATCAATCAAAAGATAACTGGTCTGTGTAAAACATGACAAAATAGCAAAAAAAAAAAAATTACAATCATTAGACATTCAAAATATCTGTGCACAAAGTACACTTAAAAATACCTTATAAAAAAAGGTCAACAACCCAAAATTGTACAGATGTTTTAGATGGCAAATGTACAGGGACTCAGGCAAAAGTTCAATTTCCTGGCAGACTTATTCATGTCCCCAAACAAAATTGTGAGTTATTGTATGATCTTAAGGTGTCAAAATACAGATATGGCAAGTATTTAAAATATTTATATTATGACTGAATAATAGTTTGTTTTAAGAAATACTCAGTAAAAGTGTAGATTTGCATTTAATACACCATATTTTTTAAAAATAATGCATTAAAATAGTGCATTTTTTAAAGTGTAAATTGCATTTATTTATATATGCCCTGTCTTACTCTTGAATTCCTAGTCCTTCTGCCATTTTCATGTGGAAAATGAGCTATAACCAAAAGCAGAGCTATTTTCACATACCTGAATCAAGGATTCACTCAGTTTCTCCTCATCAACCTCCAAAATGATATTTTTTATTTCTTCGTAAGGCAAACGGAAGGAACCCAAAAATATTGCTGAAATTCAGTAATACATCATCAGAATCAAAAAGATTGATACACAAAGGCACACCATTTCTAGCAACTCAGAAAGTCACATCCCCATCAATATTAAGTTAAGAAGTCTCCCATATAAACAAATGCTAGATGGGCAATTACTGCAGTTTGACTTATAACAAATTTCCTTTAAGAAGTGAAACTATGACAACAATTTTAACTTTTAAAGCAGGCTCAGCTGCTCCCTAGCACTATTACTTTCCATTAAAGTTTTATCTTTATGAATGACATCTGCATTCCTACATAAGCAGACCTACTCAGCCAATAACAGATATCTTCATCTATTTGCTGTTATTGATCCCATAACCTCCATAACCATGTATGAATGCACTTACAGTTGGGTCAATGATATTTATGTGATATTCCAGAAAAGATTTCACATCCAAGTGGTAATGAAGAGCTGGGCAGAGTAAGAAAATGCCCTAACTTTACCACTTTTAGGGTAACTGAACTTATACAAGAGACACACACAATGCAAACCCTTCAAAGGTGGAGCTCTCAAAGCAATTTGATCACAGAATGTTATAAAACCTCAAGAGAGCCCCATTCAGTAAACTACAAAGAATTCTTAACAGATGGATCAGCATAACATTGTAAAAAAGTGCTTTATATTCAGCCTGACTACTGTGCCTGATTATCCTGCATCCATGCTGCCATAATTTGAAGTTTTCTGTCAATTGTGAACTATTCTATCATAGTTCATCTTCTGCTCACGGATGTGGCACTAAAAAATGCCCACATTTGGGTTTACACACTTATTTGCCAGGGGCACAGTTGGACTAGTGACATTTATGGAGTTTCTGATGGAAATAAAAGACTCCACTACTGTTAATGATTGATTTGCCTCCATAATTAAGGAGGAGAGAAGCAAGCTGAATGACACAAGGGCTGGTTTTGTTACAATTTACAGCAGTACCTGCACCTCCGTAGCCTACCTGATAACACCTTCCCCTGAACCTGTAATTCTGCATTGCTCTGGAGAAGGAACAGCCAGGAATGGCCCCTAAACCCCATCCCACAAACCCCCCACACTCTGCTCTGCCCAAATCAGTGGTCACTGAATTGCACTTCCAGTCCTGAGCAGTTAATGCTGTCAGTTAATTGAGAGAATTAACTGACAAAAACCCCGAAAACTCATTAAATCATTTTTCCACGTTACTTTTTTTCATTTTTCCCAGGTTATATAGTGAATTCAGAATGTGTATTCAAACACCATGGAATTTAAGAGTCATGTTCAAATCAGCAGTTTCTAGAGAAAGCAATTGTATGTGCAAACAAAAAAAGACAATTTATGAACACTGATGTGCAGATGTGACTTAGACATTGACCTAATGCCCTTCACATCACTTACATAAATTTTGTGCAGATTTTCCATCCAAAACTCTTAATTCTTTGATCTTCTTCTTTGACTGAGCTGCTTTCTTTTCTTCTGATTCTTCTACAGGCTTTTTGGCTGGAAAGAAGGTATTTATTAAATTCTATTCATTATTACAACAGTTCCATCTTAGCTAACAGCAAGTCCATTAGCAAGCCATAATAATACATCTTTAACAATCAGTTCAAGGCAAAGTGACTGCACTGCCTCCACCTACTGTAAAATATCCAAACAAACAAAGCAAATGTCCAAAACTGAAAGGAACAAGAACTAAAAATATGACAATGAACAATTTTCCCAAGCACTACCAAATAATATTTATGTGTTTTAACCCCATGAAATTTCAGTTCAGCTCCAATTCATTGCAAGCATTTTTAAAAATACAGGGATTTGGTGTTACCTCAAAGCACATGAGTGCCCTCTATTGAAACATTAATAATATCTGTAACTTCTTCATCCAAAACCAACAACATAAATCATCTGATACTTCTCACACTGAACAAAGGTATGTTTTTACTAATTATTTATGTTGTCAGTGGTAAAGAGCAAAACCAAGAAAACAGTGTATATTTTAAAGTGATTCCTTTTAAATTAGCACAATTCACTACTCTTATATTCAGCACTTTAACTTATATGGAAAGAAATGTGGCATTGGAGCACCTAAAATATAAGCTGATTTTTTGCATACTTTAAAACAGTCAATTTTTGCAGAATTTTCTTAAGCATTAAGTAAACCCATTAACAAGGATTTATTTCCTTTTAAATATAACATAACATATTTGGCACTGAAGGAATAGAATCTTAATGTGCTTAACATTAATTGAACTTAATGAATATTTTAAGTCATTCAAAAGTAACTGAAAAACTGGAAAGTCAAATTAAGATGAAGTTTCAAGCAGACTGAATACAGTTTTTTTCTCTGAGCACTTTTTTTTTTTTGCACTGTAATGAGCCTTTGTGGGCTTCATTACAGGTATTTCCTAAGGAAAAAATGTTAATTTTTAGAGTGAAGAATAACATAAAGCCTCAGTTTCAATCTCTTTAATTAAAAAAATAAAAGAATGTAGAGACCGGGTATTTGTCTCCTCACACCCATTACCACCAGGAAAACATCTGGCACAAGGGAATTCTGCTGGTTTACAGCCCTGAATAATCAGTTTCTCTTGGCCATGTTCATGCCAGTCCCAGGCAGTGCCCTCAGCCCCAGCTATCTCTGAAGAGCCTAAATCATTGAAAAATGAAAAGCAAAATTCTTCTAGAACAAATCAGCCCTTGCTGTCCCCTTGTTTTCCACTGGCCTGCAAGCCTGCCACGAGCAGCTGGCTCGGAGCTGCCCCTGCCCAGACAAGCCCAGCAGCCCAGCACTGACCCCCAGCTGCCACCTAAAACCCTAAAGTGACACTTCATTCTGTAATCAGGCCCTTAGCACTAATTGCTCTCAATTAAACACGGAAATAAGACCAGGTGCTCAACAACACAAACAAAAAAAACACCCAAGAGTTAAAAATGAGCTGTCCCATGGGCAGGCAAGAAAGACAATTACAAATTCTGTTCTGTCACAGCAGAGAGAAATCCTGGGCTTTGTCTGCTGAGACAGATGACAAAGAGTGATTCAAGAAGATGGGTGACCTGCTGCAAACCTGATCTGTCCAAGAGTTAAACCCTCCAGACCTCCAGGGATCATCTTTAAAGCTCTGGACACCACAAACGGGTCCAGACTTGTCTCAGGAGCTGGGAGCACCAAAGACAAACCTGCAGAAAACACACACCCAGCTCCTTGGCTGGCAGACTGCAGAAGTCACAGTGTAAAAGAAAACAAGAGGAATAAATGTTTTTGTTATCAAATATCACTTCACAGAAAGGAAACTTTCTTCCTACAGAGGTAATTCACAAAAGTCAGAAAGAACAAGTGACAAACACCCTGTGAGCAAGAGTTCAAGGGCAAAGGTGCCACAGCAGCCCAATGCAGAACAGGTATTAAGCTATTCTTCTGCTATGGTATAAAAAAAGAAGAGTAGTCTGCGGTTTAAGGACAAAATATTTTATAAACAGACACACAGAGGGTGAGCTGAGGCAGAATTCACAAGAGGAACCCTGCCTGTACAGGGCACAGAACCAGTTTTCCTTATCACCCCTCCTCACCTGTGAGCAGGTGCACTCTACTGGTTGTAAAATCAGGAACTACATTGAAACCACAGCACATCACACATTCAGAACAAACCATGGCTCCTCTGACCTGCTCAGGCCTGAAGGGCTGCAACACCACTACTTACAGATCATCCCTTTAACAAACATCACATGTCTGGGCTAGAATCATTTTTTTCTACTTGAAAAAGGCCAGAGAAAATGTTCTAAAACTAGAGGAAGTTCTCTCTTCCACACATGAGACTTCAAAGTTCACTTCATGCCAATTCACAAAAACCAGAGAAACACCAGAACCAGATGCTTCTGTGACTGCACTAAAGCCACAATACAGCATCAACACCAATCTTGCCAAGCCCAAACTCACAGGCAGAAAGAGACACTATTAACATTTCTAGATGAGACAACTCCCAGAATCTCCCCACCACCGTTTCAGCCATGCTTGAGATGATAGGGAGCATCTGAGAGCTCTCCAAAGCTCATCCCTCTTCTGCCAGAGGCTCTGCTCACACTATCCATCTCAGCAGTGATTCAACTGTCACACAACACGGATGATGGAATTTGGAAAAAATAATTAACTCAATTAAAAAGATACTTGATACTTTCCAGAACTCAATACGGCACTGCTGACCAACCTCCCGCCCCTCGTCAGGCTCTCCTTTCACAAGTGCCTGTTCAAAGATAACACACTTTTGGTTTGATGCCACACAACCAAAGGGAGAGATGAAAGAAGGATTTTATAGCAGACAGCACAGGGCAGCTCAGAAAAGCAAGATGAAAAATCAATCTGGAAGCTAAAGCAGCTGTGTTACTTCATGCAGACCTTGGCGCTCAGTGCTGTGATTATTCATTACAGCACTTTGATAATGCTTCTGGCTTACATCTTCATTCAAAATCAGCTTGGTTCCAAACCAGCAAGTCTTACAGACAGCACCAAGAGCTGGTGCTGCCACACCCAGGTTTCCATGCCAGAAATGGTCAGAGTTTAAAACAAAAGGTGCAGCAGAGGGGAATGCTCCTTACTCTGACCACTACGGATGAAGCAAGAGAAGACTGAAAGAACAGCTCTGGAGCAGTGAGTGTGCTCTGGGGAGTGCAGCTGCTGAGCCACTCATGCACAATCACCTCACACCATCAGACCTGTGCAAGGTTTTGGGTGGGCTTTTCCCTCTTCTTGACCTCAGACAGACAGAAGAGGGACAGGGAAGGACAGCCACCATGGCAGAGCCAGAGGAGAGCCTGTGCCCTTCAGCACACACAGATTCTTCCTGGAGACCAGCAAACACAGATGTAAACACCAGCACCACCTAAGTTACTTTTTCCTAATTTAGAGCTCTATTAACTTAGCAATAATACATTTGTTTACGAGTGTTGGAGGGAAAAAGCTGATGCAAGAAGCTGCAAGGCATTGTTTGCTGTTGGTCTGACATTTCCCAGCGCATGGGCAGCTCCAGCTGTGCCTTCAGTGAGACCTTGAGCTGGGAACTCCTCTAATCCCACTGCAAGTGCCCTGCTTGAAACCCTCCCAAGCCAGCCAGGGCATACAAACCCCAAACAAAACGTTATGGAAGCTTAAAACACATTAAGCAGGGCTAATGATAATCATGGCAAAGAAGATACATCAACAGGTTGAAATACTTCAGAGACTTAATTAGGAAAAAATCCTACCATCAGTACTTTTGTACTTCTGTAGCAAAAAAAGAAAAAAAAAAAAAAGGAAGCATACATTATTCTTGAAAATTATCATTTTACACCTGTTCATTAATTCAGCTACTGAATAGCATTTGAAGCAGCCATGACTAAATTTTTGAAATATATATGATTTTATTTAATGATATTGAAGTTGTTAAAGCATTTTATTATGAGCTGAAATGTCCAGTTCATATGAAATTCCCTTATTTCTTTAAATTATCAATGAATAATTCTAATAAAGAATTAACAGCAAAAACTGTCAGTCATGAATACAATGGGGATGAAAATTAAAGGGAGCTAAAAAGGAGTACATTGAATTAAAGCATGGAGAAAGCAGATATTTAGGTGACCTTTAGCCTACCTTAACCTGAGCCTAAGCCTCCAATTTCTGTCAAGTCTGTTCACACAGTGAACAAAAACATCCTGATATTGTCATGGGAAATGAACGAGTAATTTCATCTTATTTCCATCTGGCAAGTGGCTTCCCAATTGCATTTGCCAGTATTTGGCAGCAGAAGTAAACATACAAGAGAAATTAACTGCTTTGTTATTGCCTCTACCTGAGAGAAGAACTATGGCTAGTGCAGGAGTGCAGGAGAAAAAAATGAAGTGTACACACAGTTGCAAGGAATGGAAACTACACACACAAGAGGACTTGAGCACCTGAAAGTAGTAATTACATTGAATTTATCCCCCTCTCCCAAAAAAACTAAAACAAACCAAACTCGTGATGTGATATGACTTGATAGAAAAACGAAATGAAGAGCTAGGAATGCCACCAAAAGATTAGAAAGTAATTTGTAGCACAAAAGTGCAGCAAATTCTGTTGCAACACAATAAAAGTTCTCAGGGTCTGGCTAAATGGATCACCTTGGATGCTACGATAGTCTCTCATTCCTGTGCTGGTCCTAGAGGCACTCAGAAATGGAAATGAAAGTCAGATGAAGGGGGAGAAGGAGGGAAGTCAAAGACAAAGTCTCAAATTTGCTGTTGTTCTTTTTTTCAGCCACCCCAGGGTGTCCCTTGGTGTGCCCACAGCATTCCCAGGCTGGAATGGGACAGGGATGGGACAGCCTGGCCTTCCTGCAGCCACCTGCAGGGACACAGGAACATCTGTGAGAGCAGATGAACCACGTCCAAGCTCTGCCTGCAGGCAGCAGAATAACTCTGACAAAGTTTGTGTGCTCCAGCCAGGCTGCACAACCAACCTGCTGATCACCAACACGTCCATGGGCTCATGGAATGGCTCAGGCTGGAAAAGCCCTCGAAGGTCCTGCAGTCCCAGCAGCAGCACCACGTGCAGGTGGCTTTGAGCACCTCCAGGATGCCACTTCCCTGGGCAGCTGGAGGTGATGCTTGCCAACCCTTCCTGTGGAGGTATTTTTCCTGAGGTGCAATCCAAACCTCCCCTGGTGCAACCCAAAGCCGTTCCCTCTGCTCCTGTCCCTTGTCACCTGCAGAAGCAGAGCCCTGGTGCTGGCAGCAAGGAGAAAGCCACAGGGCAAGCTCAGGAGCAGTGACCAAGGAGCCATTCCCCAGCAGGCCTGCAGGCAGTGACACAGAACACCGAGAGGCTCTGGCAGAGGCCACAGCTCACACAGACCCTCCTGGACCCTGCAGAACCTGTGCCAGGCAATCCATCAACTGCAGGAACTGGGATTGAGGTGCTTTGGCATCCAAACTCATTCACAGCTTCTCTCTGTCGTTTGGGCTCTAACGTTGACAACCAGCAAACAGTTTCCCCAAATATCCAGAGAGAAATGCAAGAGCATCAGCAGATGTCAGCCACGCCTCCTGTCAATTCAGGCAGCAGCTGGGGGATCTCATGTTTATTCCCAATGCCACCTGGCATTTTTCAGTTCACCTAAAATCACTCAGTTACCAATTCCTGAAGCAAAATTAATTAAGCACTCCTGCTGTCACTCTGTCCTTTCTGCAATCAGAAGAGCTCAATACCTGGTACAGCAATAAAAAAAGAATTATTACAAAGCAAGCAATTGATCTAAAAGTGAATCTTACACTGAGCTCTCAAGATAAAAAAATAAAGCAGGGAGGAAAAAACATGGAACCTCTTGCAATCTTGTATGTTTTTTGCCTAATTAATGTAATCAAGCTGAAGGAAGTGGCATCAACCCAACAAATTATGCTCTGTGGAAGAATAAAAGAGATCATAACTTAGTTTTACAAATTAGTTTTGCAAAAAAAAAGTAACAGGGGATCTGTACTCCTATTAATTGTTCTTATAATTGATTGCTACTTTATTCGACCACCACATTTAATGACTACTATTAATTTCACATGAAATATTCCTTGCTCTGTTAAAATTGCCCTAAAATGATTGTAAGTAGTCTAATTGTCAATCTCTAGCAAGAACTTGTGCAGCAAAGTTGCACAGCTAAAACGGACTTAATTGCCCACTCTGTATTGGGATGGCTTTCAGCTTTCTACCAACAGCATCAAGGAGATGCCTGGGCCACAAAAACTCCAAAACAAGACAGAATCCCAACAACCAAAACAACTCCTCCCCTCGGAAACAGAGAAAATCCCAAACACAGCCACACCTGATCTCACAGCTGGCTTTGCCTGTGGAAGATGCTGCTTTTGCTGTGAGACAGTAAAAGCAAATATGAACAATTCACGACACACAAATGGCCACAGAAACACAGATGAAGATTAGAAATCAACCAACAGCAGGCAAACAAGGATTAAACTGAAAATATTCCCATGGACCCCATCCACAGTGTTGGAGATGTGATGGAAGAAGCTGGAATAAAACCCAGAGGCCTTTTCCATGACCTCTGCTGTTTTCCCATGAATACTGAAATGCAGAAACCTCAGGAACACTGCAATGAAGAAACCCCAGGACTGTGCAGCCCGTTTGTCCCTTTGCCACCATGGCCAGGCTGTCCCTGGAGGGGCTGGAGCAGCTCCCAGGGCTGGCACATCCTGGGGCTGAGGGGGCTCTGAGCCCTGCCCAGCCCCTGAGCCCCGAGAGCCACCCCTGATTTCAGAACTCTCACAAGTTTTCACTGGGCAGAGAAGATGTTTGCCTACGTCAATAAAATGCTGCCCATAATAGCATTTCTAATTTCAACAGCCACATGGCCCAGTTGTATTTTTTCCTCTGACATCAGGCCACCATCACCACCAAACTGAGACAGGACAGCTGTAATTATTTCCCAGATTCTGATGAGTTTCTTAGCCCTACAATTTCCAAAAGTAAAAAAAAAAAAAAAAGTATCAAGACTCAGAAAAAAAAAAAGTCATTAAATTGCTGTCATATTTTACCAAGATTCTAGCAAACTCATTTTCTTTTATTACTGTGAGAAGTCTAATAACTAGATATCTTTTAAATTATTAGTTCACCTACTGTTCCCCTTGATGAAGCCCATAAAAAGCTCACCTTCACAAACAAACACACTTAGGGGAATCACATTTTCCAAAGGAACCTTCCAAATTATGAGGCTAAAATCCCAATATCCAAAAATCCTTTTATACAGTCAAGTTAATTAGATATTGGTGTTTAATGGAACTCACTAAAATGTTAGTAAAAATGAAGTGATAAATTGATTTCTTCTATCACTGTGATATCTGACATTTAACATTCCTGACTAAATATTGAAACACTAAGTAAAATACACATGTCCAAACAGACATTTTAGTATTTTCTTCCTTTTTAAAGCATTGCTCTTTCAACAAGGTTTTAAAATAAACATGCATGCAAAATACATAAACATACTGAATTCCAAATTGCTTGACTTTTTAGTGTAATGTAGCCCACCCTGGTTATACACTCTGCCCTACAACCAAATATAAAATCTTACATTTCCACTGACTTACTACACAAGAAATTTGATTTTATGTTTAGTTAAAAGAATTCTATTCTCCCATTTAGAGTAAAAACAAAAATAAGATTAGCTGGTATTTATTGTTACGCTGAGCCCACAGACCCCAAAAAGAAGCTTTCACAGGCATCAGAGCCAGAGCAGAACTTCACAGGGTAAAAGGACCATATTAAAAATAATTGGCAAATGATCTGCCTTAATAGATCCCATTAATTTCAGTAGTAAAAGTCAGCACCCCATGAGGCTGACTGGTAAGCAGAGCTTTGATAGCTGATCAATAGAAATAAGGATAAAATGTTGGGAAATTAGTCCTCCATAAACAAATGTTTAGAACTGTGGCATTGTGGTGGATGGCATCAAATAAATCCAGTGAGCTGCGTGGAGGCTGTGCCAAGCAGCCCTGCCAGCCTCAGCAAGGCTGAGCACAGAGGCTGGGACAGCCCTGGGGCACCCCTGGGTTCCATGGCTGAGCACAGAGGCTGGGACAGCCCTGGGGCACCCCTGGGTTCTATGGCTCAGCACAAACCCCAGGACAGCCCTGGGGCACCCCTGGGTTCCATGGCTGAGCACAAACCTTGGGACAGCCCCAGGAGAACCTCTGGGTTCCATGGCTCAGCACAAACCCCAGGACAGCTCCTGGAGCACCCTTGGTTTCCATGGCTCAGCACAAACCCTGGAACAGCATCCCTGGGTTCTATGGCTCAGCACAGAGGCTGGGACAGCCCTGGGGCACCCTTGGGTTCCACAGCTCAGCACAAACCCCAGGACAGCTCCTGGAGCATCCTTGGGTTCCATGGCTCAGCACAGAGGCTGGGACAGCCCTGGGGCACCCTTGGGTTCCACAGCTCAGCACAAACCCCAGGACAGCTCCTGGAGCATCCTTGGGTTCCATGGCTCAGCACAGAGGCTGTGACAGGCTCCCCCAGCCCCTGGAGCATCCCTGGGCTCCATGGCTCAGCAGAGAGGCTCAGACAGCCCTGGGGCAGAACTCCTGGGTTCCATGGCTGAGCACAGAGGTTGGGACAGCCCCTGGAGCATCCCTGGGTTCCACGGCTCAGCACAAACCCCAGGACAGCCCTGGAGCACCCCTGGGTTCCATGGCTCAGCCCAAACCCTGGGACAGGCTCCCCCAGCCCCTGGAGCATCCCTGGGTTCCATGGCTGAGCACAAACCCCAGGACAGCCCTGGAGCACCCCTGGGTTCCATGGTTCAGCACAGAGCCTGTGACAGGCTCCCCCAGCCCCTGGAGCACCCCTGGGTTCCATGGCTCAGCCCAAACCCTGGGACAGGCTCCCCCAGCCCCTGGAGCACCCCTGGGTTCCATGGCTCAGCCCAAACCCTGGGACAGGCTCCCCCAGCCCCTGGAGCAGAGCCCCCGGCTCTGAGCAGCCACAGCAGAGGGCAGGGCTGCCCTGGAACAGGCCCCACGTTGCCCAGGGAAGATGCATTGCCATTGTCCCCATCACTCTGAATAATGGCCACCCTAACAAGGTCATCCCAACAGTTTCAATATCCTGGCACACTGCAGTGTTTCTACATTTTAATGTCACTGAAAACCAAACAGGCAGGCATTTGGTGACAAGCACACCCGAGTGCCCCTCAGTAAAGGGGGTGGACCCACTGATCATTTCTGGGTGATGGCCAGGTGGGTTTTACTGTGTCTTCTGTGGATCATGCACTATTTGGGTCTGCCCCTTTGGGCAGTCTCTGAAAACACAGAGAAATTAATATAAATTAGCTATTAATGAGATGTTCAATGAGAGAAAAAGGAAGCAGCAAACCAGGGTGACCAGAAGCAGCAGGGTTAAAACTTCGCAAAACAACACATCTGTCTGAAATACAGAGAAGTGCCATGGCACAGGTTATAAATGCTGAAAGATCCTGAGTTCACTGAAGACAAAGCACAATGAAGACTTTCCTATGTGTAAAGATGTGACCTCTGGCTTGGAAAAAACATCAGCTGCTGGCAGCTGAGACATGTCTCTGTCTAATCGATTCTGTGTACATCCAGCAGCAGACATTTAATATATATTAACATGTTTTCACTCTTTAGACTGAGCAGCTGCTCTCAGTCACCTGCTGAGATGAAATCCAGGGCTCAGCCTGAAGTCAGCTTTGGATGGTTGTGTGTGTTGCCACCACCTCAAATTTACCTTGGAAAGGCTTTCCTGGGGTCAAGGTACCCCAAAGTGTTGTGAACACACCCAGGTGCTCAGAGAACACACAGGCAACGATTAGCTGCCTTCAAGACACACAAGATAAATTACTGCCACATCACAGCATTAGTCCCAGGGGACCCACAGGGTACTAAATTAAGCTGCTTGCATTGTAGCAGACTAAAAATAGTGCAGAACACACAGCTCCCAGCCTCTCACCTTCAGCAGCAGCGTCAGGCTGCACTGCTCACCTCAGCACACTCTGCACTGTCCAGGATCCACTGGACATCCTGAATTTAGCACCTGTGCTCTGCTTACCTTTTACACCACCAGCACAAGCCACATTTGCCTAGAGTGGTTCATTAAGAAGGCAACGTCTCTATGCTAATGATCCAAGTCCTCAATGAAACAACAAAAAAAAAAGTCAAAGAAAACCTTGCCATTCACTCCACAGGTACTCCCATTCAGAATATGGAATTTGATGACAATTCCACACTGACTTTTACCATGTGGACTGCTTGCTTTTAGAAAGCCTTTAAGCCACGACCTTTCCACAGTGGGAAATTATTCAGTAGTAGCATTCTGCAATTATTACATTCCCACCTAACAGAGTAAAGCACCTGAAAGGAAGAAGTTTCAGAGACATTTCAGTTTCTCACACAATATAGAGAGTTGTAATTATAGCTTTACATCCATTTGAGATGATTAATAAGTAATTCAAAAAGCTGATACTTTTGTTATTATCTGTACTAATGCCTATGTACCTAGTATTTTCAATTTCTCAAGGAATTCAGAAACTTAATAGCATGATTGTTAACTTTTAATCCTTTAGATAGCTTTTGAATGTCTCTTTCTCCAAAGAACCTTTATTCATGTAGGTAACAGAAGTATCCCTGCTCTACTATAACTGACAGAAATTCTTGCAACAGCAGCTATTCTGTCCAAAGCAGCCTGGAACAGCATTACAGGTGAAGCAACTATCACTCAGAGAAATGGTCCATGTCAACAGCAGATGACATTTTTTTGGGTTTTTTGGTCAGCAATAAGAAAGGAAAAAACAGTTTTGCACATAAAACATAAAATCCATGGAGAGGGCATCATTTTTCTACAAACACAGAATCACTGCAGGTCAGCACAGTGAGCAAGTGGAACCAGGCCATGAATCAGACACATTTTGTCAGTTTATGCTTCTGCAGTAAAAAAATCCACATTCTATTTCTTTTGATAGAAAGTAGATTTAGGAGGAAGTGCAGGATGTGCTAACCATGGTTCTGCTGAAAGATGCAGGGGGCAGCTCTTTAATGCAGCCTTGAAAAAATTCTTTTACAAGTAAGACCATCAATTTTGCTTATAACCACAGCTTTGTTTACAGTGGGGTTTTATTTATTTAAGCAAATACATTGTTATTCCCAGAACTCTGCTGGAAGTTTTCAGCAGAGTGAAATATTGGTGCATAATCCATTTAATAGGCAGCACCAACTGTCCTGGTAAGTAGCTGGTCTGCTCTCCATCCCTTCCTCCAGACTTTTATTCTTCCCCTACTTCACTGAAGTCACAAATTCCCAGGCAGTGTTCAGCTGAAGAATCTGCACTGGAACCTCAGCTGGAGTTCCCTTGACCAACACTGAGGAAGCTGCCAGAAAATGGATCCACAGCTCCAAACACATCAGAAGAAAAAAGGAATTGTTTCAAAACCATTCTGCACAGAGCCACTGAACACAGACCCAGAACTGAGCCCCAACTCATCATCAGTGAATTTCATGTGCATTTACAGATATCAATTCCTGCATGGGAGAGAGAAGCCACACTTGAGGAGAATTGCCACAGTGAATAATCCTAACAGCTCACTGAACAAAGGATTGCTGTCAAACCCACAGAAGAATTTAATCATATCATCACAGACTTGTTTGGGGTGGAGGGACCTTAAGGATCATCTTGTTCCAAGCCGTGCCACGGACAGGGACACCTTCCACTAGGGTTGCTCAGAGCTCCATCCAAACTAGCCTTGAACACTTCATGTTGAGAGTAACTAGATTCACATTAAACAGATTTTTAGGATATCTAACCTAAATTCCCATGAAAAACGTAGTTGCATACTTGAAGAGGAGCATCTTTTACAGGTTTTTCTTTCTGTTTTGACATTAGAGAAAGCATTCTTCTCAGTCTAATCTCTTTATTTATTCATACAGAAGGGGCTTTATTCCAGGAATATAGATTTCTATTTGTTTAAAAACAAACAAACCCCATTTCTTCTTGCAGTTCAACAGATTCTTTTTTCAATTCAACTTCCGAATTTCTTTTTCATCGAATTCATAGAAAAAAAATACTCTGTAAGAGCATTATAGATCAAGACTACTTCATGAATGTATTCATATTTCATGCTAATTAGTCTTTGTACACAATCCCTGTCTCTGCAGTGCCAGTACATGTGTCTCTGTCCTCAGCTCCTCATTAAGTGCTGGGCTTTATTTGAGCACTGCATCACCGAGCCTCGATCAGACAGTTGGGGATGCAGAGCTGCCTTTCTTCCCCTGCTGGATTTCAGCAAGCTCATACACACAAAGCTCCAGCTCCTTAAAAAAATGAGGCATGGAGGAGGTACAGAAGGTACCAACTTCTACCAGAGTTATCTCACAGTGGGCTGGAATTCCAGACTCCTGCAATGTGTGGGTAAGGAACATTTGTCTGCGTGTCTCCAGCAGTGATTCTCACACTTCCCTAATGGGAACCTCCAACACCTTAAAGGCTGGAAAAAACCCACTGGACCAATTTCCTTTGGAAAACTGGTTGGAAAAAACCCTCTGCACCAATTCCCTTTGTAGGAAAAACCTTCAAGAGTTCACCTTCCCTTGGTTTTTCTTTACAGTCACAACTGCTGTTCCATCTTTCCTCTTCAAGACATTCATTTTCATATTCTGAGAGTTGAGGTATAACAAATTAATACAAGAACTCTGTAAGCAACCACCTAAAATATAACACATTACTAAGACAACTCAGTCACAACATGGTTATAAATACATAGAAGAGGTTTTTTTAGACAATGCATGTCTGTCCCCACTCCGATTCTATTTAAATTCTCTTCAAATTCTTCCAGTGAAGTTTTCTGACAAAATTACTAATTGAAACTTGCAGAAAATCTGAGCAGCGGGGGCTTTGTTACTAATATTTTGCAGAAGTTTTTCAGTGCCAAAGATTGCTTATCCAAAAGCTGGCCTTGCAGCAGGCACACACACACACAGGAGAGCCCCTCCAGTCCCAGTTTGCCTCGTGGCACTGACAGGGCAGGTGGATGATCAGTTTGCACCTGCAGAACTCCTCCAGTCACTCCTGAACCAGCAGGATTCCTCATTTCAGGTCCTCACTCCTCACGTCTCCAGTAGGGAGCTCTCACCTGTCCCAGTGATGTTCCAAAAGGGTTAAGCACTGCCAATTAAAGTAAAACTGAAGGAATGGCCTCACATTAGAGCATCTGACCTGGATTCAGAACAGACAGAATGCTGATTCTGAAATGAATTTCTCCAGGAATTGTGGGGAATACATTATGCTGTACCTCCAAGCAATCCATGAATAATGATAGCAGCCTTCAAATAGCCCAGACCTCAAACTACTTCCCACCTGTCTCCTCATCTGAATACAATTTAATTCACAGGCTGTTTGTATTCCATTTTCTGAAGGTGCAATTATTGCAGTTCTTTCTGTAATGCTGATTAAGACAAGGTCCAAACTTCTCCCTCAGAACCCTCTTATGGAACAATGCTCTGAAAAAACTCTAACTCTGCTGCAGATGTAAAGAAAGCAAGCTCCAGGAGCAAAGTGGAGAGAGGAAAACTGCATCCATCTGACCCATCCCTCTTGATTTTCCCCCTTAGAAATCTAGCACAAAGTTGTAAAAGCAGAGTCCTAAGAGACACAATCAAAGTGTGCCACACTGAGACCTGCAGTGAAATTCCTGCCTCTGTCCAACCCTAAAGCATGAGCATTCTGAAAGTGTCATTTATAAAAGATTTTACAGGAAAAGAAGACAATAAACAAAAATAGCACAACTGACACTGAGCCTAACTTCTGAAAAAGTCTAAATAGATTTTATTTTTAATCTGGGATATTCTTCATTCACTGTCACAAGATGACAGCAACTACAGTTAGTAGGTCACACCAACAGGACACATTTTACATAGTATTAAATTATGTTTTCTTAGACTCCATATTACAAACTACCTTTGACATAGAAATTAAGTTATTGAAAGGTGTGTGCATTAAAATGCCATTTTATTAAGAACTAATATTTACAATCTTTACCTCCTAATTGGAATTTTTGCTTTCTTTTAGACCCCTGTGAACACTATACTCATATCAGTCCTTTTGACCCATGATGAATGAAATGGGTTCTGATGCTCTTGAAATAAGACTTGGACTCTAAAATAACCCTAAGATCATTTTAGAATTTAAAAAACATACTTTAAATGTATCAAAATACAGAGATATACATATATAAATCTATGCTATGGTAATAATTTTAGGCAGCAGTTTGTTCAAACCATGCAAAGCTTTTTTCACCCTTGAGTTTGAGAGTTTACCTACTGGATAAATCCAGTGAAGAAAAGGAAAGTGAAAAATTGTAAACTAATAACTCACTCCTCCTTTATGGTACCTGAATTTATTCTGTTGCTGAAAAACAACGATTTCAAATACATCCAGAGATGAAAACAAACCAATCTGCTGCACTTCTGGGTGAAACAGATATGAAGACTGATGACCTAGGTGTGCAACCCAAGGAAATGAAATGGCTCTGCCACACAGCCCTGGCTGACCCTGCACTGCAAAGCTGATCCTGCTCTGCTTTGGATTCCCCCCGTGCAGGGGAGCCTGGGGAGGGAAGGGAACCAAACCAACCCTGAACCAGCAGCAGCCCAAGGGAGCCACCTGCAGTTTGCAATCCTGAAGCAAATTCATGGTGAGTTCAGAGGTTTTTCTTCCTTTTTCTGTTGACAAAGCAGCGTAGGTAGCTGAGCTAGTGCAGCATAGCTGTGCTTAACACCAGAATTTCTGCATTCAGCTGAGTCCTGCTGCCTCACACCTACAAGTGCAGCTGGCTTAGAGGGAAGCTGGCCACAGCTGGATCCACTGAAAGCTTGCAAATGCTGGAGTTCTCTGATGAATTGGATTTGGGCTTCTCAGCATAGCAAATTCAAAGCCATTTTCTAAAAGTACTAATTGCTGCTCCTTGTAAATACAAAGCCCCAAATGCAAATGAATGCAAAGAGTTTTCTTTCAAGTTTAATGGTGCACTGACCTATCAAATATTCTTTACATACATTATATATACATTATACACATTATTTATATACATTTTCATTATATGCATTATACACATAAAATCAAAACCTGAACATTTTGTCCATGTTTTGTTCAATTACAGCTTACATGGAAATTTGTCTTTTCTCTTGTCCCTTCCCACTCAAACTCCCAAAATGTGAAAAACACCACTCAGCTATTAAGATCTTACTTCAGTTTTGAAAACATATGAAAATGATTGTTGAATTGTATTTTAAAAGTCTAATTGTAAAGCAACAGAACCCTGATGGAGAAGTTTTCCCTTGAGGCAAGTTGGATGGATAATGAATTCTGTATTGGAACAATCCCAGTAGTTACAGACTATTATGTACTAATTACTACCTTTACAGACCTACTGTACACATAATTAATTTCTTCAGAGCACTACTATCATTCTTGACTGGCAAAATACACAACCTAAATTACAAGAGGCAGAAATTAACATGATCCTTTAGGGAGAAGGCATTAACTTGCTTTGCAGTGTTTTGCAATTAGACCATCAATCAAACAGTGAGAAATGATTTGGATAGCAGCAGGCCCAGCACTGAGTATTGTCACAGTCCTGAGGATGGCATGTGTCACAACCTGGCTGCAGAGCCACAGCACTGCAGCTTCACCTGCCCCTGTTAGGAGACACTTCTGCCTTCAATTCTACGTGGATTTAACATCCCAGAAATTAAATAGGAGCTTTCTGACATCATATTCCAGCAAGCACTGAAGACCTGACAGTGCTGCTGGTGCTCTCCCTTCTGCTGGTGGCCAGAGAGAAAATTTCCTATCAGCTAAGGGACAAAAGCAAAGCTTGGTAAAAGATTGCTTGCCACAAAATGACCTGCTGAAATGATCTCAAAGATTTAAGTAGGCTCTTGACAAGAACACTAGTATTTTAAACTGTTAATTTCAGTTGTTGGGGGTTTTAGGACCTTCTACAGAATTAAATCATACACACCCCCAAGTCCATCAAAAAGCAGTAGCCCATGTTTCCTGAGATGTATAACTACACTGGATTAATAATATAATATGCAAAAAATTATTGTTCAACTTCACAACAATATTTCTCCCCAGAAGTCCTTCAGCTCTGGCTGCATTCCTCTCAAACAGACAGCACTCAAACAGCAAGGAGCTGACAGCTTAGTGACAGCCCACATTAAATCATTTTTGGAGTATCCTAAACCAAAACTATGCTACATGAGAAAAATACACCAATTGTTTTTCTCATTGTACCAAAGAATCATGAATAGAATTCAGAGGTGTAATCAAATTTCAGTGCTGCAACTTACAGGGAATCACAAATTTTTAATAAATGTGCACATTAGCATTTCTTTTACTTCAGTTACCATTCCCACTGGCATTCCAAAATTCCACAGAATACAAGACAGTAAACACTAAGTCATCCAAACTGCTTTTGGCAATTGTCAGTTTGCTTCCACTCATCCCTTTGTTTGTTTAACATGCTGACTGTGCTCCTGAGAGAATATCACATGCATTTCTATTTGGCTTTTTATCACTCTCCTGTAATGCACTCAGAGACCATCTCATGAAATGGGACTAAAGCAAGAGGGAAATCTGATCCCAGATGATGCCTGAAATAAATATTTGGGACATCATGGAGCTGCTTAAGGTCAAAGGGGAGGAAGAACAGTGAACATCATTCTGTGTTTCCCTTTGCAGATGGCAGCTGCAGGAAAAAAGTTGTTTCTGGCCGCAACTCTTTTGGTCTGTGCTGCAACTAAATGCTCCAAGAGTTCTTTTTCACTTCCAGCAGGTTCTCAAGTTTAAAAACCCTTGAACTCAGACAACTCTGCCTTTCTGCAGCAGTCAGCCAAGTAAGGTTTTCCCAACCTGAGTACTGTGCAGCAGCATTTTTAATGTGTATCCTTTGTTATGGCATCTTGTTTTCTACAACCATTAAGTGAGAACCAAACAAGGAACGCTGTCTGCAAGGCCATCAGTACACTAAGCTACTGCAGGAGTTTCTGTTGTTCCTGGTTTTACAACTGTGAAACAATGTCAACAAGAATTTCTTCTCGTTGGAAACTGTCAGCTATGTCAACACTTCAAGAGAGTTTTTTCAGCATTTTTAATGAAGAAGCTTTTCAGGAATTCTCAAACATTTCTTCAGATTTCTGGTGAAAGAAATCAGCTCAAGGCAGAAGCCTGTCCTTTTCATTTAGAAGGGACTCGTGCCATTCTGTCATCTGCTGCTGGGCATTCCTTCCCTTAAAGGTCTTCCTGTCACACCAAAGGAAGTGACCAACTCCACATCATTTTACCCTCCCTGCAGTGCTAGGAACCAAGACTCAATCCAACTGGGCATGGAAAAAATGTTAGATTACTGCAACGGATGCTTTTGAATTACTACATGGAATAACTGAACATTTAGACCAGAAAGTGCTTCCAAGGTGTGTTGCAAAAGGAGAATTCTAATGGTTTAAATTCACTGACTACTGAAAGGAATATGAATCTATCTCATGAAAAACACAGCCACGACCAACTCTTTGAAGAGGTTTCAAAAGGACACAGGAAAAAACCACATTCAGAAATAATTCAAGGAATCTACTCAAGAAATAGTTCATTACAATCCTCTGAGACCTTTCCTGAATTAATCTTTTTTAACACTGTGTTAGTAAAAACTGCTGGTTTTATTCCAGAAATTCTCAGCTAGGAATAATAATGCAAATAAAC
The DNA here is from genome assembly GCF_014805655.1 of Passer montanus. Lineage (NCBI taxonomy): Eukaryota > Metazoa > Chordata > Aves > Passeriformes > Passeridae > Passer > Passer montanus. The sequence continues at coordinate 1,682,648 of NW_024369818.1, forward strand.
ATGGTTTTAGGATCAGAATTTAAATTTAATTATAATTCCATTAAAAGAAAACTCACATCTGTCTGCAACATACAGTGCACTTTTAAAAGGTATTATTGCAAAAAAGGTTCCTCCCCTCCTGCTGTAAAGTGAAGGGGGAGCAATTCTTGTAATAGACTGTTATGCTTAATATATGTTTTAAATCATCTTCCTGCTATAAAACCATCAAATTAATTCCATGGTATTGCACAAAGCATAAAAGAAACTGCCATTACACAGTTTTAAACTTAATAAAAGCACAATAAAGAGCAAAGTAAGAATGTACCTTTCATTTGGGTTCCAAAGGTAAGTGCCAATTTTGCAAACAGCTCCGGGTCTTCAAATTTATCTTCTTCAGCTTTTACCCAAAAGCTGTTTTCTCCTATTTCTTGAGGCTCGATCTGAAAGAAAAACAGCATCTCCAGAGTCAGTCAGGAGTGTTTTCAACAGCCAAGTTAAAACAAATGCTACAGAACTCAGTGAGAATTGGGCTGAGGAAGCTCAGCCCCGTTCTGGAATGTTCTCTCCTGCTGTTCCTGCAGGTGAGCTGAGCTGCCCTCTGGCCTCAAATGGGCTTTACTGCACTTCTCCCACTCAGCAAGTTCTGCAAACTGAACTAATAACAGCAGCTGGCTTTCAGAGTGGTCCAGCTCTCTCTTGATGACTTCCTAGAGAGCTCCCAAACTCTTCAGCACTCCTTCACCCTGCTGCCTGGGAGCTGCATGCAACAACTCAGCAGGAAATGAACTGGCCAGGGGACACTGCAGAGACTGAGGCTGAGCTCTCTTCTGGCTAAAGGAAGAAAATGTTCTGCAATACAGAAGCTGAAAGAAACCCTGACTCTTCAGGTATGACTCAGAACTGCTGGTCTGTTTTCAAAATACATTCCTCTAACAGCTTTGAACACATTATTACTGTTTATAAACTTGTTTAAATGCCAAATAATTTCCAAAGGCTATTTAACTTCAAGATGATATGCAGGGAATTTAGGAATACTGCATTTGTCAGCCTCACTCCAATTTCCCTGCAACATCCTGGTCCTCCAGCTTTCAGCCCTGCTTCACCAGCAGCTCCAGGGAAGACATTTTAAAAAACTACCTTAATCCAACACTAATGGGGAAGACAGTTACAGCAAAAGGGACTAAATTAAACAGTAAGAATTTTATTCCTCAAATGATGGCTCCTTAAAAGTGATGATCAAACAGACTTTGCACTTTCTCAGTAGGCAGGAGATCTCTGGCTCTGTTCCCAGAGCACTTAGGCAAAGCGTCCATCTGCAGCTCCTTCCCATTGTCACAGCCAGTGCTCACACAGACACTCCAGAAATTATTCCTAAAACTCCCCAATGGAGCTGATCACAATGCAATTGGCAGCAATTACCAATATGTATTAGGAAATAAAAGCTTGCTTTTCTCTGTGCTTACAGGACAGCAGTCTATGTCCCACAGTCACAAAACTCCTGCAGTGATCCTGATCCAGTCCTTTCTGCCCAAGACACTGAATTCCTCCTCCCACAAGGAAGAAGCAAAGTTATCACTTATCTTTTTATGCAATTATTTTATAAGAATTACAGAAAAAGTAAAGATTTCCAAACTGATTTTAAATTTTTTTTTAATTAATACTCTAAAAACATGGCAGGCTATTTTGTATCATTTTAGTTAAATATATTGAAAGCCTGTTTTTAAAATATGGCTGCTAGATACACTTTCAGATTGTTTTAGCACATCTCCAAATATTTTGAAATAATTTGAAATCATTGAAGCATTAATCCTTCTGCCAAAAGAAACTATAAATTGGCACACCATGCATTTCCACACAGGCTCTCTCTCAACCTGCTGGATTCCTCCTCCAAGACTGGTGGGATTATTCTGCTGCTTTGTTACCTCGAAGCCTTTTGACTACTCAGAATTTATATATTCCATGCTGGGTGGCTCCTCTAAAGTCCTTTCATTTGCCTTGATGATTTGGTGATTTTGGTACTTTCCTACACCAAACATCAACATATCTGTCATATTTTAATATCACTAAAAACTGCCAACCACAACTTTAGAATGCAATGATTGAGTCTTGATAACAGCTGCAATTGTCTAACACCCCACTTTTATTTTTTTTATATGGAAGGAGCAGTGGATACACTGATCAAAAAGGGGCTTTAAAACAACACACCCCAGCACACACCTGGATGTTTGTCTCACTTCTGCTGTTAGAGGGACTATCTAACACCCCACTTTTATTTTATTTATATGGAAGGAGCAGTGGCTGGCTACACTGATCAAAAAGGGGTTTTAAAACAACACACCCCAGCACACACCTGGATGTTTGTCTCACTTCTGCTGTTAGAGGGACTGGATACACTGAGAGGCAAGGAATAACTGGGAACTGCTTTAAGGGTTCACTTGCAAATCAGACTTGCTCTTGTGCTTGCTCTTTAGTGCTCAAGTAATGCTTGGATTTTAAGATTGTATTTAATCACATCTCATTTTTAAAATTATCAAGCTGAGACTGGAAGCTCATGATGCCCAAACCTTTCCCTTGAGCAGTCCCATGGCTCCTCCCAGTGGCCACAGCCCTGCTCCAGCACATCACTAAGAATAATAAATATCTGGGATAAATAATCAACAAATAATCAACGTTAAGGCCTGATATCAGCAATCTCTGAACTCATCATTAAATGTCACAAATTTTGGTTTGCTTTGCTAGGTATGTGTGAAAGCTTCCTTAAAACAGTTTGGAGATAGATATATTTATATTTAGATACATATCTTGATGCAAAGCTGCTCTGGATGCTCACTGCAGCTGATACATGCACTGGAAGTAAGCTGGCTTGCTGGGACACTTGGTACAACAATCTCATTTAAAAATCCATCACTGCATCCAAGCCTTTCTGTGCAGTGCAGGAGGGAAGGAACAGCATCCCCACACCTGCTGGCATACCTTGGACCAGTTGATTCTCTTCATTGAGACTTCCAGCTTATACTTCTTCTTCTCCTTCATGCCGTGTGGCAGCGCTGGCACCACGGGGAAGGGAGCAAAGAGAGCCCCTCCCAGAGGGGGTGGCATGGGGGGCCCCCCGAGAGGCGGTGGTGGAGGGACTGCTCCCCCGGGCAGAGGAGGAGGAGGAGGAGGCCCTGCTCCTCCAGGCAGAGGAGGAGGAGGAGGAGGCCCTGCTCCTCCAGGCAGAGGAGGAGGAGGGGGCACACCGGGCAGAGGAGGGGGCGGTGGGATGGCTGCACCCGGCAGGGGAGGGGGAGGTGGAGGGAGGGATGCACCAGGTAATGGAGGAGGGGGAGGAATTGCTGCTCCACCTGGCAGGGGAGGTGGTGGAGGAATTGCTGCTCCACCAGGAAGGGGAGGTGGTGGAGGAATTGCTGTGCCACCAGGTAATGGAGGAGGAGGAGGAATTGTTCCTGCACCAGGGAGGGGAGGAGGAGGAGGGATGGCTCCACCAGGGAGAGAAGGCGCTGGAGATGGTGGGACGTTCTCACTTGGGAGGGCTGGAGGTATTGCTGGGACTTCTGTCAGGCTTGGACCCTGGAACATAACAGAGGAATTACTTCCATCAGTGACAGGAGGCAGAACCAATGAGGATGGTTTTTAGCCAACTGCATCTCAAGAAAGTGAGAAATGCAACTGTTCTCCTATTTAAATGAGAAACAATAACAATAGATTATACCACGTACCATAAAGCTGCCAAGTAAACTGAATAACCTCGCATTTTTATAAAAACAAATTGTTTCAATTTTAAAGAAAATTTAATAGTAGCAGTAACATTTAAGTGAACAGAACAGCATTTTATTTCTCACCAATGCACAAAACATTTATCCCACTTAGGATACCCCAGCAAGCTGGGGCATCAGAGATGAGAATAACCTGCTGAATTTTAACAGCACTCATCTGCTGCTGGGAAATTTTCCCCAGCAATCAGTGGAGCAGCTGCTGCAGTGTAAGAGGTCACAGGGCCAGTTGTTCATTGCTATTCTGACATCTGGAGGGGTGAAGGCTGTGCAACAACCTGTCCTGCTGTCTTTTGAATCTGTCTGAGAGAGTGCTTCTTTGGTGAGAGGAAGAAAGCAATCACAATATCCACTCTAATAAGTTCTTACTAATTAATAAGGAAGAGAAACAGCAGCATGTCAAACCATCAGAGGGGTGAGTGCAGCTAAAAATAAGTGTCATCATATTCTGTGGGGAGCATACACTAGAAAAGGGAACAGATACCAGAATTACATGGTTAATTAACCAGTGGTCAGCATTACTGTGAATGCCCTGCCATGTCTGGATAATCTGAACTGTGTTAGAATCAATAAAACAGGATTAACAATTAATTAGACTAGAGGTACATCTTTTACTTTGCACAGGGCACAACGTGTTTCTTTGGCTCACAATCATAATGCAACAATTAAAACAGAATGTCACATTTCAGTGGAATGCTGGCTTGTGGGAATTTGTAACAAACATGAAAATTGGCAAGAAGGAAGTAAGACCAGGAGTGTCTGGGTCTCCACCTTAGTGCCCAAATAGGAAGTGAGATCAGAGGCTTTAAGGCAGAAAAAACAAAGACAAAAAGGGAACAGGCAGACCTTGCCTAGCACTGAAGGAGTACAAAATAAGCCAGACTGAGGCAAAAGCACTAAACCATAATATCTGTTAGTTCCTAAAAGGTACAAATGACCTGTCTAAAACATAAAGCTGGTGTAAAAAATAAAAAATAAAAAAAGGCTATATAAAGTGTTAGAATAAAAATATATATATAAAACCAACAGTCTTCCAAAACAAAAACTGTCTGCAAAACATACAGAAGCAGCAATGTGAAAGCATAAAAAAATACCTGTAGAAAAAAAAAAATCAGGCTGGATGCAAGATTTTTATAGGCTAAGGAACTTTTTTTTTTCCTCAATAAAGCAGGTGCCTATGACAGGTTGAACATACTACTGTTTGTGAAATGTTACCTCCATTAACTGTCCTTAGTAACTTCTGCTGGCTGCCAAACAAATCAATACACCTTTACCAGACATTCCAAACTCCAGACAGACAAGTTACTCTGGGGCAATTTCTTTTCAACTGCTCCTCAAAAAAAAAATCAACTCATCTGTGGAGCTTAATGTGATATTATTTTATTACCTGGGTCCGGAGCTGTTTGACTTCTGATTCGAGTTCTTTGATTTTCTCCTCTCGTTTCTGCAGCTCTGCTTGTGCCTCTTGTCGGGCTGTGAACTCTTCATCAAACTAAAGATTTAACCAGCACAGGAGAGTTTGTCCACTTATGGCCACACCAGAGCCTACATGGCAGGAATTCTTTGAACAACATCAGAGCTGGAGCAATTGATGCACTTTTAACCCTTCTCATTTTTCTATCTAACATGTTCACTTCTAGCACCACAATTTCTTCTATCAATAAATCAATGACAGAGGACCAACCAGATCCAGCTACTCAGTTCAGGTTCTTCCCTCCAAGAGAACACTGCAGACTTCTCAAACCAAACTCAACTACACATCTACTGCAGCAAGTTTAAAGTCATTAAAAATTAAACCTTCAATCATCATGTTCAAGAACATGTTCTACCACTTGGCCTGAAAATGCCTACTTAGACCAGACCAGGAAAAAATGCCAAAATTTGGAATTATTTCAATACATACCTCCATAATACCTGAACTTCAGTACCACTGCAGCTAATATAGCACATTCATTCATTTTTTTAAGCTTATACCTGCACTTCAGTTATTTAATTATAACTATTTTGGGACAGGAGAGCAACAAGTGGAATTGTGAGAGCCACTGTTTCCCAGTTTCAGCTGGGAAACAAGCTGACTGTTCCTGTCAGGATTCTGTACCACACTATGAGCAGGACTTACCTTCCTGGAAAATTCTGCTGCTTTCTTTTCACTTTCTTCTACTTTAGCCTTGTCCACACATGCATCTAGAATTTAAATAAAAGACCACACACAAGTCAAGTCAAACACGTCACAGCTCTGAGGTGCTTCCAGCCATCATTACCCTGTGAGCCCATGACACAAAAGCAACAGGCCTTTTTTTCTGACCCTGTTTCATTTCATTGAAGGCTACAGCATTTGGTCTGGTGCTCCACAAGTACATCTGTAGCTTACATGGATATTTCCAGAACACTGACAAAATTCCCAGCCAGTGCAAGTCCAGACAGAAGATTACAAAGAAAAATAAGGCAAAACTGCTTAAAGAGTACAAACCAACAAGATGTGTGAAATTGATGTCCATCCTTCCTCTGTATTTAAAATCTGGGTCCACGCCACTGCAGTGCAGCACTATCTGTGACACACATTCTTCTATGATCTTGTAATACTGAGGTCTAAAAAAGGAAACATTTACAAGACAATAAGAACATGAACAAGCCTTTATGCAGCTGGGAGGGGGGGAAACTAACTCCTAATATCTGAATTCTACAACTGCCAGAAGAAGCATCAAGTTCAAATTCTTATTTGTAAATATTTTGGATGTGATGCTTCAACCTTGCTATGACACCATGCTGCACATAAAAGTTTACACTGAAAAGAGCAGATCCAAGGCACGTGGGAGTATTTTCAATTATCAGCTGTACAACTTCCATGTTCTTTGAAGCAATGACTATATCAAACTTCAATAAAGAAAAAGTGCCCAACAAACAGATTTTTGGGATGAGGGTGTTAGACTAAGCTTCAAGTCTTTGAAATAAACACAAGTATATTTACCAAGACTTTTTCAATACTATCCTGGAGGAAAAAGATAAATAACAGTCTCAGAGTGACTTTTTAGGCATGAGCTACTCAGTTTACCAGGATCTTGATTTCTATTCTTGCCCCTATTCCCCCCAGAAATGCAGCCTGGCAGCTGCACTCACCGGACATAGTAATCATTCCTGATCAGGAGGAAATGTTGGAGAATTGACAAGAAGTAATTTTCAGAAGAAGTATCTTTCACCATGTTGTACAGCAGATGAAATACTTCGTTCACATCAGTGCAAACATTGTTAAGAAAATAGCAGTACTTAAAAGACCAAAAACTTTAAAACCAAACAAAAGCCCAAAAACCCCACTGCAGCCAGAACAGCCACCCCACCCACAGACAGCTCCCCAGATATTCCCATCTTGTTCAAGTAAAACACCTCCACACTTTGAGCTGTTCTTAGGAGTAAACATTCTTTTTCCACTAAGATTGTGCACAGAATTTCTGTGCCCTGTTTATCCATTAGGACATATTTCAGTATCAATCAGAACAATCATATATAGATTTCATGTTTTAGAATTCTGTGAAAATATTTCACACCAAGCTTTGTCTCCACTCTGAGCTCAGCCAGGCTGCTGGCAAACACACACTGGTCAATGTTTTCCATTTCCCAGAGATGACCCTTACTTGTAATTACCTGTTCTGCAAAGCAACAACATTCCAGGGGATTTTATAGTCCTCCCACTGATTGCCTCTACCTCCCTCTGCCTCCTCCTAAAGCCTGCAAGCAGCCATTCTGAATTTAGGTAACCTGGAATTTCCTGCTCCTTCACAGCTAGAAAAGGCACACAACTGCAGTGTTTCAAAACCTACAAGAAATTTTGTTCCTTTTATTATCAAAACTCATTTTTCTTCAAACCTATGATCTTCCACGGGTATAATTTTATCTCTTCATGTATTATGAGACAGAGTTTAGCTTAATAAATGTTATTTATGAAAAATTAATTCAGTTCCCAATGACTTACATTTGACATGCAAATTTAAGCACTAATTATCCAAATATTTTCCAACAAAAAAAGCAACTGGAGAGAATTCTGCTTGACAAAGCCCCTGGTAAGACATACAACTGAGACAAATAACCTGCACACAGAGCACTGTAATTTCCATTTAATAAAGTTCTGAAACAACACAAGTTATAACAGCACTTCCTTAAAGGATATTCCATTTCAGCTTTGATATCGTTGAGACGATGTGACAGTTCAAAGTGGTCTTCATCTTTGTTCTCATCAAACACCCTCAGCTGAATATCAAGTTCTTCATTTTCCTTATCTTTCAAGGCCTGTTTTCCAAGGTAGAGTATATCTTAATTTTTCCTTTCATAAAGCAAGAATTCCCCCCCTTGAAGGACTGCATCATGATGAAATATAAGACATTAACCTTTAGAACAGCAGCAAGTTTCAACTCAGTGCCTGGGCTTTTTTTATTATAATGATTCAACTGAGAAGAACTAAAGGCAAAACATCAGCTCACAGAGCAGGTGTGGACTACAGAACAAGCAAGAAGATTTCCAGTTGAATTCATTTCTCTTAATGGGACAGAGCAGGCAGATTAAAGAAAAACAGATTTCACAGAAAACAACAGGAACAGCATATACAAAGAAAGTTAATCCAAGACTGGTTCCACAGCCAGATTCACATTCTCTGCATGTGCTTTGAGCTCATTATGCAGAATTTGACTACCCTCATTTAATTTCTAATATATTGACTTGTTTCAACTACTATTCTAGTTAATACAGATCATGAGGACCTGAATTTGTAACTCTGCAGGCTGAAAGCAGATTTGGATTGATAATCTGACCTTCTGCACCCCAACCCTTCCCATCTGCTGTCCTGACTAAACAGTTTGGCTGTCTTCAACATTCACAGTGGACAGTGCTCACTCCTGGATACAAGTGACTTACAGGCAATATTTTCTTCAGGCCACAACGTAAAAACTCATTTCTCAAGTGTATCCTGAAGTCAAGGTCCTCAGGAGATGTAACAAGGGCGTTGATGAGCTGCATGCATGCCACCTGCAATCAGAAACACAGAATACAAATCAATACTTTCAGTCAGTGTTTCAGCCGAATTAGAAAACCAGAGATGGAAATGGTTCATTATGCAGTACACATGCAACTCTTGGGTTTATTTTAGCAGCATCAAAACTGCCCTGTTTCTATATCGGGATGCTTCCACTGTATCAAAAAAGTACCATATGAATGATCATCACAGAATAATGCCATGGACTGGTGGGAGCTGGAAGGGACCTTAAAGCCCATCCAGTGCCCCCCTGCCATGGCAGGGCCACCTCCCACTGTCCCAGGCTGCTCCCAGCCCTGTCCAGCCTGGCCTCGGGCACTGCCAGGGATCCAGGGGCAGCCACAGCTGCTCTGGGCACCTGTGCCAGGGCTCGCCCACCCCAAAATCATGCACTGCAAATTTCCAAACTCAAGGTGCCCACTGTACCTCCTCCTATTTCTTCTTAGCATTCACCACTTTGAAAGCAATCTGTTTCTACAATAACGAACAACTTCAAAACCCCCACATCAGAACCACCCAATAAACACCCATACCCAAATGAGTCCCATCACCAGGTGTTTTCTCCATTCCTGCAGAGCACTTGTGCAAAATGCCTGGTCTCAGGATAGTGGCTAATGCTTTAATTGAACAGCTGTGCACTTTAATTGATTTATTTGAAAATAGGTAGACAACAGCACAACGCCAAAAGTGCTGATCCACTTTAAAAGACTAAAATGGGACTCAAGGGAAATAGCAAGTTTGGTAAAAGATGTTAACTGCAAATAGAAGTAGCTTTAGAGTAGGACAAAAAAAAATCAATAGCTGCAGAGGAAAAAAATCAGATAAAAAGCACCTTCCTGTTTTAATTACATTCACTATTTAGCTTTAATAGAACACCTTATGGAGTCTCAAATTTCTATTAAAACACCCTTTCAAAGGCACTCTCTTGATAGAGCTGCATCTTCAGATAATGCAGTATCGTCGTGCTTGCTTGAATGATTCTTGTTATTTTACTACTATGACATGACTTAACAAGCCAAAGCACATGTCCAATCTGAAATTAATAGAGAGAAGAGGTGCCATCTGCTCTGATTGCTTCTGCCAGAGAGACTCTGCCTTAATGGCTTGTGCTAATACATTCCCAGCAAAGAAGGATTTTGTCAGAAACAAGGTAATGAGTCTTGCAATTGTGCCTTCACTGAGGTATCAGGGAGCTTTGGGAGGGGAGGCTGGCAGGAATGGGGGGTGCTGGCTGTTGTTTGCCTTAAATCAACAAGGTCATGGAGTGGGAGACAACTCCAGAATGAATTCTTCAGTGATAGCACCATTAAGATTAGAATGTCATTTATAGAAACTTATTGGCCATCATTAACTCATCATCTCTGAAACAAGAGGTGCTGATGGTAAACACAGCATTAAGGCAGCTACAGCTGATGTGTATTTGAGCCAGGACTGGAAAAAAGCATCCCAAGGATACTGACCCTGACTATAATTTTCCATATTTTTCAGCCAAGGTAGCTGAAAAATAAATTTTAGTACAAAATGTGCATAATTACTGTATAATGAGGAGGTCATAAGTCAAAGTCATCCTTTATTAGGATATTCAGCCACTTGACCTCTATGCAAAAATGGCAGTACCAAAAATACCCAACTAATCCCAACCAAAAAAAAGCTCGCATCTTAATGCCAACCAAAACTCTGGTGCCCACAGAGCACAAAAACCTCCATCCACGGACACATTAGCAGCAATGAACATGATCTAAGTCATGACAATAAAAACCACTGGCACAGATTAATTTATTATTTTATAAAAATAATTTTGAAAGCTCAGAGGCACTAGTGGCTGGTGAAAGGCACATGTTGAACACACAGAGCAAGGAATGCAGAATCCTTGTTGACAAAAGTACCAATAATATCCTGCTGCACTTCACTCATCCCAAAAGGAACCCTGCCAAAAATGGGCACTCCCCATGCTACACCTGCATAATTAGCATATATCTGAATATTTAAGAGGCCACAGGTACTGCTGCCTAAAGCACCAGCACTGGGTCAGATTTATTACCTGAACATTACACCTGGCATCCAAGGAAAGAAATACCACTAATTGCTCTCTTTACTAAGGTTAAGGTTTCTTAATCCTATTTTTGGGACAGGAAGTGAGTTCCTTGGCCTCCCACCACTAACAAGTAGAAAATCTAGTACCAATAGGGCACTGGTATTTATTTCTCCTCTTTTCCTGATTAACAGCACTAAAAGATGTATGTGAATCAGAGCTCCCCAAGCCATAGAGAGTGTTCAGCCCTTCAGCTGAGGCACACAAAGGCACACTCACCTGCAGCTGGATGAACTCGTGGTTCTCCAGGCCTTCCACGATCTGGGAGAAACGTTCCTCCCTGCTGTGCCTCTCAGCAGCAGTGGTTATAGCACCTAACAGCTTGTCCAGGCTAGGAGAAAGACAAACTGTCAAGAGAGCACAGCACAGCCAACGCGCTCGTTTTAAACAGGCTCAGCTCACTGCTCACACAACTCGAGGCTCAGTGCACTGACAGAGTTTCAATGCATTTATCTACAGAGAGCTAAAAACAATCCAAGAACCAAGTGTTATAAATGTCTACAAGATTAATGTTGAAATAAGAAAAAAGGGGTGACTAAATCTCTATATTATTATTTCAGCAATGAAACAACCAATGAGGGGGAAAATCCCTCCCTTTGCAAGACTGTGCACTTGATAACAGTTGACATGTTTAACATCTGGAAATTCTAATACACTGTCCTTTCAGGATTCTGAATGTTTTAATCTATTTATTGCATAGAAGACATGAAGTCTGCCCATTTTAACCTTCAGTAAATAAACACAGTGGTGAATTTACAGGAAACACATGCCAAGTGATCATCTTTCTTTCAAAAGTCTCAGGAGCAAGTGCTAAATAACTCCAAGTTGAATTGTTCCAAAGCCCAGCTATAAATGTAAACTCCTGGCTCCTGTGGTAGAGGTGATTTGTCCTTTCACACCTTCCACTTCAGCCACAGCGTAGGTCTCTGCTCATTTGCTTTTCTCTGATTTAATACTCAATTAGGGTAACACAACAGGTGAAGTCTCTTTAATCTTAAACCACATTATTAAAGACTTAACAGGTTACATTTATTTCACTGGCTACTTTTCTCACCTGTATCCAAATGAACAACTCATGAGCACCAAAAGAAGCTTTAGTATCTCACTTACATGTTCTCCTCCCCAATAATGCAGATAGCAGAAAGGATTTTCACTGTCTCAGTCATCATGTGTGGTTGCTTTGGATCAATTGCTCTTGACAGCAGCAAGAGGCTCCTTTCATCTCCTAGAATCCTTTGCAAACCGTACTGGCAGAAACAAAAAGCTCGTGGTGAAAAGGTTGTGCTTGCCTTGGAAACTCATCCCCAACCCGAGATCCTGAGGGATTCTCCCGACCTCTCCCTCCCAGAGGGTTTTGGCAGCACCCCACCAAAATCCCAGGTCATCATTGCTTGGGGACACAACTCAGGGTCCCCAGTCTTGCACTTGAGGCTTTCTCCTGACAAAGAGAGAGATTCAGCTCCTCAGGAGGACACCAGGACCTTGTAAAATCAGCACCCACCAAAAGACAAGTCAGGCTTTGTTTTCTGTCTATATCTGAAACACCCCAGCAGTATGAAAAATCTGCTTTTCTCCCATTTCATTTCTAAAGTGAGCAAAAGCAATTATAAATAACTTTTATGCAGTTTTATTTGCTGGGGAGGATACACAAATACAAGAGTTCAGATTTTGCTATGAATGAAGCAAAATTACAAGTTTAACACATCAGCTTCTAGAAGGTACTCATACTCTGTAAACCTGAGTAACCTGTGTTAGAAACAAATCAGATACAACCCTTTACCCATGACCTACCAACTTAAAATCTGCAGCTAAAAAGACATCAAATCCTACTCAATTTAAATCAGGTTAAAAGTACACTATATTAACAAACACATATTGAAATCTGAATTTGGAAAGCTTTTTTTTAATTTCTAAGTAATTAATTTCTAAATTTACTTTAATTAAATTTATACTATCATCCTCTCTTTAGCAAACATTTCACTTCCAAAAATCAATAATATTTAACAAAACTAAGAAGAAATGCAGAAAGGTTCATGAAGAAGACTCTCAACAGAAGTTACACTAAGACCTGCATTCCCAAGGAGTTAAACACTGGACATACAAGCTTTCCTTCCCTCTCCAACATTTACCACATGATATACATATTAAACATGACACAATATGTGAATTTAAAATAATACTCACTTTATTGTTCATAAATGCTTTGAGGCACTGGATAAGTTTATGTTGATTTTTCTTATCAATACTTTCTTGCCTTGAAAGGAAAGAGGAAAATAACATAAGGAAAATCTTCACGACCTCCTGCTCCCTCCCTTCAAATGATCAAAATCCTTACTGTTTCTTGTCCAGAAGCTTTTCCAATGCATCCAACAGGAGCCCAAGACCTTCATGTCCAAAATTGTTAACCCAGCTGGAAAAAAAAAACGCAAAGAAAAATGCTTTTAATTCCTTCTTAATCAATGCAGAACTTGCAGAGCTATTTCTGTGTTACTGCTTGTGCATCCCTTCACAGGCTCCACTTTTGGTCTCACTTCCCAAAGGATCTGATCAGCCACGAAGGCAAACAGCTCCAGCAAGTACAAATTGCTGAAAGCCACAGAGAAAGGTGAGGAGATATTGCAGACAGCTGCAAACATTTCACTGCTCCTGAGCCAGGGTGCTGGGAACACTGCTCTCCTGTCAACAAGCATTAGCATAATTACTCTGGTTTCAAAAAAAACCCCAAAGCCCACAACTCTCCTGCTTAGCAAAAACAGCATGATGAAAACTGCTGCAGAAATTGCTCTGCTTACCTGACTGGGTTGCTGGTTAGAGACACTCTCAAAGACTCCAGGCAATTAAGGAGTTTTTCATCTGAAATTCCAGAGCGCAGTTCATGGATGTATTCTTGTGAGGACAGGGTACATTCGTGCTTGCTGTTTTTTAGTCCCCCCTATCACAGAAGGCAGAATGCTGCTGAGTGTTCTAGTGATCAAACAGTGCTTAGATGATAAAACAGAAGACTAATATTTCCAGATGAATTTCCAAATCATAGGAGAAGTATTCAAGACAGTTGTCTTGACTTGGATTTGTCTTCAGTGTTTCATATTTTGGTTTTACATCACAAGGATAACTATTTTTGCTGGAATCTTTTTCACTTCTTTGAGTAAAAGTGCATGTAGTACAAATGGAATATAAAAATTAATTCCATCATTCAGCTGTATTAACATATTTAATATCTACTTCACAACACTGTAATGGAAACAATCATAAAGATACATACAAAAAACCCAATTCATGCAACTTCCTGAGCCAATTTTTTGCTGTATCATATTTCATATTTGACCCCTAATAGGGGTCTCTAGAGGATCTTTGCTGCAAAAAAAAAAATCATACAGGAGATTTGACAAAGAGCTCCCTCCTGCTGAAGTGCCACTACACAAGGATAACTACTCACACAGCATTTCACTATTAAATACCTGAATATCAGTTTTTACAGCTATAGTATTCAAACTCTTGAACAAGACAAAACATTTTTGCAAAAGGTGCAACTAATCTTTTCTACAGCTCTGACAAGTTGCAGCAGGCTTATCTCAGAAGAGTGGTTTTGATTCATTTGCAGCTCCTAAAGCTCCTTAGCTCTGAAGGGTCTCTTGAAGAGAACCTGATAAAGATGTCATGGGTGCAAAGGCAGTATCAAGTGCCTGTCCTAGAAGAGGATTTGTATGCACTTGGTTTTAATTGTATCACATCCACCACAAATATTCTAATTGTCTCTCTTTCACAAAGCTCCACTTCTTATAAAGCTTCTGGTTTGCTCTCTTCAAATTCTTACCATTCATTTTCCAAAAATACACTAAGTATGGCTGATGACAAAATGACTTGGCTAAATTTAAGTTAATGGCTTTGCCCTAGCCAGATTCCAGGCACAAACCAGAACTGTGTTCACTTTCAGATTCAGAACAAAACCAGGACAGACTGTGACTGCAGTGAGACACCAGGCTCCTCTGCACTGTGGCAGCTTTGAAGGTGTTCCTTGCTGGCAGGCAAAGCACCTTCAGCTGGGCATCACATCAAAGGACTAAGCAAAGATGAGTAAGAATGATAAAAAAGGACTAGAATCAGTCACCATCAACATCCTAAACAGAGAGATGCTCTTCTACCAAAGAAAAAGGAATAAATGGGGGGGGGAAGTTATATTTATAGGAGTAGGAGCTGATGGTAAATCAGATTAATACATCAAAAATCATCAAAATTCAGAAAAATCATTACTCTGAAGGACCATAAGGTAAAGAACTAGGAAAAAGGAACAGCTTTATCCCACCCATTGGATGGATGAGAATCAGAAAAGATTTTGTGTGCAACTAATGCACATCATGTACACAGTACAGATCCAACTGGGCACAAGTGTTGTCAATGGCAACTTCAATCAATGTTAAGCCTGAACAACACTCTAGAATGCAAGACAGTGGTTTCTCCATGTTGTCATTTCAGCCATTCCCCAAATGGTAAAAGAAGAGAACAGAAATGCTGCTGAGAGCCACAAAATGTACAGAGATGAGACAATGGCACCTTCAATCAATGCCAGTGCCTGTTAAGCTAGTCCCTGAACAGCACTCTAGAATGCAAGACAGTGGTTTCTCCCAAGAGATGAGTTTGTCCTTCCACTGCTAGAAGCTCCACAGGAGACTCTGCTACTCTGAAGTCTTTCCTATTCTTTGTTTCATATTTAAACCAAGGTGGGATCTTGCTGTCTCTTCTTTCTGTGCCATCCAGGCCATTGGTGAAGCACCTCTGCTCTGCCTAGTCCCTTATTTCCAGAAGACCCACGACTCCCTAAAAAATCGATCAACAGTTCAAAGACCGGGCAGCGTGCTCTGCTAAGGCTCCTTCCCACAGCTTGCAGGACAGGCACATTCCTTCACTGGTTCTTTGAGAAAGCACCTTCAACTGCACAGCAATAAGGAACCAACTCCTCTTCCTTATTCTCCTCCTCCTTCAAAATGGATGGTCACTCAAGACAGCTCATAAAAATCCATTCTTGAAATCTTGCAGAGAATTTTCAGCTTCCTGGGATTACTTGGTTATTCCCTGCAATCAATGCCTGAGTCTCAATCCTCTTCACCTCTAGCCATGCTAACTCAAATGCTGAACCAGATGCTACTTTTATTTCCCTATCCAAAGACAGTTTGACTGGAACACTATTTTTAAGAATTGCTATGCCTTTATATGGATCAGATTTTAATACAAACATTTCTCATTTACTTTGAGGTGTAAGGTCTCAGTGAAAAATCTTTTACAGGAGAACACCTAATAAAGATGGAAGCAAAAGTGAAGTAGAAAGAAGCTGAAGAGGGTTGGGTCCAACATCAGAACGTTCAGAGATTAAACCAAGGCTCAAGAATGAAAATTTTAGAAATTCCTTTATGGCTGGTCACCTTCAGTGTTACAATTAAGGCAGAGAAGAAGCACACGGAGGTGCAAGGGCTCTTTAAGCAATGATATGCAGAAGCCATACACCAGGCACAGCATTTTTTATTTTAGTATTTAGCAAGTTATTTGCACAAAAACATGCTTTAATGCAGAGTTGTTCTTGCTCTCTATCAGACCCTGAATTCAAAAGGCACAGAGAAGAAAACATCTTAGAATTTCTCCCCTACCTATTGTGGGAATATCAGCTTGCTTTACAAAGTAGCATCTTCAAAAAGCAGATGTTCAGGGTAATTCACACCAAAAGGAAATTACACAGCAGCAGGGATTATTTGAAACTGGTTTTAATACACTGAACTGGAAAATTAATAATTTGTCCCATCAAAAATCAAACACCTTGAAATACATAAGCACAATTAAGATATTTTCCTCAATTAGGGGAAGAACCAATAGTGTGCACAAACTAAAAAGTACTGGTGAACATAAAAGTCTCTTTAAAGGCCACTCTGAATAAAACAAAGCCAAGAGAAAAATATACAAGTATATAGTAAGTAGGAGAAAAACCTAACTATATCTGAGGTGATGATCAGACAGTTTTAAGTCATAGAATGTTCTCTATTATTTCTACTACAGAATTTAATTACTGAATATGACCTAAGTAGAAAGCCTTGCTGTACCTGAAAAGCCTATTTTGGCTGTAATCAAAAATAAAGTCCATCCATAATTTAAAAGAACATTTTTGCTTTCAATCACTATTTTAAATCCATATGTAATTATTCCCAAAAAAAATCTTATTTACTAGGAAACAAAAACTTGCTGAACTCACTCCAACAAATTAAATCACAGATATTTGTCTATAATATTTGAATTCAATCAAAACAAGATAAAATGTAGATGAGTCCTTAATAAAAGTTATGCTCTCAATGATCTCATTTTAAATATTCTGACCTCCTGAGTCCTCTAAATTAATCTTATTGTCACATTGATCTGCTGAAGTTGGCATTTCCAAGACAAGCTATGAATAATAACAATCAGAACATAAAAAACTCCACATCTAAACAGAACAAAGTAAGCCAAATACTGTCAATTTAAAGTTTAAAGTGCCTGCCTTCAATAAAAGGCACGACAAGCTTAAATGATATTTGTTGCTCACAATGAAGAGATGAGCTCAGGAAGTTTGAGGTATTTGGAAATTGAAAAACTTCAAGGAATCCCTCAAAAGTGTAAGCAATGATCTCATACTGGCAAGATAAACATGACTGAGGTGGTTGACAATTATTTTGATTAAACAAGGATTCAGTTGTGCCCACTGAACTTTTAAAACCCAGATAAAAGTCCAAAATATTCCAGCCTAATCTCTAAAAAGGGAAGTTCATAAGAGAAAACAAAACTCTCGTGTTCGTACTCACCGGAACTTTACTTCCGACTATCTGCATGCAGTGGTCAGCCAAGAGAGGTTATTGTGTAAAAAAGATAACAATAATACATAAATAAACACAGCACAGTACTTAGTAGGATGTAGTTGCACACACATTTTTCAGTGTTTAATCATTAGTACTAGTTATATTCCTTTATTACTTTATCAACCTGTTTAGGGGTTAGAGCTTCTCTGACAGGAAGACAGCAGCTCCACAGCAGGAGCAATCATTTCAAATTCTTGTGTTTTGCTGCTGAATCTTCAGTATTTGACACATTTACCTACAAATAACTAAATACCTTTCTTGACAGCTACATCTTGAAAGATTAAATATGCCATTTGTTAAAATCATCAGGTCAGATACTTTACACATGACACTGAGAACACACTAATGGCATACTGACTTCCTTGGATGTATAACAACTGCTTTTATTATGGAGCTTTTGATCTGTTTAGATGATGTCACCACTGAATTTAATTAAGTTTTTGTAATCAAAAACATAGCCTACAGTTATAACTCCAACTTGCATTTCAGAAAATCTCACATGACATTTTTATTCAACTGCTCAGTATGGATGCTTTTAATTACATGGATAATTAAACAGTGATTTTCAGAATGCCATCTTCTCTTTACCATGGAACAGCACCTCTCTATATTCATGAACAAAAAGGTGACTTGCCCCAGAGGAACCTGCAGGCAGGCAGCACATCTGTGCCCTGTTCTGTCACCCTGCACAAATGCCCACGTTGCTGGGAGCACCAGGCCATGCACATCTGCTCCAGCAGTGCAGCCTCCCCTGCTGCAGGCTGCCAGCAGCCACTTCACTGCACATCCACCTTCATCTGCACATCCACCTTCCTCTGCACATCCACCTTCCTCTGCACATCCACCTGCCTCTGCACATCCACCTTCCTCTGCACATCCGCCTTCATCGATCACAGCTGCTCTGGCTCTGACATCTCAATGGCACTGTCTCTGCTCTGCCTCTACCTGCTTCATTTTCTACCATTTCACTTCCATTTTTCCTTTAGGAACTCATTCAGAAACAAAAGTCCCTGCAAGTCTTTCACAATCAACACTTCTCTTCCTGAAGAAGTTTCCTCTACAAGCACAAGAAGGGATTGCCATCACCAGACAATCTTCTCCTCTCACCAATGTTCAACTACTCAGTACAAAATGTCACTGGGGTCAGTTCTGAAACAGAATTTCAGTCCTTCTCCAGTTCTCAGGTATAATTTCCATGTCAACATTCTCTTTAAGTGGGAGAAGGAATGAGAAGCACAGAAAATCACTTCCCATGAAAGCATCCAGCTCATCAGCTTCTACATGTCCTCCATACCCGAGGAAAACTTTCTTCACCCAGTGAAACCCAAAGTTCCTCTCTCAGAACTCTGAAGACAAGTGATCCAGAAAAGCATGGTCAACATGCTGCAGACAGCACACAGGCAGAGAAAATGAAGCACCAAATTTAAAATAATTTGGTTAAGACAACATCAGCAATGAGAGTGATATTTTCAAATGAAGGGAGGGAGCTCAAAAGCCTAATTAAAACAAACATGAAATGAACTGCAAGAAAAGTCACATCAACTGTTAAATGTGTTTTATGAGCTCTAAGCAGAAGGGCCAAGTATTTGCAGTGTAAAAAAGGAAGACAGATAATTATCTGTGACAAAAGAAAAAGGCAGAAAATTTAAAGACAGATCATTTTGAATGCAACCAGCATTTTCATGGAAGACAATCCTGAAGAAAGGAAAGTTTGACAATTCATGATGCAGTAAAGACTGACTAGGGCTTGACTTCATTGAACAGAATAGCAGTTGCACTAAACAGAAGAGGAAATTACAAGTGAAAGTGAGGCTTGGTGCCACCGTAAAATCCCAATCAACATTTTAAAATTAACCTCTGTATTTTAATTTTTTTTTAACAATCAAGATTCTAGCTATGTAGAAGTTAAATTAGGATAACACTACAGAAAGATAATGTATATTTCTGAAAGATTCCATTCAAATGCTGTGATTCAATTGCAAGGAGGATGTACTGAAGCACACAAACTTGAAGTGTTTTTTCCTCTAGGAAAAACACTTTGTAATGTGTAAAAACATCCACACTGCTGCTGACTTAAGCCCAAAGTGCACATTGATGTACAAGGATCTTTCAGGGTGACTTAGTTTTATATTATTAGTACATTTAGGCAAATGTCTTCCCAGTTCTGTTAAGTTTCCCACGCTGCAGCACACATGGGGAGCAGTGCAATGCATTAACACTTCAGCAGTGAGCCATGCAATGGTAGCCATGCTTTCCTTACTCAGCTGCACAGTTCTGGGCCTTGAGGCAGCTACACTTCAATTGCAGTGAACATGAGACAGCACCATTGTTCAACTACTTTTTGGGAAAAAAATGCAAATACTTCCATTTCTACTTCCACTTTCTACTGCTTCACTAAAGTATTTTTGCATACTAAGAAAAATTCCAGATTTCATATTGATCATCAAGTGAAGATAAAAACCTTACACAGCTTAATTAACAGTTCCCAAAGACAGTCCAGTTCATAACATTCACTGCCTAAGCTTGAATAATTCTGCAGTAATTTGTACATTTAGTTGGACCATGCTTAAAGCACTGGATTCCTTCCAGCACACACTAAAGGACTTTGGATTTTGTTTAAGATGAACTCATGCAGGAACATCACTCCTCTCAGAACTTAAATCACCACTTTCATTACCATTTCATCACCATTAGAACACAAACTTCTCCTCACTGAAGTTTATAACGTTTCATACAAGGCATTTGCATAATAATTGCATGTCATTGTCATCTTAATTTTTGAAATTTAAGTCTGCAGAGCTGATTTTCAAGGTCAACAAGGGACAAGTCAATTATACTGCTTGCAGTCCATGCTTAAAGATCCCTTAGCCAGACACCAACATAATCTTTACTTATTTCTGTACTTGCCATAGTCAACTTTTAACACACACAAAGCATTGCTGGAGTATTTTATAACTAATTGGTACAAACAGTTCAACTGCAGAAAATAAACTGCAGCTCCTCACTACTCTACCCCAAAACCGTTGGTATATCCAGTCTTCAATTTCCTTACACTTCTTGCACCCCAAAAAAGACAGGGTTCAAAAATTCTGCATGAGAGGTTAATCAGTCAATTAAATTACAGAAAATAATCAACATCAATGAAAAATCAAAACATTTTTTCTATTCAAAATGTAATTCGGAACTGGTTTTAAGACCATCCTTTCACTAAAGGAATCCAGCACATACATTGCTACTGAAACCACAAACAAACTTTGGCTATTAAAAAATCTTAAGATGAATGGCACAGAAATATGCTCAGGTTCCATCCATGACTCTACATCACTAGATTTGCAATTTCTTATGGTTTCCAAGAAAGGACCAAGTTTTGACATTGCCCAGCAAGGGAAATGCAAACTGTTCAGATGCAGCTGCAAGCATTCACAAGTGTGTTAGTCAATACACATTTATTTTTTCCTACCACTCTTAGATAAATCCAGATAAAAAATTTCAAGTTTCAAGCTTGAAAAGCCTAAGACTCCAAGGCCAGCTCCTTCCTCCGGTGAGTACTTACGGATTTGGCAGTTGCAGAAATGTACTGGACAACCATCTCACGCTTTGTGCTCAAGTCTTTGTCTCGCAAAGGAGCTTTCCGTTCCTCGTTCAGGTTCATGTCCTCCTGCAAAGGACCAGCCAGGAACACTTCTCAGGATTTTATTAGTCTTTCTTCCTTTTAAGCTACTTTTGTTAAACAAGTGACTTTTTCCAGTTTATCTGTATGTGTTTGATTTTGCCCTACTTGATTTTCTCATTTAATTCTGTCCCCTCAAGTGCTGATTGTTTTTGAGACTTACCCAAAATTTAAACTGCATCAAGGAGAATTAACAGTTCTGAAATTTAGCTCAAGAAGTGAAACTAGAGGACAAGCACAACAATTCTACACCTCAATTTGATGCAGAAGTGCCAGCTCTTTGAGATGTTCCTGTGTTTTTAGTGAAATCTTATCACAGTGGACACCATTCCTCCATTATCTAATCAGAAGGCTGTAATTACATGGATTAGTACCTTGCTGAAGGGGTAGAGGTGAATGTATTTAAAACAAGCCTAAAAGTCAAAATGCTCTGCTAGATTAAATCTCTTAAGACACTTCTTTTAACTTGATAACAGATTAAACACAATGCAGTCATTACTAGTCATGACTAGGCTTGCCATTAAAAGTCAAAGTAATTTCAGACTGGCACCTGAGAGCAGCCAATGCTCCTGCAACCACTGCTGGTGAACAGCCTTGTCACAGAACTGCCACAGACCTATTGTCTGCTCCAATTAACATTGTGCCAGTGTCTGTGAGACAGACCTATTGTCTGCTCCAATTAACATTACTTGGAAAAGTTAAAAACTAATGCCTTAACAAGCAAATCAAGCAAGAGTTAATTAACACTTATCCAATCCTTCAAAAGGCATTCACAGCTCCACTCAACGGAGCAGAGCTACCCAGTGGAACCGGACAGTTCTGCCCATACCAGATCTTACCATCATTTTCTCAAAGAGATCCATAACTTCCTTCTCTGATAAGTTCATGCAGCGCTCATCAACAAGAGCCTGGGCATGTGGGATCTCACTAATGGAGGGCTGGGAGTCAATAGGATGCTGAATGAGAGGCTTCTCTTTCTTCACAGCCGATTTCCTGAAGCTTGTGATCCTGTCACGCTGCAAAGACATTCCAAAATAAGCAGAAATAGAGAGAGAGAAAAGCAGCCAATTGCATGGCAGCAATGCACATGTTTTTAGTTAATTCAAGCAGCAGAGTTAAACTGAACTGTAAGTACAAATACTCTAATATTCAGAGATTACTTTGCACAGAAAGAAAATAACATATAAGGTAAACTCATGACAGGTCACATGCAAAAAGGGATTTAAATAATTCTCACTGATCCAAAATTGCACCAGCTAGGTTAAACTCTTAGCACTTCAAAATCTTCAGCTCGTCTTCTCCCATTAGTAATTATCCTGACAGTGAATAAATATGGTACCACAAAGGCAATGTCCACTGTTCCTTCACCTGAAGGGCTGTAAGTCTTTGGAGGACAAGTGAAAAAGGCAGTGTGGGGAAGGAGGTACTCACAAGTTCATCAGGCTTACAAAACATCCTGCTAAAGTAAAATAAAGTTTGTAGAGGAATTAATGCTCCAAGCATAGCTCACAGCTCCTTGAAGAGTTTTTGAGGAGGAACTCCTGGAATTAGTGCCGAGCTTTGGAAAGCCAGGTGAAGGGTTGCTCCCACAGCAGCAGCACCATGGTTAAACACACGGCCAGACACTGCCAGGGCGCTCTCGGGTTAGGGCTGACACCAACCCCACTCTGGGCTGTAAGCATGCTCAGTTACTGGGTTAATACTGCAAAGAACCAGCACCTTCCTCATAAGGCCATTTCTGTTGTATTTCTAACATAGAACTCTCTTCTGAATAAAATCCGAATTTTCTGATTTAATATCTGTCCTTTTTTTATATATACACATATATATGTTCAATTTGAGAACATCCTGCATATAGCAATTTTCCTCAAAGAACTGTTTGCATCCACAAATACTCCTGTATTTGTTTCAGGCACTCAACAGCCTTATGAAGATGTGCTTTCGTTTAACAGCAGCTTATGTAGGGTTACCAGGATCGTTCACAGCAGTCACTGTCATCTCCACCAAAACTTGTAAACCAAAACTTATATTGGCTACAGCAAAAACCTCTATGAGGTGTGAAATGTCTCATGGAGACAGACTTTGTTTGCAAAAATTTTGATTCATTTCAGATTAGTGAATCCAGAGTGGAGACACTAGAGTGAGAGCTGGGGAGTGTGGAGAAGAAATATTATTTTTCTGGGGTTTTTTTTGTTTGTTTTGGTGTTTTTTGGTTTTTTTGTTTGTTTTGTTGTTGTTTTTGTTGTTCCTTGTTTTTGTTGTTATTTTTGAGATCCTCTGAGATTACCTTGAATCTCTGAAGGAAAGTGTCCCTAGATAAGCTGCATTCTCTTTCAGTTTCTTTTGAACTTTTTTTTTTGAGGGACGGGTGGTAGGGGGCTTTCTTCTTCCTTAGATATTTTTATATTTGTGGACAGAAGCACAATACCTACAAGGATACTGTTCATGTCTTTTACAAAGCAAGAACATTAATCCATTTCTACCTTATTATAAGAGTTTAAATTACATTTTTGGAAACTAAAATTAGGGCATAAATTGGTGAAAAGGCCGAGGATATAACAATGCCTGAAAGGCAGAATCCAAATTTAGCCAAATGCAGTTTTATATTGACCATTCAACAGTCACAAAAAGTCATTTAAGTTCCAATTTCATCACACTGTCATCCGTTTCAAGTGTAACTTATTAACACCAAATTTGTTCAATGAGATTGCACTGGTGAGATCACTGGAAAGACACAAAGGAATCTTCTGTGTGGTTTCCAGGCACCATTTCCTCATTTCAGACGTGCAATCATTAACTAAGGAACCAGTCTGGCTATATTTTGTACATATATAATACCAGGCTGTAATTTTAATGAAATCAATTTTGATACAAGTTTCTGAAAAAATACTTTGGAACCAGTTTCAAAGTATTCAGCTTCATCAAGTTAGTGCTACTGAATACACACTTGTTCCTTGGCACTCAGTGGACATTTATTACCCAAAATGGTTCCACTTGAATCATGTGGCACCCAACCTTAAGAGCCACTGCAGACCATTTACTGGTAAAGAGAAGGTCAAGAGAAATAACACTTCAACTGTTGAGTAACAGTTTCAACATAGCCACAGTATTACTGAAGTATTTCAAATGTGCTTAAGGAAGTTTCTGCAAATAGAAATCATGATAAATCTTCTTCAACTGAAGTCACAAATTAAGGCCTTTAGGAACAGTCACTCAACTTTCTGAAATCTAATACTGAATATCCTTATAAGAATGTTATTTTGTCCACAACATTGAGTAAAGTAGCATGCAGCGTGGAGTTACCATTGCAAATTAAGATGCTACAAAGACCTTACCACATCATCTGCCAAAGTTTTTATTTGAATATTCTATTAAAAAAACAAAAAACAACACACACAAATCAAAGAAAAAAAAGACAGTGTTACCTACTGCTTCAGAATAAAGGAGTCCATTTCATGTAATTGAACATTAAAAAGCATTTGAAATGTCACTAAGTGTTCTAAAAAACTGCAGACAAATGGACATGGAATGTCCATTTTTTTCTGTGAAAAAGCAAGCTTGCATCCCACTGCACCCTATCCTCTGGGTATGCAATTGATGCACGTGAAGCTGCAGAGCTGCAGCACCCCAGCACTGCCCAAAGGAGCAGCCAGGGCTCCCAGAGGGTTTCCAAAACAAACACAGACTGTGCAGGGACCGCGAGTGCGTCAGCAGAGCCACAGCTCTGAGCTCAGAGCTGAGCCCTGCCCGGCTCCTTCCTGTGCCCAGACTCTGCAGCCTCCTGCCAAGTGCTCCTGGCCCCTGAGTCACGGCAGCCTGGAGATGAACTGGCTGAAATCACTGAAGTGATGATGCACAAGCCACCCTCCTCCCTCCTGCCCCGTCACTGCTCCCTAAGCAGGACAATCCTGCTGCCAGCAATCGCCAGCCTTGTTTTTATTCATGGCCAAAAAAGCCACCCATATTGCACACCCATATTACCAAGGAAGCATGTGGTTGATGAACTTTGCTCAGTTGACACAGAGCAGTCATGAACAGGAGTTCAGGCCTACAACTCACGGGAGCACAGAATTTGAGGAGCATTCAGAAGTCTGTGGGACAGTGGAGAGGACTGACCCCAGCTCACAGGTCAGTCCCCACACAGCCCCTTGCCCCTCGTGGCCAATCAGAAGCACAAAAGCAAGAAAAACTTGATGCTTGAGATATAAAGACAATGTAATAATGGATGGGAATAAAGAAAATAAAGAAACAAATATAAAAGCCATCATTAGGCACCAGCAGGCCAATGCCTACCCAGCTTCTGAGCACCTGATGATTTGGAAAAACTGCTCCTCCCCACCCTGCAGCCCTGCCTTTACTGCCCAGCATGATGTGATATGTTTAGGAATGCCTTTGGTCACTGTGGATGAGCTGTCCCGGCTGTGTCCCCACCTCCAGACCACCCACCCTGCTCCTGGAGGGAGCTCACAAGAAGCAGAAATCCTGGAGACTGGGAAGGGCTGCCCAGCAAAAGCTGAAGCACTGGGGCTCTTCCTGCCAGTGCTGTTTTGGTCACAAATCCAGGACACAGCACCAGACAGGCTGTTCTCAGCCAGCTCCCCCTGAGCCCAGCCCAGCACAGACATCTGCACATCCTGGTGCTGACACCAACCTTTCATCTTCCAAACTGCCACATCTCAACCCCCCTCCTTACACCTCTCCTGTATTCTCCTCACCCGGACTTAGAATGGAATTTACCATCTTGAAAGCAAAACTAAGATGTCATTTACCACTCTGGTAAGTAAACCTTCTAATTGAGACTGCTGAGAAAAGATGAAGCCAAGCCTAACCCTGTTTTTAATAAAGAGACAGCCAGGCAAGCAAGAAGTTCTGAAACTCCATATACATTTTAGGAGCTGCTTGCATGAGAACATTTTTCCCCTTCTCATTTAAGTACTGTCAATCTCTGCCAGAAGCTGGAACAGGATCATCTACCCCATCTCTACACTTATATTGCATTTGTCACTCAAACTCCTCTGGGCAAAGTACAGAATACTAAAACAAGATAGCACAGTGCATTTTTTCAGCCCCTGCAAGCACTCTTCCCAGATATCCTTGTGGTGCACAAGCTGCACTGCTGCCAGCAGCCACTCGAGATAAGGAGCACATTTAACAGGTAGGAGAGACACTGCAAGTAGCTGGAGGCAAAGTCAAGGCACTTCTGTACCCACAGATCCTCACACAATTTTGACAATCTCTTGTACTAACAAAGAAATCACGATTCCAGGCTGATTTCAGAACATAACCCAAAAGCAGTTTACCTCCCTAGAAGGAAATTTAAGATATTGTAGATTCTGTAGTCCTCTAGCATTATTCTTTCTGCCATCTATGAGACACCCAGAGCAACACAAGACAGAAAAATCGATACCTTCCTAGCTTGTTAAAGACACTGAGTCCCTGTTTGCAGGAGCAGCCCAAGGGAAAAGCTTCACAAAAATCCCTGAGGAAACACCTGCAGATAAGGGATATCAAATTAACTTTCATATCTATAAACACATATACAATTTAAGACAGCTGTAGATCATCTCTCTCCTAGTTATAATGTCAACACAAAGCACAGAATTTCTTCAGCATCTATACCAGAGAACTATTTCCTACTGATGGATTTAATTCTGTGCTTAGAAGATTTAAGGGATAGAGCTTCTCCCTTTCAAACACAGCCTTCCCAGTCCATCAACAGTTAATATATTTTCTATTCACTCTTCCCAGTCTTAGTTTACTGTGTATTTGGCTACTTTAATAAGCACAGACAGATCATGACAGTAAATCACACAAAAATAATAGCATATACTAATGCACCTGCACCAGACAATTCCTTTATCTCAAAAGGTCTCAGCCAAGTTAATATTCAGAGTAATTGAAATCTTGCACATGAAAACAGTAGAAAGATATTTGTGGATCACACATTTCCTGATGCAAAAATTACTGCTTCCTCATGCAAACAATGCAGACTACAGCAGCAACAATGTCACATTCACAGAATTCAATTACTCGAAGTGATTGCATCAACTTTTAATACAAAACTCACAGCAAGTCTACTTTTTCATACCTTTTTCTAACTTGTGTTTTAATAAAACCTTCCAAATCACTTAAGCTGGCCATGAGTTGTACACTGAGGTACATTTACAGGGATTGATTATATTTAAGTATTACTTTCCCATGCTCTTAATTGCTACAAAAATCAAATCAGCAGTAACTCCCAGATCACCACACACAGAATGAACAGTGATCAGCTGGGTAACTTCTAAACTAAACAGCAATTTTCACTCCACTGCCCAGGCAAACCGTGGTGTGCTGGAACACCCATTTCTGCACCCAGGCTGCAACCCTGGGAGCAGCTCCCACTGCTCCCAGCAAAGCTCATTCTCTAGGGGCACCAACCAGAAACTTGACCTTCTCTCAGCTTTCATGGTTTGTTTTGTTGTTTCCTTGGTTTTTCTTTCTTTACTGTGCTGATATTGCTGTTTTCTAAAAACTTCAACACCTGCAAAAGCCATGGTAAAGCTCCATTCAAGGACAAGAGCTTTTTAATTTGAATACAAGCAGGAAAGGAATAACTTCCCATAGGAGTTTAAAGGGACAAACCCCAAACTGGTTGATATTTGAAGTACAAAAAGTTGTCTGCATCTTGAATCTAGGTCTTAGTCACAAAATAGAACTCACTCCCACAACCTCTGTTCTTCAGTTCAGAGAATGAATAATGTTCCCATTAGACAATTTAACCATCTGTTAACATATTCAGTTTTGCAATTAAATCTGAAAAGGCACCTAGGAAATGGTGAAAAGATACCCAAGCTATAGAAGCTGATGTGCAGGAACCAGGACTACACACTCATTTAGGCCTTTCAAGATCTTTACCCATCATGAAGTATACCTGACATTTTGTAAATTTTTTTTACTAACTTTATTACTAATGTTTGCTTTAGTATAATATTTTTCACACTTTGAGGAGCATTCACCATGCTTTCAGAAAAACCTTGAAATGACTGTTGTAATCCATCTGCTTTCTCCAAAACACTTGAATTGAGCAATACCAATGGTTTTGTTGCTATTGTTGTACATTTACATTTGGGCTATGTGACACCATATGGAAAAAATCTTGTTTGCCTTGCAGCTGCTTGCCTCACAAACTCCTTGAATGTGCATTATTCAGTGTTTGAAATTAAGGCTCAGCCTAGAACCTGAGCATGGAGGGAACCAGGGGCTGCCAAAATGCAGATGGAGAACTGCTGGCACCCCTGAGTCAGGGCAGGATGGCACCAGCCCCAGAGGGAAGCTGCCAGCTTTGCCCAATTTCTCCACTTCTTCCCAAAGAGAATGACCATCCACAAATGAGCAATGCTCCAGAAATAAGTCTGATGATTCCTCATGCTAAATAAAGCCCGAGGGTCAGCCAGGCTGGTAAATCATTAACAGCAGAGGGCACCAATCCTTAATCACCTGCTGGGAGATGCCTCAGCAGTGCTCCGGAACAGAAGGGGAGGAACACATGCCAGAGGCATGGGGATCGTATCAGACACTTCCCTCACAAATGCCAGGGACTGAAGTTTTGTAAAAAAGCAAATTAGTTCAGAAATTGAAAAAACGAAATCACTGTAAACAGTCAATTGCATCAGCTTTGTAACTGAAGATACAAAAAGAGTTGAGGAAGACATCTGAACTAACTTTTATATATATATATATATATATATATATATAATTTGAAGCTCAAACTGCCATCACTGTTTTGAAGAGTTTATTTCAGACAATGTTTTCGTGGTGCTCATTGAAAGTAAACTTTAAAAAACAGAAGAAAGTGATAGGCTTTTTCCCAAAAGCTGCAGTTCCATGTCAGTCTAAGTGAAAAGAATTGGTGAGTGTGAGGCACAGGGCAAGGGTGGCAGCAGGGACTCAGATCAGGTGGGACAACTGCAGCAACATCTGCCAGAGCAGGGGCAAATTAAGGAAGTGCTGGCATTTTCCAGAGGCACAGCTGAAATCCAAGCACTTCCCATCAAGTCTCCACAGCAGCTGTATCAGAGGAGGTGCCAGTCCAGCAGGGCTCACATCCCTGCCAGGCAGCTGCAGAGCCCCCAGCAGCCCTGGGCACAGCCAGGAGCTGGCTCCTGCTCGGGCACCTGGGCATCCTGCAGGACAGGACTGCTCTGAGCGTCTGGCAAAGGGCATTGTGGAGGTGCAGCATGCTCTTCATTAGAGACAGCATCATTTTCACAACACAAACACAGTCTCTCCTCAGAATGCTCTACAGCTTCTACATTCCTCCCTTCAAACTAGCAACAGTTTGCTGTTAGAACTTTTGCAAATTAGACTTTGGAAAGAGCTAAGTTGATTTCCTGCAAAGTGTGCCTAGCAGAACCATGCTCAGCACTGGATCTCTGCTGCCTTTCAGAAATGTGGTTCACTTGAGCTTTGAGTTTTTAGGGAACTTGGCTTTTGCTTTTTTGGTATAATATTATTGTGAAGTGCTTTTGAAATATTCTGGAACAGTTAAACTGGAAAAACTATGTCAAAACAATTCCTGACATAGTAAGTGCAGACTTTGTCTCAATTTTATGCTCGGGTACAAGCAGTGGGATGGAGCTCTTGGCTCCCATCCCAGGGGGAGCACACAGCAGTTTTTCTGATAGCAATACTCGATGTGCACTGAATTCTCCCCTTTGGCCCCAGCTCCTGCCCCTCCTGGGTGCAGGTGCTGAGCTTTTCATTCAGACACACTGTGGGGCTGAGGGGGGGCTGCTCCTCAGCGCTGAGGTGGGTCAGTGAAGAGGAGTGAGAGCAGGAATCCTTTCATGCCTCACCTTCTCAAGAAATGCCTTTTCATCGTGACAAGAGTCACCTTTGCTCTGACTGAACTGCAATCCTAGTTTTTACCCTTTTAACCACAATCACACACCTTGAACCTGAAATTAATCTTTTGTTGTAACACAAGTATTTTCTCTCAAGAGGAGCAACTTGACTTGACAGAGTTGGTTTGAAATTATCTTACAAATTGAAGCAGAAACTGCTTTGAGAAATTTCTTCACTCTAATACTCACTTTTTTTTTTTATTTATTTCAGCTTGCTTACTTCCTCTACGACAGTGTATGCAAAGTTAGCCCAACAGCCCTGCACAGGGAGAGGCTCAGCTCCTGTAAATTTCTCTTGCTGTTCCATGCAGAGATAGATTTGGTAAGATTTTTCACTGCATGCTGGTGGTTGTGTAGAACATCTCTTGCTCTTGTGGGTACAGTAAACACTGAAATAAGTGTCAGACTCCATTTGGATTTTCCCACGAAACCATTTGAGAAGTTAAACTGGCAGAATGCTTCTGTTGGGAGAGGACTGATACGCTTAAAAATACAGCAGAACACCCACAGCACGCTGCAGGAGCTTCACTGGATACTGGGCAGCTCCTTGAAAATGGAATAGATTGCTTTTGATAGACTCTGAGAAAGTGAGAACATGTGTATCTGCTTTGTTTGGGTTGTTTTGTAAGTAGTAAGAAAATCCAACCCACAAACAAACTGGCAGCAGAAGCGGGGCAGTGAGCCAAAGGAGCTGGAATTCCTTGTGAAGAACATTCACTTTGTACTCAGCAGACTTGGAACATGGTCACAGGGATCATGTCAACAACTTCTTACAATAATCTTGTCTGTCTTCCAAGACAGACCTACTAGTAAAGAGCAAGTCCTTAATCAGAGCAGTGTTTGATCCCTGCCTTACAATAGCTGAGGGTAAAGCCACTTTTTTCTCCCTTAAAACTTGGAAAAAGGAGTAGTGCTGCTGCCATAGCAGGGAACTCTGGCTTTTCCTCACAGAACTGAAATTCAAGGTTAAACAATTTCCACAGGCATGGACCATAATGTACCTCAACAGGCAAAGAATATTGGGCTGGACAATGTAGAGCTGCTGTGTCACACTCCAGGCCTTCCTGTTCTCTTCCCTATTCTTTCCTGTTTATAACAGCATCCTTCGAAGATTATTTGTTCTTTGGGGAAGTAGGAAATGAAGCCCCATGTGGACAGAGAAGAATTACATTGTACTTAATAATGAGGAATCCCAGGGTATCACTTGACTTCAGTACAGGAGAGGGTCCCTATTAAGAAGAAACTGGAATTCAGGACAATTAGAGAAACCTGTCATAGATTATGGAGAATCTCATTTTCTGCTAAAGGAGATGAGGAAGGGAAAAAAAAGGTTTATCTTAAAGTGTTCAGTGTGCTTTGGCTACCCCAGAACACTCATACGACCTTCATAAAGGTTTTTCACAAAACAATTTTGAAATATCAAATGTTAACTGATGGGATTAGTGCTTATCTTAGGAGGCATTCAGCAATTAGTCTGAATCACAGAACACTATAAACTAACCTTAATGGATTTAGGAAGCCTTTCCTATCCACCCAAACTTTGTCTGAAGTTGAGATATGAATGCATATCAAAAATGCAAATTGCCTTTCTGGTTTACAGGCAGAAACTTCACCAAACCCTTCTGCTGCACTCTTCACCTTTCTAGTCTGGGAACATCTCCACCAAGCTACAATAAACTGGAGGATGAAAACTAAATCCAGTGCTGTGAATTTGTCACTGTACAATTTCCTTCAGTGTGTACAAATCAAAGTTACTGTGGAGCTCCCCAGGAGGGGCAGGGCCAGCCTGGAGGATGGCAGAGAGCTCAGCTCCAGTGCCAGCTGTGGAACTTGGCCATCTAACGTGGGGTTACCCCTTGAGCTCAAGGCTCTGTGCTCAAACCTTTTGTTTCTCATTCACCCACTAAATGTGGTTGGCACAAAAATTCAAACATACATGGCACCAGTGCATATTCTCAGCCTGATGTGCTGTTGTCCTCTTCCTTTATGGAAATTCTTCCCTGTTCTGATACAACTGGGACACACAACCACTTCAATTCTGAACAAATGTCAAGTTCTCATCTACTCGTGTACTCACACAATTACAAATGCAAACATCCAGCACAGCTCCATTATGAAACCAAAGTACTTCAGAAGTTACTCAAATTTAATAGCCAAAAATAATTCACAGCGAGAGAAAGAACATGAAGAACCAAAGTGCAGACAGGAAAGCAAAAAACTTTATGCTGCACAAGAATTAACAGCTTGTATTCTGTTATTAGGGGCTAGCATCTAATGAATCTCATGTTGGCTTTGTATTTGTTCCTGACAAAGCTACACTCATTAAAAACCACTAAACCACAGGCGTCCTTAAAGATCATTATAACAACCATCATTAGCTCTCACCATATTAAGGAGTAATGAACTGCAGAACTAACATTTCTCCTGACCAAGTACTTATTTTGTCTTGTTCCAGCATCCCTGAGCCCAAACCGAATTTGTACAGAGCCCGTGTGAGCACATAACCAACTACTTGTGACAAAAAGGTGTCCACAGGGACACTGAAGGTGCCAGGTTATTTTCTCTCACCTTCATGCCTGCACACGTAGTATGGAGCAGTGTGTTCATGTGACTCCAGCCAGGACAAAGTTATTAATGTTTGACCAGCTAATCCCTGCACAAAGAACCAGGCCTGCGTCCCTCAAACCTGCACCCACCAATCCTGCAATTCTCTTGGTCTTTGGAACCTAAAATTACAGCTGCTGCTCTCCTGGCTGAAGAGCAACAGTCCTGCAGCACCAGGGGTTGGGATTCTACAGCACTGTTCCCCAAATATTTTAAATTTGTATTTTTAGAAACTTTTTCTAAACTTGTTCTTGTTCTAAACTTTGAGGTAGCAACACTAAAAGTTTCACAACCCTCAAGCAAGTTCTTCTGTATTTATTCTGACTCAATGGGACAAACTAAATGTGTTAATGGGGTCTTGTTATAAAAAGAAAAGTTCATATTTCTACAAAAAGTAGGGCAGCAGTAAGTGTGTTAATAATATATATTTACACACACAAAAGTCACTAAGGAATACATGGCAGTACTTTTCCCAATGACATTATTTTTAATCAGTCACTTTTACACTAATATTTTTTGCCTTTGAGGCAAGTTTAAACTGTTACAAATTGAAAGTATTTCTAGTAGCACTATGCAAAGCACACTTGCAGGCAGCAGACACATCAGGCATTCTCCATATTCATCATTTTCTCCAACATCCTCTTGTCTCCAGTGATTTTCTCTGAGGATCACTCACAGGAAGGCAGCCTTACAAGAAAGCTGCCTGCCACAAGCAGCCCCTGGACACTGCCCTTGCCTCACTCTGTGAGGCTTTCCTGTTTACAGGGGAGGAGCCTGTATCCATTAGAAACTCCTGAGAACACTGCTGCCTTACACAACACAGAAGGTGTGGTGACATGACACTGTGCACTACACCTTCAGGCCAAATATCACCACACCCAGGTGAACCAAAATCCTTCAGGAGCTGCAGCAAACATACAATTCCCATGTGTGCCTTGTTCCAGAACTGAATTTTCAAGGTATTTCTCCATTTCTATAAATCAGAAGAGTCCATGATTTACCTGGTTCTGCCAGGTTCATTTCACGACCTTGTCTGTCCCACTGCCACACAAAACTGATGGCAGCAGAGCACCAAGGGGAGCAGGGAGAGCGCTGCAGCCACACTGCTCCCAAAAAAGCCAATTCTTTACCTGGCACCCCTTTCTCCCACACAATTTATTGTTACCAGGTATAATATATTTGCCTTGCAGGCTGTGTTAGTGCTGCTTGTGTCACACAGCATCCCACCTAGCTGCCTGCTACAGGTGCAGCTGGGAATCCTTGGGGTGCTCACTCCTCTACTGCTGCAGCAAAAACCACTTCACTCACGAGATGTGAGCATCAGTTTGATATAAAACCAATATGCAAGTTTAAGACAAGTTACCTTTATCTACCTGGAACTTTATCAATTGCTACACAAATACTAAAGAAGGTTTTTTGTTTCAATCTCTCAAAATGATCTGCTCTACCACCATAGCTGGTTTTAAGGAAAAAACCCTTATTTCCTCCTAAACAAAGTTACTGTGTTTTTTTTTTTTTTGTAAGGAATAATGACATAAAAGCTGCAAGCAACTGCTGAAACCATTCATTTGAGTAATTTCCTAACTTCTTGTGCTTCAAGGTTGAACAAGCAAACCGATGAAGAACGAACTGCAAGTGACAGTTGCTCCAGCAGCAACTGACATTGCTTGTTGTCCTCTGAATTTGGACAAGGATGAAAAGAATCCGAGGCTGTTATTAGCCATTACTGCTTTATTGTTTACTCTAGAGAACTGCAAAGGACGAAGACAACATGAAGTCATCTTGCAGCCCACTCTACAGGGAGGGGCAGATCTTTTCCTTCTGCTGGCTCAGCAGAACCAAAGCTCATCCCTGAACACTCCAACACCCAGCACCACGCTGCCTGCAGTGTCAGAAAGCATCACTCCCATCTGCTGTGCACACTGCCAGTCCCCACAGCTGCCCTTCACCCGGCCTGGCTGGAATCTGCTCTTTGCAAAGCTTCCTGTAGTGCACAGAAGTGCTCTGCAGCTTTGTCTCACAAGGAGTAGTTCAGGAAGTTGAATTACCACAGACAGGCTTATCACTGTCTCCATCACCTCACTTACACGGTGTCAAGAGCGACTGCCATGAAAAGCTCCAGCATTTACCCGAACACCAGCACCAAGCCTGCCCCACCCTCCTGGCAGCAGCAGGGCCTGACCGGGATAACTCCAAGCAACACAAGTTCCAGAAGACATTAATTCTACACTTCAGTAATGGTTGCACCCTTGATAACTTCTGTCCTGTTTTAGGGCAAATTTGGGAGAAAAACTGTGTCCTTCTTCCCCCCTCTTTGCTCTCAGAACCAGTCTTAAAGGCGCAAAACTTATTTCTGCTTAAACAAATGAATGGGGGTACAAGCATCATAAAGTCACCCCAGGACAGCTTCACTTGTTGGAATATCCTGACTTTGAACTAATAATACCAAGACTCTTTTAGAACACAAGAATTTTGGTGCACTCCTTCCTCAAGCATACACCTGAAACAAGAACTCTCTGCAGGCATACCCAGATTCCCCTCAGAGACACTATGATTTCAAACCTAAGACATTTGATTTGATTGCCAAAAATCTCTGCTCAACCTGACTCATAGGTCACGTATGCAGTGCACAGATATCTAAAGGAGTCATGCAAGAAGAACACAGCCTTTTTTTTTTTTTTTGGTGGGTCCTGCAGCACAGTCTGACAAGGATTGATAGGCACATTTAAATCACTCCACTCCTGCACTGCTCTGGGTGGTGCAGCACAAACCTCTCCCAGGCATACTCAGCTTACTTCAGGTTTAAAGTGACTCCATAAAAACTTTTATCCCACTGTTTGATGCCAGGTTGTGGCACATTAGTCAGCATGTTGAGTTCCTAGCTTTTCTCAAAGCTCACGAGGTTTAAAAGACTTCAGTGTTAAGCACAAACAATTTCTGCTTTTAAAACAAAATATGAGATGCTCTCTGGGTGAATCACCAAATCCACTTGCTCTCCAATTAAAGGAGTGCTCTCTTCCCCTATTTGTTTTGCGAGTTACACAACATCTTCCTCCTAATCTGATTGGAAAGGCACACCACACTCGGAAGGCAGCCCCTTTCAGCAATGGGGTCTGTGGGAAGTGGAGAATCCTGCACTGCACAGCTCCCACACAGACCTGGAGGGGACCTGGGGTGAAGCAGTGAGTGTCAGCATCTCCTGGCCACCATTCTGCTAATCCTAAAGTGACACGAGATGTTAGCTGGAATTAAAAACACCACCGAAAACCACTGGCCATGTTAACTTCTAATTAGGCAGTGCTCTACCACTGCCAGAGCACCCCAAATCTTGTTGCAGCACCTCTTTTCAAGCGCTGACTCACAGAACCACAGATGTTTGAAAGGATCTCATTCTTTCCTCAGGGCAGCCCAAAAAGCAGGGTCACCCACTAAATTCACATCAGCATGCTAAAGATTCTACCTAGGTTCAGAACTTGAAAACCTCCAACAGTGATTTCAGCATCCCTGACCAACAAATACTTCTTCATCCTCCAAATCACAGGTTCAGAACTTGAAAACCTCCAACAACAGTGATTTCAGCATCCCTGACCAACAAATACTTCTTCATCCTCCAAATCATCTTCCCCTTTTAGTCTCGTCTCCAGCTCCTTTTTATGATCTGTCCTCCCTTCTTCTGCCATGAACTTCCATCCCAAGTCTGACTTCACCTTCTCACCAAAAAGATGCTCAGCTTGCCAGGCCCTTGGTAAGCGACCCCAGCTCTGTCAAACCAGAGCTGACACTCTCAAGCACTTCCCATTCCTAGGTCCCTGACAGAATTATCTATTTCCCATGTGACTGAAGTGTGGAGGAGAGCAAAGAACATCTGAGTTAAGCATTAACCAACAGAGGAATCCCAGCAATCTCCCTGACAACCTTAATTTAGTCTGTTTGCCCTAGCAGAACAGGCATGCTTTAAAACAAGCAAATTAGCATGTTGCCAAACCCATTGCTCCCTGCCACCTCCTGCCAGCCTATTCTCAGGGCTGACATGAGATCAGATGATTGTTTGCCAAAACAATCTAGATTTTTTTTCGCCCATTTCACTGTAAACAAAAATGACGACAAAAATACCAGGCACTTATTCCAACCTCTAGTCCTTAAGCCAGAAAAAAAAAGAGGAAAAAAAAACCCAAAACACCCAACCAGAGCTCCCTCAGCAGCAGCTGGGTCCAGGTGCTCTTAACACTGATACCAAACTTCAGTAAAACACTCCAGTTTACACACTACTTCTACAAAAACTAGAACTAAATTCTCATTGTGCAGCTCAGTC
The DNA here is from genome assembly GCF_014805655.1 of Passer montanus. Taxonomy (NCBI): domain Eukaryota; kingdom Metazoa; phylum Chordata; class Aves; order Passeriformes; family Passeridae; genus Passer; species Passer montanus. The sequence goes on from NW_024369818.1 coordinate 1,719,855, forward strand.
ACATTCAACAAATTGCATGAAACCTGCACACCTCTCCCAACTACCTACAGCAGAAAACAAATGAATTAGTAGTTCTGATACCGCTCACCTTTAATTACTTGTGTGTGTATAGTCAATTGTCTTACAGAGAAACACTTGAAAGCATTGTTTTCCTTCCCAGCACAGATTCTCCCTCAACACTACAAAAACTGGACTAAATTCTCACTGTGCAGCCCAGTCACATTCAACAAATTGCATGAAACCTGCACACCTCTCCCAACTACCTACAGCAGAAAACAAATGAATTAGTAGTTCTGATACCGCTCACCTTTAATTACTTGTGTGTGTATAGTCAATTGTCTTACAGAGAAACACTTGAAAGCATTGTTTTCCTTCCCAGCACAGATTCTCCCTCAACAGCCCAGTCCTGCTTCCTGTCCATCAGGAAAATGCCACTGGTCAGGCTGCAGCCCTTCAAAGGCCCACCAAACAAAGCACTGCACCTCTGCAGGCCAAGCAGCACTGCACACCTTTTACTTTCAGATGAAGAGAACAAGGAAATAAAACCCTTCCACCTTTCTATTCTAGTTTCCCTTCCCTCAGGATAACAACTTCAGTTCCTAGCCCTCTGTCACCTAGAGCCATTTTTATCATAAAAACATCATTGCTCTGACTTCTTCCCAAGGATTTGCCTCATTTGCTGTGCCAGGCACCAAAAATACTTTCTCCTCTGTGAGTAGCTGTGCACCCCCTCCCAGCAAGCCCGTGCTCAGCACTCCCCTGGATGTGTGAAATAAGTTCTGGGAGGAGGCACACTCCTGTCAGCACGCTGAGCTCCTTGAATTACACCCAGCACATGACAGGGAGCGCAGGTTGATTCATCTCTGTGACTCCACTGAAACTCGATGAATTGTAAGTTACAAAGATGAACCCAGAAAATCTCCACGCCCAGCTGTGAGGAGCTTGGTGTGTGAGCTCAGTGACACCTCAGCACAGCACCAACAGCGTGGCTTCTCTGCCACAAGGCCCAAACACATCTTTATTACCTGCACAATGAAGAGAACAGGGATGAGGTGCAAGTAAGAGTGTTCTCCCAGCGCCTGGGGACATTGCCACCCCAGCAGAACCAACTCCTCATTCAAATTAAAGCCAGCAAAATTGCCGAGGATTACTCTCCTGTATAATGGATGGAGCCTTTCCCTGATTACAGGCTTGCTCTTCCCTTACAAACCCTTGGCAGTAATTGGTAAATCTGGCTGCCCAGTCACAATTTAAAGCACACCTGAATGCCAGCCCTTTTTCTCCCTCAAAGTAAATCTCTGTTCGTGTCAGGTTCATACACCATTTGTGCACATCATGTGCAGAGTGAAAAAAATCTGCTTTCCTATTCAACCCACTCACTCAATTATTCCATCAGAGGCCAGTCACTTACCCCAGGGCAGAACTATCTTTTAGAAGGCTCTGATTTGAGCAACATATCCCTGCTCTGATCCAGGGTGCTGCTGGACTGCAATCACCCACCCCCGCAAGAAACAAAAGCATACCGCTGTGAATGAAGGCAAATATTAACATAATGTTCTTTTTTTCCACTCAATGGAACAATGGAATTTATTCTAGTGATTCTAAAATAAGTGACTAGACCATTCAATGGAAATAGTCATCCTGTTCAATCCAATTTTGAGCTCATTTCACTTTGATTTTTCAAATTATGTGTTTCTATCAGAACAGAGTTCTCTTCTGCTAGAGCAAAATTCAAATTGATGTTCACAGCTCCCAACAGAAGCACTTCCCTGAGTGATTTTTGAATCAGTTCCCTGCAGGAATCTCCAAGCAGCCTCCTTAGGTACTTTAGCAGGAAATAGTAGGGGTAGTATAAACACACCCAAAGGTGCTGTTTATACAAAGTTTATCCTATGCAAGGAAACACCAGTTTGTTTCCATTAACACCATGAAACAAAACAAGACACCACATTTTGTATCTTTTGCCCAGATACACTGTCAGTTTCAATACAAGTGCAGTTCAAGTCATTCATTTTCTGACTGTCATCCTCTGAAACAATCATAACTTGCAGTAACTTTTCTATGCCTCAATGTTATGTATTTACCAACTTCCCCATATGCTAATTTCATGTTCAACAACAACAAAAAAACCAAACAAAACAAGAAAAAACCCCAAACAAACAACAAGAACCCAAACTGCAGTTGTCGGGCTGATTATCTAAAAGCTCTATACTCACTGAAAGGAACACATGGTGGGAGAACTTCAATACTGAGCGAGTTATACCAGAGTCGGGGAAAGCCCTTGCAACAGGTTAAACAAAGTTTGTAACTTTAGCACTCTCTCTAAGGAGAAGACCCAGGCAGTTATAAGTGCTACACTGTTGCTCTTGGAAATACAAGCCAGAGCCGAGCTACATGGGGTCGATTCAACACGTGCAAGCGACAGAAGTAAACAATTACAGGCAAACACTGGCACATTAGCGGGTTTTGCTACTGCAGCATTTATGAACCGTGACACGACCCAAGGATGCTGCCTTCAACTCCACCCGCATTTCGACTTAACATGTTTGTCAATAAAAAAAAAAAAAAAAACCAAAGAGCACGGCCATTATAAGCAAACTGCATTCCCACACAGGATTCACGTTCAAAAAGCCCATCAGACACCACCCGGTTTCTTAAATTGTTTTCCCATTAAGCGAGGCTCCATTGGGCAGCACGTGGCTGGCACCGCGTTCTGGATGCTTCAGCCGGAGCGGCCGCACCCAACCCAAGGATGCTGCCTTCAACTCCACCTGCATTTCGACTTAACATGCTTGTCAATAAAAAAAAATAAAAACCAAAGAGCACGGCCATTATAAGCAAACTGCATTCCCACACAGGATTCACGTTCAAAAAGCCCATCAGACACCACCCGGTTTCTTAAATTGTTTTCCCATTAAGCGAGGCTCCATTGGGCAGCACGTGGCTGGCACCGCGTTCTGGATGCTTCAGCCGGAGCGGCCGCACCCGGGGCAGAGGCTGCCGCTGTCCCTGTTTCTGTCGCTGTCCCTGTTTCTGTCGCTGTCCCTGTCGCTGTCCCCTCCCGAGCGTGGGAACTCGGCCCCACAGCCCCGAGCAGCGGCTCCGCGGCCCGGCCGCTCCGGGCGCTGCCCCTCCGGGAGCGCCGGAGCCCGCACGGAGCCTGCAGCGCCCGAGAAGGCTCCCCCGCCCCTCGCTCCCTGCTCCGGCAGCCGCCCGAGCCGGGGCCGCTCCCCGCCCGCCTCCCGGGGCGCTCACCAGCTTGGGCTTGTTCCGGCTCTCCTCTTCCGCGGCGCGCCCGCCGCGCTTCGCGTTCATCCTGCCGGAGCTCAGCGGCTCCTCGCCGCCCGCGCCCGGGGCCGCGTGTCCGTCCATGGCTGCGCGGGGCTGCCCCCGCCGGGCCGGACCGAGCCGAGCCGAGCCGAGCCGAGCCGAGCCGAGCCGAGCCGAGCGGCCCGCCCGAGCCACCGCGCCTGAGCGGGCGGCGCGCGCCTGCGCCCTGCGGCGGCGGCGGCAAATGGCGGAGCCGTGAGGGGCGCTCGGAACGCCCCCGGAGCGGGGCCGGGTCCGGCCAACAGCCCGGCCGGGTTAGGGCACGGTACGCTGGGAGGGGCCGAGCACTGCCCGGCCTTCCAGCCCCCCACGGGCGGGGGGACGTGCCGCTGGCACGGGTGTGTGCAGTGCCCGTCTCACCTGGGTACGCCCCGGGCTGCGGGGGCAGGCACAGCTGTGCTAAGGCCGCCCCATGCGCACAGGGAGGATTTCCACCTAATACCGAATTGAAACCTTCGTTCTTCCACTTTGAACCCGTCCCCCTGTGTGCTGTCACTGCTGCCCTTGTAAATTGTCGTGCCCGGTGTTTGGTGAAAGCTCCCGGCGGGTTCTGGGAGGCCGCTCCGAGCACCCAAAGCTGATTCTCTCTCCTCCAGGCTGAACAATATCTGAAATATCTGACTCGTCTGCCCGTGCCCAGGGGTTACAACAAGGAAAAACTGTTTACACCTTTTCTGTGGATTCCAGAATCCCTTCGGCCAAGCTGGCTGTGTAAGCTGAAGGATTCTCAGGGTGCTCTGTGTGAGCACAGAGGAAAACCACGGGTCATGTCTGCTTATTAAAGGTGTCATGTTGACAGATGTCCTCATTTCAATATTATTGCTATTTTTAAAAGAAAAATACACATTTTTGTGTTGGTGTAGGTGAATGTGTACCTGCTCAATGATGTTGAAAAAGCAGTCACGAACACCATGATGATCTCTTGTTTTGGTGGGACAAGGGCGATCCTTTGGATCTCACGTTCAGATACAAATGTATCAGTTTGTTGCCCTCTAGGAGAGAGTCCCAAAGGGCAAACAAGACACAATAGTGAATTTCTGATCTCTAATACATACCCAGTGATACAAAGCCTGAGATTCAGGGGCCTCTCCATTTCTCGTGACTCTCTGAGGCTTACCAGAGTGCTGGGGGAAATATTTACCTTTTAAATCCAGCTATGAAAACCCGTTGATAAAATCTGACAATGCCAGCTTTCAAATAAAAGGACAGCTCTAAAACTGGCAGGTGTCATGAAATGAAAGTAGAATCTTGGCAGCAGAAGTTAGGAAGTTATAAAATAGGCCAGCTCTGGCTTGCTGCTCTGTTCTAAAATTTCCTTTGAGATCCATCTCTTCTTTCCTGTATAAATCTTCATTTTTCTCATTCTGTTCATTTTAACAATAATTTGGACATAGTTTATGATACCATCTTAACCATACCTAAGTTGTAATGATGAAATTAATCAAGTAATCATTAATTTAATCACTTGTTTGCAATATCAGGCAATGTGTTATTTCCAACTACATCCATTTATAGTTGACAGGATATCATGCTACAGCACCAGTTTAACAATGGTTTGTTTAAAAGAAATGCTCCAATTTGTTTTTTTCTTCTTTTCAATTAGCTCTAATGAGCATTTTGGGTTTTCTCTGCTGTCTCTATTTTTCTTTATTAAGCAGCACTCATATCTGGAGCACAAAGTTCAGTCAGTCCAGATTCATGGAAAACAGAGAACTTCCAACAGCCTGGCATCTCTGTGCACAAATTGAAGAGATTTTAAACCAAACTCTGTAGCACTATTTGTTCAGTATAACTTCTTAAGTGCTCAAGAACTTTTTATCCTCAAATGTTCTAAATTTGCCACGATGCTGCTCATCCTGCCCTAGCCAAGTGTTCTTCAGTGAAACCTTTACATTCACTGACCTCTAAGAATCAGGAGCAGCTGGCACAACATGCCAAAAATAATTTGTGGTGTGAGTGAAAGCAAGTGCACATGTGAGAAATCGAGAAAACTGAGCAGATGTGCAGGCAGGCCTTGAGTTCCTTTAGTTTTGGTGGAGTAGAATTCAGATTATGTTCCTGATTTTAGCAAAATATAATAAAAGCCCACTGAAGTCAGGTGTGGGGACACCACACATCATGAAAGCATCGCAGGGGATTTGCTGTACATTGTAATGAATGTGCCCTTGTCTGAGGGATGCAGAAAAGATGTGCAACCATCAGGCTGCAGCTGCACCATGTGATGAAGTCATCTCACAGCTGCTCTTAGTTCCCCTTGCTGGGTTTGCCTGCTCTCCTGGGACAGATGGCTGCTTGCTTACCAGAGTTAGTTCGTTTTTTTAACTCTGATTTACAAATGCTTTGCAAGTCTCCATTTAGAGTTTTCAGCTGTGGCTTAAAATTGTTTGTATTGTACAAAATATTGCTCCAGGATTTGCTGGAGACCTGTTTTTGAAAAGCTTGCCATAGATCAAGTGCCATTAGATCCACTTCACAGCAGAAGTTAAAGCCTGTTGTTTTCTTTTTGAAAATGTTTTTAGTCATACTGCTGCATTTTAGTGTTCTTCCCCCACCCCACTCCAGTTTCCAGGACTGAGAAGCAAATATTCCATGTTTGAGCTAAGGACCTTTATGACCATTTAACTCTGCAGGTAGTTCCAAGCAAAAGGAGTGAAGGGAAATAATGTAGCTATCCCAATTAGGAAAAATTTACAGGGAAAAGCCCCTCAACACCAAAATGAATCAAAGAAAAAACCCTCCAGAAAACCACAGCTCAGCCTAAGGCAGGCAGACAAACCTCATTTTGGCAGACACTGCAATGCAGTATTTTGGCTCAACTCCGAGAGCAACAGTGTGGCCTGAGGGTGGAAACGAGCAGTTGTACAAACTGTTCTTAACTTGGCTTCATCTCTGAAGCAAATGGATTCAGAACTATTTATTACAAATATCATTTCACAACACTGCAAACATGGAACTCCAAAAAGCTGCTGCTCTGGAGGTGCTGACATTTCTCCTTACGTGCAATCTCAGTCCCATTCAGGCACACAACCACAGCAGCTCAGAGACCACACAATTACCTGACAGCAGAATGATCAGACACTGATAAGCATGAGGCACTCTGGGCATCCCCAAAACGTGCATGATGTTATATCTGAACTGATGAAATCGGCCTCTGGGGATGACTGGCTAACCCGGCAATCTGAGATCTTACAGCTCTTAACTCCCTGCCTCTAAACAGACCAAAAGTTCAATCATGCAGGCTTGGCACTCACTCCAAGTACATCCAAAAAGGAAAATGATTCTGGATTTGTGAGAATTCGTAGTTCAGTGGTAGAATTTCCATTTGCCAGACAAGGCACAGGCTTCTGCTTGAAAAGTGCAGTTAACAGATCACCAGAGCAGTGATTCAGTTTTCAGTCCCTGGGAAATGTTCTGGTCTCCACATTTCTAGGACTGAGGAAGAAAGTTAACAGTGTTGTAGCCTTTGTCCTAACTGCACTGGAGAGAAAAAAAAAGGAAAAAAAAAGAAAAAAGTAATTACACTGTATGCTACCAGAAGAGAAAACACACAGTATTTAACTTAACCACAAACAGGAAATGTGTTGCTAAGTCACCCAGCAGTACATTCCCAGCTTTTCATCCAGAAATCCTATGTCATTAGCACAAGCACTGCACCGCACAGAACACACCACAATCCTTCCCTGCTCTGTGCAGCTGGAAGCTTTTCTGGAGCTTTTCTCTCTTCTTCATCAGTGCCATCACTGCAGTCAATGTTTACTCTCCTGTCTCTTCCTCCTTTTTGCAGTTTTAGTTGGAATTTATTTACATTTGGGAATTTTTAAAAATTCCTGAGTTTATCTTCAGATGGAAATCAGTCTAAGCTTGTTGACAGTGCATGAGAATGTGGTAAATAACAAGGAAAGCGTGGGGTTGAATAGCTTATCTTAACAGGTGGGAAAATAGGATTAGAAGTATTAACTGCTAAGCAATTAAAATAAATGAAGAGCGTTAATTGCATATGAATAGATAGTCTCTATTGACAGAACTCCCTAAACAATACTCTCTTAGACTACTTAATAAATATTATTTATTTGCAAACTCGAATCCAGAGAAAATCCACTCACTGATAATTCCATGAATTATTTGTTTGCTAAAACTTTATTTAATCTAAACCATAATTTCCTGGCTTTCTAGAGGCAATAACTGAGCACTCTGTAGAGTTTGGGTAAATAAAGCCATAAGAAGTTACTATCACAGGTATAACATTTGTTAGTGATTCGAAGGTACAGTAAAACATCTTACATTAACCTTTTAACAAATGTTAATTAAAACCACGGCGGATTCTAAACATGCCTTTAAATGGCTCAGGATGACACTTCAGCAAGTTTAACTCTCCCTGGCTGCAGTTTGTTTTTAACCAGCTGTGAGATGGCTGCCCCACAGCTCATTTATTGGGCTTTAAACTTTCCAGGTCCAAGATAACTGACACGTTTTGCCTTGTAGGAAGAGGAAGTTGAGTTTCCCACCTATTGTTTAGGAAAGATTTCATGTGGAATATGTTGGGGAGGTGATTGTGCTTACAGCAAACCTCCAGTTCAACCTGGCTGACTGAATCCAGGTCTCATTTAAAATCCAAAGCTGGACGAGCTCCGCCATTATCAAATGATACAGTAAAATTATGAACTTTACTTGTGTTAAGAGACTTTTTTCATTACACTGAATAATTGTTTTAATCTGGAAAAAAAAATCATTAGAGATTTTAATTTACTCCAGGCCAGGCTCCCCTAATACTTAGGAAACAAAGCATCAGTACAGTTTTTAGGTTTATATTTTCCAAATTCGTTATCTCCTTGTTAGAAGCATTTCCCCTCCTTGAAGCAGTGAACTGATTTGGGTGAATTGTCTTGTCACTCTTTTCTCTGTTTTGACCCCTCAGTCTATAATTCTAGATCCCAATGAGGTTTATCTTCTCCAAAAGATTTTCTGCTTTCAGGTTTTAACAGAACAGTAAGAAAACATAGTTCTTGCTTCATTCATGTTTTTAGAAACAAGGAATGTACAGAAAATAGCACAGGGTTATTTCAGGGGACAATGTAAAAAATACAAAAAAATTTTGCTTAATTTTTGACTTTTCCCACAAGAAAAACTAAGCAAACTGCTGATAAATGAAGTAATGGTAATCAGTTAATAATTGATTCTCTTTTTTCCCTTTACCTTTCAATATCCTATTCCATAGAATGATCAGAACTTTTTGCATTAATACTTCTATTTTTTCCCCAACATTTTATATTCTGGGACACAACTGCTCAATGTTAATAAAACACATTTATGTCTCATAAAACATGTCTTGTGTTTTCTTCCAAGCCTGAAAGAACTGGAGATGATCTGTACAGAGAGAAAAAAAAATTAACATTGCCGCTAAACACTGTATTCCAGTTTTTAAACATACAATTATTCTTACTCGTGTGTGCTACCCTAGTTACAATTTTTTACAATATAGTACATCTTTTTGACTTAGAGTCAAATCCCAGCAGTAACTGTGGATTTAAATAGAGTATTCAAGGTCTCAGTAAAAGCTGCTCATTTTTCACTCTTTCTCTGTCATCCTGGTGTTTTGGGCACCCAGCACCTCTGTTTCATCTGACTCTGACAGTGCAGTTCTGTCACTGCCTGCAGTTCTGCAGGAGGGAACTGAAAAGCTGTTTCTTCACACTGGGACTTTCATTTTCCCCTCGAAGGCTCCTGGAGGCTTTTCCTCTCTGTTCTGCACGTCTCCCACAGCCCCATGAAGGAGCTCACAGCTTATCTTGCTGTGGGATCTTCCCCAAATTGTTTACAAAATACCTTTTGATGTTCGTGTCTCCCAGCACAATTTGCTTCTCAAACATGACTGAAGAGTTCAAAATAAACTCCTTTTATTTACTACAAGGCTTCCCTTGACCACATCCAGCACTAGAGATGTTTCTGTTTATCCTGCTTTTTGTACATCTTCACAGCTTTTCACAAAAACTGTGAAAATATAATACCACATGGATAATACCACAGCAATTTTCTTAATAAACCACATTTCTATAGCTGCCCAGGGCTGCTCAAAGCACAACAGAACCAAACTGGGCATTTAATGGTCAGGCTGGGAACTTTCCTATTTTATTTATTTTGTCCACAAAGAAAGCTCTATCACAGTGTTTATCATTTCTGTACATGACACAAAGCCCTAACAAATAAGAATTCTACAGTGCAGGGAATGAATAATTATCAATGGAGTAGCTTGAAATGTCTCTCTCCATAGCCCATACTTCAACAAGCAGATTTCTGGGTGGAAATAAAGTTCATTTTGATGGAAATAATGCACATGGTGAAGCCATTAGTAATGCTAATGAGGAGCTCCCAGGCAGATGGACAAAAATAGGCCTGATTAAAGCTAAAGATCATGGTAAGAAATCTTTGTTCAAATTGTTCAATGGAAGAATTAGATAAAAACTTGTGGAATGCTCACCCATGGCCATTGCCCGTTCAGCATACCAATAACAGCTGCACTTACTAGAAAGGGAAGGATTTTTACTTTGTATTAACTGTTCTGCCCTGTGGGTAGCTCATGTCATTTATTGGGGGTGCATGGAGGGACTTCCATCGCCACACCTGCACCAGAGGTTTCTCCTTTGCTAACTTTTCCTAAGCTAACTCCACTAAAGCCCATTTTTGGGGACAAGGAAGAAAGGGACACATTTTACAAGTGTGTCCTTTTACAGGAGCTAACAGTGGGATTAGTTAAACAGCTTCTTTCCAGGGGAATAAACCAGTGGTATGATGCAGTTATTTAGTATGCAAACTAATGTTATTATATAATTTCAGCATGCCATTTAAATGACTGACAGAGGTAAATACCTTGAAAAGCAGGTATTGCAGCTTTGAGGAATGAGAAGAATTATGCTCAGCAGGGATGTTTTTGGTATACTCCCTATGTTGATCTTGGTTCACTCAATATTTGGGTTTAACTTAAGAGTCGTTAGTAACTTTCACTGAAATCAACTGCATGTTTATCTTTTGTGAGGGAAAAACCTGACTCTGAAGTCAAATATACATCCTTGTTATCCAGCACAGTTCCAGCAGGATGGGACTGTGTAAAATACTGCAGAGAACAAGGAGCTGCTCTTCTTCTACATTTTTGGTTTGTTCTGAATTATTCTTCCTTTTGTCTCTGTTAGTTCCTTAAATATTGCTCACACTGAACTTACTTGTGAAAAGCAGTAATCAAAATTCTTTCCTTGTCCACTTAGTCCTTTTTCTAAATGAATGAAGATGGCATGGGCTAAAATAATGAGCAGCAAGATTAACTCTGATCTTCTCCTGCACACACACAATTGTCTATTTCTGATCACACAAGTGGCTGAAGATGAGTTGAGGCTTGGCCCAAGAGAACACACACTTGATTTGTGTAAGAAGAGGTGACTCTCAGGGTGGCAGTGCCCTCACTTTATCCACATGCAGATTTGTTTAGCCTTAGTGGTTTTTTGTGATACAAAATTAATAATCAAAAATTAATAATAAAAATTAATAATAAAAAAAATCTAGTTCTCTGCCAGGTCAGTCTGCTGAGCCAATCCTCACCTGCAGTGTCCCCAGCTCTGGCACAAATGGGCACAAATGTGGCAGTGAGAGATCACCAGTACTATTCTCTCACCTTTAACTCTCCACTACCAGTGCTCTGGTTCGTGAGGTGTGACAGTTGACATTGTGAAAATTGGCAGGGTTTTTATCCTTTCCTGTGCCACACTGACTCAGGGACCAGCTCTGAGCACCAGGCTGCCCCCGTTCCCAGCCCTGTGCTTGAAGATCAACAGAAATTGTGCAAAGAGGGCAAAGTCCAAAGGCTGGGGGCAGGTTAAGCTCGTCAGCCATATCAGTGGATATTATTGCCTGTTTCTGGGTCACAACTCTTCGTCAGCATGTTCTTTATTGAGTCCTCAGTATGAACCCAAAGATGCCAATGCAAATCCCTCTCCTGCACAGGCCTCTCTGGAGGAACGTGAGCCCAAGCACCTGGCAGATGCTTGTTCCAGTACAGGAAGGTGACACAGCTCCAGTGATAAGGACAGGACAAAAAATGCAAGTTTCACGTGTAGGAGAGTATAGGTTCCATTTGCAGGAATGGTTATTATCCATTTGTTTGAAGAACACGGTGTTTTTGATAGTCTTAAAATTTCAGATAGAAATGGTATGGAAATCTGTGGATGAAATTGTCCAAGGAGAACATAGCAAGAGAGAGTTAAAGTCCAGAGGAGAGAGCGCTGTAATCTTCACAGAGGGCTGGAGAGAGGTGAGACTGTCCACAAGAGGCTCTGAAAGAGATCCAGCAGCAGCAAGAGGGAGCTCAGGGGTGGCTGTGTCACCTGCTGAGGGTGTCTGATGGCACAGGAAAGGCCAGGCTTTCCCAGCTGGACCAGAAGCTCATTCCAGACTTCACTGAGTGCTTTCCCTGCAGGCTAAAGGGCTGCAACTGGCACGGAGCTCTCTGGCCTCTGTCTCTGCTGGAATTTGGGGTTCTGTGACGTAAATGGTTGTTGCTTGTTGGGGGGATTTTTGCCGTAAAGTTTCCTTTTTTCCTTTTCTATGTATAATTCTGCTCATGGAATGTTATTAGCTGGAAGTTACTTCAGATTTTATTTTGTCTTTGGTACCACTTTAGAACATTAGGACTGCTGTGAAAGGAATTTGATTCTTTTGTTTCTGCCCGTTACCCTTTCCTGTCTCCTGGTGCTTTTGTGCACACCAAATGCTCATGTGACTGGTGTTACGGGGATTGCAAAATTGATCGGGGTTAAAATTCTCCTTACTTGAAAAAAAGGCTGATTTTTGCCCAATCCCCTGTGCCTGCCTATCGTGTGCTCTCAGAAACACCTGCAGTGGTACAAGAGGAGGCACTGGTGAGGAAGAGGAGTGAGAAGCCCCTTCCCACCTCAGGAGCCACCCCCCTGCTCTGCAGGAAGTTGCCCCTCTTTGAAGAACAGCAGTGGGAAGGCTGCAAACCACAACCAGAGGAGGGGAGAAGGCACAATTACAGCCTGAGCTTGGCTTTTTGGTGCTTTAAGGATTAAAAAGGGGAAAATGTTAATAAGAAATTAAGTGAAAATAGGCACAACTTCATGAAAGGTATCTACACAGCAATGATAATGCTTCAGCCAGGAGTAACTCTTTTTTTTTTTAATCTCCCAGGAGTTTTGTGTGGCCAGCAAGGATTTTCCAGGTGTTTTATTAGCAGGTGAGTGTGCTGCTCCTGATGAAATAACTTGTTTAATCCACATTCTGCTTTTAGGTTATTGCTTTGTGTTTTGAAGCTGCTGGCATTTGATGTTTGTGTGGTCTCTGCTGAGGGTGCCCGAGCAGAGCCCCAGGCAGTGATGGAGGCTGTGCTTCAGCAGCACTCTTGGCCTGGGTTTGTAATTATACAAGGCCATGGCTTTTGTCTCACTTGCATGGGAAATATCAGCATCCAGTCCTTTTATAGCAGCAGAAGAGCTTTCCTGGATTTAATTACTTTCAGACCAATCAGTTGAAGTCAAGAGGAATGTTTTTGTTTATTTCTGGTCCATCTTGCATTGTAATGTAGTATTTAAAATAAGCTCATGGGTTTAGGTCATCCTGTGAATTCAAAAGGGCATTTGTGGTTTTGTTAGTTATTTCCTTTTTTGTTTATGAACCTAGTGTAGTTGTAGACCAGTTTTTTGAAACTCTTAGGTAATTAATAAAATCCTGTTGTGTTAGGATGACTCAAATTTCTCTTTGTGCTCCACTAATTTAATCCTAGTGTAATCTGATTAGGCATGGTTAACCTGTTAAATTAACTCTTGAAATTATTTTTCCAAAGTCAATCTGTGCTTTAACAAACCCATTTATTGTCTCCTTCACAACCAGATGCCTGTCCCAGGCCAGTATCTATAGCTAAGAATCTGCTTATGTGGCTTCCAGAACATCATGGCTTTTTCTGTGTAAACCAGTGTTCCTTGAGTTTTTTTCCTAGCGATACAAAACTATATTTATTTCTAATTGGCAGCTGGTTAAACAAGCCCTGGCTGCAGTGTGCTCCAACAGGAGAATGCAGAATAAATCTTGATACAGAGCAGTGCCCAAAATTCCCTTTGGCCGGGTTGGAAGTACACAGGGTGACACCACAGGGCTCAGGACTGGTTAACTTTTTTTAAAAAAATCTTATCTAGATTTGCTTTCTGATATAAAATTCAGTAATTCCAGGCTGCAGGGCTCAGGTTTGGGGTTGAGGAGTGTTTGGGAGGCCTCATCTGAGATCACAGAATCCCTTAATGCAATTACATGGGCATTGGTCATGGTGCCTGACTCGAGGTAAAACTGTTCTGGCCCTATGAATGTTTAGATAAGGGAGATGACATAATTGTGAACAACTCCCAGTTTCTATCAACTGAGAGGTTATTTTAAGTTTTATTATTGTTTCTTTGGTTAATTGGGGGTCTTGGGCTTTGCATTCATTATGTCACACACTCTGAAATCTTTAACAGTGCATTCCACAGATTTCAGTAAAATCTTGTTTGTTGTTATAGGAGAGGTAATCAAGTAAACATTCCTCTGCTGCTAAATATAGCAGCAAGCTGCTTATGAGTCAGAACCTCAGCAGATACTTCTGCATATCAGTGAAAACTTCATTGGCTCTCTGTCGTGTTCCTTATGTGAACAAACAACAGCTCGGATCTTCCTTGTTCTCCCATTGCAGAAAACATTTTGCAGTGATCACTGTAGTGAGGTTATGTTTGTAAGGGACCCCACAGCTGCATCATGTAATTGTTCTGGAGCACGACACAGCAAACTTGGAGATTTACAACGTTACATCCATTGTTGATTAGTAATTAAGCTTTCAAGTATTCAAAAATATAATTTCCCTGCACAAGAGCAGTTAAGGGCAACTTACTGAATAAACACATCCAGTGTTTAAACAGTGATAAAAACATCCAAAACAACAAGTATGTCATTTTTATAGCAGTTTTAAAAGTCTTTGGATGTTGTTGCAGGTTTTTAGGCGGTGTATTGCAAACTCACATTAGTAAATAAAGTGGTAGATCATGTTAATATAATTCATCATTTCTTTCCAACAATAACTCGGGGAAAAAAACCTTCCAGTTCTTTGTATATCACTTGCCCAGTAATTTTTTCTTTTTTAATATGATCTATGATAAACAAAAGGAGCTGCTTGGCAGCAACTTGTTAGAATTGCTTCAGTGTGATTGCTACATTATGTCCAATGCTTACCCTTATTTTTGTACAAATATTCTTATATTAAGCTGGCATAAGAAGCTTGTTATCATCTCAGCTTAGTGGAGCAGAGTTCTCTGTGTGAGCTGGGCACTTGACTGAGATGGAGGAAACCATTTTCTCTTGTTCCTGTTTGAACCTTGGGCTTCCCTGTGTGGCTGCCCTGGCAGATGGGTTTTATCCATCCCATAATGTTCCACAGAAACAACAGGACAGTCAGAAGTGACTGGCACGTTCAGAGAGCAAATGATGGAGTTCCCAGTGCCCAGCACTGGGAGAGGGAAATGCCCAGTTGTGAGCAGAGCTCCAGGGCTTCCCTCTCAGGTGGGACAGCTCAGTGCCTTTTGCTGCTGGTTTCTGCATCTTTATTTACTAATTAAGTGCAGGAAACACAATGAAAAAAATAATTACTATTAAATAACTCATTTAATGTTAGGTCCTGGGCTAATGCACTTAGAAGTGAAGCTAATGAGGTGTTCCAGTGATGCACAGCAGCCAGGATTATGTTAATCTGGGTTTAGTGACACAAGCATGAGAATTTTAGAGCTTCTTTTTCAGAATCAAGTATCCTGTTCTGAAAACTGAACAAAGGAATGGAGGGGTTTGAGTCTCTAAAATGAAATACATCAAGGGCATTAACATTTGCCTGTAACACACTCCTATGATGGCAGCTCCTTTTCTGCATAAAAAGATGGCTTAGAAAAGGATATATGCAAAAACTGAATTGCTTGAAATGCAATATCTGCTTGCTTCTAAAACAGACACTTTAATTATTAAAGATGTCAAATCTTTTTAGTTGTAGAATTTTTTTGAGGAAAGTAGTGGTCCAGGTAGTTAGCATCCATAGCATCTTTGGTTTGTATTAGTTTGGGGGTTTTTTGCCATATAAAGGTCTTCATAAACAACTGTATCATGTTTGTGTAGTGCCCTCTTCGGAAGTCAAAGTAAGATTCCAAAGTAGTTGTATTAATTAGTCTTGCACTGATGACCACAAGTGCTATTCAGATGTACAGGGTTATTATTTCTGCCTGTCTGTACCTTAAACTTGGCTGGACTTTCTATTCAGCAGGCAAATACATGCTTGGTACAAATGAGAACAACCTGAAAGACCAGGTTGGAATTATTCAATATACTGATAAAGGACTGGCTCGTTTAGGAGGCTCTTTAGTGGTGCATTGCAGGAATGTGCTCAGCTGTGGAGCTGCTCAGAAGGCACTCATGGCTCTGGGTTTGCCCTTCCTGCAGCAGCACCGCCTGTTCTCAGCAATGTTCTGCTGCGGCAGGAATGTGCTCAGCTGTGGAGCTTCGAGCAGAGGCACTGCTCAGAAGGCACTCATGGCTCTGGGTTTGCCCTTCCTGCAGCAGCACCGCCTGTTCTCAGGAATGTTCTGCTGCTCGCTTTCCTGTGCCTTCCCAGCCAGCAGCCCTGAACGAGCTGAAATTCACCTGATTCATAACTGATAACGAGAAATCTTTTACCTTCCTATTGCTACCCTGTTTCAGAGGTGGTTTTATCTCGGAGTTTGCACCTGCCTGGCATCACTGACCTGTTTCTTTTCATTTCTGTTTCTCTGGTGTGAAGTACAAGCTGGGTGCACTGCGGCACCAGGGGTGTGTTGGTCACGGTGGGGCAGCGCTGCTGTGCCCTTCAGATCTGCTCCACCTCCTGCCTGCTTCCCAGCAGCTGCAGGGCTGGGGGAACAGTGCTGGGAGACGAGGAAAGGGATAACAGAACAATGGGAAAAGCGCATCTTTGAAGAGTCAGGGATCCTGGCAGTATGTGGGCTTCCCACCCAGCCCTTCTTTTTACAAACTGGCTGCAGGTCACTCTTACTGCCTCAGAGCTTTTCCAGTTTGTAGCTGATGCTTTCCCCATTTAATCAGGAAATTCACTGTATTCTGTCTTTCATGAGAGCAGTTCTCTCGTGAAATGGCAGTGGTGATGTGGAGACTTCACACAACTGTCACACCAACTCACTTGACAGTGATTGTATCACCATAAGGGCAGAGAAATGAGGTTTATTGGGGAAAAACACCTTGACTGACAGGTGTCATAAGCACAGGCTAGCCCTGTGTGAACAGGTTTATAGGAAGAGAAAGCACATGGATTTTATATAAGCTTTCCTGGGTTTCTTTTTGTTTGGGTTTGGTGGTTTTGTTTTGTTTTGTGGGATGTGTCAGTATGTGTATCCAAGTGCAGACAAACTGAAGCTGTTGTTAGTTACTGATGAATAACGTGGCCACGCTTAGCAGAGAGCAGGAAGCAGCTTTTTGTCACACTTCCTTTGGGGGCTGCTGTGTCACCACACATCAGCAGAGCTCTGGGGCACAGCCAGGGCTGAGCCTGAGCAGAGGGGTGGCAGCAGCTCGTTTGGGCTGCTGGAATGACAAATTGTGGGGTTTGGCCCGTTATTCAGCTTCTCCTTGTGCATATACAGGGCTAAAAGGAAGCTTTCAGTAGTGCCAGTGGTGTTCCTGCAGATGGAAGGGTTGCTGCATAGCAGATCTTTGAGTAATGCTGTCACATGAGGAGGATTAAGTGCTCTGGTTGCTGCATGATCAGTGGAGATGTTTTTGTTTTAATGAAAAAAGTAAATATAGACAAATTACTGCTTTTAAAAATGTGAGCTCTTAAGCAGCAAGATAAGAATAAACTTAATTTAAAGCATTGAAATGACTCAAAGTCTGCTTGAAACAATATTTTTCAATTGATGACAATATAAGTTCATGGAACACTTAAACTTGGGTTCCTGAGGTAGCAAATAGTTGTGGCTGAGGGCCTTTGAGTCATGCTGCAGATGTGTGGTGAGCAGTCTGTGGAACCTCGGTGGGAATTCTGAGTTCTGCTGATCCCTTTGGGCACCTCTGAGCTGATGGCTGTGCTTTGAAGCTGCTGGCAGCAGTGTAGGGTTTGTAACGGGTTGGGTTTTGCTTTGGAGTCCTGCACGGAGCTCTGAATGAGTGGTGAGTGAAAGGGAAGTACTCAGCACTTACTGCCAGTGTCCTTTAAACATTTAATGATGACCAGTCTGTTAATTAAAACCGGAGTGAATGCAGCTGATGTCCCACTGCATTTCTGGAGCTGAAACACAGACCAGACTGAGTCATTATTCAGCACTCCAAGAAAAGCTGCTGAAGGGAGCTGTACTGGACCCTTTTTCTGCATGGAATTCTTAAAAGGATTTATTTGGTGGGGGTGAGGCAGCGGGCCTAGCTCCTAAGAGAAATTTTGAAAGTCTGATGATATTTATAGAGACAAAACTCTAACAATACAGTATTCAGTGAGTGGGAAAAAACACTGCTTTCATTAGTAGAGAATACTACATATGTATTTCATCTGTTATTTCATTTCTATTTTTCTGAGCACTCTCTTTAATTCCTTTTCACACTAAGTCTGAACAAATACTTTGCTTTGCTTTGGAGAAAGGACTGCATACATGCCTCTTCCTACACTGGCTTTCTGCAGATAAGGCTTTTACTTTGCAGACCTCATTAAGCAGTCAGTTGAGCAGCTAAATGAGTGTTCCAAGTGGTAATGGATACTTACTCCGTGTAAGTACAACAAGATTATGAGATACTGTAAAGCTGAGTACTTAACTGCACAGGATTATTTATATTACAAATAAGTGTATCAAGTGAATAACTCAGATGTTCATGGCAGCAATGGGATCTCCCACCTGCTAACAGAGTTGATCTGGGTCACCAGATAAGGGGTTTTGTTTCTTATTTTGAGTCATGCACCTTCCATTCCACATATCTAAGCAGATTTCAGCCTCTTCTGAAAATAGGGACCCTCTTTTAAAGTATTTAAGGTGAATGGAATATGAGTAGGCAGAAAGCTTCCAACCAAACGTGGTTGTGAAAATCCAGTTGTGTTTTAGCAATCCAATCTGCACACACCTGAAGTTCTTATTTGGATTTGTAGCATTGCAGGTGTTTGTTAGGATACTTGGAAAATATTGCAGAACTCGCCTTGATTTCTTCAAGCTGGGATTGCAGATATTCAAATATAAATAAGTGGAGATTCAAATAGCTCATGCTTTGGGAGTTATGAAAGACCATAAGAATAAAAACAAAACCAAGGCTGTAAAAGGACAATTAATATGATGAACAGAGGAGTGCATGAAGCCTGAATCCTCTAAGTGTTTTGCTCAAATTCTCCTATGTAAGGTGTAAACTCTGAAATCATTCCAGCAGATGAGGTGCTTTCCTCTTTCCCCCACAGGCTCTCTGGTGTATAAGGGATGATTTCTGCTGTTTCAATAAAGAGTGTTCCATGGAGCTCTCCTCTACATTGCCACCCATCTTCAGAGAGGTTTTAAAGGCTGTCTTTTGAGATCTCTGGGGGAAATTGGGTTTAAATGGGGGTGGAAAAAAGAGAGGAAGTATGTATAACAGGTTCAGGAACTTGGTGAAGAAAGCCTCTGGCTTTCTATCAGAACCTTTTGTCAGAATCAGCACAGCATTTGTAACATGAACTGGGGAAGGCTTGAACTGTCCTCTGTCATCTGCTTATATTGGTGTTCTCTAAATAATTAAAGATGACTTTGTTTTCCCTGCCAAGTGACTTGTGGAACAGTAAATAAGCAGTGGGAACATGTCACACTGAGTGATGAAGGTGATCTGATCTTCATCATTCTCTCTGCTGCTCTCTGAAGCAGATTTTCTACATACAATTACATTTTTTCTCAGTAAACCAGGGACTCTCTTTTCTCTGGTTATCTCTTATGAACACTTTTAAATAGGCTCCTGAAAAGCAAACCAAAGCTTTCCCCCACCTCAGCTTGCTCTGTGTCTCTGAAGTTCTCTGGTTTTGCCTGGAGATTTCACAAGAGTTGGAGGCTACAGCACTATTATTTTAATTTTATCCAGGAGAAAACCAATTCATAGCTGAGTCTTTGCTAATTATTTCCACTCAGCTTTGTTGCATGACGGACTTTTTAGTTGTATTTAATGTTGTTGCTGGTTGCTCTGGAAATAATCATTAAAGGGAAATGGGTCACCACCACTGTACTCTGGTAATTCTGTAAAACACAATTTGAAATGAACTTGCCTTTTCATAATGATGCTGAAAAGCACCAAATGCTTTCACTAATAGTGGCATAATGTAATTAAGTGATAAACTTTTTTTTTTTCCCCTAAAACCGTAATATAAACAAGGCACAAATTAATGGTACAGGACAGTATTGCATCTTTAGTTATTTGAAAAGTCAACTAGGTAAGTGAAGACTGAGCTGAAACTGCAATAAAAGCTTTCTAGAAATGATCTGACACTTGGAGAGCACCAAGTCATTGCAGATAAAATCTGTGTTTAACTTGTAGACAGGACATAGAATTTGGAGAGGCTGTGGCTCTCTGAAGGGGGAGGTACCTGTGGGTAACCAGAGCAGCTTTGTTTTGAAGAGCAGGAGATGTTCATGATTTACCCACATGATTTATCCTCCACTGATTGCTGTTGAAGAAATTCAGGTTTTGACCTTTACCAGTACAAGCCAATGGCCAGGTTCTGCACCTTCCTAAGCTGGCAGTTTTGGAAACAGGCCCATGAGTAAGAAGAATGTTCCTGCAGTGCTGAAACCAGTTGGAAGCACAGACCAGTGGGGACAGGCAGACAGTGTCCTTGTCACCAGCTGAATTTCCTCTCATACTGTTCCTCTTTCTTTGCATTTGAAGTCCTTGAGAAATTCTTCCACAATGTAGTGCTGTTGTGTTTGAATTTATAATTTAGGCAGGGAGCAGGAGCAAGACTTAAGTTAAAACCAGAAGTGGATCTGTTGAGTCTTTCTCATCTTTAGTCCCCCTCAGTTGTGCTATTCCATAATTCCCCTTCATTCTTTGTTTGGTAGTGCCTAGGGATAAAGTAAAAGTCTTGATCTGTGCTTAGATAGTCTCCTCTGAAACTTGAGTGCATCAGAGTCCTAGAAAGCAGAGGTGACAGTGTGAAATCACAGAAATGCTGGTTATGGGGAGAGAGTGAATCCTGGACATGGAAATTCCCTGGTCCTGGCACTGGGGTGTGTCATGGCCATGGAAAAAGTTCAAATTGAATCAACTTTACTTCAAAACCAGACTGTAAGAGAAACCAGTGTTCCTGCAGGGCAGCTGAGCCCTCTGGAGCACAGAGCTGCACAGAGAGAGAGAACAGCATGAAATGGGAACTTTGCATGAAATAATGTAGTTTATCATCGTGTCATGTCTGACCCTGAGTTTGGCACAGTTTTAAAATCCAGATGGTGGAAGTATCTAAACTTTTCAGGAATATAAAATTCTATAACAAAGGGGATGATTTCTGTTTATTCCCACGTGTGTAATTCCTATATTTCTGCATGCCTTGGTGTTCTGTTATGGATATAAGGAACATCAAACCACCGCAGTGCTTCCTGAGCCTGCAGAAAGGACATTGCTGTTAGCACTGATTCATGGATTGCATTGTGATTTATGCCCTCTGGAGCTTTGTCAGATGGGAAGTGATGATGGGACAGGAAACCAGGCATTGTATGGAAACATCCAGGAGTGTGGAACTAGAGGAAAAAGCTGCAAAAATAATTTATGAGAGGTATTATAAAACTGTATATTCGGTATAAAAATACGTTTATGATTGTGCACAGCTGGAAATTGTAATTGTTGAAAATATTGCAAGCCAGTGACTGATTTGAATGGAGGGAAGAGTCCAGAATTGTATTTGAGCTGTTCCAGAGAAAGGACTGGAAGGACTCAATCCCCCTTAATCAGGGCTCTCTCTGCCTCAAGTTCTGCTAATCAAAGTTTTCTGAGGACTACTTATGAAATTACTTCAGATATACAATTTTAAACACTAGTAATAAATTCTCCATCCTGAAGGCTAGGGCTTTATTAATTTAAAGCCAGTTTTTCTTTGTCTGATATAAGTTAACAAGTGACTGCAGACTGGCAGCAATAACTGTGGGAGGAGAGGTCATTGGGACAAAGCATTTCAAACTCTCAAATAATATGGGGGGCATTTAATAACCAATTAAGCTTCCACATGTAGCAGAAGCAATTTGAGCTTGGAGAGGCCATGCTCAGCAGAGAATGCCTGTCCCAATCCAAACCAGAATTACATTTGAACCTGTAATGTCACTGAAATGTGATTCAGGGCTTGTTATTGAAGGTTTGCAGCAAGCTGTGCCCCCAAAGGGGCTGTTTGGAGCCTGTCCATTAGCAGAGTAATAAAGGAGCTGTAAAGGAGTCACCTGGCTGAGAGGTGAAGCTGCCCAGAAATAAGGTGAGAGAAAATTGCAGATCACTTGGTGTCCCCTTCTGGTTTTGAGCCCTGCTAAAGGAGGCTATTGCAGTGTTTTTTCTATTCCAAGTGGTAGAATTGGCACTGCTTTATTTGAAAGGAAAAGAACTGAAACAGGGGAGTAGGTTGATGAGAAGAAGGATTATTGCTAAAATTGTTTCAGCTTTTTCCAGTGTTCCCAAACAAGACGCTGCAGAGAGTACTCATGTTAATTAGAGGAATGAATGCAAACCAAAAATTAGGAGGCATGATGGATTACAAGAGGCTTTTTACTGCTGAAATCTGTTTTGTTTTGTTTTTTTTTTAAATTTGTGTGAGGGCCTCCCTTCAAGGTTTGGCCTTGTGAAGGAGCCAAAAATCAATAGGCTAGGAGCAGAAAGGATTTCCACAAATCTGGGAGAACCATGACAATAGTGTTCTTTTAGTGTTAAATATCAGGTCTTGTTTTAGAAAACAAATGTTTTGTTAAGGGCACCTTCTAATAGTTCTCATCTTCCTGTGGTTCCTAAGCAGAATTCCCTGCTTAAATTAATTTTAAAGGAATTTCTGTACCTTCAACTTGGAATACAATTAAGATGAAAACAGGAAACTATAGAATTTGGTTTTTTTTAAATTTGTGTGAGGGCCTCCCTTCAAGGTTTGGCCTTGTGAAGGAGCCAAAAATCAATAGGCTAGGAGCAGAAAGGATTTCCACAAATCTGAGAGAACCATGACAATAGTGTTCTTTTAGTGTTAAATATCAGGTCTTGTTTTAGAAAACAAATGTTTTGTTAAGGGCACCTTCTAATAGTTCTCATCTTCCTGTGGTTCCTAAGCAGAATTCCCTGCTTAAATTAATTTTAAAGGAATTTCTGTACCTTCAACTTGGAATACAATTAAGATGAAAACAGGAAACTATAGAATAGCTAGGGATTTGCTTCCTCAAATGCTTCTAACTACTACTGTGATCTTCTAGAACTTCTAAAGGAAAACATGAAGAAGCACCAACCAAACTCTGGCTCTGAACAGAACATCCATGCCAAAATCCAGCTGCCCCTCACAGATGTTGCCTGATGTGGATCCAGACCTCCCCTGGTGAGGGAAGTGCAGCTTGCTTTGGTATTTCCAGCACCTCCCTGCGGTGTTTGTGCCATCTCTGTCCTGTGCGAGGCACTCGGGGCTTTAGGGAGTGTTCGGGGAAGTTTATTGGAGTTCAACCAGGAAACGTTCAGACTGTGCTGCTGCATCCCTGTGCCACGTTTGGGAATGCGATGCTTCCCTCTGCCGGCCACACAGAGAGGAAATCTTACTGTGAAACAAGCAACGAATTTTTCTTCTTCCAGCTTTTTAGTGGCTTTTTTGGCCGAAATTAGTAGGCTACTTGGTATTTTTTTGTTCTTAGGTAGGGGTGCTGCACTGATGACACCTTAAACTTTTCACAGCATGAAAGTGAAAAAGGCTCAGTTTCAGCAGTGAAATACATTAAAAATGATGTTTGTAAAGGCTTGGTTGTTGTTATGTGTGGGTGTTATCTGAAAGTACTAATTTTTTCGAGGTTCACATGGAAAACATGGCTGAGTTGACTGAGGAGCATTTTTGGAGGCAGTTCATGAGAGCTTAGAGCTGTTCCATAATCCACCTTCCAGCCCTGCTGGATGCACATCAGTCAGGGCCACCAGGAGGGTGGAACTGCAGGGAGCAGGATGGACACAGATTGAAATGTGGCACAGAAATGTCCTGGGGCCCCTGAGCTGCTGGAACTGCAGGGAGCAGGACGGACACAGATTAAAATGTGCACAGAAACGTCCTGGTGCCCCTGAGCTGCTGGAACTGCAGGGAGCAGGATGGATACAGCTTGAAATGTGCACAGAAATGTCCTGGTGCCCCTGAGCTGCTGCCACCTGCGAGCTGGACCTGCCTGTAGGCCAGCTGCAGAAGATGTGCTCCTCAGCTGTGACAGGAAAGCCCTGAAGCAGTAAATTTAGGGTCTAAATTTTGGAAATTTCAAATTCTCCAAGATGTTTGAGCCCTTTAGTACTTTTTTTCTTCACCTTGTGTGATGGTTTTCATCTTTTTGATGGATGTGCTTGGGTTGAATTGCACCTTTAGTAGATATATGGTTTTTTTCCTTATTTTTAGATTTTCTCCCCATTCTATTTGGGTTCTTTTGTTTTAAAGATAAGAGTGGGGATAAGAATGAATCCACAGGACTTGTACCAAGCTTCAGAGCTGTAGGAAGCGGAATAGTCTATTACTCCATGAAAATATTGGAAAATTAGTAAAAAAAGACAAACCCCAAATAAACAAGGGGGAACACCTCACAGCAGCCCTCCCATACCATTGCTTTTTATCATTACAATTGCAACAATTAATTGGCTCAGCTTTCCTTCAAGTTCTGTGCTCTATGAAGGGTAACCTCAGGAAATGAATTGATGTTTCCTCCTGGGAGCTGGCAGCTTTGGCCAGGGAGGTCCCACTGCACGTGAGCAGTGACAACACCAGTGTTGGGGTGGAGTTTGGTAAAACCATGGCTCGCACTGGGCAATGCAGGGAGATTTTGCCCAGTTGCATTCCTGGGCACACCCAGAGCCGGCACTGGCAGTGGCAGCAGCCTTTGGCCAGGTGTGTGTGCACTTTATCAGCCCCCATGAGGGTGGCACTTGGTTTGATTTCCAGAAGAAGTTTTCACCTTCAGGAAGTCATTCCTTTGTGCTGCAGGTTCCCAGTCCATGGAACAGACCCAGAATCAGAGTCTCAGGAGTGTTGGTGTATAATTTTCCTAGCACTCCACAATAGCAGGATGAAAGGGGGTGTGGAGCTGCAATTAACACTGGATGAGACTGAATTGCACTTGCAACAAAGAGAAGTCTTTCAGTAAGTCTACAATAAAATCATAATTATATCCCCAGTATCCTTGGCAACAGATTAAGGTCCCAAAAGGTGATTTTACAGTTCAGTATTCATGGCTGATGCAGAGATGGAAAAGAAGGAAAAGCATAATCATTTAAACAGTTTCTGGGGTGTAAATAAGCATGATGTGAGAAACATTAAATGCATCACACTGAATACATAGAAGTGTAGAAGTGTGCTCTCCAAGGAAACAAATAATTTCTGTAGTTAGGACATGAAATTCAAGAATTTGTATGCTTGATGATTTAAATTAGTACAAAAGGATGGTGCTTATTGGATATAGATTCATTTCTCAACAGGGAATTCTATCCAATTTTCATTTTAAGAAAGCTAGCCCTTGAGACACAAGGATTATCAGCTGATGAAGTGAAGATAAGTTGCTTTATCAGAACTGCTTATACGGAGGAATTACCTGATTATAAATTCTTTTATGTGGATGTATTTTAAACTCCCTGCAGTTTTTCATGATAAAGACTCCTTTTCCCAAGCTTGATATTCAGGGCTGTATATAGGAAACATACTCCCTTCCCCTAATGACCCTCTCAGAAAAGGTTAATGTTTTAATAAATACCTGCTGTACAGGTACCTCTTTTTAAACAGCCTCCTGTCTCCATTTGCTTTTTACTCTGTACATTTTACTGCCACAGTTCTCACCAGCACAATGGTGAATTTTTTTTGCATTCCCCTTTTCTCTCTGTTTTCTTTCAAATAAGAACCAATAAAAGTAATAACCTTAGGAGGCAGAGTTCTTATGTTTATTTTTGAAGAAATGATTCTGTCATCATCTGGACGACCAGCTCTATGCATGAATTCCTAGATGTGCCATCAGGAAGGAAGATGGAAATGAGGGAAAGTCAGCAAGGTGCATGAAGATATTTGTGGAAATAAGATCTTGGAAATGGGACAATAATGAATAGAAGGAAAGGGTAATGCAGGCATGCGAATTCTAAATGCCTTCCAACCTGAAAAAACCACTGGCTGCTGGGAATGTGCTTTAACTGATGTTTGTGTCGCTGCTGAGGCACAGAATAAGTCATATTATACCGTTATTGGAGGTATGGCATCGTTTGAGTGTGAAAATGATGCTGGGGACTGCTTTGAAGTGACTTAGGTGATGGAAATTCCTGCCCCTCCCTTCCATTTTGAGGCTGAGATGAGTGATGAGCTGTGTAATTTTGTACATAATGATCCATCTTCTCTCTGACAGATTTGGTTACTAAAGTTTCTCAAAGTGCACTCAGTACTAAATATTGAGACCTGGCTTTGCTTTCCTTTTAATAAAGGCCTTCAGAGGAGAGGGAAGACATAATGGGACAAAATAATTTTGTGATGATTTGTTTACTTATAATTGCATGGTTTGGAGCAAGACTTTGTAGCTCCAAATAAGCATGAGATGTGCCTGTGAGGAAGATGCCAATTGTACAGCTTTAGGGACTGTAACTCCTCTGTTTGGGACCAACAAGCACATCTCCAGTGTAAATGCAGTCTGCTGGAATTCTGCAGGATTGGGGATCTCCTGGGTTTTCACAGAAATGTTCAGAATTTAATAGCAAAGAACACTGAAACACTATAAGAGCTAAAGACCATGGGGACTTGAGCTGGAATTGTGTTCACATTCTGTTCACAGGGAAGGGCCAGAAAATAGGAATTGTATTGGCCAGATCAGTTCTGGTAAGTGAATGAGTTGCTGTATGATCTTAGCAGTATCAGGTAATTTCAAGACATTTTCTTTTCCTTTTACTGTGAATACAGAGAGGTTGTTCCAGTTTCCTGTAACTCCTGCCTGGTTACCTGCATTAAACAGCACTTCATGCAGAATCTGGTTCATCAGGGAATGCATCCATTCCCATACCACACTGCATTTTCTAACACAGCTTTTGTTGAGGCTGGGGCAGCATCTGTTCTGACACAACACACAGGCCTGTGTGAAGATCCAGCTGAAATCATTCTTGTGCTTTCCTCTGCTTTTGGAGGCCTCCAGGGACAGGGGTCAGGATGGTGCAGAGTGTTTGACCCTGCACTGGCAAACCTCACTGAGATCCCTGGAAAGGACAGGCAGGGAATCAGAATAACAGAAAAACTGGATTTTTGCTGCAAGTCAATTACTTGCTTTGCACATTAGCATTAGATAGCATGGGAAGAACAGTGAGAGGAAAGGAAAAAATAGCTTAGCTCTGTAGAACTGCAGAATGTTACTATAGATAGGCTGAGAGATTAAAGAGCTGTCTTGGCACATTAGAATTCAAAGACCAGCAGCCTCAACTGCCTCCTGTCCTCAGGAATTTTTCTTAAGAATTTTATTCTTCAGATATTGCATTATAATGTGGGTTAAATCACTGTATTTTGTCTTGATTTTCCTCAATACTTTCCTTTTATCCTTTTGTTCTATCATTATCCCTTTTCTATCTCTTGGCTTGGCTCTTAATTCTCCCATATGTGGTTATTGGAGTAATTTGAGAAGCAAAGCCCAGAACTGGTTGGTTGGGGGATCTGTACTGAATAGAAAGCACAGCAGGAGATTCCAAAACTCAGATGAAGTCCCTGGGGTTGGTGGTACCTGAGGCTGGGCTGACCAGCACTACCCTGAAGGTCTCTGAGCTAATTGTACAGCACCTGCAAGTCGTGGTGGCTCTCAGGGAGGCTTCAGCAAAGAAGGATGTCATGTCTGTGATGGAAAAACAGTGGGCTGCAATATTTTGCATTTGGAAGAAAACCACAGCACGATCTATTGATCAGTTCATTGTTTAGATGTATTAGGTACAGTAAAACCAAGCAAACCCCTGTAATTTGACTTCCTCTAGTAGCACAGTAATACTGATAACAACCTGTTTTAATAAAGAGAAGAAAAGGAAAATTAGTTTTGTTCCACTGAAGTAGAAGTGCAGTCAGTGGCTGGTGGTGAACCAGCAATTCCATTGTTGGGGGGAGCTTTTATTTTATTTCCTATTATGGAACTTCTGTGGTAATCCTGCTGGACTTGCTCATGGTTACCTGTAATATTTCTAAGGATTTTTGGAGTGTAACAGAACTGAAATCTTCTCATTTCCATGGCAGTGTGTGCGTGTTCAGGACTGAGCCTGCTGACAAGGAAAGGGAGATGCACCTTGGTTAAGATGAGCTGGACAAAACCTGTGTTACATGGCAGTGTTTGTTTACTGTGTAAGTTTGAAAATATTCATTTTGCTGCTTCATTATGAGGAGAGTGTCCCAGTGTTACCTGGATTGTATTAAAGAAATAAAAATACTCCCTGGGAGGGAAAAAAAGTTGTGTACTTAACCATGTAAGTGAGAATACTGTATTAGTGATGATACAGAACAGGGAGAAAGTGGGGCAGCCTGCATGAGGAACATGAATAGCATGGCTGTCTAACAGCTTCTATTTTTGAAGGCATTAATAACATTCCAGCTCCTATTTACTGTATATTTTAAGCCAAGCAGCCTTCATGTGCACAAAATGTTAGTGCTTTCTGTGAATGTTGACAGGGAGCCTGTGAGTATTGGTTAAAATGTGTCTGCCCAAGAAATGCCTTTTCTTGGCACTCTGCAGGTCTGGCCTGTGCTCAGCAGGGAGTGAGGGTGACTGCAGAAAGGAATGTGTGATGGAGATCACTCCCGAGCCCCTTTCCCACCCTCCAAGAGTTCCAGAAAGAATGTGTGATGGAGATCAGCTCCCGAGCCCCTTTCCCACCCTCCACGGGCTCCGGAGCCCCTTTCCCACCCTCCACGGGTTCCCGAGCACCTTTCCTCCCTCCACGGGTTTCTGAGCACCTTTCCCACCCTCCACGGGTTCCTGAGCACCTTTCCCACCCTCCACGGGCTCCCGAGCACCTTTCCCACCCTCCATGGGTTCCTGAGCACCTTTCCACCCTCCATGGCAGCCCCCTGGCACGTTTGCCTCTCTCTGGGACACTGTTCAGTGTCACCAGCATGCCCACCACGCTTGGCTCCTCTTGTGTCCATGAGGGAGAACTTACCCAAAACCAGCTTCACTGCTGGTGCTGGAATGGTGCTGCTCTTCAGCTGCTGTCCAGAACAAGGAGGGTTAGTGGAAAAATCCGGAGATTCTAGATTATTTCATAGACAGTCTGAGTGGGATTTAATAGACCCACTTTTAAAAGATTCCCAGTTAATTGTTGATTTATCTCATTTGTTCCTTTTATTATAAAATCACAGGACAGTTTGGGTTGGAAGGGATGCTAGAGATGATCTTGTCCCACTCCCCTGCCATGGCAGGGACACCTTCCACTGTCCCAGGCTGGCCTTGGACACTTCCAGGGGTCCAGAGGCACCCCTAATTTCTCTGGGTAATCTGTGCCAGGGCCTCACTGTCCTCAGAGTGAATTTCCTTCTAATCTCTGACACAAACCTGCCCTGTTCAGTTTGAAGGCATTGCCCCTTGTCCTGGCCCTGTGTAGGAAGCCCCTCAAGGCACTGGAAGAGGCTCCAAGTTTCCCTGGACATTCTCTTCTCCAGGCTGAGCGAGTCCCGCTCTCTGTCTGGTTTTGCACGAGGAATTGTGGGGTCTTGCCTATTCTGGAAGCTGTATGGGGTTTCACTAAGAATTTTTACTAGGCTCTTGTTTTTATGTCTGTGTCATTTACTTAGAGGTTTTTTTTATTATTATTCTTTTATCTACTACAATGAATTTACTATTCTATTTTCAGACTATAGAATAGTCTCTTCCCTGGTTTTAAAAGTGTCTTGAAAAGAAAACTCTGAAATGCTTTTTCAAAACAGAAGAAGCTGAACTTCTCTGTTTTATGAATCAGATAATTACAAGCATGACTTTTATCAGACCTTAGTGCTTGTTTTTATTTCTGTAGCCTTGAAAGCTTCAGTTAATCATTTTCAATAGACTGAAAAATACTTTCCATGAAAGCTAATAAATTTGGAAGTGTATCTTGTAAATCCTCTAACTGATCCTGCAAACAGATGTTTAGGATAAATATTGCTCATCTAAAAGCAGATATTGCTAATGAATATTAAGAACAGCATAAAATTGCTGGAAACTCTATTTTGCATCTTGAGAGAATCAGTGCTAATAAGTCAGATCAGTCACTTTTATTTAGGCAATACAAAAAAACATATGTCTTCCTGCTTTTCCAGCTGTCATAAACTTCTGGAGGAAAAGGTTGCTTCCAAGCTTTCCAAAGGGAATATTTCACAGAAGTATTTTGACCTTTATGGCTTACAAAACCAATTGACTTCCTTTTCCCATAAACTATTTTCTGGCTGAGGTTCTTCTACAGCAAAGCTTTAGTTGTGAGGAAAAATACCAGCTCCAAAAAAATAACTGGGCTGCCTTCTAGTGGTTTTAGACACCATAAATTCCTCTTATTAAAGAAATTCTCTTGAAGGGGATCATATTGTTCCAAATTTAGTATGTCCCCCCAATATTTCTTAATATTCACTAATTATATGTGCACTTTTATAATACTTTCATTTTAAGAACCACAAGGCAGATTGTACTAGTCACATACATTTTTTGTGGACAGCATGATAAGAAAAGCAAGATAAAAATAACCACCAACAAAACCCCAAAACCAAAACAAAATCATCTTGGGGCCAGCTCAGTTTACAGCTGTTTTTTATCATCTTTCTTTTGTGTTTTCAATGACTGTCCTTATCTCTGCAATTAAATTGGATTTGCTGTTCCTGTTCTCCATGTAGGAGTTACCTGAGGAAAAAAAGCACATAAATGGGAGTTGGTGTTTGTCATCTGATCTCAGTATTCACCTTAATTCAGTTTGGTTCTAGATTTCTGTGAAAGATGGAGAGGTCCCTTGCCTGTTTTTATTTCTCACTGATATCTCTGATTTATTCAGAGGTGCTGCTCTGAATTTCTACAGAGAACTAAGGTTAAAAACTTTACTTCCCAAAAATGTTCAGCCAGCTGACAATAATAAATTAAATACACAAACTGGAGGTAGGCTTAAGCTAACCAAAAAGTTTAAAATATGAGCTTGAAAGGCTGAAATCATTATTGACTAGAAATCCTCCAGGGACATTAGCAATGTGTTTGATAGTTGCCAGGGAAACACAACCTCCCTGTGACAGTGTGCACAGCACAGAATAAGTACCTGGAGTAATTCTGGCAGTGAGTGATCCTTCAGCAAACCCTGTGCCCCTGCAGAATTGCAGATGCCTCTGCATCCAGCTGCATGAGCATCCCCTGTCCTGCTGCACCATTCATGCTCCACATCTGGTGTGGCAAACAGAGAGAGAGCCCAAGCAGGGGGTCAGGTTTGTGTGCTTGAAGAAGTGTGTGCCTGGCTGGCCAGTCTGGACAAACCACAGGACGTGGTGGGGAGTGCAGAGGGTAACACAGACTCAAAAATGGGATTATGCTTGTGGTCCATATTGGTGTAATACAGAATTCTGTCAGCCCAGAACAGCAGCAGAAGGTTCTGTAGTGTTTAGTGTCCATCAGCTTGCAGAACTCTCTGAGGTCCTACAAATGCTACACATTGTTCATTCTTCCTTAGGTGAAATGTCAGTGCTGAGAAAAAGGAATTTGCTGTTCAGACGTATCACAAGTCTGGTGATCAGCTCAGGGACTAAGCCAAATCCATTTGAAATAGAAAGAATTCACACATGATAAACAGCACAGGATAGCAGATGGCAATGGAAGTTGTAAGAGTTGTCCAAGCACAGCTACCAAAATAAGGCACCTGGGCCCTTGAAGTGGTTTAGTAAGGTCTAAAAGAAGAGAAAATATTGGAATTTCCAACTACACATCTTCCTTAGTGCTGGAAATGGTTCAAGCAAACCTAATCTGCAAATCGATTTGTGAATGCTTTAGACTCAAACAGATGCCTCTGCATCCAGCTGCATGAGCATCCCCTGTCCTGCTGCACCATTCATGCTCCACATCTGGTGTGGCAAACAGAGAGAGAGCCCAAGCAGGGGGTCAGGTTTGTGTGCTTGAAGAAGTGTGTGCCTGGCTGGCCAGTCTGGACAAACCACAGCACATTGTGCAGAGAGTAACACAGACTCAAAAATGGGATTGTGCTTGTGGTCCATATTGGTGTAATACAGAATTCTGTCAGCCCAGAACAGCAGCAGAAGGTTCTGTAGTGTTTAGTGTCCATCAGCTTGCAGAACTCTCTGAGGTCCTACAAATGCTACACATTGTTCATTCTTCCTTAGGTGAAATGTCAGTGCTGAGAAAAAGGAATTTGCTGTTCAGATGTATCACAAGTTTGGTGATCAGCTCAGGGACTAAGCCAAATCCATTTGAAATAGAAAGAATTCACACATGATAAACAGCACAGGATAGCAGATGGCAATGGAAGTTGTAAGAGTTGTCCAAGCACAGCTACCAAAATAAGGCACCTGGGCCCTTGAAGTGGTTTAGTAAGGTCTAAAAGAAGAGAAAATATTGGAATTTCCAACTACACATCTTCCTTAGTGCTGGAAATGGTTCAAGCAAACCTAATCTGCAAATCGATTTGTGAATGCTTTAGACTCAAACTGATAGCAGAAGTTTTTATGTTGTTACAGTACATGTGAACCATCCTTGAGGAGCCTGGTGTTGGCACCAGCTTGGAGTTCAGGTTACAGCTGGGGAAATGTCTCTTTGAAAGGTTGCATTTCACAATGAAACTGCTGTAACTCTAAAAGCAGCCAAGGATAGGAAATCTCCCACTGATACTGTGTGAAATTCACTGTTTGAAGTGCTAGAGTTATCATCAGCCCAGGATCCTGGGATTTGTGGGGTGAATCCTAGAAGTTACCTCAGTATTACTTTTAGGGAGAAAAGACACAGCTGAGCCAGTACCACCAACCTGTGTGTAGCCACTGCTGCAGTGGTCACTTGTCTGGAGGCTGGATTACACAAACTCAAATAAATACAGAAGTTTAAACTCCCCTGAGAAATATCAAAAAGAATGAATAATACTTATTTCTTGCCAAATAGGCATTTCCACAAATTTCCACCTTGCCTACAGAATTGATTTTTCTGTATTAAGGATATTGTTTTATAATTTAGCAGTACATAATTCTTGTTTCAGTTTGATGTTGGCATTTGGGTCATTTTTCAGTCGACTGTACCCAGAAATGAAAGCTAATGACTTAATTGAATAGTGGCTGAAATAATCCCCAGAAATGTCTTTTTACATTGTAAATTGATACACGTTGTTGTCATTATCTTATATAAATGATTGTAGGGCTTTGCTGCACTTTCTAGGCTCATCTCTGTTTTATACCATAAATTATAGGGAAAATGTAGTGAAGACCTCTCTGTTCTGTGATCTGCATGAAATATGTCTGTATCCATTATCTGGGTACAGTTTGGGAATTATCACAGCTCTTGCTCACTGCCATGTTCCTGGGATATTTGGCAGCCAAAATGTCATTTCTGAGGTGGAGAAGGAAGTGACTGAGAAAGACCTGAATTAAATATGAGCCTCATCTTTAAGGAGGAGTCAGGCACAGACTGGAATTGTACAAAGCCTTTCCTGGGACACACAGTTGGGCTGGAACTAAATTACTTGGAAAGCCATAACTTTGTCTGAAGTTATAAAATTGAACTGGCTTAACTTAGGCATTTTGTGGGGGTTTTGATGCTGTTTTTACCAAGACACTTAAGATAAAATATACCACGATTTGGGACTTGTAAGGAGATGTTGCACACCAACAGTTTCCTTTTGTCCAGTGCTTGTGGCCTGTAAGAAAGCCCTTGGCTCCTCTGGAGCCTCCTGCTCTTGCTTCCCCAGCAGTGAGATCATTCAGCCAGGCAAAGCTGTGCTCTGAGGAGGAGTGGGAAGCAGGAAAACAGCAATTGGGAAGCCTGCAGCATATGAGCAATCCCCTTCAGCAGTGTTCTTGAGCTTGAAGCTAGCAAGCTGTGAGGAAAGGACAGCAGCAATGGGCAGCTGTCAGTTTTGCTGTTTAGCCACAGTGATTCTTATCAGAAGACAGAAAACAGTACATCAAGAGTAAACAGAAAACAAATAGCTCCACCATCTGCTGTGGTGGGA
The DNA here is from genome assembly GCF_014805655.1 of Passer montanus. Classification (NCBI taxonomy): domain Eukaryota; kingdom Metazoa; phylum Chordata; class Aves; order Passeriformes; family Passeridae; genus Passer; species Passer montanus. The sequence continues at coordinate 1,753,572 of NW_024369818.1, forward strand.
GTAGCCATATGGAGTGGAGTTCAAAGGGTGCTGTGTTCTGGTTTAACTCTTTGCTGCATCCCTCAATCAGTCACTCATCTCAGCTGCTTCCTTACCAATGGCTGGCTCTGAGTGGGGTGGAGCTCATTTCCCATCTTATCAATAGCATCAAAAACATTTCAGTGTAGTGCATGATATCCAGCTGTTCTCATCCAGGGGAACTCAGGATGGCAAGGAGGCACAGAAAGGTGTTTGGTAAGGATGGGTGGCAGGTGCTGCAGCTGTGCTTCCAAATGCTGTGTGTGAGCAAACCCAGCCCAGGAGGAGAGGGGTGAGCAGAGGAGTGACTTTGTAAACTGGCACCTCTGGACATGTGGAACACACAAAAGACAAGAGGATAACTTGGGAGCAGGTTTTAGATTTACTAATCCTTCATTTGTGCTTTGCTCACTTTTTCAGTGCAGCTGCATTTCCTAGGAAGGAGGAGTGACCTTGCAGTGGGGGTGGGGTGTGGCTGATCTGTAGTCAGGGAACCCCAGGTCCCTCATCTGCTTTCTCTTAAATCTGTCCCCACGTCATGACACAGAATGGTATTCCAACTTCCATTATTACTGGTTTTTTTCCACCCATTCTTCTAATGTTTTGAAATAGCAGGTACTGGCTGTTTACTTGTGCTTGTAAAAGTTCATGGTTTACTTTGTGAAATATATTTAAATCTAACATTTGGTGTAAGAAAAGCTTAAAAGAGAAAGTTGAAGGGATTAATCCCTTTAGTGTGTTGGGGTTTTATTTAGTTGCTAGAACTGGAAAGGGTTTGGCTTCAAATTAGATCAGAAATTAAGATAAATGTGGATGAAATTTGATCTGCAAAAGCAGATCTTGTCTGTAAGCCAAAGCTATGAGTTTCACTCTTATGCATTTTGGGGTTGTTGGGAATCAGGCTAATGGAGATAAGGTTTACAAATCCAGAAGATTTGGAAGCAGCATTAACCCAGTGACAATGAGCGTGCCAATAACTGGGTCTGGTGTGCAACAAAGAGCACATCCCCGTGCTTAGGGGTCTCTGTGGATTGCAGATTTGTCACTGATGGAAGCTGAAACCGTCAGGAAGGTGCATTTATAACTGCAGGTCTGATCTGCCCAGCTCACCTGTGGCATCCCTGTTGTCATGGGAGCCTTTTGTCTGTGTAGGAGAGAGAGGAATGCTTTGAACAGAAATAAAATAAATATAAATAAATGCTTTGAATACATGGGATGGAATTCCTTTTTGATCAGAAAGGTGATTTGTGAGCAGGACAACAACTGAGTGCTGAGGACAATTGTTGGGCTGTGAGAAACCCAATTTTAATTCACTGGAATGATTTAGCCATGGTAGTTTAATTGGGAGGGTGTTGAATTTTGGAATTTTTAGGTCTTCTGTTGGGTTCTGTTTTTTGAGGATTTGCTTTAGTCTTTGTTTTAAACACTAATGATCAACAAGAGTTTTCTTTATTCTGTTGAGTACAGAACAGAACTGATTTGCTGGCATCTCTCTTTTTTATTTTAGGATTGTGTTTTCTCCAGGCAGAAAAACCCAACTGGTTTGTCCGTGGAATACAGACTTATTAATTTTAGCATTCTTTTATGAAAGTATTGAATATGGTTTTGCATCTACTGATTTTAGAACAGATGCTTCTGTCTCTCTCTGCCTCCTTTTCTCATGGAAAACTCAACAAAATTGGTTTTAAAAGCTTGTATTGAAGTGCTATACTGAAATAGTTAATATGCAGAGAAACTCAAATATCTTGGTAATGAACTTGAAATATCGAGGGAATTTTAGACAAAATGTAATCAAACAGTGCATCAGGACTGTTGTGCTAACTAATGGTAATTAAAACTTCCCCCTTTGCCTGCTTCCCTGTGTTCAAAACATAATTGATTGTATTAAAGTTTCTCAGAACTAAATACTTCAACCCTGGGGTTAACCATGTTTGTGGATACTTTATCATATCCAAAGAAACAAGGGAAGCAAAACAAGACATGTGAGTCTCTGTGTGAATTAGCAAATAATACTGTTGTGCAGCAATTAACTCTCTGTCTAGGGATGCCTCCAAAATGATCAGTTAAAGGCTTCAGATAAATGGAATTAAATCAACTAATAAAAAAAATAATTACAGAGTAAACAAAACGTTACCCAGGTACAAAAATAATTTAGGTTTTTTTTAAATTCCAAATTAACTTTTACAGGCTAATGAGTGGTGCATGCTATTAGAGCTAATTCAGGAGGGGATGCTGTGGAGCTCCAGAGCTGAGGCCAAGAAACCCCTGGATTTCAAAGTGGGGTGGAATAACTGCACTGCTTCTCAGGCTGAGGCAGAGATTGGGCCAGGCTGGGGCTATGATTGAGCTCTGCTTTGAGCCAGGTTTATTTTTAACCAGAGATTATTTTTAAACTCTGGTTTAACCCAGATTTAGGCGGTGCTGGAGCCATGGCTGAGGTTGTGTCTAGGCTCCGGTTTAAGCCAGGTTCAAGCGGTGATGGAGCCACGGCTCAGGTTGTTTCTAGGCTCCAGTTTAAGCCGGGTTTAGGTGGTGATAGAGCCATGGCTGAGGCTGTTTCTAGGCTCCGGTTTAAGCCGGGTTCAGGCGGTGATAGAGCAGTGGTTGAGGTTATGTCTAGGCTCCAGTTTAAGCCAGGTTTAGGCGGTGCTGGAGCCATGGTTAAGGTTGTTTCTAGGCTCCGGTTTAAGCCGGGTTTAGGCGGTGATGGAGCCGTGGCTAAGGTTGTGTCTAGGCTCCGGTTTAAGCCGGGTTTAGGCAGTGCTGGAGCCATGGTTAAAGTTGTGTCTAGGATCCGGTTTAAGCCGGGTTTAGGGGTTGATAGAGTAGTGGTTGAGGTTGTGTCTAGGCTCCGGTTTAAGCCGGGTTTAGGGGGTGATAGAGTGGTGGTTGAGGTTGTGTCTAGGCTCTGGTTTAGGCGGTGCAGGAGCCGTGGCTGAGGCTGTTTCTAGGCTCGGTTTAGGCCGGGTTTAGGCGGTGATAGAGCAGTGGTTGAGGCTGTGTCTAGGCTCCGGTTTAAGCCAGGTTTAGGCGGTGCAGGAGCTGTGGCTGAGGTTATTTCTAGGCTCTGGTTTAGGCGGTGCAGGAGCCGTGGCTGAGGCTGTTTCTAGGCTCGGTTTAACCCGGGTTCAGGCGGGGTTGGAGCCACGGCTCAGGTTGTTTCTAGGCTCGGTTTAAGCCGGGTTCAGGCGGTGCTGGAGCCACGGCTCAGGTTGTTTCTAGGCTCGGTTTAAGCCGGGTTCAGGCGCGGCCGGAGCTGCGGCTCGCTCGCTGCCCGTGCCTCGGGCTCCATCTGTCGGCCGCGCTCGGTCCCTGCAGCGCCGTGCCGAGCCCTCCCTGCGCCGGCTCCTTCTCCTTCCTCCCCCTCCATCCTCCTCCTCCTCCCTCCTGGTTCCGCTCCTGGGAGCTCCCAGTCTCCCCGGGATGCTGGAACCAGCGCGGTGCTATTGCCGTCCGCCCGCCCTGCTTAGGGCTAAGCCGCTCCTTAGAACGCCAGCCAAGGCTGGATGGTGTGAGTACAGGGTGGAAAATCACCTCCAGAAGTCTGGAATTTCACCCTTGAGCAAGTGACGAATCCTGCGGGTGTAATAAAACGTTTGGAAAGTGTGCTGCTGCTCTGGCAGTTGCAGAGAGACAGAAATCCCTGCCATGTGCAGGTTGTTTCTAGGCTCGGTTTAAGCCGGGTTCAGGCGGTGCTGGAGCCACGGCTCAGGTTGTTTCTAGGCTCGGTTTAAGCCGGGTTCAGGCGGTGATGGAGCCGAGGCTCAGGTTGTTTCTAGGCTCGGTTTAGGCCGGGTTCAGGCGGTGCTGGAGCCACGGCTCAGGTTGTTTCTAGGCTCGGTTTAAGCCGGGTTCAGGCGCGGCCGGAGCTGCGGCTCGCTCGCTGCCCGTGCCTCGGGCTCCATCTGTCGGCCGCGCTCGGTCCCTGCAGCGCCGTGCCGAGCCCTCCCTGCGCCGGCTCCTTCTCCTTCCTCCCCCTCCATCCTCCTCCTCCTCCTCTCTCCTGGTTCCGCTCCTGGCAGCTCCCATTCTCCCCGGGATGCTGGAACCAGCGCGGTGCTATTGCCGTCCGCCCGCCCTGCTTAGGGCTAAGCCGCTCCTTAGAACGCCAGCCAAGGCTGGATGGTGTGAGTACAGGGTGGAAAATCACCTCCAGAAGTCTGGAATTTCACCCTTGAGCAAGTGACGAATCCTGCGGGTGTAATAAAACGTTTGGAAAGTGTGCTGCTGCTCTGGCAGTTGCAGAGAGACAGAAATCCCTGCCATGTGCTGCCCTGGCTAATGAGCCCTGCTCAGCACTGTGCAGGGCTCCAAGGGACGAGGATGTCCCTGGATCACAAAATCACACCAGGCACGGTGGCTGCTCCATCATCCCTGGCTACAGGCACTGCAGCTGCACCAAGGAACCGTCCTGGGCCAGCATCAGTCATCCTGCACACAGGAAGGAGTGTTGGAAGTCAGATTGTTTAGTAAGGGATAAAAGAAGGGTGAGCAGGAGGCAGGCAAGAGCCAGAGCTGGGCCATGTGGCCAAAGGGACATTCCTTCCTTCATGGCATCCTGCTCTGTGCCTGAACGGGGGAAACCTGCCTGGGGAAGTGGCTGGGCATCACTGTGTGTGCTGGGCAATTCAGTGTGCCCCACTCGTTTCCTATATTCTAATTATTTTAGCATTATTAATTTCCTTTCTGTTTCTGCCCTGTTCAATTATCTTTATCACAAGGCACAAATTTTGTTTTTTCCCCCTCCTCTCTCCCCCATCTCACTGGGGAGGGGGTGAGGAAGTGAGGGGCTGGGTGGTGTTCAGCTCCCTGAAACCACAACAATGATAAAGCAACTTGCTTCTTTGCAGTAGGTAGATGCACAGTGTGCTCCGTCAAAATTGCACGTTCTTAAAAACCCATTCTCTTTCATTTTCAAACTTCAGTGGGTGTTAGAGAAGGTGGGAGCTGTTATTGTGCACAGTGGGAACCTCTTGGAAATGCAGACGAAGTGGAACAGTTTGGGGCTGGCTGGTTAGCTGCAAACCCCCATGCAGGTGGAAATGTAATCTCCTCTTGTACCTCCTGCTGGCTCTTTTCTTCATTTTCTTCTTGTTTCCCCCTCTCTGCTTCCAAAGTACACATTGGCTGAGGTGAAACAAATATTTCCTCACAGTTGACCTGAATGGAGGGACCCACATTGTTTTTTGGATTCAGTCTCTGCAAGTGGCTTCTGTTAAATGAAAAGGCTCTGTAGTGCTGTCACAGATCATGTCCTGTAGCTAGCAGGCAAGGTGTTCACCAGAAAATGGAATTTAAATTAAGGAAGAATGGTGCTTATACTGCTAAATATGTGACAGAAGGCTTAGTCTGTCTTGGGTGAGTTTTTTGTTTGGTTGTGGTTTTGTTTTTTGGTTTTTTTTGGGTTTTTTTTTTGTGTGTGAAAAATGGAATTTTTTGACAAGTAAGTTTTTGGGTTTTTTTTAAATCTTGCTGTATGGCAAAAGTGAAGAGCAGGGGATTTCAACTTCTTGTGCCAGCTGTGAGCATAAAACAACTGAAACTTGTCAGCTTGGGAACATTGTGAGTCTTCATTTGGCATTCTGGTGATCTAAAGGTGCTTGCTCTTCTCCTCCTGAAATGACCTTACAAAGAGCTGCCAGGAAGGGCATTATTTCATTTGATTTTGGATTTCATTTGCTTTGGAGATAGTATATTGCAATATGTTTGTTTTAGTGCTCTTGCTGTGGAAGAATTGCAGGTGTTGAAAGCTGACTATTTTACAAAAAATGCATTAAAAGCAAAGTGATTTTTTTTCACATTATTTTTAATTGATGCACAATATCACTGCTGCAGTTGTCCTTCTAAAGCTGATGAAGTTAAAACCAACATAAACTATTTGGATGCTCATCAGAGCACCTTGTAAGGCCATTTGCAATGGTTTGATCCTGAGCTTTGGGTGAAAAGGCTGGAACTTTGTTGGTGATAAAATGACACAATCCCAGTGCTGAGGTGCAGTCCTCACCTATGCTGAGACCCTGAGTCAGCTTTTGGTTTGAAATTCCTCCTGTTTCCTGTGAAAGCACAAACCCCTCCTGGCTCCATCTTTTCTCTCACAGCCCTCTCCTGGCTCTCTTAGAGCACCCAGCCCCATCCTTGCTCTGCAGGCACCAGGACAGGCTGGAGAATTCCAAATAAGTTCTTCAATAAAAGTAAAGAAAAAATCCCCCACAAAGTAAAACTTGTTCCCTGTGACACTCAGTTTAGGCAAGAACTAATAAGATGAAGAAGATGAAGCTGCATGGTTCATCAATGTTAGATTTTTTCAGATTTGTTCCTCAAATTGGAGGCTGTAACAGAGTTGTCAGGACTGGTTGTAAAGGCTTAAATGTTCTCTCTCCAAAATGATTGAAATGCTGTTCAGTCTCCATTACTTTTGTTCATTTGAATCTGCCAAGACAGGTGCCAATTAGTGCTGCAGATGGTGCAAGCAACCAGACGGAGCCTCCAAAGGGTTCCCTGTACCTTATGAAATATCCTGACTTTAAATGGCCTCTGGCACTTGGAGTGATGGTGTGGCTCCACAGCGAGTCTTATACAAGTGGGAGCCCTGTGGTTCTGTTATCTTCCTGAAAACTCCCTTTTGTGTTCCTTGGAGATAATAGGCTCGTAAGGGTCTCTAGAAAAGGAAGGTTCAGAAAGTTTGCAGATGTCTCATTAGTACATTATTATAATGATCCCTGACAGAGTGTGAATAAAAGAGTTCTACTTTCTTAAGATGACTTATATCTGGTCACTTAAAACAGTGTTTACTGTTCAGCGATGTGCCATTAGCTAGGCAGGACTGTAATTTTCCATTTCTTTTCAACAAGTCTTCAAATGATTTTACATTTTGATTTTACATTTTCCTCAGCCTTTACTGCAAAGATTTACAATGGAAAATCTTTTCCTTACTGAATACTTAGTGTAATGATTTTAATGAGAGGCCATCCCTGGTAGCTGCCACAGTGTCCTACACCTCTGTTGGGATGGAGAGCTAGGCCAGCTTGCTGGGCTGAACAAGAAATGTGTTTTTCTTTTGGCCAGCTCAGCCCTGGTGGCTGAGAGTGATCTGAGGATTCTGTGCATCCATCCTGGTGCTGCTGAGGCTGGCTCAGGCCCAGCCTTGCTGCAGCAGCATTGAGGCAACAGAGCTCTGTGCTTTCTGACTGAGCAGCTGCTCAAAACTCTGTCCTAGACCAGCTCTTTATCACTCCTTACCTCTGCTGAGGCACAGCACTGTGACATGGTGGCCATGGGTCGGTGTCTCTGAGGTGGTGGCCTCGGATCAGTGTGGATCTCTGAGGTGGTGGCCTTGGGCCTGCATGGGTCTCTGAGGTGGCCTTGAGGTCAACGTGGGTCTCTGAGGTGGTCTCGTGTCAGTGTGGGTCTCTGAGGTGGTGGCCTTGTGTCAGTGTGGGTCTCTTAGGTGGCTTTGGGTCAATGTCTGGGTCTCTGAGGTGGTCGTGGGTCAATGTCTGTGTCTCTGAGGAGGTGGCCTCAGGTCAGCGTGGGTCTCGGAGGTGTGTTTAGGTCAGGGTCTCTGAGGTGGCCTTAGGTCATTGGTGGGTCTCTGAGGTGTTGGCCTTGGGCCAGTGTGGGTCTCTGAGGTGGTGGCCTCAGGTAAATGTAGGTCTCTGAGGTGGCCGTAGGTCACTGTGGGTCTCTGAGGTGGCCGTGGCTCAGTGTCTGAGGTGGCCTCAGGTCAGTGTCTCTGAGGTGGATGTGGCGCAGTGTGGGTCTCTGAGGTGGTGGCCTTGGGCCTGCATGGGTCTCTGAGGTGGCCGTGGCTCAGTGTCTCTGAGGTGGCTGTGGGTCAATGTCACTGAGGTGGATGTGGGTCGGTGTCTCTGAGGTGGCCTCAGGTCGGTGTCTCCGAGGTGGCCTCAGGTCAGTGTCTCCAAGCTGTCTCAGCCATCAGGTAGAAGCCCTGCAGCCACCCAGGATTGTTTCTCGTCCCTGGAGCTCTCCCCATGCTCTCTCCTCGGTGGAGCTGGAATGGCTCTGCTCCCCTGTTTAATTATCACTGCTGTTCAGCCGAGCCCTGAAGTGGCTTTGTGTTGCAGTGATAGAATGAGGGCAGCAGTAGAAAGATACTGAGACTTGTTTTTTCCTCTGTGGACTTAAAATAAACGACCACATGTTTGATAGGGAAGCTGGTTCTGTCTAGAATTTAAAATCACCTGACAAGAACCTGTAGAGCTTAATTCCCTTTAAACTGTTAAATGGAAATCAGAACATGGGGAGAGTCTGTGGAAGAGGCATTAAATGAAATGCTTACCAGCAGAGTACCTACAAATTTGGGAGCTAATAGATTGTTATCTGCCACAATTTAAAATCCTGAGACCAAATAAAATTCAAAATGTGGATTCTTATTCCTGTGTGCAGCATGAGCAGTCTTTGCTAAAATGTTCTGTGCATAATTTAATGTTCATCCTTTTAACTTTGAAGGCGTATTGCCAAAGAATTACTCACACAGTTAAAGAAAAAAACTAAAAATCAGTGAATGTAGCCCATAAATAAGCTACACAGAATTACTTCCCTTTCCAGATTTTTCAACAAATGACAAAGGATATACTCTTCAAAAATGCATTTACCAAAAGGAATCTTTTCAAATAATTTCTCATACATACAGCTCTGGCTTTTAATGACTGTTGCAGTAAGCTTGGGAAATTGCTCTCACTCTATTTTAAGAACATTTTTACCTAAGTGTTCTTACTGTAAATTCCACTGGTGCTTTGGTCCTGATCAGTGGCAGTTAATGGTTTAGGTGGAAATAATGCACTGGATTTGGGCAGCAAGCTCAGTCAGGTGAGAGCTGTCACCAGTGGTGTTTGCTATAATTAATGTGATTTCAGACTGTATGTGACAAGCAGGATATCATAATTAAAGTATTCTGTGCAAATTGTTGAAGCTGTTCACTCAGTAAACTGTGTTTCCTTAATGCTAAAGGACTCATCAATGGACAGCCGGTTGTGCTTGGACTGAAAGTTGATTTGTGAACTTGTTCTTATCATTAAACAGAGATGAGGCATTCACAGCGTTACAATTTCTTTATTTCTTTTTTTTTTTTTTACTGTGTCCCACATTTTGTTAATCCTCTAAAAAGTCACTGCTGATTATGGTAGGTTTGGGGCTAATTTTTGTGGTTTTAAACATATCCAAAAGTGAACGTCAATGTATAATCCCCAAAATGTCAGCCTTTCCTTTTAGGGTCTAAGCAGACCCCTGATGAAAATTTCAGTGTTTGTAGGTGCTGCAGGAGTGGATTATCCTTGGAATTGGAGTTTCCCAATGTGAGGAGAGAAATCATGCTTGGAATCAGTCTGATATCTCAAAAAACTCAACAAATAGAGATTGGGAAGAAACTGACACTACAATACTATAAAAATAATGTCTGAATAATGAATATTATTGACTTCATTGAATTTAATTTAGGTGTAAGGGAGATCTTAAGCACATGAATAAAAATACTTACTTTATGGAGGGAAAAGCAGCAAAATAGAGGAAATGGTTTCTCTGCTTCTCCCCATTAAGAGCACTGAAAGAATTTAAGATTGGTGCAAAGAGACAGTAATTCAGAAACACAAAGCTTAAATAATTTCCAAAGCCTACACATTTCTCAAGTTTTGCTGTAATTCTTCCACAAGCACAAAATAGATGCCTACAGAGGCAAGATATTAAAGTACCTTGAAAAATACTAAGTGATGCTCCATATAGTGAAAAGTGAAATAAAACTACAATATAGAAATTCTGTATTGGATGAGGTTGGATGTTGCTTTCAAAAGCTGCATAAAATGGAAGCCATTAGCTTCTAGTTGCATTTAAGCAGTGGAGTTATAAAACCAGAATGATATAAAATTGTAAATTATAATCAGGCAGGTAATGTTACACGTTAGAGGAAGATGGTTTGGTTTGAATACAATGTTTCAGGAGATGTTTTAAAAAAGTATTCATGGCAAGGGTAATAAAGTATTGGACTGCTGAGATATAAAGGCTTTTTTGTCAGAGTACAGAGATTGCCCCTGGAAGCAGACCTTTTTTTTCTCCCCTGAAATTTACCTTGAGGAGCTCCAAAACACATTCATTCCACTGAAATATTGCCACTTCTTCCTTCTTCACAGAAAATCGTCATTTCTGTCATTTGTAGGTATTTCTCAGTGCTTGCTATTATTTACTTGAGAAATCAAGGGAAATCAAAATTATACATAAATGGTCATTAATACGCACTCGGATGACAAGCCTATATTTTTTTTCCCCTCTTTACCCTGTGAAAGTTTTCATCTGAGAAAATGGAGCTTCAAGCATTTGCTTCTCCCATCCTGATGGGGCTGTTAATGAGAGTGGCAGGAGCTGCTGGGGGACTGCTCTGGGGGAAAGGCAGAGTCACTGCAGTGACAGCAGAGCTGCCAGCAGGCAGCACAGGTGGGTGGCACTTGGAGGATGAAGTGCTTTTGAAGCAGGATCTGCTTCCTCTACTTCTCTCTAATCCTGCCAGGTGGGGTTTAGGGACAATTGGTGTTTAGGGAATTCTGTGTAAGAATGGCATTGGTGTGCCTCTGTCACCATCACATCAAAAATAAATAAATACCCATGGATACGTTGAAAAGAAAAAGATGTACGTTGGTTTATCAGCCAAATGAGAGAGCTGGGGCTGCCCAGCCTGGAGAGGAGAAGGCTCTGGGCCAACCTCAGAGCCCCTTCCACTGCCTGAAGGAGCTCCAGGAGAGAGGGAGAGGAACCTTGGACCAGGGCCTGGAGTGACAGGACAGGGAACGGCCTTAAACTGAAGGAGGGTGGGTTCAGATTTAGAAATCCAGCACAATTTCTGTCCTGTGAGGGTGGGCAGGCCCTGGCACAGAGTGCCCAGAGCAGCTGGGGCTGCCCCTGGATCCCTGGCAGTGCCCAAGGCCAGGCTGGATGGGGCTGGGAGCAGCCTGGGACAGTGGGAGGTGTCCCTGCCATGGCAGGGGGGAGAAGGGGCTGATTTTTAAGGCTCTTTCTAACCCTTTTCCATGGCTCCATCCACTGCAGTGCAGGAACACTTTGCACTTGTTTCTTCTTCCCCACAGGCAGCTCAGCAAGAACAGGCTGAGGGGACAAGAGCCATAAGGAGAGAGAAAGTCAGATTGTCAGGAATAGTGGGAAAAGAGGGGACACAGGAGTTCAAGTTGTATAAATAATAATTGTGTTTGTACATTACTGCACCCACAACTCCAGTTATACTCTGTTTTCCCACTGGTTTTGATGCCAAACAAGCAGGATTAAATCCTTCTTTAAAAGTATCTTCCCCAGGAATGACAATGAAGTGTTCCCGTGTGACCAGAGTCAACTGGAAAATCTTTTTGCCAATGACTCAAGTAATATTACCCAAGATAATTAATGAGGTTGGGGTAAAAGAGGTATCTGATTCCTAATAAAAAAGTGCTCTAGTCCCATTTATTTTATTTTATGTTCATGTTTTATAAGTGCATTCTGAATATGCAGTCCATGATTCAAACACCACACTGTTTTTAAGCTGTAAAATCGTACGCAAAGCCAATAAGTACAAAAATATGAATCTTAAAATTATATTCTGATATTTGTGTTACAAACTTGAGAACTGATAGACCTGTTAAACTGAAATATCAGCCTCTCAACAGCAAGCAGTAGTAATAAACTGAACTATTTCAGTAACTGTAAACATAATAAAAATCCTCATGATGAATCTCAGAAAAGTTCATTTGATGAAACTCATAAAAAACACACTGAATCCAAAGGAATGAATAATTCTGCATTACTGATAAAACCTAGCTAACCTTTTTTTCAAGTGGCAAGAAGTCATGTTTTGCTAAAGAAGTAACAGTAAAAAGTAAAGGTCCAGAAAAATATCAAGATCTCTGTAACTGAAGTTCACCTGAACTGATAAAAATGCTTCCAAGTTGAAGGTATATTGAAGAGCCTTTTAAGACTGTGCATTTATTCTTGTGGCAATATTATAGTTGCTTCATTATTGGTATAGTTTGGTGACAGTGTCAGTTGGTAACTGTGAATTATCAGGATTTGTACTTCAGTTTGACCAAGCAAACCATTTGGGGCTTACAGCTATTTCCTCTGATTCAGATGGGGAAAGAGGACCAATTTTAAATAGGGTTAAAATTTCGATGTCAAATAGTTTTAGTTACAACAGAGAAGAAACTCACTTGGTTTATTTAGCCTAATTAAAGTCAAGAAAATATTGTAATTAATAGGCTGGAGCCTATTAATACTCTGAGTGAGCTTAAACCCATAGTTTTGTAATTGAATTAACTTAAAAAGGTAAATATTCTCATTTTTCTGTAGTTCACAAGAGGTGTTTTCCCCCTGCTGTAGTATGTTATCTGCGACATAATTTGGAAGATCTGATTGCTTTGCTGCTTTTCCTGAACTGACAGATGATTTTGTGCAAGCTCTCAATTTTCCTTCCCAATTCCCCAACTTGAGGATTGTCATACCAAGCTTTATTGCCTTTGCAATGAATTTTTTCCTTGGGAGATACTATTTTGAGCACAGATTTTCTGTAACAGTGGGAATTATTATCTGTGACTAATAACAATCTCTGTGGAGCTTGTTATACAACGAAGACTGATCATGTGCTTGAATATATTCATGTGATTGCTTGCAGCTACAAGTAGCTTAAATTTCTGTAAGTTGCTGCTTTATCAAAAATGATTTTTTTCCCTGCTGAAATAAGGTAAATTATTAAACTACTGCTACTTTAACTCAAGTTCAATAATACTTAGGTGAACTTGCATGCAACAATCTAGAAAAATGTATGAATTCACAGTGGTTACTCTGGTCCTCGAACTGTTCTAAGAGAATTTTAATTGTAATTTGAGTAGATCCTTCTATAGCTGACCTTGTTTCTAAAATAACATTTCTTCAGAAGTGCCCCATAGATGTGCCAATAATAAGATACCAGTAGAGAAGGTTTTACTTGGAACCTACTGTTATCCTCGTTTATTTATTTTTTAAACAGCTCTTGTTTGGTGTAAATGTTCTGAGAATTCATTATCGTTCCGGGGACAGTGTGGAGCTCTCCAGAACATCCAGGCTTTGCAGGAAGATCAGAGTCAGGATGTTCTTTGTTCTATGTGGCTGAATTTCATATTCTAATCCCCATTCAAGTATTTGTGTAGGAGAAAACTAGAAGGCAAGGCAATCTGTGGTAATAAAGAGTGCAGGACTGATGGTTGTGTAAACATGAAGTTCATTACCTTGTTTTCTGTGGATTTTTGTAGGTAACAAGATGATTTTTAAGGTCCCTTCCAAACCAGGCCATGCTGTGAGTCTATTATGCCAAATTTGTGCAGCTGGTAGACATGTCTACTTTGGATTTGCTTCTGTTAAGTCAACCCTGAGGATGTAAAATAAAAATGAAAGGGAACAACAGGAGCTTATTACTGGATAAAAGATTGCAAACCAAGTGTCAGCAGTGAGAGCCACAAGGAATTTGTGTTGGGCAAGTGCAGAAATGAGGATGCTGGAGGCAGCGCCAGTGCTGGGGTTGGTTCTCTGTAGAAAATGCACATGGGATGGATTTATTTTGGAGGGTCTGGAATAATGAAGAAGTGCATGCTGATGTTCAGTAATATTTCATTGTGAGGCCAATTGCCCGGGCACTGTCACCTGTTGGGTACCTAATGCTGTCCTGGGAGATGGGACATGAGATTTTGGGTGTGATGGGGAGGGGGTGGAGGATGGGGACTGCAAGCAGAGCAGGGGAAGTCATTAGAAAATAAGAAGTGTTTTCAAAAACTCTGTGAGGATCTGATTGCCATCTGAGTTCTGTCACTTCAGAGTATAAACACAGCATGATTATTGGAATTGAAGTGTTTCTACTGCGGAGCGTGAAGCAAGGTCAAAAAGGAGAGTAATTTGGATTGTGCAAGTTAAACAATGATTTTTTAAAAATACTTTGTCACAGAGCTATCAAAAAATGGCAATTGATGAAGAGGCCAGGGAAGAGGTTGTAACTGTGTATCCTTAACTGTGTGAAGTTGTCAAACTGTAGAGGAACTTAATTTTAATGAAACCCTGTCCTGTGGTTCTGTCACACTGCTGGGGAGTGGAAGGCACAGAAAGCCCTTCAAGCCTTGACATTTTATTCCAAACTAGGATGATGATGATGATGATTTCTACCTCGTGGTTTTCCACACTTTCAAACCCTTGAGCCAACCATGGGATACACATGGACCCAGCAGAGTTGTGCCAAGATTGGTTCTGAGGCATCTGCTGTGAGTCACCCTTGCTCCAGCAAAGATGAGAGCTGACATCAGCTCAATGCTCCCTAAAGTGACTTTAAAGATGTTGTTAGAGGCTTCTTTTCACAGGGTCAGCCACTAAAATAACTTTATCTGCAGTGCTGCACTGATTTGGATGATTTTTTTATTGTAATACTCCTTCAGTTGCCTTGATTGAAAAGTCACTGGGGAGTGACTGACACATACTCTTGTCAAACTCTTGTCCAGCAAAGATAAGTTTTAGTTGCCTTAATGCCAAACTGATGGCTTCAGCCTGCTTGTCCTGGCCCCACTGGTTGAAATTTAGGAAATCTCTTCACTCTCACAAGAAAACAAAGTCTCTGTTGACTTGCAGTGCTACCAGGAAATGATGGCAACACAAACTTATTTAGACTTTGTGGGACAGCAGATGAGGGGGAAGGCCCAGGGGAATTTGTCTCCTTTGCCCAGAGCCTTGTTTTTGCATAGATGCCTTGCAGATCTGTGCTGCTTTTGAGAATTGAGGAGGGAGGCTGCTCTGGCACTCTTATGACTGGAGTTTCATTTATTATGTGCTATTTTGATAAATTACTCATTGATGCCCTGAGAGTATTTTCTCTGATCTGTCTGTTCTTTTGTATTGTTCCAATTATTTATTTTAACTTCCTTTTGTCTTTAAATCCTCAGAATGATAACACACGTTTCATCCCTATGCATTTTTAATTCTTTGTCCCACGGACTGATAAATAATCATATTGTCAAATCCTGCTTGTGTTAGTGTTTTTGAGCTGGTGGGAGTACTTTGGATAGCTCATTAAACTTAATATATAGGAAAATTTATTATAGATAAGAGGAACAATTACCAGAAACTACATTATGAAATGTTTGTCAAAGTTGAGTAGCTTAAATATTGATGAAGTCGAACAGAAGAATCAATGGCAGTTCCTGAGCTGGATTCTGGAGCAGCAGAGTACAACTTCATTTAGCATCACAGTCTCTCTCCCACATCCTACATAAATCATGGAACTCATTCCAATATATTGGGTTTATGGTTGGGAAACCTCACAAAGTTTTCAGAAACCTGGTGAGTTTATCATGAGAGGCCAAAGACCAAGAACAGCATTCCTGATTTGTTCCACACTTGTGGGATAAACTCTTCTTACCAAGCAGTGATTGCAGGTCGTGTGGTTTTGTGTGGGTTTTCTTTTTTCCCTTCCTAATGTAGCCTTAAAACAGAATTCAAATTTGTACTTGATAAATGAGTCCTACAGCTCTGAAACATTTGGTAAATCAATACACTTATGTTTGATTCTCTCTGCAGTTGTGTTTTGTGTTATTTTCATCCTGCTTTGCAGAGTTGAACTGCAATTCTGAAAGGGAGGAATTTCCTTCCCACCTCCCCTGCCCCCAGCCCTGCAAATGCCTCAACTGGGAGCTCAGATGAGGACTTGTCCCCTCATCTCCTACCTACCACTTCTGGATTTTAGTTTATTTTCATTTTTACTCAGTAATATCTGATAAGCTTTTAATATGAAATAAATTTGGCATTGCAGTGTGTTCAGGAGTTACAGTTTAAGGCTACAGGCACTGAATGGCTGGGTAGTTCTGAGGTGTGTTGAATCTTTAGGTGTAATGACATAGTTTGAACTTGTTTTGTGCATGCATGCCTGAGAATGAAAAGACAAAAGTTAGTTTCATACAAATATATTTGAAAGAAGTTTCAAGTTCTTGGTGTGCAGCTGGGGACTCTGGTCTAATCCCTGTGACTGGTGTGTGGAGGGATGAGAACTGGAAAAGCAGAGAACCCTGGAAATGCATTTCTGCATCCTGTTCCCAGCACCACCCACCCCCCCAAAGGAAAAAATATAACACTGTTTCCATGGAAAAATCAACATGATAGAGGACTGCTGGATAGCCAGTACCATTTTTTAAAATCCAATTGGTTGCAGCTGTACTGAGAGGGAACAAATGTTTTGCTGCCTTTGCTGCCAAATAATAGATTATATTTGGAAGCATAAGACTAATGAAAAAATACAGTTCAGAAACAGAGTGATTGCCAAGCTTCAGGCGTAAGAAAGAAAACTGTTAGCTTGCTTTGTAAAGCAAACCTCAAAAATTTAGGGTGTTTTTTTTAGATGCAGTGTAAAGTTTATATGTGATGTTGTTTCCTGAGGATCCAGTTCTTCACCATGGCAGTGATGCCAAGCTTCTACTCTCTGCTGGCTGTAATTTATCTCCCCACCAGCAGCTGCCATCTGCTTGGGGAATATTAACCCAGGCTGGGCTGGAGGAGGGCAGCAAGGTGGCAGCAGTGACTGGGAGGGGGAATTGTGCTGTGGAGGGATGGCAGGCACGCTGTCCCTGCTTCCCTGGCTGTGTCCCACGCTCCCCTGGCTCAGGTCACCTGTGTCCCCTGCAGGGTGGCTGTGTTTGGCATGTGGAGCACACCTGGCTTAAGGTCTAGCAGAGGATCAGCAGCTCTTACCCGTGTGATGACTTTATCAAAGGTGACCAAATAATTCAGATATGTACGATCTGGAGTTTTGTTATTTGAAGTTATTAGATATGAGAACCAAAAAAGAAAAATAGTTATTCTCTCCAGCTCCTCATAATCGGACATGGAAGTGGAGTGTGTGCCATTAAATCTTGTTAGGGCAAACAAACAGGTTATTTACTTTTCAGTCATTTTCTCATTGTCATGATGGAAGCATTGATTTGTATCTTTTAGAGATCTATACCTGGAGCTCAAGTGGCACAGGTGGATGGCAGTGCTTCGGCTAAATGCAATCAATAATGCCATCTGACACAGAGCAGAGAAGAAATATCTTTACAACACCAAGCAATGCAATCTGATCCACGCTCGGGGTATTGAGCGACTCATCAAATATCTGTGCAACAAGCAGGGATTGATTTTACAGTCCCTGCCCACCTGATGGGAATGTGAGTGTGCATCACTGAGCAGCATTCATGCAAACTTCTGTCTGCTGAGCTGGTGGTAAGATTTTACTAAAACATGCTGCAGTTCCTGATTTTTATTTTTTTTACGGCTTGGTGATGAATGATTTAGGAATTTAAACCCTCACCTTTAGAAATCACCATCTGTTACTGATGTCTTTAGCAGCTTAACTCAGTATAATTCAAATTGCAGTTACCTCTGACCTAAGAACTGTGTGTTACTACACCAGCAGTATCCTTAAAAAGCATTATTTTGTTTCCTATTGGGAATATGTTCAGGCATTGTTAGAAAGGGAAATTAACTTCAGAGGTCTGGAGTGCCTGGGAGTTGAAGGTCAAAGATGCAACTTTCTGTTGGTTCCAAACAAAGATGGGATCAGCCCCTTTCCAGGTCAGCATCTGTGGTCAGGCTGAAGTGTGTTTGGCAGTGTGTTTGAGGGGTTTCATAAAGAAAACACTTTCCTCCATCACGATGAAACACGTTTCATAGCAGCTGTTGTTGGGTATCATGAAACACTTGTTTATATAAATAAAATATATGTTCATGGGAAAATGTGCTGCTGTCACACTTGGAAAAGCTAGTGTACACCTGGATTCCAAAGCTTATATTGCTCCTAATACATATGGAATCACTGCAAGTTGTGTAAAACAACTGTGAATTGTGTAAAATAGATACATTCAAAAGAGCAGAATGATAAACAGAGTTCCAAGCCTTTTTTGGTTTTGTTTTTCACTTGGACACCCTTGAGTATGGACATTGTGCTAGATTTTTCATTTTGGACACAGTGCTTCCTAAATTAAAATTCACCTGCTGAAAGCTTGCCTGTTGCAAATACTTGATTCGATTTGTCAACTATTAGTAGTATATTTTGGAACCAATTTAATTCTACTTAGTGAGTGTTCACATGAATTTGAATTAGTTTAGTGATATTTGAATTTTTTCAAGGATATCCTTGGCCCTGCTACTACAGGGCCTTCAGGCACAAATAGTCCTAAACGTGCAGGTGTTTAGCAGATAGAATAAAACTGTAGAGGTGCAGGTGTGCACAGCAGGTTTATCAAGTGAGCTTTCTGCACAACATAACAAACTGTGTTTTTCTGGGAGTTCAGAGGGAATTGCTGCTGTGGCTCTCTGGCTGCCCTCTCTCTGTGGCTCTGTGCCGTGCCGTGCTGCCAGGGCCGTGCCGTGCTGCCAGGGCCGTGCCGTGCCATGCTGCCAGGGCCGTGCCGTGCCATGCTGCCAGGGCTGTGCCATGCTCCAGGGCCGTGCCATGCTCCAGGGCCGTGCCGTGCCATGCTCCAGGGCTGTGCCGTGCCGTGCTGCCAGAGCTGTGCCATGCTGCCAGGGCCATGCCGTGCCGTGCTGCCAGGGCCGTGCCGTGCCGTGCTGCCGGGGCCGTGCCGTGCCATGCTGCCAGAGCTGTGCCATGCCATGCTCCAGGGCTGTGCTGTGCCATGCTGCCAGGGCCGTGCCGTGCCATGCTGCCAGGGCTGTGCCATGCTCCAGGGCTGTGCTGTCTCTGCCCTGCAGATTTGCTCTCATGGATGGCTTCAGTTCATGGCCCACTCTGCAAGTGACAAGTGACACTGTGGTGCTGGCTGTGCCAGGCTGCACGAGCTGGATGAATTCACAGAATGATGAGGTTGAAAGAGATCTTCCAACCTTTCAAGATTGAGTCCAACCCAGCCCCAACATCTCAACTCAACCCTGGCACCCAGAGCCACATCCAGGCTTTGTTAAACACATCCAGGTATGGTGACTCCACCACCTCCCTGGGCAGCCATCCCAGAACTTTATCACTCTTTCCATAAAAACTTTTTTCCTGATATCCAACCTGTATTTCCCTTGGTGCAGCTGGAGGCTGTGTGCTCTGGTTGTGTCAGTGCTGCCTGGAGAAAGAGCCCAGCCCTCCCTGAGCACAGGCACCTTTCAGGAGCTACAGAAGGTGCGCTGCAGCCTCCTTGGGCTGTGCCTGATGCAGCAGGGCTGAGGTGGGGATGCAGGGCACTGCTGAGCATGCAGGTGCTGCTGTGGCTGCAGCAGCAGTGCCACGGCTGTGGTCCCCAGGCTGTCACTCTGATGAAGGCTGCTCTCCATGTGCCAGGGAGCACAGGCTGTGCAGCTGACTCACGGGCTGACGTTGGCGTTCTGGCACACAAACAGTTTGTAGAATGCTGCCAGCTCTGCCTTGCTGGGCTGCATCTATTTGCCCCAAGTTTTTGAGTTCTTTTCCAGCGCTGGCAGGTTTGGTGGAGCTGTAACCTGTGCATCCCCCAGCACTCAACTTCTTAAACCTGTGAGATGTGCAAGTGTTTGAGGTGGTGCCTAGGCAAAAGATCCTCTAAAACCTCGTGGAAGATTTGTTCTTTTCATTTGATGCTGGTGTTATGAGAGGCAGAGAGGGAAAAAATATCTTGTGAAAGACCTTTCCCCCACCATCACCTGCCAGGCTATATTTTATCTTTGCTCAGGATTTGCTGCAGCCCCAGAACTGAGTTTTTGGGTGATAAAGCAGCTCCCCATTTGTGCTGGGTGAGTAGGGACATCAATTGCCCACATGGCTGGGTCTGACCTTACCTGTCCTGCACAGTTACAGACTGATGGGTGGAATGGGACCTCAAAATAAAACACTCACTGAGGTCACTTGGGCTGCAATTTGGCCTCTGTTTTTTGCTGGTGTTCCTGCAGGTGATACTGGCCAAAATCTGCTCTTCAGCTCTGTGTTGTGCTGCTTTTTCTACCGCTATCCCTGGTGTGCCAGTCCTGAGGCTAACATCCTTTGGAGGTGCATGAGAAATGTTGAAAATATTCATACTCAAAACATCATGGCCATCACAATTTTTTTTTAATACTTTCCCTTCTGTAAAGACCTTAAAAAGTCATTTTTCCTGCCCACACAGAGTGTTGTTTTTCTGAGCTTGCTTTCAGTTGAAAGGGACATTCTGTGGCAATTTCACTTCCATTTGTGTCTGCTCTCTGCAGTGACTTTATTGACCACATAAAGAATGATGATTATTTTTTTATTTTTTTTTATTTTTTATTTTTTTTTTGTTCAGTAGTTCCTTCAAGAGATTCTTCTGAAACTTGGTTTGATTTGGAGAGGGAAAAGGGCTCAAGATAAAAAACTTCCAGGTAAATAAGCATACGTTCTTGCTTGCAGTAGATTTTCTCTAGAATTTCTCCTGATTTGATAAAGACCTGGAGTATTTTTTTGTATTACCTGAATTTAATAGATACTTTAAATTAATTTATTAAGCAGCTCTCATAGTTTAAACTAAGAGCTTGTTCCCCTGGCAGAATGTAAGGAAATTAGGAACTCTTAATGTTTTGGGGTGAGTTGGAGCTTCACCTTAGAGTTCAATGACTTGAACCCTCAGATGAGATGTGGGCATTTTTGTCACTGTTAGTGATGTTCTTCTTTCTCTCAAGCTCTCCAATTAAGGTTGTAAAAAATATTCCCTGGTACAGAAAAAAAATCCAAACTATTCAGGCATTTGAAAGGGTTATGACAACTGGAAACATCACCTTTTTTAAACAGTATTTTTTCCCCTTCCCACATCCTCCAGTGCAGCTGCTCAGAGGTCTTTAACCAAGTTCATAATGGAAACAAATTGCCAAAGCATGGAACACACCATAAACCAGATTTTTTTGCCTGGGGGCTGTGAGAGATGAGTGTGGAGCCTCCTGAGAACAAATGCCTGTGTGGATCAGCAGAGAGCTCTGCTCTGAGCAGGAGCTCTGCTTCCAAAGAGCTCTGCTCACACAAATGGAAATGGCCATCACCCCCTGCTAAGAAGAAATGTGTGCTTTAATAACTTTTTTAAGAAATCTCTCTTTTTGTCCTTAAAATGTTTGGCCTTGCAGGTTGGTACCCGTAGCTTGTGGCGATGGCTGCAGCTGCTGAGCAGCAGAGAAATCTGTTCTGCTGTGTTTTCCAGGCAGACAGGAGTGCCTGCCAGGCCAGCCCCGAGCCAGGCAAAGCTGGGCCAATATGGGCAATATGGAACAGAATTTGATTTAATGGTAGCGTGCCTTTCAGGAGCTTTATTGACTTGATTTCACTGCTGTGCTGAGTTAATCCATGCAGCTTCCAGCTGATCTGGAGTGATGAGTGCTTTTGTCTGCAAAATGCTTTCCAGATAGATTCCAAAGGCTGCCAATAAACAGAACCACAGGTGAAAAGTGTGGCTGCTGAAGGGAAAAAGTGGGTGAAAAGGTGATTATTGGAGGTTGGAACCCCAGAGAAAAGATTAAACAAAAACCTAAATCAGTTTAAGAGCAGATATAGACAACACTGGGATAAGATAACCAATTCCAATTTCCAAAAGGATGCCACTTCTCTTACTCAGAGAGAAAACTTGGCCAATCAGAGTTCTGGGAGCAGAAAAGTCCATTGTTTACAAGATCAGTTTGTTATCCAGGTTACTGTATATTGAGCATTCTCGACCTTACACAAGGCTGAACATTATCTTCATGCATTAATTGTGAAATAAATCTTGCTTCAGTGTTCTAAACAGTGCTTCAGTACTATCACCATCTCTAGGCAGAGACCCCTACAATGGTGCAGATTAAAATCAGAATAGAATAAAAGTTTACTGTGCCCAAAGCAGGGTCCTGCATAAACCTTTTAGCAGAGGGATCTGTGCTGTTTATGCTGGTGATGTCACATCTGTAATTTTTTACCTGTCCAACCATCTTAGAGAAATATTCCTGTGATAAATGGGAACTCCTTCCTCCCTCCCTCCCTGGCCCCATCCAGCAGCTATCAGTGAACCAGATGACTCCTTTACAGTATGAGATTACCAGAAAATATGAACCACTTCTGACCCACAGGTTCGTATTAATATTTCAGAAAACATCTGGAATTAACAGCATCATTTGTATAAGGATCTGACAGGAAAAAATTTGTTTATGGTGTAGAAAAATTATACTTAGAAAATGTCTTTTGTGCTCTTGTTTCTTAATATACATATAAAACTTCCTATTTCACTGGTTTGGTTGCTTTGAGCAACATGATTAAACTAGAATTTTGCATATCACAACTGTAGCTTTTACAGTATTTGGAGGGATGGGGTGAAAAATGTGCAAGTCAAACCTGTCTGCCTTGGACAATGGGGAGCAAATAGATATTAAAGAAGTAATTGATAAATTGGGCAGTTCATTTGGATTAGTGACAAATGACAGCTGAGCAGGAGTCACTGCCATAAATCCAGAGGGACACTGCAAAATACTGTCCTTTAGTGGGAACACTTTATCAATTTCTCTGTGTTTAGATAAAAGGCTGAATCAAACCAATCTATATTTGTAACCTTGGATTAGAAGCATAAAGATAGTGCTGTTGTCACCATTTAATCCTGGTAATGCCCACACAGCCAGAATCAGAACTTTGAGATGTGTCTGTTCAGCTCTTTCCTGCTGGAAAGATCTTCAGAATATATGAGATAGAGCACAGCAAATCTTCCTCTCTGTCTTCTGCTTCTTCTCCTGCATCCTGCCAGGACAGGTCGTTGCTCCAGGCCTGGTTTCAATCACCTTTTTCATTTTAGGAGCAGCAGCAGGCTGCACAGAGGCTGCTGCAGTCCCAGGAATTTTCCTGGTCCTTGCTGGGAGGTTTGTGTTTCACACAAGGCACAGTCCCCTCCCTAGCTGCAGGTTCTCAGCTCCACGTTGTGCCTTTCTTTTCCCAGCAGAAGAAAGCAGAAATGACATTTTCTTGTTGTCCATTTGTTGCCCTGGAGCAGCTGCAGCCCTGGAGGCCTGCCCCTGTGTCCCTCTTGGAATGGATGCAGACACTCAGAACAAACTGTCCTGGTGTGCTCCATTCTGACATCAGTCCATCTGCTCTTCAAGAAAAAGAAGTAGAAAAATATCTAATGAGTGACAGTGGTCAGATATTGGAGGTGAATTTTAAATAAAAGGAATCTGAAACTAACCAGGCATTGCACAAACAGCAATTTAAGATGAATAATTCTCTCTTCTAAGGGAAAAAGACAGTCTGCAGGGAGAGCCTGGCCTCACTGCTTGATGGGTTTGAACCAGAATGGAGAGGAGAGAGGAACTCCTCGGGGTGTGCTTTGGCAGAATTATGAAATAAATATAAAAATGTACTGTGTGGGAATACTTTCCTCTGTTACGAATGGTTTGAAACATTCTTAGGGTTTTTGGCCAACTGAATACATAATCCTTTAACTATAACATCCTTGGCAAAGAGTGTGCTTCAGCCTCTGTCTTGTTGGAAGATGCTGCTCTGTTCAAAACTGATTTATTTCAGTTTGGTGTGCACTGCAGTTTGGAGGTGGCACTTGGGGTCACAGTTCAGGGGTGATTGTGGTGGTGCTGGAACACAGTTGGAGCAGGTGATCTTTAAGTTCTCTGTGAACCTTGATGATTCCATGGTTTGTAATATATAAGTGATGCATGACTCTATGATTGTGTGTAGCAGGGCACTAAATGACATTAATACAAGCTGAGGGTTTATTAGCTGCCTGATTATTTATGGATATATCAGTTTTTTAGTACTGTCTTGCTTAATCCATAAGCATTGTGGTGTTTTAAATGAATTACACCTTGGGGCTGCAGTCGCAGAGGGAGAGCCAGGCCCCTGAGGAGGGCTCTGTGTTCTTGGGGCTGAAGCTGCAGCTCAGCCCTGGTGAATCCTCACAGTCACTCCCAAAGAGGAGATCTCTGAAAAAGCAAATGGACACCATGCAAACAGGCAGGATTAAACCAGGATATTTCCTTAACTCCCCAAAGAATTATGAAGAATGACGTTTTCACTCTAAAAAGTGGGAAAGGAGGTGTTGCAGTTTTAGGGACTGGAGTGTCTGTGTGCTGATGTCAACACAGCAAAAGGTCTCCAGTCACAACAATGAAAAATGGCACTAGCACTGCTGCCTCAGTTCTGCATTAGCATCTTGGCTCATCATTCAGAGATTTAGAGCACAGAATAATAGTTTTCTCCTTCAAGTTAAGGTTAAAGAGCAAATTCTTAACACAAATGTTTCGTATAAAATTGATTTCATTCTGGTAAATCTGAGAACAAACAAATCCTCTCTCTAGTGCAATGCCTGTAAATAATTTATTTGAAAGCATTTACACAATCAGAAAAAAACAGGGTTGAAGGAGGAGGTCATCTAATCCACTGAACTCTCTTTTAAATCTATCTCTGCTTAAAAATCTCAATGCAGTACCAGAAACTATTTTATTAGAGTGGCATGATGAAGTTCTTCACTAACTTACAGTGAAGAATTGCCTACTTCTAATTCATTTCCCTGGAAGCAGGGGAAAGTCACCATCTTAGAGCTGTTCTGTGGGCATTGAAGTGAGGTTTTCCTTTTTCTCCTTTCACTTTACTGGCAGTTTTTGTTACATTTTGAAGTTTTTAAACAGTAACTTTAGTCTAAAGACCATAAAGACTTGTATCTGCTGATATTTGAGGGATTTGTGTTGGTGATTTTGTGTATCTCTGCTCAACTCAAGCTGATTCTCACTTTGAATTAATTATTTTGATTATTCTTTTCCCATCTGGGCAGTCCAGTGCCAAGCCATCCTTTTGGAAAATGATGCAACTTGGGTGCTTAGCTGTAAATTATAACCACTCCTCTGGGGATGTGTTAGGAGTGGAGGTGGAAGCAACTTTAGCTGAGCCAAGGGAAGATGGAGGAGATGGTGCAAGGTGTGAGTATGCTCAGGGTGTTTGTGTGAGGGAAGAAGGCATTGTAAACAGGGTAATGTGTGCTGCACCTACTACATCATCCAGCAAAAGCAGGAGGATGATGGTGGAAAGCTGCTCAATGTGTATAAAGCCCCAACAAATGTTTTTTTTTGTCTTTAAGACTGGTACAAGTTGAAAACTTGCTGAGCAAAAATATTTAGAAATAAAGGCAATGGAGCTGGCGGGAGAGTTGCTGCTGGAATCAATAATAAAAGGATAATCTGTCTTTCTTTGTGGTACACAAAGCAATAATCTGTTGTTCAGATTGATTAAATGCCTCAGCTCTGCTTCGATTATTAATCAATCTCCAAACCAGTTATTGTGAGTATAATACAAAGTGCTGGAGATTGTGGATAGTGGTGATGGCAGCAGGAGGGTGGGGGAGTCTTTTCTCCATCTTGGGAACAAAATGGAGCTGAGGTGAGGTGGAGGGTCTGTGTGGATGGGTTTTTGTTGGTTTACATGTGAGAGGTTTGACTGCAGAATTCTAAAAGGGGGTCTGAAGGTCAAGGTGACACAAGCCAGGGTGATTTTGATCTCTGATTCACAAATGGAGGAGGTGCCATTGACCAGACAGAGAAGGAATGTAAAATATGAGAACAAAGCTTGGCTAGAAAAGCCTGACCAGTTACCTTTTGGAACCATGCTGTTGTCTGGTGTATTCTTTGCACTAATAATTTATTTAATTTCATTCTTACACTACAGCTTTTTGAGTTGTGGGCTAGCCTGGGCTTTCAGCTTTCAAGCTTTTTAAGTTATGAGGAAAAAATCTCTCCTTCCTATGTATTTTGCACATTCTTTTAGTGGGGTCACATTATTGCCAAAGTGGTTTGTTGATTTTACTAGTAGGTTAGGTGATGTTTTAAAAGGCAGTGGAAAGAGTCAAAATTCAACTTGTCTGAATGGCTCTTTACTTCTGAAAGGGGGAGGTTGGGTTTGCCTTTCTTTATCTTTTTTGACTTCTCTTAAGAGATACAAATATACCTGTTTGACTTAAATTTATCAATCACACTTCATGAAATGCAAAATCACTTC
Source organism: Passer montanus (assembly GCF_014805655.1). Classification (NCBI taxonomy): domain Eukaryota; kingdom Metazoa; phylum Chordata; class Aves; order Passeriformes; family Passeridae; genus Passer; species Passer montanus. The sequence goes on from NW_024369818.1 coordinate 1,779,553, forward strand.
AGGCCCTGAGTAGTAACCTTTAATTTGTCTCCCCTTTGAGTCCAGGGTTGGACTTTCCAGAGGTCCCTCTCAACTTCTCTTACTCACCTTAGTCATCCCAGCCTGGCAGGACTCGGAGGAATTAAATCAATTTCTTCTCCCTGGGAACAGCTCCATTGTGAGTACCCTGTCCCTGAGGATTTGCACACATGTCACAAATGCATGTTTGTTTTGTTCCATTCTTTTGGGTTGTTGTTTGCAAACTCTCATTGGATATTCAGAAGAATCTTCACCTTTTGAACAGGACTGGCCTGAATGATTAATGATGGATTATGCTGACAGTATAAATTTAATTGCATTTTCTACCTTGACTTTTTTTCCAGTTGTGTTTGAGGTTCAGATTTTGTGGTTTTTGTTTGTTGGTTTGGATTTTTTTTTTTAATGGCAGGATGCAATAATGAAGCTGATGATAAAAATGCCTATAAAAATTCTGGCAAATTTATAACAGAACAACATAGCTTGATTTCTTATTTTTCTATCCATCTGGTCATTAGGCCTTTCCAACTGTCAGTGTCTAATATAATCTCCTTTAATAGCAGCATATAATTAGCTTTATGCTGATCAGAGGCATTTGGGATGATGGTGGTAACATTTAAATCCGAATATCAAAATCCCAAAGAAGATAACTCAAACAGACATATGTCCAAGCCAGCATTTATGACTTTCAGTCCTAAAGTCTATAACTGGTGATTTAGGCATGTGAGCTTTGAACTGTGGCATGGAAATTTATCAATTATGAATCCTCAGGAGTTCTGGCAGCAAAGTACAGATGTCTCTCCAAATGGTAATGTGGTAATATGTCACTTTATCCCCCTCCATACAGTCCTGTTCCTGCTTCAGATATTTAATTCCTTCTTACTTGTCTAATTTCTTATTTTAAAAAGGTAGTGAAAGTCTTGCCATTGTTCTGTTAGGAACAAACTCCATTTTTAAGCTTCATCCAGAGCTCTGTGTATGCACCCCAGTATATTTCCTAGTGGGTCTTTTGGGAGGTGATTTTGAGGTGAATTTCTGTTACTGCACTTATCTGATAAATGTTTTGCAAATATTATATCGTGGTTGCCATTGATAGGCAGACCAAAGAAGGGTGTTGATGGTACTGAAATTGGGACTTGATCCTGAAAGTTCTGTTTCTCCCAGTTCTTTCAGAGAACACCTGCTTTGAACAGCTGCTTCCAGAGGTGTTTTTTGCATAATTCCTGACAATTCAGGTATTTGGTCATAAAAGCCCTAAGTATGGGGCAGGATTTCCAACACTACAGAAATGCATTGATTGACTAGATCTGGCAAATTCTTTGGTTCCTTGGAACATATTGGAACATCAAGCTCTGTATTCTGCTCTGCAGCCAGCCAGGATAAACCAAGAAAGGCTTCAAAAAAGGAAATACACCTTGACAAGTGAAAATTACATCTCCTGCATTATGGTTCTTTAAAGCTGGAATTGTCTTTGAGTTTAGGCTTTCAGTTCTTCAATAAAAGATCACAGTTCCCTTTTTGTTCTCTGGCACTGTAACCCATTTGAGAATTCTGTCAACACCCCTTTCAAAAAATGCAGAAACTTGTTAAGATTTGTAGGAGAAAAAAACCTATCCAAGTTACCTTTTGCTCATAACTTGAAGTGCACAGCCAGAGCTTCCTCCAAGAAATGTTTCAGTGCTAGAAAAGGAAAAGCAGCTCTGTTTCCATATGGTCCCTGTTGAGAGTAAGTAGTGGCAAACCCTAGGGTTTATTTTTGGCCTGGTGGTTTGTTCAGGGATTATTTTGGTTGTCCACTGCTCTGCTCTGACCAGAGTGCGAGGCCACACCTGAGCTCTGACAGGTACCAGAGGGTCCATGCAGCTCTTGGTGCCTGGATGTGCAGCACGTTGGCTTCTCCCCAAGGAGATCTGCCAGGATTCATTGCAGGATCCGTTCCTTCCCTCCCTCCTTTAATTTCCTGCATCATTTAACCGGTGTTTTCTGTGGCAGAACTGCTCTGCACATCAGTGCTTCCCTTTATGTTTGTTAATAAATAGTGGTTTCTGCTCCACCAGGGTTTTTAGCAGGGGCTGGTGAACACAATCTCTGCAGGCTGCAGACACAAACTGAAGACACCTCCCAGATGTTTCAGCGAGGAACCAGAACCTGTTAATGATGTGTGGGAAGCAGCCAGTCATTCACATGATGCCTCCCCTTCTCTCTTTCCAATGGATGTAGTTTAGGATTAAACTCTTTCTCTGTTCTTCATATTTTCTGGCTTTTCTCAAGAACCTATCTCCAATTAAACTTCCTTGTACCTCAAACCACCTTTGGACAAAGTGTAATTTTGGTGTGTAGGGTGGGGAAAAGGGAATGCTACAGTCCAAAGTAAATTGAAAAATTATACACCAACAAAGAAGGGCAGGTAGGAATGTTTTATGTAGAGCTGAACATTTAAAAATATCAAATATTTTGAACTATTTTAATATATGCACCAAGCTCTATAGACAAAGCCATTGAAATATTGAGACCCTGAAAGGACTTGCTTTCAAGCTGAATTTAACTGAGTTAATTCTTAATCAAATTTGGTTTTCTTTTTTAAGTTATCAACTATGAAACAAAAATTTTAAAGTATGCCTGATATTTTAGAAGCCTTGAAAATATCCCCAGAGTTCAACAGAGATTTTCAATGTGAACATAATTATTGATAATTGGAGGTATGTGCCCTGCAAGACCATAAGGGGAAACTATAAATAGGATAATTCATAAAAAAGTCCATTCTTATTCAGCAGAACAGAAAAGTTTCAGTAGTGCAGAGATGGTAAGAAAAATTATTCTCACAGAAGCATCTTCAGTGCTCGTTGGGAATGTGATGGGTTTTAGGCTTGTTCCATTAACAGTTCTTTAAGAAATTTAAAAAAAAAACAACCCTGAATAATGTTTCAAAACCCCATTCCAGCCTCTTTCCTGGTGTCTTGGCATTATCTCTGATACATTCAAAGTAGTTTTACCCAACTATTAATTGAATCTTTGGGGGAAGACCAGCAGAATTTTCACTCCTCAGCAAAACCAAAGGGCTACAACTTAAGGCTGTCCTAGATCACTGTAAAATATCAGCCATGGGAATTTCACCCTGAAGAATTAGACCTCTGTGAACCTCCATCTCGTGGCTGTCCCATGTTCATCCAGAGAAAGCACCTGGAGGAATGTGTGACAGAGTGATGTGGGGCAGGAGCAGGGCTGGCAGGATTTCACCTCAGCATCAGTGCAAGTGAGAGGATGCAGCACTTAGAGAAGGCAGAGGTTGAAATCACTGTAAGTATGGCTGATAAAAGTAGAAGAAAGTGGATGTAAACATTAGTGAGCTCCAGTAGATTATTGATTTCTCTTGAGTGGTTTGACAGATAAAATGGTAAAACATTCTTCAAATGCATCACTTGAAGAAAATAGGACAATGCGGCAGGGAGGGGAGGAGATGATGAATGTTACTTTGTTAGAGAGGAGAAAATGCAATTGTTCTGCATGAGGTGTTCATCACTTTCCTTTTTCTATTCTACAGCATTTGATAAACGTCCATTTAGCTGTAGCAGGCAAAAATGTGTTTAAAGTCTGGGTTCATGGGTCATCTTTCAAAGCATTACATCTTAATTGGATTAACTTTTGTTCTGCACTACAGTTTAATGTCCAAGGCTCCCAGCAGTTGTCAGGAGAAAGCAGTGAGGAGTTTGAACAAGGAGGGTGGGATGCACCTGCATTCCCATCAGGGAATGTGTGACTGTGGTTTATCTTAGTTTTCTTTTTCTGCTATTAAACCATCAATAGAATTGTCAATAAAGGAGCTGGCCACTTGTTGGAAAGCTCCCATCTATGGTATAGATAGTCAAGAATGCTCCTGAAAAAGCCACTGGTGTCCCAGCAGCATTAGGAATGGAGTTTCAGAAATTCCCTGAGGGGAAAATTCCCATCAGAGAAATTCCACTGGAGAATAGTGGTCTTGGAGGAGAAGCACAGCACTCCAGACACATCTCTTGGGAATGGCAGTGGGCCTGCCCTCAGAGGGTTTCTGTGATGTTGCACAGGCTGGGAGTGCTGCTGTGAGGTAGGAAGGGAGCACAGCAGACAGGCTTTATGGCAGGCAGATACACACGGGTCTTTCAGGTGGGAAAAGAAAGGGAGCAAGCAAAAATGCTGCACGTAGATTTTTTTGACTTTAAGAAATGTAATCTTGCTTATTTACAAAGAACTCACCAGTTTTGTTCCTTAAAAATTTTGGTGAAAAATGAGGTGCAAATGGGAAGTGGAGGAAGACTTCAGCTGGGAGATGCCAACATTTTTAACAGCACCTTCACCCAGCCCTACAAAATGCTCACTCAGTGTGAATCTCTTCTGTAGTCTCGAGCTTTTTGCTCTAACACACATTTCTATGCACAGCACCTTCCAGCAAAGATTTTCTTTGTTTCTGAGTTAAATTACCATAGCAGATTTCCATGTGCTTTTGGAAGGTGACAGAGACAGCAGTTCTGTTTTCAAGGCAGGTTTTCTGAGAGATCTTTACTATTTATTACACCTATTCCTGGTGGAGGATTGCAATTACTATCCCACTTCCAGCAACTCTTTACCTGAATCCTGGCAGCTCTTAATTATGCGTGAAAGAAGTTACATGCAGAGGAATTTCTCAGAGCAAATTACCTGCGAGGTGCATTCCAGCCTAGAACTCTGCAGCAGGGCCATCTGTCTTGTGCTTCTCATTGGTTATTTTTGCTTCAGGAGCTGGGAGGCTCTGCCTGACTTTTGATACCACAATTTGCACTGGGAAGGAATTTCTGCTGCTGCTTTCCCAATGCTTCTCTCTCTCTTTTTTTCTTTTTCCTCTTCCTTTTCTGTTAGTCAGGTTTGGTTCTGTGTTTCTGTCTTTAAATGAACGTCTTGCAGTCTGCTGCTGAGTCCACTTCTGAGTGTAATGCCTATGGAAACACAAAGAAATAAGTAACAGCCTTTCAAATTTCTGATCAGTTTAATGTTAAACCTTATTTTTCAGCTACATAACTTTATTACCCTTCAGTTATAAATGTTTTATTTTCTGTTTAAGTATTCATTAGCAGAAATGTATTAATGTCTATACTCAGAGAAATGCACCACAATGGCAGTCGTGTTGGAATTGATTTCCAAATTAATTTCCAGCCTGCAGAAGCTGGCATTTTAAAAATGTCCTATTCCAAGTGATACTAAATCCAAGATTTTAAATGATGCCCAGCTCCCAGACCATGTTTAATGAGTAAAGATAACTGAGCCAGGACAGATGCACAGATTCCTGGGCCAGAGTAGGTGTAGGGTGCTGGCAGCTCTGACATTTAATGCAGGAAAAGTCTGTTGCCACACAAAAGCAAGGAAATTCCAGTGTTCTCAAAACATCTAGTTGTGCTATTGTGAAAAGATTTTAATGCATGATCCATCTTACAAGATTTCTGTTTCTGTGGGGAAGTTGGGCTTTATTGCATTGGTACTTCCAGAGAAACTGTTTTCCCTAAAAATATCCAGGAAGCTCTCAAGGTTTTACCACAATTAAATTGCATTTATGATGAGTTATTATTTCCTGCCTCATCAGAGAGGTTATTCAATTATGGATGGTCACTCTGTGTTTTAATAATTCTTTCTGAATTTATATTTCATCAGGAACTTAAGATGGCTTGAACTAAGCCTCATTTATTAAAGGTAATCTTAACAGCACAAGGTATGTTAAATTATAAAATGCAAAGAGTTCCAGGAAAGAGCTGATCATTGGGGACTGTAGTACTAACTTGATTTTCTAGATTGACTGCCATTGATGGCTTCACCACTCCCTAATCAATGTGCTGCAGGAAACAGCTTCATGTGTGACTGTAGTTTATCTTTGTTTTCTCTTTCTGCTATTAAACCATCAATAGAATTGTCAATAAAGGAGCTGGCCACTTGTTGGAAAGCTCCCATCTATGGTATAGATAGTCAAGAATGCTCCTGAAAAAGCCACTGGTGTCCCAGCAGCATTAGGAGTGGAGTTTCAGGAAGCCACGTCAGCATTTGTGCCCTGCAGCTCCTCCACAGCAGGGCCAGGTTTGCAGGGACAAGGTCACCCTGCTGCCCTCAGCGGAAGGGGAGTGCCCAGCTGCTTGGGGATGAGAATTACAGGGCTTTTTTTCCTGCCTAATTAGCAATATTACTTTCTATTTTGCACATCCCTCTGCATGTGTTGGGAAGAAGTCTGCAGGGAGCTCATTATGTTCCCAGCCTTGTAATTGGAGGCTTGCAAAGCTGTACCTTCAGGGGGGTGGGAGGTGCATTCCCTTGAAGGAATCCCTTATCCAGGCTGAAACACTGCTGAAAACTTGTAGGAACTCTGTAGGATGTCTCCTGTGGGGCGTGCTTTATCCTGCCCTGCGTGTTCCTGCAGAGAAGCTGTCCAGATGAATCTTCCTGACACATTTTCACTTTGAGATAATGGCTGAGGGCAGAATTTTGGCTCAGATGTCATCTGTTAATGAGTCTCTAAGCAATGAATGGGTTTGGGGAGAAAAAGGACACAATGAAACCTTGCTTATCACCTCCTTGGCATGATTTTCCAGAGCCCAGTGTGGTTCCATTTTCTATCAGTGCAGTTTTGCGTGAGCGTTTTTTATTTTTTCTCCCCTCTGTGGTGGTGTGGGTGAGCCATGGCAGAATCCCATTCCCAGCACTCTGCTGTGCTAACACACTCCAAGCAAGACAAGGAGTTTTCAAAGGAAGGATGTAGGGCAGAGCTTATGAAACCCTTTGAGGACAAGAACATGAACATTTGTTGTGAGAATGGCTGTGACTCCACAGCCACTTCTCTTTGAGCTTTCTTCTTCTAAAGGCTGGATCCCTAAATCAGAGAGGACGGCCCAGTGTACCTCATGGAATTATTTTGTGTAAGCAAGATAAACAGTTTAAACTGGAGGAACCATTGTGCCATTATTGCCTGGCCACCATGGAACTATGCCAGGAGCTGCTCCTTGAAAATTCTGTTAATCTTTACTCAGTGGGGATGTCACTGTGGGAAGTCCCAATTGCTCAAGTTGATCAGCACTTTAAAGAGAATTATTAGTCAGAGGCTTATAAAAAGATGCAATACTTTCCCCCATGGATGAACTGCACCTTTCTTACTCTCACTGCCAGCAGATAAATGATTTTGGATTTGTGTAACATCTGTGGGCATGCACTACACCACATAATCCTGTGGAAGAAGCCTAATTTATGTGATTACAGACATAAAATGGTGTTATCAACATAACTTTGCCTGGAATACAAATGCACAGACCCCAGAAAAAGCCAGAATTAAAAGGGCAGTTTCGTTTCACAGAACTTAGTTTGCAAAATAATAGCTTTTAACAGTTACAATTGAAATATTGGCATTAATGTGTATTTTTTTTCAGGAGTGTCAATGATATCAGCAGCCCTGATAACTGTCTCGTAGGAAGTCAGATGGTTGACAAGGAAAAAGAAAGCAGCAGGAGAAAATTAGCACGTGCTGTCCCTTGGACTACCTGAATACTCCAAGACTGAAAAATTCACTAATATGGTAACACCCAGTATTGCTTCTAGAAGATGCTTCTGGTGTTTTAGCAGAGAAAAATAAAAATTTATTTGCATAAGGAAAAATAATTGCCACAAATGTGTTTGGTTTGCTCACAAATCATATCATTTGGGGCTGATCAGCCTTGGTGTTTGTGGTTTTATTAACATGAGAGGCTTCTGTGGGGTGTAGAATATTTTGGGAAGCTGGTGAGAAATACGCTGTCACACGATGCCTGAATTATTATGCAGATAAAATTTACCAACTTCCCTCCTCCACTTTATCCTATTTGGGAAGAAACATGAGAAATAAATGGCTGGTTTTAGTGGAAGTAAGTGCTACTTCATCTGGAATAAGCATCCTGTCATTTCAAGATTTACAGCAGTAGCCGTTCTCCACTCCCTCTGCTCAGCCTTTTTCACTCTGCTTCTTCTCTGCTTTAATTGCAGTTTTGAGCCTTTCTCATTTGCCTGCTAGCTTGTTTTTTTGTTTGTTTTTTTTTCCCTCAGATAATCCAGAAGGTGAAGAATGACCAGGCAGAACTCAAATGCCATTTTGTTATTCTTAAAAGCTGATTAAAAAGGAGCTGGCCCCTCTCTGGTGCTCACGCTCAGATGCTCTCTCTGGGGTGTTTGAAATTGAGTCATAATTGCTGATGCCAAAAGCTGTCAGTACAACGGGATAGGAAGCAGTCAGCTCTTGCTAGTGTTATATAAAGTTGTCATTTTGGAAGAATGAGCAATGATAAAGAACTGTTGCAGTGCTTTTGCCCATTTTCACAGTAAACCACGCTGTTCCTGTTGCTTGTTTTGGTGTCTAATAAATTAATTTTCTCCTCTAAGGAAGGAATTCAAAACAAGGCCACAATTTAGGGGAGATAAGGCCTTGTTTTTGGAAATATTTCTATTAGACATGCTTGTTCCTTCATGCAGTTTAATAATGTATAAAGAGATTTAAGGTTTTCATGTAAAACATGAAATTGAATGTATTTTTTTTATCGTGGCAGGCATATTAGCAGCATCTAGCTGTACATTTAAGAAAATTCTATAAAACATTCTTAGCTCTGTATGTAATACATATGTTTACAGCACCAAATGCTGACTTCCCTAATCATGTGTGATTTAGTGAGTAATATAAGGCATATTAATATTTATGGTGAAATCTTAGCAGAGAATGCTCTCACTGGCTCCTGCAGTATCAATGTTTTCAAGTGGACAACAGCCTGCCTTCCCTGAGAACTCATTTCTTTGCTTTCTCATTAACATTCAAATTACTTGCAGGATGATTATTAATGAAAATGGACATTGTACAATCCAGCTCTGCAGCCACCATTGCTTTTCAGTAAGCAGCAATTTTCTCTTGGCTGTCTGTATCCCACCAGGTAATGAAACCCTTCTGAAATTCTGCATTTCATAGCTGTAGCTGCAAATCAGCCTTCAGAGCCCCAGCATCTGTGGCACCATGTGCTCGTGCCCTCGTTTGCTGAGTCAATGTTCCAGTTTTCTGCTTCACCTCTTCCACCGAGGGGATAACAGCTTTTCTGGAGCTGTTCTGCACCAGAACTGCCTGCTTCCTCACCCAGTGACTCATTGCTTTGTGAATTATGCTTTAAAAACCTCACAGTGGACAACCTGTGCCCATTAAAGAGCCATAACTTGCCTGGGTTGCTCGTATGCCTCCCAGTGCTGGTGCTCTTCTGTTGTTATCTGACTGCAGCTATCAACTCCACAGACATTAGGGTAAGAAAATATGTTCAGCTGACACACCAGCAGAAACCCACCTGACTGCAGGCTCTGTAAATCTGCCTTATAAATGCCTCTTGCCTTTATAAAACACTGAGCAAAACTAAAAAATGGGCAAATTCTTCTGCAAGGCAAGGAGTGCGAAAGCAGAGGGGAGGAAAGCTGGGAGAGGAAACATTGGATGCATTTGTTTACAGGAGCTGAGGCTTTGTAAATTAAATAGGAACACAAAGGCAAGTGTGTTCTTAGAGTATGGAAATTATTCATTATCTGCACATCATGGCAAAGCAGTTTTACCAAGCAAGCTGCATCCAAAGGGCCTGGCTGTCAGCTGTGGGCTGTTCTTCCTGTGTCTGTCAAGTAGCAAAAATAATATTTAAGTGATAGTTTTTTTGTGGATTGTTATTTGTTTGTTTGGTTTTTTCCCCCAGATAAGCAAAATGATGGAGACTGGCCACCACAAATTGGCTCGTTCTTTCAATTTTGTAAGTATCCAGGTTATGTTTGATAATTTGAAATTCAGATTTTGTGTCTGGGCAAATCATGAGTTTGGAAGCAGAAGGGAATGGTTTCTGTGTATCATTAACCCCCTTCCAAACATCCTTAGTTACAACCAGATCAGACATAAGAAATTAATTATCCTTGGCATGGGAGCTTTGACATCCTCAGTTTTGGAGATGCAGCAATGAAAATCTGGGAAATTCAATGGCCTTGCTCTGTAGTACCTGAAAGGAGATGGATGTTGGGTTAACAATAGTATCTTGCCTCACTTTTACCTATAAATATACTTTGGCTGCATACTGTGTGATTTCCTAATGAGAGGACCTTGCTGTTCTCAGTACTTGGAATTCCAGAGAAACATTTCCCAAGACTTTTCTAAGGCAAAGGTTTTCCTTTGTTTGTCCTGGGCTTCTGCTGTTTCCTTTAGCAGCCCGTGGCTCATTTAATCCAAGAAAATTCACTGCAGCCCTGCACCTACCACTGTAAACTCACATTTCCATAATTCCAGCTCTATTTCTTCTATTTCCTTTGCTGTGCCCCAGTCCCCCCTTTCCCCCAGAAGCCTGAGGGGGTGATCCTGGAAAATAAATCCAGGGATGAACTCTGAGCTGCACCCTGGGGTTTTCCATCTCCAGCCATCAGCTCTGTCTCACGCAGTACCTTTGGCATGGAAATCTTCCTATCTGCACAATGTACAGAATACTCCAGTGCCAGCATGCTCTTGAGCCTCTTAGAAAAGGAAAAAGCATCACATCCTGTTCAAACAGGCCAGGGGTGAAGGTTTTCTAAGCAAAGTCTTGCCAGTTTTCTGGTCTATCAGCTGAAGAAATACACATCTGGGTATTTTCAGTTGTTTCATCTGTCATATTTCAGATTTTCTTGATGTATTTGTATTTGACTTCATTTTTCATGTTTAGCTTGATTTAAAGATTTTGGAGAAAAAATATCTTTGAAGGCATATCTGGTTTTTTGGTTGTTTTTTCCAAGCTGGCTTCTGTTCTTGATTAATCTTCTGAGCAACAATATTCTGTTTTTCACTGTGTAGACACTCTACACATGATTTAAAATCCTGAATCTGAGATGTTAATATTCAAAGCCAGACTTGCATTACTGTGTTTATGACATAGAGATTTTTTTCAATATGTTTGTACCAGTATCTGATTTTTAAATAACCCCTATTTTTGCAGAGGAAGAAAATATATAAAATAAAGGATTGGTTTTTTTGTACTTCTATATTTAGCAATAATGATTATGTGCTTATTTATATTCATAGATACTATATAAAGTTATTATTATTGCTTTATGAGAAAGCAAGTATGTTTTTTATTTTGTAAGAGGATACAGAGTCAACTTTATTTAATGCCCTCTTCTTAAGGGGTAAGGATAACTAAGATGGGAGGAAGTTTTCAGACCAGGGACTCTGGTGCTATGACTTGTGTAATTTTAACCTCTGAAGGTCCAGTAATGTTGTTTTTGCAGAATTACAGCCACATGTTTGGTTCCCATCTCTCCCATGAACATTCTAGGGCTGAAATCTTCAGTTTTGGGGGAAAGGAACATTTTGGCTTTATTCTGTGAGAATATTTGGTGATGCATCTCCTAAAACAGACTTGCTTGAGGGTAACCTAAAGTCACTGATCTGTCTGAATGGGTGTTTCTCAGCACCTTATTTACCTACAAATAAATATTTGGTGGTGCTGGGCTTTGGTAGAGCTCTGCATCTATTCAAAGGAGAGCAGCAGGAAAGACACAAAAAGAAGGGAAAACTTTCTTTCCATGAAGAAAACAATCTCTGAAGCTGCATGCCATTTGTGGGCCTGTGGGAATCAAGGTGTGATTTGACTTCCACAAAACAACATTTCAGAAACAGAATTAGAGGAAAGTCCTGAGGTCAGTTGGTGGCACAGACAGTTCTCTCTTTAAAGCTGAGTGTTTTTGTCTCTGTTTGAGGGCTCTGCCTGGTTGCTCTGTGGCTGACAATAGAGGAGATAAAGCAATAGCTGGAGCTCATCTGAGCTTGGATTCTTGGATGGATCCAGCTCTCAGCTCTTCAGATGCTGAGTGACTCAATGGCATTTCTTGGGGTTTGATTGCTCTGCTCTCAAGAGGCTTCTCTGCAAACCTGGCAGCAGCAGAGCACTGTTCACAAGGAATGGAAATTCTAACTCCAGTTCTTTAAATTTTTCGCTTGACTTATATTATGTTTTCCTCTCACTCATTGAATTGTTTTCTTTTTAAGAAGTTGGACAAAATTCTAAGTTAAGACTTTTTTTCTGTTCTGTAACTGTTTCTTTTTGGCTTGCCTGAAAATAATTTTCTTAATAATGCCACAAGGCAGAGCACTCGTACAAATTAGCCTGAGAGAGATGTGTTGAAATCACTGTGAGACTCTTGCATTATTTACATCGTGACATTCTGTCAGTGTACTAATGCTCAAAACTGTTTATATTCCTGGATTTAACAAATATGTAAATCAGGTGCACATTTCCCTAGGAATGCAAATGTCTCTAATGAGGAAAGACGAACTTCAGAGCAAACAAACAAAACAGAACATGTTAAATAGCTTGTGTGGAGTGGGGATAGAAAGGAAGTGGACTGGAGATGCTGGGATGTAATCCTGGCAGTCCTGGGATTGTTTCATCAGCCCATCTTGAAGCTCTGACACATCAATTGTTTCTTAGCAGGGAGAGAGCTGGGGGAGGATGGCAGCCAGGCAGAGTTTTCCCATAAGAAGGCATGAAAATCTCTGGTTTTGCTCTTTGTGGCAATGCAGGGAGCTGGGAGGATTGAGTTCCACTGGCTGCGTTCGTTAACTCGGGCACAAAACCACTCCAAAGGGCCTCAGCTCTCTGAAACTCTTGTTTGTCTTGCAATAATTAAAATAGCTGTTTGATTTCAGTGTAGAGGCACAGAATGGGAATAGCATCGTGGTGAATTGGGTTTAAGTATTACAGAAGGATTTGAATGTCCTTCAGAGGAGCATTCAGTTCAGATTTCATGTCAGAATGTTGCTCTGGTTTAGTAAGGATGACTGATATCTTGGAATCACAATGCTCTGGCCTGAGTTTATGCATGGTGGGAATGGTTTTTATTGTGCTGTGTTTGTGCTATGCTTGTTATTATGCACTGCTCACTGAAAACTTTATCTTCCATTACAAGCTGAATTCCTTTCTGAAGAGCAATTAAACAAAATTTGCTTACTAAAATAAGACATCATTTATTTCAAGCTGGCTTCTATTTTGAATTTTGATGGCTTCCTGCTAAATATGCAAGCTTTCTTTTCCTTGAAATTAGCTCAGTATCTAAAAATCTGAGTTCCTTGGTATTTTGTTTTTCATCGTGTAGCTTCAGCCCCCAAAGTTCTGATAAGAATTCCATTTCCCAATTATCAGCCATCTTTAAGGAGATCATTATGGTAAAATTAGTCTGACTTTTCCAAGATCTATGAATTATGGATAGTGCATGAGTAATAAATGGGGTAAAATGTTTTAATTAACATTCTTCAGTAATCCTTTAGCTGCATACTGTATGTAACTATTGCCTTCTCTGTCTAATCCCAGACTTTTAACTAAAAATGTGCTGTGTGTCTGTCACAGTCAGAATGTCAGTTGGGTTCTGTGCTGTGACAGCAGCACATTCCTGATGCTCCTGTCTCGTTTGTCACTCCAGAGCTGCAGTTGGACCTGCTTTAGCACACCCTGCTTTGCGCTGCCAGAGCTGCTGGGAGGGAGCACCAGGAGCGAGCAAAACCATCTTGAGAAATGCTGTCTTGAACCTCCCCTGTGCTGGCCACTCTGCCATGCAGATTTGGGTATTAGAGGCTGGGGAGGTTCTCTGAGCACAATTATTGCCTGAGGAAACCTGTCCCAAGGCTGTGCAAATCCCCACATCCCAGTGTCTGTGGAGTGTCCAGCCATGACCCGCAGGGGTGACAATTCCTTGGCATGGGGACATGAGGTGATGCCTCAGGTTTTAGATTTTGTATTTGTGCATTTTGGGGCCATTTGGGTTCATCTTGGGTGCATTTTGGGACCATTTTGGTTCATCTTGGGTGCAGCCCTGGCTCTTGTGCTGCCCAGGGTGGATCCATTGAGGAGATCCTTTTAGTTCTTTAGCTCCATCCAGCCCCTGCTCTAGGGCAGCCTTCCCAAGGCAGCAGTGGAGGCTGTGTTGGTAGCACCGACCTCTCTTCACCCCACTTCACCATAAAGGTGCAGCAAATATCTGCAGCACCAGCAGCCAGCACAGAATTTCTTTCTCATTTCTTTCTCAGCACTCCCCACCCAGCAGCTCCCTCCTCTGCTGTGCAGTAACACGTGTGGGAGGTGCTGCTTTTGTGCTGGCTGCACCCTGAACTCCTCTCTGGAGCTGTAATGACTGTGAGCTGCTGGGCAGAGAAAACCCCATACCCACAAACCCTCTCTAGAAACCAGCATCTTACTAAATTGGTACCTCTAATACCTCTAATTAATGCCTTGGCTGGGTCTCCAGTAGAGCAGGAGTTCAGTGACATTCTTAAGAATTATTCTGCACTATGTAGAAATTAAACTGACTTTTAAGCAGTGTACAGTTGCTGTCAGCTAAAATGCTGCTCAGAAATCTGAACTGGCAGGTGCCCTTAAGTCTTGTTGGTTTGGATTAATGTTTTAAGTACTACCAGAAATTATATTTACATTGCATAAAAAGAACCTGAAAATGTAGCTGCGGCACAGAATACTGTTCAAGGACTCAGAACCTCCAGTTATTTTTTACCCTAATTTTGTAGAAAAATGTGAAAAAAAACCAAACTGTGACAAACTAGCAGATAAGTGCACTAATAATTTATGGTAGTAAACTTGTCTAGGGAGCAGAGTTTATCCAGACTTTCCTAGGGATTTGCAACCTTACAAAAAGAGCTTTCATGTCAGGATTTTTTTTTTAATTGATATATTAGGAACATCCTTCACCATTTGTGTTCTCTTCTTGTATTCAAACTGCTCATTGTGAATATAAAATACATCAAAGTAACCAAAATGGAACATTTGGGATGAAGAATTCAGAAAAGAAAAAAATGACAACTTTATTAAATAGCCTGCCATTGCATAATCTTTGAAAAAAGCTTTGACATGATATGTTTGTTAGTCTTAATTTGAAATATTAAGTTTTTTTAACCAAAATTTTTTATCATTTGGTTGGAATCCTTTGTGCCGGAAGTCGATGTGAATTGTCAGAGTATGGATTTTAAAACTATGGGAGTCAGGAAGAGATGAGCAACTTCTTTGTTCCTGTTTGGAATTATTTCAGTATATTTTCTACACAGAAATATCTATTTGATTTAAAATTATTTGATCCTTTTTTTTTAACTTTTTCCCCTTTTTTAGGCTTTGTGGTCAAAAATAGTTCTGTAGTTCTCTGTTCTTTTCAAGGACAGTGGAAATGAGTTTTTTTTCTTTTCTGAGTTTATGTTGCTCTCTTTTTAGAACTAATCCTTACAACACGAGTCTGACTGGCTTTTCAGATTTAAAAGTTCTCTGAGAGAATGGAGACAAGAAAGGCTGAGAGAGAACAAGGATTGCATGCTAGTTTGATTTTCTTATGAAATAATGATGATTTCTTTTTCTAAATACTTTCTTCCAGAAAGACTTGAAGGGGTGTTTAGCAGCAGTAAATATGAACTTTAAAAAAATTCAGTTTTGCAGGTTTAAAAAGCCTTCATGTGACGGAGAGTGAATGGACAATAATTAAACCAGAGAGCTGGGGGGCTGAAGGGAACTCTTCTGCTTTGGATTTGATGGTTGATAGCTTGTTCCTGTTGGAGTTTTTGGGATGTTTGGTGGTCTGTGTGTGTTTGTGCTTCTCCCTGTACTGAGGATGGTTTCTGTGTTCCCTGTCAGCCTGAGCTGCCTCACTTTCCTCTCACTTTTGAAACTTAAAGGATTTCTGAAAATCCTTCATTCTCAGAGATGAAAGCTTCTGTAAACCTGGGTAAGTCAGCTGCACTGGAGCTGTCTCAGGTGGTGTTGGTTGACAATCTACCTCCCAAATCTCTTTCTTGCCTAAAGTCTCTGAGCAGTGACTAAAACAATGCTATGAATTTGATCAGTGCTCTTATTTTTCACCCAGGTCTTAGCCCTGCTGCTTTACCCTTGATTCAGTTCTCCTCTGACCAATTCCTTTCAAGAAGTAGTGGCTGGTTTTTGATACTGCTGATCCCAAGTGATTTCAAATTCACTTTTCTTTTTTTTGAAAGAGTCATTTCTCCATGTTGAAATAGAAGTTAGCATGAAGGAGGAGGCAGTGCTTCAACAGAGGCTGAGCTGAATATATTTCCTTCTGAGCTCAATTAGCTCGTGATCTTCAATTTGACTGGGAGCTATGATTACAATAACTGCAGAAAAACCAAATTCCAAAGTTTTATGTGACCCTGAAACATAATTATTTTTCAAAGAACATGTCTTTAGATTGGTGTTTTGGTTTGAAAAATGAATTGTGGACCTTCCCAATATTGAGATGTTCCAAATTTGGAAGGCCCTGTTGTATTTTAAAAGGTCTCTTGGAATTTTATATGCTGTTCTGCAGGTAGATGAGCAACTCCTCCGAATGGTTTCTTTTCAAATATGGCCTTTTAAGGCTGGATTAGATCTATCCCAAATTCCTGTGCTGGTTTAGCTGAGGTGGAGCACTGGGCAGTGCCTGGCTGCCAGCACTGCCCTGGACACCAAGCTCTGCCCACAGCCAGAGCCTGATTGCTCACTCTGTCATGGAGAAAGCTCGGGGAGAGACAAGCTTTCATTTGGGGAGCAAACAGAGAATCCTGTGCGTTCATCTCAGCTGCTTCTGTAAGAGCAAAATAATCTGAGAATCAAAGAGGAATCAGAGCAGGCATCCTCCTGCTCGCCCACTTGGTGCCTATCAGCCAGTTTGTGAGCAGAGGAATAATGCATGAACAGTGTCTCCTCTGGAAAATATTTATGACATGCTCCTTCCAGCTCGTTTCCTTGCTTTATTTCATTTTGTTACTGAAAGAAAAGGCTGACACGTTTCTCTGTGGCTGATGCCTTCAGGAATGTTCAGGGTAGTCCCACTGATTTAAGATTTTCAGATTAATACCAAAAGTAATCAGCATGAGATTGCCAAAACAAACCCACCCTTTCTGTTTTGGCTGTAAAAACGCAGAATAAACAGCTTCTGTCTTAAGCACATGATGGGTTAATTGCTCATGAAGTAATCATTATCTTGCAAATACCACTTAGAGCTCAGGGAAAATGAAAAATAAAATACCATGCTGTTACTTGTCTTTATTATTGGAAGACATTCCATGGTGTCAATGCATGCAGAGAATGTCGGACAAGTGTTTAAAGAGCTTAAGCTACTGTTTGGGAAGGATTTCCAGAGAAAACTGGAGAAGCTATTACACAGTGTGCTCCTTCATGTTTTAGAAGGTTATAAAAACGTACAGAATAGGTAACAAGATCCAATAAACAAATACTTTTACGCCTGCTGAACCGTGGGGGTTTTTGCCTAAATAAGAGAGACATAAGCTTTTCATTTTTAATACAAGTAGAATTTCTTTCAAGTACCACTTTGTGTGACATAACAACTACAGATCATAGGAAAATATGGCTGAAAGAAGCTTCACAGACTTTTTTTTCCAGTTTATTGCTCACCCAGAAGAAAATATGAACTAAACTATTTGTCACTAATATTTACTCTGTTTTCTAAATATCTTTTTTTAGCTCCACCACCCCATGTTTCTTTCCCCGCCTTTTTTCTCTTTTAAATGAAACTCTAAACCAGTTCACTGTACCAGGTTACAAACACATGATGATTTGGACATAAAAAGTGAAATTTGTGAGAATTTCCATAAGGAACTTTGCAAGGTAAGTCATGTATATAGTAAGAGCCTGACTTTTTAAACTCTGTCTTCAAGGCTAATTAGGGAGAAGAAGACATGACTGCTAGAAATGTCTAATTTTTTATGCTTAACAATCTCTTGCTATAAACAAATGAAGGTTTCTACCTGTGTGTGGCAACTGTGTTTGAAAAGGACCAGAACTGAGAAAGTTTTATAAAATGAGTCTTTGATTCTGGAAGGAGATAGGAATTGTGGACGAGCCCGTTGTGCTTTTAGTATCTCTCCTCATTTCCACACCCCCTCCCCAGTCAAACCCATTTGGAAAAATGGTGAAATTTGTGGAGCTCAGTAATGCTGAAGAATTGTCTGGAGAAAATCATGTGTGTGCCCACCATTTGGGGTCTGTATGAGGAGCCATGGGATGGGTAAATCAAATTCTGACAAAGCCACAGGAAATCAGTGGAGATGGGAGCAGAAGGTGAGGGCAGTTCTGTGGGAATGGGACTTGGAAATGTTGAGGTAAAGCCAATGTCCTGTTGAACTGAAATGGGCTCTGGGAGTGTCTGAAAAATATCCCTAATGTGAGGGATAAAACAACAGAGCAATGCTGCTTTAAATGCTTCTGTCTGAAAGCAAAGCTCTGCCAACCTTGGCATTAAAATGGGGCATTTCCTATTAGCTGGGGCTTCTGTGATTGTTAGCATTGACCCTGTGGTGACTTACACCCATCAGCACTGGGGGAGTGCAAGGCAGTGCAGTGAGCACTGGGGAGAGCCCTGGAGCCCCAGGTCGCTGCCAGTTTGGCTCAATATTAGAGAATGTCGTGGTGGGTGTGTTTTGTGTCAGAAAGAGTCGCAGAGTTAAGTAGGATAACATTACTGTGTCGGGGTAGTGGGACAATAAATGCACAACAGCTGTTATTAGGCACTGAAGTACAAAATAAATCTGTTTCCAAGAGCACCATTGTGAATGAGAAAGGAGAGAGAGAGAGAATTATCCCTTGCTGGTGGCTTTTAGCATAGCAGGGTAAGCTGCTTTCCTCCTCCTTTCTGTTTCTCAGGAGTTCTCCAGAAAAGAGACTCTTACAGAGATTGTTAACTTGGCAGGGAAAGTCAGATGTCCAATCTTTGTTAAGTTTGTTCTGACTCAAGATTCTGTACACTGTATTTATGGCAAATAAACTAGTACTTATGGCAGATTTGCATAGTATTTGCTCTTGATAAAAATGTTGGTTTTGCCCAGTTTTGGAACCTCCAGAAAACTGGAGGGAAAAGACCCCCCAAGGTAATCATACATTTCTGTTGGACTCTTTGTAATTTTTACTGCTTTTTAATTGACAGCTCTACATTTCAGTATTTAGCTACTGCACTGTTCTTGATCCATTGCCCTCTCTCCTTTCCAGAAACTGGATGTATGATCTTGAAATCACCTTTGAAGTGATCACCCTGGAAAGAACAGAGTGTTCCCTGTGAAAAACCATTGAAGTCAGTTCATGTGATGCACACCTTTGGGTTCCCACTTCCCACAGGAACACATCAGAAGACAAGGTACTTTATTAACTTAACCAAGCACGAATTTGTCTTACAATTTTCCCATTCATTCAAATGGGACATGAATATTTTGTTTCCTAATCAGCACAATTACCCCGGAGCTCACGTTGCAGTGTGTCACTGCAGTGACAGCTCCCCTGAATGACAGCTCCTATCTGTAGTGGGAAATGACAGCATTTGTAAACCAGGCTTGTTTAAAGAAAACACTCAGTTCTCGAGTGACTATTTCACAGTTAATCATTGCTACAATTTACAATATACCTTGAATATATCGATTTTCAACTGATCTGGCTGGCCTGCTGAAAGGGACTTG
This sequence comes from Passer montanus, assembly GCF_014805655.1. Taxonomy (NCBI): domain Eukaryota; kingdom Metazoa; phylum Chordata; class Aves; order Passeriformes; family Passeridae; genus Passer; species Passer montanus. The sequence goes on from NW_024369818.1 coordinate 1,799,057, forward strand.
AATGTGTGTGGCAGAATATTCTGCTGCAGCACCTACTAACAGAATATTGTTGGTGGCAATTAGAGGATTCTCAGACACACTGTGAAATGTGATCTGGTAAAAAAAGTCAGCAGTGATGGGTGTCACAGTTTGTAATGCTCACGTTGGTGGCAAAACTCTTGCCATGCCTTTTGTTGTCACTTGGGCAGTTATTGTCACCAGCCTCTTCCTAATGAAAGCCTTATTTTTTAATGTGGCAGAAACCACCACTTGTGTCCCTGAAGGTGGATTTGCATACACACAAATATATACGTTATATATATTGCTATTTTTATAATAATTATGTATAATTGTTATTCCATTTATCCTTAATGACATCTGGCTTAACAAAAAAGGAGAAATGAGTATTTTACACTCCTGAGCATAGGAAAGGAGTCTGGGACTGAAGGCTGACTGGGAAGCTCTCACATGATTTTCATGCTCATGAATGTAGTCAGAAATTGGAATATAAATCACAGTAAGGTTTGGTAAGTATTTTAAAAATGAGTTTTGGAACTTCAGTTTATATCTGCAGTACATGGACTGTATTTAGTTTCAGCTCTTGGGACAAGGGGTCAGCTCAGTAATGCTTGGATGGCAGCAAGCACAGACTCTATTTGTACTTGCAGACCAGGGAAATTACTGCAAAATATATCTCTAATTCTAATAATGTCATCCCTCCTCCCCAAATGAGAAAAATAACTGCCCACACCAGAAGTGCTTCTGAACACTTTCAGAATGCTCAGGAAATCTGCAAACTGTCAGAAAGTTTTAAGGTGGATTATGGCAGAAATCTTGACATAAGTGCGCTGCAGCCATCAAAAAGACAAATGCTGGTGTCATGCTGATTTCATTTTCCTTTTGTTGGATAAATGTACACATAGTACTTTAAAAATATGGGAGGTGATCTGAAGTGGTTCATAAAACCTTGCTGGTTTGCAAATCACTGGGATGTTTTAACTGCATTGCCTGGTGCTGAGTTAGTGTCTGGAGGCATCTTGCATTCCATTATGCCTTGGGACTGCATCTGCAAGTTGTGGCTCTGCAATATTGATCCAGAAAGTTGGCATTTCGGCTTGCAGAAAAAGAGCAGCTTCTGCGTAGGATCTGTGCTGTGAAATTCTGCTCGTGGAACTTCAACAGCTTCTCCTTTGTTTGAAAAAATGCTGCTGGTTTTGTCTTTCCACTGCATTTCTGTGGAAGAAGCTTTTTTTAGGCTCTTCACTTTCAGCTTTCCTTGGGAGGTTTTTCTCATGCCGTATCTTTTTGGTACCAATAGCCAGAGACTTTGAGAGCAGCACTGCATACATCTATACATTTTATTCACTAAATATAGACATTCATGGTTGGTAAATATGTGGTGTATTGGCAGTTGAAGAAGGTTTCTCTGGAAAGGATGGCTGAGATCGCTGATAATTCTGAATTTCAAGTAATTAAATGGTGCTCAAATAATTTCACAAACATTAAATAATCTTAATGGAAAAAAAATCTAATATTCAGCAGTTAATGACCAAGAAAATCTGTTTTCAGCACTTTAAAGGCATTTAAAATATTTTGATATTTTACACTGTTAATGCCTAAATTATATTACTTAGGATAATAAGAGGACATTTGACTTGTATTTCTGTTACTTACATGCCTGTAAGATTTCCCCCAGCCATTTGGCATGGGACAGCTGAGTGTTCCTAATTATCATTCCCAAGATCCAGTCACTGATTTTTCCCCCCCACCCCCATGCTATATTTACCTTTCATGTGATGGGTTATAAAAACCTCTTACTCTGAGGGCTCAGCAATCCATGTCTTAGCAGGGTGGGTTCAAAATGTTCTGCAGTAACAGATAGTCTTGCCTGGGCGTTTTACAGAAAGCAAAGCCAAGTTTATGTAACAGAAACAGAACATGAAACGTGTGGCAGAGTGTCTGCGATCATCCTGCTCCCAAACTCTGCTACCTGAGCCTTGGGTCGTGTTGTTTTGTTCCTTTTTGTGCTCACTAATTAACATTTTTCCTCTGTCCCAGGACAGCTGTGAGTGCAGTGAGTCCAGCAATTATCAGAGCCACTTGAAAGCTTTTCTTTGAATTGCTGCCATGATGAGACCAGGTGACAAAACATGTAATGAAATGCTGCATCTTCAGAAAAATGTAAAGTTGGTGTCGTGCAACACTTCTTTGATAGATTAGTCAATGTAATTGCATGAAATAAATGTCATCACCTGTATGAAGATAAATAGCTGCTCCTGCACTAGCATGCTTTTGCACATAAAATGTGCCATTTTACCAGTTGTCCCCATTTTTTTGCCAAATAGATTTTATAGTGGCCATAAAAGGAAAGTGTGATGTGTCTACTTAAGTGTTACAGTGTTAACAGAGGGCATTTCTGTGCTTCTATATAATTGAAATTATGACATTTTTACCTGAAAAGTTGTTTTGTAGCCCTGTTACTTGACAAAAATGTTCATTTCCATTTCCTGACATATCTAAAAGTCAAAATGCGTGGAATCAGATGCACATGCATCATTAGCATGTGGGTGGCTGGAATTTTGTGCTCATAATGCTCCTTTTTGCCACGGATGCCTGAAATGGGGCTGTGCTGTGTTCTCCTGGCAGACTGGGACACCAGGCTGGCACCTGCAGGGGTGGCAGTGACAGGGTGGAGATGTCAGCTCATTCTGTCCTGACAGCAGCACTGCCAGGGCACAAGAGAAAAGTGTCCACAGCATGTCCTTGCTATAAAGGAAAGGTCAAATAGGATTGTCAAAAGAATTAAAAAATATTAGAGCTGTTTCAGAGGTTTTAATGTGGATTGGAAAGTATTTCCTCTCGTGCACATGTACAGGGGATAAAGTGAAGACCTATATTGTAATTATGAAAATTGCTAAGAATTTTGGGATGAGTTAACTACCAGGCAACTACTTGGTATCATATTTGCTAGGTTGATTTGGGATCCAAAACCAGTTGTCTGAAATTTTTACAGTGAAGGTCTGCATTTCATCTGACATACTGATATCCCAGGCTTAATGAAAGCAACCTTTTTAACAGCTCACTAAACAAACCAATATGTGTTAGGATGAAGAACTCAATTATTTTCATGTTTGCTAAGTACCAACTATCCTGGACAGGTTTGGACACCTCCTTTCTCTTGTTACTCCTGTTTTGTGCAGAAGTTCTCATTTTGCTTTTTGTAGCTAACACTAATTTAACAGATAATACTTGGTGGCATTTGAAAATGGATTTTTTTCTCTAGGTCTCTAAGTGTAACGTTTCCCCTGTGAAACACCAGGAAAAACATCATTTTTTTTTAGTGTCTGAGGGAATCTGGCTGGATGTCTGGGCGTGGGACACGCTGTGTTTGGTAATCGTGGGAGTGGGTCCAGCACAAGGGCAGCAGTTTATTCCGGCATGAGATGATTCCCAGTTTGTGCCATTAGCTGCAGGGATTGGCGGTGCACTAATTAGAGCAGTGACAGCTGCACAGCCTGTCCCGTGCTGCTGTGCCCTGCCACTCGCTGTGGGTGTGCTGCTAAGGCCTTGCTGCAGATGTTTGCTGCAGATTAGTTCAATCCTCACAACTGGCAAATCCCCAAAGGAGCCACGGGAAACTTCTCAAATGAGTGAAATCAGCTTCTGAACAAATCTCAAGAGGCTGGGTGGCACTTTCTGGGCAGGCAGGCTTGTGAAAGCTCTCGCTGCCTGCACAGCAGTGATTGCCCTGTGCAAACACGCCAGGAGCACCCTCAGCAGGGCCTGATCATGTGTGATAAGGAACAGAGAACACACTTGCTTTTTGAGCTGCATATGCTTTTTAATTTCCCCATCAGGAGATCCACGTGAATGTACTTTCACACAGCTCGTTGGCTAACAGCCCAAACTGTATTTTAATATTTCTGTTCCTGCAGCTGAAGGGGTCAGTGCTGATGTACTGGGACCCGGTTAGCAGTGCAGTTAATGATGCAGAGCTTTCTGCCTTGGCTGCAAGGAGATGTTCCTACTCCTGCAGGGATGCAGGTCTGTGTGCTGATAGCCAGGAGAACATTGCCACCCTTTGGCCGGAAAGCAGAGGCACACGGGGACAGAAGCACATCGTGCAAGCCGGGGATGCTGCAGCAAAACTATTGAAGAGTATATTCACTTGTAATGTAACTGCTCAGCAACGGGAGCCCGGTTGGGTGGAGGCTGTAGGCATCATTTGCTTTGATTTAGTGTATTTCTTAGCACGGTGATGTGTTTGGAGAGAATGTATTATGCTACGTACTAATTATGTTTTCCTGAGAACTGAATTGCATATGCATTGTGAAGATAGGATGAAGGCTACCATGGTTACCATTGTGCACCCAGGAACTTATTTTATACAGTGCCAATTAATCTGAGGTAATGCTTGAGAGGGAAGAACATTGAATAAGAAATGCTAATGTCTCAGCTGAAAGATGGAAATTAGATAGAAAAGCACAGCTTTTATTGAAAATTATATGTCAGGGTCAGCATTTATAAATGAATCCACCTGTATGACTAAAACCAGCAGTTCTGTCTTACATTAAAAAACCTGTATGTCCCTAGGCCTAATTGACACCCAGGCCACTGCTGCTTTATCAAGGATATTCTCTCAACTGGAGTTTTTTTCCCTTCTCATGATTTTAACAGCATATTCCTGCAGTCAGGACTGTAATTGGGGATTGCTGCTATGTCAGAAAGAGAGTGCATTTGTGTGATGCAAAGGCATCTAAATCTTCTGCAGGTTCCAGTTGCTGGGGACAAATCTTGTGTCTCTGGCAGAGGCTTCCAGCTGGTGGGGACTGAGCATGGCCCAGCTCTGACTGCCCCTGCTCCTGGCAGCTCTGTGTGGATCCTGGAACCTTGCTGCTGTGGGTCACCTCTGTCCCCTGTGCATGGCCAGGCTGGGTCACCTCTGTCCTGTGCGGAACTAAAAAAGAGCTGCACAGATGAAGAAGGGCATCTCTGCTGAAGCAAGTTCACATTTAATAATCAAAGTCTTGGCAGGAATATTTCTGCAACCTGTGTCATCGGAGCATGTACGAGCTCAGAAAGGAAGTTTATGTAATTATCTCATTATCTAATTTCAATAATAGAATAATTGAGTTGCCTAAATGCCTATCAGTGGCAAACCAATGGAGATGGCAGATCTGTGGATGGGAAGAGAAACCTTGTCAGTCTGATGGAATCTGCCTGATCTCTGACCTGCTCTCCTTCCTGGCTGAAATGTTTGCTTTCTATTAATTCTTGTTAGAATGCTTGCAGTGAGTAATTTCATTTTCTCCTGCTGAGCCCCCTTTGCAGGTCTCCCTCTGTCTCTGCCAGCAGCAAAGTTACTTGAGAGGCCAGCACTGCACCTGCCCAGGTGAGCAAGCCCTGGGGGCTCCAGGCAGGGCTTGGCTGCCTTTGCCTGCAGGGCAGCCCTGGCAGGAGCATTTTTGGGATGTGGATCCCTCAGGAGGGGTGGGTGAGGCACTCAGAGCATCTGGCTCTGTGGATGGATGGATGGACTCACAGATGGAGCAGTTCTGAGTGGCTGAGCAGCTCTGGGGTTATTCAGCAAGCTGGCACAGATTTGTTATCTGTGAGGCAGCCTGCAGAGGAGCTGAGCCATTCCAGCTGCAAACCTGCAACTGAGAGCGTGGAAGGTGGTAGGGAAATACAAAATACAAAACAATGCCATATTAATTAATATTAATTTTAGAAAATTAGCTTTTAAATTAAAATCATAAGTTATAGAGGGAGATTTTACCTTAGGAAGAAGTAGGACATGGTATAAAACCACCTTGCTTCATTTGCAATCCAAATGAAAACGTGCAGAATGGTTTTTGCAATTTGGGATACTCTTAGAAACTGGGACTCATCCTACAACCAAAAATCATTGCAATAGGACCAAAAATAATGATTGTATGCTTGACAGTAGCTGCCACAGGACAGTGCCTGCTAAATTATATCAAAATGGAAGAAATGTATAGATTATTGACCTGTTGAACAGCACATGGAGTTATCCTTTTGAAGGAGGCTAGCCACTGCTTCTATATGGCATTAACTTGTCCCTCCTACCTCTTCTGCTTTCCCAATTTATGCGTTCCCTGATTTTTGGCAACTTTTGGTTTTGTACTTGGGCTGTATAATTTAGCATCATAAGTAGCTGAGACTGGCAAGCAGAGCGTAACTGATAATGGATCCAGAGGTTTCTTTTATGTGCTGCAGTCATTGTAAACAAGAATAAAACTGATTATTTCAGCAAACAGTCACAAAAATTTGTTTTAATTTTAGATTTTTGTCCACAGAAAGAGGATGGTTTGTATTGGTGAATCTCTGCTGAGGGTGGAAGGAGCCAGAACTGCCATAACTGCACTGACAGAGGATTCCCACAGGTCTTTGTTCTGTGTGACTGTGGAAAAAGGTGGGTTTGTGTCACCTGAAAGCTCATCTCCTCGCTGCTGAGCACTTTGTTTATCCATTCTCCAGGGAGGATGCACTTTGTTGTCATGTTTGATTGCTCAGAGGTTTTAGGAGGTCTCCCCAGGCTCAGCTCCACTTGCTTTAAGGACTTTAAGGCAGTTCTGTCCTCAAGGCAGGAGCTCCAAGGCTCTCCTGGCCTCACTGGGGTGTGTGTAACAGAGCAAGTCAGTGCTGCCAGTGAGCTGAATTCTTCAGTGAGCAGCCAGGAGCCCCAGTGAGCAGAGTTCTGCTCGTTTACTCCCTGCAGAGAAATGACATTTGCTCTCCACAGCATTTTCTCCTGAGAGGACCAGTTATTGGTTTATGTCACCAGCAGTCTGCCACTCCTCAGTGGCCGATTCCTCCAGGCATGCATGGATCCCCTTCCCTACCCAGTGATCCAAATTCCACTCTGTGAGGACAGAAATTGTTCCTGAGGATGAGTTAAAGCTCATCAGGTTTTGTTTCTGGTCCAGTGCTGCAAAGTGTGGGCTGTGTGTATAAACATGCTTGTAGGGACAGAAGGCTTCAGTAGCCTTTTGTATTCATTAGCTAATTCTAATTCTAATGTATTCTAATTCTGTCCAGGCCTCTGCCACTGGTACAGGCTTGCAGAGCTTGTCAGGATAATCAAAACAGCAACAGATAATCAGAATGGCAAATTTCCCCTTCTTCCTTTACCTGCTGCAGCTGGTTTGAAGGTAAGTAGCAGACCATATGTATAAAAAATAGACAATACTATGTTAGTCTATACATTATTATGTGTAAGGTAACCTTTTCATTGTTTTGAGGGTGATTAAAGCCATCAAATTTGAGACAGAAAGCAAAAAATAAGAATGAGAAAGCGATGTTAAAATTTTGTGGCAAGCATATGAGAAACCCCACATCCCTGACAGCCCTGTTCCTGGATTCCCTGGTGACATTACATTTGTTTCACTCCTGGAATTAAATCTGTGTTTCTCATCTGAGTTAGGTTTCAGTATCTCTGCTCTTTGTTGCTTTCTGAAGGAGCCATTTAGGAGATGAACTGTGTAATAATGCAGTGCAATAATTAAATGCTGTGGTGGCTGCTGTGGTGAGCAAACCTTGTTGGCCTGGCTTGGTCCAGGTGTCACTTCAGTGTCACCAGGGACTCACCACTGCCTGGGACTGCCACTGCTACTTCTGAGGCCCTTCTCTATTGCAATACAGTTTATCCAGGCTTCACCAGGAAAAGAAATCATTCAAAAATAATCAAAAAGAATGAGGAGGTAACCCACTGATGAACTTTGTCCAGCCTGCTCTAAGTTTTTAGCCTTCCTGGTTAAATATTCTAAGCCAACAGTTGTGGTGCTCTACACAATGCATTAAACAGCTCAATCCCACTGTCCTCTCAGCATCCATAAATTTAGTGTTTGTATTCCTGAAGCAGCTGTTTTCTTCTCTTGCTCTACTTTAGCTCTTCTTCAGAATACAAATTCCAGCTCATTTCCATTTTTTCCAGACCTAACACTTTAAAGTTTTGTTCTGCTTTTTGGTTTTTAACTCTTTAGACCAAAAATTGAGTGGCTTGAGGACCACTCTTTTATTTTTCAAATAAGATATTCCTTTGCTGTTAAATATTTCCCAGTATTCTTGATCATCCTTTTGGCAGGGTCTTCTGGGACAGTCTCTGAGACAGAAGAGCTTGTTCTTCTTCTTGAATTTGACTTGATTGCTTTCATGCAGAACTAATTGCCATGTTTTCACAGGTGAGTCCTCATCCTGGATGCACTTCAGTTTTTACACATCAAAGAATAAGACAGACTTTGGAGATGGAACTTTTAAGATGGGAATTAATAGGGGCTGTGCTTTGTCCTTCAGAAAACTTCAGACCCAAAGTGTTATGGATTTGGCAGTTGAAAATTCTGGCAATAGTGGCAGCTACTGCTAACAGCCCTTCCCTTCCCCTCCCTTTGCTACAGGCTAAGGTCCTCTACTTCTCTTTAAAATCTGAAAAGGATGGTGCTTATATTACTCAAACAACTCTTAAAAAAAACCTTAAAGTTATAGATACAGTTCTAAATATCTCTATTTATGCAAAATTTATATACATGTTCACTAAAATAATAAAAAATCAGCTAAAATTACTGTTCCTTGCTACACATTTACAGCACCATGGATAGAAAAGCTGCCAGAAGTACTTGGGGAAAGATCTGGCCCAGATTTGTGGCTTGGGAGTCTGATACAAAATGTGGGAGAGCCTGTCTAGCTTTTATTAATGCCATCTTCTCACTTGGTCCCTGTTCCCTCCCAGAAGGCCAATCTGTACTGTGGAGAGACAACTGCTGGCAGTTTGCAGCTGGCTGGCAGGCTGGAGAAAAGCACCCTGAATATCTAAATTCGAGGTAAGAAAATATTGTAAAATCACTTCTGCTGCACCACCAAGCTCATAGGACACTGCACAAACAGACCAGGATAAAAAATATTCAATGGTAGCTTAGACTGCTCAAAAATTTTAATTGGATTTGAGATAAACTTTTGTTACCTTGTCTTGCTGTCACATTTGAGAAGTGCAGTAATGTTTTCAAGTTCCAAGAGGAAGATGTCCTGCATGGATGGGACATACAAATTTATATTCAGACACTTCCTACATAATAAAACCACACTCAAGTGCAGGGACATGAAAAGTGTTAAAATACATCAGCAGTAATATTACAGATGATTATATTTGGCACCTGGTGTAGAGCATACCTATGAAGAGGAATTCCCATCTAAATGACTGAAACTCCCACAGCGATGATGGAATTTATTTCTTAGGGGGCTGACAAGCTGATAACAAAGACTGATATCACAGTGACTCTGGCTTTGTCAGGTTAAAATACAATTCTCTATTAGCTGTGCACATGAACAGAAGGCTGAGCTGCTGCACTGGGTGCACCTGGAGCAATCTCCTTGTCTGTCCTGAAGCTCCTTGTTTGTGTTCTCCCTGTTTATCCCCCCAGTCCAGCTGAGGGGAGGGTGAGCCAGGAGCTGGGTGCAGTTTGATCATCAGCCAAGGCTGCCCACCACAGTTCTGGGTGATTCTGTGTCAAACTGCGTTCCAGACTAGTCTGGGAAGGATAAATGCCTGAAAATGAGACCTTCCCTTCTAGAAAAGGTGGATTGTTGGGTTGTGTGGGTTTTTTGTTTGTTTTGTTTCACTGGTTAGTTGCTGTTTGATTTTTAGCAAAGAACAGGTATAAATACCATGTCCTGGGATGAATTTATGTTGGAAACTGCTCCTGTAGCTGTTGGACAGTGAGGGAGCAGTGTTACTCTGAGGAAAACGAGTCAGAAAAAACCCATAAATTTAGAATAAGCTGCATCACTTAGTGGGGGTCTGTCTGACCCAGTGGTGTCCAGCAGTGCAGGGCTCTGCTGGGTGGTGCAGGGAATCCTGGCAGTGCCTGGGTCTGTGGGGATTATCCAGGAATTCCTCCTCAGCTGGGAGTTACTGTGATGGATTGCCAGCTTCCTGAGGAGACTCTGTTTATTTTGGTGATGCTCACAGGTATGTGCAACGCCATCTCTCCTCAGCCTGTACTTGGCCAGAGGTTAAATCTCTCAGGTATTTATTTGTGGTATAGTTATGGCTTGGTTCTCTTTCCTGCCACGGGGGAAAAGCACAAACCAGTCCCCAGGTTTGCCAGGTAACTGTTCAAGCAAGTATAAAGCAAAAAAGGCTGACTGCTATTGTAAACAGAATGTGAAGGGAGTGGCAGAGCTCTGAAACTCTTCCTCTGTTATCACACTGGCATGAAAAGAGATGGAGATTTTTACACATTTGCTCTCAAAATCAAAGTGCTCCACTGAGAAGTTTAAAATACTGCCATAAATACAATAGGCTTTATTAATTATGCCTGCATCTATAGTTGCCAAAGCTTTTTAGTTACACAAAAAGATCAGGAAAAAAGCCTATGGCTGAAAATAAAATGAAAATGCTGGTTGGTCAGTAGTGCTGGAAGGACAGCGTGTGTTTAGTCATGGATGCACAATCATGCTGATGTCTAAAGTAAAAGTCCATGAACAAACTCTTGGCCAGGTCTTTTTCCAAGATTAATTTCATAAGAAAGTGACAATTTATTAAAAGGTTTTAAAGAAAGGTCAGGTTCTGATAAAGCTTCAGAAGGGAAGTTATTTTAGGTCCAGCATGATTACCTGATAATGAGGGACCCAGCAGCCTGGGTTTTATGGCATTCATTAAGGGGTGAGAGAAGGAAGATCTTAGGTCTGATTTAATGTCTATTCCTGTCCTCTCCCTCAGAAAACCTCAGGTTAGCAGACACTGAGAAAGCCAGGAGAAAAAACTAAATTATTTTTGCCTAGATACCTTTCATCAAGAAACTTTTTACAAGGGCATATAGTGCCAGGACAAGGGGGGAAAGCTTCAAATGACAGGGAGGAAGTTTGAAGTAGATATTAGGCAAAATTCTCCCCTGTAAGAGTGAATATATAAGTTTGAAGTAGATATTAGGAAAAATTCTCCCTGGAAGGATGGTGATGCCCTGGCACAGGTTGCCCAAAGAGCTGTGAAGTGTCCAAGGCCAGGCTGGATGGGGTTTGGAGCAGCCTGGGACAGTGGAAGATGTCACTGCCATGGCAGGGTGGAATGGGATGGGCTTTAGGCTCCCTCCCAGCCCAAACCATTCTGGGATTCTGACTCTGGTCGTGGTTTCACCTGAGCCCCTCTCTCATTCTCTCACTGCCTCAGTCACTTCACAGCAGGATTTTGCAATGTTCCCTCTCTCCCACTGAAGGAGATTCCACAGGGAATTGGGACACAGATCCCTGACCCTGACACAGTCCCATGTGCCAGTCTTGGGTGGCAGCTCCCTTCTGCATTAACTGGAAATCCCTTTCTCCTTTTCCTTTCCCTGGTTCTTTCTGTCCAAGCAGATTTGCTCTGGACGTGCTGAGGTTGGGAGTTCTGAACATTCTCCAACTTTTCCCGTGCAATCAAAAGTAACATGCTCTGCCTTTGTGTGCCACTACAGAAATGCTGTTTGAGACTGCAGAGAGCAGAACTGTGTCATTAGGAATGCAGTCAGAGCCCAGCACAGAGTGGCTCGTTAGAGCACTGCAGCAATGAGCTATTCTCTGAGGCAACAGCCAAGTAATACATTCAGATATAGATTTTTCTCTTATTTCATCTTCCTTGGATATCTTTATTTTCAGAGGGAATCACGTAATGCCTTTACACTGATGAAAGTGAAAGCAAAACCATTGGTAAAAGCTCTGGGTGGTGTTTGAAAGCTCCCACTGCAGCCTGCCAGGACTGGGTTCTGTCGGGTGTCTGCGTGTTTGATTTCTGCCTTTAGCAGCTGTTTCAAGTCAAAGAGGCCTTGACTTGTATAATTTACTGCTGATTTGTAGCTGGGATACATATGTGTTCTGATAAACACAACGGCCATTTCAGAGGTCAGAATTACCCAGGCTCAGCCTCTCAGTTACAGGGCTGGCTCTCATTTACATGCAGCACAGGTAGCAGTGCTCCATCTCTTTCTGGAGACAAGAAGGTGTCCTCAGAGTTAAAAATCCACCCTCTGATTTGCTGCTGAAGAAACAAATCAAACCAGCTTTGCACTGCAAATGCCATTTAGTGTTTGCATCACAAGGACTAGGGGTGCACAGGGAGTACCTCAGCAGGTGCCTTAGGATCTTTTGAGGTGAACAGTATTAAAAAAGTCCATGTGGAAGTTCTGAAAAATATCCAGGAGAGAGAGACAGAGAGAGATGTAGCAGCTTGTGTTCACAAAGGTGGCAGGGAGGCCATAATGAGGTGTTTCTTTTTAGGAGAAAGGAGGAATCAATGCCATACAAAGCCAGACCCAGGAGCACACCATCAGTTTTTGTAGCTGTTTCCAGGCTTCATCAGAATACAAAAGGAGGCAAATTACTGAAGGCTGTGCTGACAGAGTTCTAGAAGTTTGGGAAATTGTCATTAGCAAAACTCAGGTGGTTTTGTCAATGCTGTGGGCAATTATGAATTCATAATATTTTGCATCAGTGCAAAATACTGAATGAAGCAGTGAATTGCAATACACATTTATGGACAAAAATTGTCAAAAAGGTGTTGGACTTTTAGAATTTTTAAAATGGTCATGGGCAATGTAACTGATGGATAGATGCAATATATTTCTTTTTAGGATGAGCTTAAAAGCTTTTTTATTCCATTACTGCTGCTTCATTCTTTCCCTCCACCTCTTTACATCTCAGATGAAAATACCAGACGAAAGAAATTCAAGTGTACATTTCTAATCCATGTAGCTGAATTGCTGCAATGGACTTCAAGGACTTCAGCTTCTGTCTTTGAATACCCAGATGATGGAGACATACACTACATCAAGTCAGACTTTATGACCTTTGTCTGTCTCAGAAAACCAAGAAATCCTTTTAGAATACAAAGTGGGCTTTGGCTGCAGTGAAGTTTGGCAAGTGTTCCTGACTGCCACAGCACATTTGTAGCTAAACTGACAGTGCAGATTCTCTAAACATCCAAGCACAGCCAGGTTTATCACATTCTGCCTCTTGATGTTTGTAAATTAGTCTTGCTTCTCTCTAATAAAAATCCGTGTAGCAGAACCAAGTGTTCAGCAATTCTATGACAGGAGACACTATTATTTTGGAAGCACAGCTATTTTTCTTCAAATTAACTTGTTGACAAGAGGAAAACCATGCTGGAGTCACTCGGAATGTTTCCTGCTACATGCCAGAAAAGCCTCCTCTATCACTTGGAATTTTAACGTGCTGTGCTTTTGTGGAAGAAAGAACTTTATACAGTGACATCTTGATACCACTCACATCTTTATATCTCAAAACAAAAATAAAAACCCAAAAAACCTAGGGGTCAGTTCATGAAAGCAATTCCAGATCTGCTGAGGGCTCAAAAATCAGCTTTTGTCCCAATATTGACCAATTTTTGGGTTGATATAATTCTCAGTTTAAAGGTTTAAATTGCTTCAAACTCTTGGTATAAGTTTCCCAGAAGATAAAAATAAAGATTGCCATATGTGTTATATAAGATTTAAAGCTCTATCCTGAATTAGATTAAACTAAAATCAAATTGACATTGTTGTTTTAGTTGTGAGTGCTCTGATGGTGGTTTGATATTATGTAGCATTACAATTGAAGACCAGAAAGGAAAACAGTGTTCAGTCAGTTTATCTACTTCTACAAAGAAAGGGAAGAAAGAAAGGGGAGAAGAAGAAAGGGGAGAGCGACAGAACTACTTATAATTTCCTTTTAATTAAAATCCTCCAAATTATTAAAGTGTGTGGAAGCTTTATGCAGGTGCATGGCCAGTGGCACTGGCTGAAAAACAACTGCAATCCAGGCAGGGGCTTTGCCCTGCCCCTTCCAGAGCCTCCTCAAACCTTCAGCCCTTCCCCAAATGTGTGGTTGGCAGCTGTGTGTGCACACAGAAAAAAATGTTGTTTTAGTTGTGAGTGCTCTGATGGTGGTTTGATATTATGTAGCATTACAATTGAAGACCAGAAAAGAAAACATTTTATCTACTTCCACAAAGAAAGGGGAGAAGAAGAAAGGGGAGAGCGAACAGAACTGCTATAATTTCCTTTTAATTCAAGTCCTCCAAATTATTAAAGTGTGTGGAAGCTTTATGCAGGTGCATGGCCAGTGGCACTGGCTGAAAAACAACTGCAATCCAGGCAGGGGCTTTGTCCTGCCCCTTCCAGAGCCTCCTCAAACCTTCAGCCCTTCCCCAAATGTGTGGTTGGCAGCTGTGTGTGCACACAGAAAAAAAGAAAAAAAATGCCTGTGCTTCCATAAATTAGAAAAAAGGAAAAAATAAATTAAAAAGCAATCCTACCCCCAAATTCAGATATTTCTGCAGTACAGCTCAAACCCCAGAGCTGCAGCATCAGAGAGCTGGACCCACAGAGAGGGGATGGACAGGCAGTTTTTGGTTGAAGTGCAGGACTTAAATGAGAAGTTAGCCATCTTAAATGAGAAGTTAGCCATCTTAAATGAGAAGTTAGCCATCTTAAATGAGAAGTTAGCCATCCTGGAGCTCTCGGAAGATTCTTCCATCACTGGAAGTGCAGTGTTGTTTCCCAGCACCAAAAGCAGAGCTGTTCTCAGCGCTGGTGCTGCTCAGGGGTGCAGCTCTGCTGAGGCAGGGTGAGCCCTGCTGCTGCCTCCCTTCAGAGCCAAGCAGGGATTTTCCACCTGTGCTTCTCTCCAGCAGCACTTAGTGCCATGAAAAGATTTGATTTGTAAATGTCTAAGGCAATAGACTTCATCTTTATGGTGCTCAGAGAGGGGAAGTGTGAGGCACTGAATTGCACAGCTGCCTGCAGAAGAACCACTTTCTTTTCCAAGATCACCATTTATCAGGCAGATGAAACAGGAATATTTCTGTGAGCATTGTCTCAAGAGCAGCACAGAATCTGTCTGCCACCTCCTCAAGCATGTGCAGTTTTAATGAGTTTCCACCTGCCAAAAACATCTGAAGTTCTGCAGACTCCTTTGCCCTCCTGCTACACCTTTATTTCCACTTGTTAAAAACTGATTATTCTAGCATTCACTGTAAGTAGTGGGCTGAATTCACTAGATAAAGAATCACTCAATAATCACCTTCTCTCTCTTTTGTTTTACTTTTTTTTTTTAAGTAAAAATCAATAATCAGGTTGGATATAAGGAAGAATTCCTTAATTGCAGGAGTGGTCTGGCATTGGGATGAGCTGCCCAGGGAAGTGGAGGAGCCACAAGCCCTGGATGTGTTCAATAAATGAGTGGAGCTGGTGGCACTTAGCCCCAAAACCACCATGCCCACTCAGCCATCTCCCAGAGGTTGGGTTTAGTCACCTTGGAGATGTTTTCCAACCTTAATAATTCTGTGATCACCCTTTGTATTAAGCAAGAATCTATATCAGTAATCACTCTTTGTTTTTGGGGACAACTAAAACAGTTTGTGTGTATAAATCTGTCACACCAGGGAATGTGTGGGGTGTGACAAAGACAGCTCCAGGCCCAAAAGGCACAGACTGATGGCAAATTTCGGCTATCTGCAGGTGTAAACAGTAAAAACCCAGATAAAGAATCACTTGGAAAATGATTTATACTTCATAAAACAGCATATTTGGACAGCATAGAGTGTTTTTAGTAGGACAACTCTCCTAGCAGCTGGGAAGGTTTAACTGGGAGATTGTTTAAGGCATTAAAATCCTCTTTGTTTAACTCTCTGCAGATGCTCCCAGTGCTCAGGGGGGCTCGTGCTGCTCTCGGAGGTTCAGGCGTTGGGGCGGGTGGGAATTCTGTCTGGGAAATGGCAAAGGATGTCAATCTAAACTTCAGCAGCTCTCATCCCATAGTGAAGTCAGTTCTAGAAAACAACAAAGGGCATAAAATTACAGAAGAGCAGCATTAATAATTAAAAAAAATATTTCAGTGACTAAAATTGAAAAAAAAATATAAAAATTTAAACTGAGCTAGACAAAGAAAGTAAGATTTTCCTTTAATAACCCCATCTTAGATATTGATTGCTATTTTTCTTACAAGAGTTTTGCCAGCTATCTGAAAGGAACTGTCCTTTGAGCATAAAACCAGTAGAGACCAATTAAATCACAGAACATCCTCCAGTAACTTACATTGGACAGCCAGAACTAAAATATTTTTAGTGCAGCTTAGGAAGTCAGAGCATTCTGAAATTTCATACTCTGTTTGATCTTTCTGCAGATAAATGTGGAAGGCTCAGAAGAACTGGCATTTATTTGAAAAATTGCTTTTTATATCCAGCAATAAAATATGCAAATATATAAAGTCTTTCCCTACCCCGTGTTTAAGTTATCTGAACCAGTTCTCCATGTATTTCTTTAGATTTTAAGTCAATTTTAATTAAACGTTTCACATCTCACGAAATCAAGAGAGACGTCTCAAAACTTCAGTCAAATATTTGAAGATAAATTTCACAGAAATACAAAACTGAAACTTGAATAAGTTACTTTTCCTGTCAAAGAAGCTTTAGGCACCAAGTTACTTAGAATCTTTAAAATATTCCTAGATTATGATGTTGCACAGAGTGTCCAAATTCTTTGACAGTGTTAGCAAGTAAAAATCAGAAACATTGATTGTTTAAGGCAGCTTCCATAATACATTTGGACAAAAATGGCTTTATTTTTTTTTTAAGTGTGTTACAGGGGCATTTCAGTCACATTTTTTAGGTCTGCAGCTGTCTGTCAAGGCTCCAGTGTCCCTTTCTGTGCTTTTGAGGGGTCAGTCAGAGTAAACCCTGAGCAGAGAATATCAACTGTACTCCAGATTAACCCACTTCTGGTCACTTTATAATTTGAACAGACTCAAGGAATTTATAATTTGACTCTCACTGAAGAAACAAAGCTAAATATTGGATAATAATAATAATAATAGTAATAATCTAACCAATTCTACAGGAGCAGCAGCAAATGCTAAACGCCTCCCTGGCACGGGTGGCTCTGGGTGTGACACTGTTAGTGGCTGATTTTTCTGCTGTTGTCCAACTCTAAATCCAGACTCTGCAAGTTTATGTGGATAAATTCTTTCTTCTTTCTGACATTTGAAGAATTGTTCTACTGTGTTCTTTCCTGAGCTTTATTCTGCTCTGCACAATGTTTATTCTGTCAGCTGCAGTCTGAGAATCTCATGGGTCCCCTCCTCTCCCTCCTGAAATACCAGCCTCCTCTCAACCCTTTTTTACTCTCCCTCCTCTCTGCAGTCTCTTGAATTCTCAACTTTTAACTTCCATTTCTAAAATTCCTGCAATTCCTCTCCTCCATTCCTCCCCATTTCTCAAGAGCCCAGTCAACTGCCAGTGCAAAAAAGAAAAAAAAAAACCACTTATTTCTTTCTTTACAGTGCTGCAAAGTCTCAGCTCTGCCTGCACATCACAAAGGTCCTCTTATCTCCCCAGTTCTGTGCTGTCAGCACATAGCAGGAAATCTGAGCAATGTGAGCAAGCCTCAGATCTCCATCACAAGCTGCTCCGTGTCCTTTGCTGCTGCTTGGCTCTCAAACTAAAGTTCCCAGCCCAAGGGCACGGCAGCTGTTGTACTTTTAGGCTTCTGTCCCTTCTGTAAGTTACTTTTTCTGTCAGAGGAAGCTTTAGGCACCAAGTAACTTGGAATCTCTAAAATATTCTTAGATTATGGCATTGCACAGTGCCCACATTCAGACCCTGCCTGGTTTGTCCCCCACATCAGCAGGGGATTCAGAGGAGCAGCAGCTCCCAGCCCTCTTTGTGCACCCCTCCTTCCAGCCTGAAGCAGCTGCTGCACCCCAGGATGGCAAATTCCCAGAGCTTTCCCTTTCCTGCCTGCCCAGTCTGAGCAGGCTCATTAAGAGTCTGCACAGGCAGCTGCTGTGTGAGAACAGACAATATCCAGGCAAAAAAACTCCTGAAGGGCTCGGTTTCATTACCAATGCTGTCCAGGAATTAGCTGGAGTTCTTAGTCTTGTGCTTTAGAAAATGTGGACAGGTTTTCATGGGGGCAGCAAAGGCAGGCAAGTGCTAAAGTCCATTGAGTCTAGTTTCTGCAGCAAAGTCTAAGTTTTCCAAAAATCAAAGGCTCGATAGAATGAAGGGAAACTGAAATCAACCCCGAAAATATCCCCCAAAATAAAAATCCCACAATAATATACTGCTTCCTTAGGTTAACTCTCAACTGCTTTGGCTGGAATAATCAAATAAACTGGAACGCAGCATCACAGGGATTCTGGCTCGGTGTGGGTGTGTGTCTGAGAATCTAGAAAAGCCATGCAGAATGGAAAAATTCACATAGCTGCTTGGCAAAGCTGGGAGCTAGTGAGAACTGCTTGTTACTAAGAAAAGTATCAGAAAACCTTAATGAGGGCCCCGCTGCCATCCCCACTCCAAATGTTTGTGCTGTTGAGGCAGCCAGCAAAGAACCTCAGCCTGATGGGGCTCGGTGAAATAGTGCAGGACTTCAGCTCCTGGGAAATGGAACCCTGCTCTCATCCCAAATGGGGTTTTGGGGAAAAAACCCCAAACCCTGAACCCCCTGCACAATCTCTGATGTATTTCTGTGCCTTTATTTGCATTGTCTTTTCCCAAAAAGCTCTCTGCAGCAGGACTGGACACGCCAGGGGAGGCATGGGTGATTCTGTGGTGCCACATCTCTGCTGCCTTGCAGAGGCTGCTCATGGCCCTCAGGAGAGCAGTTCAGCTGCAAATCCCTGCTTCCAAATGCATTTTCATTCTCAGGAAAAAGCTGATGGTGATGCTTTTGTTGATAAGAAAATCAGGAGACTTTTCCCAAATGTTTAAAGTTCTGCCACAGTAGAAATGACAGTGAGGGAAGTGCCTTGGGAAGTGAAGCATTGTGAGGATTTTTCTGGGGTCACAGAGGTTTGTGTTGTTGGAAGGACAAGGAACTGCAAGCTGATCACAAAAGTACAACTGAAAAAAAAACAAAAAAAACCAACAGCAACCCAGAGGGATAAAATTGAACATCCCAAAGCACTACTTTATCTGTTCCACGTGAGCCTGAGAAATCTTGAGGATATCCTGTGCTTCAGTCTTAAAATAAAAGCCCCAGTGCCAGTCGCTCCCGAGAATAAGGTAACTCAGTAAATCAAGGCAACTCAAGCTCAGTATTTTATACCCAAGGGGTGTTAGACTGAGGAAGGATAGAAATTGAGTCTGTCCTTTATCCAAGTGGAATTGTGAGCAAAACTCACACTTTCACTGCAGCTTTTAAGATGATATTTGTCTTTAATCAACTTTAATAAGAAAACAGGGGAAAACAGCTTCAGAAACACCAACCCCCAAAACATTCTGGTTTCAAAAATTAATGGGGAATATTCAGTAGGATATGCATTTCCCCTATAAAGCATGGTACAGACAGTTGGAATAAAAATCCCTCATTCCACTTTCATTACTGAGGCAGAAAAGCAAAGCAAATGGGAATGGCTCTGTAACCATAGCAACATTTGCCATTATTATTTTTTCAAAGAATTTCTGAGGCTCTACAATTTGAATTCGGCATTCTGAGGATAAAGTTTGTATCAAGGAAAAGAATGGAAGAACTTTATTTGGTTGCAGGCCCTAATGGCAACTTATAAATTTGGTTTTTTTCCTCCTAAAGAGTAGTTTAAAAGAGAAGTCACATGTAAACAGTAATGAATATAATTTCTTTTCATTTTCTAAATACAGTGTAATATGTATGTAACTCTCAGGAGATAGGGTGTGGAAATTATGACTCCATGAAAACATGCTAATTGAGAATGGTCAATTAAAGGGAATTTCCAATAATGGCAGGAAGTGTGAAAAAATAATTATGGTTTCCATACAGAATATATTTTTCATA
The DNA here is from genome assembly GCF_014805655.1 of Passer montanus. Taxonomy (NCBI): domain Eukaryota; kingdom Metazoa; phylum Chordata; class Aves; order Passeriformes; family Passeridae; genus Passer; species Passer montanus. The sequence goes on from NW_024369818.1 coordinate 1,818,832, forward strand.
ATCCTGAATATAAATTTCCTGGGTGCTGTTGCTTGGGTCAAATACAAGATTCTTTCTTTCTTTCTCCTCCTCAGTGGGCACATTTAATCTCATCTTGCATTTATTATGAATAATTGTACTCACAATAACTTAGAAGCACAGCCAGCTATTTGAGAAGGAGCTGGAATAAATGTAAAAGTAATCATTCTTAAAATGCTATGGAGACACATAAAAAAAAAAAGAAAGGAAAACAAACTAAAAAACCCAAAACCACTATGAATAAGAGTCAGGAAAGACATTTAACAGAACCAGAAGAAAAACCACAATTGGAACATGACTTATTTGTGATACTTTATTCCATGGCAGGTGTCAGCAGGAACAGCACTTCCTGTGCTCCATTTCAATGGGAAGGTTGACACTTAAAAATGTATTTCAATCAAATCACGATTGATTTAATGAACATTAATCAGATGCAGACGACTGTGCCAAAATATTAACTTGTTAATTGGAGTAATTCACTGCAGGCAGGAAAGCCACCTCATCTTCAAACGACCTGCTAGGAAACACCGCTGACCGGAGAATTAACTCTGCCCAGGACTGAAGCCACAGAGCTGCAGACTGCAAGGGGGACAAGGCACCAGGTAATAATGCCTCCACCTCCAATCTCTTCTTCATCTTTCTCTTTTGTGCCTGCTCCAAACATAAATAACTCCTTGATGGGTAGACACAGCAAGCTATTAGGTCTATTGTGCTAATGATCTGCAAATTAAACTGCAGCAAACCCAAAGCCTCCATGCTGAAGTTGTTAAGACCTTCTCTGTCAATAACCTGCAGAAAATGAATTACACAATTATACCTCAGTGCAAACTGTAATGACTACAAATTACACCAGTAATTGTATTATACAGCAAAGTGATTTGATTCATTGCTTACAAGGCATAATTAATAAGCTGAAATGAGATTATCTCTATATTCTATCTTTAGAGTCTATTTTTTCCAAGGAGTAATTTGTGAGGGTTTTTTTTTTGCCCAACATCTCGTTGCTCTGACTGTCAGAAATATTTAATGTGTTTTTTTGGGTGAAAGTCATAGAGCATCATCTTAAATTACTGAGGTAACTCTGGTAGGGTCTGTAAAGAATCAGGAGGCATCACCGCTCTCTGGAGATGAAATAGAGAGATAAACAGAGATAAATAGAAGGCAATCTTGTATGCAGAGAGCTCTTTGAGGGTATCTGTTGATGAGCAAGGGCAGGGAAATGACTAAGGCAGATTGCATTTGCATTTCTGTTAGATGACAGTTCATTTTCATTTCATTGATTGTTTGTAAGTTAGGATAACAAAACAGCCTTTATTATTTCCCAGGGGAAAGAGAATTAGAAGGAAAGATTTGGGAGCACTATTGCACAAGAAATGCAAACCAGAAAGAGACAGAAAAATACCTTAGCTCAGGACTGTGGGAAACGTGTTAAAGGTTCCTGATGATGACATTAACAGCACTCCCCCAAACCCTTCATGTTCTTGCCAGTGTTTTTCTTTAAAAGTCTGCTTTATTAGGATGCAATTTAAATACCAAGAGGTGATGAACTGAGGATGACAAAGGGGTAACATATCAATGCTCTCACCCTGTCCCAGTGAGCACCTCTATTCATTTCAATCAGGGATTTAATTGAGATTTTGTTGTTTAAATAAATGGGCTTCATTTTATAAATCTACGCTGTTCTGCTTATTACAGAAGTTTTTCTAGAAGGTTTCAGCTTGAGCTTTCTGTTCTTAAGGGCAATATTAAATAGCAGAGCTGCCATGGAATGCAGTTTATCCTCCTGCTGCAGCCAAATGAAGGAAATTTAGGAGCTCCAGAACCTGCCTGAGAAGATAAGGCTCATAGAAACAAAAGCTTTAAGAGTTCTCTGGCTGCTGTTTTGCTGAAAAGTAAAAAGCCTATTAATTTATTATTAGAATAATCTCCTTAATCAAAATGCTGACTCAGCTTGTTATGTATTAGCTGATTCTAATGAAGACTATGAAAATCAGGAAAGCAGCCAGAACAGCAATCAACTCCATTTTGCAATAAACTAAAGAACACCTGGTACTTTGCAACTTTGTCCTTTGATAATCTGGAAAACCAATTTTCAGCATCTAAACTAGTATGCTGGTCACCAGCAGAAGCTATTTAGTTTGTTTTTCCTTGTCCTGTGCTTTGGAAACATTAAGAAATCTATATTAAAATGTTAATATGAAATTCCAGTGAAAAGGCTGAATTTCTGAATGCTTGTATTTTTCCATAACAGTCTCTGCAGTTGCACTCAAACAGAGAGAATAATCTGAATGTCAAATATTTGACAAGTCAATTTGAGCAGAAGTAGGTAACTGTGGAGCCAGGAATTATTTTCAGTAATTGATAGCACTTTATATCATGAAAATTACATACAAAAAACATCATTTTCAGCCCAAGAACAAGGCTTGATAAACCCTTAATTTTATTAAGGATTCTTTCTTCTCCCCTCACATCTTTATCTTTAAAATTCCTTACTGCTGTCAGTTGTATTTGCTGTCACTGTGTTCAGAGATTTTCCTTTATTCTCCCAAAAACAGATAGCCAGGTTAACTTCAGTCACCAAACACAAGAGATTGAAAAATTCCAACTATTTCATTATGGACAAACAGAAACATCTTGGTGATTTAGAAGAGGAAGTCCCTTTACCCTACAGTAAATCAAGCTTGTGGACACATTAATAGAAACTTGGAAGGGAAGAAAACTTTTAAGTGCAAATTTGTTTTATGGTTTATTAAAATTATTGATTAAGTGTGGGGAATGTGTTCTCAATGAAAATTACATCATGAGTGCCTGTGAGTTCTCTGTCAGAGCAAAATCCTCACAGGACACACAATTCCCCCATTCCTAAACAGGCCCAGGCAATCTCCCTGACCTGATCAGTCCCAAATCTGTTTATCTGGGGACAGCAGGAAATGCTCAGCCACGGGACTGAGCACACACTGGTTACTCCAGGAAACAAAATCTTCCACCCACTCTGCAGGGTTCGCTGTCCAAGGTACTGATCTTAGAAAGCAGCATTGAAATTTTAAGTAGGACTCACAAAAGGCCCTTTAAGATCTGTCCAAGGTACTGATTTTTTAGAAAGCAGCTTGGAATTTTAAAAAGGAACCACAAAAAGCCCTTTAAGATCTCCACCCAAAACTTTTCTTTTCTCTCAAAAGCAGCATCACCATTTAGTGTATTTTATACGCTGGTTTTTGCAGGACTCTGTTCAGATGAAAAGGCTGAAGTCAGTGCAGTTTTTACCCCTAAATTAATCTGATGTTCTCTCAGGTCTGATTTTTGACAGCAATGTGAGAAACCAAACAAAGTACAACCAACCAAAATCCACCCAAAGCCCAAAACCCTGCCTGGAGTGGCTCCTTCCTCCCAGGAGGCTGCACAGCAGTAATTGGCACAGCAAAAGCTCTGCTCCATTCAAATTTCTTCTCTTATGAAACAGAGATGAGAATACCTTTGAACATAATTCAAATAATTGACTGTCTGCATCTATTTTTGTTGATATATGTCAACCAACGGAGCTGTAAGTTAGCTAAAGCAATTCTAAAAAAGAAAAGAATTCTATTCAGAGCAGCTCAGTGCATGAAGTAATTCTTTTTATGCACGCTACCTCAGAAGTATTGTTTTCTATTTCAAAACAGTGCAGGTACCCTACAACACAAAACGAAAACCAAGAAAATACAACTGCAAGAAAGGTATATTGCAGGCACTGTGACATGCAATTATACATGCTACTACTTTTCAGCTTCCAGTTTTAGACTAATGAAAAATCAAAGTTCACTGAATTACGCTGAAAAGACTTCTAGGTTGAAATTCAATTGAATGATCCACGAGGTAATTCTTTTTCAGAGCTGCGTAAACAGGAGTGTAACCAGCAGGGTGTGGGACTGTTGAAGCAGGGAAAGTCAGCAGTCCTGAATCCCAGGCCAGGGTCCTGCTTAAACTGGGATTTCTGTGGGAGCAGCCAGGTATTCCCAAGTGCAGTGCAGGTGTCTTTCAGTAGGAAAAACTTCACATTATTTTACTTTTCGTTGTGAAATCAGCAAGAATTCTGGTGTACTCATCAGCACAGAGAGATCCTGTCTGTTTGAGGCCCTGGCACAGATTCCCAGAGCAGCTGGGGCTGCCCCTGGATCCCTGGAATGTTCTAGGCCAGGCTGGGCAGAGCGTGGAGCAGCCTGGGACAGTGGAAGGTGTCCCTGCCATGGCAGGGGTGGCACTGGATGGGCTTTAAAGTCCCTTCAACCCAAAGCATTCTATGAGTCTTCATTTTTGACATCCAGTGATGGAAATACTGCAGCTTTTCCCACTCCCTTGTTCTTAATTTCCAGGTTTTGGATTGAATTCTACAAGCCTTAGGTAACTCCAGCCTATTCTAATGCATTTAATTTGTAATAGTTCAGCCACTGTGGTTGTTTATTCCTGAACCTCCAATAAGTCTCAAGTTTTCTGGTACTTCAGGGTCACAAAAACAACACAATGAAGCCATCACCACCCAACATCCCTCTCTAGAGGCAGACATGGAGGTCCATATTTTCTGCTCTCTTCCCTGTGAACACACCATTCCTTGAGCATAAAATGCCCCCACCACAGCTAATGCAGCTCCAGCTTTTTTTCCCCTCCTTCGTTTTGTTCATTATTCTTTCAACAGTTGAAAAGAGTGAACAAAATCAATACAAAAATATATTACACCAGCACTAAACACTGGTCAGCTACTTGCACTGATTAGGCAAAACTTGATACAGTTGAATTTGAGTTTCACCGGGAATCTAAAACTTAAATGGATGGTAAATTGTGGTGATGCATGCTTTATTTTTACTTGTTTGCAAAAAAAAAGGCCATAACTTTATCAAACATTATGAACACTTTCACTGCTGACAACCCTCTTCAAACATCAACTACTGTAATTTCCCCCACATTTACATAATACTGGCTGATTAAGCTGACAGAGTTTTCTTTGCTGCTTGCTGCAGAAATCAAAAATAAAAACACAGTGTTAGCAATGGTTCCCCTCCTAAGATGTTCACATTGGAGAGTAAGAAAGAGTAAAAAGACTAATCTGAAACAGATAGGGGAGTATTCTCAATTATTAACCCCCTCATCCTAGCAGAATTTAGGGGCTGCAGCCCTGCCTGAAGAGAAGCACTGGATTCCCTCTTCCCTCACTAAATTACAGCCTCTCACCCTGATCATTTATTTCTCAGAGGAGCTACAAAGCCTCGAGGCCTGAATTGTCTGGCTGTCACATGAACACAGCTCTCCCCTGGGTTATATAATATAAAATTATATTATTATTCCCATGTGTTAGTTCATGTGATATTTTCCTTGTATTCCCCTGTGTTATTTCAGTGTATTCCCATGTGTTATTTCATTTATCATTTTCGATGTATTCCCATGTATGTTATTTCCTGTGTTATTTTCATTCCCATTTGTATTCCCCTGTGTTATTTCAATGTAGTCCCATGTGTTATTTCATTTATCATTTTCAATGTATTCCCATGTATGTTATTTCATGTGTTAATTTCAGTGTATTCCCCTGTGTTATTTTATTTATTCTTTTCAATGTATTCCCTTGTGTTATTTCAATATATTCCCATGTATCTTATTTCATGTGTTAATTTCAGTGTATTCCCATGTATTATTTTCAATGCATTTCTATGTATGTTATTTAATGTGTTATTTTCAATGTATTCCCCTGTGTTATTTCATTTCTTTTCATGTATTCCCTTGTGTTATTTCAATATATTCCCATGTATGTTGCTTCATATATTATTTTCATTCCCATGTGTTATTTCATGTATTATTTTCCTTGTATTCCCCTGTGTGATTTCAATGTATTCCCATTTTATCACACTCACCAGCCTGGGTTGTATTGAGCAGTGATGTTCATCTCAGGATGCACATGGCAAGATCTGTTACCATGTGGACATAGCAGGTTTGTAACAAAAATTACAGTATAATTATCTTTGTGTTATTGTCATGCAGGTTCAAAATAACCCATCTTGTCTCAGAGGATATAATTAAAATCATAATCTCTTTAATTTCCACAGTAAAACTAAAGTTTCAGAGTTGAAAGGGAGGTCAGCAGAGAACTGCCAATAACACAGAACAGCCAGAAAGACAAAGAAATTCTCTGCTGTGGTTAAAGAAACAATTTTAATTCCTTTCCTTTCTGTAGAACAGGAGAAGTACAAAAAGCTTTGCTTGTGAACACTTTTAAGCCAACATTTTTAAAGTATCACAGAAAGATAAAGTAATCAATACATCCCTTAGGAAATCATCCCATCTGGTTCCAGTACACATGAAATTAATTCAGACCAATAACACCCCCTCATACACCAGTTTAACACTATTCCAGAAAGGAGTTTAATGATCCACAATAACCAACCATTAAACATCCTGCACTGAAGCTTCCCAAGCCACAAGAATTTATTCTTTTGAATTGGTCTGCCTAACATCAGCAACCATTTTCAGACATAAATCAAGTTTAGAAACACAATTCTATACCAAGAACAAATACAAATTGTCTAGAATGCCTGTATAATCACACAGTGAGAAATCTGACATTCTTTTCTTGTTAAAAGAGCAGCTGGAATTGCCTCTGAACTCCCATCTCAGAACATCCAATTTCTCTGTTGTCATTTTCATACTCATTCACAGTAATTTCCATGGCTCAGAAAGAAATCTGGTAAACAAGAATATGCATTATATTCTTCTTCTGAAAAAGGTGCAGCAGAGTCAGCTGCACTGTGGTGGAGCAGGGGGCTCCTGCCTTGGTTTGCAGCTAGCAAATTATTTTGCTCCTTTTTCTCAACAAGTTTTGGGAGTCTTGAGTCCATGGAAAATGTTTTCAGGAGCACAGGCAGGCCACATGACTCAGTTAGTTTTAATTGCAGCTCGATCTATTTATTTCTTCCAGAGTGCAGGGGAAGCAGAGGTGGGGAATGAATGACAGAATGTTCCTTTCACAATGAGAGAGCTCCCAGGTGTGGGATAAGGGCTGGGGAAGCTCTGCAATTATGCAAAATTCAAAGGAAAGGGAGAACAGGAGCAGTTAGCACAGGAGTGAGTGAACAATGAGGATACTCCTCCATGCAGGAGTATCAGACAGTCCTGGAATTGCAGGCAGTACCCTGGATGAAAGGCAGGACACAGAAGCACAAAGGAACTTCTGTTAAATAAGGGTCAGTCAGGCCCGAGGGACTGCCGGAAACTTCACAGGATTGTGAGTGGTTCAGAGTTCTGGATTTCTCTCTTTCCCAGCCTATCCTATTCATCTCTTTTCTAAGATCCCTTTCCTGTCCCACATTTCAATGAAAGAAATGCCTTTCTCCCACTCCTGGAGTTTGCAGGATCTCTCCTGTGTTCTCTGAGCAGCCTTTTTATCCCCATCCCTCTCTAGGATCCAGATCCCCTCTCCTGCTGCCAGCCAGCAAAGAGCCATCCCCTCTGCCCTCCCCTCAGAAAGCCCAGTTTGCCTTCCTCCAGATCCTGGGAACAAGTGGGTGGTTGTGTTCGAGGGGCCAAGGATGAGGGAAGAGATGAGAATCTTGTCTCCATGTTTCAGAAGGCTCATTTATTATTCTATTCTATTCTATTCTATTCTAAAAAGAGTAGAGAGAAAAAGGATCCATCAGAAGGCTGGAAAGGAAAGGAATGATAATAAAATCTTGTGACTCTCACAGCCTCAACACAGGTGGCTGTCATTGGTCATTGAGTAAAAATAATTTCACATGCTGGGTAAAAAATTCTCCAAATCACATTCCAAAGCAGCACAACATGGAGAAGCTGAAGCTTCTCAGGGTAAAAGATTCCTGGCAAAAGGATTTTTCATAGAATATGTCTGTGACACAAGTGGGCAAGAAGGAATGGGGTGGGACAAGAAGGAATGGGGTGGGACAAGAAGGAATAGGGTGGGACAAGTTCTGTCCTGAGGATCAGGAGGGATCACAGACAATAATCACTCTGCTGCTGCTTTTTCCTGGGGCCAGCAGCTGCTCTGCTGCCTCCTGGAACTCCAGCAAACTGGGGAACTCCTTCAGCTGCCCCTGGGAGACCCGGCCTGGGTCACCCAGGGACTTTCTGATTTTATTAGGAGATGTTAAATGGCTCCTGTGAGGTTGAGACTTGTCAGCACACCCTGTCCTTGCCTTGTTTGCCCCCACAGAGTAATTATTTCCAAGCTGTAAAAGGCTGAAGGCAGATTGACTGTGATGGGGAGGAGAGGGGAGGCTTCAAAGGTGTTAGTGTTGTTGTAGGCACCAGGGTGTCTGTACAGCCTTGATGAATTATTCCTAAAAATAGCACTGGTGCAGGTGATCAATCTGGTTTGGTCAGAGGGATAAGCCCAGGTATTGATTGCTTACAGTAGGACCAAGTTGGAGAATTACAAAAGGCACTTCAGTCCCTGCAAACTGTGGCCACAGAGGTTGGTGCAACTAAAAAAGGTGGTTTTTGTTTGGAAATATTTGCTTCTCCTCCTCTTTGAGTGCTGCCTCTTACTCAGCTTCCACAGTAATTGCTGTTCTTATTTCTTTGCAGTTATCTTTTAAAATAGCAAACAAATGAGGGCTAATTTTTGCCACAGCAGCACCTCCCAAGCAGGTACATGGACAAAAAAAATGGAAAAGAGAGGATGATGGGCAAGCCAGGAAGGGAGGGATTTTCCTGCTGGCTGTAATGCTGATATAACTGTAATATAAAGACAGCAGATATATTTTGGCTTTAATATCAATTATATGCTGTGATTTAAAATTTATGTAGCATTTCAAATCACAAGGTGACTTCAAGAGTATTCCTGGAACTTGCCAGCAATGTTGTGCCTCAGGTGGGACAGGAATTGATGAGGGAAGTTTGGATCCTCTCTCAGGACATCCCCTGGAACCTCAGCACTTAAACAGCACAGGCAGCACCCAGGGACAGGGATGGCTGGTCCTGCTTCACCGGCAGAGGGACTCAGAAAATCAAATTCAGTTTTGTGTCTGACGCCCCTCTGAACTCCAGTTTGTGCCACAGGACAGATAAAAGGTTAATATATATATATATATATATATATGAGGATACAATATGTTTGCTCTTTTTTGGCAGAATCTTTGTCTTTTTCTCACATTTCCTTTAACAGTGCTAGAAACATCCTCATGCAACCCCAAAAAAATCCCAACAAAAACTACCCAAACCTAAAAAAAAAACAAACCAAAAAATAACCCAAAGACTCCAGATACAACTCACATTTCAGTATGCATCGTCAGCTGCCCCAGGTGTTCCATTGAGGAAATCTGTAATTTGCATTCTCAAATTTTGGGTTTATTCAGGGCCATTTCTGCTAGACTGTCTGACATAAAGAGATCTGGTATTTATTTAATAAGATATCAGGTTTAATTTGCATGTGGAATTCTGCATTCACAGCATGTAATGTCCTAAGTAATATTCAGAAGTTTTTCTTAGATTCAGACAACTAGGAAAGATGGATTAATTAACAGAATACCAGTAATTTATTAGTAAGTATGAGGCAAAACCAGGACACTACCTATCATCATGTAAACATTTCAAATATTTTGGAAATAAATTATTACTGAAAAGGATAGTGCAATTCTGAGCCAAATAATCATTCCTCTTACAACATCATTTATCTTATTGAAAATTTTAAAATGTGCAGAACACAGAAGTGTTCTGCTCTTACACTGTGGGAGCAGAGATTTTAAACATGATTCATTGTCCTGTCAGACTATTTGCCTAATGCCAGAAAAAATCCATTAACATCTTTCAGCCTCCAAAATATTGGGAACAGAATTGCTCTTCCCTCTCCTCCCTTCTATCACACTGGGCTGGAAAGGAGAGCAGAGGAAGAGGAACTCTCTGCCACAGTGATTTACAGTGCAGTATGGGATATTTGGTAAAACATGGCTCAGCTTCTTGTTCTTCTTTTATTTTAATTTAAAAAGGACATTTTCCCTATGCTGCTGAGTACTGTGGACAGTACCAGGTGCATTTTGTTCTGGACTGCACAGATAACTCCCCCCTAATCTCACAGGACTCAGGCTCCCATCTGAGGCTGCACATTCCTTCCTATCACTTCCAAACACTTCAGACCTGGGAATGGAACTTTCTGGAATCTCATCAGAATAGATTATGCATGTTTTATATGTTGCCTCTCAGAACTGCATATTTTAAAATACACACATCTCACCAGGAAATACTCAATCTGCCAGTTTTGCTTTATCTACCCTTCCTAGATAATTTGCTTTCTGAACAGAACTGTAAAGAGATTTTAAGTGATTTTAATACAGGAAGAAATCCAGCAGCTGGAGCCAACTGTTAAAAAATGTGAAGCCCTATTAATTTTTTATCACATGTCCAAAAGGACACTGCTTTGTGTAGATTATACAGGCATATTCAAATAAGTTTGGGAACGAAGCTTCAGAATAATTTTAAGTAATGGATAATGATGCCCATGAAAAGATGAGTGAGAAAAAAAGGCTGAGAAAAATCTATTTTGATCAACCAGCCAAGCACAGGAGCGTGTCAAGCACATGCATTTTCATTTCTGTGAGAGCAGGCTCAATGAAGCCTTAAAGAACATATTAGCAGAGAGACAGCTGGATCCCAGCATCCCCAATCAGGACACATCCAGGTTAGCTCCTGATTTATGTGTCCCAGAGCCTCCTCCTGCCAGGCCTGAGTCCCGTGGCACAGAGAGCAAACTCATTCTAAAGACATATATGCTGCACTTCATCTTCTCTGAGGCTCCAGCCACTGTGATCAGGGCAGAATTTGACACAGAAACTGAAAGATTTATGGCTCTCAGCCTTGCCAAGATCTTCAGAGGTGGCCAAAGCAGAGCTTATTTAATGCAATTAGTAATTGTATTAGGAAAGCCAAATCACTCTGTTTACAGTGACACTTGACAAAATTTAAATGGCAACAATCTTTAATCTGCATTTCTGAACTTTCTCTTTGAATTCTTAATGTATAGAACAAAGGACATAATTTTTTTTATATTCAGCTGGGATCTTCTTTTCGCTCTTTCAAAAAGTTCCCTGCCAAAAAAACCTAATCCTATCACTTACTACTTGCTTTTATTCAGTGCTCACCAAAACTTGAACTGCATCTCAGAAAACAGCATGGCTAAATAGCAAAATTGAAATGACCAATGAAAGTTCTGGATCCTTCAGTACATGGACACAAAGCACTGCTGGTACAGAAATGAAAGAAAATAATGTCAGAATTGTAGGAAAATATTTCAAGCTGTTTAATGCAATGTACAAAACCTGAATTTCTTTCCTCCTTGTTCAGCACTTTTAGGACATCATTCTGAGTGGGCAGGCCAGGTTTAGATCCCCTCATGAGAAGAGAGAACAAGTTCAGCAGAAGGCCACAAAGGAAAACAATGCTATCCATTTCCTTATCAGTTCCTTCTTCTTTAGGGAAAATTTATTTTAAAAAGACTTTTAAAAGTCTTTAAAAGAATTAAATGTATACAGCATTGTTTTGATTCTCATCTCCAATAAAATAATTTTATTCTATACCTGCTAATAACCCATTTCTGTAAGAAAACACTTGGTGAAACTTTATTTTTAGCATTATATTCTCAGAACATTGTGGCTAGTATTAAACATCATTGCATTTTATAAATACTGTCATTTTCTACTGAGGTAGAAACATTACATAACTTTTCAGATGACAGCAGTAAAATTACATTTAGTCATGTGCAATGAGATGACAAATCTAGATTAAATTCCAATTTCTGCAAGTCTTCCATCAATCATAGGTGAGACAAATGCAAACCCTGGTTCTTTTACCACCCAAAATTTCCAAATCCATGCTCACAGTAATTATTGAACATTCAGGAAAACCAGCCTTGAATTGTGAATTTGCACCAATTCAGAGAAAAGGAATTCAGCAGCAGACTGAAGAGCAACTGAAAAATCACTTTCCTTCCCCCACAGTTTATTTCAGTCCAAGTAAAATGAGTTCTGTTTATGTGTATTTATATTAACTTTCATTGCTGGTATTAAAGAGCTACCTGAGTTCCCCTTCCCACAATTCCTGTGGCACTAAATTAAGAATAAAGCATCACTTCTGCCAAGGACTGCAGCTGGCAAGAGAAAGGACCCTGCAAGTCCTGAGTGACAATGAATTGGACAGAAAAATAAAGAATCACCCCAATTCTGTGAAACTACAGTTGGGTTTGTCTGTCTCTATTCAAGGAAACTAAAATAGGATTTCTTGGAAAAGCAGGGCAGCAGTTAAGTCCACCTGCCTTAATGGGGTTAGTGGATATTATTAGTTATGATCCAGGGAGTTATGTAACAATTTTATACATGTGTAGCATAAACATTTTAGTGTCCTTGCAGTATCACTCCTAAAGCATCCTCAGAGTGAATGCTCAGCTTCCCTGCATCATTAAATGCCTAAAAAAGAGTTTGAACTATAAGAAATTGCTTTTCTACAGCTTTCTAAAGGCAGTCTGCTCCATTCACCTTTGGTTTTTTTAAGCTTTAAATTGTACAAGGCACATCTTATGCTGTAGCCTCCATCCTGCATAGCATTTGACATGAATTTCCTTTTTATATAGAATGGAATGGAGATTTTAATGACTGTTGGATTTTTCAGCTGCTCTGATGCAGAAAGAGTACAGGGAGCAGGGAGAAAGTGCATGTTCTCAATAGGCTTCTTAACAAAATGTAGGATCACTTTTACACACGTTTCTCCCCGTGATTTTGTTCCATCTCCTTCGCATGATTCAATCACCTGTGCTTGTCGTCTGATTTCTGACACTTGGCTCCCTGCCTGCCTTCTGACAAGAAATTCACTTCAGTGAGCTCTGTCCTGACTCTGGCCAGGTTTTGTGGGACAAGAAAATCCCTTCAGTGTCACATTCCAATCCCCTGTGCATCTTCAATTCCCTTTGCTCTTGCTCTCCCCCTGCCAGTGATTGTCTGGGTCATTTCCAAGAGGGAAAAGCATCATTACAGACCAGACTTGCTTGACCATTTCCATATTTTGACTTTGAAATCAAAACTTCATCAAGCTTGTGCTGAAAGCACTGGGTTTCTCAGGGGATTTTGAATTGTTACCAGTAACTGAGATAAAATCCCTGGTGGCCTGTTGGTATTGCTGTTGTGTTACCCAAACCCAGACATGACAAAATCTGCTCCAAAGCTGTTCTGGGTGTGCCTTCATCTCCTCTGCACTGGCTGACATGAACCCCAGCTCCTGCAGAGGCTGGCTGCTGCTTTCCCACCTTTTCCACCTGTCACCTGCATCCGTGGGACTTTTGGAGCAGCTCTGTGTGAGGGGCTGTTTGCTGTGCAGTGGGCTGGTGTTTGGAGATGCAGTGTTGTGAAAACACAGCTCTGCAGCTGGCAGATGACTCATTTTAATGCAATATACTTCAGCTGAACCTTGTTAAACAGCACTGAGAGGTTGTTTTTACACGACCTGACACCTTTGCATTTCATTTCCTTCTCCCAGAAGAGAAAACGGATGTTAGCATTTTGCCACTGAGATTCCTCTGTGCATTGTCACACCCCGTGATGGAAATACTGTGAAAATGGATGTGGTGTCACCTTCAGCCCCAGATCCAGAATGGATGGGAGCTCTCTGCCTCCAGGGACTTTCCAGCTCTTCCTTTGTAAGATAAAAATATTTCCCCTTGTTTTTTATGTACCTCTTGTTGTACATTCCAGGTGCTCAATTAGCTCTGAGTTAAATTGCAGCTCTCCAGGTTTGCTTTGGAGGGTTGGTGCTAATCAACACCATTGTCATTCTGGGCACCTCGTGAAAAACCCGAGTACAAATAAAAGGAACCCAGAGTTCTCTTGATAGAACGTGTGTGATGAACTGCTTGAGCAAACTTGCTGTGTTTTTGGGATGCCACAGACTAAGAACATTTGTTAGGTTAGAACATGAATTTTAGAAATTAATCAATACACCAGTCAGTGATACAAAAACCACTTCTGTACATCTTATAATAAATGGGAGAAGAGTCAGACTCTCCACTGAGCAATGCTTTTAAATTAAAATTCTCTTTTTCCAGACTAATTGAACTGACACATTTCCTATGTTAAATTGTTTTAAATGCCTAAGTCTTCTATCTGCTACGTGCCTCCTCAAAACTCATCATAAAATCATAAACAAGCTCTCCTCTGACTTGGTATTTATCTTCTGTTGAGGTAGTGTTCAATAAGAATCTTCTCACCAACATTTTATTGACAGGCAAATTTGCAAGAAAATCTTCAGTAAACACTTCTGGTCTAAGGATCTCCCCGCAATTTGTAAAAGTGATTAGCGTGCTGCATCTTTGCTGAAATGGAAATCTGGATTAGATCTCCCCTCTTCCAAGAGCCAAGATCACACATACTCTACCCCTGACAAGAACTTTATACTTCACTCTGTGCTTACTGTAATGTTCTGTTTTAATAAAAAAAAAAAAAAAGAAATTCTTTTTAAATTAAAAATATTTTAATAAAATACCTTTTTAAATAAAATGTATTTACAAAACTGAGCTGGTTCAGCTTAAAGAGAATAAAAAATTGAGTTTCCCAAGGAGCTTTTCTGGTCACCAGTTCTCAAACTGAGTGTGTTGAAAGCATCCAGCAGGTAAATGCAATGACAAAGTTACATTTTATGTGTAATTTTTTGATTCATACTGGGATTTTGAAATTAAAGGTTTCCATGTAAATGATTTGCTGGGTTTTAGAGAAAATCCCACCTTTCCAAGTGTGTTTCATTTCTGAAGGATGGAATGACACAGGAGTGTCCTGTCCAAGGGTGACTCTGCATGACACACAAAAACACTGCTTTCTTTACTCTGACTTTTAATAGGAAAACAGCAAACTCCCCACACCTCCCTTGCACCTTTTTTTAAAACATCAGTTATTCAGGACTGCATTTAATTAGCACAATTAAAAGTATGGGGCTTTAATTGCACAATCCTTGAGGTTTATTGAGGTTGTGGGGCTTTACTCCCAAGTAAATGTGATTATGGGATGAGGATTCCTTCTGTAGGACCCATTAATTATGATGATAATATTCTTGCCTTTGGTTTAAGGAATATTTTTTCTTTCTTCAAAGTGACTTTGCAGAAAGAATCCTGGAAATATAAAGTTTTTGTCATTATCAATGCATATTCTTTGGTTTTAGAGTTATATTTTTAACAGCAGGGAAGTCTCGGCTATATCAAGGTGAATTATATCTGTGGCCCTCTCAAATATAGTTATTAACTCTGAAACCTTTTTAGACTTAGTCCTGTTATACCCTTCTTACTGCAAGATCTGAAGGCAGATTTCCCAGTTATTAAACTCCGTGTCACAGTGTATAAAGATAAATATATACATATCACATGGCGTACAAGGAACGGGAAGACAAACATCAATTAATATTATGAAATCTGCCTGTGTTCCATCCTCTTTTCCCCGGAACAGAGAAGCCCCAGCTCAGAGCGAATTTGATGAGCTCGGTGCAATGCTGATTGCTCCTTTGCTGGTGCCCAGACCATGCACAGCACACCCAGAGCACCATTCAGCCAAGCCCTGGTGCTGCTGGGGTGAAGATTTCTGCTCTGAGCCCCTCAGCAGGAAGCTCTCTCCCTGAGGATGCTCAGCAGTGGTGGCTGCTGTGGGCTGCTCCTCTCCCTCTGCCCAGGGTGCTCTTAACTGCAGCTCTGCTGTCACTCTGGGCAGGGGCTGGCTTTGAATCCACTCCCTGGTTTGAAATGTAACACTCCAAGCAGCAAGAAATAGAGAAATAAACCATTGACTTTGAGATGAGCAGAGGGTAATAAAGAGGACGAGGTGAAGTGCTGGGATGGAAATATTCACCAAGGGAAAGAAAATTAATTGCTGAGTTTGGCTGGCAGCTTCTTTTCTGATTGGGATCATAAATATAATTTCTATCCTGTGAGAAGATGGGAATGTTTGGGGACAAAAATAACACTGAAGACATGCAATCAGTGTGTTTGGACTCTGTCCTGTTTTACAAACCTCGCTGACCTTTGCTATTTCCTTTATTTCTAAGCTCTAGGAACCTGGCTGACATTTTTGTCATGTTGATGAATTTCACTCTGGTAACTTTGAGGTGCATTACACTTGGGCTGTGTCACCCTGCAGGCTACAGGGGCAGGGTGATGAAATAGGATAAGCTCTGAACATGATACAAAACGCTCCTCTTTTTTTGTAACAAAATTAATTCTTTCACAGCAATTTGCTGCTTTTGTTTTTAACAAAGCCCAAATCCAAGTAGCTGCTGAGCTCAGCAAGGCCAACAAGTATTTTTTTGGTGGGGCCAACATATTTTGGCTGACAGGCTGAGAGGTGAAAGCTATCAGAGCTCTTCAGGGCCCCAAAGCTGTTTCCATGAAGTCTGCTGAGAACCAAGATAATATCTGGCCTCTTGTTGGGTTGCAGCCAAATCACATTATAATGCTTTTTCTCTTGCTTCATTTACCTGATAAGGTGACAAGAATTGAACTGCAGCTTTAGCTCAAGGGTGTGTTTCCCTGTGCATTCAGCTTTGCGTGGAACAAATATAAATAATAAATCTGTTTCCTCATGAAACAGATTTAATCATGGCCTGGATTATGGGTAGTACCCGTGGGCTGTAGGAATTTAACAAGGATAGGCAAATGTCAGTCAAATTTCAAGGAGAGTTGAAAATCTTTGCATTAGATGTTGTGAGTATATTTGATCTCTGCTGGCTAGCTGGGAAAGAAATGGCATTTCAGAGCAGAACTTTCTGTCCCTTGCAGTTTTCACATTTGAAAATCATTAGTCAAGATCGTGAAGGGTGCATGAAAATAACTGTGTAGAAGAGCATGCCTCATCCTGGCTTTGAGAATTTGTTAGGATCCCGCCAGAGAGGTTTTTTCTTGGTGTTAGGGGTGTGCTGATGTGCCAGGTTCTAGTCTGGAATTGCCCAGCCAGGGAAATGCTTACTATTACCAGCTCTTCCTCTGGTTTTACCCTTTTTAAGTGAGGCCCAGAAAAGCCAAAAGCTCCCTGCTCTGCTGACTGAATTTCTCAGGGAGTTTTGGCAGAATAAAGGGGTGTGTGCAGCAGTGGTGCGGGTTTGGTTTATTGTGGTTTTTTTGGATCAAAAGCTGAGTGAAAAACTGAGATGGAACAGCATCCCTGTGTGTGCTCCCCCACTAACAGTGCCAGTGGGTGGGAAGAACCAGCTTCAATTTAAATAAATTTAATTAAACACCTGTTAGACCAACACATTCACATTGCCATTCAGACATTCAAACTTTCAAATTCAATGAATTTGAAATTTCAATTTTCAGTTTTCAATTTCAATGAATTCAAACATTCATTCATTCAAATTTTTGATCTAGTCTAAAAAGGCAAAAGCTGCAGTTCAGAAGCTGCACGAGTGCATGAATGTGCATGGCCTTGTGTCCCCTGTGAGCAGCGTGCACAGCACAACCTCAGCAGCTCCTTCAGAAAATTGTGAATTCTGAATATTGCAGGGGACCTGCCCCTTGAAATGTCCACTGGTCACAGAAAAGTGAAAATCAATTTCTAGCTTTACCACACCTGCATTCTTTATGATGGAAACTGTGTGCTACAGCATGAGGCTGAAGTATATTTTCTTAGACAGAAAGACTAGGGTAAATAAAGTTTACTGTGCTGAAAAACAACTTTTATTATACAATGTAAATAGGTAACTCATAAAAAGAGCTGAGGAAAATTCAGTGAGGATTTGAAGCTGGAATTTGATTCAGAGACTTCCAATACTTGATAGTTTATTTCTTAACCCTGCTCCTGGGAGACTGGAGATTTTTCTCCTGCAAAAAAAATAGACTTAGATTTTTTTCCTTGGAAATAAATATCAAATATTCTCATTAATTTTAATGAATGCAAAAAAAAAAGACTTAGGTTTTTTTTTCCTTGGAAATAAATATCAAATATTCTCATTAATTTTAATGACTTTTGCATAAACCACATTTTCACCAATGACATTGTTTTTCCTTCAGAACTAATTTCCAAGAGAGTGAGGTTTTAAATGAATCAAGAGGGAGTTAACTTTTTTCTGTTTATATTTTTTATTCCCTTTGGGAAAATGACATTTTAAAAATTCTGCTTGTTTTCATCACCACTTTCTTTTTTCTGCAGATAGATTTGGGTGTTGCAGGCAGTGCATACCTGTTGCTTCTCGGATTTCCATTCATTCCATCTCACACAGCTCATACATCGCCAAGAGGATCTGTAGTCTCAGTCCTTAGATTATAAATGTGAAAATAAATACACAGAGATCTTGAGATTGGCCTGCCACCCCAAAATCTTCCTATGAGTGCTGACTCATTCCCAGTGTCTGAAATGCTGATTTTAAGTTCAAGTCATAAATATCCCTGCAGCTTTTTTTCTTTCAGGTCCAGCACTATAAATACTTGGAGGGACTGAGAAGTCCAAATGCAGATTTTCCCCTTTGTCTTTTGCATTTGACCATTTGGAGGACTTGCACATGGAGTTACTGAAGGAGTTAAAGCTGGATGAGTTAAAGCATTATCTGGATTGTTCATTGGTTTGCTCTTACTTGGTGTAAATCTCCCAACCGTATTAGAAAAGGGGCTTTGGCCACAAATTCTGCCTTGCAGTAAATTCCCTAATTGGTTAATACTTTTCAAAGTGCACATTTATCAATACAATCTCTAATTTTAATGGCCAAAACTTAGGATATGGAAGAAACTCTGCATGTGGAAAACTCACCTCTATTAGTAGAGGAAGAGTAAAGAGCAAATAAGTGACACTTGCAGATTTCTTTGCTCTCCCAAGATTTTATTATTAGATTACTTTGGTCTAATTAATTGGACCCTGAACTTCTTATTGGGAGTTCTGTTTCAGACCTGGAGAGCTGATCTTAGCTCTGTAATTTCCTCAAGTTTCTCCATCATGTTCAAGTGTTGCCTTCAGGCAGGGATTGTCTTATACAATAAAATATATTAATTTTCAATTTCTTTAAAAGTAGGGCTGGCTGTTCCTGCTTCTGCTTTCTCCTCCCATCCAAGAGTCGTGATGGTGGTTAAACATCTCTCACTGAGAGCAGCTACTGCTCTTTTGTACTTTGAAGTGGCAGAAACAGAACCTTTGGTAAATAAAAACCTCCCATTGTTACCAGGATATTTTATGAAATTCCCTTTGCTAGGATTTTTCTGCTGAGAAGTCTCAGAAAAGAAATGTAAACAATAACTATCTGCTGGTTGTGGGATGTGGTCTGGAGATTGTTTATTAACAGGTGCATCTTTGATAGGTCTCATTTGAGTTGTGGGATATGGTCTGGAGGTTGTTTATTAACAGGTGCATCTTTGATAGGTCTCGTTTGAGTTGTTTTGATTTAATGACCAATTGCAGTGCAGCTGTATTGGACTGTCTGTCATGATTTTGGTTATTCATTCTATTTGATTCTTTTCTAGCTTTCTGATGGATTTTTTCTCTATTCTTTTTTGTATAGTTTTAGTATAGTATTTTAATATAATATAATATCATAATATAATAAATCAGCCTTCTAATGGAGTGAAGATTCTCATCTCTTCCCTTGTCCTGGGGGAACCCTTGAACAGAACCACACCCCATAAAATCATTAAAGCATTGAAAATGATGGCAAGGACTGCAGTTTAAGAGATGCTGCTTCTGGCTCTTGGTGCAGCACTGTAGTGGCAGCTGTGGAGGGAGAACTTGAGGCTTTTCAGGATGTGGGATCAGTCCTGTCTGTGGCTTTGCCTGGAATGGGATTTTTGTGAGAGAATTGTTTGGAAGCTGTAGCAGAAGCTCAAAGCTTTGTCATGTCTGGGCAGGCTGAAGTGCTCGAGGGCTTGAGTGGTGTGCTTGGAGATGTGCAAGATTTCTGAGGCTTTCTCAGCTGACAGTGTGCTCTAGATGGAGCACTGTGTTTTGCTTGCAGCTCAGAACCATTCCTGACCTTTTCCCCTCCAAACTGGCAATTCATGTTGCCAGCAGAAGAAAATGTGAGATAATTGCAGTGTTTTTAAAAGAAATCACTGGGAGCTGAATTTCAAGACAAGTCCTTTCACCTGGATAAAACCTGGGCTGTGGCTGCTGTCAGTTTTCAGTGTGCTGGGGTTTCATTGGTCCTGGGGAAAATTGGAGGGGAAATTTGATTTGCAGCTGCTCAGATCTGTGATTGATGGAGGAGCTGGTGTGGGGGTAAGAGGGGTTGGGTGCAGAGGGGAGTCACCTGTCTGGGAGCAGGAGTGCCAGAGGTGGAGCAGCTTGGGTGGTGAGTAAGGAACAGCCCCAGCATTGCCTTGTGGATATCACAGCTTCCTTGGGCAGCAGGATGGGTTCATGTGTTCACAGGATGGATTTTGCTGTGAGGGTGTGAAGGACCCTGCTTGTGATGCCTCCTTGCAGACCCCTTGTAGAACTTGTGGCCATAGGACACCATCCAAGGCGTTGCTCTTTCTTTTATTTATTTTTCCTTTTTTTGATGTTCCAACACAAACATATTTAATTTGCCTCAGGTGCACTAAGCATTTCCCAACAAAAGAAACATCTGGAATTGCTGAATTTCTTGTTCTTGCAGTCAGAGAATAACCTGAAGGTTCTTAGCATAATGCAGCTCTGGTTTGGACAAATTAAAATCTGGTTCTATCAGGGTCCTTTTCATTCTGTCTCCATGAATTACACATTTCTATTAGAGCTTTCAGAGATGACTGAGAAATGTTGTAGTATTTTGTCATACAGAGTGTTCCAGCACTGAGTTGATTTTATGGCTAATGGTTTTTGTTATCCTGTCTGTCTGGGGAGTATAAAGGGCATATAGATCCTGTTGGAAACTGCTCTGAGGTTGGGGTGGGACCAGGTGAACTCAAGAGGGTCTTTCCAACCCAAACTGCTTCAAGGGTTTTATTGTATTTGCCTGTCTGGGACGTAGGTGTGATGTAATTACAGTAACAGGAAGCTGGAAGTTTAGTTTCCTCTCTTGAGCTGATCTTAACAGAAAATGCATGAGCTGTGTTTCCAATTCTACAGAATTTGCCTTTTGGTGTTGCAGACTTTTATCTCATGGGCAAATGGGTGACTTCTGCAGGGAGTCCTGGGAATGTTGTTTCTCAAGACTGCCACAAATAAAATGATTGCTTTTGAAACCCATCCCTGCTTTTGTGGAGATGTTGTGCTGCTTAATTAATTAATATTTAAGGCAAAACCATAAACCAGATGTGTTTGTTTTATATTTGGCATAATTTCAATGGTTTTAATTGCAATTGAATTTATGTATGAATACCTTGTTGTATGTATGAGCCATCAAAACTGTGTCTAGAAAGAAATTATCAATATCTGTGTTGTTATCCAGTGCGTGAGCTACAGGCTGTTAACAGTTCTGAGAGTTTGACCAGCTGTCCTGTCCTTGAGAATTTCTATTGAAAGAATATTCCTTACTATTAAGGAATTTTATAATACCGGGTGAAACTTAAAACAGCTCATCTGAAACAGGAAATTTCACTTGATTTTGGTCTGAAATAGACAAACACTTACCAGAGACTTAGAAAATAAAGCTCAAAGCAAAAAGCCTAGGCAAACCCTAATACAATACTCAGACATGGCATACTTGTCCTAATTTTATTTTAATTTTTACTGCTGAATGTTTTATTTCCTCAGAATATTCTCTATATTTTTTTTTCTCATCTCAAAGTTAAGACCTTTTCTAGGGTAACATGTACTTTTTTAAGATTGGATCTCCAGCTCTGACTTGTACCTTTATGAATCCTACAACTCCCCTACCCTGCTATAGTAGATTAAGTTTGGAGATAGTCACCAGTGGGGAGACTTGTGCTGCTCTGGAGACAGGCTTCCTGTCCTGTTTTTCCCTTTTATATTGCCTCTTTAAATGAGATGTTACATTCCAGAGGATAAATGTGGTAAAATGTTTCTTTGTGCATTCCCCCAGTTGTTAATAAAATAAATAAGATCAGGCAAGTCGATGCATTTCTTAGCAAAGTCTCATCTGGTTTTTTATTCTGTTGTATTTATTGGAGAGTGGGTTTTGTATTAATCCTGAATGAGGTCACAGTTAGACTTGCCTTTTCTGTCCTTTATCTGTCTTTTAATAAAGCAAGTCAAGGGTGTGGTTATTGTCAGATTTACTTCTGGACCAGAGTAATAAATGAGGTTTTAATGGAAAGTTGGAAACCCTGATGATTTATGGCTTCCTACAACACTCATTAGACATCTACATCAGCTGCTGCTTAATTAATTAATATTTAAGGCAAAACCATAAACCAGATGTGTTTGTTTTATATTTGGCATAATTTCAATGGTTTTAATTGCAATTGAATTTATGTATGAATACCTTGTTGTATGTATGAGCCATCAAAACTGTGTCTAGAAAGAAATTATCAATATCTGTGTTGTTATCCAGTGAGTGAGCTACAGGCTGTTAACAGTTCTGAGAGTTTGACCAGCTGTCCTGTCCTTGAGAATTTCTATTGAAAGAATATTCCTTACTATTAAGGAATTTTATAATACCGGGTGAAACTTAAAACAGCTCATCTGAAACAGGAAATTTCACTTGATTTTGGTCTGAAATAGACAAACACTTACCAGAGATTTAGAAAATAAAGCTCAAAGCAAAAAGCCTAGGCAAACCCTAATACAATACTCAGACATGGCATACTTGTCCTAATTTTATTTTAATTTTTATTGCTGTATGTTTTATTTCCTCAGAATGCTCTCTATGTTTTTTTCTCATCTCAAAGTTAAGACCTTTTTTAGGGTAACATGTACTTATTTAAGATTGGATCTCCAGCTCTGACTTGTACCTTTATGAATCCTACAACTCCCCTACCCTGCTATAGTAGATTAAGTTTGGAGATAGTCACCAGTGGGGAGACTTGTGCTGCTCTGGAGACAGGCTTCCTGTCCTGTTTTTCCCTTTTATATTGCCTCTTTAAATGAGATGTTACATTCCAGAGGATAAATGTGGTAAAATGTTTCTTTGTGCATTCCCCCAGTTGTTAATAAAATAAATAAGATCAGGCAAGTCGATGCATTTCTTAGCAAAGTCTCATCTGGTTTTTTATTCTGTTGTATTTATTGGAGAGTGGGTTTTGTATTAATCCTGAATGAGGTCACAGTTAGACTTGCCTTTTCTGTCCTTTATCTGTCTTTTAATAAAGCAAGTCAAGGGTGTGGTTATTGTCAGATTTACTTCTGGACCAGAGTAATAAATGAGGTTTTAATGGAAAGTTGGAAACCCTGATGATTTATGGCTTCCTACAACACTCATTAGACATCTACATCAGCATGCAACATGCCATAAATTACGGGACATGCTGTAAAAAGCCATAAATTGTCATTTCCAATGCGAGCTATCACCATTAAAGACTTTTATTCCCTGCTGTTACTGTGAGTTTCCACGGCTTCCTCACCAATTCCCTGACTAATGATTTCAGCAGCTGCAGGAAGATGACCCAGAGATGCAGTGGCTGATTAGGCAACACAATTGCCTTAAAGCTGGGGAGCCAGAGGTTAAACTGCTTTATAGAGAAAATATGCTCTCCTCTCCTGGTGCCATCCCCAGCACTGAGCATTGCTGAGTTCCATTTGCAGCATTCCCCTGGCTGCTGTTAATATCTGAAACCTACTGAAAGCCAGCAAAGCTTTGAAAACACCAACATCCCTTTGAGATAAGCTCAGTGCTGGGGAGCAGCTCGGTCTCTGCTGGGGATGTGCCCATCACAGGCTTGGCAGCAGAGATCTTGCTGACACTGGTGATGCTGCTGTAGCAGTTGTGGCACTCTGAAGGGATGAGCCATCCAATCTCTGGGTTGTGGGCTTGATTCTGGATTGCAAATGGACTGGGGTGGGGCTAAATCAGGTGAGGGGGTTGCAGGAGATACTGCAGGGTTTGTCCTTGTGCAGCATTGGCTCCAGGGGAGGTGCTGTGATCCTCCAGGTTGTGGTTTCACTTCCAGGAGGAAGGCTGTATCTAAATATCCTTCTGATTTTGGGCACCTTTGGGGTTCCTTTTGATTGAAAAGTGAGTGGTACCTTTTAGGCTGCTGGCTGTGAAGTGATGATGGAAAGGACACGCTGCAGCTTGCAAATGCAATGCAAACCCCAAATAATTCATCTTGGCTTCCTCAAGACATTCTTTCTGACCAGTTATCTCTTTGCTGCTCTTTTCCCTGCGCATAGGGCTCTTGGGGAGCTTTTCCTGAGCCGCACCTTCATTAAACCTCAGTTTAAATCTTCCCTCATCACCCTCTTGGGTTCGGGGTGCAGGAGACAGGGAGGGACACCCCTCCGAAAAGCCTGGCTGGAATCTTGTTTTAGGCGTGATGAAAAGGATAATTCTGATGAAACCAGTTTTAACGTTTTGCTGGCCATTTTCTCTGCATTATAAAGAGGAGCTTTTTGTGCTTCTCCATCCCCCCACCCCTGTCGCTGCCTACTAAAGCACATTTTTGGCTAAATCGTGCCCTCTAGTGCGGCAGCTCGGCGGAACCTTTGTCATGCTTTCCTTTTCTCTCTCGGGTAGCTGGGAGAACTAATCGAACCCAGTTCATGGGAATAGCTAATTGATACTTGCCAGGTGAGGGGAGGGGCAGGTTCTCTGTGGCTGTGCTCTAAAGCTGCCAGGCTTTGCAGGAGGCAGCAGAGCTGCCTGTGCCCACAAATTCTCATTTAGCAGCAATTTCAGAGCTCTTGGTGCCATGGGTGATCCCAAGAGCAATCCCAAGCCAGGAAAGAGGAGGCCAATTAGAAATAAATTCTGGTTTATTTTTTAAACTAGATCTGTAGCGTGTCCAGTTGATTACACTGAAAAGGGCCAGTGAGCATTAGGAAATTAAAAATAAAAAGTTGCCTGATGTAAATATATAACCTGAAAAAAACAACTGTTGACTTAAGTCCAGGAATGCCTCTTAGAGTCAGGAATGATGAAGAGCTTTTGCTGACTGCTGCTTCCAGCCACTGTTGAAATTCAGCCTGAGGGCTGCAGTGTCCTGTGGTTTGGGAACAGAATAGATCACCCCTTGCTTTAAAATGCTCCCACACTTTCCATATTCAATTACACTTCACATCTTACAGTAATGGAAACTGTGTCTGTAAAATGAGTTTGCCGTTGTTCAGCTCATTCAGATTTATTGCAAGCCCAGACCTGGTGCCATCAGTCCTCTCCTGCCTTCCGAGGGCATCACCAAGGCTTTTATGATCAAATCCTGGGAGACACATTTGAACAGCAGCTGTGAGTGAAGGGAAAGAAGCATTTTGTGTTGTGTGCATTTCCTTAAATAAGCATCTTTCATGAAAAAAAGAGGCTCTGAATTATTTTACAACTTCTAAGATATGGAATTTATTCACATGCTGAGGTTTTTTGTGCTTTTGAGATATTCCTCAACTCTAACCTTAAAAGGTTATGTAATAAAGTACTTTCATCCTCAAATGACCTTTGATGGTATACTTGTTTACATTGAGGGATTTTTTTAAAATCTGCTTAGAAAAACCTACAAATTGAAAATTTTTAAGAATGGAATATCTGATAAATTCAGTTTCAGTGAGAAACTTTGCCATTTGCTTGAATGTTGTTTCAAAACAGTGGGGTTTTCTTGAGTTTTCTGTTTGGTATTTGTTTGGCTTGGTTTTTTTAAATGAATGATTTTGCATTTTGGAAGTTGAATGTGTTGACTTCTTCCTGGTGAAGTTTTTTTGGGTGGTGATGAGGAATCACAATTTGTTGTGAAATGTTCAGAATTTGGGAACAATTTCTTTCTGTTCTAGAGTGATTTTTAAGCAATCACATGTACCTATCTCAAGGTTTCATGGGTTTTTTGCCCCTCTCCTATGATTATTGAAGAAAAGTAATGAAAAATATAGAAATTGCAATATAGTAGTTTAATTGGAGGATGCTGTAATGATATCTGGTTTCAGTTAGGGATTGAAAGTGAGGAACTTCCTTGTCTGTGACAAAGTCATCCTTTATGTCCTGGATGAATTTTGGCATCCTCTGAATCCTGGATGAATTTCTGCATCCTCTCACACAAACTCTGCAGCCAGTGGGGGAGACAGTCTGCAAGGGCACGCAGAAATAGTAAATATGTGATGGCTGACAGTCGTGTGGTTCGTGTCTCCAAGTTTTGCCAAATTAACATCTGGCCGGGTTTGAGAACACAAAGAACACAGGTGTGGATCTCCAGTAAAGCTTTTGCAGTTTACATGAGGAAGTTTTTAATGCAATAAAGGACAGAGCTCTCAAGTTGGTGTTTTGAGCAATCATTTCTGTTTTGGAGACTGCTCAAGAAACTTCAGTGTATTGTCCTAGGCAGGATTTATGAGTTCTCTCCTGCCTCCCATTCACTGTGATTCCAATGTGTCAGCATGCTCAGGGTCTGGTTTTCAGTAACAGATGTTATTTCCACTTCTGCACAAAGTAACTGCAGCTGATACTTAATCATAAATATCTCTAAGAAGATATTTTTAAATTAAAATGATAGAAATTACTTCAAAATTACCACACGCTTGAAATATACACACTGCATTTATTTGTTTTGAATTGATGAATTGTTTATGGAGCACATACACACATATCCTTTTGTTCCAAAATGAATGGGTAGAAGAATTTGGAAACATTGGCTGAAAAATTTCTTTCCATTTCTAGCTTGCCTCTCCCTAGCTATTAGTCAGCTGTGTGTGTAAGAGCTCTGTCTGGATGAAAATAAATCAGTTGTGCTGATTAAAAGTAGCTTAATTGTTGTCTTCCAGTTACAAGGATATTACAAAGCTTTCTCCTTCCAATGGTTAAAAACCTCTTTGTGATTTCTCACCTAAATTTATTTATGGCCACACTTTGGCTGATGTAAGATCTTGCATGTCCTTTACTAATCTCCAAAGCTAAAGTTCACACTAAACCCAAAACATTTGCTCTTTGGAATTAAGACACCAGTGAAATTCCTCCACAGCAGAACCTGTGGTAGTGTCTTGACTTGGAAGAGGAGGGCTCTGTCCTGGAAGCAAATTCTTATATTCCCTTCCCTGATGGGTGTTTCACAGCAATTTCCAATCACTGGATATTAAAAAAATATACAATTTCTGTGGCTGGCCTTGAAATCGGATATTGGCAAGTAAAATATTAATTAAGTGTTATGAAGTCCAACTTTGCTGACTAAAAAATAAGATTTGGCTCAAATTCCTCCATCTGGGCCAGAGTTGCACACACAATTTCTGTGGCTGGCCTTGAAATGGATATTGGCAAGTAAAATTTTAATTAAGTGTTATGATGTCCAACTTCTTTGCTGACTAAAAAATAAGATTTGGCTCAAATTCCTCCATCTGGGCCAGAGTTGATTTTGCAAATACATTCTGGTACAAGGATGGAATTCATCAGCTGTGGAGTTTAAGAGTAGGAACATGGAGAGTAAATTCCATTCACAGAGATGGAAATTCTGTTTCTGAAGCAATTCTGGATTTGCCTTTGCCAGTGAGCATTTTATTTGCTTCTGTATGAAAAACAGCTGATGCAAGTTTTCAAACCGACATTCATCCATTTAAAAATATGTGAAATAATTTTTTCATATTTAACCTTCAAACTCAAAGGTTGTTTGTGGCAGAGATTTTGTTCTTTTGTCCTTCCTGCACTGGCAACAGTTTCTGCCAAGGATTTGCACGAGTTTGAGGCATGCCAGTTGTCATTCTGCTTCTGCAGAGGAGCCCGCAGGAAGGACAGTGTGTCATTACTGCTTGCTGTGGAACAAGTATTTTCATCTGGTAGCTCAGTGGAAAGCAGAAACTGATGATCCTGTGCAGGTGTAGACTTTTTAGATTACAAGACAGAAAATGCAGCCTGGTGTGAAAACTCAGCTGCTAAACTTATGAAACACTTGCTGATATCCCCAAGGGTTTTCTGAAGCTGTTAGAGCTCAACACCATCAAAGAGACCCAAAGTGACATTTTACTAGAAATTTTTGGGAGTTCTGCCTGTGTGGTAGCAAAGGGAAGTTAAAAATGAGAATCACTGAGTGCAAATTCATTGTTAGTGCAGCATGGAATGAGTATTTGTGCTGAGAAAATTAATTATATTTAAAAAACGAGTGGAATATTGTTGATTTCTAAGGAAGGCTCACAAAGGCAGGATGGTGATTGTTTATGATATGTATATTCTTGATTAAGACTCCTTGTTAATTTTCTTTTAATACATTTTTTATTGTGGTTATTGGAAAACAACTCATGCAAAAGCACCTGAATGTTTTGGCGACATTTTCTGAATCCCTGAGGTTGTAATAATTCCAAGACAATATATTTGTGGGATTTCTAATAACAAATGTGGAGGCTAGTATGAATTCAGGCATTAACATTGCACAGAAAAACGCTGTGAAGGTGTGCAATTACTGGAGAACTCCGTGGCTCTGCCCCTGCAAGAGTAATTAAAGAAAAAGTTGGTGGGTTGGTGGGTGCGCTTCAAGGGAGTAGCAAGGCTGTCAAGACTGCAGAGTTTGCCTTCAGTGAGGTAATTTGTGAACAAAATGCTGCGTGTCAGAATTTTGGGTCTTCTTTTGACCTCTATATAAGGTTTGAAAGACTCAAAATAAATCTTAGCATGGCAGTTAGGAGATGAAACAGGCTCATGTGAGCCAATAAACCAAATACTGACAGTAGCAGTGATTACTGGGACGAGAAACAAAAAGAGTGGATGTGCTTTAGGCATTCTGGAATTATTCTTGTACCTTGGTTCCCACTGGCCATAATCAGCTTTTTGTACATGGTAGGGAAAAAAATTGGTGAAATTTACTGCATCATTCAGAATAAATACCTCACAGAGGGTAATGTATTATGAAAGTAATTTTTTTTCTTGCAAATGTTTAATGGCACATTAGACTTACCTCTAATGTATTGTAAATGATTAGTGGAATAATCTTGAAGAATGACTTTGGGATCATGGCTGACTTGAACATATTTACTACTGAGGATTCCATTTTGACATACCAGTGGTGTGACATTGCTTTTGGAATTTGCATAACAAAACTTCTTGGTTGCCTGCTTTAGAGAGCAGTGAAAAATAGGTTAGTGATAGTGCAAAAAATAGAAGAAAACACACATTTCTATCGATATTCCAGCCGAGCCAGCAGAGTTTTACACAGAATTTTAAGTGTTCCAGAGGAGGAGAGCAGATGAGGAGAATAGATCAACCAGAATCAAATCTTATTAATGAACACATAAAATTCATCCCATTGGTGAGGCAATGGTGGAAGATTTTCTCTCTCCCTTGTACAGCCGCAGCCTGGACAAGTCTGTATCTGCAAAGCAGAGTGAATCCTTTTCCCTCTCCTTTTATATTGTGTGCAAACCCTTTATTTTCATTCCACCTCCAGAGATGCAGCATATTTTGAATTATTATTGAGATGACTTTTTTCAATGAGAGACAACTCTGCTTATCTTTAAACATCCTGATCTGAGCCTAACAGTTACAATCTTCAGCTTTGCCCTCCCAGAGCTGCTGTTTTGCTCTCCAGCCCTGCCTTGTGATTGCTGCAGTGCTTCAGGAGACAAAATGCTGCTTCAAATCAAGCACAAACGTTCCCACTGACACCACTCAGAATAAATAACTCCGCTTAAATGTCAGGGAATTGTCACTTCTTGCATGGATGGTTCTGCAGTGGGCTGGGCTTGCTTGGATGAGTAACCTGAGTGGGATACAATGAAGTGTTCCAGGATTTCAGGTCTTTCTGCTTGTCTTTGTCACTTGTTTCCTCTCTGTCAGCATTTTCTGTGCTGTCTCACATCACAGGAGTGCTGTCAGTGCCAGTTTGGGATCAACACCCACTTCAGGCACCAAACCTGCTCTGCTTTAGAGCTGCCAAATTCGAGAGCTGTGCCCAGAGCTGTGGCACTGGCAGTGGGAGCAGCTGGTGGTTTGGGGAGTGGGATTGGTTTTGGGGTTTGGTCTTGGTTGGCTGGTCTGGGGAAGGTGGGAGGTGGGTTTTGGGTTTTTTTTTTTGTGAGAAGACAGTCACAGCCATGTCCCTGGGTGCTGCTGGGGCTCCTGGGCATGGCAGGGGTGGCTTTAGGGGACCTTGGTGGCACCTTGGGAGCTTCTCTCCCACACCTGATAGAGCCAAGCCCTTTGTTTCTGACATGAATAACTGAAATACAGCCAGGACAGGGCTGTCCTTACCAACAGCAAGAGGAGTGAGCAGCACTGACTGCACCCACACCACGGAGCTAACACAGATCTTCACTCCTGGGACTTCTCCTTTGAGCTCTGCTCTGCTAATAAACAGATTATACTGAGTTTTCACCTCACACAGAATATTTAAATCAGCTCGTGGTGATCCAGCCTAACAACTGGCTGGGGCTCTGTGCAATTCTCAGGAAATTCTCAGTTTTAGTGAGGGTGGCAAAATACCCAAGGGTTGTTTTGTGGCTGAGAGTATAACTATCAGTGAATTTGCCTTCCAGCTTTACACCTTTCCAGACATGTTAAAGGATTGTTTAAGAACTCTTCCTGAGTTTGAGCTTAAAATTGAATATTTGCTGTAGAAAGTGTCGAATTCAGAACCAGGTTTTAATTTCAGGTGGGTCAGTGACCTGGAAATCTGTTTCTAGAAATTCATTGTTGAACAATGTGAGAAGTTCTGTAGGCAGGATGTTCTTGCTGTGTGTGACATTATCCACCCTGAATCACAATTCAGTATGCATTTTTTCCCCTTTGTTTTTTCTTTTGGGCTTTTTACAATTTTTAGTCCCAACCCTGAATTTCACTGAACAACTGAGTTTGCTGAAGTAGCTTTTTTTTTTTTTTTTGGTATTTATTTTGTGGAATGCACAGAAATTGCAGCTGGGATGCAAATGTGCACATCAATACTTTTTTTTTTTTTGGTCTTTCTGTTAAAAGTTATGTTTGCCTCAAGAAAATCTTGAACTAACTTAAATTCAATGCTTTGCTCTCCATTACAAAGGTGGGGAAAATAAAATTCAAATCTTTCATGTGCCAGACTGAAAATAGAACTGAAGAGCTTGGGGGAGGGAGGAGGAGCAGGAGGTCGTGGTGGACAGAGGGGCTCTGGGAAAAGCAGTCCAAAATACATTGATTGTTTCTGTACAGCTGCCTTAAAGGATTTTACTGCCCAAAATCAATAAGAGATTTCATCAGTCTTAATGAATCAAAGTGACAACTAAAAGTTTTAAGAACTGGTGATTTTGGCTTGAAAATTATACCCAGATTAGTCTTCTGTTTGTACATTATATGGAGATTTAAGAAAAAAAACCAAAACCATCCTTTTTTTATCAAAAATTCAGCTTAATCAGTTTGGGCTCATTGGCTTTACCCAACTGAGCTTTGTGAATTTGGAAATGTTACTGCATTCACTGTTTGCTCATTTGTTCAGAGTGGAATTTTATCACTTGTTCATCTCTTGTGGGTTTTTGTGCATCAATGTTTGGCTGGGCTTTAAACTGTTGACTTAATACATAGTAAATTGATACATTTTCTACTGGTTTGCAGTAATTAAACTGAATTAATTGAGCTGTTCTGTTTGTAGTAAGTACAATGCTGCATTAGTACTTAATAGCTTTACCACTCTGTTTTCTGGTTCTACAGCTGTAATTGGACTTTGCACAGGCAGTTAAAGTATTTATTTTAATTATTTTTATTTTAATAGCTAATATTTAAGCCATGCTTTTAGCTGAGTACAATTTCTCCTGCTGCCTGGCACTTGTTGATGATAAATATGAAGTAAATTATGTATATGCTTTGTCCATATGAAAACACTCCCAGCCATGTCAGTGGCACTGATTGGCAGCTGGATTTAGGATATTAATTAAAACTCCTTCATTTGTCCAGCCTGGACAATTTTCAGCCCATTTATAGGAGCTCGTAGTTCATTTATCTTGTGCCAATCTACAAATTTGGCTACAGGGTTGCTATAGGTGATTCTGTCAGAAGTCTTTCTATTATTATCATTAAAATGATGTAACAATATGCTTCATTGTGTAATAAAAATGAGATTTTGATTATAAACTCTTAAAATTTTAGAACATAGTTATTTTAATCCAGGCAAGCAGCAACAGTTTCTGTGTAGAAAGCTTGACTTTGTTAGAAAAGAAAGGGTTTTTGTGTAATTGTCTTTGTAAAGGGGAAAAAGTCTTTGAAGTATCTGTGGGACTCAATCTCCATAAAAATTTAATGTCACCTTGATGTTTTAGTTGTGTGGGATCAAATGCAAAAATGCAGAATGCCTGATACATTAGAACTTGTTGAGCTATCTCTTCCTGTAATATTGAACTTCTCAGAGCCATTTATCAAATTTGAGAAGAAAAGGAAACATTAAATGTTAAATATTTCTTGGGATCCAGCTGTGGTTTGTCAGCTTTTTCTGAGCCCTTTAATTGAACATGGAAAATAAGCAGTGGGGCATCTTTTTCAGCTACTAAACAGGGAGAGATGTGGCTGTGGTTTTCTGCCAAGGTGTTTTCCAGATTTGGAGTAAGAACTGAAACAGCAGGAGACTTCATGACCAGTGGTTTTTATCTTTTCCTTTTGAACTCGGGTAGTTGCAGCTAGGGAGGGATTTTTAGCCCAGAAAACCCAAAAGGAATTTTTTCCTGAAATGTGCAAGTGCAATGGAGTTGGTCTAATGTGTGTGAGAAGCATCTGATGGCAAACTGTGTGAAATTTCTCCTGGCAAAATATCAGTTCCTTGCTCAGGAAGTTATTGGGACTCAACAGGGATGCAGGAAGATATCTAATCAGGGAACATGGTGAAAATCTGTCTAGGAAATAAGATTTCCTGTGTATTTAATTATTTTCCAGCCTACTGACTTGGGGGCTGGGAGTAAAGTGGGGTTTTTTGTACAGTTATTTTTGTTCTTGTGAATGGTCTTGCACAAAGTGTGTAAGACTCTATTCCATAGCTTTCTTTTCCACTTATTGTATTAAATATGCTAGAAACACTATCTGAAATGTTTATCTGGGGATTTTAATAATTTACTATAATTTATTATTTCAGAAACTGTGATTTAACATTGTCATGTTGTGAATAAAAGTGCAGTTTTGAAGATAAATCACTAAATGGAGATTTTGAGTTTATGCTTTAAAATTTTCCCCCCAGTTCTATTACTGCCACACAATGTGAAAACTCAATAGGTCCAAACCAAACATATTTCTTTTGATTTGTTGGTTGTTTGGTATTTTCCCCCCAAACATACCCTAGTGAAAACAAATCTCACTGCCCTGAACAACTGGCAAATGCAAACTCTTCTAAAAGTGGGAGCATCTTTAAGCATCAAATATTTTATGTTCCTATCAAAGTGGTCACATCTCTTTAAAAGTGTGAAGCAAGTGCAGAGCTTTTCTTAGAGCTCAGGTTTTAAACTATAATCCTTTCTGATTAGGGAGATGAAATGCCCACTGTCCAATGCTGATGGAGTGGAAAGAATACATTTCAAGCCACATAAAGTCACCTGAATGCAGTGACGCCCTCAGCAGGTACTAAATCTGTGTCCCTGGGGATGAATTCCTGTTTCAGGAGCTCCCAGCACTCCAGGTGTCCCTGCCCTCCCTCCCCTGGGTGCTGCTGGAGAAGCTTTGGCAGAGCAGGTGATTCCAGCACAGATCCCCCAAGGAAAACTCCCCAGACCTGGCTTTGCTGCTCTCCTGAGAGCCCAGAGCAAGGCTGGACCTGCAGCCTTGTCCCACAGAGTCCAAATTCAGTTAAATGTCACAGCCACGTCCACAGGTGTGCTGGTCTTGTACACCCTCTATTCTATAAATAGGGATTTTTCACTGATCAATGATTTTCACATTCTCATCAGAATTTCTCTGAATCAGTATTGTGTTTGTGGGGTTCCCAGATGAAGGAATGATGACTGACTCCATGTTCTCAGGCTAATGTATTATTTTATGATACTATCTTATATTAAAGAATACTATACTAAAGAATACAGAAAAGATACTTACAGAAAGCTGAAAAGGTAATAATAAAATTTGTGACTCTCTCCAGAGTCTTGACACTGATTGTTTCATTGTTTTCATGTGAATTGTTTTGACTCATTGGCCAATCTCCAAACACATTCCAAAGCAGCAGAACACATGAGAAGCAAATCAGATAATTATTGTTTTCCTTTTTCTCTGAGGCTTCTCAGCTTCCCAGGAGATGAATCCTGGGCAAAGGGATTTTTCCAGAAAATATGACTGTGACAAATGAGGAGCTTTTGTTCTGAGAGGTGCCAGCAGTGGGGACGGCCAGGTCTTACACAAGGGAATTTACAACATGTGAATTTCCTTGTCTCAAGAGAAACACTCTGGAAAATGGGGTCTTTATCTGCACAATAATTATGAATATTTTGTGACATCATGCAGTGTTGACTTTCCCTAAAGGTATTTTATATTTGGTCCATGCCCATTCTGAGTATGGGATACCTCTGTAGTTTGATGCAGAAAGTGATAAAAATCAGGTTGTACTCTGCTTTGTGGGAAGATAAATGCAAAACCAGGGCTGAGCTTTGGACATTAATACATTATAAATACAAATTGCAAGTGAATAGATTTAATTATTTTCTTCTTTCTTCTAAGTGACCATCCAGCAAATCAAACATGGGGAGTTTGCTCTTTTATGTAGCTTCTCAATTGCCTGCTGTGAAAGAAAATGAATATGAAGGGAGGTTAAACATGCCTTGGTGTGTTCTGCCTTTGAATGCATTGAAATATTAGTGCATTGAAGGAGATTACAACATGAACTCAATTACCACATTGTACTTCCACTGCAATTTTTCTCAATTTAGAGGCTGCTTATTCTATTAAAAGAGAGGACTTGAACTAATGGTGATTGGTGATCTGCCCTACTGACTTTTTTTTTCCTGATTTAAATCAAGTTTCGTTGTGCCATTGAGGATATCATTTAATATCTATCAGTCCATTTATCCAATTTAGAAACAGAAAAGGTCCTGGAATGCACATTTTCAATAACACAGAGCAAGCTGGGGGTGTAGTAGGTAAAAATGCAAATAAGGGCTGAAAGCATCCTCAATTCAAATGTTCCTAGGAGACATCCTGGGTGCTGGAGCCCATCCCTCTGCCCTGGCAGGCTGTCAGGGGAGTCCCTGGTGTGGTTTTGGCATGTCCAGGGTAATGAGCTGTGGAAAGAGGAGCCAGCCATGGCTTGGCAGCCAGAGGCTCCAGAGAGTGCCTGGAAATGAGGCCATGTGGGCTCTGCCAGGGCCCCACTTGGGTTTTGTAACATCAGCTCCGTGCTAAGCCACTGGAAAGTGTTTAATCTCTCTTCCCATCCCTGGTGCTTTTAGGGTTTTAAGCATTAGAGCATCTTTAATTACCATTATTGAAGGTCTTTCAACTTTGAAAATGGGAAATACATTTCAGCAGAGACCCCACCATGGTAATTGGCATGTTGTGGCAATGTCTGCACAATGTTGCTCCTATTTCAGTCTGCTGCAGAAAAGATTGTTTGCTGAATTTCCCAGAAGTAGAAAATTAATTCAATCTAGGCTCTATCGAGTAATTTTTGTTTATGAAAATGAAATTGCAATTTCTCAAACTGAATTATTAAGTCTGCTTTGCTCATGAAGATTTTGAGATCAGAGCAGCACTCTCCCTTTATTTCCTTCACACAGAACAGTGGAGTTGTCACAGTTTAGTTTTCTGTGTTATGATGGGAAAGGATAAATCCCTAAATTTTCTTGGTACCACTGTGCCCCCAGTTTTGCTGTTCTGGACTTAGCTGCTGACTTTCGTCCTATGGATTTTCTGTTCCGTGGTAGTTTATGATGTTTATCCCCCGTGAGATGCTGGGATGACCCTTTTCCCTTGAATGATGTGCAGGATCTTTTCTTTCTGTCCAAAACCAGCGGACAATACACTGGCTTAATCAATTATCTCTTCAAAGTTTGTCATTGATGCATTTTAATATCTCATAATGTGCCCAATGCATTCAGGAGCAAGACAAATATGTTGACAAGGACTATAAATGACTTTGGTATTGACCATCAGTCATTTTAATTAGCAAATCTTGAATACGCTGGAATCAATTTGTTCAATTAGGAATTAATAGAGGTTCCTAGTCAGGGTTTGATGTTGGTTTAGAAATGCTAAAATTGGCAGTATTACCAGATGTTAAAGACAAAAAATAATTGGAGCAGCTGGAGTAGAAATGGAATATTGTTAAATGTACTCCTGGTTTATCATGTTCTCTTTTATAAAAGTGTTCTTTGAAGTGAGGTGGCAATGAAATTGGTCTCTTACTGGATTTGGCTTGATCATTTCTTTGTGCTGAATGATTACACCCTTAATTTTCATGCCTAAAAGCTGGTAATCCAGGACATAATTAATGAAACTTTAATTCACTAATTGTAAGCTGATCACTCATTGATGTAAATAATAATTGAGTTGACTTCCTAGAGGCTGCTTCTTTGCTGCCAGAAGTGACAAGGAGCAGAAGTGGTGGCAGAGGCTGTCCCAGAGGGACAGGACCTCTCCTGGGGGATCATTTCATGTCCAGTGCTTTTGGTCTTTTGTCTTTTCTGATCCAACAAAAACATTAAATGGAATCGATATATTAAATGTAAACATATGCCAATGAAGATCTCTTTATTAAGCAAAAATCCAAACCAAATGATTAACAACCCCCTTTCCACCCAAAATATGCCAAACACCCCAACCAAGGGGGAAAAGCAAAATGAAACAAACAATTCAGAAATAGTTTGGGTTCAGACTTGAGGGAAGGTGAGAAACTCTCCACTGCACTTTCAGTGCTTCATTTACACTTCGTAGGATGCTTTATATAGAAGTGCAAAACAGGAGATTTCTTTCCCTGAGATCTCTCTTCCTAATGATTATTCCCTTCTAGTTCCGTTTATTTCAACGTTGATAAGGTGCAGATTAAAGGGTGGCAGAATGTTTTGCTCCTAAGTGTGGTTTACCGGTTGATTTTCACTTCCTGCATGGGGAGATTTTAAGATAAATGCCTTTCCATGACTGGAAAAGAAGTTTCTAGGTGCTGGATTGAAGTGCAATTTTTGTGAGCATCTCTGTTAAAAATATAGTTGATTTACATCTGGTTTGGCTTTTTTTTTTTTTTTTTTTAGTGTTAGAACCTGGTGTTCATTGCTGTCATTTTTTCCTGCCTGCTGCCTCGTGAGCCAGGAGTGCTGCTGTCATTAGTGCACTTTCTGTGACATTTCTGTCAGCACTTTCTTTCTCCGAGGTATTCTCCTCTTCTCTAGCAAAGGAGGACCTTCTTAACTTTTAACTCTGCTTGTGACTCTTACACACTTTTAATTTGTTGCTAAGAATAACAACTGGCTTGAAGTGCATCACCTCGTGCTAGAAAGGTGTGACAGCTGTTAAATTTTCTGGGATCCTCTCTAACCAACATTTCTTAAATTTGCACTGTTCAAGGCTTTCATTAGTAACTGAGAAATCAGAAATAATGTGAGATAATGCCAGTGCAGTAATTTCAATTAGGCTCAGCTCAGGCTTTTGAATTCTTCTGTAATATTTTGTGTTTTCGTGCAACAGAGAGAGGGAAAGAAAGGAGGATCCTTCCATTTCCAGTCTCAGAAATACTCTTGATTGCAAACTGAGTATTGGGCAGTGAGTGTTGGGCAGCCACTGCTTTGTGCAAGTCAAGGAGAAAGAGCTGGATAATGCAAAAACTTTCTTGAGTTGTTAAAAATGGCACAAAATCAAATTTCAGAATTAGCCTTTCATATCTTTTTCCTCCCTGCTGCAGTTCATTCACTGATCAGCTTTCTTCTTTTCCCGTGTGAGAGTTTATATTGATGGGGGTTTCAGCCAAGTGACTTTTCCCTCCTGAAACTCTCCCTTCCTGCCCGGTGTAGTTCTTCTAATGGAAATAAATTCCTGAGGATTGTAGGCTGGCTCAGTGGAAGGCAGCCTACAGGAAAGTCCAGTTTGTAATGAGGAGAGAGTTCACATTATGACACCATCATTTATATACAGATCACCACAATGATGACCAGAAGGAAGAGTTTCCATTTAAATGAAAATAGGAGTTAATTATTTACCTAAAATATCCTGTTTCTGCATATTTTGATGGCCAAATATTGTGATTTTTCTGCCTTTATCTAGGCTGATATATTTGCTGATATTGGCCATCAGATTTTCTGAGGAAATGTACTTTTTCCTTTGTTGAAAAATGGAGCTCAGGATATTGTTATGAAAAATCCTGATCTGAGAATAATTGTGTCTTCAGGCTATGCCAGCCTTTGCTGCAGCTGAATTCATCAATATCTGCATTCTAGAGGCACCTCATTCCATCCCTGGCATGGGAGCAGTTTGTGTGCTGGGAGCTCCGAGACCACTGCAGTGGGAAGGTGAACAGGGACAGAATGCAGTGGCTTTAACATGGATATCTTAAATTTTGAATGGTAAAAACCTTTCCAGAATTTGGAGTCTCAGCAGAGGAATTGTGCCTTGGACTTTGCAGAGTGGAATAGAATAGGGAGGTTCCCTGGTTGGTTTGTTTCAGGATTCAGGGGCACTGGGTATTGTTGTGTGTTTTAGTTCAAATTCCTGTGTTATTGAGCAAACTGACATCGTGCAAACACCTCAGGTTCTGCTAGGAGTCAAAGCAAGTCAAGGGAGGATTTTCATATGCTGCATTACAGTTTGCTTTTAACAACCAAAATAATGGAAGCTTTAAAGCCAGCAGTTTTTTCCTTCTCAGAATTCTGAGTTCAGTGCTGAGAAGCTCACAGAGTTGTATGGTGCTGGGGTAAGGGAGAGGGACAGAAAATGGGGGAAAAAGGTGAAATGCTTAATTACACCCATCAAATGATAAAATATCATGGCAAAACCTCCTGCAGGTAGAACCAGGCTCTGCTTTTTGTAAAAATAATTTAAGGGAGTCATCAAACCATAAACGTACAGAGAATAACAAGTGATGTTACTCCCCTGGAGGGACAGCACACAACACACAGCCTCCAGGTATTTACTATTATCAAAGCACATGGTCTCAAAGCAGCAGATTTAAAACAAACTACTTATGAGTTTTGCAGGCAGCAGCAGGGCACAGTAAAGGAGATTTCCTTGAGATTTGTTCTGTGTATTCTTGCAGTGCCAGAATTGGAGCATTTTTTAACTTGACTTCATTGCAAACAATGTTATGGAATAATCATGAAATTTACCTGCCTAGACAGTCTATTTGCTCGTATTTCACCTAATGGCAATGAAAAATGAGTGCTATTTTCCTTGCTTGTCAAGCCCCACTTATTTAACCCTGATGAATGCAGAGGATGATAACGTCAGTGATATTTTTACAACAGGTGACAAACTCGTAGAACTTCTAATTTTCTGTGCAACTCCAGGACAAATGTGGTGAGGGGTGACTTTTATTCAATATAAAAATTGGCTTTTGCTCTGCAAGAGCTCCTAGCACAGCGTGTCTCCAAGGCAATCCTGAGGCTGGTAAAGGCAGCAGGGGTTTGGAAGCAGTTTGAGGTGTGCATTGACCCTGGCTGCAAACAGGACAAGGAGTTCTCCTGCCTCATTACAAGGCTGAGCCCTTCCTTGAGGAGGGATCTGGCTGAAATGAGCAGTGCTGGGAATTGTCTGCTCCAGCTTCAGAGATGGGTGACTTTAAAACTCACTCACAGCTCCTTGTGTGAACTTACTTTGAACTAAAATTGTGTTTATGTGGTGGTTTCCCAAATGGTTCTCCTGTGGAATGTGCAGAAAAGGTGAAAGTGAGCCAGAGCAGATGCAATCCACTGCTTTTTCATCATTAAATTGAACTGCAACACTTCTTCACCTTTTTTTTCTGATCAGCAAGAAAAATGTGCTTATTGAACATATCCTGAGATACATCTCCACCAATTTTCACAGTTTAAAAATAAATGTGGTGGAAGTGTCACAATTGGCATTTCTGCTGAGGATGGAGGGGGACAAAAGTTTTGCTTTTTGGGCATAAGGTGTATTAATAGTCCTGGATGCAAAATTTAGCTCTGTTTCTGGTGGAGTTGTCTTTTTTACTATCAGCCAGAGATAAAATGTCTACAAGTGCCAACTACTAACTTGTTCATCTGCAATTATGACCTTCTCAGGCTATTTTTTGAGTGGGGAATATAATAATAATACTGCTTAGAAAGCAATAAAACCTGTCTGTTTGCAAGTTTCCTATTTAAAGAATACCTGAGAAATCTGAAGGATAAGGAATAACAAAATCCTGTCTTAGGGAGCTTTTTGAAAGATTGACAGGTACAGAGATAAAAGGGATTGGAAGTAAGAAAAATAAAAACTGCACGGGATTAAAGTAATAATGTTGATTTAGGAATCAAAATGCTGCTAAATTACCTGATGTGAGGATGAGGGTTTTGGGAGTAAATTCAATATAACAACAAGAACAATAGAAGTTGACAGGAAAAAGAGGGGAGGAAGGATAAAAGCAGGAAATAAGACAAGGAGGAGAAGGAAATCCAAGATCCATTCACAAATAAAAGCACCAATACTTAGAGAGATTTTGTTCTTTACACAGCCAGGTGGTTTTGTGTCTTGAATAAGCTTTCAGTGTTTTTTCTGTCTATTAAATAGAAGTAGCCTTAAATGAAATATCTCCTCCTCCCTCACTGTGGAAATAAAAATGTTGACAGCCTAGAAGGCAGCAGAGAGAGAGTTAAACCTTGCTGGGAATTAAACTTTGAGTTTTTTTCAGTTGTGCTGCAGATGGGATGGACCCAACTTCATTTCTCTGAATTTTCTGTTACTTCTGGTAGAGACTCCGGAGTTCCTTAGCACAGATTAATGTCACAGCTGTGGCACAGAGTGGTAAAATATTTTTAATATGCAATGAAATTGATAGTTCTTTAAAAATCTGTCTATCTCTAGAGTTGACTCTGTCCATTAAAATTGTTTCATTGCCAAATTATAGTGAGTTTGAGTTTATAAAGATGGTGGGCGTCTCTTTACTGGCTGTTTTACTGGAATTCTGTCCTTTAAATGTGTCTGGAGTCTGTTTGCATGATAACTTAGAAGTTCCTGGATGCAGCTGCTCAGGGAACACTCACAGGAGGCTGTGGTTTCAATGATGTGTCTTTTAAAAAGAGCACAGCAGCCTTGCAAGGGAAAATGAAAAAAAAAAAAGTGTTAAGAAGTTGGTATTTTCCACACCCATGTCAAAATGATTGTGCACCTTAGACATAAATGTTGAGAGGAAAAACTAGAAAAAGAAAAAATAGAAAAGCAAAAATTAGGTGTTTTATTTCAAAGTATGGCACCAAAATAAGGTTTTGCCAGGAGAAGATGAAGAAAATACATGGGTAACTGCAGAGCAGCTTCACACAAAACTGGCCATGAGAGAAATGTGGGGTTTGGAAAAATAGAAAAGCAAAGATGAAGTGTTTCTTAGTTCAAAGTATGGCACCAAAATGAGGTTTTGCCAGGACAAGGTGAAGAAAATGTTTTGGTAACTGCAGAGCAGCTTCACACAAAACTGGCCATGAGAGAAATGTGGGGTTTGACTTGGTTTGTAGGGGTGTTACCTGCAATCAAGGGCTCAGTTTGGGGGTGACAGAGCTGGAAGTGGCTCCTGATCTCTGCAGAGCCAAGTGCTCTGCCAGCACTGCTGGGGCTGCTTCTGGTGGCTTTGGGAGACTCTTGAACACCCAGAAACTTCTCTTTGATGTTTCCTACTCATTTTGCAGTTAATACAAAACTTGTATGGTGTCCATTCATCTCCCAAGCAGGAGAGGCAAATGCCTTTAATGAACAGAGAGTGAACCCAAAGATGGGGGTATTTTCTCCCAATAGGCATTCAGACATTTTAAATGCTTTTTCATCTTGTTGTCATGGCTTTACCTGTGTGCTGCATGTTTTTTTTTCCTATATTCTGCTTGTGAATGTGCACATTTTTCCCTGTTTGCTTTTTAGTTCTGCTTGTGGATTTCACTTTTTGTCTTAACTGTCTTTCCCATGTCTTAATTGAAGTCATGAAAACAAAACAATGGCTTAAATCATGGGAGAGGGGTGGGCATGAAAAGGCACTCATAACCCACCCGTGCCACTTTGAAATTGTTTAATTTTTACTTTGTCCTTCTTAATAATTATTTATCCTTATTTTCTTCTCCATGTCTAACGAGAAAACATTTTAGTAAATTCCCTGACTCTTCTGAGGCTCTGTTTTCTGGAGACAGGAGTGCACAAATCACTTGATATCCCAGGTTCTCCATCCCTTTCTAGCAGATTATTTGGAGCTTTTCCTGCAGAGGTGTTTCTGGCCTGTACAAACTCCTCTGTGTGATGTGGATAAAATTTTTTTTTGGTCATTCTTCATTTTACACACTCATGTAAGAGTAAGCAGCAGATCAGACTTTCATGAGGTTGTGTCATGGTAGAAATATCAGGGAACTGAATTATTGAACAGGACTCAAGGAAATGGACACAAAAGGATTTTTCTGGCCTGGTGAAGGAAAGCTGACTGCAGCAATAGCTGAGAAAGATTTCCAGATACTCTGGCCTGGGAAAAGGATGTGTTTGAGGTTTTAGTTCAGGATTGCACAGGACATGGTCAAAGGGATGCAGCAGCCCCAATGGAATAGAATGTTAATACCTGGTTTCTGTGACTGAGCTATGAGAGGAAAGGAAAATATTTTAAATAATAATGTTATTTTTATAATTTTATTAATATTTCTATTATTAAAATTGTGTCCTTTGTGAAAGAAAAGAACATGCAATTTATTTTCACCAATCCAAGTACCTTGGAGGAGGAAACTAAGACTTAAGGAAGCAAGAGAGGAATGGTTGGAACTGTGGGAAGTGACTTCTTGGGTGTCCTGTCAGAGCTGTCAGCAGAGCCTTGGCACTGTACTGTTTGTGTGCTGTTCCTTCCCCATGCAGGCAGAAAGGAAGTCAGTTCAGAGAAGATTATTTCTAATTACACAGAGATATAACATTTTAGAGTGGGGCATGGGGATTTGGCCATGTGACACCCATTAATGTTAATGGGACTCATGCAGCTAAATCACCCTTCACTTTTCTGGAAAAGGGGTCCTGGAGAGTGTGAACAGAGCCTGAGCTGTCTGTCACACAGCTGGACTGGAAATCCTGCCCTGGGAGTACAACTGGCACAGCAGGAGAGAGGAATGCTTCACTACACTGACAATTTTGTATTTTTTTTTGGGTAGAAAGACACTTTTTAATGTACTTGAAGGGTGTAATTTTTCTGCTGCTTTTTTGGTAATTAGTGATTTGAGCATATTAATTATTTGGAGCAGTCCTGCTGTTGTTCTTCATGTCAGCAAGAGACAGAAGCAGCACCTCTGTGGTGGGTGTGATGCTGAGGAAAGCTGTGTGGTTAAACAGCATTTTCCTTTCATTCTGATTGTGTTGTGGTGTTATTATTGTGTAAAGAAAGAGTTGGTGTCTTGCCTTTGCTGTACAAGCGTGGTGGGAGTGAATTATATAACTTTTGGGAGAAAAATGGGAGGGGATCTTTGGGCTGCTCGACCAGAATCCATTACTGACTCCTACTGTAGATCAAAAAATGGATAAGAAAGTTCATTTCATGAATTACTCCCAGAAAACTTAAACTATTGAGTACTTCAGTGTAAAAATAGAGATATTAAAATTACAAATTTCAGTGTAATAAAACCTCTTTCCTTGGGAGATAGTTCATTACAAAAAGCAGATGAAAGTAGTTCTTTAACATCTCATTAGAATTCTCCCTATTCATGCTAAGTCTGACTATCCAGAGTAATTACTTTAAATGCCTCTTTCTTTTTATTCCCTTTTATTTTATTGTTACTTTATTGCTGTCACTTTATTACTATTATTCATTTTTACTATACTTTATTATTCAAAATTACACTTACAAAGGAGTTCTCTGATTTTTAGGAACTGAGATTTTTCTTTTCCTCTCTGAACCAAGCAAGCTGGAGATGGAAAATTAGAGAGAATTAATAAATAGACAATTACAACAATAAATAAATTCCACAGGTTTTGTAAGCTGGATCAAAGCCAAGATTCCAGTGGTTCTATTCATCCTTGGCTGAGCAAGCTGCAAGAGGAGAGCCCGTGCTGAGAACAGCAGCAGATCCAGCAGAAGCTGAAATGCAGCAGCTCAGCTAAT
This sequence comes from Passer montanus, assembly GCF_014805655.1. Classification (NCBI taxonomy): domain Eukaryota; kingdom Metazoa; phylum Chordata; class Aves; order Passeriformes; family Passeridae; genus Passer; species Passer montanus. Next base: position 1,862,918 of record NW_024369818.1, read on the forward strand.
TAGAATTCCTGTAGGCTTTATCAACAGGTCTGCAAAACACAACAATTAAGATTTGACTGTGAAAACGTGACTCTGATGTTTCTGAGATGAGAAACCAGCTCAAAATTACCCCGTTGAAAATTATCACTTAAAAATATTTTTTATTGTCAGATGTGTAATATATTTGCTACTACAGTGATTTTTGTAGTTACTGTAATCAAAGTTAGCAGTAATTTAATTTCTCAATAAACTGTACAATATGGACATTTCTGCAGGCTGATACTCACATGGTTGGTAGATAAATACTTTATCTTTTCAGAGGAAAAAGTGTGTATTAACCCAAAAGGTGAGCTTTGAGGAAGGAAAATGACTGTTCACAATAGATTTGCATGGAGGCTTCTTGATATTTATGTCTGGGAAGAAGTCGTTAATTGAGTCAGCTATTTTCCAATGAAATTGCTTCTGGTGGGCAAAGTCTAGTAACAACTGCAGATGTAGTTTGGAGGGAGGAAATTGGTGGTTAGGTTTGTCATTCCACCTGTGAATTATCCTGTTGAAGCGAAAGATGCAAAAAATACATCTGACAGGTTGATGTGTCAGTGCCTTTATTAAAATATTCCTTTTAGGTGAGGGTGTGGGTCTGGTTTAACCTGCAAAGGATGTTTAAAAAGCTCTGCCTGGCTCTCCTTTTGTGTGTCTGCAGCAGAATTGTGTTGGTGGAATCTTGTTTGGTGCTGCTGCTTGTGGCTGGCTCAACCCAAGTCCACAGTATATGAAAGTGTTGTGACAGTGGGGTTGTTACCACAGCTGTCTGGTGGCAAAAAGTAAATTTTGGGAGATTTGTATGCTAGAATCTGGTTGTTTTTTTGTGGTTTTTTTTTTTCTTTTTTTTTTTTTTTTTTGTTTTGGGGGTTTTTTTTTTTTAATTTAGTGAGTTCTTGTCACTTTGAACTTAATTTCAGTAAATTAAATCAATGTGGAAAAGTCTTCAGCCATGTTAATACTTGAAAAACTTTGTGAGATAAATGTCCCAACAAGTGATTCCACTGGAGGCAGGGCAGTGCCATGAGCTCAGCAGTGTTGTTCTCTTGGGTAGCCAGCTCACACACACTGGCTGGCCAGAAGGTCACATGCAGACCTTGGGCATTTACACATGTAATGACAGGACCTGGGAAGGCAATAATGCTAATGTGTACTTAGGACAAAACATTGGGGAATGACATAAAGAATTGAAAATATGTTAATACAGCCACAAAGAGGAAAAAGGAGACAATAGTAACTTCAGTGAGACCATAGAAATACTAAGGATATGTTTGTAGGAAATCACATTTTGAAAGTCCACTGCCCACAGCTTTTTTCATCTTGACAGGTAATGCTTGAATTCCCCTTGTTTTGTTTTGTTTGGGTTTTTTTTGTTTTGTTTTGTTTTGTGGGTTTTTTTTTTTTTGGTTTTTTTTTTTTTTGTGGTTTTTTTTTGTGGTTTTTCTTTTTCTGTTTTGGTGGATTTTTTTTTTTTAATGTAGTGAGTTTTGAGTGAGATATGCTTGGTGTCTGGATTAAAGTTTTGGATTTTTTAAAATTCCTTAAAGATTTTTTTTTCTTTTCATTTCTGGGCTGTTAGAGCAATCTGTGCATGCTGTGGTGTTTCTGCAGGTGAATGCAGGTGTAACTGCAAGGAGCATTACTTGCACTACAGCATGTGAAGTATCACCTGATGTGTGTGAGAGCACGCTGGAGTTGTTCAACACTTTGGCAATTCTTGCTGTGCCTGGAGCTGGCCTAATTAGAAAAGACATGAAGGAAAGGCTTCTACTGGGGAATCTTTCTTTCCCTGAGTTGTCTTGGAGTTCCAGGAGGGATTGACTTGGTGTGAGGTGGTGTCCTGGGGTGTATCCCAGTGTGAGTTGTGTGTCTTGGGCTGTATCCTGGTGTATATCCCAGTGTGAGTTGTGTATCCTGGGCTGTATCCTGGTGTATATCCCAGCGTGAGCTGAGCTGTGTATCCTGGGCTGTATCCTCATGTATATCCCAGTCTGAGCTGTATATCCCACGCTTTGTATCCTGGGCTGTATCCCAATGTATTTCCCAATGTGAGCTGTGTATCCTGGTGTATATCCCAGTGTGAGCTGTGTATTTTGGGCTGTATCCCAATGTACATTGCAATGTGAGCTGTGTATCCTGGGCTGTATCCTCATGTATATATCCCAGTCTGAGCTGTATATCCCAGGCTTTGTATCCTGGGCTGTATCCCAATGTATTTCCCAAAGTATTTCCCAATGTAAGCTTTGTATCCTGGTGTATATCCCAGTCTGGGCTGTGTATCCTGGTGTATATCCCAGTGTGAGCTGTGTATCCTGGGCTCTACATCCCGTGTCAATCTCAGGTTATATCTCTGTGTGAGGCTCTACCCTGGTGTTTATCCCGGGCTGTATCCCAGGATGTATCCCTATGTGCATCCTGCTGTGGGGCTGTAGCCCGGTGTATATCCTGGGTCTATCCTGGCATATATCCCAGTGTAAGGCTCTATCCCAGGCTGTGTCCCAGTGTAGGGCTCTATCCCAGGCTGTGTCCCAGTGTAGGGCTCTATCCCAGGCTGTGTCCCAGTGTAAGGCTCTATCCCAGGCTGTGTCCCAGTGTAAGGCTCTTGTCCCGGGCTCTATCCCAATTTATCTCCCAGGCTGTAGCTCCAGGGCTCTATCCCGGTGTCTATCCCCCGGGCTCTATTCCAGGCTGTATCCTGGTCTAAGGCTGTGTCCCGGTCTGTCTGTCTGTCTCCCGGGCTCTATCCCAATTTATCTCCCAGGCTGTAGCTCCAGGGCTCTATCCCGGTGTCTATCCCCCGGGCTCTATTCCAGGCTGTATCCTGGTCTAAGGCTGTGTCCCGGTCTGTCTGTCTGTCTCCCGGGCTCTATCCCGGTGTATTTATTTCCCGGTCTATCTGTTTCCCGAGCTCTCTATCCAGGTGTATCTCTCTCCCTGCATTTTTCTGTCTCTGTATCTCTCTCCCGGTGGCTGGGTGTGTGCCCGCAGCTCTGGAGCTGCAGCTCCATCTCCTGGAGAGAAATTCCCAGAAATTCCATCCTCCAGCCCGTTCCCCACACTGTTATTGAAATGCTGAATTATCCTTACGGGGGGCTCCACCCTGTGGGGTCTGTCCCTCCAGCACAGTTCAGCTACAGAAAGGGATGATAAATAAACAGATAAAAGCTGCTGTCAGCTGGGATCTCAATGGACACACCCTCTCCAGGCCTTCTAAAGCACTGGGTAAAATTTAGCTGTATCTAAAAGTGGGTTTATATTAAGGTATAAACTACAATAGAATTATTGGTATAAACTACAATAGAATTATTTTAGTGTTGAACTACTCCCGGTTTTTATTTTCCCTAATAATATAAAATCATCCAGAGTTTTAGAGAAGCTGTCTCTAGAAATAGTTTTTCTCCCTAGGGTAAAATTTAGCTGTATCTAAGAGTGGGTTTATATTTAGGTATAAACTACAATAGAATTATTGGTATAAACTACAATAGAATTATTTTAGTGTTGAACTACTCCCGGTTTTTATTTTCCCTAATAATATAAAATCATCCAGAGTTTTAGAGAAGCTGTCTCTAGAAATGAAAGCAATCAGATCCCACCAGAACTTGCTGTTAAACTGAGTCTGAGGTTATCTTTAGATGCCTTTTTTTCCACGTGCACTGGAAGCAGTTCAGAACAGCTTCTGCATGAGCTTCTGTGAAACCAGGCTTAAAAATGTTAAGGAAAATTACCTCCAGAGTTATGGACTTCTCCAAATCACAGTGTCAGTGTTTCAGTGCTTTTTTTCTTTGTTACTCCACTCATAAATTAGTGCTTCAGGTGTGGGAGACGTTGCTTAGAGGACTGATAGTGCTGTGCTACAAATAGAATGTTTTCCTTTGAAGTCTAAATAATCAATTATAATTATTATTTTTTAAGTGTTTTGTGTTTCAGAAGCTGTGTTTTTTCAGGGAATAGTTTATTTTCAGTACAGATATAAATTTATGAGGAGACTCCCTGGTTATTGTCACTATCCTATGGAGAAGTTTTTTTAGGGACTGTCAGTAATCACTGAAGGAATGGTTAATGTACAGACTCAAACCATGAAAGGAAGACCTTTTCCATCCATAACTTGTATCAGAAGAGGAGTGGGTTTCCCTGATGGCTTTCCAAGAGTGGCAGTACCCCTCAGCTGCAGTGTGCTCTGTGCCTGTACAGTGTATTTTCTGTCTGGGTGCCACAGGAAAGAAAAGCTTTTTCAAACAATGTTTATCGAATATTAAAATTAAACCCGCTATGATGTCAAAGCAGCAGCTGGAAAATTGTCTGTAGCTGTGAGTGCACAGTGAATGAAGCCAAGGCTCTGTGACTCTGTGGTGTGGACTGAGAACCAACAAGGTAATTCTGAGGAATGATGTCCTTGTGCCACTTGACTGAGATTAAATGAATTTTGGCCATTTTTGTCCAGCTTGGTTAACATAGCTAATATGTTGTGTATTCAGAAACTGATGGCAGAATTCACTCCTTGCTGCTCAGGCCACAGATGGATAAACACACAGGAGCTGCAGTGGCTGTGTGTAACAAGTGTGGCTTGGCAAAGCTCCTGCTGCTCTTGCTAGGCTTCCTCTGCATCAAAACTAATATGCTGCTGAATTATTTTTGTGTGTAATCCTTCCACAAGGATGTGTCTGGCATCAGTGCTGCTGGAAATTGAAATTTTTATGGTTATTCTAGGACTTCTATTGTCTTTCCACTTGTGTTAAGTTCAAAGGTAATGTGCTTTAAAAATGATTCCTGGTGTTCCCTTTTGGGGTTTTGTAATAAATTCTGCAAGCAAACAAACAAAAATCAAACAAGAAGAGAAAAAAGAGCAGCAACACTCCTATAGATGTATGTTATAGCTTGTATATGCGTAACTGGGATTTTTTTCATCCTGTATTTCTTTGAACTCTGTCTTTTTGAGGAGTGTAAGTAGAAAATGTCAGAAAGCAGATGCTTGAGATCTATTTGGCAGATAAAAATAACATTTAGAGAAGGTGTATTTTACTTGGAGTTGTAAGAAATCATATTTTGCAATGGGGAAAGAGACTGTTATAAGGTATTTCACACCTTTGATGTCAGTCTTCCATTCTCAGTGCCCCACTGCTTCTCAGGGCCTTCTCTTCCCTCTAAAAAGCTTCAGCTTTTGATGGGAGAAAACTTTTGAAATCCTGTTTGCTTAAGATAGCAATCATCAGACCCTGTTTGTGTTATTAAGTATGAATGGATGGTGTAGATTTTTTTCAAGTTTACAGTAAAATTTCAAGCCCAAGAAATCCCAAATACTCAAAAAAACCCAGACAAACAACAACAAAAAAAAACCCACCCAAACAAACAAAAAAAAACCCCTCAAAGTACAAAACAAAACAAAAAAAAAACCCCAAGCCCTAAAACAAACAAAAACATGCTGATAATTTTCCTGAACTGGAAATTTGTGGAGTTTTAGGGAAATTCAGATGAAGCCCTGTCCCTGCTGGCTCTTCTGGAAGCCCAGGTTGTGCCAAGGAGATCTCAGGTGCCCTCACAAACCCCACAGCCTTTCCCAGCTCAGTTACTCACAGCAATAAATCATTAGTAATGTCTGAGTAATGCAGTAAATTTACAACTGTGGCTCTTGGACAGTAGGGCAGGGTTTGGGAGGCAGATTAGCTAGCACAGTGCTCAGTGAGAAAAGAATTCCCTCAAATTAATGATTCCTTAAAACAAACCAAAATCAGGGAGAATTGGTGTTTTTTGAGATTCCAAATTCCCAGAGTGTGATGCATACTGGATGATGCTGTTAGGGAAGACTAACAAAGCAAAAAAAAAAAAAGCAAAATAACTCATTTAAATAGTCTACTTAATGATTTGTGCTTTACATTTATTGTGTGAAAAGCCAAGTTTGATTTATATGTATTTTGATTTATTTTTAAGTAAATAGTGTATTTGTAGTTAATGTGCAGCATGATGGAGCATCAGGGGCAAAAAGGACTCTGTAGGATGACAGTTCTTACACAGAATACATTTTACAGGTGTCACTCAAAGCTTTTTATTGCAGTCAAATCAGTTTTACAACAGGACAAAAAAATTAAAAATAAAACCAACAAAAACTCCTCCCCAAAATAAGTCCTTTCATCATCTCATGGTTTCCTGGAAAGAAGTTTTTCAGCATTGACTAAAAGTACAGGAATCTCTTGGGTAACATTTTTATTTCCTTCAGAACTTTGAACAGGGCTGGGAAACCTCCACTGCCCCGTGGTTTCAGAGGGAAGCAGGGATTTCAAACACTTACAGCCTTGAATAATTCAAGACATGCTGGTTTCATCCCATTTTTTATGAGTTGGGATGTCTGCCAGTGGTTCAGAAGCAAAGTCCAACCTCTCTGCAGCACTTGTGAGAAGGTTCCCCGGGGTTCCTGTTATAACATTAATATGGATTGTTGGGAAGATGAAGTTACCAAACATTTACAAGTTTCACAAAGGGAAAGGTGATGCCCCTCCTTGCTACAATAACATTTCTGACACAGAATGTGGTAATTAAGTTTTAGGATGAAATCCCATCCTGATGTCTGATATTGCTTCTAAATGAACTGCCAGAACTCCTGGGCAGGTGTGAGGTAGCTGATTTTCACATCTGGATTTTATTCTTTCAGCCTTACAAGGCTTTAGTAGGCATTCCAAGAACTGCAGAATGATACAATTGTATAGAATTTGCCTAAATAAAGCTGTAGCTACTGCAAATTCAATTTCTGTCAGCACTGACAGCATAAAAGTGGTATAAAACTCAGTTCCTGTTTTGAATTCAGTTCTAAAAGGCTCATTTTTTCCTACCCTGAGTACCAAATTGAAATTTTAACTAGTGTGCAGGTATTTTCCCCCAAAGACTGAAAATATGGAGCTAATGCTGTGTGTCTGAGAAGCCAAGGACACTGCAAACTGCACTTCTGAGCCCTTTCTTCCCACGTTAAGCACCACTTTACAAGAAAATTTACACCTCAGCTGGTTGCAATGCTGCTTAACTTGATGCCTTTATTTTTTTCCCCCGATTAATACTTCAGAGACTGATTTGATTTGCCTCAGTGCTGAAAATCTGTTCCTCTCCCTCTTTCCAGCACAGATCCAAGTAAAGCTGTCCAGTGATAGAGTTATGATGTTGGTTAGTAGTGTCCATCCCCTTGAAGAGCAAGAAAGGTTAAAGTGTTTCAGAAGGTCTCCAATTGTCAATTTTTGTCTGTTTCTATAATAAATGTTAAGTTTTGATAGGAAATAAAAGCTGTCCAGCGATAGAGTTATGATGTTGGTTATTAGTGTCCATCCCCTTGAAGAACAAGAAAGTTAAAGTGTTTCAGAAGGTCTCCAATTGTCAATTTTTGTCTGTTTCTATAATAAATGTTAAGTTTTGATAGGAAATGGGGTTAACTTCCATGTTGCAAGCACATTCTTGCTGTTTGCATTATAAAAACCATAAAATCAGTGATCAGAGTTGGAGTTACAGTTGATGTTTTTGTCCATGACTGATTCTATAGTTAGGGAAAATACAGCTTCTTACAGAATTGTCTAGAAATTGTGTATATGCTAGGGAATGAGGAACTGGAAAATTTATGGATTTTTGGGGTTTTTGTAATTTTGAAACTTGCCTGCTGTGGAATCTTGAGGTGTCAGCGCAGGAGGGAAGCACAGGCTCCTCAGAGCACACTGTCTCTGCAGCCCAGTGAAACAGGATTTTGTGCTTTGCTGTGGCACAGAATAGCAATTAAAGACACAAAAATGGGTATTTTCCTTCCTTTCAACCATTCCTGAGTAAATGCAGCTGGTCACAAAATAATTAACTGTCAAATAATTAGGAAAGAAAACACTGAGCAAAGCAATGCCAAAGGAAATATTCAGTTTTGAGTGTCAGAACATTGTTACTATGAAACGCTTTCCTTTGTCAAATTCTGGGCTGTTTGAGTTGGAAAAGCCATTCTTGTAGGATTTCATTCTTTAGGAGAGGGGAGGAGAATGTGTAACTCATCAGCAGTGAGAGGCATCCAGAGTCCTTGCACAGGACAGCTGGGAGTAGCTACTGCCTTCAGAAGGATTTTAAATTAGCAATATTGTGAAAAGCACTCATGTTACCAATTTCCAGCCCTTAGAACTGATTAAATTGAAATAGGACTCATGTTTTACAGTCTGTCAGTAAGTCCATCATATTTTTTGAAGAAGGTTTATTTTCTAAGAGGTATTCACTGACTCTGGATTATACCTTTTTTTTTTTTAGCTGGCAATTTCCCATCCTGTTTAACAAGGAAGGGAGCAAGATGCCATCATTCCCAAGTCATAATATTGGAGAAGAGCTGAAAAGGTGTTATACCAGCTTTAAATAGATTGAATTTTGTGTGAAGGAACCTGGAGCTTCCCTTGCTGAATAGTTTTGCAGTAAACTCATTCAGTTGCTCCTTTTTTATTCTGGAGCCAGTAAAGGACAGGACACAGCAGTGGAAAAATTACTTTTCCTGTGCATTTTGAGACAAATTCCACTTTTGCAGACCTGTCAGGGGACATTACCATGTAAATAATAATAAAGTAAATAATGTGGGGGTGATTTTGTGAAGGAACCAGAGATCAGTCTGCAAATTGAATGTATTTATTCCTCCAATACTCGGAGTCACCCCACAGGACTGTTTGAGTGGGGCTGGGGGTAACTGGGCAGAGCTGGGTGCACTTTGCAAATATTTGAGTGGGCTGCAGAGAGCTGGAAGTGCTTTGGGGACACACAGGAGGTAGGGAGTGTAAGAGGGGGAGATGGAATCTGCTGAGCACATCCTGGGCACCTCTGGAATATTCTGGCGCTGTAATGATGGTTGGCTCCTCCTGTGGTGCAAGTAACAGTAATGATTAGTGATTAACACCTCCACTTATGGATTCAGGTGTAAGTGGAGGTGCAATTTATCTCTGACATTAGCCAGGGACTGATCAAGTGCCTCGGCAGCACCTGAGGAGTGAGATGTAACACCTTGAGGTGTTTAATTCCTCTGGCTGATGTATTTCTCCCTGAGTGATGATACCTTTTGTTAAGATTCCACTTTCCTAAAGTACCACTTTTGTTCTGCTGCTCTGATGGAGACGTTCAAGGCAGTGAAGAGTTGCTCTAATTTCTTTTTGTGAATGCAGAAGTTACTGACTTTTACTTGAATCTGCAAAGAGGAGAGGGGAGGAATAACCCAAATCTCTCCAGACTTACCCTGCACAGAGTAAATTCTGATGGCTTCAGTGCCCTTGAGGAGTCCAAGGGAATATGGGCCCATGAATTATCCTGGTGATGAATCCTGGTGCAGATTGAACCCATTTCATGTAGACTTTTTTGAGGTAATCCAAAGAAAATATTTAATGTAAAAATTTCATGTTTGCGGAATCTCCGAGGGGGAGAGACATCCTGAACTCAAATAAAGGATTTAGCAGAGGGCTTTAATTCTGCTGGATGAATGTTTTATGCAGGCTGTGTGCACAGCATGCTAGCTGCTCGCTGGGCTTGAGGAGTCTATAAAAATCAAGGTTCCTTAACTCAGTGTGGCACCAGCAGGAGACCCAAAGAAGGAATAAGAAAGTGAAGCATGAAACCACTGGCAAAGCCTGAATTAATGCATTTTTCTTAGAAGCAAATCTGTTCCTGTCTCTAAAAGAGAAGAAAGCTGTTTAAATGTGATCTCTGGAATGATTAGTAAATTCACAGGAGAAGAATCTATTTAACAAAAGTCTTACACAAATCTAACATCAGGCACAAATGACTGTTTTCAGCTGGCTGCCTACCTTTGGACTAAAGAAGACCCCACCAGGATTTATTCCCTTCTCTGGCAGTTCCCATTGCTGATTGCAATTGCACTGAGCATTTGCAGCACTCATTATGTCCAGACCATAAATCTTTCCTGCTTGATGCTCAGCACCTTAATTTACCAATTTCTCATTTTTCTAGCTGATCTACATTGTGCTAATCACACATTCCTGTTCCAGGTTTGTTTGCAGGAGGGAAGGAATTCCAGACCATCCATCTTTCTTTAGCAACTAACTTAAGCTCTCCATCAACCTGAGGCTTACACAAGTGGAAAATTACTTCCCTGAAGTAGTTGAATTGCATTTTTGTTAGCATATTCAGACCCTGCAGTTTGTTACTGATCTATTTTAATAATTTTGTGGTGGCTTTATTGAGAACAGGCAATGTAGTCAATTTTGTGTTTTATAAAAAACTTTTAGGTGGTTGTTGAAAAGCTTCATTGAAATTTGAGTTTCAGAAACAACACACAATATTTTTATTTTAGAATGGGACTGTAGCTGCTAATGCCTCTAAGTAGTTTAAGTTAAAATTGTGGATGTTGGAAAACCTTCATGAAACATCTGGGTTGATTCTGACCCTCTCCTCACATGCCCGCTCTTGGTCCTCACCAGGACTTCGTGCCAATGTGAATAATTTGTAAAACTTTCTTTGAAACCATCACAGTGCTGCAAAAAGCAGGGAGTATACTCAGTTAGGGACCATTCCCTCTCTGAAATAGCCCCAAATGACGTACAGGCAGTGTTTTCTGAATGTTCCATGGATAAACTTGCAGAAGGGAGAAGTAAGCCACTCATGGGGAGGGTGTTAAAGGGATTTTTGGGTCTGGGAGATGCCTCTGGGTGCTGCTATTATCCTAATTATGGTTAATCAGAGGGAAATGTGCACTGAGCAGACTTCATTAGATTCCAAATTTCAGTCTTTGTGTTGCAAAGAAAGCCAGTTCTCTTTCCAAAATTGGAGATGAAGAGGAATTGCTGTGGAAAGTTTGGTGCAGAGGAGCAGACGGGGAGAGTTTGATGCTGGGAAGGAAAGTAAATTGTGGGAATGCTGCAGAATCAAAACCAGGGGGAAAAGAGCACTGTGGGTACTAGAAAGTCCCCCCAAAAAAAGCCAAACTCACTCAAAACCCCCCAAATCCTGCCTGCTAGCTTGATAACCTAGGTAGTCTCCAAATGATGTGGATGGCAGGTTTTTTCACCCCATGGAATCAAGAAATGTCCACTACCACTTTCACTAGTGGCTGTGCCATTTCTCAAGTCACTGTTTTCTAAATTGTGCTGAATACGTTACAGACACTTGATCTGTTTTATCAATTAGAGACATTATGAAATTAAATGTTTCTGGAGGGAGGCAGAGGTAGATCTAAACCAGTCCTGTCTGGAGTAGCTGAAGTGGGGTCAAATAAAAGCCAGGAATCCAAACTTGCACTGCTGAGTTTGCTTCGAGTGGAACTGTCCCCACTGAGAATGTTCTGCTACCCGGAATATAATCAGGTTTTTCCTCTAATATTGTACCTAGATTAAGTATTTCACCTCAATAAAGACTGCACAGTTATAATGAACACTACTTGATTTCTGAAAAGCTTGGGTTTTGTCATCATTATTAACTTAATGCCCATTAAGACTGTAATTATGGCCACAGTCCCCAAGTACTTCATCCTCATGAAGGCCTTTATTAAAACATTGCTTTTGCTTTGACAGTGTGCACAAATTATGCTCAGGATTGCAGAGGCATGAGAGCCTAAAAATAATTTAGAAACCTCTAATCAGAGTATTCTTAAAGTTGTATGAGATAATGTCCTGTTTTTGTTCTTAGCTGTGGCCATACTCACTGTACTGTGAAATGAGGACTAAAAAGGAAATTTCCAGGTTTAATACTGGAAAATTCATATTGAGAATAACCTTCATGGGACCATTGTCAGGATGGGCTCAGAATTGTTGGTTGGTGAAGGCAGCATACTCCTGAACCATGTTTTTTAAAAATCACTATTACTGCAGCTAGGAATGTGTTTCTGACAGCTCTTTGCTCACAATTCTTAATAATGTTTTCCAGTACCAGCTATCAGATATTTACAAGTGAAATGTCACTTTTGGAGGTACTTTTCTTGAAGTCAATAGAATTTTAGAGGGATTAGAGGCTTCTGGATGGCTTTAAAACACAGGGCACCTGAACGAGATTTTTGGGTTCTTTTTTGCATTATAAAGTTAATTCAAAATTCATGATTGTTTTGTGTTGGATAGTAGGCTGCAAACCAACACCCACCAGGGGCCATGTAGATGAGAACAGGAATAGGTGATTGAAAGGGGGAACAAAGTGTCCATGAACCCGTGTCCTGTTCAGGCAGAGGGATCAGCTTCTCCCCAGCTTTAGGACCTGGCTTTGCCATCCACATCCTTCCCTGCCCTGCCCGAACATCCCAGGGCTCCCGGTGTTGACACAGCTGATGTGCAAACACCAGGCAGGGGCCTGTGCAGCCAATTACCCTTTAGATGGAGCTGTTTCTCCTCGGATGATGTCAGGGTGGAAATAGTGTCTAAGAAGTTCAGTAAGAACGAGCTGATTTGAGCTGCAGTTCAGCAAAAGGTTTTATTCTTTTATAAATGTATGTTTATCACTGCCAAAGAAAGGAATGTGTATCCTGTTCATGCCTATTCAGAAATCTCTTGTAAGAAATATGTGTTGATAAGGAAAAGGTGTATAATGATGTTTTGGAAAATACACAAGTAAATCTGTACAGCTCAAATTGGGGATAGTTTTGTGATATGGAAAAAATGTGAGCACTGCATGTAAGATAATGTTACACAGTGAGCTGAGCTTCTGAGCATTCAAATATTTCCCTTGGAGGTGAGGAAATTTGTCTATTCCCTGTGAGCAGCAATGTATTGGTGGGAGTGATGCTCAGAAGGGTAAAAGCTGTTTGTTTGCTTCCTATCATGATTAACACAGACATCTTTCATTACCAGGCAATCCTGCTTTATCAGCATTAACTCCAGCACACCCAAAGCAATTCTGCTAGCTGGTCCTTGGGAAGTTGTCTAATTAACTTCTAATTAAATTCACTCTTTGGCTTAAGTGCCACTTCAGGAGGATGTGTTCCCTGACAGGCGTGGTTCCAGGTCTCTGCCCTGCTGCAGGATAAACATGAGTGCTCTACACCTTCAGTGCTGCCCAGCAGCTACTCCAGAGCAAGCAGTTTATTTAGCCTGCAGGCTTTTTTGCTGTCAAGAGACGTGGATTTGGCCGTGGGCTCTGTTAATTGTTGTGGCAGCAGTAGCAGCCTGCTGCTGCCTTTCTCTGCACCCTCAGAGTTAGGGGTGCACTCGTGGTGTGATGAGAGAGCAAAATCCTCCCATGGGGAAGAGGTGTCTGGAGCCAGCCTGCTCCAAGGGAGCAGCAAGTTTAGCCCAAGGGCATCTCCCTCTTTTCTCACACAGCCTGAGCTGTTCAGAGCAGAGCTGACCTGCTGGGCACATGGTTTGGTGTCCAGCAGTGGCATTTTAGTGGCACTCTGTTTGGGGTGATGGTGTGACCAAGGCACTCGTGCTCAGCCTTTCTCCTCCTGCTTCTCCTCCATCCCTGGTGGATTAGGGGTGTTACATACATCTCTACCTCTCAATTTTCTGTGTGTTTGATAGTCCTGCACTATGTCATTGAAAGTTCTCTATTCAGGTGTGGCTCCCATGATTTTGAAGATGTTAACTGTGTGTTCCCTTCAGCCTCCTGTTTGCATGGAGATCTGGCCTTTCCACCATCCCTTGTGGAAGTGGCTGTGACCCTCTCAGTTCCCTTTGCTTGCCCAGGTCTCCCTCCAGTGATGCAGAAGCCACATCTGAGCCCTGTACTCACAGGTGTAGCCTGGTAAATTCAGTTTTCCGTGATTTGCAGGCATGAATACACAGTGACCTTCCAGTCAGGAAGGGACTTGGGAGGCTCCTGGGACTTTGCTGGGCTTGGTCTCTGCCCCAGCTCCTCCTGCTGTGCTCTGAGCAGCTGCCTGGAGGGGAAATGGCCTGCTGTGGTTTTGGGATGAGCAGTTCTGGTACTCAGAGGTTGGCTACCCCTGCCCAGCAGCCTGTAGCCCTCAGGGGCAGGTGAGACCTGCTCCTCTCTTGTCTTCCTGGAGACCTCTCCCAACCTGATTCCCACCCTCTGCCTGGCTTCTGGCACCATCCCTGCAGGCTGTGATCAGGCTTTATTAGTTTCATTAGGCTTTCATTACGGAATAATCAGAACCATGCTAACAAATCCCCTCATTAGTGCTGTATAAATCTTGCATCATAGCTCCTTGTTTCTTATTAGTGAGCAGCTGAACGTTCTGCCAGTGCAGGAGGCAAATAAATCTCTGCTGGGCAAGGGCCTGCCAGGCTCCTGATTATTCCCAGGCAGTGCTGAAACTCTTCCTCAAGCCTGCACTCGTGTTTCTCTTCCAGGAATGAAATAATTGAGTGTGAAATAACTGAGCAGCTTCTCACCAGTGTGAGCAGCATCCTTGAGGGCACCAGGAGCTGGACCAGGATGTGCTGGGAGCTGGGGTGTCCCAGGAACCCCAACCTGTGAGCACCAGGCAGAACTTCAGTTCTCTCTTAAATCAGGTTTGTGTGCTCTATGAAGAGCACCCAACTTCTCTAACAGAGACACCTCACACGGATTTTTCACGTTCTCCACCTACACAGTGTTGTAATTAAAGAAATTACAGGGTGACAGGATGACTTCTAACCTCCTAAAATAATTTGCCTTTTCATACAATAGCAATTTAAAACCACTTTAGAGCTGTGCTCACTTGGAGAAAAAGCAGGGAATTGGGATGGGACTTGTGACACAAAGGCAAGCTGGGCTTCAGTTAAAATCACTCAATAACTCCTTTTGTGATTTCTTAATTTTTATTTTTTAAATACTAATGTGTTTTCAACAACATTTTTATATACTTATCTGTGTGATGCATAAGCTGCATATGGTGTTAATTACTGCGAAATTAATCACATTTTGTACTGTGCTTGTACAACCTTGTCCTCTAATCAGCATTCCTGCAGATTTCTTCTGATGTTGAATCATTTATAGCAGGCTTTTAAAAAATATTTATGATTCTAGAGATGCTTCTCTGCTAATTTATTACTTTGAATTGATTGCTAGATGTGAACATGGGTTTAACCCCACACTTGTGCTGAAATCCTGATTGCCTGGAGCTGAACCATTGACCTGAACAGCTCCAAGATGTGACAGAATTTAGAATATCAGGTGGAAAGGAGACCTCAGGGTCATGCAGCCCAACCTGTCTTGGCAAAGACAAGGGGTGGGGGGGTAGGTGGGTGCTTTTTGGTGTTAATTTAAATTTCTGCACTGCCACCACAGCTGCTTGCAGCTGTTTTCTGCATTCCATCTTGTGGCACAGAAATCATTTCACGTGCACTTGTTGCTCTGTGTGCCTGGCATGGCCTCCCTTCCATGGTGCTCTGTTACATAAACAGGAAAAAACTGAGTGGAAGATTGTTACTTTTAATGATGTAAATTAATAGTTCTCTTTATTTCTAGTTGCAATGTTTGTTTTTATTTATAATAATGTATTGCTTGTCCTTTCCCACTCTAATTTATTTTTTTAGTATGTTTATCTAAGGAATTTAGTAGGCTTATTTAAGTATGCTTATTTAGGAATTAGGGGGGCTAGGAATTAGGAATTTGGGGGGCTAGGCAAACAAATCCCCTGAGCTCTACTGCTCTGGGATTGATTCCTTTGCTTTCTGCCTTCTTGAAGGGAAGAGGTGAGGGGATAAAGAGAAACTTTAATTTAGAGGGCTCAGGACTTGTGTAGGGTGCTCAGTGTTGAGTTTTTTAGTCAGGTAAATCTGCTGTGGTGGGGGCATCAGGGAGCTCCCAGAGCTGGAGCCCCAGCACAGATTCACCCTCCTGGCTTTTCTCCCACCCCAAACTCCCACCCCTCTCTCCAGGCTGCTCTTCCCTTGTGCTGTGAGCAGTCTGAAACCAGTGCTGCTCATAGAAACTCATTTACAATTCCATATACCCTTCTACTTATACCCAGGAAATTCAGGATTTATGGCTTAATTTTCTGCAGGGTGCAGGAAGAGAAGGTAAAATACTTTTGAGAAAAGAAATGAAGATAAAATAGGGAGATTTCAGCCTGAAGAGTGTTCTCTTTTCAGGCCTGCAGTTGTATTTCTTGGAGAGTAAAAGCACTTCCTAAAATGTGTAATTTGCCAGTGATTCCATCACTCCTTATTGCTCATTCTGAAAACCTGTATAAAAAGAATTAAAAAAAAAAAAAAGAAACTGAATGACTGAGTGTTAAAACTGGTCACTGCCCAGTTATACCAACCAGCCACTTGATCCAGTGAACATATATGGTGGCTGGGAAACTGAAATTATTTTCTTTCCAGGAAGCAAAAAGTTGGTCTATGAAGAAAGAACAGCTTTTTGATAGGCACTGATCATCCACAAAAATAAGGCAGTGTGGCAACTTTCTTTTAGAAACCCAACCATGTGGTAACTGCTCTCAAAGCCTGCTGGAGCACTGATTTGGAGCAGATACCTCAGCTTCCCCTGCCATGCACAGATTTAGATTTACATCCACATAGTGATAGATAATCTCCATAATCCCTTCCCTCCATGTAGATATTCTCAGTTTGAAGTTTATTCTTGACTGCACATCCCTTAGCTGGGACCCCAGCAATGATGCTGCTTTCTCTTTTGGGGGGGTACAGAACCTGGCCCAGCCTGTACCCCACAATAAAAGGCAATATTTTCTATATTATTGATGTTACCTTGATTTCTGCAGGGTTTTCTGTGCATTCTTTCATGGCTCCTTCACAGGAGATCCATGTGAAGGGTTTAGGGTGTTGCTTGGGAAGTTTGCTGTTGCATTTCAGTAATTTTCTTTTCAATACAATCAGTGTGGCTCTTAGGAGAGGAAAATCTGGATTTAGAAATGGGGAGGCACCTCTGCCTTGCTCCCCATTTGGTGGGGTTTTTGTCACTCTGTGACAGTGTTTGGGTCCCTTAGCAGCCACCAGAAACAGAAATCTCTAAACCCAAAAAAGTTTGAAGTTTTCTAGGTTTTGCCCATAATAAGTTTTCAAAATAGAGAAATACTTTTCAGAATTTCTGCACATTTATTATGTAAACAGATGTGAAGATTTAAGGTTGCTCAAGACTTTGGATGATTCCCATTAAGGAAAAAATGAAATGTCTGCTTGGAATTAATCCTGGCTTTATGACATGGAAAAGGATGAGCTATATTCCCATTTAATCAGACATTTCAGATCAAAGTATTTGTACTATTTTTTTTTTTTTGAGAAAGTAGATACCATTACACTTTATTATTGTTATAATTTTCATTTACTTTGTCTTCTGCTTAATACCAATTGAGTCCTGAGCCTCTTTCAGCCTGCTTCTGTCATCTGTGTTTTATGACAGAAATGGAATGCAGCTCTTTTAATCAAAGTGCACCAGGTTATTGTGCTGGGGACCTCTTAATAAACTTGCAATTTTAGGGATGATCAAGTAGCGTAATAGAAATATTCATGTATCCATGAAGCCTAAAGTAATTATTTCAGCCTTTAATGTAAAGTTACTAAATCTCCAGGAGTAGTCAGGTTGTGCATAGAGCCAATAGTGATGGATTTTGTGGTGGCTTGCTTTATGGCACTGGGTGGTACTCAGCTCGTGGTTCCTGGGAAGATATTTCAAATGTTTCCAAAAGACAGAGAGCTTAATCAGATCCTGAGAGTGAAGGTGAAATGAGTCAACTCCTCTGGAACAATGTCAGTTCAATTTATTTTCATTAAAAAAAAACACTACAGAGATTTATAATCCCAACGTATCTGTAATTTATAATGCTTGCATTTGAAACTTTAATTATGTCCTTGTTGAACCAAACAGTGTGTTATTAATTATCAGACAGCAAAGGCTAATGTTTCATTACTAAAATTAGCTTTAGCTTTGTACTGTGTCTGTCTCAGTCCTGTGGTGGAGACTTGAGGGAGGAGATGTGCAGGATACACAAATGTGGGCTGGACTCAGAGTTTTGGAGCTGGTAAATAATATTTCTTCATCTATTTGTGCATCAGGAGCAGCAGCTGAAGTGCCCTCCCTGCAGGCCTGTGTGAGTCTGGTGAGCCAAGTTTGGCTTTACAAATATTTTAGGAACTCAAAAGGTTCCACACCAATTTTCCTGTCAGTGGAACCCATTGCATTTCCTGCAAGATTCTGTAAAGGGGGCAGTGACCGTGTGTCTTTTTTCACACCTTTCATCACTAGTTTCTTCTTTAAGAAAATGGCTTGTTGAAATATTTGTAGGTAGAGGTGAAACTTGAATTTCTGCACAGTAACTTTGTGGCTCTGCTTCTCCATAGTCCTGTGGCCTGTGCGTGCTGTGTGAACCAAAAAAAAAAAAAATCTTCCCCAGCATTTTTTCTTTGCTTTGAAAAATTTAGGGAAAGGTCTCTCTGACATGAATTTATTTCATAATTGCACATTGAGAATTGGCACTTAAATATTGCTGCATGGCCATACATAAGTTTATATGTAAATATTACTGAATGCCATGAGGAAGTCTTAGGCTCTTATGAGTAAAAAAATAAACTACATTTATAAACCACCTTGCTAATAATCAGTTTGGCTCTTTATTACTTCAGATTGTGTAATTTATATATATATATAAGGTTTATATAGGTCTGTATATGTGATATCATTTGAGTGTTAAATACTGCATATAAAACGTGCTCTGAAAAGTTTGGAAAGTGCAATTTTATTAAATTTATAAATGAACTAGCAGTAGATATTTTAATTATTTCTGCCCTGAATCTTTATTTACCGTGTCACTGTGCCATGGATTATCTTCAGGCATGTTCAGAGTGGCTTTTGCCTGAGCTGATGCTCTGCAGGAGCACAGGCACTTTGCCCTGAGTTTAAGTCAGATATCTTCAGCAAAGGCTGATGTGCTATAAAATGTGTGGCTCTTTCCAACTCTTGATTCTTTATCTCTGTGGTGCCCATTTCTGTTTGTTCCACTTCCTCTGAGCTTCACCTCGTTGCCCTTGAGCTCCTCTCGTCCCTCTCTGCAGTTTTTTCCCTGTTAGAGTTGCAAGGGATTGCCTTGCTGTTGTTTTGCTCTTCCTTCCTGACCTCTGCTGCTGGAGTTAATGTTCCCTTTGCTGCTCACAGAGGGGTCGCTGCCCCCATCTCCCTGCCTGTCCTCTCACTCCACTCTTTCCCTGCTGCTGAGCACAAAAAAATTTGGAGTGGAAAGGTAGATTGGCAAGTAAACTGATCAATGACAATTGGATAACCTCCCTCCCAACCTGGAGCTCCCCAACAGTGGTTTTTACTCCAATGTGTCAGCTAAAAAATGAAATCTATAGGAAGATTTAGAAAAAGATGTAGCAAAAAGAGCAAAGAAAGTCACCACCACAGGGAGCTTCCACCACTGTGTCTATTCCAGCAGAACATTAGGTTTTGGAAGGTGCACTTCTAAAGCTCTCCTTGGAAAAATAACTTCCTTTTATTCCCTCAAGAGCCGTGTGCCCTCGGGGTGGGTCCAGCACTGCTTAACCCGGGGAGAGGAGTCACAGCTGGATGAATTCCCCTTCCTGTCTGCGGGGCTGGTCTCACCGAGGTGAAATGGGGATTATGCACCTGATGGAGGAGCTTAGGGTCACTGAAACAGGATTTCACTGTGGTGGAGAAGAGCGTTTTGGAATGGCAGTAAAGTGGCATTTATGGGGCTTAAAATAATGTTCAGAGCAAGCAGAGTGATGAAGGAAGGTGTTTGGTTAGGGAGCAGCATGGCACCTGGGGTGAGGGCTTTGCAGTGAGGTTTGGAAACTTCCCTGTCCTTCCAGTTCCAAGTGGATCCATGGTGCTGCTGTATAAAACGTTATAACATTTTATGTATATATGTATATGTTATATATACATAAATATTATAGATAATGTTATACAAATATATGTGTATATATACTTATATATGTATATATACGTATATCATGTTATATATAACATAAATATTATATATACATAGTGTTATATAGACATAGTTGTTATATATACATAAAATGTTATATGCATATATAATTTTATTATATATTTTGTATAATATACAGTATATTAAACATATATCATTATAATATATTATGCATATTATAGATTATAAAATATATATTATTATATAATTTTAATACTTATTTAATATATATCTATAAATTTAATACATAAATGTATTTTATAAAATTAAATAAAAATTAATAAACCAACCAACCAAGCAAAAACCCAAACAACAAAGCTCAGATGGGTCATTATCCTATGAGGTTTAAAATCCAGACCACCTCCAACTATTTCCTTCTCCCTCAGGAGATGTTTTAGGAACTGAACAGGTTGGGTTGGACATGTGGCTTCAGGTTTTTTTAAATTGGTGTTGTAGGAAATAAGCACATTGCTGTCAGTCCAGGAAGGCCATGGAGCTCATTCTTAGCTCTCACGTCCTTTTGTGATGTGGATAAAGATAAAGACAACCATTGGATATAAAACTGTAATTATCATCTACTCCTGGCTGTGTGGGAGGAAAGGTAAGAAGGGAAAAAGGTTTCTGCCCATTCTCAATGTGAATTTGTATTTTTGCTTGTCCCCTGCCGTGCATATAGATAGCTGATATTGCTGAGATTGCCTTCCCTTCTAGATACATAAGAGATAACTGGTACCCATTTGAGAAATGTGTAAATGGGATCGTGTTTAGAGAATATTTTTGAATACAAAAAGAGTAGTTTATAGCAGTACAGATGATATTTTCATTTTTGACAAGTTTTAGTTAAGCAGTGTTGCCCAGGTAAGTAATTTCTTGCCTTCTAAGCAGAACAATGAGTGGTTACAGAAGGTGAGAAAAAGGATTTGTACAGAAAAATAGAAAAAAAACAAGAGAAAAACCCCAAATCATAGTGAAACTGTTATACAGATATAGAATATTTATTAAATTGTAGCTGCCAGGATAGTGCAGGACATCCATACTCAATCCTGACCACCAGAAATTAATTCAGAATTAATATTTCAATCCACAACTCTTCTATCAAGTCCTAACAAGTGTGCTGTAAGCATGGTCTTTCCCAGCATGTTTCCTTTTTATGAGGTGAAAAAACCTGCTTATTTCAGGGATTTTTCTCCTCATGTGGTGGCAGTTGCTGTGGGAGGTGGTTACTTGAGAAGAAAACCAAAGAAAACTGCATTTATTTCTATATATCATCAGGTTGGAATAGCCCTTGGCTTTTTTTTTTTTTTTCAGAAGATTTTAAGGTAATTATTTTGCTAATTTTTATAGTTGTTGTTGTTTGGTTTTTTTTTTCCCCTGACAGTTTTTTTTTCCCTATATGATACATGCATAATATCTAGAAATAGTAAAAGAAAAAGTAGGAATAGCTGAATTGGAGAAGGACACATTTTTATATATTTTTGTCTGACTGCTTCTCTACTTGAGTAGTAAAGCCTAAGGTCATGCTTTTGAAGTGCCTGGTACTTTGGAGTGTCCATTTAAATATTAAAGTTCCTAATTCTCAAGGCAAGTTCTGCACACAGCAAAAGGTGACTCTCGAAATGTGTTTCAATTTGGATATCTGCAACCAGGAATAATTTCTGAAAACTGATGGATCTCCTGTGCTGTGGGAATTCCTGCTGTCCTTTAATGTGAGCCTGCTGCTGCTAGAGAGCCCACCCTGCACAGAAACAAATCCAAATGTTGAAAATTAAAGCCATTTTCCATTCTTTCTCCCGCATTCCTTTCCTTGCTTTATCATGGTAAAAAATGGAGGGAAGGGGAGCCCCCAAAGGGATGGAATAATGATCTCCGTGGGAAGTCTGTGAATCTGGGGCCACTGCTGTTGCACAAATGCCTCTGTGGGCCCACATCAATCTCTGTGCCAGCAGAAGCTGGAGCACTGCAGCAGGTTTTCCTTGGTGCTGCCTCAATTTACAGCTGAGGAGCAAAGAGAACATGAAATAATGTGGTTTTTAAGCAAATGTTTATTCATGAAGCTGCCATCCTTCTGCTGGCCCTGCCTGGGCTCTCAGCAGGCTGTGGGATGCACACCCCAGGCTGGAGCAGCATCTGCCACACAGAAATGAGAACACAGCTCAGCTGGAGAATGAAAAAAAGGCCTTAATGATTCTTTCAGCAGTTCTGATACGACAGGGAATAAACTTGCTTACTGATGGCAGTGAGTTATGTCTGATGGGTGCTACAGGAGGGTTTTTGCTTATGAAGTGATTTAGGAAAAAATGTTTTCTGAAAAAGACGTGAACTTGTTTCAGTTCTGTCCTGAAGGAGTTCTTGGGGATGGAAGAAATTCAGTTCTCATTGTACTTCATGCAAGGGCTGTTGGAAAATGTGTAGTTTTCGCCTCTCTTTCACTACTGACGTGCTGCCTGGCACAATTAGTTTTAAAATTAATTTGGATATTCTGAAGTAATGATTTTTGTGACTCAGGGAAACTGTTCTTCTTGGGAAAAACTGAAGTGATTAATGGAATTATAGAATGCATATTCAGTGTTCTGTCAGTGGGTGTTTTGTTATTTCTTCTACCTAAACATAAGGTGTTTGGTTTTTTTGAACCAGGCTATGCTGTTTGGATTGTTTTCCTACAGTTTTTTTTCCCATTAAAAGCAGTTATTTAGCTTTTCCATGCTGTTTATTCACTCTGAGAGGCTTAAAATATTCTGCTGATGTCCCTATAAAAACAACACAGACAGGAATAGGGAAACCCATCTGAAAATGCCACCCCAACTTTTAGCTCTACCCAACAACAACAAAATGAAGATTCTTTAATAATTCTGGATTCGAACAGAGATATTAATGGTTGCATTTTGAGCAAGTTCATTATGGGAATATTCAGTCTTCTGTAACAATATAAATTTAGGATGTAATGTCAGTGGAACAGAAAATCATCTCAGGTTAATAAGTGCCCCTGCTTCTTAAATATCAGGGCAAAGATGAAGATTTTATGCATAAAAGTGGAGGATATTTCAAATCCATTGAGTGAGAAATAGTGGCCATTTCTGCAAATTACCCTCACCATTTGCCTAACCACTGTGCTACAAATACCTGAACTCATTTAAATCCTTATCATAATACAATAGCAGGCTAAACTACTTTGTGCCTCTCATTTCATAATTAAAGGTTAAATGTGAGCTAGAATATCAGAGACCTGTTTCAAAAAGTGCTCTTGAGTTCTTCACTTCAATAGTAAATGCTTATTAAGATCAGTGTCATGGTTTTGCTTGCAAAAACACCACAGAACCAAACTGAAATCCAGCTGAAATTTGTACTTCAAACTAAGTTTCAGAGTTATGGATCATCTCTGGTTTAATTTGTATTAAAAAGTGAGGTACTACTTTGGTATCTTGTTTACTTTCTGCATTTTGTTAGTTGGCATTTTTTAATCTACAAAAGCAATGTGACCCCCAAGCCTGCAGCCTGTGGCTGTCAGAGGTGCCCAGGTGCTCCCGTGTGTCTGAGCAGGGCACTGCCTGAGCCTCAGTCCAAAATCCAAGTTATTTCTATGACTTTCAAGCAAAACACAGCTGTGAAACCACCAGGTGGTTTGCAAATAACTTACAATAAGAATTTATTTGGTTTGTTTTGTTTGGTTTTTGGGTTTTTTTTTTTTTGGGTTTTTTTTTACATTTTTTTTCCCTTGAAATATGTCTCTCTCCTTTGTCCTGAGTATCAGACTGAGAGTCCCAGAATGGTTTGGGTTGGATGGGACCTTAAAGATGATCCTTTTCAACCCCTTCCACTTGGCCAGGTTGTTGCAAGCCCCATCCAAGCTGGCTGTGGACCCTTCCAGGATGGGGCAGCCCCAGCTTCTCTGGGCTCCTCGTGCCTCACAGGAAAAATTCCTTCTTAGTCTCAAATCCAAACCTGCTCTCTTTGACTTTGAAGCCATTCCCTGGTCCTGTCACTGCATGCCCTAGTAAGAATTTCCTCCCCTCCTTGTGCAGGCTCCCTCCATGGGGCAGCTCCTTCTCCATGCCAGCAGTGCTGTGTGTGATCACAAATGTGTGTTAGATGCAGGAAAAGTGGAGGGAAAAATCTGTTTTGTGTACTGAGCCTATGCCTAGTCCCCATTCTCTGTTCTTTCATCTCCCAGACCAGGGAAGAGTTTGTTGTTTTGGGTTTTTTTTCCTTTAGACTTCTCATCTGGGAATTTATTTGCTTTTTGAACCTTTTCAGTCTTAAAATATTCACAACATAACTGGCAGCAGTGGTAAGAACAACAAAAAAAGGTTTTTTTAATCTCCTTTAACCTTCTGCATCCTGTTATCTGCTGTAACAATAAGATTCTGCATTTGTTCTTGCTAATTCTTTGTGTTTATTTTACAACTCAGAGGAGCTAATGGGAATTTTGGCATCCCTAGCTCGTGGCTGTGAGTTTTGTGCTCAGACTTCTCCCTGTGAGAGTGCTGCAGGTTTTAAATCTGCTCAGTGATGCTCACTGTGATAAAGAGGTGGATCCTGGAGGGGCTGGGTGGTCACACCAAATTCTAACACAATTAAACAGATCATGTGTCATATTTGGAACTGACTTGAAAGGGCAAACTGAATGACAGTGTTTTGTTTATGACCTTTTAATCTTGTCTGCAGCAAATTAAATTGTGCCTCCTGAAAATGAATTTGTGAAGATGATGAAGTGTCTTATGGCAAGAAAATCCATTAGGAAGCCTTGAGTGGGGCTTGATAAACTCCTCTGGGAACTTCATGGGTGTGTGGCACTATTTCTGGTGGAGTTATTTGTGTTTGTGTGCGGGGAGGGGAGGAGGGTGAACACCAGGCACAACGTTTGACCTCCTTGTGAAGAAATACTGAATTCTGTGATTTTAGTCAACTCAGAGGTACAACTTGTGTAGCAAACTTTGCTGGAAAACCCAAAAGGCATCTTCAGTTCATGCCACGATCTCAAGTGGTTGGAAAGCAATGAAAAAGTCACAGATATTTGGTTTTATTTTAAATAAGGCTCTCATCTCCATGTGGGAGCCCCCAGCCCTGGCAGTGTCCCAGGCCAGGTTGGGTGGGACTTTGAGCAAGCAGGAAGGTCCCCCCATGGCAGGGGGTGGGTTGAGATGATTTTTAAGGTCTCTTGCAACTTAAACCATTTTATGATACTCTGGTTTTCAGCATTGTGTATGAATATTGGTGCTAATGGAAATCTCTCCTCTTTCAGTTCATTGCTATTATCATAGACAATGATAATTTTAGATAAAATCTGTCATGCAGTCCTTTCAATGAAATTTCAAATTCTGTCACTAAAGTCATCACTGTCATAAGGAAACTCTTCTAAAACTTCATTACTTGGTTGAAAGTACCTTTGAAATTTTCACCTTAGATCAGTTCCAGCTCTGTCAAAATCACTGAGACTTATTGCAAACATTGTTCTAATGCTCCTTTCAAAAGTACAGAGGAAACGATAAACAAGAAAGGGCAGAAGGGGCCTTGGCAAGGACAGAACCATCAGTTTAGACACAGGAGGGGGGGAAAAAAGTAAATAATATGGATTAGTAGGATTAAAAGATTAAAGTGAGAAAGAAATGGGCAATGCTCCTTACAAAGCTGCCACCTTGAGTTTCATTTCCAGTCCCAGCTGCTCTGGAAATGGTTCAGAAAAGGATGAGAGATCCTCTGCAGCCTCCAAATTGCAGGCAAGGTGCATAATTTACCCTACAATATTGCTTTTATTGTCAGAGGACAGTGCTGACATTGAAGGCAGTTTGGGTTGCTCACTGGATGAGCCAACATGAAACCTTGTGGTACAAACTCAAGTGTGAAGTACCTGTGGGCTGATTGCAGCTTTGCATTTCCTGCAGGTTTAGGCACCCAAAAGGGAATTTAAAATGAAAGATGCCTTTCAAAAGGAGGAAATCAGGGATCTCCTTGCATTACAAAGTTACAGGTTGAATAGAAAAGTTCCCTTAAAAAATTGCAATTTTAAGTGAGACAGTGTCATCTAAAGTATAATTACTACATTATTTCTGGTTTTCACACAGCCACACCACACAAATCTAACTTGGACAAAGAGAGACTAAAGAAATAAAAGGAGATTCAGTGCTAAGCCATTTTAAGCAATAATTTAAATTCTGCATCACTGAGAACCTGGTTTAGCTAGTGAAATTAAATATTTCATTGGCCTCACTGTAATTCAGATGTTTTCCATTTGTAAACCTAGATATAAAATTTTTTAAAATTAACTGAAATATTAGCAGAAGTTTCCTGAGTTTTGATTCTTTTATTCCCTCTTTTAATAACATCAGAAATGAAACAGAAAATAAAAATTATGTTGATCTGTTGTCTGAGTTGAGCAGAGTTGACACCTTTCTGTAAAGAACTACATTTCCTGTGAGTACAGCATAGTGTGAATCAAATGAACATTAACCTTCTTGAAGTTTAATTAATTAGGATAAACCCAACTTTTTCTGCATAATGCAAGTGGGCGTTGTCTTGAAGGATATAAAAGTTAAGTTTTTGAAAAGAGCACAGGAACCATTAACTACTTTAGTCATTTTTTTATCACATTTTCAGGTTATGAGGAGAGGGGCTGCAGCATTTCTGCTCACTGAGTGTGTCTTTCCCCTGCATTTCACAAAATATTAGCTTGAGTAACTTTTACTGAGTGGCTCTGAATGTGTCGTAGAGCTGAGTACACTTTCCTTGCCTCAGAAGCATTAGTATTCAGGGTGTGCATGGCAGCTTTGAAGTGGCCTGGCAGCTTTGAAATGCATGACTCAATACAGTGTTCAGATGAAAAAAACACCCACAACCTCATTGTACGGGCTTGTTAGTGCTTGGGAATTAATATTGATAATTAGCTTTTTACTATTGAGCATGGCATGTGCTGCAGCAGTGTAAGAAATCACTGTGAAATCCCCCTGAGGTTATTCAGAACTGAGTATTAAACTCATCCTTTCTCAGCAGGGGGAGGCTCAGGACCTGTTTTTCTTAGGAAAGTCTTTCTGCATCCCAGAACTTTAACCCCCTTTGAATGGGCCACGTGTTAAGGACCTAAAGCACTGTGGACACCAGAGCAGGGAGAAATGCTGAAATAACCATACAACTTATAAAAAAAATTCTTTAATAAATACAACACTGTGCCACTAAAATTATAGGTGCATAGCAAAAGTCTCATCTGGCCTTGAGACAAGAATTGTTTTTTTTAGTCTTAACATAACTCTCCCAATATTGCATTTGTGGTGTTGGGTTTTTGCAGATTAATGTTGGCTTTGCTGCTGATTTTTATTTCTTGGGAGAGAAGAGGAGGGCAATGGTCTGCTGCTCTGTGTGCTGGGTGGTTCTTTACAAAACTATGCTGGGAATGGTGCAAAAGGAACTTCAGCTCTGAGTGATGCATGCCAGGAGCAGCAGAACTTCTGCTCCTTCACTGCTTTGCAAACCAGCAGAGCTGATTGTGCTGTGCAGGTCTCTTAAAGCAGCAGAGCACCACAGAATCACAGGCGGTGTTGCAGGATTTCTTGTATTGCTCTTTAATGCCAAAGGCAAGGGTATAATTGGTTATTTAAGCATGTTTCATTGCTGTGAAATTGGAGATTTCTTCCTTCTCCATGATATTATGTTCATATTTTCATGAATTGCATCATTTTAATGCATGCAGGAGTTTGCAGGGTGCAAAGTGGGCTTCTCTGACTCCAGCAGCTGTAACAATATTTAAATTACATGTAAGGTACCATATTCCAGCTGCTGATATGATCATTTATGACTAACCGATTACAATTTGTTAGCACAGAACTGACCTTTTTCTTGTAAGGAAAGGGCACATTTTACAGCTTCCTGAACATGTCTTATCTACTTAGAAGGTCCTACAGAAAAGTAACATGCAGTGACATTTAGTTTTATTCTAGTTCACTGCCATTAACCTCCCCGTGCTGACTTTCACAAGGCTGTGTGTGGGGCTTGATCAGGAGAGCACGAACTCAGTGTTGCTGTTGGGAGCTGCAGCCTGGTCCCTGCTGCATCCCAGAGTGCAGAATTCCTGTCCTGAGTGCCACACTCTGCTCCTGCCTGTGGCACACGAGCTGCTGAAGGAACACAGCAGCATCAGCCCAATAAATCCATTTATCCATGGCTCTGGAGCATCATTCCTTGCAGTGTCTGTGGTTTGCCCTAAATCCCTGTAGGCAGAGCAGTGCTCAGGATCCTTGGAGGAAACCAATTTATGCGTTTGTGTTCTTTGAAATATCCACATCTCACTGTTCCATTTCTGTGCTCTGCTTTGCACCCCTTGGATCAGTTCAGGAATTGGAGCAGGGAAGGTTTTGCTGAGCAATTCAACCATGAATTTATAGTTCCAATTCAATATTCAAGAATTTTTTCAATATTATTGAATATTATTGTACCATGAATTTCTATTTTCAATTCAATATTCAAGAATTATTTTCAATATTATTGAATATTATTATTACTATTTCAATAATTCAACCATGAATTTCTATTTTTTTTTTTTTCCTTCCCCCCCACAGTGTTTAGTAGATTCAGGCACAAAATCTAAGGCATTTCACAGGCTGTTTGGTATGTGTGGGCCAGCATGGTTCAGAATGAGGATTTCCTTTCAGTGAATTTAATGTTTGGAGTCTGTCAGATTGACTGAGGGATGGGTACTTGGAGTGTGTGAGTAACAAAGGGCTCAGATCATCCCTCCTCACCCCTCTGGTCAGCCTTCCTCCAGCCTGCTCATTAAACTGGTCAGTGATTTTCATCAGGGAGCAGGAAATGCTCCATTCTAAGAGAAAATCAAGTCAGAACCACCTGTGTAAAGCAGACTGGGGTCAGCCCAAGCTTGGTTCTTGGTTTGGATGGAATGCTTCCCACTGGTTTGTGTTACTGCACTTTCCAGTGTTTGACAATGTTGATGGAATTTGGAATAAAAGCAATGGATAAAAATTCAGTCCAAGCAAACAAACTTGGCAGTGAATCATTAATCAGTCCCTAATTATTAGCACTCACCAACGGGTTGCTGGCTAAGAGCAGCACAGATTTCAGTTTCAGCCAGACAAAGAGCTTTCTGCTGAACAATTACTGTGCAATGGGCAGTGCCATGCCCTGTGGTGGGCACGAGCTTGCACACTTTAGTACTTCTTTTGACCTTTCAGTGCATCTGTTTTGAAGTGTTTTAAACTTGTCTGCTCTTCAAATCTGAAAACATCTGAATATATATTTAGGTTCAGGCAATTAATTAAGCCCCTTTGTTGCTTTCTGATGTGGCACCAACACTTTGGCCAAATTTTGTTTGATTTATTAATGAAGAATTTTACCCTCACCTTGTTTTGGGTTTATTTTTCAGCTATGTGGATAACTATCAATGTCCATAGCAGGTTTCTTTTGTGCACATATGAGACTTATTTAAATGAACTCACTTCATGGCTGGTTTAGAGGATAAATTCATAGCACGATTTCAAAAGAGTAGCACAGCAAATAAGGAACATGAAA
This sequence comes from Passer montanus, assembly GCF_014805655.1. Taxonomy (NCBI): domain Eukaryota; kingdom Metazoa; phylum Chordata; class Aves; order Passeriformes; family Passeridae; genus Passer; species Passer montanus. Next base: position 1,892,223 of record NW_024369818.1, read on the forward strand.
CTAAGAATACTGAAGATAGAAAAGCTGAGAACGTGTATGGCAGCACCTCTAGCTTGTATTGTCAAAGAAATTGAATTTAGCAGTGTTGAAGTGGTGCAAAAGCCACATTAAATAAGGAGGGCAGGCAAAGGTTTATTATGTTTATTTGTAAGTTAAGTGGCTTGTGTCAGTAAGAGAATGATGAGCTTGATTTCTGAAGATTCATCTGGAAGCAGAAGTTCCTTATTTATACACACAGGAGGAAAGAGATGGATTTCTGTGGCAGAGCTCATTTGCTCCTTTTGATTAGGGGCAATGACATGGTCCTTCCTTGAATTTTGCATGAGAAATTTTGCTTTTTACAGTCCTTTGTTAAAAATGAGATTGCAGCAGATATCACCTTGATCAGTAGCTAAAATAATTTTACACAGCTTAGTGAGATCTGGCAGCTAATGTCTAGATTAATATCTAATACATTAGACACATTACTTATTAAAAATTTCTGTGGCTAAATCTGAGAGGGAGTAGACAATTTTATGGTCAGATATTAATAACATCTATATATAGAACAGTCCAGAGGAAGCAGGAAGGACGTTTTCCTGCCTTGTCTTGCAGGAATTGTGCAGCCTGCTTGCTCTGGCTTGCTCTTTTCAGGTCAAAAGGAGTTAAATGGAATTTCTGTCCAGCTGTATGCACGGCCTGTAAGGTTCATTTCTCCTGAAACAACTCTGTGTGCCTGAATGAGGTTTTACTCCAGAGAGTTATTTTTATGATATGGGAGATATAGGTCAAGAAGGATTAAGGAACTGAACACAAACTGGTGCTTATGACCTAATGGGAACATGGAAGCAGAGTTTCCTGGTTTGCCAGACCAAAAGCAAAGGGACAAAAGTGTCTCAGCTGAATGGAGGGGCAGATAAATGGGGTTTCTTTCTCATTTGACCAGAACTTGTGCAGTAGAATAGAGAAGCCTCTTACACTGGGAAGCACATTTTACTGAGATTAGGCCATTTTAGAGGTGTCATTTTCAGGCTTGTTACCAGAATGAGGCACTTTGGAGCAGATTACTTTTGCAGGTGAATAAATTGGAGTGTTATTATCCTGCAGAGCTCTTGGCCTTATCACATCAGAGCAGATACCCTGAGATGGGCAGGCATTTAGACCCCAGTTAAATGACAACAATTATGTCACAAATGAAAGGGTGAAGATTGTTTTTACTGTCTGGAAATTCTGATGTTGAATTGGGAAAACACAAAAAGACTCCTGAGCTTAAATTTACAGCTTATATATAAATGTATATTGATCTTTTTGCTTAAAGGTCTACCTATATCTTATTGCCAAAAGATATCCCTAGCCAAAGAGAAAAGATAAGGTTGTTTCTCTCCCTCTCTTTTAAAATATTTACATTAAAATATATTAGATGGGGCTTGCACCATATTGGAAAATCTGGAAAACAACAAACTGTGGTGTTTTTACCAGACTGTTGTTTTTATAGATATATTTTATGGCAAAGTTTCAAAGAATTATTTTTCTTCACTACCCAGATGTCACTGAAATAAAGGATTTATTTGGAGCAAAGATTGACACCAAGGATTACAGCAAACTGCAAGTGTGCCAGTAGAAAAAGTGTAAAATTAGAGGTGTAGCAGAGAGGAGCATTTACTTTATGCAGAAAATCAAAGGACACCGTTGAGAAAAAAAATACACATGTGCCTGAGATTCTGGCTGCAAAGTGTTGGTTAAAATTTTCCAAAAGACAAAGCAAAGTTTGAATTATTTTGGAGTTTTTTAAGCTCATTTTACCTTTAAATTTTCACTGACTTTTTAGTGTGTTTAGTTTAAGAGAAGTGTTAATTTTTCATTCCAGTGCCTTCACCTCTGGCTCAGGCATGAGCTCTTGTGTTGTCATCTTGCACTCACCATGAAAATCTCTTAATTATAATCTGACTTTTAAAAGCTCTGTAGCTGCTAATAGGAATGAAGTTGCTTAAGACACTTTTATTTGAGACCATGTAGCCCTGAAATGCTGTTTTCTCTTTTCTGGTGTATTATTAAGACAGCAATCAGCCAGTTATGAGGATGATTGCTCCCACACTTGGAATTTCATGGGCTTTGTGCTGGTGTCTACACAAGGGAGTTTTCCCCTCTGACATAGAGGAAAACCAAGATGACTTTTTCTCTTATTTACTGTGAAAGCCACTGGTAGAAAAGTCTGTATATTAAGTTTAGTTGTAATCACTGAAAGAGTACAAGAAATAATTTTGTAATCTGCAGTTCCAACAAGCATACAATAAGAATTCCTTGTCCAGTATGGGTGTGGTTAGAAAGCTGTTCAAAATAAGCTCAAGCATAGCAAAATTTTGCCTCTGTGTCTTATAAAGATTGTAAATTCCCCTAAAAAGTTATGATAAGATTAGACTGGATTTGAAGGAGACCTGAAGTTGTCTTTTGATGTTTCGAGAACAAATTGAGAGAAAATTAGGGACTAAAAGTCTCTGTGAGTCTGCTTGGTGTCACAGCTATTAATGAAGTGTGGCAGAGCTCAGATGCCATCAGCCAGCCTTGGTTTTACATATCCACTGTCATGAAAATAGCATCTTAAAACAGGAGGGAAGCTCAAGAGTTAATACTATAGATGTAAAATTCCTATTTTTTTTTCCTTGAATCTGTTATTGCAGAAAGCTTTAGGAGTGATCTGAACTGATGTTGTTTTCAAAAGCACAATGTGCCCTTTAAAACAAATCAAGGGCATGTCTGAACTCTTAAATTTTTTTTGAGTTATTACTGTTAAAGAAGAGGTCAGATTAGCTGGAAGATGTCTCCAGTGGAGTTCTGAAGCCTCAGCTACTTTCTCACTTCAGACCTGCTTTAGAATAGTGAGATACAAAGAAATAAAAGGAATCTCAGTGTTTTTGTTCTTTTTAGTTTTCTGAAGAATGATATGACCTTTTCAAGGAAAGAAGCCTGCAGTGCCTGAAGTCACAAGATATCCACAAACAACTCTAAAAATAATGGCTTACCATGTTTTCTTTAATTTCCAGTTTGGATAGATTGAAGTTTGTGCTTGATGTGAGTGTTACACATGGATATTTAGGTAAGAAAAAATACTGGAATTAAACTCTCTCTGAGACATGAGTTACAGTAACATATTAAGTTGCAGAGCCAAAGAAAGAATTATTCTGGGTAAACTGAGCAGGTAATTTCATTGCAGCAATAGATTATGGTGATGATTTAAATATGGCCATGAAGGTTGTGTCATCACAGACAGCACAGGACACAGGCAGGGGTCTCTGCTTCTGTACAGGTGTTGGTTTTCTGCTAGAAATGGTCACAGGAAGAAAGGAATTCCTGAGAGTTCAGGAATTGCAGTGGATTTCCTGACTATAGCTTGAGCAAAGATGAAACTTGAGGGGAAGAAAACCAAGGCTGGCTGTGGTTTTGAGTCTTCAGGCTAGGAGTAATTGAGGTCTGAGGTAAAACCTGTGCTGAGGAAGGGCAATTTGAGCTGAAGTAGATAATTAGTTATTTATATTTAATTGTACAACTGGCAGTTTTAGAGGAGAGAGTATCACCTTGTGGCTGTGTAATGTAAAAAATAGTTAAGATAAAAAAGTTTGTTGAATGTAAGTGCTTGACTCCCCAATACTTCTGAATTATCTTGAAAAGAATAGGATGAATCATCCCAAAAAACTGAACAAATATTTTCTGGGGATGGGGTTGTAATATTTTCTATCACATCCAGGCCCAGTCTTAAGTGGATTTATTTGTTCTTAACTACCTCACTCTGCATGGAAGTGAATGCACACAAATGATTCTTGAGCCTTTTCATAGTTTTGTGTTATTTTTATGTACTGGGCAGAAAAAGCAAGGTGAACTCCTATTGCTAAATACACCTCTGCAGTTCATGTAGGCCTTTTACAAGTTCCAGTGCTTGTTGGTAAAGTTTCTTTAGTGGCAGGAAATAATATGAACAAAGACATTCTTCAGGACTTGAAAAGTATCAAAATATGGACTTAGATTGTATGAACAGGTTGTGTTACACAGAACATCCCTGTTATGGGTGGCTTCACAGCAGAAAACTTCCCTCGTTCCCAGGCCAGTCTGTGCCCTCTGTGATCCAAACCAAAGTTACAGGTTTGGGATGTGTTTTCAGGACAGAAGATGGTTGGGGATCACGTAGGGAAGCCTTTGTGACCTTGCAGGCAGGAGAAATGAAAGGAAATTCAGTGCTAGAACATGCACATAGGTAATGAGGGGGATGCATGTGAGGAGTGAAGCCTGTCAGAAATAATGGATGAGAAGGCTGCTGGCTGCACCTGATCACTGGGGGCTGGTCATGACCATAAAAACAATCACAAAAAATATTCTGAGGGGGAAATATTTATGCCACCCAGTCTGGAATACTGTTTACAATTCTGATCAGCTGTAGTAAAGAAAGGACTGCTTTGGCTTGGCAGGTATTTATGACTAAATTATCAGAAGGCATCTTTTATGGAGCTGCAGTCACAAGGACAATGAAGGCACTTGATGCTGTGTGGTTATTGACAAAATTATTATAAGGATATTACTGAGCTGTAAAACACATGAAAAGAAGAGAAAAGGGAATAAATATCTCAGTGAAAAGCCTTTTTCAGCTGAACAAAATGGAGTGAAATGGTTATATCAATATGCTGGGAATGAGAAGTGACCTAACTGTCTTGATTTCTGCAAGTGGGTCAGGAGACTTAAATGCTTTTAGGAAGATGTTCAATTAAATATGAACAGAGACTAAATTCTACAATTCAGGTTTTTGTCTTGGAAGAAGTGGGAGAATGTCAGAAATTGCTCTTCATTCCTAGTGTGCTGAAATAATCCCCTCCCAAGAGCCTTTATCTCCTGCTCAACAGCATAAATCCATGAGAACGTGTGAAAATAACAACCACTTCTGAGACTGCTACGTGGGCTTTTGCAATGATGGAACATCTCATAATTTTGTCCATTTGCTGCTCTCTTGAAAGTAAAATAGGTGCTCACACTCTTGCTGAGCACTGAGCATTGTATTTGGAGCACATTTTTCACAGTTCTTATGCAGATTGAGGCTTGATTGCTTCAAACCTGCAGCAGAAGGGCCCAGGAGCCAAATGCACTCCTCAGAGTGTTGGAGTTATTTCTGTGGAACCCTTGTGGAGCATCAGTAAGCCCAAATACTATTAAAGGGGAACTCTGAGCCAGTGTAGTCATAGATTTGGATCTTGAACAAGCTGTGAGTGGTGATAAGTGGGTTTAGTGAGGCCTGAGCTGGCTAAGCCAGGCCACTGCACTTGTCCTTTTTACAGATGAGAGAGCAAAGACTTCTTTTTTTCCCCCCTCTTCTTGCTCAAGAGACTTCATCTTCCACTGACTGTGATTCATCACTACCAGAGATAATCTACAGGGAAACAGGAATGCTTGAGGATTCCTGAACTACTAGGTGCTGACAGATATCTGAATCAAAAATTGCCCCTAGATCCCCCTCTCTTCTCAAACTTTCTATTACCTGGAACTAATTTTAGCTCTCCTCACTTCTATATGTTAGAAAGCAATTTATTAAAAATAGATTTTTGCAGCAAGGAAAACACCAAGTGATTGGATGCATATTCCCATATGTAACCCACTAGCAAATTTTCTTATCATCCAAGAACATTTATCTTGAATTTGGAATAGTATAATTTAGTCTAGGAATTGAATGGTAGAGGAAAGAACACCCTGATTTTGATTCCTTTAGTTCCTAATATTGTCTAACAAGGTTCTTAAGATTCCCATCTGAGTTTATAATTTGTGACTTGTGTTCCATGAAGAAAATGTGTCAATTCCAAGTATGCAGGAGTTGAGATATGATATAATTACATTTAGATATCTAATAACAATGTTTTGGTTAAATTATTATAAAACCTTTATTATCTTCAGACCCATTAAGCTTAGACAGTTGCCTTTCAATTTTTGGATGACATTCTCCAGTTCAAACTTTGCCTTCTGTAAGATAAATTTTCCTCTATGAAAACAAGAACAGAACAAACACTTGCTACCCTTCACCTAAGATTTCTGAGCTCCTGCATTCAGTCATTTCACAGATTTATGATTTTATTGTTGCTTTTACATTCCTGTCTGTACATGCAAATATTTATAGATTTTTTTTCCTCCCTAGATATTCTCTTATAGGTCATGTGAGTAAAGAACTAAAATTGGACTGACTTCAGGTACTTATTGACTTCAGGTTCACCCCTGCAGCTGTTCCTGACAACCAGCAGGAACTTTATCTAAAATGTCTTTTTGAGTTGTAAGAGAAATAGGAAACTCTTTCAATTTCTGTGTTGTCTTTGAATGTACAAGAAAAGAAATCTTCATGGGAATTTTTAGAGAACCTGGGTAGTGAACTTAATTAAAGCAGATGTGAAATTTGCAAGATCAGAGGGATTTGCTCTAGAGGCTAAAGAAGAATAAGACTGTAGGTGATTGTAAGTAATGTATAATATGTATACAGTGTAAGAGGAAATTCTGTGAGATGTACATTTCTTATTTCTATCTTTTTTGAAGAGTAAGTTTAACTGCTGAGGATCATTTCTGGAAGAGGTGGATGTAGATAACAGCTGGCCTTACAGAAATATTGGCTACAGGTTGATCCATTTCCTGGAGTATAGCAAGGAGAGATATTCCAGGGTTAAGAAATGTGTCAGATCTGGTGTTCATTAAACTTACACAGATCCATAATCTGTTCCTCTCTGCAGCTGAGAGATCTCTGATTTGTGCACGACCTGCTGGCTAAACATCATCTCTCTTTTCTAAATAGCGTTGTCATCTGTGCACCAGTTGTAGCAAGGAAAGTAAAATCTATTCTCTTGAGGGCTGAGGCAGGACATCACTGAACACCTACGGCTGGCTGGGTTAAAATTGATTTCTAATCCATAGCCAGAAGTCACCAGGTGCTCAGAAGGGGCACAGAAAGAACAGGTCTCGGTGCAAAACTACTTTGTAGTAATATGTGGCTTAGATTTAGGGCATCTTTAACAGCTGAGAGCAGAAATCCAATTCATCTGCTCAAACTGTAGGCAGAGCAGCTTGTGTGGCAAAGCCCCACTGAGGCACAGTGTGTGTGCAGCAGTGAAGAACCTGGGAGTTTCCATCAGGCAGGGCTCAATCCCTGGCAGAGGGGGTGTTTAAATCCTGCATTACATCCCAGGATCCAGCACCATTCGATTACAAAATGGTTGCATTTGTTGGTTCTTTTTTCACAGAAGTGAGGGTGGAAAAGCAGCTCTAGAGCCCGGGGCGGTTTCTGTTGTCACATTAGCAGGATGACAGGCTGCTTTGCCAAGTGCTTCTCCCCACAATGGCAGAGAATCATGTCTTTTATAAACCTGCTCGACTTGCCTTTGTTTTCCCTTTTTTCCTCCTGTTCAAATTTCCAGAGAAGCCACAGAGCTGCTGTTGGAGCTCTGAGTGAAATTCCTTCTCTGCTTGACTGTTCTCTGCCAGGCTGTGCTAACAAGCCGCCTTCCCTTCCCAGCAAACTCTCAGATGGAAAAAGCTCTGATAACCTGAAAGATGACTTTTGTTGCGACTCCTCTAAACCCCAGAGGTGTGGGTTGTCTTTCCTGCGAGGCACACGCTCCTCTAAACCCCAAGATATTGGCTCTTCTCTTCCTCAAAGCACGCAGTCACAAAGACCTTTGCAGAGCGAGATTCCTTTTTTAGTCCTTTGAGAGTCTGGGACATGGGAGGAATGGAAACTCAGGTGCCAATGCTCAAGTGCAGTCTGCAGGTGAATTCTTTCTCCAAAGAAAGGCTGGAGTCAATGCATTACTTCACTTTACTGTTACCCAGCCTCTGGCAGCTCTGAAACTCTCAGCTGCCTGCAGTTCCCTTCCTACTGTGGAGCACCGAGAGGTCCAGTGCTCTTTTAAACAACCAGGGGGGAGGGACAGAGGGACAGCATTGTTCTTAGACCAGGTCTGTGCTTTCAACCCAGCACATCCTCATCCTAGCCCTGTGAAATATGTGTTTCCTTTGGCATCAGTGCAAGCTGGAAGTAGATGGAGGAGATGATGATGGTTGCTGGGCATTTCCTTAATGTGGTATCTGGCAATATTTGGGGGTGCTGCTCTGGCTTTAGGTGCCACTGTTGTGGTTTTTTTTTTTTTGGTCTGTGCTGCTTTCTCTGTCTCTTTTTGGCCATCTTCTCTTTGTTTAAAGGAGCTAAGAGAGTACCAGAGGGTAAAATGGGAAACTGTTCCCAGACCAGGAGCAATCCCAGAATGGTTTGGGTTGGAAGGGACTTTCAAGATCATCTCACTCCAGCCCCTGCCATGGCAGGGACACCTTCCACTGTCCCAGGTTGCTCCAAGCCCCGTCCAGCCTGGCCTTGGGCACTGCCAGGGATGGGCAGCAATGGGAGGCAGTGACAGAAAGGTTTTCTGTCCAGATGAGAACACCCTGGGCTAGCAGTGAGTGAGTCCTGCCAAGCTTGTGAGAGCAATGGGAATTTAGAGTGACTCTGTATGGATAAGGATTAGAGCCAAGCCTTAAAACCCCAACCTCGTAAACCCAGGGATGTTTTCTCACAGGTGAGATAAACAGGTAACAGAACTGATTATCTCAGCTTTCTGCTTGTCTAAACTGTGAGAATTGCCACTGGGCAATAACAGGAGAATGTTTCAGCTGTATTGGCTCAAGTAATGAATGTAATTTTCTATGAATGGTGTCTGGAGAGGCAGGACCTGTCTGACATCACTGGGATGATGTTCCCAGCTCCAGCTGAGCTCTCTGGTTGCTGTTCAGCTCTGACTGGTGCTGCTGGCCAAACCCTGTTTGCTCAGGGCAGGCTCTGGAAAGGAGGAGGTGTCAGACATGTAACCCTTGACCCCAGTGTATGAATTTTCCTGCCTGGGGTAATTGAACTGGACCTCTCTGAAGCATCTCGGGTGGCTGAAAACCCCCAGGCACACAGAGCCCAGGAGGTGCAGCCATTTGGTGGGTGTCACCCTGGAGAGGTGCAGAGGTGGCTGTGTAACAGTGTGAGAGCTGCCTGGCGATGAGAAATCAGTCGTGTAGCAGCTCTCCAATCATCCCAGGGAGCAAGACTGAGTCATTAGCTTGCTGCTGTTGTACTAGCCAGACAATTTATTGTTAAATGCTTGTCTGTAAAGAAAAATCTGCTTTTTCTGGGAGCTCTCGATAGCACTGACATTTACTCAGAGTAAATCTAACACGGATTGGCTCAGAACACTAGAGCTTGACAGACATGACATTTGCTGCTGCCATACTTTAACCAATATTGTGATGATAAGGTCTTGGCTATCCAATGGAATTGATGAAATACAATTTTAAACCTAATGGATAGTCTATTTACCTTTACACTAAGCTGTAAGAAGAAATAAATTAAGGATCTTTTCATGCTTCTTGGTATACACTGAAAAAACCCCATGAATTAAATTTACCCTTATTTCCATTGTCTCCAGACATTGAAAGTACAAGTCAGGGGATTTTTTTTTCTGTCCTTTTTAGGAGTTTGCAAGTCTGTTTCCAGCAGCCTTGCCAGAGTGCAGATTATACACGATCTTTGAGTGCTGGATGATTGCATCGTGCTGGAAACCATGCAGAGGGAAATAAGGAGGTGATTGGTGACAGGCAGAGTGACTTCACTAAGGGAAAACCTTGTCTGTGACACAGTCCCAGCACTGCTGGGTAAGGGACCAGACACCATCCACCTGCCCTGTGTGAGTTTTGTCACTGTCCCACCCAAGGGGACTCTGAACAGGACAGGGGGGTGTGACACTGGGGCTCAGGAGGGGCTGGGTGGTCCCTCAGAGCTGCCCAGTGCCCCCTGCCCAGGTGCAGAGCAGGGCTGGTGCCCGGGGGCTGTGCTGGGGCTGGCACTGCTGAAAACCACGCTGGGGACCAGGGCAGTGGCACTGAGCAGCCCTGCAGGGACACTGGAGCAAGGGATGCCATCCACAGGGACCTCGACAGGCCTGAGCACAGAGCCAGGCTTGGTGCAATGTTTGGGAGCCTCCATTGAGTTGTATAAGTTAATTTCCACACGAGATCAGTGTGGTTTCAGCTCTGTGTGAGCTTGGCACTGTGTGTGACATCCAGGAGAGCTCACTCGGATCAGGGATTTGAGGCTGCTGGGAGATGGAACCATGGACCAAGGACCAGAGAGCAATGTTTAGGGGCTTCAGGAGTGAAACCATGAGTATTGTATTTACAGGAACCCCGTGGCAGGGAGGAATGATGAACCTGACTCCATGTTCTCAGAATTTATTACTTTATGATACTATATTGTATTAAAGAACACTAAACTAACTAACTAAAGAATACAGAAAGGATACTTACAGAAGGCTAAAAAGCTAATAATGAAAACTCTTGACTCTGGAAAGACTCCTAACACAGCTTGGCCCTGATTGGCCAATGAACCAAAATACTTAAATGCTAAAAAGATAATAATGAAACTCCTGACTCTTTGCAGAGTCTCAGCACAGCTTGGCACTGCTTGGCCAATGAACCAAAACAACTCTCATCAGAATCCAATGGAACAATCTCCAACCACACTCCACATGAGCAGAACACAGGAGAAGCAAGTGAGATAATTGTTGTTTTCCTTTTTCTCAGAGGTTTCTCTCAGGACAAAAATCCTGGGCACAGGGATTTTTCCAGAGAAGGTGAATGCCACACCATGTGCTGTCCTCCAGCTGTGGGATGTGGCACAGATGTGGCACTGCCTGCAGGGTTCCTGCCAGCCTGGGAGCTGCCAACCCCAGCAGTGCTGAGCAGAGCTCCCCACCCTCAGGATCAGCCGTGGCAACTCCCCAAAAACAGCCTCAAACTCAAACCCACCCAAATCCCTCACTCTGAAGCAAATCACAGAATTATGGTGATAACCATAGGGGAATAAAAATCGTGGTGAAAGAGAGGAGGAAATTATCAAGTTGTAATCACCACTTGAAAAAGAGCGTGCTGGAAAATTATTCTAAACATTACTAGCATTTAGCATCATTTGGGAATATCTTGCAGGAAATGAAATGATGTATTATTAAAAATATGAAATAGTTTTATTTCCACTAGGAAATGAAAGTTGCACAAGGATAGTTCTTTCATAAATCATTCACATAATATTTCTGTTCTAGCATTAGTCATAAGTTCAATTAGTGGTAGTGTGGTGTGTCTGGAGTTGTGTTGATGAGATCTAATTATTTATGGATTTCTTTGGCCACAGTTTTTTTAAATGTGTTGAAGTAAAGGTTATTGTCCTTCATGGTTTAAGATAATCAAATTACATACACAGTGTTGTTGGAAGAGAAACAATTATCAGTTGTGCACACACAATTAAAATAAGTTTTGAAACCTTCCGAGAGATTTAACATTTTATTATTATTCTTAAGTAAGAATATTTTAAAAATAGTTTATAGAACTGCTGGAAAGTCAGAACCTATTACTTTTAATGCAAACTGCTAGTACTTTTCTTTTAGTGGCTCTTCCATTTGGATAACAGTTTTGGTGAGCAGCAGGGATCTGTTGAATGATCCAAATTTTGAAGATAGACATAGAATTTAGAAAAAAAAACCTATTTTTTTTTCCCCCAGGATGTATATCTGAGTTATTTTATGACCACGACTAATGAAATCTCAATTTTCTGACTCTGGTGGACAACTCTTGACCAATAGTATTGGATGAAATCTTAACACTGTAGAACATTGAATTCAAATGGTTGCAAATTTAAGCACCTTTTGAGCATTAAAGCATTGGATTGTTAATGGCTGCTAACTATTTTTTCAAGGGACATTATTGTAAAAAAATATGTTGAATTATTGTCATGCTATAGCAAAATAGTGATTAACAGCAGAAATGACACAAGACTCAATTAAAGAAATTAAAATGTTATTAATTAGCAAAGGGAATGGTGTGAGGCATTGTAGAACAGAGTGGTAGTGCTGCAACACTGTAGAACACTAAATTCAAATTGTTTCAAATTTAAGCACCTTTTGAGCATTAAAGAATTTGATTGTTAATGGCTGCTAAGTATTTTTGAAGAGAAATTATTGCAAAAAATATATTGAATTATTGTCATGCTATAGCAGAATAGTGATTAACAGCAGAAATGACACAAGACTCAATTAAAGAAATTAAAATGTTATTAATTAGCAAAGGGAATGGTGTGAGGCATTGTAGAACAGAGTGGTAGTGCTGGGCCTAAGGCAGGCTCTGCTTGCTTTGTGAGGTGCTTGAAAAGTGCAATTTCATGTGAGAGAGTGTTGGCAGTGTTATTTCCCATCAAATATTGACATGTTTTCTATCTCTGAAGTGCAAGCCAGCAAGGGGAACATGCCACAGGTTGTGTGCAGATGATGGCTGTGTATCAGGGGAACAGAATTCTCCCACTTCTTTGGGGTTTAGAGCAAGATGATCAGCTGGTGATCACCTAAACAGAGAAACTATGTTTTTCTATGTTTTCTCAGCTTTTACATAGATTTACAAATCCATTTCTCACATTTCTAGAGGGGAAAAAAAAACAACCTTTTTTTTTTTCAGAATATAGACTCCAGAATGTAAATGATGAAAAGATCAGGAACAAGGAAGGCTGTAACCAAACCTGGTGTTCTTAGGGTGAGGAAGTTCCAGGCTGGCATAAGCCAGGCTTTCAATTGCTGGCAGAGCTCACTTGGGGTCTAAACGAGAGCACACATCTGAGTAATTTTTTTTTCTTCCAAAGAGAATTTGATATTAAGGTCTCAGTGCCACAGGGAGCAGCCAGCTCCAGAGGAGAGAAACTGGAAATTAATGTTCTGAATCAATGGAAAATCTAAACCTAGTGATTTCAAGCTTCTGTTTTGAAAGGGAAGGGGTGGCAGGGGATTCTCTTTAGTGTATGAAAAACAATGTAGTGCTATTGGTTCTGCTTTGTTTATTTCTCCTTATTCAGAGTGTAAGAGCTGATCTCATTTTTCAACAGTGATTTTGTGGGTTTTATTGGACAATTTAAAAAATCCAAAAAAACAAATGTGTTGCTACCCCTTTTAAATGTAGAAGACAAACCAAAAAGCTAACCAGAACTAGAATCTGTGTTTCTCATTCCCACTGTCACAAAATTTTTCTGGTCAAGAGTTTAATTCAGGTTTGCTCAAGTTGTCAGAAGTTTGTCTCCTGGGATTTGAAAGTCAGAGAGGAGGAGATGGAAAAGTTCATGGGGTCAGCTGGGTCCTTGCTGGGATTACAGATTTTGTTGGCTTTTTTGGACTTTGTCAGAGTCTCCTGGCACAGGAAGAGGGCAGGAGAGCCTTGATGTTGATATTTTTGGTGCTCTCTCTGCTGTATCATTGACTGAGCTTACCAAGGGAATGGTGTGGCAGTTCCCCATAACCCTTCATGTTATTTAACATTTATATTTAAAAATCTTGTGGCTGATGAATGGAAATGATGCCAATCAAGGCCAGCTTTAATGCACGGGCACTGGAGCCACAGAAGGAAGTGCTGGGGAAATGGAACAATTTGAATGGAAATGATGCCAGACAATCAAGGCCACCTGTAATGCACAGGCACCGGGGCCACAGAAGGAAGTGCTGGGGAAATGGAACAATTTTGGAGTTTTCCTTCAGTGTGCAGGAGAAAAAAAACAAGTTCTGTATTCAGTTTTGCTCTCCACCTCTGGGGACTGAGGGATTTCTCATCCTGTAATGTCCACAGAGAAATTAGTTGGTGAAATCAGTGCAGCAACATAAGAGAAACCAATATCAAATAATAGAAAGTAGTTGTTTAATGCACTGTTGGGCTCTCTAGGACTGGAGTTACTCTCTCTGACCAGCAGCTCTACTTTCCAGAGGTGATTATCCTTCAGGTTACCAGCAGTGGTTCTCTGAGGTAATGACAGAAAAGAAGAATGCCATCAATCATTCCACATTATCCCCATTAAACCTTCTGGCTGATGTAAGGAGAATATTGGGCTCCTTTTGTTTTTTTACTGAGATTCAATTCTAGCACACTTGAAATTGTAAGTATACAATGAGTGGAGAGGAGAGCAGTCTCTAAATCAGATTCTTTCTAGTTTAAATGCTATTTATTCCAAACAAAGCATCTGAAAAACAGTTGAAGTTTCAAAAGTGTCTGCAAGCAGCAGGTAACAATGTTTGGCTTTTTTCTTTTCCCCAAATATTGAAAGATTTTCAGTAGGGGATAAAAGAGAAGAGGCATCTATTAGAATATTTTCTCGCATTCCTGGGGTTAAGATTGCTCAGAAAAGTTGAGGAAGAGCCAGTCCTGTGACTGAGCAGATTTTGGAAACTTGCATCTTGCCTGAGTGCCCCAGCTGTGTGAGAATTGCACATCTGTCCCTGCAGCTCCTCAGCAGCTGGAGCTGGGAGTGGGAGCCCAGGAGCACCTGGGAGAGGTTTCTGGGCAGGACCTGGAGTCTGTGAGAGAAAACTGAGACAAAGCTGGGCTCCCACAGCTCCCTGTTCTCACTGCCTGAACGGGGGAGACTGAAAATATTCTGTGCTTACAGTGAGAATCTGCTCTGGGGGAGAGAGGAGGTTCCCTTTTTTAAACTCACAGCTGAAGCTTAGTGACTTTCCAGCTCTTTCAACAAAAAAAAAAATTATTTATTGTATTTAATGCGATTGATGTGACTTTGAGAGGGATCTTGAGGAATTCCCAAGCAAACCCCAGCACACACATCATGTGCCTTCTGCATTTGGTTTTACTTGTTAGCTAAGTATTTTTGTAATTTTTGATGTTGTAAATTTTTAGCTAAATATTGTAGCTAATAGTTCCATGTTAAACTAATATGCAGCATCCAATGTAGTTAGTGTTTCCATATTTTTTAAATTATTGGCATTTACACACTGGAATGCTCAAAAGGTTAAACAATATTTTCACTAATTCACCACATTCTTTCATGAGTGGACCCACACAAGCCTTGGCCCAAACCTGCCCTTTCACAGTGAAGTGGCAGTCACTGAAGACTTGGTGGTATATGATGATTTCTGTTTTGATGGCCAAACTCTGATGAAATTGTTATTTGATCAAACCAGTTATGTTCTGACATGAGTATTTATTTACTAACATCAAATTATTGCACTCCAAAAAAGTTAATAATTACATTCAGGAAATATGTTGCGTTTAATAAAATTTCAAATACAGCTAGAGCACAAGACTTGAATGATTAATATCCTCTAAATTTCTTTATTGGGTAGCTTGCATGGAGTGATGTCTGGTTTTTTTAATATTTACTGAAATGATTGTCTTGAAATGAAACAGATTTTCTATTACTTAGACTCCAGAGGTTTAGCTTGTATTGCCAAATGAAAATGAAAAACAGTTGTTAAGTGGTAAACAGCATTTAAAAATCGCTGGCCCTTTGTCCCTGTGTTTGCAGTTAATGCTCAGCCTGAATTTCCTGCTGCATTATGGTAATAAAAGATGCACTGCATCTCCTCTAGGAGCAGGAGCCCCTGACCCTCCTGGCACCAGGAGAGGATCCCCAGGGAAGGCAAACAACGTGTGCTGCCTGCAGGGTGAGCCTTGAAATGGCATCTGCTGCTGCTGGGAAACGTGCTCCAGAGCAGGATTGTCCTTGCTCCAGGATGGATGCTGAGAGTGGCTCACAGCAGCTGAAAGGGGTGTTTGAAAAAGTTCCTCCTTCCTCTTGCAGGAGGACCAAGGGAGTCAGGGGGTGCTGGGGTTGAAATCCCTCCGTGGGGATTTTCTGTGGGGTCCCTCCTGACCCCAGAGCTGGAAATGCCCAGGGCATCTTCTGTGCAGGGGCTGTGCCACGTACAGAACACAAACAAAGTGGTGTGGACTTTGTGCATCTTCCCTTTCTCTCCTTCAATGGTTCTGAGCCCAAAGGAAACGCTGGAAATCACTGGAGCAGCTGGGATGGCAAGGGCAGGGTGGTGGGGGACCCTGGGGCAGGGCTGGAGCACAGAGCTCCAGGGGGAGTGTCCGTGTCCTGCTGCTTTTCACAGCTGATTAAATGGGATTTAGGACCTTTTCCCAAGCTGGTACCACTAATGAGGATTGCGTTGCATGTTTCACTCCCTCCGTCAGGGCTGGAGTGCTGCACCACGTCCCCAATCCCCAAAACCTCTCCTTTCATGACTGTGTTGGCATCCAGACCAACCCATAAATCATTGTAAGAAACTGACTTTCAGAGTGATCATTTTGATGTTGTACTTTTGTCGTAAAGAAGGAGTAACTGGTAGTGCCAGAGGCCAGTCCTAGGCTCTCCTAATGGAACTGAAATTTCTGGTGGTAACCATGTGATACTTAAGGGAATTCTGTTTTCTTGCACTCCTGTGCTCAGCTTTTGCATTCAGATATTCTGCTAAGCAGTTTCAGTGCTTGGTTTCCTTTCACAGCAGTCATTTTGCAGTGTTCACAGGTGATGAAAATAAGTTACTTGTGAAAAATGAAAAATAACTTTGCTGGTGTTACAAAGTCTGTTTTGTTTGGAACACATTCTCTCAAAAGTGTTTTAAGTTATCCAAGCACAGATTGGCTCTGTCAAGCAAAGGCTGAAAAGGCTGGCTGATCATATCTGAAATGTGTATTTGAAAAGCATGTCCTAAATAAAGGCTGAAACTGAATAGTGAACAAAGATTTGGGGGTGCCTGGGAGGAAAATCCATCACTGATGGAGATGCTCTAAGAGAGCAGTCCCTGCTACATAAAGCTTTTGAGATCTCAGGTGTCACTGAATGCTGCCACTGTGCCCTTAGTTTCTCTCAGGGTACTTTTGCTTTTTCTACAAAAACCTGTTGTTGGGCTGCTTTGACCAAAAAGAGGCTCAGAATTGTGCAAAGATTGTGTCCCAGCTGCAGAGGTGCCTGCTGCACATGGGAGGAGCAGCACAAGGCAGCAGCCTCAGGACGTCCCACACCTCTGTGGGCACCAGAATTTGAGGGCAAAGGTAACAAATAAAAACCTGGTGCTGCTGTTGGAACAGGGGGAGACTCTGACAGCTTATGCTGACCAACACAGAAGTGTTGGGGTTTTTTGCAGCCTTCTAAAAAGGAAATAGTGATGAGATAAAGTGAATGCTCACTGTTTCAGATACTTAATTTTTGCTCTTCCCAGAAAAATGGATTACAAATATGTATCAGGAGTCCCCATTCTTCCAAGTTTACACTGCAGTAATTAATTTTACACTTTATTTCCCCCCCTCACGTGTTCTCTTATCCACCAAGTTCAGAGGTTTTGGCCTAGCAAATCACCCAGGAACTATTATTGTTAGAGCTGCCAAGTCTGGAAAATGCTCATGATCCAGAGAAATGTTGTCTGTGTATTCATAATTCAGAAGCTAGAGGGAATTTGTTGTCCTTCAGCAAGCTTTGCAGTAAGCCTCCTATGTAATTTTGGAATATGATACTGATTGCTTTGGGAGCCTCTTCATTTTGGCAGGAGCAGTGAAGCTTGTGCTTTGAACATGAAAACAGCTTTCATGGCTTTGGAGGGTCTGTCTTCACTGTTGAAATTTGTTGTGAAAAGGTATCCAAAGCAGAGATTTTTGATTTTTTTCCTTCCTTAATGTCAGCCATGGTGTGTTTAAATTACAAACTAAAACTACAGGATAAACTATGATTATTTTACTGCATGCTAAGCTGCATGAGTGGGATGGCTTTTGGGATGGGTTTATTCATTTTAAGTAGAACAACCCTTAACCCCTAGGGAAGCTCCCACAGGACTCCCAGAGGCCAAACTAAAGATTGTCCCAGTCCTTTCCAAGCAAAGGTCACCACTAGAGGTTTGGGGGTTTGGCTGGTTCAAGGAATTCTGGAAATGGAGATACTGCACTGTGCCATCAAACCCTTAGACAAATTTAGCTCTGGTGCTGACTGAAGTGAGTGTCAGGTAAGTGGGGAGGTTTGGTTCTGCCTCTAGGATCCAGAAATGGGAACAAACTTCCCAGTGCTGATGGATCTGTTTGGGTTTTAGTTCCATAAGGGGCTGATAGCAAAAAATGGAATCACTGCCAGGTATCAGGCTGTGCTGAAAACTTCCCTGTGTGAGGAAAACTTTTCCTTTCCTTTTGCCCGTGGTGTGGTGACTTCATGGAGTGGATGTTATCTGTTACCCACCCAGCTGGCAGCAGCTGCAGGCAGGGAGGAGAGGCTGCAGGAGCAATTCCTCCACCAGGAGCCCTGCCCAGCCCCTCTGCCTCCTCCTGCACACTCACCTGCACAATTGATCTGGAAAATACCTTGAAAGAGTCTATTCTATAAACTCCTTCTATATTATTTATTTAGCTATTTTATCGATATTTATAGATACTTACAGATACCTACACCAGCTTCAAGTACCTTTATTTGCTGCCTCTTGGTTCTGAATGATGAGTAGGTGCATTGAATTCACTGAAGGCACTGCCGCTGAACTTTTATCAAGTGCCAAATCATTTTTAGGGCAGAAGCGTTTCTTTTTAAAATATGTAGTCAACTAACCATAACTGTTTCCAAACTGCAGAACTTCTAGCATCTGACTGTTTCTGTTCAACTGATAATTTAATTAAGAGTTGAATACTTTATGAAATATCTTGTGAAATTATATTTAGCAATAATGCTTTAATTAGTAAAAATTATGTTCTTGAGAATAATTATTTAGCAATATTTTGAGTTTAATTAACAGCTATATTATTCCAACTTTTATGCTATAATAATTAATACATTACTAATTCTGCTGGCACAATTAGAAGAAACTAATTGCTTGAAGTTTTTGTGCCTATAAAAAGGTTAAATTAATTAAGATTACCATTAGAATAATTTGTACAAGATTTTGGGTAACTAATATTCTGGCTTATTTTCCTTGATGTAAAAAAAAAATAAAATTATGAAGGGTTAATCAATTCCTAAGAAGGTGCACACAGAAAATATTCATAACTTAATGCACGTACATTATTGTGCTGGTTTTGGCCGGGGTAGAGTTATTCTTCACAGCAGCTGGTGTGGGGCTGGGGGGTGGATTTGTGCTGGAAACATTCTGAAAGGAATTTATTCTCCAGGACTTGAGCAGCATCTCATGTTGGGCAAGGTGGATGTTCCACACAGTGAGAGTGGAGATGGGATAATGCTTGTTAGACTCGTGAGGGAGCACAACTTCCTACATCTGCAAATACACCTAATTGTTATTTTTAACTATCTCCAAGTCTCCCTAGAAAATTTTAAACTGTATTCTTGTGTAATTTAAAACTCCACTGCTCTCAAAGACTCGGTGAAGAACTTTTTGGACAGTTTGAGCTGAATTCCACTATAATCTCCATAAGAGAGGAGTGAAAAATAAGGCAATAGCAAAGGTGGTGGAGGCATTTTCTGCTCCTGAAATATGTCAGCTTAGAAGAATATAATACTTTGCTCTTACTTTGAAAAACTGTGAATATCCAGGCCACTGCTCATCACATGATACTTTTTTTTTTAAGAAAAGAAATACCTGGTACTGTTACCATTTTAAAAGACTTGGGTGCTGTACTTTGTACCTTTTTACTCTATTCTCCACAGCAAATGCATTAATTTCCCCTTTTCTGGCATCATTCAAATGGGTATCTGAATACTAGACTATGGACCCATTTCTAAATTCTCTTTCTGGTGCTGATGTGTCCTGTTTTCATACAAAAACTTTTCTGCACATGCAATGTCTTTTACTCAGAATACTTTGCACATACAGAACTAAGTCTGGTGGTTTTTGCTACCACATGACATTTATCATCTTCCAGTTTCTTTAGTGAAATGCCAAGAAAAAGGAAAAAAAGCAGAACTATTTGCATTGAATGACTTCCAGAAAGCACATTTTGTTCCCTGGGAGGTGTTCCTAATGGGGTGGCCATATAGATTTATATTGCTACACCAGATCATGAAATTTCTAAGACTTCATTATCTGGAGAGAGCTGTGATTCATGCTGGCAATTGGTGGAGAAATACAAAGCAGGGGAGAGGAATGAGCTCTCAGGTTGCTGATGGCTCTTCAGTGCTCTTCCAATTGCACAGAAATTTACTTCTGTAATTTTACTTTTGGCACCAAATCCTGCAGTCTATAAACACACAATAGCAACAGGTGAGTGGGAAGCAGATTTTTGTCTCCCTCTAAATGCTTCTTGGTTTAATTTGTGTGCGTGCTCAGTATTTGTGTTCCATCAACAGAAAACAATACAAAGGTGCTTTGGGAGTTAAACAATTGTTTCAGGATCCTGACACTTTTTCCTGGCAATTCAGTTACACGTGAATTGGTAGAATTAAAATCAATAGTCAGGTCACTCCTTGTCAATGTTTTCCTATCCCTCTGAACACTCAGAACTTCTGGGAGTAAAATTTAACATCTCTTGTCATGTACTTGGATGCTGTTGGGGATTTAAGAGGATTTGGGGTTGTTACTGCTACCTCACCATGCCCCTAAAAGTGTCCTTTCACAAAGAGAATTCCTGCTTTTTTATTGCCTCTGTATCTCACATAAAGCATGCCAAAATACCATCAGGAAGTTAGGATTATTATCAAATTTTGCTTATTTAGAAGATAAACTGTGGAAATGCTCTCTGCGGTTGCATCAATGGAAAGAATTTAGAGTTAATGTGGGTTTTCTTAGAGATTCCTTGTGCTGAGAGTCACTTCCCACTGGATGGCACTATTTAATAAATTATACTGGGGAAGGTGATTGCTGCAACGAGCAAAGTTTAGAGGACATTACAGAAGTGATATTTGGAATTGGTGACTGTATTCTGTCTGTTTTCCAAAGGGGAGCACTAAACCCGTTGGTCCAAGGAGCACTGAGGTTATTGCAGCAGCACGAGCTCTACACCCAGCAAGGAGCTGCTTCCCCAGGCCTCCACCTGCTGCTTTCGGTGTTCTATCAGACTTCTCATCTGACCTCTGCAAAAGGATGTAGCTTTTAAAAGCAGAAGGATTCCTTATTTTCTCACGTCAGGAGAAGCTGATTTTAATGCAAGGCTTGATGGTGTTATGTATTGTTATGTGTTGTTGAGGTCTGGTTCTATTTTTGTTCCTTAATACAAAATATCAGCAGCAACCGTTCTGTAAGTTATCAGGGTTTTCATATCAGAACTGTGACAGAAAACCCGGTGTACACACTTGGGCAATTCACAGCAGGAAGACTCCAGATAAAAATGAAACTGAATCAGTGTATTTTGCTGGAAAGTGAGAATGCTGGAATGCTCTTTTCCACTTTTGAAAACTGATTGAAAGCATTGCTTAGCTCATAGATAGGTAGCACTGAACTTTGTGTATACAAAAAAAAAAAAAAAGGCAATTTAAAAGAAATAATTCAAGGACACGTCAAGCTTCATTGACAGGCAGCCAAAAAATAAACATTGAGTAAACAAATTAAAGAAAGGCATCCATCCCAGAATAATAATACAGCTGGGGTGTGCAGAGATACTGGAGCAGGATTACAGCACAGGCTCTGCTTTCTTTTCTTGCCTGATTCTTTCACTGGTCATAACATTTCTGCTGAGAGGTGTTTATTTATTAGGAATAATCAGGGTCCAGCCCTGTGTTTCGTTTTGAGCATTTCCCATATTTGTTGTGCTGTGCATCAGGTGCCCACAGCTCAAGCTCTGTGTCTGCAACAGCAGCATCTCCCCTGGAGCTGGGGATGGTGTGCAGAACCTGCCACAGGACCTGGAGGAGTTACCAGCCATGGATCCAGCACACAGGAAAAAAACTGAACAAATCCTGCTCTGCCGTATTTTACTTTGCCAGTGCACAGAGATCTCATCTTGAGTTTCCCTTCAGCAGCAGCTTCTGCATTGCTGCGTTCTGGATGTGAACAGGGAGAGGAGAACCCCTACAGAGCATTATCAGCTCTGGGAAATAACTCACAGGAGTCCAAATGTCCATCCTCTGCAGCTGATGGGAGTGCAGGCATTCCAGCTGCAAGTGCAGAACAGTGTCCAGCACGGGACAGCAAGAAATGAGACTCAGGGCTGGCTTGGTTTTTGTCATTGTTTTGCTTCCTTAATCTCAGAGCAGGCTGTGGTGTTTCCTTTATACAACTTCTCACCTTCTTGTTTTAGCCTGGCAGGATAAATCAGATGACCTTTAAAAAGCAAAAAGCTGTTCTCCAAGCATTGAGACTGAGGGCTCTTGGACTCAAGCTCGGCAGTGAAGTCAATTTTCTTGTTATTAAACCACTGATACATTTAGTGTGGGCTACTTACATCATCTGACATTTTGACATCAGTCTGAGAGGAACCCTGGCCTGCTAAATCGGGATGTTATTTCTGATAAAGTCAGTTCAGCTCCAATTTCTTCTTTTAAACTCTGCTAAGTCTGTTCCGATAGGGAGAAAGTTTAAAAAAAAAAAAAAAGAAGATAAAGTCCTTGCTAAAAGACTAAGCAAGTTCACAGTATATTTACTCAGCCCTTTGTTTGGGGAATTTCAGCCTCAGCTGAAGCCTCCCTATTCTGCCATGGCATGGCTAATTCTGTTTGCATTAAAAATAGGAGAAAAATAGATTCATGTTTGTTTATAGTGAAGAAAAAAATTAACACATCCAATGTTTTATGCATGTAAAATTTGAGTTTAAGTTAATGTAACTTACTCCTTTAGAAACCCTATTTTGTAGCTGTGTTCTGTGCTGCCAGCTGGGCAGTTCCACACCTGCTGCTTTCCCAGTTCTGGTGCTTTCTGTAATGGCACAAACCCTTGTTTGCTGCCAGTGGGAGAGGCCGGGGCCTGGAGCAGGGTGTGCTGCTGGAGCTGCACAGCCGGACAGAGTGGGAGCTTCTTTCTGACACTGATGGCTCTTCTTTGGGCTCCTCCTGTGGAAGCAGTCCCTGGCACATCCAGCAGAGAGGGGATCCACCAGGAGGGTGTGTGGGACATTTCCATTGCTGCATCAGACAGACTCTGGGTTGGGCACAGGTTAAATTGCAGATCTTGGTCCTAATCACTGGCTGGAGTCACCTCCTGCTGCTCCAGCCTTCAGTCTTTACCAGCTCTTTTTGTCAGGGTTTTTGAAAGCACATTTTCTACCTTAGCAGGTAGTGGCTCAGGGAGTTTTTCTCTTCCTAATTGTTACACTCTGAGTGAGCCTTTCAAAGAATTGGTTTCTATTATGTTTTCTTTGACCTTTCAATATTAGTTTTGGCCTTTGTTCTTTGTGCCATCACTGACAATTGGCTCTCAAATACAAACCCTTATTTCTAGTTCAGCCAGTCCCTCAGACCAGATTTGTGGCAACAGCAGAAAGTTTTTGAGAGTTGTAGGAGTTTTTAATGTACTAGCAGATATTGTGCAACAGAGCCACTCTTTAATATTAATTTATGGATTTCATGTAGATCAGTGCTGATCTCCCTAGAATTCAGCAAGGATAAGTGCCTGCTCAGAGGGAGCTGGGAATTGGAGATGGAAGAGGCTTAGCAAGGCATTTGCTATCCAGCCTGCCTCCATTTCCATGTAGTTATTCAGAAATGCACTCCTCCAGCATTGCAGATAAATACTTTTTTTATTCAGTGGATCTTGCTGGAGTAAATCTGGTAATTCATAGGGCGGAGCAAGAAGGCTAAGTCTAAATGAACTGTAACTTTGTGTCTGTCTTTGTGGAATAGGCAGCTATTGATTATCTATACGTCAGGTAAGTCTCTAATGCCAGGAAGTAATTTTATTATGTCTCAAAGCATGCATTTAAGAAGTTATTAAAAGTTTATTCAATGCTGTGGTGAATGATCTGTTTAGCTACTACTCTGTCTTAATAAGTACTTTGTTTAAATATCTCATACTGGAGAATTTTAAGTACAGCGTAATGCAATTTCTTTTTTCTTACAATTCTAATTCCACCGGGGTGATTTTACAACATTATGAAGAAATTAATCTGTGACTTTTCTTTGTTTAGTGTTTCAAAACCATTTCAGACATGTCTGTTATGGCCACACACTCCATATTTCTCCATTTCACGCTCTGAGCCTTGTGTGTTCCACGCATTTTAGGAGAAATCACCACGGGACTACGGACAAATTCAGGTGCTTCATCATTAAAACATTCCTGGAGAGTTTCTCCAGTGATTAAGGACTTGAGTGCTTTATATTTTATAAGAAAATTGGCAAAATTCAGCAGTAAATTTGTTTGGCTTCCTTTGTGTAAAGTCATTTACAGAGGAGGTGATGGGAAGGGAGTGCTGTTGCTGGGCTCTCCCAGTTTTGGTTTAGACAATTTTCATTGGGAAACTCACTCAGGAGGCAGGTGAGCAGTGCAAGGCAAGGGCAGGGCTCGGCCTGGAGCAGGCTGGGCAGTTTTGTTTTCCTGTTGTTCCAGATTAAATGCAGAGTTTATGCTGAAGAGTTGAAGTGTCCCACACTTTTAGTGTCTAGTGCAAATTAAGGTAGACAGACCATAGACAGGACGGATATTAATTGAATTTTATGCCTTTCCTCCCTGGTTTTAGCACTGCCAAGCATGGAAATAAATGCTATTAGTCATATCTCCAAGCCAAGATTAGTTCTCCCAGCCTCTATTGTTATACTATTCAGATTCAATTGTGCTTTTGCTTTGCTGTATTTTGGATTTTATGATGTTTCCTGTTTTCAGTATTCAGTGTCAGAATTACCTTTACAGCAACCTTGTAGGGTGTGTTTTGGAGAAAGACTTGATACAGCATTTTCCTGTGTATTTTACACTGTGTTGCAAAACATGGACACATCAATTTGGCAGAATTTTACTCTCCTTCTAGATCTTTCCATCCTCCAAGGGCAGCAAGTTCAGAAGCAGCCAATCAGTTCTACACTACATAAGGTGCTTTGGACATGCTGGGAGATAATTGTACAGGTAAGAGCTTGGTGTAAAGGATATTTTCAAATACCAGTCTAGGATCCCTGCAGTTTGTTGTTTGAGTCTCCCAAAACCCAAAGGAATTTAAATTCCCAAGTTTTTATAGCTATCCATTCTTCTGCAGAACTCCAAGTGAATGTTAGATGAGTGTTCACATTTCATTCCTTGGGGTGAAGGGCTCAGAGAACAGTTTTATCTGGACTAATGTTTGGCTTTTGGAGTCTACTTGCATGGGTGGTACTTGGGTTTGTGCAAAACATCATGGGTTTCAAAAATTATGGGTTTCATGGAGAAGATAGGAATTGCCCATTGCCCTGGTTAAGAACCCTTAATGAGGAGGACAAGAAAAAAAAATTAGTGAATGCTAAGAAACAAATTCTCCTCCTCTATCAATTAAATAAACTTTTATAATAAGTGAAGATTTATCTTGTTTCCTCCTGAAAGTATTTTGTAGAAACAGGGATGACATCTGAGTGGTTCAGAGTACTCCAGAGTGGGACACAATGAGCAAGTGAATGTTTGGGATGTTGGCTGCTAGGAGCCTAAAGAGGTCGAGCTAATCCTGTCCAAAATATCATCTTGCTGTTGTCTAACACAAATTCAGGCTGCATTCTTGGCTTTCCTCTTCAGTGACACATTCTTTGACTGAAATTATCAGCAGTTCTTTAGTGCACAGCAAAGTCAAGTGTTCCCAAAAGTGATTAAAATGCAGATCTTGTTAAAAATTTGATAAATCATTTTGAAGGTGTGGCTTTTCTTTGGGTTTCTTAAAAGCTGGTTTTCATGGTGTTTTGAATCTGGTTTAACACCTCTATTTTTAATATCCATTCCAGAAGATCTATTTTCTTACTTCCATTGCTTTAGATAATAATTTTGTCTGTGCTAACTGTAATCTTAGAGGATATATAACCTAACAGGAACTGTCTGCTTTACTGCATACAAAAGATGGAATAATTTCTTCATGGTTGCCACTTCTATTTCTGAAAGGCTGGAACGGAATGTCTGTATTTGCAGCTCCCTGCAAGGAAATGATCTCTCCTGCAGATGCCAAACAAGCCCTGACATGTGACAGCCCAACAGGAATGTTTCCTAGAGTCCATGCTAACACAAGAATGATTTGTAAAAATATGGGTACCACAAATATTACCAGCTTTATCAGTTGTTTAATTTACATTAATTTTCCCCGCTGAGCAATATATAAATATTCATGGTGCTATCAGATTAGTTTGCACTTTGAGAAGTTATCAGAGATGAGAGAGAGAAATATGGCATAAATATTTTAATTCTTCTAAGTATGTGGTTCCTTTGAATCCCTGATGATAGTCACAGTGACATTTTGAGCAGAAAAAACTTTTATAACAAATTTCATTCGCGGGAGTAGTCACCAGTGAAGTTCAAAAGTATTTATTATAAAACTCTTTGTGAATCCAGTGGAATTGTT
Organism: Passer montanus; assembly: GCF_014805655.1. Lineage (NCBI taxonomy): Eukaryota > Metazoa > Chordata > Aves > Passeriformes > Passeridae > Passer > Passer montanus. The sequence continues at coordinate 1,918,416 of NW_024369818.1, forward strand.
ATCTCATAGGTCCTTTTCTTCTTTGCATGTGTTTGATCAATATTGGTTGAACTATGGCCAGACTTTGAAGGCAATAAATGAGTTGTTAATGAGCTGGTCCTTGCCCTGGTATCCATTGCTGAGAACCATGCGAGCAATTTTCATTTTTCACACTTTGGAAAGGAGCGCTGAGCAGGGGAAAGTTATGGAAGCAAAACACACAATTAACCCCAGGGAAGGGGGAAGTGGCATTAATTTCAGTCTCGTAGGTAGCAGCCACTGAAGTCAGTGGGAAACTTTGAGGGTTTATCTGTATTATTGGATGAGGGTGACCCCTGTTCCTGCTGTATTAACCTCAAAGTGTGGGAAAGCAACAGGACGTGTTTTACAGCTGGAGCTCCATTCCTTACCTTCCCACGCCAAAGAATGTTCATTTGACCTGACTGAAGTTTTGGTTTTTATTCAAAGCCAATGTGTTTCTCTCAGAATACTTCTTACTTTTTTCTTACTTTAAATTTATTCAAATATGTAAATGTTGGAAATCATTTGTTGTCTCAAAATATTAGACAAATTCAGTGAAACCTTTCAGCATCTCAGATATTTTCATCCTAAAGTTACCAGTTTATACAAAAATCAGAAAGTGGCTTTAGTATGATTGTCACAGCTAATTTTGTGGAGTTCTTGATATGAAGAAACTCTCAGCTTAATATTTTAAACAATTTTGGACTCTGCTATTAATTAGTGCAATTTTTTCTAGTTAGTATCTGTTGAAGATTGCTTCTAGTATTTCAACTTTTAATTGATAAGAAATTTCTTTATTTTACTTGCATTTTTAATTGCATTAATTATTGTGATTCTAATAAGGGCTTGGCAACAGGATTAGAGACAATTAATGTTTGACAGATGGGTGTCACAGTGATCAGTATGCAAGAAATACCTGGGCAGATAAAGAGAATCTTGTCGCATTTAAGCTTCTGTACAGCCTCACTTTGCATAAACAGAGAGCAAACATGAGAAATCTTACAGGAAGTTTGCTGAGACAAGACATTATTCCTTGCCAAGAAACACCATTGATATTTTATAATTACAATACCAAGCTTGGTTGTGTCACATTGTGGGAGATATTTTGTCATCATCCTCGTCATTACTATTAATGTGTCTCTGCATGCAGGATAAAATACAAAGCTTTAGCCCTAACTGGGTTTGATCTGACACCAGTTTTTGCAGGATATAAATGAATTTTGTATCCTTGTCCTATCTGTTCTCAACACTCCCAAACAGCCAGGCAGTAACAGCAATGCTCTTGGCTTCCTTTTCACTTGAAGAAAGTGAAAAGAATTTCAGTGTTTTCTTCTGCCACCTCAATGTTGTGAAGACCTTCCCCTGAGTTTTGGGAGAAAAGGATTGTTATTCCAGTAATTGGGTAGTCTATGACAACTTGCTATAATTTCTTTATTAATAATGTTTCTTAATATGGAAAAATGACATCTTGGCGTGTTTGAATTCAGCTGCCCTGACAAAACTAATTGCTCCTGGAGATGCCATCCTGGGACGTGCTGGGAGTGTGAAAAAGAACAACTGCTGACTTCACTAACTTATTTTCCCAGCAATTTAACATTTTTTCACATAATTAGCTCTGGTGTTCTTCTTGGATTAACAGATCCACTAATAACATTGTGCTTTAAAAGCTGCAAAGTGGGAAGAACATAACGCAAAGCATATTCAAGGGGTGCCAGCTCATTATGCTGACAGGTTGGGTAAGTACAACACAGTTACCCTTTAACCTTCACAAATGCTTAAATACATTTCAAACACAGCCTTGATGGTTGATTGCAAGTTTACAGATTTGTAGTTTACTACAATAATAGGGTAACCTCCTGAAATTAGCTGAGTTTTGATTGCAGGCAGATTATTTCTAAAGAGAGATTATAATTTGTCTGTACTTTCCACTTGATTAACTCAAAATCTAAGTAGAGGAAGGAGGCAACACCCCATAGATACAAATAGATGATATAGATACAGATATAAATAATATAGATATAGATTAGATATAGATTGATATAGATATGGAATGGTTTTTCTCATTAATCCAAATAATACTTTGGAAGCTGAGGGGATGGCAGACAGAAGTACAGCTAAAATAACCAGACCTGCATGTCAGGACAGCAAAAAGCCAAATGAATTTCTGCTTGGAGTGACAAAAATGGTAAAGACAAGGCTTTACAGCTGTCTCTTTTTTTTTGGTTTTTCTTGTGCAGATTTCCAAATCCTCAGAAGTTGCAGTGTGTTATGCAGGGAAATGCACACATGAATAATCTCTTCCAAAGCCCTTGCACAGCAGGCTGGAGCTGCAAGGGGAGATTCATGGGAAAAACTGATGCAAAATAAAGTGAATAAAACTATTCTGAACTTCATTGAACAGGTTTTGAGAATAATGAGTACGAGGTGGTTTGATCAGTTAGGAGTTAGAACAGTCAGAAAAGCAGGAGGGTTAATAGAAAATCTAGAGCAGACTTGGAGATGTCAGAGAAGGGATCTGTGTTCAAAAGAATGTGTCAAGAACCAGATTTTGTTATAACACAGATGATTTAAAATTCATGTCTGCAAGCCTTAACCAATTGTCATTGGTGGAAATCTGGATTTTGAAGTAGTACCAGCATGGCTAGCAAACCCCACAGCTTTAAAGGGATGTTTACATGGATTATAAAATGCTAATTTTATCAGCGAGATGGAAAATGTAATATAAAGCAGTATGAACACAGTTATTTACCTCGAAGGAGATGGGCTGGAGCAGACCATAGACCTTATTAACCTTAATTATCAGCCCTTGGGGTGCCCTAAATTCTTAGTCTATTAAGTATAAATGTTAATCTGCAGGGGCTGTAGACTCATCATGTGAAAAATTATTTGAAAATGCAAATGGGAATTGAAAGAGAAACATCCATCCACGTCTGATTAATTCCTCCCTGCTGCTGTCTGAGTGGATCTGCCCTCCCTGGTGTCTCACAAACACCAGCAGCCTGCCCATTTCCAGGCTCTGAGCCTTGCTGGGGTGCTCAGAGAGACAAATCTCCACAATTTTCATTACAAGAAATAGCTCTGGCAGGGTCTTGGTGAGCTGCCACCCTGACTGGAGCAGCAGAGGACTTTCAAATCATTTAAAATTATGGAATGGATGGGGTTGGAGGGATCTTAAGGTTCCAGCAGCCCAGGGTGCTCCAAGCCTAGCCTTGGGCACTTCCAGGGATGGGAAGCCCCAAATTCTGGGCAATTTCCCTGCTTTATAGAACAGGATTGGTTCTCTGTGTGTCCTGCAGCCCTCCTTGTGTCCGTGGCTGTTTAAAAGAGCTCAGTTCTGCCTGGCTGTGTTCCACAGCCCTCCAAAAAGCAGCTCATTTGTGGCAATCATTTCCCAGTCACACATTGTGCTTCCTCACTCTCTGCTGTTATTATGTAAACTCAAAATTTGACATGAAAATTAACTACAAACAGAAAAAAAAAGCACTAGAGACCATTCTTATTCTGAAACACAGGCATACTGAAAAATGTGAGTCCATTTTAATCCCAGGATTTCTATGAAATGAATCCTATTGACTTGTGAATGCTTCCCACATGAGAAATTCTGAGATTGACTGCTGTCATGGGCTGTTAGTTCTTAGTTCATGGAAAGTGGCTCTGCTTATTGATATAAATGGATTTCAAGCTTTCTAAATATGAAAATGTGCAAGTGGACTATACATCTTCACTGGTGCTGACCTTACTTTGATGAGGGCTTTGAAAAACTGTTTGATAAATGTTGGGTTTTATTTCATTTCTTTTGCCTTTTTTGCTAAAGTGTCTCCAATAGGCAAGGATTTCTGGATAATAAATTTCAGTGATTTGATATTTCTCTGTTCAGGTGAGAAAGAAAGAAAAGTCCACAGTGAAATTAAGATGTATTTCTTACAGATCTCACAAGCTGTGAATTCCTTGGCAATTGGTTATCTGGCATAACTAATAAAAAAAAAAAATAAACCAGGAATTGTAAAGAGGAAGAATAAATCTTCTGTGAAAATAGATTGTATTGTTAGGGGTTTACAGCTGTAGAATGTGTGTAATTATTCAGTGGGTATTTCTTTTCCTGGGAATACAAGATAGGAAAATTGCACCTGTAAATTTATGGAATTTTTTTCCAGCTGAAGCGAGTACAGTTCATACCAAATTAAGAAAGACAGGAAAATTGTATCAAATAATACAATAGCTTAATAATGCTGTAATATGGGAGGCTTTCTGCAAATATTTACACATTCTGCTCACTTTAGAATGTTCTTTATTCCCAAACACATCCATCTATGAGGATACATATGTGAGTTTTAATGAGATCAGTGAGAAGACAATGGATATTCACCTTTTCTTACTGTTTAGCAATTTCTTCCCTCAGAGGAAAGCACACAGGGGTGTTTATTTAGGTCCAAGCTACAAAAATCAGTCTATCTGTGCTCTAGGTCTCACTCTCTTACTAAAATGGGAGAACGTGATCTTGTTTCTCCACCACTGGATTTAATACTCCAATTTGGACATATGTAACTCATAATGCTTTGGTCTGTATTGTTGGAATATTGCCCCTCACGTGAGTCAAAGCTGTGTTTGCCTGTTTTAAAAACTTCTCTAGGATTTGGGAAGAATGGATGGCATTTCAGGACAACCCCTTAACAATAACAGTAGGGAGTATAAAACACTCCTTTTCCATAGTCAGTGCTCCAAATAAATATTCCAAATGCAACGTGCAGGAGGTAGTTTTGGTCGTGCACTGAAAACTCTTGGATATCTCAGGTTATTTTTTCACTTCAGAAAAATCTTCATTTCTTACATAAAAATTTTAGAGAGCTAATTTTTCATGCTACCATATGATATTCAAGATAAATTTTTCTTTTCTTTAGTGTAATTGGTATCTGTAAAAGTTACAAAAATCTCATGTGAATTCTTGCATTACAATACTTTGGTCCTCTGGGATTATTCTTTAGATCTGTTCTTCAGGGCAATGGAAGTTGGGAGGAATTAATTAAGCCTGAACTATGTACAGGCCTCATGCTGGCAGGATCTAACTGGTGATGCCAGATGAATTGCAATAATATTGTAATTCAGGACACTTGATAGGACTATAGCCTTGGAATTGTTAATGGAATAAAACTTTTATTAATATAATGTCTTAACTTTCCTGGTAGTTCCATTGACATCTGCTTTACTCAGCCTTGTGTTTATTTTAAGCTGTCAGCACAGTATGTTCTAGTGAAGAAATTAATAAAAATATCTTTTTTTTAAACAATTTAGGCAGAAACAAAGATGGCAAACATCAGAACAGCAGAACCACTCGCTCTCAGGGTACTTCCAAGATGTTTCTGTTGCTGGCAGTTGTACCAACCCATCACTGTTTGAGGTGAGACAAACAAGGAACATCTGCAATCCTGTGGAGTTAAACAGAGATTACTGAAGTGTAACTCTGCACTCCCAGCCAAAATCTCACTTTTGGAACCCACAGCCCCTTGTGCTGCTTTCTTAACCTGCTGAGTTTCCCTTTTCCCCACTGGCATTGGCAATTATGCATCCCTTATTTTTGTGCCTTTGTGGACAGATGTTCATAATTCACAAAGTTTGCTGGCTGTTAGCACAAATGATTTCGTCGTGGAAACATATTTTCAGATAAGCAGACACTGAATCATTATGGTTCTTAAAGGCAATTACTTAAATAAGTAATTAGACTAAGAGTCACAGTACTTTCATTTCCCAATTATAATCAAAGTGAGAGTGACTCAGACATTTCACTTTTATAGGAATGGTGACTATAAAGCAACTCAGAGCTTGTGTGTGATTGAAATAATTGATTTTTGGTAAACATTTTGAATTAATGAGTGTTTATTATTTTGTTAGAGCTTCTGTGGTAATTAATTATGTAAATAAAAACATCAACAACAGCCAGACTCGAAGTGAGCAGAACATGCAGAACATTTATGCTGATTTATTGTTACATATTTTTGGATTCTGCTGCTTCTGCCTGGGTGGAAAGGTTGAGGTAAAACCAAAATATTACTGGGACCGAAATTCTTGGATGTGATTGCCATCTTCTTGTAGGAGGGCTTGTTTGTTGTCAGCTGAAGTGGCTGTGAAAATGTAATTTCTCTTGGCTCCTGCAGTTCATCCCCAGTGTAATCTGGTGACTGCTCTGAATTGTGGTTAATACCAGCATTAAATGCATCCAACCAAGACAAACGCTAAATGGGAAGGAGTACCAAAATGATAAATTGATTTATTTCTGCTTCCATTTCCAATCTGGCTCTCTGATTTAAATATGCATTTTTGGTGTGGGTTTCTGTTGTTTGTTTTTGTTCTTGATGCTGATGTATTTTTAGGAAACTCAGATTTATTTTTTTTTAAATAGAAAATCCCCAAAGTGCTTGTATTTTTTTAATTTCTGTAAGAGGCAACTTGGTTGAGTTTTTTACAGAGAGCAGGGAAGGCTCATTCCATCATAACCCCCAAGATGCTTTTTTCTGCCTGTTGTCTCTTAAATGCTTCTGTTTAATGACCATGAGTAAACTTTTACAAACCTCTGAGATGGAATAAATAGGATTTTTAGTCAAGTACACTGGGACCATTTTTACATCAAACTTCCTTAGGTCCATGGGAAAGGGAGCATTGTGGTGCTCTGCTTTGACCCTTCAGCATTTGTCCATGGTGAATTATTACTACTCTGCACTTTTTTTTCCCTGTAAAAATGGAAATACTTCTGTCCTGAATGATTCTTTATATCTTTCTGGAGCTATGGTGTTTGTCATGCTGCAAATCCCTGACCGTGCAGCAGGATCTCTGCAATAGCCAATATCACACCTCTGTCCTCTGTCTGTCTTCATTTCGTTAAGGAAGAAATTCACTCTTAGTCCTTGGAGTCTGACTTGGAGAGCAGGGAAAGGAATCCCTCCATCATTTCAGGATGGATGCACTGGCCAGATCCACCATTTCTTGCTGCTTTCCTGCAGAATTTTGGAGAAGCAGGTATTAGGCTAGAGACAGAAAAGTGGATTGGGAAAATGATCCTTTGGTGGAACTCCATCAGAGCTGGAAGCTGCTGCCCCCAGCAGCAAGGCTTTAACCAATAAATGTGGGCTTTAAAAGTGGTTTTGCCTTTGAGAAGTAAGAATCCTTGAGATGCCTTTGCTTTTGGAAGCTGTAATAACCCTCCAAATGTGATTTGTACTTTAAAAGCTTATTTACAGAAGACAGACCACCGCTAATGACATTTGCATGGAAATTTCCCCAATGAATATTTATAAATATGAAATATGAATACAGCACAGTGTAGTGCATGTCCTGGCACACACATTTCTATCCACAGATGTATGGGTTTTGTTGAACTCAGCACAAGTGACAAATCTCCCAGGGAAACACCAAACAGCTTGTTCCACATACAGATGTTCCTTTGGCATCTTATTAGAAAGACTTGAAAACATACTGTTTTACTGGCAATAAAGCAGCAATAATGTCTTAATAGAATCTGAAAGAATAACTAAGTACTTCAAATGCCTGGAATAAAGGGATAATTGAAGTTGCTTTGGGTTTAAGCCTCAGTAATTTCTTGCTTTATAATAACTCAGGTGACTGTCTAGCTAATGAAATGCAGTAAAGTAAGAGCACGTTATTGATTGAGAATTTAAATGTTTGCTTGTATCTGCAGTGTGTCTCTGTGATACTCATCATTGTAATGGAAGAAACAAATCATTTCAATTATAGCTCATTATGCTTAACAGAAGAAGTAACTCACTTGCACAGAGACTTTTCTAAAACTTTGCTAAAATTTTGATGAGCACGTTGCAAAGTAATCTCACAAATAACTTGTACTCCCAGGTTTTTTGTTAAAGTGTGATCACTGACGATGTCAGGCTTATTAATTCAAAATACTCTGAGCTCCACAGTTAGATTGCTGTTATCATTTTAAAAATAAGGCAATTTTATTGTTCTGAATATCATAACCTTTATGATTTGGTTCTCAAGCATTTCTCTGCAGATTCAGGCCTTCAGTATTCCAAAGAAGCAGGCAGCAGTTTCCACCCCACTTTAAGAAGTGACAGATGGTATTTAAAGAAAAGCTGTGAATGTGATGTGAATGAGCAGCTTGATTTACAACGTCAAGAACCAATTTTATGCCTTTAGATGTTTTGGGAATGTAAAGGAACAGTGGAAGCTCTGATGATCAAACTGAAGGTAGCATCACCTCCCCCAAAACTGTGGAGGGTTGCACTTCCCAACCTAGCTCATTCTGTGATTCTGAGGTGCTGTGAGGCAGAATGTGTGTGAAAAACTTTGGAAAAGAGGAGTTGGAAACCATCAGTCTGTATAAACAATGTTTTCCAGCTTTCAGGAGATTTTAAATTTTCTTTTGAACAACAATCTGTGAGCTGAGGTTATTTCATGTCTTGACCACTGCAAATCACCAGGAATTTTTCAGTAAGAAAGGATCTCCTGGGAAAGATTTCAATGTACTTTGAGTGTTATCTGTCTCCATAAAGTTTAGGAACCAGCGGCTTCTTCAAGCCTAATTTTTGATTGTCCGGAAGTACAGTAAATAGATTTCTCTTTCCCTTCACTACTCCTCATGGGAATTAAAAAAAAAAAAAAAGGCCACAAGTAGATTTTTATGGGTTTTTTTTCCTGAAAATTAAATTTTGAGATGAGGGTATTGAAGCAGGACTGATCATCACTGGGGGTTCTTTCAGGTCATTCTGCCTGGCCAAGGCTCTGGCAAAATCCAGACATTAAAACAACTTTCTAAAGCTAACACAAAGTTTAATCAAGCTGAGCTGTTATGAATGATTGAGGAAGAATTGGAGAAGCTATAATAAAAACCCAATAGAAACAGAGTTCAGTGTTTTACTTGTGAAATGGTTCTTTGCTGGAAAACTATTTCACATAATTGCTGTGATATTTTCTGCCATTGCAAGCCAGGAATCATTTGTCAGATGTCTGAAAAATAACAATATGAAGTCTCTTTGAAGTCAAATTGTATGGATAAGGTAATTGAGAAACATTTCTTTCCTATCATTTATTCATCCCTCATTTGCGTGATGAAGAAGTATTTAGTTTTAAAATCAGCATTTCTTGGCAGACTTTACTTATTTTCCATTCTTTGGATCTGTTTTCTAAAAAGTGGTTTCCTTAAAGTTGATTTGTTTATAATTCTGTACTGATGAATTGCATCATTTTGGGTTATTCTCATAATAAAACATTTTGAGTAGTTGGTAGGAAAAAGAATTGTTTTACTGAAGGCAACAGACAGCAGATAATGACACAGTTATTGTAGATGAGATTTACTGAAGGAGAAAAATCTTGTAAATAAGAATTGACATTTCAAGCAGTAAACTCTAACATTAAATAGTACACAAATAAAGCAATAGTTAGGTGATCTTAACAGGCTATTCCAGCCATAAAGTTATAATGAAGTTATATTTCAAGTCTCAAACTGAGCTGGAGATGGAAGACTTAAATGTTCCAATTTTCCCCAGCAGGAAAAATTCTATTCTGCTTTTTCCTATTTTGTGAAAGTTCTTTCACTCCTCTGGTTTTCAGGAGGTGCCAGAACTGTGTGGATTAGAGACAGAAAGGCTGAAAAATTCACCAACTTTGGGTTTGTCTCAGGATCCCCCTGGAATGGGGAGTAAATCTGAGGATAAATCTGGTTCTGCAGGCCAGTTCCTAAGGAAAATCTGCTGCTCCTGTGTTCCCTGCTGTTAAATACAGAGAATATTCATGTGAATAATGGAACATCCACCCCTTGTTCCAGAAGTTCTGCAGAAGAGGTATGAAAGTGTTCATAACAGCTTCTGATAATTCCCAAATGGGACCATGCTTAGCTCCTCCCTCATTCTAAAAATAAGCTCTGAGTTCTTCAGGTGGAAATTTTTGTGAAGGTAGGGAGGAGAGGGATTTTTTTCTGTCATGAATGAACAGTAAATGCATTTTTTTTCTATTAAAGGAAATGATCAATTTCATTAGAATTTCTTTGCATTAATACTTCTGGATGAAATTTTTGAATTCATAATTCAGATGAACTTTTTTGAATTAATACTTCTGGCATGACTTCATTTGAATATCTGCACGTTAATGGCATTGTCATTGTTTATCAGAGTTCACTCATCACCTTTTCACTGGGCTAATCAACTGCAGTCCTTCATGAAGGCATGAAACTTTATAGAGCTGTAGCCACGTGGTGATGGTCAGATTGCTCTCCATTAGAAAAGACAACAGGGTTTATTTATGAGTATTAATTTTAATTAGTACATATTTGTTGAGAAGTAATTCAGCAATCATCCTTAGAAATGAGTTCTTGTCTATAATTTGTCTGTGTATGTACACACAACTGCATGGATGCAGAAGCTTTTATTAGGGGAATAAATTACTGGTTTAAATATTGGTTTTGAAAAATAATTTACTATTTACCCATTAGGGAGAGTTGTTGGTCTATCTTAACACACTGAAAATCTAATTTTCTTTTTAAAAAAATATTAATTATTCCTCCTAGCCAAAAAGGACTACATCATTAACCCCAAAGCAGTGGTAATAAACAAAAATAATTTAAAAGCTTTATTAAGTTCAATTAATTGGTTGTAGCAGACTAATTTTGTCATGCTTTGCTAGACAGTGTATTGTAAGTAATTTTGATGATCTCCAATTGAGTTGGGCAAACAAGCCTGCACACTAAAGCAAAAATTGAATTGTCTTGATAATTACAAAAACCATTGGCCTGTTTGGTATTTGTGATAAATGGGTTAATTAGCTACTTTTTATTACATCTAGACTTTCAATGCAGCCCAACAGTTGATAATTTATTTTGCTTTGTAAACTAGTACAGTCAAAATTCTATTGTTCTGATTCGTTCCAGATAAAAATCTTTAGAGCTACATGATTTAATATTAGATAAGTATGGAAGTGGATGGGGTTTTCATTATCTGCACTTGTTTTGGGGAATTTGTGGAATTTGTAAGGTTGTAGTCATAGAAACTCTCATTTTCCTTTTTCCTTGGTGTTTGTTTTGGCTTGTTGTCATTTGTGCAAATTGACAAAGTATTTTGAACAGTCTTGGTAAACAGCTCTTCCTCTGACTCATAAACAATTGGAAATATAGAAATGATTCATTCAAATTAGAGTTCATCAGAAGTCTAATAATTAACCACAATGTTGAAATGTCACTTTGTAGTTGCCAAAATATTATTTTTGAGCAGTCATTTTGCTCGATATTTGTTTGGCAGTGCTGGATCTGAGAAGCCAGGTAAGGTTAGGGCTGGTTCTGTTTTCCCTCATAGCTGACCCCACTTTACATCCTTCTCCTTGGAACAGGGTCTGTTAAACCTGGAAATCATCCACTATAAATTACTGATTTCAGCAGGGAGGGTGGAAAGTTTAGGCTTATACTTGCAGTTGATAAAAAAAATAAAATCAATATTCTATGGTTTGGGGATTGTTTTTTTTAGGAGAGTTGCATTTTAAGATAATTAAACAGACATTCCTGACCCTCTCTCCTCTTCCCCACAAACATGGGTGTTCATGAAGTTCAACAGCACTTTCTAACGTGGTGGTATTGCCAGAAACTCTGATTCTCTGAGAAATCTAATTACTTCTTTCTCCATTTCAACTTTGGAAGGATTATTCAAATACTTTAGAGTCCTAACTGCACAGAGCACTTTAATCCTGTTGTTTGGAGATTGTCATTCTCTGCCTTCTCCCTGCCTGCAGTCGGACATTAGACACTGCAGGCACATCCTGGTAATCTCAAATTCCAGGGAAGTGCTATCTGGCAATCAATGTCTCCCTGCCCCTCTGTTTACTTTTCCACTCCCTGCATATTTTAAACTAAAAGAACCAGACTCACAATCTTCTCTCCAGCAAAGTACAAACTATGATTATAAAAACCCCTTATATAATTGGGATGCTGAGCTTGTGGATGCCATCTCTTCCCTTGGTCCTTCCTCAGAACCTCTGTGATGGCTCCAGATGCTTTCTGCTGACCCCAAATATTCCCCTTTTTGCTGTCAGGCAGAAAGGCTGCCCTGGAGGAAGTAATAACTGAGTGAAATAAATTCTAATCTCCAAGCTGACAGGGAGGAGGATGGCAGCATTTATCTCCAAGTGATGGCCTGGATGCCAGCTCCCAGATTCCTGTGTCACACTACAGGGACTGGAATTTTCTACTCTTGGCTCCAAGACCTCTCAGGGACAGGCAAGGTCAGTGTTTGCAAGCTCCAACCCAGCTCTTACCCTGCCTGCTTGGGTCACAGGAATACGACCACAGAACCACAGGCTGGTTTGGGCTGGGCAGACCCTTCATGGTCACAGGGACACCTTCTGCCAGCCCAGCTTGCCCAGAGCCCGTCCAGCCTGGCCTTGGACACTGCCAGGGATCAGGGGTCAGCCACAGCTGCTCTGGGGATCAGTGTTTGACTTTTACTCTGCTCTGCCCAGTGTGGTTGTTGTCAGCAGCAGAACGTGTGTCTCAGAGGACATTTCAGGGTTTTGTGCTGTGCCTGGGTGTCTGCTGTGCTTGTTCTCACTGCTGATGAGTGCTGCCAAGCCAGGGGTTGTACAAGGACTGTGCTTCAGTGACCCTGTGCCACAGGCAGGGAGTTTATACACCCTAAAACCTGGGATCTGCACGGGATTGCTGCTGGGATCCAAAAGCATGAAGAGGGAGCCAAATTCTCTTCCAGACAGCAATATGAGAGGGTTCCAGGGGTGGCAGTGGCCTTGGCTTTGGGTTGCTGTGAGGTGCTGGTGCCCTGCAGGATGGCAGCAGTTCCCATTTCCTTCTCATTCTGTCCATTTAAATGAGGAGTACTAATCATGCTGAAATGACTTTGCTACTTCACTTGCCTCAAGTACACACACCTGACTATCAAAATCTGTTTTAACCTTCATTAAGAGAAGAAAAAAGTGCTTTATAGGAGGCAAGCATCTGGCCCAGGATTTCTAACAATTAGCAACTGGTCAATATATAAAATACCTGTTTCATTTCATTCCATGTCTCTATTTTCTTTTAAAGCTACTTAGCTCATCTCTCCATTCTCATTTCTTCCCTAGGATTTTTGTATGATTACAGAGCTTTGAAGCTGTCTCTGTGATTGTAATTTTTTTTTTCCAGTAGGCTGTAGGGCATAGTAGACTGGTGTGATAATAATGGCCCTAATTGAGATAAAGTTTAATGGTTTTTCTCACATGCTTCATCATTAGGCCAGTGGCACATTTTTTTGTCATCTTTTCTCGGTGGTTGTTGTGTTAGCTGGTCCTAATTATAATTAAATGTTTCAAGGCTAGGTTGAATAACACCTCTTTTATGCATGAGTCCTTTTTTTTTTGTTTGTTATATTTTTAGTTGAGTTTTCCCCCCTCCTATTCTATTTCCTCACCATTATAAAAGGTTGAAATCCATCCTGCTGACCATCATCTGGAACAAAATATTTCTATTTTTAAACTGGTTTTTCTCCTTCATTTCATGGGTAAACAGTTCGCATATAGCTCATCAAATCTGCTAATCATATTTGACCAATATTTAAAAGATATTTAGACAATCAAGGAATGAAATATATCTCATGGACACTTCTAGCCTCTAAAACCCCCTTACAGCAATCAAGGAAAACTTCTTTCATTTCTGAAACGGTCAATCATGTCTTTAGTGGTCCTTAAGATACAGAATTAAAAAAAAATTCCTGATTTATCCCCAAGTTCCTCATTGTGATTATCTGTGTGGTAGTAGCACTCTGCAGGTTTCAAGAGGATAATATCTCCTAAAGGGTACATTTACTTTTAAACCAGCAGCTGAATGAATCTTGTGCAGTCAGTACTGTTTTTCTTGCAATTATGTTGTCTGTGCAGTAGAATGGCTGAATACAAAATGTGTGGTGGCTGGTTCACAGGAACAGAATTAGTTTTCTGGTGAATGTTGTAATATTAAAAAGGTGCCTGGAGAGTGCAGCTCCTGAATTTGTGAGAAGTGAAGGGGTTGTTAGGGTGCATATTTAAAGTATTACTGAGTGGATTCATTAGGCTTCAGTTCCAAACTGGGCATTCCTTCTGGACAGCAGTGCAGTTCTGTTCTTTAAAGCAGATTCCTAAAGGGATTAAAAATTCAACTTGTCCTTGACCCTGTAGAAAATATAAAATCTGTGGACAGATTCCATCCCAACATTTGATGGACAAAATTAGTGAAGGCTTACCTGCGCTGATATGAAGCATAATGATTACACCTCTTAGCAGTCCTGAATAAATAAATAGAATTAGCATCTGAAGCACCTTGCAGGGGCTGCACTCAGCTCTGCCTTGGACCTGCTGCAGCAGCCAGGCTTTGGAGGGCATCCCAAAGAGCTAAGGGATGTTTGTGGGCAGAAAGGGGAACTGGAATTAAAGGCCATGAAGAATCTTTTTGTATTTCCTGCAGATTATGATTTCATAACAAGAAATGATGACAAAAATTCTTCAGTCAGATTCTGAGAGGCCTTACCCCTGTATTTGCTAACAGCACATTTCTCTCTGTGTACAAAAGCTTTCCTTTAAAGCAGAGCAGCTCTCTCAGCCTCTACCCAACTCAAGCACTGTTAGTTCATGCCCAGGATTTTTATTTTCCATCCCTCAGGCTCCCCAGCTGTGCTGGCCTTTGCTGGGTCCATCCTCTGATGGCAATAATCATCGTGGGTGCAGGTTTCTGCTCAGGTGCATTACTGCAGGTAAAGCAGAGCACAGCAACACCTTTGCAGCTCTTCAGGGCAGTTCCAAGTGCACAGATCCTTTTCTTTCCCTTCCTCCTGTTTGTGTGTCAACAGTTCATAAACAGCCTTGGAAACCCTGTGAGCAAACCCAGCTCGCCTCCTTGGAGCTGTCCTGGCCTCCAGATGGATTCCTGGGAGTTTAATTCAGGCAGTGCAGTGAGAACAGGGAGTGAGAGCAGGCTTGGAGGGAGGATCTCCTGAAACAGGAGGTGTCACTTCTCACAGGTACTCAAAGCTCAGATCTACACGCTAAGCAAGGCTTTACTTGCACGCTTTTATTTTAAAAAGCAGCAGGTATTTTTGGGCAACACGGCCAGGAGACAGCAGCTAGCTGTAAGTGTGTTCAGTGTAAAATAAATAGGACTGAACTTCTCTGGAATAAAATTTTTGTGTTAGATGCAGACATCCAAAATGTAAGTGTGTTTTTTTTTTTCACTTGGAATTTTCCACAAATGTAGCTTTGATTTTAATTCACCTCCCTGCATGTCAAGTTTGTTTGCAGCTGCTCTGTTCTTAAATCTGAATATGGGCTTTCAGTACTTCAAAAATGCAGTTGTGAGCTCAGCTTTAAGCTTGGTTTCAAAGCAGAGACACAGCCATGGCAGAGGGGTAAGAACACGATAATTTTTCAAGGCCCTTCCAGCCCAAACCTTTGCAGGACTTTAGGCTGAGTCTGTGATATTCAGGTGCAGTGTTTATCATGGTTCATCTTTTGCAGTGCCATCTGGTGTCAATTAAAGAAAGTTAACCTGGTTTTCTGCATATTGCAGCTGAAAACTAAACCCACAAGAATGAAAAAATTAAACTGATGCTCAGTATAAGAACAGTGGAAACTTTGTTTATCACTCATCCCTTTTAAAAAAGGAAGACTCACATTTTAAAACAAAATCAAGGTAGCTTATCACTTGTTATCAACATTTTGAGTATTTGTAGTTAGTCCTGTCTTGTGTTCCACATTAGGAAAGAATTTGGAAATATTTGGTTTGTGGAAGGCAGGAGGCATTCTGGATGTCTTTGCTAACTTGGCCTGCAAATAGATTTATGACACTGCAGGAACTGCCCTCTGCTTCTGTCTTCCACAAAATAAAATGTTCTACCTGGAAGGCAGATTTTATCTCCTTACTTTACAATATCAATCAAAAGCTAAATTTTATATAATTTTATATAATTTATATATATTTATATGTCTATATATATATATATCTATATATAAGGTCTCTAAGGCTTTAATACATGACATGAGGATCTAGCTGAATTTTTGCACATGGAAAACCACCTTGTAACCATTATAGATTTTGTGCTTTCCTTTGGCAGTAAATGTCTCATAAGGAAAATTGTACCTACGACAGAAACCTCATTATTCCTGAATATTTTTCATGGACTTAGATTAAATATAAAGATCTCGTGATGCATTATCTGGGCAGATAAATTATTAGCTGACATTGGCTAAAGCAGACTAAATCCTTTCATGGCAGTTCTCCAGGTGGAGTTCAACTGGGCACATTTGCTGGAAATTTCTGGTCTTTGGCAACATGGCAAAATTGATAAATGGGATTTTTTTTTTGGTTTTTTTGGGGGGTGACTTGGTACTAAAATTCATTCCAACTTGGATATGCCTTATATTTCTGGACTTCAGCACTAATATCATTTTAGATTTCTGCCTGGAGAGCTTCGGCCTAATTTTTTGTGGTCTCAGAGAAATTTGTTCTTTCGAGGTTAATAAAAACTAACCCAAAATATATAGAGTTTTTTGCTGACGATGGAGGTCTTGGTTTTGCTGTGTTCTGAATCTAACAGATGGTATTTTAGAGGACAAGAGGACTTGCTGCCAGTGCAAAAACTTGATCTCAGTATAACTCTCACTTGAGGTTACTGTAAAAACTTACTAAGCAGATTATTCCCATTGAACCGATTGACCCAATCCTTTGTATCTTTCAATTTATCCTTAAAATATCCATCAGGCTGTGCCTCAGAAAATGCCCAATCCTGGAACGTGGGAGGCATCTTGACTCCTAAATCCTTTAAGATTTGTGATTGGGGCAATTTGATTAACTCAGAATGGTCATTTTTTTCTCATTAGCCAGGAATTAAAGAAACAGCACCAAAGTGTTGGGCCACTCTCAGGGATTCAACATCAACTGTTTCACTTGGCTTTTCTGGGCTTGCTGTTTATCCATCCAGTCAAACCCAGATGTTTGGGTTCTAGTCTGAAATGGGGTCAGATTCCTGCTTTTTTGTTCTGTTTTCGTTTGGTTTTGGGGTTGTTTTTGTTTGTTTATTTGTTTGGAGGTTTTTGTGGGTTTGTTGTGGGTGGTTTTGCTTGTTTGCTTTGTTGCGGGTTTGTTTGTTTGGTTCTTTTCTCTTCTTTTTTTGAGAAAATGTCTTTAAGCTTTACAAGATTTGGGAATTTTGGCAATGTTAACTTTCAGCACCTATCTCACCTTTTTTTGAAATCTAAGATTGCAGCTAGAGGGAAAAAATGCACATCAGACCAAATGATACAACTGTACTCACATCCATTTATGCCCTTCATGGATGTAGAAAATAATTTCTTTTTAGCTTTTATTTGTGTCAACAAATTGCTTCTTATCCACATCTTCTTGCCAAGAGATGGCAGCAAAGGATTGCAAAGGAAATTCGGGTTATTTTGTTTGAACAAATAATTATCTACCAAGGAGCAATCAAATATCACTGAAGGCATGTTTTCTTCATCTCAGCACTATAAGATAAATTTTTAAAGATGCTTTTTAGTGATCAGACAACACAAGAAAAATAAAACTTGTGATTATTTTCCAAGGTTGTTTTTAAGCTCATCTATCTGATAATGCTCATGCTTCAGACTGAAATTCCTCCTAATATAATGCATTAAGGAACACTGACATTCTGACAGCAGTCTGCACAAGGAGTCATAGACTCACACTCCTTGTTTTTTCCACTGAAATCTGTATTTTAGAAAAGCTTATGACACACAAGAGTTTTAATGGAATTTCCCAACACAAAGGCCCAGACTGAGAAATGCTTCAGGAGCTTGGCTTCCTCCATGAAATTCCACAGGAGTGATTGTCAGGAAACAAGCAAAAGATGCATTTTTGAAATCGGAGAACCCCAGGATGGTTTGGGTTGGGAGGGACCTTAAAGCCCATCCAGTGGCACCCCTGCCATGGCAGGGACACTTCCCACTGTCCCAGGTGCTCCAAGCCCTGTCCAGCCTGGCCTTGGGCACTGCCAGGGATCCAGGGGCAGCCACAGCTGCTCTGGGCACCTGTGCCAGGCAACAATTCCTGCCCAAAATCCCATCTTCTCCATTGGAAACCATTCCTTTGTCCTTGTCAAAGTCCCCATCTCCCTCCACTGCCAGGACAAGCTTTGGGGAGAGGCACCAGAGGTGAGGAGAGCCCAGATTTGTGGGTGATTTGTGTTCTCTCATTTCAGCTGGGCTGAGCTGTGCCCTCACACCCTCCCTGGCGTGGTGGCAGTGCCACACTGGGGTGGCTGTGCCCTCCAAAAGCTGGAGCTGCTCTAAAATGAGCCTTTGTTCTCAGTGACTGAGTTTGGATTTGGGCTTTTGGGCAGTCAAGGGCTGAGTTTGGATTCAGAGTTTTGGGCAGTGAGGGTTACTGCAGGGCTGGGATATCTTTGCTGTCCCACAGCCCCTGGAATGCTTTGCTGTACTTTGCTTTTGGAACATGGGGTGGATTCTGGTGGTGGTTCCAGATGGGTTTTCAGTGATTGCCAAGTTCAGCATTGCCAATCTGTCTTGGGCTGCTGCAAAAACTCATTAAAAATGTTGTTGTTGTTTTTTTTTTTTCCTCTTTCTCTGGACACAGTGGTTTTTTTCCCACTTTTAATAATTCTGTACCTGGTGCCTCAGTGCGTTTTCACTCAGCCTGGTCTTTCCTGCTGCCTCTTTGCTGCTCCCCTGTTTCTGCTGTGTCTTTGTCAGGGCTGTAAGGAGGCCCTGGCAGTACCAGAATAATGGTGTAATTACATCTTTAGTTTTCTCCCACATCCTTACAGCTGCCAGCTCCCCAGAGCAGCAGATCTCTCAAGGAGCATCTTGGAGGTATTTACTGCCTTGTCCAGCAACACCAGTGCTGGATCTGCTGAGGTACCAGGTGGAATGTGCTCCCTGGAGGTGAGATTTAGGCTCATTTTAAAATCATCTAGGGGCACACTTTCACATATTCCACCTCCCTGGAGAATGCCCAAGCAAAAATTTAAAGCTACTCTGGCACTGATAAAAGCAATATCATATATTGATTGTTGAGGTGAAAATCAGGGTGGAAAATCAATGAGAATATATATTACATATTCAGAATATATGTTTGTATGACAGAATTCAGTACTACTGCATTCCTGGGTCCTTCTCTGTATTTTATCTGGTAGTTTCTTGACTAACCCAAGGGCTGTGATGGAAGTGCCAAGTGTAAGACTGAGGCATGTAACAGAGCTGGGTGTTGGATAACACAACACAGACTGAGATACAGGTCTGGGGTAGCTCAGTTCATTCTGTATTATCAAAAACCTATCTAAGGTTTGCTTTACAGACAATGGAATATTAATTTAGATGTCTTCCATGTGCAGGTGGTTTCCTGCTCAGCTCAGGATGGAGCTGAAAGGGTCATATTTTAATAATTGAGCTGGGTGTTGGACAACACAACACAGACTGAGATACAGGCCTGGGGTAACTCAGTTCATGTCTGTATTATCAAAAACCTATCTAAGGTTTGCTTTACAGACAATGGAATATTAATTTAGATGTCTTCCATGTGCAGGTGGTTTCCTGCTCAGCTCAGGATGGAGCTGAAAGGGTCATATTTTAATAATTTTCCTTAGTATGTGTTTTCCAGTAGCCATTACAGGCCCTGGGTAATTGGTTCTAATCTGAATGTTAACATTGACATTTTTATTGTGCTTGACAAAGGAATGAGGGCTAATGACTAAAACACTGATAAATTGAATAAATTGATATAAGTCATACTTAATTTGCTTCTTTGCTATGTACTGGAGTGAATTATTCATGTTGCTGAGGATCTGTCCCCTCTTACAAAGTTTGGTTATGCCACAAATGTTCATAAGAGAGCAGCTTCATTCTTCCCTCATATAATGGAGTTTCTGCATAAGTGTGCAAACTTGTGAGAGAGAGGTACCATAAATCTACCAGGGAAAGAGTTCTGATTGTGTTGAACTGAGAGATTTGCTGTTCCATGAGCTCATGACCTGTACAGCTGCCAGCAGGGCTGGCTTTGATGCAGGGCTCCAAGAGTAAGAAATATGAGGAATTATGTATGTACATAAAAGCCTGATCTACCATCCAAAATGGTACTGGCTTATCTTGGAAACAAACTTCATTTTGGATCATTTTTGCCTGAAAATGTTATATTGAGTAGCTATGTAAACTCACACCAGTCCTAATGGAACATTGTTTTCTTGGAGACAGGAGCAGTAATGTAGATAATGCTCTCAAATGCTTTAAGCAGTTATTGTTTTCAGAAGTTTCAGTGAAAAGAATAAAAGTTGCAGAAAAATATAGAGCAAAAATAAAGTGTTGGGAGTAGTAACAAAGAGAAGGGAGAAGAAACAACTCTGTGTGCTGGGTGGGGGTAAGATGCATTTGAATTTCAAACATCCCCAGTGGCTTTACTCAGCAGAAATGATCTGCAGCTCCTTTGTGTGAGTAATATCTCAGCAAGCCTTGGAACAAATCCTCACACCCTACTGACTTTTAATGCTTAGCAGAAAATGAGTTGCTGAATAAAAGATGCGACAACTTAAAAGGGTCTTTTCATTGGGAGTCAAAATAAATGCTGCAGAGAGTTGGTGCCTCTGCTGTCAGGAGCAGGTGAATTACTTTCCACTCTCATCCCATCTCACACAACTGCTTACAGCTCTCCTAACACACACCTGGGGAGCTCTGCTCATGTGAAACTCAATCCATTTACGTGCAGGACAGTTAAGAGACCGGGCTGCTGCTCATTAAGGGATGTAAAAGGAAGCCCAGGATAAGGAACATGTCTTAAAACAGTACCCAGGAGAGGAAAGGGGTAGGCAGGGGATTGGAATGTGAATATTAAAAGAGTTTTAACTGTCATTATTTTTTATTAAGCATTGAGAAGTCTGAAGAGACTTTCTTACAGTAAAGATTTAATTCTTTATATGGTTTAGGGGCCAAGAGAGAGGATTTGTTTTAAAACACTGATGTGAAAATGAGTTGCATCGAGTTTTTAAAGGGATAAAACAGATACAAAAGGGGACTCTGAAAGTTAATATCAAGTCATTAATTCATGTCCTATCCCTTCCTTCCAACCATCATTACCTGAAAGGCTCTGATATTTTTGTGAGGGTAAATCTAGATTAGGGTTGAGCTTTTCTCAGTAGCAGGGTGTGCAGAGCTCACCTCATGGAGAAAATGCTGGCGAGGTCTCTGGGAAGCTCCTTGGCAAAAATGAGTTTGATAAATCAGCAACTCCATGAAAATAGATAGTAAACATTTCTGACAAGTTAAAAGAGTTTCTGTTGCAGCTTGGCAGCGTTTTGCCACTGAATTATTGCATGAAAATCATGTATTCTTTTATTCCTGTAGTAACCTGAAAGCATTCCTCTTAAGTGTGCTTTATTTATTATGTCAGGGTTTTTTCCCCCTAATCCTCAGTGCCCGTGGAGAAGACTCCTGTGAAGGAAACATGATCTGTAAAAGCACTGACATTTCTAATACTTCAAATTACCTTTCACCTGTTGTATGTGGCCTTACTGCAGCAGCTCCCTGTGTCAGCAGTGGTAAATCTGGATATTGAGGACAGCTTTTCATTCGTGGAATTCAGACCAGATCAATTTTATTACAGATAGAGCTGATAGCTCTTTTCTGCATAATGGAAAACAAATCCAAACCCAAAACCACCTCCAACAGGTAAGACGTGGAAGTTTTATTCAGATTAAGTTTCTTTCTAATGATATAAATTTAATTTCTAAACTTAGGGATGTTTTTTTCTTCTCAAAATATGTTATTCCTACTGAACTGAACTTATCTTCTTGTAAATATTCTTACAATAATTGT
This sequence comes from Passer montanus, assembly GCF_014805655.1. Classification (NCBI taxonomy): domain Eukaryota; kingdom Metazoa; phylum Chordata; class Aves; order Passeriformes; family Passeridae; genus Passer; species Passer montanus. Next base: position 1,940,232 of record NW_024369818.1, read on the forward strand.
CTGCAAGTAGCAGAGTTTGGTGCCAGACAGCAACAATAGCAGAAGCTTTCTAGGAAGCAATTAGCTCAATAGAGATTATTTTTTTTCATTTTTCTTCCTGAAAAGACTCTTTTATTTTCAAATAAGAATTTACAGGTCCAGTATTGTAGTTGGCAGCAATTGTGAAATAATTCTGAGATATGTTTTAACTGACCTGTTTACAGGAAAAATGAGTGAAAATCTATTGAAAAGCCAGAGAAGTACAAAGTGGAGAGCTATAATATGGTTGCCATAGACACAATTTCATATTCTCTTCCCTGTTTACCGCATTGATAACTCCTTTATTGAAATCCAGGAGAAAAAAAAGAAAAAAAAAACACCAAAAAAACCCTAACAAAACCAAAACTGTGGATGTTCTGAAAAGGCTGTATTCCTTTCTGTTGTAATGAGATTATGTTCAGAGCTCCCTTACCCACTAATTACCATAAGGAAATTGGCCAACGAGCTCCAGTTGAATATTTCAGCATACAAGAATATATTCGAGATCAATATGTAATTATCATATGCACAGAGAGATTTCGTAGTCAAATTTAGTAAAAACAGATGGACTTGCTACATATGGCTAATAGAGATTTAAAGTTGGTAAGAAATGCGTGAATCCTGCAGATACAAGACTGAGATTCCTTTTTCACCATTACCAAGAAGACAGGATGTTAATTCATCTTTCTTCTTTTGTACATAATACCTAAAATGTCAGTAAGAGTTGATGCATATGTGCATGTGGCAGGGAGAAGTATCGAGCTTTTCTCCTAGTTTTGCATGTTTTTCTACTCGTAAAAGTCTCCAGCCAATCACTGAAAGTTATAATCTGCTCTTCTGATGTCACCACAATACCCCACTAAGTCCTTGAAAATTTTGTTTATTAGGAATAGCTGTGAGCTAGATTTTTAAAATGTCAGAAGGAAGGCTTCATTTTGTCTAATACAAGGATGAAAAAAACCCCAGACCATTCTTTTTACACCTTTGGTAGCCAGAATCTTCCAAAGATGTTACTGCTTAATAAAAACCTGACAAGGCAGCACGTGGGGATTTAACAGGTAACTCCATTAACAGCGAGAGGAGCAGCTCAGCTAATCTCTGACACTGCACCCGGGCTGCTGTCAGGCTCAGCTGCTCCTCCAGAGCAGGGAATTGTGGCAACTTAAAAGGTGATTGTCACAGAGTGAAAGAGGCTGTCTGAAGAGGAGTTAGACAGGATGTTTTCATTAACATTAAAGAGCTCTTGCTATTCATTAGGCGGCTTGCTCTCGAGACCACAGGAGAGTTGTCACTCACGGAATCTTTTCACATGAAAAGGATGCATCATATAGAACCGTGTTTTACCTGCTTCCTTATGGGGCTCCTGCACAAAAGGAAAATGCAGGCAGTTTGGGATTTTTTCTTCTTTTTGTTAGAAGAGTTTATTTTATCCTAAGTATTAAACTGATTTAAAAGACCTTTTGCTGTTATGCTCGAGTTTACACAACATGTATACAACAGGTTGCACCAGACCTCAACACAAATGCGTGGTTTCAACTTTTCAAGGCCAGGCTCACTTTCCTCCTACACTTGCACTCTGGTTTTCCTGGAGTTCTGCTCTATGCCAGCATCCTTCTGACCTGTGGGAGTGTTGGTCTTTCTTTGTAAAACACTTTATTAAAACCAGAAGTGGCTCCTGGTTGCACAAGCCATGTCCAGGAGGGCTGGAGGTGACAGTCACTCTGCTGGACAATTAATGATTAAACTGCTCAGGACAGCAAAGAGCCAGCAGTGGCCAGACAGAATATTCATGGCCCAGTCACCAATGTCCAGTCTGTGCAGGGCTGCAGCTCCTCTGCCTTGTGTTTGAGCTCTCAAAGGCTGCTGTGGAACAGGTCAGAGCAGGAAATGCTCCAAACACAGAACTCAGATGATGAATGCTTCCAGTGAGGATCTGGGAAATTCGATTGGCTTCTGAAGCCTCTTTAAACTGTGGCTAAATACTTGCCCGGTTGATAATGCATGATGGGCACGTGGCAGAGGATACCAGGCAGAGAGAAACAGGCTCAGTGGTTGTGACCTGCAGCCATCAGTGTTTGCCGTGGCTTTGGGAGCAGGATCTGCCGGGCACTGATCAGAGCTGGGCTGGTGTTTGCTGCTCTGTCCCTTGGATCTGCTCTGTGTGTCTTGGTGGGAACAACCCAGATTTCCCGTGGATAAAAGCCACAAACTAACCTAGATGTGGTCTAATCCAGAGCTTTTTGTTTGGTGAATTGCTGCCTGGAGGAGTCAGGTCATGCTGTGTCTGCTCAGGTCTGGGGCATTGCAGGCTGGCTGGGAGAATTACTCAGCACAGGACTCCTCCTTGTCTCCCTGCTGTTCTGAAGATTATTTTGAAGGGCACCAAACTTTACTCCTGTCTGAAGTTGTTTTTCTATAATATAACAAAAAATATTATTTCAGAACTTTCTAACACAATTCTGAGGACGTCAGAATTGTGTTAGAAAGTTCTAATATTGTCCTGCTTACAAACAACTCTGACCTTTTTATTCTTTTGAAAGTTTTCCTAGATAATGAGGGGCCTTTATCATTCCCAGTCTCATCTCCTATGCAAACTAGATTGTTCTGGTGGGATTCTGTTTGCTTCATGCTTTTAAGGAATGAACTTTAGGAATGGACAAGAGAAATGAAACAGAATTAGCTGAATTTTAGAGTTGCATTCAGGATTGGGTTTCTTCTGCAATACCCAATTAAAATAAGATTTTTTCCCCCTCCCTTGCTTCCTTCCCTTTGTTCCTGTAGCCCATTCTGCCTTTGGAAGTGGCAGTTATAACTACAGGGGTGTATATGTAGTCAATATAGGAGCTTTCACCTAAATGGAGTTCTGGATTCGTAGGGAATGCAGGAAATGCCACATTAAAGTTTGGTGCTAATTTTATTATATTTTCATTTTGTTTCAGACATTATTTTGGATACTTTGCTTCAAGATTATAAAATCATTAAATCTTTGAAATTGTGATTATCTAGGAGCAGAATAAAAGGAAATTGTTCTATCTCAGCAGAGTAACATGAATATGCGGATTGCTATTTAATTAAAAAAATGTGTCAAAGTTACACTGCAACATATGAGGTCATACTTTTTGTGTTCAGGATAAGCAAAATATGAACACTGTGGATTTTATTTGACTTTATGGGGCTTTAATAAACCTTTATCTAGGTGTAGATTGATACCTTCCTCCATTAGTCATATCTAAGTTTTCCCTCTAATTTCTTCTTGCATTGTCTTTACCACTACATTTAAACGTGGAGCTGCACTGTGGTGTTCCAGTTGGGTTTTAATTAGCTTTATTATCTATTGTGTAGGGCTTAATCAATTCTATTGGATGCTATCTGCAGGTGCCTCCAGTAAGGGCATATTACATTGATTTTTCATTTCTCACCTCAAACACGCCGCACTCATCCAGTGCTTGCTGTGCTTGCTATTGACAGCAGGGTTATTTAGGGCACCCAGGCAAAATGTAACAGGGATCAGGACAACTGCAAACCCCACAGGATGGATTTATTAGACAGCAAATACGAAAACAGGAACTTGTGGCAGCTGGGTGTCCAAGGGGGAGGGCTCAGGAGAGTGAGGAGCTTGGGAGAATCACTGCACTTCAGAGGGAGTGAATGTCCTCCAGGGAGCTGGGAGAAGTGCAGCAGCATGCTGGATGGGTGTTCTTAGTGCAAATATTGCATTTTTCCAAACTGCAGGTCAGCATTATATCCTTTGTGCTGGAAACCTTATTAAAAGCTGCAAAAGCAGTTAAATCTCACAGGTGGGGGACTTTGGAGAGAGTTCAGTGTGCTGGTTGTGGCTGGGGTAACAAATCATCTCAGCAGTGAGGCAAGGCAGCAGGGATGTGTTCAGAGCCCTGACAGGAACAGAAATCCTGTCCCCATTCTCTGCACTGTCTCCTCTGCAGCTCTGTGCCTGAATCTGCATTTTCACCCCAGGGCTTGCTGATCCAGGAGCATTCTCCATCTGAACAGAGCCTTCTGGGGACAGGCTTTGCCTCCAGTTTGGAAGTGGGCAGACTTGAAAACTACCCCTAAATTGAATAAAACCTGTTTTAAATCTGTTTTAAATTGTGCCTCCTAGCTGCCCTTCCCCTAGACAGCAGTATTCTATGCAAAATGGGTATTTTTTTCCTCTTATAGTAGTTCTTTCATCAAGGTTTCCAAGGTAATCTTAGAAACCTTAGATTCTCTCTGCAGTTTTTTTCTGATGCTGTGATCTACACAGGGAATTTGGTATTATCAGTCCTGATATTTTTCTTTTTCCATAGAGGTTAATAAAAATTTGCAGCCCAATTTTGCACCTATTTTTTTCTGTTGGTGAACACAAAGTGGATTGATTGGAGTCACACAACTCTTTGGGAGTGGAGCTGTGTTTTGAGTGCAGAAAAGGGCTGTAATCAGGCAGGCTGACAGGAGATGCCAAAGAAATGCTGCAAACACTCTTGTATTTTCATCAGGATTTCTTTCTAGGCCTAGCTCTGTCCTTTCAAACCACAAATAACTTCTTTTCTCTTGCTTTAAGTTCTACCAAATTGTGGAGAAGTTCAGAATTGTTTAAAAGCCGGGGTGTACATAAAATCACCAGGTCAAATTGACTAAAATATGGAAGAAAAATAAATGGGTAATATGTAAAGACTTGCTTGGCTTGATTAGGTGTCCAGCCAGAGTTTTTTCTTCTTTGAGACAGTGAATTCTTTTTCTTTGGAGGCCAGTGAATTTCCCTGGAAGGTCATCAGCCTTGCCTCTGAGTCGATGAAAGGGATTTTCCTTCGGCTCCAAACCTGTACAGGCAGGTCCAGCCCCTGGACTGACTGCTGGCATCTCTGAGTTGTTTTTACCTTGCCTCTTACAGAGCTGCACTATTTCTGCCCAGTGTCTTTGCAGGAGCAGTGGAAAAGAATTCTGTTTCTTGCTCCATTCCATTAGAAGGATCGATGCCAGAGAGGTTTCCCTGGTTTAGAGAAGCCACTGGGCTGTGCTTGCTTGAGCAGTGTTAAGGATTGGGTTGCACCACTGTAATCCATTCCTCTTGCTGATAAAAAAGCAGAGCAATTCATTGCTTAAATGGAATTTGAATAACACTGTTGAAATCGATAGCTGCTCCTTATCCATATGAAGATAATTGATCTTTTTGAAGCTCTTTAAATACAATGAGCATTTGATTGTGTTTCCTTCCATTGCTCAGCTTAACACGGTAACACAGTAAAATTAAATGTTGCTTGTAAAATGACTGGAGCATTCAGTGATTTTACTCCTACAACACTTCTTTGGTCTGTTTTTGTTGATTGCCTATAAATGAGGATAAGAGCTGCTGCTTTGGAATGGGCAATGCAGCAGGAATGTTTCTTTGTGTATAGAAATCAGTCACTTCTGTGGCCTCTGGTCACCCTACCATGTGCACTTCACACTCCAGCATTATTGTTTTTGTGCTTTCTGATGTTGGTCAGACACCTCTGTTAGTCCCTCTGTGCCTGTGCTCTGAAATGTGAGGTTTGGATTGGAGGTGCAAAGGATCTTTCACGTTCCAGGTATGTGTGTGTGCAGCTGAATCCTGCACTGAGCCCCAAAAGTGCAATTCCTGCAGAAGCAGAGCTGCCCTGGGAGCCTTTCAGGTGGGATTCTCAGGCTCCTGTCCCTGTCAGGATGCTGGAGAGGAGCTGCTTCACCCAGGGTGTGGTGGGTCCCAGCCCATCTCACTCAGATATTCCTGCTGGAGTGCAGAAGTGACATTGCAAACAGGTATCTTCTATTTCCTATTTATTTTAGTTTTCAAGGTGTTCCACAAATTTTTAACTGTCAAAGCTCTTAGAGAAAATCCTCCTCCTTTTGTTATAAGGTCTGAATACTCACTTCATTTATTTTGTGTGCACTGAACATTGAAGTTTGGGATTGTGTGTTAGAGCAGAGGGTAAAGAGCTTTGAAATTTTCAGTGGATCACTTGCCATAAACAGCTGCAAATGTTGCTCCACTAGAAACTTCCCCAAAAGTGTGATTTATTTGATTTTTTTGTGATCAGTTGACTATAATCTCAAACTATTTTTTTTTTTTTGCTTTTAATTTATCCAAATCAATCAGTCACTGAATTTACCATGATCAGAGGAGGGTCCTATCATCCTGCACTACATCTACTTTTTATTTTGCATCACTTTTTAAGTTTGAAAATTACAGTCTTTAGACTATTGGTTGAAAATGTTGACAAAAATTTTAAATATTCATTACAACCTGAAATGGAAGAGGAAAGCAAGTCTTTTCTATGCTGTATACACTGAAACTTTTATCCAAATATTTGCTATTTTTGCCTAGTACTAATAAATTTTGCATTGCCTTTCATCCCACTGCAGGTGACAACATTTATCACATACTCTTTTGGAACCTGTGGCTGATGAAGAGGTTTTGTCACCGAGTTGATGACAGCTGATCACTGTGATTTGCATGTGTTCTCTCAGGTAAACCACACAGTTTCCAGCTGGCCTGTGAAAACCCTGCCCTGTTCCATTTCAGAACAAGCATTTTGAACCAGCATAGCAACAAATAATTTATGCTTAGAAGTTCAGAACTTTTTGCAAATTATATTTGGTTTAAAGGGCAGAAGGTGTTATTGAACAAGTAAATATTTAAAAAAAGGAAGCAGAACTTAATTGCTCACTGATGGAGATGCTGTGGGTGGGACTGGACTTGTGTTTGTAGTAAGTGCACACATCTCTCTGAGCTCTACACCCTCACATTCACTCCTCATGCACAAACAGGATCAAAAGCCTCATCCTGCTCCCTTCTCTGACTGATCAGACTGCAGTTCTGGGAGTCGGGATATGGATATTATGGGCACACATCTGTGTGTGCAACATGCACCTCCTCAGGGGCTGCTCCTGCATCCCTGGCACTGCAGCTGCTGGCATCTGGGAAAAACTGAGGCTGCTCCTGCATCCCTGACTGCAGCAGCTGGATAAACCTGGGATAGCCTGGGGCTGCTCCTGCATCCCTGGCACTGCAGCTGCTGGCATCTGGGAAAAACTGAGGCTGCTCCTGCATCCCTGACTGCAGCAGCTGGATAAACCTGGGATAGCTGGGGCTGCTCCTGCATCCCTGGATTGCACCTGCTGGAACCTGGGGCTGCTCCTGCATCCCTGGCACTGCAGCAGCTGGCACCTGGGCTAACCCAGGGCTGCTCCTGCATCCCTGGAAGCTGCTGGCACCTCTGAGCCCCCAGAGCCCACAGCCCCACTCCAGCCACAAGTTCAGATCCAAGTGGTCCTTAGGGAGCAGTCCCTGAGCTGAACCAGAGCCTCAGGCTGGGGAGTTCGGGGGGAGGATGCTGAGCTGCTGCCTGGGGCCCTGCAGAGCCTGCAGGGTGGTGGTTATAGTTCCCTCTACAAAGGCAAGGTAAATTGAACAATATATCTCAAGATTATTAAAAAAAAACCCAAAGACCAAAGTGTTTTTTTGGAAGGGAGAGGTTTTGCCCAGCTGTGTGCTGTTACACAGGGCAGTTTCACTCTGAATTCACTGAATTTGGCACTGGGGTTTGACAAGACTCTGCAAACACACACAGGAGTGTGCTGTGAGCCTGCTCGGTGGGCCAGGGTGATTGTGGCACTGTGCTTTCCCAGCGTGGATTGTTTGCTCTTTAACCACCTGATCTTACTGCAGCTCCTTTTTTAGCTCAACTTGCAAATCCAGCCTGACCCACGCAGAGCAGTTTGCTGGATGGTGGTGATGATGAGCTCTCCTATAAACAGGAAAAAGCACAGGTTCTGAGGCTTTTATAATGTTTATCAGTAGGAAAAACAGAAGTGGCAATTGCTTTTAATTGCCCAATAATTTTATTATTCAAAAGATGGAACTTACAGGAAGCAGCTGCAGTTATGGCTGAACCTGCTCTTTAATGTGTTCTGGCTTTTTTCCTGTGTTATATTATCTAATAGTGATGAGCTGCTGGTTTCAGTCAAGTTTTAAAGTACAATAAGAGTTGGATTTATCAAGCCCTGGGATGAATACTCCACTAAAAGACACCTTTGTGAATATTGTGGTTCTGAATTGTCTGTAGAAATCCCATTCCTTATATTAAATCAACTTGCATTCTTTGTTCTCTCAGTACACATGAATTTTAAGATTCATAACCTATTTCTGTTTGGTTTTCCTCCCTTTGTAGTTTCCCCACCCGTCTCTGTGCTGTTATTCAGCGTGTAAGGAAATGCAGCCCCACAAGGAACATGCACTCTGAATTAATTAGCTGCTTTCTGTAAATACAAATAAATGACAGCAAGATCAAAATGAAAAGCGGGAAGGGGAGGACTAGCTGCTGTCACACCTGTGGTGTTGCTGCTCCTAATTTAAAAATAGGCTTTAAAAGTGCTGTGTTGCCAGATGATGTCCATTGTCACTGTCACTGCTGCTCCAGTCCCACAGCCCAGAGCTGTCCCTGAGGGTCACACTGAGCTCAGGGCTGCTGTGGGGCTGCCTTCAAGTATCAAATTTGAAGGCTTTGAACAGCTATTTCTTATTTACCGCAAACTAAAGCAAGAGTTTCCTGTTCTTGCTGCTGTGTTTTTCAAGAATTATTAGTAATAATTCTGGTTTTTTGGCCTTGTCTTGATGAAAATCTCATTTGGTGCAATCTTAATCCACAGCTGGAAATTGCAGCTGGAAATTGCAGCTGGAAATTGCAGCTCCAATATTAAAAGATAGGAAAACTAATATTTCAATTTGCTTATCCTCTGATAGTTGTGTGTTTGCTTAAAAAGCAGTGGCCATGGTTTACAGAGCTGCAGCTCCTGTGAGCTGTGGCTGTGGGATGTGAGCAAGGTGGCAGCTGGCATCCTGTGATGTTCCTCCGCTGGCTCACCTACCTTCCACATTAATACTGAACAGGGCTCCAGAGAGATATGACCGTGCTTTTGTTAGTCTGGACAGGCAGTTTTAAAACACTGTTGTAATTAAATTTCTCTTTTCATTTCAATGGTGGAATTAAACAAATATTTTCCTTTGGAGGAAAGTAACAATTTGATGTTAATTGCTTCTATCTGTTTCTCAGCATTGTCAAATAACCTATTGTAAAAGCTACTTAATATTTCCAGGGGAATGCCATATATTGCATAACTTATTTCCTTTGCTGGTTATTTTGTTTGATGGTTAAATGGTAATTGAAATGAAAGGAATAAAGAAGCACTTGTGGGTTGGGAACCACTCAAGGGATTGAAAATTTAAAGCAGAACAATGATTTAACATTTCTTTCTTTTGTTAGCTTTTTCTTTTCATATGTGAATTACGTGCAAGTAAGAGAGATTATAGGGAGAAAAATAAAGGGAGAATGCAGAAAACTCATTTAGATCAAACTCCCTGTGCCTAATAAGCAGACAGAAAAATCCACAAACTGTCTAATCTTCACAGTTTGTCCTTAGCCTTCCTAGATGTTGTAGAATTCACAAAATCATTCTGAGAAAGAAAATCAGCTTATTAATAATGAGAAAACAGAAACAAAGCTTCAGCATCATTCCAAGAGATCTGTGGCTTCTTGTTACTGTGGAAGGTAAGATCATTAGGAAAAGAAGAGCAACCTCAGCAGAGATGTCCTGAAATGGAAAATGTGCTTGGATTTCCACTTTGCTGAACTTTGCTGTGGACATGGTGAAGGACAATTCATCTGTCCAAAACCCCTGAGGTGTTTGCCTGTGAAAAATGTCTATAAAATCTGTTCATTTCTAAGTAGCCAGGATGAGGAGAGCCTCTGGGCCATGGTGAGGGCAGCAGAGCTGATTTAGGGCTGTTATGTGGATATTCTGGAGTCCAGGGTAGGCAGGAAAGCACAGAGCAAGCTGCATTTAGGACTGGGGCAGTGAGGGTCAGGACTGTTCCATCTCAAGGCTCTGGGCACCTTGGGATCTGGAGAAAGCTTCTGAGCCCGGAGCTGCAGAATTATGAAGTGTTTTAGTGGAGAGCTGTGCGTGTCTTTGAAGGGAAGATGGATTGCCCAGGACATGTTAAGCTATCCCATTTTTCAGCAGGGGTTATGTATCAAGCAGTGTCACCACTTTTTGGGGGTGCAAAGGGAGGTTTTTTCCCACCTTTTTGTCACAATTTGAGGCTGTCCTCCCCTGGGTACGTGGTATGTGAAACCACTCCAGTTATATTGAAGAGATGAGCTTGGGAGCTTCCAATTTACCATAAACCCCAAGTCATTGACCATGTTTTTCACATATGGCAAAAGCATTTCCAGATATTTAGCGGTTAATTATTTAATGTAAAAATATTTAAAGGTACAGGTGAAATTCATAAATAGCTTTTGTATCAAAACAGTAAAATGTAGATATGGTTCTCTATATCTGAAGTGTGTTCTATCTTTATTTTGCTGTTCTGAAAAAGTATAGCACTCAATTTATTTTTTTGTTTTTGTTTGTGACTTTTCTATTAACTGAATTCTGTCAAACTGATAAATGACTGGAATTTTCCTGGGCTGATTTTGCATCTTTTTAACCAATGAAAGATGTGACTGATTTTCCTTGTCTGCCTTTACTCTTAGCATGGATTTGGGCAGTAATTTATTTTATCTTGTTTCTGAATTCCTTTTTAGAGTGGCTGGAGACTCTTTTGAGGCAGTTGGTTCCTCAGGCTGCTTTATGCACTATGCTGTTGATAGAGCTGGGTATTTTTGTTGTCCTTTTTTTCCTTTCTCAGACATGTAAACTTGCACATTTTTCTCAAGGGCAACATGAGAAGATGGCCATGAAGTACAAGCTTAGCAAAAGAAGCTCTTCAATACAGACTATGTCATACCTTATTTTAATAAGAGCACGTTCAAGAGAATATTTTTTTTACCAGCACTCCTGTCACTTTAAAGTCTGTAAGTCCATCAGATATTTGGAATATCTAACTTTTTTTCCTGTTTTTTACAGTCCTGGTGACATAATAGCCAGCAGATGTTCATTTGCACCTTGAGGGGAAGGAGGATACAGAGCCAAAGAGGTGAGAGCCAGGAACATAACCCTGAGCTTGGATTCCCCTTGCTCATGCAGAGAACTCCTGGAGCTTTCATTGCCTGCCTGTGCTTTTGACTCTCACAGTTGTTATTACATCCACAAGAGGAGGTTTTCCTTCAAGGCTTCACCCTGCTCTGTTTTATAAATTATTATACAGACTGCTCTTGCAAATAAATATTGAGGGCTAAAAGTACAGGTTGGCAATTAAAGAATTCAAAGTGTGGTTTACAGATTCAAGCTGAGTCTTTCTCCCGGGATGTCTGAAAGCTTTTTTGTACCACAGCCAGGTTTGGAACAGCTCAGTCTCTCATTATAAGTCACAAATCTGAAAATGGAAAAACTCTGAATAGATTGCAGTAGGTGAGACTGGAACCATTGCACACAAATGTGAGATTTCCACATCCTCCCCATCCCAGAGCAGCCAGACTGGGGCACAACTTCCCTGGGAGGTAGGAGGAAAATATTTGCTACAGGTGATTCTGTGCCTTAGAAATTAATAGCTTGTTGGTTTTTTTTTGTTTGTTTGGTTTTTTGTGTTTTGTTTTGGGTTGTTGTTTTTTTTTGGTGGTTTTTTTTTTTTTGGTTGGTTGGTTTTTTTCCCCTGATGTTATCCCTAATAATTGTGGTTGGTGTTTGGAACAGCAGCTTTTCTCTCCAGAAGATTTGGGACATTACACACACACACATATATATTTAGTATTTGTAAAGTAGGTATTCACACCCTCTCAGCAATAAGACATTATGAGATCACTACAAGAGGAAGTTTTTGCACTGGAAGGAGAAAGTTGAGGAACGAGAACATCTCCTCAGATCTCATAGTTTTTCCAGCCATGAGCTGGAAGCTTAGTTTTTACTTCATAGCTGAAGTGGCTTTGAGATAAAAGTCTTTCAATCTTCTGTGAAGAAAATTGGCCCACCAAAATCTCCCTGTCAAAGTCCTTCTCCTCCCCTCCAAGAGTGTGATGAATGTTATACGTTAAGGGCCTCAAATGATTTTTGCAAAGTCTCATAAATGTTCCATATGTCACTTTCTCTAAAATTATAATCTATTATCTCACTCAAGTGGAATAATAATGCATTGAAAAAATGAAATTTATCCCAGGTGCCCCAGCAGGTTGATTCTTCATTATGTGTTAATTGTTAATGGCAATTTTCCATGGAGCATCTGCCAGTTCTAGTGAGCAGAGCTTCCAGAAATGATATATTAATTTCAAGCAGAGACTCTAAGAGTAGATAAAATATGTTGGTTTTTTTAAAGATCTTACTTTGTGTCCATAAACTGGCTGGGCATAGTTATTATTTTAAGCAAGAGTACAAAATAATTTATAGAACAGCATAAAAATAGTATTTTATTGAAGGTTTAACTCAGTGGAATGATTTTATTTCTGATGTTCTAAGCCTTCACTATGTTAAGGGTAAGGCAATGTCAAGAATCAGCTGAGATGCTGTAGAGTATTTTTCATATGTGTGTACTACCATAGTAATATAATAATGCTATAGTACAGTATTTAGGCTTAGAAATAAAATAAAATTCAATTGGTGTGGAGGACATGATGTAGTTCTGTATTTCAGTTCTTGTTTCAAGGTAGATGAACTGGTGAGAAAGTTAAAGAGAAAATTTTAAACTCTCTTCAGTATTTTAAGCTGTGCTCTTCAGCACCATCCTGGCTGTGGATTTAAACAAACTTGGTAAGGTGATTGGAAATTGTAATTGTAAATTAGAGTGTATTTTATAAATTCATAAAGGGATAATAGTCACTTAGAATTGCTTTGAGAACATAAAAAGAATTGATGCTTACTACATTCCTGATCCCTTTGGGATCCGCCTTTGGACTGTATCTAAGTTAGGATTGTTCGAGCCCTTGATGGCCTCACAGCTGAGTGTGTCTTTGGCTGTGTGTTAATTCCACTCTTTTAAGATGCTCTGTAAAGTTTTTATGGCCAAAATCCCAGCAGGTCAAGGCAGGAGCTCTGGGAGGGTTTCTGCTTCCCTTGGCAGGACAGTTCCTGCTGCAGGAGTTGGTGTCTGCAGCAGTTTGATGCTGAAGGTGTCATTTCTGTCTGAAGGTTGTTTCACAGTGAAAAACTCCGAGAATGCGTTAGCAAATCTCTATTTTATTTTCATTCTCTTAACCAAAATCGCCACACTCTTATTAAACAAGGGCATTACAGCAGGTGGGTTTGCAGGGCAGATTAAAGGTGGTTTTTAGGTTTTGTCCAACCCTCTGCCCAGGTAGGAACAGAAGAAAAGGAGGGTTCAGGTCTGTAATTCCAGTGTTGTGCTGACTGGTGTCCTAGCACAGGGAAATGAATCCCTGATTGTCTCTGGTCTGACTGGGCAGAGCAAGCAGCAGATGGGAAATGTGGCTCTGAGGGGACAGGGCAGAGGCTCAGCTGCTGATTTATTTGTCCCCTACCTTGGAAATCTGAGCCTCTGAGCAGACACAGGCGAGGGCAGGACAGTTTTAGGGCAGCAGTGAGCTGAGCTGACAGGGTCTGCACACCTGGAAATAGGATGGGCAGGGGTGCTTCTGTCTTGTGCAGAGTGAATTATAAATAAAAGCCAATAAAACAATTGAGCCATTAAGATATCTGTGAAAATACAAAATTAGTGGTTTCGTCTTATGTGTAATCAAATGTGTGTGCGTGTAAAGGTGCCTAAGATAAAATTTAGCTAAGTTTTTTAGAAGTGGCTTGGAGAGGCTCCTGATGGAAGGATGCTAATGGTGTTACTTGACAAATATTCCATTTCAGCTCCTGATGGTGTCATTGAACATGTTGTATTTTCCAGTGCTACATTTCTTACACATTTTTCATGTTCATCATCAGCTTCTGCTGTGCACCTTGTTTATATTGTAGAATTTATAAGCAAGCTTTGCTGTTTAAACGACCCAAATAATCAAGAAGCTGATTATATAAAACATATTAAAGATGATGGAAAGAAAAAGCAGAATATATTATTCCCTCTTGGTAAAACTCTGCATGTTCTTTTTAATGATAAATGTCTTTTTGAGTTGAATGTGATTCAGCCTGTGATAAATATGTCAGTATTTCCATCACACATGGCCAATTACCCTTGAAAGTCAAGAAAGTAGTGTAGTTTTCTCTCACAAATACTTTTGCCTTGTGAAATTATACATATATATATATATTTAAAATATTTTTTTCACATGAATGCAGCCCAGACTGGTGAGTTAGAGATATATAAAAGAAAACAGGCATTGAGTGAACAGGTGTGAGCAGTTCAGTTGCATATTGTCTGAACAGAAGAAAAAAATCTCTTCATTACAAGATAACAAGTAGCTCAAGGTTTTCAAATACTCATTCTGCTGAAACTCAATGTGAAATTTTGGGAAGGCATCCACGACAGATCAATTCTCTTTTTCCTATTTGCCATATCATAAAATGCATGTGATTTCATCCAGCCAGTTTGTTCCTGGGTTCTGAGTGCTTGTAGTTGAGACTCACATTAATCATTGGATTTGGCTTTTCACAGGCTGCTTGAAAAGAATTTGATCAATATCCAGAGCTGGTATTTATGCAAAAAAACCCCTGATTCTGTTTTCAGTCGGTGGAGTTTTGTTGTGATTCTCAGGAAGCAGATAAAGAAGCAGAATAACCACAGCCAATCTGCTGTGGGAATTTAGAGATCATCAAGATGAGCTGTTTGGGGCAGATCACAGAGCTGTCATCTCTCACATAAGGAAATTCTATTTTAATTCAGATTTCCAAGAATGGCTGAGAGGATTTTGAGGCTAGAACTTGATTGTTGGGAGTACCCAGCGCAATCAGACCTCTGAATTCCTGTTTTTGTGTAAGATTTTACAGGAAAAATGCTAAAGGTCTTGCAATTTGTACCTCCCCTTGGCTGTCCAGCTGAAAGTGGCAGATAAAATGTTAGGACTGCTAGGAGGGGCTGTGGCAGTAAGGATGGTGTGTGCCTGTGGCATGATAGGAAGCTGAGGGAATTGTTTCTCTCTCTAGTAGTGCAAGTATTGTTTTGCCAGGGAGGTTTCTAAAAGTAGCATTAATTTTATTGGTTAATTAAATATTTTAAAAAGTGAAGGAAAAAAGCAGACTTGCCCTCTCTGTTGTTCAGGAGAGATTTTTTTTTGTGCTTTTATAATTGATTACTATATTCAAGCATGGTAAGCTGAACAAAACTCTCATCTGCCAGCTTAAAAGTCTGCATAAAATAGTGATTCTTGGTGTAGCTCTGAAATCAGCACCCCCTACACTTTCCCTCCACCATCTCACCCAGGAAATTTGGGGATTCTCTTTTCCCCAACTGTTCTTACACTGTTATGTTTTTTTTATTCATTTTTCCATTTCCTTTCCTGCACAGTACCTTGGTTCTCTGCAATTCCTGAGCCATTTCTGTAGTGCTCTATCCATTCTTTTATGGAGTCTCAGTTGCTCTCTTAGAAATCAGATCCTTTTTAGTGTGTTATGCTTAGCTGCCAAGTTTTAATCGGTATTTCTAGATTCTTGCATTCATACAGCAGCTGAAGGCAGATCCATGGGGTGTTTTGTGATTGGGAGGCAGAAATAGCAAACAGGCTGCTGGACAGCAATCAAACACTTCCCTTTCTCTCCTGGCTGTTGAAATCAGGAGCAGAAAGCAACACCTTGCCTTGTCTACACAGCAAAGGCTCACAAAGGGCTTCTCTCCAAAAGGAACCCCTGCACCTGAGCTGCAGAATGCATTTGCTGCCACAGGTGGGGATTCATAACTCCTGCCAACAATAGAGGTTATTTAAAAGAGATAAAAAATAGATACCTCAGAAGGAATGAAAACATCCCGAAGTCACAATGATGTTGCAAGTCTAAAGCAAGAAAAGGGTTCAGTTACTCCATACACTTTTGAATAAAATTTGGTGCAGATGATAACACATTCAGCTTGCTTCTGAGCATAGGGGAAGAACTGTAATGTATTCCTAATAATCATTGGAACTGTCTCATATGAAGCAATATGTTGGACAAATAGAGTTCTATTTTATACATCAGAAATATAAACTTTAAATATAATCTACAGTTGCAAGGTAGCTGTTGTAGTGAGAGTAGCAAGTAGGTCAGGTGGGCAGCAGAGAGGAATAAGAGCTGAAGCTTTATTCCTCTGAATAATCAGCTGTTGCTTTGGTTAACTGAAACATCACAGGTGATAAGCTGTAAAATAAGGTTTCTGAATTAATATTCAGGGCTCTTTATAAAGCAGAACCTGTGAACCCTCAGAAAAGCTTCATTATTGCTTCTGCAGCGTGGGGTTTTTTGTGAGCTTTGATTGATGACTTTTTCATAGGCAAAGGTCATGGCAGGATTCTCATTTAATGCTGACAATAGAAGAGAAATCATAAATAAATGAGTGGACTGAAGATCCTCAGATGCTTCAAGAGGTGTCAAAAGTGTTTTGAGTGGCCTTTGCTGCATCCTGTAGGTTTTTTTATTCTTCCAGCCTTTGTTTCTCTCACTTATTTGGTTTTATACAATGAGCCCTCTAATACAAGTGTTTCTGTATTTCTTATTTTTTCAGAGCATTTCAAGTCCTGTAATAGTGTAAACCACCAATGTAATATTTAAAATTTTCCCTCAAATGTCTTTATGTAGGAATATATTGCATATTTAGATACATGACATGTATCAACATCCATAGATTTGTGTAATTGACTGTGTATGGAATGCCACCATCTTCTGCAGTGATGGAATTTCAGGCTGGATGGAGACTCTGGCTCTTGAAATATCCATCAGATCTTCCAAAACCACAGCTTGCAATCTTCCCATGTTATCAGCACAATTAGGCAGTGCTGCCATTTGAAACTGCTGTCAGAGAACACCTTTGTTTGCTGAAGCAAAAATAACAATAACTCTTGGATATTTCGGATTGTTCATGGGAGGAAAATCGATTTTGTGACTTCAGTTTGCTCAATATTGTGTAAATGTAGATCCACAAAGTCATTTCCAGCCATTTGCATGTTCACCTGCATCTGCAGCCAAATGTCCTGACCAGGACATGTGGAATTCTGCCTTTGTGTTCCAGCTGGTTGGGGGAGTGGATTTCCAGCCATTTGCATGTTCACCTTCATCTGCAGCCAAATGTCTTGACCAGGACATGTGGAATTTCTGTCTTTGTGTTCCAGCTGGTTGGGGGAGTGGGCTATCTTTTCTGTTTAAGATGGATGCTTCACTTGTTCACAGGAGGAGAAAAAATTCCCAATCTTTCTGCACCACTGGAGTCTGGCATGAGCTGCTGAGAGAAAGGAGGATAAATGCCATCAGAAAAAGGCAGATGTGAGGGTGCTGCCCATGGTAGGAACTCACTAAAGCAGGTGGCAAAAATGCTCAAAATGACAAAAAGTGGTGCAATATAGAATTTACCTTGTTTTAAATATCTGTTATGATTCATTTTGTACAACCAACACTTTTTTTCCAAGCCCTTAAGATTTGAAATTCATTTAGTCATGATAGTTTCAAGTTATGATATTGCTTATTCTCTTATCATTATGGGCTTTTTTTTTCATTCTTTGGAGATTATATATTGTGTTTATATGTTAAGTACTGTCATGAAATGATTTTAGAATAGTTGCTGCCATAAATAAGAAAACAATCTATTCAATTCCAGGGCAGCACAACTTCTCCCATCTGCCATGCTTCTTGTGGAGAAGCCTTGGAGGATGTGGGTGAAAAACCCTCAAAAAAAACTAAATCTGACTTTGCTGCTTTGTTTTGGTTCTCATTGTCCTGAATGTACTACTGAATGTCGTGATTGTTATTTCTTCTGTGTCAGTCTTCCACACGTGCTGTTGCTAAGAAACAAGGCTGTTGTGAGTGATCCAAAAAAAAGAACAAATCCCTATTAAATTCACTATCAAAAATTAGGGTCTGTCTGCGTGGAATCAGGATTTGTTTTTTCCTGAAATGCCCCAGTCAGAAATTCAACTCACATTTGTTATGTGCTGGATGCAGCATAGATGAAGTTTGTGATGAGGGTTTGGAAGATCCCAACTGACTCCATTTGAATGAACCCTCCAGGTGAAAAACTCCTGGCACTCTTTAAAGAGCTTAAATCTCTCTGCTGGGGAAACAAGGCCTTGTGTGGAAGTTACAGAGCACTGGAACTCTGTGAATAACTCAGGCTGCTTGGCTGAAGCAAAATAAAAGCAAATAGTCCAATATGACCTGAACCTTGAAAACAAAAAATGGAGAAAGTGATATTTGAAAAAAAAAACAACAAAAAAACCCAAAAAAATTTCATTCAAGTTGAATGATTTTAATTTTTTTTCTTTCCAGGTTAAATGAAGAATTTCATGTCACAATAAAATAACAACAAAAGGAAAGCAGCACACCATGAAAAGACAGGAAATATGTTTCTCCAGGTAAATCTCCTTGACAGATTTGTCATTACTTAGCCAAGAAAAAAAATGGTTTAATGTGAAATTAACTTCTAATTAGGTAAGTACTACCCTGAAGCATTATCTGAAGAAGGGAGAGGGCCTGGAACTTAGAAATCTTTCAAATACTCACTCCTAAATCCTCAGGTTGTGGCTTTGCATGTGGATGGCAGCAATGCTTTTTGGAGCCAAAAATGATGTCAGTGATTTCTGCAGAGAGCTGGTGACAGAATTCCATAGCATTTTCTAAGCCATAGATAGAGGATAAATTACACTGTTCATATATTAATGGAATTTTGTAGCATTTCTATAAAGTATCTTTGAAAGCTTTTTTGCTTTAATTTCTGTTTGACTTTGAGTGAGCCTGAGCTGTGTGTAGTGAAAAGGAAAGGAGTATGTACAGATGAGACTAATTAAATACTGACTGTCACTCTTCATCTTGAAGGCCTGATTTTAGCTTGCTGTCTCAACTTTGATTATTAAAATACATATGGTAGTTCTCACCCCACGTTACCTGTGAGTGTTGCTAATTAGGTGTCAGGATGTCAGTGATTAATGCAAAATCATGAATAAATTACCAATAAAAGCCATGCACGTGCACAGAGCCATGTAACTATTTAGAATGCTCTGCAGCACAAGGTACACCAGTGGTAACCACTTTTCTGACCTTTGGGTTGGAGTCATTTGCCTGGAATTTCACTAATTAACTAGCTGGTAATAATCAAGTCAGAGTTCCCAACTGGAAATCTCATTTGTCACCACAAAAGGTAATCTCCACCTGTCATCATCCAGCAGGTTTGATCTACTTTTGAGTCCTGTGACTATTTGTCATTCAACATTTATATAATGGGGGAAAATATGATTAAGGCTGTAGTCCCAAATACTGATTAAGACTTAATCATGATGAGCACAAACATGTAAATAATAGAGATTGGTCTGGGGAAATTGTACATTTTTGCTTAAATGTGCCTACCTGCTTCTTTTTGGTGCCTTTCTTTCCATAGAAAGGAGGCTAGAGGCATCAGATAAACGTGGTGGGAGATGGACAGGACACAAATGGAATCATTCCTGGAGTAGAAGGGTTAGCTCAGGGAACAATCTGCCACCAGTCCTGAGGCAGATGAATCTCTGAATTCTGAATGTCCTGCAGAGTTCTTGATCTGCATCCAGGTGCAGGCAGTGACTGAAGCCCGGAGAAATTGGTGATGAATATCTGCAGGTCGTGGAATCCAGACAGAAATGCACATTTGTGTGCTGCTTAGGTAGCACTGGTGTCTTCTGGTCTGCTTAGCCCTTCTCTAACTGTGGGGAGCATAGATCTCATGTCATAATTGTTTTGGGAGCTTTTCCCTGAACTGGTGTCTGTTGTTTCCACTTTGTCTCATCTATTCTTTATCAGAGCTGTCACCATTTTTTTCATCTCGTGAGCTGTGTTTTGGGTATTTTGAGAAAAGGGGAGATTTTGCTCAGAGAGCAACCTAAAGCATTCTGATGTTTCTGTTTCTTTGAATGAGGGATTAAATGAAACTCAAACTAAAAGCAAAACCACCCTTATTCCCCAAACTCAGGAAATAAAATGCAATGCTTCCAAATGTGTTCTCTCTCCATACCCCAGCTGCTCTGTAAAATTGGTTTTTTTGTGTGTGTGTGTTTCAATTTCTCTGTTTCTACCCAAATATCAGTTTCCCTGAGCAGATGCAGGGCTCTCAGGATCTGTGCCTGATGGCTGTTGTGCCGTGCAGGACCTGGGAACCCAGCCCAGAACTTCCAGGCTTCCAGCTCTGCAGTGGGGAAGCCCCAAGAGTCCTGGATCCAGCCCAGAATTCCAGGTTTGTAATGCCAGCAGAGGGATGGATGGGTGGGTGGGTGGATGGAGGGATGGATGGATGGATGGATGGATGGATGGATGGAGTGAGGGCTCCGCAGGCTCTGGGGCAGTTGGTTCTGGAGCAGGGCCTAGAAGCAGGGCTGGGTCAAGGCTGATGGGGTGTTGTGAGCACTCTGCTCACTCAGGAGTGTCAGGTGTTTGTGTCCTGGGTTCCACCCTGGTGTCCCACAGCTGCTCTGGCTCTGGGGGTGCTCAGCCTGGAGAAAAGGAGACTCAGGGGTGCCCTCATCACTCTCTACACCCCCCTGAAAGGTGCTCAGCTGGGGCTGGGCTCTTTCTCCAGGCAGCACTGACACAACCACAGCACACAGCCTCAGTCTGCACCAAGGGAATACAGGTTGGATATCAGGAAAAGGTTTTTTCCAGAAAGGTAATAAAGTTCTGGAATGGCTGCCCGGGGTGGTGGTGCAGTCACCATCCCTGGGAGTGTTTAACAAAGCCTGGATGTGGCACTGGGGGCCAGGGTTTAGTTGAGGGGTTGGGGCTGGGTTGGACTCAATGGTCTTGAAGTTCTTCCAACCCAGAGATTTTGTGAATTCTGTGTCCCTCAGGGTCCTTCAGCCTCATGGCCAAGGTGCTACAGAACAAATTGATTGCAGAAGTTCAGTTCTCCTCATCCTCTTGAGCAGAGCTGTGTCCAGTGAGTCCCTCACAACCCAAACCAGGGGTAGGGGAGGCCCTGGGTGCTCAAATACACCTCATTCACCAGGAGAACTTCACAGGGCTGCTTTTTATCAGATTGATACATTATCACTGCTGGAGAATAATGCTTATTCTTGTTAAAAAACGGCTCCCAGTACCACAAAGCCCTTCCCAGTTACCAGATCCAGGATTTGCTAAACATCCGGTCATTTAGCAGAGCTATAGAGAGATTTGGAATAAGTAACAGGAAGAAATTGAAATAAATTTTCATTCAGATCTGTATGAAATTTAAAATCCAAGATGAATGGCTTTAATTAGCTCTGGACACTTTGGTTTTCCTATAATTCAAACATGTCAGCTTTACAACACGCAGGCCCTTGGGCCATCAGTCAAGTCATCTTTGTTTTACATGTTTAAACTGGGCATAGATTCTGGGGTGTGTGATACTCTGTAAAGTCTGGCAGATTGGGACTGGGGGTTGTATTTTCATACCTGTAAGTAACCTGTAAGTAACAAAGAATTGGTTTAGGACATTCCAGTACGTCTATTTTATGATCAGTCCTGAAGCTCAGAGAACCATTCATGGAAGAGGCAGTGGATCTGCATTATTGTGCTTTCACTTAAGGTAATGGGAATTCAATAGAGTTCTGTCTGGGTATATCCCACCAACAGTGCAATGAGGATCCAACTGATAGGCTTTAATTACTTAGTACTTGTCCAGTGAATTTCTTAGTTTTATTGGGAATCATGTCCTACAGATTTTGTGCATAGGTGCTAACTCACAGATCTTTCCTCTTTCAGAATTTTAAATAGAGCTACAGCACAGAAGGTGCACGGAAGGTGCAGCATGGAGAGTGGAAGGAGACACCTGAAATTACTGGGAATTTTTGCTCAGGGCACACTACTTTTGATAGTTCACTTTTCCTTCCTCCAGGTTTATGTTACAACCTCTTTTCCTCAAGAGGACAAAGGTTGTGCCAGATTTCAGTATTGATGTGCACCTGAAAATGCATGAAATAAATGAAAATATCAGCCAGGGGCCAATTACATCACACACTATCAAATTATACTAAAAAGACCCAAGCTTCCCATTCAGAAATGATACTGGAATGGCACTTGTGAGAATATTTGATTTGCTTTATAAAAGGCTGTTCTGGAAACGACAAGATAAATTGCTAGTTTTATATAGCTGTATAGAAAAATTAAAGCAGTACATTCCGGGGTGCTGGAGAATTGTCCTTGCTCTCTGGCTTCTGTCCATGTATATTCCTGGAGATCTTGTTTATTCTGGGGATTTGCTCCGGTTTCAGTCGAGGGCAGGCTGCTGCAGAGCAGGGAGTGTGCTGGCAGTGCCAGCAGGGTGTCCCAGGGCCAGCTCTGTGCTGTGCCCTGCCCGCAGGGAGCAGGGGTGGGTGCCAGCCCCAGGGAGGAGCTTTACCTGCCCCGAGGCTGGGTCAGTGTGGGGCTCTGAGCTGGGGAATCGCTCTGAGCTGCTGTGCCCTGAGCTGGGACCCCCTCCTCATCCTGCTGGGCTCTGCTCCTCTGGTGGAGCAGAATTCCACCAGGGACAGGGAGGGCTGGGCTGGTTTTAGGCTCAGCTGCAAGTGGCACTCCTGAGCTAACCCCAAAAGTGCCTGGTACCAGCATCCCCCCGGCTGCTGCTGCCAGCCCTGGAGCCTGGCAGTGTCCTTGCTCTGCAGAGGCAGCAAAAAAACCTCTTGCTGCTGCCTGCACCAGTGTTTTAAAGAGTGAACAACTGTGAGCAAATAATGCTGTGGTTCTCATCTGGTCTGTTTGCAGAGCAGGATGCCAGGCTTCTGAAAAAGACATTTTCATCATCTCTGTTGAGGACTAACATATTCAAAGTCATGAGCTTTTGCAGAGACTTCCTACAGACAAATTCAGTTTGCTGTGCTCATTCTTTGTGGGCTGAATCTGATTCTCCCCTCGTTGCCAAAAAGAGGAATAACAGCTTGAAATACTGGAACCAAAGAAGAGCAAACTTTGAGGAGGTACATAATGGTTTAATTGTCCTGGTTCAGATATATAACACAAGCTTCCCTGGGGGAATGGTTTTTCCTTGTAAACTCATTTATAAGATAACTGAGGCTACAGGTGTTCAGCTTTAATAAGGCATTAGTGAACAATTATCTAAGACACTAAAAATACAACTGGAATCTTTGCAGGGAGGAAATCAACACTGAGTGAAAAAATAATTAACAGCCAAGATGCACAATCAAATAAGGGTAAGATTTTTAGAAACCAGACTGGTTGGATGATATCTTTAATGCATGTAGAGAGGATGTTGTTGAAAGAAAAACGGAAGATGATATCTTTTTATATACCAGATATGAAAAGACAGCAATAACATATAAAAGAATAACTGGTGCTAACACTGCTGATAAAATAATTTTCTGTTTGAATTAAAGTGTGCTTTAAAATATTGTTTGAAAATAGTGAAGAGCCAGCTTTCCACTAACATGCAGTGCTGTACTCCCTTGATTTATGAAATTCCATTTCAATTGCAAACCAGTGGCTCCTCTGTGTTTGTGCCTGTGCACTGTGGAATGCTGCAGACAGCTCCAACAGCAGAGGAAGAGGAAATTAGATGTATTAAAGCTGAAGAATCAGTGACATTCAAATAACAGCTTTGCTCTTGTATTTCTCATTTATTAGGAGTTCCTAATAAAAATTTTAATGTGTCTTAGCCTTGGAAACAATGATCTGTTCTATTACTTTTGACAGAACAAATTTAGGACAGAGGTTCTGACACTTTCTTAATTATAAGAAGATATCTGAAGTGCTTGGCTCCCATTTGTCTTCATCTGAATTTACCTTTTTACTCTTCATGATGAGAAATGGTGAATTGGACTAATGCTTATCTCTCCTATGAAATTCTTTTTAGGATTTGTTTTGTAATGATACCAAGTTGAGGCACAGGGAAGTGGGAACTCCAGCAGTTTGGTGTTTCTTACTCATTCCCAACAAATGAGAAAAAATATTCTCTTGTTAGATCTGTGAGTGCTGCTGGTGTTTGACTGAATGTTTGTCTGTTCTTAAAATAGATGCAAAATATGATCCAGACCTTGCTGTTATTAACTGGTAAATTGTGATAAATTTTGATGGCTCACTTCTGGATTTTAGCATGTCACCTGCTTCAATGCAGGCATTTATTTGATCCCTCTATCTGTATTTATGTACATGTAAGCAGATGTATAAATACAATTTACATATTTTTCTAGACAAACAGAAGTTTCTTTTCCTGATTTTTCAGGAGATGCATCTACCCCTTGTTAACACTAGAGACTGTGTGGAAGTAAAACTTTTCTTTTTTAAAACAAGTTCTCCAGGCTGGAATTGGGCCACTTTTCTCACATTCTCTTACAAGGACTGTCAAACATAAATATTTGTGACTGTACTTGTCTCTTTTTGATTGAGTAGGAATAACTTTTTTTTTTTTTTTTGAAAGCTGGTTGTGGGTTTTGTTCTTGCTGGTTAATGTCTTAACTTAGCAAGCTAAAGTTTCAGAATGTAAAAAGTATTTTAGGATATTCTTTGAAATTCTCATATTCAATGCTATTTCTGGATATGCAGTTTTATTACAGATGCAGAATATATTTTTATTTATTTCTCTGTTCTCTCCTGAAAGTTCATTAAATGCTTATAAATCTTCTGGAGTTGTTGATAGGTTGGTATCAGAATCTGTAAGCCAGACTGAGACAAATCAAGCAACAGGAAAGAAATGTGAGAAGCTGAGGGTGCACAAGTATTTTTAAAAGATAACTCTAGGTTGGAAGGAACACCTAGAACAATTCCACTGGGAACAGAAAAGCAATCTGGCACTGTTAATTATGTGGTGATCCCCTCCTCTTCTGTAAAGCCTGGAATTCTGTGGAATTGAATTTTCTGTTCTGTGGTTTTTATTTGTTCCTTCATTAGTGAAAACCTCAGCTGTTTCTGCTGCCTGGGAGAAGGGTCTGAAAGCCATTGAGAACCTGAAGTTATAATTGTGTTTGGCCACTTTATACCAGAATATATTTTTTTTTCCATGTTAATGCCTTAAAATATATTCCTTTCTGGGTGTCCTTTCATTTTCATTAGGTTTCTCTCTATTAAATTATTTAAATGATAAAGTTTGTATTAAGTATTTGTACTTTGTGGTGGCTATAGTAACAATTGTGAACATTTTTGAATTTCCTGTGTGTTTCTGCTTACTGCAATTAGACCTTGCTGTAGCTAATGAAACATATGTGATTTGTTTGTTTATGCCTGAGGACTGAATTTGCTACTGAATAATGCAAAAACATATGCAAGGACAAGTGTAGTGGATGGAATTGGGAATGTGCACAGAGGAGATGTGAGCAGAGGCAGTTGGAAGAACTCTACCTGCTCAGTCCAAGTGGAGACATCCTTGTTAGATCATGTGGATTTTTTACCTTAAACGGAATTAAAACCAGCTGGAAGAGTCCAGATGTTGGTGTTCCATTTGGTGGAACACAGCTGTTTGCTCTCCTGCCCTGTGCTGTGCTGGCAGAGTCTGGGCAGGGCCATTCTCCATCCCTCTAGGAAAGACAATAAATGAACATCCATGTTCCACCTTCAGCCATGTTAATGTTTGAAACCAAGCCCAGGACATAAATATTTTGCTAAAATTTATTCTGTGATATTAAAAGGCAGCTTTTTGTTTAGGAAAAGGTCAATATAATTCGAACTAAGGTCAATACTTTGAATTCTTTTTCATGACACTCCTAATCATTACTGGTCATAGAATCATGGAATGGTTTGGGTTGGAAGGGACCCTAAAAATCACCTTGTCCCACCCCCTGCCACAGACAGGGACACTTTCCACTTGTCCAAACCCCATCCAACCTGGTCCTGGACATTTCCAGGGGTGCAGCATCCACGGCTTCCCTGGGCAGCCTATTCTGGTGCCTCCCCACCCTCACAGTCATGGCCTGGTCCACCCAGAAAAGTATTAATTTAATCTTCTTTTTAGAACAATCTATTTTTTTTTCAAGCAGTACAGATGAGATGAAGGGAAATCCAGTTTGTTTAATTAGAAGGTATCAACATGCTGCAGGCTTGTGTTAGTGGATTAGATTGTCTCCCAGAAGGAACTTCAGTGGAATTACATCACCAGTAAACGCGGTCCAGTTCATCCTGTAATTATATTTTGACGTGCAGAAGTGGGGAAGAATGGAGTCATATCCATCCCACATGAAAAATCCTGCCTTTGATGTTTCTCTGAGAAACTGCTGTGGTTTTTATGGCAGCAGAGCGGGCCCAGAAGTTGCATTTTCTTTATCCACAGCACCTGCTTTTGCCTGGCATCTGCAGTGATGTGCAGTGTCAATCCCACTGTGCTCATAAACTGTGACAGACTCAGGGTGAAATCAGCAGCCACTGCTGCCCACCCTGTGCAGTTAATGTCTCACAGCTCTAAAATCTGCCTTGAGTGTGTCCTTGTGATATTTGGGCTGTCCCTGTTGTTCCCTGGGTTTAAATGGGCACACAGAGAGCTCAGGGCTGTGTTTATCCCACACCTGCACTGAGTGCCCACACAGCACAGCAAAGCTCCAAGGACTGGTGCTAATCCTTCACTGGGGGTTTGTTTTACATGGCCAGGAGACCAGCCAGGTGTCCTCTGTGGGGATGGTTTTGTTCAGATAATCACCTGGCAGAAGAAATCAACTCCAAGTCTCTGTGTCTGGTTGTGGGGGCACTTGTTCAGGCTGTTAAACCCGAGTATCTGAGACCTTCTCCTAAAACAAAAAATGTTTACTCTTTTGTAACTGGTATTTTAGGGGACAGGCAAGGCTCTGCTCACATGCCTTGTCTCCCTTTCTGGCTGATTCCCTCTCTGTGCTTTGCCTGAGGCTCTCCTCCCTCAGGTGAATGTCAGACACGGAGGGTGCTTTGAATTTTTGTGTTTCCTGGCTCAGATCAGAATCCTCACTGTGACGTGGAAGGCAGTGACTTTCTACCCTGGATCAAGGCAGCTCTCATGTGCTTTGAGCTCTAATTATTTCACTCATGTTGAAGTCGTTAGGAAGACGTAGCCTGAAGTTTTCTGTGCATATGTGGGCAAATGTTTGCAGAATCCGACTCTAATTTCACAAATGAGTTTTGAGGCAAGGCTTAGGTGGAAGACAGGGTTTTACAGATTGGAAAAAAGAGCAGGTTTTTGAGGAAGCTGAAGATTAATAGAAACCATATGTAGGACTCCAAGTGATTCAGTGGGGTCTAGACAGTTGC
The DNA here is from genome assembly GCF_014805655.1 of Passer montanus. NCBI lineage: Eukaryota > Metazoa > Chordata > Aves > Passeriformes > Passeridae > Passer > Passer montanus. The sequence goes on from NW_024369818.1 coordinate 1,967,433, forward strand.
CCTTTCCTGGTGTTCCATGGCGTGTGTGACAGCGACAGGAGCCATATGTGAGCCACAAATAAAGCTCCCTGCCTTGTCTGCCCTGCTGAAACTTTAATCAGTCTGCTTCAGCTGAAAGGAGATGAATGTTTGGGAGTGAAAATGTCACACAAACAGTGTAACAGCACCTTGTGCCACCGTGTGTTTGGATGTGGATTCATTCCACATCCAAACCATAGGATGTGGATTCATTCTTCAATGAAACTGAGTGACAAAGGGAGCCCCAAAATATCCCCTTGTGTAATGGTGGGTATATCTCAGTATTAATTCTTCCATGTCCTAACCTCCCTCTGAATTCTGATTTTGTTTACTTCATACATTCCCTGTTGGGTTTTGTTCGGTTGTTGTTTGGTTTTTTTAATTTGCTTTAAACTGGATTTATTTCCTTTTTATACCTTCCTGTCTGCTTTTCTAACTTGATTTCCCCCACATACTTTTGTTCTTGCTTTTAGGCAATTGGGCATGTTTCTCAATGCTTTCTCTACCTGCCCCTTTCTCACATGTGAATTTCAACTGTAAAGGAAGAAAGAAAACCTTTAGTGCCTGTTGAAAAAAAAAAAATTCAAGAACTGCTTCAATTCAGGAAGTCAGACTTGCCAGGAACTTCAACTCCATTTCCAAGATTAATATCAATGTAAAAAAAAAGCCAATTTTCACAATAAAATTTTTCTTCATTTGCTGGATTATTTAGGTAACATTTGAGAAAGACTGTAGGTTTGAAAATTCCATGTGAAGAATCAAAAGAAAAAAAATGAAAACAGTAAGGGGATTCATCAATTATTATTTAAAAAGGAGGGGAATAGAAGAAAGAACAGGAAAAATACTGGATTGCCTATGAGTTGGATCCAGTACCAAGTTTACAGTCTTTATACATGTATGTGTGTGTGTGTATATATATATATATCTATATATATATATATATATATGTGTCTTGTCTTTCAGTTTCTCATGATGACAAATTCTGGTCTTCAGCTGCCTTCCCTGCAGAACTCCCAATATTTCATCCTGAAGTGCTGCTTTTGCAGAAACTTTCTGGCCTGGATGTATTTTCCTGTTACTTCCATGCCAGGATCCTCACATTTTCAGGGAGGTGAGTGATGTTTTCCTGTGGCTGAAGTAGAAATATAATGCAATAATATCTCTTCCTTGGATATTTCCATACTGTGGTACCTTGTTGCCACCACCTTTTGTAACAGTGGTAAAGAAAAAGATGTATGTAAGGGGGAGAATGTTCTTAATGGTGCCATGGAATTTTAGGTGCATGAAATAGAATTATTCCATCTTCAGGGGGGAAAAAATACCTTTGAAATGCCTGTGTATTTTGTTTTGGGCTTTTTTTTTTGTTGTTCTAAACATACTGCATTAGTGTTGGATGCCATCAGAAAAAATCGTTCCCTTAATTAGCATCAGGTTTTGTTATCTTGCCAGGACTAACACTTTGTCAGTTGGTAAATAAATATTTGACTTGAATGTAATCAGTGACTTCAGCATTTACACATTGTATAGCTGTCATAATATTGGGAAATTAGATTTTTCCTGGGCCAGTGCAAGCATTAACGTTCAATCATTCACAAAGCTTAGGTAGGTCCTGACATGCTTTTAGAGATTTATTCTGTAACAGTGCATTTAGTAATGGTAATAAACTGACTAAATATTATATTTCACTGCAGTGTGCATTTCCAAGGAGTTATAAGGTGTTCAGTCACTATGTGAAGAAAATGCACACAAATAGCAAGACATGAGATCTCTGAATTGGTCTCACTTTTAAATCAAATTATGTGCTATATTAACAAATGGCAATCTTAACAGGCAGAGTGGAATAATTCAGCCAGAGCAAATGCTCTGAGTGCTGAGCTATTTCCCTGTGTGTCATTGCAACTTTTGTCACTAGTTTAAAGAGCAAAGAGACTTTCTGCTCGCTGGGCTTGGGGACATCTTTCCATTTTATAAAGATTTAAAATGGATTCAGCTTTTCACTGCAAAGTATTTGGAAATTCAATTAAGTGGAAACAAGAGCAAAAATATTTTTATATGTATATATATATATATATGTATTTATGTATGTATGTATGGGGTTTTGTCAGTTATTACTGAGATTTGGAGCTCACCACAGCCCAAGACAAACCCTGCAGTGGTTTGAGAGTCCCTTGTCCTGCCATGGCATTCTTGCTGTCCCTGTGCTGTGACATTTGCTCCTTTGGGCTGCAGCCATTCCTGCAGGATTTTGCTCTAAACAGCATCAGGGATTTGCTGTGTTTTCTTTTAAAACCCAATAATGTGGGTCACAGCAAGGCCTGACAGTGTCATCCAAAGGGGATGTAGCCTGTCAAGGAGGACAAAAATGGAAACCAAATAATGGAATCGGGGCTGTCCCCGCTGGTGGGGAGCTCTGTCCTTGCCTAAAGCAGAATTCTGGCACAGCCTCAAGTGGATTTTCCCACTTCTGCAATATTGTACAGGGCTTGTTAAGTGTGTGTCCTCACTAAACATGTCAGTGGTTTTCTTAACAACCAACACCAACTTCTGGGAAATAATCTTTTGGATTTCTTGAAAGTCTGTGTTTCAGTAAGCGAGCTTATTAATCAAATATATGTTTTAAAACACTTACGTAAGTGAACAGTGGTGCTGAAATAAATTTTACCAAAATGCCAAGTAAATCTGTCAATTCAGAGCAAAGAAAAATGTCCAAGAAACTGCAGAAGATGATTTTCCCTTAGCACTCTAAAAGGGCTTTTATCATAATATGGAAACCATTTTTTTTCTCAAAGCCAATGTGCTTCATTTCTTTGGATTGTTTGTCTATACTGTCCATCCTCCTTTCTCCTGATGAAATTTCCAGAAAGTTATACATATTCTTATTAAATGTGTGATCAGACCCCAATACTTATTTCAGGTAATAGAAAAAGTAGCTGGAAATTGGATTTCTGTATTTTGCAAAACACACAGAAAATAAATTATCTTCTAACTTACTCTAATCTTTCAGCACCAACCTTTATATTATTTACAGTTCAGAAATGTTCCAAAAAATCTCATTTAGTTAGTGAAATTATTTTTGAGAGGTTTATTGTCAGTCACCTTGCTGCTTACTTGGACAGTTCATGTCAGCTTCATTTTACATCTGTAAAAGCTGCAAAACTAAAACTGATTTTCTCAAAAGACTTCAGAAGTCTTTTTCTAAAAGTTTACGTTTTCTGTTACATATAACAATCAGGTAAGTTCTATTAAAAAAGAGAGAGAGAGAGAAAACTTTCTGAACATATTTGACTCTGCCCATTTCCCCAGGGGACATTAAATGATAGGAATTGTGAGAAATCTGTAGGTGTCTGCTGCCTGATGCTGCTGAAAAGCCTGGCTTTGCCTAGTGAGGTGTCAAGAATAGTCCAGACCACCACAATTTTTCTTTAAAATAAAACACAATTCTATCTTGATATCTCTGCCCTTTGGTTTTGGTGTGTGGGGGTTTTTTTGGGGTTTTTTTTGGGGGGGTTTTTGGTTTTTTTTTTTGGTGGTGAAAAACCTCTCAACTACAAAAGATCAGCTATAGAACTATTCACCTGGGACATATGACTAAGTAATATTTTCTCAACTGTCTTGGAGACAACTGATTTTAAGCAAATCAGTATTTTTGTGTAGTTTTAATATAAGGCAATAAATTAATCTAGACTTTTATCAAGAATGGCCAACGAGGGCCTTTGAAAACATCTCGTGTGCAGTGAGATGGGAAGAGTGGGGCTGTTTTTTCTTACAGCCAAAATGAATGCAAAGGGGCACAGTGAAAGGAATCACAATGAATAATTGTGTGCCTAGGTAGATTAGTTTATTTGTTTAGGGCTTTATTCACTCTTTCTAACAAAATAAGACAGCCAATCAATTTGAAGTTTGTGAATGAAGGTAATTTCTTTCCCATTCCCAATTAACACACTGAATTCACTTCTGTGAATAAAGAAATAAATGGGGACAGTTTCTTAAGATCCAAGAAGTGACACAGGGCACTGATAATATCTGCATCTCCACCCTCACAAAGTCTCTAATGCTTCTACAGTATGATTAATCCTATTATGAAAAACATATTTTGCAGGAAATACATTTTCTCACTACATAAGCAAAGAAAAGTACAGGGATGTTGCTGTAGTGATTCAGTTTTTACCTGACTTGACAGTAGTCCCAGGCCCTGAGATCTGCTCTGGTGCTGTTGAAACCAGCTGAGCCTCTCCCCAGGCTGGCTGGAAGAGTGTGTAAATAGAGAAATTTACCTGGTCTGGTAGTTTTAAATGTAACTTGTGCCATTTGGTCTAAAAGCAGGTGTTTGGTACCTCAGTGATGCATTCGTCTCTTTTTTTATTTCATCTGGTAAGAAATCCTTTGTTTTATTTTACTCCCCTTCTTTTAAGTAACATTTTTAAACTTTTTCGCTATAAAATCTTTAAAAATGGAGATATTTTCTTCATAAAATATACTTCAGTTTTGTCCCTTTGTTATGCTGCTCTGTTTATCCAACAAATTCAGTAATAGAGGTTGAAATTGCTGGAGATGAAGTTGGAGACAAGAAAAATAGAGCTCCGAGCGTTTTATTTTACTCCCCTTCTTTTGAATAACATTTTTAAACTTTATTTTTCACTATAAAATCTTTAAAAATGGAGATATTTTCTTCATAAAATATACTTCAGTTTTGTCCCTTTGTTATGCTGCTCTGTTTATCCAACAAATTCAGTAATAGAGGTTGAAATTGCTGGAGATGAAGTTGGAGACAAGAAAAGTAGAGCTCTGAGCAGCCTAGAAAGTCAGATAAGAATAGGGCATAATAAACTAGAAAAATTAGAGTGAGGAATAAGGAAATAAAAAGGGAATTAGAAGAGTGAGTCATGATTGAAGGCAACAGTGAAGAAGACAGAGAAGCAAACAAGGGGCAGTCAAACACACTGACATGGGTAAAGAAAGCATTTAACAGCCTTTGGCTGGCAAATATTTGCTGGGGCATTAAGGAGTCCAGCAGACAGAATGTGCAACAAATCTGAGCTCCCCAAACATCCTGCAGCCACAGGGAAGGAGAGCCAAAGAGAGAGGATCAATGCTGGGACATTGGGACCAGCAATTTTTCTGCCAACAAGTTAATCACAGGCTCTTTCTTTATTCACTTTTCCTGCTTTTGTGTTATGAATGGCTACCAGAAGTGTTTTATACTTGATGTGTTTCTAGAAAGGAATGCAAAAAACCTTTATGTTTTATTTTGCTGATTACACCCAGTGTATCTTAGTGTGGCAGCACTCTCTTCCTGTCAGTGGTTATTGTGAGCAATTATACAGCTAATAATTAATTGCTCTCTTTATACTGCACTTTAATTAATAGGCTGCTCTGATCAGATAGTTTCCTAGATTTTTTTCCTTGATATCAGCAGTGACTGAATCCTAAATAGCATCTGTAATGAGGAAACTTAACCACACCAGGCTCCCTCTCTGCTTCCCAAACTGAGCTCTTTTTTTCCTCACTGTGCTCTTGTCTAGGTGGTGAATTATCTTTCATGTTAATGCAGAAGGTTGATTGAGCTTGAGATACTCATAATATTTATCAAGATGATGCTAAATGCAGTGGAAACAAATGCAGGAATCTCTCAGGAGACCAGACTATGTGGTTTTCATGTGCAGGATCGCTACTGAGTCATCTCACCTATACACTTATTTATCATTCCCTTTATTCTCTTTGTTAAACAGAAAATAAAAGTGATTAATGCATTAAGTGCTGTGGCTTGAATAAAAACTCTCTGCAGTGCAGATAACTTTGGTGACAAAGGAAAGGGAAATTGGTGTTTGGTGTCTGACACAGGCAGGGAGTGGAGCCTAAACGTGCATGCAAAAGTTAAACTGAGCTGGAAAGCTAAGCTTAAGCAAACTCAAAAGAAGCAAGCTCATGGTTACACTTTAAAGCATAGAGATTTAGACGTCCTATAAGAGAGGAAATTAAACTGTTGTGTCTGAAGAGCAGCCAGCAGTATTGTGCACATGTTGGAAAGGAGGTGAGGAAATTCCTCATTGGGGATGGCAAAACTCTCTGCATGAATATTGAACTATACAGAAAAAAAAAAATCAGAGTCAAGGCCACACTGTCCTGTACTTGGTGTTATTCTATATTTAGAAAGGGATATTAAAAAAAAATTCATCTGTGTTTGGAAGTTACCCTGCCTGGAACATTAAAAAGACAAAATTACAATGCATGAGAGTGTCCTATGCACCTCTATGAGCTGAACCCCAGAGAGATCTCTATTAATTTGAGGGGTTTTTCCTCAAATACAATGTTAAAAATCAAGGAAACAAATCTTATGGTCTGACTGCTGCTTTAGCTACTTAAATCCCAAAATTGCCTCCCTCCACTGCCTGCAGTAAAGTTCCCTTGATCTCCAAATTGTCATCCTTAAATCTTACCAATGTCAGAAGCTGGGTGATCCTCAGACTTAAACCTCCACGTCCTTTGTCACTAATACAGATTAAAGTAGCAAAATAGAAAATATGTTGTTTTTTGCAAACATCTCCTCAACAAAGAACAAAAAAAAAATACCCCAAACACTCACTATTCTTGTCATAATTTAAAAAGCCAATAAAGCTTAAAGGCAATTAAAATATTTTTGATAGCAGTGGTGACAGGTGGGTTGGACTATCCTGGAATTTGAAAAAAAATCATCTAAACAAAAGCAGAAAGCCATTTGTAAACTGCTGAACTGTTTTAATTCACTTTTCTACGTAATACTCTCCATTCCTCTTCTTCTCATCCATCACATAGCAGCAGCGCTGGTTTTGGGCAATGAGTAGGGAAAGTTGATTGTGTTTACAATAATTGTTTACAATAATTGTGTCCAATGTCTGTAGTTATTAATGCAAACAGCTTTCACATCTCACTGTGCACTGAGAATGTGCCCCTCAATGTCACCCCAGCAAAGATCTGAGGGGCTGAGGCTTTGCACTGGGGCCAGTGATGTTTGCTAAATTAAAGTTTGCATTTCAGCTCAGAGGAGGTTGGCACAGAGTGACACTGAAGCCCAATTACTGTTGGAGTTCCTGTTGTGGTGTTTAGTTCCTTAGCCTGTGAGGGAATTAAAAGAAAAAAAGAAGTAATTAGTTTTGTAGTGTCATAGTCCATTTCTTAGCTTGATAGGTCAAAAACAAGAAAAAAAAATTAAGTAGGGAGAGATAGTAAATTAGGGAGAAGACACTACTGGTATAAAATTGGGCGTGGAGTAACATCTTCTGGATTTTCTGTGCTAAACATTGGTACCACAGCTATGAGGAGTTGGGTTTTTATTTTATCTTCTGTCACTAAATTAAACAAGTTTGTTTTTACCTTAGAAATTATGAATAATGACAGAACCCAACACTGCTGTTCAAACAATCCTCTTGCACTGTAAATGCACAGACACATCAATTATTGTAACTTGCTGGCCAAAAATCTGTGTTGTTACCTGCAAGAATTCTTTGGTTTATTGTTTTCTAGCACATTTGTCAGGCATCTTTTATTGAGGTGTCTGTAGCTTAATGAGGAGGCTGTAATCATCGTCCTGTTTGACAGTTGTACACAAAATTCTGAGGTGAATTTGTCTTGCTTTTCCCAAGGCAAAACAGAACACAGTTCTACTGAAAGCTTTAACTTTCCACAAACATTGTTATCACCAGAATTTGTCTGTCTTTGAGATAATATATATGGAAATTGATAATATTTTGTATTGTTAATGTGAACATATCTGTCTCTCTTTTCATGCCTGTCAGGAAAATGTCTGGATTTCTTTCTTCCTGAAGCCTGCACTACTTTTATCTAATTAATTTCATTTACAGGAATGTGTTGCATGGAAAATTTCACTGCTGCTAATAGCTCCTTCATAAAAACAAAATGAATATTTCTTTTCCTCTTCTGGAAGTAGTGGCTTATATCTTTGTCTTCTAAGGTTAATAAGCAGACATTCTAGGGAGAGTGCTTATGGAGAAGCTCTAGAGTTTGTGGTTGAGAAGGGATGGAGCTGTGCCATGGGAAGATCATTCACTTAATCCTGGGCTGCTGTAGTGACTGAAGGTCGAGGTTCTGAACAGACTTGGGGAGCCAAAGGCAGAGGGTGACAAACATCAAACGACAGAGGTGTGGGAGAGATGCTGGTGACCTTTCAGCTCTTCTCATCAACCCAACATCCAGGGCTCAGGCTCTTTGTTTTTCCTTTCTTTTAACAGAGCAGAATCTGTTTCATGCCTTTTCTTTTGGATGATTCCTGTTTTGGTTTTATTAGAATTTATTTTAGAATTTATTTTGAATTTATTAGAATTTTTATTAGTTTTTTATTAGAATTTTTTGTTTTATTATAATTTAAGGGCAAACTAGCTGTTCTGCGTGCTGCAGGTTTTATTATGTGGGCCAGTGGCACCCTCCAGCTCTGAGAAAATCAGCACCAGGACATTCCAGAGCTTCTCAGAGTGTCTCTCTGTGCTGTGTGATCCTCCAGCAGTGCTGGCATTTGCTGAGCTCCCAGCTGGGGTTCCTGTGGCTGAAATGCAATCTTGCATTCAGTCCCTGTGCAGCTCTGAGTGCCAGGGGCCAGCTCAGCCCATCAGCCAGACTCACCCCTGCCCGAGGGGCAGCGTGCCCCCTGTGAGCCCTGCTGGCCTCTCACTGCACTCCTTCCAGAGCTCAGGGTGACCTTGCATAAATATCCTTTGTCAGGTACTTGGTTTGTCTGGATTAGGTGGAATTAATATTTGTTCCTGTGCTCTTCCTTGAAGACACTTTCTTCTTCTCAGTGTAGAAGACACTGTCTGTCTCCAAGTGTTTGTTGTCCCCATTAGTGTTGGGGCATTTCTTTGCTACCATTGGTTTGTTTTTATTGTTTTTTCCCAGAAAAGCCCATTGGAGACTCTTTGCAGACATGAGGAAACCTAGGTAAATTAAATTAATTGTTCAAAATCATGTAGAATGCTGTCATAAGGCAAATCTTCTGGATTTCTAATTTTCACCCTAATGCTGTCAGTTGGTAGACCTTTATTAGTCCCTTGAATGCACTTCAAGCAAACCTCCTGTTTTTCTTTGTATTTCAAAAATATCCTTCATTGCATGTAGGATTTTTTGGGATTCTGCAAGGATGTTTATTGCAGGAACATCTTCTGTACCAAGATGACAAAATATACTCTTTCCTGGCTAACACTTAAGGTCATTTGTACATTTGTTCTGTCCCAGTTGAAACTAAAATCCTTTTCCTCGTACCACTCTTCTTTCCAGCATCTGTCTTTCCTGGCTGCAATCCTTCTGCATTCTAATTAGGCTTCCAATGGCTTGGCTCAGGGTGTAACCATAACCAATTTATCATTCCCTTAATCTCCCTCCGGGACATTCATTGAAAGAACAGTACCTGAATATTTCCCCTTTATCTACAATTTCCAGTCTATATCAAACATGAAATCTTGACAGATGGAGTCCAATCTGTCACAGTGAGTTAGTGTGTTTTTCTTCTGATTGAATGTATTTATTGCACAAAGAAAGATGGAAAAAATGTAAAGATGAATATTTAAAATTTGGGTTATAGAGCGGTTAGTGGGGCTGGGCATTGCTTTTGGTTGGTGGTTTTTTATATCTTTTTATTTTTTACAACTGAGAATCTGGATTGCGTTCGATGAGCGAGGAAACAAAATGAGACTTGTTTTTGTTGTCATGAGAGGAAGAACAGATCTGATCATAACAAAAACAGATGTAAAGCCATAACGTAGTCCCTCATGTTATCTACTCCACACTCTCAGGCTGACCAGCAGAGAATGCAAGGAAACATTTCTGCCTTCTGCCAGCACAGCCTCTGCCAGCAAATCAGTGCCTGAGACAGCTCCTGAAATACATTCTGCTGCAGGAAAGTGGCATAAAAAAACACCCTGCCAAAGTGCTGGGCCAATCAATCAAGTGTTAATGATGGATCATGAAACCCATTTGTTGACAAATAAAACCTTGTGTGCTCTGCCAGTGAAACCAACTGTGTCACCCGTTTTTCAGTGGCTGCCTGAAATATCATGTGCAGAAGCGGAATTTATTGATGGCAGGGGCTGATGCCACAGCCAGCCCATCCAACTGGGCTTGCAGGTGCTTTGTAGCCTTAACTGTTGATGGTGCTTGGCCCTGCAGAGGATGTGGAAGTGCTCCCCAGGCCAGGGGTTCCGTGGGAGGCAGAGCCCAGCCCAAGTTGAACACAGCCTGCTTCATTTAGACCCTGCAGCTGCTTTCAGCATGGCTGCAGCAGGAAAACCAAATGAGAGGTTTTGTTCTGGGGCACAGCAGAGCTCAGCAAATGTGTTTGGAACCTCCGAGGTTCTGCAGTAAAGATCAGAGCTGGAATCCTCTCCATTGCCATGCCTACAAGCAGGGTTGGGAAGCTTTCGTGGGGTGAGCAAACCAGCTGGCTGTCCATGTGGAGGTACCTTTTGTTTCTCATTAACAGATTTTCTCAGGAACAAGGAATAACTGATTGTCCCGGGAACTCTGATCTTGTAGGAGATTGCCAGTGTAGGAAAGGGAGGATTTGACCAAAGTATCCCTGAGGTTAAATCCAGGATTCCCTGTCCTGACGTGCCAAAGCAATAATACTTCATTCAGAGAGGCTGAGGAAGGGAATTGGGATAGAAACCTTGCTGCTATTTGTTACTTCATTTTTCAAGTCCTTTGACCCAGCCTACACAGAAGCAAAATTCTGAGCTCTTGAGGAGCTTTAATGTTAAATTGTAAATAACCTAAGAAAGAGCAGATTTACCATTGTTGTAGGTGATGACTGGATGTTCTGCATTGTGGTACCTTGAGACCTCTTTAAAATGACATTAATATCTTCGTTTTCTCACATAGTTTCTCCTGGTGATCTTTGTTTTTCTGTTTTGTGCTGTGCTTTACCTAAAATGCATCACAGCACAAGCCCTACCATTGCCTTCCTATTCAAAAGGAAGGTTACAATGAAGTGTTTCCTGACAGAGAGATTTCTCAGGAGAATTTCTGAGCTCTCAGGGTTCCTCAAATCAGGTGACAACCCTTTAAGTAATGAACTGGAATGTGCTGTGGTGCCCTTTTGCAAAAGAATCACAAAAGGCCTTTGTTCATAACACCTAACATGAGGAGGACTGAAAGGGCAATCTTCAGCCCAGTCCTGCTGCAGATTTTTAATTCCCTTAGCAGAGGGCAGAAGTTACCTTCTAATGGAGGCCTTGGGTGCATGCTGTGATTTTGATGTTTATGTGCCAGATTTTTGGTCTGGAATTTGCAATTCCTATTTTTGGAAAAGATACACAACCTTTTTCCTCCCCCTGAGTTTCCCCTTGCCCCCTTCCTTATCTCAGAGATTATTTTGTTACTATCTATGATCCTTTAAAGACATTAAGGAAATAAGGAACTTAAGCTACAAAGCCCAAGTTTTTGCAGAAGTGATAAGTGAATTTTCCAAAGTACTGTATGACTTTCTCAGTCCAGAAAGTATTTGACTGATTGGTACTAGACAATCACAAAATATTCTATTTATACTTGCAAGGAAACATGAGAATTTAATTTCAGGATTTGATTTATACAGCATGGTGTTAGCTGATTGATGTTCTATTCAGGCATAACAGAAAATATTGATTATAACTTAAATAGGAAGCCAGAAGCTGCAGTTGTGAAGATGAAATACCTAACATGAGGAGGACTGAAAGGGCAGTCTTTAGCCCTCAGTGCTACTGCAGATTTTTAATTCCCTTAGCAGAGGGCAGAAGTTACCTTCTAATGGAGGCCTTGGGTGCATGCTGTGATTTTGATGTTTATGTGCCAGATTTTTGGTCTGGAATTTGCAATTCCTATTTTTGGAAAAGATACACAACCTTTTTCCTCCCCCTGAGTTTCCCCATGCCCCCTTCCTTATCTCAGAGATTATTTTGTTACTATCTATGATCCTTTAAAGACATTAAGGAAATAAGGAACTTAAGCTACAAAGCCCAAGTTTTTGCAGAAGTGATAAGTGAATTTTCCAAAGTACTGTATGACTTTCTCAGTCCAGAAAGTATTTGACTGATTGGTACTAGACAATCACAAAATATTCTATTTATACTTGCAAGGAAACATGAGAATTTAATTTCAGGATTTGATTTATACAGCATGGTGTTAGCTGATTGATGTTCTATTCAGGCATAACAGAAAATATTGATTATAACTTAAATAGGAAGCCAGAAGCTGCAGTTGTGAAGATGAAATCTCTGTCATACCTTCCGCAGGCAGGTATAAGTGGCTGCAAGGAGCCCCTGTGGGTGATATTGATGCTCACCATGGATCCTTCAAGATGCTATTTGGTATGAAGGACACTGTGTAATTTTAAATGTTCACTGACCAACTAACTTGCTTTTGGAAAAAAACAAAACAAAACCACCACACTTTGTTGTGCATTCAAATGCTGCTCTGGGTTTTGGACACACCAAGACCATCATATGCTGCAGCAGCCTGTGCCCTGCTCAGCTCAGCCCAGCTCAGCCCCTCTCTCTGTCTCTCATAATCTCTTATGTTGGAGAAACAGCTCCCCAATCATTTAGAGGCTCATAAACACGATCCAGCAGCATCAGTCTGCCCAGCAGAGCAGGGAAACAGCTCAGAAACGAGAGCCAAATAAAACAATAACTCACAGCAAACAAACAGGCAACTACAACAATCAGATCATGCTGCAGGAGCTGTTCCAACTACCCAGACACTTCATTAGGCATGGAATAACAAAGGAAAATAGACCAGAGTCATCTCATTTAACTCTCTTAGGCAAATTACCTCTCTTGTTTCCCCCTCCCCAACTCCTATTTATTCTTACTTTCTGCTCGAGGTAAAGAAATGCAACTTAATTCTGGAGAGAGAATGAGCAGTGTTTGAAGCCACAGGGCTTGGGCTGAGAGAGTTGTTACATTCCAGTTTTTCTGTCATTGGCATTCTTCATAATCATTTTAGTTATTTTCAAGATCAAGCTTTTTATTCTTAGTGTATAATCTGCTTTACCCTTGTCCATAGCTGTAAGTCCGTAGTAGAATTCTGTGGAAGGAAATTGTCCTTCATAACCTATCAGATGCTTTTTTCATCACTTAATGCTGTTTTTGAACCTTGTTTGATTGCAAGATCTGAAGTGACACCTTATTTAGAGCACTTTTCATATGTTGTTTTCTTTTTTCATCTGTGAATGCTGTGTTTTGTGGCAGCCTCCCCTTTACAGGGCTGTTTGGTGTCTTGGAATGGGGTTGGTGCAGCTGGCCCCAGAGCAGCTCTGGGGTCTGTTCTCTCCTCCTCTTTTCTTTCTGGGAACTCATATTTTTATACCTGCAAACTTCTCAGGCAGAGGCCATTCAGCCTGTACAATTTCTAAAGTTTTGATCTTCAAAAATCCCTCCTCACATGCTGCCAAAATACCAGACACAACTAAACTGGTTTTTATGAAACATTTTTGGTTCTAACTTAGAATACAGGGGTTCATTAAGAGGTTCAAACGTGGCTTGGGTGTACCTAGCACAATGTACCCCAAAAATAACAAATGTTCAAAATACAAAAAGTCTAGGAAGATAAATGTGTTTCAGGTCTCCTAAGGGAAAATAAATGATGAAATAAAGATGTGGATTAATACTGCTGTGCTGATGCTTGTACCAATACCAGTGAGAAATCCTTTGAAGTCATTATTGAATTGTAAACAACAGGTATCCTAAACTTTGGAAAAGGTCACAGTATCTGCCTACTTCCAGTGTTTGGTTGAACAGGTATTTTGTGTGAAGGTACTGCCCATCCCTCCTTCCCTCCACACACACAGCCAGGTGTCAGTGACCCTGCCCCTCGCCATGGCATTGCTGGGCTTTGTTCTGAGAGCCCCAGGTGGAAACGCAGCCTCTGATCAAAGCTTTTGGCAGAAATCTCCAGTTAGAAAAGCTGCTTTACCCAAAATGGGAAATGCTCAGGAGGAAATTCCCCTGGAAAATACATTCACATGCTTAAGCATTTAGTTTAATTGTCAGAGACCAAATTAATCACTCTCTGTATTGTTCCCAGCCTGACTTCTGTGCCCCACACTGAGCACGACTGCCTGTGTTGGTTGCTTGGTCTTCAGCAGCTCCTCTGACCAGCTTCTCCTTATCTCTCTCCACAGGCCATCAATCCTCTGCAGTATAAAGAATGTTTTCTTCCTCCTGTGTCCAGCTAGATTCCTGGCTGTCATCATTCATGGGAGGTAAGGCAATCTTTCTTTGAGTTTTTGAAGTGAAAGCCTCTCTTCTGGTTCAGAGACGAGCAATCCCTCACCTGCTTTATCTTCCCTGGTGAAAATCCACTGCCTTTTCCCTCCCTCTCTCTCTCATGAGCTGCTGTGGCCTTTTGGGACCCTTAATATAATTTTTTTTTTTTTGGGAGCCCTTTGTCTCCCCGGTGTGACAGGGATGAGCTGTCCCAGGAGCTGTCACACTCAGGGGCAGTGCTCAGAGCTTGGGGTGCTGCTGTTGAATTCAGTTTTCCTGCTGGCTCCCTTCAGCAGCTAGATGTCTCTCTTTCCTCCCTTTTTAAGGGATAACAGGAGGGGTGCTGCTCTTGCCTTTGGAAAAGACTTGTTGCCCTCCATCATTTGGCTACTTTAGAGCGAATTTAAGATCTGGATTTTGCTATAAATCTGTAACTCAGTGAGCACGAGGCTTGGTTTTGCACGTAGCTTTTTCAGATCATTGATTGTTTCCCTCTATTAATCTGCTGGGGCCTGAGGCTGACCTGTGTTTTTGCTTTTCGTGTTCCTCTGCCTTCCAAGCAGGATTGTAGAGCGAGACGCTCTCTGCCTGTGGCATTCTTCTTTTCTCTTCATCACAGCTCTTTCCCACTTCGAGTTACAGTTTGCATTTTGTGATCTGTTTGGAGTCAGAGATGCTGTGACGCAAGAGCCAAAATCTTTGGTGGAAGAGATGGATTTTGTGTGTGCTGTTCTGGAGAGCAATTCCTCTGGCATGAGCCACTGTGTGCTCTGCAGGGCAGTAAATGATGCTGGGTTTAGTGAGCTTTTTTTTTTCTTTTCGGTTGCTAATGGTTAAAATTTGGGGAGTTTTGTTTAAATGATCTTTCTATTTGTTAATGCATGTTCTTGCATTTCTTGTATTACATTTTATTTTTTTTTTTTGGTTTGCTTGTCTTCAGGTTATGAAATCACTGAGAGAAACCAAAGGAAAGGTTCTTTCTTGTTTTCATTCATTATATAGTGAAAATAATATGGTTCCTCTCATGTCTTGCTCTAAGCTGTTAACTCTAAGGCTAAAATATATTTTATATATATAAATATATATAAAATATATATAAAATATAAAGATACTCCAGCCCAGACAGTCAATGTACACACATATATCTATATAACATATTTATTATACAGGAAAAATATGAATTTTTATATATATATAATGTTATATTCTGTCTGATGCATTGATGTATTTATATTGTTGCATTTTATAATTGCATGTTGCATAAAATATGGTATATAGAACATAGTTATATGTTTATGCATTTATTTATATATTTTCATATTTATATGAAATATGTGCAATTATAATTTAGTTACATTATTGACATTGACATAAATATGTGCCCTTATAGTAATATATATTTATATTTATAAGAATTTAGTTGTGGAGTGAAATATCAGTGTGAGTGTATGGTGGTATTTTGCACATTTGCAAATGGAATTCCATCCATATAATTAATATTTTCTGAAAACTTCTGAGTATATTGTACCTTAGCAAAGGAAATAAGAATAGACACAGCATTCCTAGTGTTGGAGTTACTGGTTTGGCCCAGGAGCTCAGACCTGGCTCCATTTTTATCCTGCCTGGAGACGTGGCTGTGTGGCAGGTGGGTGCCACACATTCTGTACAAAGCCAGCTGCACTTGTCCCACCTTTATGGTCACTTTTGGAGGAAGTTTTCAGCCCTTCATTTTTGTTGGTTAGCAAATAATCGTGGATTTGCCTAAGTAAGGGTGTTCCAAACATGTGCCTCATGCACAGGAGGAAGTTTGTGTGTTTGTAAGGAGGTACCAGAATTATTGATGTTCAATTCATGGAGAGCACTGTCCCCTTCAGCTGGAGTTGCTGGGAATCCATTTCTGGGTTGGAATTTGGGCTCCCAGCACTGATGCTGTTTGCATGCTGGGCAGCCAACCTTTGCACCTCTGAAAATATCACCCCAGTGTCTTCTGCCTGCTCTGCTGCAACCTACAATAATAACCCATTAATCAAGTGTCACCCTGCCTAATACAGAGGAGCTCTTTTTTTATTGCCTTCATTTATAATAATTTAGTTTATACTTTACAATGTTATTGATTTTATGAAATGGCTCATTACATCTACACAAAGCTAAATCATTCAATTAGATGCTTTAAATTAAGTAATATAAATTTCTTACTAGATTTACTGTTGGATTGAATTGGAAATCAAGCCCTAAGAAATTATTTTTGAAATTGTTATTGGGAAGACATTCTTACTTATGTTATAGACGAGCGAAAGAATATTAATTACTCAGCAAGATTTTTTAAATTATTAAAACCTAAGGCCCCTTTTGTAAATTGTTGGGTGGCATAAGCAGTGAGAAGTTTGCTTGACTTCCACTGCATGAACTGGGCAGGAGAAAAGCTCCATCAGAAGGGATTTTTTGGAGGTTCAGCTGAGTGAAAAACCCCAGTATTCTAGAGGAAGCTCCATCAGTCAGCCCTTTTCACCATGGCCTATGCAGAGCAGAAAAAACAGGGGAAAAGGGGGCAGTGGAAGATCTTGGCCTTCTCCTGCCTTCTGTGCAGTCCCATGAAGAAAAGGTGAAAGCTTTTCAACAATTTCAGCTAGAAGAAATCAGTAAAATAAAATAAAAACCTTAGCAAATATGGAAGCCATTCATGAATGAGCCCAGTGCTTTTAAACATGAAAGCTTTTCTCCTGCTTTCTGGTGATGCTGTGTGGAGGTTTTTACAATATATTCAATTAAGAAAATTAAACATTTTTTCACTCTTTTAAAACTGCAGTGAGGGAGAATGGAGGCACAGGAGAGGGAAGGGAGCTCTGAAATGCCTGGGTGGGTTTGGAGTGCTGATCATATCTCTGTGCTGACACAGTGCTTTTCAGCAAAGGAATTGTCAGTTTAGCAGCAGAGATGAGAACACATTGTAGTCACAAAATAAACCTCAATAACCAAAGCAATAATTATTTGTAATTCAAAATTTGTTTCCCTTTTATTCAGACTTGTCAAAGTTTTTTTCCAAAGGGAATTCACTTTAAAAATGGGTTAAAAAAACCTTAAATCATGATTTGTCTTGCTGTTCTTCCTCAGCTTCTCTTTGTCAGAGATGACAGGCTTGCCAAGTTGAATTTTTTTAAATAATTAAAAGACTCAAATGTATGGTTACCATCTGCTGGACAGTCAGGATTTGTAGCTTAAAAAACTCATAATTAGGTGCACTGAACTCTTCAAAATATTCCAGAGGTTTTCTGTCTTTGGCAGCAAAAACAGTTAGAAGGGAATCAATTTATTCTTCACAAGAAATTCTATTTCATGTGAATGTGGAGTTTCTAGGGGATATTTTTATTTCTTAATGCATACTAATTGAATCTTTTTTCACTTAACCTTCATTTTTAATTGTTTCTAGTGTTAGTTATGTTTACTAAAGAATTGCTTCATTTCATTGACTTACATTACAAATTAACAGATTTTATGTTTGCTGCTCTGTGTTTATTCAGTATTGCCTAGATGCCCTGGAAAAAACATTTTCTTTCTTTTTTGACCTTTTTTTGGTGAGTGTGTGTGTCTTGTATAATCCTTAGCAAGCCTTTCCACTGTGTCACCTTAGAAGCAACTGTTGAATCTCTAATCACGTTTCTGAATTAAAGACAAGACGCTGTGGGTTGTTTTTTAAATGATGTTAAAGATTCCCCCCTTCAGTGCTTTTCTTCACAGTGTGATGTCCCAGCACCAGAGCTTGACCCATCCCTGCTGCCTGTGGTGCAGCTCTCCTCAGCCTGTCAGCTCAGAGCACACCAGACCTGAAACTTGAGACAAGTCTTGCAGACCTGTCCCCTCGTGTTGTCACATCAACTTTGGGACAGTCACACACTGCCCTTGCTAGGACAGAGCTCCTGGGCTGGGGATCAGCAGAAGCACCAGGGATGGTCTCTGCAGCCCCTCAGGTTTGGAGCAGCAGCACTGTCACATTCACGTTTTCTGAAAAATCCCTTCGCCCAAGATTTTTCTCCTGGGAAGCTGAGAAGCCTCGGGAAAAAAACCGAAAGAAAAAATAATTCTCTCATTTGCTTCTCCTGTGTTTTGCTCCTTTAGAATGTGGTTAGAAACTGTTTACCAACAAGTGATTGTTTCATCGGTTTCTGGTTTGAATTGTTTTAACACTTTATTGAGTACCAAGCTGTGTTGGGACTCTGGAGAGAGTCACGAGTTTCATTATTATCTTTTTAGCCTTCTGTAAGTATCCTTGCTGTATTCTTTAGTATAGTACAGTTTAGTGTTGTTTAATATAATATAGTATCATAAAACAATAAATTAGCCTCCTGAGAACATTGAGTCAGGTTCATTGTTCCTCCCTGCCATGAGGGTCCCCACAAATACAGCACAGCACTTCTCCCTGCCTGGGCACTCTGCTGTGCCAGAGTGGGAACCTCGTGGGGACACAAAATGGGCTCACTCTGGGTGGAAATGGCTTGGAAAGCAATCCCAGTGAAAGCTGTCAGCATCCCAGGCAGTGGAGAAAGGGAACTGGGTAAGGGATTAGTGAGAGAAGGGAGAAGATCAAAGTCACCTGTTTGGTGTTTTTTAGCAGCTCGCTTCTTGTGCATTGTCTGGTTTATCTCATCCCACCCTGCACTGCAGGGAAAAGGATAAACCTCTTTGGTTTTGTTTTACAGCTTTTCATGGGAGGTTTTGACTAGCTCAACCCCAAACTCTCTCTGACATAAATTAGGAATTTCTCCCATTTCACTGGTCACATTAGCTCATCTGGTTAGAGCAGGTGCTAATAGCAGGGTTTGTGGCTTTCATCCTGCACCATTCACTGAAGAGTGAGGCTTTGATCCTCGTGGGTCCCTTCCAGCTCAGAAAACCCTGTGATTATGATACATTGCTACTCTGAATTAATCCTTGTTCTGCTAATATTTGTTGTTTTAGAGATTTCATCTGGATCTCCCAAGACCCATCTTGAGAGTCCTTACCAGCAAGACACTTAGCAGCTTTTCTCTCTGTGTCCCACACTGAATTTGGAATTATTTATTCCAAAAGCAGTGATTGTAAATGGAGAAATTTTTACTCAGAATAACCTCGGAACTTTTGGGGAGTGTAACCAGCCAGGCAGTGGCAGAGGGCAGCCTAACTGAGCTGCCCACTGAGATGGAGACTTCCATCCCTTCATTCCCAGAGCTCTGAGTGGTCTGAGAAACTTGCAGTGTGTGAAATCCTCCTTTTCCCCCTCCCGCCACATGCCCTTTCCTCTTTTATGCAATTGAAAAGGAGATTTCTGATGCTGTGTAGTACATAACATTTGCTTGTTTCTCAAAAAAACCCCGGCCATGAGTTGCTTGCTGAGAGGTAGAGAGGAATGAAAAACATTTATGTAGCAAATAAATCACATAGCAAACAAGTAGTTTTGGAACACTGCATTTCATTTGCCTATGGGGCATTAATGCCAATCCTAGAGGACAGAACAGAAAGACTAGAATTGAGTTAAATAAAACCAGAGTTTAGCCTTACAAACTCACCAGCAGCCATCAGTGCCAGGCATTAATTCCTTTCCTGCTGGCAGCAGGAAGGTGGGTGAGACAGCACTGTCAGTTGCACAAATTAAGTCACTGTGGCAGAAACACAACACAAATAAATAGAAGAAAAAAAACAATGCAAAGGAAAACAGACTGTTGTTGCTGCATAAACCTTCTTCCAAGCTGGAGGCACAAAAAAAGGAAATTTAATGACTTGGTGCATGACATCTTGTAGCCTGACAAGCCCTTTCAGAACAGAAAAAGAGAGTGAGATGCCAGGAGAGGTCTCGCAGCACATTCTGTAGAGAAAAGGGCCTTGGAGGCAGCAGAATCTCCTTCTCAGTAGGCTGGGAAATAGAACAACTCAGCTGTGCTGAACCCTGAAAGCTGATGGAAACCCTAATCAGGATTAAGCTGAATGAGAAGACAGATAGGTGATAAGAATACACAGGGGTTTTAAATCACTGCCATTTTACTGCCATGATATTGCAGGCCAGATTTCCAGGGCTCATTTTCATAAAGAAAAGAAACACATAAAATCCATTTTTAACAAAAATATCTAGATGTTCCTAAGAACATAGAGGCTGATTTTTCCTTTCTATCAGATTATAATTTTATGGTAAGGAAATTGCATTTTACATAATTTTTATTTATAAATATCTTATTTATGTACATATCTATGCTATTTAAGCTTGTTTTGAAAACAGTTTTAGCACTTTTTACACATGATCCTGTTTTTTTGTTGTATTCCCAGCTCCACTGTTTGCAGAGAATTCAAAGGGCTACAAACAGAAGTTGAGCATAGAAAAAAATGTCAAAGAGAAGGGATTGAGTACATGTCCCATGTGCTTCTTGCAAAACTTACTGAGAAATTACTGTGGAACAACAGGAATTCTGGTAATAATTTGGGAGCTCACCCTTCTATGTTGTTCATGATCTCTAAACTAATTTAGTGTGGCTAAAATGATTTGAAAGTGATGCATGGAAGAACTTGGTTGCTTGCTCACTGAAAATGTGCTTGAGCAGCCTGGGCTGCTGCTGCTCCTGCTGCAGTGTTGTGGTGAACCTCCCATGTGTGAGGACACGAGGCTTGACTCCATGTTGCTCAGAAGGCTGATTTATTATGTTATATAATATACTAAAATACTACATTAAAACTATACTAAAAGAACAGAGTGAGAGGAAGGATCAGAAGGCTACAAAGACCAAGAATAGAATTGAATAGAATATATAACAAAATCTTGTGACTGCTCACAGCCTTGGCTGTGATTGGTCACTAATTGAAAACAATCCACATGGACCAGTGGAAGATGCCCCTGTTGCATTCCACAGCAGCACACAGTTATTGTTTACATTTCTTTCCTGAGGCTCTCAGCTCCTCAGGACGGGAAAAATCCTAGCAGAGGATTTTTCATAAAATATCATGGCTACACTGCAGCACTGGGCAGGAGCCCTGGGGTGCTGCCCCAGCTGTGGAACTGGGAGGAGAGGGAACTCACTGACACTCAGCTCAGCCCATCTTCCTGCTGCCATCCCCAGCCAGCTCCAGGCAGCCTGGCAGGGATTATTTATTATCTTTGCTGCGTGAATCGCTGCTGTTGGGCTGAATTTAGGGCAGGACAGGCAGTGAGAGCTGAGGGTGGAAAGGGATTGTCAGAGGACGGGGCTGGTTGGAGAGCAGTGAGCCAGGGCAGCTGTGTCCGTGCGGCTCCTGGGATCGCGGTAATTTCACAGCTCCTCTTTCCCACTTGATGCATTAAAGTTTTCCCAGCTGATGATACAAGAACTTGAGCGAGGGGGTTGTCAAAAATTCTGATTTTCTGTGCAAGCTCAAACTGTGAGGCAAAGCAAGAGAGCAGATCCCCCTTTTGTCCTGACTGAGCTGGCGCTCGCTGCCAGGTGCCGGAGGTGATCCTGCTGTTTGAATGTGATTAAGGGCATCATCGTGCTCCTGCCTCACTGTCAGCTCTGCAAACCCCATCTACTCAGCACGCAGCCCCAAAGCCTGAGAGGTCAGGAGGTGTTCCTAGATGAAAAAGGTCATTATTTGATAATGCCACTCGGTAGCTGACATCCCAAGTTTGTATTTATAGCCGTGCTTTCTTTAGAAAGTGTTCTTGTCCTGCAGCTCTAGCTGAAGACAGTGAAAGCTCCTACTTTGAGGATTCCATATATTAACAGATTAAATTGTTCAGGTTGTTAATTTTATTGTAAGACTGGTGAATCATTTTTCTAGCAGCTCAGAATAAGATTTAATTCTTATACATTAAACAATTGGTTCTGGAGAACATTTTTCATCCTATCCCCAGGAAAGGGATTTCTGTATTACCCTAAATGCAGTAAGAATTTAAGCTCCAAAATAAGAGAAAGGAGCTAGAGTATATTTTTTATCTTGGGACCTAATGCTCCTGGAATTCCCAAACAAATATATGTGGGACTTTGCAGATTCATCTCTTACTGAGCCTTGAGAGTGCTCAGGTTTGCAGTTCAGTGCTTCCATAGTTATTACATTTGCTTTTGAGCTCATCTAAGAGGAAACTCTGCTGCTTAGAGGCTGCTGGAGGAGTGACTTGGCCAAGCTGCACTTGGGAGCTCTGAGAATTTGCAAAAGAAAAATGGGGAGAAGGGAACCTGCAGTGGAAATGGATCTCAGAAATGGGAGTGTGATTCCTGTTAGCTTGGGCAGCTATTTGATGTGCAGGTCCAAAACCTTTAACAGGAAATATTATTCTAATAAATGCTTTCTTTAAATTTAAAAAAAAAAAAATTAATGGCTCACTACATGGGGTTTTTTGTCATTTAAGGTATTAAAGGAGGTAATTTAGCCATAATTTGCTTCACTGAAGGAAGAATCCTGTTTTCACTTGTCATACAGTAAAAAAGTAAATAAGTATTTATTTGCAAGCTGCCCATTTTCCTCTAGTTTATCTCATTTGAAGATGAAGATTTATTGGCTTCGCTTCCATAGCTGGATAGAAAGAACATGTTGAACATGAGTCATTGGACAGAAAAATAGGTTCTCACTTGACCACATGTATTTTGAGTTATTGAGATATAAATTTAAACAGTTGATATTTATTTATGAGAACTTGAACTCTATTCCAACTGCCTTTTTAGGTACTGATATTCTATGTTTGTGTTGGTTGTTACTGATGCATGGACAATCAGGGACTTCATCAGTTGAACAGAGAAGGCAAATTCTATAAATCAAATATTTATATGCATGTACATGTATTATAAGGTTATTTGGAATTACGAAAATAGCAAATAATTTGGAGTGATTATGTATTCATATTGTATCAGGATAGAGAAAATAAGGATGTAAGATTCACTTCAAAATTTTTTCTGTAATTTTTAAAAACTGTCATGACAAATTTCAGGAAAAGAATCCAGATGTTTTAGTGCATATTTAAATTAAATTATGAAATATATCAACCTAGACATGTGTATAAAAGCTGTAATTATGACTTGCTGGTAAGAAAGTTACCTTCCTTCCTTTAATATGAAATAATGACAAATTTCAACAGCAAGCAAATTTATAAGAGTAAGAATTCAATTAAGCTAGTTCTTAGCTTAATCTTTCCCTTAATCAATGCTTTTGGGTTAGTAATTGCCAATTGGAGGAAAATTAATTAAAAAACGTCTGATATTGAAATAGCCATGATGTATGGAAAAAAGGGAAATATATTCTCAATGCTACATTTTCCTTTTACATGTTAAAGAAAAGGGAGAGATATTGGTCTTTGAGAAGCGACAAGAGGCTCTTGAATACAAGGTTAACACTGGTATAAATGTCCTGGAACAAAAAAAGGCATTTCTTGCCAGTGTGTGACAGCTCCATGAACAAATTTGTGAGGAATGCAGACAGGACCACTGGGGTTTCCCTCCTCTCACATCAGCCAAGAAGTTCTGCCAAGAATCTTGTTTGTTACACACAGATGCGAAGTCCAGGATTCTGATCATCATTTTTGCTGATAATTAACAAGTTTAAAGCCTGCAGGAAGTGAGTGGTTCTCTCCGTATCAGGATATGATTTGTTTTGGCAAATCACTCTCCCAGATTTCAAGTGACAGTGCTGAAGTGTGGCGAGGCATCAATCTCGTTTGAGAATATGGGAAAAAGAGAAGAAAAGTGACGTGAATATAGTTTTTGGAAACACTTGCTAACCCCACTGGAAGAGCAACATCCAAACCAGCTGCCCCAGTATTACCCAAGAAAGGTGGGTACCACACAGTGGGTGGTAGCAAACAATTTTTACTTTTGATTCACCTGCAAAATTCTTCAGGTTTGTATCAAAATCCTTGGAAATTTGGGATGCATTCAAACCAGTCTAAATGTGAATCCATTTTTTGAGTGACCACTGGTTTAAATTGTGGGCTGGGTGAAATGGTGGCTCTGGTTCTTGAGCAAAGGGAGTGAATTAATTTCAGGGTTACCAAAACCCTGTGAATGTGTTGAAGGCTGGGATATAGGAGCGGCAGCTCAATTTTTGTCTTTTTCTGCTCTTTCCTAACAAGAAGGAGGAGGAGTTTGTGCAGCTCACTTTGAAGAGTGTGTGTGTGTCTCTAAAATATGGATGATCAAGCAGCATTCCTGAGTTTTCAATCAGCATGAAGCAGTGCATAATTAGTTTTCTGCAGTTATTGCTGTGACCTTCCTCAAATCTTGGCTCCGTAATCATAAAAACTTGGTCTTTAGCATTTGTTTGTCAGCCCCACTTTAAATGTCTTCCCCTGCTCTTTATTTATATTACTAATGCATGGAAAAGGGTATCACAAGGAACTTTGCATGATAATTAATTTCACTTAGTGTGGTCAAGAGGTAAGGTTGTAGGTTTTTGCAGAACTGTCTGAAACAATATTCCCAGGGAGCTGCAAGGGCTACAGCTCCCAGAAATCTGGAATAATAAATGGCAGCCTGCTTTTCCCAAGGGCATTTTAGGAATATTTAGCCTGTGAATGCATATGGAAACTACAGTGGACTGCAGAGAGTCCTGAATTGTACTCAGCATTATTGAAACTGAAAGGCGGCGAAGAGGTGGAGAAGTGAATGGGCTCCTGGAGGCTTTTTTATAGATTATGGGGGGAGGATGTGTTATAATAAAAGGTAATAAGAGCTTTCCTGACTCCGATAGACTCTACCTTCAACTAACCTACAGCTATCAGGAGTCAGTAATCCATGTTGGATAAAGAGACTTTGAGGAGCAATTTTATTCTATTGCAATGCACCAGTTTGCACAATGGATTTGCTCGCTTTTTGCAGGCAGCCTTCCTGAGGGACAATATTTCTGAAGCTCCACAAAGCGCTTTTTCTGTTTTCATTCCACAGTCCTTTAATTGGATGAATGGGCTGCAGGGGCCTGGAAGTTGGACTGAGTAAAATTTGCACTCTTTGAAACAGCAGCCAAACAAAACATGTCGAGCAGTTTGGCATGACACCGGGATAAAGCGAGCATAAAAGGGAAGCCTATTTAAAGAACAGAGCATTAATGTTTTAGTGGTGTTCACTTCAGGTCGGTACATTTTACATGAGTCTTCTTCCCTTATGGGAAAGTAATATGCTCTGAGTTGACTAAGTGCAGATCCTTTTCAAGAGGGGTTGAAGGAATAGGAATTGGGAATGCAACAACTGTGGTGTAGCAAGAGCAGAATTGGGATATAATGCCATAAGGCTAATTAACATCATGTTCTCCCATCGTGCTCCCTTTGGGGGAATCGTGGTTTTAAATGATAAGTATGTAGACTGAAACATTCTTAATCTGGGCAAGCGGTGCAGTAAAACATTACTCACTGAATAACAAAAGGAATATAAAATGGAGTATGGGCAGTATATTTCAAATAAAGTGCAGAGTGTCCTTTTTCACCTTTTCACTGTGCTTAGTAACACTGATTTATTCACTGAAGAGAAGATGGAAGATGAAGTGTTTGAGACTTGGGGTATAGGTTTGGTTTATTGCAATCTATAAAGAATTTCGACTTCTGATGGGTTTGTCCTTTGGAATATTTTTCCTTTGGTGCAATCTCGATGTTCAGCAGTGACAGGAAAAGTCACACAGCATCTTTTTGAAGGGTCACACAGAATAAGTCCTTCCAGAAGCATTGATTTGCAAGTTTTTTCCTTGCATATGTCAGATGCTTCAGAACATCCCTTATGGGGCACAGCCAGGATCTCCTGCTACTGAGAGTTCCTACTGTCTCAGAACTGGTTGGAAAAGTGATTGCAGAGACAGGAAAAGACAGAAAAGTCACATCTGAGGTGGGAACCACTCCTTGAGCTGGTGTGATTAGCAGGGTGAGACCTCAGCAAGGGGAGGAATGTGGCTGCAGAAGGGGAAGGTGCATTTTTCTGGGAAGATGTCAAAGATCTTCTTTCCCTTCTGGGAAAAGGGAAGACAGCAAGTGCAGCAAAGAGCTTCAGGGTGAATCTGGGAATAGGACCAAGGGAAAGGTCAGAGAACGCATTATTGTCTGAGGGGAAAGGATGTGAGAGCTGCACAGGTAAAACAGGCATTTGCTGGGTTTGGCTGAATGTGCCCAGCTCTGGGAATGGGAACACATTGCTTTTGGGATTGTTCACAGGCACTGTGGCTTTGTAGGGCTTCTTTGCCTTGAACAAGGTTTTGTCCTATTTTTGAATTAGGCAGAATCTGTATCCCTCAAGCAGAGCTGGATTTTGTGACATGTCTAGGAATAGCAACAATTGTAGGTCTGAGTCCAATGATTCTGAGCTACTGTTCAAACTTCAAGTGTAGTGCAGATCACAGTTTAAAATACCTGACAGTTTTTGATTTGTCTTCTGTCACTGGAGGAGAGAGCAAGTTAAATGGTCTGTAGTAAAAAGCGATTGAACAAATCATTTTTAAAAAAGAACAAGAAGAATACATTTCTTTTTCCGCTTGGTTGCTGACAGTAGCTTTTTGGTCTTTTCAAAAATTCTTGTTTCATAACAAAATAAGTAGGACTGTCCATGGAAAAAGCTGCTTAAATATATATATATATATATGGCTTTTATATGAACACACATAACATATTCTAGATATAAGTAACCTAAGCACACCATTTCTAGAGAATATGCAAAATATTTTCAACTTCTGCTTCATATCTCTACTCTTTCAGGAGACTGAATGGGAAGCTGCCATTTGCTGTAATGGATGAATGCAAATTGGAACAAATTTATTGCATCTCTTGATTCTTTTTTCCACAGCAGCTCTAATAATATAGGAAAACCCAAAATATTTAGGGTGTTCAGCAGTATTAGCCTTTACATTCAAGGGTATATTTGATCTGGCTTAGCCATAGGAAGGTTTGGAGACCATTCTCAGGCCTTGCAAACAAAGCAGACTCGACAGAGACAAATTAAATCTCATGTGTGTTTTATTGGTGATGGGGATTTTTAGATTATATTTGACTGAAGGCTGAATACTTGCTTGTTCTGGGTCTGCTTCTAGCATTTTTTTTTCTCTGAAGGAAACAGTTGTGTAGAGGTTTTTATATCCATTTTTTAGGCTGGAGGTTTTGGTCATTGCCACTGCCACATCTTGTTTCCCCTTCTTCTTCTGTTCAGGATGTAATACTTGTCCTCTGAATCATGCTGGAACATATTTTGGGAATTCATAGGATTATCACCAGGGCTACTGCTATCAGGCAGAACACATGCACATTTTATTATCTCACCCAACAGGTTTTCATTCTCTGTGCCCATTGAGTCAGCTCAGAGGGGAACACGCTGCCATTACCGCTGGCAGAAATCGATAAATATTATAACAATCTTTGCAGTCCTGCAGGAGCTCGCTCTGTCATGATAATTCAAAATCCAAGTGCTTATTTCCTGTCTCTTCCTTTCTCCCACCTGCCCTTCCAAAATGGGTGGTATCCTGACCCCGAGTTGCCTAAAAGATGGTGCCTGTTACTGGGCTACAAATTGATTTAATCAGTCAAATTTATGTGTGGAGCTGAATATCAACATTTCAGCTTTCCTTGTTTCCTACTTCCCCAGCAGGCAAAAGTAAAGAAAACAAATGTTTGCTTTCGTTTTTTGTTTTGTTTTTTTTTTCCTTCAAATCAAGTTTTTCTTGCAGAATTTTATCAGTGCATAAGGATAAAAATGGTGTCTGTGATTTTTTAACATCTCTGCACGTCTGGAATTCAAAGCTTAAAACTCTTGGTGTGACATGCACTTCTGTCTGTTCAATTCGGTTGGTTGTTTTGGTTTTTTTTTTCAAATCAAGTTATTCTTGCAGAATATTATCAGTGCATAAGGATAAAAATGGTTGTCTGTGATTTTTTAACATCTCTGCACATCTGGAATTCAAAGCTTAAAACTCTTGGTGTGACATGCACTTCTGTCTGTTCAATTCACTTGGTGGTTTTGCTTTGAAACAAAAGTGGTTTTTTTACCTTTGTTAATTGTAATTTCTTTCCTTTGTAAGCAACTTTTGTGTTGTGGAAGAAATGTTGAGATTACTCTGTTTCCTTTGTTGCTTATTTAATCTAAATATGTTTTCCTAGCTGCTTATACCAGTTTGATATCCACTGGAGTGTGTGATCCTTTCCTTTATGGATTTCTTCTCTGTCTTCCCACTTGTACCTTTCCCCAATCTCTCAATCCATCACGTGACATTTTCAACTCTGCTGCTGTTTTCTTCCCCCAAAGGTAATCTGTCATCCCTTTCTCCCATTTTTCAAACTTCACATTCGAACCTGTGCACAAAGAGTTTGGAAATTCTGATTGTTCTGGATATGACAGGACAGGATTGAGGTTTGGAGTTTGTGTATATCCTGTACAAACCTTGAGGAAGGTGTTCTGCAACCTTTCATTACATTAGCAAAAGTAATTCTACCTCTATTTAAAAGGGAAATAAAGAACATTTAATAGTCATATAATGTTTTTAGAATCAGAAACCAGCCTGTCTGCAACAAAGTTAGTTGGAGCTTTTTTTTGCAATTTAGGGCAAAACCCCAAAGCAATAATTTCCTGTGTTAGAAAGGAAGCAGGTAGAAGTTAACTCTGGTGCATAGGTAGGGAGGAGGAATTGGGCTCATAATGCAAGGACATCACAGCAACAAGCTGAGAAATCTATTTTCCTAATTAAGCAGAATACTCCCATCAAAAAATAACAGATATTTTCTTCTACAGCACCTTTTTCTGATAGCTTAATCAATGACAGCACTGTGAGAGCAAGCCTTTATTAACCCTGGCCAAGCCTTCCCTGGGTTTAGAGCAACAAGGCCCAAATTCTGCCTCCACTGGGGCACTGTCATTGTCACCTCCCAGGCACGTCCTTGGCACCTTCACCCTGGGCACTTCTGCGAGGTAGATTTTGAATTGAAATGCAGGATTTTCAAGATTTGATTTTTATCTGGCTTTCCCCTGTAATGGAAATACTTGCCTTGAATATACAAGAACTGCTGTGATGTGGGTAAGTCGGGAAATATAAAGTGTTCCCTTCCACATGTTTGGGTGGGATGTGTTAGAATTCTGTGCCAGTGTAGGTCAGGAGTGTGCAGAGAATGCATTGCCCTCCATAATCCTCTTGGTGGTGAAGAACCTGAATTATTATTTTTTTGTTTTCCAGCTGTGCCCTTCTCTGTTTATGGTTTTGGGTTTTTTTTCCTCTTTTATGTGCCTCATCATAGGTCTTTAAATATGGGATGTTGTTTGCTATGAAACCACTCCATTATTCCAGGAACATATGCTCGTGACAAGTACAAGTCATGAACATTTGAATCGTCTCCATCTGGCATGAATTAACATAGTATCATAATAAATGAGAAGTGTTAATACTGAGAAGATTTTCTGGGAATTCTCGATTTAACCAATATTTATAGTTATATATGGAACTTGGTTTTGGTTTTGCTTTGTAGAGCATAGACAAAGGTATGATGCTTCCAGTAGTGTAATTCTTGAAATAACTTGATTATGCAGTAAAGCCTCTGTGAAATCCCCACATGCTTTTTAGCTCTTAGAAACACTTCTAAGGAAAATAACAAATAAAAAATGGAGCAGGTTACTGTTTGCTATGGTGAGGACAGCAATGCTGGGTGCCAACTCAGCATTATTTGTTAACATATGTACTTTAAATCCTTCAGTGCCCCTTGAGCACATAACATATATCTCACATCCATATGGCCATATGGAGACACTGCACTCATTTAAATAACAAGTGCACAGTAAAATTATCTTGGCCCCAGAGTGCATGTTGTTTATAACAAGGAGTTACTCTTACTTCCTGAATTAAACCATTTTTCTTTTTTTTTTTCCTACAGAACCTTAAGGCTAAACTATCAACCAATAGAAACTTTGGGACAAGATGAGCTCCTACCATAATATATATATATTGCCATAATATAACAGACATTGCTCTCTATTCACTGCTGTTTATTCTGTAGAACAGTCAAATATATTTTAAGAAGTCACTATTTCTTTCCATTTTCCCCCCTACTTTGACTATATATCAACCTTTCCTGTGCATCACAGTCTTCAAAATGCTTTTTCTTTTGGGTTTTCTGTTTGTTTTGATTATCACTAAGTATTTTTTGAATGCATGGAAAAGATACAAAACATAACACCAGCAATAACTTAATCCTGAAATACTTCTGGGATCTGGAATGTCTTGTTAGACACCAAACATTCACAGCATTTGAACTGAATTACCAAAATTACCCTTAGGATGTGTCCCCAGGCCTGGAGCAGCCTGAGGTGGGATCTGGGGTGTGAGGAGTCCCAGAGCTCAGAGCTCATCTCCAGTCCATCTTTGGGTCATTCTCTGCTGGAATGATTTCCCCAGAGTGCTCCAAGCTGTGGTGTTTGTGGGGATCCAGCTCCTCATCAGGGGCCATCCCTTCAGGTTCCTTTGCGCATGGGTAAGGTGTTCTCTGCAATGACTTTCACTCTGGAGAAAATCAGAAATTTTACTGGCATGAGAAGCTAAGAAACAGACATGCACAGAGCCATGAATTTTCTCAGAACTTCCAACAGCAATTAGTGTGTTTTGGCTAAACTTCCTGTGAAAGCCAGAGGGAGAGAAGCAGGTTTTTTCCCCATCCCTCTAGACGTGAGTGTGGCACTGTGTGAGGAGCAGGAAAGGGGCAGAGTCTGGCAAATTGCATAACCCAAGCCCTGTTCTGAATAAAGGCCCTTGGATTTGGCAGCCTGGAAGAAGCAGATGGGTGTCTGCCACCCCCAGGAACACACAGCCCCTTGTTTGGTGTGTCTGGGCATCACTTCACTGACACACAAAGAAGGATTTCTGGGAGTGATGTCAGTTCATTGGCATTGTTTGGCTTGCTGAAATGATTCCCAAAAGCCTTTGAGAGCAGCACTTCCCTCCCCGTGGAATGTCATTATCCTGCATGGTAATGACTGCTCTGAAGGGCAGGACAGGTAGTCAAATAAATGTGTAGTTAGTGCTTTCTGATTGTTTCTGAAATAGGCAGGGCAATTTCTGCTGCAGGAGAGCAGGTCTGAAGTGTGCCAGGAGTGGTTCTAGAGAAATTCCAGTGCTGGGAGCACAGCCAGGGGAGCTGGGCTGGTGGGTGCTGCAGAAACGATGCTGTGCTGCTCACAGTGTGGGCACCTCATCCTGCTGCCTCTGTGCAGAGACAGAGGGAGAAGGAGCACAACTGACTCTGGGAAGTGACCTAGAATGTAAGCATAGAAATAACAAATAATTGTGTTTGTGCTGTGAATGCTGCTTGTGTGGATGTGTGCAGTGTTTAGTGACAGGTAACACAATTAATTTGGGTTATTTTCCATTTATAGCATTAAAGAATGCCAGAGATTTTTAAATAGGAATGGTTCCTTTTTCCACAACTCTGTGGACTGAGAAAGCCACATTAAAAAAACCTTTGCCCAAATACTTGCAAGGCTCTTGAAAACATTTCTGAACAGTTGAGAAGCAGGTTTATCTGGATTTCTGGGGGAAGTACTCTCCTAAGTCACTAAACCAATCTGCAGAATTCCATCTGTAATTACTGAACACAGTCAAAGAGTGAGGGATAATAAGAGGAAAATATTCTGAAAGTTGTTGGGCTCTGACAGTGTATAATGAGCATGTCAGGTAATACAGCTATTCTGTATGGCAAAGTACAATCTTTCATCCTGTGTCAAAAAGCTTCTCTAAAGTGCTTTTCATATTAAAAGTGTCAGGTATATATCAAGGTTTTTTTCTCAGTTTTATGAGGCAGAAAGTGAAGAATGAGTTAGTGATTTACTAAGATCACTAAGAAATCAAAACCAGAATGAGGAGCTCAATACTACTTTCAGCCCCTTCCTTTACTTTCATGACATTTTAGGAGTTTTTCTTTTTAAATAATTTTAGAAATGGAGGGATGATACATTTAAAGACACCGGGTATTACATCCAAGCCAGTGGGGTTAGTTCATTTCAGCATGTGCCTGTCATTTTGTGTCACTGAATGCTAAGCCCTCATTTTACAATTCATCTAAATGGATTTGTTCCCAGCTTCTCAGTAAATCTATTTTGTAAAAAGTTCTGAGCTCTCAGCAGTATTCTTGACAAGAACCAGTATTAAACCAAGGTATTTTGAGTTATGCTGAGAAAATGGAAAGAGAAGAAGCCAATGGTTGAGTTATCTCAGTGCCAGCCATGATTCTCTCCTTTTTCTGGTTGTTTTGAGCGTGGTGGGGGTGGTGTGATGTTGTGACTAAAGATGGAATCTCTTCTGTCTTATCTTCCATCAGCCCAAGAGTCTTGTTGAAAACAAAGCACCTCAGTGCCAGTGAAGTTGTCTTCATGTCTGGCACGGCATTGCCAACTCTGCAATGAGCCTGGGAGCCACAATTCAGAATCTGGCTGCCAGAAGTTGTTCTTTCTGCAGACTTGGGGGAACGGCCTGCTCGTTTCTTAGCACCTTTTAATTTTCAGCACATGTTCACATCTCTCTGTTCCTCTCCATCCCATGGAGGCTGGCAATTTTAGCTCGTCATATTAATCAGTTGGACTGTTAGGAGATAAAAGCAGCATGTACTTTACAGCACTGAGGGATATGATCAGGGGAATTGATGCTGACCTTGTTCCTCTTGGCAGTTGTTCCCAGCCTGTATTTAAATGAAGTTCACTGCTTTTGTTTCATTTCCCTGGGAGTGCTCGTGTGCCTGAAATAATGAATTGTTCAAATAGCAATTTTAACCTCGGTCTTGAAGTGTGAAGTTTGGTGACACCTAAGCTCATCTAACAGCTTGCAGCTTCCTGCTGGGCTTCCTCTCCCTCATCCTGCAGTCCAGGCACCTCTCCAGCCTCTCCCGTGTCAGCTCCAATACTTGTCACCTTTTCTCCCTTCTGAACTGTTATTTTTCTGAAAAAAGCTGAACTGCTTTCTTGAGAGGTCAGACGAGTGTGTGGCCAGTCCAGGAGCAGTGGGATTGCCCCCTGTGACACGAGCAGCTCTCCCATCCCTTTGGGTGTCCCACAGAGCCCACCACGAGCTGCACCTTGCCAAATGCTGAGAGCTCCTGTCACCTCCTGCCCCAGGCAGCTCATTGCTCCCCATGTGCCACTCCTGGAGTGCCTGCCGTGAGCTGAAATGATTTAATAGTGAGTTTAAAATAAGTAACAATGCTAGAGTGGTTCTCCTCCTCTCAATGCAGGGATGTCCAGTGAGTTCCTCAGAGCTCCTGGTGTCCTTGGGGCTTCTGCTCCGTTCCATGAGATGTTTTTATCACTGCCCCCTTGGTTCTGCTCATCTAGATGTTAGTGGAACTATTCTGGACTATCAAAGAAAAAAAAAAAGAGGTTTTTTCAGACTTCTGAGACAAATCCAACACGTTTAGCCCAGTCAGTTTCAGTTGTCAGCCATAACCATAAAAAGCACTGAGCTGCAGCTTAGAGCCAAGAAATTCTTAAGCAGCTTTGTAACTGAAGAACTCATCAGAGTAAACGAAATTGACCCGTTATAATTTCAAACAGACCTGGGAAAATCCACTTAAAGCTCATGTATTCTGCACTATTAGAAGCATCAAGATTTGTGTTTTCCAGGCACCCCTCCATTTTTCCCCCTAAGCAGAAAATTCCCAATTACTACTGCCTACTCAGAGTGTACTTTTACTGCTTCTATGATTTTTCTGAGCAGATCTGTGCAGTGAACCAATCATATTAATGTGGTGATGGAAATTTTGGAAACTTTTGAGAAATTAGAGGATTTCCATGTTTGCCTCATGTCCAATTTATTAGGATTTCTTTTATCCAGCATTTATTTCCTGCAGGGGTCTGTGCTTTAGAGCTGTGCATGTGACTTCACCTCTCCTTGCATTCCTAGCAGTGTTTTACTAACTGGCAACCAAAACAGCTGATGTTGGCAGAAAAGAGTTTACAAACCTGACTAAATGGGATTTAACAAATTAGATTGCAACTTAATTTTGTTGCGCATTTTTGGAGTTGTCCCATAGTGATATTGAGACACAATGCTCCATTATATTAATGCATTATCATATTAAGGCTTCTGAATGAATCTTTAATTCCATAAAAACTGGGTAACAGCTTGATGGAGTGTGGGTTCTGTACTTGTTACTGACTCTAAGATGCATTTATCTGTTTGAGTTTTTTATGTTTAAGAGGGTAGATTCCATTTATTTTATTTATGCTATATATTTGGAAAATGAGACTATTTGTGCTGAAGCTCTTTAAATTTGTTCAAAAAAGTTCAGCTCTACCACAAAAATTTTACTTTCAAGAGATTTTATCATAAGCAAATTTTTTTTACATTTTAGCAATGCATCATTTTGAAATTTTACAGATGTTTGGTATGAATCTATGCTTTAGGCTGTTACGTTTTTCAATAGCTAAACTTTATCCTGAGTATTCATCCCCTCTTTTTCTAGTAAGACTTTTTGATGTTGAATAAAATGTCTTTTTTTTCCTCTGCTGAACTGCTGAACAAGGTGGGTTTATTTGTCAAGAGCAGAGGATCTGCTCAATAATATTCCTTTTATCTGATTCTGTTCATGCTGTTTGCTGATCTTGGTGACAAGAAATGTTAAAAATATTCATAAAGATATTTTAGACTTTAAACAGGTTGTTCCAGTGATTTGTACTTTTATGCACTTCTGCATTTGCTGTTTGTGCTGCTCTGGTTTTGGACCTGTGTATAATGAAATGAACCTGTATTTACAGATATGTTTTTTGAGACATTGTAGTTTTCATTGCACAATGTGGACTAGAACACGAGCTGAAGAATCCCTACTGCAAAATGCAATTTTTACAAGGAAATATTTCTGCCTCCTGGGTTTTCTGTATCTGTGCAGTTTAATGGGTGTTTGCCCAGGGAGACAAAGGCCTCCCCTCCCAAATTTCTCTCAGTAGTTAAGTGTTCATGGTGCCACGAGTTTGTGCAGGAACTGGCTTGAGATTTCGGGAAAAAATATTGGAGTTGTCAATAGAGATGTAATGAGGCACCTGAAGCCTTAATGCCCAAACTGCTTACTTTACCAGCAGGGCTTGGAAGCGCCAGGAAAATGTTCTTTCAGCTCTATTTATGTGCAGCATCCAGATGTCAGTTAGCTAAATCACAGCCATCAATTCTCCTGGGAGATTTTAGGTCTTGTTTCCAGTTAAACGATGCAGCAGGTGGTAATCAGGATTCAGATCAGATGGCAGCTCCACCAGAGCTTTTCCTCATCTCTCTCTCCCTCCATTTTTTTGGTGCTTGTTTTCTCATGAGGTGGACAGAGGAAAACAAAGCAGCATGGTAACACTTTGATAACTACAATAAAAGAGGATTTTAATGTAAGGAAAAAGAAGGAATATGTCTTAGCAGTTTATTTTGGTTCTCTTAGCTTGAAGAGATGACTTAATGGCCTGTTTTAATAATTAACACACTGTGAAATCTAAATTGAGGAATAAGAAAAATGGTGAAGTATGCGTATAAAATATTTTAGATTCATTTAATTGGTTGTTTTGGATCTTATAGAGAAACAACAAATTACATAATTTCTTTCTCATTCATTGACACTTTTTCATTTCAAGTGTGTAGTTATGCACTTTACTCTTAGTTTTTTTCTAAAGCCATCATTGCTTTTTCGAGAGTTTTTAATTTCATCATAACTAAACCTGAAGATTTCATGTATTTGAAGTCTCCATGGTTATTCAGAACCTCTGAGGGTGGCTTTATTGGGAATGTTTGGTGATTGAGCAGGTCAGGTTTTAAATGTCATTAGGTAGGAGTATTGGTAGGAACATCTTTACTTGTAATTCTTAAATATCAATTGCATTTATTCATTAACCAATCCTTTACATGAAAACTATAAATATTCACCGTTCTTTTTCATAGTAAGACCAGCCCAAACCCATGATGTTGTTTTTGTTGACACAGAACACAACATATTAATAAACCAAAAATATTGACCTTAACACAAAGATTTAATTTTTTGTTGTTGTTGTTGGTACTTAGAGGTACCTGAAGGCATTGAATCTTGGTTAATCTCTTTTAAAAGGCCTGAATATCTAGCCCAAACCCATGATGTTGTGCTTTTGTTGACACAGAACACAACACATTAATAAACCCAAAATATTGACCTTAACACAAAGATTTAAACTTTTTTTTTTTTGTTAGTACTTAGAGGTACCTTAAGACATTGAATCTTGGTTAATCTCTTTTAAAAGGCCTGAATATCCTGAGTTTTCATGCTGTTATTTGGAGCCTTCCTGAACAGCTGGATTGGGTCACTTCTCAAGCCTGTGTGTCCATCATCCCACGCAGAGGAGGAAGAGCTCCTGGGCTGGATTCCTCCTGGGTGCTGCTGATGTCTCCTGCCCAAAGGGTTTGGATTCTGGGGCAGTGACAGCTGGAGGACAGCCAGAGCTCAGGCTGCTCTGACAATTGCCCAGCTCAGGTAAAGATAAATAATAATTCATATTATTCATGACAGCTGCCTGCCAAACTCAGGTTATTTTGTTCTTTCATAAGCCAGTCAAGGATTTTACACTTTTCAGGTTGTTGTAAGGAAAACATAAATGCTCTCTGGGCTGCATTACCTTCTGGGATGGAATTTATTGTCTGATTATTGCCTAAAAATCTGATTTTATCTTAAATCTGTGTCCTTTAGTGGATTCCTCTGCTGTGCAAAGTGGTTTTACTGCATGGCCAAATGTAGGCAAGAACAGCCAATGAGGACTCAGATAAAGAAGCAGATGGACTCTTGGTATTTGGAAAAAGGAAAAAAAAAAGAAAAAAAGAGGCAGTAAATCGAACATACTTATTTCCAAACTTTTAGAGCAGTTTTGTTTCTGGTGCACATGTCAGCTGAGTGTGAGCCCCGAGCAGCAAAGGGAAGCTTTGTTCCAAAAGAGAAAGGCTAAGGGGTGTGCTCATTAGATGTGCTGCAGCATTCCTGGGGAAAAAGAAACAAACCACAAACTTTTTTATAAAGGTAGTGCATAACTTAGGGCTCTCCCTTGATGGCAGTAACTTTTGAACTGGAAATTTATATACATTCCACGTGCTTATTTTCCTCTGCAGTTCATGAATAAATGAACTGGCAGTGCAACAATATTATAGCTCAGGGTACTGGTGTTTTTGTTGACTGTCAAGTAGATGGTTTATGCTGTACCGGGGCTGGGTGTGAGCTCTGTCAGTGTCTCGGTCACCTCAGGATGAATATTGATAAGACTCAAATGCTACAGCAGTCAATTTTGTATAATTTTCTCTTTTACCCTCTCTGTTAGTTTTTATGAGAGGGGAAAGTGCAGGAGCAGTGACGCTGCCTGGTTTTGCATCTTCTCCTCTCCTTTTTCCTGTTGCCATCACACTGCTGTGGGTTATTTTCCATGGATATAATAGCATGGCCTCCAGCTGGAACGTGCCATCAGAAACCTTTGAGCCCAGCAGTTCAGCCAGATTTAAACCTGCTCAGCTCTCTGCTCCTCAGGTTCCTGCCTTGTCAGTTTGTGCAGGAGAATATTGGGGGAGACAGCACTGGGAGCCTTGCTGGAGTCAAGGTCCACATCACCCCTGCCCTGCCATCCCCCACTGAGCACCCCTCCTTATGGGAAAGGTCATTCTGCTTTGTAAATCCGTGCTCCCACTCACCATCCTGGTTTAGCTCATTATTTCCAGTCCTACAACAAAAACAAATCTTTGTTACAAAAAGTTGAGACTGGGAAATAAATTATTTCTATTCTATATTAATGCCTTAGGAAGTCATGATTTATAATACAACCTGTATCACTGTAGATCTGTGATTTCCAAAATTGTAGGAATGAGTAAATATGATCATACATCTTAACCTTTGCATGTTATTTTTAACAAAATTTATTGCCACATAAAAAGTGTTAAAAAATGGATTTCCAATATCTGAAAGGAATTGTCATAGTTAGATATTGTGTTTGGTTCTGCATTTGTGTTAGTGAAGTATTAGGACTAAAGTAGCAGAGTTGGTGGTTTTTATTTCTTATATCAAAAGAACATTAAAAGTGGTATTTTCCACTGTTTATAAAGGTTGCTATTTAAGTATGTTAATTGGCCATTTCCACCCTATTTATTATTAACAGCCTGACAAGTTTAGAAAAACTTTTCAGGCTCTGTAACAGTAGCTGTTTCTGAGTTTTGCTAATTAATAGTGTCCAATGCATTAATTATTTATTTTCAAGCATGTTTAAATGCCCCAAGCGGGATAATTCATGCTGCCCAAAATTAATGTGAAAACGTACAGGGCTGAGGATAGCCAGAAGCAAACTCTTTGTCAAGGGCTGCAAATCTCATGTGTGTGTGTGAACTTCAGTGCTCCATGGAGTGCTTGGAACTGCTGCCTTATTAATATAATTGTCTGCATGAAGGGGATCTGTGTTCAGGGCTTTTCCTTCCCCCCTAGAAATGCTGATTCGTGATTATTTCATGAGGTTTTGGACTCTGACAATGAGAAAAAAGTCAGATGCATTGTGAGCTAGAAGTGCGTGGAATGTGTTTTTTATTAGCACAGGTAAATTTTTCACAAAGCCCATACCTGAAGCAGAAAATATAATAAACAAAGAATATAGTCCAGAATGTGCTGAGAAGAGTGGCTGTGGTGAGCCATGGTAGAGGAAAAAAAAGGATTTAACTATTATGAAGTGGTTAATTAATGTAAGCCAGTGAAGCTAAGGGAGGATATTTAGAAGCACAAAGAAGCTCAGACGTGGGTTTTTTTTTTTTATGTCCCAGCAAACAACTAAAACAATAATGACCCCTGAATGCTCCAAATACTGACAAACTCATTTGGACAAAGGTTTAATGTATTTGCAGACAAAATACAATGGGAAATTCGATCTGATTGAGGTATTTGAGAAGATTATTTTTTAAGTGGACCACTTTTATTGGAAATAATGTGGATTTACAGCAAAATATTGTAAATATGTTCATTTGAGGAGGTTCATACCATTTTTTGTCACAGGTTAAGAACTTTCTGAGATAAAATGTTCTGCTCTCTCTCCAGTATGGACATCTCCATACCTTTAATTGGAAAACTGGAATTTTTCAGCTGCTGGATCTCTACTTTTTTGTAGAATTGTGATCAGTGCTGAAGCTCTTAAATTACAAAACTGCTTCTTTAGCATCTCTACCCTCCTAA
This sequence comes from Passer montanus, assembly GCF_014805655.1. Lineage (NCBI taxonomy): Eukaryota > Metazoa > Chordata > Aves > Passeriformes > Passeridae > Passer > Passer montanus. The sequence continues at coordinate 2,006,772 of NW_024369818.1, forward strand.
CGGGGAATAGACCCTGGTGTGAAGTTCACCAGGCATTCAGGTGTCAAGTCTGGCAACAGGAAAGAAACAGCACTTGAAAGTTGTCTATTGTCAGCTCAGCCTCCCCTCCAAAGCCTGCAGTCTGCTCCAGATGTCAGTGCTGGGTCCATTCTCAAAGCAGTGCTCAAAAGATTCACTTTTGTCCCTCTTGAAACACTCAGAACTCAAATGTATTTGTTTGGAAAACTCCTAAATTGCTATAAAACTGATTTTCACCTTTGCTGAGCTGCGGTAAATTAATTTATAGAGGTTTCAAAATGAGCTAATCAGTTTTCAGGGCTCTGAAAATGCTTCTCATGCATTGATTGTCAGTAAACCTGATTAATTTGCAGTGTTTGCAGTAAATATGTCTCTACCACTGTAATATTCTAAATAATTTTAAAATAGTGATCACTTAAGCTTTCACTTAGTGCAGTTTCAATGGAATGAGTATACAAAATTTTCCCTGCAAAACAGAGTTTTCGGTTTCTCCCTGCCTTAAACTTGCTTTTCAGAGGGTTTTGGAAATCTTTCCAATGTGTTTGTAAGGACACAGGCATTCAATTTTAGCCTGCTTTCCTGAGAGCAATCAATGCAGATTTTTATCTTTTGATTGCTTCAAACACTTTGCTGTCTCTCTTTTTGGAGGAGAAGGGCAATATACAATTTAGTCAAACCTGTTTTATTAAAGTTTTCTCCTCAATATCACCCTGGTATTCCTGAAAGGATGCTTATGGAAACCATAAATACACACAATACAAACATCCAACAGCAGAAATACATTCAACGCTTGGAAACCTCTACATATCTTGGTATTTGTTTGAATTTCTTGTGTCCTGCTCCCTCTTGTCCTTGAATACCACATTAATTGACTCTTTGAGCTCTCTCAGATGAGTTTACTCGCTGGTATTGATGAAAAGCACAACCTGAAAACTTATTCTGTAAAACCTGACAAAGAAGTTAAAGAGATTATGACTTTTGATGGATACTTTTGACATTGGAATTTCACATTGCAGGCACTATATTTTTGTCCAGCATCTCTTCCAAACCAGCCAGCCCAAATAGTCTGAACTGTCCAAGGACTCATTTTATCCTACAAATGTTTATGCAAATGTGCTCTGTACGAGTTAACATATTACATAAAGCGAGTTTTATTCTCAAGTTTAGCATTTCATTTTATCAGTCTGTCATTAAAAATAACCAGTTGCAAATTAGCAGTGCTAGCTGACTCTCTTTAATCAATTTCCTTAACAATTGTGAGGTTCAGAATTGCTTTCAGAGGCATTTAATAATGCCAGTGTTACATTTATAAGGCATCTCAGGACAAAGGAGTTAATCATGACACAGAGACTAAACTGCAGATTGACAGAAATAAATCAGATGAGGGAAAAGAATTCCCACCAATATTATTTTACAAACAGTGGCATCTAATTGCCTTCTGTGTGTTCACCAGGACTGCTCTGAATCTTGTTTCTGAATGATTGATTGCTCAGCTCAGCTGTTAAACTGGATTTGCAGTTTATCTGAGGCTGTTGTGGAGTGAGTGAGCCTTGAAAATGAGGAGGATGGAGTTGTGGATTGCTGCTGGTGTGGATGCAGCACATGCAGCCCTGACATCCTTACCACAGGTCTGGTGTTGCAGGGGAATGGCTGCACCCAGCAATGGGCTCAGGCCTTGGGCAGCTCAACACCCAAAGCCATTTGCTTCTGTAGGGTTGTGAGTTTGCCCTGCTGCCTGACAAAAATATGTATAAACTGTAAAAATTGTGCAATTGTTTGGTCACTGTGCTCAGCTGGAGCACCTCCAGGGGCTAGGCCCATTCAGGGCTGGCATCCTAAAAGCTGCTGGCCCCACACGAAATCTGGGAGTGCTGATGTGGGGTCACCTCTGTGAGACCTTATCTGGGCTGCCTAAAAACAGGGGCCAGACAGAATTAAGGGAATAAAAGCAGTTATAGTCACTGAAGGACTTTGAGGTACATTTAGGGCAGACAAAGCCCCCCAGGGGCTACACCCAAAAATGGACAACAGGTCACAGATTTTCAAACTTTTATAAGTTTGGGAACTTTGCATTTTGGACGCTAATCTTCCAATTACATCTTCAGGTAATGAAGTAATTTACCCTAAGTTTGGTCCCCTCCAATTCACTTTTGTTTCCATCTCAGGGCCTGAGGCAGTGAGGTGTCCTTGATTGCCAGGAATTGTTGTGTCTGCCCAAAATGAGAAAGCAGCAGCTCACACTGCACATGGAGTTTAGAGTTACACACTAAAGAACTGCAGGATCACAAATACATGAAAATATAAAAGCTCCAATCCTAAGCATGACTGTATAATCTGTTTTTATCTCCCTGCTCCTCCAGCAGAGCTGAAGGTTCTCCCGTTCCCCAAAGGTGCCCCAGGGCAGAGCTGCAGAGCCAAAGCACATCCCTGTCTTCAGCTGTGCCCCCATCACCCAGCTGCAGGACAGGGCTGGGGAGCCACAGGAGGATGGGGAAGCTTGAGCAGTTTCAGGTTTGGCTCACAGTGTGCCACTCTTCAAACGCTGCAGAAAGGACAGCATGCTTCTGATTTTTCATGGTTCTTCAAGCTGACTGAGAAATCAGCTGTAATTACAAGTATAATGTAATCTCTTGCTTTTCAGCCTAGGATTAGCTTGGTGGAAGGTGATGCTACATTTCCAATGGCTTGGTTTGGGTATTTCCCAAGCAGGAATGGTTAGTTGAGTGAAATACCAGCTGAACACGTCCCCAGTCACAGATTTGTGCTGACATATGCAGCAGATTTGAGTCCAGCTGGCAAGACTAACAAACAATAGTTGTCACCATGTCTTATTTTTATTTAGAGAGAAAAAGCATAAAAGATTTAATCCATGTGTATAATATACAAATATATATTTATGAAGAGACAATGTTGTTTTAAAGTAGAGGTCAAATGTTCAATCTGTCACGAATTTGGTCTCTCCAGCATTTACCTGTGTTCTTATGGCTGTTTCTGCCATCTGCTATGGGCTGTTCTAACACCTCCTACTATGACTAAAGAATTATTCAATGTCCTTTTAGGTCACTTTCACACAAGAGCAGTACAATCCTGTAGTGGGAACTATATGCACTGGCAGCCTGCCCAGCCACAAACCCAGATTATTAATTGGGAAGCAGAAATGCAGGTGGGGATTACTGTGGGCACTCTTTATCAAATGAGAGGGCTTGATTGCAGGGAGGATTTTTTTTTTTTTCTTGAATAACTCAAGATTCTGCTTATTTTAGTTTGATGCTATCTGGCTAAAATATTTTCTTCATGATGCACATTAAAATTTAAGTAACTCTTCTTCCCTTGGTCATTGCTTATGGGCATAATTTGAAGCAGCTGGTTAATTTCTCCATCTTTTCTACAGAAATCAATAATGGACCCTGGGAAGATTAATATTTGTGAAAGAAAAGATGATATAGCAGTAATAAATCTCTTGTGCGATTCATATGTCTTCTTCAGTTTCCAGGGCAGAAATGATCAAGTTAAATATGGTACATATTAAGGATTGGTGGTTGGCTATGGGGCAGAGCCCAGCAGTGCTGGGAGAGGCTCGTGAGGTCTTTTTGGTGACACTGTGAGGTCTTTTTGGTGACGTTGGGTGGCCCCAGTTCTGCAGTAGAGCTCCTGGAATTCCTGCCTCAGCATATAGTATGGTACTGAAGAGTTAATACAGGACTTTTAAGAGCTTTGTAGAAGTAAAATAACTTTTATATTTTCCACTGGTTTGGGGTTTTTTTTATCACCAAACCCACATAAAGTTAAAAAAGAAAGCCCTCTTTGAAGTAATGTTTTGAGGAACGTGTCCCTTTCCAATCCTTTCATCATAATTGACAGGCCATAGAAACTCATCTCCCAAATGTTTCATGACAAATGCTTTGCCAGGATGGCTGAGCAGGCTGCACTAAAGCCGAGTCCCAGCTGACATGTGAATAATCTCCACCCTGAACAATTTGGAGCTGCAGTGAAAGTGTTGTCGGATAACAGATGGGTGAGTCCATGCCACAGCAGCTGAGGGAGTTGCAAGAAATGCCATGTGGCTGGATTTCATTTTTTATTTTTTTTCTGAAGCCTCTCTATTGCTGCCTTGCCACGCAAACCTATTCCCCCAGCTTTCAAAGTGAGAAGGAAACTTTATTGTCTACTTAATCTCAAAGTCCTTTTCCACCAGCAGTACCTGGAGAGCAAGGGGACAACATCTATGCTGAGACACAGCAAAGCAGTTTTCCTTCACTCAAGAGGTTTTACTTGTGAAGTCAAACATCCATCATAAAGGTTGTTTTTACTCCAGTGGTACTGGCTCCCTCCTCCTAAGCAGGTAACAATGTCAGCTAAGCCCAGCTGCACTGAGCAATTCAGATCTCCTTGTGAGGTGCTGCACTCCTGTCTCTCTTTCAGAGGTCACAACAAGACTCTTCTTCAGCCACACATTTCCATACCAAACAAAATTCAGGCTCTATGGACTAGGAAGCTTGACTTTTATCCTTCAGTTTCCTCTTTGCAGCTTCCCTATAGGCTCTCTTTAGAGGTTATCCTGATAAACAGATCAGAGAAGAGTAAAGCAAAAAAAGAAACCAGAAGTCAACACAGAAATAGTCAGAATTGTCTCTGGAGTGGGGACTCCCCATGGCATAGCACAGGTTCCCAACCAGTCTTCCTAAATTTCACACCAAAGAAAGATGGTTTTGTGCTGAGCTGAAACAGAGGAAAAAGCTGCAGGAAGCTGACTTTCAGAGCTCTAATTCCTCCTGGGCTCTTACGTGTGAGTGGATGAAGACAATGTGCCAATTTTGAGCTAGAAGTGATCTCTGCAGTGCCCTGGCTGCTGTGGGGAGCTGGGAAAGGGAGAGGATGTGGCAAGAGCAAGAAAAGAATTTCACTGACCAAAACCGACTGTTCCAGGCTCATTCCTGAGATATGGCCTGAGAAACTTAGAGATTGTTGATGATACTCAAAGTAAAATCTATTTGTGTTTCTTTAGCAGATTTCTGTTATTTTTCCTCTATTTTTAAATTATTTATTTTTTTAGGAGTGGCGGTGGTGTTTCCTGTTCCTGGGGCCATTTTCCATTTGAGTCTTTGAGGAGCTGCTCCATGACCTTGGCCCTGAGTGCTGGGATGTGCTGGGGAATGGGAGAGGGCAGCAAAGGGCAGAACCAGGTGCTCAGGAAACTGCAGAGCTTCAAGTGCTTCCTCTGAGCCTGCATCCCCCGGGCTGGGCTCCTGCTCTGGAGAGGCCTCTCAGGAGGGAGGGAGGGATGGAGAGGATCCCAAGGGCCTCCTTGAACACCTTTGTGTTCCATTCAGTTCCTTTTCATGGAGTGCTTTAGACTTTGAACAGATCTTTTAAAATTGTGGATTATTTCTGTGCCCAGACAGGAGTGCAGGAGATGTGCTGATGGAGGCTGTACATTGACACTTTGTGCTGCAGGTAATTTTCTCGTGTGAGAATAAAGTTGTTTTTTTTTCCAGGTGCAGGAAATGTGAGATTAACTGCACCAAGTTTCCACTGGACTTTGCAAAAAGACTAAGTTGACTCTAATTAATTCTATAACATCAGTTAAATCATGTTAATGCTGTTTTAAGGAAGAGCTTTTAAGATTTTTACAAATGGAACTTTGTTGAATTTGTGCACCTTTATAATTTTTTGAACACTTCTATGCCCACGCTTATATTTTTTTCCTTTTGTTGCCTAACAAAAATATTATTGAAATAATTAATGAACATATGTAATATAACAGCTTTGTGGACCTCTGCTGCCACTATATCATTTTAACAGGATGTAAATGTCATTGCATGGTTCCTTTTTCATTGATTTATAAAATCAGAGGTGCTTTGTTTCATTCTTGCTATGGTATGGTGTTGCAAGGAGCAGCTCCTCATACTTTCAACCTGAGAAATTACTATAACATTTTTAGTGTGAAGCATTAAGCAATTTTAACTTTAATTATTGGGAGTCTCAAGCTTCATAGCCTTAATCTTGAAATATAAATGAAATATAAGCATTAATATTTATTTATTGGTATTATTCATAAAGTGCAACACAGATGTCTGTGTCCAGGGATTTCTTTCAATTTTTAATATATACTTTTAAAACAGGACAAAATTAATAATTAAGAAATTCCTCACATATCTAAATTACACCAGATAATATAAAGATGCACATTATAGCAGCTCACAAGAGAATACTGCTTGAGAAAATTTTCAACATAAATTTGTCTGATAAGGTCAAAGTAATGCTGCTGACAGTAGAATAAGGAAGAGAAAATATTTTGCTGCTTCCAGGCATCTTCATGTTAAGTCAAATAAAGAATAACAAGAACAACTCAAGATACATAAGGAGGAAAATTCACTCAAAGGGAAACCACAGAAAACGTTTTTGTGTTGTTTGTACCCTTGCATGCTCTGTGGCTGCTGTAGCACACAGAGATTGTTTTCCAAGTTAGCTGAGGCTGGATAAAGGAGCAGATTTTGTTATCTCTGGGTCATGGAAATGCACTCTTTCCAACCCAAAAGCACAATCAGAGTGAGGGTTAAGTCCTAACAGTCACTCTTAGAATTTAAATTCACTTTCATGTTCACCTTCAACTCTATTCACCATGGACAAGCCTCAAAGCTGAACTCAAATTGAAAGTGTGGGGTTTTTCTTCTCAGCATCTCCAAAAGAACAGAATTTGGAAACCATCCTTGTGCTTCTGGAATTTGTGCAAATATGGATAAAATCTAAACTTTGCTGGTCTCCTGTGACTTGTATAGGAACAGTTTTTAAAACTATATAAGGGTCTAAATGGAGACATATGAATCATTAAAGGAATTTTAAAAGCAGATATGAATATTCACTTGCCTGTCCCTAATTTCTGGATTAATTTCTGTGTATTACCCTCTACAGAGCTCCCAGCTTAATCATTTTTCCTCTAGAAATGCAAGCTGCCATTTCCAGGCGTGTTCTGCAGAGCAATAATTGTGTCCCCACTGGCATTAACAGGAGTGGTTTTAGCACGGAGCTTGTGTGCTCAGGAGCAGGATCAGGACATTGGGCTGAGGTTTTTCCAAAGGATGTTATCTCAGATTAACCTCAGTCTGATCATCTGAGGCTGCCCTGCGTGCAGAGTCTCTCTGGTTTTCTGTCAGTGAACTATCTCTGGTGCTGCTCTGCAGAAACACAGGAGGAGAATAATTCTGTCCTGCAGGCAGCTCCCTTGGGCTGAAGCACCTGTGCTCTAGGAGCCCCCAATGTGCTATTCTTTGAGACAGTTTATGAACTTATTTTGGGGAAAACGAGCATTTATGGGCAGTTCTCTGGCGATTAGGGAGAGCCAGGAGCAGGGGATCCACAGTGAGTGGGGCAGAACAAAGTGAGGGCAGCAGGGAGCACAAAAATGCAGCAGCCCCAGAAGAAATGGGAGCAAGCAATAAAAAGAAAAAGTAGGCAAGATCTTGGGAAGAAAGCTGGAAAAATTCCCTCAAAGTGAAGTTTATCCTGCTCCTCTTTGGGCTTTTTTTCCAGCCTTCCTTTCCTGAGACAGAAGTTGGAGGAGCTGGAGTTCCTGTTTCTCCCATACAGATTGCTTTTCTGATTCTTTGAGTACATTGGATATCTTTCACTTTCAGAATCTATTTGCATTTGATTATTTTTGTCTGTATTTCCTCCTGGTTCATATGGACTTTATGCATATTTCAGGATGTTTTTCATATGATATGTGAAAATATCTCTACTTATTTCCTGAATCTAACTTGGCAACGTGGCATATTGATTATTGTTCTGGGTGCTTTCAGTCCCTGATACAGAGACTTATGGAGAGGCAGGCTGAAGTTAATTTTATAAATAAGATTTATGGAAGAGCATATTTGTTGGATTACTGTAATTGATTGTTAGGGATTGGGCAGATTTTTCTTTTACTGGGGTAATTATATTCAATTCTGTGCCTGGGATTGGATGTTAAATCCAAGTTGTAGGCTATGTTTGAGGCTTATGGCTGAAGCCTGCTGTGTGCATTGATGCACATCAGCTCAGTCTGAAGATCCTGATTGCTGCCTTCAGTCTCAGATATCACTGCTTTTTTCAGCCAAATCTGGTTCAGTGAAAACTTCCTTTATGAAACTTAAAATTCTGCAATAAAACAACAGTGCTCTTAGCTGAAACCATGAGAAAAATGTAGGATTCAGCCTTGTGTGTTCAAGTAGCATTTTGTGTCTCCAAAGGCCATTTCAGACAGTTTAATCCTCTAGCATTCCCGAGGCCAGGGATTGAAGATTTGGGAAGATCCTGAGGGATAATCCAGGACTCAAGTGTCTCACACAAGATTACACACAACAGGTTTATGTTCTGAAGGAGAGTTATTGTGCGGTGCTGCAAAATAAATACAGAACTGATCACTGGCTTCCAGGAGCTCTCGTGGAATTTGGAGTGAGTTCCCTGGCTTGTGCTCCCTGCTGGTGACACCCTTGGGGCTGCATTTCCCACTGCCACCAGGCTGAGGCAGGGCTGCATTCATTTGAAATATCTTCCCAGAGAGGAGTTAATGGTCTTGAACTTCTCTGATTTCAGAACTTGGGCTTCAGCACTTAGTACTTCAGTGCTTGGGCTGATCTTTTTAAGAGGCAGAGGGGAGAAAACGGGCTGCAGCTTGGAGTGGACACCACGACTCCCCGTTGTAATAGTCAGGTTTTCTGAAAAATCCCTTCACCCGGGATTCCTCTCCTGGGATCCCCATTGTAATAGTCAGGTTTTCTGAAAAATCCCTTCACCCGGGATTCCTCTCCTGGGAAGCTGAGAAGCTTCAGAGAAAAAGGAAAACAATAATTATCTGATTTGCTTCTCCTGTGTTTTGCTCCTTTGGAATGTGTTTGGAGATTGTTTACCCACAGGAGATTGTTTCATTGGTTTCTGGTGTGAATATTTTGACTCAATGGCCAATCAGGGCCAAACTGTGTTGGTACTCTGGAAAGAGTCATGAATTTCATTATTATCTTTTTAGCCTTCTGTAAGTATCCTTGCTGTATTCTATAGTATAGTTTAGTATAGTATTCTTTAATATAATATCATAAAATAATACATTATCCTTCTGAGAACACGGAGTCAGATTCACCATTCCTTCCTTCATTGGGCACCCTGCAAATGCAATACCCCAGCTTTGTGATTGAAAGAAAGCCTTGTTGAGCAGGAGTCATCATCTGCGTGCAGATTAACCAGCCCTGTCTCCATGCAGGGAGATGTGCAAGCACTTTGACAAAGCTGAGTGCAGATGGAACTCACTCCACACTGCAGGGCTCTCACACACCAAGCCCTCCCAGTTCTTGGCAAGGAGCAGAGGACTGAGCTCCTGCCTGTGTGTCACTGCAGAGAGACACACGCTGCTCTGCCCTTGACTTGCAAGTTCTGCAAACTTTGGGGGAAGTTTAGAGACTCTCCATGGAAAATGAAAGCAGAAAAATAACTCGTTAGAATTGTTAGAATTTTGGTTTGGTTAGGGTTGTTTGTTTTGAGGATATTTTTTTAGGGTTTTTTTTTTTTTTTGAGCAAAGAGATCACCTATCATTTTTTATAGGAATAACTTGTAGACATTATTAGGAAACTAACAAGAGCTCAAGGTCTTTTAGGCAAGAGAAGATTGAATGATACCCTTTTCATTTTGGATTACAGTAATTTATGTAGTGTCAGACCTGACAGCATGGGCTGTCAAACTTACTATCTCAGGTAACTCACTTTTAATTTAAGATTAATTCTTTGAGGTTGAATCATAAGGTCTTTGTTCTTACATGACTTAGATTGTATGCTGGGATTCCAACACTTTGTCAACCTTTTCAGACTTCTGATTGAGTCACTTGCACCTTCATTTATACTTATTTTTTCACGAAGTATTTCCTCTCTATTTAATGAAATATGCTCAGCCATGTTCACTAAATATGAGAAAATTTCTAGATGTTTCTCACTATGATGAAAATAAAATACTATATTTAAGGACTAGATTAAAAAAATAATAATTGAAGAAAAAAATTATCAGTCCCTTTATTTATCCTGTTCACTGCTAGACAGGCCCAAAAAATCCTGAATATTTTACTTTGCTACCCTATTTTCATATGGGCTATATGTATATTTATTGACTGTGTGTTTGTTGTGAGCTGAAAGAAATTGAATTGAATGTCTTTCTGTTTAGAAAAATAATGCGCAAAACTTCAGCGTGGTTTCAGTCCTATGAATTTTCACATGGAGGTATGAATATTAACAATGCTGAGAAAGTGCTCAGCAAAAATAGAAGTCTGATCTGCAGACACTGAAAACCCCATGCTTGCATCACAGTGACTGTGAGCAGCAGAGTTGCTTAATCAGCCCAGCCTATCAGCATTTGAAATTTGTTGTCCCTAGTACTTATTTTTGCTTAACTTTCCACTGGTTATCACAAAGTAAACTTCAGTTTGCTGAAGCAGTCGTTGTGTGAAGTGGCTCTGTTGCTCCAGTTGGAGTAACTTCATTCCTGTGTGCAGAAGGGAGCTCTGCAGTCTTGAGCTGATCATGGGAGATGCCATCTGTGGATTGTCACAGAAAATGCAGTGAAATCCCCTGAAGTTTGCTCTGTATGTTCAGGACAGAACTGTACTGCTCTTAATTTTTTGTTTCAGTCATCAGCAGTGTCCCTGGAAGGGTTTGCAGATGATCAGGGACCAAATCCCCAGGATCTGCTGCACCACCAGGGGAGGGTGATGGATGAAGTGTGACCCAGCTCCTTGTGGAGCACCTTCCAGTGGTGCACAAGGTGATATTTTCTGCCTTCCTTCAGGAAGGTTCCACTTTTAGTCATGAAATAATGAGAATAGCTGTTACAACATCACACAAAAACATAAAATCTATTTTTTTTTTGCTTAGGCTGTTTAAGAGAACCTATTTCAAGTAATATTAAGGTACCTTCATTTAATAAAGAAGTATTTTCATTAGCACCTTCCATTTCCATTTTCATTATGCCTCCATTAAAAAGAACTCTAGAAGTCTTTGCTCTGTGTCCAGCAGTGATGGCAGCAAGTAAGCACATTAAAAACCTGTCACTCAGCCTGGTACATTAGGTAATGAAATCAGAAGGCAAGAGACAGGGACTTGGGTGTTTGTCACCCTCTGACAATTTGAAATCAATAAGAATTTGATCACATTGAACTATACTCAAAGATCATTTCCTAGCTGGTTTTCCCTCAGCCTTTCTGCTTTAGCCATATTTTCTTTTACTTCTTAGCTGAAAAAAGGAACCATGCAGCAGAGGGCACGTTGGTATAATTAACAAAGGAGAGTTTATTGAGTGGGATAAAGGTAATGAGGAACAAATTATCTTGTTTATAGCTTGCACTGTCCAAACCCAAATATATTTTACTGGCAGGCTTGCAAAGGTAGATTCTTTTCCATTTCTCAGTGGAGCCTTCCTCATGTGAGGGATCACATTAAATAAGAGATTGCTTTTGTGAGTAGAGGTAGGTCAATAGTACCATTTGCAAAATAGAGGTTGTTTATCAGCTTTCGTGGTACGAGATGCACAAATGATTTGGGAAATTTGGATAAAACAATGATGGCTATAAAACTCTAGAGCTTCAGAGATAAAATATGTACTAAAACACATGTTAATTCATAAATTAAATTGTATTTTTTGTCGCTATGCCATGTATTTATACACACCTCTTTATTATTAGGTGTGTCTTGTCAGGGGTATCTCTTTAAATGTTTTACATATGAGGAGTTTTACATATGAGGAGTCCTTATTAACACATGAAATTAAAAATAATACACCAAACTGCCAATATTTGAGAGTCACACAAGACAGGATGCACACAATGTTATCTACGGTTTTCTAACATTTATTTGATTTTTTTTTTAAAGTGCAATTTGCACATATTGCTAATAGGGAAAGACAAATTAACAGCACTTTAAATACAAAAAATAGAGATTTCTAGAGCAACTGTTTGTAGTATTTTCAATCTTTGTGCTTTTCAGCCACTCGAGGAACTCGTACATAGTGACCTCAGCTGAACACGGTAGCACTTTCAAAGGAACATTTTGAGAGAGTGAGAACAGAAAGATCTGAGGATATGAATTCCTCTGAAAAGCAAAATCTATTTTAATATTAAGTATATTTAACAAGAAATAGACTTGCTGTTTCTTCAAATTGTTTATAATTAGAAATGACTTCATAATTTCACTTTGATGTTCAGCTGAAGAGCAGGACACATTTCAAATCATGAGTGTTGTTGACTAGAATGATAAAGTTTGATGATGAATGTATTTCATGGCAAGGTAATATTAAAAAAAAGGGAAATTTGGATAAAACAATGATGGCTATAAAACTCTAGAGCTTCAGAGATAAAATATGTAGTAAAACACATGTTAATTCATAAGTTAAATTGTATTTCTTCTCGCTATGCCATGTATTTAGGTGTTTGCTTTTTATTATTAGGTGTGTCTTGTCAGGGGTATCTCTTTAAATGTTTTACATATGAGGAGTTTTACATATGAGGAGTCCTTATTAACACATGAAATTAAAAATAATACACCAAACTGCCAATATTTGAGAGTCACACAAGACAGGATGCACACAATGTTATCTACGGTTTTCTAACATTTATTTGATTTTTTTTTTAAAGTGCAATTTGCACATATTGCTAATAGGGAAAGACAAATTAACAGCACTTTAAATACAAAAAATAGAGATTTCTAGAGCAACTGTTTGTAGTATTTTCAATCTTTGTGCTTTTCAGCCACTCGAGGAACTCGTACATAGTGACCTCAGCTGAACACGGTAGCACTTTCAAAGGAACATTTTGAGAGAGTGAGAACAGAAAGATCTGAGGATATGAATTCCTCTGAAAAGCAAAATCTATTTTAATATTAAGTATATTTAACAAGAAATAGACTTGCTGTTTCTTCAAATTGTTTATAATTAGAAATGACTTCATAATTTCACTTTGATGTTCAGCTGAAGAGCAGGACACATTTCAAATCATGAGTGTTGTTGACTAGAATGATAAAGTTTGATGATGAATGTATTTCATGGCAAGGTAATATTAAAAAAAAGGGAGTTTGTGGAGAATTAATGTTCATTCCTTAATTATGTTCCTTCCTGTAAGTCAGCCATTGAGTGGAAGTAGAACCGTTCATGTTGGTGGAAAGTTCTGGTTTGCTCAGCAGTACCTGTGTCATGATGAGATGTGAAGCCATCAGCCTTTGGTTTAGCCTAAAAAAGAGGATGCAGGATTAAACTTAAGCCTCTTGATTAACAGAATTAATTATGGAAATGAGGATGCAGTGAGCCCATTAAAGGAAACCTTCGCTCTCTGTGGAAGCAACTGCACTATAGGCTCACTTACTTTGTTGGGATAAAAAATGTTCCCATCTGTTTTGCTGATGTGAGGACAGCTGCAAAGTCCCCCAAAGGGAGGGAGCAGTTACAGAGCACTGAAATCATGGATCTGCAGGTTTGGTGCCCAGCCTTGCTGGTAATTCTGTGAACTTCTGCAACTCAGTCACTGGAAAATGGATTTTGATAGTACAGCTTGTAAGATTGCAAGGTCAGACCTGCTTGAGAATTATGGCGATGCTATAGAACACAAGTCTGCTTTATAAAGAGCAGCCCAGTAAATCCTGATAGTTTTTTTCATGTGCTCATTTGTTTAGAGTTACTCTCTGGCAAACCTGTTCTATTAGCAGAGGTAATGGAATTAATTTTCTTCTCTCTTCATCAGCTGGCAAGAGGACACTGGAATTTGTTAAGACTTGACAAGCACTGCTTAGTATTCTATTGTTAAATGAAAAAATGTGCTTTTCTAATCAAAAGTCTTCTTACCTAGAGATGAACCTGTGGAAGGGGTCTGGAGGTCATCTCAAGATTCACAAACCTGTCGAGTCCTTGTTAAGCTCATGTGGGTTTTAAACATTCTAACCCACTCCATGGAACCTGCATTCTTGCTGAGAACAATACATAACAAAAAACTTACTGCTTTTTGAAAGGCACTTGCCACATTATGAGATCAAATCCTTAATTACTGTGGTATTCAGCAATTTTTTTTGAAGTAGTTTCTTTGAAAGAACTATTTCAGAACAAATATGTCAAGCAAATAGGCTTCTAACTGAGGCCTGGTTTGATGTTTCAGTCATTCGCTGTCACTGCTGAGCCTGGATGAGAAGGCCTTTCTTTTATTGTTTACAAATAAGCTAAAATAACATGTTTAAAGTAGTTCAGCTGTGACGTAATGCAAGTGAATTTAGATTCAGTGTTCTGGGAATATCAGAATCAGTAATTGTAAAATATGTTTTCATTTCAGCAATTGTTGAGTTTCCACTATTACAAAAGTTGTTGATTAGAGAGGGATTGGATCCCCAGGTGCTCTTTTCTGGCTTTTGATCACTCAAGACAGCAAAAATACAGCAAGGTATTGGTTAAGGACATGGTCCTTCAAAATAGTAATTTCTAATTTCTATAACACTGAAACCAGCTGCACTGAATTTCTGCTGCATGATATGGTGGAAAATAAGATGCAAATGAAAACCTAAGGTGGTGACTTGAGTGAATTAAGGGGCTCGTTGTTGCCCAAGATTACAATAATTGTGTTGTTCTCAGCAAAATCTTTTCTAAGCCAACAGCCGTACAAATGTTTCTGGAACATCACTTCTCTTTTTCCTTTAAAAAAACCCCAAAACAACTTGGTGATTTTGCCTCCTCTTTGGGGATGAAATTATTTCCTTGACAGTTGGCAAAGGCAGAAGATTCACAAGTCTCAGCAACTGTTTTCCTGGTGGAAAAATCTAAGTGAAGTGATGAGAACATCTGGCAAAGCTTTTAAATAAAACAGTACTTTGAAACAGAACTGATTCAGTGTATCCTAGGACATTACATCAGTGACATTAGAACAATTAATATTCAAGACGTGCTTAATTATAATTATACTCCACAGATGTTCCACGGGAAAAGTGGAACATTGTGCTTTCAGGTTGAGCTCTCATGCAGGCAGATTAATACAGTGGCACTTTACTTTGTCCCTATAAAAAAATATTAACAAGATTGACTGTTAAACCAAAATTATGCATGAGAAGCTCAGCAGCAGCTCTCAGCCAGCATTGGGGATTGTGTAAACAGTGAATATATTGTTTTATTGACTGCATTAGGCTGAAAAATCCTGCACGTGGTGGCTGATCCCTGACAAACCCTTCCTCTGTACTTGAGCCAGGTCTGATGTGAGGACAATGAAGGAAATCAAGGATCTCCAGACTGAGGGAGGTGTTCTGATACTTTTAGCATTAATCTCCGTGTTGTTTTTTTGGAACCTCCGTAGCATTCACTTGACACCAACTGAAATCAAGAGTGCGGCTGCTTCAGTGGGAAAATGACTCTCCAGTAATGGAGTCAGTGGGAAAAAAATTGGGATATTAGTAGCCTATTAAAAATTAACAGTATTTAATGGTGCCTTGGAGGTAGAGGCAAGGTTGAACAGGAAACCCTGGGGACATTTCCTAGCCTTCAGTACTTGAATTAACAATTTTAGCAGTGAAAGAATTTGGTTTGTGTTAGGTGGTTATGAGCTGGGTATAACTCAGCTAAGAATGCAGGATATATGTCATTTAAGACAGCTGTGAGAAATCATTACAATTTAGTGTTGAAAAGGAGCAGTTGCCAGATCAAAACATGTATAGGCACCTATATTATTGAAGAGAAAGATTTTTGTTCAGGATTCATATTTCCTGTTCACAAGAATTTGTATTTTATAAGATAACAAATTCTCAATTAACAGAGTATCAAACAATATCCATTTCTCCTTCTAAGAAAAATAAGTCAGTCAGTATTTTTGTTGCTTGCTGAGGTCAAAAGTACAGCTACCACTCTGGATGAAAAAACAACTTCATGAGGTCCCTTGGGAATCCTGTAAGTGAGTTGAAGTGCAACCTTAACTCATCTGAAAACAAAAAGTGCTTTTACAGATCTGCACTTGAGATTTGATTAAGAAAAAAGGAAATAATGTACTCTGACTCCATCAAGCTTCCAATGAAGAGCTGCAGTTAACACACTGCTAGCCCTGTTCCACTCCTGTTTGGCCACTTGTTAATTGTGAACAAACAGTTACAGTAATTCATGCTGCATGGGTACAATTTATGGGCATAGACATTTTAAGGTCCAAGAGTGAAATATACTTCTGAGTTCCAAGAAATGAGGATAAATTATTAAAAACTCCTGATTCCAAACAATTGAAAATGTGTCCAGTACTACTAATTAAAATTACTCAGCTGAGCATCTGATTTTAATTAACTGAATGAGGTTGTGATGGATGTGGTGTTTGTCATTTTGTCTCATTTTTCATATTTAATGAAACTTCATGTTTGCTTTCTCAAACTGTGAGAAAAATAAGTGTTCTATTATTTAAATAGATATCTCCAAAGCCACCTTTAAATAGATATTTCTAAAACCCCTGTAAATATACAAGGTGGGTTTTTCATAAAACTGAAGTGTTCACTGCATAGAGTACCTTAAAGGAATCCTTTGGGTTTAAAAACGCAAAGAATTAGGAAGGTGGTGTTTCAGCAGATCAATGTTTTCTACTTTCAATCCCCAAAGCCTCAGGGGTGTACAGTGTAACTTATCTGCTTGCAATACTGTTTGAGTGGTAGCTATTTTCATGTACTTGGTGATTTGTGCTGCATTTGGCTCACTATTGAGCTAAAATGATATTTACACCTGTGCCCAGACAGGGATTTCTCAGTAAATTATTTCTTCCTTAATTTTTTACCTAAGCAAGCCCTAAGATTTATCGATCAGCTTCATGTTGGAATAAGGGGAGAGGGGAAGAGAGAATGGAAAGAAGTATTTCCTCCTTTAACTTTTATTTCTCTTACCTAGCATTTACTAAACTATGTTTATGCAGAAAATGTTGTGTAATGCTGCTTAGTTCTGCTGACTGTGGTTTATAGAAAGGCACTAAAAGCAGCAGGAGTTTCCTCATTCCTCTCTTCTCATGCAGACAGCCTTGTGGGGCTCCTCTTTGACTGAAACAACGTGAATTAGGGTTTTGTGGGGCTGGTTTGTGTTTCAGATGTCTCCAGCTTCTTTCTCTCATCACTTTTAAGGTCAGAGAACAAAACCAGTCATTTTCAAAATTGCTGGTTTTGGAGGGGATGAGCTGTTATTAGTGTGGTGGTTTTCCACAAGCTGCTGGGTGGTTTCAGTCTCACCAAGCTGATCTGCTCAGCTTTCTGCTCACAGCACCCTGGGGCTCGATTTTAGTGATAAATCCTGAAGAAATCATCCTGGGCAGGGTGTGTAGGGGCAGGGGCAGGGCTCCTGTCTCAGGTTCTGCTGCCATCCAGTGTGACATGTAGGACAAGGCTGTCTCGGACAGTAAGCTCAGCCTAAGCCCATGGTTGAGCACTTGGCAGGTGATTTTAGGCTGGAATATCTTTAATTTGATCCAAGAGCTTATCTGGCCTGCTCTCAGGCAATAACAGAATCAAGGTTAGTGAGTTTTCTTTTCTCTGCAGGTCAGGTCAGGGCAGAAACCTCTGAGGCTGAATGGGTTTTCACAGGTGCTTGTTAATAATTATTGCAGTAGCATTTCAACACAAACTCTTATTTGCAAAAGAGGGAAATAAAAGCCATTCACATGTGGGCTGTCGGGCTTGTCAGCCATGTGAGCTTTTTGACATCTTGTAAAAAAAAACACTGCAGAGAAATGGTACCATTTAGTTTGAAGTTGTCTCCAAACATAAAAGTAATATAATTGGAGTTTAAAATAAAGAGAAAATATGTGTTGTGCGGTAATTGCAACTAGAGATATTTTAGCTGAAGTTTTCTGTAATGGTTATTAGAAGGCATCTCCTCACTCTGCAAGGTGTGCCTGTGTCTCTGAGACTGTTGCATAAGATTCCACACCTCCCCTTCCTGGGCTGTATGACAGGGACAGCAATTAGCACTAAACTCCAAGGCAATTTATTTTCATGAAATTAATAATAATGAAGATAATTTCATTTTTGAGAGCAGCTCTGTGAAAAGCCATCTCAGATCGCTGTGTGGAGATCTTGATTATCCAGTGAAGAGGAGCTGTTCACAGGAGGGAGTATTAGCACAGCCACATTCCACTAAAAACACTCTTAGTCTTGCCAAGTTTCTGGGCACAAAATGATATGCATGCTGTGCTGATGTTATTAGTTTCCATCCTTCAAGCTGCTGCAGTCCCCTCTGTATAAATCTATCTGGAAGAATCTTTATATGCCAAGGAATATGATCCCTAACCACTTTAAAGTGTGATGCATTTAAAAGAATGCAAAACAAAGTGTGTTAAAATCCAGAAAAGGAGACTGGGTGGATGCCTATTTGAATTATTTCTGTTTGCTATCTGTGGAAATTGAATTGACTGACAGTAGAAAGAAACATTTAACTGGTTTTATTATATTAACTTTTATTTCGTTTGCTTGTCTTTAAATTCTATGGGTTCCATAATCAAAATCTTGAAGTGAAAAGCATCTTGAGACATTATGGAGTGAATGTATAAATTTTAACCCGATTTGAAAAATATTGCTCTTGTTTTCTTTCAAAGCAAAATATTATGTGGCTCATAATGTCATTGCAACATGTAAAAATAAATCACTGTATTAAATTGGTAGGCTGACAGGCCTTTTAGTTCATGAATTTGTGGTGCCTGAATGCCTTCCTGAAGAGAACATATTGGATCAGACATATTTTGTGAGTCTGCTGTGCAGCCTGAGCTCTGAAACCATCATCTCAGAGGGAAGTGAGGAAGAAGCTTTGGTCTCCTCCATTTGTCATTCCCAAACTGTGGATGCCAAACTGCATCCACAGCCTCCCAGTGCTCATGCCACCCATGTGTTAAAGTGACTGCACACGGGTGTAAATATCATCAATGGATGTAAATACCATCAGTGGCATTTACATATTGATGGAAATGATTGGTCAAGGGGAAGGTAAAATATTCATGAATGCTTGCTGAAAGATTGTTGTTGATCATCAGGTTTTAGTGAATAAATGCACAGGGTATTTCCAAAATTTAGGTGACTTATTTTACTGCTTCTCCTTTTACAGCTTTTTTCATTTTTAAAATATTTTTTTGTCTTTTTTTTTCTTTCTTCTGCAGAGTCACCAGATGGAATTGGATCATTGTCTAGGTTTTAGGAGTGATATGTGGAATCCTAAACCACTCCAGATTGTTGCAGGTGCGACTACCCTGATCCTGATGAAGGTAAGTGGTGGAAAAATTGAAGCTACAGAAGGGAAAAAAAAAATAAAATAAATCCTCTATCCAGCTAAACAGGTTAGCAGAAGAGAAGACAGTTTTGTTCCCATTGCTCACATTTTATTCATGCATCCAGAAAAGTTAATGGTCAGGATATGTAGCTGCACATTTGACATGTTTCACTTGTTTATTATAAATTTAATGTGACTAAACTTTGTTATCTTCTACTTGAGAATGCCTCTGGTATGTGATTCATTTTGATTACTTGGTACAAAAGTTTCTCGTAATACAACCCCCATTCTCATTGTCCCAGATTCTCATTGATACAAATTTCTTGTATCATGAATTTTGTACTGATTCCTGACAAGGTCCCCTCTGTCACTAAGCTTGTTAAGGTCTGTGCTGCTCCATGTGCTACATCTAAAATCAATTTCAGCTGCATTTGACCACTGTGCAGATGGAACATTATTCATGCATTAGACTTTCTAAGTGGGGTAGAACAGAACCTTACATTTATTCCTTACAATTGTATCTGCATTTTTGTATTATATATGGTTCAGTAACCTTTTGTGGAAGACCAGAAGATGCCTCTGGAGGCAACACAATGTGCATCAGAACTGATTTATACTGTAACATCTGTCAACTTTTCCCTAGGACCTAGTTGTGCCAGGATACACATGTCATCTTTTCTAATGACTTATCCAAAGGCAGAGCCTGACTGTGGAAAGAGCTCCAGCACAGGAATGAGTCTGATCCTGCCTGATTCCTTTTTCCAAGGAATTCTGTTCAATGTGCATTTTTTGGTTCAGGGATGTGTAGCTTGCAGTTTAGAGAGAATTTTGCCCACAGGGTTAACATTTTTATTAATGAACTTCTGAAAATGGGGCATAGAAATGCTGTTGGGAAGTGTGAAAAGCACACATGCAAAGAACTTTGAAAATATTCCAAAGAACTTAATTTTCCTTCTGAAATTTAAAAAATATCCTCCAACCAGCATCCTTATCTCCCTGTGTCTCCCAGTAGCAAGCAGAAGAGCTTGGAAAACCCAATGTATTTTATAGCAGTGGACTGGAAGTGGATCTGTTGAGTCTCATGTGAACATTTTGCTCCGTGGATCCTGTGTGTCTCCATCATTTTGGATAACCATTACCAGAGTGCCAGGTGAGTGACAGCAGGCACTCTGAGGAGTCACCTGAAGTCTAAAAGATTTAGCACTTACAATTCCCCCTCAATTTTATATCCATTACACCTTTATTCTAGGGTTGTTTTCTTGTTCTTAATTGAAGTAGAATTTCCATTCTAACTTCAGAATCTTGGCTTAGCAAACACCAAATATTAAAGCACCCCCTACTATAAAATAGTCACATTTTAGCTGGTGAGTTCAACTACAGACAGGAAACAGAAACATTGATCAGATCCACAAATGTTTCTTACAAATGAGCTGTTCCCAATGATAAAAACATAAAAGTGATTTCCTCCTGAAGAGTGTATTTGTATTAACATAATTAATTTAATATTTGCAATGTTACATAACCTTTTTTATTTTGCCTGTGAGCATGATGTAAATATGAGCATTTTGTCATGAGAGGTCTGATAATGTCCTTTTTTTGTGCTTCAGGTAATCACCAGCTAAACTGTAGCAGTTCTGAATTAAGTGTGTAAATGAGCAGAAATTTTCTCTTTTCTTACATTACAATTTTGTATTATAATTACAAAAAAATATAATTTAACATAGAGGGGTCTGACTTTATTCTTCCTAAAAAATATCTTTATTCCTATTTGTAAGTAGATATACAAACTGAAAAATGGCATTTTATTATAATTTTCAATTTAAAATATTTTGGTTAATATTTGTTTGACCAAATAATATTTTTTTAGGGCTATCCATAATGCATGCATATGTACAAAGTAAAAATTAAAATGAAACTGTAATTTAAGCTAAGCATGACTGCAGATGTCTTCACAGATTTTAAGTCTGTTTTGTGTCTTTTTGTGATGGCTGGCTTTACTGCTTTTATATTGATTCAGTTTAGCAGATTGGCTTATGTGTTAGAATGATTTAGGATGCCGTATTTTTTATTTTCCAATTTAGCTCTCCCTTGTATGTGAAAACACCCTGTGTAGTGGCAGTACGGGTATTTATGGGTTAAGCAGGCACAGCTCTGTTTTAGGGCTTGAACAGAATGTTGTAGTGTAACAGTTCTGTGTTTATTGCAGGGTTTGAGGTGAAACTCCTGTTCCACCTGAGCTGCACTGGCTGTTCAGGGCATAGATCATCTCACTGCCTTCTGGCAGCTGACTGTGCTCTAAATAATCTAATAGTCATCAGTCCATGGGAAGAAATCTGATCTAAAGAGCTAATTAGCTTAATTAGTGCAGCTATCTAGAATGGGAGGCCTGGCTCCAGTCTCATGTAAAGCAGAGTTAGTGTTAAAGAAGAAAGTGAGTTTCCTGCAACAGAAAGGGTGCAGGACTTGGCACCTTCCCCTGGAGTATGGCAGGGTGAGTGATGGGAGCTTGGACAAGCCTTTTTCTCAGGAATTCTTGGTTTGCTCTGTGCAATTCCTCACTGTGGTGCTTAAAGCCACCGTGGCATCAGTTACCAACAGCACAGCCGTGAGGTTTCTCAGTTTGTGCATGTCCCACGGCCTCTGTGGTGGAGTTTCCAAAAACACTTGCATGCTAAGAAAATTTTGTAAAAACAGCATCCTTTAGCAGGTCAACCAACTTTCTCCATGGCCATCCTTTAATGCTTATTCATTTTGGAAAATGTTAGAACACAGGGACATGACAGGACTTTGATGGAATGAAAATGAAACAAGCTTATGGAATCAGAGGGTCATTTAGGTTGGAAAAGACCTCCAAGATCAAATCCGGCCTTGGATTACGTTTAGTTGACACAGTGATGTTTCCCCAACTGCACCATTTCACCAAATGCTCTGTCCAGTTTTTAAGTAATTTTGTTGTAATGAGCAAAAAGGAAATTTTTTTCTTTCTTTTCTTTAAAATCACATTTTTACAAACAGCTGACCCGTGCAATCTAGTATTAGATCATTTAGTGGAAAGTAATTTGCCACTTTGGGGCCAGAGAATCATACTTTGCTTAATATCTAACTCAAAAATCCATGGAAAGTGAATATATTAATGGCTTTCTGACTGTGGCTTCATTTAAATCTGTTAATTATTGCCATTCCTACAAGCATCTTTTGTGTTGCAATGCACAAAAAACATTTAAGAGGAATGAGTGCTGTGGGTTTCTCTCTTGAGATGTCCCCAGTTGGAGTGAATAATGGTGCCGCATTCCCCTCAGAAGGTCAATGGGGTTGGAATGTTCTGTGGAGCTGGATCAACCAGCACTGAGCTTCCATTAACTCTCTGGTCCAGCTGCCCTATGTACAAATCTTCAGACCAAAGCTGTGGGCATAATTCCTTTTATTGTTTTGGTCAAGGGGAAAGGATTTTTGCCTGTAAACATTCCAAAAAACTTGTGTGTGGCTGCCAAGCAAGTGATCTGTCTGGCATTTGTGAGTTAATGAAAGAGCTGCTTTAGCATTGGAGCTGGATTTCAAAACACAGAATCTGGAGAGGAATGTTGCAAATGTAATGTTACCCAAGCCTCTCCTAATGAGAATTTACATAAAGAATGACCCTGTGGAATTGCAGCAATGGATGGTGCTGCAGTTTAGCAGAATGGAATTGTGTCTCCAGCCCAGAGCAACTTAAAAGTAGGGATTGGAAGCTTTTGGTCTTGGGGGAAAAAGTAAGTGCTTTTCACTTGCTCAAGCCATTCACTGTAGGCTGAAGTAGCTTCTGTAGGTAGCTGCTAACAGAAAGAAAGGCTGAGGTTACTGGAATATGCCTAAAATAGTGAAAAAATGTCCAGGCTTTACTTTATTGTGCTTTACAGTCAAGGGAGAAATAATCACATTTTTAGGGGACAGTGATACATATAAATAAAATAATAAAACAGTATGAAAAGCAAGATCTTCTGCTTGAAACGTTCAGTATTCCTAGGTGATGACTAATCCAAGCACTATTAGAAATTTACTTCTGAGACTGATTTTGACCATGTTTAACCTGCTGTGATCACATGGATAAGCAGAATGGAAGATAGAGAAGGTGGGAGAACAAGGACTCTCCCAGCTCTCCACAGTTTCCAGATGAAGAACTCTATTAAGGAGAAAGTTGCTCATCAGGAGAATGGTGGTGGTCAAAGAGGAACTGTGCTCTGCAAGTCCTGCATTTTCTTTTTGGCAGTACACAGGATCTGCAGCTCCTTTTAACTGCATTAAATGCTTGAAGTTTGAAGGACAGCTCTAGGTTTAATAGCGTTTCACTCCTGTTCCTACCTTGTCAGCTTATGGAACAACTGTTTGCTAATTGCTTTAGGAGGAGAGACAAAAATGAAGGCTGGTATAAAATGCAAAACAGTATCTCAGAATTACTGGCTGGAATCTTTCGTGACATGTTTGAGTTTCCATCTGTGTGTTTATATAATGTAAAACATGAAATGGAAATGTAAGTATACCAAAAATAAGCAAAAAAAATAATTGACAAACTCATCTGGGAGACGTGTGTGTGTGTGTGTGTATATATATATATATATATAAATACATACACACATGAAGGAAAATAGATAAATACATACACTAAAGTTCCTGGAGTGGGAATATTTGCTAAGTTAGGGGTTTACAGTGGTGCTAATTGCAGTGGTTCTGACATCACCATCATTGATGCTGAGAAAATTCTCCCCAGGCACAATGAGGGTTAATATTTTATATTGAAACAATTAATTTCTGTTTTCTTAGGTCACTTTCATTTCAGTCTGGCAGTAGAATCAAGGTCCAAGTTAGATTTCCTGGTGCCATGAGCTGTTTGGAGGAAGATTTATACAAATGGCAGCCTTTTAAAAACACACAGCTTGATCAAAAGAGATTTGTTACCTCAGAAAGCTTTGCAAGTCGTATTTTCCCACCACCCCTCAGAAAGAGGTTTATAGGAAACTGCACATCCTCCTCCTCACAGAAATGAAAAAACAAAATGGAGATAGAAAGATAGGAATGAAGTGATTTCCACAGGGCCATAAACTGCGATTGGAATCAAAATTGCTCCGGAGCAGTTTGTGCCTCCTGCCCAATGCCTGCAGTCCCCAGGCCTGGCTGTCACTGCTGGAATTACTGGCCCTGGGAGCTGTTTCTCCATCAATGACAGTCAGAGTGTACAGCCTCAGCTTATTCAGAAACAAGTGTTGTGCATGAGGTGCCCTTTTTTAAAATCTGTCCGACGTTTCACTTCTAGATATAAATTGTGATTGAATTATTTGGTTCAGAATTGTTTCCAGTGAAAATGTTGCCTCTATAAATTGTACCTTGAAATATTTTCATTTCCTTCAGCAAATATCAAGTGTTTCTCTGGTACTTGGGGGAAAAAAAAAATCTTCATTTCAATGAATATTACTGCTTCAAGCCATTGCATGCTGTAATACCTTTTATTTGGCTGACTTGTAAAGGTTGAGGAGAGCATCAGACTTTCATTTCTTTCTGCTTCTGGTGAAGTCAAAAGTGATACTTTCACCAAGGTTAAGGGAAAAGGTTTTGATCCTGACTGAAATCAGGGGTCTACACCTGAAAATGTTCAATTCAGAGGAGTTCTGCCAGCAGCTGGAATGCTGAAATCCTGGGGTTCCTTGATTCCTGTGACCCAGCTAATCAGCCCTTGCCTGAGATGAATAAGGCATGAAAATAGCACCTGGCCTTCATGTCTTCCTCAAGGTTCTCACACAGAGCCACTAAAGAGATCAAATAAACAGCTTTGGAGAGCTGAGAGATGATTCAGTGGCTATTCTCTTTGAGCCATGCCCAAATGGAGCTGCTCGTGCACCTTAATTATCGCTATTTTTGATGAATGCAGACCTTAAGCAACACCTTCTGTGAGGAACTTTCAGCACAACGAGGCTCACCAGAGCTTGCCTCTGGCAGGAGAAGGTTTATAGCTGCTTCTCAGCATATTTGAAAGAAGATTATTGCTGCTGACGCATTGCAAAAAGGTAACATTTGTGTGCATCAGTGACTTAATTGCTTTCTATTGTACCACATCCCATAAAATGACAAACCTCATCAATAAAAAAATGCAGTAAAGGAGGTACTTTGGGATTTGTCTAGCTGTGGGGAACTGGAGGTACTTAATAATGTTGAGTAGCTATTTCCAGTGGCAGGTAGGAGGAGTTGCTGCTTCTTATTGCAAAACTGCAGATTGTGCATGATTCTTTAATGTTTTTTTCCTTGTTTTCTAATTTCCCAGATAAAGAAAGAAATCAGTCATGACACCATAAAAAAAAAAAAAAAAAGAAGGAAAAATCTATTTAGAAGTGAGCAAATAAAAGCAAATAAAAGAATAAAAGACAAATTCTGGGGGGTGGAAGAGAATTTTTAGAAAAACTGAAATGAAATTTTGTCCAAGCAGTATAAGAGATTTAAACCCATAAATCATCGGAGAGTTAAACCCATAAGAGACAGAAGAGAGGAGCAGTCCCAGGTGAGAGCTGGTTTTTGCCAGGTGAGCCTGGAGGTGAAGGCACTTGGCAGAGATGGGAGGGGAGGGGTTAACACCACTGCAGCAGCACCTGCAGCTCACTGGCACTTCACTGCCTTGGCGATCTCGTTAACAGCTTTAATTATTCTTTTTCCAATTTCTATAAACACTGTGCTGTCAGCTCCCTTCAGCTGTGGCAAAATGGCACATGTAGCCCAGCCTGGGGGAAGCCTCAACAAGGCCACAGAGCAAAAGTGTTTCCATGACCTGTGACTTTCTTTTTATTATTCCTTTTAGCAAATCCAAGAACAAATACAATTTTCTGTTGAAGTGCTGTTAAACACACCTACCAAGTGTGCGCCAGCACTGCATTCTAGAGGGGTAAAACATATTACAGAATGAAGAAAATAGAATCAATTCTGATCACCAGTTTCATTTAAAGATTGTTTATGGTCCTAATTACTTTAGATGTAATTAGTCATATTCTTTTCAATATTGATAGGAATAATCCTGTTTATTGAGCTTCTGTTCTGATGGCTGTACATGTGCAGCTATGACCTAGTTCCACCAGAAATAAAGAATTTTCAATGCTACATTTTTGCCTGCTGCAATTAGTGATAGAACCTATTTCTCTGAATAAGACTTACACAATTTTGCTTTCATAGTAATGTTGTTCCTCCTAAAGGAAAATATCAGTGTTCAGAAATGTTATTTTTTCTCTGGGGAAAAAAATACCCAAAAAAAACCCCCCCAACAATAGAACAATATAAAGAAGCAGAGAATTAGGGGGGAAATGGAGCATTTGTGTTGTTTATCTACTAACAAGTGTCTTTGCATATAGGACAGGAACTCTTTTGGGCATACATTTAATAGATCAAGAAGAACTCACTTTGGAGTGGGTAGACTTCGAGGTACATGTTCTGAACCTTTAACCTTTCTTTGTTAAAGCAAAATTAATCTTTCCTTCTTCAATTTTAGCCAAAGGTTACCTTCTGTACCACGGCAGGAGAGTGATAAAAAGTAGGAAGGGAAACAAAAAGGGATATTGAGAAAGCAGGCAAGACTGAAACCCAGCAAGAGCGCTGCAGGTATTTAACTTTGCTGTTTGGCTACAGAGGAGATCTATCCCTGTGCATTTCCATAAATTCTGTCATATCCTGGGTTCATCAGGGAATGTGTGGAGGCAGAGGCAGGTGGGGCTGCCCCACTGCTCACTCTGTCTGTCCAGCATTTTGGGGTTGTGTTCCCTCCTTTTTGGAAAGGTTTCTTTGAGCCAAGCTCATCCTGCTGCTGTTCCCGGATTTCCTCTGCTCTGATGTGGGTGGGTTTGAAGTTTGTGTTTTAACAGTGAATGGGTTACAAATTGACCTACACTTTCACTGAACTGCAAAAAAACCCTCTGTTAACATGACATTGTTATGGGGCAGATATGAAAGCTGCTGTTGGAACTAAATCCATAGCAATGATTCTGCATGTTGATTAATTCTGTTTATCTGATAATGCCTCTGAATTTCAGAGAGAATTATGTCTTCATTTAAATTTGTCTGAAATACTGTGACTTTATGAATGTTATAACAGATAATTAATGGGAAGAGTCTCTCATTGTTTTCTTGCTGCTTGCAAGCTTCACTGTACCAATTGTTATTTTACCAGACTTCTACAAATATTAAAAGTTTGTTCTTTTTTTTTCCCTGAAAACACATTTTTTTGATTACATTAATTTTTGGGTATATTGTCAAATCCTCTGCTCCTTTTGTGGTGATTATTAGCAGTAGGATTTCTTTTGGATGCAAAATAACTTTCAAATGTGTGACTTTTTAGGTGGCAGACAATGCTTTTCTGGCTGCCTCCTGTTGCTCTGAATTAACTTCAAATTTTTAAATCAAGGACTTTAGGAAGGCTGCCCTAACATAAAGTAATCACTGATGAAACTACCATTGATTAACTGTTGGGCTTTCATTGATTGCACATTTTCAGTTCCACAGGAAGATTTCAAACTTTATTTGTGTAGTATTTCTAAACCATAAAAGAGCATTTTGTGTATTGTATGCATTATGGCATTATTGTCAGATGTAAATCAGGAAGAGGGAAGAAATTTTCTTCCCTTGAAGTGCCAGGAATTTTTATATACTTCGTTCCAGATTTGCTAGAATAAGTTTTTTATGCATTCCCCTGAAATGGATGCATTCAGCCCGGGTCCCAGCTGGGTGTTGTTGATCTCTGCCATCTGGAAGGCAGCAAGGAAGTTTAAATAAGTGCAGGGGAATATCTGAACTCGTGTCCTTTTCAGGTGCAGCTACAGGTCATACAGAGACCTTGCAGATCCTCTTGTCCAGCTCCAGCCCATCCCACAGCCACAGGGTCTCCTCTCCAGGCCCTCCTG
Organism: Passer montanus; assembly: GCF_014805655.1. Taxonomy (NCBI): domain Eukaryota; kingdom Metazoa; phylum Chordata; class Aves; order Passeriformes; family Passeridae; genus Passer; species Passer montanus. The sequence continues at coordinate 2,034,933 of NW_024369818.1, forward strand.
GGAAGAGCTGCTTCTCTGAACCTCTTGCTGTCCAAATTTATTTCATCTGGATGTCAGCTTATCTTTTTGGAAGCCTCAGCACTGCTGTGTGGAGAGAAGCAAGCAGCTGCCCTTTCATACCACCATTTTCACAATTATCTAATCAAGGTTAAGCCGAGGAGTCCCCTTTACCTCACACCTCCCACATCTGGAGTGCAGCTGCCTTTTGCTGCGCTTTTGAGTCCTGGGCATCGTTTTCCTCAGCTCTTTGATTCAGGTAATTATTTTGCAGCCTCCCAGCCATATCCTTGGCTCTTTGCAAACTCCTGCTCCAACCGAAGGCCAAGATGATTCTTTTCAAAGGAGCAGAACAGGTTGTGTCACTAATAAATCCAGGATTCATACTAATGCTGACTAACACCGATGGGGAACGGGGTCTCGTGTTCCACCCTGGACTTGCAGAACTGAACTTGGTTCATGCCACTTCATTTTCTTCACTGTGGTTACAGAAATTCTGCTGAATTTCTACAGAAATTCTGCTGGCTTTTTTGAGATGGTTCCTGTCCTGTGACCTGTGGGTGTGAGCAGAGCTCTCCAGTGTTCCCATTGCTTGGAATTAGGTCTTGCAGCCAGGCTGCCTCATTGGTGCTGGCTGAAATTCCACTGGTGTACCACCATCCACAAATACTCCAGGATACTTATTATTTTTAGAAAATATTGATCAAATTTTTATCTACCTCACCTTTCTGCTTTTTCTTTTCAGAAGCTGGGCTGTTCTCACAGGAGACCAGGAGCAGTGAGAAGGTGTTTGCAGCTGAAGAACATTCCAGCACGTTCTGGAATGCAGTGGGAGGGTTGGGTGGCAGTTTGGATGTGCAGGATACACTGTGGGTGTATTTCTGAAGAAAATTCAGAAAGAATGGCTTTGACCAGCACTTGATCATGTTTCTGCTGTTTGTGGGGATTCTATTCCCCTGTGGCTTACTTTGGACGTGGTTTTTATTTCCAGAATTTTTTTTAAATAAATAAAAATGAACAGAGGAAAACTCCAAGTAATTTGCAGTATTGTCATACTGAGATCACATTTAGGTGATTTGGAGATTTCAGATGGGTGATTTTTGTTGGTGATGGTGATAGGAACATGTGTTCATTGGGCTGTTGTGTGATGGTCACCTGAGCTGATAAAGGGTGACAAAATGGGGTGGCAGAGGTGGATTAGCCCAGGGAATAGTGCCACACACAGCACTGAGAAGGTCCAACACAATTTGTTTGGGTTTTGTGTTTTTTCCCCTAAGAAAAGCAAGGAAAACAGTGAAGTTACAAGGGAACAAATAGAGGTGTTGGTTTGCAGAAGCTAAATAAATAATGAGCAGCTCCCAGCTGCGCAGATTTTATTATTGAAAGAACAGATTTTGTATTATTGGGTTGGCTCAAACCCTTTTGTTTCATAATTTATGACAGAACTTTATAGTTAACACTTGTACAAGGGAAAGAGTGGCAGAGATTTATGACTTTCAAAACCACTTAACGTATTTTGGCAAATAGTGTGGAGCAACTATCATTTCAAATAATGAAGATACTTAAATAAGGTAATAGATTATTCCTGTTATCATGTTACTGCATATATTTTGCCCAGCAAAGTTGACATGAAATGACAATTTTATTGTAATCTTCTTCACAAAATTTTATTGCTGTAATTTGTAGCGTGGTTATAAACTTGTGACTGCGGTAGAAAAAAGATGCTGGGAGAAACTTTTAAAATCAAATAGAACTGAGCCTGTTTGCATATATAAAATTATGGTCATATTTTACAACTTTTCTTTATTTGAACATATTGGCTTTGGCAGATTGTTAATTTTGCTTTTAGGTTGTGCAATCAGAGTTTAAAAAATGTTTTTATTGAGGCTATTATCAGAATCTGCTACATGGGGCCGGTAAGTCACGTTTTCTCTTCTCAAAGCAGTTACAGTCCACAGCTGAATTGTTAAATAATATGAGAGGTTTCTAAATAGAGTAATAATTTTATTATTCAAATATATGTGGGAGAAAGCTTAAAATGGAGAGATTATACCTTGCCAAGTGCACTTATAGATGAGAGACATTAATTATCTCTCATAAAATGTCTCTGATTTCTCAAATCTAGCAACTTTAAAACAAAAAGTCTGACATAAGCAGTGATTGTGCAGCATTTAATTGTTAGTTTCATAAAATATGTGGGAGGCAAACGAAAAATTGGGCAGAAATATGTAGAAAGGACATGGCCCTGAATACCTGAATCCTTTGTTTCACTTATTTCAAAGTATATTTATAGCACAGTCTGCAGTCAGTAACAACAAATGTACTCTGTGCGAGAGCATTTGGAATTAATTGCATTAAATAATTACTGTTGTATTCTGAATCATGAATTCTTAACCAAGTAACCTGCTCGTATGCAATGATGCTCAAGGACTTAACATATATATTCTTAGTTCTCTCAATCTACAGAATTCTTTAGCATTCTACAGTACTTAGTGAAGCCTTTTCAGAGTGATGCCTATTAAAAATAAATGTTAATGTTTCAGGCAAGTGTAGATGTTTAAAGGTGATTCATGGTTTCTTTTATAAAAATGAGAATTGTGTACTGCAGGACGAGTTCGGGAAGTATGAAAGCACTTTACAAAGGAAAGAGATTGAGTTTGGTGTAAAATATTAAAGCTTTATACTGACAGATCTGTTTTTATTTAAATTTTTATTGAATTTTTTCTTTGAAGTAACAACAAGAGACACATACTGTTGGCAGATAAACGATGCTGTGCTGAATGAGTGGCTACTTAACCCTAGAACTGTCAGGCACCATTATTCTCAATGTCAAGGAGCTGGAAAGCTTTATGCAATGTTTTCTGTTCTTCAAATTAAATTGGTCAAATTTCTGTTCTTTTATACATTTCCATGCCACAGCTACATGTGATATCTAGACTGGCTCAGCAGGGAGTGCTGAATTTGGCTCTAGACTTGCTTACAACATGAAGCCAAATTATGCTTCAGGTTATCTTGAAAGCTCAAGCAGCAGAGCCTGAAGCCCTGATGTTGTTCTCCTTCTGCTCTGAGCTTTAAAATCTCCTGATATCTGAAGCAGCCATGCTATTGTCCTAATTAGTAAATATAACAATGGAAACATCTCTCAAGAGCACCGAGTGTGATTCTGTGAGTGCAAGACTTTGCAATATGTGAGATTCTACTTCCAGGAGTGATATTTCCCCATTAAAATGGGGGACATATCCGTGTTTTAAATTAGGGATAGGCATTATGCACATTTGTGATGATTGCTGTCCCAAAAGGCTGGTGTATTCCTTTAGTATTGACAAATATTTCAGTGCTGGTATTCAGGTGTGTATCATGGGAACTTTCATGAGGATTATTCATTTTAAAGTCATTTAGTGTATTCTTGGATGATGGTTGTAATAGTTCATTCCAGCAATCATTCTCTGTTCTTTTATTTGCTTTTCCCTCACACTTGGCAGGCACTCCAGTCATGTTTTGAGGTTCAAGAACACAGTTCTTTTACCCTGAAGTTCTGTGGTTATTTTCTAATCTATCCTTCTTAAATTATCTGATCAAAAGGCCTGCACAGATTCTTGTGGTAAATTCTAACATGTTCTCTTCATTTTCCCACATCCTTCATTTATTTCTCAAGAAGAAAACCCATCACATCAGTGAAATTATGAAAGAAGGTGAGTTTTAAGACCTTGAGAAATGAAGACAGAGATGTGGGAACTGCCATTTGAGCAATCCCAGTCGGTTTCATCACCAATTTCCATTCCAGTGGCACAGAGTGCTAATTACTGAATTCCTTGATTGCAAACCACGTGGGTTGTGTTTGATCTGAGATTATTTTGTAAGGAATTGTGCCCAGGTAGCAAGTGTGATGGGGTGGTCAGAGCACCAGTGTGTTTATGGTATAGAAATTGGTGACAATGGCCACAAAGAAATTCCAAAACTGATGAGGAGAGGCTCCTGCACCAAGTCAGTCCCTTCTCCTTCTCCATACCTCATTTGCTCTTTTTAAAAATATAATTATAAAGCTGGTGGGGCAAGAGTAATTAACGACAAGTGGTTACTTCAACCATTTTACCACTCAAAGAGGGGACGGAATTTTCCCTGCTACATTTTCAAAAGACCTGATTTGCCCTGTAAAATGGTGAAATGCTCTGCAAAGGCAGAGTTGTGGTGGTTGAGTGTTGTGCCTGAACAGCAGGAAAGGAGAAAACAGGTGCTAAACAGCAACAATTAGCATATGTATACCAACTGATGAGGTGTTAAACACAGCCTCATGCAGAGGTGTCAAAACCCTGGCCAAGGGATCTGTTAGAACCTGTTATGTGAAATAATACAGATGATATAAACCACAATGGAACATAAAGGCTTCAAACACCAAATGTCCTGGTCACAATCACAGCAACTCATTTAGCTGGACATGTGTTTTCAGGAGATTTGCAGCGTGCGTGCATTCAGAACCAATGCTTTTCTCATGAAATGAGAAATGAGTGGCAAATTATCAGATAATTTTGTAATTATTTCAAAACAAATGATTGCTTCATTTCTGCTATGCCAGTGTAGCCTTAAAATTCTGTGTCATATTTTCTTTTGTCACTTCTATCATTTACTATGTGTTTCTTTTTTCCTTTGCTTGCAGTGAAAGCTGGAATGTAAGATTTAGTGTTCTTAGTTTAAGTTGTTGTCATGGTTTGCTGCTTTTCCCACTCTGAAATTATCGGGTTCTATTAGAGACTGATCTTCTCTTTCATTTTTATGCCATATATTCTTTATGATAATTTAATGAATGCACTTAACAGTAATACACAGGAATCTGATAGTCATGCATCTTTCATGATTTTTTTCCTTCAACTTTTGCTCTCCATTTCATGCCCCAGGCATGGCTTGAACTTTTTTCCTTCCTGTTATCAATATAACCTTCATTGTATCAGTTTTCACGCTGTTGTCTTCAGGAAAACTGAAGGATACAGTCCCCAATAGAAGAGATTGCTTCTTCTGACTGTTAGTATTTATTTTTTGTAATATACAAGTATTTTCAATTACTACAGTGTAAAAAAACCTGCCAGTCACCCAGAAAATTACTCTGGGTGTTATAATGAGAACTGTTCTCATAACGAGACACTGCATTAAACTCTTCCTCTTCCTAGCCCTCACTTGACAGTAGAGGCCCTTGCATGAAAGACAATCACCCTTAATCACCCAATTTTTTACTACTGCTATAAAAATAAATGTTCATAAAAAGCAGTTCTGGAATTAATTTTTGAGTCTCTCTAGAAAAATAATGAAATGTCTAAATGTGAAGACCATTTGGTCTCTGAAGTGTTTTCATCCCATCTGATCTTGCCTGACCTTGCTGTGTGCCCAGGTGAAGCCTCCAAGCAGATTCTGGTGATAATCTCAGTGTTTTCTTGCCCCGTGATGGTTTTCCTGCCAGTTTGACTTCTCAGCATTTTGAAGATGCTCCCAAAGTTGGATAGCACGAGGGAGGCTGAGGAATGGAAGACTCCCTGTGAGAACTGTGGGCTTGAAGCCAGCATTCTACTTTAGATCATCCATGAATCAAAGGCCTTACCCAGCGCATTGTCAGGTGCACTCTAATCTCATGATGAAATATCACAGTTATGACTGTAGTAAATGAGAGTATAATAAAGTTTAGAAGTAGGAATGCTACACTGCTCAGCATAGTTCTTCTCCGCCGTAAATGGCAAGCAAATATTCTTTATTATCTTCTTTATTTCCATTATATTTTGTGTGTTTCAATCAGCTCATTGCGAATGACTGATTCTGGTGGTGCAGGTCACACCTGTACCTCACTGATGTTTCCACAGTGGCTGAGGCAATGAGACCTCTGTTCTTTTCCACTGACTGATTATTCCCACTTGGCAGCAGTACCAGAAACTTTTAAGCATCACCTCCTGCCCATTTGCTCAGCCACAGCAAGGAGGGATTTAAGGGAAGACTCAGATGCAGCTCTTCAGATCTTGCCACCCTTGAGGTTCATGGTGAGTCAGCTTAACCTGCTCAGAAAGGTGGAATTTTACTGGACTTTACACTGAGCTATAGCCTTAATACAAAACTCATACCTTAATAAAAGGAATGTGTATTTACAGGGCAGCATATGAACTGGTATATATACCTTTTTTTTTCATTATTTTAATTTTTTAACGATTTTTGCATTTGATGATGAATGACCCATTCATTGCCAGAAGTTTGCCACTTTCCTGGCTGATTTTCCAGGTGCTGAAAATTTCAGAACTGAAAGCATATCAGGTTACAGACCCTTTATATAAATCAATTCTTATAAAATTGTTTCAGAAATCTACTTTTCTGCAGATTCAAAATTAATTAACACCTTCCAATTAATTAAATTTTGAAAATATGGTGAGGTGGGCAAATTGTGCTGCACTGTATTATCTGAAGGCTAAGTGATTTAACTGTTAAGTCTCATGTGAAAGAGAAAACTGAAAAGAAGAAAAAGCAGGAAAGCTATATGCTACTTTTCTACAATAGGTTATTTCTTTAATTTTTTTTAATAATTCTTATGTACCCTGAAGCATTATAGTGGTTAGGATTTCAAGAAAAGTAGACAATAATTTTATTCTGTGCTATGATCCTCTTTTTTGTTGAGATTGTTAGTAAATAATGTGGATACAGATCAGATTTAGCACATTTCCAACACGACATTGAAACCTTCCTCATGAGATGGGTCTGGGATTTTGGGAAGGGAATGGGCAGCAGATGGTGTTCATTAGTGTCCACTCAGATAATAGCAGAGCCACTCACTGCCAGTAGGCCTTGAGACACTGAATAATAAATCTTCCTCGTTACTGTGTAATTAACTGTTCAAATGTTAACTGAGGTCTCGTTGGATGCTTTACATGAGATTTAGAATAAGAGTAATGGAGTTTGGATGTTTTCTCCCAGTTACTGCAGGAAATCTTGACTAGTGGATGGCTGAAGTGAAGATTTCAGGCACCTTACAGAGGGTGGAAAGGATTAAATAAATTCATTACCCTGCACTGTGCCATTGGTGCTTTGGGATACTTTCCCTGCAGTTGGGATGGCCTTAAACCCTCTTGTGGGGGAATTTGTCAGCGAGGGCTTCTTCAGCACAGCTTCTCTCTATGACTGCAAGGTTTAATATCTCATTTTTCCAATAATAGGTCACTTTGTTCCCACACATGTTAACCACAAAGTTCATTTTCTCCTTTCTGGTTGCGTTAGAGACGTGAGGCAAACTTCCCAACAAATGGAACTGACTAATGTTCAAAATCTGGTGTGAGGGAGTTGAATTTTCATAGCTTAATTAGTGTCAGCAGGTTGCCAATTAATTAATGGAATTCTTTTGTGCTATCTCCAGCTGTATTTAATTAGACTGGTTATAGAGGAAAGAAGGCTACTGTATGAATTCAGCGAGGTGATGAAGCTTCCTTCGGAAATTGTGCTTTACACCTTGTTAAAGGCGTTTGGTTTCCTTTCAAATTCGAAATTCTTCACATTCTGCAAATGAGGACACTGTGTTCTGTCAGCAAGTAAGTGGTAGTGAGGTTATTAGCTTTATGATATGACATGGAAGTATTTCTGGATTACAGTGTTTTAGACAAACCGTTGAAGTTCACGAAGAAAAAGAAAAAAACCAACAGCGTGATTAATTAAAAATGTATTTGTTAAGATCCAAGCTAGATGCTGGTACAATCCAAACTAAAGATATGACATTTTAGAAGAGGTCTGTATTAAATTACAGCAAGAAAGACCAAATCTTTTTTTTTGTTAAAGACTTAAAAATATAATCAAAAAGTGACAGACTATGAGTTAAAGTGCTGCACAAGTCAAAACTTATTAGAAACATCAGAATATCTATATTGTTGGATTTATGATAGCAGAATTTTTATCTTAGGATAAAATGAACTTTTAGTATCCCTCCATAGTTCATGGTTGGTTTTGCAGTTACCCCCAGCATACCCATATTAAATATAGTGATTACTGTCACTTTTGTTTAAAATAGAAAATATATTTTAAAAAACCCAACAGTTAAAAACCACAGCAACAAGCAAAACCAGAGACAGAATTACAGAAAGTTAACTATCCAACCAAAAAATGCCAGAAGAAAATAAAATGTAGGAAGTATTTCTTTTTGGTAATAAAGTAACAATGATTATCACAGACACCTTTCTTTTCTTAATTTTCTGACAAATTTAAGCACAAATTTTCTGCATTTTTATCTTTCATACTTAAGCCTCCTTTATGGCTATTCCAGTTCACCATAAATGGAAGGGTCCACCCTGGGCTTTAATAACAAACGAGGAAGATTTCAGCATTTCAGTGGACAAAAGATTTCAAACGTTAACAAAGGGCATCATTTAGGTTAAATTTAGTCCTTGAGAGGCATTTTCAAACACAAGAGTACTTAACTCCATTCTTTTATTTAAAACTGATAAATCAAATAGGTGTGAGAAAAAATACACCCCTGTGTTTACAGAAAATTAAATTTAAGGTGTAGCTTTATTTCCTTTCCCAGACTTAACAGTGCATCACCACCTCTGATCTGTGAACCAGGGGTGGGATAATTATCCAGCCCAATGCCTGCAGAGGCAAACCTCAGCCCATCATTTGACCATCACAACATAAACAGCCTCAGATCAGGGTTCAGACATCACATTTAGGGGTTCTGAGCACAAGTCTGCCTGTGCCTGCTCACACAGGCATGGAGAGAACCCAAATTAAAATGGGTTTAAATGGTTTTGCTGAGTTCTTTCACCTGTATTGAGGCAAAGGAGCCATTCCATGTAGAAAGTGCCTTTCCATATTTATGTATCCATGCTAATCTCTGCAGGATCATGCCAAAACATTATTGTTTAAAGAGCATTGCACAGCTGGGAGCAGCTATTTACTTCCTGTGCATTTTGTGGTGATCTTGTCACTTCATCACCGAGTTCCTTGGGCATCTCCATCCAGGTGCACTCAAATTGCAGTCACTGCAAATTACATCCTCACCTTGGCAAAGCCTCCTTCCTTCTGTACCAGCACCAGAGCTCCAGCTAACTAGAAAATTCACTCCACTGATTTTTTAATATTAAACAATACAAGCATTGAAGGTATTATTTATATCTCTTAGCAAGGGAGAGTAATGGAAGGAACACCCTGCATGACTGAATCCAGCCTCCTACTGGTGCAGCCAGGCATGGGAGAGGGATTGTAAAATAAATTGATCAAGCTACATCTCAGAAGCAGTTAGGATCTGTATGTTGACTCTGCTGCTTCAGGATGCTGGGATGCTGCTCCAGAACAACCCAGCCCGAGGAAGTTTCAGTTCACTTCAATTTATTCTTGTACTCATTGGCCTTCGTTTGTCTCACTGCTTTCAAGAGGATCATTGCAGCTCTTGCTGTATGCAATCCCACATAGCTGATTCTCCCTAAAAATTCAATTTTTAGGCCTTTTTAATATCTCTGTCAAACCATTTCCTCCTGTGTAGCAAGGTGTGATGAAGCCATGTGGAAATGGCTGAACAGAAGGGTGTGTTTTAATTCCTCCCCCTTTCATTGTTGTTCACTGCTGCAAATGCTGTCAGAGCTGCTTCTCAAGAGTTAATACACAGAGCCCCTAACACCCATTGCTTTCAATTAGGTGAGAAAATAATCACTTTTCGACTAAATTCAAAAGCCATATGTTTGTAAAGGAAACAAACCTTTCAGGTGCTGTTCCCCAGGATTTCTACAACTGGCAGTCCTTCACTTACAGATGTGTTGTGATCACAGGTAGGCTGATGCATCTCTGCTGACTGCAACCAAATTGATCTTGCTTAGGCCAGCATTTAATTTGGCTTTCTGCTGCAAAGGTCTAGGAACAGAGTGCTAATAATGTATCCACTAAATCTGTTCTTTATAGTTCAGTGGGGAGCTAGCTGACTATTTTATTGTGAGAAAGACTTGTACTTAAAAGTTAAAGAGGCAGCAATAGCTTTTAGGCCTCCAATTTAAGTAAAATCCACCTCTTGGCATTTATTTGTTTTATGTTATAACTTTAACTGCTCTAGGAATGAAGCCTTATTAATATATACCAGTTTGAGAGGTGGCTTATCTAAGCATGTATTTTGTTCTCATTTTAAAATAGAGTTGAGTCTGAAAAGCCATGTGGCTTTTTAGAAACATTGTTGGGTTTTTTAGAAAGTTTTGGAGCAGAATTGCTCAGTGCTGCCTGTGCCTGATGCTGCTTTTATTGGAGTGACTACGAGGTTTTGTTTTCAGGTCTCAGTAAAGATTATGGGGGTTGTTTTATCTTTATTACTAAGTCATGGAGTGCCATTTCAGTCCCTGTGTTTGGGAATCATGCAGAAAACTGCAAATCAGGGGGGATGCAAACTAGATTTTTCTGTGTAAACTGTGAAAAGCTTTTTTTTCAGAATGAGGGAAGAGCAAAAAATCTGTAAAGGGCAAAATCTGCTCACGCTCCTATTGTGAAGAGCTGCTTGGATATATGAACATATTAAATGTCTTTCCAGATGGTCACTGCTTTGCTCTGCTATTTGCATGTTTTGCTTTGACTGTCCTGCCCACAGCAGAGAAATAAGAGTGTGTAAAGGTCTGAGGCTGGGCATTTCCTCACCAGCTGAAGTAAAAGCAAAAAGGAGAGGGATTCACTTAAAGGGCTGTGTATCAGAAGGCTGGGGATGTTTATTGGTGATATTTACAGATTAATTATTTCATTTGCAGCCCTGGCTGCTTTGGCAGTGGGTATAAAACCTGCTCATGAACTGCAAGTCCAGTGACTTCCACTCACCACTCTTGATCAGGACAGATGGCTCCATATTATCTCTCTATTGCCTATTTTAGTCTCTGAATCAAACATAAATGTTGTTTTTTTAGCTTCTGTGACATTAAGTGAGAGAATTCAGATTTTTCTTCTCAATAGGGACTTTATTTTTCTAGGTGGTTGTAACAGCAGTGCTGGGTTTCCTGATAATTTCCTTCCTTATCTCCCTAAACATTATTATTTTGACTTCATCATTACCACTGAATGGCAACATATACTAATGTAAATTTGTACAGGTCATCATTAATATTCCTAAAGATATTTGATGAAATTTTGTCACTCAGTCAAGTAAAAAAAAAAAAAGCTAATAGAATTGTGTTTAATATACAAAACTGCAAATCCAATAACTTGCCTTTCAAAACTAAAAAAAAAAACAACCCACCAACAATTGCATTTACTTTATAAAATTCTCAGAAGCTGGATTAAACTGACATTTTATGTACATGGTTCTGATTTACAGCTTTTCCACAGGTGGCAGAATTTGAAACCAAAATGGAAACAAATGGTCCCTTCTCCCTACAGTCTTTATCTATATTGCTGACAAACATGTGAGAAATTGGATTTTTTGTGCTAAACTGCTCTTTCCTCTGCATGTTCTGGATGCATTCTGTGCAAAGCTAGAAATAATATATATATATATAAAAAAAATCCAAGTGCTGCCAAATAACAACTTCTGATTTTTGTGCTTGATTATGACCGGCTTCCTTCTTCCAAAATATAAAATCTCCTTCCCAAATGTCACACAGACTGTTTGGTCTTTTAGCTCCAAACCTGTCACATTTCTATTTTCTTCTACCTGATGAAATTCAGCCTGCCAGGTTTTGCAAATATGCTTAAACAAATGAAAAAGAAACCGTATAGAAAAGTCTGCCTATCGAAGAAAGCAGCTCAGGAGAATCACACCTCTAATCTCACTGAAAGACCCACATGAGAGGCATTTTGCATTAGTGTTAAGGAACTAAACTGTCTCAAAATCCAGAAGGCTGCAGTTCTATCGTGTGCACTGAAATTTGAGTGAAAAAATGACAGTAAAAGTGCTTTCCCCTGCTTCTAAAATGCTGTTTGGCAAACACTGCTAGTCAGTGTAAAGCTGTTGAAATGCACTATTTAATTTTTTTTTTTCTTTTTGGCTCAACTGGTTCACCAATTTTCAGTTTCCTGCTCAGTTTCTCTCTGGAGGAGAAGAGGGGGATGAATTCCTGTGAATCCCTGCAGGGAGACCTGGACCAGAATGGTGCCTTTGGCTGTTCCAGGCTGCTCCTGGTCAGGCTTTTGCCCAAAACTTCTTTTTTTATGGTCTCCCTGCTCCTCTGGGCTCTTCACTTGTGTCCTCTCCGTGTTTTTCCTGCTCTTCATCCATCCTTCCTCCCTGGTCCCTCCACTGCTCCCATCCCCCATGGAGATCAGCTTGTCAGGGGTTTGGTGGCATGTGGGGGTTTTTAATGGTACCTTTTCATGTGCAGGTGTTTGAGATGATAATTCTGCTCTTTCAGTGGCTCTGAATGGAGGCACGGTGCCTTTAGCAAGTTTTGACTGGTTGCTGTGCTGTGAGATGGATGAATTGCTCCTGAGCTTCAGAAAACAGGTGCCTTTTATTTTTTTGGCATCTGGTCCTCCAGCTTGGAGCCAAAGTGCTGCAGACTCATCTATCTGGGAAAAGGGAATATGTGGTGATGTAATAAATGAGGCAGTGCTCAATCTAACCACGAGCTTGGTGGGTTTTATGCAGATGAGCACTAACCTGTGTTTCACGAGTCATTAATATCTCAGTTCTGAAGACCTGCTCATGTGACTTAATTATACAAACATATATATATATATATATATATATATATAGTCTCAATCTTGTACAGAAGATAGAAAAGAAGAGGTTCTTATGAAGTATCCATCATAAGGATAACTTGGGATCATATGAAGTGACCCAGATATATCCTTGTGCACAGACCCCACCTTGCCAGGCTGGAGGAAGGGGGTGAAAAATTGAGGGGCTGCACCTCTGGGAGCAGCTGCTTTTGGTTTCATTAATAAGCCCTTTCAACTTGCAAGACAAGTTGCAAAGGTTATTGAGAGAAAATGTTGCTCCTGATTTGTGGCTGCTGACTAAGTAGATTTCTATCTGTGTATCGGAGTTTCCATTAGTGTCAAATTTTTAAGTTTAAATTTTATAGCCTGCATAATTTGTCCCTGAGAATTGCAGTCAGTTCATTGTAACAAATAAAATCACAGGAAAATAACTGCTTTTTCACAGATCACAGATTATCCAATTGATGCTTTAACATAAAAATCTAGCATTTAAGATGCATGTTATTACTGTCACTTTGGCTTTGAAGAAGAGTCTCAAAAAGTCCTTTCACTTTAAAACTGCCTAAGTGCTTTACACTACACAGAATAAGGTAAATCTAACTTTGAACTATTGAACAGCAGGACAAAACCTGCCCATTAATAGACCAAGGAAATGATTGGGAGAAAAATGGAGTAGCTGAGTTTAGAGAAACTTGTACTTTTTTCTTAATGAGCAGTTTAACTGCCAATTGATCGGTCATTCAGCATTACAGTAAATGGTCAATGAAATATATAATGATGCAAGACTGCTCTTTAACAAGACTAAATCTTGCAGCAATCAAGAATGCTTAAGGCAGAAAAATACAGACAGCAAATTTCTCTCTGTGCTTAATTTAAAAAAAAAATATAAAAGGAGCGATAGCAGCCATTGAGGCAGGTAATCTATGGTATTCCTTATTGTGGTGGTGGCACACTGGCTCATGACATTTCCATTTTGTGCTTTTGTCTTTTGATTGTTTATTTCATGCCAAGGGATTTTTTACTGTTGGATTTTAGTCAAAGCTGACTGCTGGAGAATGGCTGAGTTCTTGAGGTCTTGAGCTCACAAATCTCCAGGGACTTGCTTACCTGCATACCTGGGAGCTTGAGGCAGCTTTGCAAACAGGTGAAACTCAAAATATTGGTATGAGTTGCAGTATTCATTCCTCCATTAACACTTAGGCTAAGACTGAATGCAGGGCAGATTTTTTGTTTTTAATAAATGAAAAAAATTAGTTGTTGAAAGGAAAGTATAGATGTTAAACAAGTAAAAATCAGAGCCTGTTGCTCTCCTGTTTCTCAACAAAACCATGTTATTGAGCAGTCTTTTGACTGGTGACATTTCCCAGTGTGAATGAGAAATCATGGCAGAACAAACAGCGTTTTTCTTTCCTTTGACTGGCATGTGAAATGTACTATTATGGTTGGTGTGAATGGGTTAATCTAATTTGTGATGTGTGGAAACAGGCACCTCCCAGCAGAGCTGGGATGGGAAAGGTCTCCAAGAGCAGGGCTCAGGGAATGTTGGTCTCTCTGGTACTGAATGTCTCCTTTGGAGGGTTGATAAATATTTGGGGTTTAGGTTGTGACCTCCTCTTCCCAGTGGGAAGGGAAATAGAAAGGCTCATCCTCAACACACCTCTCAGGAGGTCGGGTGCAGTGATGGGCACCACCTCCCTTTTTTGATCCCCAAGTTACCAAAGAAACTTTTTTTTCCCTAATAACCAGCATTGAGTGAAATTGCTTTTCTCCCCGGTAATCCTGGGAGGCTGAGAAAGCCAAAACTTGCATTTTGAGTGACTCAAAAGGTGAGTGACTCTGATGCATCTTCCATTGATGGTTTTGATCTTCAGGAAGGCTTGGATTTCTGGGCACCATCTCCTTATTCCTGGGTGTTGGAAGGATGAGAGTAGTTCTGTCCCTGTGCAGACTCACATTTGGGAGCTGTCCATGACCAGCCCAAGAGCAGGTGCAAATAATGGATTCAATATTCCAGTGCTCTGCAAAATGTACAGGGGAGTTTGGAAATTGCAGTATTAAACAAACTAATTATGATAGAATTAAAAACTCTTCTGCATGCACAGCTTTAATTAAATTTGATTTTGTACCTCACGAAGCTGTCTCTGGGCTTTGTGAAGAGTAGTAGTTCTGGCATTGATTAAGACTGAATGTGATTAACATTAATTATTGATTAAACTTCCCTATATCTTCACATAATATCAAAGAGAGATTTATTGATGAACTCTGAAAGGTCTCACAACTGCAGTTATTATGCTGTAATTCCTTTTGGCTACACCTAAAGTGGAGCATTCACAAATTATCTCTATTCCTTGGGAAACTGAGAGTGAACTCCACCTTCTCAGCATTATCAGCTCAGGCAATTTAAATATTCCTGAAATATTCATCTTTATTGAAGCACAAGGTTGTGCTGTGGGGGGCTTGGAAGTTTTTTAGGGGTGAGAGGAGGAGGGAAATGAAGCAATCTAGACACCAGGATCAGGACACAAACCTGAGATACAGGAGAGGCAGTTCTGATTATAACCCTGGAACAGAAATCCACAGCATTTCAAGCAGTCTTGTGGCTCTGTTACTGATTGGCCTCAAATATTCTCTTGGTTTTTTAACACCTTGCTGGTGTTAAAAAAAAATAAATAAAAAAATTAGAAAATGCTTTGCCTTTGACAAATCATCATATTGGAACAACAACAACAAAAAAGCGCAACAATTTAAGATGAATGCATGAATAAATAATGCTCGAGTGAGAAAAATACTATAAAATTGATCTTCTGAACCTTTGGGAATTGGAAGGACTGTTACATTGGATTGTTAATTATGGAAGTCTGTTGTAGGATTCTGCCTTCAAATAAATTTTCATCAATTGTAATTTTTCAAGGGAAACGAAACAAGGGAATTTACGACCTTTTCAGATTAATTGATCTACCTATTTATCAGCCATCCCCCGTGCTTGGTAAGCATTCAAACAATGGCTTCTGAGTGGAACAAAGAACAATAGTTCTGTTAAATAAAGGAGGATGCCATGGTGAGATAAAGATGTTGCTTTAGAAGGGTGATTGTATGACCAGTGCACCTTCAGGTGGGATTTACAGACCCAGCATCTGTAAATGGATGGTGTTGAAGCTCAGGGGGGAAGAAACCTCCCTTTCCTGCTGGTTACACTGGTTTAAACAATTTTGGAGTGGTATTCATGACCTTCTCTATGCTTTCTATAGGGAACTCATCGCCCAAATTACTAAAATTCCAGAATAAACATGTTCTCCCCAAAGAGGAATAAACATAAAGCTAAGAATTTCGGACTGTTTTCCAGGTGTGTTAATTTTTTTGCTCTTTAGATGGAAAAAAAAAAACCCCAACAAAACAGTTAAAGATTTTGAATCTGGCATATTTGGTTTTCCTTGTGGAAAGCCCAAAAAATAAATGAAAAAGGTAGCTCTAACTAACGTTGTTTAAAGCAGGGTGCTAATCATTTTTCAATATCTAGATAATGGAATGTTTCTTTGGGAACAAGTCTATTAGCACTGGCAAAACGTAATGTACTTGCTAACACCATGGAAGGTCACCAGCACTCTGCTGTAACTGCTGAGTGCTGATATTATTTTAATTGGGTTTTGCCCACTGATCTGCATGATCAATTCACAGAACATGCCAGAGAACATGTGGCTTTGACTCTGAACCAGACTCCCCACCCAGCACAATTAAAGCTTGCCTTAATCCCAGTGTAGGACATGGGATTTTGTGACAGCTCGTGGACAGACACAGCTGGACACTTGACACTGAATACTTGCAGTCAATTATTCTGTATTCATGTTTAAGGCACACACAGAAAAGCAGCGTAGGCCTCTGTGGTTTGGCCAAGTTGGGTCATTGAGTTCAGAGCTGAGGCATTGAAAAGGTGAATTATTTCTGGACTTTATTTTCTCCACTTTCTGGCCTCTGTCCCATATGAAGTGATTGATGTGCAGAACTCACATATAAGAAGAAAAATGTTTGGTTTTACTGTGGATTCATCTTTGAAAGTGGAATAGCAACCCCACACTCACTTCTCCATGTCCACATCAGCCCAGGCTGGAGTCAGCTCCTCCTCCTGTGTTTTTTCTGTTGCATAATGAAATTTCTATGTTTTGTGCTCCTGTTCTTCTGGGGCTTTTGATCAGGTTGAGTTATTTCAGAAGGAGATGTTCAGCGGGTGTGTTGGAGGGCTTGTAGTAATATTGTAATAATATAGTAGTAATATATAAAGTGTCTTCCTGAATCTTTGTAACATCAAGGGCAAGACTCTTTGCATGAAATCTCTAGACAGTTATTTAATATTTCTTTAACTGGTTTTAACTATTATAAACAGAATTTTAAAAAAATTGTTGTGGTTTTTTTACAGATTTTTTTTTAAATCTTCAGCAAGCAGTAAAGAACAATGCTTTACTTTCCAGCATTTCTGATTTCATTTTCCTTGTCAGCATTGCAGTATTAGCCATGCTTCTGCAGTTGAATCTAACTTATTTTTGAGCATTCTGTAGATTGCAGAAATAGTTGTGATAGTAATTGCACCCATGTATGTATTTATTAAGAGCTAAAAGTGAATTATTTTTCCTGATACATTTTTCTGTACCTTTAAAACAAATTTTATGCTCTGGATTGAAGGTGTCTTAACAGGAAATATGCAGTGAACATTCATCAGTTCTGCTTCTGGTTGCTTTGTTTCCTATAGCTTTCCCTTGTTTCACAATGTAGGATGTAGCTTTTGGTTCTCTATGTAATTAATGGATAAAGGATGTCAAGATGAGACACTCAAAGGCAGGGTTTCTTAATAATAGGAATTTCTTAAATTATGCGGCCACTATTTATAAGTAGAGATAGAAATGCAGAAGAGAATACAGGAGATGAAGATTTCTTCGTTAGGGAATAGCTACAACTAATGAGATAACACTATCTGATGGCTTAAAGGATTACTGCGTTGATCTGTGTCCCTCTGAGATGGGGTTTTTGTGTCTCCCAAGGTACGCAGGGGTCTGATCTGGACACTTGGCAGGAATACCAGGAGCAGCACCTCATACAGGCGTGTTCTCAGTTAAAACGTGCAAAGAGCCGAAGCTGTGGCACTCGGGGCAGCTGGGAAAAGCACGGGGTGAGATGTGTGTGCAAGGAAAGGTGATGCATCAGCTCACTCCTGAGGAGCCCCTGGGGGCTTTGTGAGCAGCTCCACGAGCCCACTGCTGCTCCAGCAGGGAATACTGGCAGGCTGCAAACCCACCAGCACAATGTGACAGATTTAAACAGAAATGTAAAGCTTTTCCTCCTTAAAAAAAAACCTCGTGTGAGGTGGAAAGTATGAAGGTATCAAATATTTTAACTGCTAAAAGCTCTAGGGAGCTGATGTTCCTAGGCAGGCTTTTTGTGTATCAATGAGTGCTTCAGACAAAGGAAAACCAGAATGGACAGGTTTAGCTTGGAGACTTGGAAATAATTATATTCCAACCAGTCTTAAGAAGGAACATAGAGAGTGTATTAACAATGGATCATGACATAGATTCTGGCACTTAGATGTAACTGCTCATGTAAATTACCAGAAGCAGGTTTTGTGATCCTCTAAGTTTTGTATAGTCATTCACAGCTCATTAAACCTTCAGCAGGGCTGTCATTCACTAAACACAAAGGTAGCTTGGGAACTGCATAATTGAAGTGTTTTAGGCAGACTGCTGTAGCTAAATTTCTAAACAGTAACCACTTTACCTGTGGTTCTGTGGAATAAGGAGAAGTGCAGATAATGAAAAAGATCCCAGTGCACCCCAGAAGTTTTGGCCTTTTATTGAACCTGTAGACCTTCCCAATGGTTGAGCCTTTGTTGTCAAAGTATTCTGGGTACTGAAACAAACTGAGGTCCCGCTGTCTTGCTAATGCTCGGATTAATATCACAAGTACATGATCAGAATGTGATATTGTGGTCACTTAACAGTGAAGTTGAAAGCAGGTGAGTATTGGGGCCACTTAGTGACATAGTGATAACATCTGAGTCTGTGCTCAAACACAGTGTGGAATTTGTATTAGGGAACAACTTTGCTGTCAGAACAAGAAAATAATATTTAGATAATTTATTTTGTATCAAAGTCTTAACCAAGAAAACGCCTTTATGTGTGGGATTGCCTGCTTCTGTGTTCCTTCCTTCTCAGCTGCGGGCCAGTTTGCAGTGGAAGCCTCGCCCTCCCACTCCTAAATGAGCATCACCACCATCTTTACCTCCTTGTCAGCCCTGGCACGATTTCTTGGGAAAGAATGGATAGCAGGACATCGGTCCCTAATGATGTGAGAAGTGGCCACAGACAGCCCCAGACCTTGGGTCTCAGATTTAGAGGGGTGCTAGCACTGCACCTTCACACTGACCTGGGAGGGCTCTAACCCAGCCAGCTTCACAATTTTTTCCCTGCATTCTTTTGTGCTTATCTGACAGAAAATACAGATGCTCTGTGTTCAATGAAACCCTCAGAACAGCTGCCTTGACTTATTCCAGGTTGCCTCACCCTCACTGTTCCTATAGTCCTTCACTACAACTCTGACAAATTTAATATGAGCAACTATGTTTTCAAGGACTTTATGCCCCATTCCATCCTATTTCCTGGTCCCTTGATTTCCCGTGCTGCATAAATATTAATTCAGTGATAATCTCTCATTTGGTTTGAGCTAATTAGTTTTCTCTCCAAGTTCCCCCTAACACAGGCATGTTTCTGGGAATCCCTTGCTGCAGTGGGATTCCTTCAGCATTCCCTTCTTCCATTCAGCACAGTGGAGGAGACTGTCCCTTCCCTGGGACATCTCTGTGAAAAGCTGCCAGGAAACTCCCGAGCTCTAGAGCTGGCATTGTGGGGCATTGATGCCTTTGTTCAGGTGGGCTGCAGCACAGCTCTCACATCCTATCAATACCCATTAAAAACCCCACAAAATGCCCCATGAGAGATGGGGGCCCCGTGGTGTGAAGCCCCAAAGAATCTGAGGCCGCTCTGCACGAGCTGTCTGAAATTTGTGATTCACTGCCTGGATGGGAACAGAATTAGCACTGCACGTAGAGCAGTGTGAGGCTGCTACTTGCAGGTCCAGACTAAAAATACTCTTTCTATATTAGTAGTTACTGGCTGTGACCATTCTCTGGTGGCAGATGGAATAAGGGGGTTTTTCCTTTTTTCAGGAAAACACACGTTTGTGTTCCTGAGCTTTCTGACCTCCTCCCAGTCCCCTTGCAGCAGGTTCTGTGTTCACCTCCTGTGCAGCGAGGTGTCCCCAGGGTGACTTTGTCTTCCAGGTGATGACTTTGCTTGGTTTTACCTCCCATGGTCGTGTAATTTAATCACCTAAATTAGTGAGTTCCCTGCCTGCTTCCCTGGATCCAAGGTGCTGCTGCTGCTCCGAAGGAGTTTTGATCTCCCTGGTAGCATCAGCCTGAGAATGATCTGGAGCAGCTTGGCAGGAAACAAACCAGTCTGGATAAAAATGGTTGTAACCATGAATATCTGAGCTCTGAATATCAGAGACAGCAGCATGGAAAGGGTGGCAGGGTGCAGCAGGATCATCAGTGTCAAAAGCAAGGTCACATTTCCCAGTGACAGCCCGTGGCATGGGCAGCTGAGGCTTTCTGCAGCCATGGGGTCAGGCTCTGGAAAAAACGAGTCAGGGGCTCCTGAAACAGAAATTATTGTCCCTAAGGCATTCCACATCAATTCCGTATTCCTCTGCTCGTGTTATTTGGGATATATGTATTCCAAAATACTTCATCATGTTTGCAACAGCATTTTCAAAAGTTTTTGGTGCTTGAACAAAGCAGAGCACGCTCCAGTGGTGCTGCTCTGTGCTTTAATTCTGCATTTAGTGCTAATGATAAAATCTTTCTTTCCTAGCTCAAAGCAGGTTTTTAGATGTGTGAATGTTCTTGTTTTCCATTGCTAGTCAATGCAGAGTATTGTTTGCCTAATTATTGTAATTATTGCTAATTATGTAATTACTGTAAATATGTGTAATCAGTGACTCTAATTTGTAATTATAGAATTTTGATGTTTATTTGTGCAAAAGTGCTTACAAAACTTAGAAGAAAAATTGGTCATATACAGCAGGTAATTTTAAAAAATTTGTAAGAACGAAATTGCACTTTTTTTTTTGCCAACCACCAAAAAGAAATTAGTTCTCTTTATTTACTAATTAGGCATGCTTTTTTCTTTTCTTTTTTTAAATTTTATTTTTATAAAAGGTAATAATTACATTACAGAAGCCTAAAACTAATTTTCTCTCCTCTTATGTTATAGCTTAAATGAGTTAGCAAAATATTGGATTAGTAGAGTGTAGGTGCCAAATTTAACCTGTAATTGCAGTAGCCACTTGAAGTGAAATTACAGCACAAAAATTCTAACCAAAAAAAAGATAAAAATGCTTTTGCTAAACTCTCTTTTCTCCATCCCAGTAAAGGAAGTAGGTTATTTACAGAGAACTGGCTATTGCTTTCAATGCAGACATAAAGCTTCTGCTAGGGAGAGTGTAATTACCCAGTGGAAAAAAAAAGTCAGATGGAAATTAGCTTCTTACCATCTGCATATCATGAAATACTTGGCCTATTTGCATATTCTCAGTTCTCCTTCTTCCCCATCCATGGAAACCAGAGGAATTCCTGCAGCCTTGAAATTCTGCTCGGGTCTCTTTAAGAGGAGATCAGTAACTTTGGGTTTCAGTCCAATTTTTGTTTATTTTTATTATAGCTGTTGGTTGCTGATATTTATATCTTCTTATTTTGTCGGAGAGAATCTGTTCTGGTGCTATGCAAATTGTTTGCTTTTTTTACTTGGTAACCAAACTGGAAGTTAAAGGAATCTAATCAAATCCATCCTCACTGCATTTTCCATTTTCAAGTAATAAACAAGAAGCACTTGAAAATTTCTTTTGGGAAAAATTTATTAGGGTTTGCCAGGTAGAGAAAGGCCTCAGAAAGTCAGGAAGATTTGGGGCTTCAAAATGATGGAAGGTGGGAGCATTTTCCATACAAGTTTTTCCTTAAGTGCCCACATAGAGAGGTTTTTTCCACTGAGGGTTCTTTGATCTCATCCATTTGAGCTTTTCTTCGTGCCTTCTCAGGCACTTTAGGACTGAAATTTGGGGTTTATCTGTGGAGTTTCTGGGCCTGGGCACACAAAACTCTGTCTAATCTTCTTTCTGAGTGAGCCACAATTTGTCATTTTGGTCCCTACGTGATGTAGAAGTGGTTTTTATTACAAGGATAAATTTCACAAGTGCATCTATTTATGATTTTTAATGATAAAATGCACAGTGGTTTAATCATGGTTTAGTGGATTAGAAACCTGAAGTCTTTTGAGTCTTGCTTTTTAAATGATGGCCCTGGTCTTTAGCTTGGAGCAGAACATTTCTTCTGGATTATATATGAAATTTCCTGTTACCCACACAGAGTAAAACCCTCAACCCTATAAACATCTTCATTAAATGATGCCTGGAAGCAGTGACTTCCATGTGTTAATTACATATTATATTAAAAAAATCTGTTTTAATAATTACTTCCCACTTTCCATTAGCTCTCAGATCATTTATGATGAGATGGTGAATTTTGATTAACATAATTCATTATCTTATATACCTGTCACATCCTTTCTTGAATCGATGCATGGAACATGATTTTTTTTACAACTTCTAGTTGAAAAACTATGTCATTAGTTTGATGGATTAATTTAAAGGACAGTGTTATAATCTAAAAAATGCTGCAGGACACAAGGTCTGAAACACAACAGCCTTGGGGTGGTGAGCATGAATGTGATTTCTAAACTCCCAGCATTTCAGTTTTGTGATTTGACCAAAATGTTGAAAAATTTAATATCTCTAAATACCAGAGATCAATCAAATGACCTTGTAATATACTCCAAGCAGATTTTTATGCGAAAGAAGTGAAGCTGAAAGTGCTGTTAAACATCTTCAGTCGATGCAGATTGAGAAGGCCAGCTCTGAGATCACCCTTAGCTGCTCGTGAGGCTGCAAAATTGTGTGACAAAACAAAGCTGCAGCTCTGGGCTTCCCTTTCTTCTGGGAGATGCTGCTACACAGAGTCACTGGCTAGAAAAGAGTTACTCCTAATATCTGGATTTTGGGCATAGAAACAGAATTATTTCATTGTTAACAAAATTTATGTAGTGCTGTGCATTTACATAACAGCTTATAAACATTGACATGCTTCCTGCCCTGAAGAAATGAAGGAAGGAAAATAACTTAATGTTTTTGATTTTTTTTTTAAAGTGGGTCAGTGCCAGGGGTGCACTAATTACAGAACAGCCATTGGCTAGGCAGCTGATGTATTATTTTGTAGAAATCTTAGTATCTCACATTTTTATCTCCCATCAATATATTGCAATTGTTTCAGGGTGAATGGTAAGTCAAAAAATATTTTTCTTGAACATTTTGCCTTCATCCAATTTGCCTCTATCACAAGCTATTGTCTCTTACAGTTTTCTTGATGGTTGTGTTTGCATTTCCTCTCTCCATTACCACAGTTGAAAACTGCTCTGGAAATAATACACATTTTTGAAAAGATCAAAGCATATAATCTTTCTTTCTGTGGTTTTGGATGAAAGCGTGATTGCAGCACAGCATCAGAATGTGGAGTGTAACGTGTTAAAGGATCTGAAACCAGCAAGCACAGCCAACATTCTTCTGTGTTTAAGCCCAAAAGGACAAAATCTGAGATGTGTTACGTTTTGATGGGTGTGAGGCTTTCCTGTGCAAGCAGCAGAGCAGCACCACTGCAGGGGAGGAGGATCCATTAGGAAATGTCTCCTGAGCTGCCCCACCAAACCCAGCTCAGCTTTCCCAGCCCTTCCTGAGCTGTGCCTCTGACACCCAAAGGGCTGGAAAATGAAGGGAGCAGGGAGTGACAGTCTGCTGCTGCTTTTGTGTTTGTCAAAGTTTTGTGTTTGTCAATGTTTTCTCCTCCAGCCAGGTCTTACGAGCTCTCAGAGAGACCTTTCACACCCGAGATAGCCCAGCTACCTCAAGTGGCATAAAAGCAGCAGGATGGCTTCTGAGGTAGTGCTGGAAACAGAAAAGTTTTAATGAACAACAAAATAATAAAGTTCTTTGTAGAGAAAACTTGAGCTAGGGGCAAGAGGTTCTTGCTCTTGCTAAAAACACTTCATAAAAGCGATTATTTCTTTTGTTCTCTTCTTTTTCCAGTGAATTACTTAGGTGGGCCTTTTTGGCTTCTGTCTAATTGGGTAGCTTTAGGTTTGAGGTGAAGCCTCAAAGGTCTTATGAGGTGATTTTACTAATTGAGGAGAGAAACTTCTGGGCTTTTTTTTTTCTTTTTTTAAGGAAACAAAGGATAATTTGTTCCCTCTGTGAACAGGGGGCACATTCTACACCCAAGAGCATAGGATGGGATGGTCTGGACAGCAGGGAGGTGCCACAGTGTCCCCCCAGGAGCACCAGGAACCTGCTGGTCTAGGGAAAGCCACAGCCCAGCTGAGGGGCTGAAGCATTTACAGAGCCTTTAAGCAGCTAAACATGAAAACCAAACCACAACCAAAGGTAAACAGGGGTGACAAACACATGAAATGCGTGCTCATCTTGCCGGAGTCTTGGCCTTCCCACATTCCTCCCAAGGAGAATGGGGAGCACTGCTCTCAGCCTGCATATTAATGTGCTCAGAGTGTGAATGCAGCCTGGGCAAAAAGGCTGTTAACTCGAAAATCTTAGGAGCTGAGACCTGCAATTGCTCTCAAATACTTAGAGAGACTGAGATAAATGGTGTATTAGCAATTTATCAGATGGTGTTTAATCCCACAGCTTTCAGACCAGACGGGTCTGGTGGAGGGAAGGAGGAGGTCAAGCCCAGTCTCTGAAGAAAGCAAGAACTCCATGGCTGGTGAGCAAAAGTCATTCTCATAAACTAAAAGTGCAATGTTATTTGCATGGTCAGCAGGGAAAAACTGGGAGGAAATATTCAGCTTTCAGGAAAACACTGATAAAATTGCAAGAGGCTGCAAACAATAAAGAATGGATGTGGTGCACCATTATATTTATGTTCTAGGAATAGTAAATGTTGGAGTTTTGAATGCTCAGTTGTTAGTGTGAAATTATGCAACTATTAAATGTCTTAATTTGCATAATTTTTCTATCAAACAAGCCCAGTTTTGAGCACTTCCTCATCTGTCCATTTAGAGATAATGTGAGTTTTGATTACCCTTGAGCCTGAAGGGAGGGATAGTACTCACAGCATGCAAACAGCCCTACAGATTCTCCTCTTCCTGCACAAACACAAGAGCAAAACCAGAAATGTCTTTGCAGGTGGGGCCATTGCTGCCCATGTGTCTGTGGAAGGACAAACATCCAAAATTCATGTCACATGTGGCAGGGTAAAAGCAAGACTTTGCAGGTTAGGGTGGCATTTGGCAAGCTGGTAACTGAAATTTTGATTTTTAGGTAATATATTAAATGGGAGCAATCAGCAGTGCCAAGAAAACCTAAGAAAGGGAGGAGAGGATTGGACTATTTGATATTTTTATGTAAGTTCATGTCCTGAAAGTGTTTCACATGGGTGGGAATGTGCATGCTTCCCTCTGAAACAATCCCAGTGCATTCATGTAAACACCTGTTTTTCACTGCAGCCAGTTTAATCTGAAAGGGTGTTGTGGTTAGATCCACACTTTGAAATTATCCTTTAGAAAGTCAGATCCTGCATGGACAAGATTAATGGCA
Organism: Passer montanus; assembly: GCF_014805655.1. Taxonomy (NCBI): domain Eukaryota; kingdom Metazoa; phylum Chordata; class Aves; order Passeriformes; family Passeridae; genus Passer; species Passer montanus. The sequence goes on from NW_024369818.1 coordinate 2,060,319, forward strand.
TTACTCATGGTGTGACAAGCACAGATCCTTTCCCAGCTTCAGGAAACACCAGAACAGTTTGATAGATAAAAGATACATATTCATTTCAGTCAGACTTAAACAAGAAATCTCTTTTGTGTGTCTTTAAAGCACAAAAGCGCGCGGAGCTGCACACAGCATCCTTGCAGATAGCCTTTGTCTGGTGTTTAAGAGTGTTAAAGCGTCTCATACTGAGCCTGCAACTTAAGAACTTGTACAAGTCAACAGCTGTGACCTCAGCCAAGCAGGCAACTGAGTTTTCAGATAGCAAGCTGTGCCTCATTCTTCCTTGGCCAGAGCTATGTATATTTAATTAGTGTCCTCTCACCTTCACGCTACGTGTTTTCCCACTTGACGCTTCCTGGCATCAAAAGAATGTCCTTGAGAAAAAGTCAGCCCTATTGACTCCTGAGCATATTATTTGACTTGCTGTTCAAGTAGTCTGAAGAAAGAGCTGGAAATAATGAAAGACACTGCAATGTGGAGCTGCCTTAACTGACAGTGTCAGGTGGGTCGAAGCTATTGAACAGTTCCTATTAAATTAGCTTACCTTCATCTCAGCTAGTTAAAGCTGGCATGCTGACAAATTAGTTGCTTTCTGTATATAAAAGAGGAGAGGCAGGCTGAGATTCCCATTTTGTAGCTTAGTGACAGTAGATATGTCACATCACAAGGTCAATAACAATCTGTCCATGGAAGAAATGTAAATGTGTGGCTGGTGTCAATACATTCTGGATTAGATTGTGAAATATTCATTCCTATAGCAGATGAGCTCATTTGCACTAATAAAGACCACTTTATCCCAACCCAGTTAATTACAATGCCTTATATTGTCTGTTTTAAAATCTGATTACAGCTTTTGTTTAGCTTTTCCAATATTAGCTCTTGTGCATTCTATGTGCTATTTCTGTCCAAAGAGTGTTAATAGAGAAAGTTAATGGACATGTCTGGAATGTGAAAAGGGTTAGGGGGGTATTTATTTATTTATTTATTTTTGCCCATCAGAGCAGATGGAATTTACAGTTTTCTTTAGAGGGAGACTCTGAAACTGTCATAGACTGTGCTTGATATTCAAACAGAAAATATTATTTTGGTTGGTTGGTTGCTGTGACTGCTGGTTTTTTTTTTGTTTTTTTTTTTTTTTGGCTAAACTCAGATTTTAGGAATAAAAATGCTTAAGAGGTAAAATGTTTCTTGTCACACTGCTAAGTGATGGGTTGGGGGTACTTTGTTTCTCCTCTTGACATACTCCAGACTCCTTCACTGCTGGGTTTGGAGGCTAAATTACTTTCTTCATGAAGGGCTGAACTTCTTCATCTTTTAGGAATAATCTCTGGAAAGGACATTAGACCTGTGTTTAAGCACAGTCAGAGCACACTGCTAATTACTGCAGCACTACCTGCTAATGCTCTCAGTCACATCACTGCTTCTTACATGCCAGCATGAGCATTTTAGACGTGGTGAAACAGAAGTATTTTGAAATTTAATTACTGAAATCACCAGTTCAAATGACTACATCATTTTTGGAGGGCTGGAGAGATTTCTTCTTTATAGCTGTCCTTTGATAGGGCTGTTCAACTCTGTGAACAATTTCTGTCTCTTCTTCATAATTTTTACTTTTTTTTTTTTAATGAAAATATGCGAGTAATTATGTCCTGGAGTACAATACTAAACTTGCTTCTGCTGTTTCCAGGATGTCTGCAAATCTGTGAAGTTAACGTTATCACTGAATTTAGTCTTGCCAAGTCATTTGGGCACAAACCAAAGCTCCAATTGTGCCACTTAACTTCTGATCTGAAAAAGTGCTGTACTGCACTGGGCTTGGTTTGAGTAGAGGTGAGGATATTCACTGATATTCGCCATCACTGTGGCTACTGAACCTAAAAGAAAGCTTTAATATCTAACTTTCAAAGCCACAGCATTCTTTTTTGACAAATTTTAAGGATCATACAGAATCACATCATTTGAATCTCACTTTCCTCTGAGGAAGGTTATGCCAGCTGTAAGTGTGCCTTCAGATGTGCACAGTTTTCATTTGTTTTCCTTTATTTTTGCATTCACTGCACTGATCTGAGTGACTTGACTCACACCTATGAAAAGCTTCTCAGGTGGTCTCTTAGTGTCTTTCACTTCCAGCAACCTGTGAAAGAGCTGTACTCAGTTCTCCAAAGGCTTTAGAAGGTGAGGTTTGCTTATTATTAAATTTTTTTGGCATCATTTTGCTGTAGGCAACCTGAGCTGTTTTCCAGCTTTTTTGCATCTATTGCAGGGCCTGGATTCTGCCTGGAATCTCACAAGGAGTTGGGCTGTCCTTGGTGAGGATTGTGGCCATGCAGGAAAGGTTGACCTGCAGGAAGACACAACCTCCTCATTTCTCCCATCACAACTCTCAGTGAATGTACATTTTTTTGTGCATCCTGTTAAGCCAGAGAACAGTTTTATGTTGTGGTTTAATGTATGAAATAAGCAGTCTCTGCATTTCCAAACACAACCTCAGTGTCCATTCTCCAGGAGCTAAGCCCGGTAAACAGCCATCCTCACATGTAGTGAAGCACTTCCAGGTCATTGTGAATGGGCTAATTAATGTGGAATTGCAAATGTTAAATTAAAATATTAAAGCTCCTCTGCAGTTAGACCTTTAACACTGAGGATTTTTCTCATTGGGCAGAAAACCAGCTGATATGCAGTATATTCCCCAGGATTTCTCTTTGAAAACCCTCCCTGTACGACGCTTTTGCTCTTGTGTAGGGAATGTTTTATCAATATTTGTATCCATTTAACAATTACGCATCTTTAGAAACTGAAAGCACAGTCAAATTGCATCAACATCTAACAGGGAAAGCACATGAACCTCGTTATAAATAAATGATCTGGAGTAATAAGAGAGCTGGTGTTCTATGAGCCAGCCCTCAGCTTGATGCCCTGGTGGATACCTGGAGGCAGAAAAGAAATTAAGTCACTGCTATTCCCTGCTTCAGATTCTGATGAACATAGAATAGAATGTGGAAATACAAAATATTAAAAGTATAAATTTTTCATCAAGCAAGCTTGTTCTTTTTGCTCCATCCTATCTTTGAAGCCTGTGTCTCTTTACTGAGGTTACTGAGCTGTCTTGATATTTTACATCAACAATAGCTGGAATGAACACACATAAATTATCCACAGGTAGAGGGGTCTCTAAATGAACAAGCTCTCAGAAGATATTCAGAACATTTGTGATCCCCAGCTTGCAGCTCCTGATGTCCTGTTTGTCTGCTTTTTGTACCTATTCTTATCAGACAATATGGAGGACATGCTGGCAAATGCAGCAGAAATTTTTATTTTATGGAGTTATCTATAGAAGCTGATTTTAATTTGTGCCCCACAGAAATTTATTATTGGCAAGCAATTTTAATCAGAAGTGATATGACATCTGCTGTAGAGGTATAAAAGTGCATAAATATTTTTGTATTCTCAGTAGAAAAATAAACACTCCTGGAATATCTCATCTGTAATTTTACTTCTAAAACATCCCCCTACTTTTAGCAACAATTATTATTGACAGATACCACCTATACTGTGTGGCACTCCCTTGAATCCAATTAACTGCACAATCACGCCCTGAGGTATTGAGAATAACAACCCACACAAATATCACTTTTATTGGTCAGGAAAATGTTCATTCTATTGGAGTTACAGAGAGTTGAGTCTTTTCCTTGGTGTTGCTTGTCTTGTTTTGTTGAATCTCAGTTTTAGACTCATCTCTAGAGAGAAAGCACAGAAGCATAGGGAAGGAAGCACAGAACAAACTCCACACTTTCCAGCTGTGAAAATGCATTTTCCTTGGAGTGTGTGTGGAAAAGAAGGCAGGCCCTTGAACTCCATTCTATTTGGGGGTTAGGATCCATTATTCCAGCAAAATCCTGCAGATTTGTGTCTGCAGTGTGGATTATCTTCTCCTTTCCTTTCATGCTTCCTAGTTTGTGATACCTCTCTCCTCCTGTGAAAAAATAATCAGAAAGAACTAAAAGAGTGACTGGATTTTGTATGCCATCAGGAAAATTACTACAGTATTCTTTTAAATTTTTTTTTTGCTTTTTTTTGAGATTTTTATGTGGAAATAGAGGTATCAAAGTGACATGAAAGCCCTGTACAAGAAATTTTCTTGTGCCTCTCTTCAGTAGAGCAAGGTAATATAAGAATATAGTTCTATAATTAACTAATTGAAAAGAAACCATATTATTGGGTTATGGAAAGATATTTCTATCTTAGACCAGGCTGAAATTCCCTGTTGTGAAGCATAAAAGAAACTTCAAAGTAACTTTGCTACTCAGCAAAACATTTGATCACATGATCATTGATTTTGGATCTTCATAGCTATTTCTGTACTGTTTGAAAATTCTTGAGTTTTATTTATTTTAAAAAATACCCGTGCCAAGCTCTGTGAAATTTTCACTGGAGACAAATTAAGCTGCTTCCACAGTTACCTGAAGTTAAGCAACGTGCTGAGCTCTTGCCTCAGCTGAAAATGAGATGGGAGGTGGTTCAAAGGACAGAACAAGGAGTTTGTCTGAAATCATGCAGCATCTCTTGAGGGAATCTGTTGGTTAAGGCAGGGCAGCAGTGACAGGAGGCTGCCATGAGTGACAGTTTTGATGTGAGAGCAGTGGCTGCTGGTGAAATGGATTTCAGCATGCCATCCCATTGCTGCTGACAGAAGGTAGATTGCAGTGTGATGGGGGAGATGCTGGCCAGGAATCCTTGGTTATCTCCATCTGTTTTCAAAACACTCTGTGAGATCTGCAGCAATGAACCCACATCTCATCCGAAGCGTGGCACAGAATCCAGAGCAGTGTTAGTTTTGGCTGGGTCCCAAAAGCCTGTCTGGGAAACAGAACCAGCTCCTCCTGGCCCAGGAGGGAGGGCTGCCCTCAGTGAAGTCACCATCGACACCAGAACCATTGCTTCTGCATGGAACTGCAGATTGGAAGTGAAAAAAACCCCACAGCTGAGGAATTCACACTTCAGAGACAGAACTCAGGTTGTAAAAGTTGGCAGACATTGGTAAGACATTTAATAACTGTACTGGAGTTTGGGTGGGTAATAGCCAGAACTTGAGGGAGCTCGAAGTTTGGGTTATTACCTTGAATCAGGCAAACCGAGGAAATAACTCATTCCCGAGTGATCAAACAGTAAATGTTTAAAATTTCTCTTTCACTTATCTCCTGCTCTCAGTTTCATGCAGATTTTCTGGTCACAAGTTTCACTAGACTGTTTTATGTATGCAGACAGTGCTACTGAAGTGCTGCTGCTGAGCTTACAAGTTTTCTCAGGAAAGCCATGAAGTAGGGGCAAAATACTAATGGGCTGCTTAGACACCACTCCATCAAATATTTAACCTTTCTCATTTCTTCCTCATGCACTGGTTATTCCAGCAGCTCTGCTTTAATTGTTTAGGGCTCAATTCTCACAAAGTGGTACACTCGTGACCCACTTTTAGTGCCATCTTATCCTTAACAGGCAGCATGGGACTGGCAGAACCGTGAGCAGCTTCCAGGTTTTTCTCACTGCTCGGAGCATCTGCTGTTCCAACATTCCTCTGATCCATCTGAAGGATTCTTCCAGCCACGTGGTTGAATTTCCACACAGCAATTTCTAATTTAGCCAGAGGTTAAAGGTAAAAGTGTGAGAAGAATAGGTCTCTGTTTAGGAAGAGAGGCATTTCAGGATTGATACTGGCTCCAAATTAAAAATGAACCAGAGAAATTTTGTGTACAGTCTTCTGTTAATATCCAGAGGCTCAGACTCAATCTCAGTGAGCCTGGTAATGCAGGTTAGCTTCATCCATGATGTCTGCTGTCCTGGTTGTTTATTATAAACTTACTGCTAATATTAACTTATATTAATTAAGACCTACCAACATTAATGTTAATTTAAAATTGTTGACAAGTAGCAGTTCCTGTAGAGAGATTTTGCTGGACACTGGACACAACCCAATACTTTAAAAAATAAAGTTAGTGGGAAATGGAGAGATTCTAAGTCCACTGCTGAAGTTAGCAGCAATATGGGGCTGCTCTAACCTGAATTTTTACCCAGCCTCCTGGACCATGTGGTTATTGGCAGTGGGAGGCTGCCATCCCTTCATCCTAATTCTGATGGAAATCGCTTGCCCCATCCCTGCTCTGTGAAGTGCAGCTGGTAATAAACTGCCAGCTTGCTCACATTTCCAAATGGCCTTATAAACTGCAGAAAATGCTCCATGTGAGGGAACAGTACCACTCTGTGCTTATCTGAATAGAACTGACAATTATAACGAAATCTGCTGCTCTTTTTCTCTTATATACTCTTGCAAGACAGAGAAGTGCTTATGTACAGAGTTTTATCTGAGTCTGCTGATAGTACTAAAATCTTTTGGAATCTTGATGGAAATTCAATCTCTTTTCTCAGAGTTTCCTCACCAGCTTTGTGCATGTTCTTTCAGTAGTATCCTTGTTAAAGCTAAAGACACGGGGAGATTTTCATTCAATGGTCTTTTCAGACTTCCTCCGTCTGAAGATTACACAATTATTCTGGGGATTTTTTTTTTTTTGTGCCAGTTCTGATATTTATTTTACAGTGTGCATTCATCTAGTGATAATTATTCAGTGCTCTCTACTAGGATAAGGCATTCTGCTGAATATAAACAGTGGTGCAGCTTCTAAAGGTATTAAACAGTGGCAGCTTCTTTGAAATGAATAGGAGTTGCAGGTATTCTATCTCTGCTTACATGATTATGTATGAATTTATATTTTATTCTGCTGTCTGTGTGGTACCATTGTGGTTCAGCAAAACTAAATCTATAGGGAAAAGAACTAATCAGATAGGAAGCTGAAACAGGTTATAAATGAGTTCACTGTGTAGTCAGAGAAGGAATATAAAAATCATATTCATTGCAGGAAGGGAGAGAAGATTAAAAATAGGTGGTGTGAAATGTGTTACCATTGTTCCCATCCAAATTAAAGTTAGAACATGGGCCATTCACGAGCAAAAGTAGAGAACATGATTTCAGTAAAAATTATCTTGGCTAATCATACTTTACAAATTATATGAAGTCTATTCTACAGATTAATTCTGCAGAATTAATCACACTAAATGTTAGGACTAGAAATAGCAGGTATCTCGGCTGGGAGTCCAGGCCCCTCTATCATTAGGAATTAAATTATATAATCCTATTTGCAAATGTTACAAGCTTTATTTTACAATTAATTAGATTTCATCCCTGACTATTGCTGTGAAATTGTTATCTAAACACTAAAACCTTACTCCCAGTGTAGGCATGATTAGGTAAAATTACAGAATTACTCAATCATTTAGGCTGGAAAATGAAATCATTGAGTCCAACCTGTGACCAGCTCCCACCCTGTCCCCAGCCCAGATTACATTTCAGGCCAATTTGAATATTTCAGGTAGCACATTTCCCAATGGCACATGAAGCTTTTTGGTGTTGTTGCTGGAGCAGCATGGATCATGCTCCCACAATCAGTCTCTTAAACACTTCAGGACTTTCCATTTGTATTGTTACATGTGTGGGATTTGCAATTCCTGATAAATACATCTTGCTTCCAAGTCAGAAGGCACGAGTTGTTTTTGTGGAAATACATTTCCCTCTTAGACCTTTCTCAGTCCTAATTAAACCACATCTTTCTGACGTTTGAATCAGTGTTTTAAAAGCATAATTTTTTTCCAATTGCGTCTTTCTTAATAAGATCTCCAAAAATGTTTCCATTACATTTGATACGTGACCAAACCTCAAATGTCCCTTGTATGTTGTTGAAATCTTTCTGCTCTAAAGCTGGTGCCAGGTAGATTCTGTATCCCTCTGAACTTCAGCTAATGGCTACTAGAAATTATTCTTGCTATTTTAGACACCGTGATCAGGTGCTATGGAAAATATGTTTTAAGTTCTTCTTGATGACAAGGTTCCATGCCCAAAGGACTTTTGCTCCTTGTCAAGGTAGAAAAATTCTGAGCCAGTATCTGAGTTTTTTTTCCCTAACCTGCTGAGCTGCACAGGTGGCCCAAAGTGTCTCTACAGCATTTATATTTAAGGGGAGGCAAAAATACCAACCTGCCTTTCCCTCTAGCATCAATAACAAGAGTTCCTCCTTTTTATTTTTATTAATGTGTTACTGGTTTTGACAGCATATTTATTTTCTTGTCTGTGGACAGAATTCCAGCTCGCTTGAAGGTTTGGGGTAACTTGTTTGCCCCCCCTGTGTAATTGCTGATCTCCCAGCACGTTCAGACACGTGGAGCATCAGGGAAGTGTGACAGAGCAAGGGCAGCTGGAAGACATCCCTGAAACTGAGATCTGTGAGGGGCAGGGATGTGTGAACTCAGATTTACAGGCTCTGTTGAGACGTTTCCAGAATATTGCTCATAATGCCACCATACTCCATCAATCATCTCTCCATGGGCTTGTTCGAACTCACTTCTTTTAAAAGACAAGAAAAAGAGATATTTACAACTTTCCATCTGTATTCTCTTAGCATGATTGAAGCTTCCTAGGCACTACTTATGTTTTTTTTTTTTTTACTTGATTTATCATTTTGCTGCTTTTTCTACTATTCTAAACATTGCTTATTGTTGAGACATACAGGTGGAATTACAAACAAAACACAACATAAACAACACTCTAATTCAACAAAGCGTGGAAAATTTATTGAATTATTACTCTCTGTTCATTTTTAATCAGCTTTTCATTAATATGAATTTGAATATCTTTAAAACAGTCATCATGGGCTCTACATCCTTTAAAGCAGGATGCCCACTGCCCACATGATGCACATTTTTGTTCCTCTTCTTGTCCTAAGTTATGATACACAAGTAAAATCACACTATTAAGATGGAATTAGTTTCTATCTGGCTTTTGTATGGAAGTCTACTATCAAAGCAATCAGAGGAAAAATCTCCCTGTAACTAGGGATTATAACTAGAGAATCAGGGCACAAAAACAAGATACAAATATTCCCTCAGTCCAGGGTGCCCAAACCAAGGAAGCAAATGCTTAATTATGTGAAACTTTGTATTGTATGTGAAACTTTGTATTCTTTTGTGAGCTGCAATACCATATCTATAAGCAGGATCAATTTTCAAAGCTGTGTGCCTGGGAATTAATGAAGATATCGCACTCCCCAGGAGGAAAATGACCAGCTCTAGAAAATCCTAAATTCAAGGGATTGCACAGCACTACGTGTGGTTTGTGCAACAAAGACAATTTTAATTTGTATTTTAGAACAGCATTCAGCTGTTCTGACTATCAGACAATCCTTTTTTCTTTTTTAACAATGATGCATTTGCATTCCAGCTTCTACAGGAACTGAAACAACAAACAAGTGCACAATGGGTCTGTGTGTCACCCACTAATCAGTCACTCAATATGAGACAGACAAATCATTCTTTTCAGGCAAGGTTTATTCTTACGTTTTAGAATTTGGAGGCTTTTTTGGAGTTCATATAGCTGGTTTTTGATTGGTGAAATTTCTGCATTGGTTTTTCGTCATATTTTTCAATTTCCAGCATCAGTTTTGGGATTTCCAGTGCAGCATTCAGACTTTGCTGCCCAGCCCAGCAGAACATCTTGGTGAAGAATTCACTGCTGGCACATCAACCAGGGTGGGAGGGAACAATTTACTGTAAAAATGTCCAACTGGCTGTCCCATTCTAATTGAATACTTCCTAGAAGCCATTTCTCCCTTTGTCTCTTTTCTTGTCCATTTTCTTCAATAAGCTGGAAGGTTTTTTTGCTAGACTCATTTTTAGTTTGGTCCCTCTCTATCCATAAACAGTTCTCCCATCCTGGTGTCCTGCCTCAGTCCTTGCTGTCTGTGTGATAAGCATAAAAAGAATATTTCATGTTTTCCCAGCCACCTGCGTAATTTTTTTTTCCATTGACTGGCAGCAGCATCCTGAATTCTAGAAGAGAATTAATTTTTCTGCTGAATTTGGTGATTTGGTTGTGTTGAACCCGCTTCAAGTGCAGCTTTGTGATTTTGTAAGTACAATCAGCCTTGAATGTATAAAAATTCCTTATGACAGCCTAAATGTCCTTTAAAATGGTCTAGAAATGTCTGTACCTACTGTGAATAAAGGAAAATAAATAGGTGATGTCAAAAGCTTAAAACCACTTCTCGGTACAGAGTTTCTCAAGTTAATTAAGGACCATTTCAGCATGAGGAACAACAGTGGGGCAGTAGGTTGTGATGACTCTACAATAGTGAATTTAATCCTCCTTTCCCAATTTCATTCACACATTGCAGTGACTCATGGAAATTTCCCTGCCATACATTTCTGGACTCAGAGACCTTGGTTTTGTTTTAACAGAGGCTGTTTTAAGGAGTGCACACGTGGGGGGTTGGCAGCCTGGGCTCTCCCTCTTTCTCTGACGGTCCAGGGAGCCCAAAGGCATCAGATTCCCCAGGGTGGGATGTGTGTGGGACTGACTGACCTGTAAGGACTGAGAGAACACCTTCAGAAGGTTCTAATCGCTGCCTGCTGCTTGTGAAATATAACATAATAAATTTAAAGGGTGTTGAGCCATAGGTTCTATTAAATGCAAAGGAAACAAGGGAAAGCACGATTTCAGTGAAAAATACGTCCATAAGTAATTCCCTGGAGACTTGCTATGGTCTGGGGATTAGGTTTGGGATTACTTTCAGAATTTAGCAGTGACTTATTGTGTAATTTTTGGTAAACCATCTAAGCTTGGAATTTTAAATTTTCTGTGGAGAACTGAGGTTGATAGCTTTCCATCACACACATTAGCATTTGTAAAGCACGCTGTGCCTTCTCTTCTCTACAGTAAACCAGCTTCTCCAGGTGCCTGGATTTCTTTCTCTTCATATGTTTTTAGAAATATATAATTTCTTTTCTGCTCAAACTGTTCATGAGAAATGCCTTCTTGTATCCCATGAACCAGAATTAGCATTTTATACATACGTGTATATGTATGTGTGTATGTATATATGTGTGGGTGTGTATAGCATTCAAACGAAAAATATAGCTATGCATATTTTGACTGAGTTCATGGGAAATGAACCTAAAGAAAACCCAATACAAATAAATGAGTCCCTCACCAAAATGAGGAGAGAAAGAGGAAATGAAAAAAGGAATTCAGCCACTTGGTCTTGATTTAATGGTTGCTGATAGCTCTTCTGTTTAGTAGCATGTGTGTGATCCATCAGATGGGACTTTCTGGATGGCGTAGGGGTTTGGTTCATTTATTTTTGTGGTTGCTTCCTATTTCTGATTCTTGGTCAGACTTTAGGTGAGTGCACGGCCTTCCAGTAACCTTGACCTGTTCTAACTCAGGAGCAGGACATCTGTACAATTCCTGAGCTGTGCTGCCTTCACAGCTGTTCATTTACAGCGTTCTGGGGACACTTCTGCTGTCACCACTCCCAGTCTAGGATTCTGTTACTGGATACCCAGTCAAAACTTGCTCCTATTGAGGGGATACCAGCTGGTGTAACTGTACAACCTTGTGTAAATCCTCAGGGCTCCTGAGCTGTGCAGCCTCCTACACAATGAAGTATGGGGTCAGAGGCTGCTGTCCTTACACATTTGCTGGCACTGACTCACCAAGCAGCCCCTGGGTGCAGGGAAGGAAATTGTTCCTTGTTTACCCAAGGTGAGTGAAGGATTTTTTACTCTTTTACACATCTTGTCGTTGTAAGCCCACAAACAGTGTGGTGGGTGAGCTCAAACCCATCTGTGCTGTTTCTTTGTGCTTATCGTGCTTCGTTAGCTTCTGTGCAACAGGTTGGTGGTTTTTGCCTGGTGCTTGGGTCCCACCTGCACTGCAGGAACAGCTTTCAGGTACTTCTTGAGGTGAGTGAATAATTTATCAGTATTTTTGCATATCCTATTGCCATCAGTCCACAAACTGGAAGGACTTCACATTTGTCTTATTTACTTCTACATTCCCCTCCGTGTATCAGATGTCACTGCTCACCTCTCTGTTGAGTATCAGCTCTCTGCCAGGAAAAACTTTCAATTTACCCTAGCAGCATTGCTGAGCAGCTGGAAAATAATTTTTCTAACATGTGGCAGAACAAATTATTGCACAGGAGGGGGTTAATGGGATTGTCTGCCAGAGGAATAAATAATTGAAAGGACATGGATCTACTTATTAGCTTGAGTAGAGGCTTGATGTCCTAAATTATACCTTGTTAGAGGTAGGGAACCTATGCTTTGTTTCAGCAGAAGCTGACTTCAGGAAACAGTGTCAGTGTACCTGATATTTTTGTGTGTCACATACATCCTAAGAAGCTGCAAATCTAGAATTTGTAGTAATCCTCACTTAAAATGAAGATACCATTAATTTTCTCCGTGATTTTTTTTTCTCTGTTACAGTGACACAACAGAATCAGAAGGGCGGAAGGTAAAGTGCCATCCTTAAAAACAAAGCTACAGATATTTTATTTGGTTCTGCCTAATGCTGCTATTAATGACAGGACTCTGAAATGTAAACTCCATGCTGGGTTCTTTTCACAGTTTTCTTTGTACAATATTTTTCAAATGAAGCTATTTAAGTGATGTAACAAACCTCTCGGCTGTTTTCATATTAAAAGCTTAAAATAAACTACATCATGTGGAAGTATGAAGCAGTAATAGTTGCTCTGGAGCTGTTTTTCAAAATGACATGGTTACTTAAAATTTTATTTCTACTCCTTTTTTTTTTTTTACATAGAAACACAACTCAAAGCTGACTGCTTAGAAGAATATTTCTTACTCTCTGAATTTTTTTTATTGTATGCATTTCATAGCAGCACTTGCAAAAATACTCTTATATGTTTTTCAACTAGGAAGAACAAAGTATTTTCTTAAATTTAAGGGGATTTTTGGTTTGTTTTGGGTTTTTTTTAAGAAAAACAAAATGGAATGTATTTTTTTGATGTCTAGAAGAACAGATATAAGGCAAGCTGTAGAAATTGCTAAACACATTCAGAGATAAATTTGGTTATAAGGTTATTATATGCTAACATTTGGGCAAAAGGGCTGGATATTTAAAAGTAAAACCAATAGCCCCTTGAAAATATGATTACGTACTTCTATGCATCTTCAAGCAGTAAAGGATTCTCACAATCTTCCTGTAAGTAAATTAAAATACAGGTTACAGGCTTCCAAAATCGGCTCATATGAAAAGTGATTCCAGCTACCGACGATTTTACGGAGGCCTTGTGCTCTTCATTCAATCACCTTGGAGTGCCAGCCTGAAGTTAATCCTGGGATTCTGATGCAGGACTGCTCTACAGCAGAATTACCCATAATTGCCTCGTTTCCTGCTGACTGGTTATTTTTGCACCAGTGACTCAAATTAGGCACAGCTGGCCCTCGCAAGTTGGAGTTTAATAACAGCCAATTGTCAGAAAGTAGCTGACGGTCAATGTTTTTGTCTCAAAAGGGTGAAAGGAGCAGTGACAGCTCTCCCCCTCTCCCCACACTGAGCGAGGAGGGATCTTCTTTCTGAAGCCACAGAAACGATGAGTTGAGTAAGCTCCTTCCTGTGGGGAAAGGTTCTGAGCACTTGCCATAATGTTGAGGTGCCTGGAGAAGCCACATGAATATTTGATGGTCTTAACAACAAAGTGCAACAGGCATCCCGTTCGTTTTTGTTCACAGGTATTGTACATTGACCCAGCAAAACTGAAAAATGGAAATTAGGTTTAAATTGAGAGGGGAGGGTGACCCAGACAGCAGTGAAATCTTTACATCTGAAATGAGAATAAGGGTGGTTGTCCAGGCACCAGCACTAGCCCTTTCCTACAGCTGTTGGCTGATTTTACAAATAAAAAGGGCATTGAAATCCAGAATAATGAAATGTAGAAGTCCACAAGTCAGCCAGAGCAGAGTCTTACTGCTGAACAGACAACTGTCTGCATCTTGCTGTCATTTGTTTGCTGCTTTTAGCATTTTACACCGAGTGCTATCAGATGCTCTTTTTCTCAGTAGAGATGGGAATGCCTTTTGTGGCAAACTTGGCAGGACCTTTTTAAAGGACTTACTGTGGAGATACAGTTCTGTCAAACACAGACTGAAAATACTTCGAGAAATCATCTGCTGAGTAAATCCATGGATTTGTGATGTCAAGTTTCAAGGCAGTGTTTCAGCTGCATTTGGTTCCAGCAAAGTGCACAAGCCTTTGCAAAATTCCCGGTTTAAATTCTTGCTGGCTTTAATGCAGCAGGGTGTGCACACCTGATCCTGCATCTGAGAAATTTAGATCCATTACTGTGTTTGCTTCAGTGCTCACCTGTCCAATTAATACGAAAGAACCCCTTGAAGTTAATTAATGTTGCATCAGAAGAGATTGCTGGTGACAAAAGGCACAAATCAAAGTTAGTTAAAGCTGGAAATGCTCATTTCCACTCACTAACTTAAAGCTCTCCTGGAACATTAGCAGCATGCATTCAAAAGCAATGTGCAATGCAAACAGGCGTACTGAAAAGAATGTGAAATATTTGATACCAGAATCCATGGTGAATCCAAAGATATTTGCTGCTTGTGCCTTTCTACATTATTTTTCGAGACCTTTAAGAACCACAAATGCTGATGTAGAGACAGAATGTCAAGACATCCCAAGGGTAAGTTAAACAGAAATTCCCTAGAGCCTATAAATCTATTTGAAGGTGATAATCTAATCACAAGAATGCCTGTCAAATCTCAAGGAAAGTGATAAGTAAAACAGTAATTCTATGGAATATGGACTTTTACTTATCTGGCTTGACCTTTCCTCCTGCTCTTTAACCCTTCTGCCCTTCAAGTCTCAAAAAGAACAAAGAATGATATAATACAGATTTGTACTTGGTGAGCTGGAGATGTTGAGCCCTTCAATACCCCATTGAATCCTCCACCCACTGAGGGTCTGTTTGGGAGCCAACATAATGAAGCCAGCACAATGTGGTTGTGTTCACTTGGCCATTTGTCCTCTTGTGAAAAGGAAGCTTCCATGGGACAACAGGGGGACAACAGGCCCTGGGTGATGCTCTGAAGCTCAATTTTTGGAAGAGATGTGGCCCAAAAGATGCTAGCTAAGGGTGTGCTGAGCTCTGTGCTGCCCTAGTTAGCAACTTTAATCTCCCAAACGAGGTCATCCTGCTGTGTTATTGAGGTATTTCTGCACTGCCATCCACAGAAAAACAAACCGAGCAAGAAACAACTGCACCAAGGTCAGGACAACAAGTTGGTTTGTAGCACCTTCCTTTAAGGGGCCAGAACCTCTGGTGGCCTGGTGGGCACCAGCTGTCAGTGGAAAGGCTTGACCAGCTCCTCTTAATGAGAACCCGTGTTTTTCACGGACACGCTTAATAAACATTCCGATTAAATTCATGGACCAATCAAGGGTCCTAAATGATGGAAAGGATGATTAAATCTCAAAATTGGCAAAGTGATGGAGAAAGTAAAAAATACCTGCAGCCCTTAATGATATGAAATTTTTGTACAAAACTGGCAATGTAAATCAAGGAATTGCGCACCAAATTCAACACAAATGTATTAATTTAAAGGGAAAAAACCCAAACTAGATTTTTTTTTCTTGCTTTAATTGATTTCTATTTAGTCAATAAAATAGCTAACATGAATGTTTGCATGAGCAGTATTTCACATACAGGAGAAGATGATATTCACTTGATTTAAGCTCTCGAATCAAAGTTTGAATAATGGTCCCATGAAGTTCTACAGATTCATTTCACTATATTCATGCTACTCCCATTATTTCAGCAGATACAGCCAAACAGAAAACATTCATATAAGGGACTCTATATGAAAACTGAAAAATGGATTAACAATTTTGCTTTTAGTTGCTAGTCACTCTTGATTACAATAAATCCAATATACCATAAATTGCACTCCTGTGTGAGTATATAAAGTCTTTCTTGAGTCATAAGTAATTGAAAGTCAGGGGAATAAATTCAGTTACAGACCCATAAGAAATTCCTTGGTTTGTCTGTGGTTTCCTTTGTTTGGCAAGGGGAGAGTGAAGAGAGTGTATATATGTAAATGTCTTAAGGAATGATTAATGGCTATACATATTAGAACAGCACCTGAATTATTTAAACTAGCTAAGGGTGTGCTGAGCTCTGTGCTGCCCTAGTTAGCAACTTTAATCTCCCAAACGAGGTCATCCTGCTGTGTTATTGAGGTATTTCTGCACTGCCATCCACAGAGAAACCTGACAAACTGAGCAAGAAACAACTGCACCAAGGTCAGGACAACAAGTTGGTTTGTAGCACCTTCCTTTAAGGGGCCAGAACCTCTGGTGGCCTGGTGGGCACCAGCTGTCAGTGGAAAGGCTTGACCAGCTCCTCTTAATGAGAACCCGTGTTTTTCACGGACACGCTTAATAAACATTCCGATTAAATTCATGGACCAATCAAGGGTCCTAAATGATGGAAAGGATGATTAAATCTCAAAATTGGCAAAGTGATGGAGAAAGTAAAAAATATCTGCAGCCCTTAATGATATGAAATTTTTGTACAAAACTGGCAATGTAAATCAAGGAATTGCGCACCAAATTCAACACAAATGTATTAATTTAAAGGGAAAAAACCCAAACTAGATTTTTTTTTCTTGCTTTAATTGATTTCTATTTAGTCAATAAAATAGCTAACATGAATGTTTGCATGAGCAGTATTTCACATACAGGAGAAGATGATATTCACTTGATTTAAGCTCTCGAATCAAAGTTTGAATAATGGTCCCATGAAGTTCTACAGATTCATTTCACTATATTCATGCTACTCCCATTATTTCAGCAGATACAGCCAAACAGAAAACATTCATATAAGGGACTCTATATGAAAACTGAAAAATGGATTAACAATTTTGCTTTTAGTTGCTAGTCACTCTTGATTACAATAAATCCAATATACCATAAATTGCACTCCTGTGTGAGTATATAAAGTCTTTCTTGAGTCATAAGTAATTGAAAGTCAGGGGAATAAATTCAGTTACAGACCCATAAGAAATTCCTTGGTTTGTCTGTGGTTTCCTTTGTTTGGCAAGGGGAGAGTGAAGAGAGTGTATATATGTAAATGTCTTAAGGAATGATTAATGGCTATACATATTAGAACAGCACCTGAATTATTTAAAATGTATCTGTGGTGAGCTTCCTGGTTTCTGCCAGGCACTTTAGTAAGGTGTATCTGACAATGATTTGTGCTTGTTAGGGGTACAGCTGCACTGGGAAGATGTTGGAGAACACTGGGAAAATGTTGGAGAAGAGACGAAGTTGCAATGAATTTCCTTTTCTGATGCTTACCTGAACTTGAACTTCCAGTCTTGTATTTTATTTACTATTTACTTGCTGGTAATGACATATTTGGGCTAAGAAAGGTGTACTCATTAACATGGATGATTGAGATCACTGGGTGAAGCCTTGGAAAAAATGTTCATATTCTTTTGAATTGCCAGTCTAGATTGCAATCAGCTGAATAACCATCACATTTAAGGGAAGGATGATCTTCAGGTCATCAGCTGCTGGTTTCCTGAGGGTCAGCCTTGCTTGTCCTGACCAGCTGAGGCCTTACTTTTGAGTCTGCTCAAATCAGGTAAGAAAAGTCTCATTTCTGGCTTTGGTGCTTTGGTTGTGGCTGCTTCATTTCTCTCCTTATTCTGTCCACCTAATTCTGTGTGCTGCCATTTACCCCAGCTGTGGCCCTGTATTACATTTAGGGGGAATATTCCATGTGTTGTCCATCTCAGGTCTCTGTTGTGGGATCAGCTTCTGTCTGAGTATGGCACTGACCATATTTTTTGGTTTTTATTACTTGAGAGATGTTTAATCAAAAGACTGGGGTTAAGCTTTTGTTAGAATATGTTCCTGGCCATGGGAATTTTTGTGTGTCCCATTTTTTCTGTCCCTCATTGCCAGCTGGCTACTCTACCCCTCCCATCCCTATAATTACAGGAAATAGAGGCTTATATGCTACATTTATTTTAACTGTTTGTAAAAACATCCCTGAAAGGCTAAATTTGGTTGACAGGAGATCAACCCCAAAGTACCTTTCATAAGGATCCAGTCTTGACTCAAAATATGAGCTGGGTTTCACTTTCACAGAAACAATTTTTTTTTTCCCCAACAAAGGGGAAATGATATGCTTGATATTTTCTCTGAAAAATACAGCAGGTGAACAGTTCAGCAGTTATGCCAAAAGACTTTATAAAGCAAGCTAATAAAATGTGGCTGGAGCAGGGAGCTCTTTATTTGTGGTGCCGAAGTTGGCTTTTAGTTGACTTATCTTGAAGATGTATCTGTGTGCCTTTTTACATGCCTGGAACTGGCTTTCCACCAAAAGAGTTACAATGCCATTATGGAAGCATACCTATTCCAGAAGTGTGCTGGTTTGTTTTTAAAATGTTACTTTATTTTGGTTTTCTGCTGCAATCTTATTCAGTGCTATCTGCTCTTCAGCTTGCTTTTCTCTATTTTATTTTTGTTTTTAGACTCTGCTAGAGAGAACATAATTTTTAAATATTTCTGAGACACAAGGTCCACTTCTGATGATGCACGCTGGAAACAATTGACATTTGCTTGCTCTCCTATTATTACTGTAAAGAGAAACATCCAGAGAGACTCATAAAGAAGTGAAATACTTTTCCAGACAGCCTCTTTGGACAGTTCAGACATTTTAGCTTTTCAGCTAGAGACCTTTTTAAACTAAATTTATATAAAAGTACTATAGCTTAACCAACATATTTCTAAGGAAGTCTCCTGGATTTTATTAAGTTACTGAAAATCCAAATGACACATGATTATTGTGCTCTTTGCAGTTATAATTGAAAAATGCATTTATCAAGTACTTAAGGCCATCTCAGCCATCCACCTACCCAGATGGAGGATATTCCTTGTTGTCAGAGGTATAATAAAATTACAGGATTATTGCCATAGCACATTTTGCTTTCTTAAGTGCAAACCTTTCCTCTTAGCTTGATTTCTGACTGCCAAAGCTTATTTCATCGGGAGAGACATCTCCTGAACTCTGCACTTTATCTATTTAATTGTGTTTAAGTTTGCGAGGGTAAACCAGATTGTAATTAACTTCCAGGAATAAAGGACATTTTATGATTTCCAGTAGCTGAAGAAGGACAGGCACACTCACAGCATGTGTTAAGAACAGGCAGCTCAAAGTCCTTGAGAGCAGAGTTTGACCTCTCCTCTCCTGGAGTCAGCAATGTCCTAAGAGTTCTCTTTGCCTCCCCCAGTGGAAAATATGTAAAATTATATTATTTATAAAAGTGCTGTCTTAAAAGGAATAGTCTGTGCTCCAGAGGTCTGTTGTCCAAACCTGAAGTCTGTTTTATGTGACATTTTCAACTAAGTGAAATTAAAATAAGGATACAGTGAAGTAAAATACATCCATTTGTTTGATATTGTGGATTATTTCCCATTACTTACAAAGTGTTTGTATCCTATAGCTGTGATAACAATTTTTAAAAGACTTTAAGACCATAAACTCACATTTTTTGACAATTTTGGCTTCTTTAATTAGGATATAACCTCTAGGATAATTTTGCAGGGTATTTTTACCAGTGAGGGGCTGTAAGTCATTCAAGATTTTGCCCAGTACTTTACATTTAACATGAACTCATTAACATTAATATTCTGGATTCTGAGAGCATATTGAGGTAACCTATTGCCCTGACATTTTTTAAGATTATCTGTCAGCCAGGATGATGTGGGAGTTGTGTTGAAAACCTTTTTGATTGAGTTTGGGTTTTATCACATCTGAAAGCAAAAATTTGAGTTGTTTCTGAAATTGATTGTGAACTATTTTACTGCTGTAATTTTAGGACAAGGAAAGACTTTTAAACTGTAATGTCCTTAATAGTAGGCAATTAATAAGTAGATAAACTGGGAAGAAAAATATTTAATTCAGTTTTTAACTGATTTACTTTTAGTCATTCTCTATCAGTGTTCCAGAAAAAGCATTAAAAAGCTAAAACCATTTCCTGTAATGCAGGAAGAAATAGGAACATTCTTAATAAAAAATACAAGCAGTTATCAGTGTTTAATTTTCCAGCAAATTTATGAATATACTGAAGATTTTTAAAGTCCTATTCCCAGTATGTACATGGTAATATACTTTCGTACCTTCTCTGGGGGTAAGATGAGTTGCAGCATCAAGTTTATTTTTGAGTTTTGGGCCCATCATGACCAGAGGGACATTGAGGGGCTGGAGCAGGTCCAGGGAAGGGAACGGAGCTGGGAAGGGGCTGGAGCCCCAGGAGAGGCTGAGGGAGCTGGAAAGGGGCTCAGCCTGGAGAAAAGGAGGCTCAGGGGGGCCCTTGTGGCTCTGCACAACTCCCCAGAGTTTGGCGTGTTCAGGTGATGGTTGGTCTTTTTTCCCAGGTAATAATTGAGTGGACAAGAGGAAATGGCCTCATGTTACATCAAGGGAGGTTTAGATTGGATATCAGGGGAAAAAAAAAATCACATAAAGGGCTGTAAAGCTTTGGAAGAAGCTGCCAAGGGAACTGATGGAGCCACCATCCCTGTAAGCCTTCAAGAAGGATGTGGCACCTGAGGACATGGTTTAGTGGTGGCACTGGGTTGATGGTCCTGATGACCTTAAAACTCTTTTCCAGCCTTGTGCTTCCATGAATGGTCCATGAGAACACAGAAGTGCTGCAGGGAATGTGTCTGAGCAGTTCCTCTTCCTTCAGGTCTGGGTATCTTTAGCCTCTGCACCTTCAGATCCTGTCATGGTGCTTGAGGGAAAATGTTCTTGTCACTTCTTGAAGGCCTGGCACCATTAACAGGTTCCTCACCACAGTGCAGGAGAAATACACACTCCTACTCCAGCAAACTTTTATTCCATATATTAACTGCTCCCTGAACCCGGATTTTCTCTCCTCCTTACTCTGTAAGGGATACTCACCCCCTACAAAAGGGGTTTTTCTGGGAGTTGGGATCTCCCTGCTGCTGGTGTGGCTCACAGCGTGACCTGCTCTGTTCATTCAGAGTGGCTTTACCACGTTGTGAAGCATGGCAGGTGATCATGTACAGGTGAAGTGCACTTGTGCTTGAAATACAAAGACTTTTTGATGCTTCTTAATCTGTTCTCTCCCTGACTGGTGCTATAAAACAGGAAGCTGCCATGGTTACGTGTGCCCATTTGTGTAATCAGATGGTGGCACCTTCCTTGTTCAGTCTTGGAGCAGTCTGGGTCACCTGGGAGTTCTGCTGCGTTTTCTGTGCAAATGGCAAGTTGCATATTTTGCTTCTTGCATCTTCCTCTTTCATCTCAGTTTATAAATTTCATGAGGTCAAAAAAGAAATTACATGGAGAGAACAAAATATGTTTGTTTATCAGCTAGAAAGACAGTTTATAAAACCAAGAAGTCAATATTTTCATTCAGGTAGAAGCAGAAACAGTCTGTGTAACCCATCTGCATTTCGAGATTCATTATACTTTTGAAGATCAGTGAAATTTCCAGAAAAAATATTATTTTAAATTAAAAAAAATACAGCATTGAAAATATCCAATATTAATGCTTTGTTTGAGACATTTCAGGCTAAATGTGGGTTTGGTGATTGTATTTTGGACTTCTATTTAAATGTATTTTTAGTACCACTCCTCCTTTCAAAAAGGCATCTTGTGTTTCTCAACAGAAATAGAAGTGCATTTGTTGAATTACTCTCTTAGCTGGTAACTCAGTAGATTGAGAGGCTGTTAATTTGAGATGTTCATGTATGTCTGTGTGTCATTGTAGCTATTGCTGGTTATGATCATCTCGTTAATTCTGAATCCAGCTTTTGCTTCAGCCTTTCATCTCCTGTTTGCCTTGCCAAGCAACTGAGTGCCAACTGAATGCACTCATCAAAAAATAATTTAGTTCCCTATTGAAAGCTTTTATAAAATGTCCAATACTTTGTGAGCCCAGCTTTTGCTCAAGTTGCACCAATACAGAAATTTTCACTTGAAAAAGCTCTGAAGACTATTTTTGCATCTTTGCTAATTCAAATTATATTGTTCCTGCATCATCATCCTTATATAGCCATGGAAAACTTAAGACAAAACATGCTTTTTCTTCATTATTGCAAGCAAACATTTTTGTTGAAACTTTATATCTTTGTAAATATCAGCAAGGTGTGAACTATGTACTCACTCTTCCTAAGTCCTCCTTTGTGAAGCTTTTCTCTTTACCAGCTGCATCATCTTACAATGCTTTTCACACATTAATATGCATGATATTTTCTCTTTGCATACTGTTTTATCAAGGGCTGCTCTTGCCCAGAATCTAAAGCAAGTCTGGAATAAGATAAACCTTTCCTCTTACTCAAGATTAGTTCCTCCATGAAGACCTCTGCCTGAAGTTTTTCAGTCAGAGCTGAGCACTGTATCTGTATTTTTCTTAATATTTGGTGATTTTTTACTAGGATTTTTATGTTTTCTGATGGAAACTAAGGAGACCTACAGTGCATTAGAGGGAAGTCTCTCAGCAATGTCTCATTTTGTCACCAAAGAAAATAATTGTTGTTAAATAACTCTGAATTGCTCATGGCTCTTCAAACATGAAAACTTGCTACTTGTACCTTCTCCCCTCAACTTTTCAGCTGCTGGAGAGATCCATCATGCAAACTTCTGATAGCTGGGAGCACAGCCTGCCACTGTTTATCCTTATGATCTCAATTCCCAAACAGTTAATCTTATTAAACAATTTTTCTACATGCCAAGAAACCTTATTTGTGTTTGCCAAGCCTTGAGGAAGAAAAACCATTCCTCATCTAAATTTTTGTGACAATAGAGACTTGTTAGAAAATCTGATGGGTTCCCACTTCTAGGGGTACCTGCAATTTTGTCAGAGGGGGGAGAAGAAATATGCCGAAATAATGTAGGTGGTTAATTTAATTTTAAACATCTATCATTGCCTTTCCAAGCATATTTTAAACATAGATGGAGTTATCCACACATGATCTGCTTCTATAACCATTTTTAATAAAGAAGAGTTTGTATTCTCACATCCAACAATGGAAAATGTGTTTAAAACCTTATGGGTTTGCCCAAGCTACAGTTCTTTTTTTGAAACGCAATCTTTCTGTAAAGAAAGCAAACTCCAATATCAGACCCCAAAGTTTTTCTTGAGTCACACAAATACTTTTTTCCAAGTGAAGTTAAAGGTTGTACATCCTTGGATAAGCATCTGGTTTTCACAGTGCAAACAACAGTAAAGAAAGCAAAAGCTTGAATAAATCCAACTGCAAAACGTACAAAATGTCATGGCAGCAAAAAAAAAAGGTTCCAAACCTTCAGAAGCCCTAGTGCTAATTTGATGCCTTTGTGAAGAATATTTTAATATTCTTCAGACTGTGACAAATCAAGTGCCTGTGTAGTAAACTGGTTTCAGGGCCTTTTGTTTTGGTGGATTTTTTTTTTTAAAGTACTTCATTAGGTGTAACTCTGCATAGGTGTGGATCTTTTGAACTGTCATTTACAAGAAAAAATGAAAACACTTTGTTACTGTGGAGTTCTGCTCAGAGTGCTGGTGGTTGCTGCTGGGTACATGAGATCACAGGGTGTTTGCTTGGGGCAGGGAAGTCATATCTGATTTTTCTTTTTTTTACATAATAAACTTGTCTCAGACCACGGAGTGAGGCCAGTTGGCTTCAGCAGCAAGCTGAGGTACTGCCCTTTCTGCCATTTGGTGAGGTGTAGAACAAACAGAAGCCCAATAATGCACAAAGAGCATATTTTAGGCTGTTGGGTTTTTTCCCAACATGTTTAGAGCATTTTTTTTTCCATTCTACAGTGACAGTAAAAGAACCAGAGAAAACCAAAGTGGATGGTTTCTATTTATAATCATAATTTACTGTTTGAAGAGTAAGCTGCTGAAATGAAAATAACTCTTGACCGATTTTTGATAAGGAATTCATAACAAAATTTTGTTGGTAGAACAGGAATCAAAAGAAGGCAATACAAGTTGTGCATGATTGTTTCCAGATTCACTGATGTCACAGAAATTAGCAGCTCCTTGTCTCCTGTCTTTAGCTCCATGCCCTGGTACTTGTGACAGGCTGACCAAGGTGAGGATTTTAATTTATCGTGGTTTAGGGTGCTGTTTGAAAATGTTTTGTGGAAAATCTTCTTGATGGAAATTTCAGTCAATATCAGCCAGAACAATAACTGGGAACTAATGAGAAGTAGATACCAAAGAATTTCTTAAAGTTTAGTCTTCAGAAGTTACACTTTTGAAGTTGTCGTTTTAACTTGAAACCAAAAAAAGTCAGGAACAAGTAACTGAGGCATAGGATTGCTGATTTTAGATCAGTAAGGCTCAATAAACAGAGCAGCTGGGTTGGAGATCCAAGCGCAGAAGCAGTCTCATGTAGCAGTTAAAAGGTAGCAGCAGATCCCTGCTCAGAAATGGATAATCAGGTGGGTACTCAGGAATTTCACAGCCCCAACTATAGATGGTCCTTGTTCCTGGGAATTCTTCATGTGTTCCAGTTTAGGGTCAAAACAGTCATTGAACCACACCTCCATTGATTTAATGTCTTTGGCTTAAGGTTTGTGATTTTTACAGTCCAGAGTACAACAGAGAACGGCCAGAGCAAATCTGAATCACAGTGAAACAAAAAAGTGAGGAACTCAAGAGCTGAGAAATGAAAAAAAAAAACCAAACAAAAAAAACAACCCAAAAAAACCCACATTCCCTGAGATTTCCTGTGGGGAGGAAGTGGAGAAAAGAGGCAATATTAAAATATTAGCCAAAAAAAAAACCTCCAAGAAGACAAGTTTTGCATTTCCCATGAGCAGCACTGGAGGAGTTTCATGTGCATTTCAGGAGTGCTGTAAGTGGCTGCTCACTTCCCACTCACACACATGTTCATGGCTGTTATACCCTGTTAGCTCTCCTTTCACAAGCTCCAGAAAAGCCACAGCATTTGTCTCTGTGGTGGTGGCAATGTCTATTAATGTTATCTTTTGTGATTTCATCTTCTCATAATGTCTGAGAGCCCTGCTTTAAACTAGCAGTCTGTGATTGTGACGGGTGAGATAAAATTTCCAGTGAGATAGAGCAAACTCACGCTCCTGTGTGTGACAAATTGCAATGACAAGGCTGTGTTGATAGCAGCTTATGATGTGAAATGAAATCACAACCACAATGCCATAAAGATGTGTGCTTAGGGCATCTTTACAGAGCTCCAAGTGAAAGAAGATGTGGTCACAATGTCTAGTAGGCACTCTGGTCCTTCCCTGCACTTCATTTTATTGCTGGAGCTGGCCAGGGCTGCTCAATAAAAATACTTCATGCATTTCAGGCTTTTTTTCTTTTTTCTTTCTTTTTTTTTGTTGCTTTGCTGGGTGTCTCTATTCCAGCTCCTGTGTAGTGGGTACAACCAACATCTGAAAACTGCCCCAATTCATGCTACAAATGCAATAATTGCTGCAATGTCGAGGACAGCCATTTGATTGGATTCATTTGACTGGCTGAACAATTCAGCTGAAGAATGGACAACAGGAAATAAGAAATAACAGTTATAGAATGCAATCTATGCAGATATAGAATGCATTCAATGAAACTTCAGGTTGTTGCACCCATTTCTTTATTCATATTAGCAATTCATAGGGCTGACAGTAGAAGTAACTGTGTGAATCTCTAATGGACAAGAGGAAATAAGAAACAACAGCAATTATAGAATGCATTCCATGAAACTTCAGGTTGTTGCACCCATTTCTTTATTCATATTAGCAATTCATAGGGCTGACAGTAAAAGTAACTGTGTGAATCTCTTCTTGATATCAAGGGTAAAATTCAGTCGCCTAAAAATCTAAATCTAAAGCTATTTTTTAGTGCTAAAAACAGCTTTGTGGGGCTGGCAGGTGTAAGGATGAGACATCAGCACTCCTCTGGAGCAGCAGCCAGAGGCTACAGCTGAAATTGCAAAATGGCACGAGAAACCTGTACTTTCACTACAGAATTACTGAGTAGTGACCTTTATGGCAGCCAAAATTTGGAATTCTAGGAGGTAAAAAATGGTCTCTGGGAATGGCAGGAAACAGCTATTGCAAAACTGAAAAGTAATAGGATTCAAAATTTCAATAGTTTTTCATAATCTCAAATGTTAAGCCCCTAAAGGGGGAAAAGAGTCTCCAAATCAGGACTTACACTTGCAGTTGAGGTCCTTCCAGTACAGAGAAATGTACACTCAGTTTTGAAGTTATTTTAGCTTTGAAGTTATTTTAGCTTCCCAATACAGTCTACTAAATAAATTGCTATTGAAGAACTAAGTTTTCAGCTTTTTGAATATTTAGATCAATAATCAAACATGGGGGAAAAAAAGAAAACTAGGAAATAATTCCTACACAGGACCCATGCAGGAACAGTGTTCAGAAATACTATTTTTTTTATTAATTATTCATTTGGTTCTAGGTTGTTGTTTTTTTTTTCCCTAGCATTATTATTCTAGTTAAGTACCATTCAAAGGGTAATTATCATTTACCTCCTCTACTGTTGCTGTAAATGGAGGTTTGCTTGCTAAGACTCAGGCATGCTCTGCTTCCATCCAAAGTCTGGCTTTGTCATTGATTTCTGTCCCATCACACAATTAAAACAATAAAAAAATCATACTCTTAATGAAGAGGGAAGGATGCAAACTAATAATTACCATAAACAGGTTTTCGCTTGCTAAGACTCAGGCATGTTCTGCTTCCATCCAAAGTCTGGCTTTGTCCTTGATTTCTGCCCCATCACACAATTAAAACAATAAAAAATCATACTCTTAATGAAGAGGGAAGGATGCAAACTAATAATTATCATAAACAGGTTTTCTGCAGTTGATTAAAGAACAAGCAATAACTGATAATGGTGATGCAAACTATATTTCCTACCAATAGGTGCCAGTATAAGCTAATTAAGGTAAAGTATTAAAATTATTTTTAAAGGAGACATTGAAAATATATATTTTTAAAAAATCCAACAAATTATCTTCCTAATTTATCCTTTTGGGTGGGGCATAACCTTTCTTGGGAGTTCTGTTGGCAAAGGTTGTTCTGTCCCTTCCCTGCTTCTTTTCTCTCCTCTCTAGCACAGCTGAATATGAGCAACCCTTGCTTCTGTTTCTAGCTCATGGATTTTGTTATCCTTTTTATAGCCAGAAATTCATGGAAGATCTTAATCAGGTAAAATTTATAGTGAAGGAAAGCAGCAGAGAGATAACTGCAGCTGAATCTTGCCCATGCACGTTTCAGCAACTGGACCTAATTTATGGGAAATAACTATTTACTGTGGAAGAACAGAGTTAACTCCCACTGCAGCATTTCTTTAGTCAGGTTTTCCATTTTAAGCATTTAAGATATACCTCAAACTTGGCTTCACAGACCATGAGCCAGCCTCACGTGAGTGTTTTGTGAGCAAATCCATGGAGTATCACTCCACATCCTTTGTGTGCAGCCCTCCCCTGTTTGGTGCC
Organism: Passer montanus; assembly: GCF_014805655.1. NCBI lineage: Eukaryota > Metazoa > Chordata > Aves > Passeriformes > Passeridae > Passer > Passer montanus. Next base: position 2,087,770 of record NW_024369818.1, read on the forward strand.
CCGTTGGAGATATCTGTAGCCAACCATGTAATTTAATCTCTTTCCTATTCAGTCTTAATGGAGAGATGACCTTTCAGCAGATTAGAATTGATTTGTTTATAAATCTGCTAGTCTTGTCAAAGCTTTGTTGTTACAGACAATAATTTTGCTATCATCTGCCTGATACTTATCAGTATATCATAGCAGCTGTAATGACTATTTTTTTTTAAATTTTCTTCTTATTTTAGCTCTTTTTCAGCTTTTACTGGAGTCATCACCTCCAAAGCTTGGACAGTGTCACTGGTGAAGCCTTTCTCTCTCTCTACCACATGTAATGTCCCTGTTCCTTCTCTTTAGTTTCTCAACTCTACTCTAATTTTAAGTGTGCCGAACAAGGCCAGATCAAACAGGAGAATATGAAGAGAATGAACTTGTCAACACCAGCAGAGTTTCTCAGCCCAAATTTTGCTTTCTTTTCAGTTGGCATGGTTGTATCACAGTTATGTTATCTGTAGAGACTCTGTTGCTCCTGCAGAAATTCAGATTGTGCATTGCTGCTCTCGGTGGCACTCACCAGATTGAACCCTTCCTCCACTTTGCAGCCTGTCTTCACTTCCTCGGGGCTGTTTGGGTGGGGACTTTGTCTGGCTTTATTTTCACAGTAATTGAATAGCGACTATGACAATACTCTTGTTCTCTGCAGGCTGCTTTTGCAAGGAGGGAATGGAATGCACTTCTCAGATTTAATAGCAAACATGGAATTAATTGCTTTGCAGCTTTTTCAGCGCTGATTGTGAGTTCCATATCACATCAGCCTTACAAGCATATACAGGTGTTTGTACAGAAAGGCAAATTTGGAGAACTACTGAGCTAAAATGTGCTGAGGAACATCCTGTTGGTGGCAGCAATAACTTACATTTCACTTGTTGGGAGCTGTGAAGGTGACAGAGCTCCTTTGCAGCCCGTGCTGCCTGTGTGCAATAATGGGCTTGCTGTGCATTTGAACACTCTACATTGATTCTTATCTCTTAATAGCTATTTAATCCAGACTTCAAATCACACATCGGGTGTAATGTACAGCTGATACTTTGCATAAGCTTGAGAATCTGGACTAAAGAGCAGTGATATGCCAGGGATGTTTGTAATTGCAGAAGAATTACCCTGGTTCTGGTGTTCAAGGATTTCAGGGATTTTTGGTATGTGTTTTGTTGGTGGTTGTTTGGTTTGGTTTTCTTTGTGTTATTTTGGTTTGTTTGATTTGTTTCAGTTTTAGGCTTTGTTTTGTTTTGGGATTTTGTTGTTGTTGTTGGGAATTTTTTTTGGGAAGAAAACAAGATCCAGTGCCTGTGTGTTCTTCGGGGTTCCACAACAAAACATTTATAGTTTCTCCACTCACAACACATTTGGGATATTGATGATGCAGCTCTTCTTCCAGGGAAAATGACTGGTGGATGGTTGATCATGGTGTGTGCTGCACAAAACCACCCAGCAAAATGCAAGGGGACACACATTTTAACTATAATTTGGTGACAGAGGCCAGTTTGGACTGAATGTGCACTAAACAATTATTTGAAGTAGACGCAAGATGGTTCTTTTAAGGTTAAAAATTCCTTAGACCCCATTTCAGTCCCTAAAGGGGCTACAGAGAGCTGGAGAGGGGCTGTGGACAAGGATGTGGAGTGTCAGGAGGAGGGGGAATGGCTCTGAGCTGATGGAGAGTAGGTTTGGATTGGATATTGAGGAAAAAAATCTTCCCTGTGAGAAGCTGTGGTTGTCCCTGGATCCCTGGAAGTGTCCAAGGCCAGGCTGGAGGGGCTTGGAGCAGCCTGGGACAGGGGAAGGTGTCCCTGCCCATGTCACAGGGTTTGGAAGGAGATGATCTTTAAGGTCCCTTCCAACCCAACTGCCCCATGACTCTCTGATCTCCACCTGTATCATACCACAATGCATTACTACCCTGCAGCTGCTGAAGCTGTGCTGCACGAGGACTTTGACACAAAACTTCAGAAGGTCACAGATATTGATGTGGTTTTCAGGGGATGTTTCTGTGCTGCAGCTCCCAGTCTGAGGCAGGGGGATGTAACTGAGCAATGCCACGGCAAATCCTGGCAGTGACCACTTGGGAAGTGTTTGTTTGGCTTGGTGGGGAACAGATCCCTGCCTGGCAAAGGACAGAGTCCAGACAGAAAGGACAGACTGAAAGCAGCCACCCCCAAAATGTTGATGAGCTGCCATAACTATTTTAATTTCAACCATCTGTACTCAAAAGCAAGACAGAACTGTCTGCTGGGGAAAATCTAGATGAGCCTGGAGCACCTGGGCCCTCAGGGAGTTCTGGTGCCGTGGCTTTGTCACGATTGTCCCTCCTGGTTTCCACCCCAAAAGTCAGCTCTGCTCTCAGGGCGTTCCTGCTGAGCACAATCCCAAGTGTAGGTGTAACTGCAGCTCAGTACTCACTGTCCTTTCACTTCCAGGAGGAGTTATTCCATTCCTGCTCCTTCTCCTCTGGGAGCACAACAGACACTCCTGTATCTTTTCTAGCTCTGCCACAGATTGTACCAGGTCACTACAGGAGATGAAGTTGTATTTTTGTTGTTTGTCACCTGGCTGGGAGTTTTGTCCACTTATTTATTCCCCTTCTGCCACCCTCCAGATTAAGTTAGGCAGAGCACTTCAGTTTGCAATGATGAGGGATGTTTTCCTCTCTAGTTCAAAGAAAAAAATTCCATTTTACTGATGCTAGCACATAAAACATCCCAAGACTTTTAAAAATGAAATTATTTTTATTTTAAAAATGAAACTATTTATAGAGTAATTTTGAAGTCAGTAAATTAAATCAGAATTTGCCCTCCAGATTTCATTTCTAAAGCTACAGGATACATACAATGTGTATCTTATGGCACGTAAGTTGGTACAGAATCTTGCCACATTTCTACACAAAAACAGTTTGCAAGGCTGTGTTGGACAGTTGCAGAAGAGATGTCCATGGCCATTAACTTTCATCCAGCACCTTCAACACATTGTATAATATTATTTTATAAATGTACTTGGCATCCAGGGGTCCAATACAATCTGACAAACAACATAAATTTGTTATTTTTTATCTGAAGTCTTCCAAACGTGTAAATATTTTCTTATCTCAAGGTGTCAATGCCTGTTATTTCCTTGTCTTTATTTTGCTTTGTCAAAGATGAGTGTGTGTCTCAGATATTATTTTATTGTGTTCATGTTCCATATGTCATACCTCACTGAAGATAGGACACTTACAGAACTGCTGCTCATTTGTGTTTGTGTCATTGCACTTTGCAATGGTTTCTTTACACAGGAAGCTTAAATTGTGGAACTAGAATTCTTTTTTGTGCTGAATGAATGGTTAAAACATGTCCCCACCCAATACTTAGTTACTGTTTTTTCCCCTCAGTGCTTATTTTTGTGCATGAACATTTAGCATATTTGGCTGCAAAGAGAAAGGCAAATACAAAGCACATGAGGGCTGCTTTTCTGCATTGTCTGTATTCCCAGCCAGCAATGTCAGCCAAGATCCATGCCTAAAATAAATACAGTTATTTTTATTGTTCTGGATATCTTCTCCAGTGTGTACACTGAATTGTGACAAAATTGTTTGCTTTGTTGTGAACATCAATCCATGGATTCCCAAACCCTCCCAGCAGCCGTGGCAGAGGAGGGAAGGCAGGGATGTTCTCATCTGCTGGGTTAAAAGCATTTGGCATTTGGGGAACCAACTAAAGCACAGCACTGGGGGTGGGCCCCACAGGCTCTGCCATTTTATCTTTCTGAACAGCTAAGGAAATATTCCAGAAGGCAAGAGCTCCCTGGTATGTGGCCAGTAGGTTTTTCTGGGGAGAACTTGTGCTGCTGACTGTGCCAGGGCTGCATGTGCTGAGGAACAGGCTGCAATCAACTCACCCTCAGACCATGCTGACATCTGGATTATTGAGCTTGATGGTTTTTTTCTGTCAGGCTTTTAAAACTGTGAACAGGTTACGGGAGAAGTATTGTTATCAAGCTGGAGCAGTGAGTTTCATGACCTTCAAAGAAGCTGCAGGTGCTTCATTCTCCAGGTGTTTGGGGTTTATTTTTAATATGTATTTTGTCTTGTGTTGTGTCTCCATCACCTTTTTCAATTTTTCCAGGTTGTGCTAAGCACTGTGTTCCATTCCCCAGCTCTGTTCCAAACCGACTGATCTGAGCTTGCAGATATGAGTGACAGTCCAAGCTGTCTGTGGGATTTGATGGAAATAAACCCTCTGAAGTACCAAAACCACATCTGACTCGACAGAAAGTAGAAACATTATGGTAAGCTGGATGGTGCGAAGTGGAAAGGAAGGTGTGAGCAGTTGTTTTTCTGTTTTTATGCCAGAGTTTGGCCCAATTAAATTCTTAGAGTATTAAATGTGCTACAGAACGCTGTGAAATATCTCTAAGAATACACTGACAATGTTAGAGAATCCAAGCTGGTAACTTGTCAGTGTCAGACCTTTGAACTGATTTGGTTTTGTTCTTCAGCTTACAAAGCACTTTCTTAATTAGATTAGCCTGCCACAGGCTCTTGGCAAATTCCAGCTTTAGTGGCAATGAGAACAAACACAATTAATTAATCCATACATAAAAAAGGAAGGAATAAATGGTCCAGTTACCCTGGCAGGAAAAACTCTGCTGTAACCTCAGAGTCTCACTGGCACATGTTACAGTTCTGTAGTGCAGCCATGGGTTAGGCAAATGTCTAGTGGAAAGCATCAAAAACTTTGACATATACTTCAAAATTCACTCTTATTTCTAAAATTGCAACCCAGCTGCTTATTTTTCACTTATAAGGGTTACAAATTTTCCATTTCAGAAAGACAAAACTGTCCTCAGGAGCACCTTGTGTCCTTATTACAAACATTTAAAGTTGGCATTAATATTTATTTCAGTAATGTTGCTTCAAAGTATGGTCTGATGTTTTAATTTTGCATGACATTTGAGAAGCAGCATAGTCTAAGTGATTTTCTGTAAATACGTTGACTTTATAATATTAAAGACTTTACTCTTTGGTGCAAGTTAATAGCACTGTTACCATGGAACACTTATTCCTTTAATTTCATGTAAATTTAAATTTTATGATGTTTGCTTCTCCAAGATGATATAATCCCTTTTTATTGAAAAGAATCACAATTATGCAAATGATGATATCCAAGGAGACAAGCAGCAATTAACTGCAAAAGACAGGCTGTTACCAAAAGAGTTTACTCTCAATGAACAGAACAGGACCTTCTTTAAAATAAACCTTTATTTAAAGAAATCAATTTGGCATAGTTTCTAAAAGAAAGCAATTCATTCAGACAGAAGTTTCTAGTCTGAGCAGCATGCTCAGTAATTTATTTGAGGTTTTTTCTTTGACTCCAAATGCATTATTTCTGTACAGAACATGGAGAGCAGAAAGCTTCAGCATCACTGTGGACTCTGCTGGCTTTGCTTACAAGAAAGCCCAAAAAAGATTTGTCTTTCTCCAGGAGGCTATTAATGAAGCAAAATAATTTTCTGTGACCATGGAGTTACTCCATCCTTGAGCAACCTGGTCCAGTGGAAGGTGTCCCTGTCCTTGGCAGGGGTTGGGACTGGGTGGCCTCCAAAATCCCTTCCAATCCCAACCATTCCCTGACAGTCACTGGTCACAGCTCTGGAAATGTAAAATAATGCCCACAAGAGCTGTGTGGGTTAATGCCAGCCTCCTGGAGCAGGCCTGGGTTTGGATCCAGCCACGTGCATTTCTGTTACACTCCAAATGACGCCACAGCCTCCCGGTGCTTTGGAATGCTCTCTGAAATGTTCACAGATGGCTTGAGAAGGTTCTTAAGAGCCATCTCTCCTTGGATATCCCTGTGCTTGGTGGGAGAGTGGTGCTGCTTCAGCCGTGGGCAGATATTGCAACTGTAGGCAGTGCATTAGAATTTATTCTGTTTTCCCAGTTCCTTGTGTGGAGAACTGAGCAGTGTTGGAGGAAACAACAGCTGGTTTCTGGAGAACAGGGGTTTTTACTCAGTAATTTTGATACTCTGTTAAGGAGCCTCAAGAGAGATTGTGGAAGGGAAAATTGGAGGTGAGGGTGGAAGATTGAATTGGTCAGAGCAAGCAAAGGTGTTAGAGATTGAAGTGCAGCACAGCTACAGGACAGGGTCACACATGAGCTCCAAAATCCTCTCTGTCCCTGCAAAAACATAACACTCATAACACCAGATGTATTTTTCCTTGCCTCTTTACAGGTAATAGCTGTGAACAATCTCTGGGAGCAGGGCTGTGTTGTCCAAGAAAAAACACAGATGTGCTTTTCCTCCTCCACTTTCCTTGCCAGAGAACCAGCCAAGGGAGCAGCCTGGGCAGGGCTCCACCAGACTTTAGGGAGGGCTGTGGCTCCAAACAGAGTTGTTGGGGTTGTGCATGAGCTCAGGAGAGCCTCGTGGTGCCAAGAGCCTGAGGAGTGTCAACAGATCCTGTGTGCTTTGAATCACAGAGCTGCCAGGAGTTTCAGAGCTGCAGATAACTGCAATTAGTGCACCTGGGAAAATATTTTGTTCCATTAGTGGCTTTCCCTCAATGAAAGTCAAAGATGAAGTAAGAAGCTTCTCCCACCTCAGAAAAGGAAAATAAGCTTCAGAATTTGCCTGGTAACTGCAAAGCAGAAAGACCTCATCTTCTGCATTCTATTTGCACTTCTCAAAACATTTTATAATGTGTTAAATGATAGGTGTGGTAAACGCACAGTGTCACATTTTATAGGTCGGTCAGCACTGAAAATAGAAATATCCTGGAAACTCTGCATTGGATGCCTTCTTGTACAGGGTTTTACCTGTAATTGTAGTCACAGAGACATGAGGTTGTGTGCTGGACAATTACCTGGCCTGGACATTGAGCAGAGACAACATCAACTTGGAATTGCACAGCTCTTTGTTTATTTTGTTTTAGCTTGTTGTTGTTTTGGGGTGGGGTTTTTAAATAATTTTATGAAGTGAAGGGGTTTTCTTTCCCCACTCCTTAGATAAACTGTAAATTGTGAAAGGATTACTGTTCCTTTAGAGCTGAATGTCAGACAAGTGCCAGTAATGTGGGTGATATGCTTTCCTGGGCTGGGGTTGAGGTGCAGCTGTGAGGACCATAGAGGGGAATTTCAGAAAGTTTTCGACACTGCAAAAAGGTTGTAATAGACTGTGCAGGAGCAAGGTAAAATTGGCATTTGCAGTGCAGAGTGAATGTCAAGTCATAGAAAGGTGTTGACCTCCAACCATCAATTTTAGCTCTGTTCCTCCTCCGAGCTCCCAGGTGCTGTGCCCCAAAGGTGCCAACAGCTCACAGCTGGCATTCAAACCAGTCCAGCTCAGAAACCTCTGTGAAGTGCCCTGATGAGATTTGCTCCAGTGAATATTGTGTATAAGAGGTGGGCTTGATCATATCTTTTAAAAGTATTTTGGATATCATGTGGGATAACATCTAGGAAGGTTGGGGTGGAACAGTTAACCAGAAAAATCCACCTAAGTGTAGTTCAGGTTTGGCTTTCTCAAAAATAGATTTTTTTTTTATTTTATTTTATTTTTGTATGAACCAAGTAAACCTCTAGCAAACTGACTGAAAAGCTGAGTTTCAACAGGTTGGAACTCACTCTGTTTATGGTTTATTAATGAAAAATCAACCCCCAGGCAGAAAGAGAGTCTTGATGATGATCATTTTGTAATGCCTGTACAGCAAAATGAGAAAATCAGCAATCAGGACACAGCACAGGCTGGAGGAGCAACAGCCTCTCCTGTTATTACATTGCCTCAAAGAATATTGTTTCATCTTATTTATTTATTTAAGACTGAGTGTGGAGGACTGAAACCACTTACAATTAAATAATGAACATTGGAGAAATTAATATAACTCACAGAAAGGCACTGAGCAATTTAAACTTAATTGGAGTTTTTTAACTTAATATATTAAGTTGTGAGGAGTCTTTATGTAAGTTTTGTATTTAAGGTGCTACAAATTTAATAACAATATATAACATAACTATAATAACCCCCAAAACAAACCAAACTTAAAAAAACCCCCTCCAACTCTTAGTTAAGTAGAAAGGCATCTTCACCAATCAAATAAAGCAGGCTGAGGTTTTTTCAGAAGGGAAAAATTTATTAGAAAAGCTGAGAAAGAAGCCAGATATGAAGATGTAATATTGAATATATGCAACTTTTTTCACATTCAGTGCCTTGATTTCCCAGAATGGGTATGTTTCTGAAATCCAAGGAATTTTAAAAAGGATTCTTGGAAATTTGAAGCTCAAAACTTTGCATTTTCTTTTGAATGTAAAATGTCTGCTCACGAGACCAGCTTTTGCATTAAGAATAGTTTTTACATTTGTTTACAAAGCCTGTAGGAGGTTTTCATGCCAGAATCTCTCTGGAGATCCCAGTTTAGAAACAGTTCAGTGCCCCTGGTTAATAAAGGGAGATGGGCAATGTTCACATGGCCAGGCTGGAGTGAGAGGAGGTGTCAGACATGCAGAGGTCCCTCAGGATGAAAAGCAGGGACAATCTGCTCAAGCAGCACTGGGGCAATTTCGGTTCTGTTTGTGCAAAGCAGATCTGGGAGCTTAGTGGGGCAGCAGAGAACATTTTGTGGAGAGTTGCTGGTGAACTCGCTCCAAAACACCTCCAGGTGATGGGAAGTCCAGGCTTTGCACAGAGGAGCTGGGATGAAATCTTTTGTCTGATCTCTCAACTATCCTTTCTTGAAGTCAAAAGATTTTTTTTTTCCTTTTAGAACTACTGACACCAATTTTTATCCCCTAAACCCAGGAAAGAGGAACCAAAACCTGCCAGGGTTAAGGAGATCCCTGCATGGGGATATTCTTAGTATTTATTATAAAGAGTGTTTGAAGGAATGAGTCTGTATAAATAAATAATGAAAAAATAAAATCCCCCTTTCTCCCTCCTGCTACTCCTGCTAAGTGCTGTTAGAGTTGGGAGCAATGAACTACTTTTATTGTGTGCAGCATTTCAGTAATTTATTTGCTATTGAGAAAAACCTTACCCTTTATAAACCACTACAAAGCATATATTTGTGTTTCATTATCTTATCTAGACTTAATGGTTTATTTTAATTTTTGCATTAAAACAATTTTTTTTCAAATACTACAACTATTTGCTTTTAAATTTTTTTTCTAAAATAAGAGTATGAGCTACCACACATTCACCATTTCCCCCATTTTCTTATCTGACTCTTCTGTGTGCAGCTGGGAAGGGAGACCAGGCTTTTCAGGCGTGGCCAAACCCAAAAGTGTCAGCATTGGAGAAATACCCCCCTAAATTTGTCAGGGTGGCATTTCTTCCTCAAATCCAGTATTCCTAGGTGCTTATGCTTACTTGTTTATAAAACACACCTAATAAATGCAGCCAGGAAAAACCAAGCCCACGCTGAAGTGCAGAAAATGGTGCAGAAAAAACTCTATAAAGCTGGAGAAAAAAAGCCTGAACTTCAGAATATGTGATGGATACAAAGTTGTGTGAAGTTGGGAGGTAGGAAAGGGAAAGTCAAGGAAAGGTGATGAGACACAGAATAAATAAATCCTGAGTATAACCTGAACATGTTTCCAAAAAAAAAAAGATGTAAAAGTAAAAATTACAAATGTAATTTACAATACTAACTAAAAAGCAAATTGGATATAAAATTTGAGATTGTTAGCTGAAATTCATAAACTTTACATTGTTTTTTTTACAAGCAAATAGAGCATTTATGATTTTTGTATTAGTGTCTAAGAGAAGAAGTAGGAACTTCTAAACTCGGTGCATTCCCAGTCATTTCTTTTGGGCTTTTGATCATGGTGTGGAAATGTAGCTTGTACTGTCTTTGTAGGATCACTTGTAGATGGCTGGCTGAGTTTCAAGTCCTTTTTCTCTTGGGAAGTCAAGTCTTTTCCAGCTTCCTAGTAATTAAAAAGAAAAAAAGCAGACTCCCACTGTGAAGGTATGACATTTCAGCACAGTTTTTATAATGCTGGAGTAGAATGATTTCATAAGCTTTAGAAGGACAAAAAAATATTCAAGCTAATGCTTTTGGTTCTGCATTAAATCATATTCTGTAGCTCCTCGTTGCACTCTGGTGTGGCTGTCACTTGATAACTCTGAGTTTGAGCCTTGCTATAGAATGTGTATATTTGTTTGTTATAATCCACCTCTTGGAGAACAGCTTGCTTTCTGTGTCTCAGCTGTGTTTTACTTGGAAAGGTAAATATGTTTTCATATTTTTAAGCTTCTCGCTTTTGTTGTCTGGTTCAGTTTTCCATGTTTTTCAGTGTTGCTTAAAAATATCAAAACTAATAATCCTGAATTCCAAACCAGAATATGTGGCTTGAGGTGTGGCTATTTTACCTTTAGTTTGCATATTGTGACAAAAAAGGGGGTAAAAGGGCTTTTTGGACAGTAGAAAAATGCTGGTAATTGTGGCAATTCAGAAAACACATGCTGTGGGTTAATCCTAGTGTCACAAACAACTGCAAAGAGTTGTGAGCCTGGAGAGGAAATCCAGACAATCTCGTGTGTGACAGAATGTTGTGTTTCAGACAGGGACAATCCAAAGCACCACACTCCATTTCCAGAAGGCTTCAAACTGGTTTTACTATAGCCTGCATGCTTTTTTATACATTCTTACAAACTCGTAAATTTACACTTTACTCATTGCTAAGAGACAAACAAAGTGCTCATTGGAGCTGCAGATTTTTCTTATTTTTCTTTCTTTTTTTTCTTGGTTTCTGTGTCAATGACCTTGGTAGGGAATCCTTTCATGGGTGACCATGGATCTCATCAAACTCCTCTCTGGCTCCCAGAAGTCACTGTAAAACCTTTCCCCCAGCAGAAGCCTCCCAGAAGGGTCTCAGTGAGGTGCAGAACCCCGGTGTCAGATCCAGCACCCCCAGGTGTGGGGGTCACAAATCCAGGCAGAAAGGTGTGCAGCAAACCTGCACCCCAGTGCCAATTCCTGCTGCAGGAATCACAACTCACAGCTTGGACCAGGGGGGTAAAGAATGTGCTTTCCAAAGAGGCACTGAGCAATGCCAGAAGAATGAATATTCCATCAGGAGTGTGCCAGGAGATGAAGTATTCCATTTCTATTTGTATTGAATTCCTGCTGTGAAGAGAATTGCTACAATTTGACAGCATCATGGAGGACTTCATGTTTCTTCGGCTGAGAAGGTGTTTAGGAAGGTTTTTTTGTTGTTGTTGTTCTCAGCTCACTTTGTTTCTGTAGCATTGGTTAATTTTATCTAAATAAGGTGGTTGTGGTTTGCCCCAGGGTATGACTTGCACCTCTCATAGGTACAGGAATAATTAAGACAAGAGACAATCACTTAGGAAGCATAGTAATAGACTCATTTAAAAGTAAACTAAAATTAAGACAAGCATTTCTCTTCTCTGGGAGGAGAAGGCATAAAAAACCAGACCAGAATGTCATAAATTCCATAGCCAGTATATATATATATATTTATTTGTAATATGAAACAGATTTAATAAGAATTCAAAACCATATGGTAGCCATTGTACATGATAGCAAGAAATCAGAATCTTTGCAATGGCAAAGTGATATAAACTATAATAAACTGATATAAACTGTGCTAATCCCATTATGAGACATGAAGGGTGCTCTCCATTCCATCTTTATTCAAAGAGCTGAGCCAGGAAAGGTCCAGCGTTGGTTGGAGGTCAAATGAAAAATAAAATCAGGATAGGAAAAACAAATTCCTCCTTGCTGAATAAAACATCTGCCTTCTGTGTTGTGCCCGTGTGGCCATGGAGCTCTGATGGCTGAAGATATTTAGCACTTTAATATCCTTTTGTCCTTCCAGGGCTTGAGAACTGAGTTCCCCCAGAGAACAGTTCTAGACCACTGAGATTTTTGAGATCTTTACTCAGTGGCTGCAATTAAGTTAAAATAAATGAATGAAAGTAAACCTAATCTTTCTAAACCTGACACAGAAGGTCTGGATGTTCAAATTGAACAGTTCCAGCATTATGTGCTCTTGCCATGTTTGTTCTGCAGCAAATAACAGCCAAATAAACACAGTTGCTTTCCCCACCACCAGGAAATCCATGTTTGAAAGCTTCAGCAAGGCCAGGTATCCTTCTGCTGTCTCACACCTTGTCAGTTAAATTCAGTGATTTAACGCTGGTTTTGTTCAGTATCCTGGTGATCATGCAAGTCCTCCCACAGCAGCCTAAAGTCTCATCCTGACGGAGATGAAGAGGCTCTGCTGGACTGCCTGATTTTACCAAAGCATTTTGACTGTCACCATCTGAGGCACTTCACTGCAATGTCAAGGGAAATAAACACAAAGCCTTTTCCTTTGCTCTCCAGGTTTCAGGTGCAAGAGTGGAAGCAGGAGTGGTGTATGATGATGGTGATTGACATATAAATTATAATAAATATAATAAAATAAATATAATAAAATTAATTCACTTGATGTAGAGGAGGAAAACACTTAGACTAAAGTGCAAGCTTCATGAGTTGTTTTGGATGGAAATAAACACAAAGCCTTTTCCTTTGCTCTCCAGGTTTCAGGTGCAAGAGTGGAAGCAGGAGTGGTGTATGATGATGGTGATTGACATATACAGGATAAAATTAATTCACTTGATGTAGAGGAGGAAAACACTTAGACTAAAGTGCAAGCTTCATGAGTTGTTTGGAATATATTAAAAATAGGAATATCTACTACTGGGGTGGTTTTTTTGTATTGTTTTGATTTGGGTTTTTTGGTTGTTGTTTTTTTTTTTTTTTTGAGAAATGATCTTAGCCTCCTGAATGACAGATATAAAATGTCAAAATCTGATACTTTACAAGAGGAGGATGGTGAAGGATGGCAAAGCCAAAGCAATAACAGAAAAGAAGAGAAAGATGTGGATTTCCTTTCCTATCTATTATCTGACAGCTTCTGTTTTACTGTCATTCTACATATATCTTCTAATAAAACCAAGTACTTTTCTTTGCAAAAGCTGCCATCTTACAGTGTTAGGAAAAGAGGAATTTGCACTTTTACATCACTCAATGAGAGAGAGAACACAGAGGGGAATTTGTACAGTCACCTGCTTTCTCTTAGGAGACAATTTATTTGTCATCTTGTAATGACAAACTCACATTCATCTCTTTCTGACCCTTTTTTTCTCTCTCTTTCTGCCCTTCCCTCTCTGTGTCTTCTCCCTTCCTTTTGCAAAGCTTTCCACATCTAATCCAATTACTCTGCAGTCTGTCGTTTCCATGCCTCAGTTTTCCTCAGGGAACGTTTGAAAGCGTTGGGTTGCACATTCCCCTTTGGTGCACTGCCCAAAATATATCTGTGCTGTGCCTCTCAGGGCAGCTCTGTGCCAGACACCCCCCATGAACAGCACAAGTCTGCCTTTGACAGCAATACATATCCTGACCTTCAATTAAGCTGCAGGTTAAGACAATACTGGAAAATCAATAGCTCATTTTCTGTCTTTTGTGCTCAGATTTTGATGTTTACTAAGATAAAGGATGACAAGGCTGAAGGCAGGAATCTTTGCAGAACATCTATTGATGCTGCCAGAGGCTCAGGGGCCAGGTATGGCCTAATCTTTGCAAAGCTCCCAAACACCAATAAGTCAATAAATATCAACTGTAGCTTTGCACAGCATCCCCTGCCCCTGGATTCTCACCAGGAGCTTTTTCTCTGCTCCTCCAGCCTCCTGACCCAGGGCTTCCCTGGAAGGGTCATGAGAAATCCAAACTCATTGGTGGCTACAATTACTGGGAGGAAAATCTTTAGCCTGAAGCCTTAAAGTTTTGTATACAATTTTTAACTTAAAGCTATTTTTATTATTAATTTTTTTTATATCTGTATATGAGGAGGATGAGTTTTGTTTACCTATGCAATTTCAATCTACCCTGATATCTGCTTCCTTTTCCCAGCTCTTTCAGCCTCTAAATGGACTCCAGAATGGAGAGGGGACATTGAACTCCACTTTTTGGAGCAGACTTGGCTGAAAGGTAACTTTAACCTTCAAATTATATTTGTGTAGTTGCACACAGAACAGCAATTTATTAATAAACCTGTCAGATCAAAGTGAATGGTTCAAGACAGCTCTTCTTTATGGCAAAGATAAAGAATCAGCCAAAAGATAGATAATTTTGTATATGACAGGAGAAAATGTATCTTAATCACTTCTATTCTTCTACATTTTGATGAATTTTGAAATATCAATGCCTTATTTTCAATTATTTTTTTCCCAAAAGCAAAAACATAATCTATATTTACTGCTTAATCATTCTGAGTAACTATTAAATATTATTATAATGGTGACAAGGGATGGACATGTCCCTAGTGTGAACAATTTTAGCTCTGGGACTTCTCCCTGTGTGTCAGGCTGAGATTGTTTGCCAGGAAGAGATCAAGGAGGGGAGAGTCAAGAAAGCAAAACAGGCAAATTGGAAGGACAAAATAATAGGCAAGAAAAGTTAATTATCTGTGTTCCTTCACCTCCCATTCCCCATCCACTGCTGCAATGACAAAGGGTTTGACCTGAACTGTAGCTGGGAGTTGCCATGAGTAACACCCTGGCTTTATCACAGATTCCTGTGAGCAAACACACTGAGCAAGTCAGATTTCAATCATAAGAAAAGTAATACATGAAAATATCAAAATGAGAATTGCTCCTTCTCCTGAATTGCTCATTCTCCTGAATGCGTTTGGGTTTTGATCTGAAATGTAACGCCGCTCGTTCTTAAAATTTAAAATTTGATAACTCTTAAGAAATTGTGTTCAAGTGCAAAAATCAGGTCTAAAATTTGAACCTGGGAGAAGAATTTGGTGTGGCTCTTTGGCTTTGCAGTGCTGTGAGCTCTGTGTTGGTGATCCCAGCTGGCCTGGCTGGATGCAGGATGCTCGCTCCCCCCCAGTGCAGCCTCAGTGCTTGAGTGCAGATCTGATCATGAGACCCCGCAGCAGGGAGGTGTAAAGGTACAAAAGCTGTGGTGTCCCTCACCAGCTCCTGGAGGGGCCTTTCCCAGGAGACTGCCTGCCTTTAAGTGGGAGCACAGAAAGAGCTGGAACAGTTTTGTGTTGAGTAGGAGAACAGAAAGGAGTGGGACAGTGTTGTGTGAGAGAAGTGGAATGTAGCCACGTTCATGGATCTGAATAAGAAATCTTCCTCTAGTTCTCTGTTTTGTGCTGGCTCCCACAGCACCTTTTATTTTCTTTCACATTTTCTGCAGGTTAGCATCTCCCCTTTCTTCAGGTCTGGGTTTTTGGTTTTCTTTCAGTGAGCCCTGCACATAACACTCTAAAAAGGAATAAAAAAGGGTACAATTCTCCCCAGGCAAGGTTCCTGCCCACCCAATAATCCCTCTGACACGCTGCTTTCTGAGGCACTGGCTGCTCACGAGTGCAGGTTTTGCAGAGCAGAGCAGCACAGGAGTGCTGGAGGCATTCTCCTAACGAGCTGTCCAGGTTACTTTCCCATTCTCTGTTTTACATGCCTCCCTGACTCAGGAAAAGCCAAGTGCCAGCATCTCCCTGCCACTCCTTTCCATGCAGATTTTAAAGGGAGAAGAGCCTGGCTCTCCCCTGAACTTCCCCAGCCTTTGATTTAAGTGTCAAACCAGCCAACCTCGTACATGAGCAATGAGTGTTTGTATCTTTAATATTTGGTGTGATGATTCCATTCCAAACAGCAAATCCAAGCTCATTTCTTCCATGACTATTTTATTACCTTTTTATAAAGTAAAAAATAAACTCATCTTTTCCACTGATCATGGAAAAGCAAGGAAGCAGAACTTAATGTGTTGTTTTCTTCCTCTCCTACAAATCATGCAGTGATAAGTAAAATAAAAGCATCTTCGTGTGGGAACATGGAGTCTGAATAAACCTTGTTTTGAGATCTTGACCTCAATTTTTTTTATTTTTACTTTGCACATTTTCTGACAATATTCACAGCTGCTAAAATCCAAATATATTTCTGAAGTGAAGAAAAAAGAACCTGTTCCCAATGTAATTTAGTAACTTAGAAAATAATAGTAAAGTCCTAGAAGGACAAGTCTTGAGGCTTTATTTCTTCCTCAGCTCAATGTGATTTTTTATGAGAGGGTCGTCAAAAGGTGATTACAGCATTGTGAGGTGGATTTGGGATAAAACTATCACTGCTCCCCTTAGAAAATGATTGCATAGATTAATATTTTAATTCATCCTTTATATTGAAAGTAAATGAGCAGCACAACTGGAATGTCTACTTGAAAATGGAGAAAAATGTGTATGAATGTGAATTTTCTTACTGAGAAACTTAATGACCCAGAGAAGAAGTGATTCACTCAATAAATCAAATAAGGCTGTATTTTCCATAGTTATCACCTGTTATTTCACTCTTCTGGAGGGGAAAGATTAATCTGGTCCTAAGGGGGCTGACATGGAAGGAAAGGAAGGATGGAGAGTGTGCAGAGCAGCACCGGAGCTAACACTGGATTTATATTGTTCCCATGAAAAAGTAAACAGGAAGAAACTCTGGTCAATAGACAAAAAAGAAGATTCTCTGTATCTACTAAAATTATAGCTGAGTTTTGATAGAGCTAAGCAGTTAATACATTCACTATAAAATCTTAACTCTATTTTTTTCGTTGTTTTTATGAGCAGATTTTAAATTTTTGTAACAGATATTAATGGTTTAAATAACCCAGTTTTTTGAAATAATTTTGATTTGCAGAGTTCACGAGGAGCTGGGTAGGTATTGACTGCTGGAGGTTGGGATTTTGTGGTAAATCAGATAAGTCCCACAGCAGTAAAGCCCTTCCAGCACAAACATTTTTGTGTGTGGATTTGACTTTCCTTTTGCAAATACTGGTGCAGAGTGCTTTGAAATTAACTTTGCACAAATGTGCATGGCAATAAGTTAGTCACTCAAATGCTCATGGAAATCAAACACCCCAAAGGATCTGAGCACGGCCTCAAAGAAGTGCTTTAATAAAATCAGCTGAATATTCAGACAGGCTCTTTTCCCCAAGAAAATGGCTATGCCTTGGACAGAACCTTAACACTGACAATTTTGATAAGTACCTCTGGAACTCTACAGTGATGTCTTTGCCTGGGGGCAGTCATGAATTCAATCACAGCCAGCTTTTGGAGAGATTTTATTTAAAAAAAAAAAGGTGATGGAGAATGGCATGGTTTACACCAAGTACAAACATCTCAGAGAGATGTACAAAGATTCTCAGAGCCTGAGTGAACACAATTGCAAAGCCCTTGGAGTCCCTCAGAGGCACCACTGCACCTCTCAGCTCATGGGTGAGGCCAGGAGTTTTCCTTTGGTTCTGATCACATCCCCTTGGAAAACCTTCCTTGGAAACCCTTCCTTTGGCATGCAAACCCCTTGTGAAGCCCTGCTGCTTTGCATTCAGCTTGGGGAGGTGTGGATTAGCTGAATTGGTGCTGCTGGTGCTGTGCTCACGCCCCTGCTCCAGCTGTGCTCTGCAGCCCCTGCATCTCATCACCACAGACACCGCCCAGAAAGTCCTCCTGGAGCCTCTCCCTAAGATGAAAAGAGCTCATCACTGCAGAATACATGTTTTATTTCTGATTCCTCTGCTATTTCTTTATATTGAAGGCTTTAAAAAAATGTTGAAAGTTTTCCTATAGAATTATGAGTTTTGTGATGGTGAAATTTCAGCGTTAGTTCTGCAAATGACAATGGCCCTTGATCAATCCATGATCCCCAACCTGATTTTTGGGAGTTTTGGTTTTGGAAAATCTGAATTTTGAGCAGTCAGAGTTTCCACTAAATAACATTCTGTAATGTGACCAAATTACAGCTAGCAGTGACAAAAACATGAGATTTGCCAGGATTACTCTGGGTGTAAAAAATAATCCTTAAGCTATGAAATGACAGAACATGGAGAGCTATTATTTATCCCACAGCTATGGAGCAGATTTTTTTTTTCTTCATAGATGTCCAGCATTTACAAAATGGTTTCTTTGAAACCCAAAATTAAAGAAAGAATCCAGATGACTTCTAGATGCATATTTGGTCATTAAATATAAGCATAGGTTTGCATTAATGGGATTTCCAATTACAGCTGAAGGTGTCTTTCAAATCCCTTTATAATTAGTAAGTTTAAATTTAGATAAACATACATTAAACCTTGGAACTACCATCAACAATGTTTTATTTAAGTTCCAGATCTTAAATTAGGGTCTTTTCACTGACAGTAACCATAAGAGATGTTCATTCTGCTGGTATAATATTTTATTAGAGTCTACTTTGTCATGCAGCATCTAGAAACTTCCAAAAAATTGCCATGCTTTCTGGATAGAACTGAAAGGAATGACAAAAATCTGGAAGTGTTTATTTATATATTTCCTCTATCACCTTCCATTTGTCCCAGGCAGTTGTGTGGGAATGTGAGACAGGGCTGTGACCCCTCTCTGCTGAACTTGGCAATTATTTTCACTGCTTCTGTGAGTTTTTAAATAGAAAGCTTGTAGGGAACTCCTGTTGTTCAGCCCACGTGCCACTGCTTTATAACACTGCTCTGAAACAGCACTTGCACAGATCAGTGAAAACAGGGTTAAAATTTAATCAAAGACATTGTGGGTACAATTTGTTCAAAAAACTTTCCAGGTGACACTCAGGATCGTGTCCTTTCACAGGAAAACTCCTCTCCAATGTTTGTTATGCAAACTCATGCTTAACATTTTCAGGAGTGACTGACCAATTTGTTCTGGTACAGAAGGTTTTATCCATTATTTTAATTCATCTGTTGCCATCTCAACTAAAACCAAATTAATCCCCTTTTTAAACAGCAGTTGTGGTGTTGGTGTTTATAGATTGCAATTCATAATCATGTATTCATCTGGACTGCATGATCATTTTAAGTCCCTTTCAAATGAAAGAGTCTCTTCTGTTCTACATGAATAGAGCACTGTAGATTTCTGTCCTGAGTCATGAAAACATATTCTTGATGTAATTAAACTGCTTTAAAATACGATAAAAAGTCAGTGACTGCAAATGTTGTACTTGCAATTCAGAGCATTACATGAGAAATGGGTTTTGAAATAGTGCATCTCAGAAAAAATGGCAAATGTGTAAATAATCTTTGAACCAGCTCTGGTGGCTCTTTAATTTCATTTCTTAGCACCTCAGCCATTTAGATTTGACGGTTTTATTTTGGTGTTTTTTGTGTGTTTTTTTTTTTTTCTTGAGGTGTGTTAGTCAACATGGTAACTCCAGCTATATTATTTTTAAACTGTGCTTCTGAGGATTCTGCCAAAACAGATTACAAATTCAATTTAGATTGTCTGCGCTTTGGGATCTTTTTTTCTTTTAATGTCAGCCATTGAAGTGCCAATAAGGCTGACAAATGATGGGGGCTCATACACATTTATGGCTAGAAATGGTTTTACTGCTGAGCTATTAGTACAGATATCAAAGACAGAGATGAAACAAGAGTAGGTACAATCTGTTTATCAGACAGAGACTAGGCATGGAGGCACAGACAGTTCTGGCTTTGGAAAGACCTTTGCTTGGAGGAAAGACTAAAAAGAATAGGACATAGAAAATATAAGAGTAAGCTTAGCAAAGAAACAGCAGAGATGAGCTGATCTTACCTGGATTTTACACAAATTTATGTTTATGAATTACTAGACTTTTATTCTTTAATTCCTACTTATGAGGCTGAAACTGTCCTAAATTCTCTTAAAATAGCTAAGCTTTAGAGATCAGCCATGTGCTCAAATCTGCACAGAAATATAACTGCTACTAGAAATGAAGTGTTCATCAACTGTCCAGCAAAATGGTTTTGTGTAATGTTTGGATAGTAAATTTAGACTGATTCTCTGAGGTCAAACAGTAATTTTTCCTCACCTTGCTGTAGAAGCAAGGAGTGCCATAATTCTGTAGAGCAGATAGAAAAGTATTGAAGCAGTTGTGATCACTAATCTGTTTCAGCACTTGAATCCTGGTGGGATGGGGGTTAAATGCAGTGCAGAGAGCCCTTCATGCCTGCAAGAAAATGAAAGTATCGTGGTGTCATTCTCATGGCATGCTGCATTTCCCAGCTGTTTTCCACTGGCAGAGCTGCAGCAAGGTGACCTTGACTTGTGAGGTTCTGGTGGTTCTTTTGGCTGGATTCTGATCTCACAGCAAAGGGAGCCCTGCCAGTGCAGCTGACCCAGAACCCAGAAACATAAAGGTCCAAATTCACAAAAAATGCAATCTGAATAACCTTCTCCTGAAAGACTTCAGGGTGCTCTGTGCTGACTTAAAGGCAAATGAGATTATTAGAATGAGGTATGCTATAAATAGCTGTAAAGAGACTGCCTGTACCTACCAAATGTAACATTTCAATGCAGTTATATTTCACAGCTAGTTACTAAATTCCCTCATGAAAAATACAAATTAATAAATGGGCCTAAATACCACACTGCACACGTCAGCAGAACTGTTCATGTGCCCTTTAAGCATACTTTGTTTGGAGGTAAAAAACTGACTGTGAAAATTTCAGTCGTCACAATTTATAGGTTTGGGATAACACTGGGAGAGCTTTCTTGTCTTTTTGGTTATTGTTACTGAACAAAACTGCTACATATTGATTTTTTTTCTAAAATTTAAAGGACAGAAAGGAGGGGAAATGTTAAGACTGATAATAAGAAACTTCTTGTCACTGTCAAAAACATCAACATAATTTTAATTATCGATACAAGATTATTAAATGTAACAATTTGTTACATATAATATATATATTTATATGTTATAACTTTGTTATATATCCAGGGAAAAAATGCAGAAAAATATCATATCACTATTTTATGTCACCTTACAGTATTTTCCTTAACTATGCAATAATGATTTTCTTATGGGTGTTTTTGGAAATCAGTGCCTCCAATTGACAAAAGTGTCTGTTGAGACAACTAATCTGCTAATAATACAAAGTGTCTATCAGACATTTATGCCAGAACTGCATACAGCTGAAAATATATAGTTGAGATATTTGAATCATTAGAGAGCTTTCTACAATTAAACAGAAATTCTAATTTTTTTTTTGTATTCTCAGCAGAGGTAAATGACTGTTAATTATAAACTATATTTGTTTTATTTAACATAAGCTACTTTCAGTGTGAGAACCATTATCATTTTCAGAAAAGGCACTTTGCCACTCCTTCCCAAATTATCATATTTTAAACCATTATTTCCTTAGAACTGCTTAGGCCCAGTGCATTATTCTTGTTGCCAGCATAACCTTTAAGCCCCTAATTCCCAAATTAATTGGATTATAGCCCATTATCTGTCATCAACAGTTCTCAGACTATCACAGGTTCTTATCATAAAACTTTTAATTGAAAATATTTCAATAGGGATAAGATTTGGAGGCCACCTGTGGGATACCCAGTAAGGCGTTGGAAACATAATTTGGTAACTCCAGTGGTAAACTAAGAATCTCACAAATAAGAAGCTATTTGGCTAGCAATGGGCTTGCTAGTAGCTTTGGGGTATTTCTGAAGTGATATGCTAAACTGACTCTCTAAAGCAATTAAATTCACTTCTGAAAAATATTAAGACTCACTCTCCAGCTGTCACAGAATAACCAGAAGGAAACGAGTGCCCTGGGAAAACGAAACTCCTGCCTCTCCTGGGTTCTCCTCAATTATACATTGGTGTGTCACAGGCACGACACTTATTGACATTTATGAAGTTTTATGCAAATTTATCTGGTTGGGAGTTTTGTTTTTTTTTTTTTTTAATAACACTTTGAAAAAGTTCCAATTTATCCAGCTGGATTCCCAGCTCCACCACGTAAATCGCGTACCTCAAATATTTTCTTGGTTTGAGGGTGAATCTGTCAAGCTGCCCTGTGACAGACAACATTTGGTTGAGTTCTTTGCTCTAAATTTGCATCTCATTTCTTGTTTAAAGGAGTGGTTAGGCGAGGTGACAGTGCCTGGAGGGAGGGGACACGTGGGGAAGCAGGAGTGTGGTCTGGGGAGCTGGGCCAGGCAGGAGAGAGGGACAGGGTCACTCCCAGGGGATCTGTGGCTAAACTGTGCAGAAAACAGATTTCCAGGCCTTGGCAGCCTCTGAATAACCTTCTTGAACAGCAGGATTATTAAAATTTTGATTTATCAGGGATTATTAAGATTTTTGCCACTCTTCAGACAGGTGCACAATAGGCTGGAGCTCACCTGGAGGCAGGGATTTATCTTGGCACTTGTTTTTAAGTTGGTTTCATATTTTTCCCTGGGGTTACTTAGCTAACTTGAATATTCTCTACAAGAAAAGATCCCAAATATTTTAAATTATTTTGTGATGAAGCCTAATTTTTGAATTCAACGTCTTTTAGTCTTTTTAAGACTAATAGCAAGGCAAAGCTACTCTAGAAGAGTGAGTAATTTAGAGTTAAGTTTTTCTGAGTTTTTTCTTCTGAACAAATATCTGTTGACATGATAATAAAGGAAAACTAATTCAAAACTGATTTAAGAATTTGGGCTATAATATTGCATGAAGCCATTAATATATAAAAACATGTAAAGCTGAAAATTTTCAGTAATGTCTATTTTTGTACACGTTTGGGAGTTTGGTTTCTTGTTTAACAGCAGCTTTCACAGTCGTTCATTGAAAAGTGTAGTGGTGCTCCTGTTTTAATTCTCTGTGTCTGGATTAATAGAAATGACCAGATTTCAAAATTTCCAATCAGTGATACCCACACAGAGGCTAAATTGATCTAGAATACCAGTTTCACTTCTTGTACAATTGGGCTCAAAAGCTTAGGTTTAGTAATTATTCACTTTTTCTACCTGTAATTTATTTAATACTTCTTATTCTCATCATGCTAAACATTTCTCTTGCCAGAAGGTACTGTCATACAAGAGGAGCATATTTACAGTATAATAATAGTTTTTTGTAAAGATTTTAGATACAGGTTATATCTAGACACATCTGACAATGAGCTGCTTTTATATGAGATGATACAAACAAATTTTAATGTCATTTTTTTGTCATCTCAGAGGTTGTTAGCTTGGCCATGCTCTGCTCTTTACACAACTCTTTTTTTTGCCATTGGTCGAGATACTCCATCAGAGTTCTTTGTTACACCTGCTTTGCTCCTTCTAATTTGTTTTGCTGTGTTGTGTTTGTGGCTAAACCTGGTGTGAAGAATGAGGAGCTCATGAAGCTCATTATGCTTCATTTGATTTGAAAATTAAATTTTGCAATTTGAGACTTGTAAACACTTTTGAGAAGCATTGCTTCCTGTAATGGAAAACAACACATTCCTACAGTCTTGTTAGGAAATAAATTTGTATCATGAATCTTTAATAAGTCATTCAATATGTTGCACCCTTGGGCTATTGATACACCAGGAATTGTACCTGTATTCTGGAAAAAAAATGTGCAATTTGGAAATCTTTTTTTCTTTCCAAGACATGTACCAATCTGAATCTTATTAAGTTGGTAATAAGCCCCAGCTATTCCAGCCTTTTCTTCTTGCACTAAAGCTCCTCAAAGACAGAATGCTTTTTGTCATGTCTGCTTCCCAGCACTAAATCTTGGCACGTTTGTTCCAGCAGAGCTGAAAGGAGAGCACAATTCTATTAAGTGTCACACTTCCCAGTACATAGTGCATATATTTTCAGTGTCCTTTAGGGTTTTTGGTTGAGTCAGTTATTGAATCAGACTTTCAGAAGACCAGACAGTGGACAGGCTCCTGCCCACACACCTTCCAGCTACACATAAAGTATTTATTAGAGGAAGGTGCAGAAGAGAAGAGCAGGTTCTTTTTCCCAAGGTCTCATGTAGAACTTAATATGTGATCTGTGGATAACGAGACAATTTGTGCATAACAATACTTGTGCAGAGCCTGTTGAAAAGATGCCTCATTCGTTGAAAAAAACCCTTTATTTTATGTGTGTGGACATGCAACCCCATTCAATATTTTTTTTTAACAATTGGAATTAATAGATATGAGAAAGTCTTAAGTGAAGCATAATTGTTTCAATACTATATACATATGTATATAAAAATGAGAGCTGTTATTTTTCCAGAAGGTTTTAGAAATTTTAGACTTGGAAATTAGATGATTAAATTTCAAAAACTGCTTACCTGGAGTTAGAAGATAAACATCTCATGTTTAAATAGCCTCTGGCTAATTTTTCAGAAACCCAGATTCTTTTTCTTACCTTTCATTTCACCAAACTATTTCTGACTTTAATTTTTTTTCAATTGAAAATAGAGATAGCTGCAATATTCTCCTTTGGTGTTTTTTGAGATTAAAATTCCTCAGGTAGAAATTACTCTTAGAATAACCTCAGTACTTTTATTTATTCCATGGACATTTTTCTTTTCAGAGAGAACCATGAAAACAGATGATATCCTTCCTCTTCACAAGGGCCTCTTAAACTCACAAAGAACTCAGAATTTCCTCCCAGCCAAACAGTACTTAACTCTGTCTTTCCTAGTACAGATTTCTCTTGACCTCTCATCCCTCCCATTGCTGTCCTCCTCGTGTGTCTGGGAACACAATGTCTAAAACTCTGATTTTAGCAGAAATTCTCTGCATGCTGTGCAAATAGGGATCACTTCATATATCTTGCAACTATGAACTCCTGTTTGTAGATCCCAGTGTGATATTTGCCTTCACCAATGTCATGACATTGACTCGTGCTTTGCCCAGACTCAAACACTGCCTGGACTTTTTTCTGAAGAACTTCCATCTGATCTTTGATCCTTTCTTGTATATTTACAAAACTGATTATCCCTGCTCCAGTAGTTCCTTCATACACTGAAATTTGCTTTTAGAAATGTGTGTAGGTGCATGTAAGATTACAAAAGTATGGATGTGGAATTAATGCATATTAGCTGTAGCTCTTGATTAAGACTAGTCACAATGCTAATAAATATTGTTGGGGAGTTTGTGAGTTTTTGTGTCTTGCCCTGAGCTCAGTTAAATGTCTGAAACGCTCCCAGAAGTCAGACTCTGAAGTTGCAATGTCAGGCTGAATTAAGTAATTAAGGGCAGAAGCAGACCCAAGGCTCCTGCTCAAGAAACTTAATTTTGGTTTTATGCTCCGTGCAAGAAATTGTTGGGTTTTGCTTGTCGTGGGAGGAAGACTGAGTTGGTTCAGCCTGGAGAAGAGAGGGCTCCAGAGAGACCTTAGACCCCCTTCCAGGACCTAAAGGGTCCATGAGAGAGCTGGAGAGGGACTTGGGACAAGGATGAACTGAGAGGGCAGGTTTAATTAGAGACTGGGGAGGAATTCGTGGCTGTGAGGGTGGGCAGGCCCTGGCACAGGTGCCCAGAGCAGCTGTGGCTGTCCCTGCATCCCTGGCAGTGCCCAAGGCCAGGCTGGACAGGGCTTGGAGCAGCCTGGGACAGTGGAAGGTGTCCCTGCCATGGCAGGGGATGGGAACAAGGTGATCCTCAACCCAAACAAATCAACAATTCAAAGTTTAGCTTTATTTTGCAGCAGGTTAAGTGCACATTAAAAAAAAATACTATTCCACGTGTGCAATCTGAGTTTTAAGTGACCAAGTGAGCAGGGAGCACAGACAAGGCACAAACTGCATTTGGAGAGTCCTGGCATGGGGAAGATGGGCTGGGCAATCCAAAAGGCTCCACACAGCAGCTCTGTCTTTGCTAATAAGCTGAAACCTTCCCCTGGCAGTGAATGCTGGTATTGAGTCACATTAGCTCATGCAGCTATTCACCATGTAAAAGGGGGGTTACCATGGCAACCTGCTGCCTAAAACTGCCATCCCTGCCAGCCCCACAGGCCTGGCTGGAGCTCAGGATCTGCTCTGCTCCCATGGAGCTGGGTCACACACCTGGCAGGGGACAGCCCAGCACAGACACCTGCTCTGGCTGCAGCCACTGAGCATCTCTTTTCTGGGGGGTGGAACCCACAACCTGCCCTGCCTCTTCCTGGAAAACTCCACCCACACGTTTACTTCTTGGAGGATTATTTTCTTTTACGTTGCAATTAAGGCAAATGATAATTTGGGACAATTAACTGTGACCTTTGGTGTTTTGTAATGAGGTAACTCTTAATAGGTGCTGTTATTTTCTAGTGGGGAATAAATTATTTTGTGATTACATTAATTTCTTCATTATATTCCTTGCATATGTTTTGTATTAGTTAGCTATCAGTCTTTTTTTTTTGTAATTTCTCTTTGTTTTTGATGGCAATAACAGACATCTGTTTTCCTTAGTTTCACTAGTAATTTAATTTTTTGGCATATTTGAGGCAGGCTCAGCAGACTGCATTTGTAGTTGAATATCACACAAAAAGCTCTGGAATGTTTAAAAGCAGAGCAATGCTGTTGAAGCACAAATGCTACATCATTCACACCTTGCTGCTTAAGAGGAGCAGTGTTTGTAGAAAGGTTTAATGCTTAGAGCTGGAGTAGCACCAAATAGAAAATACAGCAGGCACCCAAAGCACCTGATGAATTGGTACAGGGCTTACCTTCATGATTCTCATTTTTCTTTCCAGCCTGTGCACCTCCAGCCTTTGCTGTGCAGACAGAGCCTTCCTGTGTTTCTCATTGCACTTGCTGTACAACCTGGGGCTTGTTTCATTTCCCACCCAGCTGAGAAGTTTTCTTGTTAACTCCCACACAGGCAAAGCTGCCCTGGTGTGCAGAGTCACTCCTGTGCCTCTCCTCACTTGAGCTCAGCTCTTCAAATTCTCACTGGCCACCTCAGTGGGTTTGAAGTCTCAACAATCCCTTTAAGCATTTTGGTAAAACAGGCCTAGAAAAGCCTTCCTCTGCTGGTTCTTTGTATTTGTCAAGTTTATTTTAGACTGGATGTATTCCTTGCTTTCTTCTCTGCTCCTCCTCTCCCTCTCCCACAAGAAGGCTGCTTCAGCATCTCACCCCTTTGGGAGTTATAAACCAGTTTCTTGTTTGTAGCCTAAATTTCTTTGCTTTAATGCTGATGTGACAACACTCTCAGAAGCTTTAACAGCATTTTTTTCCCTCTCCCCAGTGGTTGCTATCACTAAAGCATTTGTAAATTACAGTTGTTCAGTCAATAAATTAACTTTATTGTGTATTTAAGCTTATGCTTAAAGTAATTCTAGAACCCAGAATGCCAACAAATTTTGCCTTGATTTCTCAGCAAAAAATGAGGTTGAGTCCTGAAGCTCTGGTGAAACGAGAGTGTGTTTGGTGCCTCATGTTTAGGCACATTCCCCTGAGACAGGAGAGATAAACTGCTCATTAGAGATCCTGAATAAAGCACCACCACTCCTTCCATCCCTCCTTCTCCACCCCAGGACTATTTCCAGCCTTTAGAAAAGATCCAAGACTCCAAGCAGATCAAGTCAGAGGACTAAAGCATCTAAGAAAAACTTCAAGAAGCTGCCTATGGAAAACTGTGACTCCTATGATTAGACACCATTAATGAGTATTGATAAATAATTACCGTTTCTTATTAGCAGCATTTAATTATCCTTAAAAAAACCACAAAGCTCTCTCACTGAACAAAAGTTGAGAACGTGATTTCAAAGAAAGCTCAAAACACATGAACAAAACTTACTATTTTTCTGTGAATCATGCAAAAAAAAGTAATAATTTAATTCTTAATAACATGCTAAATCCTAAATTTCATAGATCTAAGAAATATAAATTTTAGTTTGCAAATGTCTTCAGCAACATTAAGAAAACAACCTATTATACATGATTATAGTTATAAAAGACTCTCTGAAAAAATATTTTAGACCCTAAAGTTCAGTGCAACCTATAGTAGAAAGTGCCTTGCCTTAGCTGCCTTTGCAGTGTTTTTTGAATTTGGGTAGAGGACTGGAATATTCTGATGTGCAGCATGAAGCTGAACATGGCTAAAGGCTGAATGATGACAAATGCCTCTGGAAATGTTTAGAGAGAGCCATCTCTTTCACAAGGACACTTGAAACAAAACAGCTTTGAAAAGAAAAAAGATAAACTTTAGAATATTCCGTTTTTATTGAGAGAAAATGGAGTGTGGTTTACACAGAAAAATTCTCATTTACTAAAAGGATCAAATGTTTAAAGAGATGTATTTCTTTATCAGCAAGGCAAGTTCTAATGGATTCATCTAAAACTAGGGAAATTTTGTCCAAAAAAGCCTTTTTTTTTTCAATCCCTTAAATGCAAAACTAGTCAGTTTTCCCTTTATTTTCAATGAGACTTAGTAGATATTTGGCACTGTTAACATTAAAAGCAAAAGGATGACTTTTTCAATTCAGGAATCCAGTCTTCCTCTCAGATAAGAAAAGGTTTAGAAGGAATATTTCTCTAGAACCTCAAAAATATTAAATTCTGAATTTTTCAGCTATATGTACAGCTGTTTTCTGAACTGCTGCATTCTGTAAAGAAACATATTTTAAAATTGGACTCAGGTGTGTTAGACACAGATCTGCCAGCTTTAGGTAAAGATCATTCAAATGATGATGGTCACAATTTAATTGTTCTTTTGGCACAGCAGGGAAGGAGCAGGGAGGGAGGAGCTGCATCTTTGTGGGATTCCCTTCAGGAAGGGCAGCACAGAGATGAAAGCACACTGATGTATTTGCATTAAAAATACATTTACCAAACCATGGGAAAGGAGCAGGTAAAGAATATCTGAGTGCTTTCCCAGCCTGATATTCATATTTCCAACTGAAATCTCCAGCATCTGATTAAATAGCACCACTGATTCCATTAAATACGTGTGTGGAATGAACATACATTTTTAACATTAGGTTCAAGAAGTAATTTTAATTAGAAAGAAGGCTCATTTTTGTACAGCGCAGAAAATTTTGTTTTTCTTTCTTTTGTTCTCTCTTTTAATTGGACATGGTTTCTATGAAAGTTATTAGCTGTTATGATATGTGCAATTTTGGAAAAGGAAAATGCATCTTCCCATGAGTAAAGATAGCCTATCTAAAAGCATGAGGCTTATTGTAACTTTTGGATGCTCTTCATGAGAAAGAACCCCTTTATAGAGAGTATTATTTATTAAATTATTGATAAATTATACTTATTATTACTTTTTCACATTAGTAAAAATAGCACTATAATATTACTTATTTACATCAAATGTCACATCACTCTAAGCTGACATTTTCATATGCTACTCATAAATCTGAATTTGCTTTATAATAACAAAAGAAGTATCTGAGAGTGGTGGTTTTTTTAATTACTGAAAAATGTATATAAAATATATTTAAAACTGTGTGCAACAAACTTTTCCCAGAACTTGAACCGTGCAGTTTAAGTGACTGGATTGTATAAAGATGGGAGTAGGTTTTTGTCTCTTGGTCACTGGGATTTGTTGGTTTTGCCACTGGAATTTGCAGTTAAACATTGGAGAGAACACAAGGAGTGAAGCAGGGAGGCATAAGAGTGTTCAGTGAGGAAAACTAAAAGGGAAAAACAAAATAGACACAGGAGGCAAATGTTAAGATATGTGTTCCTCCTTTCTGTCCACCTTTAATTGTATTAACAGCAAGGTTTTGGCAGTAATCTTTTCATTTCCCCCCATTAAAAAGTAATGAAGTTTATTCTGTACTCTGCTTTATTAGCTTTACATGGGGGTGACTTTAATATGGCTTTTGAATTCAGAAACCCCAGTTCAATATGGATCTCACAGAGCAGTCTGCATCCACCTTGAGTGAAATCCTGACCCAGTGAAATCAATGGCAAAATTCCCATTGACTTCAAAGGAGCTTGGATTTCACACCCAATCTCCTCTTCCTTTTTTCTGCAGCCTCTCTGCTCTTGCTAAATGGGATTGCTTTTCCCAGATGGACCTCTTAATGCTATGCACAATGATCATTTCCACTTGCTGTAATAAAATGCTGCAAGTCTTCTAAGGGAAATTCTGTCTTTTCTTCTTTCTTGCTTTTTAGCACAGTCCTGATGTCCTCCAGAGTAAGGCTTGAGTGCCATCCCCTGATCTCTTAGCAGTGTTTTGTCTCTTTGTATTTTACTCACAATTTAAGAAGGCATGGTTTTCAGAAGTTCACGTGTTAAAAATAAATTGGCTCTATATCACAGGAGCACAAGTTTTTTATGAGGACTCTGTTCCACAATGAATATTTATATTTACCCACAATTAATTACACAAACAGCTAAACTGCAATGTGGTTATAATTTCCACCTTACCCATGACCTCAGCTCTGCTAGGTTTTAATCACATCTCCTTAACACTTTAAGAAATAAACTAGAATATTTTATGTTTATATATTTGAAGCAGCTGACCACTTGTGTTATTTTTGGCATTCCACTTCTGTTATGTTTGACATTCCATTTAAAAGCTGAACTCCCCATTCCTGATTAAGTTTTTTCTGTGAAGACCACCACCTCATTTACCAGTGTGGTTATTCCTTAATCAACACATAGAAGGCTTTATTTACTGCATGTCTAATGTTTCATCTGACTGTTACACCTTGTCCCTAGATATTGTAAATATCTTTAAGAATTAAGCCTTTCCTTAAAACTAGCTACTAAATAAGGCTAGGCCATTTATTAGAAAACTTGGAACAAAGTACAGACATTCTCTGTGCAGTGGTTGCTGAGTGTTTATAGCTTTTATCTTCTGTAAATATGATAAAACATTTTATAACTTGTTTACATGATGAGCTATATTTGTGATTATATATTGATTATAGAGAAAAGAAGCACAGACTAAGCCCTCAAATGTCTGGAAGTTTTTTATGTCTCTAACACAAGAGATTTCCATGGGTTTGAATTGCTCACTCCTCTTCTTCATCCAAGGCTGGTAATTCTCAAACTTTCCCTTTTGAGCTGAGCTTTTTTGGCACCTGAAATGCCCACACTAAACAGCTGAAGAGAACATGTGGGTAACTCAGCAATTTGGATGCATTTATGGATGACTGACTTTGCCTGTAATAGGAGGAGGTGCTGAACCCTATTATGGAAAACTTGCTGACTGCTCTATGGGCACGAAGCCCTGAATCAGCTGCTGACAAGGGTCCCAAATTCATCTCCCTGAAATGCTGCCCTCTGTTAAACTTCCTTGGGAAAAAACAGTTTTTTGTACCTCTGATAGCAGTAAGTTGGTTTCTTTTGGATCTGCTTGGCCCCAAGTCATAGACACACCTAGAACAATACCTGGGGGTTGGGTAAGGCTTTCTGACACCACCAGTCTTGTTTTTAATTTCAAGAATTCTCTTTAATTAAACAAAAAATGCAAGTCCCCTGCTAAGTTAAGTGAAGTGAAGGAGTACTGTGTACTCCTTCAGCATAATTTTTGCCTTTTTTCTTGTTTTTAGTTTGAAATTCAACCCAGTTTAAGGGATAGCAGCTATGTACCTACCATAATTGGTCAATAATTATGATTCCACTGTAATAATTTGCTAAGTAATGAGTGGAACACTTTACAGGTTGAAAGTAGTTGAAAGAATTCATCCATTTCTGGAAATATCTGCTCCTGTGCAATGGGAATTGTTTTGGTAGTAGGAAGAAGTTTTGTGGAGCTGCTCGGAATTACTGCAGAACTGCAGCCAGTAATAACAGCAGAAAAGGAGTCTAAAATATTATATTTTAAATATATTATGATTGTCATTTAGAGCAAACTAAAGTGAAATTACGCTGATGAATATTTATCAGATTTATCGTTGTACATTTGGTTTGCTGAGGGGTTTTTCAGATAGTTTGCTATTCCAAAACCACAAGTAATTTTGTTAGAAATACAAGATTCTTAAATACCTTCATAATAAATTCCATCAAAGGTTGCTTTCTAATATAATTATGTATACAGTTTTATGGTTCTGTATTCACTGGTGTCTCTCTTTAAAGTTAAATTACATGTTCTTAGCTGTAAGAAGTCACACCAGGAAAAAATCTTAGGTAAGAACAAAAACGTAGCGATTTACAATCTCACAAGGAACTCCCCTAAAGTGTATCTGGCACAATGATTAAAGGTAATGCTTTTGTAGTTCATAAAATTTCACTTTACACAATAAAAGATCCTAAAATTAGATACAAGAGTTTCTAGGAACTCAGACTAGCTAGATTTAACTAGAATGCAATTTATTTCTATTATGTGTGGAGGGAAATGTTAAAGAACTTGACCTTCCACTATGTAGCATGAAAGCATTTACAACTCCATTAAATTGAGGATATATGTTTCAAATAGTCTGTGTCTTCCTCTGAGACATTTAATTTTGCCAGCATTTACTTTAGTTGGAAATGAAAGGAATTCTCTCAGTAAACTGGAAACACAAGTTAATGTGTCAGGATTATGGAACATCATGTTTTCTGATTTTTGAGAAGGATTGTAGTTAGAAAGTGTTATGATAAAAAACGTTCTTATTCACAGTTATGTGCTTCCATTTTGAAAATCTTTTTGCAGATTTATTGCTAATAAATAAAAATTAGTCACTATTTTATCAGCCTATCAGTGTTCTGAGGTTTGACTTTTTTTTCTTTTGAAATAGATGAAATCTGCCATTATGAACCATTTACCCTTTGAGTTTGTTATTAGTTTTAAGTAGTAAATGAAAAAAGAAATTGCAATTTACATTTATGGTGCTGTAAGAATATTGGAGTAAATTAATGAAAAATACAGGTTCCATGGTAATTTTTTTTCTTTTCCTGCAAACATAGTAAAGTATAGGGAGAAATAAATAATTAAACTGTGTAATCAAATTCAGATTAGTTTCAGGTACTAGTGCACTGCTGTTAGGTGAGAAAATAGTTTTCTAAAGGACAGGATGGTACAATTTAAAATCAAAGTCCTGTCAGTCACCTTTGCTTATGATCTGGCCGGAAAATGGCAGCTGCCACAACATCAGCCAGAAACTCTTTGATGTTTCGTAGGAAACTGTTTTGCCATTAAAAGTTGCATTGATTTCTCAAGCTCACATTAACGTTGCAATTTGGATTCTGTCATGGTGAGGGAATTATGCACAGGCCCAACAATGGCTGGGAGGATTACAGAGCCACGTGGAGAGGAGGAGCCCTTTAACGAGCTCCATGGCCAAACCTGATAATGCTCAAGAGCATTTCCCTCTTGGCCACCCTCTAATCCTCTTCCAGGGCTGACTCCAGCCAAACCCAAGAGCTCCAATCCCTGCCCACAGGGAAGGCATTTTCCATTTCACTGTCTCCACCAGAAAAGAAAGATGAAGAGGAAGGGAGGAATCGGGAAAACAAGGAGGCCAAATGATTTCAAAGGTCAAACAGA
Source organism: Passer montanus (assembly GCF_014805655.1). Lineage (NCBI taxonomy): Eukaryota > Metazoa > Chordata > Aves > Passeriformes > Passeridae > Passer > Passer montanus. The sequence continues at coordinate 2,120,935 of NW_024369818.1, forward strand.
AAGAGAATGTCAAGGGCCCTCCTGTGAAGCTTTTGAAGTTAATCAGAGGGTTGGTTTGATACCTGCCAGCAGTTCCCCTGACATTTAGGTGGGCCTTTGGCTTATGTCAAGTGAGTAAACTCTGGTTTGCTTTATAGCTCTCCATATGTTTGTGTTCTTAACACATTTTGAAGAGTCATTAATGAGTCTCTTTGTCTTTCAGCAGTCAGTCAAATCATGGGTTTTTTGGTTTTTTTTAAGGGTTAAAAAGTGACTTTTCACATACACAAATGCAGCATCTACAAAACAGGCCAGGTAAGACAGCTTAAAAATCTTTGGGAAGGTAGTAAGGTTTATCCATACCTGGAGTTCAGATTTCTAATGAGCAGTCACACAAGTTACAAAGTAAATTTTAATTTAAAAATATTTGCTTATTACTCTCTTCAATTTGAAAATAAAGTTACTGTGTGGACAAACTGAGATGCAGTGTGTCAAAATGGTGACACTGAATGACAGATCCATGAGGAAAGGGCAAAATTTCCTGTATTTTAATGATTTCTTTAGGTTTGAATCTGGAACCTGCTAGGAAAGCTTTGAATTTAGATGATGGATAAATCCTTGTTAAGGAGGCCAAAAGGAAGTCAGAACTCTCAAGCAGAAAACGCTGGAGTAAAGTGTGTACTCCAAGAGAGTAAAGCAGCCTGTTTTCCTGATTACCTTTCATTTTCTTACTTTAAAATCTCACATCCCCTCTCTGTTTCCAGAAATCTTGGATTTCTGAAAAGAGCACATTTTCTTCTGTTCGATTAGTCTGGTGGTTTTTCATCTCCACCTTCCAAGAGGTGATTTTTAATATCCCAGAAGTATTGTTTCACGAAAGAAAAAAGAAGAAAAGGTATTCAGAGTTGACCTGGTGAAGGTAACACCTCATTCTTGCTTAAGCTGACCTTTAGGTATTTCTTAGTGTACTTAGATTTTTGCAGTGCTATTTTAGTAAAACCATTGATGTTTATTCTTTTTAATTGAGTTTAATTGCCACATAAATTTCTCAGTTCACTGAGGAAACTGCTCCCATTTATCCATTTCTATTACTCTCTGTGACCAATTAACACCCGGGCTCTGGGGCTGCAGTGAAGCAAGGACATTCTCCAGGGTCATCCCACACATCCCAGGGTCTTCTGCCCAAATACAACTCCTGCAAAATCACACATCAGCACTGTTAAACAAAAGCTAATTATCAATTGTGAGCAATGAGTTGCCTACAGCACACTGCATGCTGGAGTAGTAGTTTAACAAAAGGAAATTATGCAGATTTCCAGTGCTTATGAAAATATGATTTTACCAACATTATAGACTCTCAGATCCCCAAGATCTGAGGGTGATGCAAACGTGTGAGTGAGAAATGGAGACATTTTCTGAGTGGTTCCTGTAAAGCTCATAGGGTTTATATTTCAGTTAATAAAATGCATGATTCAACAATGCAGTTACAAATTAGGGGAAAGCGAAACAATTTTCATTTTGGTTTTTCTTTTTCCGTTCTGTTTTTTGGCAAGGGAGTGCCAATGTTCTTTATTCTGTTCTTTGCTCCACTCTGGCTTCTTCTCAGCAACGTTTCCTAAATGTAAGACAAAACAACTTTTAAATCCACTTCCTAAGTGGATGATTCTGCAGTTTCTTTTGAACAAAGCTTCATATAGCTTTATGCCTCTAATTTTGGAGATAATTTCTCCTGTAAAGAAGTATTTGTTCAAGCTACGTGCTGTTTCAACATGCAAACTGCCACAAAAGCATCAGTGACTAACTCACAAATTTTCTCATGGGTCCTCTGTGACTAAATCATTAAAACTCCTTCCATCTGTAAAGTCTTTATGCTGACATCTGGTTACAAGTACAGAGATACTATTCTTTTGTCCCCTTCAAAGATCTAACCAGAAAGGCTTGCTTTAAACAAAAATTAAATTTACAGCATAAAACAATTCATTTTCAGCACTGTCCTGCAGGATAGATTTGTCACAGAGCAGACACATGTACTTTCATTAGTTAAAGTGATGTGTGTTTGTTGTGGAAGCTACTGAAAGTCTCCAAGGTTGAAATTTTTCTTTGTGTATCCAGTTAAGTGAAGGAAGGATTTGGTTTCTTCTATTGCAAGTTTCCAGCCTTGAAGAAAGAGCAGAACTATTGCAAATGAGGCTCCAGCTCACCTTCCTCTTAAAAGCTCAATCCTATGTAAATCTCATAAGCTAATTTTGAAAAAGTTATATTACTTGATAGTGCAATTACAAATAGCTTTCTAAAAATGGCTTGAAGGAAATTGTAGTTTTTTAATCATTTGAACACAGAAGGAAGTCTGCTGTAGTCACCTGGGGCACCACGAGAAAAATCTCTGCTAGAAAGTTTTCTCTTTCTTTTTGGTGTCTGATATCTAATTGTCTATCTAAATTGCAATAAGGACCTCAAAGGGTAGGTTACACTTATTTCCAGTTAATAACATTTGAAGATAAGAGAACATTTTCCCCTCAGTGCTCCACAAAAACAAAACTCGGACTGAAATTGTTCTTTTAAAATGAATGTGGTTAAATGAGATTGTGCAAAGGGTAAAGCAGAGTATTTATGATGATAAATGCAAAAAGAAATCACTTGTCTGTGGTTTAAGGGGTACATTCTTGAGCCAGTTTCCTCCAAACCATTTGTTGCACAGTTATTTTAGCCTTGTTTCCTAAGGAAGGGCTGTTGGTGTGAAGGCATCCTCTGCCTGCTCTCCCTTGCTCCCTTTGGTAAATATTGAATTTTTTGCCAATTTCAACCCCATTTGACAAAGGCACAGAAGTCTCAAAGATAATTAAGTTCCTAGAAGTGTCATGACAAGTGCTGCCAGGGGACAGGGAAGAGCTCAGATTAAGGCTCTGCTGAGGAAACCCACCTGACAGGTTCTGGTTTATCCCCTCGTGCCCCAAAACTGGTGCACAACCACTGCAGAGGTGCTGCAAATAAAACCAGAGCCCCTGGGGTGGAGATCCAAACAGAAGGGTCACAGAAAATATGAATAATTAAAGATGGGAAATAACTGGTTTGCTGTGGGCATGGAGAGTAATTCCAATTGTGTGAGGTCAGGGGGAAAATAGAATCTGTAAAATGAGCTACCTTAATTCTACCAGGGACTTGAGATTTGTTAACAATTGGCAGAAAATTGGAGTTGGTGGGTGTAAGAAATCAAAAACTTGCTATTTTCAGAAGGCAGGACTTAGTAGCAGATTGGATGTAATTTCACACTGATGATGATAAAACTTCATATCTGAGATGAAAAATACCAGGAGGCAAAAAGTCTTCAAATATTTGTTTGAATTTAACAGGATATTTCATCAATTTGTATTCTTACTATTTTCACTTAAGAAAAATATTTTTTTTTAACATTCTGTAAACTAAATATTGCATTAAAGCAGAAACCCCTTCTCTGTATGAATTGCCAACAATTTCACAAAAATCTTTATAGTTGGAAGAAACCTCAGCATTTTAATGGGAGTGCTATTTGTGACAAAAATATTTTACCAATTTGTATCCTTACTATTTTCACTTAAGAATTTTTTTTTAACATTCTGTAAACTAAATATTGCATTAAAGCAGAAATCCCTTCTCTGTATGAATTGCCAACAGTTTCACCACAACCTTTATAGTTGGAAGAAACCTCAGCATTTTAATGGGAGTGCTATTTGTGACAAAATTAATTGCAATATACTTAATAAGTTACAAATCTAGAAATTTAAATTAATTGCATCAAAATGAATAAGTTAATAATCAAGGTATATTTCCCTTTTACCAGAAGCAGTGGAATAAATGTTTCTCAGATCTGTGAGTATGGAATGGGTGATTACAAGTAAGGGAATGGTAAGTGAAGAATTATTTTAATTCTAGAAAGTCTAATTTAAAAGCAATGGATTTTTAAAATTCCTCTCAGGTAAAAAAAAAGTGTAAGGTATTATAGAATGTTATAATTTTGGTCTTTTACATGGCTCCTTTGGTATTCAATTATAGACACCATATGTTTCTTGACTGTTTTTTCTCCCAGAAAGAGAAGTATGGTAGTGATATATATGCATATATATTCATGAGGTAGGCACGTAAAAATGCACAAAGTTACAGAGTCCATTGAAACAAACAAAACTTTTTTAAAGATATAAATACCTTCTGCAAAGTATTCACCAAAATGTGTTCATGGAAGATAATTTTTTTTTTAAATGCATTTTGAAGACATATGAACAAAATATCTAAGAAACCCTACAAGCAGTTGTTCTCTATTTTTTTTCCTTTTTTTTTTTAATTTTAGATATTTATTAGAATTCATAGTTTGGCCTCACCCTGGCAGAATATGAATTAAGCAGCAGCTTACTTATCTGCAATAGGTTTTGCAGATTAATGCAGTCTTGCCTTGTGTTTCCTGTATTCCTTCCTTTCAACTTGTCAGTATTCTGTACAGGAAGTATAACAGAAAGTTGTGTTTGAAGTTAAAAACAAAGAAAAACAAAACAAAACAACAAAAAAAGCAAGCCTCTGGCAACTATAAAGAACTAACTGGGATCAAGATTAAAGATAGTAGTGGCAAAAAATGCATAAAACTATTGGAAACCTCTAGGCATTGTGAAAGAAAGAACATGAAATGTTTATATAGATAAGGGAGCCCTAATGAAAGAACAGAAATTTGAGCACTACTGAATTTTATCATGACATTGTCTGGAATAAGAAATGTGGATCAAACACCCTGACAGCCCCTCAGAAGCTGGGGAGCCTCAGAGAGCTGTCTCCTGTATTAATCAGCAAACAATGCCCTGCAAAGAGGAAAAAGGAGCAGTGTCAGAGCAGATCTGGCAGATTGGATGGAAGTTTGGGAGTCTTTGTAGGGACTCAGCTTGGGAAAAGCAGGCACACTCAGGAAATGTCCTTCAGTGCATAAAAACATTAAAGCAATCACACTGCAGCCTTGTTGAGCAGAAATACAAGCTGTGTTCTTTAAACAGGCAAGGGAGGCAGCAGCAGAGCAGCGATTGTTTGATGTAAATCAATATCATTGATCCCAATAAAAGCCATATTAAGAGCATGTAACTTATGAGAGGCCATGTGTTTTTGTCTTCAACACTTGCATTGTCTCTTTGGAATAAGAATTCCTTCACATAGTGGGGAATTCTGTCTGCCACTGGTTCCCTGGCAGCTAAAAATGATGGATTTTTGGGACCCATGTAAAATTCTAGTGGTGTTCCAATTCAAGAATCTATAGGAAATTGCCTTAAGATCTCAGTAGAATGCATGTGGCTGTTGGGGAGGGCCAGGACCTACAGTTTAACCATTTCTACAAAACCAGAGGTGGCTGAAAGGCAGCTCAGTAATTGGAGCTGCAGAAACGGAGTCAATTAACATCAGTTCTATTTGTAGCTGAAGAAACATTTCTATTCTGGAGTAATAATGAGACACAGAAACACGTGGGAGTCTGTGAACCCAACAGTAAGGACAAAAATTTGTCTGTGTCACCAAATGGAAAAATACATGGTTTCTTGTATTCAGAATATTAAGAAAAAAATTATTATCCAGCTATTTATTTTTTTATCCTGCATTACAGAAATGTCTCAAAAGTACAGATTTCCTACTCTGGTATGTTACAGTCAATTTCTAACAGAAAAGCAGCTCTACCACATAGCATGATATCCTGGATTTTGGCCAGATATCCATAAAAATATTTTAAATGTTTGAGGGAAAACATTTAAATGCATATTATGCTTTCAAAATAATTATTAGAATGTCACACATCCTCCCAATGTTTAAATTATATGTTTCTTTTACAGTTGTTGCTGTAAGTATATAACCTTTCTTTAATGATCTCTAACTAAAAGGGCAGAAGTTCTTATAAGACTGCTTGCTTTAGAATGCTACATTTGCTTTCCTTTGTCTGCATTCTGGACAGACTACTAAAGACATTTTTTTCCCTTAATAAGGCAAATTGAACTCCTCTAGACTTTGAATTGAAAGAGAAAATATGCTGAAGTGTAATCTTAGCAGTATCCACGGAAACCAGTTGCTTCACTGGAGAATATTCTGTATTCCACTCAATAGATTTGTGCACCAGGAAAGAAAACTGGTTTGGACTGACTCATTATCCTCAGGAAAGCAAAAAGTCTGAGGTCATTATAAAGGTGTTTGCCATTAAAAACTGTTCAGCCTGATAATCCCCTGTGTTTACTCTGGATTTCTGGCCCATCTAGGCTGGACATTTTTACTCTGGGTCTAAACCAATTTTTATCCCAAATAACTCACTTTGCTGTTGTTTTATGGGTGGGTGTTGTTCAAGGCTCTCATTCTCCCAAAGAATTCACATTTCTGCAGAGCCTCAGTGTTTATTCCTCTTCTGTACGTGGGGCAGCAAAGGAAGTGAAAACGATTTTCCATAAATTGCTTCTCACTCTGAAACACTGAAATGGCTTTTCCAAAACTGGTATTATTGTCCTCCTTTTGCTGCCTGTGTGAGGAAGGACTTGCAGACTATAATGAAGACTTTCTGCAAGTGTGAAATGTGTTGGTGTCAAGAGAATGGGAAAGAAGCTGTGTCTGAGGATGTACAAGTGTGAAATGTGTTGGTTCCCTTATCTATATAAACACCAACACCAAAAAGAGAATGGGAAAGAAGCTGTGTCTGAGGATCCTGAAAGCCCCAGCCATGAGAGAAGTGCCTGAGCTGCTGGAGGGGCTGCAAACAATTGCACAGATAAAACTGGCAACCTTAGAACAGACACAGAAAAAAATTCAGATTCCTTCAGAATTTTTGGAATTCTCCAGCTTTGCCTCAGTTTTCCTGACATCTTTGTGAAACTAAAAGCAAGAGAAAAGCATGCATGCAACTGGGATGATTTTCTTTAATGGCTTCTCTTTATGTGTTTGTGAAAGAGGTAGCATTGAAGAAAAGTATTTAAAATACTGGATAGTGTAAAATATTATAAAAATGCCAGCACAGAACAAGTGGGATGATATCAACAGAAATATTATCCTGGGTACTCTGTCAGGAACACCATCCCCTTCTGGAATCAGAGGGAGGTTCTGGCATAAATGGCAAGTGGGTTTCAGGGTTTTGTGTGGGACGAGATAAAATCAGAAATGAGGAGCTGAGAGATCAAGGTTAAGTTTTGGGTCCTTGTTTTTTAAGTAGCAGGAAAAATAATCCAGTATCATTCCTGCTGCTGAAGCACCACCTGATTTGTACAACCTGATTCAGATTAGTGGTGAGTAAAAATGGATGGAATTCAATCCTGTGCTGTTTCATACCTCCAAAATATCATACTGCTGCCAACTCAATACCTCATTTGTGCACAGTTACAGCAGCAAACTGCATTCTGTGATTTCAGAGCTCAGAATGGCACTGGAATGGAGCCACCCATGCTTGCAAAGCCTGCAGGGCTCTGGGGCTCTGCCTTCCTGCAGCTCTCAGGGGCCCAGGACGTCCCCAGGTGTGGCTGGGCACGAGTTCAGCAAGACCTGGGTGCACTGTGAAAGGGGATGTCACCACTCCTTGACCAAGTCTGTTAGGGAAAGGGAGCAAAACCCCTAGGATGCATTTTCAGGGCTGAATAGGGAATATGCTTGACTAGAGAAAGCTTTTCCAGAACTTTGACAAAGTGAAGTTATACAACTCATCTCATACTGAGCATCTTACAAAAAACAGTCGCTTTAAAACTGGAGATATTGACTATATCTCAATTTCTGTTAAGTTTTTGCTGCCATCTAGAATAAGGACTTATTTTGATATTTTCTGTCAGTATTCAGCACAATTATATCAGTATTACAGCACAATTATATAATTGAAAAATATAAGAAATATAACTAAAAAGTATTTCCAATTTTTTTAATATAAAATAGTCTCATTTTATTAATTGGTTGTATTTTTCAAAAAGGAAATAATGTTGGTGTCATTTTCCTTTGGTACTTGGTCTACATTCAGTTTCAACAGATCAATGCCTCTATTTCAGGCCACTGTTAATGCTCTTACTCTGATGTAGTTTAACTTCCTAAGGTTTCTGATGTGGCCACATGTGATGTCTATAAAGGATTCCTTTTGAACCTTTTTGTGTCCATTCATTTCAAAGAGAAACAGCGGTGGCATTTATTTCATCAATTAGAGATTAATATTGACTCAAATCAAGAAAGGTGTTTTTAAAAAAATACATCAAACATTTGACTTCCTTTAAAATCATGTTAGAATTTGCACAACACTCTTCAAGTTATCATTCCAGTGGCTTTTGTCTTCTCTTTTATTATTAACTAAATACTTTTGATTAATGCTTCTGTGATTTTTATACTGAAACAAAATAATTGTTTGATCAGTGTATGAATTAACTAAAAAGAGATATTTCATATAAGAAATGTAAAAAGCACTTAAACTCTCAGTCTAATTATGTATAGCAATCCAACAATTTAGACAGAATTCAAAGCTTTGTGTGTCTGAATGGTACCTGCAATCAAATAAATCAATCTGTTAATCATGTCAGTCAGTATGTCAGCATCTGGGTGCTGTGGGACATCTTCCATTGTCTGGGGCATTCTTGCCACTTAGAAAAGTTTTGCCCAGGTAAACAAAGTAAAGTTTTTCTCGGCTAAACAAAGTCTTATAAAAAACCCAAACCACAAATTCTTTGGGGTGTCTGTGTCAGGATTTGAGTAAGGAAAGGTTTCACCCCAGAGAAGCGTGGGTTTGCACAAAGCAGCACCACGGGTTTTCTATAAAATCTGAAATGCAGTTTTGAACGTTAAAAAAAATGTAATTTCAGCACTTTTTCTAATTAGGCAGAGGTTTAATACCAGCCAAACAAGTCTTTCTCTGTCTGTGTGGTGCAAATGTGGTTGTTACATTCTCATCCTACAGAATGGGACACCTGCAATCACCCAGCTCTTGCTCTGAGGTCTGTGACAACACTCGCTCCTCGTGCCTTTCCTTTCGTGGCATTGAGCCAGCTCGGTATTGGCCAGAGAGAGAAACACAAGAGGAATCCATGGAATGCTGCAAAGGGGTGAGTTATGCTTTATCACCTTGCTCCTGACTCCAGGAGCGATGTGTTCTCTCCTTGCAGAGGGCATGTGGAATTGCAGAAACAAAAAGAATTGTGTATGGATTGAGGAAAACAGCAATGAGAGCTCTGTTGGTTCAGATCCCTGCCAGTGCTACAGAGCAGAGCTCAGCTGCAGCTGGTGCTGCTTGCTGGATCAGTCAGCGCTGGGTCTCCAGAAAAAGAGATCAAAATTCCCATCAAAGTTAAGAATAGCTGCAAAGTACTGGAGCTGCTGCACTCCCTGTGCTCGATTCACTCATTTCTGACAATGCATCTTGGAGCACTGGTGGCTGTGGTCGGACCTGGACAGTCCAGAGACAGTCCAGACAAAATCTAAAACTTTTAGATTTTAAGAACTAAAACGAGAACTGGTTCCAAGTCTGACTTTAGTTTCTGCAGTGTGTTGTCATGGAAATGCCTTGCTGTGGTCTTGTTTTATGAAATCTGTGCAGCTGATGTGGGGAAACAGTTCCAGGAGCAGGAGGCAGCATTCAGACCCTGCTCCTGGGGCTGTGGTCAGGGGGAAGGACAAACACAAGAGGAAACCTGCAGTGGCTCTTCTGCTCTGGTAGCCTGTGCTGTCAGTGGGGACATCCCCAAAAACTGCTCTGGGATGGGGTGTGACCTCCAGAGAAATCCTCTTCAGCTGCAGATGCTTCTTCAGCCCAGTGCATGGGACAGGGGCTTTGGAAAGAGGAGTGATGGAGTGACCTCTGCAGCTGTCTGCAGGGATTGATTTTCATTCCCACTTTACCTGATCTGTGACTATGCAGTGCTGAAGAGCATTTCATTCTCCAAATTAATAAACTTGGCCTTCAAAAGAAAAAAAAAGAAAAGGAAAAAAAACCTTAAAATATTTCTGAAACAGACATTAGTGATGGTAGAAAGAAAGCAGTTCCTCCTCTTTGGTTGATGTTAATTTAATGTGTATTGATTTCAGTGTATTTTTTTTTCTCTTGAGGTATCCCAGATAGTTTTACCTCAGTCTTTTCCTTTGAGATCATGACAGAGGCTTAGCAACAGCACTGAACTCCCTAAATCTGGGCAATACATATTCTTAGGGCTGCAAGTACAGAGTAATATCCTTGATATGATAGTTTGGGAAAGCAGAAATTTTTATTACTTCATTTAGCTGAGGTCCATAAAAGAGTATATCTTGCCATAAAACAGGACATGTCATCCTCAAACACTCAGGAAGACCAACTTAACCTTACAGCCTTCAGCCAGAAAGGGTTTGGGGTTTTATTTTGTCTTGTTTTTGGGAGAGTTTAGAAAGTTCTTGAGAAAAATGGATTTCTCCTCATTGCCACTGGGTTTGTTCAAGGCAAGCTTCTGTCTGATGGTCAGTTCTCCCTGTTACATTCTTTGCAAGTCTAATGTTTATTTATTTATTTCATTTGGTAATTTATCTGAAAGAACTCGCACAGGTTCAAGTCAATAAAAATGCTTTCGATATCAAGGTGAATGGGCACTTAAATGCAGTTTTTAAAAGCTAAACTATCTTTCATGTCACTTAAATTGCCTTACTCAAAGGCAATTTGGGAGAGAGAAACATACCTTTCCTTGCACTGCCTTACTTCTGTATTCAGAAATGTTCAGTTTAACTTCAAGTTTCGTTGATAACTTTATGCATGAATGTCTAAGTTACCATTAAAGTTCTGAATTCCCACTCGCAAGGAAGAATTTTTGAACACAATGAAGGACGTGTACTTAAATTACACCCTGAAATATTGAATGAGCCTGAGAGAGAAGCTAAATTTATTTTTTAATGCCGTTTCTGCAAACGCACTCTGTTTATCATGAGTCATTTTCTGGTAAGCCCTAAAGTAGGGGTATTATACTTTAATATCATTTTCCGTAACATTAAATTTGCAATGGAGAGAGGCACTAGGTCTGATTCATCATTTCATTTCACTGCTCAGATTTCTTTGACTTCAACAGCATAAATTGGTGTAAGATAAAGGACAATCTCGTTTCTCTTCTCTTACAATTTTTTCTGATCAGATTTCTATTTTTCATTGCAGAATTTCCCATGTTCTAATCTGAGTGAAATCCTCAATGAAGCAGTTTACAATATTGAGGTTTTTTTCCATTAAAAAGATGCCCCAAGTAATCTGGATTCAATGGGAACTAACTAAACCTGAAGCGCCGCTCTTACAGCTTTAGAATATCTTAAAGAAACATGATTTAGTTATATCTTAATTGTGATTCAAGAATCAATGAATGCTCAGATGCGTGAGAGAAAGCTCAAAGAGGCACAAACACAAACAACCAAACCACATTTATTTATTGTTTTCCAATTATTTTCTCAGAGTGCTGGTTATGTTTCCCTTACTGGACTTTCATCTGATTTCTTTGGTGCCTGTGCTTTAATGTAAATGGGGCTTTCCAGATTCTCATTTTTAAGCATATTTTGGGTAATTGTTCTAGTGGCCACTCTCTTTAAAGAGAAGTTGTCACTATTCAGTGAGAAATGTCAGTGTTTCAGCCTATCCAAATGCTAACCCTTTTCCTCTCCTACTTTTGATTCACTTCTTCAGCAATGTCTGACGGCTAAAAAAGTATATAAAGTATACTAAAGTATGCTATTTAGTATACTAAATGTTTATATTAAATAGTATACTAATACTGTAATTATTTACTGAAGTACCATTTTAGATTGCATAAATAATGATGTCTGACCCAATCAAACAAAATTGGGATAATTTTTTGCTCTCCACTCTCTTCCTTGTTATCCCTTGACTCTGGTTGGAAATATGTCTAAATTTTTATTCTTCAAGATTATTTTGATCAACAAGAGTCCTGCCAGACTTGTAGTTCCTCATTTTTATTCCTTGGTTTCCAGAGTGGAATCCAAACCCAGCTGAGCTTCTGTCAATGCAGGGAAAGATTTCCAAACTCAGAGCAGGAATTTCTATGCAGAGAACAGGGAGATTCCTTATCCCAAGGCTGTACTCTCAAATCCTGCCTTGGGAAACAGAGTGGATTCAATGTTCTCTCTACTCTGAAGCTCTTCCTGACAACAAAATGTGGTGTGTGGGATCATTCCCATTCTTTCCCTTTCAGAGAGGGGTGGAGGATTTGGAGAGTATCAAACAGGGTGAAAAGAACCCCCAAAAAACAGAACTCAACAAGAGAAGTCTCAGTAAGGATTTTTATACTTAGAAATAATTTCAGTTCCCTGGTAGGAACAATTGTGCTCTGGCTGAGTGACTTTAATGAGTGGAGAGGCTGCTGCCTCCCAGCCCATCCCACAGCCACTGGAGTAAGCAGCAGTAACGGGGCAGGAGACACATCATGGTTATTAAATCTGGACCTCATATTGGAGCTGGAGCTCATAAATTATGCACAAGCTCCCCAGCTCATCACGGCTCAATCCTCAAAAAAATAACATGAACCAGAGGGTCACAGTAATTCATGTCTCCCTGTAACTCAGAATCCAAATTACTCTCTGAGTGAAGCATGAACAAAGACTGGTAGAAGTTCAGCTTGAATTCTGATAATAGCAGTTTCTCACTAGGAATGAAGGTTTTTAAAAACACCGTATTTTTTATCAATACCTAAAAAATTATTGATGACAGAAATTAAATACAGTTATAAGCCAAAACTTAAGTGTTCACAGAAAGAAACCCAAACAACTTCTTTGTATCATTCTTGGTCCAGTGACTTGAGGAGCAATTCCCACTGTTCTCAGCCATCATTTCCACCTCCAGCAGTGAGAGCTGAGGGCAGCATGAAGAGAGGAGTTCCTGGTGGTATCTGTCATATTTATTCCCTCTGGTGCATTTCCATGGAATACCACAACTTCCTGTGTGCTGTCCCATCTGCAGCACTGTGAAAGACCTGAATATGGCACTCAGTCACTTAAAACTGACACACTAAATGTTATTTAGGGAGGGCAACCAGGCTGAAAGAGGGAGGAATTTGCAATGGAGGAAGATCTGGCAGCGAACTGTGAAAGTGGAAATATTTTCTATATTGGTAAGCAGCAGCATCAGAGGAGATGGTGCAGACCCAGCACAAGAGCTGTTCATGTGTGGAATGGAATTTTTGGAATTCCAAATTCAAAAAATTTAGAATTATTTGCTCTTTGGAAGCAGAAGTGGTTGCTGTAGGACAAGATCTGCAAAGTCCTGCATCTCACAGCCTGCTTTTTTATCAGCTTATGCATCCCACATTTTATTTCTTCCCTTTCCTCCATAACAGAAGTTTAAGCAGTTAAAACCTCTTTTCTTTTTTTTAATTGAGAGCAGCTGAAGCCATAAATTGTGCCTGATGAATAGACCAGTAATAGAGGTAATATATTTGGGAAAATTAATGCACCAAGGTCAAATGATGAAGATACAAAGAAAAACCAGTATAGAAATACAAGGATTTCTTGATCCTGTTCCTCCTCTTTGATAGATTGAGGATTTCTGTGCCTCATCCATTTGATGCTGCCTGTGGTGCTGTGGGTCTGATTTCGCTGCCTGTTCTGGGAGCTGTGTTCCAAAGCTCTGCAGGGATGCAGCTCTCCAGGAGCCATTTGGGCAGGATGGGGCTGTGTGCCAAGCAGTCACTCAAGAAGCAGAGGGAGCCCTCCCGGGATGCCTGTGCACGACTCCCAGGCACTGGAACAACACAGGGGCTTGAGAGCCCAAATATCCATCCTGAGCTGGAATAATGAAATGGGTGGCATGGCTGAAATCACCCAGCAGGGCAAATAGTCAAAACCTGACCCCGAGCACGGCCTGGGTGTAATTTCCTGAGGTTTGCTCACTGCCCGGCAATGATTTTGTGAGAGGAGCAAAGTGCTGAATTCGATGAATCTTAAGTACCTTAATTTCAATGCAAACTTTGTGTATTCTTTTAATTACTGAGTTCAGCCCAGTAATCAATGCTATGATGCAGCATGTGTGCCTGCCACTTAAAAAGTGAACCAAAGGGAATAAATCAGTATCTTGTGCTTTACCATCAGAATTGTCCCGATGCAGCATGTGTGCCTACCACTTAAAAAGTGAACCAAAGAAGGGAAAAAATCAGTATCTTGTGCTTTACCATCAGAATTGTCCATATTTCCACATAGAATCTAAAACCTATGGGTAAAGCAGGCATCAGATTAACCACAACTAATTGTGTAAGATTTGTAATTCATGACTGTGTATTGGAGGGACTTTAAACTGAATTTTTTCTTCTCATTTCAGTAAGTGATCCATCAGACTCCATCTGAAAACTTCCACATATCACCTGGAGGTGAGCAAACACAAACTCTTTACCCAGTTTCATTGATTCCACATGTGCTCACTAGTTGCTATTTAAGCTAATCCTGCTGTGCTGATGAATTAACAAACCACAGGATTTATGGTTATCCTAATTTCTTCCTCTTAGAAATGTAATTTCCTGCCAATGAATCCATGCTGATACACCCACTGTTGGTTTTTGGGTTTTGGTTTTTTTTGTTTTTTTTTTTTCCCCAAAGAGGATCAGAGCTCTTAACTTTTTAATTGATGACCATGTTTTTCAACAGTCAGGATTTGCATCTAGTTCTTTATTACTTTCATCTATGCAATTTTTGTTGAAAATACCTGTCCAATGGCAAATTCAACAAATTAATACTTCTGATATTCTTGCAGTCCTGGAATCTCACTTTTCTGAGTGTAGACAATATGACAGTGAACAGTATATTCAACACTGAATAACAAAGTATAAGAATCAATGTTTTTTCCCCCAGTCACTTTGACTGAGCTTTAAAAATAAGTGTATCAAGCAAAAACTTTACTGAAGCAGTTGAAGTGTCCATAAGTGATTTTGAACATGTTTTTCATTTCCTTTTCTGCCTACAGAGTAATTATGTGGGGATTTTCTTGTTGCAGTAAAAAATTGGATCTTAAACATTAGTTCTTTCTTAGTGGGTGGGGAATAGCCTCATGTGTTTGGCTTTGAATTATGACTTACAAGTTTAGGTGATTATGGATAATTTCCTTTCAAACATGTACTTCTGCTGATTTTAAATAACATTTTTCTTTCCAAACCACCCCACTTAATCTATTGATGCAATTTCCTTGTATCTGTGCTCAGAAAAGCAAAACAAACTGGCAAAATTTGGCTAAGCAACAGTGAGACTGATACTAAAATTTGATTCTTGCAGTATTTAGCGTGCAGAACACCAGGTTTTGTCCAAAACTGGAGGAAGTAAAGCATGAGGGACTGAAACACCTCCACGAGTCCTGAAAATGCTCGTGGCTGCTTGGCATGCTGCAAGCAGGATCCTCCTGGCAGGGATCCTCAGCAGGTGCTGAACATCTGCACCTTTCAGAAAGTTCCTTGGAAAATGGAGCTGTGAATCTCTCAGTTTGCACCTATATTTCCCGAGATTTAGAGGTGTCGTGCTTAAAGGGATATTAGAAAAGAAACAAGGGAGACATGAGAATCAGGAAAAGTTGTCACTCTTCAAATTTGGGGTCTTAAGTGTGAGTACCCTTAAATGAGGGACTGACAGCTTAATCACCTGCTGATAACATCTTTATGTTTGGGTATTTGGTGTTTTTTAATAAAGATTTTCAGGGAATTAGCCAGGTTGGTTGATAGCTAGAATATCTCAAAAACTGATTTTTTAAAAATAATTAGTAACTGGGCTCTGATGCAGGATCAGCTAGCAATGATCTTTTATCACAAAATTATGGAAATGTAGCTATATTTCCAGCAGCTTTGTCTTTTAGTCTGTTTTATAAACTTTGTTTTTGAATGTCCATTGTCATAAGAAAATGTCTTTTCACTCGGAGTTTTCCTGACAAGAACATTAAAGAGGGGTGGAAATTCTTGTCCGAAGTAACTATGGTGCTCTTTAAAAACAAACTTGTTTTTTTTAAAAAAATTGTCTGCAGATGAACAGCATTTCCCCCTTCACTTTATCAGAATCCATTCACCTGTTCAATAGGAAATAGAATGTAACAAACTTCTATATGCAGCTCACAAAGCCCACTCATCAATATCTCCACCGGAAACATAATCTGAAAAGTAATTCACTTATTGGCACATTTAGCACTCCCTATTTTATGCACCACTCTGCCAAGGCTGATTGGAATCAAACCAGCCAAAGTCAAATTTCCTAATTCTAGCAGTCCCATGCCCAGCTGCCCTGTGCTCACAGAGGGCCCTGGCTGAGCCCACGGCCAGGGGATCAATGCAATTATCAGCCCCTGACACATGGCGAGCAGCTTGGAGTGCTCTCACGTGAGCTAAATTGGATGGGACACAAATCACTGACTTGTGGCAGGCCAGGGACAGCACCTGGAGCACAGCGAGTTTCACCAGGGGCTGCCGGGCTCTGAGTGAGGAAGGCAGAGCTGTGTGCTGTTGATATTGCTCTCCACAAAAAGCTCTCAGCCCCTGCACAGCTCAGGGTTTGCTCACTGCAGGGTGATGTGCTTCCTCTGGGTTTGCTCTAGTTATGCTTCTTCCTTTTCATATCCCTTCCGCAGGGTAAATGCCCTTAATTCTGTTTAGTCAGTTTGGTGAAATGGAATTGGGAGTGCTATGACTGCTGCTGGCAATCCATATGGAAAAATAGCAAGGATTTCAACAGTCCAAATGCTTCCTGCACTCTTGCCAGCCTCAGCAATGAAGATAACAGCTTAAAAAGATGGGAAATGCCATTTTCACTTTTCTTTTTATTTTAATCCAAACATGGACTGTCATTTTATGAAAAAAAAAAAAAGAAAAGAAAAGAAAAAGTAACAGTGACTTAATTTAATTTGAGTACTGGAAATTCATTACAGCTCATTAAGTCCTCGTTTTTAGGTGAAAAGGAAGTGTTGTTCAATATGTTTAGGTACATAAAGAGGGAGTTGCACCACCTAACTCCAGGAGTTTTGGTGCCTAAACCAGAAACTAATCTTCTTAAGCCTCCAATGAAATTCATGACAAGAGAGAGAAAGAGATTTCTCCAGAGGGCAATTCAGAGCAAGAATTTAACTTAGGTGCTTTGCTTTGGACCCTCCAGAGGAAACCCAGCTTCTTCTTTTAGGAATAAAGTGTGTGAGCAGCTTTCTAACCTGGGCACTTCAGTCAGGGGAATGAAATCCTGTGTCTAAATCAAGGCAAACACTTTCTTGCTAAATAATTATTTATCCATGAAATATAACTTTTCTGTCTTGAAATAGTTCATGGGTATCAGTAATATTTTAAAATATATAATTCTGCAGCTAAAATAGTTGTAGGGAATTGCAATTTGCTGGTGAGTGGTGGTTTTGTTTTTTATAATTCACACATCTTAATGTTATTTCATTTTCACTATACTTGTAGAAAATATGGATTGAATAGTCTGTGAATGTGCAAAGGTTAAATATTTGCAAGGAAGAAATGCAATGATGATAAACAGAGATATAACTTTTCATTAAATGCCTTTGTCTCCTTGTTTTAGCAAATATTTGAAACAGTTTTGCGAGTTGCCCTGAGTGATATGGGTTTGTTCAGGTCCAGAGCTGTTGAATTTCATATGGTGTATCATTTAATTTTTGTAAGTTTTCATGTCAATAGGTATTTTAATATAATCCTGTAAGCCATTTGGTTTGACTGACATGCTTTTAATGTAAAGTACCATTTGTTGTGAGATACACTGAAACAGGGGAGTTGGCAGAGGCAGGGCATGGAGGGAAAGACCTTGACAGAATGTTCAGATAAGTTTGGTTCAGGTTTTGTGTAGCTGGAATCAGTGTACAGGGAAGGAGAGAAACTCTGAGCAAAAATCAGATGTTCATTTTTAACTTTCAGCCTACCAAGACCCTCTGACTGCTGTCTGCCAGTCCAGCCTTTCAGGAAAAATAGAAAACAACAACAAAAAGCAGCTGCCTAAGGACTCACTTCACCTCTTTTTGATTTTTCTCGCCTTTGCTTCCCTTGTAGTTGTCAAAACCACATTGTTCTTTCCATTATCCCAGGCCTGGGCAGTCTCTTTCCATAGGACATTTCCTTCTAAACGCCTTTTGGCTTTTACTCAAATCCATCCATCTCTGAAAAGCTTTACAGAGAACAGCTCTGTCAAAAAGCCTGCAGAAACAAGGCAGCTTTTAGGCCTTTCATGTACTGACAGCACAAGGAAAAAGTAGAGAAATATTAAAAAAAAAGAAAAAGATTGGAATTAGATGGTTTTTAAGAACCCTTCCAACCCAAACCATCCTTTGAGTCTATGAAATAAACTTGTGTGAGTACACAAGGTTCTCATGGACTTGTGGGACTTGATATTCAGGAGAAAATGGCAAATACTCAACAGACATTCTTATCCAGCCTGTCCTCTGGCTGGCAGCAGAAAGATGCCCTAAATCCCTTCTTTGCTTCCATTTTTGCTGTGTTTCAAAGGCCTGGGGAAGAAAGCTCCCTCAAACCCTGCAGCCCCCAAGCCGAGCTCCAGCTGGACTGAGGGATGCACTCCCCCAGTGCTCCTGTTAAAGGTTAACCATAATGGCTTTATTTTAGAAATATCAGATCAGGATTGCAACATTTCTCATTTTCCAGTGCAGAAGAGCCTTTTCTGAGTTGAAGCTGCTCTACACAGTTTTACCAGTCAGAAGAAGGGTTAAAATGAGTTTGGATATTGCTGTGTTGCACAGCAGTCACTGGAGCACAATTAACTCTCAGCCCTCTAATCTTTGTAGAGCAGATTTTTCTTGCCTTCTTATATATAAGATGTTGTTACCTAAGCATGACTGTATGATTAATTCATTTCAAGGCTTACATCATATTTAAATGGCTGCCAAAATAACGAGGCAACTAAGTATCGAGTAGCATCAAATTCATATTCAATATTCATGTGTTGTATCAGATAATTATTATTAAGAGACTTTGTGTTCAAATTCAAATGTTTCCAAAAGTGACTTTAATAAACTTTATACCACATGAAGTATTGGAAGAACAGGAAATGTATTTGGATAAAATCCAAACAAGAATGAGAAAATACTGATATTCTGATTTATAAAGAGCTGAATTTCAGAGTATTTTACATGTGGGAATCCCACACTAGTTATTCCATATAATTACTTTTTCACTGCATGCTTTCTACTTTCTTCCCAAGAAATAGAAATTGCAAGGCTTGTGCAAAGAATCTCTTTTAAACTGAGCAAAGGAGGAGAGAGATGTGTGCAAGCTTAATATTGTCAAACACAATTTATCTTCCTTTATTTTGGGCTTGATCATTATGGATGAAGATGTCTTCACGTCTGACACAAAGTTTTGCAGTGAAATATCAACTAAATGATGCCTGCATTAGAGACATTCGAGTCTATTTATATGTGTGCTCTGATTGGGGATTTTTTCAGCTTGGTGGAGGAGTTTGTCTGCGCCATGCAGAACATGGTAAACCTGGCCAGTAAGTGGCTTGTATATAATTAAACCCTGGATTTATAGAAAGGTCACTGCCCCATAAAGCTCATGGTAACCACACAGCAAAACAGTGAAGGTTAAATTCTGCCCTTAATTTGATTTTGTAGCCTCCCCAAAGCCACTTGTGTCTTAAACAGCAGAAAGTTGCTAAGACTTTAAGTACCTGACTCCAGAGTTGTGCAGAGGTATTGTGAGGACAGTGAGAGGAAAAACAATTGGTCCAGGGAGCATTCAGATAAAGCCAGGTCTTATCGCTGCTGCAGTACTGAGAAAAACAATTTAACAGTTGTGGAGCTGCTCTCCCCTCCAGGATCTGCCTGCTCCTGCCCCAGCTGCTGCTCTGCCATCCATTCACTCTCTGCAGCACCACCCAAGCCCAGGGAGCAGCTTGTGCTGGGAACACCAACCTCTGCTAGAAACTGCAGCTGAAAAAGCAGTATTGAAAGAGAGGAGAGGGAGGGGAGTTCAGGAACTGAGTGCTGGGATGCTCTCACCCTCCCTTCCCCTCAGATCTTACACAGAGGGCAACAGAAAGCAGATAAATGTACAGCTCCTCTCCCAGTGATTTTTCTTTTTAAGGGACTGGTTCACCACTGGCAAAATATCCTTTTCTTCCCCCTTGGTATTTTTATCTTTAGTCTTATTTATTTTTGCAGTGTACTGGCTTGTCACTTATACGAGAGGCATTTATTTTTCCCATAAAAATCACTCTTTCCAATATGTTTAATCTCTGCTACTTTATTAAGTAACCTATTTTTAAAGAATTAAATTAAAAACTAAAGTCAAGAACTATTTGCAGACCCACACTTAAGCAAGTAGCTGCAGCAGGATGAAGCAAATCCATGGATGTTACAAAACAAATCTTGCAGGTATGAAACCACGTGTGGTATCCCATCATTTCACCCAGGTGGAAGAGCCTCAGTCTGCCCCCAAACTGAGCAAAGTTGTATTGATTTTGTGCCTGCCAAGCCACTGAGGGCTGCTGTGTCTTCATCAACAAAAGGAGCAGGGATCCTGTTTTTTTAAAGCAGTTGGAATATTTTCTCCAATATACATAAAGATATATAAAACCTACAATATTGTAAATTAAATCGATTGGAAATAGTTAAATTTAACCCTTTTTATCCCCTATATTGTTCTCTAAATGAAGTTCCAGTGTTCAAGGCAGTCACCTGGGTGAAAAAGGACACAGGAGAGCAGCAATAAAAAAGAATAAGGAATATAAAACCAGGAAAGAGATAGTAAACAAAAGTTACTATTTAAAAGATTCTAAGCAGTTACTAAGGGGAAGAAAAAATATAATAGCAATATCAAGAGTGGATAGAGTAAGTAAAAAGGAAGGTTTTTCAAAATAAAGAGTGTTTGGATTAAAAATAGCTTTGTAAGATCAGTGTAAGAAATAAAAATCATACCAGGATTTGAAATCAAAAACCTTTTTCCTGAAGAAATGAAATTGTTGTCAGCTCTAAGTTGGGAGGGTGGGAAAGTTACATTTACCAAGAGTACAATCTGTAATCCTCTAGTCTAGGATGAGTTCTGGAGGCAGAGAAGAGCTGACTGTGTGTCCTGAGCCACAATTAGCACCAATATTCAAAAGAAAAGGAGGGTTGCACAAAAAATTGAGGTTATAAAATTGCCCCAGTATTGAATAAGGTAAAAATAATGACTTGGGAGTTATGGATGAACTGGATTGATATTTGATTCAAAGCAAAATAAAAGAACAATTGAGTTTAGAGTTTAAGACAGCTATTTATTACAATGCTGAATCTTATATTACACATCTGGTTTTGTGAAATTTATCTTTTCAAACTTTCTGTGTTGTTCCATTCTGACAAACTTGCAGGCCTGGACAGGACGGGCAGCATTTTGATGTCTGGATTTCTCCAGCTTTTTTCTCCCTAACTCTCATTAAAAGGAATAGTAGGGTGTTTTGGAGATTAAGTTAAGAAGTGACTCCTTCATAGAAAACAGTTTTAAGTTGCTAATGGGTGAAAAAGAAAGCCCTGGGATGTTACTGAGCAGTTGATATCTGCTGGAGACAGAGAGAGAATATGCAAAGTTTGCAAATGGTGCAATATTTATATTTGTTAGGGACTGATGGGAATGATGAGAAATTAACCCAGAGCCAGGCTCAGCTGCTGGCCTGAGCGAAGAGCTCAGCACCAAACACCCAAGGGAGCCTTTCCTGTGCCAGCCCAGGGGAGAGCTCACAGCTCCATTCATGCTCCTCCTTCCTTCCACTACATCTGCTCTGGAGAGTGACCTGGGGCACTTCATTAAATGGTCACGGCTGAGAACTGCTGGGCATTTCAGGGATGCTCGTTTCAGAATGAGGGCCACACACTGTGCTCGGGAAGTTGGAGCTCTTGTGCAGAAATGAGTTAAGAAGGGCTTTAATGCTTATTATGAATATATATCAGCATTTTAAATCCACTTCAGGGGTAACTGGCGAAATAGAATGAACAATCTAAAAAGGAAAAACTTCCTGTAATCAGTGCTGTGCTGGATATCAGTGGTCTGCTGGGCTTTTTTTTTTTTTTTCTTTTGGAGATTTTCAGAGGGTTTTCTGAGACTTCAAATTCTTTGAGTGATTGAAGCTGCTGTTTGTTAGAGGGAAGTCAAATGGCACAGAGAATCACAGTAATATTTCTGTTCCTGGTTGGTGACAAGTCTGCAGGACTTGTCTGGAAGTGATCTGCAGTCAGTGAAGGTGTTCCCCTGAGAACAATCCAGCCCCTGCTTTTTAAGAAGGAATTAATTATCTCCTGGTAATTGATGGTACAATAAATTGATATTTTAGAATTAGTCTCCACTTTCTGGTGGCTAAAATTAGGTGAATTGGATGTCACCTGCTGTGATATAAATCTTAATAGTGGGTTTTTTCTGTTTGAAATATTACTAATGTAACATTTGGATACAGACAGGTGACACATAGGGTTTGTTGGTTTATTTTTTTATTTTTTTTTTTAGACTCTCTGCTGTGCTTTTCAGGGATTGCAGAGCCACCACTGCTGTATCATTATATTAGGAATTGCCACATAATTTGGGCCACAGAGAGAACATAACCATTAACTGTAGTTATTAAATGGGAGAATGACAATGGGTTTGTTGAGCAGCATCATTACTCATAAATGCTCCCTTTGTTATCTGGTATCATCCACTGTGTTTTTCTCTCAGAATGAATAACAGTTAAGATCAAAACAATTATGCCAAATGTTGAAAGTAATTGTACAATATCTATACTCAGACACAGGATTTATGGTAGATAATAAGAGCATGGTCAAAATACAATTACACATACAATTTGTTTTGTTGTACATGGTTTTGTGTGACAAAAAAAGTGCCTTAATTCCAGCTTTCTTTTTTTGTTTTGTTTTCTTGATTTTTTAAAATGTCCACTATTTTGAGGAAAAGCTAAATTAAATTGCATTTATGAATTGCAGTCTACCTTTAGTGGGAATTATTCCATTCTCATAACAAGTGAAGCAATGAGGGCTGATGTTTTTGCTGCTATGGTTTGGAAGGTCTCATTCAGGTTTGGCTAATTCTTTTCCTTTTTTGTTGTCTCATTTTAAGATTTTCATACTGTGGAATCAATCCATCATTAATAGGAATTTTTCCTGCCACAACTGTGGTCTTGTGGGACTGGGTGAGACATTGTAGCAGAGGGAGAATCTTAATTTGTGAAGGGTTAGTATTAAGGACTCGGATAATTATTTTCTGTCTTGTCGTTACGTATGGAACAATCTGAAAATGAACACTTTAAAATACCATAATTGCCCATTAACTGATGTTAACACAATTTCTATTTCTAGCTAACCTGTACAACTGGATTTCTCATTAAAACCTGGAGAATTTTCTGGGGTTTTTTGGTTTGTTTGTAGTTTTATGTGATCTGATCTAAGGATGCATGTAGAAATCTCTGTTACAGAAGGGATTGATGGAGCTTGTATGATCATGGCTTGGTTCCTGTCAGTGCAGTTATTTCTGTGAGCTCTTGGGGTCTGATGTAGCCCTCGGTGTGAGAAGCATTTAACACCATCATCACATTACAGGACAAGTCTCTACACCTTCCAAAACGTGAGAATTCTGCTGCACCTGCCTAACACTGTTTATTAACCTCTATTCTGAATTTTTGTGCTGGTTCCCCCCTGCCTCATCCTCACTGGGATGTCACAAACTGGGATGAGCTGGGAGTGTGCAGCTCTCTGTTTTCCTGTCCAGCAGAAGAGCAGGTTGAGCACCTGAGCTCTCCCATTCCTGGCCAGCACTCTGCTGCTACCAGAGTTAAAACAGCTGCACTCCAGCTGGAAACACCAACTTCCTGTTGGAAAAGTAAAAGGAGGAAGGAACTCTGGATGTCACAGGTGCCCTGGCAGTGCTGATCTTTAATGGAGGAAGAGCTGTCTCTATTTTTCCATGCTGAGATGTTCCCTACTCTGTCTGCTCAGACTGACAGGTCTGAAAATGAATGATTTTTCCTCAGTCATGATGGATACCTTTCCCAGACATATTGTAGCATAATGGACAAATAACTTCTCTTAAAGACTTGTCATATAATTTGAAGGGGAAAAAAAATTGTGCCCGAGACAGACTTTTCTATCTATATCCTCTGGGAATAATGAGACCTTAGAGCAGAGTCTAAGGCTAAGAGTTGGTTCAAAATACTATGATGTGATGTGCCCTTATCTTCTTTCACAGATAAGACAGGCAGACTGTTTCTTGCACAGAAAATCAAAGAGCAGGCTGTAAAATCATAGGAAATAAAACCAGACAACTGAAATCTTTCCTTTCCTTTGAAAAATATTTCTTCCAGATATTCTCTTTTATTTTCCTCTCCTTATTCCTTGGTGACCCCCACTTACCTAAACTGCAGTGACCACAGCTGAATCCTAAATAACTCATCTGAGTGTGGAAAATAGAAAGGCCCATATTTAATTTCAGGTGTTGGTGTTGTTATTAAGCTGTGACCTCGTGCCTGAGTGAACGTGCTGTGACCCTGACAGCAGGATGGGGCTGGGAAACAGGACAGAGACCTCTGAGAGTGTTCCAGGCTGAGGAGAAGCCAGCTCCAGAACATCAGGAGGGCAGAGAAAACGTGGAGCTGAAGGGGGAGTTGCTTTTAGCCATGTAGATTTGCCAGTTAGCCAGCCTAAAACAAATCTTTGGGTGACTTTAGCTAATGCTTCAGGTTTAGATACCAAATGTTTGTCCAGATTGACACAGAATTCTGAGTAGGGTTTTTATTTGGCAAGTGCATTGGATTATCCATACAAAAAAGTCAAGGCTAATGCTTCAGGTTTAGATACCAACTGTTTGTCCAGATTGACACAGAATTCTGAGTAGGGCTTTTATTTGGCAAATGCATTGGATTATCCATACAAAAAAGTCAACTTAAATTCCAGAAATATGTTTCAAAATTTGAAAAGTAACAGCATAAAGGGCTTTTTTTTTTTTTTTTTTAAAGCTGTTATTTTGAAATAACATCTCATCTAAAGCTGGTTAAAACTAAATAGCAGGTTTTAAGGTTAAAGCATATAGCTAAAAACAAAGGTTCATTTGACTCAAAACAACATCTGTTGTTTGTTCTAAGCAAACTAGAAATTGATTGACCCAGAATTGATTAAAAATTGTAGTCTCTCACCAAGCCAAAAACTAATAACATTTTTTTCACAGATCTAGTGAAGTACATCTTAACATTATAAACTGAAATATCTGAGCTCTATGTGAAATCATATTACAAAATCCCTATTGCCATTTATGAGGAAAATTACTGTTTGCAGCCCCTAACCACTTCATATATGTCATTTCTCTGGAGATAATATGATTTTTATTTACTGGAAAAGTGTCTCTGATGAACAGACTGTAATTAATTAAACACATTAGTCTGTTTTGTTTAAAGTATAGACCAGACTTACAGGATGGATCTGTTTCTAATAGAGAAGATGTGAGTGGTCCTTGCCCAGACTACTGTGAAACACAACAAAACAAACCAGAAAAAAAACCCAAAGCAAAACAAAAATGAAACAAACCAAGAAACAAAGAGATTGGGAAAAAGCAATAAATTAATGTTTTTTTCTTCCCTCTGTCACTGTTCAATCCAAATATTCTTGATTTCAAAGAGTTTGTTGTCTGATAGGAAAAAGAAGAATTGTAAGTTGATTCTATCCACCATCTTCCAGCCCAGGACCATGGCTCCCAGTGATGTGTAAATCCCTGATACCTGAATTTTCCTGGAGTGTTTCCTGCAGGGTTAACTGGGATGCAAACTGGGTAAGGCCAGAAGTTTCCCAGTTTGCTGCCTAATTCAAGCCCTTCATTTAAAGGCTATTTGAAGAAAGCTTCAAATAAAATAAAATAATGTAAAAAAATAAAACTTAGCAATGGATGTCTTTAGCAAGGGATTCACTGGGAATTAAAGAACCTGAATTTCAGCTCTTACTGTTGCTACTTGAATGACAGTGGAATTGGAGTCCCCAAATTAAATCATTGACCACGACCCTCATTAAAAGTCAATATTTATGGAAATTAATGCTTTGGGGGATCTGAGAAACTGAAGCATTTCTCTGAGCACAGAAAAGCAATGCCTCTTTCTATGGCATATACATCAGTATTTTCATACCCCACTGAGGCAAAGTACCTCAATTATACCTTCACTGTCTTACAATGGGCTGTTGGTAAATCTCTGGAAAAAATATTCAAATTTTCTTTTTTCTTTTTTTTTCATAGAAATGGAAAAACAATTCCCACAAATGTTAACGTGAGTGCACATCTTAAATGAATCTGTTTATACCACCAATTTTCAAAGCTTCTATGGCTAAAATGAGTTAACAGGAATGCAAACCAACTCTGATGGAGGACAAAGAAGCCAACTGGCCGTGGTTGCTCTGGTAACAAATTGCCTTTTCTCCATGAGAGTGTGCAGGAATGCATGAATATGAGAGGGATATCTATGCATAGCTCACAGCATATTTGTACATGTCCATTTACGTGTGCGTCCTTCCCTCTCCCAGGACACATCTTTCATTACCCATGGATCTATGTGGGTTTGCTCCCCTTTAAATTTCATTAATCATCCTTCTAAATGGAATGCTTCCCTTGAGTGACATTTTTTTTAAGGCTAAAATTATATTATATTTGATTTGAAAAGCAACCTAATTAAGGTAGGCTTCCTGTAAGCTATTTAAGTCTCATGTCCCCGTGGAATGGTGGAACATTTAGAAAAATAATGAATTACATCTTATATAATCTTTATTGCTGCTTTTTAGGATGAATAATATATTCAGTTTGGGTTGAAATAACATATCCCTAAGGTACAATCTGTTTCCACAAATTAGATTGGTCCCTCACATACAAGATTATTAAGCATGAAGAAGAAAGTTATTGGGTTCCCTGTGCCCCCTAGGAATAGTATTTTTTCCCTTCACAGCTGAGCTTTAAATGCAGCCCAATTCAAGACAAATCTGGTAAATAGTTAAAAGAATGGTGCAGTTGCTTGGACTTACCTGTTAACCTCTTTATTTAAAATTCTCCTCCTTTTTATTTTGAAGACATGATTGATGTGCGCAGCTCAAAGGGGAACACAAAGAGCAGGAATACTGCTGTGATTCCCTGTTTCTATGGGCTCTGGATGTAGTTTCAGTTCTTTTTCTAACTTTACCCATCTTTTAGTTGATTAAAAATCTCAGTGTGATTTACTCTGATTGTCAAGGAAGGTTTGAGTTATTATTTCCAGACCAAAATGGGATTATATTGTAGTATGAAGTGGAGAGAAACATGTTCAACACAGAGTTACCATTAAATCATTTATAAGTCTGATAGTTCCTCTGGAAAAGGCTTGAATAATGAGTTATGTGATGAATCATGGAAAATGATTTGCAAAGGATGGAACAAAAGGATTTTTTAAAAATCCTTGCCTAAGATACTCTCATGGTTCCCAGTTGTTCTCTCCATAATTACATTAAATAATCATTTGTTTCTTTTTCTTGAAGCTGAAGGTATATATTTGTTCCAAGTCACTTTAATAGGTTGAGAAATACAAATACTAGTGCTCAGAGCTAAAAAATCCCCTCTAATTTATTTTAAAACCACAACTCTATTCTTGTTGATACTAAGTAAGTAACCTAGTAAAATGAAAAGTAGATTGTGCAGCATTTCCTGTCATACCTGGCGATTCTGTTAAAGCATTTTAGTTGAAGTAGTGAAAAGATTATACGGCAATTTTTCAAGTGTGTTGATAACTATATTTAAAAGTCCTGCTGAACTGGAACC
Organism: Passer montanus; assembly: GCF_014805655.1. NCBI lineage: Eukaryota > Metazoa > Chordata > Aves > Passeriformes > Passeridae > Passer > Passer montanus. The sequence goes on from NW_024369818.1 coordinate 2,148,618, forward strand.
TTAAAATTAGCTAAATTTGAAACTAAAACCAATATGAAAGTAATCCTTCTTCAACCGCTTTTAAAAATTATTTTAGAATTTTCTGCCTTTTTTCCTATTAAATACCTCTTTAGATTAGTTTCCCAAAGTTATATTAGCCTGTATTCTGCTAGTACCTGAACTAAATTCCATCCATTTAATCTGTTCCATGACAAAAGTAGTTTGTCCCAATCTGGTTTCAACTGGCATCAAAAAAATGGATGAAGATAGATTTCTAGATTATACAAAACCTGAGGCAGAGGCTGGCTAGGACTTTCAAACCTATTTTTATCCAGCCTTGTATCTAGACTAAAAGATATGCCTGGTAAGAGCTGGGAAGATCCAGCATATGTGAGATCTCACGTTGTTGTTGCCATCTCAGCCAGGAAAAAGAGATTTTAAATGAGATAAAGCTACAATTATAAGCTCATTAGAATTTTTAGCTTCTTTCCAGATCAATAGTAATAGACACTTACATAAACCTTGGATTTTTTTCTCTTCTTTTTCACCTGGAACAAACTGTGAGTATGAATTTGCTAAACTTTCTTCCAGTGAAAGATATTCTGGTGGGTAGAGAGGTGAGAATGAACTGGGAGGCTGTGGCTCTGCTGCTCCTCCTTTACCTGCAGACCTTCTCACAAAGGTGACCAAAGGGAGGCCAAGCTCCCAAAGCTGCCTGGAGAAGAACATGGACTTCTCTGGTCACTGCTCGGGAGGAGAAAACTCACAGCAGTGCCACAGCTCTTCAATGAAATACTACAGAAATGGAAAGGGCAGGTAAAAAAAAATAAAGAAAAAAAAAGTAGAAATATGGTTTTGTAGAGAAGAATTTTGCATTATCTGGCACGTGGATACTGGGACCTGTATATCAGGGAACTGTGTGTCTGTTCTTGATGGATAAAAACATTTTAACCCTCTGGCCAGACCCTGCATATTTACCTATTAAATGTAGCAATATATTCAACTTGGTCTGTAGCATGGTTGCACACATCAGTATAGAGCAACAGATGATTTATACCTCTATTCTTCTGTGCTTAAACATGGGTTTGTTTTTCCTTTGTATTTGGTGGATTTTTTTTTATTATTTTAGGAGAAAATCTGACAGCTTTTTACCGTAACGAAGGGGCTGTTTGGAGAAACACTCAATGTGTGAAGCAGTGAATCACTCCCAGGAAATTGTTGCTATTCAACCCAGCCACAGATGCAGCTGATTCCAGGTGATATTCCAGGTATTTAAGGAAGGATGGCATGGAGGTTGTTGGTGTGGTGTGAGGTTGTTTGCAGTGATTTATGTTGCTCCCTCTGGCCCCAGGATCCCAGAAAACCTGTCCAGGTACAGTAGAGCTGCATTGCCATGAAACCAAATGTTTCTGCTTGAAGGATGTTCTGAAATGTTGTAACAAGGCTGTTGTGAGCTCTAATATATTTATTTATTGTTATGTTTCCTGCCGCTTGTTTGGTTCTTTTTTCATCTTCTGGAGCTGTTCAGGCCTTGTGCATTGCTAACATAAAGGTGTCCTTTGGGAGGTGTGTCCCAGTGCCCCTCCTCTCAATTCCTCTGTGGCTGGGGCAGTTTGGTACAGCCCTGCAATCCTCCTGAAGCTGGAGCTGTGCTTGTGGGATAACTGGGAGCAGCTCCAGAGCTCAGTGTCCAAAGCAAGGATCCTGACTGGGATCCTGGTCCTTGGTATTTTCAGGTTAATATGCATGAGCTCACCTCTCTCTCTGGTTGGATTGCTTCTGATAAGAAGGCTGTTGGAATAATTTTTCTGGTTTGCTTGAATTTTCATGAGTTGGATTTTGCTTCAAGGCAAAGCAAACTCTTCACAAAGTCATTTTGCTTGGAATTTTCCTAGTTTAGATTATGGGCAGGGAGTTAGGCAAGGTGTCTTTATCCTAAACTTCTTGTCATGGTTCAAAAACTTTGTTTCTTATTTAATTCCTTGAATTTGTAATCTTTTCCTTTTCCAAACGATTTGTCTATGGTAGTTCCCTCTTTTTCTTTATCAGAGCTGTGAATTCAACTTCTCTACTGCTGTGTCTTTGTATTTTGAAACTGCCAGTGGTGTCACCACAGGTCTGGGAAGGTGACACTTGCAAAGACAACACCTTGGGTACTGTTTAAGAAACACTAATGTGTGTTGAACATAAACACCGTGTTTTTGTCAAAGAATACTTAGAAAAGAGAAGGACTGGGGAAATGGAGAACACAGAGATGTTAAAAATGAAGTGAATGTTTTTTGGTGCTTGAATGTCAAATCTTTGAAAATACAGAGAGCAGAATGGGATCCAGAATGGTGATTCTGCACAGCGACTCAGTCTGATTCCTCTGCCAGGGTTCTGGCTGACATTTAAATCAAATCATTTACAGAATCAGATTTAGTCACCATTCAGGAAATGCCAGTAGGAGCATATGACACTTAGGAGAATTGAGCAGGCCAAAGGGTTACCTGCAATAATGTTTGTTCAGGTAGATATTCTATGTATTAAAGCTTTCTGAAGTTTCTCTTTTTGTTTGTGTAATTGAACTAATCCAGTGTTGCTGGTACTTCACTCTGGTAAAGCTCTCCTTTGAAGAGCTGTTAATGGTTGTGCTTTTTAATACAAGCCTAAAATGCCAGAGAGACTGAATTTCATCTTGTGTCTGAAATAGTGTATGGATTTTTCCCAGTAAATCCTATTTCTACTGAGGCTAGTGGAACTTTTCCATGGGCTTAATGGCATTACATTTTTCACCTTTAATCTGTGCAGGTGACAGATAGACCATAGCTTAAACATCATCTGACATTCTTCCAAAGTCATCAGAAAGCTCCTGAAACATCATAACCACAATTTCATACTCTCCATTGTATATGGGCCTTCTAGGAACTTGGATTAATACTCACAAAGACTCAGCAGCAGAAGAAATTATCCCTGCCTGTAATGAACATTTGTAATCTGCCCCCCTTTCTGCACTGAATTTGTAGAATTTCCCAGGTCCAGTTCCACTGCTCATGTCACAGAGCCAAGGCTTGTTTTTCCTTTTGCTAGTAAGATCCACAAATCAATATTCTAGATGGGGGGAATACAAATCAGAAATATTTTTTAGTTAATAATATTTTCTTTATCATAAAGAATATCTCCATCATGCTTCTGGAGATGCAGCCAGGCTGGGTTTTGCTGTCTGGATTATTCAGAACAGTTAAGGTAGCACAGTAACTCCTCAGACAGATCCCCAGTCTTTCCCAATCCCAGCATCCAGGTAACATTTCCTGGCTTTCCCACCAGCCACGCCGTGTGTTGTGCTGCACAGAGTATTTTGCATTAAATATAACATGTGAACCTCCTCAATAACAATATCTCACCAGGATGAATAAATGCCAAGGGCTGCTTTTTATTGCAGTCAGTGGGATGCCTGGGCTGATAGGTTGCTTTTCTTCCCTTCTGATGATGTCCATGACTCCAGTAACTTTATATTGTAATGCCAGTGCCTAGTGCTTTCCTTTTCGTCAGTAAATACACTGAACAAATTGCACAGAGCAACAAGGGATAGATTGGTTAAAACGTGGAAACACCTCCAGAAATGGCTCAGAATGAAATGGCAAAATATTTATCACTGTGTCTGAGCCACTTCAGTGCATTGTTTGTGTCAAAAGATGCATTGCTGTTGATAATCATCTCTGCTTATTTGAGCGTTTCAAATTGAAAAGTGGGTGATGATGTTCAGATCAGTTTGTAAAACCAAACCTCTGTGCTGGATGTGCACACCAGGAAAATCTGGCTGCTTTGCAAGGCCCTTTGTGTTGTTTTTGTTATCAAGCAGTGAAACACTGCGAAGCTAACGCAGGGGGAGCAATCCTAACCCATAAATAATTGTCTTTGTTATTACAAGGATGGCCGCTGGATCAACAGTTGTGCAATAATCTCCTCATTTGGCAATAAACAGCCCCATTTATCATTAGCTTAACAGTTTCAAAATTATGCTGACTAAATGGAAATATGCAAATTGATGTTATAGCTAAATAAAGAAAGTTTGGCAAAAAAATCAGTTTGATGCTGGGTGTTCATGTGATTTCTACAACTGTCACATGAATTATCACTCTGATATGCAGTAATATAACCATATAAATGATTTCTCTGAGATTTATGGCAAAGCTAATCTGTGTTCCTCTTGTAATTCATGGAGAGGAACAATCACATTTGCTCTGCCTGAGAAGAGGGAAAATTTGCATTTGCATTGACTCTGCCTTTTAGAGTTTATTACTCCCTTTCCTGTATTCTTTGTGCCTGTAATACTAAGCTGCAGGAGGATAAAATTTAGCAAAAGAAAAAAAAAATCAAGTAGCTGTGCTATGTGTTTTCTTTGAAGGGTGTTTCTAGATGAAAGAACATTAGGAAAGGACACACTTTAGGCTTGAAATTTAATGACTATACTTAGCTATATTGGAAATAAATATAGATTCCAACCCCAAATCTGTGTAATGCCTATAGTTCCTACATGGCACATTATATAAAGACATAAAAGGCAGTCTGTACTCGTCTTTTATTTTAGAAGCAAATTGTACCATAGAAATTGCATAACAAGCTGCCTAGATGAATGTTCCAGGCTCTCTTTAAGCCTGTAAATAAATGGTGTGCTCCTAGAAGATATGCAAAGTGCTGCTGTCACTTTTCCTTACGGAATGTTCTGAGTGGTGCAAGGAAATTTGTTCCTACCAGAATGCTTGAACACCTGAGACAGAGTCAGGGCTTGAAATCTGGTTTGTTCTCTGAGGTTATTTCAAATGCCATCACCTGTAGTCCTCTCATGCTTGAGGTAGAGCTTATGTCTGAATTTAAATCAAGCTGTGCTTAATGTATATTCAGATTCTATTTATTTGGTTTTTTCTCCACTTGGTAAAGTTCTTGCCAGACCTTGAAGATTTTCTGTCATTTCTCCTTGCAGAGAGACAATAATGTACCTTTCTGTCATTTTTAGAGGCAGATAAATTGTTAATAAAGTGTTGGATAATTTTAAATTAGTAGAGAAGCAATTTTAGTTTTATTTGCAGAGAACTCTAAGTTTGCTATGCTATTAGAAAAGTTTGGTCTGAAATGTGTGACTTCACAGGACCCCGTAATGAAGCTGTTATTCTTTATTTTATTTGTACTTGTTGAAAAGAAAATTACCATATTTTATGTGGGCTTTTCTTTATTTTAACTATACTTACTATACATTGAAGTGTAAGAGAAGGAGATTTTAATTCTTTATTTTATTTGCAATGGTTTGAAAAGAATAAAGTAGTGCTTCTTACAGTTAAAATTGAGATATAGCCCCATCACCTTTATGGGAGACAAGACCAGGGGCCATCTGTCAGGGCAGATTTTTTCTCTAAGATGTCATACATGAGTTATGGACAAATAATACCCAAATAGATATTTTATTGATCACTCTGATGCCCAGCCTGTCTCTGGGTGCCTGCTGACATTCCTTGCTTTCAGACTCTTGTAGACAGTGCTAACTTGAAGATTTAGCTGGTGGGGTTTAGTTTAGAGCAGGCAGGACACTGTTTTATCCTTAGCTGGCCACTTATGTGCTGATCATATTTCCAGTTTTATGGCATAGCTGACTGCTCCGTAGCTGCTGGGATCTGCCCACAAAACCCAAGCAACACAAGGAACAGTGGTTATTCAACAGCATCTATCAGAATCCTCCTGCAAATTGTTCCCACAGCAGAAATTCAGCAGCTGAAGTTCTCACTGAGGCCACAAAGACCCAGCTCCAGCCTGGCAATGGGTATTGCTGCTGTGAAGTTCTCCCATTCATCACGACTGTGGTACTTTCATTACTCGTTAATGCCAGCCTTTGCCATTTCCAGAAATCCAGTTTCATATCCACAACTCTCAGCTGGGAACTGCCCCAGTGGAGCTGCAGGAAGCCAGAAGGGGATGGACCCACCAGGTCCCAGGGCTAGAGGGGTCAGAGAGGGGCTCTCAGCCACAGATTCACATCACAGCAAGACACCTTAGGGAACTTCTAGACACAATTTTGACCTCTTTTTCAGCTTGCCTTTTGGCTATTTTTTTTGGGTTTTTGTACTTATGCAAGGAAGACTGAAAATGAATTGTTCTTTTTGCCAGAGCATGCAGTTGGAATGTGTCATTCTGCAGGGTGTAAATGCCTATAGCTGGAGAAGTACCAACTTCTTAGTAAGTCCTTTACAATGTATGTGAAATCGTGTGAGGTGGTTATAATTAGTCTTTACTGAAAATTTTTGGTGATATTTAAAGGGCAAATCCCATTAAAGTGCTCAGAGAAAAGATTTGAAACAGAAGGTGCTGGGAACAGATTCCAGCTAGAAGAGAACGAGAGCTGCAAGGAGCCATTTTTCCTAAAATCCCTCTAGACATGTTTATGGAGTCTCACATTCAGCACCATCAAACTCCCAGCAGCCACAGAAGGAGAGGAGATAATTTATGAAGTCCTGGTCACCTGTGTGACCTCATGCCACACTGCCATTCCTCCTGACCCATGTGAATCATTTCAGAGGGTTCACCAAAACTGATTTTTCCACAGAGGTCCATCTTTCACAGCCCTTGCTGTCCCAAGACCAGTTAATCTTTTGGAGATGATCCCTCCTGGAGTACATTAAAACATCCTGAGTGTGAGAGAAACCTGAGCTATCTTTGTGTTGCCTGTTCCTGACAGGTTTTCTCTGCAGGTGCCCCAATTTCCAGGATGATCTATCCCCGTGCAGAGCGTGGGCTGCCCCCAGAGCAGGATGTGAGCTCAGGCACACAAATCCTTTCTGCCCCCACAAGAGGTGATGTCTTGGTGTCCTTTTAGGAAGGATGCTGAAACCACTGCAAGAAAGGAGCCAGCTGCCTGTTTTATCTCACCTTAATGCTACAAGGACACCTGCTTTGTTCTAAGTTTTAAGCAAGATAAAATACTCAAATACCTGGAAATGCCAATATTTCTGGTTTTTTTTGCTGCAGTTCCTTCTTCAGTTCACCATATTAATATGGTGAAATGGCTACACTTGGTGAAAAGGGGCAGACAAAAAAGAGCAGATTCTCTTGGCATTCTTATGAAAAAAAAATCCCAAACAAACAGAGGAACAGACCCCCTCCCCCCTCAACTACCACAGCATAATTGTGATGGTAAGTAGAGAAGGTTCTCTTGGCATTCTTATGAAAAAAAAAATCCCAAACAAACAGAGGAACAGACCCCCTCCCCCCTCAACTACCACAGCATAATTGTGATGGTAAGTTATTAAGATAATTTCATTATCTTCATTCATTACATCCCAAAAGTAAGGCAGCGGGAACAGCAAAATCCAAACGGCTTAAAATGAAAATCAGAATGTTATTGCAAATCATGAGACTGTGAAGAGAAAAAATTACTGCCGAGGCAATAAACTCTGTTATTGTTTGTGCTGTAAGAGCTGCCTCTAATTTCTTGGGCTAACAAACAATCCCATCTAATTACAGCAACATTCTTCTTGATTAGGGTTGGCTGGTCCTTGTTTGCATCTCGCTGTATTTCATGGAGAGAGGAGCTGGGGGTTCTTGATTGTCTGACAGGCCTGGACAACTGTTGCTGCCAATTTGCATTTCAGACCCCACAAATCCAGAATGCAGTTTTTAGGAGAAGCCAGATCCCTTGTATTGTAGCTGGTGCAGATTTCCCTGTGGAAGCATTCACCCTCCCTGAGAATCTCTGGAGCCTGTATTTCTGAGTTTGATGTTTTCCAGGTACCATTAAGGCTAAAAGCACCTTTTTCCACGTAATTTTATTTCTTCTTGATGGTGTGATCTCTTCTGTAGTTTCTTGTTTGTCACAAGCAGCAGAGGGGGATTTTGAGGCCGTGCATGGAAAATTTTGAAGTTATGGAGCCAGTAAGAATGCCCAGCTTGGAGGGAAGTTTTCCTTTCTTCTTATCCACAAGAGTTAACTCTAAGTATTGATGAACAGAAAAAATATAAAATGCAACAAGCTAATGATGAGGAGAGGGAGTGTGATGAGCAAAATAGACCAAACTAGTAAAAAAAATTGTGGGTTTGGATATTTTAAGGCATTGATTTTTCAATAAGGAGTAAAGGATGAGAGACATTTTCCATCCTGAGAGTGGGGCAGGACAAAATTGAACAGAATCCGTGGCAGAATGGGTGGGATTCAGGTAATGTTCCAGAAATGGAAAACTCCCTGTAGCAGGGAAAACAGCCTGAAGAGAGATTTCCTAAAATACAGCCTGGATAAGTGGGTTTATGTGAAATTTGCTGCCTGTGCTGTAAGTGCACGTGCCAGGCAAGGAGCTGCTGGTGTGTGAGGATGAGGAGGGAAGTTCTGCTGGGCAGGGAGAGCTCTGTGTAAAACACCCTGAGCTGGGGCTGGGATTGGATTGTCAAAGAGGCAAAGCACAGGAAAAGCAGTCTGGAGAAGGTAAGGCAGCTCACAGTTACATTTAAAAATGAAAATGGTTGCAGAGAAAGCAGAGAGGAGAGTGGAATCCAAGGAGAGAGTCAGCTGGAAGCCCGTGGGGAAATGTGGCAGAATAATGAACAAAGGAAAAGAGAATAAGGAAAAAGAAAAAAAACTCACAGTAAAATAAAAAGCTTAAGAAAAAAGAGACAATGGAGATACTGAAGACATGTTACAGACTGTGACAAGATACCAGGACAGCCAGTGTCCTGAAAGGCAGCTGTCACCTACAGCTTGAATCTTCATACCAGGGTTTTCAATCTTCATATGATTATACATTAGAATACTAGTTATGAGAGAGTTGAGAACTTTACCCCATTTGTTAGGTCAAAAATAATGCAATCTGAGTCAAGTTCTTTCTCCCAGTTGGATTATATTTCCTGAAAACAGTTAGGAAATAAATTATTCCTAATATGAATAGACTCTGTGCTGTACCAGATTAACTTACAGGAATCCTCTTGATTCCACAGTATGGGTATTGAGAAGGGCTTTTTTTTCTTGCACTTGGCTCGGAACGCAAAAATCTTAAAATTTAAACACCTTGGTGAAAACCTTTGGAAAGTTCCTGTGGGAGCTGCCTTTCTTATTTTTTTTTTCTTTTTCTCTCAAATTAATCAATTTTTAAAAAAAAGAAACAAGCACCTTTCAGTTAGTTCTTTTCTCTACTTCATAGTTGTCTGGTGTTTTGTTTTTTTAATGTTCTCAGTTTCCTCCTTGGAAAGGCTATGGGGAGTTTATTTTACATAATTTTTTATGAGTAAATCAGTCTGCAAAATAGAAGTAAAGAGCCATCAGCAATCTGTCATTTTGCATCTGGAGCAAAGCCCCTCACACTCCCTGAAGTATGAGAGTCCAAATTTATCCTGCTGCAGTTTCATTGGACGTGAGGCTTGATGCATTAAACAACTGCACAGAATCTGCCTGAGTCACTTGTTGTGATATTCCTGCAAAATATTCAGGATCTTCACTGGAGGCAAGAATACAGCACCAAAAGCTTGGTGCCTGGGAGAGAAAAAGGGAATCAGCTGCTTGAACTTAGATCTCACTAAAACTTGGTTTTGGCTCTCTCTGCTTTCCAAATGCCCACTGAAACCCTCCTCAGGTGTTTCAGTGGGCATTAGTGTTCGTCACACAGAGTCAGGGTCATGATGTCCCTGATTTCTTCTGGAATTCTCTCCAGTTCCCTCCGAGTGGGAGCAGGGTGACCTGACAGCAGTGACATCCCAAAAATGGGGCAGTGATATCACCAAAACCAGAGCAGTGACCTCCCAAAAATTCAGCAGTGATATCACAAAAAATGGGGCAGTGATGTCCCAAGAACTGAGCAGTGAGCCCTGCCCAGGTCAGTGAACTGCAGGGGATGTTTGGAGCCTTGCAGGTTCCAGGGGAGTTGTGTTCCTGCCTCGGAACCCTGGCAAATTAGCATTTTGAACAGGTCAGTGCCTGCCATTAGTGCATCAGGGATTTACAGCCTTCAGATTTCCTCAGTTTTTATCCTGCCCTTCTGAAGATCACAAGGCACACCAAGAGGTGCATTGTATCCACAATGAACAGACCACGTATTAACTTTGTGCTTTTATATCCAGTCTTGAACAGAGGAAAAAAATGGTGCTTGAGGTCACAGGGATTTGAGTGAGGTGGAATGCCAGTGTCTAGAGAAAGGGAAATATTTTGTTCCCTCACTCATTTGAAAAAAAAAAATCTAAAGAAAGTGCCTGCAGGCTAAAGCATAATCTTTTCTGTTCAGTTTCAAACGAGAGAAAAATGGGAAATAGCAGGTAACAAAGTGAAAGTAAGACACTAAACAGTCCACCAAGTTCTTATTTTAATTATAGGTCTATGTTCTCATGAAAGCTATGAGACAGCACAGAGATCTCAGAGCTGTACAGATGGGGTTTGTCATTATCTGTGCCATGGCTGGGTTGTGAGGTCCCTACTACAAAGAGATTTTCACAATGTTTTATTTAAAATGACACATCATAGAATCTTAGAATGCTTTGGAAGGGACCTTAATGATCATTTACTTTCAATCCCCTTTTCTGTTAAAGTTCTTGTCTTACTAATTTGAGTGTTTCGACAATTGGTGATTGTCACCAGATTTTATGCAGGAGAGGAACTCAGGGAACAGCAGGAGAGAAGGCTGGCTAAAACTGGGTAAAACTGGTAAAAATGCCTTGACTTCTTCTTAGGTACCACTTGCTAAATATCATTATTATATTTATAAATTGATTAGGCAGTGTAATAGCCTTTCTAAAAGTACATCGTGTTTATTTTCTTTACTTCTATTTTTCTTTACTTCAGTCTTACATAAACTTCCACATTCACTCACAAGTGGAAGACAATGGTGATATATATTAATCTGAGAAATCTCTTCAGCTGCACAGCAGCAACTGTTTGGCATGTCCTATTATCAGGGTTAGGTCTCTGAAAAGAGAAACAGGAAGATTTTAGCATCTTTGCAAAGATTCCAAGCACTGAGGATTTTTTTTTTAAACAAGCATAGCAGTGCCAAACTAATATTAAAATATTCAGTATTTTCTAATAGTCAGTCCTTAATTTTACCTTTTTTTTTTTTAATTTTCAGTGATTGTTCCTGGTCCCATTTCATTCTTGTCTTTCATTCTCCTCTAAGTTGCTACTTCCCTTGTTTTCAGTTTGCCCTTCTTGCTTTTGCAGAATCTCTTCCTGAATATTTTCAATATAAATCTGGCTTGAACAAACACTAGAAATTAAAATGTTCATTTTATCCCAGGACAGATATTATTCTCTTTTGGATGCTTTCATTTGACTTGCCACCCCCTGAAGTTTTAAAGCATTTTGACAATTATTTTAATCCCACTCTTTAGAAAGAAAAGAAAAAAAGAAAAAAAAAAGAAAAAAGAAGAAACATTATTTCACTGTGATTGACAGTGGAAACTTTGCAGTTCATTTTCTAACTGCAGCTAATTAGTCAGTCATTACAGTGTGCTTCAGTTAGAGGGCAGAACTCAGCGCTGTTTTCTGAGTTTGCAGTCATGAGGGCAGGACAAGGATGCCTCATTTGCCAAGGAATGCAAAATGAAAGCTTTCACTTTGGCATGGTATGTTAAAAAAACCCTGGACCTTTACAATCAGCTCCATGTTTTAATGCTGGATCACCCCTGAAACTGCTCTCAAGCTGTGCTTTGACCACAGCAGGGAAGCGTTTGATTAACTACCAACAAGAAAGAATGCGCTGAACAATGAGACATCAAAGGCAGCAGCTTCCTGACAGCAGTTATTGAGCAGTGATTAATGAGTGACACAAATGAAGAATGTATCACCTCCAGTATATTTAAGAAGGCTAATAAGTATCACGAGGTGAAGTTCAAAAGAGTCATTAATTGGTAAAAATAAAGAGCAGCAACTTTAAAATATGTTGAAAATTTCCCATTTGGTCTGGTTTAAAGATCAGCCCTATAGGGTGACATAGCTAATGCTCACATTGCAACTTTCTTTTTTAATGGAAAGATCTTCTTAGATTTGTTTAATTGGGGGGGAAGATTTATGTGGATTTCAATGAGCATTGCAATTTGAAACTCTTTCATGCTATAATAATAAAGAGTCCTTATTTAATGCTCTTAGTTTTCATGGTAGCTAATTACTGCTGAATTTTCAAAGGCAATACTGAGGAACATAAGGAAGAGCTGAAAAATTTCAAACATCAGTGACCTGAAATAAGGTGAGAGGTAACTGAGCATTATTAGCAATTCAGAAATGTTTTTATGCCTTTGGTTTACATCACTTAAAGCTAATGGCTCAAATAACACATTTCATTGCAATCAGGTGCAATGTTCAGACCAGAGATGGTCTTTTAGCATGCTTATACTTCTCTCAAGCACTGCAGAATCCCACTCAGGCTGCTTCAAGTGTGGTGATGGCATCGTGAGGAGGTCAGGAGCTCAAAACTGTGAGAGAAGTTTGTTGGTCCCTGTGCTGCAGCCTCCCTGCTCACAGCATGCTGCCAGCTGGAGAAGAGAGGGCTCCAAGGAAACCTTGGAGCATCATCTGGAGCCTCAAGGGGCTCCAAGAGAGCTGGAGAGGGACTTGAGACAAAGGTGTGGAGAGACAGGAGAAGGGGCTGCCAGCAGGTGGGCTGGACGGGTTATTGGGAAGAAATCCTTCCCTGAGAGCGTAGGCAGGCTCTGGCACAGGGTGGATGCCCCTGGATCCCTGGCAGTGTCCCAGGACAGGATGGACAGGGCTTGGGACAACTTGGGATAGTGGAGGATGTCCCTGCCCATGGCAGGAGGTTGAAATGAAATAATCTTTAAGGTCACTTCCAACCCAGGCCACTCTCTGGTTCTGTGCTCTGCCATGAATAAAAATGTGCTCTCCACGTGGCTTCCCAGCTTGGTTGCCAATTGTACCTTCTCCATCCAGCTGGAGGGAGCCAAGGCCAGGGCCAGAGAGCCTCAGGCACCAGTGTGCTCCTGGGTGCACAAGTTTCCTTTCTGTGACCTGGGTACTCAGTTTCCTTTTCCAAGGAAGAGCAGCTCACATGCTGGGATCAAAGGCTGTAGAACCCACCCAGGCTATAACAAGAGGCACAGAGGTTCCACTCAGCCCTAACCAATTCCTTGGAGCTGAACAAGTCACCCAGGCACAGCTGGAGTGAAGCACTGCTCTCACAAAAGGAGGCCCTGGAAGCCCTCTGCTCCCCTGTGCAAGAGAACAAAAATGAGGGCAGTCCCTGGGATTAGAAGAGATCAGATCCAGCTCCCTCCTCTGCCTACAGGGATTGTTAAATCTCTCAGAAGAGCCCTAATTAGTGTGCTATGAGGTATTCTATGGAAGAATGCTCTTGGTTGCTCCTGATGTTATTGCACTTGGCATTAAATAATTAAATCTTTGCTGGAGAAAAGATGTAAGGGAAAGGCAGGGGGATGGGGGTGGAGGGGGAGAGAGAGTGCACCAACACGACTTTTAAACAAAATGTGTGAGAAATTCAGACTTGTATTCTCATTCCTGTAAATACAGCCCCACTTCACACCTCACAGTCATTTAAGGAAGGAGCTTGTATCTCCCTATCTCAATAACTTTCAATCTACTAGACAATTACATTTGATTTTGATGAAATGTTAGGAGATTTTGGGGAGACTCAGAGGCTGTGTTGGTAGCACTTCTCTCCTGCAGGGAGGGTCAGACCCCTTCACTGAGCAGCAATGCTTTTGTGGCCCTGAGCAGCTGGGCTTGGAGATAAATCCTCTCAGCAAGGTTGCTGAGGAGAGCAAGGCGTGTGGGAGGCACGGATTTATGGGCGTGATCTTGGTGCCGCTGAAGTGAAAGTTTAGGGTGTGATAAGGCAGATGTATGGCTGCAGTGTTTAATTTGGTCAGGAAGCTGTGCCACAAGCTGGTGTGAGAGCCCCACGGGCTGTGCTGTGAGGGTGCTGTGCTGCTTTGTTATTTTGGGACATGACATCGGATGGAAAGGGGCTGCTCTGTTTGGTGTCAGTTGTGCTGGTGACTGAATAGCCCACACAGTTCCACCGACAGCTGCTAAACCCCTTAAATTGTACAGTTCAGGGCCAGGGGAGGGGTTCTGCTCTGAGGGAGATTTTTTGTGATTTTAATGCTGGATAGAAATATATTTGTGTGTGTGTCTACATATACACATACTAGAAAGGTGTGCCTAGGTAATTATTTCTGTGGTGACAATGTCTTAATTCCATCTGTGGTCTGTGCAGGTGACAGCCTAAGTATGTAAGGTTTGCAGAAACTGCATATTGAGGCAGTGATGACCATGTTCATTAATTGTTATTTCTGGGCTTTTTGTAATGCTTTCATAAGACAAAGTTATATCTGGAGTTAATAATTTTCTGTGTGAGACTTGAATATATAATCTAGTAACGGGAAGTTCTTTTGTATCATTGCAAGATAGCAAGGTTCTACATTTCTTCAAAATTTGAGAAAAGAGAGATCTCTTCTTGAGGCTTCCAGCATTGCCTCAGTCAGGCTAAAAGCCATGTCTCACTGCTTTTAAACCTAGAAAAAAGGCAGTTGTAATTAGTAACGTTTGCTAAAGGCTTTCAAAGGCTGGTGCAGTCTGAGGATGCTTCGGGGTCAGGGAGGGCAAGGTCGGAGTTTCCAGCATTGTGATCCCATTAGTGCAGAGCACTTAAGTTAATCTGTGCTGTGTTAAGACTGAGTTAACCCCAGAGCTCAGCAATGGAGCTAAGAGTGCAACAGGCAGGACTTAAGAGCTGCTGGATCCTCGGAGGACGCCTCCCTGGAATCAGGGCTTTGAAGAGAACTTGCTGTAAGAACTTCTGTTTGTGCTGTTCATGGCCAGGTATCCCAAATACCAAATATGCTCTTCTACTAAACGACCTGGCTTGGGTCTCTCTGGAAATCAAACTCCCTGCATCTTGCTGGACTTGCAACGATTTATATTTCAATATAATAGTCTTGATTTGGTACTCTCTTCAATCCCTCATTACCCAAAGAAGGATTTATTTCAGTAATGAAGGAAATAATCTCTTTATATAATTGTATTTTTTTTTATTTCTCTGACTCAAAGGCACATTGTAAGTGCAAAATAGAAATTTAGTATTTTGATACAAAGTGACTACTGCAAAGGAAAATTATTAAACTTCCATTTATCTGAATTCTGGCAAAACCTTTGGTGCCTTGTGGTGATATTCTCTGTCTGCAGCTGTGTTGTAGAGACCAGATGGCAAAGCTTTACACTTTTGCACACTCTTTAACTGAGATGCTGCATGAAATTAAGCTACAATTACATTATGAAGAGTAAGAAGCTTCCAAACTTGAAGAAAAAATGATTTTAAATGCTGGGTCTCCAGAGGGTTCTGATGAACCCTTCCAGTCTCAGTACTGCAAACTGTCTTTACTTTGAGACATTTGTGGTGGTAAAAAGGGTTTGTTTAGAAGCAGTTGGCATTTGTCACTCAGTGTGGTCACTGCAGAATTTACTGCCTTTGGGATCTGCAGGTTGTGCCTCTTGACAAGGCTTGCATCCCATGCTCACCAGAATGTTCCTCCCCCTCTGCTTCTTTCTAATTATTCGTTGCATTTTTTAGTTGAACAGCAGCGTCTTTACGTCATCAATCATTCTTATCTATTACATCACACCTTGACCAGTGATAGAAAAAAATTTAGGGAAAAAGACCTTATAAGGGACTTTCATAAACAAAGTCAAGATCAAAAATATTTCCTTGTTAATGTTTACTCCACAGGTTAAACCACTGAGCTCAGTTAATAAGCCAGCCACATATGTGAACTCGTGTTGCACTGAGTTTTGTTATGATCAGAAGATGAGACTGCAGCAGTTTCAATGCCTGGCAGTGACTGGGTGAGCCATGCAATGGTGTGCCAAGCCCTGGCCCTGCTTTCTGCTCCCCTCCTGTGTGTGGGGCTCTGAGGGCAGCAGGCTGGGGGGGAAATGATGCCTCAGGTTTTAGATTTTATATTTTTTCAGATTCTGTACTGCTTTAGTGTGTGGGTCTGAGCTTCACATGAGGGGATGGTGAGCTCTCTGCACAGAGCAGGGACACAAAACAATTCCTTCTCTAGCTGGGGACCAAGGACAAATGATCCAAATCTCAGCCCCAAGAGCACAAACAATGTGGGCTGGAGAGAGAAAAATAAGAAGGATGGGATTTCGTAATGTAAAGCTGTAATTGGACAATGAACTCCAAGATGCAAATGGAGTAGAACTGACCAAAGTGAGAGACCCCATGCCTGGTCGTGCATTTTGGGACCATTTTGGTTCATCTTGGGTGCAGCCCTGGCTGGGCTCTTGTGCTGCCCAAGATGGATCCATTGAGGAGATCCTTTATAATGTAAAGCTGTAATTGGACAATGAGCTCCAAGATGCAAATGGAGTAGAACTGACCAAAGTGAGAGACCCCATGCCTGGTCGTGCATTTTGGGACCATTTTGGTTCATCTTGGGTGCAGCCCTGGCTGGGCTCTTGTGCTGCCCAAGATGGATCCATTGAGGAGATCCTTTTAATAAATTCCTACTTTATTAACTCTGTCCAGCCTCTGTTCTAGGTCATCCTTCACAAGGCATCAGGCTGGGGTGTAAATCTGCCAAGCTCTGTCTTAGCTCTCTTGGCTCTGTGGTTTTGGACTCTGTAGTCATCTAAGCACCTTCTCCTCTCAAGGATCTCCAAACTTATTTCTGCTTATTTCAAGTGTTTATTACACTTTGACTGATTTTCTTTCTATTACTTTTTTCTCTTGCTACTTATTTCTGGAAGCTCTTTCAAAGTGTTGGGATTTTACCTCAGCTAAAAGAGCTGGGGCTTGCACAAAGGTGTCTGTCTCTTCTCACCTAAATATGATTTATAATGTAGGTATATAAACATAAAGGCACCACATGAAGGTGAAATTAGGCTTAATACTTCATGAAAATTATCACTTGGTCTTCATTTTATCCGTTCATCCTGCAAAAGTAGTTTCATGACAACTTTTAAGAGGGCCAATTCTCAGCAAAAGCTCTGGGTGTTTGCTGGAGAAGTAATGACACATACATCATTTTCTTCCTTCTGCAACCATTTCATTGCAGCTGAAAGTTCAAGGCTCTGCTTTTTCTGCTTGTGTTGCACCAGCTGAAGCTGGGAATTGTTGACAAAATCTGTAAGGAAACTGATTTTGCTCAGGACAAAAGACATCAACTATTGAATCCTGTTTCCCATCCCATTGTGTTTCTCAGGTCTGTGGTTCTGTCACAGTGCAGGATTTCTGGTTTTGGCAAAAGAAGCACATTCTTCATTTTATTGCTGGCTGTAATTTCCTCTGTTATCAGTATAGAACATTATTTTCTTGTCTGTTCTGCTTCTCTCTGGTGCTTCCACATCCACATTTCTATTCACACTTCATCCACATCCATCTCCGTGCTTCTGTCACAAGTCTTTCAGAGGGCATTTCAGCAATGAGCAAATTAAATTGCATTAACATATTAGAATTGTTAAATGCATTATATACCAGCCCTGTGATACCACCAGAGTTATAGAAATTGCCCTCCAGGACACAGTAACAGCAAACTGAGCTGGATATGTACCTCTCCCTAACCAGACTGGGGCAGCTTTGCTTCTCCTTTCCTTCTGCTGTTGCCATTTTCCCTCTGAACATTAAAATCCCCACTGTATTTTTGGGTTTTTTAAAATGTTTTTCATGTCCTTTTGATGAGCACTTCTGGAGTATCTGACCACTTTTGGAAAAATGCATTTATCCAAGTGGTATTGAAAAGGAGTGCATGAGTTCAGCCTCCTTCATTGCTACTTCATTTTCCCACGACATTCCCAAGCTTGCTGCAGTATCTGTGAGGAAGGAAGCAAACTTAATTGCAAAGTCAATGTTAAATGAATTTATAAGTCATGAACACTTTGCACAAGTATCTTCTTCCATGAACTTGAATTGTCACATTAACTCAGTTTTCTCCTAAAGGGTGTTGAGAGTGATAATCTTATTTTCTCATCTAGTTTCACATGTAACAGAAATGAGGGACTACTGGCCTTGAGCATAAAATCCTTCAAATGCATAATGGTATTTTAGGAGTCTCAAAATATAGTGAGCTCGATGTTTTCTTTTAAAAAATACACTTGAAATGAATACCTGAAAAATATGCTGCATAATGAAATGAGATATGAAGTGATTGCCTTGAGAATAACTTACAAAGATGATTTTTGCCCTTCAACTCCTGCTCTATACTGAGCATTTCTCTCACATATTAGTTTCCAAGTGGATTTCATTGCCAGTAAATAATGAGTCTTTGAAATAGCTAGAAGTCAAGGAACTTCTTCTCCCAGGAATAAAGAGCACTTTTTTACACAATCCCCTCCACCCTGCAGCCTTATTCTGGGAGCAAGCTGCAGCTCCAGTGGATAACCCACTCGAATTTGAATGGGCAATCAGTCCTGAGCCTGCCTGCATGCCCAAGGGGGAGGATATGCTCCTTCCTTGGATGAAGAAGAGAGAACCAAATAGAAAAATCCCAGTTTCTCATTTTGCATGGCTGTGGTAATAACAGCAGTGGAGTGCCTGGCTCTGCTGGCTGGGTCAGGGGCACGGGCACAGACAGAAATTTGTGCAGCACACTCAGGGGTGTTTTCTGCTGCTCTCCTCACATCTGGGGAGGCACTTGGGGTGATGCCAGGGCTGAGGAGGAGCAGATCTGAACGTCCTGAGGAGATCTGGGAATGAGAGAGCTGTGCAAAGAGCTGCTGGCAGTGCACAGGGGTGTGCAGGTGGGGAGGGGGAGCTCTCCTGCCACACAGCTCTCTGTTCCAGCAGTGTTTGTCTGCCTCAGTGGGACTTATTGCTATTGTGGCACCCTGGAAACTCAGAAAAGTCATTGTGTAAGGGCAACAAATCCAGCCCGAGCATCAGCTCTGCTGGAAACAAAGCTGGCTCTCATCAGGAAATGTATAAGCTGAGATTTCCATTCTGAGAGAGTTTAAAACACTGGGTAGAGTGTCCTCAAGAATGTTTGATAGCACAGTACAGAAATAAATATGTGTTCAAAATCCAGATCAGAACTTAAGGCCTTGGGTGTGTCTAAATTCATATTTGTGTCTGGGGGGAGAGATTGTGATCACAAGATCAGTGACGCTTTCCATGCACTGTACACAGCAAATTCTTTACACCATCTTTTTCTCATGTCGCATGCTGAATAAGGCATGGGAAAAAATTCTAAAAATATTTGTAGATTTTCTATCAGCAATAACTGAAAAAAACCCAACCCAACAATAACAGCAAAAAAAAAAAATCCAAAAAACCCCAACAAAACTGATTTTAGGGGTGCTGGGAGAACACTGAAAAGTAAGCTTGGATTTTGTCCCAAGGAGGGAGTCTCCTGTTTCTGGCCAGCAAACTGAAATGGTGGATTGAAGGAGATTCCTTTCCTGGTGCTTTCCTCTGGGTGTAACAAGCAGGATGGTTGTGCAGTTTTGTTTTGTTTTGAGGAACACATCTTTGTGTTAATGGTGGAGGAAATGGTTCTCCGAGTTTCTATGGGTCAGCCTTAGCTTTCTTTTTTATTTATTTTCTATTTATATAATAATGTTGTTTGTGTGCAGAATAGGTACAAATGCTTGCCTACTAAGACCCAGGATCTCTTTTCAGATATGCATATTTTACATCCCATGCTATTAAATCTAACTAGGATTCTGTTGCTTTAAAATAAATAAATAATTGAGTCTACTGCCCTTGTATCTGTCTCTTCCAGCTTTCTCCTGGTAAAAAAGGGTATTATAAATGATAGCTGAATCTGAAAATTAGACAAGACTTCCCTTTTCTTTTTTTTTTGGTGGGTTTTTTTGTTGTAATACATTTTGTCTGTTTACTGGCTTGAGGTCACTTCCCCCTGTGAGACTTATCTTTTTAATGGCAGTCATTTTTAACATGCACAATTTTTCTGTAAGCATGACATACACTATCTCTATAATAACAATCATTTGGCTTATGATTTAAACCATTACAGCAGTGTACCATGCTGTGAGACTCAAATGCTGGCTCCACTTTTACATTGTTTATTTTCCTATCAGCATGTTGACAGTTCATAACTCTTGGCTACTTCCACACTGACTGCAATTTCTGTACAGCTTTAGTGGAAATAAAGAACTGCATCAGACAATTGGTTTTTTTGATTACTTGCCTAAGCATGCTGTAAACTTGGTGAGGGGATGCTGAACTGGACAGTCACTCTAGAACATGGCACAGATTTGCTGGGAAATAGGAATAGCACCACTCTTTAAAATATAGGTGAAATGTAATAGTCAAGGATCAATGAAAACCTTTTCACAACCTAAAGTCAAGCTGGGATAAATTAAGTACTAAATTAATAGACGGAATTATTGCCTGGCTAATTTTCTTTCCTCACCCCTCTTCTCTCCCTCATTTGAGGGGCGCTCCTTTTCTTGAAAGTTCAGTCATGATGGTCTGTGAGAGTGAAGAAAATTTGTTTTACAGGTGATGGTTTTGTTTGAGTTAGTGGAATTTGTTTTGATTATCTAAAGGTTCTAGAGAGATCTTTGCTCCCTGAAGTCTTTTCACACATTTTTCCTGCTCTTCAGTTTTTTGAAGGAATCTCAGCCCAGGCAGCAGGAACAGAGAGGGCATTGCTGGTAAATCTGATCTCAGGACAAACAGGCTCTGGAAACTTAGCACCAGGTTCTAAGTTAATAAGAGCAAATGGCTGGGGTTTCCATTTTAAAGTGGTTTTAATCTCATATAAATAGAGTGAGGGTTTTTACAGCTAGTTTCTAAGTTGTATCTCTGCCACAAGATTCTCAGATACATTTTGAGTCCTGTCCTCTTTCAAAGAAAATATCCAAAGAACTTTTCACATGGAAAGGAATTATTTTTGCAAGGTATCCAACCTGAGGTATATATAAGTTAAACTTGGTCAGTGTTTTAGGATGCAGACAGTTTCTGGTCTGCACATTTTTATCTTAATGAGCCTTCCTTTTAAAATAAATGGTAATATTCTGATCTGCTATACAAGTGTAGGTCTTGGTATTGACCAAAAATATACTGACCAAAAAAAATTATTTTATTGCATTCATTTCTTTTCTTAATTAGAGTTTGTTTCCAGTGTAGCAACAGTTTTGTTATTAAGATGAAAAATAGAATGAGGGAGGACTTTGTGTCTTAAAGATGATTGAAGCTGCCTGTCACAGGCACTGCAGAGGCAGAATTTGGTTTATGCAAAGATAAATTTGTTTAATAAAGTCTCATTTTCCAGGCTTTAATACTAATGAGTTGGAGAGCTTCTACTTTCAGATACTCCTAATGACTTATGAGTATGTTACACATGTGCAGTGTTACCTGGGTGTACAATTCATGGGGTTTCCATTTTAAAGTGGTTTTAATCTCATATAAATAGAGTGAGGGTTTTTACAGCTAGTTTCTAAGTTGTATCTCTGCCACAAGATTCTCAGATACATTTTGAGTCCTGTCCTCTTTCAAAGAAAATATCCAAAGAACTTTTCACATGGAAAGGAATTATTTTTGCAATGTATCCAACCTGAGGTATATATAAGTTAAACTTGGTCAGTGTTTTATGATGCAGACAGTTTCTGATTGCACATTTTTATCTTAATGAACCTTCCTTTTAAAATAAATGGTAATATTCTGATCTGCTATACAAGTGTAGGTCTTGGTATTGACCAAAAATATACTGACCAAAAAAAATTATTTTATTGCATTCATTTCTTTTCTTAATTAGAGTTTGTTTCCAGTGTAGCAACAGTTTTGTTATTAAGATGAAAAATAGAATGAGGGAGGACTTTGTGTCTTAAAGATGATTGAAGCTGCCTGTCACAGGCAGTGCAGAGGCAGAATTTGGTTTATGCAAAGATAAATTTGTTTAATAAAGTCTCATTTTCCAGGCTTTAATACTAATGAGTTGGAGAGCTTCTACTTTCAGATACTCCTAATGACTTATGAGTATGTTACACATGTGCAGTGTTACCTGGGTGTACAATTCAGGTTTGCCTTGCTTATATTAAAGCTTCAGGAATTGTGTGATTATTCCCTTCTCAAGAAAATATTTGCCACGTGTCCTGTTGTAGATAAAAAGCTTGACCTTGTGTTTTGAGCATTTAGTTTAAAGGCTTGACATCTGGAGAAGTTATTTCAAAATAGTTTTTACTAAATCTGATGTCAAAACCCACACATTTTCAGAGCGAGTGACTGCAGGTACAATCCAGCAGTTTTTAAATATGGCAAGTATTTAATAAGGAACACACAAATTCTTGCATATTTTTTGGAGAGGATTGCAGGGGCAGTGTGTGGGGATTTCATCTGAGTCAACTTTTTTTAGGTTTTTTTTTGGGTTTTTTTGTGAGATGACCTCTTGAGGACACACGCAGTGCCTACAGATGAAAATGTTTGTTTTCCCCCCATTTCTTATCTTCCTGGTAAGTGTTTAGTGAATTTGTGCAACATAAATTGGTGACGTGTTTGGAAGAACATTTTATACCATTTTACACTCTCCATCATGTTGGTGTGGAAATACCAAATGCTTCTCATTTTTCTTTAATTCCAGCATCTGAATTCACATTCTTGTCAAAGCAAACAGGTAGGAGGAGGGTAGGCCAGAGCTTAATTTTGAAACATTTTTCTTCCACTTGAGAGTTGCTTTTGTTTTTCATCTTGAAATTCAAATTGTTGGGCAGAGAATAATTTGTGTTAATGCAGTTGTTACTCAGTTTCAGAGATCTCTAACGGGAAGGAACTGCTCTGAGCAGGGGAACAAAGGGTGACAAATGTCATTCTGCACATCAACTTTTCCAACACTACCCCTGAAGCAGACACTACATTAACTTATAAAAGAAAAATAAAAGCATTTGAACCAGTACAGCATCAATATGTTATAAAAGACTCTTAAACCTCTTGTCATTTGGGATAAGGACATCAATAATAGTCATTGTCAACCTTCATTAAACTCAGATCATCCATTTTTTTGTCCCTCAGGATGTTTTTCATTGATATTTTCCCTGGAAAGAGAAAAGGCCCTACATCAAGCTAGTGTATAAAGCTTGATTCCTTTCCTCAGGGCTCTTAGTACAAGAGAAACAAATTATTTTAATTACTCTTTTTCTGTTTTGATTTCTTTTATTATTTGTTTGTTCAGTTGGTTTTTCTTCTGAAAAAGAAGAAACTTGTTCCTACATGCAGAAGGTCCCTTGCTTATTAATCCACATAAAAAAAAAAGTCAGAGAAAAAGGGAATCTTCCACTTGCAAACATAAAAAGAGGGAGATGTTGAGAAAATTACATGCACACTTCCTTTTCTCTAAGGATTTGTCTCAATGTTGTTGCTGATATTCTTTATTTTACACATGTCTGGAGTTTGGCTTTTGTGTCCTTGCAGGTGGAGCTACCAGCACCACCTGAGTTCTTTGGGATTTTTTTTTTTTTTGAAAAGACAACAAGAAAGGTAAAATTCCTGGCTATGGTTTGAATTTGAGCTCTTTGCCAGCACAGGAGGAAGGTGACAGGTGGTTTTGAGCATTGATATTGGTATTAGAAATCAGTATCTTAAACCTATTTGTCTTTTTCTGAAGAAGAGAAGGAAATTGTTTTCTATACAATGACCTATTTTATCAGACCTTGCTAGAGATTTTGCTAGAAGTAGATAAATAGTCTCACAAAACAAAACCAAACCAAACAAACAAAAGCCTTATCAGAAAACCCCTTTGATCATATTTTTGAGCGCCAGGCAAAGAATTTGGTGAGTAGAAAGATGCCTCTGCTTAATATAGAAGCTGGGGTATACAAAATAGTCCTGTAAAAATATGCATCAGTGGAATTCCCCATCATAATTAATTTCTCTGCTTGTTTCTGAGTTTTTATGGTTTTGGCTTTCAGGGTTTTGGGGATTTTTTGATGAATTTTGACCAACCAATCCCACTCGAAGTTTCATTAGAGCAGTGTTTGCAGAGCTGGGGAAATTTCTTTCTCTGGTGTCACTTTTAAGAGACTCTTCAGGTGGTGAATGTACTCATCATCCTTCTTTTGTCAGTGCAACGGGACTTCATTAGAGTGTGCAAGCACTTGAAAGGGCAGAGCCTGCTGCGGGAGAGACCCGTGCAGCTTGTGAGGAAAGCTGTCCTGGAGTGTCATTATCAGCTGTCAATGCAAGCCAGCCTCAGGCCATTCCCACAACATCTCTAATTCTGTTCCCCTCTGACCCCTTTCATGCCACAAAATGGTAGAATTGTGCAGTTGTGTCTTTGAAAAGTGGTGGAGAGCCTGGCACAATGGATTCCTCTTAATATCGTGGAGGATATTGAGCCAGACCCACGGGGATTTTCAAAGGGGTGGAATTAAGCTGATCATCCTAAATTCAGTCTTATCTTCAATCTTAC
Source organism: Passer montanus (assembly GCF_014805655.1). Lineage (NCBI taxonomy): Eukaryota > Metazoa > Chordata > Aves > Passeriformes > Passeridae > Passer > Passer montanus. The sequence goes on from NW_024369818.1 coordinate 2,172,939, forward strand.
AAATAAAACATGGGCGTGCTTTCCTTGGCGTTAAAGCCACTCTATAAAATGGTGCATGGGATGATTGTGAAAGTGCTGGCCTGGAAATACTCTGTATTTTTCAAAACAGCTCAAAAGCAGTGATTCTCTGTGAGCCTTTCTAGCACCAGGGCACCCTGTGACCCAAATCCTCCAAAGGGACTGAGCTTTGTGAAGCAACTTCAGCCTCTCTGGCATCAGAACAGTGCAACACTCTGAGAGTTTCTTGTGTGTGTGAGGAAATTGGAGAGACAATATCGCTCTCCAATACAAACAACAGAAAACTGATGTTTTTCTCCTAGAGTGGACTGGAATTGGTGGATGTGACACAGCCCTACCCCATCCCCAGCATGGACACCTACCTGAGTTACCTGAGCTGTGTTTTGCACTCCTGCAGCTGCTGCAGGGAAGGGATGGAGCCAGAGGTGCCTGGGAGGAGGGAAGGCACTGCAGGATCCTGCTCCGTGTAAGTTTAGGGATGACAGACAAGCACATGAACCTTGAATTGATATGCAGGTAAGCACTTCTCTTCCTCACCTCACTTTTATACATTGCTAAATCCAGATTTAGGGCTTGATTTTGTTCTTATGACATAGTTGTGAGGACATGTCATTTAGAAAATCTTGAATCTATTCTCTTCTCTTTGCTCTGCCTACCCCAATTTAAAGCTGCAGTTACTGGGAGAAAGCACAGGGATCTGGAAGCAAAATTATGTTCACCTCTTGACTTTCTGTTGTAAGCATAATATTCAGAGTGTTTTTTGCCATATTAATGTGTAGCTCATAATTGTTAATATTGCCAGTGATTTAGTGATGAGCCTCTTAACTTTAAGCAATGCTGTGACTCAATCCCTTTCCCTGTAGCATTAAGAACTAATTTGACATTTGCTACAGGCAAAGCTGCAAGATGACTCAGATTGTCAAATGTCCTTTGTCCTCACAAATGCAAAATCCTCCAGCCACGTTTCAAATGCAATTCCATTTTATTCCAATTTATTGTTCATTTCTCTTCTTGACACAGCAGCTCCCTAACGAGTGCCTACATCATTACTTAAATGCTTGCTCACAAAGGACTCCTGTCAGTCACTGGCACAGGACATCAGGCAGGAAGGATTTCTGATCAAACACCCTTTGAAAGGTCTGCCACAACAATGGGGAAAAGCTGAATCAAGCTGGGGGAAGGGAAGGGCTAAACAAGGCTTATTTGTATCAAGCAGATGAGGTTATTTTAAATGGGCCTAAGACTCTGAAAATCGAGTGGAATGAGTTCATTTCTATGAACTTCTTGGAATGCATATTTTTTAAAGCATTGATTGTAAGGCAAGTGGTGGATGAAATACTAATACCAATGAGCAGAGCAAAAATGAACCTTCAGACCATTCAGGCCTTCCTGGGGCTGCAAAGAACCTTGGACTCAGCCTGAAAATTACTAAAGATAAAACGAGGGATGATTCCTCTGAGGGTGAATCACTCCTGGGTCATCAGTATTAAAAGTAATGAGAGCATTTAAAATACTCATTTTTTTTCTTGTGCATCCTTTTGAGCCATGATCTTGATTTTATTTGTTTTAAAATACCCACAAGAAGAGAACACCCGAGGTTCAGTTTTACAAACAGTATGTTTGTTTTTAATTTATTCTAAAATATAATTGTTCTTTACACAATGTATCAGAGCCTCCATCAGTTCAAGTGGTAAATGGCACAAAGGAATTGATCAATTTTAAATTCAAAATACTAAAATGGATTTTTCATTTTGTGTACCTCAATGAAAGTAATTAGATTTTTTTTTTCCTAATCTGAGAGGAATTTAACGACAGTGTTTAGCCTTGAACTTCCCCTGATCTCTGCACTGTAGCTGCATACAAATCAATAACACACTTCACTTACAAGAGTTTATGTCCTTGTCAGCTCAAAATTCTGGTCACTCAGGGCTGTCACATTGAAAGTGAGCTTTGAAAATCTCCCTGGGTTTCTTCATCAGCCCTGGTGGGGCAGGGGATGGGAGAGGCAGGAAAACAACCATGGTTGTGGTCCTCTGCCAGCCCTTCCTTACCCCACATCTTAAAAACAACGAGATCTTTCTCACAAATGGGACAGGTTGCACTCCCTGAGGAACCCCTGGAATGCCACTGCTCTGAGGGTGTCTCGGGCTGGGCAGCAGGAGCTGCTGGCTGGGTTTCAGCTGAGCAGGAATCTCACTCTGGGTAGGAGATCAAAAGGAAGAGCAATGGAAGATGATTTAACACAGCAAAAACTCCAATGTGTAGAGACAATGAAATATGTTTATTTCATCAAAAGTGTTATTTTGTCACTAACTTTTACGTGCCTCACTCTGAAATCACCTTTTAAGATATTTCAATATAATTCTCTCTGCTGAGTTTTAAAATCTCCATCACAGCTATTGTCTGAAACTGCAATATTGCCATGGTCCACCATTTGGCTTTATGCACAGATTCTTAGTAATATTAATGATTATGTCATCATCATCATCATCATCCTATTCTGAGGTGGAGACACTTCAGAAAGTGAATTCTTACTGAGCTTGAAAAGAGCTGTGGCCTCAAGTCCTGGACTCAGTGACAGGATCTGGATTACTCTTCCTTCCATAGTATGAAAACTGAAGTTGTTTAACCCAGGAGCCTGAGGGCTGCTCTGTGTTGACCCAGAAACAGTCACAACAAGATCTAAACCCTTCCAGTAATTCCAGAATAAAAGGCATTTATTCTGAAAAGGCAAAAGGGTTAACTCTGTTAAGAAACAAGTCTCTGAGAAAATGGCCAGACTGAAATGCAGCTGTTACCATCAAACACTACATGTGCTGCTTGTAGAATAAATGGGTTTACTTAGTACATATTCCTCACCTCTTTGGAACTAAGAAAAAGCAGCAATTCTGTTAAAACCCAACTCTTCTCCTGTCTTGTTTCCAGATGCTATTAAAAAAAAATCAAAAAAACAAGAAAACACATTCCCTAAACTGATTGACTTTTGTCAAGTGCTCTTTCAATGTCACAGAAATAGATTTCATTGGTGTTGACAGCCTGGCTTGATGCTAAGCTTGTATTGAAACCCTACCAACAGGAAAAGACTGCTGAGTTGAACATAATGGTCATATTAGGGTTTTTTGCAGTGCCTGTCTCTGTGGTGGATGTGATTTCCTCTATTTTGACCCCAAGAAGCTTTTACAGCAGCTCATTTAAAGTTCATGTCTCCAAAAGGAAAACAGTGGAAACACAAAAAGTGAAATGATCAACAGCACTTTTATTTCGAGTAGCCCTCCCACCGGCCGTGAGCTCTGCGGGGAGCAGAGATGGGAAATCAGAGCTGCCCTTAAAACACAGGAAATGTCTTTTCCAACATAATATACATGAAACTCCCCAGTACTCTCCCTCTCTGTAAACTACTGGAGGACAGGAGGTGCAGGCTCTAACGATGTGGAGAGTGCTTCTAAATGCCTGCCCTCCTCAGCTTCCCCTGCTGCTGTTGTCTGTTGCTGTGCACTGAGCATTTCGTGGCCTCCTGAGGGGCTGTGAATAATGCATCCATCAGCAACTTTCACATCCTCTGAGACCATTCCCATTTCCTAAAGCAGCTTAGTTCAGGGCTGTAATTGAAACCATGCACTGAACTGGTATTTTTATATCGGCCACTCTGAAATTCTGGTCCCAGCTTTTCCATGTGCTGTCATCTTCTTTCTCTACCCAGTCTTTGAAAAAAAAAAAGAAAACAACCTGGAAACAGTCCAACATCTCAGCTGTATCCATGACCATTCCCCACCCTGGTGCTCTCCTCTTTGTGGTCAATGTGCAATCTCCAGCCATGCAGACCAGGGGAAGGAAATGAGCCATCTCCCTCATGCACTTGGAGTATTTCCTGGATGACATAGAAGCAGGGCTACAGTTCTTTTTTCTGTTCTTTCTTCTGGTTTTTTTTGTTTTTTTTTCTCAAAGTCTGGTCAAGGGCAAGTTCTCAGTCAATGAATCTCTCTGCACAGCCTCTCTGTTCTGTTTCCCTTGGTGGTGGCATCCCCTCAGTGTGGATAAGGAGAGGTATCCTAGAACAGGATCATCAAAGTCCAACTCCTGCACAGAAAGTCTAAGAGTTGCCCATTGAATACACGGTCAAAAGGAGCACTGGAAACACAAATATTTTACAGTTCCACCTTTGACTCCCACTCTCCTGAAGCAATCCTGGTCTGGAAAGGGAAGGACAAACCCAAAATTCTGAGAAACTGCGGCAACATGGGAAAAATTCACAATTTACTGGTGTCAGCTGGGTAATGTTTATTCCTGGAGTTTGTTCATTTTTGCCAGAGAAGCAGAACTTTTGTCCTTAGCTATGACTTTTTGAGAGTGTGGCTCAGGCGTGGTAGGAAACTTGTGTTTAACTGATTTTTGCCAGAGAAGCAGAACTAAGTTACACTTTTGAGAGTGTGGCTCAGGCGTGGTAGGAAACTTGTGTTTAATATTCCACTTTGGTGATGATGTGTGCAAATCTGTTCTCCTAACACCTTTCTAGATTTTTTTTTTGACATTATTTTCCCCTCCCAGTTTGTACTGATGTAAACTTGTCAAGTGGAATGTGGTTCAAATAGTGTAGAGAAATACAGTTAATTGTTGAAAAATACTTTTAAAATGCTGTAATTTGTTACAAATAAGTTGAATTATAAACAGCAAAATTAAGCTTGGTGCTAATTTCTCTTGTGTTCCTCCCAGTTGGCAAAAATAGAAAATGGCTAGTCAGCTTTCCCATTGTTTACATAGTTTTGAGTTTTTAATTAACATAATCTGCTTATTGCAATGTAGCTGTTAATTGCAGCCAGTTGAAGGAGAGGGGTACAAATTGCTGTTTATGTAGTAGAAGAAGGAGCCAAATAATTAGGGAAACTGTTTCCCATATAGGAAATGACAATATTTTCTTTCTTTACATGGAAACATAAATAAATCTGTGACCAACTGTTTAGACACCATTTAAAAAGCACTGTAGCACGGCGAGGAACTTCAATACATTCAAATTGGTTCATTTCTCCATCAACTTGCCTGAACACATTTTTCTTTTTAATGAAAATGAAGCTTCTCTTAAAAGAACTCTGTGCTCAATTTTGGGGATTTGGGGGGGTCTCTGGTCAGCCCCAAGACTGTTCTGCAGCACCAGCTCTGGACTTTAAATATCTGAGACCAGCTTGAGTTTGTATAAGAATGAGTGTCAGGGTCTGTGAGTGTTCCAAGACTATTTTAGTGTCTTCATTATTGGCATTTAAAATGATGACTGTTTAGGCACTGAGTATTTCTATTTGTTTTCCTCAAAAATGATGGGATCTTAACAAAGAAAAAAAAAATCAATGGTTTTGGCAAATATTCATATGCTACGCCTGTCTGTAAGCATGCTTAATTACTGTATGTGGCTCTGCAGGGGAATCTTAGGCAAAGAACCATTAATTTTGACTTTTTCTGCAAACCTAAGCAACAGAACCAAACCTAATTACAGAGCTGAGTTTTGTCCCAGCCATATAATCCACTGTGTGAGTTTTACTCTTCTTCACACTTGCGCTGCAGCCAGATATGGCAAAGGTTATTAAGTATTCTAATCTCATAAAATAAAAAGGAACAAAAAGGGATGCTGCTAAGATGACTGGGTTCTCTTTAAACACAGCAAGCTTTGCTTTATGCTAGAATGAGCAATGATTAAGAAGGTTCGACTGCATTATTAGAAATCTTTAATTGCAAAATGAGGAGCAGCTATGTATTTTGTGAAATGTAATCGAAATCACTCGCAGGAGCAAATTAAATATATTCATGAGTAAAAGTTCCAAATATTTTATCTGTTGACCTTTACCATGCACTGTAAAATTGGTGCAGTTGCATAACTTTAAAAACAACAGTGCTGCAATGTGAGGGCCCATTTAATCTGATGTAATTTGGAATTTTGGTTACCACCCTTGACTGGCAGTGCTGACAGCTGAGTGGAGGCATCCTTGAGGCTCAGATATTGCCCTTATGCCCACAATAATACTAATTTCTGATATTAATTACAGGGACAATGGTTATTGATCTATTCCAAATTACACACTGCTTTTCTAGGCTTGACACCTGAGTCAGGGAAATGGGTGATGAATTGATGGCAGGATAAAATGGCTCCTTGGAAGTAAAATTTATACTTTGAACCTTCCAAATCATTGTTGCCATGATAATTCATTTTACTTTGTGACAAAACACTGGGGTGTGCAGTGAGATTTAACTCAGACTGATGCTACTGAAGAATTTCCTGATGAATTGTGTGCAGTAGTTCAGCAGAGGATAATAGATCCTGAAAAAAAATCCCTAAAATGACCACTAATGCTGTTTTTCAGGAGAAACAGCTCTCTTATTTACAGGATGTGAAGAGGGGTGATGGAGAGCTTTAGACAGAAAGTGAAACAACCCTTAAAACATCCTAATGCCCTCAGAACACCACCTTGCCCCCCTCTTCCTGGTTCTTTATGATCCCAATCTCTTTGAGTGAAAATGCTACAATGAAATATATTATCCCTTTTATTGTAAGGAGAAAGATAGAACACTTACCGAGCAATTTAAGAGATACAAGTGAACCTAATCACTCCTGAAATCAAAAGAAGTAAAGAGAAAATTATTTCCCCCCTTCTTTTGCCTGGTAATGAATGTGAATACTTAGTTTTGGACTCCTTTCACCATTCTGTCTCAACAAATGAGCACAGACAGGGAATGGATCTTCCCATTGCTGTGCTGCTCCCAGCTCAGAGCTGCCACTCCTTCATCCTCTGCTCCATTTCCCTGGTGTGTCACCAACTTTTGAAATGGCATTAAAGAGTGGTTATCAATTGGTGCAGTCCTCAGAATGGTTCTCCTGTAGCTGTGCTGTTGGAAAAGTAAGTGTGAGGGGGAGAACTGTGTTTTATGGGGGTCAATATTCCTGACACACAACAGAATTCCTTCAGTTTTGTCTCCATTTTTTTCTGTCTGTGTAAGTGGGTCATTCAGCCTTTTGCACAACAAATTCTCGGGATCACGACTGCTCTTCTGCCCCCAGGGTAATTTGTAGCTTAAGTATCAGCTGGTTAGAGAGAGGGTAATTTAAGCAGGTCAAAACTGCTCCTAAATCAACATGGTTGAATGCCTTATTTAAGTGAAGATAAGGAACACGTGAGATTTTTGCTGAAATCTGAACCAGGCATGGACTTTGTCAGCCCTGCTGGTGCTGGATCCCTCCTGGTTGGTGCTCACAGGCAGGAAATGTTAACAAAGGTTGTGAAAAAGTACAAACATCTTCAGCTGGAGCTTGTTCCTGTGCAAGGCTTTTTGTTTGCAGGGGCTGTGTGGTGAGTGAGTGGCAGCCACCAGCAGCCCCCTCACCGGTGACAAGGGGGTGACAAGGGGGTGCATCACTCTGTTCATTTTGTTGTGGAAACTGGTAAAAAACACAGCACTGATAGTTTGGAGCAGATTAAGCAGCACTTTTACAGAAAACTCTGAGACCTTTTGGCAGCTTGCAGGAGAAAGAAGCTATCTGCATGTGCACAATACACTGTATTTGATTAATTCAAATTGCCAAGGAATCAGCATAGGTTTTTTTATATCCCAAATCAAGGGAGTGATTGAGATTCTGTTAATAAGATTTTCTCAAAAACTCGAGGGATAAAGGAAATAGTTGCTTGATTCAGTGGCATCTTTTCAATTCAGACAGATTCTGATGATGAATGGGAACATCCAGAAACACTTATTTTGTTTTATTTTCACTTTTAACGTGTCTTGGTAATAAACAAGCCCTATGAATAAATGTACCTGCTGAAACAGAGCAATGGGCTCTGTGGCATTGAGTGTTCCTCCCTTTGCAGTGCAGCAGCTGGAAAATTATGATCCAGCCAGAGTGACACAGTTCCCCCCCCCATGGAGCACTTTTGCAGCAAGACATGTTAAAAGCAGGAATAAGATAAAATGTTATATTAGAGCCATCGATCTTGTGTTACCTAAAAGGAGTGAATACAGGTGGCAGAGCTGACAGAGTGCCGAGCTCTCCCAGGCCATGCAAAGCTCAGTGCAGAGCAGTGGAAAACAAAGATCATCAGATCTTTGCCCAAATTAGGGGCAGGGGACAGGAGAGCAGCTGACCTTTAGAACTTTTGAGGACTATAAAAGCTGTCAGGTTCCCTAAAAAAGCAAAGCTTGCATGGCAACTGTGACTGCATTCTCTGTGAAAATGGGAATTTCTCTTAAAATTAAAAAAATTGCTTTCAAGCATCAAGTGTCCCTGCCAGGTAATATCGTGGACTTTTATTACCTGGTTTAAAGTCCCAGTACGGAGGTTTTGGAACAGAAGTGCTCTCACACAATTATCTGTGGGGACTCCAGCAGTGCAGCTCATCCCAGTCTGGTGACAGACCTGCCTGGATGGCACAAACCCTCAGCATGATCTGCAGGGACATTTTCTTTCTGTACTACTCAGTGATGATAATAATAATAATAATAACAATAATAATAATTTATTTTTAATAATAATGATAATAATGGATTATTTCCCTCTGCATTCTGTGTTAATCATTATTTTTCCCCTTTACCCTTTGTTTTAGAAGTCCTCCCTACCACGGGTGTTTTCCTGCAGAGGCACAGCAAGGCATCCAACTCATCCCTCAGCACCAAAGCAGTGGTAAGTCTGTTAGAATCAGCAATCTTTCTGCTTTGAATAAAGTTTTTAAATATTTACTCTGAAGCTCGAGCGCAGCACTTGTGCCACATTCACTGCTGACAGACTTCGAGCAATCCACCGACGGAAATAATTTGGAAGCAAACTGACAAATTCTGTCTGGTTTGATTTCTTTTGTTTTCCTAGCCATGAATCATTCAGGAACTGACTGAATATTCTCAGAACACACCTTACTTTCTCTCAGGCAGGCCAGATTCTCTTTCTGCCTCCTGCTTGGATGCCTTGGTGCCACTTGGTGTGATTTTGATGAGAAAGTGGAAACTCTTGGCTCTCCAGCTCTCCTCCCCTCTCCTCTACAGCTGAGCTTGCAAAGGGGATTCTCTGTGGCTGCCACTGATTTTGAGTTGCTTATCAAGAGACTGGTCTAATCTAATCTAAAAGCTCTCCAGTGACAGGGAGTTTATATCCCTGCTGTCTGGGAAGAACTGATGCTCAAAATCCACATTTGGTTGTTTTATTTACATCTGCCTGGCAGCTCACTGAAGGAAGTGTGTTTGGATGTAATTTTTCTGCCATTTTCTGATCCAAAATGAGATCTTAGACAAAGGAAAATGCTTATTTTTTTGGGGTGGTGAATATGTCATGAGGAAATGAGCTTTCTTTATTTGTTCCTGTCCCTAGCATTAAATATCAGATAAAAAATGAAGAAGTTTCCAGTCAAAGACTGATCTGAGGTGAAACCCAGTGTGAGACCCCTTCCATCACTTAAAATATTCAGAATAAATCAAGCTTGTCCATGGCCATGGGGTAGGAATATCTGTACCACTTTCAGCTTGAGTAAAAGATGACTTTTTTATTAACTCCAGCAATCAGAGTTTTCCATTTATGTCTCCCATGTGTTTTTCAGATGCTGTGGTTGGGGTTTGTTTTAAGGGTTGGGGTTTTTTTTCTCTTTCCATAACAATCCATGCTTTCTGGTCAATGAGATTAAGCAAATTGACACTAAATAAAAACTAATTAAATAACGTGATTATAAATTGTTTGTCCTCAGGGAATAGATTATAAAAAAAAGTGGAAATAAATGGTGTCAAGATGCAGTCTGAATAATAATACCAATAACAAATTCTTGTAGCTTTTGGCTGCCAGTAGCCAGCTACCAGCTGAGTCAAGATGCACCCTCATCTCCTGCCCATTGCCTTTGAGCAGCAGTTATGGATTAAGTCTGACAGAGTGAAAATAAATGGGAGAGTGTAGCTGAAGCCAAGCATTTATCAATCCTGCTTGTACTCTTTGCAAGGCAAGCCTGATACAATTTAATAAGATAACAAAAAGCTTAACAGTGTCTCCAGGATGTCAAAATATGGATTTATGCCCTGTATCCCTGCTACTGCTCTTAACTTGATGAATTTTAAGCTGTTTCAGGTTTTGGGTTTAGCATCCATAAGTCAATAGGTGCAACAGGAATTATTTTTAGGTACTGAAGTGAATACCTGTGCATGCATATGGCAGGGGTATACTAAACTGCCAGGGATCATAAAATGGGGGAAGAACCAGAGAAAACTTTGGGATAACAGTCTGCTCCCTCATTATAGGTCATGCTGTGCTTTACATTCTCCAAAAGCTTTGTTTCAAGCAGTTTAGGGATTAAACCTGTGAGCGCAGGAAGAGAGAGACCCAAAATAAACTGAAAGAATATTTTCTTATCTTTTCTTGTGCCCTTCTGGAACTGGAGATGTTATCATGGCCCCTCTTTGCTCTTCATTACATTTAAAATGAGCAAGCAGGATGCCGTCATCAGCAAGGTTATTTTTCTATCCCTCATTTATTATCTTCCCTGGTTACCAAACCTTTGACTCCAGTGACATTCCACCGTGTGGGTCTGGTGACTTTTTGTTCAAGAACCCCAAGAATTTTCACAGCCCAGAACATGTGTGCCTGTCTCTGCCTGCAGCATTTCTCTCCAATGAGAGAAAATTAAACAATTGCAGGTGGGTTTTGTGCCTGTGTGTAATAAATACTATCAAGATATCAATCACTGGCTAAAGTAACCTTTTGGACTGCACAGAAAGAATCCCTGTAGTCTCTCAATGACTATTTATCATTCTTTTCGAGAGTGATTTTGATCCAAATCGATTCTTTTCTTGTGCTGCTCTATTTTTATGCCCTAGTCCATCTTTAATATACACCATGGCACTATCTGTTCTTGGGCGTGCAAGGACTTTGATGAATGTACTCCAGCCACCACTGTTTTTTCATACCAGCTCTCCATTGATTCTCATAATATCAACTTTCACCACTGGCACCATTTGTTAGCATTCCTCTGGTTGGTTTTAAAGACTGAGCTGGTGCACAAACATTTCAGTTCTTCCTCAGCCGTTCTTTTTGGCCTTCTCTGTGGCTTCTTTGATCAATCCCACCTGCCCTGCTCAGGAGGGACGTGCCCAGTGACTGCAGCTCCTCAGAGGGGCAGGGCAGGGCTGGCCCCACAGCTCTGCCAGGTCAGCCCTTGCTGCTGGGCACAGAGCAGGGCAGGAAGCAGGTGACATTCCTGAGCCCAATTTCCAGAGCAGGAGGGGGTTTTAAACACAGAGAAGCCAGTCAGTTCTCTTTATCATGAGGAAAGGGATGGTTTTGCCTTGATCTATTTCAGAGAAGATCAAAAAACAGATTAAAGGGCCTGAGAGCTCTGTTCAGCCATGCTGCATCTGTGTGCTGGATAACAATGCTGCCTGCCCTCCTCCTGCCTCCACCTCCACCCAAAGCAGCTCCTTCCTTTCCTTGGGATGCTTCCCCACATCCACAGCTTTCCATAACCCCACACCTAAGAGCTAATGTGTTACTATGATATTTTTATGAAAATCCTTTGCTAGGATTTTTTCTCCTATTCTAACTGAGAAGCCTCAGAAAAGAGATGTAAACAATAACTGTCTGATGGCTGTGCCATGTGGTCTGGAGGTTGTTTACCTATAGGTGCATCTTTGATTAATCCATGTCAGTTGTTTCTACTTAATGACAAACCATGGTCCAGCTCTGTCAACTCTCTAAGCAGTCATGAGTTTTTGTTATTTCATTCCATTCCATTCCTTTCTAGATTTCTGTCTGTATCATTTCTCTATTTCTTTTAGTGTAACTAATATAATATAATATAATATAATATAATATAATAGAATAGAATAGAATAGAATATAATGATATAATATAATATATCAACCTTCTGAAACACGGAATCAAGATTCTCATCTCATCCTGGGTTTTGTTTGAGGGTCCCTCGTCCTGGGGACCCTCAAACACAACCACACCAATGGAATTTATCTGGTAGCAAGTGGGTTTAGGCTGAGGGTTAAATGGAATAGGTTCAGAGTTTCCATCACATGCCAGGGCTGCTTTCGTGCTCCACATCCATTCCCAGGGAAGGAGAGAGCCCAGTTTTAAAGAATAATGAGCTAATTACATCCAGTTCTGTCTCAAATTATTGCTTTAAACCCATATTTCTCAATGGTGTGCAGTGCTTTCTATCCTGCCTGAAATTCTTTTTTTTTTCTTTCTGCACAAGAGTAGAAAAAGAAAAGTGACTGAGGTCACCTGATCCCTTAATGAAAAATGGATATGGTCAAAGTTCCACCCTGCTGTAGAAATGTGACAAAAGCTTTTGGCAGGGAACAGGAAGGCAGGGAGCAGGCAGGCCCAGGGGACAGGTGAGCTGCTGGGGCTCGGTGACACCTGTGCACTCGTAGGAAATGTAGGGACCACGTCCTCTTGTCACCTGCAGGAAATGGAGCTTGCACTGAACTCTCAGGTCACAGCTCGGAGAGCTGCGAGCACCTCGGAGAGCCCAGGAAGGCCCTGGGAGGAGAAAAGGGTTTGGTGGAGGGGCTGCGAAGTTCTGTCCAGGCAGAGAGGGAGGGAACGCAGAGCCCTGAGGAATTAGAGAGATTCACAGCACTGCAGTGAGGAGCTGGAGTGAGGAATTGTAATGAGAAACTGGAATGAGGAACTGGAATGAGGAATTGGAATGAGAAATTGGAGTGAGAGATTGGAACAAGGAACTGGAGTGAGGAACTGGAATGAGAAATTGGAATGAGGAACTGGAATGAGGAACTGGAATGAGGAACTGGAGTAAGGAATTGGAGTAAGGAATTGGAATGAGGAACTGGGATGAGGAATTGGAGTGAGGAATTGGAGCTGCAGAGGATGGAGCAAGGAGCAGGAGCCAGCGCTGAGCTTTGTGAGGGGATCAAATGTGCCATGAGATAATTACCTGAGCAGCTCTCAGGTGAACACAAAGCTCTGTTCTGCTGCTTGGGAAGTCAGATAATTTAAAGGACACCAGTGAGAAAAGCTCTGGTAACAAGAGGCTGGCACTTGGGCTTTTTTTGTTGTTTGAACAATATTAAGGCTGAGCTAGCACCTCATCATTTCACTGAGCAGTGGCCTATTGTAAGTCACAGATTACAGCTCAGAAAAGAAAAGAAATACAAATAGTAGGATTTATAGAAAGCAAATAGTCATTTTGTCTATTAAGGGAGAGTCAAACTCAGTGCAAGGGAAGGGTGAAATCAATATGCTGTAACTCATAAATGTAAAGGCAGTATAGAAGAAATATGAGATGATTTGAAGGTGAACTCACTGCAATGATCACTTTATTTTTAACACAGTAAGTAGTCTAGTGGTTTCAGTAGCAGAGATGAGAAGTTTATAAAATGTAATAAAACTCTCAGAAGTCAGAGCTTTTTCTTGGGTCATATCACAATTTTTTTTTTGGAAAGAAACACTGTCAGCTGTGTTATCAGATCCTTCACTGCTCTGGATTTCTCTTCCTGTGTGTCTTTCAGGGAGAACCAGAATATTAACAGAGCCTTCCTCATTTAATTAATCATTAAAAGAATGGCTCTGATTTCTTTTGTTCCCTTCACAGGAATCCATACAAATGCAGGTTTGCACCTTCTCTCTCATGATTAACAATTTCAAAGGCATGGTCTGTCTGATTATTTAATTTATTTTATCGTGAAATGCAAATTCAACAACAACATTATGCACATTGAGGAGGTTTTACTTCAGATTTACTTCAGTCTGGTCCCTGGCACTAAATTCCCATTTACAGCTGGTAGTCCATCATGTGAAGTAAAGCACCATAAGTGGGGAAAATAAGTTCCTATATGTAGGTTTCTTAAGACTGAAGTACTTAAAGTAATAAAGATCTTGAGACAAGGTAATCCAAGTATTGAAATAAAAATCTTGAGATCTTAAGCTACTCAGATTCATTGAATTTCATGCTTATTCTTTATTTCAGGTTTTCTGCTGTTTATTCCTTTGTGAAGCTGACAGGTCTGAATAATCTACTTTTAAAGGTAAGATTCTAAATTATAATATCATATTTATATTTATTTTAAACTATTGCAAAACATACAAAACTGTAGCTTCTTGGTCTTGCCTTTGAATTCCTTTCATTTCTGTGCCACAAAGAGGGGGTGAGAAGCAGGTAAGAAGAATGTGTTTATTTCTCCCTGAAGAAGACTGCAGGGGAAACCCTGGGATGGCCTTGTGTGTAGAAAGGACCTTCAGACTGTGAAGAGCAGCACAGGACAAAGAATGGCTCTGTTTGTCCCTAAGTGCTGTGAAAAGCTGAGATCAGAAGTTAATCCATGGTGGCACTTGATGATCAGTAGCTCATGAAATGATTAGTTGGAGGAAAGGCCACGAGAGGTCACCTAGGAAGTGACAGAAATGGGGAAAAAATAAAAATAAGGAGAAAAAAAAAAGGGGGAAGGTACAAAGAGAGGAATAGAGAAATGTTCCTTGCAGGAGGGTTGGGAAGTGACAGAAATGGGGGGAAAATAAAAATAAGGAGAAAAAAGAAAGGGGAAGGTACAAAGAGAGGAATAGAGAAATGTTCCTTGCAGGAGGGTTTCAGATGGCTGTCACTGAACCAAGCCTGGATTTGTAGGATCTGCAGAAAGGTGCTGCAGATGTGAGATGAAGGGCAGAGCTGGGCGGGTGCACACAGAGAGGGGAGGTCCCAGGCTCTGCTTTCCAGGGGAGAGCCCTCAGCAAGCACAATCCTCCTTGGGGCCACCTCGCTCGTGGTCCTGTCTTGGAGGGTAGCAAGCTGCAGATTCCTCTGGGAGAGAAGCAGAATCCCAGAGACAGAAATTCTGATTTGGAAGGGACCTGCAAGGGTCACCATGCCCAGCTCTTCAGTGACCACACAGGGGGAGGGAAGGGATGGCAAAAGTGACCACAGAAATGCCCTGGGGAGATGCTGGGACATCTGGGGACAGGAGGGGCTGGCTAAGGACTCCCAGCTGAGCCAGGCTGCTGGTGGATAGCTTTTGCCACCTTCAGTTTCTCACAAGACTGCAGCTTGAATAGAAAGTCAATAGCTCTTTGTCCCTTATCCCTTTACCAGATCATCTCAGAGCAAAGTGCTGCTCTGTAATTCCGTGAAAAATTGCCCAGGAAAATCAAGGAATGCTAAACTTAGCAAAGATAATGTTTCTGAAAGCTAATGGAGGGAGGGAAAAAAAAAAGCAAAACCAATCCCAAGAGCTCTTCACAGTGCAAAACAAAGGGACAGAGATGCACATTTCCCATCCTTGCAGGTCACTCCTCAGTGCTCCATCCTGCTCTGAAGAGATCCCTCAATAGTTAACTCAGCCAAGGGAGATTTCAGATCAATCCTCCTCACTCCAGCCATGCCTCCCTCCAAATCAATACAGGCTGATGAATACTCTGCCAGGCCCACAGCAGAGCCACAGTGGAAATCCTGCTCTTTGCCAAAGTGCCTTTGCAAGCCCCTTGGACAAGGGTGCTGCTCTGCTGAGTGTCAGCAGGGAAGCTGAATTCCTGGGGATGCTGGCAATCCTGAGGCAGCACTGCACTGCTGTTCTGCTTTCTGCCCGTGCAGGGGTTACTGAGAGCTTTTCTACTTCATCTGAAAATGAATTCAAACACACGATCTGTGTAGCTCTCATCTTTAATAAAGTCTGGTTTTCGTTTTTTTTTTTTTTTTATTTTATTTAGACTTTGCTTTCACAACAGCTGCAAAGTTGTTTTCAAAATAATGCTCTGATAATTGGATATTTTCTCCAAGTGTAAAGTTCTGTAAGCAGTGCAAGCTATCTGAATTAAACTGAGTTTTTCTGCAAAAACTAGGAAAAATTTAAAAGTTGGAAAGATCAGATGGTGCACATTCATAAATCAAATCCCTTAATTGCACTGAAGTACTAAAAGATGAAACACTTTTGTTAACTTGAAAATTAGGATGCACTTTTTTGGGAATTCAACCCTTTTTGATGAGCATATTCCCAATAAATCTATGCCTAATTCTAATCTACAGTAGCATTGCCCATAATTAAAAATATTCTGCAAGATGCTCTTTCAAAAATCCCCAGTAATTAATAATAAATATCTCTTTTCAACCGCACATGAATCTACAATAATGAAATAAAACTGAAATTACAAGCACAGCACTCCAGCCTATGCAAACAGACTTGGCAGTTCCAAGTACAGATTTATGTCTGGAAGGATGCATTCTCCTTGAAGATGTTTGTGCAACCTACTTATCAGAAAAAAGAGATTTCCTGGAGATTTCCTTTAATTAGCTGGAACAAGTCATTAGTAAAGCAAGCAACTAAAACCATAAGCATATAAGCTAGCATGGTTTATTAAAAAGCAATAATTAAAAATATATCCTAAAATTCAAGAAAGGTGTGACCAGGTTCGGTAACAGCTCTTTCTGTGGACCACAGTGAGAGGGTAGGAAGAGAAAATTCAGCAGTCTGCCTGGAAAGATAATGAGAGGAGAGGAAATACATGATCCATGCTAATGTGGTTTATGTCCCTCCCCTTCCCAGTTTCTGAAAGCCTCCATTTATTCCTCTGGCAATTAGGACTCATCATCACTGTCAATTATAGTTTTGCACTGAGTGAATGCAAGGTCATTTCCAAAAAGTTCTGCATCAGATAAACCCAAAGTTTGCAATGCAGTGAATTTGCTGGGAGGGATCTCTGGAGCAGCCACAGCCTGGTGTGGGTTAGGGGACCACGAGGGGATTGCAGAAGGTGGGGCTGTGTCCCTTCCCCTGCCCACAATGAAAATTGCGTGTCCCTTACCCAAAATGAGAATTGGGTGTCCTCTCCCTTTCCCACAATGAGAATTGGGTGTCCCTTACTCATAATGAGAATATGGTGTCCCTTTCTTTACCCATAATGAGAATTTTTTATCCCTTCCCCACAATGAAAATTAGGTGTCCCCTTCCTTATCCACAATGAGAATTGGGTGTCCCTTCTCTTACTTACAATGAGAATTGGGTGTCCCTTCCTTTATCCCTAATGAGAATTTTGTGTCCCTTCCCTTGCCCATAATGAGAATTTGTGCCTCATTCCTCTCTCCCCAGGCTGAAAGGCACCCCTGCAGTTCTGCACTGTGCATATTGACTCAAATGAAGCTTTGTGTAATAAGATTTAAATTGTAATGACTCATTATGTCAACCCTTTTTTTCTGCTGTTATTTTACACAGTAAGTGTGCACGGAGTGCAGGATCCTATTGCAGAAAATCCCAGAAAGCTGGCAGTGGGTAAGTATTAAAAAAAAACTACTGTGGAAACTTATCCCAAAACCTTAACATGACCAGAGGTGCAAAAGGATGATTTGTGTGGGTGAGTGGCCTTTTTAAAGACATTTTCATTGGTTCCAGATTTTCTCCTGAATCCATCACATTTAGATCCAGATCCCCACTGGCTTTTAGTGGGACCAGACTGTCTTTATATGAGCCTGAGGTGAATGGCTTCAGAGTATTATTTTTCAAGATTGTTTAAACATTCAGCCATGCACACTCACACAGAGAGCTGTTTTCTAATAATCCTTTTATCAGCCTGAAGCTGAAACAACTTTCTTTCTTGCAAGGATCTGTTATTGAGAGTTTCTTATTAGTAACTAGATGCTGACATTGATTTCATTAAAAAATAAGCACAGTCCCCAAGAGCTTTTGATTTATTTTTTTTAATTGCATAACATGTAGAGTATAAACACAAACTGCTCTGCTCAGAACTGTACCTCTTTAATTGCCTGAATTAAAAGGCTTTCTGGATCAGCAGTTTCTCTCATTTTTGGTACATATTGGTGGCATGTTACCAAGGTACCTCTGAAACTGCTAAATCTGGCTGGGGCTGAAAGTGATGTGGAAAAATTATTTTTTTGTGCTCTGTAAAGAGTGTTCAAAACCACTGTTTTACAGTACCAGAGTAATGGCTATTCTGTGCAAGATCAGCTCTAGATAAATATCTTCTTACAGTGCAGTAAAGGAATAACTGTGTCTTAAGATACCATTTTTTGTCCAGTGACTCTAACAGACAAATTTTGTTGATTTGCACCAAAAGATTAACTGATTCTAACCCAGAGTGTGGCTCCTTTGTGTCAGCTTTATAAAGACAGGTGCTAACAAAACTCTCCTAACACACCAAACACTCTTTACATGATTCCACACCAGTCTCCAGAGGACAATTCTCTGGCTGGTTTCTAAATTCTGGTGCCCCCTATTTAAATATCCATAGGAAGTACAAGCAGGTTTCTCTCCTACCAATTTCTCAACTGAGAATTTAATAGCAGCAGTTAAATGACTTAATACTATAAGAAAATAAGTTGGGGAAGTGGGAGGAGGATGAAAAATTGACAAAGGATTGGGAAAGAGACCTGAAGCTTAAAGCTTCTTGTAGGACACCACTGGAGCTCTTCTGACTCTTTATTTGCACTCTTGTTTCTCTTAAGAATCCAAATATTTATAAGGCTGTAATTGAAAGCCAGAGAAGTGGTAAATATCCATGTCTAATAGCTGGTGTCCTTCTCCCTGTTCTCCCCTATTTCCTAGGAAATGCTGCCAATGAACAAACCCCCATCAGTGGCTTCTTATTTCCCCAGCTCCTCCTTGGATGTTCCTTTCTCATCCTCACAGAAAACTCTTTTGTGTTTCAGGATTGATTGGCTTATCTTTTTTTTGGCTGGCAGCTCTTCCTGCTCTCGTTAGTACATGAAAGTCTAATTGTGCTGGGCAGCTCTGTCCTGGCAAGCAACTTTGAAATTATATGTGAAATGGAACTAGACATCATTAATTCTACCTTTTAGGTAAGTTTTTCTCATGTGAATGATGTGTTTTGCTCCTTACCTAAAAAGACTCTATATTTTTTAATATACTGTGATATCAATTCAGGTATAGAAAATATATTCTTACAACTAATTAGAAATCAGTGAGAAAATCCATGTGAAATTTATAGACATTAATACAGAAGAACCAAACAATTAATTTATGTTCAATTCCATGAGTCAGTATCCAACCTTTTTCCTCTATTTATTTTTATATCGGTGACTTAACTCAGGAGCAGGCAGGGAATATATCCATACATTTTGGTTATTTTGTAAAATTAGCTTAGAGGAAAAGAAGAAAACCACCAAAACATAGGATTGCAGACTTACCTTTTTTTTTTCCCCGAGAGGATCATAAATTATTTAAAGTTTCTTCATCTTCAGAATGCCCAGATGAATGCTCTGAGATATTCAAAGGCTAGAAGCTAAAAGATTATACAGGTGATTCAATAATTCTTGGCAATGACTAAAATAAAAATCATGCTTTAATTTTTATATTTTAAGTATGAGGGATTAATTTTTTTCTCTTAATTTTCCTCTGTACAGAAAATAATTTATGTCAGTGTTGAATATAACCATATCTGAAATGTAAATGTATGGGATCATTCCATTTTTAGTTTCCTTGGAAATACTTTTTTTTCTTTTTCCACTTGGTCCTTTATACTTGAAAAAGCAATATTCCTCATGTGAACACTGCTAATTAAGTCAGGCATTCATATTTTTTCTATTACCACTTTTCTTGGTGCTTATTTAAGAACTTGTTTGCAAAGTTGAATACTCAAGGTTCCTTTTCAACACTTGTATTGATTTTCTTTTGTCTTTCAACAAACAGGCAGCAATCAGTACTTAACATGGAAAAAACTAACAAGCAGGCAGTGCTCAAATAGCAAAATCAACATTTTTATTCGTCTTGTAATGAATAGTGTGAGCAAGCCAAGACCCAGCTGTACCCCAAGAAAAATGCAGAGGTCTTTATTTCTCAAGTAGCAATGATATCACCAATAGGTGGGGGGAAAGGGTTCCTAAAAAATAAGAAATAAATTCAAATGGAAGCTCTTTAGGCTTTTCAGCATGCATGAATTACTTGAGTTCAGGTGCCTGTCCCAAAACTGGCTGTGGATGTGTTGATCCAGCAGGGTGTGGGAAATTAATCTTGACTTTAAATGACCATTGTGCCTTCAGTGCCGAGCTGGAGCTGTGAGTGTGCACCTCAGCCCTGGGTGAGCCCCCCAGGGCCACAGGTGGCATTTTAGCCATCAAAGAGATTTGTGTGTGCCCCCAGGGGTAAAAATGGCATTTTCCCCATCACACAGAGCTGTGTGTGCCCCCAGGGGTACAGGTGGCATTTCCCCCATCACACAGAGTTTTGTGTGAGCCCTGGCAGGGGCACAGGTGGCATTTCCCCCATCACACAGAGTTTTGTGTGAGCCCTGGCAGGGGCACAGGTGGCATTTCCCCCATCACACAGAGTTTTGTGTGAGCCCTCAGGGAGTCCAGGGGGTCTCAAACCCTCTGTGCAAAGTCCTGTGAGCTGAGTCCAGAGCTGCTGATGAGTGGGGATGGACAGGAAGGTGCCAGAAGAGAGGGAGAGGAGATGTGAAGAGAGAGGGAGTTTTTTAGCCTGGAGAGGAGGAGGCTCAGGGCTGAGCTCATCCCTCTCCACAGCTCCCTGAGAGGAGGGGACAGGCTCTGAATCCAGACAACAAGTGACAGGAGGAGAGGACATGGCCTCAGTCTGAGCCAGGGGAGGTTCAGGCTGGGCATTCAGGGCATTTCTTCACAGAAAGGGCTGTCAAACACTGGGAAAAGCTGCCTGGGCAGCTGGTGAAGCCATCACCCCTGGAGGTGTTTGAGGAAAGCCTGGACGCGGCATTTAGTGCCAAGGTCTGGGTGACAACGTGGTGTTGGGTCAGAGGTTGGGCCTGGTGACCTCAGAGGTCTTTTCCAACCTAATTGATTCTATCAAAGCCTTCCAAGGTCTGGTGAGCTCTGGGGACTGCCTGGCTGAACCTGCAAAAATGGGTAAAGCACCACATCTGCTGAAATTGTCCAAAGGCAGCAGTGCTCAGCAGCATTAAAAGTGGAGCACAGCCAAGGAGGTGGTGGCTGCTTTACTCAAACACAGAGACCAGAACCCCCCACACCCCCGAGCCTCTGCCACACTGCTGCTGTCACTGGGGCTCTCCACGTGGCTGGAGTGAGCTTTTTGGGGGAGTGCATGGATGTGCAGTTATCTGTAATTAATAAGAAAGACTGTATTCTATTAGCAATACCGTTTATTAGAAAGATCGCATTCTATCAGCAATATTATTTATTAGCAAAAAATAATCATATCTCATAAATATTAGTTGTGATCTTTGTTTCCTCCACCTCCATCCTCTACCTGGGAAAAAGGTATTTACAGTACTTCAGCAGGTTTTTCTACTTGGAAAGGATGAAGGATGAACCCTCAATGGGTTCTGCTATGGTGGCTGCAGAAAATCTCACTGGGGGAACTTCATCTCCTGACCATGCCCATCCATTGTCCCCTACCAGCAATAAACACCTGGGATTTGCTTTTAGTAAGAGCTCTATGAGCCTCTATGTTAAGATTAAAAGGGTCATATTCTTTTGTGTTTATACAGAAAAAAGGATTCTGATTTTGTTTTGGGGTTTTTTTCCCCTTTTAAATCTTAGCCTGAATCAGAAGGAAGGCTGGATCATCACTGGATATAATGCATTACCATTAACTTCATGAAGCAATTTCTCTTGTACAATTTTGCTAGTACAGGCATTCTAGCTTTTAGTTTAATTGAGTTTGTTGATAAATCTCTCATGACATGCTTTCTATATATGATCTTCCTATAAAAATATTATTTCTACGGAATAAAATTCCTTGCATGAATGGGATTAGAACAAGGCTTGTACATTGTTTAATCACGTATTCAATTGGTTTCTAACAAGCAGTAGCAATGACTTACATTGGCCCTCTGTTCATTTATGACTTTCACATTAACATTTGCAAAACAGGCAATGAGGAAAAAAACATGCTAAAATCACACAGTTCAGCAAATGTTTTCATTAAATATTACTGACTACATTCCCTGTTGAAATGGAATATGCTTATTCAATCAATGAGTCCAGTAAATAAACACAAAATTGCCTGAGGTGTCTTTTGCATCAGAATTTCAGCTCCCACCCTTGTCCCCAAGACCAGGAAGAGCAGGGCTTTGTGTTGGGGATGTGTTGAGCTTCACCAGGTGGTGTCTCAGCACATAAATGTCCCTTTGGGTCTGAGCAGGTGTGACAGAGGGTAACAGGATCCCTGTGCTGCTGCAGTGGCAGCCCCTGCACCAGGAGGATTGGAAAAATGCAGGAAAAAAACCAGAGTAACAGCTAATTTTCTGACAGGGAGTTGAGTAAATGGAGTTCACGTGCTCCTTCATTGCAAGAAATAAAATAAATTAAAAAATCAACCTTCTCACTATCATGAGAATAATAATTATTTGCCATTCTTTTTGTTTTGGCAGCAAGCAATTATCACCTTCTACAGGACTGAGGCAGACAGAGGCTCCAGCACGCAGTAGAAAGGAAATAGTGACTGCAGGTGTTAACTGCATTTAAGATGTTTTATTCCTACATACACTTTTATGGATTTCAAAATGGGATCAATTTTCCCTTCCTGAATTCTGATTACGATTTATTTTTTTATTTATTTCTTTCCAAATGAGAATGCTACTGGCTTCCTTTGGCATATTTCTTGATAATATGACTGCTTTGGTTATTGCAGTGGTGCCTTTCATGTCTCTGACCACAATACAAGATGTTTCATTTACTTAAAGCTTTCTTGATGTTATCGAACTGAGAAATTTACTTCAGTAGCCCTAGAAGCAATTCCAGGAATAAGACTTGATCCTCCACTCAATTTTCTGTCCACATCCCATCAAATATCTGTAGCCAGGTTAAACAAAATGTAAGGAGAGCCAGGCCTTAGATCAGCCAGGAAATGTTATCTTGGAATTGACTTTTTTCCTCCTAATATAACAAGAAGTAATGCCAGCAAGTCTCTTGGCTGTATGGAAGCCAGGCTCACCTTCATGATTGCCAAGCTGTTTCACAAACTCAATTATCAGTCATTTTAATTTCACTATATTTCACCAAAAATGCAGAGGAGGACTCACATCTCAGCAGGGGATGCAATCCCAGTGTGGTCATGCAGAACAGCTTTGTCCTTAAAAGTTATTAGAGCCAGTCAGTGGGAGAAGGGAAATAAAATTAGGCTGTCTTAATTCAAAGCTCTATTTTATTTTCATTGTCATTTGGCTTTTTGTAATCATCAGCCTTATCAAGCCATCGCACTTGGATTATCTCTTTCACTTGATTTTGCAAACATGGAAAAGTTTACCTTTGGAAGTTTTTAACTAGTGAGCTCCTCAAATCTTTCAAGTAGACTTTTCCACCTTCCTTTTGACATTGAATAATTTGGAAAAAGATATAGAAATGTAGGAAAAAAACCAAACGAACAACAGGGTTAGCAGAATTTTTATGTTACCAAATGAGGCAACATAAACTGTTAAAATTGGAATGAAAGAAAAGACATCCAGGTATAAATGTGGTGCTTGGTATTTACGAGTTTCTAAGACATTTTTGGCACAGCCTGGAACCAGAATGGCAGATTATCTCCTGACAGGAGCAGCTCAGGTGTGCTCAGGTGCATCTGTAAGCACAGCAATGCTTGTGGCAGCACGAGAGGCACAGGCAGCACAAGTGCCTGGGGAAGTGGAAATGCAGTGAACAACCTGGAGATTAAAGTGCATCAGATCCTTACAGCAAATGACAGTGTCAGTTACAGGAAAAATCCCTCTGTGCTTTCATGAGGCTCTCTCACAGAGAATTCAAGGACAAAATGAAGACGGTTGGTCGTTTGGGGTGATTTTTGCCTTCAGGTGATGAAGAAAATAAAATTCAGGCTGCCTGCGAGTTCTGCCTGTGGTTTGGTGCATGATCAACTCCAACACCCCAATCCCTCGTTGGTGTCCACAATAACAGGTGAGTGACCCAAAATAAAAGCTCAAATTAAGAAAAAGGGTTCAAATTTGTTGGTTTAATGAAGATATGGAGGGGGAGTGGGGGAAAGAATAGCAGCTAGGATGATCCAAGCAATATGAGCACATCTAGTAAAAGGAAAAAGAATTTGAGAGAATTTAAAAGAGGAAGACATTTAAAAGAGGAAAAAATCACTGAAATGAAACAACTCTTGATGCTTCTTCATCAATACAGAAATCTGTGTGGTTATTCAGAAATATTATTGAGGAAACATTGAACCAAATAATTCTATTTCTTCTTAGCTGAAGGAATTTGTGACATGTTTTGTCTCATCCTCCCCAAACATAGACCCCTTTCTGGATAAAAAGAGTAAAGCTTGTACCATTGCAATGGCTCTGGGATTTTTATTTTTTACTATTTTTAAACATATGAGTCCATCCATGAGCTTCTTTTCCCTTTTTTCAGCAGCTTTACAATGGGCTTGGCTTCGTTTCTGAAGAAGAAATTATCCAGGCCTCGAGACAAAGATGTTCAAAGCCATGTTTTTGATCATTTAAACATCAATACCACTGGCTACACAGAAACGACTCCAAATCCTTTCACAGGGTTGGCAGGAAGCAAAGATAAATATTTTTCACAGCAGTGCTCTCCATTAAAACTCTTGCCTCCCAAAGGCAAGCTCATGTTTTGGACTTGTCCTGTCCCAAAGAGATTTTGTCCCTGTCAGCCTCAAAAAAAGCCAGGAATGTCTCCTGTGATCTCAGCTATGTGAGTATGGATTGATATTCTCAATGTGAAAATGGGATGAAGCTTCATGGGGGGAGGAAATACCTCATTTTTCTCCCTACATGTAAGGTCCTGGTCTTGCTTGCTTGTTCATGCCCCTTACTCATGGTAAACTATTAAATAGTCTGGGACAAAGTTATTAACTGACTCCATTTAATGTCTGGGTGAGTAACAGGCAAGTCTGTGTAGATCAATCTCAATCAGAAATTGGCAAGGCCAATCTCAATCAGAAACATTCCAGAAATTTCTTCTTTAAATGAAATATCTCTGCATTTAATGAACAAACCCAAGAACTTCAGCAAGTATGGTGGGTAAAAGTCCTACAAAGGGAGAATTTTCCTTGTTCCTTGATTTCACCTAGCAAACACAGACAGACCAGACCAGAACATTCCATGAAGTGTTTATTTCTCTCGTGTAAGTGGTTTGAATTCCTCCATTTCTAAAATCAGGAAAAAATGGAAAATCAGGAGAAAAATGGAGCAAGCTGTGTGAATTTATTATCCAATGTTTCCCGCTTGTCCAGGGAATGTCGCTGTGCACCCACCCTTATTTCCTCATTAATTTAATAATATCCATGGCACCTCCAGGGCACCAGGTAGCAGAAGCTCAATGAGAGCTCCTCTGAACAATTTCACTTCCATTTTGTCTCCTGACACATCCAAACAACCTTAAAGCCCAACTGGAGCTCATGCTGGTCATTCAAGTTAAAAAGCAAGTAGCCATTAGTACTTATAATTTTTTTTTTCATTATCTCATCTATATGTATATGCATATATATTATAGAAATACTACCATTAAAAAAAATTGCATTAACACATTAAGTGCCCAATGTGTCACTGTGGTACCAGGAGCATTAGATTTAATTAGGTAGCAAAAATAGAAACTGGAGTCTGGTTAATAACTTCTAAAGCTGATCATAATTGGCTTATTAGTTGAAGATCAAGCAAAAAATACATTTCAGACATCAGTTTAAGCGAAGACTGAATAAATTATTCAAAATAACTTTGAGAATCAAATAATTAGACAAATAATATGTAAAGTCAATAAAGTGTGACCATCAACAAATGACAAATGGATGAAAAATGGAAGAGTATTATTCTTCTACTTCTACTTAGCTACAGAGAGTTCCTGTGTATCCATCAGATTAATTGTTTATTCCAGTTATTACTTTCATTCAAATGTATGAGAAAGCAAAGCATTGATTTACTGCTGTCACGGGGTACTTAGTGCAGCAGTTTAAACAAAGCATGGCTGTCTCCATATATAATTCATGTTTATTAGAAATGTAAAGGAGAAGGAAAATGCTACAGGAGCTTGTGTAGGCTCAGCCATCTAAATTTCTGTTACTTTCTGAATGTAACAAATACAATGTTTACCTGCAGAAATAACCAAACAGAAATTTCCTGCACTGAATAGGTAATTTCCAGAGGGAGAGACAATGTTATTAAAGGCATTCTCCAAACACTGATTGCTTCATTCTAAACTAAATCACATCACTTGGTATTTAAAAACTGCCTGGATTTGCTGCTTTGTTCTTAATATGCTTGACACATTTGCCTCCCAAATCTTCAAATGGATCCAGAATGTGTCCTGGATTATTTTTTGCTGGGATAGCACTGATTTGGAGGATGCAGAGTGGTGCAATCTCCCACTCTTAGAGCCCTGCTCTTCCCTTACTGAGCTGTTAAAATTCCAAAAGTGCTCTGATATCAAAGGATGCTCAGGCCCTGTCATTCTCACAGCCACGGCTGCAAGGCTGAGTAATATTTTGGTTTTAGGCTAGTAATAGATCAGTGCTTATGTCAAGTCTTTAGAATTTTGAACTTGTGGTTTGCTCCATTTCATTAACTGTTTTTTTTTTCCTTTCCCCCCACATTATAGCAGTGAATTCTCTCCTTCCAGCAGTTTGTGCTGCCTTCACTGGATGCTCCACACTACTCTCTTAGCCTAATAAAAAGCGGAAAATCACTTGGGTTTGTTCTTGAATTACTTATTCACCATGCAACTCTGAAAAGTAAAGTTCTAGGTATGTGATTCTAATTAGAATGCTATTCCAATTGCTAGCTTGGAATCAGAATCCTGCTGTGCAGTATTCTAATATGAAATGTATCCAAAGAAAGCAACAGAGGACAATGCAGAGTCCTTTTTCTTTAGTGACTTCAGCAAAATAATAGACCCAGAACTCCAAGCTAGTCAGACATTGAATATCAGAGTGAAGCAGAGTGGGTAAGTCCCTTGAAGGCATAATAATGATAGTGCTTGTTAAGGTCACCATTTTCATTTCAAACTACAGCAACAGCCATTTAAAAAATAACCAAGAAGAACTTGGAAATAGCAGAGCTCTGCAGTGTATTTATAGATGTCACACCATGTCTGCAGAAAGAAAATCAACCCCCAAAGTAAATAATTTCAACTGCCTAAAACACAAAACCTTATTTAGGCCATAGAGAATAACTGACCAGAAATCCCAAATATTTTGGATAACAGAAGGGATCAATCATCATCCATCCACTGTTGTATATAGGATGTGTGCTTTCAAATAAATTGTTGCTGTGTTAATTCTTGCCTGTTTCTCTGCCTGCAAGGTCTTGAAAAAAATAATAAATCTGATCTTGAAATAAATAAGGTTTGAACTTCTCTTATGCTTTATTATAATTTTTAGCAGCTTAGGCTTGGTAAGACTCTTAGCATTTTAAATCTTAAAATACTGTCTTTAAGTAAGCATGTCTTTGCTGACCTGTCACCTTTAAGTTATTTGCAGGGAACTTTGATTAAGTAGCATTAACTAAGTCTTCTCCTTAAATTATTTGAAAAATGTAACTTTAAATAGGTCATTAAAAAAAATAAAACAACTTCTGAGCTACTTTCCCTGAATCTCTCCCCTACGGATTGTCTTAATAGGTAAAGCACTGTCTGCATTTGCTGGAGGTTGCAGCCTTTGCTGACAACAAAGTCAGTGTGTTCAGCAGACAGATTCCTACAGAGACCTCGGGCCTTTCATCTGGGACCTCTGTCTCCTGGAAATGATATTGTATTTTACACAAAAAAAGCACCTTCCTCACTCCAGCTGTTACAACCCCTGAAAAATGTTGAGTTCTGCAGAACACACAACTCTGCAGTCCCGTTTAATCAGTGGCTGAGGCAGCCCTCCCCAGCTGTGGATTGTGCTGGAAGGTTTTACGTTACTTTTATCATTCTTGCCTGCCTCTAAGAACATCCTGTTACATGAAAAGATGATTTGTGAATCATGGAAAATATTTATTTTTCTGTATGACCAACCTGAAGTTCCATTTCTGTGTTTTCCCCTTGTGGCTGGGGTGGATAGCTAGTTCTAATAATTACAGTGATAATATTTTTCAAGCCCTAGGACAATTTGCAAACACAGAGCATCATCCTTACATCCACCATGTAAAATAAATCTGCAAACTTGGCCTGGTCAGCCTGTGAAGGACATCAGTACATCTGCTTTGAATGCTCTTTTCCACCAGGGTAGGAAAAGCTTAGGAGCAGAGTATCATCTTTGTGCTCTCATATTCCCATTTTTGACAGTGGAATGGATTAAAAATCTCTGACACCATTTTTTTTTATAATTTACAGAGAAAGTCTGGGCTAAAGACTTGAGCTCCTGTTATTTTTGTCAAGTTGCTTTTCATAGTCAGTCACCACTGGCAGACTACAGTCACTGCTAAGGTGAGCAGATATTCATGGAGGTTTTTAAAACACTGCCTGAAATCAGCTCCCTGCTCTGTCAGTCTGGTGACCTGGAATTGAAAGGCTTTTGTGACATTTTTAAGTCCCTCAGTCCCAGGATCTCCTGAGGAATCCCTGGCAGCAAGGGAAGTCTGGGTAAAACACAGTTTCACTAGCAAATACATTTCTGTTGCCTTCGAGGGCTGCATATCCAGCTGAAATTCAGTTTACAGGGCTGGTATATCACAGCCACTGTTAGGTCCTGCATTGGGAAGTAACCTACAGAAAAATAAAGCCACTGGACATATTTACCTAGCAGTAAAACACCCTTCCCCCTGGAATACTCTCAGCTGACCTTTCTGCTCTCGTTAGCTGGAAAAGGGGATGTTACTGGGATTGTTTCAGATGCAATCATTGCTTGAACATGACATTTAGGACTTGTGTGAAGGTGAGACACTGCAAGGCACCTTTTTTCCCATCAGTGCCTCTCTTTTCTTCCCATGCTCCTCATCCTCAGCTGTTCCCAAAGACATCTGGTACCCAAGAACCTCTCCAGAGGATGCAGCACATTTTCAGGCTGTGGGAAGTTTGAGCTGTTAAGAAGACTAGTGCAGCACTAATAAAATCTAAACACTTATAGTCAAATCTTATTCCTGATGCTGCTAAATGGGAACTTACAGCTTAACATAATAGGCAATTTAGCATACAAATGTGCCCCATAAAAGCAAGGATGTTGGCAGTGCAAAACCATAAATGTTAACCTTTGGGCAAGCTGTTACAAATGTGCTACAGGCTCCTGCAATTTTAATGAACTTGTTTGCACACACGAGGTTTATATTGTACTAAACACTGGGATGCACACACCGAGGAACACCTTCAAAAATTCTGATGTGTGGGAGCTCAGCAGGTCCCACTCCTCTGCCATCAGAGGTTTACAGCAGCAGGTGAGGAAAATGGCCTTTTTGCCCTCAGAAATGTGATGGAGAAACAATGCATAACTCTTCTGCTAGTGTTAGAGAATATAGGAAATATTTTATAAGTACAAGTGTCTGCAGTCAAGACTTATATCCTGGACGAGCACAGATGATAATGAATGTGATTTTCCTGAGTTGTGGTTTCATTATTTTTTGGTAAGTTCCTGGAAAGGCACAGGTTGTTGAAAATGTGAGAAATCCATAGCAATTTCAACCCTAAACCAGAGCTAATAGTTGTCTTATGAACTAGTAGGCACCTGTGACCTTTCCTCGTAAGCAATTTGGGTTTGATGAATCAATGTCTAAGCATCCTCACAATCAAATAATCCTGCAGAGCAACCAAATTAAGTTGCTCCATTTCAGGGAAGCACTTGGGAGAAAAAAAAAAGACACATTTTCAAGCAGCTTTGCTAGTCCTGAACATTCACGATCCAGCCTTGGTGGTGGGCATGTTTTCAGTCCAAGTCTCTCACGTTTTTTGGCGTTGGAAGGCCACTTCGTTCCAAAGCAGAATTATTCAGAGCTGCTCTTTCAGGCAAAATGTGTGAAAGATGAATCATTAAAAATAAAAAGAGATGATGTCTCAGTCTTATCTGACTCCACTGCCAAATTTTCTTCACCTTACACCCTAGGATTGCTTCAGCCAAAATACAGAGATTTCAGTTTGCATGCACGGAGTTTAACAACGTCTAATGGAACATTCATAGCCAAGAACCTTCTCACTTGCTTATTCCTTCAAGTAAAGAAAAAAGAACTCAAAAAAATCTCTTTAATTGGCTGTGAAGTTCTTTTAGCTTGGTTAACAGCCTTAACTGCCAACAAAGCATGGAACCGGATTGTAAAGAGAATTCATGCAGGGACCAGAAAATACTTGCCAGGTATTTCTCACCTCACTAACAACTCATTTGCTCCCCTATTGTTAATAGATGCCTCTGTATACACAGATAACAATCTGAGACTCCTTAGGACATAAGGCAAGAAGAAATTGCAGATTTTCATAACAAATTGCATTATTATAAAACCTAAAAATTATACGTATGCATTAAGTGGAAAGTTAAAGTGTAAAAGAAAATATATGGAGTTGGAAATAAAGGGAGTTTTTATTTTCAGACATACAGGCAGTGAGAAAAGTTTCTCTAATGTTATCCTTCAATATGAAGTGTAGTGTACTAAATTGGGATCCAAAATGTCAAAATATTCCACTTCATTGTTACTTACATACAAGCTCAGAACCAGAGTTTCATGTACAGTGTAAACTGAAAATCAGAGCTTCATTAATTAAAAAAAATTAATCTTCACTCATAAAAAAATTATTTCATACTAGAACGATTCAATTGAATGAATGGAATTAATATTATTGTACCCTACTATGTATGAATAGCACTCAACACACACAGGTCTAAAGGAGCGTGGTAGGTTGGATTTGAAGAACAGAACTTTACCTGCATGGTTGGTTGCTTTTGCTGTGCTGTATTATGTCATCTTACATGTTGTAAAATATGTCCTTGACATTAATTTTCTGTAGAAAACAACCAGGAAAACTATTTGCATAACTGTAAAAACAAAACCCCATCGAGTCATTAGTATTGAAAAATATTCTTGTGTGTTTAAGCTTGGCCTGAGAAATGTACAGTTCAGTGCTTTCCAGGTCCAATTTGTGAGCTCAACTTAATCAAGTCTAATGGTGCAAAGGTGATTATCTGTCTTCTGCTAAGTTCAAGAATGTAATAAAACTGGTTACATTAGGAAGACAATTTATTATCTGTACAATGGCAGAAAAAGGTAAAGAAAAGGTAATTTATGGTGGAGCTTTCTGTGCTTAATGTATTAGTTGCAGCAGAGGTTAAAACTTTCATTTTCTTATACCTAAACTTGGAGAAATGAGAAATACGAGACAGAACACGTGCAATAACATAGAAATTACATTTCTTTATTTATTCAGCAGATGGAGATTCATTCTTTTGGTGTTATTCCAGTAATATTTTGTTTTATGGTATGAAGAGTTACCTTGAAGTACAGGAGGAAAATCCTTGGCGTTGCATTTTCTTTTTCAGGTTGTTGCCTTTTATGATCCCTTGGGAAAAACTGCTCAGCTGGATTGTGGCTCCACTTATGGCAGACGACAGAATCAGGGCAGGGATGTATTTCTCACTGCTCTTATTAGTCTGGGGGAAGAGAGTCAGGGTCAGTAGGATTTGGGGATAACTGGGAGCTCACAGACCTGGGATGAATGGCACAAGAAGCATGACATCTTCAAGCCTTATTGCCTCTGCCTTTCCTGAGAATGGCCAGTAAGTCAAACAAAACAGGCAACAGAGATATTTTTCAGGCAGATATTTTCTGAAAATATCCAGTGCTAACAGGAAAAACACACTTTTCCCTTCGCTGGTTTAGGAAGCCCAGCAGTTCCTTGCCCTGTTGCAATTGCACTGCACCAGCCTCACCTGTTGGGGAAGAGAAAAGCTGAAATGCAGCAGCCCATCTTTGGGTCTCATTACAGTAAAATTGATGGGTTTGTCTCTTTTCTCCCCATGTGCCAAAGTGTATTCCTGTCCTTCACCCTGTAGTGGTTTTGGTTTGCTTATTTGAGATTTTATTAATTTTGAGATTTCTTGGTTAATGTATTAATGAGTGTAGAAGGTTTAGTGCTGGCTAATTACTAGTGTATTTCCTTTTTGTTGTGAGGTAGGATTAGGAGAAAGGTAAAGCAGGCTCAAAAATTTAAAAGGGAATAAAGAAAAATTTATTAACAGTAACTAAAAGAATAAGTAATAAGAATTAGAACAAAATCTTCAGAATACTTCTCTCTCTACAACCTCTTTTTTTTCACTGATAATGTAAAGAAACAAAACCTAAAATTTCAGTTAGTTTACTACTTCTAGAATTGCCTTTTTTTTAGTTTTCTTAGGGAGGGAAGTCTTATTTGTTAATATTATGGAGACTTCTTTACAAGAAAAAAATAGTTCTCTTGTGAAAAGTATTTTACCTGGCCTGACCTCCAGCCTCTCTAATCCTTCTGATTTATGAAAATTATGAGGAGTCCCAGGGAGATTGAGGATGATTCCAGACTGAGCTTGATTGATCTGTCACTCAGGTTTTTAAATTCATTACAAGTGGTAGATTATCTACGAAAACATTTTCTCAGTTTTGTTTCCTAAGTTAGCAGAAAAAAAATTGGCAAATTCTTAATAATGTAAGGTGGTTGTCAATGGTGAGAATCCTCTGCATTCACCCCAAACGTCTCCATTCCAAATGTAGTCATTTTTGTTTGCTAATTAAGCAGATTGTGTGTTTGGACACCCAAATCCAACAGCTCTTGAAAATACATTTTTTCTATTCCATGAGAATATTATCTCTTTGGTGTCAAAACACATTAATGACAAAATTAAGAGAAAAAATAAATCAGTGTTCAGTAAATATGTGTGATTTCATATTGAAGTGCAGCAAAAAAAGTCCATTGAGTGGGCTGTGCTTTAAATGACATTAAGCTTGTGATGCCATTTCCTGAATATTACATAACATTCAGCAATACAGCCACTTCTGCAGTGGAAAATGAAGTTTCCACAGCATCCAGCACCTCACTCCCTTCAAGATGCATCACCTTTCAAGCCAGAAACGTCACCTGATTGAATTAGGTCCATTAAGGATTGAATCTCGTGCATGGTTTATTAAATCACTTGATGAAATCAACTTGTGATTACAGAATAATGCACTGACATCCTTGCCTGGATTGCCTGCATCTTTCAGGAAGGCTGACTGTGGGTACTTTCCTTACTGGAACTTCAGAATGAAGAATCTGTGGATCTCAAGTACTGACATAACTGTGTGAGTTTCCAGAGACATAAGACTGGATTCACCTACATATATTCAGGATTACTGGTTTTAGAAAAAGAAATTATTTTGCCCTGTTTTACTGCCAAGCATCCCTCAGTGACTCCTTTTCTAACACAACTCGATTCTTTTTGCCCCCAAAGTTCTGATAATCACTTGCTGAGCTTCCCTATCTACAGTTTGGCACCATTCAATCAAAAACATTCATTTTGCTCATGCAAAAACCTCGCTGAGATTGGGCTTATCAGGAAAAGGCTTTCTCAATGTGCTTGGCTTCACTCTTATGGTCCCATTTCAAGACTCGTGTCTCTGTCCAGATATCCCAGAGCAGTGATAAATAGAGCCAGGGGTTGTTTATTACAAACATTTGCTATCTGGAATGTGCTGCCATCTCATTACAACAAGTTTCAGCTTCTGCATGGACAGGTCTCTTATTTACACTGAGCTTTATTCATGGAGGGAACACTGATATTTGAGGCAGTAGCAAGCAGAGAGAAAGGACTCCATTTGTAATGCTGTTCAAATAATCCCTTTCCATTGCTTTTAACATCAGAAATTGATATCTCTGTATCAAAAATTTAAAAATTTCTGATTTGAAGATCCTCAGGTAAAGATGTTAATGGTGAAAGCCTGGAACTAAATAAAATCCATGATAGTCTGTGTCATGTGAGCTCCTGGGAGCTGTCAGCCTACCACATACAGACAGTGAGAAGTATGGATTGCTTTTGATTCAGACTCCCAAAGAAAATTTGGGGGCACTACAATACCATAAGGACTGCTAGAGTCAGAAATTTTGGATTAAAGGGTACAATGTATCTGTTATTCTGCCCTGGTCTCTATAGTGGCGCTTGTGATAAAAATGAACATGACAAATTTTACCTATATAGATCTACAGAGCCTCAGTGGAATACTCCCAGGTAGATAATCAAGATATTTCTGTAAGCAACTCTTATTTTAGCTGTGCTCTCAGTGAGCTCTGTGAAGAACTAATTTTACTATCACATATAAAAAGCAATGAAACGATACTTAATTTCTGGGATTCCTTAAATAGATAAAGAAATTACTCTGAAAATAAAGTAAGAGCAAAATTCAGACCTGAAGTGCACCAGCCTCGTTCTCTGCTGCATTTGCAAAAGCACAGCCAGCAGCTCAGGAGAAGAGATTATTCTCTTTTACCTGGCATTTATTCAACCACACTTTGCCTGATTTTGGGCTCTTAGTACGTTGCCAAACTTTTTTTTTTGAAGGAAGATAAAGCCAGATATTTCTGAGAGATTCCCAACAAGACTCATGGCAATGTACATAAGTTGGAGTAGAAGAAAGGTGTTATTAAAGCTAAGCAGAAGTTTCTTCATGCTGAAGGTGGTCAAGTATTGGAGCAAGGGCCCAGAGAGGCTGTGAAATCTCCATTACTGGAGACATTCATTGCTCAAAAGCAGAAATGTTGAGCAACCTCACCAATGTAAGCCTTATTTTGAAGGGAATAGAAGAGAAGGTGTCCAAAGGTCCTTTCCAACCTGCAATAGTTGATGTTCCTGTGGTCCTAGGATTGTGCATAATTTGGTTGCTTTTGTCCCCAGCCACACTGTTCTCACCAGTTACAGATTTTCCCAGTGTTGCTGGTTTGGGTGTTTTTTCCAAGGGGCTGTGGTGCTGACTTTTCTGAGAAAACCACCCTTAACATCTGGTTTTCCAAATAAGAAACATTCCATTTCCATTGACAGAAACATTCTTCACAAGACACCAAGTGACTGGCATTATTCTATGTTACAGATTTCCAAGGAGGGTAATTCATGGCAAACGCAACGTTTTGCCCATACTTCTTATGAGCCATTTCTTCAAGATCCAAATAATTCTGTCAGAACATGGAATAAACTGTTCTTCCAGAATGTGAGAAGTGCAATCTGTTCACATTACACTATCCTGCTCTCCAAGGAGGAGAAAGGATTTGCTTCAGTAAAGAAGGCACTCTGTTATATGGCTTTTTCTTTTCTAGCCTCATATCTTATGTTTCAATGGGTAAACTCTGCAAGTCAGATTTATATTCAAGTCTAAAGTTATGTTTTGTTGCAGTAAAATCAGAGGAAGCAATGACAGATTGATCTATGGAAGAACAGGTGGGAACTGAGCAGACCTTATTAATCTTTTTCTCTACTTGGTGGCACTCAAGGGCCTTTAAGACACAGAGAGAACTTTATCTGTGCCATGTGAAGTTAACCTTGAATAGGACTTGGACTTCTAGAAGTAAAATTAATTTTTTCTGAGTTAATAACTGCACTTTTTTGATAATTCAGAGATTTTGGTAGCATCCCCCTGTCCTCAGTGTTCTCTGCCCAGCTGGGCATTTTTAATAATTTAATGTGGATTCCCTTCTGAGCTCTTCCCATGTTTTACCTCTGAGGCATCTTCCACTCCCCATGGTGGAACAGAGGCCTCTGGAATTAAACTTTCAGGCACCTCATTGCACTCTCTAAGGCATTTTAACAATTTTACAGTGCATGACAAAGAGCTGCATCTTCCTGTTGAAGCAACTTTGTTTCCATTTAAGGCATAAAAATTAATTGGGCTGAATATAGTCTAGTTTAAGCATGTCTCTGAAATCGTATGGCTAAAAAAATGGAGGGTTCAAGCATTCTGAACAACTGCTCTGTGGGTTTCTGTGTAAGGTACAAACAGAGACTGACGTGCCTCTGCTGGATCTCTCCAGCTGCCCATCCAAGAGACCTGAGGATAAAGCTAAACTGAAAATGGGGTCAGAAACTACAAAATTCCCATTACAGGTATGCTATAACATCAGCCATAACTCTATCCAGGGGAGGAAATAGTCCTCCAAAATTCCAATTTGTTTTTTATACCAGATCTGCTTTTCTAATTGCATGAAAGTGCTCAAGAGCAGAACAGAAATTGAAGACCTGTGAAGTCACTGATTATTTTGTTGTCTTTTAGACAGAGTTTTGAAAAAAAAAATGCATCTACTGACTTTAATGCCATTAAAAGAATTTAACAGGTTAATGCAATAAAATTTAATCATCTTGATTTCAGTGTGTCTGTGGTTGTTGCATTTACATGATGAAAGTGCTGTAAGGCTCATTATCTTAAATAAACTCCTAATTTTCTACTCACGGTTGCTGAAAGTGTTGTTCCAGAATCAGCAGCACCAAAATGAGCATTTCCTTCACTCCTGCATGGTTACAGGGCTTCAGGTTCAAAGCTGTAACCTTTGTGCCGTGGCTGCAAAGGAATCACATTGTTGTATTCATAAATTTTGGATTTACAAAACCCCTGCAGATAATAACAGGCCACGGGTTTTGTCCTGTGCTTGCAGGGAGTCAGGGCTGGGACAGGTCAGGCTCTGCCCAGGCTTTTCATGAACTGTCCAGAGGTTTGGTTTGAACTTTGTTTTGCTGCAACAGCACCCAAATTTCTTAACCGTGGTGTCTAACACACATGAGGTGTTTCTGTGTTCTCTTGGGAAACAGTTCAGCCCAGCTCCAGCTCTGCCTTTCTCTAGCTGGACAGCTGAATACACATTTTATTTCCTAAATGCAGAAATGAGGATGGGATTTTTAAACTAACCAGCTGGAGTAGGAGTGGGTTATCCTGAATTCTATTTTTTTTTTGCAAGCCAAGAAGAAACGTTCCAATAAAATACCCAAAACTGATTCTCCTGTGCATCAAGTCTACCAAAGCAAAAGACTGACTTTTAGCAGATGAGAAAGCAGATTTTCTGCTCTCAGATTGCATTGGTGCAGCTCCCACACCAGCGTGTTGCATTGTGACAATTGCAGTCAATCACTCAGATATGGAATTGTCCTGAATATCTGAGAAAACAAACTCAGCATCCCCTCAGAACAAACAAACTCTCCTCTGGCAAAGCAAACCCAGCCACCTCTGAGAGCTCGGGAATGGCTCTGTGCTTTGCACTCCTGCTGCAGCCCAGAATTCTCTCCCAATGATGTGTCTTTGCAAGATGAGGGGCACAGATTTGCTTTTCCATCACTCATGAACAGCCCTTCCCCTGAGACCTGAGTGCTGTGAATATTAGTGGAGAGAGTGTCATTTAGTTTGTTGCATCAGAAGGTGGACAATTATTTTCTTTAGTGAGAGTGGCCAAGTTAAATTTAGTCCCTGCAACGTTTTTCAGCCTCTGTGGGAGGACTGTTAGTCTAAATAAACATGTGTCTTTTTTTAAAAAAAGAAAATTGCAATTTTCCCTCTGTCACTGCTTATTTGTATGCTGAATTATTTCCTTTTAAAATTAATGTAATTAAACAACTATTGCATACATAGGACACATATATCACAGGAGATCAAGTGACTTGCAGATAAAAAACAAAAAAGGAAATGGGTGTGTTCTTCTGCCAATCAATAAACTGATGTCATAAAACTTAAAGAGAATAATCTTTTTTTTTACTGTTGTCTGAACCACACTTGATCTTGTTCTTCACAGTTCTAACAATCATATAACAATCAATTGTATAAATTGACTAGAACCATGGCAGGCAAAAGCAGTCTCAAGACCCTAACAATTTAATTTCAGACAGCAGCCAAATATCCTTATGCTGCTATCAAAATCATTAATATGCTACACGAGCACACGAACAACAAAAATTCCTCATTTATTCTCCCTGCATATCAGCAGGATTAATGTCAAATACTCTCCAGCTTCCCGAATAAAAGGTTTCTTGTTTTTCATGTGACAAATGAGAAACAAATCTCAGCCTGAACTTTTTCATCAGCTGATTATTTTACATTGTGATTTGTATTTTTTTGACAGGCCCGAGTTCCAGGTGGACCAGAGGTAACACCAGTCACCCATCCATGCTGGCAGGGAGGCAGCAGAGGAATACAAAACTGCACAAAATGCTAATTCTCATTATTCTGCAAAATTCAGCTGTTTCATACTGTGCCCTATGAGTTCCAGTTGTGACCTGATTCCATTAAAATAAAACCAGGATATGTGTTAAAAGGTTTTCTGGTGCTCTTTAGGATATTTCTTTTCTGGTGCAGAGAGCTGTGGAAATAACCACTCTTGCTTTCACTGGCAGGCCCATGGCTGCACATTTCCAGGGACTGTGTGGTAGAGCACCCACACCCCAGAGAGACACTGGTGCCTCTCTTTGCTCTCCCTGTAGAGGATAAAATCAGCTCTCCCTCTCCAGAAACCTGCAGAGGCACTAGGAACACATCCTCTCCTTCATTTGGGGGTTTATATTCATGCCCAGAGTCTCCAATTTTGCAGAATGGCCTGGGCCTGACCCTGGCACAAGCAAAAAAATGAAACCTAGAAGCAAGAAATTGTGACACAAATTCAGATCATTAACCCAGAATCAAACCCATCATTTATTGCTGTGTAAGAGCTTCTCTTTGCCAGATCTGGGAAGCACAGCCAGGAAAACCAGAAAGAGCCATTTTATATTGAGCAAAAGACCAAATCCTTCACTCTTTCCACCTTACAAGCTGTACTAAAGAATATTTTTATGCAGAAAGAATCCCTATCTAGAGTAAAGGAAATCAATTATTTATGCAGAGGTTTTTTTCAGGTAATTCTGCTGTTCTTCAGAGATCAGACTAGAATGGTAAAGAGGAATAATTTTAAACTAAGGAGTCTTAAGGCTTCTCTGCTATGAATTCCCAACTTTAGTAATTTTCTCTTGCAAGCAATAGAATTTTGCTTTGAAATAAATTCCCCTCTACTGTCATCTTCCTTCTTTGGGGAGCATTTAAGGCAGTTTTAAGTCACATTCTGCATATTCACTGTGAGCAAAAAAGTTATCTGTGAATTTACTGATGCTGAGCCTAACACCTCGAAAATGAAAGAAAGCTTATCTACCAACCATTGCCAGAGACAAGGCTGCAGATTCCAATTCAGCTCCTCCAGATAAAATGCTGTTTACAAGCTGGGTGCAATATTTGGAATATTTAGAGAAGCTACAACAGTCTGGAACAGAAATGGAAGTTTCTGCCCTTCTGACTCAACAGCAAACCTCATCCCACAGTTCCAAGCCCCAGGCTGACACATGGTAAATTTTTCATGGCTAAATATGACCTTCACACTAAGGAATCTAAAGAACTCCACCTGGTCAAAATGGGCTGAATGGCTTAGGTGCAAATGGTGAAGTGTTTGTGACCTTTGATAAAAATGTCCCAGACCAATGTTCCCTCTTGAGGGAATTTCACAGAACATGGTACAAGACCTACCTTACTGCTCAGGACTTTCTGCCCCAAATCAGTGCAGTGGTGGGGTGCCCACACCTTCTGAGCAATCTCAGCTGGTTTTTAATCAGCCAACATCCAGTCCTGCAGACTGGCTGCTCCCCAGGCAGCCCTGTGTGATTTTACATTTCGACTCTATTCATTATACAGTGATTTTGGAGTCTAATCTCTCCCCAGAGCAGCAGTGCTGACAGACTCGTGCAGTCACCTACGCTGCCTTTCCCAGTGTGAAGAGCCTTGTTTTCTTTTAATTGTTTTTTTCTTGAAGTTATTTAGTGTTCCTGGAAATGCTTCACCTTTGGCAGAGATTCAGAGATTCTGGGTTCTTTAAACCACCAGTACTGTAGTGGATGATCTCAATTCTTTTCCTCCTCACCAGTCTGAAAAAGGCTTTCTCCAGCCATTCTAGTGCTGGCTTGCCCAAGTGGGAATATCCACTGGAGAGCCAAGTCTGTATCCTAAACTTCTATTCATATTTACTGTGTTTTGTGCACATTTAGAGATAATTTCCTGCAAAAACAAGTACCACAAGTGGTAAAGGAACAGCACTCTGAAGGCATTCATGGTATCCTCTCCCACAGGAAGTCACTTGATTTATCAAACTACTCTAAATAGATTGTACTTGGAAGCATTTATTGTTTCTATTGTAAAATATACTGACTATATCGGTCTGCAATTAAATAAATTAAATATTGGCCCTGTTAAATTCACAAGCTGAAACAGATCAGTTACATTTGCTAAACACGAGAGTCTCTATGACAACTAATTGGATTGTATCTGGAATTTATTGACTTGTAATTAGGCTGTATTGGTTTGTGTGCAGCAAACAGTTCTCACCACGTGAGGCATCTGCTGTGATCAGGGATCAGCACATCGAGAGCAGATGGGGCTCCATGGAGAGCATATTGGGATTTGTGTACATTGTAATGCATTCTAGCAGTTTACATGCTCAAATGTACACATGAAGTTACAGAACTCTATTAAATAAACCTCATTTTTATATCCTCCAGCAACAGATCCTGTCTGCTTCGAGAAGCAGTCAAGCTATTAGAAATGTTTATTTATGATTCTGGTTAGTCTGTTCTCATGGTGTGTCCAAATGAATGAACTGCATCCTCCTGGCTGTTACTGGAATGATTCTCATTATGAATTTAACATGATCACGTTTTGCCTCTGACATCTGTATTTACCCCTATTGGTACATCCAAGGCAATCTGGTGCTTGAGATTCACCTGGAGGAGTTGGGAAGGTGCAGGCAACTTCTCAGGGTGTGACAAGGTGCAGAATTGAGGTCACTGCCTTCAAAATAGAAGTTTTCTTTTTCTATCAATTTCAATCTTTCATTTTTTCATATCATATTTTTATCAAGATTGTAATAACATAGGCAGTTCTATAGTAAAATGAGAGACAAATCTGAGATTGTCTAAGAACAAAATTAAGATTTTTTTTTCTGTATGTTTAAAACCAGCACAGTCAGCTTTGAACTATTTCTACTCTCAAAACTGTTAAAAATTTCTCTGAATAAAGTGGTCCTCAGTATTGACAGGTCAATTATTAAAAGTGTATTGATCAGTACACAGTATGTACAGGATTATAATTACTGAAACACTTAGGTTTTACTTTATGCTAGTCTATATGTAATTATGTAGGTAAGATTTAGTTGATTACTTCTGAAAAAAGAAAAAAAATTTACTTGAGTACAGGGGTTATATGAGGCTGATTTCAATTAAACACCCAGTGCCCTCAAATTTTATGGGAAGCACCTGATGCCCTGTTAAAATAAAACAAATTGATTGAGACTATATATATGTACTGTAACAAGTTCCTAATGAGGAACTGCCTGCTCATCAGTGTGCTTGGGAACCTGTGCTTTATGGCTGTCTCTGCTCTTTATGGACTTCTCTGTTTCCCCTTTGGTCTTATTCTAAAGATTTGCAATTCATAAGCAAAAAACCCTGTAAACACCTTCATGTTTTTTCCTTGGATGGGCAAACCTCCTCCCTTCTTGGTGTTCGCCATCACTATTCTCAGACACTTGCTAAATTCTCAGAAATAACTCAGATCCTAATATCCAAGGAATGGCTACATGTAACATTCTAGATCTGGTAGAAAAGCGATTTCGTCTCACCTACAATACTTTGAACAGTTCAGAAGCTTTTAAAAACTATTCTCAGCATAATTTTGTCTCCTTTTCCACACAAGTCTACTGAAGTGGAATTACCTACATGTTTCCAGAGGCAGAAAAGGGGGCAGATATTAATGTAAACCCTTCAGCTGTGAGTAGAGGGGAGATGAGAAGTCAAAGACACTTTTGGTTTGTGTGTATCTGTTTGCAAAGTCCTGGATCTTTGCAGAATTGGTGATTCCAGGATGGAAGCATCTGGTGGGTACCACAGAGATGCTCAGGATGGAACTGGGCAAACTGAGCTGGAATTCTCCAGCTGGAGCCATCCCTGACACGTCAGCTGGTGAACATCAAGGGCAGTGGGCAGCAGAAGAGGATGTCCTGCAGCACTGGGTGGTTCTTGGGGCTGCAGGTGGGACAGTTTGCAAGGAAACAGGAAAATGAAGCTGTGGAGTTCATACTGAGATATTGAAATTAAACAGAAAGGAGATGGAAGGGATCAGCTAGTTCATCCTGCTGACAGTTCTGCAATGTTCCTCTGAGGATTAGCATATTGTTCAGCATGGTGTTAAATACTCCCTGCTAGGAGCTGTGGTTTTTTTCTTTCCTTGAGAGACCATTTAAGCTAGAACAGGTCTTACTATCAGGAAATAGCCTTGTCTGTAGCCTAAATATTCATATTTCTTCATTTTATCCTATTATGTCTGCTAGGACCATGACACACACTGCTCTGTCAAGTAACATCTATCTTTAACTCCTTCAGCTACTGGAGGCTGCTCCAGTGACTGCCACAGAGTGTTTAGTCAGAAATCATTCCTGTTAAAGAGCTCTTTCCACACTTCACCTCTGGTTCCATGACCGAATTATCCTGCTGCCATTGCCATCTATCATCATCATTTCAACACCTCACGTGCTACAAACAAAACAGCTTATCTGAAATTCATCACTGAAATAGCAACAGTGGGAGAACAAACTCCAGTGTGAGTTATTTTCTGTCAACTGTCATTTGCTTTAGAAGTTCTCATCAGTCTGCCACAATAAAGCATGAAATAGAAGACATACGTTCCTCTGAAAACATCCCCAAAGGTTCAAACTCAGAGATTCCTACTGTGCCAAATATCAGGCAGTCTGCCAAGAAGCTCAATTAGAATCTTTGACTAAATTAAGTAGCTCACAATCAAAGCATACAAATGAAAAAAAGCCCCCTCCAAAAGAATGGCTTTCCTGGAGGTGTAACAAAGCCTTTCCTTCGCTGCTCAAAATAAGTCTCAAATTATAGTGATGTTATTTGACTTCAGGAAGGCACAGATGTGTTAAGTATTTCATTGGGAATACAGTGTGGTTAGTTGGACAAGCATAAAACATACATAATTAATTTCACTCTTACTGTGCCTCTGCTCTTTAACATGATATTTGTTACAGCAGCAAAAGCAGCTTACGAAGCACCCTGTTTAACTGACAACATTGAAGGGAACTGTTAAATAAAAAAAAATAAAGAAAAATCTGTTTTATTCCACTCTTAGAAATGCAGACTGGATGTCTGCATTTAGGGTTTTAAAGCAGACACAAGAAGAATGGCAGGTTCCTGCAGAGAAATATGTCACTGGTGATAAACAGCCCCAAAGTCAGTGGAGCAGATAATGCATTGCAGGTCAGAAACTACACCCCTGACAATACTGCACATGCAGGTAATACAGCAAATGTCACTTCTGGAGGGGGCCATGCTTTCTCTACTGCTACATCCTCAGCAAATTGTACTACATAGCTGAGTTGCTTGCTGACACGGAAGCATGAAGGAGTTTTAGGTAGCAGAAAATGCAATGAGAGCCTGAACAAGATAGACCACCAAATCAAAAACATCCCGTAAAATTAACAGCCCAGCTCTCATCAGCAATATAAACCAAACACTAAATCATCTTAGATTGTAATGTAACTTATAAAAAGTAATTGTTCTTTATGGCTCTGTATTAAAAGATTAAGCCCTCTAGATAGAAAGGCATCAGACCTTAATAAGGTTAAAAATAGCTTGCTTGTTTGCTTTTAGACTTGACACATTTGATCCTTTATGTGTAGGATTTTTACCAGCACATTTCACTTTAATGGATGCCGTGGAATTAACCTGTGTTGTTCATAATTCTTAGTTACACACATCTTGACTTACACCTTTCCAGAGCTGACATTAACTCATTCATTCTTATCAGGCTGGAAATGAAAGGAGGAGCCAGGAGACCCTGCCTAAAATCATCCTGGCAATGCTACAGCATTCCTGTATTTCCCTCACATGCTCAATCTCCCAGACCATGCTTCCTCCTCCTCACCATCCTCCTGGATTTTTGAGGAAAACCAGACTCAAGTGTTACAGAGCTGAAAAACACTGATTGAGAAAAGGTTCTAATTAAGTTTGTCACCTGGACCAGGCTTTCCCAGACCTGGGTGAGCACATCAGAAGTCAAGAGCTGGATGCACAAGCTCCCACACACGGCTGGGGTGGGTGCAGGAGCCTCCAGCTCCAAGCAGGGTGGGGTGGAGAGGAGCCCTGCCAATTAAACAGACCCCCTAAAGTCCCAGAGCAGCCTAAGGAACCAATTTTAAAGAATTT
Source organism: Passer montanus (assembly GCF_014805655.1). NCBI lineage: Eukaryota > Metazoa > Chordata > Aves > Passeriformes > Passeridae > Passer > Passer montanus. The sequence goes on from NW_024369818.1 coordinate 2,216,991, forward strand.
CCTTTTGTTGTACACACCATGCAGCTTCCAGATTAGCTACCCAGGAAACTGCTGCATTCAGCAGACCGTTTTTGAGCAGAATTATGTTAAATTGTAGAAATATTTTCAGTAGTGGAGGATGGTTTTCTATAATGAGTCCCTTCTTGATAAGCTGACATTTTTTCTTTCAGGTCTGGAGCCAAGGAAAAAGCTGCAATATTTTTTGAATCATCAGTTGTCTTAGCCAGCAGGAAACTCTACTGGTGACTTACTGGTCCAAGCTCATGCTCAAAGTTTTAAAAGATCAGAAAATCTGACTGAGACAGAGCTTGGGAAATCATCTACTGCAGCACAACAGAGCACAGTTAGCATTTCTCTTTCCTATCCCATAATCAAACAAGTATGAGCTCTTGGTTTCTCAGTGAGGAAGGGTAACAAAATTTAGGTAGATTTTGTTAAAAAATCACAGATGATACCGTGAACAGTTTGAGTGCTGACAGGAGTGAATCAAATCATATTGGAACCCAGCAATCCATTAATTTTGGTAGGTTTCTAAATCCTTGCCTTACAAAACAAACACCTGAATGACACCCAACACAAGGCATAAACACATTTACCTACAAAACCATAATGAGGAGGCAAATCTGTGCTGGTGTGTGATAGGGCTCAGCAGTCATTAGTGGAGGGCTGGTTTTTGTGCATTCCCCTTTAATTTTTTAAGAAATCTCCTTCAGTTTAATGCCATCATTTATGGTTAAGAGGTTCTTCCACATGGGCAGAACAACTCACTGCAACACTCTTGTTTGTGCCACCCCTTTTTTACCTTCCCATGCTCATAAACTTCGCATTACTGAAAAAAGAAACCCTCACATTCCTTAAGTTACTGAAAACTTGCAAAGCTTGGCATGTCAAATTCAAATATAAAATCCATGATGTGACAACACCAGATCAAAGTGGCAAACTGTAAATATGACAGCTGTCTGTAACAGGGGTCTTGTCAAGTGCTGAGCTGATGGTTCATGGAGATGTTGATGCAGGGCCAGGTAAAAAAATCACTCTTCCTGACAGACAATGCCTTCAAATATTTCACAGTTGGAATCCAACTCTACCTTAATTTACACGTGCTCAGCTGATGTCAACCTTTAGAAAATATCTGAAATATTCTTTTTTCTGCTCTTAGAAACTAATATTACAAATTAACAGTTAAATAGAAATAGTGTGGAATTCTTCAAATGAGAAAGGAAAAATTCTTTCAGCAAATTTTAAATGGAAAATTTTGGAGTAGGCCCATACTGGAGTGTCAGGATAGTCAAGAATCCAGACAGAACTGGCCCTCCCAAAGGTGTGATTATGCAGTGGTTCCTGGCAGAGGATCCCAAAACAGCTGGATAGATTTCTCCATCCTTTTTATCACAGCCATGGACTGCTACCAACTGATCCCTAAAGGGAAGGAGTCTCTAATCCTGATTTATTTCCTGGTTTCCAGCAGAATATTTACAAGATGGGCAGCAGCACTTCCTGTATGTCTGCCAAATTCTAGCTGTGAAAATGTGTGTGAGCACAAACCATGGGCTGGTTTGGTGAGAGCCAACAGAGAGGAGCCCAGCTCCACCCTGCACTCGCCCTCCCTTTGTGCTTTGGAGGGTAAATATCTGCCACTGCCTGCTCGGGGGCTCTAAACACATCACAGAGCCCAAAGGATCCCGTTAGGACAGGAAGGATTGTAAAGCAGATGACAAAACTAAACCCATGTCATCCTGAAGGAAGATTCGTGTCCCTTTCAAAGGAAAATGGAGCTCCCAGTTTAACACCAGGTTTAAGACTGCCAGCTGAGAAACACTTGTCACCCTGATAAAGCTGGCTCACATTGGGATCCATGATATTAAAAGCCAGAAACCTTCTCATCAAAATTGCTAATTTGCTAAAATTATTAAAAATTAGTTAGTGGAAAACCCCAAAATTTACGGGAAACAAAGGAAAAATAATTTACGGATAAAAATCACCGCCCTGACTAATCACTCCAGCTCAGTTTCAGGTGAAGTCAATTGATATTTTCTCTTACACAGCTTCCAGAATGGCCTTGTGCCTTTCCTGGTTCTGCAGGTCCTTCCCAGGCATGGGGACATTATTCAGCCAGAGGAGGCACCCAGCAGGCTGAGCTGTTTGTAGCGCCATGTGCAACCTGAGAAATGCTTTTCTTTGTTCACACACAGACTAGGTGATTGCTTTGATAGCAACAGTTCATACTGCTACAAAGAAAAAAACTTAAGAGGATGAGAAAGATTTGAAACATTCCTGAGTGAAATCTGAAGGGTTTTAGCAGGATAACGACTTCTTTTCCTCACTGAGGGGAGCCTGTAAGGAATCCTCGCAGTGAGAGATTTGTCATGTATCAGGAAAGGGAATGAAAGAGCCGGCTTTTACCTCCGGAAAAACTTAAAAACCTCTTCTGTCTATAACCCCCGTTGATATTTTCCCACCAAAACATTGATTTGTGTTCTTTTTTCTGCACAGCTTGGGATGCAGACTCACTGAACAGCCCAGGACTCTGCACGTGGACCTTGTGTCTGGAACTACACCATCTTTTTAAATTTTTTATAAGTTTCTCGAGCAGAACCTCTATTGCCTTCTCAGAGAAATGGGATATCAGCCATGCATCTCCCTGAGCTGTGAATACAGCTGACCTTTTCCAGGTTCCTCGCTGGCATTAATCCACTGTTTCCCAGAATCCCAAACTTTTGGGCAGTTTCTGAACAGAAACTTTGCACAGACTTGGCAAATAGGTTTGGAAAAACAAATAGTTCTCACTTAAAAAAATTACAACAAAGGTATCAAGATGAAAAATTTCTGATCTTATTTCTTTGACCTGCTGTGTTATCTGGAAAAATTCCTTGTGTTGGGAAAGATGAGATGGAGGTGAATGAATAAAGGAGTGAAGATTCTCCCATTTTAAAATTTTATATTTCTGGTCTCCTCCACTCTTCTCTGAATATCTGGAAGGACTCTCCTTTTAAATAAACAAGATCCTACTACTACAGAAATCTGAAAAGATTCTTCAGCTGTGCAAAGTCAGATGTCCAGAAGTGTAGTTTTGCATTAATCTACAAGCTGCCATTCCTAAAATGGCAGCAGTGTGCTGATAGCAAGATGTTCTCCTAAAATTTCCTAATCATTTTGAGCTTGTAAGAAGCTGTGTCTACAAAAAAAAAAAAAAAAAAAAAAAACAAAAAAAAACCAGCAAAACTGGTTTTGCTAAGATACGATCTTCAAAATTCACTCCATTTTTTTCACTAACAAATCAAAGTGAAAAATTACCAAGAAGTCATGACCTGATAGATCTCTAATTTTGGTCCCTGATGCGGTTTAATCAGTTGTTATAAGCAATATAAATAATAAGTAACTGCACTTTGGTCATGCAAGTCCTTGGAGTGATTGTTATTTCCAGGGAATGTGCAGGCACTCCAGTATTGTGAGGAGCAAAGCCTGTGAGAGGAGGGATGGGAATAGCAAGCACTCAAAATCAAGAACACTGTGTGCTTTCTGAAGGTCATTTGGTTTCTTCTCTGCCATTATTAAGTTTAATAATTTATACTCTTTAAGCTATTTCTGCTTTCTTTTTATATCTCTTGCTTAAACAATGAGATTTAGGTCTTTGTTTAGGCTTTCTGAACATAAAACCATGTCTGATCTCCACAGTCCTTCTATTTTCCACCTGACTTTAATGCATTAGAACTTTTCTGCTCATTATTCTGACCATGGAAGGAAATGTAGCAGCTTGAATTCATGCAGCCTGCCTTCTGGTTTTGGTGGTTTTTTTGGGTTTTTTTAGAGGGCAAGAAGAGAGAAAATCCTCTGCTGTGGGGAGAAGGTATTTATGTATTTTTATTCTCTGGAAATCCTATAAGTGAATTATTAGAAAGACATGTATCCATTTATTTTGGCCCCCAGACTAAAATAATTTAAGCTTACTAAAATAAAAGAACACTGAAAAGTGCATAGCCTCTATATGACTGTTAAAATGTGTGGACACACACTAACTCATGGATTTAGTATGCCTTTAACAAGTTAAATCTGATCGAAAACAGCTTTTCTGCCAGATCTGTAGCATTTACTAAACCACAGCCTCAATGGCAATGGATTATAAACCTGAATTTATTGCAAGTGAAGTGAAGCAGATCCTGGCCTTGACCTCCAGCTGCTTCTATGGGGTTTTTACTGCACCTGGTCTAAATAAGGGGGAATTCCTCATTTGGAGCAGTGTGGATCTGGCTGAGGGGCAGAGCAGGAGCCTGGAGCAGGAGAAGCCTTTGGGGCTGTCCCAGGCAGCTGCACTGCAGGGATGCAGCTCTGGTTCAAATTTCCAGGGCATTTCTGTGCTCGTGTCCTGGGTGGGAGGATGGGGGAGTGCCTGGGTGCCATAAAAACCTCCCTGCTCCCCCAGAGGGAGCACAGGCACTCTCAGGATGAGCAGGTAAAGCCCTGAAGGATGGCGTCTCTAAAGCTTTTTAAAACTGGGCTTTCATCTCTAAGTGCACATCCCAGAAATTTTATTACATGTGCAGACACAATAAAAATAGGATCTAGTTAAAGTAGCCACAACCAAAATCCAGTGGTCAGCTCCTGTAGACAACATTAATTGGAATTGGAGAGCACACTAGCCAAAGTGGCAGTGGCCTTTTTAGCTAATAAACAAGACTTTCTCCTAAATTAAGGAAGGTGTTGAAGGCATGGTCCAGAATGCATTTCCTCACCCTGTTTCTTCCCAGCTTCTGGGTTTTGTCTCTATTCATCTCCCCGAGCTGCTATAAAAACTTCCATGTGTAGGCTGACAGTTAAATCAGAACTGGGGACCTGGCAGAGCAGGATGAAACACATCCATTCTATACAACCTTTATATTTTCTTATTCTTAAGCCTTGTTCATCTTTCTATACATTTTTCCTGGCACAAAATAAAACAGAATATTCACGCTCTTGGAGAAATAAAGTTGGTTGGGTTTTTTTGCTTTTTGGGTGTTTTTTAGTTTTTTTTTTCAGCAGGGTGTGTTTGGCACCAGCTGCAAAATTCACAGGTTAGAATTTGTTAATATCTGACAATACAGTCAAATAAAGGAACAGCAAAGTGTATTGCCAGAACAGGGTGGACAACAAATCCTTAGAGAGGAAGATAATGCAGCATTCTCACTCTTTATGCTTTTCAAAGCCTGGCTACACCACTTTTGATGTTCTTAGGATAGTTAAATCTTTCCAGGCACTCAGCTTGCCATGCCATACAGACTCTAAAGTTGGCTCCTAAACTCTTTTGATGCTTCACAGATTTTAGACTACAGTGAACTCTTCAGCTAGGCAAGATTATTGACACAATCATTGTGCTATTACACAAACATTTCATTTTATGTAATGCTTAAATTCTCCTTGCCCTATCCCACACTATTTACTCAATTAGTACTCCCTAACAACAATTTATATAGCCAAGCCATACCTCCATTTATGTTCCTACTGGTTTCAATGATATCCTGACAGCATCATCTTCCACCAATCCTTTTTGTGTTCCCCCCAAAAGAGTTTTTATCCAGAACCTCATAACACTGAGCTTTGAAGATTTACTGCAGCTCTGAGATCTATCCAAGGTATGACTCCTCCTATGTCAGGAAATATTCCACTGTGCCTGGGTAACCCACAGCCTGATTTGGGAATAGATTATCCCTGCTGAATTCACAGGGATGCTCAGTACTCAAGGAGGAGAATTTCACACAGAATGAAGCCATTTTACTTGACTGGGGACCATCAACAGCCAGATCCTCAGCTTGTCAGGAGTTCTGTTCCCCCAGCCAGGCTGTGAGCAGCTCCAGAGCCAGGACAGGAGTCTGGCTGAGCAGGAGGGGCAGCTCTCCTGACAGGAGAGGGATGGTCCTGGTGATTTTCTGAGCTCTTCCAGACCAATTTCTCTGAAAATTTCTCTCTCCTTATATCACAGGCTTCTTTTATATTTTGGCATTAAATGACAAAAAAAACCCCATAGTATTGGAAAATGAATTTATATTCAGTCTTCTATCTTTTTCTTTTCTACTTCTTCCTTCATACTTGTCTCCAGAGAAAGAATTCAACCATTTTAAATAGATAAGCAAGGGACCTGACTTCAGTTATGTTTTATGGCTTCAAATTCCACAGATAGTCTTCAGCACAGTCCCTGGAATAACACTGCTAAACACTTCAGTGATTTTGACAGCTTCCCAGCTATCACTTGCTATTGCTTTCACAACTGAAAATCAAAGTTGTTACCCATAAAATATGAATGATAAACACAAATTGTAGCCTCCCACATGTTCTGGGCTTCCATGGCTTTCTCAGACAGCACAGTGCACCAGGGAGGGGTGAAATTGCTGCTTGTCCTCATTGCTGCTGTGGCATTCATCCCTGGGCAGCCAGAACTGCACTGCTGAGCAGCACAGGGAGGCTGGACTGGGAGAAATGCAAGGAGCTGATGCCTGGAGAGGCTCCTGGAGCAGAGGCTGGGCAGAGTTAGAGAATAAAGTGGGGATTCATTAAAAGGCCTCACAGGACACACCCTGGGCAGTGCAAGAGCCTGGTCAGGGCTCTACCCAGGATGGACTCCTGGTCATGAGTTTTCCCACTTTTATAAGTTTGGTCCATTTCCACATTGGGTTCATTGTCCAATTCCAGCTCAGGTGATGCAGTCCCACCCTCCCAGGTTGCTCTCCTCCATCCCCTGCTGTTTGCACTTTTGACTCCTGGTCACAAATTTTCACACTTTAATCAGTTTTGCTCCATTTCCACATGGGGTTCATTGTCCAATTCCAGCTCAGGTGATGCAGTCCCACCCTCCCAGGTTGCTCTCCTCCATCCCCTGCTGTTTGCACTTTTGGGGCTGAAGTTGCAGAGGTGTCCTTGGTTCTGGGGTGGAAAAGGATTGTTGTGTGTGCCTGAGCTGTGAGGAGAGCTGCTGGCACTTTAGAGTTCAGAGTTCTGTACCAATGCAGTGCAGAGTCTGGGAAATACGAAAGTTAAACTGAAGGCATCAGAGCAGGCAGAGAAAAACCAGGAAGAAAGAGGCAAAGGTTCCTCATCAACTCTTCATCTGCAGGGTGAGGAGTGGCCTCCCTGCAGGCAGGAGTGGGGCTGGGCAGGGCTCAGAGCTAAAGAGAGAGGGATGCAGCTTTTCCTGACAGTCGAGGGAAAGCTGAGCTCTCTGGAATGGCGCTGGATCTCTCCCTACCTCACTGAGACAGAAACCTGAAATATTGATTTCCAAATTTTAAATGGAAGAAAAATGGCCTCTTTTATTTTAATAGGCACCAAGCATAATGGATTATAAAATAATCCCTGACTTAATGCAAGACCTTTAAAAGGCAGAAAATTGGAATACAAGGCATGTTTCAGACCTTTCCTAAAATTCAAACAATTTATTAGTATTTTTTTACTTTCAAATTCAGACTGTTTCTTGTTTTACTTCTGCTGGAACACAGAGTATTTCCCTTTCTTAACCACTTGATGACATACTAGTCCTGTAGACTTCCCTAAAAGACATCAGTGGCTTTCCTGAGTAGGAGAGGTGAGGGAGGTGGTGTGGCAAAGCCAAGGGGTTTAGTACAAAAATATTATAGCACCACAGAATGTTTGTTTAGAATAGAATGTTCCACACACACCAATCCCCCCAGAAATCTCTGCAGATATAGATACAAATGCAGCCTGCAGATTGATTTTGTACCCAATTCTGCAAGTACTTACACAGGTTCATATATATATACATATATTTATAAATACATATATTTAACTGGAGATGTAGTTGCCCAGGTTTATGTGGAAAAAAAGAAAAGCATATGCTGCTACTTGTACTGCTAAGAGGATATATTTGAAATTAATTCTGCTCCAAGACCCCTCTGTGAAGGGAAGGTGCAACATGAGGCAGTATCCTGCAGGATTGGTTGGTGCTCTGGTTACCTTCCTAAGACAGGAAAAGTTTAAAATAATTCATTTTGCTGCTGCTGGAGCTTTGGGCTCAGCTGCTGTGAGGCACTGAGGGCTGGGCTGATGCACCTGAGGGCCAGCCCAGGGAGCATAAAGGGGATGTTACATCCATCCTGGTTTGGCCTGGAATCAATAGGAATTCCAAAATCTAATTAAATACTATCCAGGAAAATGTGTTGTTGTACGCAAGCCCACAGAATTGTACCTCTCTCAGTATAAAACTCCATCTTTGGAATTTAGTTGTTTTTACACTCTTTTTTTAAAAAATATTTTTGGTGGCTTTGCCAAGTGATTAAATACTATCCAGGAAAATCTGTTGTTGTACCTCTCTCAGTATAAAACTCCATCTTTGGAATTTAGTTGTTTTTACACTCTTTTTTTAAAAAATATTTTTGGTGGCTTTGCCAAAACTGAACCACTTCCAAGGAGACCCAAATAACTGAATGATGCTGTAAACCCCAAAACCAAGCATTGATACCAAGAGTTGCTACAGCAGCATCCCCAAGTTCTCCATTCCAGCACCCCTCATGCCATGCTAAAGCTCATTTAATACCTTCCAGGCCATTGTTTTGCTCATCAGTGATGTGCAGAGCTGCAGAGTGGCATTAAAGGAATGACTGCAACTGCTGGCACAGTGAAATACCAGACCCCAGTCTGTAAAAACACTGACATGCACAATTTGCTCCTGTATTCCAAAGCACATTTATACAAATTCAGCCCCCTATTATTCAATTCATCCAAAAATTAAAACTCCCCTCACCTATTCTGTTTGCTTTTGGGGGATTTAATATTCTGATGATAATACAAGATGTAGAATGAAACACCTTTAAGCATGCAGACACATTTTTGTAAAGCAAATTCTTTAATCTTTCCAAGGCTCCAGATGGCAGGACCAATTTTTCAATTTTTTTTTTTTAAAGACTGTAGGGAAGCTACTGTACAAGTCTGCTAGTTTTCTGCAGTTTTTAACATCTTCTGTAGAAATGTTGGAAGAGCAAAGGCTTTCCTGACAGCAGTAAAATGCATATGAAGGAAGAGCAGAAATAAAAGGGAACAGTTCAGGAAGTTCAGATTAATTTGCTGGTTGAGGCTCTTAGTACCAGACACATTTACATGAATTTCATTCAGCTGTCATGGGCCTGTCACTGATTTCTCACCAATTTTTTCTCTCATTAATTTTATTGCCTTTTATTTTATTATTTATTGTATAAAGAATATCTGAGAGTTACTAACCTCCTATTAGAACCATTAAAGTTCAGAGAAATCAAGAAATGCCTTTTATTCGTCAGAAAACACTTAATGAAATCCCAGAACTAGTGGGTGCAAATGAAAATCTCAAATTTACTAATCTGACTTTTTTTTTTACTCTAAGAGGCAAATAAAGATTGTTTTTTTTTTGTCTTTGCCTGCACCTGAAATGACTGACTCTGCAGTGAGAAAGCAATTTTTAAAAAAGGGAAAAAAAAAAAAGAAGCAAGTATTGTTAATGAATAATCTAAATTAAGATGGAAAGGAGTTGAACCCATTAGTGAAATGCCTTTAAAACAAAAGAAGTCTTTTCAAAGTGGCCCCTGCTCAGAGGACAGGAGAGAAATGGATGGTGTGGGAAGCTCTGAGCAGCCAAGAGCCACGGCACGCTGAGCAAACAGTGAGAGACAAAGTCCCCACAGCCTTTGGCTGCCACCCTGCTCCAAACCCTCCAGAGCAGAGCTGCTGGCACTCTGCTCTGCACTCCGGGAGAAATCAGGGGCTTTTGGTGCTGGAGAGGAAATCAGCAGGAGTCGGGAGACGATGAGAACACATAACCCCTAATTTGGAAAGGAAAATCAGATTTAGCACTAAAACGGAGCTGCCAAAGCCTCTCCTGCAGGCCAAACCCTCCAACTGTTTTGATCAGTGTTTTGAAATGAGCACAGAGTCTGGGAGGGGGAATGAACTGGCAGCAGGATGATGCTGAACATTTTGATAGGCTCAGGGATATTAGATTTGGTACGAGACTGCAGTTATTTATTTGGAACACACAGACTGGCACATACGTGTTTGCACACATTCAAAGCACAAAGATAAAGTGACATTTAGAGAAGTTGGAAGAGTGTTGAATGCTTCCTACCAGTCTGGAGCCAGTGCTGGTCCACTGGGGCCTGCAAGCTCTATCTGTCAAATGAAGCTCTCTGCCTTTCAGTGGGTGAGGTTTTAGGACTGTGACTAAAAGACAAAGCCATCTGTCAGAGTTTTGCACAAATAAGCAACGAAGAGACCAAGAAATGACCCAAAAAATAATCACCTGAACTCAGTAAAGTTTGAGCATTACTTAATCCACCAGGAATCTTACTTCAGAGTCTCTCTTCCTAACCCCAGTTCAATCCTTGGTCCTAATCCTTGACTATTCCCCTTTAATACACAAATACTGAAACCTCACATAGATCACCAACAGTTCCTTCATTGGGAAGATCAGTGACAAGCTATTCCTGGGCTCTGCACATCAATCCCAAAGTCATGCCAGCAAAAAGCAACAGGATCACCATGCAATCTACCATTCATCAGTGAGCCAATCCCTCCTGCTAGCAAGGAAACATTTCTAATTAAATTTTCCCCAACTGGCTACTTTGGTTTATGCCAAAGCCAATGTTTAACTGTTATTTCTGTCTAGGTACATGAATCTGGGATGCAGAGCTTATTGTTAACCAAAATAACATAATGCTCTCTGCCTGAGGAGCTATTTTGGGTATGTTCTGACTAGAGATCTGGACGCTATGTTAGAAAAATTTGGTGCATTACAGCAAATAAATAGCTGTAAAGTAAGCAGTTTTTATTCCAAGTTAATTCAATTTTTAAATAAAGCAAAGTTGAATAAATATAGGCTTTTATTTATTTTTTTTCTTTCTTCAAAGAAGAATCTCTTCATGAAGAAAATCCTGAATTGGCATTTTTGCTTCAATTGGAACTTAGAGCAGGAAAGCAAATCTTTTGTGGCTTTAATCTGAAACATTAGGGCTTGAAGTCTGAACAACTGTTTACTATTCCCCTATCTGATAAAACTTCAGAACCCCAGGGAAACTAATTTAAAAGGAAGACCTGAGATCAAGATAAGCTTGGGCAAATCTAAAACCAGCCATCCAAAATGAAAGTGAGAGTTTCAGTTTACTTGATAAATCTGTATCTGAACAGCAGTGTTATAATTAATGAACAAAGAGGAAGGGAGGACTACGATAACCACTCCAAATCCCTGGACTCATAACTCACCAGACATGCAGAAAACTGCTCTCAGGGTCATTTTGTGGAGTATGCTACACTGGAAAGAAAATTGTGCTCAAAGAATTAGTTAAGGGAAAATGAGGCAGGAAAAAGGCAGTGAAAGTTGCTAAAATGTGCTTTGATCTCTTTGACTAACTTTAACTAATTGTCAAGGTGTTTGGGGGTAAATTTTATTCTTCTTAGCCAATACATTATCACTTAGACTGTGGGGAAGTTGGAGTTATGAAGCCACGATTCAGCAGAATATTTAAGTCTCTAATTAAATCTTTCCCTATTCAGCAAAGTGCTTGACATTATATAGACTATTGTAAAGAAAAAAAAAAAAAAGGGAAAAAATGACCTTTTAGGGAAATCAAATGAAATAGCAATGGGGAAATAAGCATATTTTACTATATTCAAACATGCTTCCATTTTCTTAAAGATCTTAAAAATGTTTTAGCCTTCCCTAAAGCTTGTTGGACAGGGTAAGGAACCTATTAAAAATGAAGTGCTGATAAAGCTTTGGGAGTTTGAACACAGTAAGTCAACCACAAAAGAGTTTAAGAAACAACAAGCACAAAGCAGAAAACCCTTCAAAAATCTATAATGCCAATACATCTACTCCAAGAGAAGCATTCAAGAGAAGCCAAATTCTTTATATACAGTCTCTGTGTCAGAAGGAGAGGCAACTCTTACTCCAGAAACCTCAATAAAAAAATAAAAATAAAAGGGATTCAGAAAAGCCCCAAATCTGTCTGGAGCTGAAATAACTATAGAGGAGATTCTGGGACATTTTTACATTATGAACAATACCAAATGACAAGAACTAAACCATACTCATCTATGACTTTTAATGAAAGTCAAATGGAAAAATCTTACAGCAGGGTACAGCCATTGACTTAAAATCAGAGTACTGGGAAAGGACAAATACAGTACCAAATTTCAGGCCACCAGGATAGATGTAGAGAAATAACTTGTCTAGAAGTCAGATTTCTATAGAAACTGTAAGGAAAAAAAAATAATAACAGACATCTGGACAGAAATAATGTACTTAGAGAGAGTCTACCTGCCTCCTCTTACAGGAAACTGCACCTCACAAACACAAAAATTCTCCCAAAGGTCACACCTCCAGTTAATAAAAGTTTATATGTATTTCTAAAAGGCTTTCAGCCAATTTCTCCATCGAGGTTTGCTGAGAAGGAGCTGAGAAGCTGAGGGAATGTCAGGGGTTAATGAGGGTTTGAGGGATGGGCAGCAAACTGGGACAGGGGGTGCTGGGGAAAGGCTGAGCTGGCAGGAAGGTGGGGGGCAGCTCAACAACAAAAAGTCACCTGGAGGAGTGAGGACAAAAAGCAGCTGAGAAGAGCTGCAGGAGCTGGAGTTACAGCAGCTCCAGTGACAAAGCCACAAGATGTGTATGTTGGCTAAGCACAGCAATCCTAATTTCATATATTAAAAAAAAAAAAAAAGAAAAAGAAAACCAAGCTCTGAGGTGACTTTATTAATTCAGGACCAAGACACTGGGATGTTATAAATAGTGAAAATACCAGCTCAGCATCAGTCTGAAAGCCAAATCAGATGTGAATAATTTTATAACAAGATAAAGCACCACAAACAAGCCATGATTCATGGGCATCTTGTTATTGCACCAAGTTCAGATCCTTTCACCTCCAAGAATAGCCTAGACCTGAAAAGGTTCCAAGGAGGGCCACAGGAATGATCAAAGCTGGGAAAAGGCTTCCTCTGAGAAATGATCAAGTGAGGGAAGACTCCTGTGTGTCCTTTGGCTAGAGCAGAGATCTGTGAGCAGCACAGAGGAGGTGGCTTTGGATCAGTTTGCCATCTTCTCCTCTTTGTCTACCAAACTTGTCACAAAATTCACTACCTTTCTACAACAGATATCTCTATTGTGCTTCTTTCTTATAATGTACAGAGATATTCTGGGGACAGGCACAAAGTGGAGAGAGAATTTCTGTATATTGCAGGGCAGACTGATGAAAAAGACATTATGCAGCCACTTGTATTTTCCTTTTTTATAATGTACAGAGATATTCGGGAACGGGCACAAAGTGGAGAGAGAATTTCTGTATATTGCAGGGCAGACTGATGAAAAAGACATTATGCAGACACTTGTATTTTCCTTTAGTAACATTCCCACCAAAGAAAAACTGAAAGAGAAAGGGATTAAATAAGTAAAAATGCCCTAAAATTTTTAGAAACACCTCCACAGTGAGTGGGTAGCTCCTTCTGTGAGACTACTATTTACTTTATTTCAGGCTTTTTCCTCCGACACATATTGTATTAAATTAATCTTAGGGAAAATACAACATCCCAATAGACTCACACTGATCTAATTATTTTTTTTCTTTCCAGAGCTCCTCCACCAGTGTTTTTTGCCTTTTTTTTGGGGGCAAAGATGTTTCTTACATGATTTTGAGATTTTCTGTCAATGGAAGAGCTGAGGAAGCTCATAAGAGGAAATTTACAGTTTATGATAAATCTGCTCCTAGATTTCATATTGTTTATTTACTGTGTCAGCTGCTGCATCAGAAACAAGGTAGAATTGCAATGATCCCACCCCAAGCTGATCTCTGGTCTCTTTCTTTCCCAGGATACAACCTAAACAGCCCCTCTGACTGATCCCTCATATTCACAATGGGAATGTTGAACCCTGAACACTGATCATACCAAAAAACAAAACAAAAAAAATCCCAAAAAACCAAAAAAACCCCCCACCAAAATAATCAACATTACTAAATTTATAATTTTAAATTAAGATCAGTTTGGGGGTCTTGGTTGGGTTTTTTTTTTCCTGCCAGGAGTATTAAGAAACTGTAAAAAAAGTATTTCCTCTTCAGTAGGGGGAATCATGAGCAGGCAAAACGTGCAGAAAGAAACAGGGAAATGCTAAGCAGGATATTCAAATTTCACACACCCTATTTCTGTTAATACTTTTATTCAAATCTACTGCATGTGTAGTAATGAAGAGATGTATTATAGGCTTACCAATAGGATTCATAAAATCACAGAATAATTCAGGCTGGAAGGGAGCTCTGGAGCTGCTGCAGCAGAGCAGGGCTCAGCAGATCAGGCTGCCCAGCTGAGCCCTCAGTCTGGCCTAAGACAGAGATTTCCCAAACCCTGGACACCTTGTTCCAGGCTCTGACCACTCACATGGTAAAATACTCTTGCATCCAGCTGGAATATCCTTGGGTTTATTGTCTGTTAGTTCAGTTTGTCCCCTCTGCATTTCCTGAAAGAATTTGTCTCTCCCTGCTCTAGATCTTCCCATCCCACAGCTGTGGACAGCAATAAATTCACATCTTTGTTTTCTCTTCCAAATGCTGAACAAATTCTCTCCCAAAGACAGAATAAAGGTTTGATAGTGAAAGAACACCCAAAAACCAGAATTAAATGTCATTCCTTCGGGTGATCCCTCAGTTTATACAGACTTGGATCCTGAACACAGCTTTGTGATAGAAACACCCTTCAGCCCAGCTTGAGAGGAACAGAACAAAGTCAAAATCAGAGAAAGAACACTCCCCAAAGTTTCATCTCTATTCGTTGCTTCAAATAAAATTTGTGCCTGGAAAGAAGCTCCATTCCCTCCCTCCCTCCCACCCCTTCCTGGGCCCCCCCATCACTCACCTGCCAGGGCACAGCTCCCACAGCACCAGAGCCCAGCTGCCCCTGCAGCCCCTTCCACTCCATACCCCCTCAGGAGTCACCCAGTGAGCACAGCCTGCCAATCACAGCCCACCTGGGGGCTGCAGAACCTTCTGGAAGCTCCCAGAAGCAGCTGAAAGCAGCAGCCTTGTTCTCAGCAAGGCAAACGCAGCGAAAACGCAGAACCAGAAGCAAACAAGTGACTGAATGAACAAGTTCTGATCAGCTATAAATAAAATCTAATTCAGACAGAGGGGCATGAGATGCTGAAACAGGAGCTGAATGAGCCCCAAGCAGCCCAACCAAACCTTAACTCTGCCAGAGATGGTGGGATGGCCAGATGGACCCCAGGTGTTCCTTCCCAGCAGCTAAACAACCCCTCTCTGGTTTACACCAGTGCAAGCAGACAGATTCAGCAGTGCCACGTTCATTGGCATCCAGGCCTTTGGTCCATCCCCTGAGGGATGGGATGGCTGTGACCAGGACCAGGAGGGAGGTTGTGGTGGCTACAAGCCACAAGTCTGACTCACCCAGGCCAGGTACAGCTCAGTGAGGCACTAAGAAAATGCTGAAGTGGGTACGGCACCTCCTCCTGCATCTCTCAGGATCCATTTGTAGCTTCAGCACCTGCTGAGCTGACATCTCTGGTATATTTAATAAAAGACACGGGGGTTTCTCTGAGGATTTGCTGTGTGTCCCCGTGAACCCATTAAGCTCTAAGCAGTGACAGCAGCAGTAGGCAGGAGTGCCAGACATGAACTACAGCCACCTTTCTTGCCACGCTCTGAACTCTTTGCTAGTTTTGTTCTAGTTCTTTGATGGGCAATTAATTCCTCTTCACCTGTCAGACACCACTCATCATTTTCTAATATACTTCTAATCACTCCACTTTTGAGTTTATTGCCACTTTGCCACTGCAGAGTGACAGGACCCAAAGAACCTGTGGCTGCAGGGTGGATGTAGGTCCTGAATTGATTTAAGCTTGGCTGGAGAAACCTGTGCAGCAGCTAAGTGTGCTCATGAGGAAAGATCCCTGTTGTTTAGCTCTTCTGAAAGTCCCAAGACAGCTGCTCCTCCTCTGGTCACTCAGGGAGATGGGTGATGCTGTTTGTGCCTGAGAAATGAGCTGCACTGTCAGGTGTCAGTGGCTGTTGAGTGTGGAACAGCTGTGACAGATGTTGAGCAGCATGGAGGACAGCATCCATTCTTGTGGGACCTGGCATATGAGAGCTCTCAGAATTAAAAATAGCTGCCCACCTCAGACCTGGGAGATACAGCAGGAGAGAAATGAGTGAGGACAGGAGAATGTCACCCTAATGATTCGTGCCATGTTGTACAGCTGGGCCAATTACATTTTATGACTGACTGATAAGACAGGAAAGTGTGATATTTTTCCCCCAGCATTGTCAATGCTTTTTGTTCTCTATATCATACTTCAACCATTTTTTACAAATGATTTTTATTAGGCTTTGAATCCTTCCCAAATTACACACTCAGGATAGACCAAACTCATCCTGAAAAGGGGTTTTCTGCCAGGCACCCTTCCTTCATCCAGCCAGAGCTCCTTCTGTGCAGCTGCCAAATTCAGCCTGAACCAGAGATTACATCCACGCTTGCCAGACACTGATCTCAAAATCAAAGCACACCAAGAGAGCAGAGCACTGTAAAAAAATTGTAATTTTATCCAGAGCTGTTCTTGTATGAAAAATACACTACAAATAAAGAAATTGAGTGTTTTAATATTCACCCTGAATATTCTGACAGGAAAAAGGTGGTGTGAAGGATACTAACAGCAGGGCAAGGCATACTCAAACTAAGGACAGAAAGAAAGGTGGCTAATCTTCAAAGTAATCATTCATTTTGCTAACTAATAGTAAATACATTTTTTCTTTTTGATGGTAGAGAGAGATTTATTAAATAAAATATATAAAATAAATTAAGATATGTTTTCAATGCTGTAAGAGAAACCTTATGCATTTAATACATGATTCAAGGTCCACTGTAGGCTGATGAAAACCTTTTGGTCAGCTTTACTGGATATAGGTTCTGATAGCTCAAGTCATGAAAATTCCAGCACCCAGAAAAACATGAATAAGGATTCCAGATTTAAAAGGGATAATCTATATTTCACTCCAAGTTATTCTCAGAAAATAATCTGGATAAAGAATGTTCCTAACCTTTTATCTGCAGCATTCTGCCAACCTCATCATTCATCTCCCTGCCACGTTTGAAACAAGGAAATGTTTTGTCAGACAGCTCTCAAGCAGCAGCAGAGGTTTTATCACAGGCTTGAAATGGAAAGTGATACTGCTGTTACAACCTAGTCCTGCTAACATAAATCTCCTGACATTATTGAGGCTGCCCTTCCAGTGCATTCCAGCATGTTTTAGTAGATTTATGATGAATACATGTAGATGGAAAAACAAATGGGGTTGAATAGAAGATGTGACAAATACATTCTCTCTGCCTCTGCTTTGACCTGCTCACTCTGTATTGAAAAAGAGCTTGTCTTGTGTATCTAAATATACAGATATTCTATCACTTATGTAGTACACAGCTTAAAACAATTTGTAAAGCAATCTGTGAAGGCATGTTAACATGATCAAAGTTGAGTAGAAAACTATAACAACACTTAAGTGACTCTCTTACATTTCAGTAAATCTGATAGGGCTCAGTGTGTACTTAATGTTCTTAGATTAATGCTCAATTCTGCAGGAAATTGGCATATTCTCCGGGCAGAAGTTGCTTTTCTTCAAGATTATTACAGATTTTTGCCATGTTTTTGAATCACAACCAGAAAAATATCTTTATTCCAGAGACATGGCACATAAAGTTAATGGGAATATTGGTATTTGGGGACATTTTGTTCGTCCAGGACAGAACAAAGGGGGCTTGTAAATCCCACAGCTCCAGATTGTGGCTTTTCTCTAATGAAAATACTATCTGAGATGAAAATATTCTCTTGCTTTTTACTCTTTTTGTCACAAAATACAAAACACATTTGGTTTCAACAGATGGCCAGTGAATTCCCTGAAAAAAACCCATTGATTCCAACAGGAATTGGACCAGGTTTGAGGTCTCAAACTTGCTGCTTGATTTGAGCATTAATTTGGAATCTCTGGTAATAGGATCACAGGTCGAGGAATGCCTGCCAAATCTCAAATTCCCAAATGGCATCTGCAGTTCCAAATCCTGTTCAGAAGTGTAATACTTCCACGTTGTTGATGTTGTTTAAATTAAACATAGCTGTGTGATTTATTGAGTAGCACAGAGGTTACACGGATATTAGAATATAGAAAATATCAGCACTGGTTTCAGGCTCAGGTAAAGGCTGTTCCAAGCTATTCCAGCAGGTCAGCAGCCCCAGTGAATGAGGACAGGCACTGTGTGGCTGAAGCAACATTCTGCTATTTTTTAGATTTTGAGATGTTATTTGTCTGTCTTCTTGAAGATATCTTTCTCCCCTTCTACCTGTCTTTTCCCTGAAAAAAATTTTTAGTGAAATACTAGGAAATCAGGAATTTACTGAACAAGCAAACTGAACTGAGAAGGGAGTTTGGATTAACCCAAAGATTCAAGACTGGATCTCTGAACCAGTGAGGAATAGAATCACAAACTCTAATTCCTTGCTTTACTTCCTTGGGTAGAATATAATTGCTTTTACCAACCTGTAATTGTTCCTGGGCAGGTCTATTTGAATCCAGGAGAACCCATTCAATAAAAACATCTAAAGGAAATGGTAACCTGAACATGACCCAGAACTTGGGAGCCTTCTGTTTGTAAGGAAAAGATTTTGCAGATGCATTGAGAAATGTGGCACAGCTACTTTTAGGGTTTTTTTTTCCCCAAAGAAAGCTGCTGGGGAATTCAAATATCTGTGAGGGATATGGTATAAACAGCACACTGTGGAAAGCAGGGTGCTGTAGTGAAACGTTCCTGAAGCAGCGCCAGAAACTTCATTGACATGAATGGATTGTAATAGGGAGGAAGGAAATTCTGGCTGCAGGAGCTGTTTTTAATTAATTGCCTGAGATCTCGTTCCTGCCTTGCCCTTGATGCTGTCACTCACTGGTTGGAAGTGCTGCCAGCTCAGCAGTGCTGCCTTTCTCCCAACAAGTGGTGGCATTTCCCCTGTTCTTTGCACAGCTGTTCAGTGAGTGCCAACCTGCAGCTCCCAGTAAGTGAGGCGTGATTCTGCAGCTCAGGAGCAGAGCCCTACCTGCTTCCTTTGAAACATGGAACACCTGCCCCAACAACTGCTCTCAGCAACAGAAACTTTATTTTAGGAGGCTGCTTAAGGCTAAGAAAGTGCCCAAACCTACCCTGCATCTTTTTGCCTTTGCAAAGTGGGCAAAACATTTAAAATTATTAAAAAGAAGAATAAAAATCCCATTTCCTGTTATGAAAATGGAGGAGTTAATATGACTGGAAATTCTTTTTGTTATGTTGCAAATATTCTATTCACAATATTCAATTTGAGTACAAGTTGCACTATTTGAGGTTCTTTGAATAATTCAGGTGCATTCATTTACTCTTGATTAGTGGATCAGCTTCTTCAAAAGGTAAGTATTTATTTTATTTTATGACATGTAGCATTAATAATGTATTACCTGTCTCACAAGCTGCTTTTAAAGAAAGCAATGAAAATTTGCAAGGAGACAAGAGTTCTGAGTAGATATTAAAGAACCATGGAGTCACTTAAGCTGTCATTTTGGAAATTGTTCCAGCTGCTGTTTCTCAGGCAGGAAAAACTCAATCTTGATAATGCAGAAGAGTGAATAGCCTGGGCTGAACAGATGATGCAATGACAGAATTACAGCACTGCTTTCTGCAATAAATGACAGTGAGGCACTCATATTCACTGCCTTCTCAGGGATGAGTATCTCTTTGGAGAAAATCTTCAACTATTCTTCTGCAACAGTACAAGGATTATCAAATACTGTTGGAAAACTGCAGTGGGAAAAGGCCAAATAAAATTACTGGGACAAGTAGTAACGTTAGTTATGGCAAATGAAAAATAAATCACATCTGCAAAGTCTGAGCACTTGAAAGCTCGCATTCAAAGGAGAGGAAAGCTCTGGCAGGGACAGCTGGGCAGTGTAACTTGACTATAAAAGTTATCATGTTAATATAAATTTTAATGCTAATTTCATTCCATTACAGAATTCAACTCCCAAGACTTCACAGTAGCTTTAGAAACCAGAATGTGCTTTGTTGACAGTTTCCCTATTGCCTGCATTTCCTCGAGCACTCAGCTTAACTGGTTTCTCTTAATTTTGCTTGTTGATAATTATATTAAAATTAGGATGGCTCAATTACCTTTTCTATCCTAATTTCTAGCATCACATTTAAATTACCCTAGAATGCAAGCTCCCTTAAACAGAAATTGAGAGCTACATCTGTTTCCATTTTTGCTCAAATCATTTTATTTGTTGCTGAAATTGTGGTAGCTGCATGGAAAGGCCAGAAAGGAACAAACTGCCACACTATTCAAAGATATTACCAAGAATTTACAATGTCCTCCATCTTTTTTTACCTCTGCTGCTTAGAGACAGAAGTGTGGGATGTAACACTGGTTTGTACAAATCACCTTTGTCAGTGTTATTTCAATACATATAATTTCCCATAGTAATAACACTACTATAAATTAACATGTTTCAGGAGTAAAAGGCAATTTTACTGCACAATTTTCGCAGTAAACACACAGTTTCCCCCTTTTTTTTAATTTAAACAAACAAGGTTACAATAACCTTGATTAATTCAGCTCTTTTATTAACAATATAGTTAAAATCTACTTATGTAAAACTTAGACTTATGGTGGACAGCCAAAGCCTCTCTAGGGTCAGCATTCAATTGATCACTTAATTTTAAACCCTTTATGGTAACTGAAAGTTATGGAATCAATAGTCCCAAATTCAGCCTGTTTAAATTAGTGTTCATAAACTGAGCAAAAATTCCTGTGCAGAATAATCTGTGAGCCTTTAGTTACTACAGCTGCCACAGACTCCACTTAAGAAAATGCCAAATCAAGTTGTAAAATCTTCATGAAATACAATATGAATGTGGAACTTCATCAAGTGCCTGCACTTCCAGGTAAGAAGTGTAATGTAGCTGTATAAAAGAATAATTTTCCTATTCTGGATATGAACTTTCTGCACGAAAATCACAAGAAGAAGTTCCTTGAATTTATATCTGGTTTTATGATATTTTCATGTCACACCTGGTCTGTGAAGGTAACTATGGCTGAGCAACTAAAGGTTTGGGGAAAATTCCTTTGGAAGGTCAGTAACTCAGAAAATTTTGGGATAGTTAAAAAGGTTTATGATACAAGGAATAAAGTTGAGGGATGATGATTTAGAGATATAAAAAAATACAGAGTGCACATTTACTGTGCATATTTATGCCCAGCTGAGCTGAGAACCAGGTAAAGGCAGCTCAGACATTATTTCCTTCATACCAACACCCACATTTTTACTGCCTGTACATATTTCCCATCTTAAACCTGTATCTCAGGTCTTTTATCCTTGAAGAATTGGCTTGGAGAGCACTACTAAAGATGTTTTTCAGGCTAAAATCCTCATTGCATCTGCCACAAACTCCCTACCACTGGTATTACTAGAGCTGGAGTTACTTTAATTAAGTTTTTGCCAACTGCAGCCAAATATGACCTTATCTAATAGGTGTTCCTGGCAATCTCACGAGCTGAGATCCTTTCTGGGAAGCAGAAATTTGCCAAATCTGGCAGCAAGTCCTAATTTCAGTGCCACGTGCTGCAGCATGTGAGACAGATACGTTGGACAAGGCAGCTGCTATTGAGCTACAGGCTTTTGGCAGCTCATTCCTGGCCATGTGGAGAACATGCAGTGTTGACACAGTCCAGAAAATAATGAATTAGTAATTAGTAAAAAAAAAAATCTTAAAGCTTAATGGTGCAGACTACGCCTGAGTAAACTTGGGAAACTCCAGTGAGAAGGAGTTTGGGATGTGCCCAGAAGGAGCTGCTAGATATCGAAACCATCTAATGGAAAACTAGATTTTAGTGCTTTTCCTGATCAAAGTGGCACTGGCAGAGCTGTGCTGCTGCACAGTGTGGATGATGGCATTCCAGGAGATTCCCAAGCACTGGGGCTTGGTGACACCACCTGGGTCAGTCCAACACGAGCTCCTCACTGAAGGGCTCCTCCTCTGCGTGTGACCTCTGCCCGAGTGACAAATGATGCTGTGGGAAAGCAATTTCATTGAGATAACACTTTTCTTACCTTCTTGCAGCCACAGGTAGCTCAAATTTAAACAGTTAACAAACAGGTAAACTCATAAAAATACATTTTCCCACTTCAGAAGAGCTTTCTTTTTCGTCATGAAGAGACATGACATTTAATTTAACAATTTCCCTGCATCATGCCAACACTTCTTGCAGATTTCTTTCTCCCTCTTGATGTTTCCCCTGCACAAAGAGAAAGATTATTTAATGTTTTTATTTGGTTCCTCTGGGGTACAGGTGCACATGCCTAAGCACAGTTGGCTTTCCAACAGAGCAGAGAGTGATGTGCCAGCACAGCATCGAGAAAGGGGCTGAAGAAAGGGAAGTTGTCTCTGTTAGGGTTGGGATTGAAAGTGTCCAAGATGGTATTTAATGTTTGGACTTAGATATTATATTATATTATGTTATGTTATGTTATGTTATGTTATGTTATGTTATTCAGGTACTCACATCAGCTGTTCTACATAGAGTAAACATTAAGATTCCTGAATTTTCATTACGTCTTATATTCAATGAATCATTTATATGCAAATTTACTCAAATTTTACAGCATAAATCTTCAATATTAGTGGTTTTGTAGTCCTTTCTTTGAATTTTAGTGGCATATTTTGAGGGAATTTCAGACAAGCACTGCCAAAACAGTAATAGGCTTCAATAACTGCCTTTTGTAGACTGAAGTGACAGCTTTGAGGTTGGAAAATTTTATCTTTTCTTTAATATTCAGTAGTTTTACACTGACAAGAAACACATTTTTGAGTCAATAGGCTGAAATCTGATAAGAAGCATTAAAAAACCCGAGTAGATTGATTGTGTGCAATCATTGCAGGAGTGACTCCAGCTAACAAAAAGGCTCAATCTTCCCCTGCCTCACGGTGACAATTTTGCTTTATAGGGAAGGAGCTGTGCAGCACATTATCTGCAGCACATAAGCTGCAAATGTGACCCTTTAGATTCTTTTTTTCTGCATTTAAAACGCTTGTTTAGAATTTCACAGACTTGTTTTCTTTGCCAATTTCCCCAGCATCATTTTTACGAGTCAGCTCAGACGATCTTTACTTTTCAGATGTCAAGGCCCTGCATTACATTTCCTACACTACCAGGCAGGCATGGTGCTAAATGTCTCTGCTGCAATTAAAACAAACAAACATCAGCTTGGATCTGCCAAGACAGGGAGCTCTGACTCTGTGCACGCCTCCATAGGATGATGGATATTTTTAAATTATGTGCAGAATCTAACCTGGTACCCAATGCTGACATTTGTCTCTCATTCAGAGATGAACTTTGAAAACAATGATGATTACATTTGGAGTGTCTACACTTATATGTAGATTGATTATGTATATTTCTTTTTTCATCAAGTTTCAGTTTTTAAACCATTCTGCTCCATTCTGCTCTCTCCAGTTCCAATCACTTCAAAGCATTTGCTTTTGCACAGCAACAGCAAGAGTCCCTTTATATTTTCTACAAATGAGCCTGTAAGATTTCCTGGGGAAAGAGCCTTTTTAAAGAGGCCTCAAAGTATTCCAAGTAGGTCTCCTTTGTCATTACAGATCTTGATTATATTGATTTCAACAGATATTTCTATGCAAACCAAAAATTTTACATATCTATAAAATGCTAATGAATAAAATTAGCATTTCACTGCAGACAGCCCAGTGTATCTCAGTGTACCTCTTAGCTGGAAAAATTGTTTGTTTTTTTTGCTTTTCTGTATCTTTTTTCCCCAAAAATATTCAAAGTAGTCACCCTTCCTCCCACCTACTCACCCCTCTTATAATCACTTCATGTTTCAGACTGATTTTAACTTCCCTCTGTACACAGAAGCTTGATCTACACAGCAGAGAAGAAAAACTGCACATCCTTTATAGAACAGCTGAAATTTGGAAAGTTTAGACAAGCTTTTGGCTACAGCCTTTTATCATCTCTGGTAACTAAACAACAACTCAAGCTAAGCACAGGTTAAAAGCAATTTCTCTTAGTTTAATCTCATTATGTTAATCAACTCTTTTACTACATGCATAACAGCTGCAGTGGCAAGGAATAACTTCATTTCAGTGCATTATAAAATGTCTTTTTTCTTTGCACATCCTACTCATCTGCTCTAGAACACCTCACAGCTGGTGGCTTACAGCTATGGGTTAAAATCTAGCACAGAGCTCCCAGGCACCTCATTCATCTGTCTCTTGGATGGATGTGCTCAGTAACTTTCCTTTTCATAAACTCAGACTTAATCCTGGTGGAGGAAAAGAGTGAGAAGAGGAAGCTCCAATTCCATAGTGAACAGCAGAATGCATGGAGCCACAGGTTTTCATTTCTGCTTTGAATTAAATATGAAGACCAATCTGTGACATCCTAAACACATCTACTGCTAGAGCTTTAGCTTTAAGCATTAACTTAGCACCAGCAAAAGACATCTAAATCACAAAAATAATAAAAATAAAAGTGGAAATACATTACTAGTGTCACTGTTGTTATCAGACATGCTGTGTTTTCATACTGGAATAGGAATGCAAAGACCAGGACACAAAGGATACATCTTGGAGAAAGACTTATTTGGAAGTAGAGTCCACAAGTACCTTATTAAAAATGACTTTCATGATCACTCAAGGGAGAAGAGCTGTTTTCTGGCTGCTGCAGGAAGCCCCTTCTTGCTCGTTTCCTCTTCTGCTTGGCACGTGGCACTTCTGAGGAGGAGCAGACTCAGGGCTGCTCCAGCTGCAGCTCAGCCCTAAGGCCACACCTGGAAAAACCTGGGGAAAAGACAGAAATGTTAAATATCATATGGGCAGCACATCTCCAAAACTGTCTGCTGCTGGAAAGAAATGTTCTATTTTAAATAAATCCACGTGCATGTTCCAGCAAGGCCTTCCCTCAGCCCAAATTACCCAGCAGGAGTTGAAGCCTTCCTACAGGCAAGAGATGTTTTTTGAACACTTTGGTGAAAATATTGCATTTTGTAGGGCTGGCCAGCAAATCCCTGGGATTCAGCAATTTCCACTTTGCCAGAGCAGGGCTCCAGGTGCTCCCTGCAGGGAGGAAAGCAGAAGGATGGGAGCACAATTCTGCAATTCCCCTGCAGCTCTGCAGTGACACCAGTGACAAAATTTGCACTTCTTCAGGTTTCTGCCTTGCTCTCTTCTTGTTTGGCCACATCTTTGTGAAATTCCACTTTCTTTGCCTCCTGAGGTGGCCCTGCAAAATATTGTCAACTTCATCCAAACTAGGGAAACCCTTCAGCTCCATAAATTTTCATCCATTTTCTTAATTTGGAGGTGGAATATATTATCTAGCCTAGCAACTGATGTGTCAGCAGTTATTGGCTGTAAGGGAATCTACTCGTGCACAGCTCTGATGCCAAAATAAAGAATATTTTCCTGCTTGAAAGGGTCCTGCAGACATAAAAGCCATAACTGCATCAAAGAATAAGATATTACTGCCTTAGTATCAGTCCAACAAGAGCTGCTCTTTAAATATGGACTAAAATAAGATAGAAAAATGCATAAAATGTTGTTTCATTAGTTCCTCATTTGATGGTTATTTCTTTACATCACATTCATGGTGAGAGGATAATCCCTTTAGCTCAACAACAACTCATTAACCATGTTCTCTCAATTAGAAATAGCTTATTTTCTAACAAAGCAAACACCATAAACACTCCTGCCTCCAGCTCATAATGATTTTCTATAAGTCAATGTATCAGAGGCATGGTACAAAGGGGGAGCTTGGTACAAAGAAAAATGGCACAGAAATGGAAGATCTTTCTGAGCATATAAAGCTCAATTGTTGTACACATTGTGTGAATATTTTTATTGCTTACCAGAAGCCTTCTACTCACATGCATGAAGCAACTGCAAATGAAGTTAAATTTTCTTGACTTTCTGACAGTTTGGGGCTTCCCAGTATAAAGAAATTTGGAAACTCCCACTTGAAAATGGGGGAAAAGTGTAGCTGGAGGAATACTTTTAAACAACTTATGTTTCAGAAACCCAAAGAAAACAGTGCAAAGGAGAAAACTGCTTTTGTGGATCTAGTTTATTAATAAGCATTGTAATTAACAAGACAACATGCTGTACAGAAACCTGAAATAGAACTACTGCAAATTGACTGGACTTGAAATGCTGCTGGACTGTATATGGTGTCCAGCTGCATTATTTGTAGAGTGTGGTTAGGGCTGTTTCAATACACAGACACACACTGCTCACTCTCAGATCCTGTAGTATGCCACAGAGCAGGGAGATTTCCCAGAAATACAAACTCAAATATTTACAAGAAATCGTCAATCTCTTTCTTCACTAGGGATAACATAAGTTATACACAATTTTCCTATGTATACCAAATAAAATCTTTGCCTTCAACTTTACTTTGTGTCTGCACAAACCAATTCCTTCCCATTTATTTACCCAGCTAAATCAGGGTAGTAAACTGCAGTGTGATCATTTAATTGCTTCTCATTGATTAAGAGTCGGTATTCAACCTGCAAAAGGAAAACGTGAGAAATCAAATAAAGCCGAGCTTAAATTTTCCAACTTTAAAACCTCAGCTTGACTCCAACGACCTTGAGCTATTCAACCATTAGCAGTGGAAATATTTAGGCTCTGCCTTAGGCTGGACCGAGCTGGGAGCAGGGGAACAGTGCTGGCTTTGGGCTCCCCATGGGTTACAGCTTGGTCCGGGTACAGCAGAGCCAAATTCCCTTCTCTGACGGAAATCCCGAATCCAGGAGGGATTTCCAGGCCCAGGGATGCCAAGGCTGGGCTCTGCTCCCGGCTGGGCTCAGCACCACAGGACTGATGCTGTGTGGAGCTGCCATTCATAAACCCCCAAGTCTTATTAGCACGGGCTCATTGCCATGCTAATTAGCTAAATGACCTGCATCCGGCCAGCTCCCAGCCCAGAGCAGGTGCTCTGCAGGCTCTGCCTGGCCAGGACACATACTCAATTATTCTTTAGAATATTTAGAATATTCAGAATGCAGCACAGCTCAGGAAAACAAAGAAACAGCATCTCTTACTTCAAACAGTTTGACTCGGTTCTTTCTTTTAACAGTTTTTAGTTTGTTTGTTTGTTTTTTATTTTAGCACTGACTGCTTTACAATATGGAAATAATCCTTTTTGCAATACTCACGAGTGCAACAAGCACGAGCTTGGAGGGGGAATAATCTAGGCTTGACTGTGTGACACATCACTTTGAAGGCAAAGGTTTTCCTTTATTGTTACACAGTATGGAACAAATCTAATCATGTAACTAGCATTTTACTGTATATTGTATATAGAATTGTTTTCTCCACAAATTCACACAAGTAAGATAAAATAAGTTAAATGACTAAAAAAGGAAAAAAAAATTACACAAAAATATACAGTCTATGTACTAGATAAATTATTTATATATATGGCAAGATGTGTAACGAGTCTCTAGTAACATTATTCCTCTGGATACTGACATGCTACTCAGAAAAATGCTGCCTCAAATGTGTATTTTTATATATTAGGGACATAATATATAAAAATGAGGGAACAATTTATCTCCTGATAGAGAATGTGTATTTACAAGTAATTGTTCTGTATCTTGTTGACTGAATTTTAGAATACCAAACACATTTTCCTGGATATAATGTTTAATACTTATAATCAGACTCATTTTTATAATGCTTTTTGTTTAAGTAATTTTTTATTGTTGTTTGGTTTGCGTGTTTTGTTGGTTTTTTCTTTGTTTGTTTTCAAGGGAAGGGGCAGGGTTAAGTGCTTCTCTGTCTTAGGGAAAAAACCAAAGTAACCCCTAAATATTTAAATTATTGAAGTTTGTTGGGTTTTTTCCCCTACCAATGAAAAAAACTCACTAATTCTGGGTCCTTCACCTTTTCCTATAAAAATTGTAAAATTGTAGAAATTAATTCTTTGCCAGGAAATTTCAGTTACAATTTTCAGACCCAAAAGAACTGTTGCAGGTGAAAAAAAAAAAGAAAAAAAAAGAGGGTTTTCCAATGGAGCTGCCAATTTTGTAAACATTTGGTATAGCAGCATCTGTACTAAAAACTAAAGACCTCTGCTTGCAATAGCAGGAATTACTGACAGCATTATTCTAAATTTGCACAATTAGTATGTTTGGTAAATCTGTGTAAACTACAGATAAGCTCATTTTTTGCATATCCCTGAAAATAACTGCCGAATTCTCTCCTCCTGATGTCTCCAAAGCAAACAAAGGGCTTTGTTTAGGTATGAATTAATTTGTCAATTTTTTAATTGTCGCAGAATTGGAAATGAGATGTGTCAGTACCCAAAGGATTGTGATTTTTTTCCAGGATTTACATGCAACTGGAAGCCAGTGTGCCACATCTTTTCTAAACATTATTGAAAACTACTTTAATTAAAAAAAAAAGGAAGCAAAAGAAGTACACCATTAGATAATCTGATGTCCATTAATTAAACCTTATCAGTAGGTTAAAAGTGAAGGTTTTTTAAAATTTTTACTTTGCACATAAAATCTAAATGTGGTTTGAATAGATTTACAGTGGGGACAGCGATATATAAAGCTACTTATACCTGCTGGGCACATAAGAGAAGCTCTTTTAGCATTCATTGGAAACCCTCAACAACTTGAACTTCTGTAAATTTTACAAGCAGCTAATATTACAGCATTTTTACACACAGTTTTGTTTATAAATTACAGATTTAAGTTACATTATGAAGCCTACATAGAGTTCTACCCATAGGAAATATTCACACACTGTTTTTCCCCTCCATACAGCTTCGATTGTCTCACTTAATGTAGCAATAAAACAAAAAAAAGTTATGCATTGTCTTAAAGGAAAAATTCCTTGGTATGTACATACTGCAAATGATTAAATGGCTAAAGACCAACAAAGTTCTAGAAGGAAATACTAGAGAAAATATGGGTTTTTTTCATCTAAGAAAGGAAACTCCTTTTCATCCACTGTGGAATTTACCAAGAGAATATATTCTCCAGTACAGAGAACATTGAAAAAAATCCTTCCTCTTTAAAGAGAATGACCTGGAGAGTTTTCAAGTAATATGATTAGGGTTTGTTTATATTAATCCAACTTCCATTACCTAGATCCTTCTTTCTTTGCTGAGCACTATCAGTCATTCTCTAACAGCTAATCCACAATGACAAGTACTTAATCTAACAGATTTGTGATGAAGTAACTAATATGATAGTTAAACTTTTACTGGATACTTACAACGGGTGAATAGAGCTGTAAAAAAAGCCGTACACATCACTATTAAATATTCTTTAAAACACTGGTAGCTTGCTGCCACAACATCACATCAGCCAAAAAAACTACCCCACTTCCTACTGTTTTCAGCAGTGCCCATGTAATTTTCAACTAACAGGAACAGTAGCCAAGCAAGCTCTGCAAGATTAAAAAAAGAAAAAAAAAAAAAAAAAAGAGAGAAATAGACTTATGGCTTAAAAAACATAATAAGTATAATATTGATCATTGAATTATTAAATAAAGGAAAATCTTAGAAATTAAAAAAAGTTGTTTGTTATTGTTTCCATTTTTGATCTTGGATATCCTCTCATTGTCATGTTGTTTATTTCACACAGAAAAAGCCTAGTTGAGAGCTTTCTATTTCATCTATTGCATTCTTTCAGAGAATAAATACCTGTACATTGAGCCAATAAAAAAATTAAAATAAAAATCAGTTGTCACGTACATTCTCCTTATTAATTATATAAAAGATAAATTTTGGTGGGAAGATATACCATCCTTCTGAAGAATTAGATTTTAGGATCTTATTAATTCTATTATGTCAAGCAATCAAATGAGAAATTGCTCACTTGATCTCTAAAGCTAAGCAAATGGAAGATGAAATCTATGAATATGCTATAAATTATAACAACAAAGAAAAATTTGAGTAAGTTATTTTTAGACTGCAATATTCCCCAAACTGTACGAAGGAATTGCCTTCAAAGGGAGAAAGAACTGCTGGCAGATATTTGCACTACATGGCCCATGTAAGAAAATGAACAGGATTTTGTTCTTCTTCTGATTGTTTCTGGGTTGTGGGTTCTCTTCCCCATTTTCTGGATTTTACCAAGAACTACAGTAAACCTTTCAACCAGGTCCTAAGGATTTAGAATTTCCGTTTCAGCTTTAGGATTCTATATACACAAATATTCACAAGCCTAACGAGTTTGTACGCGCCCGAGGAGCGGCGCTAGGCCGTGACTCTCCACAGTCACACTTAAAGCCTGAAATTCGGGATTTGTCAGATCTGCATTTACAGCTGGTGCTCGTGTATAAACGTGGTGCTGCTGCCAGCCCCCGGCGCCGGGTGGGACGCGGCGAAGTTTGCCAGGGGGATGACCTTGACGGGATCCTCGCCGGCGCAATGTCTTTCGCAGGTGTTGTAGAACTGGGGCCTGGGCCCTGCCTGGCCTTTGTCACTGTCGTCCTTTGGCGGCCTCCCGAGAGTGTGGCGTCCCTCGGGTCTGGCTCCCCGGCCCCAGCCTTGCTGGAAGCCAAACGATGGCAAGGAGGTGTTGGGCTGCTGGAACTGCGTCAGGGCCGGTGGCATCCAGCAGTTGTCGGAGTGGCCGAGGATGAGGCACTCCTGCGTGCAGTTCTCAGAGGCTTCGGCCAGAGCTTTCTGCAGGTTCACTTCGATAGCTGGAAGGGAGGAAAAGCACAAGACACCGTCAGGGGTGTGAGAACAGAGGCAGAGAGGGATTCAAGGTCAGCAAAGCAATTCCTGTCCTACAATGATGGCCACATTTTGGGAGGAAAATGCCTCCAGGTGCAGAGCTTCCGTGGAGGTTCAGATGTTGGGGCCCACAGTGTTGTCACAGTTCACACCATCATTAAAACTTTATAATAAACCCTTATACACTCGATTTTCTAGATCATACAACTGCTCAGGTTGGAAAACACTTCTAAGACAAGTAAGTTACACCATTAACCCAGCATTACCCCGTTCACCACTGAAAAAACCCCAAGTGCCACATCCACAATTTTTGAACATTCCCAGGATCCCCCAACTTCCTGAGCAGCCTCTTCCAATGCTTGCTGACCCCTTCAGTGAAGAAATTTTTTTCCTAATGTCCAATCTAAACCTCCTCTGGCACAACTTGACCATGTCCTCTGGACCAGCCACTGACCTAAAATAATATTTTCATTCCTTGCAATTGACATTTCTGTAATAAAGATAAAAAACTTTATAAAAATTAATGCCATTACTCTAGATATTTGCATAGAACTACTTGAAAAAAAAGAACTTTTTTGTTTTGTTTCCTTAAAACTGGATTTTTTATTGTTTTCCTTTGCTTAAAGTAAAAACCCCTAAATTGGGCACTAGCCAAAGATGGTCCATTGGCCTCAAAGATGCACTCAAGTGTTATAAGAATGAAAGAGCCTAACAGCTATTTTAAAGAGAATTGATTTCTCTGTGCATTCAATACTGGACACCTTGAAAAATCAAAGAGTACTAGCAAAAGAAGATGTAACCTCTATATTTTGCTAGTAATCAAAGCAGATTTCTTCAGTAGATGCAAGGCATGTGCCCTTGCAAAAGGATTGTAGAAATGTTAATTTGTTCAAAGGCAAAGTAAACTACTAAATCTGAAAGATGTTCATATGTAATACATAAATATTCTTGATCTGTTTCATTTAAGTTGTGGTTTTAGCATAGTAGGCAAATTAAAAATTAATGGAATTAAATTTCTACACATGATTCCTCAAAACAGATTTAATATTGCAAGTGTTAATTTTATATTCTCCTCCTGTATATGTGGTTAAATACTTTAAAAGTGCAGAATATCTGATTGGATATTTCCTTGTGTTTTCTTCAAAAAACTTCCCAATGAAAGATACAAACATATTTTTAATACCTGTCTTAATGAAAATAGCACTTAAAATTGGATTCTGGCTCATAAGCACTGGAGAAGGAATGCCACAAAAATTACTTATAGCAATGAGAGTGCTGAGTAGGAGCCTCCCACCCTCTGAGCTTTATGTTTAAACAGATGCTGCATTTCTGTCTTAACAAATATTTTGCATGTTGAAATCTGTGTAAAGCTGCAGAGCACAAACACTTATTTCCATGTTACATCTCAATACAAAGGAATTAAGTTTTTCCTTCAGGCATTGCTGCTGTCCAAACCAGGATACATTTTTTAAAAAATCTACCATGTTTAAGAAGACAGCTGGTTGCTTGTTATATCATGAATGCTCCATTCTTGATTATTTCTCCTTCAGGATGCTGTATGTGTCAGTTAGAGGAGTGATTGTTTATAAATGTTATTTTGGTGTATTGCTGGCATTTCAACATGTCCTCAGTCATTTTGCCTAAGTATTTTTCAGTTTAATCCTGACAAAGCTTTGGCACCTTGCTGTTGCAATACTAATCCACTTTTGATGGGCAGTAGGAGACATAAATATGGAAATAATTCAGTGCAGTCTATAGTTACTGCAAAAAAGAAAAGTTTCTAGTGGTAGATTAGTCTAATCTTTCTGTGTCCTACTATCTGCTATTAGAGACATAAATTTAAGTATATTCAAGTCTTTTAAGCTCCTTAATTATCCAGGTTTGCTTCTATTCTGATGAAGGCAATCCACTGAAATCAGGTACAACCTTGACAAAGTGTGGAATTATCCCCATTTTGTAGAGAAACTGGTCCTTTTTGCATTAATTTAAACCCCCTTAAAATGCTATTCATTCAGTTAAAATGTTAAACACACAGTTATTTATTTGGAAATAATACTTGTTTTGAATTCTTCACAGCAAGCGGTTACAACACTTCTACTGTACCATTTTTCTCAAACTACAGTAAGAGAGTACACAAAGCTGAAACAGCAAAAGGAAGCATTTGACAATAAAAGTTTAACATTTAACATTGGCAAGGCAACTGTGGAAGGAAAAAGGTCACGTATAAAACAGCCTCCACACCATTTCAAAGATCAGGACAGTAATTTTGTGCCACGTGCTGTCAGACTACCTGGAGACTTGGAACAGGTTACCATGTTAAGAATAAGAATATTGTTAAAGTTGCAGTCTTGCTTATTCTGTTAATAAAGAGATATTTTATTCTGAGTTTTAGTTTTATTTAAAAAAAAAAATTGAAAAAAAGAACACAAGAAAGAAAACCCCAAAGCTTTATAATTATCCTGGACACAATCGTAAGATATGAATACAAATTATTTTGGTATTAAGTTGGTTTTTTCCTTTTTTTTTCTTTTTAATATAAAAGTCTGCCAATGCAGGATCGTTTAGAAGAAACATCTTTTGTAGAAGTCATAATCTTTCTTTTAATCCTGTTTCAATATTGTTGCCAGAGTATGCTTTTCATTAGTGCTTATGGTTAATATCATGTAAAATATACAGTTTTCCTTATCTTTGAAAAAAAACTCTTCTAAGTCAAACAAACAAACAACTTTCCCGACCCACTAAGCAAATACTCTTGGAAAATGATTCAAACTAGAGCAAACTGTAGGAAAATGAATATTCACTGAGCATTATCTATTTTTTCCTGCTCTTCCAGGCCATGAAATAGATTTCCTTTTTGTCAAACCCATTCTCTATTTTCCTTACGTATCATTCCAGCCACACTTGTGGGAGGTGTGAAGCTCAGTGTTCAAGTGGTCCTTTATCAGAGGATTTGCAAATTGACCATGGCACCTTCTGGCTGCTACTCTTTAAGCTTCCTTCTATTTTGTTTCTTTGCAAGTCATTCTAAATGTGGGTGACAATCAAATATTCTGAAAGTTTCCCTCTCATTCCAAAGTAGTAGTGCAGGTGATTATTCTGCATAGTCTGATAAGTAATCAGGGGAAGGAAACACCTCTGACACCTGCCTCTACCCATCAAGGAAGAGAAAGTTCCAGCTGTCTCTGAATATTTTCAGAAGAAATGATGGTTCTTGCAAGTGAAATTCAGTGTCTGGTACCATCTTCTCACACAAGACATGACAAGTTTATAAATGGAAATAGGAGTTTGCATATTCCCCACATATTATGAATAAAGAGTACATTCTATTGAACTCTTAGCAGTCTCACTAATTTCTTACTTCACACAGTTATAAACCCTCAATTTTAGATATATTTTCCATACTACCTGGAGACATTTCAAACATGACATTCAAATAATACAAAAGAGAATTTTTAATTCATATAAATGATCACACTCATACACATGTGAGTTTACCACTTTGATTTGAACTCCAGGTTGTTTTAGGAATGCATTTTTTTTTAATTGTCTGCAGAACTAAGAACATTTTTAAAGAAAGTGTCTGTCAGCTCTTAAGAAATGTTTAGATCAGAACTGTCAAATATAGCTAAAAGCACAACAGTTAAAAGACTTTCTTCATTGTTCCACAGTCTCATCATTTATAGTTCAAAACAGTTTTCAAGAATATTTACCTTCACTCAAGAAAATGTGGAATTTCAGCCTTACCAGATAGCCTTCCTTCAGTTAAAACAGTTACAAAAAATACCTAAAAAAGGTATGGTTTTTTTTGTTTTGTTTGACCAGAGACTTCCTATGGTTATAAAGTCTGAGTGGGACTTCAGAGGTACTAAATAAAAATGTAAATTCTCCTCTTTGCTCTTTGGAGATGAAAACTCAACATCTCAACACTGCTACTCTCTTTCTCAGTCTATAAAATGTGGCACAATTCTTTGGCATTTCCAGCTTAATATCATGTTCCATTTTTAAGACTGTTTCTTGTGGAAAATTCACAAAGCAAGACAGGCTGTCGGTACAAGTACGTTACCAGCAGTCTCAGAATGGTGAAAAGTTACAATTATGGAATCATTTTGGTTGGAAAAACCTGTGAGATTATTGCAGTGCATACTTGGTGTACAGACAACATACTTTCTTTTCTACCCATTCCCTCCAGCCTTAAAAGAGACATGTATTACTGAAAGAACATCAAGAGAACTTTGCTCACTCTGCCCTGAAGTCATCACTTGACCACAGAATCACAGAGATTAGGCTGGAAAGCATTTTTGGTCTCACCCTCTGCTCATATCTGGATATACTGGTTGAAAACAAAGAGAGTAGCCCTTCCAAAAGGCCAAACTTTCAGAACTGTACATATCCCTTAAAAGAAGAAAAATCCAAATGCGTGTGCTGAAAGGAAGATGTGCTTTCCTAAGGGTTGGACAATCCAGAACACAAGCTCCTGGAGAAGCCTTAAAAGATCTCCACCTTTACCCACATGTGTAGCAATGATCAAAAGACATTTGTAAATGCATTCATTAGCAAAGTACTCGGATTCATTAGAAGTTCAATACTCAGATTCGTTAGAAGTTCAGAAACCACCAGACTGCACTATACCAATGCAGGTTTAGGGGCATAGAAACAGCGCAAAGAAAATTTCCAAACCAATTAAAAAAAAAAAAAAGGAGAAAAACCTTAAACTACAGAATACAGAGTGCTTGAATCTTAAAGCCATGTAGCTGAAGTCGTAATGAAAAGCCAGTTTTGAATTTGACACATTTTGGATGCAAACCATCCAGTGTTACATTTAGCGCACTCTTGTTTCATAATAAAGCAAGCAACAATTAGCAAGCAATTAAGCAAATTGCCCATAATTATGCCATTGCTGAGCTATTTTTCATATTTTCACAACACAGCACATATATGAATACATGGCTTGCAGTGCCAACACTGTTCTGTCAGCACCCAGAAGTGCCTCTCGTTTACTGAAGCGTTTCGTTTTCAGCAGCTCCCAGAGCACCTCCAGCGCTCTCTGCTCAGCAGGAACCCACCAGAGTGATGAAGATGACAACCCCAACTCCCCCTCTCAGCCAGAAGTTCCTAAGGAATGGGTCAGGCTCCCCCAGCACGTTGTGCCCGTGTGTATTTACTAAATGTGGTACTAAATCTGAGCAGGAACTCAAGCGTAATGCAGGGAAATTATCATCTGGAATTACCCTGGTGACCAAAAGTGGCCACTTGAGTAACATCATTTAGAGTCTCCACCATATGAGGGGAACAGAAATGTCATTAACAATAAAAAAGGGAGGGGGGCATAGTAGTTAGTGTAAACTGGGTTACTTTAATAAGGTCAGGAGGAAGAAGCTTGAATATAGAAACCCTAAATGAGTGCTGCTATAATATACTCTAGCTTTTTGGTTTAATAATAAAATGCCTTTGGGAGGAGTTCCCTATGAATATTTTATTTCCTGTATACGTCTCAATAAATTAAAAACCTAAAAGAGTTACTTAAATTCTACCCTTGGAACCTTTTTATTCAAAGAACAAGTAGGACACACCACTCTCTAATTTTCAGCTGCGTGCACAGAACTTGCTTTGCTTGTGAGAAATCAGAGGAAGATTGATCCTCCAGAAGTTCTGACTGAGGAACCAACAGGCATGAGGGAAATCACATTTCCTGTGCTACCTAGGCTTGCCAGATTGTGCTGGGTAGCTTGCAAGGATCAGCTCTGCTCCCATTCCAGTGAACACAGTTTATATCCTAACAGCCTTGGTTTTAATTTGAATTTAATCAGAAAAAATACTTCTCGTGAAATCCAAATGATGGGATGAGGTATGAGGATTTTGCACCTGAATTCAACAAATTAAGTAAACATTATTAAAGATGGCCAAGGAAAAGTTGGTGAGGGAGAGAGGAAATGAGGGAAGTGCCAGGGCAAGTGAGTCAGCCTCTGGTAATTCCTGTCTCATTAACTACTCTTGTGAAGTGAATCTTTCCCTCACAAACAATAGGCCACACATAAAGCACATTAATCTTTCATTTGGTTACCTCATTATTATTCTGACTAGAACCTCAATCTTGTATTAATCATACCCAAGATATGGTCTAAAGGCAATGCTCCTGTAAAAAGTTCAGCTTCAATAATTACTGTTTTCCACAGAAAGAGATTTCACATAAAAAAGGGGAAAAAAAAGAAAACACAACAAAACCAAGCCCCCAAACCTCTTGCAAACTCTTTTTTTCAGCCTAATGAACATGAGTGTGACAGAGTACATGGCAGTGACCCTTACTGCTCTAACAGTCCAACTGAATTCATCTTTTATGCCCATGTTTTGCTAAAATTTATGGAAAAATATATGGTCATTTACAAAGGCTGCATGTTTCTTGGCCTATAAAGTGTATATTGAGTTTTCAATGAGAATTTTAACTATAACTAGTAAATATAATGACCATCTAAAATGGATAACCTAAAATCTAATATATTGATAACAATACTGGCTAATACAATGTGCTTTATTTAATATTTAATTAACTGCTTCCCATTTGTACTGAACCTTCTTAATTATTAATACATGGTTCATTATTTAACATGGAATATAAATTCAAATTCAAATCAATTAAACAAGGTGAAACTACATAGTGAGAAATGGTTTATCCTCCAGCAATAACCTTTGACCTGGAAGTATAGTAAAGAGTGAAATTAGCATTTTTTTCCCCCCATACCTGCAAAGATTATGCATTTTAAGTGATACTTATTAAGCTCTGCTACTGATGTAAAATTCCTGTAATAAACACAACCTCCTACAATAAAATGCTGAATAAAAAAGGGCTTCAGCTGTCACTTTCCAGAGAATTTACAAAGAATATAACACTACAACTAGTTTTTCAAATTTAAGTTTCACATGAAATTATGTGTGTCCATGAAAGAAAGATAGTTTATTGATTTTACTGAAAGTTACTAAATATCCCAAAAGAGTGAGGATTCATAAAGAGAACTAACAATCACTATGCAATCTACATAAACTCACTTTGGTGTGGAAACAGAAAAAAATGCATTTCCTAAGCTTAGGCTGTGTAATCAAAAAATCAGATACATCAATCAAAAATTCTGATACATCAGAGCAAAGATCTGGGCTTGGAGATGGGATGAGTGTCAGAAAGAGATGCAGGGAAGAGAATTTCTGGGAAGGACAGGGTGAGTAGCACTAACCCTTGATAAAGGACCCACATGAACGTATCCATATTCTTTTATCCCAACTAATCCCAGATTCCAACACTTGTGCCAAGGAGCAGACTGGGCATCAGCAGAGCTCAGGGGCTGGGTGAGGAGGATGGGCATGAGCAGAAATTCCTGCTCAGTTCTGGTCACACACAGCAGCCCCTTCAAGGGAAAAACCCCTCAAAAGTCTGTGTTTACACCCTCTGTGCACTTCAGACTCCTGGTGTATCTCCATGCCAAATGGGGCTCTGCCTTCCTTTTATTTCACATTTCCATATTTTTATTTACAGTAAAAAATAAACAAAAGTTTGATGGAAAGTAGAATGGTAAAAAAATCTTTTAAATGAAGTAATTGAACAACTGTGGGCAATTGGTCACAGTTCAGACACTTAAATGAAACATTAATTTCAAAAGGGAGTCATAAAATGCCCAAATGCTCAATGAGCTAGTAAACAGATATCTCCTGTGGTAACTTAAAAGATAGCCAGTATAAGTTGATCTGGATTGTGTTTTCATCAGATATACACAAGCAGAAATTTAAAGTCAAAGACCACTACAGCAGCAAACAAAACAAACCCACGACAATCTAAAAATATTCTGTACCTTTTTGGTGACTCCAACTGCATTTCAAATAAAACAAACAAACTATATTTCTTTATTAGAATATTACTAAACTTTTTTTTTTACTATGGATACCGTGTTTATTTTCAAATACTTCTAAAAATTTTTTAAATAATTACGTATGCTGATATCTATGTGACACACTATGTTTTTTTGAGTGCTGATAGCTGTTACATTTTATTGGACCATCTGTTGATTCATTCCAGTTGAATATATAAATAAAACTTGCTGAGGGTTTTTTGACAAAAGAATTTTCCCATCAAAAATGCAGTTTCAGAATTCAAATTCTTTGTGATAGTGTTGATTCACATTACATTTGGGGTTATAAAGTGTGGTACCAGGTAGTGTCCATTTTCTCCATTCAATTAATTTTCACATATTTCTTTACAATATGAGGATCCTTCATATTATGAAGAAATGGCATTATTGAATGGAAATGTTCTCATTTCTCCAAAGCTGTCCTTCAGATTTTACGTTTCACAATAAATATAAATTCAGGTTATGATTCTGAGAAGCAGCACCATGGCATGAGCAACACGGCCTATCAATTATCAGAGCTATTCCCCTTTTCTGAATTCCCTGCAAATCCCTTGCCACTACTGCAGGAGAATAAACCTTGTGCTCCACCTCAAAATTTAAAAAACCTTAATTATGAATGATTAGGATAAATATTTCAGGGTCAGAGGCCAGGGTTTTTAATTCCCCTAAAGCAGCATGCTGGCTCTGCTGTGTTTTTTAGATCCCTTCATGACAACCAACAACCTTGAGGAAGGACGGGCTGGAGGAGTAAAACTCCAGCGTTCCACCTCCCTGAGAGGACACTCTCCTCCATATGGCTGCAGCTCAGGAGGGTTTTCCTCTTGGAGAACCCTCTCAAGCACAGCCTCCTCCATGGCTACACAGCAGCTTCCATCCAATTTTTCACAGCAGTTTTCTGTCAAGACCACTTTGTCAATCTGCCACCGACTACCCTCAGTGGGCCCACGGAGCTACTCATCCCTTTGACAAAGGCTCCAAAAAGTGTGAACACATGGAAAGGGCCATGTTTGATTAACAACCTTGTGATTGCCGTAAAAATGAAATTTGAAAGGTAATAATTACATTTGTAATTACCTAGGTCTAAATCTCTTATGTTTCCTACTCCCTGTATTTCTGGGCAGCTGGAGCAATGACTCATTAATAATAATAAAGTCATTTAACCCTGCAGGCACATTACAAGGAGAAAGATGTCATTTGTCACCAACACAAATAGAACAATCACTGAAGGATACAGCAAGACCACTATTTCATATTTATTGCAAATGATAAAAGGGACATTTTGCACTCATTCTCACCATGACATCCCAATCTGCTTTTTAATTATCAGCAAACATAAGGGGACAGCATACAACATATGAGGGCCTGCTAATAATGCATTGTCCTGCAGTGACATTTCCATAATCACTTTAAATCTACCCTATACATATGTACTAGTTAAAGCTTTCAGCTCTTGCAATCATACCCCCTAGTAAGGAATGAATTATCCTCTGCAGATTGAGCACACAAAAGCAGCCCTTCTGCAGAGTTTGAGGGTCTGAGAGCTGACATGTGCCTTGCTATTACTTTAAGTGATAAGGTTTGACATTCTGTTGCACTTATGGTCGAGCACAGTGTGACTTAAAAATAAATGCAATTGTATTTTTAGGCCGAGAACTTTGCAGTTGTAAATCTCACTGGCGAGAGTTTAGACAAGGACTTCTGCAAGTCACTTAATTTTCAAGTGCTTTTCAGTGTTGATTTGTTCTTTGCTTCCTCAAGAGCTCAACAAGAACTCTTAGGTGACACAAATACCCTTTTTCATGGGGAACTCAAGTAAGTTACTCAGAATTTACTAGATTTTTACAAAGTATTACTGATAATACTCCCTGTCTATGAAATAAACTTCTGAGGAAAAGACTATTCTTTCCCTACGTGATTTTATTCAAAGACATGAAACTTTGAGGGAAAATTCATGCAGAGAAATTTCTCCTATGCTATTACTATGAAAGCAAATGAAAGGAAGATTCAGGTAAATAATATAAGTTTCAATTCCATTAAACTAGAACTACAATTTCTTCCTTGCTTTGCTTATTCATCAGTAGTTATCTAACCACCAGGCAGGTATGAAGACCAGAGAACAAACTTAACAATGTGAAGTTATAAACTGTTAATGTGTGGGTTAGAAAGGAGGTAAGCAAACCTCCTAAATCTGTTTGTATTTTCCCCAGGTGCCACAACAATCTGTAGAAAGACATGCTTTCAAAACGTAAATAAGTAGTGTTAAGAAATAGGACACATCAGGAAAGTCAAGTGCACAGAGTAAAATTCATATTTTCACTGTTAAGATAGTGACAACACAGAAAAGCTTGTATGTGGAGTGAAATGTTTTGTCAAATTGAAAAATGGAAATAATATGAACACTACAATTTTCACATCAATTTGAGGTAAAATGTTTTGAATTACAGTCATTTTAATCTTGTTTTATAAAGAAAATGACTTCAAATGGGTGATAATTTAAAACAGCATAATCCAAACTTCATTGTGCTCCAGTCAGGCATTGGAGTGTGGCTCTGAGTGATTTGGAGCAATCTTTGCACATTAGCTCAGAGCCTCATTCCGAGCAGACATTTGAACAAGAAAAAGGATTCCTGAAATCTCCAGTCTCCATCATTTACCTGAGAGTCCGAAATCACTGATTGAGATGGCTCCAACTTCCTAATTGGGTCTTTGTAGGCCCTGCTGGCACCTTCAGAAATTTGGGCACATCCTGATGAGGAATACTGTCACAGTTACCAGCTCTTGAACATTCCCTTGTTACCAGGTGCTCCACTGAAGTTTTGCTCTTTGACTGGAAATTCCTCATCTCAATCAGATGAGCCTTCTCCAACTATTACATTTTTGGCATATATATATATAAATATTATATATATATATGTAGATATAGATATATTCTTCAAAGAAATTTCCAATTAAAATATAAAAATACTGGAATTTTAGCTAGAAGCATTACTAAACTTGTAGGGTTTTTCTTTTAACAGAAAATTCTATCAGCCCCTGGACAATTGAAGAGTGATGGGAATAATTTAGGCCAGATCAACACTCGACACAATTCTTTACAGAACATTTTCTCCTAGCATGGATAATTTTAAAAAGACATTGTTAGGAAACAGTGATAGGTGTGATTATTCTGGAAGATTTTAGTGTCAGGAAGATCAGCCAAGAGAATGGAAGTGAGCAACTGCTGACAGCATCTTGTCAGCCCATTGCAAGAGCTGTCAGGAAAGGTTCTGTGCCTGCAACCATCAGGGCTATGATGCTTAAAAAGAGGGTAGTGGTTATTATTATTATTATTATTATTATTATTATTTACATAGAGCATAACAAATATAAAAATGTGGAGGTATTAAGTTAAACTTCACGAGGTATCCAATTGTTCATGAAATTAAACTTCATTACTTCAAAGATGGAAATATTTTAAAATGGAAAGAAACTCATTGGTTGACCTTTAAATTATGCTTTTATAAACTCAATTATATAAACACCTTCTTATAACCACACACTGTCTATGCGTGTCTATGTGAGGATTCTGAGGAGAGATATAAATTTATTGAACTTCAAATTTCAGAGAGTAGGTGTCAGGTTTTGACTCAGCCTTCCTTATATTCATATTTTTATACATTGAACCATAGCTGTCTTTGCAAAAAATGTAATGTTCACTTCTGTTTGATAAGCTTTGGCATCAATATGCCAAGGCTAATAAAAGCCTAACATATATTATTTAACAAGGTTAAAAACTAGCAATCAGACTTGTCAGGGAACTTGTCACCTCTTCTAGTACATGAGCCTCAATCAGCCATTTCTCTACTGCATAGGACAGAGGCTTTCTTAGGACCAGATTTAAGAAAAATCAGTTCTTACAAAGCCACTAAACTCAGCATCCAGCTCTTTTGAAAGTCTGTTTCAAACTAGTTTTGAAATTCTGTTCAGGGCAGACACACATTGAAGGTAACCAAATAAATCCCAGCAGTTCTTGTGAGGAGAGAAAGTTCTTGAACTAATCTACTCCCTACTCATAAGAGCAAACCCACAAAGTCACATAATTTATGTTTATTTTTTTCTTAAGTTCTACAGAAAGGATATTTTAAGTGTGGGTTAAGTGCTGCTCTGGCAGATGCCATATAGAAAGCTGTCACCACTTTTGGCACAGATTTCTTTTTGAGAGGGCCCAAACCTGAATTTCTGAAGCTGATGTTCCCTGAGCTTCAGCAAACTGCATTTCACAACCACCTTTCCTCCAGTTCCTGTGGGTGGCAGGAGGAGTTGGAGCTCAGTCTGTGCTCCAAAGGGCTGCTTTATTCTAAGTTTTTTTAATTAACCATAGGATATAAAAGAACTTAAATGAAAAGCTACCAGTCAATTGCTGACTAAGTGTTCACCAGCCTGTTATTGAACCTATTTCATCTATTTATTCCTTAATTCACCCATAGTCTAGAGATGTCATTAATATGCTCAAAGCTAATTTATTATCCTCTATTGCTTCTATTCAAGCCCATGTTAACAGAATAAATTCATCACAAATGATCAGACTTGAAAAGGCAGATTTGGATTCTGACAGAGAATAATTTATCATGGCTGGGAAAAAGCCTTCCACTGACTGGGCTGTTGGAATGCTGGGAGATGAAACTGGAATGATGGCAGAACTTCTGCAGGAAAGGACATGAAACTCTTCAGAGGAAAACAAACAAATAATAAACCCCTGACTCCAACTCCCCAGATAGGGAGGTTCCTGACACTGAGTATTTTTCTTTTTTTCCCACTCACAGGTCCTTTCTCTTCCCCTCTGTGATGCCCTGAGGCAGAAATGATCATTAGGGCTCTGCTGGCCCTGGTTTGCACACCC
This sequence comes from Passer montanus, assembly GCF_014805655.1. Classification (NCBI taxonomy): domain Eukaryota; kingdom Metazoa; phylum Chordata; class Aves; order Passeriformes; family Passeridae; genus Passer; species Passer montanus. The sequence continues at coordinate 2,260,558 of NW_024369818.1, forward strand.
AGAGCTGGGGACAGGGTGGGACAGGGACACTCAGAGCTCTGCAGAAAAGGTCACGAGGCTCTGGGGCCACAGGCTGCTCATCAGGGCCTTGCTGAGTGCTGCAGCAATGAAATATTACATTTATTTAATTTGCTATTTATTGTCATTATCCCCGTGATTACAGTAGGTTTGGGATGATCTACTCCTCGGTTACACCACACTTGCTATGTGTCTATACATCATCTGAATTACAGAAGCAACTGGATATAACAGCATTTATAATGTGTTTCAGGGCCTGTTACAATTGGAAAAATCAAACACATTTTGTAGTTATAGGTCCATTATCCAGTGGAATTGGAAAGCACTGAGATGCTGTCGTGAGTGTGGCACCACTGTGATTGTAACAGGGGTTTGGAGATTCATTGTAAAGCCCAGAAACACTTGAAATGAACAATTGATCATGGCATCATAGTCAATATTCTAACTGTTATTATTTCAGCCAGTTATATCTTTGTCCCCAGCTCCAGCACAGGGAGAATTCCTGCTCTTGGACGTGGCCCCATCTCTGTCAGAGTGTGACTCCATTTATCCATCCCTTCATGGACTTGTCTCCTAATTCTGTACACACCAGAGCCCTTTCCCTGCTCCTGCTCTTGTTACACTGAGTAAATATGTCGCTTCAGGACTTGAGTAACCAAATTTCTCCAGGGAAAAAGAGGGGAAAAAAACCCCAATGAGTAGCCAGACCTATCCAGGAAATAAAAAACTCACTCTGCTCTGCCTAGATATTTTACAGAGGATCTTATATATTGAGATAATAATAAATATCAGTGCTCAAGTTTGTAAATATGTAGTTTATCTGTTTGACTCCTTCAGAACATCCCAGCTCCCTTTCCCCCCTTTCTTCTATCATATTCCAGAGCCCAACTGAATTGTGCTCCAAATGTGCTGCTATCAATATTTGGGTTTTTTCCTGATTCAAATACTTATTTATTCTATTAATACCCGGAATCTAAGGCCTTCAGTGAGGTGAATACACCAAGTGTCTGATCAGTACCTGATGTCCCAGTGAAGAACCTCTGCATGGGAAGGGATCCAACATTTCCCAGGGAAGCCCTGGAGAGTTAGAAAGTGCAAACTCTGCAGTATTAATTCAGCTCCCTAGTGTAAATGTGTTTTGATGCAAACTTTAATTAAATCATCATATACTATTTTTCTCATAGGACCCTTGGGCGCAATTCAGACAGTAAGTAGTTATTCAATATTTCTCTTTATCTACTCTAATCAGCATGTGGCCATACACCTTTTTTAATTAATACTTTCAAAGCCTCATGTTGAATGCAGATTTATTCATTTCCTCATGTACTCTGTTGTTTCCACAGCACAATCAAAAGCTTCATGAACATGAATAATACCCCACCTGCATTATTTGCTTTACTGAGGTAATTTCATCTGGGAAACTGAGGAATTAAAAAAATTGACCAAAAATTATGCAGCCTCCATTATTCCATTATTTCTGGGTGCCCAACTTGAGATAGCTTAGACCAGATTTTTACAGTCTTGATCACTGTATATTATTATATTATATTATATTATATTATAGTATATTATTTTCAAAGCATACCTTATGGAAAAAGGGGTAATGTCTTTGGCACTCAAAGAAATCAAAATGACAAAACATGATAGCAAAAATTCAGTTTTCCCCCTCCACCAAAGAGCTGTGATGCCCATTTCAACAAAATATAGGAATGCTAAATAGCTGTCTTTCCTTTTCTTTACTAAATCTAACAAAATAGAACATCAAAAAACCCATGAATACACTTAAAATAGACTTCCCATGATGAAGAGCTCATTATTTTAATAAAACACTAAAAATCAGAGAATTTTATGTGCTTTGATGATTTCTTACGATGCCAAAACTTTCCAAAAGATCTGTCTTAAAATTTAGCACTAACTGTAATGCAATAAAATGTAACGATTTCATAAAATTTTACGTGGTAAACCAATTCTAGAAATTCCTCAAAGTGCTTCTCGGAATCAAACTTTAATTCATTTTTAAAACCGACTGGACTGTAGTTACAACAGTTCCCACTGTAAAATCTCATTATTTTTATGTAAGTTAAAATAGATTGGCCCTTATGCAATGAGACATGTGCCCCTCCATCAGCGTTTCTCAGAACTGTGCTGCTATTACCCCTGGCTGATGAGTGATTTGTCCTGCAGCCTTTTGCCCTAGGTGCTCCTGCCCTTTTCTCCCTAAACTCTACAGGCAGGCTGCAGCCTTCTATCAGCATTGCCCGAATTATTAATTTAAACAATGCTGATTCTATCAGGATTTGTGATTTTGGATTTGCAAAATTTTGAGGAGAAAATGGCCTACTAACTCCCTGTTACACTGCAAACTTTGTGGCACCAGAGGTATTTCAAGCTGCTCTGTGTTTTCTTTGTGCTGTTTTTGGTGCATCAAATGCTAAAACTTTTCAGCAATGCTTGGAAAAAACCCCTCAAGTCATGTAATAAAAACTACCTGGAACATAGTGCCCCTGGAACCAACATCACCATTTGGCAAGAAGGAGAACAGGACAAAAATCTGTTGTTGAACTAGAATTTTTGGGTACTTTAAAGTTATATTATTGTTTAAAACTCTCATAAGTATTAATCTAGAGAATAGCTTTCATAAATTGTAAATTAAAACAATGTACCTGCTCCTCCTGAATGATGACTTTCCAAATGTCTTTGCCATGTTAGTCAAATTTCCCTGGACCAGCTTGCAGCCCTTTTCACAAGAAAGACCCTTCAGAGGATCTAAGAAGCATGAAAATGCTTTAGAGCTTGGCTTTCATGAGAGTAGAGCTTGGATCAATATAATTAAGTAGCAGAGTGTGTAAATGGGCTGGAGGAGAGCTCCAAAGCAGGAGGAGAAGAAGGGCTGTCCAGCTCCCAACAAAAGAGCTTTGCACTTGGCCCCTGCACTTGCGACAACTTGAAGAGCAAGAGCTCTGAAGTGAATGGTCATATTCTCATCTTCCAGAGAAAAGAGGGGGGGAAAAGCAGATATTAATATCTATCCTTTCATGAAAGAGAAAAGGGAAGAGGGGAAAGGCAGGTGCGCTCCAAAGGAGCTCTGGTCCATCAGGTTTTAATGCCAGGCTTTTCATTACGAGCTTCCATCTTCACAAGTAACGAGGTGCTGGCCACCCCCGAGGGCAGCTCGGCAAACTGCATTTTCTCATTTGTCTCCAAGTACCCACTAGAAAGGCCATTTGTCCAAAGAGTTTTAGATACAGTTACTTCAGAAGTTCCACAGCTCACAGTAAGCATCCTGAATGCAGACTTCTCTCTCCAGCACAAAAACCCCAAAAAAAACTGTTAGAAAATGTCCACAAGGCGCTGGCCACCCCCGAGGGCAGCTCAGCAAACTGCATTTTCTCATTTGGACTCCAAGCACCCACTAGAAAGGCCATTTGTCCAAAGAGTTTTAGATACAGTTACTTCAGAAGTTCCACAGCTCACAGTAAGCATCCTGAATGCAGACTTCTCTCTCCAGCACAAAAACCCCAAAAAAAACTGTTAGAAAATGTCCACAACTCAAACACAACTAAGTTAGAGCTTGTAACTTTTGCTGGTCCTGCCAGCCTGCCTGAAATGGTAATTTAAAAGTGCCAAAAAAATGAAAATAAGTATTAAAAATATGTATTAAAAAAAGATTGGCCAGAGTACACAGATTAAATCACATATTCAAATCAAAGCTGTTAATTGCTGTATTCCAGTCAATTAATAGGGTGTTAAAAGAAACTCTCAAAAAGAATATAAATATCTGATGTAGATTAAGAGTAAAAGTGACTGTGAAATGATGCATTAGAGGTAAATAAGCTGTTCTAATAATTACCTTTCAGTCCATCCAGTGGTTCTGTATGACACAAGAATGGGACAATCCTCTACTGCTCCTCTGGCAGTCAGTGCTTTCTGCTCTGGCATATGTGGCAAATTCTCTCACTCACCAGACAAGCATTGTTCATTATAGATACTTTTTTTTTTTCTGATTTATGTTATGCACAGCTTATCATATCACCAAATATGGATGAAGGAAAACAATTGGTTCACTGAAGGGGCAGCACAGGAAAAAATTGCATAAATTCAGATTTTTTAAATAGGTGCGATGCTTTGAATGGAGTGTGTGAGCTCTCAAGAACATGTTAGTCCTTGTAAATTATTGGTCCAGGGCTCTGCACCTTCTGAAGAATATATATATTTTTTCATTTTAGTTACTGTTTTGTCTTGTCCATCAAAAAGAAATAAAGGAGCCAAAAAGCCACAGGAGACTTAAAATGTCATGAGGCAAAAAGTTTCAACAACCTCCTTTAAGCAAAGACTTGCTCTTCATATTTTCTCCACTTCATAACAAAGCTGGATAATACATGGAGAAATGTTCATTATCTCCTCAAAAGACAAGCTCTTAGGAAGCTGATAATGCTAAAATGTTACCTTGCCAAGTGGTTCCCCATGACCATAACACCACGTTAAATGCATTACATGGGCTTGTTATTTCCATGCTAAATGATCGATATAAAAGCACTGAACATGTTCTATGGCTGGCGAAACAAATCTGCTCAGAGCACACTCTTCATTTCCAGTCAGCCAAATCTGGCTGCCATCTGATATATTAGACAAAAAACAAGAATCATCTTTGTATTTATATCTATGCATTTATAACAAGTCAAGTTACCCATGCTTTTCTAAAATTGGGTCAAAATCTCAAATTCTGAAACATATTTCAGTTCTGCTTCTGTACATGAATCCCAGTGACAGCTCCTGCCAATCATTGTGTGCATTTTCTGTCCTGAAACTTGGTGGGTAAGTCACAAATTATACTGGGGAGGAAGAACTAGGTGAAATGAAAATATCCCTTGAAATCAATAGTTTTATAGGGCATGTGGCTGGGTTTTTTGGTACAAAAAAATTAGATTATTAATAAAAGTTGTCTTATTTATGTTAATTATCAATTTATCATCATTTTGAGAAGACCAGTAAGGATTGCTGGAGAGGTGCTGACAGGATGGGTAGGTGAAAAGAAAATATCCCTTGAAATCAGTGGTTTTAGTAGGGAATGTGGGCTGGGTTTTTGATTTTTTTTTTACAAAAAAATGAGATGATTGGAAAAAGTTGTCTTATTTATGTTAATTATTAATTTATCATCATTTTGAGAAGACCAGTAAGGATTGCTGGAGAGGTGCTGACAGGATGGAAGAAGAATAGATAGAGGATTAAAAAATAAACCCACGGGAAGTGATTGCGATATTTCCTCAGCTATAATTTACTTACGTTTTGATTAAAAAAATTCTTTTGCAATCTATAAAAGAATTATTTTGGAGTATTTAGAGTCTATTTAAAGGTAAAACTTTTCAGACTACTTTTCATAAACCCATCAGCACTGCTAAAACATCATTTTAATTTTATTTTTACTTCTAAGGAAGACAAAATGTCATTTCACAAGGTGATTGATTACAGAAAAAAATAAGCTGTATATGGAATGAAAAGATTTCAGATCATAAAATCTAATTGTCACAAATCATAATTCACTGATTGTTTCTTCTTCTTTGCCTTTTCTCCCTGCTGCCTCTGCCCTCCTCTCCCCCTCCCCAGGCAGTGCAGAGCTGGGCCCTTCTGTTTAGTCAGCAGCCAATTACAACTTCTCAGGCCCAGTTTCTCATCCCAAGGCAATTTGGTAATCTTACACTGATTAATTAAAGCCGGGTCTCCAAACAAACTGCTAAAACTGCTGTATGCAGAGCTTGCATATCTAATCCAGATAACAGGATAAGCAACGTGACTGTCAAAGTTCACCCAGAAATGAAAACAAGAGCCCTGTGTTCATTCTTCTTTGTGCAGTTTCTAAACAAAGACCAAGTTGTACTTCTAGGTACAAAATCTAATCTGCATTTAAATAGAATTTCTCCAAATAATAAACAAAAGCCTGAAGCAACAGTTTTACAGCAAGTCTTGCTGCTGGTGCACAGTCTAATCCTTCTATCTCTCTCTGTAATCCCTTCTACCCTTGTATATTAATTTCCTTGCCAGTTTATCAAGGCATCTTGGCAGAGTTCACATGAGCAGCAGCCACCCTGCACTGCCTCAACTTTCTTCAAAGCTGAGCCTAAAGCTGCTCAAAATTTGGGTGGTCAGCAGCTCAAGGGAGCTCAGATTTATCCAAACAAAGGGAAAGAGGAGAAGGATGGCCAGTGGCAGCACAGAACTCTCCAAAAAAGAGGTTTAGGTATAAAACCACAATGCTGGAGATTAATTTTTTTAAAATCTTCTGGCACAGAGAAATTTTCAGTTGCTACCTTGCTACTCAGTATTTTATTCTTATGTTTGAAGGCAACAGATCTGATGCTACCTGAAGCACCCACCTCTCCTACTGCTTTCCCTCAAAAGAACTATTTGCATATTTCAGTGCAGAAATTAAAAGGTACTGCCCACCCCACCAAAAAAACAAGGAGACTCGGTTCTAAATTTAAAAACAATGAAGGAACTCATTATCAAATGAAAATATACCTCAGAGGAAAAGATAGAAGATAGAATTAGCATTCTAGATGAGATTTGCCAGATTCTCAGCTATAAGGAAAGTTAGCACCAGATGAGCAATAACTCATTTAATTCAGGCAGCTCTGCTTTAATACAGGTCACTGCTAATTAGACAAATACCCACTAGATTTGTCTACCTGATTCCCACTTCACTCCCAATGTTGACAGACCATCAGCACATCAGCCTGTAAAACATTTTCTCACTGTAAACCCAACAAATTTGACCTCTAACTCTATTGCATTATTAGAAGTTGTTCTAAGCTGACTTGTTCTCCAAAGGGCCAGGGGGACCTGGCTGCCTTTGAACCAACACAGTTTGCAGTCACAGGGATCATCTTGTTTACAGGACTCAACAATATAGATTTTTCTTTTTTTTTTTTCCCTGAAAACAGAGTTATAACTCACAATTTTTGAAAGCTATTTTCTGATTTGAAGAAGGAGAGAAAAGTTAGGAGTGAGTTTTCCTCCAGACTGTAGCACTTATTCACATTCAACGAAGAAAAACAATATCAAGGATTCTGTAAAAGAACTTGATAAGCTCCTTTGGTAAGCAGAAAAAAAAATCCCAAACCAATTACTCTCTCAAGGAAACATTCTCTTTATGAATCAAAGCTATGTGCCAATAAGTATTTCTTATTAAGTAGAAGACTCTTGCTCTTCAGCATAGGAGATGGACACTGCATAAATTGAGTGTTAAACTGAATGAGAAAATGGTTGTAGGCAGACAAGAAATTGAATAAAAGGAAAAAAAAAACAACAACCTTTCCACTTCACAACAAAATATAGCAAGTTAAAATTAGAAAAAGATATACAGTAATCTTTCATTATTGATGGATTAATAATATATTTATCAGAGACAAAATCGACTTTGCATCATTATAATGCCATAGGGACAATAAACTGAGCAGCCAGAGGATTTTCAGAAAATGAAATCCAAAGATCAAGCGTGATGTCACACTTAGAGAACATTTTATAGAGCTGCATTCATGATTTTTGCATCTTCAAGACTCATGTTTTGAGGCTTTTTGTCTCAATCCTCACAGGCAGAAGCCTCTTTTCAAAATGAAAGTCTTGCCAGCTGATCAGAAAAGAGATTATGATCAAATAACATGAAAACAAAAGAGGAAAACTACTAACTAGAACTGAGAATCAGCAACTTAGAAAAATTAGAAAATTGTGAGTACAAAAGCCTTTGGCCTACATGTAAAATATTTTTAAGTTCTCCTCATTATAATCTCTTATAAAACAAGTTTACCCACATAATAGCAAAGTTTCCTGTTGATATTTTGTAATTTTTACTGAAAAAAAAATAAAAATCACAGTATTACCAGTCTCTCCTTAAAGAGTCACACAATGCAAATAAAGGCACTCATAAAGTCAGTTAGAAGTCAAAAGTAAATAAGAGTTGAACGAAGTAATTAAACTGTGCAGCAGGAATGATTAATCCATGAGAGTTCACAGCAAAGGTAAGGTGCTGATCTGGCATGTACAGTGGAGAATAGATCTAAAAAACTCCCTAATTAGCTGGAATTAAGTGGTCACCTCCCTTAATTGGAAGGAAGAGCTAATGCAAACTTCAAGAGGAAAAGTTGGTGTTTAAGACAAGGGGGAGGCTCCCTGCTCCCTCTGGCTCTGTGCAGCCCCTGGCCCTGGGTTTGGATTTCACCTCTCCCTGCTGGCACCTCCCAGGCTGGCACCTCCCAGGCTGGCACATCCCAGGCTGGCACATCCTCCTCCTCCAGCAGGGAATGCCAGGGCTGGGGCACTCCCAGCTGCCTCCCCTCAGCCCAGGAAGGGCAAAGCTGAGGATGAGGAGCTGGCTCTGCCCATCCTTCTCCAGGAAATGAGGAAGTGAGCACTGACTCCTTCCAAACCACTCAGGCTCAGCCACACGGACAGGATGGAAATCAAAAGTGTGATTGGTGACTGCTGGGCCAGTGGCCACACCAATAAATGGGTGTTCTCTGATTTTTTGAGAAGAACTATTAGCAATCTTCATTTATCCCTCGTGCAATTAAGTTTTGCCTGGAATGCCTGTGGCACTGGCACTCTAGAGTGTCCTGGAGCAGGAAAAAGAAGGGGTGATAAAGCACCACCCCAGGACCATGCCCAAGCCATTACATTCCACATCAGCATTTTTTTGGTGTGGAGAATCACAGCTTTGGCCTCACTCCAAAAAGAAAAAAAAAAAAAGATTTGATTTCTAAGGAACGCAGTTTAAAATGTACCACTCACCTTTGATCACTTTTTTTAAAATTCAGTTTGTTGTGAACATAAATCACCTTTCCTGACAATCTTCCTGGTACACATGTGGGTGCCATGGCAACTATCACAGCCTCCAAACCCTGTGCTCCTGAAACACACAGCTGGGTGATGAAAGGATTGCTATCTGTAAATCCACAGATCTGCAATCACCCCTTAGCCATGGCTAAACACCATAAATAATTGTAGCACGGATTTTTTATGGAGAGAATCCCAGCAATAATGACAGAAATTCAAATATTGCTTTTCCAGTTCAGCTGGATCAAGATATCCAGCATTACAAGTCTCTCAAGAAACTGAGTAATTAATTACATTGCCTTCAATGTAGTGAGTAACTGCCAGGAAGCAGACTTAAAACTTGGATTCTGTTTTAATTTATTTTATTTATGGGCACAAGTGAGGCTTTCAGGTAACTTAATACAAAATAAATTGGACTGTGAATGCTAAAAGAAAAGTAGATTTAAAACAGAGGTAGATTTAAGTAGAACAGGTACTTAAAACTAAAGAATTGCTTGAAAACAAAGCAACCACAAGGCCAAAGGAAGGAGAGAGCAGGATTATTCCATCCCTGATAGCTCACAGCCCTGTGCCTCAGGTAGGTGGGATGAACCACGTGCACATCTCTTCATACAAACTTTTCAGACTCAGCTCACATCCTTTTAAAACCATCTAAGTCCCCCAAAAACCCCATACTTTAAAAGACTGCAATTAATATAAACTTCTTTTTAAAATGTACTTCTGGTTTAAGTCAGGTGAGAGAAAACAGAGAACAAGTTCTGCTGAGAACTGATCCTGTTTTGCCTGAATTTGCTTTTTCCCTCCATCCAAACTAGTTTTAAACTGTTCAGAACAATGGGATTTCCTCAGCTTTCTTACCATGGACAGGGATTTATCTCTGGGTTACAGGATTGCAGAGGTATTATTCGGATAATAAAAAAGAAGGCCAAAGATTTGTAAACAATGGCAATACAGCTTAACCATTTGATCCACACTTTTCTAATGGTCATCATTACAGAGCTTATTTTTTTATTGTATGCCATTCTTCCCGAAATATCCAGAAAAAAACCACAGTTCAGCTTACCCTTGAAATATTTCTCTTTTCCATTTTAACAAAAGATAGAAGTTCCTGAACACTTCTATGCTTTGTATTCCATAGGGCTGCACATTTCCTGAGCAGCTGAAGCCCTGAAGGAGAATCTTTGGCCACATATTCCCTTTATAAATCCCCAGCTGATGCAGTTTACAATACTCCACTGAACTCCTGACTCTCATTTACAAAGCTCAGAAGGGAACTCATAGCCAGTGCCAGGCTGTTATGAACACCAAAGGATATTTCCATTTGATTAAGGCTCCTACTTTATCCTCCAGATTTGAACACAGAGAGCAGGAGTGGCTTTTTCTCCTTTTCTCCTCAATGTTACAGTTTTTTTGTTTTCAGTGCAAGCTACTTGCATAAAATATTTAACTAGAAATGGGAATCTATAGATTACATATGGAATAAATGGAAAGGCACAAAAATAATTCTCAAAGGCCTGGTAAAACTGCATCTGAACTCTCTAATAGCACAGATCTGCTATGTATTTAAACACCACTGTGATTGGTGCTTTAAAAACCATAGGATCTCCCCAAATTTATCTTTTTCTGCTTGAAATTTTAATTTTATTTTGCACGTGTTGCAGTTTACATCAGCTCATATAAAGCCCAGTCACTGCTTGCCAATGCACATGTACAGTAAATCCACTGTGCACTCACCTGCAAGCCAGGGGCAATTAACAAGACATAACTAAGGTAGCAGTAGCTTGTTATTGCAGGGCCAGACTCATGAAAATTACCAAGAATTTAATTAATGTTTTTGCTGTCCTATGTATGAAAACTGCCATTCATTAAAATCTAATCAGCAGGAATACATAAGCACGTGGTAGATCCCAGGTGATGGGAGGTTTGAGGTGAGCCCTGAGCTCTGGCACAGCAGTGATGGCTCCTGTGATGCCTTTTGGGGCTACCTAAAAACAGAGGCCAGACAAAATTAAGAGAATAAAAAGCTTTTATATTTATTGAAGGGCCTTCAGGTACTTTTGGGGCAGAAAAAGCCAGGGGCTGCATCCTAAAATGGACCACAGGTTTTCATACTTTTATAAGTTTGGTCCATATGAATATTGGGGGTTAATCTTCCAATTACAGGTTCAGATAATGAAATAATTTAACCCAGTTTTGCTTCCCCCCAACTCACTTTTGTTTCCATCTCTCAGGGCCTGAGGCAGTGAGGTGTCCTTCATTGCCAGGCCTGGAGAGGAATTGTTGTGTCTGCCCAATATGGGAAATGCTTTCATTCAATAACACCTTATTATTTATTAAAAAGCATTTGGCTATGTCAGAGTTTGCCAAATGTAATAATTAGGTGTCATGCCCCCATAAAAATGTAAGCAATATGACAGCCACTAATGGAGAAAGAATTGAAGGCTAAGTAAAAAAATAATGAATCAATGGAACAGCCAGAGATTCAACAGAGGAATCCCAATGTCTGCTCTAAATACACTTCTGGTGGAATTTGTCTAAGGTCTCAGATCACTTGTAGATGAGACTTTTGCTTTTCTGAACTGTAGATTGTGGACATTTGGAAAAGTTAGAGTTAGTGCTAATTAATCCTACAACACGAACAGCAAATCCCCGTGTTTGGCTTGAACTTTAAGACACTCGTTGCCATCTCCTTGCAGACATGACATTATGAGAACCCCTCACAAATTAGCTTACACAACAGAAAATAAAACTGAGTTTACCCTTTAGAAAGACAGAGTTCACGGTCTTCAGGTGCTGAAAGTAGAAATTGGAGCTGAAAAGAGGCCAAATTGCTTTAACATTTAACCAATTTGGATGACACGGGCTGAAGTCTACGGTCACAATGAACTAAGTGAAATATAAAGGAAACTTAATTCTCCCATTTTGTTCCACTGAAAAATGGGTTTCTGGTAAAGCACAGTTAATCACAGTGAGGAAATGACATGTCATAGTCATGGCACAATTGTGACAGCACCGCTGCTGCTAATTTATGAACTCTGTGACCATTTGTGATTCTCTTCTTTGTACTAAATCAGAGGGTGAAGGCCAGAGTACTTCAGGTTTGGATGTGATTTTGCTTTGACAGGCACCTCATGCAGAATATCCTCATAAAATGAAGATATCTATTAGACTTATCATTTTGTAAGTTTGGGAACAAAAATGTTAGGATAATTGAACTAGGTATTATTGCACGGGTAAAACTTGGTGGAGAGCCCTTTTGCTTTCTTTTTTCTTCTTTGTTTCAAAAGTTTTTAAACAGTGCCCTTCCTAGCAAAAAGCACACCAAGAAATATCACCTAGATGACAAAGAATCATTTATGATTGATCCAGGACACACTTTGCCTTAATAATGTTATTCTTTTACTTTCTAGGAAGCTGCTAAGAGAAGAAAGGAAAGGCACACTTGAACAAAAAAGTTGCTTGCAAAGTTATTTCACACAGATGAATCTGAGTAATGGAGACCCTTTTGCTACTTCATGTACTGGCTAATGAGAAAAAGACATCCCAGCTTTTAAATCCAATTGCACTTTAGCTGACCTACAGCTCTATTCATACAGAGGTAGAGGGGAAAAGGTAACAATTCCCACCTGACCCAAAATTTCAAGACAGTTATAAATTTCAAAGCATTTTCCTTCTGCAGGCTGAGTAGTATTTCTATGAAAGTGAGCAATAAATGCATTTCTGCTGATCTCTGCATTTTATTCTGATGAAAATAAGTGCAGGAATACACACGATTTGAGAGTTCTGTGCTCTGGGAAGCACTGGATCCAAAAGACTAAATTCCATAGTTATTGAGCAGGTGAAGCTCCCCACTCAGTAGCCCATGTTCCAAGCAGAACCACCCCATTTTCTGCTTGAAAAATACAAAACCCATCCCTCAACCTGCTGATAAAAAATCACTCCAACAGAAAAGGTGTAGGAATGATCACACAAAAATACCTCTGGCCTATAGCTGCCATGCTGTGACTTAGATGGCGTCTTAAAAATGAAGAGGAAGAATAATAGTGTTTGTTGAAGATGTAACATAATTCTGAGGAAATTGAAAATGTTGCCTCTGTATGTGGTAGGCTTAAACAATATTTAAGTGGCTGTTATTCCACTTTGGAAATCTGTTCTGCTGTGTGTTCTGTTGAATTAGATCAAGAATAAATTTGGATGAAGATAAAGTGCCAGCTCCATCAGAGAGAGTGGAACAGAGATCACACTCGAGTCAGAGGAATAAAAAGAATGATTAAATGAGGCCTACGTGCTTTTTGTGAGATGTACGGCTGGAGGCTCTTTTATGTGAAATGACTTCAAAGCTACCTTGTAAGAGTACATTAAAAATAAAATAGCACCCAGAAAATATATGAGAGGGCAGAATTTTAACCCTGAAAGTTTCTGCTTTTCTCGGTAAATTACAGATAACACTCATCAGCAGTACTTAAGCCACTTCTCCTCCACGAGCTCGACAGTGGCAGCCAGGAGTGCTGTGACAGTCCAGCTCCTTTAAGTGGCACAGAGACAGCCTAGAAACAGCCAAGTGACAGGAAGATTGTCTAAAAGGCACAACGATTGTAGGGACAAATCTCTACATGCAGCAGCCCCCTACCACCCACACTGTAATAAAGATAACCCTTCAATGAAGAGGAGACACCAAATTGTACTTTCTAATCTCTGCTGCTGACTTTACAGACTGATATTTGTACATTTAAATGCTCCAGTGCCTCCTGTTGCTGCAGCCAAGCTGTGTTACACGTGGGTTTTGGTGGGAGAGAAGGTGTTCTGTCCTTATTAAAGGACACATCTGGTGTGCAAGCCTTGTTTTTATCCTGTCTGATTTTATCATGATGGCTGCACACTCACGAAGCAAAAAAAAAATTAGGTTTTAGATTTGTGATGGGAGCCCTTGCTGAGATTTTTTAGCCAAGATGCTACATCTTTAACAGACATTTAATACTGATTTCACGCCAAACTATTTGCTACACACCACATCTGTGGTATCTTAGATGTTCCATATTTTAGACGTCTCAAATCTCTCTTCACAACTCTCTCTTTACAGAGCTATGACCTATTCAAGGATGGATCTGGAGCAGCTCTGGGCGAGGGGAGCCACCTTCCCTGCTCCCAGCTCAGTGGGATGGAGCACTGCAAGCAATCTTCTTCCACCCTCCTGTGCCAGCCTCCCTCCCCCGTGCCCTTGGGGCTCCTTGCCCTGTGCCCCTCTGATGGGGAGAGGAAGGTGCCTGAGAAGGGCAGGGGACAGGGGCACCCCAGATCTGCACTGCCAGGGGCACTGGGAGCCATGATTCTGATGCCTTAGGATTGGAGCTTTTCTATTTTCATGTATTTGTGATCCTGCAGTTCTTTAGTGTGTAACGCTAAACTCCATGCACAGTGTGAGCTGCTGCTGTCCCACTCTGGGCAGACACAACAATTCCTCTCCAGGCCTGGAAATCAAGGACACATCGGGCTTGAGATGGAAACAAAAGTGAGTTTGGGGGAAGCAAACTTGGGGTAAATTATTTCATTACCCGAAGCTGTAATTGGAAGATTAACCACCAATATGCAAATGGCCCAAACTTATAAAAGTGTGCAAACCCATGACCCCATGGTCCATTTTGGGTATAACCCAGGGGGCTTTGTCTGCCCCAAATGCACCTGAAGACCCTTCAATAAACAGAACTGCTTTTTACTCTCTTAATTCTGTCTGGCCCCTGTTTTTAGGTGCCTCTGTGTGCAGGAGGCACAGAGACCCTGAGCCTCCCCCTGGGGTGGGCTGGCAAAGCCCCAAAAGGCATCACCTCCTCTGTGTGCAGGAGGCACAGAGACCCTGAGGCTCCCCCTGGGGTGGGCTGGCACCAGGAGTGTGGTGGAGGATTCTGACAGGACCCCCCCACCACGGCCAGCTGAGCCTGTGAAAACTGGGATTTACTGACAGCATTGATAAATTATTGCTCACCATCAGCAGCAGCTACCAGAGACAAACTTCAGCCTTTCTGAGTGAACGCTTTGCTGTGTCTAACAGTTGGGAAACCCTTATATTTCATTCTGACTTCTGCTGAAATGGTGAAATAGAGATTTTGCTGGGTCAACAAATGCATAATACCATGCCTGTCCAGATCCCTTTTTTTTAAGGCAGATGTAAATATCTGCTGATATACAGACAAGACAATTTTCAATCATGAATTCTATAAAATTATATACATTATTTACTGACTTATATTTTCTTTAGGAAAAAAAAGTTATACCAAGATCCGTTATTTATACCTTCTCCAGTGTTTAACTCAGCTACATATATAGCATGTATAAGCAAAGTGGGTACAGTTGGACTTATACAGGTAAGTTTTAGGAATTGCAGAGCCTTGGTTATGGGTAAGATATTTTTCAACAGCTCCTGCATACTAAGTAAGTTTCACTGACAAATGCACAGTCAGAGTGTTTATAAATGAAATTGCAGTATCAACTAACGCAGTGACAGCTTCATTATTAGCATGACATTTTGGAGTCTATTTAGAATTCAAGTTCAGCTGAAATTAATAAAATATTTCACATACTTACAAAGTGGTCCAAACTATCCTATCATGGCCACATTTAAAACTTTTGATGGACAATAAATTGTAATGTCTCTTCAGTGCAAAAATAAAAAAAAAAAAAGAAGAAATCTCTGTAAGCAATTACTTTACCCAGATTTGGTACTTCATCTAAAAATGAAAGGTGAAGGGTGGTTAAAGCACAAGCAGCTTGAATTTTTTTACGGTGACAATTCTGAATTTTCAGTGTCTGAGGCAATTCAAACTGAAAAGCAATTTTACTCCTACATTTACCTTCAAAAAGTATTTTACAATAGTAACTTTCAATTTGTAAGCCAATCTGAGCCCATTATTGCTTATAGGGCATGACAGCATTTTTGTTAACCCTTCGGTGCCGTGAGGAATTGGTGACTTTTGGCCCACTGGATCTGAGGGGGGAAGGCAGCATTGCTGCATTTTGGAGAAGCAGACCTGTGGAGCAGCACCTGCCTGGGGCTGGTGGCTCCAGGAGTCCCCTAGTGAATATTTTGCAGAGAAAAAGACGGCAGGAAAAATGGAGAGTTTGTTTTCCCCTCTTCTGTGCTTCGGGTGCTGGCATCAACTTGGGCAAGAGCTTTGTGAAACAAAGATGGAAAAATATTTCCATGCACTGAGAAGAAATCTGGACCCTCCCTACCAATCCAAACTTTACCCGTGTTCCTTCCCAATAAGAGAAAAAAAACATAAGAAACTCTTTATTATTCTACATTTTCCTCATGTGAATTCCATTTGTTAAAGACTGCACCTTTTTGGGCAGTCTTTTTGTCAATTTTTCCCCCACCTGCTGATCTCCTGCATGTAACAACCTCTGTGTAAGACACCACATTTACAGAAACTAGGATTTTGAACTCCTCCTAGATCTTCTGATGCATTTTTTGGGTACCTATGTAAATCTACATACTACATAAATACAGGAGATATGCCCCAAAATTAAGTTATTTACTCTTGAATTGTAATAAAACATCAAATTAGGCACCTGCTATGGGTTTGGATCACTATTACTTATAATTTAGTACTAAGTATGGATTGGAGAGCAAAGAAGAGCAAGAAGGGGAGGAATTACAAAACAATTCCATTTGTCACTATTTTTTAAACTCCATGAACTTGAAGGCAATTTCCAAAAGAATTTTCTCCCTTACAAGTTAAATCCTTTTTCCCCTCCTTCTGTTCCAGTGCTGTTAACAAAAAGCAGCTCATAAATCAAACTTTAATCAAGCTGAAAATCCCAGTTTTATTTCTTCACTTCCCTAGGGGGTCAGAGCATTTTGCAGAATCTTTTATTTTCTCAACTTCTCCTCTTCAGAACTTCTGTTTGCTGCTTGCTTTCTCCCCTAATAAAATTATTTTCATTTAGGATTACCACCCTCCTCTCCTCCCTGACATTGCACTTGCTTCTTCAGCCTCCTGTGATTGAAAGTATTTAAAGCCCTGCAACTTAATTGGAAGAAACATGATTGTAAAGGATTAGCAACCCCTCAATTCAATATACAGAATTATGTTTACACAGCCAAGGACAGATTAATCTGTTACTTCTTTAATTTTTTCTGGTGTTTTCCTGGCTTTAGGCTTCAAACCTTTATAAACTAAGACCATATTCAAGCAGGACAACTGGTGGAAGCTCAGGACATTGTCACTACCAGCTCACACTGTGAATGGGGATTGTGCTGAGTTCACTTCCACTACTATTTATTACGTACTATTCTTATTTATTTTCAATTCCATGCTCTCTATTTGAGGAAGTAACAGCCTGCTGTAAAGTTAACTGACACAGCTGATTAAATGAATCTTGAAATGACTCCTGGATTACTTTATCTTGGAATGAAAAATGACTTTTTCCTTTTAATCTGCAGTTAACAGAACATTGATTTGGAACAAATAGGCACTGATTTAAAATTTGGACTAGATCATAAAATTTTTAACCCTCATTCTTTGTTACCATTAATAAATATAGTTTGAAGTGTTGGACTTGAGGCACTGCAGTGTCTTTGAGGTTTATTTAGGATAGAGCAGGGGTAAGAATGAATAAAACCAGCGAGCTGCCTTTGGATGGCACGATAAGAGGAATTCAACCACAGTAAGCAAATGAAAGGAACATTTCCTGTGAGACTGCCTTATGAGATTTCCACAATGACTGAGATTGTCTTTAAGGTGATAAGCCAAGTTTTAGACTGCAGTTTAGTGAATCACTTCCCAGGAATGAATAGGATTATGCCTATGGCATTTAGTACAAATCAATGGTGAAGGACAAGAAAGCCCCCCAGCTAACACTTATAAAAATCTGCTTCTTTTACCTCACCCTGTTACCCTACTTGTTTCCTTTTATGACATGATGGAGAGAGCTCTGAGCTGCAAGAGGTGAATA
The DNA here is from genome assembly GCF_014805655.1 of Passer montanus. Taxonomy (NCBI): domain Eukaryota; kingdom Metazoa; phylum Chordata; class Aves; order Passeriformes; family Passeridae; genus Passer; species Passer montanus. The sequence continues at coordinate 2,278,354 of NW_024369818.1, forward strand.
AAAGAGAAAACTTCTTCAAACAGTGAAACTTCCCAATTCAATCTGTAGTAAAGCCAGGCATTCCAGATACGGATTTTAATTTCTTTTAAACTGACTTCACTACTCAACAAAAAAGATAAAAGTCCTAGAAGAGAGTAAAGAGACAGTCTTAAACAGGAGGCACCTTCCTTATTTCTTTTAAACAAGGAGCTATTTTCCTCCAAAATAAAAGTTCTGAATAAAGTGATCAAACTGATATATCTGCAAAAACTTCCCTGAATCAAAGTGCCATTCCAGGCAGATATTTGAATAGCACAGACTCCCCAGCACAAAGCCCAGGACTGGATTTCCTGTCACATGGAAGTGGAGGTGTCTGGGCTGACAGGCAACTTTTGGAATGGAATGCTTTGAATGCTCTATCTGCATGGAGCATGCACATGAATATCAAATCAGAATATAAGCAATGCATGTAAATTAGTGCTAAAATCCACTGAAGGGCTGCTTGGCCTCTGCTCAGGGTTGTAGCAGTGATGTATTGAAGGCTCCCTGTTATTCTGCTTCTAAAGGTCTGAAGTGTCTCCAGGCAGCTTCTGTGCTTTACTGATTATGATGAACAGTTTAATATTTTTGTTTTTATTTTGCTGATTGCTGACTGCTTTTCTATTGACAATATTTAGGGGGAATTTGAGCTATACTAACAGTAATAAACATTAATTGTCAAGAAATCTTTCCTTGTGCTAGGCCTTTGAAGTCAAGATCATCTTGCTTGTACAAGGCAAGTGAAAACCCACAGCAAGGTCCCAGTCTCCAGAAGCTGATGTACCACAAGGTTCTGCTGCCTGAAACATTTCTTCTGGTGTACAAAAGCCACTGCAATCAATTTGGATGAAAAGTATTTACACTTGATTTAAGTAGGCTAAATTGCTTGGTTCAATCAGTAACACAAACAAGAAAAAAAAACAATACACACACCCCCCAAACTCATTACTCAAGCATTTTCATTTTTTTTACTTTGTTTTTTGCCTCATTCTTCAAATAGACTTTCGGTACAGTAACTTCAAGTGTGACAAATAAGGGATTAATTCTTTGAGGAAGTGCTATTAATTCATCATTGAATGTCACGAGTTTACCCTTCTCCAGAAGTTTGAGCTGCTTTATAAAATTTTGTTACACCCTTAGCGGGCCTTTGGATAAAATGAATTCTCAGAGCAATTATCCACGTTAAGGAGCTGACTACCTCTGCTGGAAATGGAAATGCTGAACACCTCAGTGGGTGCTGAATTTTCGGCGTTCTCTGCAGAGCTGGGCGGTGTGAAGGAGGCTGCACAGCTCAGAGAGGATGCAATGAGCTGTGCAGACACTGCTCTCCATCACTCCCAGGCACAGGGGGGAGAGCAGGGGTTTGCATGGATGTGTTCTTGCTCTGCAGGAGTGGGGGCTCCCCTAACGTGTCCTTCACACAGCACATGGCTCGTGAAATCTCTTTCATGGCTGGGGAGCTTTGCAAAGGCCTGTAAAGATTTGCTGCCCACTGCTTTTTAGAATGAAGATATATACCCAAACCAAAAGCACCCAAAAAATCAATTGTAATAGCAACAGCTCATAGAATAATCTGAGTTTGTCTGAAATGAAAGAAATATTTGGTTTCAGTTAAATAATGAGGTTTGCTGTGAACTTAAGAAGTTTTGCACTCAAATAACAAAACTGGGTCTATAATCCTCTGAAACCTTGTTTTCCCATGGTAAAAGAAAACATAAAATATAACAACACGCATTTACAATCTTAAGGAATACTTCAAACATAGGTTTCCCCAATTCTTTATAGGCTGCACTATGTACAAACAACTGGAATATCTGTTAGTACAGAAAGGTGAAACCAAAGTTTCTCAGCTGAGATCAAATCCTTGTAAATCCTTGGACCTCTCTGACATTTACTAATGTATTTTCTCATGTGCCATCAATCAGTTTGTAACTTTAAGCCATTTTTTTCTTTGTTATTATTGTACCAGAGTGGAACCTTGAGGCAACACTATTTTAAATTGTTTACTTCTTCTTACCCTGGCTTCAGTTTCTTATCAAGTTTTTAATCCAAAGCAATAATTTAGCTGACAATTCACGACAACTCCTTTTCTATTAATCTGTCAGAGACTTTAATCTTTTAATATTCCAGGGAATTATTTGAAAAAGGTGCAATGTATCTGTTATTCAATCAACAAACAAGAAATCCTAAAGAAGCAGGATGGGAAAATATCTTATTACAGAGGCCATGCAGGCATAATTTAGTTTTTTTAGAATTCTTTTCTAAAAGAATTTTAGAAGGTTTTAGATTTTTTGAAACATTTTGCCAACATGTTTTGTCATTTTCAAATGATAATTTCCAGAATTTTGTAAAAAACTTGATGCTGCAGCAGCTACCTTCTTCCTTCCACCATTTGTTTAGATGCAAACATCTTTTATTAACAGCTTGCTCATGCTCGTGTGTTCCTTCAGAATTCAGAGATCTGTAAAGTGCTGTGCTTAAAGATTTTTTACACTCTTCTGACATGCTCTGGCACCTCCATTTTTGGCTCAGATTCTTATGGCAGTGGAATAATGCAAGTAAATAATAATTTTTTCACCACCACATGATTCTCAACTCTGCTTTCTGCTTCCCAGTGCTGATTCTTTTACAGTTTTCGTATTTCTGATTAATCCAGTCCAGGATGTGTTTTCCACTAGTTTCTGGTACTCTCTCGTGTTGTTCCACTCTTTTTTACTTGGCTTGTACAAATTTTTATTGACTTCAATAGGTGAAATATCCATTTTCTTATGGAAAGAAATTTATTTCAGAACCTACTGCCGAGACTTTGAACCAATATAAAAAAAATAAAAAATCCAGTGCTCCCTTTTTATACCTTCCGTTATTCCTCTTTTGCCAAGAAGGAAGGTCTAAGTAAAACATGCACATTTTACAGCCCTATCTAATAATGAAAATATTATGTACCCAGAACTTTCAATAAAATACACTGAGATCTGAGTGTTTGCTGTAATTCAGAGCTTGAACCTTCCCCACTGAGTGGCCTGCCAAGACCCACAAAGGGGAAGCTGAAGGCTGTAGATGTGTTTTCACATTTGATTCATTGTCTGCCCTTCCCCAAACCCTTTGAAAAGGCTCCAGAATGAGTTTTTGCACAACTAAACTCCAGCTGCAACTGACTGGAAAATAGAGAGAAAGGTGACTGCCCAGCTAATGGTCATAAGGAGGTAGAGGAACAAAGCTGGCAGCACTACTGGCTTTTAAAGTTATTCACTCAAAATTCCACCCATCATTGGGGTGTTTCTGTTGATGCCTTTGCAGGGCATTGGTCAAATAAGAACTTGTTCCTTTACAATATTACAAATATTTTTCTAAAATGTAATACCCTTCAAGGTCTTTGAAGGCTTGGCATGAGGTAGCATGCTGGGCATAGAAAATGATTCAAATTTGACTGCATCAATTCTGTTATCCAGTTAAGGCTTTTAAAGTGGGTATCAATAGCCTGTTATTACACATATAAATACAGATAAACATATTAATTATATAATAATTCTACTGAGGAAGTTCCTCTCCTGAGAGCACGGAATATTTTAAAAGAGGATTTTTATCTACTGGTCCTACCATCACTATATAATATCAGCTGTTTGTCAATCACAGAGAGTCTAAGTCATATTGAATAAACCCCACAAACTATTTCCATAAGTAGTAATTTCTTCTCCATATCCCACCATACACAATAGCAATGATCATCAGATTCAGCTATTAAATAACCAACATTCTGATTCCACAATTCTGTAAGTTTACTTTCAATAAAATACTACAGAACCAGACAGTGTCATACAAAAGCCTGCATTTGCCACTACTCTGAAAAGGAGAAAAATAAATCTGAAACAACATTTAAAATGTTTAAAATATATATGTATATATAAATAGATTGTCTCTCATTAGTGACTTTTCTCCTCCTTGACCTTATTTTCCCAGAGAAGAGCTAGGATTTATTTTTTAACTGTTTTAGCTTTTACCATCCAACATTTCTAAGAGCGACATTCAGGAAATTGGGTTTGTGCATCATGGCAGGTCTGGCATGTGAGGAAATCTGCTAGATGCTGGATTTTTCCCCCCTATGCCTGTCCAAAAATACACAGCACAATTTCCATCCCATCATTTCAGCTAAGAAGAAAATCTGACAATTTATTACAGTCCTCCTGTGCCAGATAATAGTCCAATTGATGGTATGTGACAGAGCAGCTTAACTTCAAGAGCCAGAGCTTCTTCATATAACTGCTGTCACTTTTGCTTTTCTCAACTTCACCTCAGCAACTGATTTTTCCTTGCTGCTGTTTTAATTTTGATATGTCTTGTTTCCTCAGGAGGTTGCCAAGAAAGTGAATATAAAAGAGGCTGATGCAAAATATTCTGCATAAGGTGCCTCACCTCCCCTCTAACGCATCCACAGAGAAGAGGGTGCAGATGTTTGCCAGAGATCTGATGTAGACAAACAAAAGCTGAAAGTGTAAAAACTTTTTTTTTTCAGTTGGAAAAGTGTCAACCTGCCTGCACATCTCCACTGAAAAACTGTTAGTTAGTCCAGACCAAGGTCAGCTTGCTACTGCACCTACATTTGCCTGTGCATGAGTTACTCTGCAGTCACAACCAAGATTTACCACAAAGAAAATTTACCACAGTGTAAATAAGGTGGAAATGATCAACAGAAGACCCAGAAGTTTGGAAACTTTTGGAGAAGATTAGTACAAGGTAAGCGCTCACTCCATTTCTGCACACTCTGTCCTGTTCAAGATTTTAGGAATGTGCCACGTTGTCCAATGTATTCCTAGCACTGATCTATCCCAATGTCAGATGGATATATCCCCATGCCAAAGTCCCTGAGCCAGGTGGGAGATTCACTGGCCCAGCCTGGCCTGGCTGGGAGCTCAGGAGCTCTGTGGGGCAGCAGAGGAGAATTGGAAACACCCTGCACATGACTGCTCTGCTCATTCCCTGTTCTTGTGGAATTCTCCACACACAGTGGTTTAAATGCATGGTCTCCAACACCCACAGGGTTTTCCCTCTGGTGACAATTCTCGTTTTTGGATTGCCTGGCTCAACTGTGAAAAAAATCAGTGAGAACAACACAATTATGAGTAATGCAGAATTTTTAATTTACCTATTTGTAAAATAAATAGTGGTAATAATAGAAACTCATTGTGGAACACCAAGCAATCCTTTTCATATCAAGAGTGTAGTTAACTGCAGATTGTGCAGATACTGAATGATTAAATCTGCATTTGGAGTAAATGCACATACTTAGGTTTTTATCATGCTTAAAATATTTACCTTCATAAGGACCCAATAAGTAACACGTAGTGGAACTGAACTTATACATCAAATATTGGAGTATCTTAGATGCAAATAAAACAAAAGTTAATTAACTTCTTTTAAGGTTTTACATGAACTTCTGTGACACTGAAATTATGTAGGGAACTTTTTTTACAGCTTTATTTAAGAAACTTTTTGAGCAGAAAAAAAACCCTAGAATCCTTCACTGATGTTTGCTTTTCGCTCTGAAATACTAGAACAGCCTGCACATTTGAATCTTATGTTACTGAATAATTTTGAAATCTATTATTACATTCAATCCTTTAATGACAAAGCACTTTTGAAGAGATCCATGGACCATGCCGTGTTCCCTGCATATGTGAAAGAAGTAACAAGAGCACTTCTTTGCAATACTTAAAAGTTTTTTTTTTTTTCTTTTTAAACAAAAGAAAGAATTTTTCTTGTAGAATTATGTATTTCTTATAACGCTCCCTAGCTTCAAGTCTCCTCAACCCCAGGTGCATTTAAACAATCAAACTGAGATTTGCTAACAGGAACACAAAATAAAACCACAATCTGATTGTGCTTCAGAGATAGTGCTGGCATTTCCCCTTCTGCTCCTATCTCTGCTCTGCCACTCCAAAATAACAGCTTGGGGCAGCTGCTAGGCCAGACAAAGCCAGGCAATGCTCAGCACCTATTCAAACTCAGGAAAGAAAATATGAAAGTTGTACATTCAAATTCTGTGTCTTTTATAACCATCCTCAATCAAAGGGGGGTTTAAATTATGTATTTATATACAACTTAAACAAGATGGGAATAAAACTTCACTGCTAAACATACATAAGTGAGGATCATAATTCAATAGAGCCTTCATTAAATTAATGCATAATTTAATGCAGTACAGAGATCAACAGCAAAATTCAAAGCACTGGTATTTTTATTGAATCTGAGCCCCTGAGTGTCTGGGAATTAATATAAAATTAAAAGCTTTTTAACCTTAGCTCCTCTAGTAGTCACAATTATTTCACTGTTAGCCTGAGAATTCAATCCAAAAATCTACTGAATGTCAGTGGAAGTGCTTCGTTGAATTAAACAAACCAAGAGAACAGCACAAAACTTCCTGGATCAATTAAGCCACATTGCAATTTGTATAAGGTTGAACCCAAGAAGAGTAACTAATTCTGTCAGCAGGGCTCACCCTTGGACCTTCTCTGACTTTCCTGTCCACACATGCTAACTCATTCACAAAATCTCTCTTGTAGATGCAGACAAAAGATCTCCCACAGATGAAATCTGGGACTGCTCCATGAGCAAACATGGCAGAGGATGCATCAGGCATCACTCCTCCCAGCTCAGCCTTCAAAATGGGCTTTCAGAGCCACCCTCAAACACCATCTGCATGCTTCACACACCCTACTGTCCTGCTATAAAAATACATTCACATTTCTCTCTGAATCCCTGGGAAACAGTTACCAAATACCCACAGAAAATGAATGTTTTGGAAGAACAGTGGGTGAGTTGTGTCTCCTTGGGACAGTGGGCCTCAAAGTATCCCAAAGGACTCCTTGGCCACTCAGGAATGGAACAGCTTTGTGTTTCCTGCCTAGAGCCCTTAAAAACCCTGGTTAAAACAAAAAAAAATAAAATAAAATTCCCAAGTCTTGATTAAGGTTCTCTAATGAGAGCTGAGTAGGTCCCATGTGAGGCAGAGCAGGAAGGATTAGGGATGCTGCACTTATGGGGATGTGAGCATTCATGGGATAACTGCCCAGGAAAGCCCAGCCGTGGGGCTTTGTGGGATGCACAACCCTACAAACTGGGGCTCAGAGGCACAGGCTGTATTCTGTATTGAACAGGCACAAGATCACACCCACAAGTGGATTAAAACAAAGAAACAACTTCTAAAAACTAATAAAATAAACCACAAACCCCCTCAGTAGGCATAGCCACTGATGCACACACAAGACCAGAGCAAGTGGAATCTCTCTTATGCAGCCAAGTGAACCAAGAATCAGCTTTTTCTACTCAATTCTTAAGATGTGAAACACTGACTTCATCCTTCTCCTCCCCCCCATAAAAATCTTCTCTTGCCATCAATAATTGGAAGAGATACTTTTAGTAGGGCTATAGAAGGTGACACACCCAGGTTGTTCTAACATTAATGGCAGTTTTAAAAATGGGTTTCTGGTTCAGCATCTGTTGATGGAGACTGTATCCAAATATTTGTAGATCTTCTTGCACCCTCTGGTTTCAAGGTAAGCTGTTCTTCTCTGCCATGTCCTGGTCCATAATGACTCTGATCCAAACCAAACACTTCCCAAAAATACAAAGTGTTTTTAATGAATTCAAGCAATCCCATACCCCTCTAAGAGCTGACTTTTTGGGTTAAATTTTTCAAATCAGCATTAAATAAACTAAATTTATACTGGAGGAGCTGTTTAAGCTCCAGTTTCCAAACCCTGAGCCAGGTTAGGAACTATTAACTCCCATACTGAATCGCAGGGCTCCAAGGACTGGAGGCTTCACACACCATATGTGCTGTGAAGGTGTCCTAAACGAAGGGATTATGGAGTGCTTTGAGTAAAAAAGGAGTGCAAAAGAGAGTGTACAAGCATGCACTGTCAGTGTTTCCTCCAGTTAATAAAAATAAATTCTCTCACTTCTAGATCAGATAACACGATCCTATTGTTTCACTACTAATCTATTGTGCATTTCTTCAAGTATCCACTAATTCAAGACAGTATTTTCACCAAAACTCAGTTTCTACCATTACCTACTTGTCTGAGGTGTGCTAACTTTCTTTAACAATAATAGCAACTTTTTTGAATAGATGCAAAATGGTGGCACTTGGGGAATAACTTCAGACATCTCCTTATTCCTCCCTCAAACCTCCTCCAGTCAAAATAAGGGCACGTTTTGCTGACCCTATGTAAGAGTGGGATAAAAAAGGTCCAAACTTTAATAGATTATAAAATAAACGTTTGTAGATTTTCTGATATCCTCTGAATTACAGCAGCACAGGTTCCCCCAGCAGAGCTGGAGGCTCCTTAGCATTCCCTTTACTATCACTGCTCCTGAGTGGGCGATAATTTGTCACTAAACGTTCGCTGCTGCCTAAAGCTTGACGGAAAATCTCAACACATCACAGCACCCTGTCAGATCCTGGAGCAGCCCTCCATCTCCCAAGGCAGCCAGATGATCAAAAATCTTCAAGACGACACATGTTCATCCTAGAACTCCTTGTCGAGGAGTGTCGAGAGGAATGGCCAGCACAGATCAAAGCAGTCACCCATCTAATCCCAAATCCTGTCTTGAACAGTGACGTTTTAAGTAAAGAACCCAAAACTCTTCATTCAGGAGACAAATCTACCCTGTGAAAAGTGTACTTTTCACTCCAAGTGCCAAAAGACTGTTTATGCAAGGAAGCATAAGATCTGTAATCCTTTCAATACTCTGACATAATTTAAATACTAATCATTTCAAGTAGAGTGTTATTTTATTCTTATTAATGTTCAGATCAGGATACCATATGGCAATGAGTGATGCAGATTAATCATTAGTCCCAGGAGAAAAACAAGCTCCCTGTGCTGATTTTGAACTGGCCAGTTTTCCATTTCTCTGCTCTTCGTCCCTGAAGAGTTTAGAAAATACCCTCCCCACATCTTCCATGATCCCATTCCACAGCTTTACCTCCCAAACCCCAAACCTTCCCCTTCCATTAGGAGATTTCAATGAACTAAAATAAAGACTGGGCCAGGATGCTGAAAAATAAACTGGGGGTTGTTTTCTTGGGATGTGTAACAGGCTAAAAGTCAGGTGAGAGCCAGCACTTTGCAGTTGAGGGATTGTAGGGAGATAAGGTGGAAACGTGGCAGGTGAGAGGGGGCAGAGCAGACCAGCAGCTCCTACAAATGGGACCTACACCTGTCCTACACCTGGCAGCCCTTCCAAGTTATTTCTACTTCTCTATGACTTTACTATTTGTTCCTTTCAGTCCTCCCCTGTCAGAAATTTCTCCCTTAGAATTGTTCAGAGGGATTCTGAAATACTCAAATGCAGCAAGAATGAGGAACATATAAGTGCAAATATATGGAGGAACAAATTAGGCTTGAAGTGCTTTGTGAATGAGAGTTGTACTGTGAAATAAACTTAGAAAAGGTGAAAAGAAATGCAGGCAACTGACAGGGTTTGGGGTTTTTTACTTGTTTGGTTGGTCCTGGTTTTGAGTTTTTTAATGGGAGGAAGTTATATGATTGAAAGAAAAATCAGTTTCTAGTCACATCCTTGATTATCTACCTGCTTTGGGGTTGTTTTTTTTTTTTGTGTAAGCCCTTTGGCATTACAACCAATGCTCCATTTCTGCACAGTGCCTGATACATCTTGGAGGCTATTATTAATAATAGATAATCCAGCTAGACTTGCAAATTATTTTTTTTCCATTTATTATACCTGCTCAGGCAAGTTTGACAGACTAAAATATTCACTTAAATGATTCCTTGATTTACCAGAATGTAGCAGGTCAACATAGGCCAAAACTCACATTCATATTTTAAACTGGCCTCCCTAAACTAGGAAAGGTATTTAATTAAAACACCAAATCTCACTTTATTCGAGATAACTCATAAACATCCATTAGGAAGTTTATTCCTGAACTGCTGTTGGTGTGGGATTTGCTTCTTGGCTACTGTATGGCTCATTAAATACCTGTTTTTCTTCTTGCTGGTGACAGGTGAGTTGGGCCATGCTGTAATTAAGGACAGTGTTAACAGCTGTACCACAGACATATTTCAGGGAAGCTCAGTCATGCTAAAACACCTGAATTAAGGTGTTCCATGAACTCAGTGGCTGCTATTCTTCAATATATGGCACAAAATCAACATCCAGCAGCAGCAATATTGCTGCAGCACAGGTACTGGTCTTGCTAGATAGGAGCCAACAAATACTGGCCATTCTACATTTTAAACAGGAAAAATATAATTCTTTAGCATGGAGATTTACTCTTGAAACAGTGCCTTGGACCTGCACAAATTTGTATTCTAAATGGAGCCCTACAGATGAGAAAGAACTGAATAATTTCCATATGTAGTTGTCGAATATCCATAATAAAATTCTCTTTCTGTAGGAACATAAGAGAATGTCTGTGTATGTGGGTTATCAGAGGAGGGGCTACCCACTGGGAAAATATAGAGATGACAATCCTGAAATACAAAAGAAAGGGCCAAAAACCCCAGAAGTAGGGGGAAAAAAGAGAAATTACAATCTGAATGTACTGCTATATGCAGAGGAATTGTCAAAAGAAAAACAACCAAGGAACTTAAAAGTACTAACTCAGGTCAGGAGGTTCTCATTAGAAATCGTTCATTAAATGGTCAGTGTTAGCCTTTTGTCTTAATGAAATAAAAAAAAAAATAGATTAAATCTACAGAGATGCTTAGGGGTGAAAGTTTGCAATCAGTTTGCAATAATTATTTCTCTATTAAGTTTGCAATAGATAAGAACAAAATGCATTGAAGACAAATGCTTTCAAGCAGTGCTTCCAGTTACAACCCACACGGAGCAAATCCTGCTACTTTACCCTCTTCTCCTTTAGAGTGTGACACACTGCTGCATTCTGTAAATCATCTGAATAAAGAAAGCACACATTACTACAGTTTTGCTCGGCAAAAGTCACTGTAGAAAAAAATCTGACTACATATCATGTCAGTTTTTGCTTTGCAGACAAAAGTGATAGGTGCATTGCTTATACAAGGATCATGACAACCACATCAAATAAACTTCATTTTTCATGGAGTCAACTGACAGTGACATTTCATATGGGGAACAGGGGACAGATTTTCAAATCTATGGAAATCTTTGACAGCTTAGATACAAAAAACAGGCTGGGGTACCGTAGATGTGTCAGGGAAGAATAAAATCAAACTTTTTCATAGACAATAGGAAAGAGTTTACAATTTACATATTTATAGGCTTGTTCACTTACTCTACAGCAAAGGGAATAATCACTATATTTTCTCAAATCAATCAGTAATTCACATTCATTATATCTTCTACTCTGCTTTAAAAAGAAGTGTTGACTACCCTAGAAGTTCAGGTGAAAGATTTCTCATGTTTTTTTCCTTTAGAACTTCAAATAAGAAATCCAATTAATTAAAGACAATCACCTATAATTGAATAACAATTAATTTTCAGTTCTGTGGGGCAAATAGAGGAGAGCTTTATAAAATTTGAAAAGGCAATTCCTGCAAGATGATATCAGTTTCTTTACCTCAGTCCCTGAAAGTAATTGGAGTAACTGAACAAAGAGAAAGTTTAGATTTCCATTGCACTGTGTGGAAGCCAGATTAGTCCAGAATCCTAAATGCAAATTAATGCAAATAGTGCTATTTTCCTATGCCACAACATTATTTGGGTGGTGTAAAGCAAAAAATAAAAAAAAAAAAGAAAATCAGCTTTTAATGGAAATGGAATTTGAAAGTGAAACAGTAATAGCAGCTTATGGATTTCAGAACTCCCTATATGTTATGCATTATTAAGATTTTGAAAAAAATTTAATTTAAAAGAATTCTATTTCTTCTGTTTTCAAATATAAACTCTCTCCTGCACAAGGATTTGTGGCTGTCTTGTTTGTTCACAACCCAAGTGAAACAGCAAGACACTTCCCAAGGCATGAACAGCCCCTGTTTATCTGAATAGAATGTTAACATCCACATGCAATTTTCACAGATAAAATATTAATAGGTGTATGGATAGTTTGCTCAAAACAAAAATCAGCTACTACTTTATTCTATAAAACGACAAATTCAGGATACAGCCCAGCCAGTGTCTCCAGGAGCTTGTAGCAGATGATGGTGTGAGCAGTGGTTATAGGCAATGACAGGGGTTGTTTACAAGAGAACAGTATCAATAAAACAAACTGAAAGTTAAGAAAGATTTCACAAAATAACTCTACACAGTTTGAGTTTAGGCCATTGCATGTGTCAACCCATTATCTTACAGTACCTTCATCCTATAATTATGTTAATTCTTGTAATGATAATGTCAATCAAAATGGTAGATTTGCATATTGGAAAAAAACCCTCAAGTATCCAGGTCACATTCTGTGTGTCATTCCAATATTTTATAAGATTTGCTTACACACAGACCCAGAGTTCAAGGTAGGAGAAATAATTCTTTAGGATTAAATACATATGCAAGACTTGAATTGATTCTGTCATCGTTCCAAAATTACCAATAATGAAGTGGAAATTATTTCCCTACTCCATGCAGGGAATTCCACTTTAGACACTTGGACTGTTCTTGTGAATCAGGAAATCAAAATGTTCCCACCCCACGCTCCTAGGCACGCTGCAATATCTATTTTATTGTATTTGCATGTTGGTGTCAGAGGCTTATTTTTTTATTCCCCAAGGAAACAAATTCAGATATAGTTTGAATTATTCAGAGAAACAAGTCAGAAAGGCAGCACTTGGTACAGTGCATAAAAATATGACTATTATAATTCCACAAAAGGAAAAAAAAAGAAAAAGCAACACTTTAATTACTTCCTGTCTAAAATAAGCTTTGAACACGCAGAAATAAACTGTCTTTTACTGTTCAACTCTTCTGATTGAAAAATTATCCCAGAAAATCTGATGATTTTCTCTTCCAGACAGAGAGAAGAAACCTAAGAGTCATCACTTTCCTTGTAAAGACATGGAGGTGGATGGTGAAGGAGATGACTAGACTGAGTTTACCCACAGTTTTGGATATCAGACTGATAACTGATTTTGTAGATAAAGGAGACGTGGTAGAACCAACCCATCTGAACCTCAGCATCAAGTATTTGGCACGTATAGAAAACTATTATTTAATCTGCAGAAAGTGGTAGTAAAAGAACTGTAAAAAGAGATAAAAATCACTTAAATATTACAAAACAAAAAAAATTACAAAAAAATTTGCTTAAATATTACAAAACAAATTGCAAATGGAAAAAGATGAAGAGGGGGGCAGGAGGCTCCTTTTTCAGTGTTAATGGTTTCTATAAAAAAGCAGGTGCTGGTGGGAGCAAACTGAAAGCCATCAGCTCAAAGGGCACTGGAACATCGAATGTGAAGAACAAGATGACCTTGAGAAGGATGGCAAAATGAAATTTAACACTATTAAAATTTAAGTGTACTAATAGCAGGGAATGGTCACCCAGGGGGCAGTTCATGGGAAAAGTTACAAGATGAAAATATCTTTGGAATACTAATTAACAGGATGACTGCATCCCAAAATTCTTCCACCCTAGCAACTTCCATTTATTCCCACATACTTCTTTTTAATGCCCCCATTTTCCCACCTCTTTTTCAGAGTATCCCCTCCTTATTACATTATATACATTTATAGAATTACAGAGGGGTTTCTGACTGGGAGAGAATGGGTCTCTACAGAACCACCCCAGCTGCTCCTCTCTCTAAACATTCCCAGTTAACATGATGATGAAAGAGATAAATGCACTTTCCTGTTCTATACAGGCATTTTTGGAATTTTTCTGTAGATATTGGGAGGGATTCATGCTCTAATTCAATACACGAGGGTCTTATCTAGAAGGTTTACACAATTCTTGCAAACAGCAATAAAAAAAATGAAGTTAGATAGATATGGGTGTAGAATTACTAAAGCTGGCTGGTGAAAAGTGAGCTCTGCAACAAGCAGACTAAAGGATGCTTGCTCCTTTGCCTAACAAAATGAATTCCAAAATACATAGATTTTTTTTTAGATGAATCAGAAGAATAAAAATTAGCAAATTAAAAGAATAATGTTGGTATGAAACAAATGCCATGAATAAATTGACACAGAAATTAGAAAACTTAAGAACCATTAAAGGAATCTGATGTCTCCAAGCAGTCATAAGAATCATTTTTAAGACAGAGCCTGACATAAAAGATATTATGTGATATTGTTGCCAGAAACAGAGGCTGATTTTGTTTACACAGAAGAGTTCTGTGCTCATAACTCTGAATTTGGAAAACTGCTTGTGCCTAAAATACATGACACACTTTAATACAGGGATCTTTTGTGGTATAGAGAAGAATAGTCACATAACACATTTACTTTAAAATATTTATATATTCAGGCAGGCATTAGCCAGAAAAAAACACATTAGATCCTTACATCAATAATTTTACATTAAAAAACATTTGTGAGTTGCTATTGTTTTATGAAAGAAAATATGGGTATTATATATAAATACACATATATATGTGTGCAGGTTTTGAGTCTTTGATTTGTAGTTTCTAGAAGAACGTATTTATTCTTTCCCCTTCTGTATAAGGAGTTGGTGGTTGGATTTACTGTTGTATCTGATGTTGTATATTACAAGTATTGGAGGGCTTCTCCAAACTGTCTAATTAATTCTTAATTAGACAGTTTATCCTTAAAAAGTCTTGTAAAGGGAGAGATACAACTCAAGTTTTAGTTTATTGAAGCACTGTAGAGCTCACAGTTTGTAAAACTGTAGTATAGATGAGAACTAATAAACATCTGAGACTGAACAAGAAATACCATCTCACACATTAAATCCCAGCCTTAACAAAAAAAAACAAAAAAAAACCAACCAAAATCTCTACACAGTGCCCTCTTGGTCACATCCCACTTTTCCCCCAGCTCAGGAAGAGGAGTGAGGCAAAACCAGTCAGAGCTTCAGGGCTAGCTGGAAGTTCTCCAGAGAGGAGCAGGAAGGAGGACACGGGGCTGCCATCCATGTCCCACAAGTGAGTCACTCAGGGCCTTCAATGTGGGGCTTATTTGTCTCCAAATAAAAAAAAAAACAAAAAAAAACCAAACAAAAAAAACCCCGTTTTTACCTTTCCTCTTAGGAATGCTAAAAGAAGATGTGATATGTGATGCAACCAATATATATGGCCCTGAGATTTAGGAATGCTGTTTGTTTTGCAAAGAGTCTTCTCATGTGAGCACATTAATTCTGAGAACAGGTCTCACTGTGCTGTGAGATCAAACTAGCAAGAGACAAAACATTTTAAGCTAAATATGTATGGTTCCAGAAAGGAAGTATTTTATTTTAAACAAAGATTAGTTTTTTTAAGAAAATGGCTTTATGCTGTTCACATATAGTTCAAGACTTGCCTTATTATATAAAAATAAAAAATGTTTATTTCTTTGGATGGCTTGTCAGTATGTGTCAGTTTGGGATGTTTATGATAAAATGTCAACACAAAGCTGCAGTATATCAGGCCCCTTGTGTTTTAGCCCATTTAGTGCTTATGGTTCTATCTCAGTAACTCTGTACATAAAAAAAATGCATAATATTTTTTCCACTTGATGAGTCTACACTTAAGGGATCCTGGTGTATTGAAACAGTTTTGTATGCCCTGCAGGTTACTTATTTCTTTTTTCCCCCCTCCTATTTCTCCTATTTCCAGATCCTCATTTATTTTTGTTTTTAACAGAATTTAAAATTAAGGTTTTTCAGCGCAGATAAAACAGCCAAGTGCTCACTGATGCTTTTAGGAAAATCCCTCTTTTGAATGCAAAAGCTGTTGCAGTTCCAGCAGATCACACAGGAAAGTCTAACAAGCTTCTGGAGAAGCACTGAGCTTTTTTTATTATTATTATTCCAGTCAGTCAACTGACAACAGCTCCAACCCGGTTAGAAATCCTTTAAACTGCACTTCAGAAATCACCATCACAATTGCTACTAATTGGCAGTTTTGCTGGCAGGCTCAGGAAAAGAAAAGCAGCAGAGACTGAAGGGACCATGGAGAGAGGGAGCCCCTCGTGCCTGGCAGGAATCCTCTCCCAGAGCAGGGCTGAGCATCCCTGAGGCACAGGGGGTCTGGAGAAAAAAATCCACCTCATGCTCCATCCATACCTGTGGGTAAGGGCAGCATCCCCCTGGCCACAGGCCAGCCCAAAAGAGCCTAAGAATCATTCAGAAAAGGTTGCTAAAATATATTTTTAATGGTTACTTTTGAACCTTGCAGTTGCAGGTTGTCTTTTATTACTTTTCGAGCTGACTGTAGGAAGGAAAACAATGCAGCCATGGGTGAAAGCAAGCCATGGGCTGCAAACATCTGAGCTGGGAGAGGATTAAACCCCAGAATCATTTGTTTTAAATTTTAGAAGCCTTTGTGTGGGTCTCAATGAAACTCTGAAGTCTGTGTGCGGGGCTTTGATTGCAGTCCATACCCAGCCCCCAAGCCCAGCCTTCCTGGGTGCAAACCCATTTCACAGAGCTCATGTGCACCACGGCTCTTCACTGAAAATGCAAAACTGAGTTCCACAAACCGCTAATCTCAATACTTTTTTGCCATTGTTTTTGATTCCTAATGGTATGTTAGGACCACAAAAACAGCATCCAGATTTTGTTAGGAGCTTTTTGTGAGCCATTTATCTTGAGAAAGACCAGGCCTTAACTGGTGTTCAGACAAAAGCATTTTCACCTGAGTGAAATCTGCAGAAAGGACGTAAATTACAGAAGCAATTGCTCTACTGACTGTGTGATATAATGGCTTTCCCACTGGGTGGCAATTAAAGGATTGTGGCATTCCTTTCTTGAAAAGCTCTGCTGCAAGACAGCCAAACACAGAGATGTAGGTTTGCACGTTGCTTGGAAGTGCCATCCCAGCTGGATACACACAATATTCCCCCGTAACTGTGGGATTGCTGTTGGGCTGCCTGGGCAGCTAAAGTGCATAAATCAAATCAACCTGTCCACCAAGCTCAAGGAACACCAAAGAAATTATTGCACTTATTTCCCATGTTAATGGACAAATCACATTTTCCCAGTTTGAGAACATTTTGTCCCTGCTGAAAGCTTCTCAATGCCAGATGTGCAATAGCTGGAGGATATTCCTGCAGCAAGACCAAACTTGGGCCTAGTGCTCAGAATTCCTCACCATTTTCCCTAAAGGTGGCTTAATGAGATTAAAGCCTGCAAAGTTCACCTTATGGTGAACAGGTGGAGAATTGTAGATCAAACTCCCCCTCGGTTCCTGTCTGTGTGCCATGGAAAAAGCCATCCTGAGGATCCACAAAGCAGCTGGATTTGTCAGTGTTGGCCCTGAGCTGTGTCACTGCACAGGAGAGGAAACAACTGCACTGGCAGGTCCCTCTCAGGACCAGGACAATGCAGCATGGAATTTGGATGGTTCCTTGGATCCATCTTACCTGGATGAAAATCCAAATTTCTTCACAACGAGGACAATGAATCAGTGTAAAGGGAAGTTCAGGTACCTAAGGCAGTACTTCAGCTACTGAAAAAACTATCAAACCAGACCAACCTAAAATTTACTGTTAATGTAGATGTCAGAAGGGTTAAAAACAAAAAAAGCAGTATCAAAACCCCACAACCAGCCCAAAACCTCTTGGCATTTCTGGATAATTATGTAAAAATTGAACTCTTCTGATTATTAAAGGTTAATATGTTCTTGTCAATATACAATATATTTTGGGTAAATATTGTGAGATATGATAGTTTTGTGTTAGTCTAAACAAGAAAAAATATATATTTTTGAATATATTGGGAAAAAAATTAAATCACTTTGTTTTTTTTCCTTACAGTTGCTAGCAGCAATAAATATGTTTTCTACTTACTGATTTATTTATTGTTCTGTCAAACTAAGAACATTTGAAGTATTTCCGCCCTAAATATATTCAACTTATCAAAAATCATGTACGGAATGAGAATTGTCAGAATAAAATTAGCAAGATTTTCTTTTATTGAAAGCATAACAAACAGAGCTTTGTATTTGGCACAATATAATTCTCACTTTAAAATCAAAATTTAACCTTTAAATAAACTGCAGAAGGAAAAAGTGGAATCCTGTTTTTCTGAAGAGGAATTTAGAAACAATATGTTGTTTTGCATATAGTCTTAATTAATGGAAGTGACTGCACAACCATAATTATGAGACCCACATTTGATTGATACCTGATATTCAAGAGAAAAATGAGTAATTCTGTGTATTTGGAAAAGGAAGTGCTATAATTTTTTTGTTCAGCATGTTAGTCAACAGCAGTAAGGACCTGCAGTATGAGAATTAACACCCACAAGCTTTTTTGTTTAAATAAATCTCTACACTTTCAACTGCCAAGTGAAAAAGAGGAAATGAATTAATTACAAAATCTTAACAGAAATTTTCACCAAATTGAGCTCCTAAGGAAAAGCGACTTTAATCAGTCTTTTAGTTTGCTAGCAAAGACTTCTGCAAGTAAAATGGCAAACCTGGTAGATACCTAACAGAGGCAGGTGATTAAATCAGAGCAGTTTCCCTCTCTGGGAGTTATCAGTCAACTCAAGAGAGCTGAGCTATACCTGATCTCCAGCACATTTTCATAAATGCCACGTTACCAAATACAGCTTTTTCTATCTATGATCTGGACTAAAAAGTAGTCCTAAATGCAGATTTGATTTTAGTTGCAGTTGCTGGTGGCTCGTGCTGAGGAGAGTTACAGAAGCTCTCACAGATTTCCCAGGTTCCTGCTGCATGGGCAAGAAACAAATATTGTTTGAAATGGTTAAAACCTTTTATTGTAGTGAATGACAATCAGCTGAAGTTCAGACCATGTCATATCATCAGGATGGGCTCCAACCTGTCCAGGCAGCAGCCCTGATGCCTCATGCATTTGTACAGAACAGTAATACCAATTAGGGTGGAGAAATCTGACACTGCAATCTTTCTGTCTCCATGATTTGGTCCATTCTCCTGCTCCAGTTAAGCCAGCAGTGGAATGTTTGGGGATGGTGAATGTCTGTTCTCTCTGAGGAATGCTGTGTCCTTAACTCTTCCCTTATTTCACAGGTACAAGACCATTGGGCTGACTTGCACTGACTCCATCTCAGCTGTGAGTGAAGCCATGAATTACTGCTCATCATCATCCCATGGTTTGAGTTCTGTCCTTCCATTTAAGGCCCACACCCAGGATAACACAGAAGTGGAAATCTCACTAGAATAACGTATCTTTCAGCTGGCAGAGTAACCCCATTTTTGGGAAATGAAGACGTTCTTACAGACACTTAAAGATGCATTTTAAGAAGGACAACACTGTACTTGAGTTGTATGCCTAATTTGCAGTGCAAAGATAAGAAATCAACTGCTTGTTCTTGACTCATATTTTCAATGAGCTTGTTATTTGCTCTGCTCAGTGTTTATGCAAGAAAAATTGCTCATTGAAAAGTAAAGTAGAAAAGAACAAAGAAAAAACATTTTTAGCTTAATTTTAATTTGTGCATGCTGGGCAAACAGCATGAATTTTCCTGTAAAAATTATGCTGAAATTGGAGTCATTGAGCTCGGGAGTGTTCAATCTCAGTTTTGCTTGTTTAACCAGTTCTTGATTTCTGAGCAAGTGAATCTGATGCACTATGCTTGGGGATGTTTCTTACTGTATTTCATTACAGCTGCTGAGAATTTAAAGCAATTAGCTTTTCATGTTTTCCCTGTTTCTTTTTGTGTAGTGTTCCCTACCATGGGACTGCTCTTATTATCTTGTATGTTAAAGCTCATCAAATTTGTATCCTTGTTTGCCAGGCAAAAATTAGCTGTGAACTATAGGAGCTGCTCTGGAGCCCTGCTCTGCACACGCTGCCTGATTTCTGCAATATGCTGCTGCTCAGGGATCAGCTCCTGGGCTCCTGCCTCACCTTAGGGCCTCAGCAGATGTTCTCAGTTTTGGTAACTTCACGTGAATTTGGACACCAAACTCTGTGTCCTTGCTGCTGTCAAAGTTATCTGAAGGAGCCTCCACACTCTACAGCAGGACATGGGTTCTAACTAGAAAGTTACACCTCTGAAATGGCACAATATTCATTTTATTTTGTACTAATGGAGTGATATTTAAACTTTGGATCAAGCTATTCTCTGTCCCTGCTCTCCCCATACTCTGTGACCTCTTTTGATAACAATGCAGATGTAAGCTTACACAAAAGTTGCATGCAAATCTCAGAAACTGAGAGGAGCATTTAATTATTTTAAAATATTCTCCTGAATTTTTAGCACCATTCACAATTCTGTCTGTGGCATTCCAAAATTGTGCACTTGGCATCACAGAACACAAAGAGGATAGCTTCATCTCTGGATAGGAACAAGATAGCCTGCACAATCAGATACATTTCACAGAGATAAATCTTGACAGACACTTTAGTAGTTCCCAGCACTGGTGGCAATGAGCAGTAAGCTTGTACTTGAATGTCAGTTTTGTTTTCTGCCACTTTCTGGATACACAAAAATATGTAGGCAATAAAACTAGCAGTTGATGAAAAAGTATGACTCTTCTAGTTGTAGGAATTTCCTATTTCCCTCATGTTAAAGACATGAAAAGAGAAGCCTGAAAAATCTTTTCAGAATTCAAAACCCACTTTCTACCCTGTTCAATTTTTACTCCATCTCCACCAGTTAACAATGAGCCAGTTCACTCTGGTGCTCTTTTTGTTACAGATGGTTTTTCTGTAGAAATGACCTGACTCTCCTTTAATCAGAATGTGCAGTAGACAAATGAAGCTGTGTGAGTACTTCAAGCCTGCTGAATGCCAAAGGAATTTAATCTTTCTGCCATCTGAGCAGAATACCTGTAACCTTGCTGGGCTGGTTTTCCTGGAACTGGGAGTGTGTGAGGATGGGATCTTTTGGCCCTGAAGGGGCTGCCTCAGCCCTGGTCCCTCCCTGCTGATGGAGGCACAGCTCTCATAACCAGGACACTGCAGCCACCTCAGCTCCTGTCACTGTTTTGCCAATGTCAGTGACTTTTAGGAAATTTTGTCAGTGATTTTTTAGTAAATGGACTGCATTCTTCACACTCTTGAAGATTCAAACACCCCTCTTGAAAAAGTTGAGTACAGCCATCCTTTACGTTTTATTTCACACATTCTACTGCTTCGAGTTTGAGGGCGGGCTTAGGGTCCTTTTCTTAAAGCTGTCATAAGGTTAAAACTTTAAAGCTTTTTTTCTTTTTTTTTTCTTTTTTTTGTGTGGAGTACAGTGAGTACTTTACATCTAAACCTCTGCTCTGCATTCTGACAGTAAGCTTGAATCTGGTAATCTAACAGAGGCAAAAAGCAGTCTCAGCAGACATGCTCCAACCTTGTGTTCGACCATATTAAGAATTAATACTTAGTCTTGCCATACAACCCAGCTTTAATAAAGCCACCTAAATCCTCTTGGCTGCTGCTTTGACAGGGCAGCATCAATCGCAGCGCTCGACTTTTGTATTTGCTAATTCAATAGGCAGCCAGACAAGGCTTTCAGAGCTGCCTTTATGGGATAATGAGGCTTTTTACATAGTTTCAGTTTTTGCCATGTTGACAGAAAAAAAAAAAGACGAAAAAAGCATCTTTGAGAAGGATGGATTTTAAAAATATTTTCAGAATAAATGCTTCCTGCATATTAAATACTTCTGATAGGACCAGCTACTTGAACTTTCCTTCAAACTATTTACTGTATCCTCAGGAAATGTGGACTTGGGATGTGCCTCCTTTTTGTATCTTCACTGGCCATTTTTGTCAGAGGAGAAGCCTTAAAGTATCATCAGTTTAGGGTGAAGACAAATCTAAGATTTCTAACAGGCTTCTTGTATCTCATCTTCTTGCATTCTATTTGACTCTCATCTCTAAGACAATACTACTACTTTTTTGGCAATTCAAATTACATTTTAATATCCTAAAAACATGAACCTACATATTTAGCTGAAGATTTATGGATCTGAGTGGAAATGTAGAAGATGGCTTGGTGCTGATCTGGTTAAGCACACCACTGGCCCAAAGAATTTGTCTCAAAGCTGCCTGCATGCAGCTCTTTGTGAAAGCTCTCACTGCAGCCCAGCAGCTCCTCTGCCCCTTGGCCTGCCCAGGCTCACTGGAAATGAGCTCCTGACTTGACTGCCTTACCCTGTCCTTAATTAATAATCAGTTTGATTAAATAAGTAGATCAGGTCAATTTCTTTATTTTTTTTTTTCCTCCCAAATGAATTGGAAGTTGGATATTTTTCAGATCCAGACTCAAAGGGTCAAGGGCAAAATTCACACTGATCTGACAATGCCAAGATTATATTTATGATTAGGGAAGATCATTTTCCAAATATAATACTTCTAAATAAGCTTCTTACTCTGGAGGTCTACTCTGAGGTTTCTTCTTTAGTTTCTTTGGAAGTTTTAGCACTCTTCCATTTTTTTTCTCCTCATTTATGGATTCCTGTTCACTTCTTTTTCAGTGCATAGTTATGTTTGGATCTTGATTGGGAATTTTGACCTCTGAAGTATTTCAGCTTTAAAAATACTGGCAGTGATCAAAATAGTTCTGATTTGAAACTCATAACATTTCATACTTAAAATCAAGAGTCTTTCAAGCCTGGCCTCAATCAGCAGCTCAGGGGCTATGGCAAAAGTGTAGATTTTGTTGGATCTGTCCCTTAAATGAATGCAACTACACAAGTATTTGCATTTTGTCCTGAATGCTGCAGCGAAGTCCTGCCAGGGTTACATGATACAGAAGTACAGAATTTATGTAAATAATGGACAAAATAAGCTGTGTTACTAGGATTTGGTTAATTAGCTCTTCTGACTTAATCAGACATACTCACAAACAGGGAACATTGTCTCAGCAACACCACCTTTTGGTGTCTGAGTGCTCTTCTAGCAATCAGTGTTTTTAACATCAGGGCAGCTCCAGGTCTCACTGGTGTCCCCCAGGGAAGCTCAGATGCAGCTTCCCCAAACTCTGCAGACTTCAGCTGTTTTGCTCACAAGGATGGTGGCTCGGGTCCCCTCTGACTCTGTTCTTTGACACTTA
The DNA here is from genome assembly GCF_014805655.1 of Passer montanus. Lineage (NCBI taxonomy): Eukaryota > Metazoa > Chordata > Aves > Passeriformes > Passeridae > Passer > Passer montanus. The sequence continues at coordinate 2,301,431 of NW_024369818.1, forward strand.
ACACCTACTAAATATTGTTATATACAGTTTTTTGATGAAACATCACTTCAGAGGCTTTACCTTCCTGACATTTCTGCAACCAGTTGATGTTTGGAACTGCACAGAACAGCATTTATTGGGGGAAAAAAAAACCCAAAACACACAAAAAATAAAGATGAGTTAGGGATGCTAAAACAGCAATGGAAATTGAGACAGTAAGAATCTAAAGCCTCCTGTCTCATTCTTGATTTTTTTCCTCACCCTGCTGACAGAGACCTTGCCTCTGTAACCTGATAATTTAGTTGTTTCAAGCTCTGCATCTTTTGACATTTACTAAGGTCCTCAATTGATTTATCTCAGTTAAGTACATTCATACTTTGACAGTTCTTAATCATTTTTTCTTATCTGCCCAGTCATGGCTGTACAACCCAATCTCTCTCAATCTTCCAAGGAAGGAATTACCACAAATCACAGCCCTTAGTATCAACCCCCAAAACTTAGTGAGCAAAAACTGATTCACCTGTTACTTTTTTTTTTTTTTAGGTTTTTCTCACTTCTTGCCCAGTTTTGGAATCAACCTGAAGAGCCTCCTAAACAAATTTACTGCATAATAAAATTCAGCAGTGTTACTAGCTCGATTTATGAGGTTAACTTGTGGAAAAACTTCCATAAACAGAATAATTTGACACTTTGCTCCTTAAGAGCCACCCTGCTTCTTGCTGCAGTCAGGAGTGATGGAGCTGAAGCTGTCAGGGAGTTTGTCTCCTCTAATACCCAGGTGAATGTAGATGCCTGTTCACATTAAAACACATTTCTCATGCAACACAGGGTTGCTCAAAATGCGAGTTTGTCCCCTGCTGCTGCTGCTGAGCCATCCCTTCACATCACACACTTTTGCCCAGGGCCATGCTGGTTTCTATTCATAAAGGCTTCACATCAGGGTCCCACTGCTGCCTAATTGCAGCTGGGAACTCGAAAGAGCAGCACTGTGGCTTTTTCTAATGGGTTGTGCTTGGAAATTCCCATGCATAATATCCTGTGGCAGGATTTCAGATTGCTGTCACACACCAAAACTGGAGTCAGCCATTCCAGCTGTAATTGTGTTAACAGCAAATCGCCTGTTCCTGGCTTCTTTTTGCCCAGTAACCATTTGCAAAGCTATCACAGAGTTTTCAAAGTAGAGGCATAACCATATTTTCACTCAATGTGTCTATATTTTTTCCCTGCCCTGGAAGTTCAGTGTGGATTCCCTTCCTCAGCCTCCTAATTGAGGGAGTTGGTGACTCCTGCACCCAGCACCACAGCAGGTCACAGACAGAGGTGGTTTTACAGTCTTGGGAAACCTCCCTGATCTCTGAGTTCCTGTCATGACAGCAGACTGAGACAATTATCAGCATTTTTAACTCCATCACTGCGAGGTTTGTGGCTTAGTCATGAACACAATCAGGCAGTGCTGAGCCCTGACATGAGAGCTCTTAGTGCTGGGCTGTGCTCTTGAGAGAAGTCAGCAAAGCATTTCTCACACCGTGGTGTAGGACAAAGGAACAACCAGCGTGGACCTTGCCACCACCACTACACCTGATCCTGCAGAGCTGCTCCCACAGAGGGGCTCTGACAAGGTGAGGCACCCCTTTGCCTGCTATTTATTATTATCATTGCTGCCTTGTTATCCACACACACCTCCAAGCACAATGAGGCTTTGATTGTCCTTGCCTTACACACCATCATTAAAGAAATCGAGAAATAGATTATTTAAATAAAAACAGTGCACTTTGAGCTTTGCTACTCAAGTGCTGGATGCACAAAGTGACTAAAAAAAAGCACAATATTGCTTTATGCCAGTCTAACTAGTGGTTTTATAAACAGCAAACATGAGGTAAGGAATGGTGATAACATAAATTATCAAAAGTATTTTATATTTTCTGTATTGTATTATGAACTCAATGTCAGGTTAAACTAAATGAATTAATGCTAAGAGCTACAAGGTGTTTGGGTTTTTTTTTTTTAATGTCAATAAGTGGAAGCTGTGCCAGAATTGTCCCTTTTTAATAAGGTTAATATAATTGGACAAAAAACCCTTCATATAATAGGTAGACATATTTGAAAACTTTACATTAAAAATTGTTTAAAGTTTAGAATTTAGAGGATAATCAGACTTAGAACTAATTTTTATATAATCCTAAAAGAACTCCTAATGGTGCATGTGACAACAGAAGGCAAATTTTTCATGTGCTGGAAAGCTTCTACTTAAAGATCTTATTTGTCTTCTGTCTCCAACAACCTTTTACTTATGGCCAACAAGCTTTAGACATGTGATGTATAGCAGGAAAATCTAATACAATTAACATGCAGATATAATTCACTGAGATAAAAATTCTTGAAAGATCTGGAGCACTTGAAGGTCATCTTGCTACACAATCACACGTTAGAAATGCTAAACTGATTTTTTTTTAATTATAGTTTGCATTGTTCTTCTCTATTTGACTAGAAAACATGTTTGTTCTCAGATTTCAGTAGGGAAAAAGAACCACTTGTAATGCTGAGATTCATGTGTGACCCTCCTGATTCCATTCTTTTAAAGTGAATGTGGGATAGAGAATAATTTTTATTGATCAGCTGGTTGATAGTATGAGAAACTCTATAGTGATTGTCTGGGATCTGTAAATGAACTTAACAGACTGCACTGAGGACATGGTAAAACATTGTTAACCACACAGATGGGGCTGGCCTTACAGGGCAAAGGCAGAAGGACAGAAGTAAAGCAACCAGAGCTGTTCCTTTAAATCTCCAATTGCCAGATTTATTGAATTTACAGTTTTTCACTTGTGTGCTTTTTTCCACATTTCAGTGTCTGACCCTGGGTGTGTATCCCTGTCCATCCTACTCCACATCCACCTGGAGTGGGAATTGTCTTTATTTGATCAAGTCCAGAACCTCTCCCACTGCAATCATGTACTTCTAAAAGAGGCCCTTATTGTTAAAATAAATCCCTTCCCTTTTTGCATTTTACCTGCTGAACTCAATATATATCAGCACATTCAGTCGTTTCAAAGGAAGTACTTCTCCATCAAAATGCAGGGTTAAGTGGGACCAATCAATATAAAATATACAGCAGGCAGAGGGAAAAAAGTTCAGGTCAGATACTTTGAGAGATATAAAATGTCACAGTTAATTTTTCAGTCATCTAGACTGAAAAGGAACTGCTGAATTATCTATGAAAGTGAACTAACTTTGATACTTTGACATAAATGCTGCATAACATTATCCAAAAGAGCAGAGCCACTGCATTATTCCATTATTTACTCACCCACATGCAACATCCACTATCATAGATATAGATGTAGATGTAGATATTTATATATACAGAATCTCAGAGCCTTCCAAATGATATTACAGGACAATGCTAATTTGAGGAAATAGAGAGGAAAATGTATCCAGTGGAAGCAAAGGCTGTGTGCACAAAATGCTGCGTGGCCACCTCTGTAATGCTCCCACAAGTCATGCAAAACTATTTCTGTGCCCAAAGTTTGGCCCACTGCAAAGCAAATCATTGTTTTCTACAATGCTAAACTTAATCAGCCAAATGAAATGAAATGAACTTCTGCCAGCAGCACTTCCTCTGAACTTTATTCGGCCGACTCAGTTGCCAAATTGTTTTCCCAATCTTCAACTGTTCCAGTGACTGGTCTTTGAAAAGCAAACAGCCCCCACTTGTTACAACTCCTTTGAAAGATTTTCTTTGGGTTTTGTTCCTCTCAAGTATTCACCTTCAGGCTTCTTGAAGCCAAATAAAAATAATTCCTAGCCCATGGTAACAGCTGCTGTCACATCAAACCTGCAAACACTTTGGCAAATTCTCTGCCCATCAGCTTTAAATCAGACCTGCCCATCACCTCCCAATGCAAAAAATCTGAATTCTGCCTACCATTTATAATGACCTGACAACCTTTTGCCACCTTAGACCCTACACCAGTGATATTTTCTCCTTTGTTTTTACTGAGACGTTTTCCTAACTTCTCCTGGTGGTAACTATGGTGACAATAATGTCCACGAGGAACAAAACAAAATGTATTGGATAAGACAGAGCCCCAGCAATGTACAGAGATTGTGTGGCTTGTGGTACCTTAATTTGCATTTAATAATTAATAAATCACACTAGGATTTCATATGTAGGGACACAAAAATGCTGGGACCTAACTGGCAGCCACCAAGTTTCTGCAGCCTTGAAAATGAATTCAGGATTGAATTACACACACACACATACCAAAAAAAAAGCATCAGTCATACTAAGCACCCATCTGGAAATTAAATGTCAAAGATAAATGCAAGAGAGGGGAAAAAAATCAAATGAGAAAAAGTCAGTGTGCTTTCAGGAAGACACAGTCTGTTCTGAACAAAATTACCAAAGAAATGAGATATTTGCTGAATACCAAACACTTGCTCTGATTTTTTTTCCTATTATGACCATCTAAATGTCTATAAAATACAATCTTTTTGTAAACTCTCAAAAAAAAAAAGTGTGACATCTTTCAGGGGAATGCAACTCAGGAAAAAATCCTTACACTTCCATTTTATATATTACAGATTGCAATAGATAAGGAAAATCTTAATCATTATGTCTGCATATGAATATGTGCTTTTCCTTCTGTTTCTGGAGTGGATTTCTGCCCTCCATGCACATCTTGTGACTGTCATTAGATAACTGATTAAAAGGGCAAAACTGAAAAATGATAATTTTTCAGTTTTTCAAAATGCAGCACATTACCAGATTTATATGTGAAAAACTAGCAAGGCCACAGATAACAGATCTGAAGAAAGGCCTAGGTAGAACCAGAACTGCAATTCCTTTTGAGAAAAAGTAAGGGCTCCTCTCTGTATAATTTATTCCAGTGGCTTCCTTCAAACTTTTTAAAGCAGTATCACTATTGACAACCTCCAGAATTATCTGTGTGGGGATATTCAAACTCCTGTGGGGAGCAACAACCAGGGCAGCACCTGAGCACTGAGCAGGCTGAGGGAGCAGCTCTGCAGGGTCCAGGAGCTCCCAGCTGCTCCTCCTGGGCGTTGTGGCACACACAAAGGAACAGCAGGAATAGAATAATACCAATAATTTTATTATTCTTGTTGATTTTATTTTATTGTTTTTATATTAATTTATTTATTGCTGTTATTATTTCATCACCTGTTGGTGCTTTGGTCACCTGAGATCCCTGATCCCTTCCTCACAGAGTGAGAAATGGAAGTGTGCCTAAATTCAGCTCACCCAGACACGTTCTGTGGCACAGCATGCACACACACACATAATCCTTGTTTGATGGAGTTTATCAGTTGTTAGGTCACTTCTCATTTGTCTCTAATGTGAAGCCGTAAAATCTTTGAAAAATTCCCATCAAATTCAAGTTGGGGACCTTAATCCCAGATTGTGCTGGGTGCAGGGGTCAAGCCCACTCTTGTCAGTTCTTATATGAGAAGAGGAGAAGCACAAGCACAAAGTAATGAGAAATAAATAGTTATGGAGCCATGCCTCTCCCCTGAGCAATTGTTTACTCCTGCACTCCTTATTTCATTTTACACGAGCTCATGACAGGATGAAGGGGCTGCTGTAATCACTTTCATGATCCCTTCCCAAATCTGCAAGTCTAAGCAAGGTGAAGGTGTCATTGAGTGTTAGCTGACAGCATTTAATGCACTGCCTCACCTGAACCTCTCTTATTTACACTGGCTGAGAACTAATGGCTGATTCACACTTCATATGCCAGATTTGAACTTTTTGTTTCCCAAAATCCATTTATCTGCACCAAATTCCAGTGTTTGACCCTTTGGTGCCTTATTGATTTGTCCCTCTGCACGGAGCTGTCACAGCTCCTTTTTGTTTCACACCTGAGGGAAAATTACTGCAATACTCCATGCAGTCAGTTTTGATTTCTTGGAGGTACCTGAGAATCAAATCCCTTGATCCACCACAGAACTTTTATTCCACAGAGCAGAAAACCATCCTTACAAATGCACTTGGTGAAAAAGATTGGAAATTCTGTTAATTTATTGGGAAAAAAAACCCCAAAACCAACAAAATTAAATATGTCTGACCTGATTTTGAGAAAGAGTAGGAAACATAAGTGTCTGAAATTTCCCTGAAACTTTAAGATGGCACTTATAGATCTCACAGTACAAAGGTGAAGTTCAGATTGTTCTTACTTTTAGTGACAATGTAAGACAGAAAATAAATTTTCTACCTAATTAGCAGGAAATTTCCTGAGATAGCCATTAGGGAAAAAGGCCTATGAAAGCAGTACCGTAATCAATTAGCAGGGATGCATTCTTAATTAAGTTCAAGCATTGGGAATGGTATATGCTGCAATGCTACTATTGAATTAATAATTTGTAAATAAGACTGGGGGTAGAAACTGCAGTGTGCAATTCTTATGAAGAATCCACTCTAAAAGCAATTATATATTATATTTATTTTAAAGTTGGCATTTTATGACCTTTAACCTAAACTAATTAAACTCAATAATAAGATTAGAAAACACAGTGTCTGTCCAGTATAGAAACACTTAAAAAAATTATCTTTGCTTCAGGAGTGACCAGCCAAAATCATTAACATGAGAGCATCACTAGAATGAAATATTTATCCAATTTCTGCTGAAGAAATGAAAGTAATTTTTAAATTATTTTGACCACATATATGGAAGGAGTAGATATAGAAACATGTTTATTCTGCTGCTTCTTTAAGCACACAATTCCAGCATTCCCTGGCACCCCTGTGATGGGTCTACCTTCTCCACAAGAACCCTTTTATTAAAAAAAGAAAAAAAAAACATTACTGGGAATGACATTTTATTAAAGTTTCACAATTTCTGCTGAAGAAATGAAAGTAATTTTTAAATTATTTTGACCACATATATGGAAGGAGTAGATATAGAAACATGTTTATTCTGCTGCTTCTTTAAGCACACAATTCCAGCATTCCCTGGCACCCCTGTGATGGGTCTACCTTCACCACAAGAACCCTTTTATTAAAAAAAAAAAACAAAACAAAAACATTACTGGGAATGACATTTTATTAAAGTTTCACCACTCTCAGAGCCCTTCTGCAGGAAAACACAATTTCTAATCTAAGAACCAGATTCTTTCTGGGGCTCTTTCCCCCAGGTACAGAGAGCAGCCAAGAGCCAGGAGTGACCTGCTTCACTCCTGCAGATTTGCCTTCGCCAGGATTCTGCTGGACATCCCCTGCTCTGGCACCTGCACAAACACTTCACATCCCTGCCCTTTCCAGCCTGTCGGGATGTCAGTGGCACACACAAGTACTTCCTACTTTTCTCATTCTGCTGGGGAAGAAGAACAAGGTTTCTCTTGGCTTTCCTATAGAAATAAAGATCAAGAATAAAATATTTACTTACAAAGAGTGTTGTGCTGCTTTCCCAGTGGCATTTCAATTTTCAGGCTAGGTGACCTTCAGAGGCTCTCTCCAACCTCCATGTTTCTGTGGTTCCACTATTTTATTTGCAATATTTCCTCTATTTGGGGGAAGTTTAACATGCTGGCCATAAACTATAAACACTCTGATGTGAGAGAGGAGCTACGGGAAGTGGTGCTCACTGCTTAGTGTGTAAGTAGAAATGAAATCATAAGAAGAATTTCCTACAGCTCTGACTGGTTTTTATTCATGTCATCTCGGAGAAGAGGGAAAATGAAATTTTAATGTTAGATTTGTAGCTATAATCACATACCCAATGACAGACATGTAGATGAGTTTTCATATTCTGAGGGCTGTTCAAGGAAGCCATTAGTCCATACCACTTGCTTTTACTGGCACATCCCAAAATCAAAGGCTGGCTCGAGTCTCAGGGTTTATTATACTGTAGTAAAACTGAAATAACTAAATAATCATACATTAATGTGTGGAGAGTCGTTATTTAGCCAAATCAAGGCATGAAAAATAAGATTCTCCAACTCTGCAACACCTTTGGCTGTCAGGATGAGAGAGTGATGGTGTGATAAACACAGCAGGCAGCCACTGTCAGCTGCAAGCACAACTTGGGCCCACACCTCACCTCTCCTTGGCTCATCCCAAGCCTCCACATTTGCTAGGTGAGAACTTCCCAACATTGTTTCCTCTGCCTCTGAGAGGAAAAGCTCTTAAAATATGTATTGGTCTCCAGCTCTGTCAGCACGACAGAGCTCTGAAGCATTTTCTGCATACAAATTCCGAGCTGTCATCACGTTTTGGCACAAAGCTGTTTGGGTGCCTGTGTGTCCCAGCTCGAGCTGGGCTGTGTGTGACATGCAAACATCCTGTGCAAACACAATAAATCTGATGTGTCCAACTCCAGCTTTGCTTTGCATGCACAAAGTGTGGGAAATGCGACTCACCCTGGAAATCTGACACTGGGCTGGAATCTTGGTGATTCCTTCGAGCCCTGAGCAGGGACCACAGGAACATGGACTGTAAATAGCAGCAGATATAATTATCTCTGGGGTTTCATTATTAATCTTGGATTCCTGCATGTTAACCATGAATTAAGTGGAGGAAGAAAGAGACTACCCTGAGGCACCTGTAACTTCTGGCTCAATATTAGAGTTTAGTTACCAATGCAGACAAGAGTGTGCATTTTCAGGAAAAAGAACATAATTATCCATTCACTTATTTTTGGAAGCAGAGGCACCTTCAGCAGTAAATACTAACCACTAGCTACAGCTCATTCCTGAATGCCTCCCGGGGGATGCCAGAACAAGCAGATCCCAGGCTGGATGCTTTTGGCAGGATCCTGCTGCTTTCTTCACTCAGTTCATGAGGAGGCAGACTGGCAATTTGACAGGATTAGAACCTAATTTCATTTCAGCTTTTAGTCATCCATTCATTCATTAGTATCTGATCAGCTGAAGAACGTGAAAAGTTACCAAAATAGCCAAAGTACATGGAGTATTTTTATTAATTTCAGCCTCAGAGCCATTGCTCTTCAGTACATTCTGCATTCAGAAGTGTGTGCGATAGTGGTCCTCAGCAGTGAAGAAGAAATGCATACTTACATGTTAATTTTGAAGTCACTCATTCATATTAATGAAAAATTGCATATACAATATTGGATGTACCCTAGCCAAAGGCATCTATCCTCAGAATATGCCTTGTTAACTTTCCAAGGAAATGGGACCTGAAGATATTACCAGAGATGAAGCATCTGGTGATGGAGCCATTTTTCGCAAAGCCTGTGATTGAACTGCATTGCTACAGCAGGTATGCAAGAGTGCACGCTGAATGCATTTTCAAAGTGACCCTGTCAAGCTCAGAGTGACTGTATCTTCTCCCCCTGAACTTTTGATCAAATGCTCATGATTGCATGCTGATTTTGTCAGAAACTCCATCCAGGCATGAACGGTGTACCTGCTGCAGCAAGGTCGTGATATCACAAGTTTCCATCCCACAAAATAACCTACCATTAAGAGCTCATTTGTGCCAATTGATTGCCAAAGCTCCTGTGGAATGCATCTACGGATGTTTTCTTTTTTACACACTTTTAGCAGATGCTCTGGTTGCCAGTGAATTCTAAGAACCCACGGAAGTGCAAAGAAACATTCCCTATGCACAGCCTGGGGTGTGAAATTATCCAGGCAGCACATCCAGCACTGGGACAGGGAGAGCTTCCATGCCCTGGACAGGCTCAGTTTCTCACACCTCTAGCCCTCTAACTATCCACATCATCACTGCATCTATCCTATCAAAGTACAAATTTGGGACAAACCAACCCTTGTATATTTTTGCTTCCTCTGCACATTGGTTAGTTGGAATGCACACACATGCTATTAGCAGGGCATCTTGTTCAAAGCTGATATTCCCTGTTAAACCTTCTTTTCAGATTGTTTTTCTAACTCTTTTGTTTTTAGAATAGGAGGAATGAGACAATTTAATTATGTTAAATAGACATATGACTGTAGAGAGATATTTTTGAGACATCCCATATTTACTTTGATTGTTCCTTAGACTCTTAAGTGCTTTTTCTTACTCCACTTTAACACTTAAGTTTCTGTTTCCTTTCTTTGGAAAAAAAGAACAAAAGGAGTAAAACCAAACTTCTGTTGACTCTAGAAGTGCTTCAAATTCATCAACAGAAACTGCAAGAACAACTGGTCGCTGCCTGAAAAATGTGCAGCAACTTCTAAATCAGAATACATTAACTCTGAACAGATTTTAAGACGTTCCCCACAAAAATGTCAATAAAATTATTTCCTGGAAGAGTTGTGGTTTGGTTTTTCATTGGCTTTTTTTCCCCCAAAGCAGTAAATCCTCCCCTTCTGTTTCCTCACCACGCTGCCCTAATCCATTAACTTATTCATTGCATTTTATAAAAGTGTAATTACCAAAGTGTAACTGTTTCATACAGATATCAAGAAATAGATAATGTACTTTTCACAGAACAAATTGTAGTCTAGAACTGTTTAAAAGCAGCAGTAACAGCAAGAGGGGATGACAAAGAGTTCATTTCTTCACCTGAAGAACCACACCACCACCACCATAAACTTTTATGATCTTCAGTAGAGACTTGGCTTTACCTACTTAAATACAAAAGAAAATTGTTACTTGCATTATTTCCTAACTGCATAGTCCAGACTTTTTTGTCCTTAGTGTGCCAAAATTACTGGCAGCTTCTGCTGAGTGCTGAAAGCCAGCATTTGTTCTTGTACCATCCACCTCTAAGCTCTGTCACAGAGCTCTTGAGCTGCATTCCCTATTTCTCCACTTTAAGTCATAATATCTCATATGAGAGATTATGCAGAACCCTCGAATTAAAAAAAATAAATTAAAAAAAAAGGACTGAATGGAAACAACTTGTCATCACATTTTCTATAAACTGCACTTTTCATCATCTTTTACTGTTTGTTTCTTGTTTCTTTTCCTGAACTGAATATAATTCTGGCAGTCCTTTTTTGTCTGCAGTCTAAACAGGTCCTTTCTCCTTGACACTTAGGCAGTTTTACCTGGCAGAGCATTAGGGGGTAAATACTTTAATGAGGCTCCTTCACCTGTGCAGTATTTGAACTTTCTCCCCAGGGAGGAAAAAGTGGTGCACCCCACAGGGAGTATTTTGATTTACTATTGAGCCTCTTTTGCATAACAGGCCACAGAATACAGAAACAGCCAAGTACTTATGCTGTTACTGAGATTGAATACTGTTTTTATGAAGAGTTCTATTGCTATTTTAGGAGGAAGGTACAAAGGGTTTGTTAAAAATAGAAACAAAAATCATTAGGTAGTAAAGGCAGTGGCACAATGCTTTGATCATTTCAGGAATCCCTCACGTCCTGACGGGGCTGTGGATAAAGCACCTGGGGACAGTGTTTGAGAGAACTGCTGCAGTTTGGAAAGTGCTCAGTGTTTAGCTGTGCAAAGTCAGTAAACTCCTGACAGATGAGTTTCCTTGAGAGAGCTTTTATGAAATGCTTAAGAAACCAGTTCTGCCCAAGCCACTGAGACATGAGGAAATATTTAATAAATATTGACCTGCCTTTAAAGTCTCCCTCCTTGGCCCCTCAGCCTTCTCAGAGGAAAATACCTGCTTACAATTATTTACCTCATAACTTCCCAGTCCTGTCACCACATACAGTGTAATCACATTTCCTTGTGCCCTGACTTCGTTGCACCCCACAAGCTGAGGGACAATTTTTGTGTATATTCTGATTATTACAGTCTGATAGAGCCATGCCAGCACAGGCCAGGTTTGACACAAGCACCAGTCCTTGCCCAGCAGCTGAGTGGAAGGCCTGTTCCTGAGACAGAAATCTGTTTTATGCAACATAAGTGTTTGTTGTACCAAAGTATGACACGGCTGACAACACCACTGGTGGAAGCAGCCACGGTGTGTGGAGCAGCTGCTGCTCAGCTCTGCAGTGCTGATGTGTGTCTGCAGCCCTGCCAGGGACCCCTCCTGCCACTCCTTGGCCACCCCCAGCACCAATTCCAGAGGCAAAGCCGAGCACGGCTGCAGTGCCAGCCTCACTGCCCCAGCAGCATCCTGCACCTTCCCAGCCTTGACCCTCCACAGGAAAAGCAGCTGAGTCTAAATCACCAGCCTGGCTCGTGGCAGACTGAGAGTGACACAGAGCTTTGAAATCTGAGTTTATTCTTGTCACAACATGGCAGTGGGGTTTGGAGGCTCTTCCAAGAGCTGCTCTCTTTTAATTCCCTGGCTGGGGTTATTCCTACCTCTGTTCTTTCAGACGCTCTATGTTAACTCTTTCTGTGTGATCCTGCCTCAGCTTACAACAGCTGTATCTATCTGACTCAGCTCTATAGTGAACTGTTTGCCTTATGGTAAATATAATCACACTGAACAAATTGAAATTTAATTCAACAACCGAGAATTTGTCTGAATGAAAATCATCAGAACTGTTTCCTGGCAATGACAGGACTCACAGTCCTTCCCTGTCAGGCTTCAGAGCAGAACATGCTCTTGTCCAGATTTCTCCTATTACCAGCACAGCCCTTCTCACAATGTTACACAAGAAGAACATTTTTAGGAGAAGCTTCCAGCAGGTGCTTTCCATGCTGGACTTGAGTTACAAGAGTCACAAATCTGCCAGAACTACAACCATGTAAGAAAGTTTTATAACAACCAGAGTTAATGAGGAACAGCACTATCATATGGACCCACAAAATAGATATGAAACTATTTTCCATCTTATAATAATTTTTTTAATGCAGGACTTGATAGACTAATTTCCTCATGCCATTATCAGAATAATAGGGCAAACATATCAGAATAAAAATAAATTGTTTGATAGCAGAATAGGAACCAAAAAAAAAAAAAATTTTTTTCTTTTTAACTTAACATTTTTTTTCTTTTTCTGTGACAATTTTTCAATTGTTAAACGCTCCAAAATTGCCACTTTAAGTTGTGTAGGGTTTTTTGGTAGGTAGGTACTGAACATATGCCAAAGCACAGCAGGTTTTTGCATATTCACATAAGCTCAAGCTTTTTCTGTGACAATTTTTCAATTGTTAAACGCTCCAAAATTGCCACTTTAAGTTGTGTAGGGTTTTTTGGTAGGTAGGTACTGAATCTGGAACATATGCCAAAGCACAGCAGGTTTTTGCATATTCACATAAGCTCAAGAACAAATTTCTTTTGGTCACATTTTTCCAGTGCTTTTATTTTTGCCTGATTCTTGCCCATAAAAAGTTTCAAATTAAAGAGACACTTGTTTGACACATTGTCTGCAACAGTGCCTCTGAACACAGTGATTTGTTCAGTATTGACTTAAAGTGCAATTTATTCAATGAAAAGACTCTAAGGAAAACTAGGATGCTTCAGGAATAGCATGAAGTATTGACCTAATCCAAACTTGCTTAGACAAACTGGCAATATCTAAATTGAAATAGTACGTCTGGAGGCAAGAAGAAAAAAACCTGGTGCCTCTACAATTTACATATCCTCCCAAGCAGCAGCATGAAATAAAGCCTGAGCTGCTGCTGCAGTGCAAACCTTCTGGCTGTGTGTAAATCTGCAAAAATCCAGGCAGCACATCCTGGGCTGACACAGAGGGAGGAATTCACAGCAGCACAGCACCCAGCCCTGCTGGGGCTTCTCTGGAAAGCTCTGGAAGCACAGTTGGTGTAACCCTGCTCCCTCCCAGCCCCTGGCCCCAGGATGGTGCCCTGCTCTGGCATCACTGGGGCCAGGCTTGGGCTCCCTGCAAACCTCCACAGGAGGAGCCACGGAGTGAAAGGCACTTCACAAATGGACTTTACCAGGGATTCCTGAATTCCTGCCCAGCAAATCCCACCCCACCCTGCGGATCCCTCTGTGCTTTGGGAGGGCTGCACATCCTTTTTTCAATACTCCCTTTTCACTGCCAGACATTGAAAATCTATTTGCCACCTGTACACGCTCTCTGTTTTGCCCCAAAACCAGTTCCACTCAGCATTTCTTCAGTGAATAGTTTTAAAGCAACAACATGTAAAAAAAAAAGTCAGCTTAGTGTGACTGCACTTGTAATAAAACAGTTTTTTCATTGTTCTTGTTATTCTTCTAGATCACCACAATTTTTTTTTTTTTGGGGCTTTTCGGCTTTAGTTTCTAATTGAGTATTAGAATGTAATTGGTTTGTTTCTATTAAAAGCTAAACAAAAAGTAAATTATTAACTATTTTCTACCTAAGATCATATGGAAAATACAGTATTTGGAATTGCAGATTCATGAGTTTAATCTTAGACTCCGAGTAAGATATTATTGAATCGTACATGAACAACAATAATCAAGATTGCAGACATTATTATTTTATGTTTAAGGGCATTTTCATTGAAAAGTTGACTACTGTAATGCAATAATCCTACACTTTGGAGTGAGCTTTATGGGTATAGCTTTATGAATATGCATGGCAGAGCTGTTTTTCTTTTTCTAACTTTATATAAAAAGTCTCATATGCTAATTCTCACTGCAGAGAATCTCTGATGAGCCCTGAATTTCCTTCTAAGTTTTACTCTCATTTATTACGGACTAACGTCAGAACAATTTTTCTCAATGTTCAAGAACAAAGTTTACAGTGCTCAAAGGCCAGATGATGTGGAAAAGTCCAAACAAAACCCAGAGTATTTGGAATATGCAATGGCAGTATCTGTTTTTCCTGTAAACAGCATTAATTTTAATAATATTTTCACACTAATATCTGGTGTAAAGTTAGCCAGTCTTTTTTGATCTCTGTTCTGGGTCATTCTGCTTACAAAACCCCCATGCAACAGCTTCCTCTACTCACAATGGTGGTTTTAACCAAAACTTTTAAAGACTAGGTCAAATTTCCAGCTGGACGTTCAGGAAATGCCTCTTTCAAACTCTCACCCTGAACCTGAACATTTTGAAGTTTTTTTCCCCAAATCTCCACGTGCCTTGGCAGATCCCCAGGGCAGCAGGTCCAGCTGCACACTGCAGCTCTGCTCCAACACTGCTTCGCTGAGATCCACAGGACTGCAGGGTGCTGCTCTCATTAAAACCAATTAATCTCCTCCACAGCTGGTGATTGAGCAGCCACCTCACCCCTGCCGTGCCCTGGAGTGGTGCAGGAACACCCTGCATGCCCAGGGAGACGCTGCTGTGCACAGATTGTCTGATGGGCCACGGCAGCTTGGCCAAGAAGTGCTCTGGGTTTCAGTGAACAATTCCCAAAGGTGTGATTGGAAAATATCCACAGACTCCACGCAGTTTTGGATATCTTGGATTTCTGCTTATTGGCCTTGACATAAGTGAATGTTTGTGGGGTTTTCATTTCTTTTTTTTTTTTTCTTTTTTTAAGAAGTCACTGAAAAATGCAACACAATTACTTGGAATCACTTCCAGTAGAATACAGTGCCAGATGTAAAAATGTATTTTATTTTTCTCCCCCATTTTTTTTATGTGGTGGGACATCATTAGTACCATAAGGAGATAATGTAGCACTGTAAGTATTGAATAAAGCACTCACGGTGCCTCCAGGTAGGTGTGATAATTACCCTACACCTATCCCTAATTTACAATAATCTATGGGTTCCTTACTACTTGGAAATGATACTTTACACTTTTAGATACTATTCTAAAGTTGTTGATCCTAACACCTTGCTTAATTTTGACCACTTTAGTTCTAGAAAGTATTTTGGTTGATGCTCTCAAACTTCCTTTCTCAACTCAACTTTACAGGCATCTTTGGATGGAGCAATAAACTTTTCTTATTTGTGTTATTACAAAAATAGGAACCACAATTACCAAATAAAAATGCTCATAAAGAATAAAACACAGGCAAATGGAAGACAGATGCAGGCTCATTCCACAGTAGGAAGAAATAAGACACAATAAATGACAAGATCTCAAAAAAAACCCCAAGCATGGCTGACTTTTAAAGCATCTGATGGCTCAGGTAAGATGAGAATGGCTTCAAACTAAAAATATGTGATTAAAAGTTTGATAACAAGAGTTTGAGCTGAGCTCAGGAGCTGGAGTGGGGTAAGACTGAGAGAAAGAGAGCTCCAGACAACCTTAATTAGAATATTGCATAAACCAACAGAAAGAACAGAAGCAGAGTTTTCAGGAGTTTGGTGATTTTAAAGGTTGAGAGGCTTAAGGCTTAATCATGTTTTTATTGTCAAGGGAAATGAAAGATAAAACAGGGCAAGACATACCAGGAAAAGTGATGGGAAAGGCAGAACAGGTAGATGAGGAAGTAGATGAGAAACTTTTGTAATGAAGGATCTTTGTGATGGAGAAAGGATGTCAAACCAACAGGAAGGCACAGATAAACACCTCATTTTGTCAGGTTTTTTCCCAGAAGAAAGTGACAAGATATTATGCAGATTTTATGATATAAAAATAAATGGAAGCAAGGGAAGAATAAGAAGGAAGCACAGATTTGAGAGAATTTTAAAGCAAATCCAAAAAATGTTGGGTGCCACATGCAGGAAAAGCTGATGGCAGTGTTGAATAAGAAGTCTGCAGAAAAGAAGAAACAACAGCGTGCCTGAAAAGAAGAAGAGTGCTCAATAAAATAGGAAAGAAAAGCTATTTTGGTGCAGAGAAGTTTTGTAGTAGGGCTGTAGATTAAATGAAAATGAGAACAAGAAAATAAACATCTCAAAATAAATTGGCCATTAGCCTGTAAGCTATATCCAGGATAAGTGCAGGACATTGCAAGGAGGAAAACAAAGAACAGGGTGGAAATCTGCTGCTGCTTAATGGGAAGAGCTGATTGAGGAGCAAATGTCAGGGAGTTGGAGCAAGAAGGGGCAGAGAAGCTGTTTGCAATCCCACTCTGGGGAAGGGAAACTGTGTGAAGAGAGCAAACTTGCTGGAAAAAAACCCAAACAGCTCTGATGCAGAACCTGAGCACGAAGCCAGGAGTGTATGGGCTTCCTTCTGTGTCTGCTAAACAGGCACTCATTTAGATGATGTCAGCACTGTGGAATGACCTGGGGTTGGCATTACAAGCTACCCATCCACAAAGCTCCCTGAAGGATGGAAATCCCACACAATTTACAGCATAGGCCCTGCTCTCATTTCCATCAGAGCCCACTGCCCTTGCAAGGAGGATTAGAGGAGCCAGGAGGGCTGAAAGTCTTCCAGGAGCCTCACCCAAAGGACAAAAGCATCTAGAAAAGGAAGAGACAGCTCTTCCTCACAATTTTTAAGATAAACACACTGTTTACAAACATTGTTTTTTAAATAAACACTCACTGTTTTTAAATAAACCCAGCCATAACCAAAACAGCCAATCCCCCAATGGGATAGATCTGAACGTGTGCTAAGGAGTGAGACTCCAGGGATGATGCTGTGACATAGACAGCATAACATATACATTAAAGAAAAGTTACATTAAAGAATTCATTTGTATGAATACAAATGCTTGGAACTCCAGAAAAAAGATTGTTGATCTTTGGGATAACACTTACAGTGTTTTGTACTGCCCAGGTGAGAGTGTTTGGGAGTGTTTAGGACAGTAGGAGTGTTTGGGGAATTTTCTTCTTGCTGAGAAAAGTAAAAAGAATCCTGTAACACTCCTCAGAAAGTGTGTCTGGTCAGACAAGCAGAGTAACATAGCCTAGAAGAAAGAAGCACCTTCAAGGAAATTCCCTGCTCTAATTCTGGAGAGAGATGCCAGAAGCTCTTCTGGTCCTCTGCATGACTGCATTAGAGACAGGCTGCTCACAGGAATTTACCAACATGATGATACTCAAGAAGGTTAATTGGAATTAACTAAGATGTATGAACTTTGAAGTGGATTAATTACATTATCCTAAGTCCTTGTATAGCTATTCTTATTTAAAATTAAAATGATCTTAATGTAGTTTATGTTATTTTGCTCCTAAACGAACGATAAAATGAATTAAGATAATTCCAGAGCTCATTTGCATTAATTTTCCTGTGTACATGTGTGTAAACAAGCACTGAGATCCTAAAACTTAAAACCTCATTGAGTTTCATTAAGCTTATCAATAATGCATCAGAGCTGTAAGAGTGGATTCCAGACAGCTCTTAATGATGACAGCACAGCACCCAGAACCACGGAGACCAGAGCTCTAGCAGCTCTGTAAAGCTTCCAGATCCTTTGGAAACAGAAATTCCTTCAGCAGAAAAACCTCTTCATGCCATTGTATGCATGACCCAAAACTGGGTCAGAGTAAATGGAAAGTTACATAAAGATCTTGGTTCACACATTTGATCTTTAAAATAACACCCTAAAAGCAGGAGAAATTTGAAAAATCCTTCACCAGCCCCAATATTTGCTGGAATTATGATGCCCCTTTAAAGGCCAATGAGAACAAAACCCATGAGAAAACATAGAATTAATCAGACAAATTTTCCAGCAGTCCTGCAGGATGAAGGCTTTTTATTGAGGTTATTCAGCAAATGGGTGATGGAAAAGGAGGAGAAACCCAAAATAAAATGCTAGAAACAAGTCTGCAGCCAGTGTCATGGCCAGGTTCTCTCATGATTAGCAAAAAGCACAACTGCCTAAGAGTTGTAATAAAGAGAGCTCTAAGTAGTACTTGTAAAGATATTTTTTTCAGTGAAAATTTATTGCTGGTCTGTATCAAAACTGAGAAATCCAGAAAAAATATTTTCACATGAGAGAATTCTTGGAATGCTTGTTGTGTGACAAAATATTCCAGTGAAAACAGCAAGAGTTCATAATGATCCAATAGATAAATTGAATCTTGCTCAGTGAATAACACCAGTGAATAAATCAGGAAAGGAGCAATGCCCTGAGTGCCCAGAACCACTGTGAAATAATTAGGAGGCTTTTCACCAACAAAATAATTACAAATTGCATTTTATCTGCCTAGTGGCTGAATCTTACTAATTATGGATACATAAATTGACAGAGACGAGTTGTTTATTTAGCATGACTGTTAGACTGATTAAAAACAAAAAAGTATTTTTTAAATATAAAGCTTTTGCTGTACTAATTTTTCCTGTGGAGAAATTGGAACAAATGTGCTTTAAAGATGTTCTTTCAGAATGGAATTTTCACTTTTATCCTGTGCTAGGACAAAATCTCCTGAATCCTGTTATAAAGGAGGAATATGAAATACTGTAATGATATAGTGATGAGGCAAATAACAGGAATCAGGAGAGGCATTTTCTGTTTCTACATCTTAAAGTGGTGTCTTGTGTGACCTCAGGTATCTAAACAGTTTCAGTTTCTCCAGTTTTCAGCTTGTTTGTATATTTACATAAAATTAAAGAGATTTAAGAACATATAATTCAGCTGAAAAAGTATGTTATTATTGCTAGGCTAGTTAGAACAAATATTTTGAAAGCTTCTCTGCTTAGCATAGCACTAATTTTCTCCCCAAAAAAATGAGAGAATGCCTGAAAAGTAGTTCTTACTGAACTTATAAAAAACAGTGGATTAAAGCATTGGATTAAAACAGTTGTAAAAAGACCCAGAATGTAAAAGTAAACAGTTATAAAAAGACCAGAATGTAAAATTTTCCTTCAGCTCTTCCTGCTCTTTCTGCTGTATTTCAAATCTTTTAGCTACACACAATTTGTACTCTCATTTTGAACAACCACTCCTCATCTTAGCCTGCTGCTCTGGCAGAGTATTTGCTGCTTTTCCTCCATAATCAGAGAATACAAAACAACAGTTTTTTGCTATTGTTTTATCAAAACAATTTTGTTATTGCTTTATTAAAACAATAGTCCAGCTTGCTGCTGGCCTGACTGCAATTACAAACCAGGGCTGAGCCTGGCTTGTGCTGCTTGGCAGGAAGGTCACAGGTAGCTTTGAACTGACACTCATCCTTTGTGTGCAAACACATTCTCTTTCATGTCCTCACCCTGCCTGCTTCACACTATCCAATGTGAATTCTTTGACACTTCTTAAAATATTTTAAAGCGAACTTATTTAAAAATTGGAAAAGTCAACTCATTAAATAACGTATTTGTAGTAAGAACCTTTTATCTTCCACTGAAGGCAATAACAAGAGTCTCTCTGAAAATTTTCAATAGACAACAAACAGCCTCTTTGAGTTCAGAGCTTTCTGAAGTGACTGATCCTGACTTCCTCAGAAAGGTATTTTCCATATGCACTAGATATATGCAAACACTCAAAAAAGGCAAAACATTTCAAATTGCATTTACTAGAAGTTATAACATTTACAACCTTAGATTTATTATAAAAGTGGAAAGTATTTCTTGAAAGTCACGTGGCTTTCTTAGTGTTTCCTTTATTTCTGATGGTTTATTTAAAAATAATTTCAGTTTTGGACAAACTGTTCAGTGCCTGTGAGCCAGCAGGGGCTCTGCTAAGGACGTGGTGTAATCTGCACACTCCAGTGATGCAGCTGAGAGGCAGCTCTGTCACCAGGCACAGAGCTGCATTCCATGCTGGATGATAATTCTGACTAAAACCCACCTTTAATTTTTTACAAACTTTATTCACAGTTAGATTCACCCAAAACTCACTGGTAATGGTTTTTCTCAGCACTAATTACACACTGTTGGTTCTATCCTGCACGCGCACAGAACAATGCAAGGAACTGAGGCTCCACTGTGCAAGCAGCAAAAACCATCCCTGACCTGCAGCTCTAATTCAACAAACTGAGTTAGGAGCAAGATAGGAAGAGAAAATTCTTACAGGATAACTAAATCTCAGTTCTTTCTTTCTTTCTTTCTTTCTTTCTTTCTTTCTTTCTTTCTTTCTTTCTTTCTTTCTTTCTTTCTTTCTTTCTTTCTTTCTTTCTGACCTTTCCACTTAGGGGAAAAACAGACATGAGTTGAACTTCTTCTTATTTGATGTTCCTAGTTCTGAACTGCTCATCCAGGAATACAAATTGCAGCTCCAGGTAAGTGTAATCCTGTGAATTACATCACTCTAATGCTCCTCACATGCACCAGACACAAACTTTTTGATACCATGGTATGCAGAAGAAGAGGAGCATTTAAAATACACTCAGCTCCAGCTCAGTAGAGAAAGAAAAGGAGGAAGAAGTTCTTGTAAGTCTTTGGTTTCTATATCTTGCACTGAAATGAATTCTAAACAGAGGTTTTTGCACATTTAAAAATGAGTATTTTGATGATTACCTCATGGAATATTTAGAGAAACATGAGGATAATCCCTCATTCCTTTTAACAATCCTGAATGCAATTTGTCTTTCTTCTTCTGAGGGCTGAGAACCTCACCTGCAATGGCAGGAACACCCCTGGATCATTCTGGGGCTGTCCCTGAGCACTGCATCAGCTTTCACAGAGAGCTGACTGCCCAGACTTTTATTCAGCACATGTCCTGTCTGCACTCCTCATTGCTTGGGTCATACACAATTTACTCCTTTATGCATTCTCATCTCATTCCTGCTTTCTTATTTAAATGCAGTTTTATGTCTTGTGGTGCAAAAAGAAAACACCCTCAGTCCAAGGTGATTGCTGAGAGAGAAGCCCTGAGTGGTTTTGTCATTCCTGCCCACAGTGTCATTCTCTGCAAGCTTCTACCCAGAACTGGCACAGCGGGACATTGCTGGGGGTTTCTCCAGGTTTTCATTTAAAACTGCTTTCAAAGTCAGAATATTCAGAGTTGGAAAGGATCCACAAGGACGATAAAGGCCAAATTTAGGTGAATGTCCCAGGTGTGGATTGACCCCACAGCCCTGGTGCTACTGGTGCTCCAAACAACTGTAGAGACATCAGCAGCTCTGATAAATCCAGGAAACAAAGAGCTAGACTTATTAATGCACACTGCAACAGAGAATGCTGGCAGAATGGATTCGAATTTTCCTGATGCCACTTCTGATTATTTTTATTCATTGTGAGTTAAAAACAAACAAACAAAAAAAAAAACCTTAAAAATTATGAATTATGTCCTGTTCATTGTGAGTTAAAAAAAACAACTTAAAAATGATGAATTATGTCATGCAGCGTTTCTGACATGCTGTGGAAAAATTCAAGTTTGACCAGGCCTAGACAATCCTGTGTGAATACATCCATTCCCTCACACACAGATTGCAGACAAAACACTGTTAAGACTGAAAAAGTCCAGTACTCAAGGCAATGCTGTGCCTCGTGTTTGCAGCCTGAGGCCTCTGCATGCGTGCAGTTTGAAGCTTTTTCACTATAAAAGCCTGGATGCCGAGTTTGTATTTATCACATAGTGAATTTTGGTTGGTGTGTCTTCATTAGTGTGTGAGTTGTTCAATTTTTACTGCATGCTTCCAACTCAGCTGTCAGGACAGACCTGTTCACCTCTTTGTGGCAGAATTATTATCATCCCTTTATCACCACTTATAAATTCCTCACTGACTCTTTTCTGATAACAATGAATCTGCTTTCACTGAGGCTTTTGAGGAGAAGCATGGGATGGACAAGGAATTAAGGTGCGGAGAAATTAAGCTTGAGGGTTCTCACAAAGTCTGATGAGCAGTCTGGGCAATGAGGACCCAGCAGCTCAGAGCAGTTCACAGCACTTGCCAAGAAAGCTTGTCAGAAAAATTGTGCAGGAAAGTTCTAGTTTGGAAGGTATTGATTTAACAAAAATTGGAACACACTGTGAAACACACTGTTTCACTGATGTAATTAGACCTGGTCTGGGTGTCATGTTTAATTAAAGAAATAATGGAAAATAAAATTGCAACCTGCTATCTATCCACCCTTATAAAAGATGACTTAAATCATCTTTATACCCAAATGCTATTAATCCTACTTGAGAAGTGTTCAGTCTGCACCTTCCTCCCATTCATGGTCCATAGCTGCTGACACAACACTGCAGTCTAAGTGACATTAGAAAAATCTCCACCTTGTTAAAATAGAAACTCAGCAATCAAGAAACCCATAAATAAATCCAATGCTTTGCTAAACAAAAAGAAAAGTGCAGAATTGGTAATCAAATATTATTAGAACAATGGAAAGAATTGTGATCAGAGTGCATTCCTGCTATCTGCTAGGCACAATGCGTTTCCCACCTCAGCTCTTAAAAGAAAAGGTGTAGAAGAATATGGTTACACCAGGCAGGCTTTAGGCTCAGCAGAAGAGAGGCCAGGCTTTCTCTCAGTTTTGGCTTTCTCCTCACATACTTCACTTCTGCATTTCCACATGCATGGCATTCTGCTCATATCTCGAAAATAATTTCTATTTTTCTGCCTTCAGGCGAGAATTGCAGATGATCTCTCAGGAAGGGAGGAACAGAACCTGAGTCCCCCTGTGCTCACCCTTGCTGCAGATGCTCCACCCAGTTATCAGAAGGTATGGGGCAGCACAGTCCTTTTCTGGAACCAGAATTATTTCCCATTAAGCTGCCTAATGACCCTGGGATATTGGTGAGCCCTAACCATTTCTTAATAATGGATATTATGACTCATCCATCCATCCTGCCTTACTTCTCAATGCACCATTGAAAAGGTAGGAAACCATTTTACCAACACACCCTAATATATCATAGCAATTTAACTTCTAATAGATTTTATTATTGCTTTTAATTCTTTTTTCTTTCAAGGGTATTGATTTTGAGAGTACACTATTCTTGCAATTAGATACAACTGTTTTTTCAGTATGTAATCATTTTTGCTTTGTAACTTTTGCGGGAGACAAACTGCCTTAATACAACCCCTGATCTCTGTGAGTCATGTAGGGATGTTAAAATAACAAGGACATAAATATGATACACAAGTTAGTGAATACAAAACAACAGTCTACACTAAAGGAGTGATTTTATTGTCTGACTTGTCAACACACCAAAACCTAAAACTGCTACACATGCAGGAAAGCAGTCAGGCAAAGCAGCCTGAGGTGTCACAAAATGCTCCTTCTCAAGGTTCTCTACCAAGAACTGCAGCAGAACTTCCAGTGCAGGCTCAGACACCCATTCCTCAGCAAACACATCCTCCAGCCTCTGCACAAGCATTCCACAGAGAACCAAGTTCATGGTGTGCTTCTCTGTGTGGATTTCCATGAACCCAGCAAGCTGCTCCAGTGAGGAGCTGGTGCTCTCCAAGAGCAGGGCCCTGTTTGTTCTATCAACAGGACTCGTTTGAGCAGAGCACTGGGAGCTGCTTCTCCTCTATTAGCAATTTTGTTGCTGTTCTGCACATATTAAGCAGCTTCCCAGCTGATGCAGAAACGAGGCATTAAACCATAGCAAGAGAGATCATTCTAGTATTATCACAAAATTATATTTACTATTCACTATTATATTTACTATTCACTATTATATTTACTATTTACTTCTTCTGGAGAAATAAAGTGTTAAAAATCACATGGAATTTTGTCAGCACCTTTTTGCTCAATTAATGCTGATTGCTATACATATAACCCGTTTTAAATCTCTGGTTTCTTTTCCTAATCTGTATCACCCAGTCATAACTCTTTTATTTTTGGTGCATTTAGAGCAAGAAATTGACATTTCCTTTGGATATCACCAGGGTGGCACCAGTTCTCTGTTCTATGATCTACATCAAAACATGGTCTTTGTTGTAACAGAGAGCTTGATTTTAATACACAGAGAATTTCCCCCTTTGTGCCCTTCAACTCTAACTTGTAATTATCAATAGCAAATTCCTACCCGAGAATGTAAAAAAAAAAAGACAGCTGCTGGTTAGAGCCCCAGAAAAGATAAGAGTCTTCTCTCATGATCTCATCAAAATTAAGCAGGACTTAAATGGAACAAAGATGTCAGGCACAATCTGAGGACCAAGCTGCCTTTTTCCAATACCTTCCATGTGCACACCAAGTCTGCAGCCAGAACTGCCCCAAAACCTTTTGTAAGTAATAGTAGAAATCATCATAAAAACTTTCCTTTCTTGAAGTGATCCTGATGTTTTTGCTGTCTGTAATTATCTCAGTCACAAAGAGCAATTCAAACTAACAGAAACACCTTTGGAGCAATGCAGAAATTCCTGTGCTCCAAATCCCCAGGAGCTGTCACTGTTCCTGCCTTAAAACCCAGTAAGGACAAATTCAGGAATTGGCCATTTGATTTCTCTTTCTGGTCACAGAAAGACAGAGACATAATTTTTCTACATGCATATATTTTTTACTTCTAAGTGAAATAAGAGCTCGTGGTGTATGCAGCTTTTCAGGACTCCAAAAGCACACCACCTTTCCTCAAGAAAAAAGAACAAAAACCAGCTCCTGCACCAATGCAGGTAACTGAAATATTTAAAACCATAAATCTGTCTACGACCATTATTGATTTTACTGCGTGTGGAGCAGCTGAAGCATTAGACAGCAGCCATTCCTTGCCATAAACATTCCAAGGTTTCTCTGTACCTCCAGCAAAGCCAGAACTCTGCTGTTAATGTAGCAGATTATTCACTTTGGAACCCTGGAGGTGTCCTTGATGCTTCCCTCTCTGCAGCTCAGCCCCAATGACAAGCAGAAGGGCAAGGCCACCAGGACTTATTGCGATGTAATGCCATGTTAAGCACACACCTGAATACTCATCTTGCTGGGGACTTAGCTCTGTAATTGCAGCTGCAAATCTGTCACATCTGGAAGCCTCTGGAACTTTTTGTAGCCTTATTAGATGTGAGAGGGCCCAGGCAGCTCAGTGGCACTGTGCTCGTGAAAAGCAGCCCCAAACAACTTAACTGACCGTGTCATCCATTTCACACTTATGGCTACCCTAATTCTAATTTAATAAGAAACAAAAAAAAAAAAAAAAAACCAACCCACTCAAAGGTGTAATGGCCTTGTTTTATATCACATACTGCACTGGGATTAGAAAATAATTATTATTCCTCTCTTAAAGTAAGCAGATTATCATGCTGCTAATTATTCTCAAAGGAATAGAAGAGATGAGAAAATAATCTAAAACTTCTCCTGATGGAACTTAACTCATGGCTAGGCTTAATAGGCTCATTATAATTACCAACAACTTTTGCTGTTCTAGTTCTTGAAAGAATTGTGACCAGGATAACACTTGGAGCTGGCTTGCCACACACACAAGTTCTGTTGTCTGCCTATACTATTGCACAAATAAAGATGGTGTAATAAAAATGGCTTTTCAGGAAAAAAAAGTTCATTAAAAATTTTTTTTTAAATAAAAATTATAGATTGAATGGTAGTTTATGTCCACTGAGGGAATTCTTTGCAGCTGGTGCTTCAGCAGCACAGAGCTTTGCATCTGCTATGCTGCCATCTAAAGGGTTTGGAAAAAGGGAGGAGAATTAGATTTTCCATGTGCTCTGTGGGAATGATGAACTAATTGCCACTTGACTATCCAAATTCTAGGTTTTAATTAGAATGGCACTTGAAACCTGAGGGATGTTGACTCAATGTACTGGACAGGATCACCATCAGCAGCAAAGTAAAACTTCTACTTTCAGAGATTTCCTTACATGGGAATATCAGGAGTCAAATTATTTATGGACTGCAGGACAATTTACAGCTCAGAAAAATTAACAGAGAGCAGAGAGCTGTGCAAACAAGACCTTCAATCTCCCCTTTCCCTGCTCTTTGACTGAGCAAGCAGCCAAATCAAAGTCTTCTTTAGACATCCTCCTCAGGCTACCTCTGCGGTGACTTCAAAAGAAACTGGAGCCTGGCAATACAAATTAATGAAGTACAAGATCATACTCACCAGGTGTGTTTTCCTAAGAAACCTACAATGCTAATTAAAAAGCTTAATTAATAACATCATCTTTTTTTGATAGTTTATCACAGTTTTTTGTTGATTCATTACTATCAGGTGTTTTCCTAACTTATTTGTATTTGTTGATACTGCACTTTGTAAGTAAACAAACAAAAGTCATAAAATAATAGTTTAGGTCCTATTAATATTTTAATGTCACAAATAGAATATTGACATTTTTGCAGCTTGTTTATCTAAAATATTATTCAATAATGGATCACAAAACCAAAAGTATAAATGGTTAGAGAAGTGGTTTTCTAGTTTTTGTCCATGCATTTTGTTTTAGAATTTATTCTGTAAAGTGCTCCTAACATATATTCACTCCTTGCCTACAAAAAATGGTTTTTTTCCCCAAATTCTTGGTTTGCTAGATTATCCAGTCTACCTTCAAAAAAAACACAACCCAAAAAAACAAAGGAAGATACACTAACTTCTAAAGCCATGTAAGTAATTTGGAAAGAAAGCAATTAAATCAGTGCCCAGAACCAGACAGTAACATTTGCAATTGATCCAAATTTCATGTTGAGAGTCAGCACTCATGGCAGCATTGATGGCAATGGCTTGTGGCTGGAGCTCCAGCAACAAACATGTGCTGGTAAAAGAAATAAAAAATAAAATGAAACAGATAAGATGAAATAAAATGAAATAGATATAAGTAAATAAAAGAGCTTTTGTTTAAAGAAGAAATATGAACTAAAGCAAAAGAAGGAATGTTAAATGAGGTGGAAAGTGCCTATTATCAGATTATTTAAATTGTTGTGCAGCTCTGGAGTCACCAGAGTCATTTCAGTTGTTTCAGTCCCAGCAGAGAGAGCACTCTGCTGATCACAGGAGGGGAATTCACTAAGGACAAGCTCTGTCCAACATCTTCCTTCTGCATGACAGAAGTTCTTTGCTCAATTCTCTCCTGCCTGTTTCCAGTTTTAAAGTTGAATATGATCAAAACCCAGACATAAAACTGAATAGATAAACTGAATAATGGTGATGAAGTGCTTGGATAATGTAGGGAAATAGGCTGAGAAGAAAACTGACCAAACCTTTTGTTGGATAAGAACCTTTTTAACAACCAAACCACTGCACTGTTAGAAGAAAACACACCAGTATGACATAACAAATATTTCTGCCTTCCCAGAATTACCTCTGTGGCCTGAAATTTGTTTGTCTTTATAGAGATAGAAATTAAATATATCCATCTAAAAATAGCAGAAGAGTGCACCTAAAATTCAGATTGGATTAGCAAAGAGCAAAGGTTTTCCCAGCCCTTGTGGACAGGACATGCAGCAGCAAATTCAGGCAATGATGAGGGTGTTTTAGCACTTGCTGTTACTTGGGCTGCAGCTGTCACCACAGAAAATCCTGAAAGCAGCTGAGTCTTTCCCCAGACATTCCAGGGCAAAGAGTGGGTGCTGACCCACAACTGCTTGAGGTCAGACCCCAAACCTCCTCAGCTGCTTTCAGACTGTCAATTCTGCTCAACCAAATCCCTGAGAATGAAAGGATTTCATCAGGAACATCTTAGGTAGACCAGTGCTAAAATACTATGCATTAACAGCAAAACATGCCAAAATTCACAATGATTATTTCATTCATATGTGGCTTCCATTCTGCAGCAGAAATGAACTCTAAAGTGCACTGAAAGAATATCACTGATTTCTGTCACACTGACAGAAAAAGGCCAGGTTGAGAGGTTTGTGTGTGGACAACAATGAAATATGAAACAGTCAAGAGAGTTTTGTACTTGAAGAATAATCAAGGATGGCTTTAGTCCACATCCACAGCAGGAACTGCCCAGCTCCTTCCTCAAGAGTGAGCAGAACCAGTCAAAGCAACCAGAAACAAAGTTTAATTTCTGCTTTCTGCTGCAGTCACAGACAGTGCCAGGCACAGGGCTGGGTCCCTGCTGTGCGGCCTCTCCATGAGAACAGACAATTTGTTCTAAACAAAAATCATCCTTGGTCTTTTCCACTGGATTTAGAAGAGCTTTGGTATTTTTTAGCTGGAGTTGTATTTACTCAAATTATGAAAAATGACAGCCATTTCATTGATTGCACACAATTGTTTGTGAAAACCAAAGTACCCTGAAAAGATTGACTAGTTTGACATTTAAAGAAAAAAGCATTTGCCCCAAATAATTTCTAAATTCATCTTCATTACGCTTTCTGATTTAAAATTTTAATTTGAAAATGGTACAGCAAAGTATGTGATTTTATCAGAAATTAGTGTTTTGATTTAACTTTACAGAGAAAAAAATCCTGCCTATTTTAAGCATCTTTTAGAATTTTTATTCGTTATGAGCTATTTGAACACCTCAGATCATTTTTTTGGCAGGTTTTAACTGAAGTAGAAAAATATGAGTTAATCTGGCAAATGAACAGCTCCTCAGAGTATCTGACAGCACATGAATAAGGACTGATGCATGTTTCAGTTTGTGTTATTAATTGAAAATAGGACTTGCAGGAGTTTTCAGTACTGGGTTTGGTGAGGATAATTTTAAATGATTGCTTAATATATTAAAAAGTATCAAACACACAGAAATAGAAATAACATTTCAGTACTTGTCTGCCATCAGTTCAGAGTAAAAAAACCCAATAAAATACTTTAGAACAAGAGCCAATTTGTAAATTAAACTTCCTCAAACACAGCCAAGTTGCAAAGAATCACCTTCTCTTCTGCAAAATCCAAGTAAAACCTGGGTGAGTGGAAGCTCCGGCTGCCACGGCCAAACGAATCCTTCCAGACAGCCATGTGCACCCCCATTGTGCAAGCACACATTTTACTCATTTAAACCCACATTTAGAGCTCTTTTTCCACTGTAAATCCAGTGTTTATTTCACTGCATGAGAAGCAAACCAACACTGGAGATTATCACGCATCAGGAAAGCTGCAAGGAATCCAAAGTCAACAGAGCTCATTTGCCCAGGTTTTAGGAACATTCTACTTTGTGGCCAGCTGCTTTGTTCCTGTATTATTTTGTTTTGGAGGAATTCTCTCCTGGCTTCTTTCAGGCTTTTAAAATAAGTGAGATATGCAAGACAAAAGTTGGATACATTTACCCTAAAAACTGGGTCAAAAGTAATTATTTTAAGATTTATTTTTTTTAAGACCCTACATAAAAGCACAATGTGTTAACCAGGGCAAGGGGAAACAGAGAGTGCCTTATTTTGTGTCAAATAAACTAAGCTGGTAGAGCAGCAACACTCTGCAATTATTTATTAGGTGAAAAACATTGCCTGGTTGCAAAAAGAATGTACTTTAAATGTTGTGAAGTTTGTCAGATGGAAAAAAACCAGCCAAACTCGAAGATAGGATGTTTCTGTTTATGTGAAGCTGATCACACTGATCTTAAAAATTTATTTCAAGTGCAAGATGGATCTCATATGAAGTTCATACCTTCCTATTAAATAGTATAAAAAGATTGGTCTGCATTCCCCTAAAAACACACTAAAAATTGCATCAAGGAATACGACTTGGGTATGCTGGTCAGAAACTGAGAAAGGCTCATTTCAAACTTTTTGGTAGATTCACAGCTATTTATATTAAAAGATGACTCCAAGGCATGAGCAAATAAGGAAACTCCAGCACATTTCTACCACACCAGCTGTAAGCAGATGGGAGAGAATTAATTATCAAAAGGAGTTAAGTGTAAGATAGATTTTTGTTCCTGCAAAGGAACATCACATAAATTACCAGGGCAACATGGGAAGATTTCTAGGCTAACGTGAAGTTAAAATAGTGCGCTGTGTGGATAAAACCAGGCTGCCTCAGAGTTGCAAATGGTATTTTTCCAAGGTTTATGAGTAATCAGTGGAAGGATGTCGCTGAGTTCTGCTTGTCTCCAATTTCTTCTCAGCCTCTACGGATCAGTGCACCTGAGCCTGTGTCTCCCTTGGGAACTTATTATGCAGTAAATAAGGCTGTAAATTTGCAGGGGCCTCTGCGCTTGCTGCCCTTGTGGACACTGTTAATGTGCTGTAAGAACCCTCTGCAAAGTTCACTCTCCTTTTTCAAAAGTGAGCAGCGCTGGGCACAGAGGAGCCCCGTGAGGAATCAGGATGGATCACTGAAGGAAATGAGATTTCCCATCTACATTTATTCCAGAGAGAACAGAGCTGCCTGAGCACTGGGAAGTCACTCCTTACCCACCCTCAGGTTTCCTGCGCCTGGATCCTCCTCCACCACAGCTGCCAGCACCATGGGTAGCCCTCACTCTACTGCAGACATCACAGCCCTGCCTCCTTGTTAGAGAACCAAACCAATAAAAAAGAAAATCAAGCCCAGGGAGCTGGAGTCCCCATCCTGGAGCTGTTCAGGACATCACTGGATGCTCAGCTTCATCCTCTTCATCCTCCTGCCCACCTCAGGGTGGGCAGTGGTCAAAGGTTGGGCTCGATGACTCTGGAGGTCTTTTCAACTTTAATGATTGGGAGTTTCTGTGACTATAAACTCATGGAATCACAGAACACTTTGGGTTGGAAGGCACCTTCAAAGGCCACCTGGTCCAAGCCCAGGAACATCTTCCACCAGGCTGAGCTGTCAGAACCCCACCCAACCCGGCCTTGAACATTCTCAGGGATCCATCCATCACCTCTCTGGGCAATCTGTGCTGGTGTTTTTCCACCACCATTGTAAAAATATTTTCCTTACATCTAATCAAAATAATTTTAGCTTAAAACCACAGAGCAGTCTTTGTTAAACACTGTAACTTCCAGTGGTGCTTGAAGCCTTCAACAAAATATTTCTTTTCCAGCAGCAAGTGGAACGTCTGCAAATGTTACACCTTAGAAGACTTCTATGATCTTATCTCAAAGCAAAAGTTCAAGCTACAAGTCCAAAGATGGTATTTATTCAAGTTAATTAAATTGGTTAAAAATGAAAATAGATTCTCAAAAGCTAATATCTGCTTTTCTTCTGTTGCACTGAACAGAAAATAAAAAACAACAATTCTTGCTGTTCCTATCAGAACTTTCTCAGATATGCCATTTTATAGACCGTAACAACCTGGATAAGTCTTTGAATTTTGCATTCCTTGCTCTTCTACAATTTCTTTTATTAAAGCATCAGCTTGCAAATGCATTATGAAATTCCATTTTCTGTGAAGAGGAAAAAAACCCAAAAAACAACAAAACAAAGCAGCGGCATGAGTTCCAGAAGCAATAGTGCTTCTATCATTTATGGATGCAGAGAAAACAAAACAAAACAAAAAAAACCCCAGAAAAGATAGCAAGATTGACATGACCAAGTGGAAATTTTTCCAAAGACAGCCATCCTCAAAATATAATATTAATACAAAAAACGCCTCATAATTCTTTCTAGAGTGCCCTTCACTAAACTTGAGCACACGAGAACGACAGCGCTGACAGCACATTCTTCCTCCACATCCATTGCAAGTGACCAAGGTGTGGCATCAGAGCCAGGAATCATTTTTACATTAATGCCTAGAAAAGCAGAATTTTCCAGGCTGTTAATGCTAGGGATTCAAGCCTATAGAGCAAAATAAAGATTACAGAAATGGGAAAAACCCCAAAGCAGTACCATGTTAGCACTATTGGATCCGTAGGACTTCATGACTTCAATAGTGACACTCGACCTTAAATTAAAGGACTTTTTTTCACTGAAATATTGAAAATGATAAGCCTGAAAACAGAAAATGATAAGCCTCTGCACAGTGAAATAGGTACACACACATCTACATGAGCTGAATTATTTGAGGATAATTCAACTCATCACATTATTTGTAGCATTTCTTAAAGCAGGATATGAATATATTCAGCTGAAGGCTTTCCAATACAATTTGCAAGGAGTTATGAGAATTGGATGTATTTTTCCTTTTGTAATATACACTCCATCACTTCTCCAAAGCTATTGCCATTTCTGTAATGAATATTTCTGATTATTTATAGCAGAGTAAGGGTCAGGGAGCATTAGAAAATGAACTCCTGTGGAACAGAGCTGCATCCCACGATCAAGTGCTAGCAGGCAAACTCTGAGATTTCCTTTCCTGCGCTGTTTGTGACCTCAGTCCTGACCTGTCTGTAAATGGGAGAGGTAAATATCTCTGCTTCCAGCTCTGTCCAAGGTCCCTGACCACCTAATATCAAACACATGAACATGACTGTGTCCAGCTACTGAGTCTGCTTTAAACCTCAATCCATAATAGCACATCAAGCCTTCCATATTCCAGAAAATAGAATTTTGAATTTAATTTAGCTCTGAAATAATTCAGAATTACTCATTTTTATTCCTAATGAGTTGAGATATCCAGATTTGCAGTGGTCCCAGCATTCTTTCCAGTCTAAACACTGACTGGAGAACTTCTAAATACTTTGATTAAAAATCTCTGGGAAAAAGTTGGAATTGATGCAAACTGCTCTCTGTCCTACTCATTTTGATACTTCCATAGCCAGGAAAGTTCTGTCTGAATGGATGTTAGGATGATAAACAGTTTTCCTGAGCATCATGCTTTGAAATTATTTGAATATTTCAAAATTAGTGAATGTGTTCTTATATATCTTCAAAAATCATAATTAATGCTACAAGCATAGTACACAAGGAAAAGAAGAGGCTCAGAGGATGGGAATCTTTAGAGATTGATCAGAGTTATCAGATCTTGTGAGTTACAAAGTATTAGGAACTAAACCCATAAAAAACATGGGTTTTGCCCTGAGCGGATTTAATGGGTTAAAAGACATCTCAGAGACAAAAGCAATTAGTGACTAAATTCAGGAATTGGTAATACCATCTTGATATGGAGCTGAAGATGCCAGGGGGCTGCATTTGAATCTTTTTGATGTTCTGAGTTTTAGTTAATGATAAATCCCTTTCTGCTGTACTCAGACAGCAAAATTCTGTCCTCTCCAAACATCCCCCACCCCTTCATTCTAAGCATCATGGGGAGTTGCCAAGATTCTGAAAGATAATTTTTGAAATGTTAATAACAAATATGACAGAAAATTATATCAATACTATGTTAAGGTCCAGAAAATGAGCAGCCACAGAAAACTGTAAATATTTGTCCATGAATATCTATTAAAATATTGAGAAGAAGTTTTGGAATGCAATTTTCTGCTAAAATCTTCTCTCATCATAGGTTAAGCCTACCCAGGTAGCTTTATTAGATTATAACAAGGCAGTCAGTTCTATTGAACAGAAGATAAACAGTGTAATATTTGTTCTTGTACTTTCCCATATTCCCTGAAAATTGATGACATTCTTAATGGTAGTTTAAAAATAGAAATGTATATATGTGTGCATGTAATATGTATTTTTATATTCAAAATCACTTTCTCTTAAAACATTTAATTATTAAGAAGAAGTAGTGTAGATCCATTTTTCTATTTTGGGAGCCAACAAAGCTGTTGTTACAACCAACCTCCTGAAATCAGCAGTTCCAGCAAGATGGCAATTTACTATTAAAATATAATTTGAATAATTTATTTATTAAATCACAATGTGAGGGGAGTAAAATGAGATAAATGCAAGTTACCAGGAGAAGCAGGAACTCCATTCACTTTTCCTTGCATATGAAGATGTGTGTTTGTGTGTCTTGTCTCACCCTGTAAAGGTGATCCACCGAGAATCTGAAGGATTTCTGGATCTTCCTACTCAGAAATAAATTCAGGAAAGGAATCCACAAGGCCAAATCTCTTGCATGCCTTCCTCGAGGGAAGTTTTCCCAAAACTACAGGGCAGCAGCAGCAGCAAGCACAGCTGTGGGAAGTGTGTCCATGTAGAAGAACCCAAATACTGATAATTCTCTGTATGCTTCTTAATTCTGCATATTAATTATGTATATTACCTAACTAAGATGGTAAACCAGGAGCTTAAAATGAGGGATGAAGGGAACAGGAAATATTTTGAAGAGCACATGTCTGAAGACCTCAGAAAAAGAGTTTGAACAGACAAAATTTTGTTTTGCTCAAGGAAAACACCAGCACCAGTCTCAGCCAAGCTTTTAAAATCATCTCTGCACACTGAAGGCAAATAGTAGTTTTGTTTTTGTCTGTAAAAACCAAAATACAATAGAGTAAAAGGCACTTGGTGTACTTCAGGATGTTGTAGCAGCCTCCAGGGACTGTAATGAACAGCTTCTTTGCAAAAAGGTTAGTGCCTGCAGTGATTGCCTCCTCTAGGGCTGGCATAGGCACCTTTGAATATTCAGTGATTTTTGTCTATTGGGCCTTTCCTTGCAAACAAGTTATTAATGAGTTATGACTGCGAGTGGATTAGGAAATGCCATGCAGGACCTTGCTCTGCACGGCTTGTGCAGGTACCTCCACCACTGCCTTGCCACAGCACTGTCTTTAATGTTCACATACACAAATACAATTCACCAAGCTATCATTTTTTTGTTAACTGCACTTTGCAGACAGTGCAGAGCAATTTGATGTCTCTCAAGGTGGATAATAGCATGAATAATTCATTAAGCTCACCGGAGTTAATGTTGTTGTACTCAAGGTTAAGTATTCCCCCATCTCCATATAAGGAATTACTTGATTGCTTACCTTAAAAATGAACTTTCTTAAGAACCCCATTGTATAAATAATAGGATATGTCTGACTGCCATGATTTGTAAGCTGCTCCATCAAGGCACCAGCAAATAACCACATACTCAACAAGCTTACTTTTTTTTTTGCTACAACTCTTTATAACAAACACACCTGTTTAGGAAAAATATCCTGTCTAAGAGGCAATTTTTACTCCTTCCTTTGAGAATGATGAAGGTGATTTTGCTTATTAAGGACTATGCTAAAAATAGAAAGCAAAATCAAGGGACTATGTCCAGGTTGGCCACGAGCTTAATAAAGATTAATCAAACTACCAAGAGAAAAGCAATGTGCTATTTAGTCAAGATCACAAATAAGCTGTAGCATTTGGGTTATCCTTGGACAAACTGGGGACAGGAGGGGCTCTCTAAGAAAGGAGGCCATGGAATCAAGCCAAGCTGTTTGGCTGGTGGTGGATTTAATTAAAAGAGCAGCCAGGCAGCTCCCCACGTTGAGCTGCAGCTCAGCAAACGACTCCCCGTGTCCTCTGCCTGTGAGTCCTTCTGCAGGGCAAGATCAGAAAGTGCCAAACAGAAAACATTTCCTGACAGGAGCAGCCTTCACCTCTCACTAATAACTTGCTGATCAGACTCCTGTTGAAGCCAGGCAGAAACAAGGGCTGGGCTGAACCTCTCTGAAGGGACTCAGCATCCCAAAGAGGCACCCTGGGCTCTCCCAGGGATACTGCACTGCAGGTCACCTGGAGAAATTCCCTTCCACAGGACTCCGAGGGAAATCACTCCGGTGCTCATGAGTCACCTCACACTTGCAGAGTCCCCAGAAGCTCCCAGGCACATGGTAAAAGATCATTTATGTTTATGTTTAATTGCCTGGCTGGCTACAGAGGCTTGTTCATGCAGAGATGTTGAAGCTCCTGCTGCAGGATGAGGCTGGACTCTGCAGCACGCTCCATCCCAGAGCAGTGATGTGACAGAGCTTGATTGCTGCTCTGTATTGGCAGGGTTAGGCCAGAGTGTGCACCAGCCAGCTTCTAAGTTTGTTATTAAAGCCTTCAGAATTAGTCAAGGGTACTGGAGCATAAATTGTGCTAAATTAAGAAAGAAGGGGCTGAGAAATTGAATACCAAGACCACAAGAGATGGATAACAGAGGACTGTGAAACACCTGGACTGTAACAAACACATTCTGTGAGAAATGCAGGCAGAAAACGAGTGAACCAGACAAAGGCACCAATCAAGAATGTGTACTTGGTTGTTCGTACAATCTATAAATATGTGTGTAATGTAAAAAATAAACAGTTTCTGCCTGACATATTGGGCAGTTGTACAGGAGTCCTGGATTTCCCAATACTTGGCAGCACCTCTCAGTCTTTACCTCTTCATAATGCACTGGACATGGAAAACAAGGCAGACTCTCTCTCAGCCTCACTGCATTCTGCCAGTACCTTTTGAGGGCAGACTCAAAGAATTGCTTCCTTGGTTTCTGCCACCACGGTGGTCCTGCCTGCTTGGCTGACTTCCACCTCTCTTATTTCTGGCTCCAGCAAATGATAACAAATTATTAATTTGCCTGCAGGTGACATTTACTGCAGAAAGCAGAAAGCTACACCAAAGAGAATGGTAAGTACAATAGCTTAAACACGCCTAAGTGCCAGCTACCAGACACTGTCATCATAAAACAAATTAGGGAGTTTTGTGTTCTGCTGATGAAATAATAGTCTGTGCTGAGAAAACTGAGCTCACAGACCAGCCCTGAACTCCAAAGGAAGCCTCCCTTAACAAGCCCAGGGAGCTAAAACACAACCCATCACCACTTATCCATTATTCACATTTAACAAAGAGGAAATTTCTTGGGGGGAATTGCAGACTGAAAGTGTGATTTCCTAACATTAGCAAAGGCACAGGACACATATTTAACTGTGGATTTCACAGCATTCAGGTGAAAAACAAAAGTTATGTAAGAAATTGTTATTATGGGAGAAAGACAATGGCTTCCCTGGAAAATGTTAACCAACAAAGTCAGGAACTCTTCCTGACTTTCCAAGGTGTGCATGCACAGATTCCCTTTTTTATTTCTGGCAAAATAGGTGTGCAGCCTGAATATGACAGAAAGGTTGGAATACTGACTTGAAATTGCAGATAGCAGGTTAGCAATTCCAGCAAGCAGACTTAAGTTCAGGTCACATAATTTCCATCTTGAATCACAAAGTAATAACCACAGATTAATTTAAATCTTTGTGTATATACCCAACACATCAACAGTTGCAGGGACACAAAACCCATCAGAAGAGACAACAGGTTTGCATGTTCACTTCCTTTCAGAGACCTTACCTAGAATTTCTTACAGCTAAAACTAATTACCCAAGCTGAATGACTGACAGCATTTCCTCTAGTGACATGAATAAATATCTGTGATGCCTACATCATTTCTGGAGCATTTTAATTACAAGCAGGAGGAGAGAGGGTGCAGCATCACACGCTCATCCCTGGAGAAAACCTCACGGTGCCGTCACAAGCAGGAGAGCTCTCAATGCTGCAAAAAACCCACACCAAAACCAAACCAGGCAAACTGGGATTTACAGGACAGTGGCCGTGGATGCCTGGCAAGCCACGGAGCTCGGAGCTCCAATCCCCCGTCACCTGCTCTGCTCTCATTGCACAGCAGATGATTTTGCCCTGCTGGCAGCGTGGCTGTGTCCATCCAAAATCTGCTGTTGGACACCAACCTCAGCCCATCACTGTGGCCAAACCCCAGGAAATGTTCTCCGTGGCTTTTCCCAGAAACTTTCCAAATCACTGCACTTGAGTGGGCTTGATTACTTTTTACTGACTTTTCACTAAATGCATCTGTTCCACATATAAGTCTTACATACATAACTTTTTCTTACAATTATTTCAGTCTCAGATGTTGGTGACAGCGCACAGCAATCACACCAGGGAGTTTAACAAGGCAGAGATGCTGTTGCTGGATTAATGTTTCAGAATAATGACAATAAGTGATGCCAAACAACAGACTGGCAAAATGAAAAATGTCAGCATAGCTTTGAAAAATACATGTGAAGCATTATTTCTTTATTCATTTCTATTCTTAGGATTACTCTTAGGTTTTACTTATGTTCTACTCCTGGAATTTCATGTTCAATCTTCCTTCAAATCTCCATCTCTTTCATAACTTCATTTGAAAATGCAGTTATTGAGTGTATACTGGCAGAAAGGTGGGTATTTATTAATAAATTAATATTAGCTTCTAAATAAAATGTGTCTTAAAAATAATTGCTTTTCATAGCTGCTGTGAAAATCCCACCTCTTAAATATGTGAACAACAGAAACTTAATAAAGGTCCTTAAAATTCAATAACTTTTTCTTATATTATCTTCATATAAGCATCATTCAAAGTTAGCCAGTTAGGAAATTATATAATTAAAATTAACATTTAAGATGAACACTTAAAAATATGAACATGAAGACAAGATTTGAGAAAAATATCCATCTTGAACTCTCAAATTAATTTCTGAAAATCCCTGTCATTCCCACAGCTTGACAACCCTCCAATAAATAACTAGCTGACAATTCTCCCTTGATGCCACACCACTTTTGTACTTTAGTTTTATCAGATTTTGACTTGGCATTATCAGCTTTGATTATATTTTATGATATTTTATGAGTGTCTCATAAACTTAAATGAAAACATATCAAACTCTTTCCAACTTCCTGAGCAAAACTTCCTCAAACAGCACCATGGACAGAGCAACAACGTGATTTTTTTTTTTTTTTTTTTTTCTCACTTTACCCATCTTGAAGAAGAGTATGTTCCAGTACAATTTTCTAGTATTATTTTCCAGTACAAAAAAGCTCACACATCTCTCTGTATTACAGGAAGAATACAGAGAAGAAAATAATGTATATTATAATAATTTGCATTAAATTTTTGATAAAGTAAAAAAAAAAAAAAAAAAGAAAAGAGCATTGAATTTCACAAAATGGGGAAAACTTTCATTTCTCCTCCCATCCTGTCCTTATTTGCAGCTATGGATCAGATTTGAAGGACGTGGGCTACATAAAGTCCTCAGAGATGCTGACAAGATGTCATCCTGCTCATTTCTGGAGTCTCATTTATTTTCTGGAAAGAATAAATAATTGTGTTCTTCCTTGCCTAATCTGTCTGCAAACCATTTCATTGTCAAATTATGCAGGATTTATGAATATTTCTAATATGACAAGAGCACACATTCTCTCCTTACTGCTTTTTACCTATCTGGAAAGCCTGTCACAGCTTGCCAGGTTTTCAGATGCTGTTCTTCAATTAGTTTCTCACTTTACCCATCTTGAAGAAGAGTATGTTCCAGTACAATTTTCTAGTATTATTTTCCAGTACAAAAAAGCTCACACATCTCTCTGTATTACATGAAGAAAATAATGTACATTATAATAACTTGCATTAAATTTATGATAAATAAAAAAAGAAAAAAACCAGCATTGAATTTCACAAAATGGGGAAAACTTTCATTTCTCCTCCCATCCTGTCCTTATTTGCAGCTATGGATCAGATTTGAAGGACGTGGGCTACATAAAGTCCTCAGAGATGCTGACAAGATGTCATCCTGCTCATTTCTGGAGTCTCATTTATTTTCTGGAAAGAATAAATAATTGTGTTCTTCCTTGCCTAATCTGTCTGCAAACCATTTCATTGTCAAATTATGCAGGATTTATGAATATTTCTAATATGACAAGAGCACACATTCTCTCCTTACTGCTTTTTACCTATCTGGAAAGCCTGTCACAGCTTGCCAGGTTTTCAGATGCTGTTCTTCAATTAGCATGTGTGGCCCATTTATCATTTAACTTTTGTTAAACAATTGTTGCTGTTTCTCTATTAGGTCAGACAATTATCAGATAATATATATTTTCTGTTATTATCAATACCTCTCATATCTATCACCACCTTAATATTCTCTTTAATACAGATTATTCTCCACATCTAATAACCACCTTGTAGTCTGTGCAGAGACAGAGTTAAATTCCCAACTCTCTCCAGATCAATAGTTATTCAACCAGTTTCATCCTGAAATAGTTTTGTCTCTGGTTTTCAATACCTTCTCTCATTTGGTTTACAAGTATTTCCTGATCTCCAAGGAAAAACAAAACTGTCAGACAAAAAAACGCTCCAATAATTTTTTTTCTTAAAAACTTTTTTATCTTTTCAGAGGTAACAAATGAAAATGCAAAAAGCATAAAGAATAGGAAAAAAATCCCTTTCAGCT
Source organism: Passer montanus (assembly GCF_014805655.1). Lineage (NCBI taxonomy): Eukaryota > Metazoa > Chordata > Aves > Passeriformes > Passeridae > Passer > Passer montanus. The sequence goes on from NW_024369818.1 coordinate 2,341,753, forward strand.
GCACATATGAGACATCCATATGGGACCCAGTGCACTGGCTACACAATCCAGATGGATAAAGAGAATTTCTGCAATGATGTGTTATTCATAAGCTCATAATTTAGAATATTCTGCAGAGGTGCTGTGAAAGTTTTTCTCATTGAGGGTCTCTAATCTTAGTCTCCACTCTTCCTTCTAATTTCATGGATCTGACAGAAGCTCAAGGGGTGGCTTGGGAAATCATCCTTTTTCGTGGTCATTTGTGCTTTTCTGGGTTTTTTTCAAAGTCAGACAACTCTGAGCTCGTGTTTGCCAAAATCACCAGAGCTGAGATTGTCACTGAGCTGCTGCTGGGGGAGCCAGGCTGAGGGAACATCTCTGATCCATTCTCTGCAGCCAGCCTGGCTGCTGCTGAGTGCTCCTCAAACATATCAAACACTTTTAAAGACTTGATATATAATGCAGCTCTGCAAAATAGTTATTTTTCAGGACAACTCAACCTCCATGTGTTCCTTAAAATACATGTACATAAACTTAAGTGTGTCTAGAGAAACAGACTTCAGTTTAATCCATTAAGTTTAAACATTTTGAGGAGCTATTAGACATTAAAAAGTTGAATAAAGGTCAGCCAGAAGAGATGAAAAGGTTTTGGTTTTCTTATCGCAATATGCCTGTTATTCTCTGGCAGACAAGCACACTTGATCAAGGATATTTCATCAAGGGTAACAAGAGTATTAAGATTTATTACAGGGAAAAACAAAACTCAATAGGTCCACACTCAAATGTCCTACCCTGGGCTGGTAAGAGAGCAACTGAGTTTATAAATTAGAGGAAAATTTTACAAAATGCCAAAACTTAAATTTTAACCTGATATTTTAATCTTAATGTTCTTCCTGGTATTTATATTAGAGAGTTGTTATATTTTTTAACAAAATTTTCTATTTAAGCCAACAAAAAAAAGCTTGTTTTTTGTGACTTTACACTTTCTAATTCGTGATATTTCCATTCTGTGCAAGTCCACTGGACAAATTAAACATAGTGGGGTTAAAAGATTTATCTTTAACATGAACTTTCTAATTTTTTCATCAGTTGCTGAACTTGTTTGTGTTATGCTGAAAGTGTAACTCTGCATGATCAGAGTGGGAAAGGAACAAGATATATGCATGAACTATATATAATGGATGTTTACAATATTCTTCTTTTCAGCTTTTCTATCTCAAGAGCAGCACAGTCTCAAGTGAAAACGAGTGTCTTACAAGTGAAGTACTGAGATTCTATTTATTATTAAGCAACTTCTGCTCCAGCTTTTCAATCCTTTTATCAGACAAGTCTCATTGTTGCAATGCTTGATTGTTATTTTATGGCCGGACTGAAAAATAGAATGATTCAATTTTTTTATCTTGTATTTTTAAATACAGCAGCACAAGTGAGATTCTTTCCAGATGAAATTATTTATGTGGTGGCAGAGGTGGTTTGCCAGCATGATCAAAACCAAGGGTGATGGATCCTGCCCTGTCAGCCCCACACAGGAAAAATTATCTTCATCCCACCCAGTGAGGTGAGATTTGGGGTTGAGGTCAGGCAAGGGAGAATCCCCAGCCAGTGTTTTCTCCCTTGTTTGAATGGAGTCATGCAAAAATCTCTGCTCCTGAGCTGCATCAATTTTTCATCGTTACAGAGTGTGGTCAGGGATGGCAGGATCAGCAATCCACGTGGGACAGAGCCCAGCCACTCTGGGGAACAACCTCATTTATTAGGGAGAGAAAAGGGATTCCTGTGAAATGGATTCCAGATTCCTCATGAAAAAACCCTTGTGTCACTTTTAGCCCTCCTTGACAAGAACTAAAGAATCTGTTCCCTGAATGATGGAGGTTATGAGTGTGCTGTAAAACCAGAGCATTTCTAACTGAAAACTCTCAAATGTTTTATCATTAAAAAAAATATTATCTTGCTTACAGTTCTCTTCTGGGCTTTCCTTTCTCTCAACAAAAATGAATGGAAATTATAAAAGGAATAATCTGAAGAAAAATGAATCCAGTTCTTAGAAATTAAGACCCAAATCAACAATTTGATTGATGAAAGATTGTTGGAATTCCTCCCAGATCTAGAATGGTCACAGACTCACCAGCATTTGGGGTCCTTAACAGTAGCTGGTATAATAAAGGGAGGGAAAACTGTTAGCATGGTTTCTTCTCTGCAGCCTTTCTTCTGTCATAATAATTAAGGCAGAGACAATATTATGAGTATATTCTACCCATTTTAACCAGATTTACAGCAAAACAATGTGCTATTCCCTCTAATAGAAATGAGATATGCTCAGCTTTTGAGCTGCATCTCCATCTCCAAGTTCAGCAGAATTTTTCTCAGTAAATATTTAAATGGTTCTTACACAAAGCAGGCAGGAAAATAACAGAATTATAGAAAGGTTTGTGTTTGGAGGGACCTTAAAGATCATTGACTTCCACTCCTCTGCAATGATCAGGGACACCTCCCACTGTCCCAGGCTGCTCCAAGCCCTGTCCAGCCTGGCCTTGGGCACTGCCAGGGATCCAGGGCAGCCACAGCTGCTCTGGGCACCTGTGCCAGGGCCTGCCACCCTTTTATCCTCAGATAAAAAGCTACAGAACTACTTAATTTTACAGAATGAATTTATATCTATACCAATGAGAACAGGCTATGAAACTAAGCATTAAATATTTCATTGAATTTTGTAACAAATAAGGGATAAGCAACATATCAGCCTCAGGAAATACACAGGTTAAAGTGCACTAATTACTGGAGAGAGAACTTTCAGGCAGTTCTGAGGGAGCCCAGAAAGGCAGAGGCTGCTGGGTGGTGCCACCCCAGCCACACTCAGAGCTGCTGTGGGCACAGACCTGGGCGCTGCACAGTGGACACTGAGTAGCCTCTACAGGCTGACATTTCAGATAACTTCCTGAATATTCACTCCATGCATTATGCAGAGTGCTATAATTATATTTTTATAGCTGCTGGTTCGGCACGGGTCAGAGTTCTGCAAGATTGCTTTTCCATTTGTACACAGGAAAATATTGTCGCAACTAGACTGTTAAAAATTGTTCAATTAAAAAGATCTAGCAAAGAAAAATTGTTGCCTGAACATATAAACAGGCATTACACTTCAGTATAATAGAGGCTGTTTAGAGAATTTATTAAAAAAACGTGAAGGAATTAGGATTTCAGGTCAGTACAAAACAAAAGCATATAACTACACCAAACATTTTCCTTTTTTAAACTTCTTTTCTGACTGGATTTCAATCATCATTTCAAAGGAGTTCAGTGACTAACATTCCTGCAAACAGCACCCATTTGTGTTTACCCCTTTTTATGGCTGTTTATACTGGGAAAATTAAATCTCACAAAAGAAGCTGCCAGCGTGACTCTGGTGTTTGCTCTGGCAGATATCATCTGCAGACAAAGCTCTGCTTATCTCCAGGTCTCCTCTGCTCTTCTGATTGCAATCTCATCTCCCTTGTCCTTGGGATCTGTGTCTGCCACGACCTTCAGCTTGTTAAATATTCAGTGGGAAGTTTATGGACTTTCCCATAACCTTGATTAAAAGCCTATGGGGAACCTGAATGCTGCAAAATAGCCCCTTGTTTGAAAAAGAGAAACTTGAGTACACTGTGCTGATTTCTGTTTCACTAATGGTATTTATAATCAGCAGTCACTGGCATGGAGTGGAGGCCAGAGGAGAAAATGATGAATCAAACTTGCCTGGTTAATAATTATTGTATTATCACTACCTGATTTCACTAAGTGGAATTTTTGGGAGCAATGCTGAGAGGGAGTGGAAAGCACATACAAAAAAAAAAATAAAATTAAAAAAATAAAAAAAATCAAAGAATTAGAGAAATATTCTTTACAGGCCTGCAGATTTTTTATCTTTGACCTCTCTGAACTGGAACCCTGTCACTACTGTGAGTATGGGAGTTTCTGTGGGCTCAGGTTCCTCCATCCCCAAAGAATTGCTGCAGTCCTGCTCTGCCTGGAGCCTCCCAGTGCCTTGGATGTGTCTCCACACCTCAGACCCTGCAGGTGTTCATTCTGGATCCACCAATTTTTCCAGGGAAACATGACAGGAAAACAAGCAAATTGTCCAGGTGCTTCTCAGTATTTGTTTCTGTCGGTGTAATTAACACTCAGAGCCAGCTGAAAGCAGCTCAGGGTGCTCAAGGAAATATCTGAGTCACTGCTGAGCATCTTTAAAGTTTTTAGATCCACCCCTTCAATCATTTACTTTGTCATTGTCTCCTTTTCTATTCTTGGTCTTTGTTCCTCGTTCAATAATGGACAGAGATCCTTTATTTTATAATTGTCAGGGTGATTAAAAACCCATCAGGTAATTTTGTGCTTAACTATTATATCCTTCCTCCTTTAGGCTTCAAAATAATTTGTTCTGAGTGATAGACCTATTTCTGATCAAGACACACTAAATGGAAGATGTCAAATTTTATTGTGCCTTTACAACTATATCAGTACAAGATGCAGTAATTTTCTTCATCAGCATTTGGAAATTATCTCAATATGGGAGGAAAAGAGCATAAAAGACAAGCAATGTCAAGAATTAAAACTGTGTTTAAGCCTTAGTGGAGCTGCTGCAGGGGATCCTATATTGCCAGACACAATCCTCAATCACACATCAAAAGATTTGCCACATGACCCTCAGAGGGTTTTGTGAAGAGAGATGACTGCATCATATCCCAAGTGCAGTGGGACAAAAACATTCAAACCAGCCTTGCAGAATAAATCAGATATAACATCATGTTTAACATTTCAATAAGAAACCATAAAAAACTATCAGTCAGTGCTTTACTTTTAATTCTTCCTCAAATATATAGTAACAGGAGGATGAGTAAGATACAAATTCTAACTGTCCCAAGGCTCTTATTTCCAAGGAAATAAGAGAAATATTGCTAGTCTCAGGAAAACCTCCCTCTTCATCATATTTGATTACCATAGACCACAATCCTTGAAGAAATGATAATGACAATGAAAACATATGTTCCTTTCATTATTACTGTCTTTTATTTAATTGTCCTTGAACTGAAGTGACTTTATGTGCAGTTCTGTTTGCTATATACAATTCCAAAGATGTATATACAGATTATATTAAACTATAATCATGCCTGCCTTTCTGAGTGGATTCCCCATGTGCTGCATTGATTGGGATCCCTGAATAAGATGCAAACCACTGGAGAGGTTTAAACAGCTATATTCTTTCTAAAGTACTCTTTAATTAATGTTGTCTAGAGCACTAATTATGAAAGCTTGTAAAGCCTAAAGCCTGGAAACACTTATGCACCTACTTAACTGTGCTCATTCAGGGTAGGCCCACTGAATTCCCTGGAAGTGCTCAGAGGAGGTAATTTCAGTGCAGAATGCACAGAGGCTGCTGCAGGTTAAAAGCTGAGCCCAGCTTTGCAGGGCTCTGTCCAGGCTGGGCTTGGCAGCATTTTTCCCTCTGATGGTGCCAATTTTTTACCTTCCAGGGGCAGGTCTGGCTTTCCCCAGCAGAGCTCCCTGAGAGTGCCTTGAAGAAAATGTTGAATGAAGCAAAACAGAGCCATCAGTCAGTGGGAGATGAGATGTATGCATCTGCAGATACATATGTTGAGATGCAAAAGTAATTTGCTCACATTATGAAGGCAGATAAATATGCAGAGATGTGCATATATGCAAGTAGATCTCCTCCACAGTGGAAAGTACTGACATTAGAATAAAAGCCAAATTACTGTTGCTGTCAATGGAAAAATCCTAAATCTTTTTTAAAATAGAATACTCACATTTCTAATTCTTTGCCTTTAACATTCTAAACCATTTTTATTTTGCTATACAGATTCCTGTATGTTTAACTAACAGCTACAAACAGAAAAAAAAAGAAAAAGAAAAAAGAAAAGAAAGTTTTAACTGGATTACCAAACTTTCTAAGTGGAAATGGAGTTTTGTTTTTTTTCACTGTTCCTACACACACCCCAAAAATGGTCCTACACCCCAGGGCAGCAGCGCAGCACAGGGACCACCAGGTCCTCCAGGCAGAGAAGGATGGCAGGAATTACACCCCACATCCACACACTCAGGGCTAATTCTGCCTCCATTTATACACTTAATTATCCCTGAAGTCCTCAGGAGTGGTGCACTTCCTGCCAGGATTGGGAACTCATTCCATGAGGTGTGGTTTGCTCGGGACAGCATCACCTGGGGCTGCCAGGTGTGGGAGAGGATTGTGTGCACTGTCTGAGGAGCACTGAGCCTTTTCCCATCTCACACAGAGCTGAAGCAGATTTGCAGTCCATTTCTGTAGCTGCTTTACAAAATGCAGTAGTGACTGGGGAACTAAGAGAATACAAATGAGACATTATCATTTGATCTACAGCATTTCCTTAAAATTCCAAATCTTGCTACAGGAGCTCTCATGCATGCTGAACACCATCATCATTAGATAATTACTCATTATAAATGAGCACAGGCTAAAGCCAGACATGCTGTTCAGCTTTCCAAGCACACACAAGTTTCAATGTTAAAATGAAAATATAATATAATTTAAAACTTTTCTTCCTCCTGATCAAAGGTGCTGAATTTACATACAGGTAGTTTGTTTTCCTGGTGACTGGGGAAAATGGGTCTCTGTAGTACTCAGCCACTGGCAGAATCTCAATGTTAAAGATTATTTCAAACTTAGATTTGAAACAAAGTTCTTTTCTGTTGTACATTAAAGCTATAGGGGTGGCTGTACATTAAGAATGGTCTTTTATCTAGGTCTGTCATTGCTGAAAATCCAAGAACTCTCTTCATCCACCCAAAATGCCTTCATGCCCAATTTATTTGCATTTATTCATAGAAGATGTAATTTCTGAAGACCTATCACCTAAATTTTTGCACTCCATACTGAAATTTGGTCATGGCTGTGCCTACTACAGTGATGCCCAGAGTTTCCTAATTTATGTCTTTGCTTCATAATTGCAAACAGCAATTGTAATGATTTATAGATTGATAGTTCTGGCTATTAACCACTTCACAGTTGCACCACATTTGGTGAAAGATCATACTGGGGACTGATCCCCTCTTTGGCAAGACAGGGCCTGTGTAATTTCTATCCCAGGGCCACTATGGACCCCAAAATTAGACTGGGAAAATGTCAACAGGCAGGGCAGGACAACCCAACATCCCCTGATACCAGGGGCTCACTCAGTGGTTCTCAGATTTTAAATGAGATCCTGGGTGGCAACAAGAGCCCTGCTCAAAGGTAGAGCCAAGTTTGATTTGTTTTGGGAAAAGAATATTCAAAACTCATCATTCTGCTGCTGAATATGTGACCAAGCTGAAGCATATGAAAGGAAAATGAGGAGAAAATCTCTGCTGAGTGAGCTGCTCTGTCCACAGCTTCAGAGCTCTTTTTTTTTCCTCTCAGCCATTCCTCTGTCTGCTCTATTTAATCAAGGCTGAAAATTGCCTTGTTCACTCAGGGTTGCTTGTATTTTTTTTTTCCAAACAAAGCAGTACAATCAATGCAGTTTATATATCTTACACATGAAACCAGAATTATTTTCACATCAAACAAACCGGGTCTTCTAGCTCAAGATTCTCAAACAGTAATTTACAAATACATTTTACAACTTCTTCTGGCATGAGCAGAAGTTACATAAATTACTGACACAAGGGGAGGAAAAAGGCAAGAGCCATCAAGGACTCCAGAGAAAGATGCCTTATTCCTACAAAACACGAAAGAAAAGTGGCATCTCACTTTTCAGCTGAACTTCTCTTCTGGAAAATGAATATTTTTGGAACAGAACTAAACACTGGGTTTATCTTACTGATTTTACAGCTTTCTGTTTCAGAGCAGAATCTTAACAGAAGCTCAGAGAAAACACTTAACATTCAAACATGTTCCAGAAATACCACCAATACTAGAGTAAGAAAAAAACCCTAAATTTGTCTTCAAAGGGATTTCTGCTGAGAGAAAAAGCTGGTTTATTTTTCCCTATTTGTTACCATGGACATCTGAATAAAGATAGTATATTTTTACTGGAACCATCTTCTACTGCTGTGGAAAAAAAAAAAAAAGTTGCCATCTGCCTTAAAGTATGTCCCTCTTCTAGCAAGAAGCTACACTTGCCACAAAGACCATGATGATTTGCATCAGGTACATTTGGAGCAAATACCTGAGAAAGATCTTGCCTCTACAAAAATATTTTAACAATGGAAAACAAGTACACCTTAATTATATATATATGCACACATTAATTATATATATGCACACACACACACACATTGACGTCAGATTTTAAAGCATTTTTATGATGTATCTTGAATATTTTGATGCATTCTCAGCTTCAGTTTGGCAGGATTATTTTTTGGTTTCTTTCCTTTTTCTCTAATCTCTTTCTTCCTTTCTGCCAGCTCAGATTGAATGAGAAATGCTTTAACCTTGAGATCCCTGTTCTTGTTGGTTTGTATCATAATCTTATTATTTAGAAGCAAATCTCGCTATTTAACATCTCACCTCAGCATGCAAAGTGCTTATGGATTAGAGAATATTTCCTGGGGGGTAGAGGATGGAGTGACTGTGAATTAGAAACACAGCTGCCTGCTTGTGCCAGTCTCACAGAAAAAAAAACAAAAACCAAAAAATTATCTGTATGACACCCTGTTTACTCTTCTGTCCTTATTTGCAAATTGTGCATTACAGGTCAGAGACTGTTGAGTACAGAACATCAGAGCCAGTTTCTCCCAGTGACTGTAAATAGTAGGGTGCAGTTACAGTTTAAAGGGAAATCAATTTTTAAATCATAAATGCAGCACAATTCTGTTCTCTACATCCCAGAGCCTCATCAACGTTGCAGATGAGATCTCCTGCATTCCAGGAGTGCAGGGCTGGCTCCTGAGCTCACAGGGTGGGTAACTGAAATCTCAAATCTTGTTTTCAAATCAAATTCTGAAACTCAAATCTGTAATACAGCTGCTGATGCTTCGACTAAAAGGCCATGGGGAGAGGCTTTGAGGAACATTTCTGTGTCTGAGGGTTTGTCTCCAGCACAGCCCGGGCTCTGCACTCACAGCTCCTCACCCACCGCCCTCCAAAGCAGGGGAGGATTCACACTGCAGGACTGAAACTGCCAAGGAGGGCACTGGCCACATCGGGATAATCCAGTGAAATGACAGGAAAATTAAAGGTTGGCAATGCAGCCACAAAGTCCAAGAGAGTTAAGATATCTCAGAGCATGGAAAAGAGGAAAATGTGTCCTGCTCAGGACACAGGAACTCACCCTGGCACTCCCACTGGGAAATGGGGCAGTGGCTGCAACATCACCCTGGGGAAAACACCTACAAACACCTGAAAACACCTATAAAAACCTACAAACACCTGAAAACACCAAAAAACACCTACAGAAACCTAAAACCTCCTGAAAACACCTAAAAATACCCCTGACAAACACCTGAAAACACCTACAAAACCCTACAAACTCCTGCATATACCTGGTAGCAAGAGCATTTACAGCAGTGTTGCTGAGTGTCAGTAGTCCCAGAAACATCCTCAGGGAACACGAGGATGATGATGCACTAAAAACTGCACTGAAACTACAGCATGGTGCACAGAGAAATCTGCTGTGAGGGCTCTGTCAGAGTTAAAAAATTTCTTTTTCCATGGTCATGAAACGAGGCTGAGCCAGCCCCTCCATTTCAGACTTGTTAACCTTCTGTCTTGATGAAAATTAACAGCTACAGTTCCTGCTAAATAAATTCTGTGAATTTTACTGGATAAAGCATTCCTCTATTCCTGTCAAAGAGTTGTGCAGCACAGCTGTTTTTTAACAAATCCCTATTTTTACTTGCTGACATTTGATTATCATTATGTATAAGAGATTCTTCAGCCTGCAAAGCACGTTTTAACAAGAAATATTAATGTCCCCCCACATTTACCATCTTTTATCCCCATTCAGCAAGAATAGGTGTTATACAAAAGAGAAAACATCTGCTTGCTTGTATTATGGTTTCTCTTGAACTCTTTAGATGGGAGATACAAAGTTGATAGCAGAGGTTAGAGATAAATGCACAAAGCAGAACCGAGTTCCTTTGTATCTGTGCTCCAAAGGGAGAACCAATCCTAAAATTCAGTATTATAAAAAGCATAAAGAAAGAATTATGAGGGAGCTTTTTCTTAAGACATCTTTAGTGGTTAAATTACTATATCTTAAGTTTTGTAATCCTTATCATGATTCATTCCTAACACAGGCACTAGAATAAGCTCAGGGCATTTTCTTCTTTTCCATGCTTGGAAATATCTTAACTCTCTTGGACTTTGTGGCTACTTCAAAACATAGCAGAAGATATTGTTAAACTAAGGTTAAACGTAAAATCTGTTCCACAGCAACCTCACATTTTAGTTTCAGTTAACCATCGCACTTCTGCACAATTTTATTTCTGCTTCTCTGCTTTAAACTAAGAGCAAGAGGTTAAATCAAGAGCTAGTTACAAACAATTTGAATAAAACCTCTGCCCTCATTAGCCCCACCTCTCTACACCACTTGTATAAAACACAAGTTTTCCCACCTCTCTCCTCCCATTGCAACCATTTCTTCTTTGGAGTAAGCAGACATATCCTAAATAATATTACATTTATTTTCAATATTGGGTTAATGTTAGGTGGTTGATGCTTTGTCAGTGTTTGTCTCACAACACGGACACTCCTTATTTTGACTATGTTCTCACAAGTCCTGACTGGATTTTTCCAATGGTTCTTCCTTGCATTAATCAGTTATACAGCATTTTTCTAAAAATTAACATATTTTAATTATGAATCCTTTAGTAGAAAACTGGATAATTCAATATTCAAGCAGATTATTTAACTGTTTACATGCTTTTAGACATGTAAATCATGCTGTAATAATCTAAACTCCCAATTCTCTTATGACTCCTATGTAATACAGACACAACAAATGCTATTCCATTCACAGACAGAGCTACACAAGGTAAAGGACCTATTTCATTTACAGATGGACCCTTTTTTCACAATACTGTGAATACATCCCAGGTTAGGGCAATCAGAGGGATGATGGAGAAAAATTCTTCTGATCTTCACAAAAAAAAGAAATAAAGAGCTAATTTTAGAGACAGAAGGATGAGAGGTCAGCTCCAGTAGAATCTGTAATCGGTGATATTTGACCCTCAGTAAAATAAAAGTGAGAATGTGTATAAAGAAAAGCTTTAATATCAGTTCTAATGAGATAAAAATAATTTTTGCCTTTATAGTTTTCAAAGTGCTTTCTCTCCCCACTCCTATTTCCTTTTATTGCCACTGTTTTTCTTTATATGTACTACAACTAAGGAGGAGAGGCAAAGGTTGTCTTTCTATCTCTAAATAGTTCTTTGGTGTATGATTAGTGTGTGACATGAATAAAGCCTTTCTTGGGAGAGAAAGGTTTGCTTTCTTTTAAAGTATTAGATGAGGGCCAGACTTTATAATATCTCACCCTATAGAGGACACATCTTCTGGGACACTGGCTTTGGAACATCAGTCAGATAACAGAACAAGTATTGAAATAGCATGATTGTTCTTGCTGGAGCTTCACAGACACAGGGTTATTTTGAATGAACTGCAGAACTGAAGTCCAGCAGACCATACTCTTTTCCTGGAAATAGCATTTTGGATGGATCAGTTGTTGCTTCCTACTATTATTTTATTATTGTTACTATTATTATAAGGACAGAACTTTAATTTGATGTCCCAAGGCTTTAAGCAGAGCTTTAGGCACTGCAAGGACAAGGATCACAACAGAGCTGTTTGGCAGCAGGGCATGGCAGGGGATGATTCCAGAGCACAGAGCAGGAAAAGCAGAGGGGGCTGTGCAGTCCTGCTCCAGCTCACTGCCCCACCCTGTTGTCCCATCCTAGCCAAGCTATTTGGGATGCCTCAGTGCTGAGGGGACACAAACCCGAGGGACACAAAAGCATTTGCAGAACACAGCCCTCAGGTCAGCGTTCCTGGCCTCAGGGATGCAGGGGAGCATTTGCCAGGCACCTCATACAGATGGTTAGAGAAACTTCTGGTCATGGGAACCTCCCTGTCCCAGCTGATGTGGCAGCAAAGGGACTCTGAGTGACCCCAGGGGCTTGCTGGCTCACCAGGGCACTGCCCAGCAGTGCCAGCTCCTTCCCTCAGCCACTCACAGCTCCTGCCTGCCTGCCCCACTCACACCAGCATCGACCTTGGGCAGCCAGAAATCCCTGAGCTAACTGTTTTTTACAGGTGAAATGAAAACAAGACCTGGTTTGCAGCAGAAACATTGCTAACACAGCATATGTTTGTGGCACAGATCTGCTCCACTTCTATTCTACAAGTGTTTGTGATGGTTTTACTGCAATTGCACTGGGAGCAGAAAATCAGCGTAACAGCCTCGATGTGCTCAGAGCCCAGAAACACAGAGCAAAATTCTCTCTGTAATCCAGGGATTTTACCACCTAATTCCAACTGAAACATGGGAATGGATGTGTACAAACAGCCGAGGCAGCACGAGGCCAGGCTGAGAATTGTGAAATGGGTACCTGAGACTGGAGCTTCTGGAGCTGCTGACTTAGCAGCACACAGAGCTAACTCTGAAAACATTTAACAACAATTAGAATGTCACTTGAATTAATCAGAGCACCACTGAATCACACAGCACTAGGAATAAAGCAGAATCCCTGCAAAATCCTGCCACTAACTAGGAAGCAGCAACATTATTTATGGGTATTGAACACAAAGGTGAGAATCTCAACCTCTGGTGTAATATAAATCCAAAAGCATAATCATAAATATTTTGCCCAGGTCTCTTCAGCTCAACCCAGACAAATATATTTTGTTTTTCAGAATGAATACATCACATCAGTGACCAGTAGGGCTCACAAAAATTGCCAGTGGCTGGCACAAGGACACCAGCCCCCTGTTCCCCTGCTGAGGAGCCTGCACAAGGGGTTGGGGCTCTTCCTTCCTGGGCTACAGCAAAGTCAAGGCTTGGACAGCAACCAGAAAATAAAAAGATCACAATGCCAATCATACAACCTCAAAAGAAGACAGAAACAGCAGTTTATTAACAATATGCTGCTTTTCCAGACAGCTAAAAGTTATTTGAAGAGTAAAGGTAAAAACATCTCCCCCTATTCAGGAATACATGGATACAAATGACTTTTTGGAACAATTTTACTTGTTCCTAATGCATGCTTCAAGACTGGATCAATCCCATTTCCCTGCCAAAAGTCCAGTTAGAAGGAAAGCATCAGAGTAAAGGATGACCACACCTCTACACAAACAAGAACAACAATGACTGGATTTATTGAGCTGATCAGCTTTGAGTCAGCAAACGCTGTGACTTGAAATGCACCATCAGTTGGGAATCTGCTTTGTTCAATAAATACAATTTTTCCATTTAATTTCTAAGAACGACTGGCAGCTGCAGACAGTCTTTAAATATATTTTGTGATATATTTTTCATTAATCACTGCAGAAATCAAGTAATAAATTATGATGCTTCAAATCAAATTATAATCATGAAATTTTTCACATGGCTTAAATTATATAAAAGAGACAATTTTCCCCCCATATTTCCATTTTTAAAACAGGAACTCAACGCTAAAAAAATCTTAATATTTGATATTGCTAAAAGCTTCTCTTGTAGTGACTGATTAGCTTGATTTGGTTAAAAAAAGAGAAATTGCATCATCTGCAGTGTTTTTCTGCTCTTAGAAGAAGAAAGTAGAGGAAGTTTGAGACAAAGTAGGGAGACAGCAAGAGCTGAAAGGAGTTTGAAAAACTGGAGGGAAGGAATTTGTTCTCTCTCCTCCTCTGCCCCACCAGCCTGCTCACCATAGCAATATATTTTAAAACTTTCATAAACAGAACAAATAGGATTATCCATTACCATGTCAGCTTAAGTGATAACATAAATATATATCACAGAACATCTGCCACTAAATCACTGTTTATAAATGTCAGATCTCATTTATTATTAAAAATACCCCCACCAAAACAAATGCTTTAAAGCCTTCCTTATTATTCCACGAGAAGTGAGTGATTTCCCAGTGTAAGGTGGAGCTATTCTTTCCAATCACTTTGGGCAGAGTAACTTCTATTAAACCTCAGTCAAGAATTGCATTAAGTTGCATTCACAAATGTGTTAGTATTGCCCGAGTTACTTCATCCCACTATGGAGTCTAGAAAATCCAGCATATTTTCCCCATTGATTTTCCTCATCAATCCCCATTGATTTTGCATGAAAGAATATGGTGCATCTCAGAAAACTTGCTTTTATCTTCTTTTTCTTCAAAGAGTAGAAAAGGTGAGGTAGATCAAGGTTTTATATTCTGATATCAGCAATAAAATATCTAAAATTTACTTTAAAAATAATTTATAAAGAGTGCTCCTTATAGACAGAAAGTATAAAATTTTAAAATTCAGTGTCTGTGTTTGTAGTACTGTGTTTGACTGAGAGGCCAAGTGGGACAATCTTTTTGCTTTTGCATTTTTTAATTTAATGTGCTTTGTCCATCTTCCCCTCTTTGTATCAGCTGCTTTAATAACTCTTAAGTCAGGCACCCAGGGATCAAATTACCAAATCATGGAATTATTTCTGAATATGCAATCTGTATCCTCTCAGGTACAAGTGAAAAATCTGCTTGCAAAAGCCACTCATCTGTATCATTGCAAATTGACCTCTCCAGTGTGCCCTTTTAGCCACTCTCCAGGCAGGAACAAATCCAGAATACCATCATGCTTTGTTTTATAGGAGTTTCTGTTGGCTTGCTTCACTCTCTAAATTTATTTTAATAACTCCATAACTAAAATTATTTTTATAAAAAAGCCTCATAGCTTATAAACTATAATTTACTGTTATAACTAAAATGATCTTTAGAAACAAAGAGTTGAAACATCTGGAAAATCCACACATCTTGAAGCTCAGTGCCCTCAAACACGTGCCACGCAGACGGAAACTGCCCCCCTAAGAGAGACCCAGCTGAAAAGAGGAGTGGTGAGCCCATCCTGGTGGGGGTCTCTGCCAGATCTCCGTGTTTTAAATCCCACAGCCCCAGAGGTGGCTCTGCAGGCTCCCAGCCCTGATCCATGGAGCTCTCAGCCAGGTCAGCGCTGGGGCTGGCGCTGCACAGAGCCGTGCTCAGCCCCTACATCCTCCCGCCTACCTGCAAGCTAATTTGATTAAAGGTAGAAGATCAATCAAACTCTATTGCCTCAGAAAGATTAATTACCTCAGCACTTTCCGACTTAATTATTAGTGTTCAGCCATGGGGTTAGAAAAGCCCAATAGAGCAGGAGTTAAAGGGCCCAGTGGGCAGATGTGGGAGACTGGGATGTATTTCAGCCTGAGATTTGTTATCTTTAACTAATGACAGCTTCTTTCTATTTTATTCAAGCTAGGCCTAAGTGTGTTTATAGCTCAGCAACAACCAAACTAAAATATTGCTGTTGCATTTCAACCTTTCTGTGGAAATAAAAAATACAGAAGACGGGAAGGAAAAAAACTGAAAGCATAGTTTTTTAAAAAAAAAAAATCTATCTGTTGGCAGTCCAGTTTTTGGACAGGGAACAAGAAACTTAAGACTTTGTAGATTTACTTTTTCTTATGCCTCAGCATGAGGTCTGAAATCCAGCTGCCTGAGAATCTTATTGATGATGTTTAAAGAGTATATTTCAGCAGCTGCAGAGTTTCTGATTATCAGACAAGTCAGCATGGCAGAAAAGGCAGGCATTTTTCCCGGGCAGAATGAGCTCCCTGTCTGCAGCCCTGTGCTGACCCTTTCTTCTCCAGCAGGCAGAGTTACAGGACCCCCAGGCTGTCCCTGAGCTGCTGGCAGGGCTGGGGACAGCAGGGCCAGCTCCTGTCACACCGTGGCTGGCAGTGGCATGGCCACTGTCCCAGCCTGGTGATGCCCAGCCCTGTGTCCAGCTGGGGCTGGAGCCCAGAGCAGAACTGAGGCTCAGCAAACACGTTCAGCCCTGCATTCCACACTGCCAGCCTCCGAGGGTCACCTCTTGAGTCACACACTGGACTTGCTGCTCTCACAGACAGAGAATTAATTTGCCCTCTCTCTCACAAATTTCTCAAGCTCCTTTTTACAGCCAGGTTGAATTCTCATGCCCTGCTTCTCTGCTTCCTCACTGATCTCGTCTGCAGCCCCCAAATTTCCAGCCTTGGCTGGTTCAAAGGCAGCACCAGCCCATTCCCTGGAACCAGACCTGTGCTGTATTTTGGTTTCCCTCCCTGCTGTGGTGTGAGAGCAGCCCCAGGCAGCCTTTACCTTGCAGTTTGAATGAGCCAGTATTAATTCCTTTCTCTGTATATGGGCATCCCATTCCCCTGTTATTAATAATATTTCTTTATGCCTGTTTCTCATGAGAATTCACCTTTCTTTAATGTGGGAAGCCAATCTTATTCATAACAGGCCTGTTATGGTGTCAGCAACCCCCTGGGGTTTTTCTTTTCTTCTTTTTTTCTCTCTGCTAGGAGCAACCCAGGATTTTTTCACAGTCACATTAGGTATTGGTGATTTATAGTTTATCTTTGTAATACTCAGTTGGTTTTTTTCTTTATGTCACTTTCAGCTGGTGATTTATATACTAGTTACATACAGCAGCTCCTATGAGAATGACTCTCAACTATTAGATTTCATCCCACTGCTATTACTTCAAATCCTTAGCAAAATCCAATTCTCGTGTCATGCACACCTCCTCCTCTATTGTCAGTGATGCTTGGCTTTGAGCTACTGGAATATTTCATTGACACATCCCTGCTTTTTAATGCCAAACTCCTTAATGAAAATAATTATGGAAATTTTTTTCCATTCTTGTATTATTCTACATCTTTTCATTCTTAATTACTAATGCTCCACCCTAATGTCATAATAACAGTTATTAGTCCTCAAATATATGTATAGATTAACTGTACATATTAAAAATACATATCATGGAAGTGAGATAATGGAGCTAATCTCATCCTACTCTTGGGAAACCCATGATACCATTTATTGTATTACATTCATAGATATCTCAGTTTCTTCTTTGTAAATGCTTTCCAGTATTGGAGCTTGACCAGAGTTTTTTTTTTTTCTTGACACTTTGTGTGTCAGAATTACATAAAAAATAAGGAAAACACTATCAGTTTTGATATTCTGGGAGGAAGATTATCTCCTCTCCTCCACATGAATGCACTGAACCTGCTCTGACTTTTAGTGCCATTATCATCCCTCTTCAGCAGCCTGCCTTTGTGCTCATCAACATCATCCTTATCAAAAATTAAGTCAAGGTGAAAGTGTTCTTTTAATTTTGAGGAAGAAATATATGCTGTCTTGAATCATGAGCAGATGTCTTCCTTGCAGCAAACCTCCCTCTTATGTGGTTAAACACCACAGATTGCAGTCTTGATTCTTCCTAGACTGATTCTCTGCACTCTGATGATCACTTCAAGCCAGCAGAGCTTTGCCCCAGATACTCATTTACCCATGTGCTGTCCACAAGTTGTGCCTCGTGGAACAAATGGAATTGGAGAATCCATGGATTTAAAATTTACCTTTTCCCCTCCCCAGGGGTTGAGCCCACAGGAATTCTTCAATCCAGTCCACCCAAACAGCTCTTCAACAGTGTGAAGGTGTGATTGGGAGACAAAAATGAGCAGCCAGACACCTCTGGCAGCACCAGCCTGGCATGGCCACAAACTTATGGTGTCAGCTGATTCCCCTTTAGATCTACACTTGCTGGTTTTCAATGCAACTTCCTTGGCTTATTAGTCACTAATTCATGTTAAATATTCTTCATGGGGACCCCCTCTCCTTAATGCACCAGTTTCCTCCTATTTGAAACCCTGAAATCTCAGTATGATTTGCCTCATTAACTTTAATTTTCAGCTAGCTTTGTTTATACTTCCATTTTCTTCATACAAAATGATTGCTATTATTTAATTGCAGATTACTTTCAGGTTTTCTGGCTTCCCCTCCACACTCCCTGTCCCCAAGCTGCAATCATTCCTCTTGCTCTGCCCAATTTCTTGGCTGAACTAGTCATATTCTATTTTTCCTCCAAACAAAAGTAAAACAATTTTATTGTCTAGAGGAAAGAAAACAGATTTGATAAGGCTATAAAAACAGATGAAGCATGAAAATTTGTCACTAATATCTTACACATGTATTAAATAACCCAACAGAACTGAGGCTTACATGTACCTTTCAACCTCTTTGATCAACATCACTGCTTACAGCCACTGAGAGGCACCACTGGGAGAGAATTTGCCAGGGAAGTTCAGACCGAGAAATTGTTGGTCTTTGTCTATGTTTGAAGTGCATTTTGTATTTAAACAGAGGGGAAAAAGAGGGGGGAACAATATGGTTTGGTTAAAATCCTTAGCGTAAGGAGTTATCGAGGCATCCTTATCTGAGCAACTTATGAGGAGAAAATATCTGAATATCATGTAAAAGAGTGCTGTTACTTAAGGATAAGGTTCTCTACAAACCTACTTTTTTTTATATTGCTATTTACCTAGTGTGACAGTTTATTGGCATCTCTTCCTTATGATGCATCTACCACACTGAACTTTATGTTTTTACTAAGGAGGGAACTAAAGTAAGAGAAGACAAATCATTTTAAATAGCCTATTTCTAATTTTAATTAGCACAGTCAATTAATTTTAAAGGTTTACATATAAATTTCTCACAGTTTTCTAACCACTATAACCTTACAGTTATTTTTTTCTCCTCCTTGCTTCAGTCCTGTATCAGATGTGAATTTGTAAAGCTTCCTCTCACCAGTATTTCTCAGGGTGTTTTTTTCTTTATTTTATTTTTTATGCTCATTTTTTCAGTGTTTTGCAATACACGCTTAGCTATTGTTTATAAATGGGAAGCTTCCAAAATGCAACAATTTCCAGTATTAGAGAAACAAACAACACCAAAAGACTGTAGTCAGGAAAAGCAAGAGGAAGAAAACACTTTTGAACATGGCCATGAGTGATGCCACAGCTGCCACAGCTTTCATAGGGCACTTGGCTGGTTCTGGACATTTCTGACATCATTTCACCCCAAATCTCTCTCCTTGGCAGGCAAAGCTGAACTAAATCCCCACCAGGTGACAAATCAGACAAGGCTTCAGATTAAGACAGGTCAGATATTAAAGATGTTGGGAGGCAATGAAGGCCATGCTCGTTCTGCTGTATGAACTCAGATTACCTGGCTGGATTTTCCTGTCTCTTTTCACATTATCAACATTTTAGTCCATGAAGGAAGACAAGAAATGCTTTGACTGCATCAAGCCACTCCAAATTGGAATAAAGAAAAAACATCAACCAAAAATCCAGCAGAAGATTGTAGAGGAAACCATAAATTCAGAGCTATTTTTACTGTTCCACTGTTGGCTAAATGTGTCCTGCATGCACAAGTGAGCCACATGAACCTCGGGCTCATCAGATATTTGGGGGTGCTTTCATCTGCACCAAGTCACTTTGCAGCAGCACACTGGACACAAATCTGCTGTGGCTCTTCCCCCTTTTCACTGAGATGTAGGAGAGCACACAACATCTGCCCAAATCTGCTTTTTTGTTCCTGCCACTAGATGCTGCCATTAATATAGGCATAGAACACTAAAAAGGGCCACAAAAGAAGCTTTCCCTGCTGCAACCATCGTGCTACTTCAATTAAACTGTTTCAATAAGATACAAGTTGGAAGGGAAGAAAAATCTTCACATAAAATAAACTCCAATTAAACTGTGACTTCAAGTTTGAGACTGAACTGTCAGGTAATTAGACAGGTGATTAAACTTTCTTCAACTTCACACTTGGAAAGACATCTGATGCCTGCTTAGCCTGCTCACAGGGATGTGTGTCAGTGACATTCAGATGCCAGAGCTGAGTTACTTTTACAGCCACATTCTACAAGAGTCATGACAGGTATTTATTCTGAAATTAAAAAAAAATAATTCCAAAACCTGGGCACAAAACACATTGGCAAATCCCAAACCTGAGCCTCTTTGTAAACAGCAAAAGAGGATGCACATACCTGCTCTGAGAACTCCCCTACACCATCTCCTCTCCCACACTCTCTGCAGGAAAGGCCCTGGACACTGATTTCATCTACATCATTCTCACACCAGTAAAATATAAATATCAGTTGCAAGCAACAAAAAAGAGCTGGATAGAAAGTTCAGGCCATGAACATGCAAAGCAAAAGCAGCAAATAATATATAACTTGATATTTTCTTTCCTTGGGGGTATATTTGTAGCCCTTTGGAGCTTAGCTCTCTGAAGAACCCAGTTTGACTGCCTAGAATATTGTTAAGGGTATATTACAGCCTCAAATACATAAACACAAAAGCAAATGATGATTGTTTCCAACACAAGATCAGAAACCTCTGATGATTCCTGTCAGCTGTCTATCAACTTGGAAAACATAATAGTCTGCCATTATTTCAGTAAACATATCACCTTACAAATGTTAAACTTAGGTAATAGTTTAAAAATTAAAGAAAAAGAGGACACACCTCTCGTGTGCAAAAAGCCCCTGAGGTTCCAGTCCTGAGCAGCAAAGGCAAAGGCAGAGTTGATTTCCTAGAGCCAGGCTGAATGTGGCACAGCCAGCTCGGAATGGGAGGGAATGCTGGATGCTGGATTTGCCACTGCAGAATGTAACTACCTTCTACAGCGCCTTCAAGCACATAGCACTCACTAATTCATTCCTCCTGATTCACTACAGCAGCTGAAATCCACCTTTTGGGCCAAGTTTTGCCCAGAACAGATGTATTTTCAAATCACTTATTAAGCCGCTAACAAGGCCTCAGAGGCTTAGAGACATTCAGGTGTCTCTTTATCAATGGCACGGTTCAATTTCATCCAGATAAGGAGCCTCTGGACAATTAACAGCTGACTAAAGTTCAGTGGAGTCTCCAACTGGCTATCACATCCCAGCACAGCACAGAGAGCAGAGCCAGTGCCCGCAGCTCCTGCTCCTGATGATTTTGCCTCCCTGTTTTCGACATCACGAGAAGGCAGTGGCGATGGCAGAAGATGACAAACTCTTCTGAGATTATTACTACATGCCATTGCTGCTTTCAAAGGGCAAATCAAGAAACCCTTATTTCTGAAGACTGCAGTCCCTTCACAGAGCTGCTCATCACCCATGAGTTAAACTACAGCACACAGTAGTGTCGGAGAGGGAAACGCTAAAAAATGTGAATTCCCTCGGCACGGTAATTATGACCATTAGGGCAGCAGCGTCAACCTCCTCAGAAAGCTCCTCTGTGCACAGCACACCAGCTCCATAAAAACACCAGCTCATCCATAAACCCCTAACAGCTCCAAGAGTGTTATTCCCAACAGCCAGACCTCCCACTTTTAGAAGCAGAGCGCTTCTTCTGCCGCGCTAAAACCAAAGCTCACTTTTAATAATCACCCGGAGGAACAAAAAGCCCTGTGACTGATTGACTGATTGATAGATTGGTCGATTGATTGATTGAGTGCAATGAGAGGATGGGTGAGATGAGCAGAGCTCTGCACTTACTGGACTCGGGGTCGGAGTTGCCGTCTCCCTCCGTGCGGCTGTTGGGGGACGCCTGCTCGTAGAACTCGTCCTGGGGGAAGCCCAGGGGCAGCGGGTGGGACGCGCTGGCCCCGCTCGTGGGCTCGTGGTCTCCGAGCCCGCTGTCACTGCAGCTTTCCTGGGAGCCATCTGGCAGGTGGAAGGTGACACGGCGCTGGGGCTACAAGGAAGGAAGAGAACGACAACGGTTTCCACCACGGTATCGGTAATTGCTCAATGCAGCCAATTTAGGAAATGTATTATTTCGGTTATCTGCCGAGGACGCGTTACCCTGAGTTGTGCACAATTTCAGGCTTTCATGAGCTGCTTTCAAACCTGCTGCACCTGACAGCACTGCTTGCTGCTGTTTTTTAAAAATGTAAGCCCTGATGCAAAATGAAAGACACCTCAAACTAAAGAGATTCTGTCAGACTTCACAAGTCTTTGGATACCTTTTGAATATTGACTTGGAGATTTCAATCACTTTTTGAGGCTCAATTTATTTCACTACTGAGTTTTCTAGTTTTCAAAAAACATTTTCTTTCCCATTAAAAGCTGTTCCACACTTTTGGGCCTAAAAAATGTGACACATTTATAATGCTGTTGGATTCTTCTGAGGCAAAGAAAGAACAAACAACAACAAGTCTTCTGTATTGAAAACAATTTTCATAGATTTTGCACAGGCGTTAAGCTAAGGAATAAAAAGTAGATTCCCCTGGTCTCCTTCAGACATTTCATTACAACTCCTTTGATTTCTGTTGTACCACAGACCTGTACCTAACTGCAAAAGGCTGGAAACTGGGAAGCAGGGAGCTGAGGATGGAAAGCATCTCAGCCCTGACGTGGAAGAAAGAGCCAGATGAAACAAAGAGCCAGGCACAGGACAGAGTTTTCATTACCTACGTGACCCTGCATGACTTAGGAACTGAATAACTGACATGTGAATCTCTACCAGTATTAAAAGAAAATATGAACAAAAAATAAATATCTCTCCTGCTCATTTTGATGTGTCTGATATCCATGTTTTGGAAACTTCAAACAGGAAGACTCAAAAAACCCTAAAAAACAAACAGTTTCAAATATTCTTAAGTTGTTGTTACTCAAAATTCCATTTGAAAGGCAGTGCAAAACTTTCTGGATACAAAACTGCTGGGATTAGCAAAATTGAAGAGCAGACTTTTGATGCAATTATGCAAAAAAAGTATATAGTGTTTATAACAGAGCAGATGTTGTCAGGGGTCCCAAGATATTTGGTTCCTATAGGGTGGCAGTGTTGAAAACATTCAATTACACTGAGTTTTTGCTAATTACATTGAGTTTTCAGCTCCTCCACTTTTGCAAGTCTCTTTTTGTCACAGTGACATTATTACACATGCCCACAGACAGCTGCTCTGCAGCGTGTGCAGCCAAGAACACGGCAGCACCAACCTCACCTGTGCAGTCCCTGACAGATGAGAGTGACAGCACTTCCTAACAGCCACCAGTAAGACACTCAGGGCTTTCCCAGAAAACCTGTTCCAGTGCCTCACCACTGCTAATGGAGAGCTTCTCTTCTAATGTGGAACCTGCCTCTTTCTTGTTACAAAATAAATCACTTCTCCACTCCCATCCATCACGGTCTGCTTATTCCCACTCATCTTTCTGGCATTTGGCACTTTATTCTGCTTCAGAATAAACAGACCTTATTATTTCAATCTGTCGGGTGCTCCTGCTCTCTCTGGCTGCTCCCCCCGTGCAGGAGCTCGCTCACGGCTCCGTGCTCTGCCCAAAACCCTGCACCCAGCTCCAGCCAAGGTCCTGACAGCACTGAGCAGGATCATTTCACATCTCCTGCAAGCTCCTTTGCCATGGCAGCACAACACATTTGTGTCCTTGCCAACCATCATAATGCCCAGGTCCTCTTTATTGATCTTCTCCTCCTTGTTCCCTTTTTGGTTATTGCCATCGATTGCTGCAGCCTAAGAGTGGCACTTTGCATTCATTGTTCCTGCCATTCTTTTTTTCCAGATGACTTCATCCATTGCCTTCCAGCCCTGCTTTCCTGTTTATCAAATTTGCAGATTTTAGACTCTCCCTCATTTGGCAGATCTTTGAGAAACATTGGAACAGATCAAGCCAAGACATTGCAGTTGAGCTCTGAAGAGCAGAACACAGAATGGCTCCCAATTCCATGGGATGGAAATGGGAGAGGACAACCCCTCTGTGGCTGCTGGGACAGCCTGGCAGCCCACTGGGAAAAGGTTCAGATGGTGAAAGGGTCACAGCCAACACCCCCAAGTGCCCCCATTGCACTTTTGGGGTCACCAGAAGAAGAGCTCACTGGATTCCACAGCTGGCTGCCTGCAGCTGCCCCAGGGCTCTCTGGCAGGGACAGTGGTCCTGCTCCTCCTGCTGCCTTTTCCACCACAGCTGAGTGAAAATGCATGGAGTGTCTCTGCACAGCCCAAAAAACCAGATGGAGGCACAGAAATTACTGATGTGTCCTATTCCACTCCACCCCAGCTGCCTCTCAGAGCCCTATCCACACCAGCAGTGTCAATCAATCCTCTCCTCAAAGCCCAAATAAGTGAAGTTTTGTTGAGTTGATCCAGTGAAATCATTCCTGCAATGTTTCTCATTCACTCCCTGCATTCAAAACTGCACCCAGCTTGCACAGATGTACAGCTATGACATGTGGAAAGGGAAAATGCTATTTCTTTCATCTGAAATGAGTTTGGTATTCACAGTATGAAAAAATCCACCTCCATTGCATGAGCTGTTTGTAAAGCTGTATTTTGTGTATTTTGTGTATTAGGTTTGCACTGCCTTTGTGTTGTGTTATAGCCTCTCCTCACCAAGCTACCAGTGAATTTTAAGTCTTAAAACATTTTTAACCCAAGTTCTACCATTAGACACCAATACTGACTTTTGAAAATGACTGGGAGCACAGTGGTTGTTGCTCTGTACAACTGGTTACTATTTTGTGCATCTGGGGTTCACTAAATGTAAACGAAATAATATTGCTTTTCAGGGTTCATTGTCAAAATACAGCGGAAGGTTTAAACCATCTGACAGTAGAGGAGACCAGAAAGTCACCAACACTTTTTTAACTTCCTAGCCCAGTGAGAAAAAACGAACTCCATGCCCCAAGCAAAATTAAAAATGTTTCTAACTAACCCTCACATTCAGTTAAAAATGGTAAATATTTAGCTGCATAAATTGAGATGTTATTAGTCAGAAAGATCAGACCTGTATCATTTAAAATCAACTGGCATCAGCAAAAGGCTCATGATTTTAAATTTGATTGTGTCCCTGAGTGTGTCACACCTGATAACACCCATGACAGAGCACTTCCAGAAATATTTATCAAGATGAAAAAACCCAGCTATTCCTCTACATGGCAGTGCTGCCATTTCCTTAATTCATGCAGGCGTCAGACAACGATCTGGAACAAGTAATTCTAATAAAATTTTGCCAAAAGCCGGGACTTATCTTCTGTCACAATTATTTTGGAAATTTCCTCCTTGAGGCATTTAAATTTCAATTTATAAGATTACAAAATATCCTCAGTCTCCAGCTGCTTTTCTATTTATCTCCGAAGGGAGCCAGCACCGATAGTAATAGAATAACAAGGATTATGGTTTGTTTTATTTATCTGGATGACAGTTGGTATACTTTTTCAAAAAGAGAGAAATGCAAGCAAACCTATTATGCATTCTTAGAGGATGCTGATGTAGGAACTTGTAATACAGACAATTAAACTGATAGGGGACAATGAAGTGAAATTTTAAGGGAAAAAACCATGCAGCGATCTAGAGTTTCTCTGCCACATTTAAAAATATTAAATTACTCTTTATTGGCATGAGAAAAGCATTTTGCTTGCAGAGATGTCACAGACCAGACACAAATGCTGTCAGAGGTCTCAGATGGCATTCACTGCCTTTGGTAAAAGCTGAGTGTGTCTGGAGGGATCAAATTATCTCAGAAAACCGCAAACCTTTTACTCTCATTATTGAAATTTATATGAAGACTGATCAAAGCCCCAAACTACTCTGTGTTCAATCTTTCACTACAATAATTAGACTGTGGCAGTGGGAATAATAAAAGATGAGTCTAAGTAAATAGCTTTGGATACACTGAAGGGATGATTTCTGGTATTATACACCAGGGGTTAGCCAATTTATAATCAAAAAGAAAAAAAAGGTAATAGAAAAAGCAGCAGATATCAACTGAGGAACATTAAACTATTAACCTTATTATCTTCATTCATTGAAGCAAATTAATATCCATTTAAAAGGAGATCATAAAGAAAAAACATTACTTTTTAATTTATGCTGAATTAATTATATTATTTAGATGATAATTCTGATTTAAAACAGACCTTATTTAGGAGATGCTGTGAGACAGCACAAAAGAACAGGACTACTTCAACATTTCTCTCCACTATTAGCAGCCAGTAAATAAAAGAGTAGTCAAATAAATTTTTAATTTTCTCAGTCACTTGTTTACTTCAAATGTTAGGAGGGTATGAAATACCTCAAATAACCAGAAAACAACTACCTTCAAGTACAAGCAGCAAAGAAGATCCCTAATCAAACCACAATTTCCAGCTCCTATCTTTTTATCCTCAACTATCACCTTTTGTTCCAAAACAGCAAATTTTGTTGCACAGGCTTTCATTGAGACAAACAGGACCCAGCAACTATCAGTGCAAAATTCTCAGAATAGCATTAAAACAAACAGCCTGAGAGGATCCAACCATAAACCCAGTGGGAAATATGTCTTTGTGTTGAAACTCAACAGAGACAAGCCAGTATTTTCATTTTTCCTTTCCCCATACAGAGCAGAGTCGAGCACAACAAATACAGCTCAAAGAGTTTCTCTTGACTCTTTTATAAGTCTGTATTTCCCCTAAGTTTTGCAGCCTGGCACACTAAATCTAAGATCTTATTTCATTATTTTGATGGCTTTTTCATAGACACAAAATATATAATACAGATCATTATAATTTTCACTCAAATTAAGCTTCTCCATTTTTGCCAGCAGGGATCTGTGTTTCTCTTGGATATCTACAAAGATGCCAAATTGCTCACCATTATCACACAAATAGAAACACTTCATTAAAAACACATCACTGTTGCATTCACCTTTTCTAATTTAGCAGTGATTGTTTATGATTTATTTAATGGGTCCTGCAGTGATCTTGCATAGGAGTGGCTTTGGGTTTTGGGTGTGGGGGTTTTTGTTTTGTTGGGGTTTTTTCAAAAAGAAAAATAAAGGGCTCATCTTTTGGGGGAAGGAAAGAGGCATTGTGCCAAGTGGCAATACCCAGCTGATTTCAGAAGTCCAAGTCTAGTGGGAATTAAAATATGTTTTTCCCTTCCTGACATAAAAAGCACCACCCCAGCTACTGCCAACACTAATAACCTGAATTATCATCTCACACAGATGAAACTTGGTGAACAAGGCCTTCTTTGCATTGAACAAGTTCAGATGTTCCAGCCACTGCCCTGAATTTATTGGTTGCTTCACTTTCAGTTCCTGATTTTCCATTTGTTTGTCGAATCAAACAGACCTGCTGTTTTCCCAATATACCATATTTACCCTTTTAAATACTGGCAAGACTTTGCATTTTCAGCTCTTCAAAACTTCCAAAAGAAATCCAATAGAATCCTTTTGACATTCTTGTTAAATATTTTGCTAGACCTCCTAATTTAATCTCATTAACATTAGTAACTGGTATCTTACACCCTCACTAATTACTAAGGGAAAATACAGTATCTGGATGCTTCTAAAGAAGAGAACATTTGATAAATACTTTTGTTTTTTCTCACTGTGATTAAAAATCTAACTGTTCCACAGTAGTATAAGAGAAGTAAATAGCTCTAGGCTTTCATTTTTATTGATTTAAATAACCACTCCCACTTTGTTAATTTATTTAAAACCAGGAAGCATAACCTATTAATTTCAAAAGGGCAAATAAAAGCTAGGTTGGCTGCCCAGACAAATAGAAAGTCAACGTGGGTGATTATCTTAGACAGATTTGTACATTTTCAATGAAAGAATTACTACCTCCACAGAAAAGCAGCAGAACAGATGGTGCCCCTACACCTGCTCAAATGGAAATGACTTCAAATTGTCAGATCCTATAGCCGGATTCGCTCACACAAAGAACTCTCTCAAGTGATGGGAAATAATCTTGCAGGGCTATCTTGTACCTGCAGCACTCACTCGCTCGGGTGCCTTTCAGGAATCACAGTCCAGGCCCCTGCAGGCTCCTCTTGCAGGCAGCTGAAACTGCAGCCAGCTGATAAGGGAAATGTCAGATATTGCAGCTCTTGGCCATTGCAAGAGAGCTCTGGGAAACCCTTCCCATGCAGGCAGGGGAAAGAAGGGGTTTGTAACCAACACTTTGCTTCAAGAAGCAAATTTTCCATTTTTCCCTGAAGTAACCAGGGGCTAAGGCAACACTCCCATCGTCCTCTCGCAGCACTGAGGTCATGGAACAAACCCATTCCCCAAACCATGGCTGAACAAACCCATTATGAACCTGGAACTTCACAAATTTCTGATTAACAACTTCAAAGGGTATTTATTTCCAGACACTAATCCTCGTTGTACCAGAGCATCTCTCATAAGACTTTCCCCAGCAACACTTAGCAATTAAATTGTATTTTCTGGGCTTCTTAAAATAACAACAAAGAAGTGAAATAAAAAGCAAATAAAACTGAAAATAACATTTAAAGCATGTCAAACATTTTATTTAGCTTTTGAAAGGCAGTTATTGCATGCTAGATGTCAAAATGATAGCTGAGAGCATGCTTTTTAAAGTTTAATTCATCTAAGCCTTCAATTTGACATGTGATTAAATTAAAATTACACATGAAAGTTGCACTATGGCTGTGCTGTTGCTAAGTTTGAAAAAGAGGAAAATATCAATTCTGATTTTTTTCTTTAATACATTCTTCAATTTCCATCATCCTTGAGGTTATAATCTTGAATGCTTGATATCTGATAGGCAAAGCCATTTTATAGTTAAAAGAACACCATAATAAACAACAATACAGAACCATTCCAGCAATGTGTGACATCACTTCTGACTCTGCCCCAGCAGCATGAACCTTTTCCAGCAGAAATATTGATTGGGTTTTATCAGAATTGTGAATTCTTTGTGTTAACATTGAAATGGAGGAGAATTTCTACTTTCATAAATGTGCATGGGACTCTAGCTCTAATTTGATCATGCTAATTATACATTTCAGTTGTGGCTCAGATAAATAAATTTCATGTTTCTTCATGAGCAAGGTATGGACTCATGAAATGATAAATATTCTGAATTACTCACAGACCTCCAGTGAGGTCCTTTTGTATCACAGTCAAGGCTAAGCCTTAAATGCAGCCCCGAGGAGGTCATTAGGGCTGGAGAGACCTGGAAGAAACCTCAAGGACCTGATCCAATTTCCCTTTGCCACTTTTTTTCCTGTTCAGTTTTTCCTGCAAAGGTCAAATATTTCTGAAGCAACACTGGTGTGTGTAACTCCAGGAGCTGAACAAGTGTTCACTTGAAGTGGCCTGGAAATGTTCTTTCATCATTTTTTAGGCAGGAAATGGAGCTGCTCTTATTAGTGCTTCCCAGAAAAAGGGATTTCTACCTAATTTTGGTCTTTTTGCTTGCAAGTGTGCCAAAGTCAGAAGCAAAATAAGATTTGTGGAAGGATTGTTCTTAACTGCTCCAGTTCAAGTAGTGGTGCAACTTCAGCTGCATTTCACTCTACGAAATAAAATCTTTCCTCCCAGTGTGGATGACTATAAAGCAGTCCATGTAATACAGACAAGCAGTAACTTTATGTTTGATTTGCACTCATGTAGTTGTTGAATTGAACACATTTTATTATGGCTAAAAAAAAACCAAAACCAAAAATGCCAAAAGGATCCTTTTAAAATGAGTAACAAGGCAGCTCTTTGGCACGCCACTATCTCACTCCACCATTTATTATGGTAGCACACCTTTATTATAACAGCATTTTATTTGTTAGAGCAGGAAATCTATAATATTTGATATCAAGTGTTTGATTAGCTAGAATGGGAATTGATGAGAGATAAAATGCAAGGATAAAATGAATGTATTTCATGCAGCTGTCAATAAAAGCATCTTGCTCTTTCTGGAGAAGAGAAAGTATAGACAAAAAGTTTTCCCTTGCCCAAAATGGACTCTGAGGAAACTCAAGACTTTCTTAGAGAGCAGTGAAAGCATTCTGGTTTGTGCTCTCTGTATCAGAGAGTTATCCTTGCAACAGTTGTCCTTGTGGCCTTGAGAAAATATCTTTTAACCACCTTGATTACCCATCTTTAATTTTAAATTTACAGTGTGCTCTCTACCAAGGTCTCCTCTCTTACTCAGTAATACTTACTCCATCTTTAGGTGAACTGGTTAAGGAAGAAGTAAGAGTTACCAAGAAAACTGTCTGGCATGTATAAAATAAAGCTCTAGGCCAAAATTTGTGAGCAGTGATGCAGTTCATGCTGCATTTGATTTGCACAAGGTGAATTCCAGCATCCTGGGATGGACACATTTAGCAGCAGGACACTCTAGTGGACTCCAGTGGTCCAGGAAAATTTCTCTGGATCAAGAAAATTTCCACTAAAAGTTTTGTCCTGAAATTCCCTTTCCAATTGTAAGATAAAAGTTTTGCTCTCAACAAGAGAAGTCATTCCACATAGTGAAATAAAGGAATTTTTCACTGGTACACTTTGCATTCTTTCAATCTTCTCTTATTGTAAATAGGAAAGATTCTGGGTGATAAATGCTATGGTGAACAATACTTTGGTTTTGTTTCAAACATCTGAAAGATCTATTTTTCTCTCCAAGTTGTTTTAAGAAAAAGGATTGTGTTTTATTTGATTAAAGTCAGAAATCTCCCATTTGCATCACTATTTTCACAGCTTATATTATCAGGGTGATAATGAATAAGATTTAGCTGTTATTTACAGTAGAATACATGAAATATTCAAAGTTACTAGAGTCTAACTACATGCTAATAATGCATTCTTAAATGGATGTCTGAAATATCTATTTGCAAATGGGAAGAATTTTGCAAATTGAAGTGCTGCATTGTATCACTGAGATCATCCCTCGCTCCTCCAGAGCGATGCCTCTGCAATTGCCCTTTCAGATAATCAGAATATATAACTGTCTTTCACAATTCACCACTCGTGTCATTTCAGCAAAGCAAAATATAAAGCCATTAGCCTTCCCTTGTTCCTTAAATCTTCTTCCCAGCTTATTTCCATATTCAGTGCAGCCATTCTTTAGCAGCGTTAAGATTACTCACTCATCTTGGAGCAAAACACAGCAGCACAAATTGCTGAGGAAATGCAGCACACGTTAGTTTGCAGGAAGGAATGATGCAGCTCTGGGTGAGGGACATGGAGAGGATCCAGCTGAAGGCTGGGAAGGTTTTTTGTGCCCACAGCCAGCCCAGAGCTGCTGTTTCAGCTGAGCAGGGGACAGCTGTCCTTGTCCCATGTCACACCCACACGTGGGACTCGTGCCCTGCAGCCCCACTGAGAGCCCAGCTCTGAGCAAGGTCACTTCTGGACTGGGCTCTGTCACCAGGACCTGGCTCTGCAAAGCCCAGACCTGGGACCTGGGCAGCTCCCCTGGCAAACAGGGCAAGGTGTGAGCTGCAGCCACACACAGGAACCAGAAACCCAGGCAGGACTTCACTTGGTAACTGCAGCAGCCAAGAGAAATTCAAAAATACACAAAGCACCAAGAGGAGATAGGAGAGAAGTCCTAAAAGTGAGGATTGGGCACCTCTGGAGGGCAGCTCCTCCTCACAGGGCTGCTGGCTGCACAGCCCAGGCACCCAGAGCCCCTGTCACAGCACTGAGAAGAGCAGAGGATGCTCAAAACCAGCTTGGTCCCAAACCATTTACTGCATAAACCCCAAAAATGCACTACTGTGTACTCATAAGTAGCACAGTCCTCAGTCTGAGCCCCTGCACCTTTGGAATGTTCTTGAGTGCCCCAAAAAGCTGAGAAAGCCAAGGGACTGGGGAGGGAAGGGCAAGAGCACAGCCTTGTCCTGAAACTCACTGAGTGCTCTCAGAGCTCCTCCATCCCCCCACCTGCCACACACAATCATTACTTCAGGATTATTCAAATCTCATGTACAGCTTGGTTAAATCAGAGGTAAATATTATTCTCCATACAAACCACATTAAACTTGCAACCCATAAATCTGAAGTACTTTTACAAGGCTGACACCAAGGTCAGGGTCAGGGTCTGATTGCCCTGCTTGATCCAGGAAGGCTGAAATCCCTTGTAACATGCAGCCATGGAGGAGCAAATGCAAGGCTTTGGGTCTGCTCTGTGTTCCTACAGCTCAGGGGAAGGCAAATGTCTGTAGATGCCTGAGAGCCAGGGAGGATTTTGGAAACAGCAGTAGGAAAAGGCAATAACATCAATGTGGGCAGAGCTGGCATAAATGATGTGGGTAACAGGGGGACACTGTGGCCATGGGCACCTCCCTCACACTGCCACAGACCTGCACCCCTGCACCAGTGACACTGCCATGCTGAGTGCCCTGGTTGCTGACCCTGGAATCATCATCATGCAGGAATTTTCCTGAGTAAAGAATTCCATTTATTCTACTCTTTAAGACATGTCTTATTTTTGTGGGCGTACAGCATCTGGGCTTTGCACACAACAAAATGCACCTTACACATTTTTCAGGCAAGAATATGTAAATACAAACTTGCAGCATTAAGCTTGTGTTCTTTCTCCTACTGTTTTTAATTAATTTGACCTTTGGGCCTATTTTTGTCAATTCAGAAGGCATATTGCAATCAGAAAAAAAGCTATGGTGCAAATATTCCATTCTGCAAGTCACTTGCTAAACAAGTAAGCAATAGAGGAAAATCTATAGCATGCAATTAGCATTATGCTTTCCAATTATTTTCTTTACTTCACAAAACTCATTAATAACTTTTAGTAGGTAAAATTGCAGCTAGGAACCCTCCTACACCTCAAGTGTATTATATTCTACCTTTGCCCAATAGAAATTCTTTTGATGTACTGGAAATCTTATTAATAGATTCACCAGAAAACAAGCATGTAAAGCTGGCAGAGGCAATTGCAAGAGGTAAAATGAATGTAAATGACAGATGAAAGAAAACTTCCACGCCGTTCAGATCAATACAAACAAAAGTGCTGCAGCAGCCACAGCACAGAGATGAAGGGAATTCATCAAACTTGTGTTTCAGATTATTTGTCCTGTTCTAAATGCACCCCCTGTGTTTCAGGGCTGTGTTACCCAATTAATACTACATTAAGATTCACTCCTGCAGGGGCTTTTTCCTTCTGGTGCTGAAGAGAAGTTTCTCAGTGCACTGAGATCTGGGGGGGATGTAGAGGCAGCTTCTTGCTTCCAAAGATTGTCATTTGGAAAGGCTGTAATTGCAGCACTCAATAATTTCCCAAATACTTAAGCCAGAATTAATTATCCCTGCTATTATTGCAGGAATATGGATCTTATGCTGGGTATGATGAAGAGAATGTGTGATAGAACATTTTCTTGTGCTCAGAGCATGCAGTGGGTGTGCAAGGCACTTAAACCATCAGAAGCAACAAGCTCCTCTCCTTCAATTATATCTCAATATGATCTGCAGAATCAGCTTTGCTCATTTCGTGCTCTTTGTTGTTGCCTTATCAAACACACTCAGGACCCTTCTTTACACCAGAGAAAAATCATAATTGTTTAAAGAATCCTATTTTATTTAAAATCATATTGGTTCTTAGTGAAAAATTAGAGGAAAGCAAATGGTTATTGCTGAGCATCTTTTGTTTGAACAGAGTTTGAAATGTGTTTTCATCGGGAGTCAGAAATCAAGGCATGTCATGAACTTCAGCAACTCCCTTTAATGGAGGGAATTCTACGGTTTTTTGGCAGTTTTATATGTTGAGGAATCAAAAATATTGGTAGTTACTGTTATAGCTAATTGCCCAGGCTTTTAAAAAAATCTCTTCATTCAGAAGTGGGGGAATGCCAGAGGTGAGCCAGGAAGGGGAGGAAGAGCTGCACAATTGGTTACAGGTGATTCAGCTGCAGAAGTACAAACTGTAATTTATGAGACATTTGGACATTTTGAGATCCATAACAAAGAAAACATACAAACATGGTATTTGCAATGGGGAAATCAAACCCACAAGGAGATGAAGCTCCAAACTCAGACCTTTGCACAGAATATAAACCAAAGAAATTTGATTGCTTATGTGCTGAAAAGAAGGGAAAAAAACATTTTTTTTTCCTAATAAAAAACAACCACCCCCTCTCTGAAAACTCAATGCCTCCCTGAGAGTCCATGCCGAAATATTAAACTCTTGAAGAAGGCTCATTGTTTGAAAGAATGTTGGCAGCACTGCTTTGGTTTCAAAGCAGTTCTTGGAGAAACCAGAAGCAAAACTGCAGCCTGAAGCACAGCAGCTGCCTCTTCCCAGAAGTTCAAAAGGCTTGGGCTGTGCTGCTGCAGATACCTGACACACAGACAGGGATGGATTTGCTGGAGAAATGTCCTGTCACATCTCCAGTGAACCCAGCCCAACCCAGCACAGATTTCAGTCTGTGCTTGTGTGACACACAGGGGACCAGAGCAGCACTTGGTCCCCCTCACCTCCACCCCTGCAATTGCCTCTGGGCTCAGGACCAGCACATGTTCATTTGTTCCACAACAGAAATAATGGCCAAAGCTGAGAGCCTCTGACGGAAGATATCAGGCAGCTGTGGCTGTGATTTCCCTAGTTGGGAGGGAATAATTTCCTCGTGTGTTCCGTGCCCTCGTGCTGGCTCTCTGTAACCCAGCCCACACGTTCCCTCTCTGCCTTGTTTACATCCCTGCCTCAAAAGAAATTCCCCATTTTTCCCCCACAGTTAAAGACTATAAATCCACTCCTGGTAGTGGCTACAGTCTAATTCCCAGCTGACTCCTCCAGGACCCACAGAGGAAAGAGGAGACAAACAGCAGCTACCAAAAAGGATTCTCCAGCTCCAATCAATAATTTGTCACTCCATGAGCACATCACCCTACCAGCAAAACTGTGCAAAGTTCCTTATCAGTGATGTACTCTCACACCTTCCAGGTAGACATAAAGCATTTTCACATCCTGTGGGTTTTGCATTGCAGTAAATTTCCTTCTCCCAGCAACACAAATGTACAACAACTGCCCCAGACTGACAGCAGATGTTAGAAATGTGAAAAGCAGTCTATAGCATAATAGTATTTTGCACATGTACATCATTCTTTACTTGAATGGGCTTTAGAAATATAAATTCCATTTCAGAAGAAAAGAATTGAAAAAACAATTGTTAACTCACAAAACAACAAACCAAAGCACAAATGGCTATGCCCTCTTGATTCTCTCACTGAGGGTTAGGCTGTGTCACTGGCAGAATCCAAAATGAAATCGAGAGTCCTGGGCAGAAGGGACACTCTTAGGCAAGTTGTAATCTCATCTCACATTCTCCATCTAGCATGCTTCCCCAGAGAAAGCTATTCTCTCTGAAGATAGACCAAAGTAAATCATTTACATTTCAATAAACTATCACAGACTGCCCCAAACTGGGAATGATACAAGTGCACCTTACAAAAACAATGCACATAAATACCAGCACATACAACACCACATCAACCCTGAAAGCAAGTGACTCAATCAAATGTTTTCTGAGTAATTCGGCTAATACCAGTAGGTACCCACTGAGGGGTAACAGAGCCCATTTTGATGGAGCCAGATGGATTAAAAACCTCTATGAGATCATCCAACACTAAAGCTCTGTGAGCTACGTGATAGAACAATAATGATCTTATCTCCTCCAACCAGACTGAAAAGCTGGTGACTGCAGAAGATGTGTTCTGCAGTGTGTTCCATCTGTGAGGAACAGACATCTTCATTAATGGAAATCTTCAAATCAGAGCTGAGAAACCCGTGGCTAAGGAAGGGATGCCTTGGCAAGCAAAGTTCTTGCTGAACTGCTCTGCAGGTTCATGAAGCTGAAGATTGAGCCACAACAATTATCTGCTATCCCCTGTAAATGTGTCTTTTCCCTGTTCTGCAGCTGCACTGACAGCACTGCTCCCACCAGAGTTTGCCCCTCATTCCACAAGAGCAATCTGAGCTTTGGGAGAGCCCCAAATCTGTCCTGTCCAACAACTTATCAGCTCTGCAACAGAATGCGGCACTTCCAGTAGAAGAATGGATGCTCCTGTCAGAAAATCAATCTTGAATCTGCTCAGACTTTTAAAATGTTCCAAGGTAGAACCATCATACCCTGACAGGTGCCTTACCTGCATATGGGAAACTCAATCCACACCCTACCCCAGCCCTGCCTCCCCCAAACAGCTGTTGGATGAAGTGAGTGGTAGAAACCCCAGTGAAACCCAGATTGATAATCTAAAACATGGTAAGAGCCTGAAGATACACAAAACAGGGCTACAGCTTGACTCACAGTAAGCTGCCACTGGCAAAACCAGATCAGGGAAAAAGGGGAGATTATTTCAATATTAAAGTCTCCCTTCACAAAGAAAATCAAAGTAGAGAAGCAGTCAGTGATTTTCCTGTATCAGTCCTGCAATTGAGCATTAACACAACTTGTATCAAATCATCAAAACAAAGAGCACTCTACAGAAAATGACCAAAGCATTTTCCAAAAGACTCTCCAACCAAAGCCCTGCTATAGAGCAGCATTGGAGAGCTTCCTCAGGAATCCTCACAGAAGTTCCACAAAGCTTCGTGGCATTAAAAGAATGCTGAAATGTTTTACTGCCATTTATTTCAGAGGCACAGTCAGAGCAGCAGGGCTGTGCCCAGCCCCAGGCCCACCCCAAATTTTCCCCAGTTAATTTCTGCAGCAGCAGAGGCAGGAGGGAAGGGAGCTCACACAGCAGGGGCAGAGGAGTGAGTGCCTGGGGCAGGTATCAATAGGACACGGAGGGAAGAGCCTAATGGGGGATCAAACAGAAAACCCACATCTCCAGCACCAGCCTGGAGGTAATCAAACAACAACACAGGCAAATCAATGCAAATCAAAATCAGCCACCAGGCATCACATCCTCCAGGAAAGGTTGATTTTGTCCGAGCTTGCATCCCTGACAGCTCTGCTACAGCTCCAGACACAAACACTCCCTCATGAGCAGCTGAAGCATTAAAAATAGCAACTCTGAACGAGGGAACAGCAAATTTATCTCAGCAGATTCTATGCTTAGTTTGAATTATTGCGCAGGTAACCAAACATTCTGCCTAATCTTTAACACCAACCTGTGCAAAACCATCTATAAACCCGTCCTCTTCCCATAGCAACAGGCCAAGGGTCCTCAGTGCCTCGTGGATAAGGGGATGGTGGCAAAGAACTAATTCCCCTCCCAGGGCTTGCAAGAAGCTGCTGTGGAGTCCCACTGCTGGGGATGATTTTCTCAACAGGCTCCTGAAAACCACATTAGCTCTCACACCAGCCTTTCTTCAATTATGTCATGTTCTTTTTCATCTCTCCACAAGCAGCACATGGATTAAGCAAGTTCTTCAGCCATTTTAAAGCCTTTAAAGAACCAAAAGTAATCCCCCCAAGAGGGCAAACTGAACAAAACTAAACAAAAAAAAAACCCCACAAAGCAAACAAAACAAAAAGAAAACTTAAACCAAACTCTTTTTAATTTGCTTATTTGTTTGTTCTGTGATAACTTCTGGGAATATTTAGTGATATCATAATTAAATCCAAAACAGGAAGCAGAATAAATCAGGCTAATCCCAGG
Organism: Passer montanus; assembly: GCF_014805655.1. Taxonomy (NCBI): domain Eukaryota; kingdom Metazoa; phylum Chordata; class Aves; order Passeriformes; family Passeridae; genus Passer; species Passer montanus. The sequence goes on from NW_024369818.1 coordinate 2,379,077, forward strand.
CAGCTGAAAACAGTGTGCCCTCAGACTTTTACTGTTTTGTTCATCCAAAATAATTTTATCAATAGATAGTTTGACTTCTAAACTATTTTAAGAAGACTCTTGATAATACCCATAAAAAAGAACAAGCTAATTTGGTTTTCTCATAGGTTCAGTGAATGAAAAATACTGAAACATAATGTGATTTTGGACATATTTTCCATTTCAGTTGGTAGAGATCTCAAACATTAATGCAAACAAGCAAACAGAATTTTCTTTTTTATATTTAAGAGAAATTTGCAAAATGCTAAGCTGATTAAAAGTAGCACAATAAAACCAAAAAGGTCAAATTCTGCTGTTAAAGCTGGCTGATCATCACCTCCAGGCTGTTCCTGTCCCACAGGACAAGACAGAGACACCCAGACAGGGACAATGAGCATTAACCTCCCCCTTTTGGCTTCCTCTAAGGAGTGCCCCTGAACTGGGAGACACCAACTGAAATTTCTGTGGCACCTGCTGCTTGCCGAGGCAGTCCAAGCTAGGATTTCCCCCTCTCAGGTGTGTTTTGAAGCTCAGAAATCCAGCACAGCCCCTGCCACGTGCTGCCCAAGCTCCCACCTGCCCTCCAAGGGAGCGTGTCTGCAGGACAAGCTGAAGGCCAGATCAATCTGGAGAAGTGAGAGAGGGGCAGACAATTAACTCCAGCAATGGGAAGTTGTGCAGTCAATGTCTCCTCGGTGCAAGCTAACATCTGACAAAAGGTTCCCACTGAGATGCTCCCACCAAAGGCAGGAAGTTCAATTTTTGCAGTTTATAGTTTAAAGTGTAATGATTTGTGTTATCTCAGCCAGCTCAAAACTGGAGTCAAACAATCGATGACAGTTTTCCCATCCAGGAAAATAAAGCATTGGACATCCAGGGTGGTTTGGGGTGGGTGGTTCTTGCTTTGCTTGCTTTGTTTGTTTGTTTGATTGGTTTTTAAGTTTGGCAGAATGGAAATTCAGGAGGGCACTGAGCCCTCCATGGGTCACACAGGAGCCCCCAGGTTCCTTTGTTGACAACACCTGGGTTACACCTGGATTCATTTTTAAGTTGTTCCATCAAAGCCAAGCATATTCCCTGGATTTTCCCATGGGCAGGAAGGGTGTGAAAGAAGGTGAGTGCACACCAAGGATGACTGTAGCAGGAACAAGAAAATACCTTGTGCCTAAACCACGTGTAGGTATTCACCTCTGAGCAATCAGATCATTTTTGTTAAGGAGAAAAATAAAAAAAATAGATTTAGACATGAGGGTGGGGCACAACATAACCTCAATTTATACCCATAAATTGTTTGCATGCAAAGAGACATTTATCCCCCCTGATTAGGTGACACTGGTCCATGCCTATGAATAAAACATCTGGTAGACATTCTATTTTTCAGATGTATTTATACTGTGTTTACACTTTTGACATTCCTATATAATTTTTCTGTCAGGACCACAAAGCTTGGAGCAGACTAAATCTGCCTGTGTGGAGGGAATTGCAGTAGGCTTTACCAAGTGAAATGAAAATTTAAGGATTAGTTGTGCAATATCTTCCTGCATTATTATACAAAGTCCTACTTTAAAAAATTATCATATAGCAAAATTTCTTTATTTCAAAGTTTTTAAAGAAGAAATGAAGGAAAGAATGAGCTACTTCTTAATACAGAGAGTAGAAAAATTAAAAAAAAAAGTTGCCAAAGTAGTTTAGCTGCTTTTCACTCCTCAGCTATGCAAAGGTTGCTCACACTCTGATCCAGTCCTAAAACCAATGTGATGACCAGTATATTGGCCAGCCATGCATCTTAATAAATGAATCTCCATTAAGCAATCTCCTAACTCCTCCAAGAGCTGGTCTGACACTTGCAAGTGCTAACGAGAAGTCAGCACTAATTTCATAAATAATAATTTGTGACTGAACTTCAACCTCTCCTTTGCATTCATTATGCATTGCAGACTGTGACTCAAATCAGCCCACTGTAAGCAAAAGACAACTCATTCCAGACAGTGTTTGAATAGACAATTTGCCTTGGTACAGCATCAGAAACCAGACTCCAAAGTTAAGCAGAAATCTTCAGGGCCTGACCTTTGGCAAAGCACACGAGTGACAAACAGGGGACAGAGGCAGCTGGTGTCACATCTCCACAGCCACAGCAGGAGCACAGAAATAGCACCTGCTGACTCTCAGGAGCTACAGCCAGCTCAGTAAGAAAAACAGGAATATTTTAGGGACAGGCTGGCGGTTTAGCTCCTAAAAGGTCTATTATTCACTTGGGTCTAAGAGTGCCATCACGGGCCATGCAGTAACAGCTGGATTCTGTCTCCTGCTCTGCTCATGTGTGCTCCTCATTATTGCCTCAAATCTTTTACAGAATCATTGACCCATTCTAGAGAGCTTGGACAAACACATGAAAACCTACAACCTTTGAAAAAACTAGAAAGGAAAATGCTTCAGAAATATAAAGAGAATTATTATCACAGAACTGGACACAGTGCACCAGATGTGGCCTCAGCAGGGCAGAGTGCAGGGGGAGGATCTCCCCCCTGAGCTGCTGGCCACACTGCTCCTAATGCACCCCAGGAACCCTTCATCCTGCCTGGCCACAAGGACACAGAGCCCAGCAGAACATTTCCAAACATGAAAATCAAAACAGAGACGCCTGTGGCAGCACACAGTTTATGAAATGGGATACTGTGATTATTTAAATTGTACTTAAAACTATCAAATCAGGGCTCCATTTATTTCCTTAGACTTGGGGGACAAGTCCACTTAACAGTCTGGGATATTTAGCCTTTGGCACAGAGGGGAACGCTTTCAAGCTTCTGAAAAGATGAATTCTATTATATAGACAGGGTGATCAAATTACATGTTTTGGTGGTGAAGCACACAGGAGAGACTGCCCAGAGACTGAGACTCATCAGGAAAACATTTCTATATGCAATTTGATTAGCAATCAAGGAAGAGATAGAAAAAATGGGTGCAGAAAATCACAGGGGGAGAGAGCACTGTTACACTTAATACCTGGAATTACTTACAAATGTTCATTGCAAATTACTGAGAGTCCAGACTTCCCTCTTTGTGTGCTCTGTGCCCAATATCTTCACCACACACACCTCTGCCCAGAACAGAACATTTAAGGATGCAGAGAAAGCACACAAATACACATTTCATCCCCGTAATTCATTAGTAAGATGGATTAACCATTATTTTTCAGCATTCAGATATCTCACTGCTGGGCACCTTTCAGGACCCATCCTCAGGTAAGGAAAATGAGCACAGCAAAAGGCATGAATGAAACAAGAGCTACAGGTACCAGCCTGGGGATGAAGGACTGGTGGTGTAACAAGGTGAAGTTTGCAAAAAGCTAAATATGAAAAAAGACAGCTCAGAGTTCCAGCTTACTGCAGTCAAAGAGAGGGATTTACTCTGTGATATGCTTGCAGGGAATAAAACTGCAGCTAACTCCCATTTTTCCTTGGCCATGCAGCCTAGGAAGTCTGTAAATCTGGAAGTCTTCTTGCCTTTACAATTTCCACACAGGGCAGAAGCTCTGGGCTGAGCTCAGCTCAGAGCTCAGGTGCTGCCAGGCTTTGCTGGACGTGCCCTGCTGGGCTGAGCTGTGTTTGCTCTGCTTGTTTGTCTGCTTGGAGCAGCCCCTCTCAGAAATGCACAACTGCTTGCGAGCTTCTGGTTCAGGGGAACAGCTATTGGTTTATAGAGACACATAAAAGTAAATGGAACTAATAAACAGCAGCACAGGCAGTCATTCTGGGGAAGATGAACTGCAGATGGAGTGCAGCACAGGGGAGGAGAGCAGGCAGGGCATGACCTGAGGGAAGAGCAGGCACAGGGTGATATTGGAGAGAGCAGAGGCACAAACCCATCCTTTGGTGGTGAATGCACCCCTGGGAGCTTTAGGGTTAACAAGGAGAAAGAAGAACCAGCATCCAGCATCACTGCATAGAATAAATTTGGGCCCAAGCAGTCACATGAAGAGCAAGGTGGAGGATTTTTAGCAAGCCTGTAAAGATGGCCCTGGTTATAGTGAAGGGTGGGGAAGAAGAAACCATCAGCATCACATTTCTGTGAAAGGATCTGAATGCTCCTGACTGAGGTATTCTCACCTCCCTCCAGAATGAAACCACTGAGCACTGAGGGAGTGTAAGAGCACCAGAACCGCTGAGAGAGGGGCAGATAAAAGAAATCTGGCATTTATTGATTTTATCTGCATGTAATTGGAATTATAAGTGTAAGCATAATTATAACTGGGCTAATAAAGTTCTTTAGACCACTAAGACCTCAGTTAGACTAACAAAAATCCTTTGTTTTCACAGCAAGAGGATTTTGACTGCAAAATGCTGGAGGATTCGACAGCCACCTCTGTAATTTGGGTGCAATAAACCGGTACCAGTGGAGTGTACAAGAGCATGTTTGTGGAAGCAATTGGGAAAGATGCTTACTCACTTGAGGGACTATGAAAACTGCCACATTAAACCTCTGCCCACACCCTACATCAGCTCTCTTTTTATAAACTAGAATGGAGAAACTAAATTGGAGTAACTGGAAAAGAACAATATTAGTCTCATTCCTTACAAAGTTAATTAATGTTGTTCCTTCTTCCTAAATACCTGGGTTTAGTATGTTTCCCAGATTGACTAAATTATGTTATTTAAGATGATTCAGAATGCATTTAGAAATACCTATTTAGCTTCTCAAAGAAAATAAATTGGCACAGAATAACAAGAAAACTTCAGCACCTCACTACAATGAACACTCTATAATCTTGTAAACACTTTTAAAAAAAAGGAAAAAAAATGAATTAGCTCTACTGATGCTCGTATAAATGTAATTAAATTTAATTAGTACAATAGGACCTTTGCCCCTGGTTAATTCTTCATCTCTCATTCTCAAAGGTGTGCTCCTACCGTCTCTCTCAGAAACACAACTGCTGCCTCAGAGCCAATTCTGCAGCAAAATTCATGTGGTTCACTGCTCAAAGCCCCTCCCTCACAAGCAGCAATGTGAGTAAGGGAAGATAGGAAGCAGCCGTGTACCCACGATGAAAATAAGATCTGAATTCTTAACAGGTATCTCAAAAGACTGGAATTCTTTCCTTCTCAAACTCTTTATGAATACTAATTTTGATAGCTGATAGTCAGAACCTGTAGCAAACAGTTCACTCAAGTTATAATCACCCCTCCACGTGCTGCAGACTGCTGCAAAATCTATGTCTTGAAATCTAGCACCCAGCCAAAAAAAAAATATAATTAGCTGTGATAAAAAGTGAGTTAAGCCCTTACTCAATACCTTCGCAAGCTGTCAGGACAGACTGCAGCAAAAAGAGGTGCTGAAAGTAATATACCGTCGCAAGCTGTCAGGACAGACTGCAGCAAAAAGAGAGGTGCTGAAAGTAATAAGCTGGAGCTCCAGCACCAAAGGAGCTCCATCACCAAAGCATTGCCAGGAGTCAAGGGGGAATCATCCCAGCCTTTGGAGCTCCAAGAGGGACCAGACAGAGCAATCCTGAGTGCACCCCTTGTTTCTGAGCCAGTCCATGGGCTGTGGTGTCTGGGCTTTCCATTATTCACCTTCTCCACTGCTTAAAGCCAACACGAGAAAAAGTTGAAAACCTACTTGAAAACTTAATTTGCTCTGTGAACAGTGGCAATGTTGGCAGAAAAGCAGCAGGAGGGTGCAGAGAGGATGACGGGGTGTCGGAGAAGGAAGAACAAAAATGTGCTTCTCTCCCAGTCAATACCCTCACACCACGTTTGCCACTCCAGCTCAGCAGGGCTCACACCTTCCTTGCAGCACTGAAAAATGGATTGGGATGTGACAGACAACTGTGCATGACACAGCTCCTAACTTACAGCGTGTGTTGATACCCAGCACAAGACAGTTATCTTTCCAAATCCACAAACCTTTTTACAGTGACCATTTAGAAACAGCACAGAAAGATTATTTCTGAGTGAAAGTAAAAGGAAAATAGAAGTCACTGGACCTGTCATAGGCTATAAGGAAAGGGTGATAGAAAGCTGAAAAGTAGAAATTAGATATACATAATTAGATACCCATTAATGACCTATTATTTCTTTTAAAGCACCACAAACAATGTAGCATCATCAGAGACAGGACTTTTCTGACATTGTGTCCACCTTCTCAGGACTCACCAGGACAGCTGTCTCCACATATGGTCATTCCTTTTTTTATTTTATTTCTTTACTTTTAGCAAATTACCTTTACAAGAGGAAGTGAATAGAAACTGAACCCCTGTAAATTCTCCCATAAATACCAGGACTGAAATACTACTAAAAGGGATAACATCCTATCATGTCAGGACAGCACCCTAATACCAACCAAATGCCTGGGGGACATTCAGTAACACTGTGAATGAAACATCTGCATCTCTTCAGTAACATTATATGAACATGAGTCTGTGTAACATCAAATCAAATCAGGATCAGCCTGGTAAGGAACCATCACTGTGCCATCAGTTCCTTAATTCCTTCACTCAGTGGCAAATTGGACAAGGAATTTTATTTCTCTGTGCAAAGAGAAGTGAGGATTCTGGATACAAACCTAATTCTGGCATGGGGTCTTTGCCTCTTTGCAGGTAAATTTTGCCTGGCAGTACAAACCTTGGAGCAATTAACTCAGTGGGCAGCCAGCAGTGCTGGTAATGAGGAAAGCTGAGCATCCCAGCCAGTTACAAGCTGCCATCAGACCGCAGGAAATACTGCACAGGTAATTCAGGAGAGGAAATTCACAGCGATGAAAGCTTCCAGACGAGCAGAAAGAGAGGTGAAATTTGTCAAGTGGATCTGTCTGTTAAGCCTGGCCCTGCCAGGGGTGCTCTGGAACGTTCTCCCCTCGATCCATGCCAAAGCACGGCCGGCCGCCCTCGCGGCTGCTCACCGCGCCTCCAGCTCTTGGGTGGCTGCCTAATTTCACATTATTTATTCTTTGTGTTGGGGCGGTGGCAACGCAACAAACTGCCTTTTGGGGAGAGGTCTGACAGGTGTGGAAGATGCCTGCAGGACCCAGCAGGTTCTGTCCTGCAGAAGGGCTCAGTTCTGAGCTTCCCCTCTCATCACCCCCGGAGAGGATGGGCTGCGGAGCCTCGAAAGGAATCACGCAGAATTCAGCCCACATAAAGCACACTGAACTCAAAGGGGACAGATTTTGGGAGGGTAAAGCATTCTGAAAGTATTTATGCAAAACCTAAACCACACATATGCTCTGTTTCTGCAGGACCTGATCCAAAGGTTTTATGATCTCAGCCAGTTCTGCTCACGGGGAGAAAAACCAACACAAACACAGTCCTAGGGACTGCTCGTTACAAGTCAGGGATCCTCCTTTCTTTCCAGAGCAGTAGTCTCATTCCTTTTCTTAAATTATGGCAGCAAATACTCTGCTAAAATGCTCTGGAGTCGGTTGGTTTTTTTTTTTTTTGGTTTTTTTGTTTTTTTTTTTTTTTTTTTTTTTTTTTTTTTTTTTTTTGCACCTACTTGTTATACAGTATAAGAAAGGAACAAAATTAGCTTGGAACATTCAGTTCAGCCTCAACATAATTGCCAGAATTTGTGGAATGTTATTTTGAAAAAGTTTTAGGCAATGGAAAATTTTTATTAAAAATTAAATGCATGAGATGGAGAAATTTATTACTATTATTTTCTTTATTATATGTGACTGTGAGGGGTTTTAAATGCCTAAATTTAATGCTCCCTTAAAAGCAATTTACTTCCTGGAATTATTTCCAAAGACTTCATCAGAATGTTCCTTCCTGAAGAGAAATCAGTGTTATCCTCACTGATCCTGAAACACAGCAAGAACAGGTGACTTAAAATGCCAGAGCCTGAACCAAGGCAGAAATCCTGCAGAGACTTCTACAAACCCAACTCCTTAACACAGCCCCAGACATACAGTAAAATCTTTCTGAAAATCATGTTATTTATGAATTCTGAAGGGTGATGTGACAATGAAGAGGAATATCTTTCCTCTTCTCAGGAGTAATGGGGTTCATCTAAGAGAAAATTACGTTCTTGGGACTGTTCTCACTAGACACTTTCTGAGAAAGGTGGTTACATATGTCTGGCCATGCCCTGCAGTAAAGTCCTAAAATTTATGAACAGATTCAGGTAACTTATTCTATTTTTTAATTAAAATGTGGCAACTATACCTTCTGCCCAAATATAGACAACAGAAAACATAATTCAATCCATGTTAAATGTCATTCAGAAACCCTGAGAATGATGGAGCCTCCCCTATAAGAAAGGCAATCCTAACACCAAGAAATCAAAAGATCACCCATTTACTTTTCAGTTTTTAGCTGAGCACACTCTCACTGCAGTTACAACTCACTGGAGCTCATTAGCATCCCTGTTCGACAGGAAATTAATTTGAACCATGAGAACAGCACCTATAATGGCAATTTCAGTCAAAGGGAAGTGTTGAACTCCTGTCCAGACAATGCTCACACGAGGGGCACCAAATGCATTCAGTGCATAACCTCACACCAAGAGTCAGATAATTTTGCTTGGATGAGAAATGAACACTGGAAAACAACACAGGATCTCCATTGTGGCTGAATTAAAAAGCACAATCAGAGCACTGGGACCATTCATTCCCTCAATGATTCGAGTCCCTTATGGTCATGGGCCATCAGATTCTGCATGGGCATTACAGCCACAGCCACAGCCGAGTTTTGCCACAAGCCACTGCACAAAGCGACCACTGGATGTATCCTAATGGTCAATAACCAACTCTGCTGCTGCAATTAAAAAAAAAAAAAAGGTAAAATAGTGTCCAAAAAACATCAGTCTGTGGTGTATTGGAGGAAAATAGATCACAGACATCAAGGCAAAAAGGGAATCCTGCCTCATGTCACACAGAAGTGCCACAAGATCTCACTTTGGAGTGATGCTGATATGGATATGGATAGGTGGAACTTGGATTCCCAAACCTTTTGAAAAGTCAGACAGGTATCTGATCAGGAAAAGAGTTATCTGGACTAAATTCATGGCTGCTTCTTCAGTAATTAATGATTTATTAGACATTAAGTCACATGGAAGTGTTTGGCAATGCCAATCACCGGGCCAATGATGATATGAATAAATTTGCACATGTAAAAGCCTCAGGGATATTGTGAAATGAGGGCAGGAGGACAAACAGAATCAACACTGGCTACAGAAAGGAAAACCTTTTCCCAGTAAAATGAAGAAACAACAGAGGGAGACACAAGCTCCTGCTGCAAGCAGTAAGGATAGACAGGTTATTGTCATGGGTATAAAACCAACTTTCTTACAATTAATTTTCTTCATCATTTTTGCCAGAGCTCTGCCCAGATAAATTCTGACTTTGCTAGCTACCTGAATCTTAGAAAATCAGAAAATCCTATGCCAAATGTAATCCAAACTGTTCCTGTGTCCAGCATCAGCTGAAGAGTGCACTCAAGTACAGCATTTTAACATTACTTACAACTTAGCTAACTGAGCTAACAGCATTTATAGGAAAAAGCAAACGTACAAAAATCCTACTAAATTACACCCATCCAAGGTCAATGATGCTTGAACTGTCTGAAATCTGAAATTTTCACAGGCACTGTGGAAAACTACTGATGGTTTGTTTTAATAGTTGGAGTGTCAGCATTTCCTGGCCCATCGGAGTGGCAGCTGTAGGGGCAGCAGTGGATTTATGGCTGCAGTCCCAGGGGAGTGCCACTGATAAGGGCACACACACACAGCACTAAATTTCCTGTGGACCTGAAGTATCCAGCTGACTCATCACAGTCTATTCTCTCTTATTACAGGGGAAAATCCACCATGAAGTGTCCAAAGCAGTGAAATACATGGAATTTGCTTAATAAAACCAAATTAAGGCACAAGGCTGTCTCCAGCCTTACACAAGACAGAAACAGGGGACAGTAGAGAGGGGACATTTTTAAGCCAAGTAACGTAAGAATTCCAGTCTGGGAGCTGAAGATTCCGCTTTCAGATACACCCTAAATTGATATTAGCTAAAGACTGACTGCTCTGTTTATGTGTATATACACATATAATAATACATATATAAAGTATCAGTGAAGCCTGTTTAATGTGAGTTTCACAATATTGGTAAAACTCTGATGTCCAAGTTTTTTCTTTTAATGACTCGCGATTGGGATAACCACACTAACCACAGTAGCTTTAAATGCAAATACAAACTGATATCCCACTTGCCTGTGATATTTCCACATTCCAACACACATTGGCAAAAATAAACACAATTTTACAGGGGGTCCAGGTGAAAAAAGCCCCAGTTTAGGGTGCTTTATTAGCATATTTTTTGCTTCTCTGCAAATCTACAAACAAATCTGGTGGATAGTTTGGAAAAGGTAAGCCATTATAAAAGAGAAAATTAAATGAAGAGAAAAATAGCATTTCTTGCCCTAGGCATGAAACAGTGCCCTTGAATTATGTGTTACAATCAATTCCTAAGCTTACACTATAGATAACATCTTTCAGTGATGTCTCATCAAGCAAATTAGATCTGACCAGTGAAATACTGTATGCTAGCTGGAATTGATGAAAATATTAATGCACTTGCTTTACTGAGCCCCCACTGTCCAAAGTATTAACTCCTTTAGAGACCAATCACTGCTCTAAACTCTGACCCACAGACAACAGAATTTAACAAAGTCTGTGGGGATTTACACTTAAGACAGAATAGAATTCTGCATTAATCAAGTGCTCTAATTAAAATTTAGAGTAGTAGAAAGTGGCTTCTCCTTATTAGACAACAGTATTTAGGGGAAAGAAAAGAATCCCAGCACAGATACGAGGCAGCTTTTGGCAGAGGGAAAACTTAATGGGCAACTGCTGTTGGGCATCCCATAATTCTGGCAGGCAGCACACAGAAAATGTATATAAACCTACAGGAATCAACTTCAAAAGTTTTATTTGAGCACAGTTTTTAGGTAAAAATAAGCTTTGTTTAAGAGTTAAACCCTCGCTATTGATGCCACTGCACCAGACTTGAAATAAGTTTTAATGAAAGAGCATTCAACAGATTGCAGATCAGAACAGAAAATCACAGAGTGGTTTGGGTTGGAAAGGACTTCATAGATAATTAATTTCCAACCCTCTGCCATGGCAGGGACACCTCCCACTGTCCCAGGCTGCTCCCAGCCCTGTCCAACCTGGCCTTGGGCACTGCCAGGGATCCAGGGGCAGCCACAGCTGCTCTGGGCACCTGTGCCAGGGCTCCCCACCCTCAAAATAAAGAATTTCTTCTTGATATCTAATCTAAATATCAGAGATTCAAGCCCAATCCCAGGATTTAAAATGCTTACCTTACTTTATTTTCAGAATGAGGTGTTTAAAGCTACACTCCCACATATATTTTTAGAAAACCCACCTGTCCTGGTGAGGAAGATGGGATCAGCAAGTGACTGACACTAAGAAAAATTAGGTCAGAACTTTCTTAGGAACCTAAATCTTGTGATTTAATTTGTACACCTAATTTGATGTACCTGCTTTTATATACTCTGGCTTCCACTTACTTAGAAGTCAGAGTTCCCACTGATAAAAATCACAGAAACATCACTGCTGCTCAACCAGTTTGGGATGGCTTAATGGAGTACAAAGATGGGTTTTAAACTAAGCTGTGCTTTTCCTGGGACATGCCTGTTGTGTCTCTGCCTATAAAGACAAGAGAGCTTTAACATCTACCTGCAGAAGAGGATACACCATATTTATATTACCCAAAGGATAACTTGACAAATAAAATGTTTGCAATTAATTAATTTTTAATTTCAGTGACTCCAAACTAAACAAGTCATAGAAGCCCATGCTTCAGCCTGATTGAAAAAAAAAATAAAATAAAAGGGATAACGATAAATCTTCAGCCTGTTTGTATAGGCATGAAAGACTTTAATACTGATAATGGGATTTCTTTAAAAGAAGAAAAAAAAAAAGAAGCAATCCAAATGGCACCTCACCTCCAGGTAAAGTTAAAGCAGTTCTATGCATAAAGTAAATTAAGTCCTAGTGCATCAAAGATGCACAGAAAGAGCAGTTTGATTTCTGCTTTGCTATTCAGATTATCTCCCAGGGACTGGTTCCCCCCTGGATCAAAGGGTGGCAGTTTGCTAGGAGCACTGACACGGAAAAACCTCTCTGGCAGTTTTTACAGCCCAGAGAGCCCCGTGCAGGCTCTGCCAGGGCAGAGCACGGGCACACTGCCACAGGGTGCTGCAGATGCAGCCATAAAAACCCTGCAGAGCTCTGTGGTGCTGGGGAAGGGCAGAGAACCACTGGGGCTTGGGCTGGGCTCAGGAGTGTCTGAGGTTTGGGCTGTCCTGAGGGCTGAGCAGAGACCAACAAGGACAGGTTGGGCTTGCACAGATGCTGGGATTGCACAGATGCTGGGTTTGCACAGATGCTGGGTTTGCACAGATGCTGGGTTTGCACAGATGCTGGGTCTCACATCTCAGCACTGGGGGTCTTGGGCAGAAACCCCTGGGTATTCCTCAAGGCAAAGCCTCTCTCACCATCACTGGACAGGCTCAGTCTGTTCCAGTTCCCTTGTGTGAGTAACAGGCAGGAGCACACACAGCCTCCACTGCTCTGTGCTCCCCCTCAAGGGATTGTAAAAACTATTCTTGAATGAGATTATATCCATCTCATGTCCAAGATTTAAAAAAAAAATAAAAATAATAGCTTGGATTGGTTAATATTGCTATTAGTTTTCTTGGGGTTTTTTTTTGCTTTGATTTTTTTTTCTAATTCTGCCTCTCTCATGGATGGATGTTCTTGCTGTTAGTGTAGTGGTTGGAAATCGAAAGCTTTAAAATATTCTATATAATTGATTTAGTATTTTAAATCTGTGTATTTTTTAAATTGTTTGTTGGGATTTTTTTCTTTTCTTTTTTTTTTTTCAAGGCTCATGACACACTGAAATATCTGTTTTGTTTAAATTCAGAAATCTTTTGATATACTTCCATTTGGGCCCCAAAGTTCACGTCCATTCTTTCTAGCCTTTTTTCATCCTTTATACCCTGAGCAGAGCACACCAACTGTTTGTGCTGCAGCTCCCTCTCAATCCCCTCCTTGCAGAATTCCACCCTGACTGCAGAGCAGGGCAGCTCCAGAGGGCCCTGGCAGTGCCCCAGGACAGAGCAATCCAGCAGCCTGGGATTTGCTGTGCACTGATGGAGGTGACCACAGAGACCCTCCCAGACCAGGGGCAGAGCTCCTCCCTGTGCTCAGGAGTGCTAAATGGGGGAAAAAATAACAGACCTGGGGGCTGCAGGCTCCCTGGCTGGAGGGAGCTGTTCGATCAGCACTGGAGGAACGCGTTGTGTGCCGTGCTGAAACACAGGATGACATTTTAAAAAGCCTCAATCCCAAATTCAGCACTGCATCTGTTTGCAAGCACAGAGCAGATGCCCAGGCCCTCACCTAAATGCAGATTAATTGCACATGCAGCTGCTGGAAAATATGAACACAAAGGGCAAAGAGAGTGAAGGGAGAAAAGAATGATTTGTGGTGCCTGTGCTTTATTTATGAGGCTGGATTGGCTATGGGACAGGATGGTTTTCCTGTCAGTGAGCATGCAAAATTAAGTCCCATTCCTGCATTTTAACATCCAAACTTTATTTTCTCTCCCTGGGTATGTATTTTCAGGCATAATTTTGCAGAAAACTTTGTTGTACTGTCTGCACTTGAAGACAATTATTCAAATGCTGAATGAGCAAGTGACTCTGTTACGTGGTAGCAAGTAAACAAGGTTGGAAAAACTACTACAATGTGTTTTGAACTTTCAGTACCAGGCTTGTGATGGTGATCTTTATATTAAAAGCCCCAGAAATAATCAGAATTTGCATTGGTTTCCCTAAAACTGAAAAATCAAATCCTAAATGAGAAGCTAAACCTGCATTGTAATTCCATCTGAGCTGCAGAAGCCAAAGAAGTTTATCTGTGGGGTTCATCTGAGATCGACACAAACAGGTTTCAAAGCACAGCACACTGGAAGGACTCAAACTGAGATGCATTTATGGCCTGACCTGTACAAACATGTCAAGAAACGGCACTTTGTCTGCAGTCACCCACAGCAAATCACAGAAAAAAGGCTTCCAAGATCAGTAGTTAGGGGAGAATCACAAAACTGCATTTTAAAACAATTTCATTTTTACCATGTCACATTTTCCTTCTGTAAATCAAGTTTTAAAAGCATTTTGTGTGAACAAAATAAGTTAAAATGAAGGTATATGTCAATTAAGCTAAAATACTTGTTTGGTTTCCTATCTTTAAAAAAAAGTTAATTTATACAATAAATCCTAAACACACTTCCACAACAAAAAGAGAAAACTTCTACCTCTATTTCAGAGTTTTCAAAAGTTTAAAAAAACCCAATTTTTAAAACATTTATTCCATCTTGATATATCCCTCTGGGAAAAAACTTGATACAAAGATACCAAATTTATTCCCTGAAATTTCCACATCATAGAACTTGATCATGTACAATATATTCACCGTAGGTCCAGCATTCCCAAACCATCAAATCTGCAAACCTCCGAGGCACAGGCAGGAGCTGCTCAGCAATTTGGGAACACTCAGGGCCTCATGGATTTCCTATAAAAGCACAGATTCCTGCCCAGAACCCCCAGAGCTGCTCCACTCATTTATTTTGGTTGTTTTTTCCCCTGAAACACTATCAGGGGCTGCCATATGTCAGATAATTATTCAGAGAGAAATAAATCTGGCCCACCCATGGAAAAAGGGGGGCACAGAATAATTGAAGGCTCTTTATAAAACACACCATGACATGGCATGACCTGAAAACACAAAACCCAGTTATTGGCATTGGCTGATTTTTATTTGCATGGCTGCAAATAAAATACAGGACCTTCTACAAAAGGGCCTGTCCTGATGTTAACTTTTGGTTATGCACAAATTTAAACAAAGCAAAGACAAACACTCCTGCCCTGTCTTTGGCTGAACTGTGGACCTGGATCAGAGCTGGCCACAAAGGAGAAATGCTCAAATGAGAGGTTGGCCAAGAAGCTGTGGCTGCCCCATCCCTGAGTGTGTCCCTGAGCCACCTGGCACAGTGGGAAGTGTCCCCACCCATGGCAGGGTGCTGGAATGGGAGGATCTTCAAGGTCTTTCCAACCCCAACCATGATTCTGTAATGAATTGTCTTTATCAAAGCCCCTGAGGGGGCTACAGAGGGACCGAGGCATTCCAGCTCCAACCCGTGCCATCCCAATTCCAGCTCCAACCCGTGCCATCCCCACATCAGACACTGCTACTTCTTCTAGCAAATTCCCTGCAGTTGCTGAATTCTGGGAAAAATAGCAGATGGTTCAGAAGTAACGTTAGCTTCATGTGAAAAATGAACTTTTTTGATAAATATTGCTAATATCTAGCGTAGGGTTGATAGATATTCTCATTAACTTCAGTCAGACAGATTGGCAATAAAACCTTCCATGCTGCAGTCAGAAAAATGCAAAAGTGTCTTCATTTTTCCCTGCCATTAAAAATCTGAGGAAAACAGGAGAAAAGAATCTGCAAGATAAAGGTTAAAGGCAATCTTGTAGGAGCCAAGATAATTTTAGGTTCTGAATTGCAGGAGTATCTGATTAGGCATTATTATTTCCTACAGTCTGGAGAACAATGGAACTATGATCACTGTAAATAAATATTTTGCTCTGCATGGTGGTTAAAAGCTGGAAATCAACTGCCAGGCTTACTTTTCCCCTCTGAATTGTGAAATGTTGTGTATGGGTTCAAAGCTCCTCACAATCAAAGGCAGAAACACGGAGATGACTGCCAAGTTCCTGTGCCTGTTACTAAGCAAATATTTTATGACAAAACAGAAAATAATCAGGGTGGTTGTAGGGAAGAAGGAAACATGTTTAATAACACGGGGAAGGATGGGATGGAAAGCATGTCAGAAAAGTCCCACGCCCACAGACATTTGGGATTCTGCATGGAAGCCTCTACAAGATTATCTGGCATTAAGCAAAAGCCAGGCACGTTTGGGTACTTTTGGGAGCTGATGGGATAAAGAGGCACAGGGTGAGGGTGGGGAGGTGCTGGACCCACAACCCTGCCTGGCTCTGTGTGATTTTTATGGATGCTAAAATTAAATAGATCTGTCAATCAAAACGTAGCACACATTTCCCATTTCCATTGGAAATTCATAATATTTTGGTATTTCTTCCAAAGAGCAATGACAGCTCTCCTCATGTCCTCTGCTTCCCAGGACAGAAAAATGAAGGGCCATTTTCACTTTCCTACCCCCTACATGAAATAAAAGATGAAAAAAAGGTAGGACATGAACTTTGAGGCCCAAATGGAAGTATATAAAAAGATTTCTGAATTTAAAGAAAACAGATTTTTCAGTGTGTCATGAGCCTTAGGGAAAAAACCCTAATAATTAAAAATTACATGGATTTCAAATACTAACTCAATTATATAGAATATTTTAAAGCTTTCAATTTCCAAACACTACACTAACAGCAAGAACATCCATCCATGAGAGAGGCAGAACTAGAAAAAAAAAATCAAAGCCAAAAAACCCCCCCAAAAAACAGCAATATTAACAAATCCACCAATCCAAGCTTTTCCTTTTCATTTTTAAACAAAAATCTTGGACATGAGATGCATATAATCTCATTCAAGAATAGCTTTTACAGTCCATCACATGCTTGCCTGTCAAAGGTAAATTTTTATGTAAGACAAATAGAATTTAACTAGAAATAAATTCTCTCATGAGCTAAATGTTTAGCATACTTAAACTGAAAAGTAACAGAGCAGACCTGATATTATAAGAAGACCACAAAATTCCAAAGTAGAATTCACTGGAAGGAAGAGGACAAGGAGAGGGTCCAATCTTTCCAATAATTCCCAGCCTGACAGACAGGGATGCAAAATGATTTGGGAGTTGAAAAGCACTCAGTTAATTAAGTTGAGAGTAAGAAATCTCTTTTTTTTTTTTTGGTTGCTGTTTAAATGTTGTCTGAACTTTTAATGGATATAAAATTATGAATATTGTTATTGTTTGCTTTCCCTTTATTTCAATATTCTGAAGCATTTCTGGAGGAACTCTCCAAGCTGTAAGCAAACCTTTAATGGACACGTTAATACAAATTATACAGATGGGCAAGCTAAGGATTTATTAGGAGCTCCAACTGCTAAATTTCCTTTGAAGTGCTCGGATTCAGCACATCCCCACTACAAACCCAGAGGTGAAGTGATAAATTTTGTAAATTGAAAACAGAGGCGCACTAAGCTCGCAGTTATTTAAATAGTTGCTCAAGGGATTTAGGGCAGAAATTGATGAGTTCATGAAAGAAACTCCTTGGCCTGGGGGATCTCAGGGAATCGAGGCACACTCCAGGGACACACCTTGGCCCTGCCACGAGTGGCAGTGACCAGCAGAACTGCCCAGAGCCATCCTTCTCCCTCAAACTCAGCTCTTCCTTTTCAACACAAACCATGCCTGCTTTCAGCTGCTCTCATGGCTTTGACTCCACTATTATTTTAATTTCTCCTTGAGGCTCAGAATCAGATGCTTTGTGGGTTGTAAATAGCAAACATGAAAGAATAATTATTAATGCAATTATCAAACTTATCACGAATGTCAAAAAAACACAACAACTCTTCAATAAAACCTACTTTAGGAGATTAAAGCTTTCCAAGAGACCCAGAGACATTTACATGTTTTGATCTGGAAAGGAATGTAAAATCCCACTAATGACAGCAAATCACGCCAGGTATGAACAACTCCTAACGGGGGAGTATTGGAAGGAAGCAAAATTCCAGAGTGGCAATGAGAAGGAACTCCAGGAATCTGGGACAAAACCCTGAAAGGTGCCTGTCTATATAAAACTGACTTTGCTGCTGTGACCTGTGCTCCACAGACACGACCATCTCTCTTTTTGGCTCACGGGGACCATGGGTTGATTTATGTCCTCTCTTTCTGTAAAAAGCCCTCCAAGGGCTTATGAGAATGCATGAAAAATCAGGCCAAGTACTGGTCTGAGCATGAGAAATGAAACCCCAGTGCAGAAGGTAGAGGGGAAGGACTAAAAGGAGAATCAATCCTGAAAAGCAAAGGAACATTAAATGACCATGGGCAGAAGGATGAGCAAGCAGTGACATGGAGGGACAACAGCAAAGCAGAAACAGGAGGAAATTAAGGGGAAGGTACAGGTGAAGAAAAATTGAAGAGAGTAATAGAACATAAACTAATTACTTATGTTTATTTTTCCTAGGATCTTAGCTGCCAAAACATTGCCTCCACTTGCTTTATTCTATCAGACTGCAGAAGACATGTAATTAAATCCCTGCTTGACTAAATAACCCAAACTTCCTTCTTTTCAAATGGTTCTTGGTTTGCCAACATACCTAATATTAAAAAAAAGACATTGACTGATTGAAGTGTCTGGCCAGGTCATTATTCCTGATATTACAGTATTTTAAAAACTGCATCTAGAGTATAAAAAACTATTTACAAGCAATTAATGTCATATTTCACATTAAATATAGTATTAAATTAAACTGCATGAATATGCAATGAAATATAATTTGCCACCAGTTCAGAAATTCCGTAATAGGTAATTTCAGTGAAAGAGTTATTTCAATCATTACTTATTAAATAATATTCACCAATTATTGCCAGAAATAACGTGAAAGCCTTAGCTGTTAAAAAGTGTATCTTTCTTTGAAGGATATTCCTTATGAAGAAGGGCACGGTGAGGAAAGATGTGGTTAATTAAAAACCCCTGCACGTGCACACACACTGACACAAAAATAATACACTTTTCTGCTAAAATGAGTTTGGTTTCTGGTAACATCTAAACTTCCTTTGAGTATATTCACCTGTAGCTGGTTCAGTTTTGCCCAGTTTTACACGAGGCCCCCATATACACAACCACTCAAATGCACATTCACACCTTTAACCTCAAGGTTAAATCCTTAAATCCTGCACTTAAATCCTTTTTATTTTAAGGTGGGGAAAAGTAACAGCTCAGAACTGTATCTCCACAGAGTAATGAAGTAAAAGCTGTTGCTCTTATTACCCTCATTAAACTATCATGACTGCCCACAGTAATTTTTCCCCATTTTCATATATCCTGTAAAATTTAAGAAGAAAATCTTTCTTATTTCATCACTTAAGAAAAGCTTTCAAGCAATGTGTTTTTTAAATAAATCATTTTGATAAGAAACTACATGCTAGAAGTAGATTTGTAAGGCAGAGGAGGAGACAGAACAAAACAAAAGGCAGTACAGAAATGAAGTTGCTCCTTCTACAGAGCTCAAAGGACTGATGAAGTCAAACTTGCTGTAGGTGATGTTTTCATTTCCCATTCCTCCCTTTGTGGCACTCCTGATAACTTTGAGCAATGATTTTCTTGCTCCTCTCTCTGTAAATTCAGCCAGGAAGGCAAAAGGACTTGCAAAAGTCACCCTCAGCAAAGTCCACGAAATATTTTAATGCAGTAAGTGGAGTCTGAGCTCCTCTGTTCCTTCAGGACTGCAGATACGTGGCACAAGGATCAGTTTGTCAGGAATGCAGAGGGCTGATTTTGGAGGAGAAAGGGAAGAGAAAATGGGCAGCTGTGGAGAATCATGGTGTAATGATAGAAGAATCCCATCAGAAAATGAGTTAGGATTCTGTTATCACACGGTTTAAGTAGTGTAAACTTTGAGGTGTAAGATAAAGTATGGATGTTTTGCTCCAACATGAATCTCCATCTGGGCTGTTCACTGACATTAAACAGACATTTCTATTTTACAGGAGACTATGACTGCCTGATAAGAGAGACATGACCTTTCCTTTTCCTCTCCCTTTCCCTCAACAAAAATGGTCTACTTCAAAATGTCATGGAAGTATAAGAACTTAATCTCAAATCTGTCACAGGACCAATAGATTCATTGCCAATGCAGTCTTTTTTTTTTTTCCTTACCTATTCTTAATGTGTGGTAAGCAGCAACTCAGGCTTTGCTTGCCTAACCAACAATCAAAATAAATTCAACCATTCACGACAACCCTTCCCTCACATGCATGCAATAAACTACTTGCTTAGAAGAACTATGTGAGAACATTTTTTGGATAAGATTTAATCTGTAAAATACCTTTTTTTTTTTTTTACTTTAGAACACATCAAAAAGTAACAAATACTTCTCAGCAGTGGTCCTGAAACCCTTCAAAATTTAGCAGAACCTCCAGTTTATACCTCATAAGTAGGTGGGGCTGTAAGGTCTGAAAAGTCACTGTCCACTCACCATCTCCCAATGAGAAGCAGTATTTTGCTGATGTCTTATGTATAGAGCAAAATTTAACTAATTACACCTGAATTCTCCAAGTGAATAGTCCAGAAAGATACATCTACTTTTTTTTCATTAGTTTTAAATACCTTTTTTCTTAGCATAGAAAGAATTTAAATTCATTTTACAAAGCAAGTGAAGATATAAAGGGCATATAAAGAAGAGATAATTAATTTGATTTTCCAGTCAGCTTTTCTTTTTGCCCATGGTACTATTAAGGCAAGAAGAATTCTTCACTTCCATTTGCCAGTAAGTCTTGATTAAAATATAGCTACAATACACGTCTTTTAATTGACTTTGGGTGATGTAGAAATGGGGCATTATTACAGATATTAGCTGTTCGAGAGAGATCAATGGATTATCTAAAATGTTAGGGGCATGAGTTACAGTGAAGACTCAATCTTACAATGAGCTTGATGTCCTCTGCTTCAACCCAGGTGGCCTTGGCTTCCATTGACTTTTTAAAAATGTTTAAAAAAAGGTTGAAAAATCTCAGTACTTTGTCAAATTGCATCTCTAATGCACGCAACCCAAGCCAGCCCTGTGAGGTGGTAGCGAGTTCAAGGACACAGCTGTTGAGGTTGATGTCATTATGGAAACTTTTTAACACCATTAAACTCAGCACCTTGCAAAATCTTGTTTAATTACTAAATGTAAGTGCCTCAGCAAAGTCAGAAGAAGTTAAAAATAATATAATCTCATTTTTTGACATAACTTAATAGCATTAGAAATTATGTTGGAATTTTGTTTCAGAAAACAAAAAAAAATCCTTCACAGCTCGGGCTTGGAATCAAACCTGTCAAAAACTGCTCTGACTTACCAGAGCATGCTGTGACAGGACAGGGGGAGAGGGCTTCAAAGCCAACAGGTGTAGATCAGATATCAAGAAAAAATTATTTATTTTGAGGGTGGGCAGGCCCTGGCACAGGGTGCCCAGAGCAGCTGTGGCTGCCCCTGGATCCCTGGAAATGTCCAAGGCCAGCTTGGACAGGGCTTGGAGCAGCCTGGGACAGTGGAAGATGTCCCTGCCCATGGCAGGAGTGGCACTGGATGAGTTTTAAGGTCCCTTCCAGCCCAAATCATTCTGTGATTCTGTGATTTTAGTGGGAACAAAACACAAAATCATCCAAAAGCCTTGAAGAGAAGAGCTCTGCCCCTCAGCTCAGGCTGCAGCCCAGGAGGGACCAGCACCGAGGGCTGAGCGTGCTGCAGCACAGTGCAAATTAACAAATTAACAGCTGGTATTCAGCAGGCTGTGGATGATTTGCATTGCATTTCTGAAGCCTCCTGACACAATCCTGAGCAGGCTGAAGGTTTGGACACACGGCATTGCAATGGAACTGCAGAGTACATGGGGAAACACAGGGGGAAGCATTATGAGGCAGTAAAACATTGTTCTGCAGTGCAAAGCGTCCAACTTTTTAAAAAACCCAGCTTTATTTATGTGCTATCCTGCAAATTCAATTACAGGATTGAAAATTAGCTACAGGTTTTCTGCTTAAAAGTGCTTGTACTCATTTTAGTGTAGATTTCTTTCTGTCTCTATGCCTAAATTATTCCATTAAGCACAGGAACATGGTGACAATCTTCTGCAGCTGCAAATTCTGCTCGGTGCTCTCCTAATGTGGGCTGGTCAAATTAATCCAGCACGTAACTCATCTCCTCTGAAACACCACTATTTCATTTACCATTAACTTTACGGAAAAAAGTCCAAGCAAGAAGAGGCAGCTCTCTATGGAAGGTGCCTGGGAGGGCTCAGCTACAACTGGACCGTGCAGGAGCATCAGCATCGCCTGGGAAGTGTCTGAAGGAACACCCAGAGGCATTCTCTCTGAATAGTGGCACATATTTCCATTTAAAAGTTCAAAACCAGAATTTTTCACCCATTTCTTCTTTCTCCTTCATGGTGTGCATGGAAAACTGTTACAATTTCACCTCAGCAGCAGTGTAAAATTAGCAAGAGAGGAATTTTACAATAGCACTACTTGAAAAATCCACATTGCAACAAAATAAGGCAGACACTGAGGTGGATGAAATGTCTGTTTTCTATAACTTGCAAGTAGACATTCAGAGCTAAGAATCATCATATTTTGGGAAAACTATAGGACATTTTTATGAGTTAACAACAACTCAAACTCTGTTAATAACATCTCAAACTCTGCAGCCAGTTTCCTCAACCAGATTCATCCACTTTCCCTGGTCTAACTCTCTGTGCCATCCCAGAACACATTTTGCTGCAGACTTATTAGACTAAAAAAAAACCAAACAAAAAAACCAAAAAAAACCAAAAAAAACCCCCAAAACAACAAAACAACGAGAAGATAAACATGCTAACAGAGCTGTCATTGTATGTATTATAAACTAAGCTTGTAATGGGATTATTCTTTGGAAAATTTGTTAAAGAAATGAAGTTTGTGGTGCAGTAAGCTTAGAGAAAAAATAATGAATTCACAGATGTTCACCTTAATGAACAACAGATTGAGAATATATTATTAAATTCAAAAGGATAAGTTTGCATATGTTGTCAAAATTAGGTTTTGATCCTTACAAGCATTGTGATTTTGTGAATAATCAATTAATAATTGATTAAAGGCTTCCTCCAAATTGATCATTTTGGAACATTTTATTATTTACTTAATTTCTCCTGAGAACTCAATAGATCAATGTGTGGATAGGTTACTCCTACACGTGTTAATATACAGTATCCATCTCTGATGGAAGGAGTCCCTTTTAGGTGATGAAGTTGTCATGTTGTTAAGGCTGAGCACTCCCAACCTTTCTGGCACAAGCATCCTCCTTCTGAAGGGTTTTCCCACCTTGCCTGTGTTTGGGCTGTGCAGCAGCAACTTTAGGAACGAGCTCTCAGCGTGGCAGGGAGGATGGATTTGGGTTGCACCAGCCTGGGAGCTGCTGCAGGAACCACTTCAGGAGCCAAAGGTGGAAGGCAGGGAGGGAACCATGGCCAGCTCCCAGCCCTGCCACAAACCCAAGCCCTGGGAAAAGCATCCAGCTCAAAGGATTTCCATGCAGGAAATGAGAACAGTCACACACAGAGCTGCAGCTGGTGGTTTCTCATGGCAGGAATGAAAGCTCACTACAGATCTGCTCTGCATTGGATGCTGATACAGCTTGAAACCAGGGCTGGTTTCTCTACCAAAGAAGGGAAGAATTTTATCATTTCCACCACACTACACTGCAGTGTGGACTTTGGGCCAGTCCTTTATGCAATGCCATATCAAATTAACAGCAACAAACATCATGGAGCTTAACGAGCTCCCTGTGGATGGGGGGAGACTGCTGGATCCTGCCTGCTGACAGGGAAAAACGCCTGGGCAGGAGAAACTTGTGTCATTTCAGTGCAGTACAAAGCAAGCTGCAATTTGAAAGCTGTGAAAAGTCACAAGAAATCTTGCTTTGATATATTCTTCCACTACCCACTTCTGTTGGCAGCCACAGTATGGAACATTCCTCATTTATTCCCGAGAGTTCAAGTCCCAAACTTGAGAAGGGAGCGTGGAGCAAAGTGCAAAGGGAAGAGCAGTGGCTGCACGTGGTCCCAGTTAATTTACAAGTACCTGGGCACCCTCTGCAATAAAGTAGAAGATAAAATTTGCAGACAAACACCCCCTGCAGTGCTTCAGCATCTTTAACTGACCAGCAGAGGCTTAAATCAAACTGCAGCAAATGGAATGGGGACAGTCAGGAATGGCTCTCCAGAGCCTCCTGCCCAAAGCCTCTCCTTGAGGATGCCCCTCTGCACCCCTGGCCAGATCACCCAACACCTGCCAGTGGGGTAAAGGAAGCAGTTTTTGTGTTCTTCACCAAATCAAGTGAGAGATGTTTCAGGAGTGCCTGGAGCCCTCTGCAGCCTTTGTTGGGCAGCTGAACATCTCCATCACTGCAGCTCAGTGCAGAACAAATCACAAACCAGCATCCAAAGGGTTTAGTCCAATTCCTATTGGGAACATGGCTTCTTCAAAGCCCTTCTCCTAGTGCCATCTAAATTGGTTTTCTTTCTAATTTTTTGGCAAAAAAAATGAAGTGAAATCAATTTCACACAGACACTTGCAAATAGATGGAATATACAAATAATAGTATATATTGGCTAGGAAGTGAATGTCTCTTCAATGCAAACACAACCTGTCCCTACAGGAATCTTAACAGAACGTAAACAGTATTTTGGGAGAAGTTACCTCACCACTGCTACCTCAATAGCTCTCAAAAGCTGTGAAAGGATGTTTGTGATCTATAGCAAGCTATAACATAAAGTGAATTTATGACACCGTAAAACCAGCCAAAATCTTCACACAAAATCAACACAATCTTGCCAGGACTTACGTAAGTAGCAGAGCTTATTTTCCAAGAAATATGAATTAATTTTTATATAGGTTCTTTTTCACTGAAGTTTCAGATTTTTCAAATGACAATATAAGCCTAAAATATTTCCCAGGTTTACATTAGATTAGCTGGTTTGGTTTTTTTTAATGCAAATCATTTGACTTGGAGCAGTAGAGGTTCATCCAGAACATTTCACAAAGCCATTCCTCACATTAAAAAAAAAAAAAAATCCAGGTAAAGGCATAATTTTACAAACCTTTCATATCTAAAATAATTTCAAATCCACCAAAAAAAAAAAGAAAAGTGCTATCTTGCTCAGATGCAGAAAATTCTGAAAGCTAGACAAAACAGACAATGAGAAAATGAAATACTGTACTTTGAGAGGCTGATAACAGAGCTTGTTACAAAGCACTCCTTTCCACCTGGCTTTTGTAAACCTCGGAAAATTCATTCAGCAAATTCAAATGCAGATGAGCTCAGGATGGAAAATGCCCAGCTACTCCTCAAGATTCAACCAAAACAGGGCAGAGAAACCCTTCTCAGCTGCCTGCCTTTGGAAAAGCTTCTGAAGAGTTGCAATCCATATGGAAAGTGGTCATCAGAGACATTTGCTTAATAGCTTTATTAATTCTGTTTGCTTATTGAAAGCTCTTAACCAAATTGAATATTAATGTTATTTTCTGCAAGACATCCCAACAAGCCTAATCCTCAGATGAGCAGCAACTAATTAAAAAGTTGTGTGGATGAGAATTGGGTTACCCTTCACTTTGTCAGCAGACTTGCACACTGAAGCATAGATTTCCTGTACTTACTTAGACTGAAAGTGATTTAATTATGAAACAGAGTGCAACTGCAGTGTAAATGCAATTTATCGAAATAAACGATGCAATTGCAGCCCTGAAAAGTGCAAATTTACAGATGACATAAATATGATGTTTTACTGGGGAAGCAAATATGTTTTGAAATACCGTAAAACCAGCAGTGAAATGCTGAAGACCTGCTGTAAAACCAAGTAAAAGAAAATTAGAACTTTATAACAAGAGCAGCTCCTTTTCTGCAGAATTGGCCATATTTGCCAGAGATGCTGCTCTCATACACCTATTGCCATTATCTCTCCTCATTTTGAAATTACTTTGAGGCATAAGAATAAGAGGAATAAGGATGATGAGTATTGAACGGTTGAGTCTAGACAATGGGCACGAGCTGGCCTTTGTCTTCTCCTGAGAGACCTTCTCAGATTGTGTGATGCTGCACCCTTTTCTTTTTCTTTCTGAGAAATGGATGACTGAAGTCAGCAAATAATTTAGACAAAGCCCAGCTTTCACAAGCCTAGGCAGAAGAATATTCCTCTGATGTTTTATTTTCTTTATAAGAATGGTTCTATTCATTTAATGCATTTAAATACATTTTAAAAAAAAGAACTAAAATGAGGGTGCGCTTTCCTTTGCTCCCAAGAACTTCAAAAGAACCAAACTATTATATAAAATCAAACCAGATAATATTTTCTGGTTTAGAATTCTTGGTCCTTTTTTTCTTAAACCTGAAGAACAGATGAATTCTGACTGTTCATACCACCATTTATATGAATTAGTACTTCTTTACCACCCAGAGTATCATCACTAGGTTCCAGAAATTAATGTAGAGACACAGAGACATGAAAGTGCTTGATGTGTTTGCCAAGACTAAAATTTGTTGCACACTTAACATCCTGGAATAGAAATGCAGTGTGCTTACAAATACTGTTTTTCTTTTAAAAAATGACTGCTGATATTCATATCCCTGGAAGTCAGCTTTCACCTGCTAACAAGGAATCTTTTCTTTTTTTTGAGAATAATTTAATTTTTTTTTTTTTTTTGAGAAAAGAGAAAAACAACAGTGCGGAGCAGAAATGGAAGACAAATGATCTGTTAATAAAAACAAAAATTGAGTTTATTTCTCTTTTTTCCCTTTCTCAAGATTAAAACAATGTAATCAAGTCAGAGTTTTGAATTATGGGAAATATGGAGTAGGTTCCCACATGGAACAGACTGTGAGTGAGGCAGCCTGACCTTGCCATTGTCCTGCTGAGTCTCAGGTTTAATAACAGGGGCTGAATCACTGCTGGAGCAGTGGCTTGGTGCTGCTCAAGGAGGAATTCCCTCACTGCAGCAGGATGTTAGTGCAAGGATGCAATTAAAGTTCCTACTAACTGGAAGGAAAATCAAAGCTTTCTTACACAGCTAAGCATCTCCTGCCCTGACTTTTAAAGTGTCCAGCCTGTCTGAACCACAGGCAGGAGTTTGTCTGTGAGCTCACAAGCAGAAGGTTGGAAGGCGAAGCAAACCAACATTTCTTTTGCATTTCCAGCTTTGTTTTCCACATCACCCTGCCTGCCACATCCCATTTGAATGCAAAGTTCTCGTTTTCCTCCACACAGCTTCCTCACCCAATGCTTCTGTCAGTCCCTCCAGGCTCCTCTGATCCCATCAATGTTCCACTGCCTGAGAGAATCCGCAGGTACTGCAACACACCAAGGACTGGCCAAAGCTCTAAATGTCACCATCCTCTGTCCCAAAGCAGGCTTTGGCTTCCCTCACAGCTGAAAGGCTGATTTGCACAGGCTTTTATAAGGAGTCAGACAATACAGTAAATTAGACAAATAAAACAGATTAAAAGTCAGCTATAAATGTTCCTTTTGAAAACTGAAAAAACTCTCCCTGTAAGTCTTGTTTCAAGGAGATGTCAAAAACCCCCTAACAATCATTTTATGACTCAACTTCTTGCCATGCATGCTGAAAGTTATTTATGCCACCCAATAATTTGGGTGGGTTTTTTCCCTTTTTCTCCTAAATTGAATAGAACTGAACTGATGAGAGAGTGGGTTTGGCTTCTCTGAATCAAAGGTATGATTAAAAATTAAAGCCAAGCTCCATTTTCCACATCTCATGTACATGTGACACATGACACACGCAAGTCTTTGTGTGTGCACAACTCAACATCAGCTCCGTGAAGTCAGTTCCCACCCGTGAAAGCCTCACAGCTCCAAGCCCTTGCCACAGATCTGTTCAGGTTTTTGGGGAGCACAGAGCAGCCTGGCAGGAAATAAAAATCCTTTTCAGGCCCTCTGGAGCCGGGTGCCTGCCTGGCTGCACCGTGGGCTGGTGTGCAGTCAGCAAACTGCAACACCACAGATGAGAAATGAGAAATTTTGAGGGCAATTGAGCACAATGAATTTTCACAGTGGATCAACACAAAGTCATTTAGAATGGGTTTTTCTGAAGCACTGATACAATGAACACATTTATAGTGTTCAATGGCCCTAAAAAAATCACCTTTTCACCTGTGGCAAAGCTGCTGCTGAGAGTGACTTCTCAGATGTTGGATTTTAATGTCTATTTATGTGCTGTGTGCATAGATATACATGTCAGCTCACACATGCATACCTTCAATGTAGCAATCAGCTTTTTTGGCATATTATGAAAAAAAGATCTAAAAAACCTATTGAAACAAGAGCTTCACTAAGATTTAAAACCCTTTATGCTTTTTGATTCTTACTGGCTGCAAAGCAACTCCATGGTGAAGGCAAATCTCATGCCAGGAATACAAAAAGATATAAAGCTGGTGGGCTACAGAAATCTGGTTATCATACAGAGCAGGAATAACATCCCCTTATCCTCTCCAGTTCTTCTCTTTCCTATAAAATACTGAATTGAGGAGCTCACTGTGCCCAGCTCTGGTACAAGGGCGTTACTAAATTATCTTTCAGCTTCATTCCATTTTCCTGCTGTAGTTTATAGGAGGGTGCACATACTCACTGATAGATTCTTATTTTTCTTTTGTGTTTTTATGCTTAATCTGGGTTGTTAAAAACACCAGAGCTGTACTTTTACTGTTGATCCCCTTCAGCAGCCCCAGTAACTCTTTTGTCCGTGCTGGGCATTTCAAGCGAGCCTGTGTTTGCATCAAAGCCTTGCCTTGGTCCATGGCTAGTTATTATATCTGCAGGCATGGCAGCTAACAACAGGCAACTCCATTCCAATTTATTCTGCAATGTCTCCATGCTTCCCTTCCCAGGGATTAAGCACCTTGAACAACCATCTTGTTGCTATTTCTGTGACCGATGCTGGTTATTTCTGAAATAACAATACATGCTTCAGTAATAACAAGTCATTTCCCCTTCCTCTGACTGACGAATGCATTTGCCACATTCTTCTCTTAGTGCTTTCCAGGCCAGTCAAATTAACCTTTTGCCTGTCTAACAGCCCGTTTCAGTGCTCTGTGCCCTCAGCACAAGCTGTCAAAGCAGTTAAGTACAGCAGAACTGGGAGACTCCAAGCCACCACTTAGAGATTACACTGAATTCTGGCACTTGTCAGTTCTGCTCTTTGGAGGAAAGAACTTACAACTCTTTTCTTGCTCAGGGCTGCACACCCACTCAGGAGTTTCCCCTCACAGGTAAAGCATTGAAGAACAATTGTAGTGTCAATACAGCTGTTCTAAGACAGAATAGTTTTATGCTCTATTGCTAAGTTTTATCCTCTATTACTGAACTGCGAGGCTGTGGATGATCATCATGTGATCATTTTAGCAGCAGGTGACTCCTCCTTCCCTTTCTACCCTTCCCCTTTTGACTTCTCCAGCCATCAGGAGGTTCTACTGCCTGCACTGCTGCCAACGCAGCACAAGCTGTGTTTGGATTATTCCATGTAAAGTGTTTTGCAATTGAGAATCTTTCCCATCTAAAGCATCATCCAAGTCAAGGAAAAACAAAACAAAACAAAACCAACCCAGAACTCTGCAAATCCAAAAGATATTAAGGTCCCAGAGATCAAGCTTTGGAAATTTGTGTTGTGAAGGTTATTATGTCAGAGTGGCCTCCCAGGGAGGGCTGACAGAATAGGAAAATATCCGAATACAGAACATACTGTACAACACTTCTCACAGCTCAATCCAATCAGCAGCCAAGGACACAACCTCAATAAATTCTTAATAAGTTTACCAATCCTTATAGTACAGATACTCACAGACCATTAATATCTAGCTGCCAGAATATTGCATCTGCTAGTATATGAACTTCGTAGAGTCAAATAGAATTTCTTTTCTATACTCAACACAATCAGTAGAAGCAACTATTTCAGGTGCTGTCATAAAATCAGAAAAATACAGATTAGTTAACTGTCAACTTTTCAACAATCCAGACTGTGCTTATTTTAATATTTAATTATTTTCTAAAACTATGACAGAGATGCTGCTCTGAAACCGGTACCATCCTCTACTTTAAATTACTGCCCTGATTCTGAAGTTACAAATGCACTTTGTTGCAGTTGCCCAGCCAAAAAAAGGTGAGTTCTGTAAATCCTCTCCCCATACAATGAGAAACTGGGGCAAAATAGCAGATCCTCTATCATCCCTGGCAGGTAATAAATGTAATCGAAGGGGGGGCTTGTGCTTCTCTGCAGAAACATCCCTTATTCCAAAAAGTGAATCACCAAAGAGAATGGAGTAGAAAAGTGCCTTTGATCACCCTCAGGATGTTCTTTGTACTTCTCAGGCACAGCACAAGAAACTTCTTAATTGTCCACTATTGTCTTTTATTTGTCCTGTTTTCCTCTGAAGTGGCTGAGTAATTTTTGCAATTGGATTGAAAAACTCGTGTTATCAGATAATGACAACTTGAAAAGAATTGCTACAATTTCTGTGGCATTTATAAAGGTAGTTTATAAGCAAATAAAGGTATGGCTTGTGCTTCTCTGCAGAAACATCCCTTATTCCAAAAAGTGAATCACCAAAGAGAATGGAGTAGAAAAGTGCCTTTGATCACCCTCAGGATGTTCTTTGTACTTCTCAGGCACAGCACAAGAAACTTCTTAATTGTCCACTATTGTCTTTTATTTGTCCTGTTTTCCTCTGAAGTGGCTGAGTAATTTTTGCAATTGGATTGAAAAACTCGTGTTATCAGATAATGACAACTTGAAAAGAATTGCTACAATTTCTGTGGCATTTATAAAGGTAGTTTATAAGCAAATACAAACATCCATTCCTTGGCTGCTTCAGCACTTATATTTGCCTATTCCTTGCTCAGGTATTCCTGGTTTTATCTCCTTTTTAGTAGCTTTCCTAATAAACTGCTTTAAAGACTGCAATCTATAACTTACTACAGTGAAATCGCATGAATAAATTAAATAGAAAATAAAGTTGCACTATATTATAATAGAGTAAGGTTACCTTTTTTCACAGCAAATGCAGTCAAACCACACTGGGCACCTAAAGCCAGCTATAACTGTGCTTTCTGCTGCTGACTTGACTCCAATCTCACAATAAAGTTCCAAAAACTTCAGCTACAAACTGTAACATCACAGGGTGTTACAGTGGACTGAGGTCCATGGAAAGCAAGTCAATGCCAGGAGACAAAAGCACTGTAACACTGCAGTTAACAGCTTGTTCTATTTATTGGTTTAGCAGCACTCCTGCCCTCTTTCAGAGAGCAGAAATAGTGCCCACCTGTCCTTCTCCCCAGCTATTATGGCTTGTGCTGCAGACAGGGGAAATGGGAAAGCTCAGAGAGGAAGCAGCTCCCAGAGCCCAAACCATTTTTTATACTGCTATAAAACCATAAGACAGCATAAAGGCAGTGCAATGCCAGCTAAACTGGTGTAGCTGACAGGTATATGCCCTGGAAATATGCTGGCAATTAGGAGCCTTGGCTAAAAAAAAGCAAACATACACAACTTTCATAACAGCACTGCTGCTGCCCACAGGTCCCTGCCAGCTCCAGGCTTGGCACCAGCACAGAGCTGGCACAGGGGAGCCTGGCCTGGAGAGGGATCCTTGGTGGTTCCTCTCCAATCCAACAGTTCCAACAGTCCCAGCTCTCAGCACTGACAGAGATCAAATGCCTTTGGCTTCCAGGAGCTGATCCTGAGCTGGAGGCCCAAAGGAGAGGATTGGGAACTCTT
Organism: Passer montanus; assembly: GCF_014805655.1. Taxonomy (NCBI): domain Eukaryota; kingdom Metazoa; phylum Chordata; class Aves; order Passeriformes; family Passeridae; genus Passer; species Passer montanus. The sequence goes on from NW_024369818.1 coordinate 2,410,668, forward strand.
GTGGCAAAGGCAGCACAGATGAACGTGGGTGTTTCAAAGGAGCTTTCATGGGAAAGGTGGGCAAAGCACTCAGGCATCACCTGGCACCTCCTGCTGCTCCTGCCAGGTCTGTCCCAAAAGCAGGACTGGCACAGGAGTGATCTGCCCACATCTGCAGAAACCTGCAGGAGCTGCTGCTTCACGCTGCCCCAGCATCTGCACACAGAACTCTGATGTAGAACATTGAAAGACATTTTCAAAAATTCTTCCATTTCCCTTTTTTTTTTTTTTTTTTTAAATAGGCAAGAAAGAGACTGAATGAAGTTTGGAGGCTTCCAAGGGCAGGAAAGCAAGTGATTCAGTCAGGACATGGGGGCATGCTGTACATTGTGAGGCTGACGCTCTATTTCCTCCTCCAATTTGTCAAACAGAATGTTATAAAGAGTTACAGAACCAAGAAATGTCAGACAAATACAGAAAAGCTTTGAAACCCTTTGTGATAAAGCAAAATTAACAAGTATAGTTACAACAGCTGCATGAACAACTGTGTTTCCAAGGCAACAACTCACAATTCTTACAGCTATAAAAAATCCTGGGCACCACGGGGGAGTTGTGAAATTAGGGAGACTCCAGCTAAAATAGAATATAGAAAATGGACTAAAGCAGGGAAGTGGCAGGAAAGCTGAAATTATGAAACTCACACTGCTTTTAACAGCTGCAGCCCGAGCACACCTTGGTGCTGGTTTGGAGGAGTCCTGGCCCTCAGCTCTGTCCCACCACTGTCCCTTTGTGCCCCAGGTGCCACATTGCCCACTCACCAGTGCCACAGGAAAACAACCATTAGCCTGAAATTGGCAGAGCAATTACTGCCCCTTTTCCTGCAGGGTAATGCACAAACGTGGCTGTGCTCTTTGCTGGCCTAAGCAAGTGCCTGCCCTCTCCTTCAGAGGCATAAACTAATCCCTCAGAATCACCCCATGGAAAGGAAGCAGAAAGCTCAGGGCTTTTCTTTCAACATTATTGCTGTGCATATGTGACAATAAAATGTTAAACTCATGACTCAAAAAGCAACATTTTTTCAAATAAACTCACAAACATAATTAATTCCTCAGAAACAACTTGAAGATTCACATAAATTTGTAAGCAGCAGCTCTTAGGCACACTGGATTTTGTGTGGTGTGACTGGATATGTGTGTGTGCAAATCAAAGAGATAAAAGCAAACTTCTGGAGTTAAAACCACATAGTTACACCATGTGGGGGCATTTGGTAAGGACCGCTAATTTAAAAAGCCCACAGGCATGCATCTTTCCTCCAAAGCATTGGAGTTTGCAGTGTGAGGCTTAGGAAGGTACAACATCAAGTCGTGGAATTGAGCACATATTTCATTAGTAGCACTGGTAATTGGATCCCAGATGGAAATATCCTGGGCAGGTGAACAGGCCCTGAGCAGCTTCACCCCTGGGCAGCAGGAGTCTCCTCTCTGCAGGGCTGGGAGTGCAGGGGCTGGAATGGTTATTTTACACTCAAGGAGAAACAGATATGCAATTCATTTATCTCCTGCACTGGCCATGCTTCCCGGCCAGTGGATCAGCTCTGCATTCAGTCCCTCCACAGAATCCCTAAGGCTGTAAAAGCCCTGCAAGACCAAGTCCAAGCTCACCCAGCACTGCAGTGTTCACACTAAACCACCTGCCCAGGTGCCACAGCCACACAATTTCTGAGCCCTTCCATGGATGAGATTCCACCACGTCCTTGGGCAGCCTGTTCCACTGCTTGATCACCCTTCCAGTGGAGAATCTTTCCCTGATATCTTATTTTAACCTCCCCTGGCATAACTTGAGGACATTTTCTCTCATCCTGTCCCAGTTATACCTAGGACAAGAGATTGACCCCCAACTCACTACAAACTCTTCAATTCTGCTCATCTAAATTCAAGATCCCAGCTCCCTCATGCCCTACTGATAAAGGAAGGATTACAAATCTTTGATTTTCATTATTTTCACTTTTTGCATGGAGTGAAATGTCCAGTTACATCCCTACACCCCTCCCCTTCCCACCTGTGGCTCGAGACATCAGTGTGGCCCTGGAGCACATTTCTCCTGTCTTAGTGGCATTTCCTGCATAGTCCTGATCAAAGAATAAGTGACAGGCTGTATATCCTGATCCTATTTCCTTCTTTCATCAAATGAGTATAAATAAGGGGTAACTACAAACATCTCTACGAAAATTCCTGGAGAATTTTTAGATCAAGATCATTGTTTTTGCTTTTTTTCCTTTGATATTTACACGAATAAAACCAGGTTTTGATTGGGAGGGAACAGTCTCCAAAGAGAGTTTTAGACTGACTAATGTGGGCTGTGGTCTCTTCCATAGCTGCTCTCTGTTCACATCCATTTCCACTTCAGCAGTGATATCTGAGCCACAAGGGCTGATTCAGGAGTGTGGCAGTGGCAGAGCTCAGGCCAGAGCTTCCTGCCTGCTCCAGACTCATATTGTGATGCTTGAAAGCCTTCAGGGGTACATTCACTGCTGCATATCTTATATATCCTTACTCTAGAGCAAAGGACAATCCATATCCTCTGTAGAAAACAGCTAATTTTCATGAGCTAATGAAGTGACCGGTGAATTTTATTGCTTTGTGACATATTAATCACTTATTTCTATTAAAATATTGAAGGTATTGCACAGTATATCATAGCCCCTACAGTGATACAAAAGCCTATGAAGAGAAATATGAATACAGACTTAATGGGATGCGAGAGTTTTTCATGGTCTTTGATGTACCATTTTCTTTCATGTTCTTTAAAAATCAGACCAAACTGTGGTTTGGAGGTTGAGTCCCTTCTGCAGCCCTCAAACACAGCTGGGCCAGCACTGCTGCCTTTCACAGAGCCCAGAAGTGAGTCTGGTGATGATGCAGCTGAAGGAAAAGATCCCATACCCCCAGTGGCAGAGGGCTTGGACCCATTCTTTGCAGGGGATATTGTAATTAAAGAAAATAGGAATGGAGTGTGCAGCCCCACTCACCCCAGTGAGAGCAGACTCTGCCTTTTCTGCTGAAGGTGTTGTTAGCAGCTCAGTACCAGGGGAAATATCAGAAAGCTCTTGGAGAATCAAAGCAAGCTGTATATAGCAATGTTTTTGTCTTTGATGATATAGCCAATTGCTCTTTAGTTTCTGAAATGCCTCTGTGTCTCCTATAGATTTTCCATACATTATTTTTCAGCCTCTTCTACCAGGCAATGCAAAGCTTTCTTAGCACTGCAGTCAATAAATGAAAATATAAAAGTCTTTATTTACACTGCCAGACAGGGGCTCTAGTGCAGTCCTTGTAGTGCAATACATCACAGCTCTATGGCTTTCCTTAGGGTTTATTCTCGCTCTGACACAGCCACAAATGCATCTAAATCAAACCAAACACCTGGAGACTTTCCAGTCATATTTTGCTATCCTAAATGAGTCCCTCTGCCTGTCATACACCCAATCACACACCAGCAAGGAACAGTTTCAAAGCAGTAGGGAGAAAATGAGGCAGCCACACTCCCATTTGTGTGACACAACAATTTGTGCTGACACTGGTTCTTCTGCATGTACAAAGGAGAAAAGAAAGAGCCCATTTTTAATTCCCTGCATCCTTCAAGTGGAAGGAACCCAACATTTTCTAAATAAATAAATACAAGTAACAGTAACTACTTGCAAAATTTTTTAGGATGGAATAGCCCTAAGCCTTTCCAGCAGTATCTGCACAGATTGACTTAGATTAGATGCTAAATCATTTTCACAATTCAGATGCTTGATATTTTATCTGTTTAATAGGTTCCCCATTTCTTTTCTCTTTACAACTGCAACAGCAATTACAATTGCCATGAATATTGATACACCATAAAAACAAGCCATTTGTGCCTCACACTGCTTTTATATATGTAATAGATATTTAGATACTACTGGTGTGAATAACATATTTCACCAACATAAATGATAAGACTGTGGACAAGAGCTGGCTAAAACTTCAAGCATAAGCCCTCAGCAATAAGGACAGACTCCTCTGGTAAAAAAAGACAGATGTACATGAAAGAGAGACATTACAGGGAGAAGTGGTGAAAATTTGTTCTTTTAGCATCTTAAACTACCTGATTTCTTCAGAAAAAAGATTCAGACATACCCACGAGTGGCAAACACCCACGAGATCTCTCACAGATAGAAGGGGCACTGCAATGTTTTCAGCCCCACACCAGCTCTGAAGGCATTTCTCATCTGAGGCTGGTAAGAAAAACTTGCAGCACAAGGACTGTGAGCCTTTGTTTTTTTCACTCATTGCATACCTATTCATGTGCAGCTTTTGCTAATTTCTGCTAATAATTAGTGTTCTGAGATACATTAGGGATGAAATCAGTTGGGATGTTTGATTTACGTCTGTTGTTTCAGGGTAATTAATACAGTCTAGCAGGTACACACTCTAAGAGAAAGGAAGAAAGAAGGGAATATTAAAAATAAGGAGAAATTTGAGTGAATTTAATGAGCCTGATGTGCCCCTTTGCACTAAAGAAAAGCTGAGTATCTTTTAAATTCCAACTCATGTCGACCAGTAATTTGACCTCCCCAGCAGAACATCAAATTGTGAGGCATGCTTTCATATGGAATATTTACCACAGTATCCTAGATCATTTCACAAGGGAAATGCACTTTAAAATATAATGTAACTTAATTCAACCTTCTCATTGCTACTGATAAGTCATGCACCTTAATTTATTTATTATGACTGGATATGAAAGCAGAAACCAAGAGCCTGAACACTGATTTGCTCTACCACTCCATGCAAATTAAATGGGTTTTTTTTTGGTGTGTCTTTCCCCCACCTGTTTTGTTTTTCTCCATGTTGAAAATGTACCTGATCATATTATGAACATGTGCTGATCATTTTACAGAAAAATATTTAAGTCATCAGAAAAAGAGCAAGACATGGAAAGGGAAGAATACAAGATGAAGGAGACTCCCCTATAAACTCAGAAAAGTACTTTAAAAAACTAACCAATATTTACATAAAAATCAGAAAAGTCTTAACAGAAACAGAAAAAGAATGTCTCTGGTTTTTCCTCATTGTGGAGAAAGATGTCTATCACCATAAGGAAATGTCACTATCAGTCATGCAGGGTCACATGTAGAGAATATGTGTCTCCATAAAGCTTTATTGAAGGTGCATCCATCAGAGGTTGTGGGGATTTTAAAACTCAAACCCACAGCTCTAAGAGCAGACTGGAACACAGGTAATGGTTAGCAGCCATTAACCTCACAATTGTAGCATTTGTCAAACGTGCAGGAGGATCAATTCCTCTTCCAGAAGTAGCATGATGATATTATCAGGTTTGCAGTGTTAAAATAAACACAAGGAAAGCCATAAAAACAAAAAAATCCCATCCCAAACAAAACAAACTCATTTATAGCCTCCATACAACAGAATTTTAGGAGCTGTCTCAAGTGACTGATAGCTTTGAGCATCAGGATCCAACCCCCCAGATTATCTTTCATCCCTGTGACCATGGTTGTCCTCTATTACCATGACCTTCCAGCACTGCTTTCATTTAATTACATCTTTTAGATAATGATCATTCTGATGGCTGTCATGAGCAAACACATAAATTTGCTGCAAGCCTTTGTCTACTTTTCTGAAATTTTGCCAGCACTGCACCTCAAAGATTTCAATTTTCTTCCTGTCAACGGCACTTCTTTCTCATGATTCATATTTTGGCTACAGCAAAAAATGTGCTTTTTACCAGTCATGTCTTGTACAATTCAAGTTTCCAATTGTTTTACTTGGGAATTTTAAAACTCCCTACAAGTGATGTGTTTAACTGACAAGGAGCAGGAACTAGTAAATAGTGTAGAAGAGCTGAGGGTGCATCCTAAATAGCTGTATTTAGTGTCTCTCCAGCTGAATGACTGAGATGTTTTGCATCTCATTTTGATTAATGAAATCTAGATTTTTGACATATTCACAGAGAGCCCTTATTCTTTGCAATATTTTTGCTTCCAATGTGGTGGTAGTGGGAAGATGCTGTTTTCTTTTTACAGCTGAAATCTGTTCAAGGATCTGAAGGAATGCTAAATCACTTTCACTATGTAAGGTCCTCCCTTAGCCCAGTTTAATTCTCCTGCTACACAAAGGAAAGGTTGCAAACTGAACTCATTCTTCTCTCGTACCCTCCCACAACCCATTCACTTGCTGTCATGGCAGGTGAAATTTGTGTTATCACAAATACTTTTTTTATTTTTTGAAAACACTCCATCAACATGTCTACACAAAGAGGAAAAAAGAAGAAATAACATTTCTAAGTAGGCACTGAAGACATCTCCTGCTGGTCCTGCTATTCCATGTCTCTTCCAACAATTTGATGGGGCAATATCCTGGTACATGAACCCACTGTTTGCAATGGCTAAAGACAATTTCCTCTCATCAATCTATTGCAGCTTCCAGCCTATAAATCTTGTCACCTTGTGTGACTTCTGGATCATCTTGTCTTTGATACTTTGACCAGAGTGCAATTACTCTCTCCCTGCTGCATTCCCTCCCATTGGGGCTGCTGCTGGCTGAGTATTGCACACAAATTCCACTTTCTCAAGGCATTTCCTATGTTGGGAGTGCAAACCATCCCAGGAATAAAGCCAGCCAGAGCTCTTGGCTGCTGCACAGGGGTTGGGAAGTTTCAGAGCTACAGCTCAGCTCTGGCTGCCAGTCAATGACAAATGCAATTGCTGAGAATGACTTTTGTAGCTGGACCCAACAAGGTCAATATGATTTACATGATGGTTTAAATTTCTGAATTTGTGCTGAAAATGTGTTTCCATAATCAAAATGAATTTTTCTGAATACTTAACAAGGTATTACATCAGGCAGAGTTGTAACATTCATCTTCTAATTGTTTTGCAAACAAGAAGAAAAAGTGGAAAAAAGTGCATTGGAACAAAATTCCTGGAAATGTACCAAGAACTGCAGCAAAACTGTCATTCATCTTTGCATCTACAAGGAGCAAAAAAAGTAAAGCTTTGAACCTCCTCCAGCCCCCAGATGAATCTCATTGACAATCTCCCTGCATCCTCCACACAGTTCTCTGCAGCTCCAATCTCCACATGAACATTCCCTTGGTTATTTCCATTTCAGCTCTGCCTTGGCTCTGGGACTGCTCCACTGCTCAGCTCAAAGGCTGAGCTTAAGTGTGGGAGGTTCTTTTTCAAAGAATTGTGTCTACACCTTCTGCTTAAAAAAGCCCAAAAGACCAAAAAATCCCCAATCCAAACCTTATTAGGGCTCTGAATTATCTATAGGTGATGTTCCAAGGAGGGCACCTGCATCTCCTCTCCATCAATCCCATTCTCAATTACAGGCAGCAGTATAATCCAGCTCCTTAACAGCTCTATAATTTGCATCTTCCAGTTGAAAATATTCCAAGTTCTGTTCTTTCAAGCACATAATTTCAAAGTTATGTTCTTTAGAAGAAAAACAATTTCACATCAGGTCCAAAATAGCTTCTGATAATCTCACATAGCACATATTTACCTTCCTCTAGCACTAACCCCATTCTTCCCACAACCAAACTGGCTCTCTATTTTGAGACACAACTTCTCCACTGCTGATTCCTTTTCACTCTGTTATTGCCAGTAACATTTCTGTATAATTAAACCCTGCCTTGTGCACCGAGGTCTGGAAACTCACTGCTAATTGCTGTATTATTAATTGCTAAGTCAACTGGTGGCAACAGGGAGTCCAACTGCTGTCTCTGGAGGGCCAAGAGGATTGTCAGAGAAGGAGGTTTTTTTATCAGCTGCTCTGTTTTCTCTCTTTCTGGCTGTGTTGTTTTCCTGCAAACCCTCAAGCAGCGATGGAGCACCAAGCCACGCCACGGAATGGGCTGGGTGAGCTCACAGAGCCTTGCTCTAATGAGATTGTGTCACCACACTTGCCTAGTAATGACTATTGAAGGCACAGAAGAAGAATGCTACAAGTATAATTATAGCACCTGACAGACCAACAAATTAAGTGGGAGATACCTCCAAATTCACCCAGCTTGTCTCTCGGCTGATGCAATATTTAAAATGCTCCACACAGATCCATGCATGTGCAGCATGACAATTGATTGGCATGAGGTGATTTGTTTTCCTGAGTGATGCCAGTGTGATCCTCACCCCCAGTCTTTTATTGATCCTTGAAACAAATATCCTCCTGTACTGGTTTCATTAGACAGGCTCTGTCTTGTTAATTACCGCTCTCTCAAATCTTTTGGTGTTTCATTAAAGTGAACAAATTGAAAGAATTAAATAAACAATCCATGTCAGCTGCCACTGTCGTAGTGGTCTTTAATTCCCCTGAATACCAATAAAGAAAGTTCCCCCGCCCCTTTTTATCTTTTTTTGTATTTCTGACATCGAGTTACAACAAAGTGGTGCAATGCACCATAAGAATTTACTAAATCAAGTTGGAAAATAGTCTGAAAGTCTTGGCTGACTACATCCCAAATCCTTTTGGACTTTAGGGAGGGTTCTTCTACCTCACTGCTGATACAGAGTTTCATCAGCTTCTCTGCAATGGATCAAAAGGAGTTGTTTTCCCCTATTCACAAGAGAGACAGTGAAGGACTAAACAGCAGAAATAATTTGTATGGAGATTTCCAAAATGAGTCATATTAAATTGCACTGATAAAAAACATTTGAAAATTGCTTTTTGCTGGGAAAAAAAAATTACTTCTGTTCCTTTATAAAGAAAATAGGCTTTTTTCCCCTCCTGATAGGTAAAATTTAGAAATCTAAATAAAGAGAAAAATAATTAAAAAATTACTTATTCTCTACACTGGATATAATTGATTTTGGAAGGCTGTACAACACTAGAAATTTGAATTAGGGAACATTCTCTATAGTCAGGAACACCTAATAAAAACTCAAGATTCAAGATGATTAAGAACAGCCAGGGCACTTTTTTATTAATGAATCCTTTATTCTCTGTGTTCTCAGGCTTTTGGAAATGTCTACATCTCCCTGAGCATATTTAGCAGCTTTATCAGTATTAAGGTAATGATTCCCTCACCTCTTTTCTCTGTGCTGTCATCCAGTCTCTAACAGATTCCCTTCCAATCTGCAGTGAGCCATTAAAAAAATGGAAAGCAGCAGAATACAGAGGAAGCTGCTATTTTTCCCAACTTTCCTATACCCAGAAACATCTGAAAATAATTCAGCTGCTACTTAAGCACCTTTTTTTCCCTCTTCTATTCACTTCTTTACCAGCTTGCCTTCCCCAGGGCAGAAGCTTTGCTAGGGAAACCCCCAAGCCCCACAGAGCTAAGCTTCAATAAACAATGGACCAGGAGCAGATCTGCTCAAAGCTCCACTTTCTTTTTTCATGAAAACCACACTTAGTGTCATATTTACGTTAAAGTGAGAGACTACAGTCCTAAGATGGAAAGTTGGAAGATTTTTGACATCTCAAACCAGGTCCTGACTCTCTTGAACCTTCACTTTTGGGCTCAGGGACTTTGGGAGAGGCACTGGTTTTCAGCAAACATCTCTTCATTCTCAAAAGGATAAAGCATAAACCCAAGAATTACACCAAGGATCAGCTCTGTGAGTTGAAAACTACAAAAATTAACAGCAGTACAAACACACATTTAAATGAACTGGAGACCAAAGGAGCACAGCCACAAAGTGAGGCTGAAACTACTGATTTGTCACCTTCCCTTCCTCCTCCATCCTCTTCCACTCCCCTTTGCCTTCAGTTTTCTATCTTCTGCTCATCTTTAGCTGAAAGGGACCTATCAGCTATTATGTGGCTGCCTGGTAGTGATGAGGCTGCCAAAATGTGACAGCCTTATCTACAGCACAGCCCTGCAAATTGCCAACCATTGATCCAGCAGCCTGGGCCAGCTGATCAGTGCAAAGCTGCTTTGATTTCTTTTCTTCTGGGAAAGAAATGAACTTCTCTGCCAGCAGCTTCTATCCTGCCAGTGCTACTCCCCAGCCAAACAAAGGGCCTGAAAATTAGAATTTAGTTAGATGAATTAACAAGGCATCCCTTTCTCTTCACTTGATTTTTTGCTCTATTCTGGATGCTGCATTGCATCCTGAAATGTGAGGGGAAAACAATACAATTGATTATTGTAATTTCTCCTCAGGCTTCATGTACATAAATGTCTTCCAGGTACATTGCTGAGAGTTGCCAGATCCCCATAAACTTATATCCCAGCAGCTTTTCAAAGCATTCTTCCTCTATTATTACAATCAGATTTCACAACCAAAAAATAATTAAGCTAGTTGTGCCCCATTGTGAGGAGGAATAATATTTTACTTAGTTTTTTTCTTCCTGTAATGATGTTCCTTGTAGGATCATTTGAAAAACTCTATTTGCCTCTTGAAAAGGAAAGCAAAAATGATAAAAAGGCAACCTTCCAGCTCTGGTTTTACACCTACACTCTATAGCTTGTGTACAGTCATGCCTCAGTCTGGAACAGCTTTGCAGAAATAATGTGTGTGCTTTGACAGAGCAGGTTAAATATAACAAAGAAAGATCAGGAATATCACTTTCTTGGCTAATTTATTCAAAATGGGGCATTCCTAGTTTCTCTCTTTTTAACTCTCATTTTATACCACCATTTCCTTTGCTGGGTATTTCTCAGTTTAGCTAAACCTCCTGCAGAGCTGTTCTTTCATGGGCTTTGGTTTTACCTTTGCAGACACCTTCAGATCATTTTGTATTTTATTCTGAATTCCTGAAATACTTCCTGGAACTTTTGATGGGCCTCATTACCACACTTTATTAAGCCAGAATATTTATCAACCTGCAACACTGTGTTGTAAAATTAACAGGACGCTCATTGGGCCTTTTCTTCACAAACTGGGGTTTAAGTGCACCAGGAAACCCAGCCCTCCTTTCCAGCTGCAAAAGATTTGTTGCTACTTCACCTGAAATAAAACATTTCACATTGATGGACATCTTCTGGCTCCAGGCAAGGCTAAGTCTGTGTAGCCAGCTCCAAAATGTAACATCAGAAAGGAGCTCACACCTCTCATTACATCAGAGGAAGATGTAAAATATGCATTGTGGCAGCTGAGCTCCCCTGGGAAAACAGGGTTTGTCACACTTTATAACACTTCTCCCCAGCTGCTCTGGTGCCTCTGCTGAGCTTGGGATGGGAGAAATCAGAGGGGACAGCAGTGCAGGGCTCCCATTCACTGCCATCAGGGCAGCAAATGCACTCTGCCAGCCCTGAAGGATGCCAAAATGGTTTTGTTTTTTTTCCTGAGTCCTCTATGTAAGAATGATTCCTGTTCTTCTGGCAAAAACGTATTTAGCGCAGTTTTTAATTCCTCTTTTAGATGTTACTGATGCCTTCCCCCCTTTGAGTTCAAAGCCTCCACTGTACTTGGAAAAATCCCACAGAAATACTAAGATTCTGTACCAATAAAAAGCCCTTGAAGAATGAAAAGCCACACAGAAGAAGAATGAATTACTGAAAGATTAGTGCCATAATTACCAAACATAAGCTAATTCCTACTTGTAACACAAGAAAAGAACTCCAGTTCCCTTCAGTTAGGAGTAGAAACTGTAAAATCTCTGCAATTGTAGGAGTTAAATTCCACATTCTGCTTGAATGCTCGATGGGAAAAACATCATCCACATCTAAATAAAGCACTTACGAAAGACTTAACTGCAAGTACATGAGGAGCTGAAATTAGACTATCTAGTTAACCAAACTTCAGTGGACATTTAAGTGCTAACTTGGATTAACATAATTTTACTGATTTCTCATCTTGCTGCGTTCTCCTGGATATTGGAGGAGCATCAGTTTATGGTTCCATGGGAATACAGAGCTTGGAATCGCTGCAACACTTTTAATTTCTCATTAGGACTTTATTTACTGACTGCAGATGTGATGGGGTTTAACTGCAGCCTGTGCTGGAGGGTCCCTGAATCACAGTAAATTACAATTACTAACTGTTGTCTTCCACTTTCTTTCCACTACTTCTTGCACTGGTTTCAATCATGGCAAAAATTTTTTAGCCAGCCAGAGAACTCTTACCAAAATAAGTCACTGACTGACTAGCAGCAGTTTGCCAAGGGAAAAACTGGGAACCACTGGCAGGAAGAGAGAAGAGCCACAGAATCCAAGCCAGCATTTCACAAGCTGAAGGTCTAAGAGCCTATTGACAGAAGCAGGCAATCCAAATTAACAGCAAATTACATAAACAGATAAATGTGCAGTTGGGAATTCAAGGCTGTGTTCACCCACTGCCTGCTTACAGAGTTGCTGAAAGCCTGGGTCAGGCACATCCAAAAAAATCACATATTACATATTGTGCTTCTCATTTATCTGGAAAGCCTTGCAAAACCTTATTATGACAATTACTAATAAAAAAACCCAAGAAAATTAGAAAAATAAATTAAAATAATGGTAAGGGAACTTCAGACATGAGTGATAATATCAATCTGTTACTTTGACACGAATAATTAGAAGAATTATTCACTTAGTGTAACTTTTAATGATCTTATACTTAAGAAAAAAAAAATATGAGGAGGCAGAGAAAGACAAAGAGCTCACAGAATGTGCAATGGAGATGCAACCTGCCATTTTCTACTTGTTCCAGTGTCACTTCTGTGACCTTGGCTAAGCCTAAATCATTTTTCATCCTGCATCTGAAGGATGCTCTGGTTTTCTGCTGCTGCTGCTTGGTACCTTGATATTCCTCACAATGCAGTCAGCCACAAACTGACAGATCACCACACTGCACCCACAGCACCACCCTGGGATGTCTGGAGCTCTTGACAAAGCTGGCAGTGATTATTCCCCCCAGCACACCCAGAGCACTGGAGCCTGCTTCTCTGCAGAGCCTTGACCCCAGGCAGCTCTGCAGCAGGAAGGCAGCAGCCCTTAACCTGCATGAACTCAGATGTCTGCTGAGCTTTCCTGGTGTTACAGGACCACAGAAACAGAAGCAGACAAATAATTGAAGTCACCTTTTTTGCACGTGGACAGGAAAAAAAAAATAAACAACACATTTTGGTTATCTCAAGTTTTCCTATTCTATCCCATTTTAGATAAATTCCGGAAGTGAACTTCCCCCAGTATAACTCCACAGGTCCTCTTTTACACTCCCCTTGACTGTCAAGAAAGGAGGAGGCAATTTTTACTCTGCCTTTATCACCTTTAATCACAATATTACCCTGCCTGCATCCCCAGTGACTGTGCAGGGTCCTGTTTCTGCTGTGTTTTCCTCTCCAGGGTTAGCACAGCCACACTCTGAACTTTGCACACAAACACCCCCACAGAGGCCGGGTGGCATGGTGAACTCCATCTCAAAAATGACATTTCATGATGATAAGATTTTTAATTAGTCTAACACTGGCATATCTTCCTCTTTGCTCTCATCACATCCATGAGCTCCCAACGAAGCTCTGGGAGCACAAACAGCCCCAGAGGCTCTGAGAGGGCTCCCAGCACAGGCAGTGAGCAAACAGAGCTGCTCTCCAGCACAGGTTTTTGTCAGCAGGACCAAAGTACTCTACGTGCACTGGGCTCATGAGCCTGGAGCCCTCCTGAGCCAGCCAGAGAATCCTTCAGGCTGCAGGTGAGTGAGGAGGGATTGAGGCAGCCAAGAGCAGCACAGGGCTCTGCATGGCAAAGCCAAACCTGAGAAATCTGTCCTGCCCACACTGCAGAACCATGCTGCTGAAAAAATTGGGTTTTTTGTCCTTTTCTAGGCTCGTGGGAAGGTGAATTGTAGAAATCCTCATTTCCACTGGAGCCAGAGTGCTCCAGGCTGTGGGGCAGTGGCAGAGCCAGCCCTGATTTCACCCCTCCACTGCACATGGCTCTTTGAAGCCATTATTCTTCTGCTTGAAAAACTCTGAAGATTTTCACATTTCAGAGAGACGAATGCACTGCCTTGTGCCTAAAACACTCACGGAGTGGTCTCTGCTGAGAAAGGTCAATCTGAGACACATACATCTAATTATCTCCCATTCTTAGAGATGCCATTTAAAAACAAAAACAAATAAAAAAAACCAAACCACAAACAGAAAAAAGAAAAAAAGAAAAAACCCACAAAAAAACAAAGAAAACAAAACCAAAACCAACCCAACATAATAATAAAAAAAAAGTTGTATTGGATTTTTTAAGTTTCCCTTCCCCTTGAAGAGCTGCTGCCATCCCCACTTTAGATATCCAGCTGATTAGGATTATTTCTCCCTGATTTTTTGCATGCCCAACCTCTCACCAAGAGCCAATGATGTTGGTGTTGATCTATTACTATCACATGGTTTTCACGTGCTCACTCCCAGTTTTTCCAGGAAGTCTTAACATGAAATGAGGCAATTTTTCAGCACTGCCTACTAAGCAGTTTGCACTCTGAAGCAGGAGGATCAAGAATCTTCATAAACAATACCTTATGTAATTAATAATTCTATTTACATGCTGTAAATTTCTAATCCTTGTCAAATCTAAGATATTTAATTGATTAGGGTAAATGCCACATTTTCTAATGTACTTTTCACTCTTCCTTTCAGATATTTGAGAGATGAACAGAGTGCACTGATGAGAAATGAGCCAGGACCAGTTCTGTAAGAGCAGAACCTACAAATGCCAATCCTGTCCAGTTCCTTGAGAACAAAAGTCAACTCGGACAAGCTCCAGCATTGAAAATGGCAAGAAACAGTGTGGATTCCAAGATATCTGGTGTTTGTGTGGTCTCTGTGGCAAAGCTGGTTCACATTTATTAATTGAGTTTGTGCCCTGGTAACAGCCACCTCTTCCAGAAATGTTCAGTCATGAGCCAGAGAGTACCTGATAAAACAGCACCCACTGACTTTTACCACAGCAATGTTTTGTAAATAATTTATTGTCAAGGAGGAACAACACTGCACAACACACTCACAGACACGGGCTGAATTTTAATTGCAATTGCCGCGCTTTTGGTAGAGTTGTGCAAAATCTGCTATTATTCCCAGCACCATTTATTTGTATACAATGCCCTGGATCGATCCATTATTTAAATAACACTCAGCTCCAGACTTCTCTCCACATTAGACACCTTTCAAATGTTGAGGGAGAGAGAGAAAAGGCAAGAAATAAAGAGGGTTTGATTCAACTCAACTCAGGGGAAATGTGGCATGCATCAATAATGGGGAGGCAAATTAATCTTAAAATTACTACTGGGTTTGACAGTGTAATATACACCTAAGATTTATTTCCATCTTTTCCTCTGCAGAATATTGAGCTCTCAGTGTTTCTACTTATACTTACCCATGTGGTTGCATCTGTTCCCCTCCTGAGTAAACTACAATGATTCCCTTTTAGGTAGAAAATTTCTGCGAGAGATTTTTGTTTGTTGATTTCCATGAACAATCCCAAAAGATTCGTGCATGACAAAAAATCTTCCTTTTTTTAGAGGCCAGCATCAAGCACTTCTATCAGTGCTGTCTTCTCAGCTGTAACTCAGAATGCCATTTATGACAAATATCCAAATCCCTCTGATATTAGCGGGGAAAACCCTGCTGAGGTGAGCCCCAGTTAGAGAAGCATGAAGCAGTGCAGGGATAATTTATGAGAAAGTAAAAATGGCAGTTTCTTAACACCAACAGGTGGGAGACAGAGAAGGCTGGAGCATGAAGGAAGAATATCTTTAAAACTCCAAGAAGCAGAACTCCTCCAGAGTACACACAGGTATATTCTGTGTCCAAATCAAGCTGTCTCCTTGTACACCCATTCATATTTCAGAAATACATGATTCGAAACAGATACAAAGCCAGACAATTAGGAAAAAAAATAATCTAGTTCTGTTACTAAGTTTATTCCACTGAGAAATAGCACTCTGCATTTCAGCAACTACTTTTGCCTTGATACTTAATGGTTTCATAAGTTATCATTAAATAATGGTAATTATTTGCCATAGCAACTATAACAATATGTAATTTATATCTGGTTTTGAGCTGTAGGGATAGGTCTATTTCATTAAGCACACAGCTAACGCACAGTGAAAATATCTGCACTTTCAATCAAACAAAGGAATGTGTTTGACAACAGGGTGAGATGGCCATTTGTCCTCATTTTCCAAACAACACTCAATCATCTGTTTGTCTCCAAATCAAAGTGTATTTTGTTATTGATTATATTAAAGCAGATGAAAGTGTTTAGTTCAGTAGGGAAATACAAATTCAGTAATTTAGATGGTTACCATTCGGCTTAAAAACAGCAAAACCTCAAGGTAGTTTATAAAGAAATATTTAAAGGCATGTGGTTAAAAAAAAACCTTCAGGGTTTTTCAGCCATGCTCACTATCAGGTAGAAAAACTTGTATTAATCCACTAATTTCACCACTAGTGGCAAAATTAGAAAACAAACAGGAAAAAAACCAAAACAAACAACAATGTAAATAGTCAATCGTAAATATAAGTAATAAATTTACTTACTTAATTTAATTTTTAACTAATTTAAATAAATTTACTTTTTACTTTAGTAAATAAAATACAGTTCTGGCATTTCTGTGAAATCATTTCCACTTAGCTTCACATCTGTCTGATTTTTCTCTCTGCCCCATAGAAGCCTTTTAAGAAGAAGGAAATCTCTTTTATGATAAATGGACTGGAAAACCTGATCCAGACAGGTTTTGTGCCTCCAGTTACACAAATGCGAGGCTGTCAGTGCTGGTGGGAGGTGCAGGATGCTGCTGGACCCTGGTGCCAGAGCACATCTTCTGCACAGAGCATTGCAAACCCGAGACCTCCACAAGAATTCCCTCTCAGAAAAGGAACAAAAAGCCTGGAGGGCATTCAAAAAGCTCTAGAAAAGGAAATGAAGTGAAATTTAAAGGAAAGGAAGGATTAAAGGAAGGTAAAGGATTGGGAGAGGGAGGAATATTTGATGGACATGAATAAAGGGGATGGAAAAAGGGAAAGCAAAAAGCCAAAGAAACCCAGAAACTGATCCTCAGAGATTCACCCAGGAAGGGGAGCAGAGTCCTGTGCCCATTTCATGGAATGACAGCAAGAAATGAATCAGCAACTGAAGGACAAGAAGGTGCAACAGATTTACTGAGTGTCTTTGATAAGTTACTCTGCCTCTCCATAAATTGTCCCACAGGGTGCCTGAGGACAGACTCACAGACATTCCAGAGGGAAACCAGAGTGCTCCTGGTAAATATTTACTATTTAGTTCCTACTGTGAGCCTGCACATGGGCTCATTTAGTGTGAACACAAGGAAGGAGTCACACTTTGCCACCAGTGTACATCTCTGTGATGTGAGGAGCTTCTCTGGTGTCACATTCTGCAGCAGAGGTGAAGCCTTTATACTCACCACTAGTGGTAGTGTGTTTTCAATTCTTAAAAAAAAACTAAAAAACAAAACAACAGAAGAAACCAAAACCACAAACCCAAGCTAAAACCAAAACTAAATCCATCAGAAGACTGGAAAGCAACTTTAAAGTGTTTATGAAAATGTAAAGTGAATGTGAGATGAATTTCAGCATTTATGAAGCTGGGCTGTCCTTACACATCCAGCAAAAATCTATCAGTAAACCTACACCAAAAAATCTCCTGTGTGTACTCTACCACCTTCTCCAGCTTCATCTGAACCTTGCAGTCCAAGAAAATTTGCTGATATCCAAGAATTGAACTGGGTATTGCACAACTGTAGGACAATTTCTGTGTTTCACTGGATGGCTTCAATCACTCATCAGTTGGAACCCTTTTAGTCTGATCTTGATAAAAGCTACCTTTGATCTGCAAAATACAACTAGCCAAGCTATTAAGGCCATCTGACACATCACAAATCAAGTGATGAGTTATCAAACAGCTCTCAGATATATCCTTGAAAATGAGCATATTTATAATGTCTTCCAGTGCACTGCTAACAGTTTTATTTTTGCATATCAATAGTTAACAAGCGTTAATAGCAGCAGCATTTTCTGAAGTCATTAGATCAATCTGAAAGGAAGCGTCTTCCTACAGAATCATACATTTCCACTAGACATGGTGCTGTAATGGAGTTAAATTATTTAAATGTAATTACAAACCCAAGCAAGGCACTGAAGCCATGTACCAATATTACAAACTGACGTGGCAACAATATATAATGCATTTCCAGCAGCGTGCTAGGAATGCTAACAACTCTTTTCTTCTCTGCTGAGGAGCTTTCATAGCTTTTGGGCCCAGAGAGTTTCCATCTTTTTGATTCCTTTTTGTGATACTCCAACACGTTTCTTTTACAAACCCAGCTACAGCGTGCAAACTAAGTGACCAGGCTGGATTTGGAGCAAAAAAAAATGAACAAAACCCACACCAACAGAAAGAACAAAACCAACAGCAAAACCTGCTGCAGAGGGACGTGGATGACATCTGACTGACAGAATCACAGTTTCACACTCCCCAGCTCAGAAATAAGTAAATTACATTTCACACACAAAAACAGTGCAATTGTTTGTGAAAGTGAAACCATAATGCTAATGCATCCATTTGACTTCACATCTGGGTTGTTATATCCCATTGAGAACCTTTCTCCTCTCAGGTTAGGACAGGAAAAGGCAGTTAGCAAAAAAAAAAACACATTTGAAGGGTGGTCAGAAAAAACAATGGAAGAGCAAAGAAAACCCAGCAGGATGAATTTCAGCAGTTAGCAGCTGGTGAGGTAAACTCTGGAGCTGAGGGCAAGTGGTAGAAGGCAAGAAAGAAGCTCTAATAAAAATGAACACCAAGTGGAAAACACAGACTAAATAATATATACTTGCAGCCTGCTGCCTCTATTGTAATCAACTTTCCCTTTGTACTGAGTCTGAGGGATCAAATCAAATGCCACACACACACTTTGGGACATTATTTTACTGCAGACAAACTCTTTTAGCACCTCTTTCTCCTACTTCTGTTCAAGCTTTAGGAACCACTGCAGTCCCACACCAGCTGAAGTCTAGGATTTCTTTTTGGTATTTTCCTTTGGCTTTTTGGCCGCCAAAGAAATATTTTTAAAAAAACTCAATAGTTCCATTTTCTCCAGTGCTGAAAATCTCAATTTTTAATTTATAACACCTCCTGTTTAATATTTTCCTTAGATCTCTGCTGCTAGAGGGATGTGATTACATGACACTTGGAGATTTAAGAGATTGCAGAAGGATTTAGTACATGAATCTTAATCAAAGCTGTAAAGCAAATGCAGAAAAATCTTCCTAAAATATTCAATGCAAATGTTATGATTTTCAATCCAGTCTTGTGATCCCCAAACAAATGAGGCTGGAGATGTTAGCTAAGAAGTCCCTAACTTTGGGGGGGAAAAACCCAAAATACCAATAACAACAAAATAAACCCCCACCCCAGAACAGATTTATGCATTTATTTTTAAAATATTTCTGCCATCAGCAGAGGGAAAATGCTGTGTACTGCATGTAGCACAGACCTAACAGAGTTCCAAGGGAAATGTCTGAAAAGGGATAAAAGGGATCTCTCCCAGCCCACCAAAGGAATAAAATAAAACATTCTGTCATTTTTTTCTTTTCTGGTTTTCCAGGACAGCGTAGCTCTTGAGGGATGTTTGGCTACAGCAGGAAATGCTGCAGAAGTGTCTCTTGGGACTTTTTCTGACATTCCCAGAGAAGCAGCTCCTGGTCAGGAGCTTCCCTCTCCCTGAACACCCTCCTGCCCAGGCTGGCAGAGGAGCAGCAGAACAGACCCAGCAGCTCCCCAAGGAATAAGTCCAAGTGCTTTTTCCCATGTTGTTTTATAGGTTAATATAGCTTAATAACCACAGCTTCATGGAACAGTCCCAAGGAAGCTGGAAAGCAAAGCCCTCCCCTCGTCAGGGTGCTGGTTTGATGCCTTCTCTTTCCAATGCCAGCAGATGTCATTGTCTCCTAATCTTCTTTTTTTTTTCCTCCTTATCAGGAGTGATGCATTTAACTCAAAAGCTCTCATTCACAAGCAGAGAGAGTTACAAGTCATCCAGGCAAATTTATCTCAGCTCGAAATGAGGGAAATTGGCTGATTTGCCACTTCAGCTCTTTCCAGAGGATTCCAGCGTGTCTGGGAAGTCTGAGCTCACTCTGCAGAGTCTCTACCTGCACGTAGCACTCTCTAAAGCTCCCCTCATTTGATTTTCATTCTGTACCTGGTGCCTTCAGGCCCTCCCTGGCAGGGGGAAGCAGCATTCCCGGAGGGGAGCAGCTCCTTTCCGAGCATCCCCAGTGATTGGCAGCTCTTGGGCTCTTTAAATATTGCACTGCCTTGGAAAAAAGCTGCAAAATAAATGATCAGTGCATGGCAGCCCTTAGCAGAGTCTTCCTCGAGTGATGGTAATGAAATCAAAGCTATTCAAGCTCAGGGGAGGTTGGATTTGGGGGGATTTTAATCTGTTCTGGGAAGGTAAGGGCTCTCCATCCACTTTGCAGATTCAATAAATAAGAATATGGGGCTGCAGAGGTTCTTGTTAGAAGAAGAAAAATGAAATGGCAATGAAAATAGTGGTCGCAAACAGAGAAGGAGACTAAGTTTTCCTTCTGAAACAGGCAGTAAAACTGACATTATTCACACACTGGGTCTGACTTTGTCCTCCTATTCAGAGTATGGATTTTCACACACCAATTTTTAAACTATTTATACAGAACTCAGCTCACATAGGCAGTCTTTTTGATTTTCTTTTCATTATTAATATGTTCCTATTTCATTTACTGCAAGAGCATCAATGTTTGGTCTATTTCCTCATTTGAAATATAGTTATATTCCCACTCAGCTCCAAGGACAAAATCCCAATGCCACATTGCTGAGGGTGCTACAACAGGTCGGTCTCAACCATTTCCCAGTAACAATACAGCTCTGATTGGAAGCTGGGAAACCTTGAATGGTGATTCACATACCTGCTTCATATGTAATTTTGTTAAGGGCTCTCCATCCACTTTGCAGATTCAATAAATAAGAATATGGGGCTGCAGAGGTTCTTGTTAGAAGAAGAAAAATGAAATGGCAATGAAAATAGTGGTCGCAAACAGAGAAGGAGACTAAGTTTTCCTTCTGAAACAGGCAGTAAAACTGACATTATTCACACACTGGGTCTGACTTTGTCCTCCTATTCAGAGTATGGATTTTCACACACCAATTTTTAAACTATTTATACAGAACTCAGCTCACATAGGCAGTCTTTTTGATTTTCTTTTCATTATTAATATGTTCCTATTTCATTTACTGCAAGAGCATCAATGTTTGGTCTATTTCCTCATTTGAAATATAGTTATATTCCCACTCAGCTCCAAGGACAAAATCCCAAAGCCACATTGCTGAGGGTGCTACAACAGAAGGTCGGTCTCAACCATTTTCCAGTAACAATACAGCTCTGATTGGAAGCTGGGAAACCTTGAATGGTGATTCACATACCTGCTTCATATGTAATTTTGTCATATTTAATACAAATGAACCTTCAAACTTCAATCACATTATGGGCTGCTTCTACAAAAAAACAGTTCTGTAATAAAAAAAATATTCTCTCCTGCAACTAATGAACATAGAAGAGGTTTGCTCATTATCAGTCTACTCATTGCCATCATTTGAAGGACTTAATTAATACTGTTACATTCTGCTGCTTTCCTAGGAGTTCACAATCCAGCAGTTGTTAAAGTTGGCTGCAGCAGGTGGAATTGATATTTTGGAAGTGGTTGTTAAAAAAATCACTCCAGAAAACACCTCCATGAAGCATGGAGAGCAAAACATAATGCTGTCAGTCTGTGCATGGAACTGGGGGATCTGGAGCCTCCTCTGGGAAATTAATGTTGGCATCATTTGATTCTGAATAAAATTGAACCCCAAAAATCCAGGTTTAGTTTTGTGACTGAGACACAAAATCAGGAATAAGGTATTCCAGATTTCAGTTCAAAGTTTCCCACTAAATAGCTGGTGTTTGGAAATAGGCAAGAGCATTTGAAATCAGAAAATAAGATTTCACAATCACAGCATCATTGCAATACCTCAGTGTGTGCTTCAGCTGTGTGGGGAAGCCATGAAGCTCCTGAGCACCTCAAATTGCACTTTTTCCTAATGTTTCTCATAAAATGGATTGGAAATGCTATGGATGGCTTTGGAAGACAGTGACCAGCCACGTGCCACAGGTGACATTATAAAATTGTTTACTGAGATCCCTGTTTCACTGTTCTTTCAAGTTTCCACACAGAATAAATGTCTTAGATAAACTTAGATAGAAAAGTCTACTAAAAAGCCCGACACAAAAGAACATAAAAGTAAAATTAATAATAATTCCAGCCTATATCCAAATACTGAGTATGGACAAGAGTTCATGAAGTTAGATTATTATATTTTCTTTCCATTATTTGGGATAGCACTTATGGGATCTTAACCTATTACAATTACAGTCCGTGCAAGCAATTTTTATCTAATAAGTGATCCCCTCAATTTGTCTCTAGTGAAGTAGCAGTGCAATGTAAATAAAATTTACATGAAGTAAATTTTATTTTTCTTAGAGATTTTTTTTTCAGTTTGAAATTTCTGTTTCAGTGCTTTCAAAAAGTGGTGTCTGATTCCCTGCACAACACAACAGCAACACTGAGGCAGGAATAGGCAGAGAATTGCCCTGTGACAGTGATTTTTAAAATTTCTATTCTGATCCAATCAAGATTTTGGACAAGATTTCTTATCTCACCGTGAAGGCCTAGGAAAACCACAAACCCTCTAATAGGAATGTGTTCAGGAATTTTTCAGTACTTTTGTCTTTGAGTCTTCCTCAGCTGCTCAGAGGACAACCAAACACACTGAGAACTTGTCCACAAATGGTGCAAACACCTTTATACAAGTAACCAAACATAATTACTGCAATTATTCTTGTCTGTACACCCATTTAGCTATTGATGTTTACAGACAGAAGGAAAATCTCAAGTCTGTGTTAAATTCCTTCATAATGAGGTGTCTGAGGTGTGCAAAAATATTGACATCAATTAAGAATAGTTATAACATTTCCCATGTAGGGATTTCAGCAGTTTACAATTTACAGAATAAAACCATTTTGGATCCAGTTAAATACAAGGGTCCTTAGCTCTGACACTGTAGTTTTGAAAGCAAAAAAAAAGGCAACATCCTCACCTCTCACACCATCAATGGGCCTTGATATTGCACTCCACAAGCTGCCCAAATTGTTTCCAGCAGTCCAATATCTCTCACAGAGATTTCAAATTAAATGCAAAATACAGTCCCTGAAGAGGAAGGCTACTATTTCATCCAGATAACCACCGTGGAGGAGGTCTCTCCTTCCACAGCATTTTGGAGAAATTACAATGCATTAGTAACGTGCAATCCAAAGGAAATTTATAAAATGGATAGCCTAGAAAATATCCTGTGTAAAATATCAAACTGTATTTGTAAAAAGAGAAGAGTTTCCATATGAAACTGTGTCCTATAAACTTTGGGATGAAGGTGAACCTTCACCTGGAGAAAAACTGCTCTGTCAATAACGTGCTGGTGTTTGCTGCAGTCAGAGGAGCTCTGAGAAAGCAGCCCCAGTTCCCTGTCAATACAGCCCTGGGGTTTTGATTCTAACATTTCATAAGGACAAAAACATCATTTGAATGTCAAAGCTTCTGATTTGGGAAAAGAGTATCAAATATTCAGGAAGCAAATGCAGGTACAATTATTTTAAAATTTGCTCGCGCATGTCAGCGTTGTCATATGTATGTGTGTCTCCTTTTTCACAAATGAAAAATGTCTCTAAAATGTCCCACTCATGTCTCAGGGGCTTTTTCCTCTCCCTCATGATCTACATTCTCCAGAATGCTGCAATGTGACTTGATAAGTCCATCAACAAATGGATTATAATGGATAGAAAGAGAAAATAATTTATATTTTATGATATGCTTTAAGGTACTCAAGTGAAAGGCCTTTCAGGAAGCCGGTGTTCTTATTTCTCTAATTTTTATACAAGTAAAAAAAACTCCAAAAAAAGATATAGATAGGTTAATTCTATTTTCGTTGGAAAGCCAAAACCTTCACGTCAGCAAAGTTTCCAGGAGTTAACTTGCACTCAAAACAGAGAATCAGATTGCAAACCTCAAATCCAAAATGTATCATCACTTCTTGAAAGTGGCATGCACAGAGGCCTAAAAATTGAGGACAACAAGGCCAGCAGCAGGCTTTCCAGGGCTTGCAGCTGGGTCCTCCTTCCCTCTCCCAAGAGCCCTGGGATGGGGCAGCAGCTCCCAGGATCCCCCTGAGCTCCCTGCCCTGCACGTTCAGGGATGGTTCTCTCCCAGGCACCATAAATCCCAAAGAGCTCACGACACACAGTGATGAGGGTTTGCCACAAAGGAAAACAATTTCCTGTGCTGCTCTCTAGCTAAGTGAAGAGTGGACAAGTGGGCAGATTTTATTGGAAATATGGGATAAACCTTGCTGCTCTGGAGTGTTTATTTCAGTGCCTCTGCACAACCATTCATCACAGCAGAAGAGGTGCTAAAGCCATTGTGTTAGAAAATAATTTGATTCATGGCACTTGATATGGAGTCATCCCAACGTGACAAATCAAGCTGTAGGCTATAAATGGTGAAGAATGTGTTGGGAGGCATGGATTCCACCTTGCTGGGCAGGAATTGAAGTGCCATGCTAAGGACATGGTGTTTTGGGCAAGAGGGGAGTGTGCTAACTGAGGGACTGCACGCTTCTGACATCACTGCATCGATAGACATCTTCATTTCAGAAGAAATGAGCTAAAGATCATCTCAGCATGAAGACTGAAGAATGCTATTGGAAGCCACAAGACTCCACATCCTGCTTCAGGTGATTGAGGTTTGCCTTGAGCCTTTTCCCTTCTCCCCTCAGAGAATTCCCTCCACATGCCACCACTAAAGTTTAAGCCAGAATCATCTAACTAGTTCAATTATCCCAATTATTTTAAGCTTCTACTGCAGTTACAGAAGTTTCACTTCTTACTCTAGGTCACAACTCAATGTACAAACCCAAATTTTTCTCAGGTTTTTCCTCATCCCCTCCTGTTCCTTTCCAGAAGCTCCAAAAGACACTTTTAAAGGAAGACACCCTTTACAGGCCTCCTTTGAAACCACACCTGGAATCTTGTCAGCAAGTGCTTATGAAGGAAAATAAAAATATTTCTCCAAGATTCTGGGATTCAGTTGTTCTTGCAGACAAAGCTCAGTGACTCCATGAATCATTTTCTTGATGATGAGCATGCACTCCATGCCTTGTCCTCAAGAATGGCACTGTTTTCTGGATGACCAAAACACTACAACAAACCCAGAGACAAACACAGGCACTAAACCCATTTCAGCATTTAAGTCAAGCACTCGGTTTCGACTCTAACAGATTCTTTTATACTCTCCCTTCTTTGATCCCAAGTATCCTCTAGCTACTAACCTTGAAGGTAGCACAGAGATTAAATTCCAAGTGATACACTTAAATAAGTTGCTGTTAGCAATGTGTTATCGTGTGACACTCGAGTCTCTGAATCCTTTCTGTTGTCAATGACAGCTCAGTGATAAACTTCCCTCTCAGCCATAACACCCCCCTGATGCTCCTTATTTTCCCATTTGCTTTTATGTTTAACGAAATGTCACACAGATACAAATAAATAGGAATATATTGCATCAAATATTCCTCACGGTAGCGTTTTCTTAACAGACAATGACACAGAGATAGATTTGTTTCTGTGGAAAATACAAGCAGATTTCAATGAATTGCCTTGCTCATCTCCAATGTCGGCTCCCAGAAAAACTTCAGACCAAGGTCCCTTCTCTCCCTGTGTTTCCAGCCCTAAAATAATGCATATATTCATATTCTAAAAGTGGTTTTTAAAAACCATTTTGACTGCTTTTCATTTTGAGCAGTTTGTTTTCCTCCCGCTCCTTCTGATCATAAAGGTTAAAGAATCAGGAGGTTTTTCTGAGCTTGGTATCCAGGACTTCACAGGAAGCATGCAGAAGCTCTATTAATTAAGGTAACTGCTGCAGAAAAGTGTGTTATGCTGCATCAGCATCATGTAGCTGACCCAAAAAAAAAAGCTGTTTGTTAAGCCATCTAAGCTCCATGTAAATTCCAGCAAGAGAAGCCTACGTTGGATCACATTTAAGACACAAGTTTAAGCATATTTTTCTTCTCTCTGAAAACAAGTTTAAGGGGGGAAAAAAAAGTTTATAAACTCTTGGAAGTAAAGAGGAGAATATCAATTTTCAGTAGCTCATAACACACATAGTCAGTACTGTGCGAAGCACTGCAATGAATGTGTGGAACTCCTGCCTCTTTTCTGTTAAGAATAATGCTGGGGATTCTTAAAAAGAAAAAAACATAAACCCAAAAATATAATTTTTCTCCGTCACCAAGAACAAGAAACTCCAACAATCAAGACAAGTTAGCACAGGGTACAATAAATATTTTCTTGGGACAAATCTATGAAGCCCACACAAGAGATTTTTATGAGCATAAAAGAAATACTGTACACTCAGAAATTATTTATTTCAACTGGCAATTCATTAAAGTGGGTCAATCACACTATTTATTGCTTACTGTTCCTCAGCCCACACAGAGAATTTAAGTGGTCATCTCCATGTTCAACACACCAACTCAGGCATGCCAGATATCTCCAGCCACACCAGGAAAACTCCCAGAATCCCAGTGGCTTTAACCAGAAGCCTCCTTTGTGCACCCAGAAAAGTTTGTCCTTTGGGAATAAATCTGAAAAAACAGAGATATTCCTGCCCCACTTCCACATGAATCTTAAGGCTACTTAAGGAATCTGCTATGCCTCATTTGTCATGCTGTCCAGCCCCTGAGATCAAAGTGACAGCACACCTTCCCAAAGGTTTTAAGAATATGAGCCTATTACAGCATGGAAATGTTTAGGTACCATAGAGGGAAGTACAACAGAAAAACTCCTAACTAAATAAAGCAACTTCTAAATGAATCATTCAGCAGTATTCATACTCCGATACCTTTTCCCAGAGACAGCCTTCCCTCTGGAATACCCACAGACTCAAAATTGCATGAAAAGACAGAGCTTTATAATTTCCAACAGCTCTTATTAAAAGCATGCATAAAACCAATAAAACTATTTCCTTTGTAATTGTAATATTTCCAAAGCACATCGATGTTTTAATCCCCCCATCCATTACTGCTGTGAGAGGAGATGAGCAGCAGGAATGTTTCCCAGCTGGCACTCCAGTTATTCCAATAGCTCAGAACTCTGAAGTTCAACACAGAAGGATCAAACAGCAAGTTGAGTTTGGGGCCTCAGAGAAGCCTTTCCCACCTTCCTGATGCTCCTGCAGATCATCTTCACCTCCTGGATCTCAAAGCCACCCACTGCTGCCCATCTCTTGTGCTGCTTGTGCCCGTCCCACCCTTTCCTAAGGCTTTTTGACACACAGAACTGTAAGGAAGTCTGGTTTTCCTGGCCCTGAATTTTTTCCAGCACCTTTAACTCACAGAACAGCAGTGCGAGGAGCCCCACTGCCCATGCTGTGCTCTGACTGGAAAAAAGATAAAAACAGCAAGGACACCTTGAACCTGTGTTTAAAAACTAGAACTTGAGAAGTGGAACTAAACCTGTTTTATTAAAGAAGGAGCATAGCCAGGAGCCAAACCAGGTTTTAGTTGGTGGAAACTCTCAGAATTGTAAGGAATCCTGTACACAAAAAAACCAAAAAACTCAACCCCCAAAACATCATCTTCTTTTAAGTAAAGTACACACAGAGAAGCCAATTAAAAGGAATAAGACTCCACTTAACACCCAGGAAATAAGTGTATGAATCTCAAACTCAGGCAAAAAAAATGTTGACACCCTGAGAATAACATGAAATTATTTAACCAAAAATAAATTAAGGTATTGAATGGCCTGGAAGGACTGACAAGATTTGTTCATTTATTTGGCAGCAGTGCCCAGAGAGCAGCCAGAAGGGGTGGCTGGAAGAAGAGATGCACGTGTTCCCTTTGCCACAGGTTCCACCCCTGGGCAGGACTGCAAACCTGCTGCTGCTCACCCACGTTTACCAAAACTCCCCTCACACAGCTGCAAACCTAGGAAAGGAAAAAATCCACCAAGGTCTGATTTTACATTAAAAGCCTAATTATGGGGACAAGACTACTCATGGCAAGTCCTCTGCCAGCTCTTACAGCACTGGGACAAAGTGACAATTCATCATTCTGCTCAGAAAGATTCCAGCTTCCTCAGTGATAAATAATTTGGGCCTGGTTGTAGGGCTGGGGTAGGCCATGGTTTTATGTGTCTCTGGGGAGAGTGGGAGAAGATTTTCTATATTATTTTAAAGTATCCCATTCTTTGCCAGTCCACCACACTTCATATTTCATGTTTTGCTGTTCCCCACTCAGTGTTGACCTTGGAGACACAACATGAAACTTCCAAATTTTCTGTTACCAAATCTATGAGTGGATTCAGGCAATTTGTAAGGACACTGATCATTGGCTCCCCTCTACCACCACCTAAAAACCACATTACCAAATTAAAACCATTGCAAAACCTCTGAAGCTCTGACACAGCATTTGCCACAGAGAATTGTTCCATTTGCTATGTAACTGCAATAATCATGTCTCTAGAAATTAAATTGAATGACTTCACAGAGACAGGAATAATTTGGTTTTTGAACATGTATGTGCAATATTGGCTCTCACCAGGGATGAAATCCCATCCTTCCTGGGATGACTGGTTTCAAAGCTTCAGCTGGTGAAAGATTTGTGCACTCCAAAGAATTTACAGGAAGGTTATTTTGGGCTGGAAGCGGAGTGAAACATAGAAGTTGTGCAGATACAAGTCATATGGAGGAGTGAAATTTTTAGTGCCTAGTCAAGATCTAGAGTTTTCCAAATACAGCAGAAGATGTTTAAACACTAACAGGCAGACATCTGAAACAAATGGTGTTGGATAAAACCTCCCTTGACTGCAAGTATTTGAACAATTTCCAGATTGGGAACATACTCATCTAATCAGTTTGGAAGTGCAGGAACAGTCCTGCAGAATGCAGGGCCCTCAGCAATCCCTGGGTTTTGTCTTTGGAGTCAGTTTGCCTCAAGTTCAACAGGGCTGTTTGGGAGGAGTGGTGCTCAGTATGAGCAAAGGCAAAATTCAAATGTCTCCATTTCACTGGTCAAGACAGAAAAGTTACTTCATTAATGTCCATGAGTGGCTGAATTACCACCCTCTTAAAAAAAATAAAATATATATATATGACACTCAGCACTCTATTCTATCAGTACTTTGCAATTTATATGACAGAATAAAATTAACTTAAAGGTTTGCTCTTTTCCCTAAGACAAGGGAAGATGCCAAGTCAGATTTAAGCCAGTGCAGTAACCTAAATACTGTGTAAATTAAATGTTTTAACGGCATTAGGAACAAGATGCCTCTTAAAAAGTTGATGCATCTGTCCCAGCTGAAACTTAAAGACATAACTGCAGTTTCTCTGTCCTCTTACAGCAGGTAGATGCAGATACACACTTCAGCTTTTTGACTTGCCATTTCACAGAAAGGTTTAATGCTGAAATGCCTGCTGGAGCCCGGGCTAGGGGCACCTGCATTGCAGGAAAGCATTGGGGCTGCTATTGTCAGTGCAGTCACCTCCATGTAAAATGTATTCCAGCATTTTACACCTACCAAGGTGTGCCGGAGACACCCATCCACTGCAACTGAAATTCCAACTATCTGATGTGTCAGTAGAAACCAATTTATAAATGTCTAACTCCACGGGGGAGGGGGAAAAAAAAGGATTTCAATTATTTGGTGTTAATAATTATTCTAGAAAGTGTCCGAACTACAAAGAGAAATATTGCTATAAGATTAATATGTGACACCCAAATCCATAATATACACCTATATGAGACAGTCTAGCAGCACTTCATCAGCCAGAGAATTTGCATGCTGGAAATTGCCAAGGCAGGCAGGATGTAATGCCTGATGAGAGCTGACAGGCAGGGGATTAACGAGAACAGAGACAAGTAATTCCACCCTAGGTTTTACCTGTAACTGACACAGGTAGAGGTATTTAATGAATTATTCCAAAGAGATGAGGAGAGTGACAGAGTCCTCCACCTGTCTCACATCAGCTCAGGTGCTGTGTGATAGCTCCTGGCACTAGGAGCATCCTGGATAAATCCTGGATGGAATTGCTGCCTCACTCACTCACAGAGAGGCAGGAATTAGCTCTAAGCAGGTGAAATGCAAACTGACTTTCCAGGGGGATCTCGATGCTGAACAGGGATACAAACCCATCTACCAACAGGACTTTGCATTACATGGTTACACTTCTTTTTCAGGACATGGAGAGACAATTAAGCAACTTGTTCAGGAGCCCAGAACAATCCCCTGACAAGGAGTCCCAGCACTCTGACTTGCTGGCATTATGCTTTCCATGGAGGATCAGCCTCTCATTCCTTTGGCTCTCTGTGTGCCTTACTGAATATTCAATTTGTGATCCACGGGACTACAGTGGGGTTTAGTTTGCCTCTGGATCAGAGATAAAATTTCTGAATAGAGCTTTGTGGCTTGGAGTGTTTAGTTTTCCTGTAACATCATTACTGAGTTAGCTACACACATCCTAGGACATCAATTCCAGATATCCTGCCAAAGATCAGATGAGATCCAAAGGACTGCATTCATTAGCTGCCAAAAAAATGCTGGGGGGAAGGGATAGAAAATTGCCTACATCTGTGATAGTGGGAAAAAGAAATACCACAGTTGAATATGAAAATACAAGCAAATATTTACACAAGTTAAAAATGAGTGTGGCAAACCAGATTTTATTTTCAAAACACAAATAAACTTCTGAACATCAGAGAGACCGGATTTCTGAACCAAGTCTCATAAAAGCACTAAAGGAATATTTTCACTTGATATTTAGGTAACATTTTCATTTGCTTACTTTTGTACTTTGTTCTTGTAGCACTCTCCCAGGAAGAATGGAAGGTGCTTTTCTTGATTGTTCCATTGTAGTGCCTGAATACGCTGTATTCTCCACAGATGGAGCTGTACATTAACAGAGCTGAGTTTGTACAAACAGCTCAATCAATGTAACACAGGGATTAATCATCACATGCCTGATTTCCCATAAATGCTGGGGAGAAAAATGGGGGCTTGCAAGGAGATCCTTTCCAGCCCTCACAGGAGTTACGTGTTTTTCAACCTCTTAAGATACTCTGGCCTTCAATTCAGTGGAAAACATTTAATCTTTTTACTGGCTGTTCCCCCACCTGAGTCCCCTGAAAGCAGCACGAGAGGAGCTGGGGCACTCACCTGCCTCCTGGCATCGATTGTGCTGGTTCATTGTGCACGTTGCACACACACACTCCCCTTTACTCCAAAGATGTTTCATTTCCCTCTCAAAGGCAGCATTCCATTGCTGTGCCTGCCTGGGCTGCTCCCCCAGCAGCTGCAGAGCTGTGCTGCCCCTGCTGCAGCAGGAATTGGGATTACACCAAAGGCTGGCCATTAAAGCAATGTGCATTGAGGTCTTTAGCTCCCTGAGAGATGAATTATTCAAATTACACAAATATAGCGGGTTTCCCTTCTGTTCTGTGGATCTTTGCAGGGTTAATCTGAGACATGCAACTTCAACAGTAACACAGTTCCTGGAACTGGGAATTGAAGCTCAAAGTGCCAATAAATGCAAAGCAAAGGGTCCAGTTCCATGTTCTATACATTGCTGCTAGCCCACTGTTAACCAATACAATCTTATATTTTTTAAGCATCCTTCTGACTGGCCCTTCACAACACCTCTAATTCTTCCCACTCTCCCTCACATTCAGTTACTTCCTTACTTCCTTTTTTTTTTGTATGAGCCCAATAAATTTCCCACTTCAGAGGGAGGAAGGAACACGTAGTCCTGCTAACCTCTAAAAATCTGCATAGTTAAGCTCTGGCTTCCTATTTTACAAATAATTTTTGGCAATCTCAAGTAGCCACTTAGCAGAATAAAAGCATAACTATTACTTTTATAAATAGAAATTACGTATCCAACCCTTTTTCCTCTATTAAAGTCACTTAACATAATGATGGAGGAAATAAAATTTCCCTTGTTTGGACCCTTACATGCAACTTGCACTCTTGAAAAGTTTGCTCCCCTTGGACCATGGACCACAGAAGAGACATGAAGGATTTGCCCTCAGATGACCACAAACTCTGCTCCAGCCACTTGACTTGAGCCTTATAATTCCACCAGGAAGTTTGGAGTCTGAAAAGCAATGTCTTGTACAGACACAGCAAAACAACTCAATCCTTTCTGTATTTTATTTGACAAAAACAACAGTATGTGCTTATCTGTGTTATTCATTGTTCTTGTTTGTGTGATATTCATTGCTCTCTTCTCCAACGCCCTTGCTCTGAGAAAATTGAAACTTCTATTAATTAAGAAAAGTTCATTAGTTCAACAGATTCATTAACCTTTGTTGGGAAATGTACACTGAGCACCAAATTAATCAGCATTCTGAAATCAAGTCACAATTTCCCTGTGTATTACTTTTAAAAAATATTTTTTGATGGAGGTGTACATAAACCCATCCTACATCATTTTGGGAATTCTTATTTCCCACTTTAATTCCCCAGTGGTCAGATCTCACATCAAAATACATTTTTTCACCTTATTTAAACAAAAGACTAATTGGAGAAACCACCTGGGACTTCGAACCTGTTTTCAGACATGATTAATTCAGGAGTATTAGGCTGTGCCCTCCTCTGACTCCAGCAGTGCCCACTGAAGAAATGTTCTTTCCACCAAATTAGCCCAATTCCCACTGATGAACCCCTCCAGATCTGTGTGGTTCTTAATCACTTTCCACCAAATTAATTCATATATGTTGAGCTCAGCTTTTACCTATCAGTCTTTACCAAACAGCTTCATTTTCCTTGGCAGGGAGAGCAGAGGCTGTGATGAAGCCAGGCCCATTTTGCCCTGGTTCTTCCTGGTTGTGGATAAATCCCAAAAGCTGCAGCACATTGAGATGGTGATGCCTGAGGCTGCCCACCCATCCCTCAGGTCTCTGATTTATATTTGTTTCTAAAGACTTCATCAGATGTTAATAGTCCTGACAGAACTATTTTTTTGCCATTTCAACTTCATTGCTCAAAAAGACGTGAAAAGCAGGTTATTTTGACTCTATTCAAATCTTACACTGGTATTTTATTTGATTTTTTTTCCTCCCAGTTCCACAGTTAAGGCCACAGAGCTTATACCACTGTTTTACAATCTGTCATGAACGTGAAAAGTTGACTCTACTGTAAAACCTTTGTTCTCCATAAAAAATAAGGGCAACAGCCTGTGGACCTGGGCAAGACAAGGCTAATTTAGGATCGATCGAGTCCTTTCAGTGGTAACATCGACACAGGTGCCCTTGCAGCAAAGGCCAAACCCATCTCCATTTTATCACATTTGCTTCCGAGCCCCTCTCATTACATTCCAACTTCTAGTCACTAATTTTTGGCAGAGTTAAACCAAGAATTAGCATCTCTGTAGCTCCCTTTATCACTGCGCGCTACATTTTAATATAAGAATATTTCAAAGTGGTGTTGCCAGCTGCATGCAGTTTCCAAACAGCACGGAATACATTATTGGTGGGAAAATAAAGTCAGATTGAAAACTGCTCACAAGATGAGTATCAAAGAGTTAGCACTTTAAAATACTTGTTTCACAGAAATCAGCACATTTATGTCAGACAAAAGGAGCTTGGGAAAAATTTCTCAGCTTCAATCACATGTAGCTTACATTGAATTTTCTGTTTCAAATGTGTTTCAGTCTGAAGAGTTTCTATAATCTTTAGCAAGATCCTAATTTCAGAAGAAACAGTAACTAATTTTTAACTAAGTGATAATTATAGCTGAACAAGAAATAATTGACAATTAATTGCATTATTTTTTTAACTGTTGGTATTCAGAAACTGTCAAACCTACAAGAAAGAGCATTGCACTCAATCCAAGCTGTCATTTATCCATTACTGTTTACCAACTTTTTTCCAACATTTTACTAAATTTTGTCTGGCAAAACATTGTTCCATTGGCTTGCTTCCATAATCTCACCTATGCCATTAACTACTAGAAACTAACTAGCAGTAGTAAAGCCAGGGCAGACTGCTATAGATAAGTTTCTGGTAGAGAAGAAGGAAGTCGGTGTGAAGATTTCCTAGAAATACATGCTGCTTATCCCCATCTAAAAGCTGGAAACAATTCATGGAAATGCTACCCAGAAGCTCCAACCACCAATTCCTACATCACCACGTCTGTGAGAAATTCTGATGCAACGCAGAGAGATTTATTAATTTAAAATGTTGGGAGGCAGTTCACTGTTTTATATTGATTACTGGATTTCTGTCACAAGGTTTATCTTCCTCTGTCAAGTTTGAATTAGTGTTAAATGTAACGCTGTTCCAACATGGAGCAAAATTCAGAGGCTTCTCTATCAACTTCTCAGAGACAAAAAACCACACACAAATGGGCTCAAGGTGTGCTCAAGAGAGACCTGGTGCTTCAGAAGAGCAAAAGGAGGAGCTGCCCAAAGTGCAGTCAGAAAATCCCCAGTCTCCACAGGCTGGAAATGACTCTGTTGTCCCAAACTGTGGAATTGGTCACCTGTGCTGTCACCTCCCCAGGACCAGTGACCCCACACTGAAAGTCACCAGTGTGGCCAAGTCCTGCTGTTAACTGAGCACAAATCTCACATCTCCCTCCTCCTGCCCTTTTTGCTTTTGAACCTACAGAGCAATCCAGGCAGACTTCATTCGTTCCTCCTCAGGGAAGTCAGACTCTATTGCATGTGCTCTCTTTTAATAGAAATACTGGATATCAGATCCCCAGAGAATCTTGAAATCTTGCAGTTAAATGGAAAGAATACACTTGACCATAGATCTCAGACTGATGGAGATACACTTCATGCAAGTACTATAAATAAAATATTAATTCTGAGGTAATGGGAAAAGTGCCTTCCTAACTTTTCTTTCAATTTAAAAAAGCTTGAGACTTTCTTAGCTCAAGAGGAAAATTCCAGCAAGTTTTGAATTTTCATAAAAGAAGTAAAAAACTTTAAAAAAAGAAAAGTTCTTCTCTGGTCCTCAAAGGTATTTAGGCATTTACCTCTTTCCTAAAATTAGCAGTCACGCAATTCTGGAAATGCATCAGAAATAGGGATCCTTACCAATTTAAATGAGGACTGTGCACACCCTCCCCCAACTAGATGTAGAGCTTAAATTTTAAATAATGCAAATACACTAAACAGATGAAACTCTAACCCAGCTGGTGTGGATGGCTAGGTACACCCATCTCCATGCAAATCCTAATTCCCAGTCAACATTAGGGGGATTTTTGGGGAGACACTCAGTTTATATTTGTGCTGTTATAGACCTGAAGCTGACTTCACTGAGGTCGTGCTGCAAGGCAGAATTGCAGCAGCAGAGTTTAAATCAGTGGGGTGTCCCCCATTTGCTGATAAATCACAAGAGTCCCATCAGCTGGGAGCCAGGCACTGGGGCTGCAGGGATCTTTGTGCTGCGAGCAGCTCCTCAGAATTAATTCACCTTGGCCTAAGGAACTCCCTCACTTGTACTACGTGTTTACAACACTGGGCATGGGCTTAGGAAGAGGAAGGTTCATCTTCATCCTCCCAGTCCTGTGCACTTTGCCTGATGGAGTCTCCAGTGAAGGGAAAGGGTAAGTGAAGCTTCATTTCCCTGGTTACGTTAAGCTAATATTTTATAAAACTGAGTTCATGGATTGATATTTCTCAGTCTCTACGGTAAAAAAATAAAAATAAAAAAAAATTAAAAAACCCAACAACAATGAAAAAGAAAAACTTATCAAATCAATGGTAAGTCATTTTTAAACCACAGAACTCACCAATCTGTGCCACGGGATGTGCCCTCTGGCAGGATCAGAGCCACCCCACACTGCCTCCCTTGACCCCCAGATGTTCCTGCTGCACCTGAATGGCAAAAGGATCTCAAGAGCAAAGGAGCTGCCCAGGCTCCATCACCTTCATCTTATGGGAACCTCTGCAATGGGCACAGGGAAAGTGAAGGTCAACTAAAATGCTCGAGAAAACTCCAGTACTGGAAAGAATCTCACACCTAGCACAGGTCTGGGGCTCCCAGCTGCCACAGCAGCTATGACCAAATAAATAAAACCACTCTGTGTTGTAACAGTCTTCAGGTAAGCAATGACACTAATTGGGCAAGGGAGCTCCCCTCTGATACTTGAGTTGCAGCACACATTAAAAAAGAATGCTAATGAGATTCTAATAAGATACTGCATTCACCAGGCAATGCCACCTTAGGTAGAGAGTAAAAAACACTGCAGAGTGGAACGAGTCACAAACACAATAAGAGAGAGATACTGAGACATTTTCACCCTTCTACTGCTGAAATTATGTTCCCATGCTATTTAAGAATAACAATGACAATATTTAGCTCAATAGAGGATTGCACAGAGAAGCAAGGAAAAGATGGCAGAGGTTGGCAGTAAAGTCAAAATTTACAATCTGTAACATCGCCATGTCTTGACATAAGAATTACTTTTATTGGAAATGTTGTATATTCTCCAAAGATTGCACCTGTATTGCAAAAAACCTCTAGCATACATGAGACAACTGCCACATTAGAGCAAAGCACCAGCAGAAAAAAAAAAAAATAAAAAGAAAGCAAACATTTCTTGCTAAAAATCCTTATAATAAAACATGGCATGCACAAGGCTGTAGAGCTGATATTCTGCACAAGGACACAGGACCTGCTTGCAAATATACCTTCCACCAAAAATTAAAACTAAAAAATTAAAAGATTTCCTCCATTGGTATGCAGCCCTAGCTCAAGGTGAACTTCAAATCCTAAATTACAGCAAGTAAAAAGTGTCAACAAAATTTACTGAGAGAGCAAATTAAATAGGCTGAAACAATGAGAAAGGTCCAGAATCCAAAGTTAATCCAAGTGTAGGATGGGGGGATGCAAAAATCTCCTGCTTGTCTAAACAAAACCACCACATACCCAGTAATTATTGTCCTTCTGTCCTTTGCTGAAGAAGTTTTAGGGACCTGAAGGGTTGGTGTAAATGGGAAGAAGAATTCCTCAGATCATCCATGAGAAAACCTTCATGTCCCAATTGTCCCCCCATACTGGAAGGATTGCTTTTACTGAGCCAAGCTAAAACACCCAAAACTCTTTTTAGGGCACATGTTTTAAAGCAATATATTCTCACAAAAAAAAGGTAAAACTTACCAATTTTTGATTACCATAAACCTGTCACAAATTGTATGACACATCTTTTTTCTAAACTGAGGAGCTTATGACTGGAAGACACAGTGTAAGAACAATCATAAAGGACATAAAGGAATCCTATGCAAAGGTTTATGAATATTGGCTATTCCTAATATTCATCTCTATAGTAATTTTTACATAACTTCCCTTTATTGCAGATTCATTTTTACTGCATATTCATTTTTATCAATGTCAAGTGAAAATGAATATCCTCAACTGCTGCTAGAGGGACTTCCTTCACCCCCAACCTCCCTCTTCCTTCTTAAAATCCATTTTTTTCTTGCTTTTCCATTTTTGCACAACTTCAGGCTGCAGCAGTTATGATCTGTAGCATATTTGGTGCTAATGAATCACAGCCTTTCACGACCTGGGCAAAACAAGGAATTGTAATGACACCTTTTTGCTACACTATATTTATTTGCCAGCAGGATCCCAAATGGCAATTCCTGCCACATCACTGCTGCTGCTCTCAGTCCCTACAAAAAAGGGACAAACACAAAAATTTCATTATTTATAGTACTCATGGAAGAAAGCACAAAAAGTCTTTTTCATGATCCAAAGAGTGCTGGAAATTGGCTGCCCTAAGAATGCCAGTCTCAAATGCACACCAATAAAAACACACATTGTATTGCATTCACTGCAATACACAGCAACCCTCATCAAGGAAATTAATTCTGGAGTAATTTTGATGTATGTGGAGCTGCAGGGTCCTTATTTGAGGGTGTAATATCATAGTGCTTTGTTCTTTATAGAGAATATATAAATATCTGTGTGACTGTGAAAGAAAGTAGGAAGAAAATTACATTAGGAGAAGAAAGGAAACAGGTACAAAAAGGGCAAATAAACAGGTTTGTGGGGTTTTTTTCATTTCTTTCAATGCTCTGATCTTCAATATGATCAGCAAAGCATGATGACTATGTTAAGATTTGTCTAAGTTTTCTACAATATTACATATTCTTTACATACCCAAATAAATTAAAAGGGAGTATAAATGCATTAAAAATAATCTCACTACTGAGTATTAAACTACTGTAAAGCACACACTTAGTACAAGCCCGTACTAAGAGATAAAAGTATATGCCTCATTTCTAACAAATTGGGATTCAATCAAAACACATTCAGACAAAAATTGTTTCCACACCACAGAAGATGGAAAAGAGCATTTGCCTTAACAAAAACAAAAAGTGGCAATTCAGTACCATATGAACAAGGCGATTTGTTTTCTATCCCAAAATTGGATACTGGGGTTATTTCCTCCTTTGTGAAGAAGTGCTATCAACATTAGGTGATTTGTTTTCTATCCCAAAATTGGATTGATACTGGGGTTATTTCCTCCTTTGTGAAGAAGTGCTATCAACATTAACAAAGAAGACCAAAAGCTGTCACATCTGTAAAAAAAGCTTTAGGTCCAACATTATTTTACTTTTCTTTGTCTCCCAACTTTAGCCCATTCAGCTCAGAACAAGGCTTAGCTGAGCTTTTCTACTCATGGGGAAGGCTCCTCCAAGGGCCAAGAATGTGAATATTTCAACATGGAACCACTTCTAAAATCATACACAATTTGTGGCTTAGAAGTTTTAATATGAAAATCTTTAAAATGTTGTATTTGTTTTTAGAAGACCCCTTACAATCTTCCATCCAGAACCAAAGACTTTTGCAGAGATTTACCATAACAAGAGATTTTTTTTATGTTTTTTGCAAGTTTCACTCTTCCTGAAAAGAGGTTAAAGAAACCTCTGGAAATTGTATACAGCTCCCTGAAATCCCATTTATACCAGCTTCCTTCTGATGTCAAATTATTATTCCAGTTGCCTTAGTTACATCATTTCAGTATCTCAGACATGGATACCTCTGCCTTATCTCCACAGATAGAACTTAGAAAATTCATTATTTCTCTATGCATGGAGCCTTTATTTTCAGAATGTTGCTCACACATTGGTAGTTTCATTTATTTCTGTACTTAGGGCTGATAAGAGAGCCAGAGAGCACAGAGAATTCCTCTGGAAGATTTATACCAACACTGCTCCCAGCAGCTGGAGGCCTGAAGCAGCAGCTGAAGATGCATTTGCTGTTTGCAGCCTAGCTGGACACGGGGGCTGTTAATGGTGTCACAAAGCTGCTCTTTGGTTCCACAAAATCAGGCACAGCACTCTCTCCTCATTTACCACTTAACCACACATCTGCTCAAACCCTCTCAACAAGCTGAGGCACACTGAGGGAATTGCAACCAGATGTTTTCCCATGCACAAGTCAATAAACACACTGTACCCTTAATTCCAACACCTTTTGCTCCAGATGTGGCACCACCCAAGGGCTGCAACCCCATCCCACCAGGGACACCTGACTGCAACCCAACCTTCCAGCGTGGAGCAGGCTCCACAAGTTTATTAAAAGCCTGAAACGTTTCTAAATGCCCAGGGAAGCCTGCCTTTAAGGCATGGCATTTAGAGGTGAAGGGTTGGTGGAACAGAGAGGCTCCTCCTGCAGCCCCCCAGGACTGGAGGCTGGCTCAGCCAAGCTCCTTTATCCTCCTCACACTAATTGTGATGCATCTCAAAATGATTGGATCTATTGTTAGAACAGGCCTTGTCAGCAGCTGGGACACGGTGATTAATAGAAATTTCTCTTTAATTTCTTAGGATGGAGAAGCTAAAGTCACAGTTGAGCCCTGGACCCCAATTATTAGGTGATTAATGAAATTATAATTGCCACACTTTCACTCACATTCACCATTAGGTTTACTATTAATCATTAGAGGCAAAGCACAAGAAAAAGAAAATATGTTATAAGCTTTGTGCTACAGACAGAAGGGAGAGCTTTATTTGGGTCAGGAAAATATTTTCTCCACCAAGCTGGAGCAAATGAGTGTCATTACCAACAACTTAACAGTGCTGACAGTTCAAGTGAAGGTTAAGCTGGCTAACAGGAATCATTTTCTGCCTGATAACAACAGCTACCCCTGGTCCAGCACTGCAGACAGACTTGTTGGCCACCAAGGTGGAAGAAACTGTTTTTAGCATCCCTGCCAGTAAATGGAACAACCAACCCCAATAACAGGATTCTCTTCTGATTTATAAGGATATTTCTTTTAAAATCATGTGATACAGAGATCCTATAACTGCATTGTGTCTGGCTGTGGGCATGGACAGTCTTGGGCCATTGGACTTGTCCTGTGACATCAGTACCTATTTTCCAAGCCTGATTATTTCCCAAAGACAACTCAAAGTGGCTAACAGAGTTCCAGCTTCACAGGAATTGAGCAATTCTTTTGTCTATAAAATATCCAGTTTAAAAAGAAAAAAAACCAAAAAACCAAGAGTTGAGTTAGAGCTGCTTTAGCCCTGTAGCATTAATGTCAGGAAAGGTCAGAACCAAGATTTTTTTTTTCCTTCTCGACTGATCAGATTCTATGAAAGAATAATTATTTTTTCACAGATCAAAAAACTATGCAAGGGAAGGAAATTAAATGCAAATGAAGAAAAAGTCTGAGGTTCTTTTGTCTCATTTGGCTTGAGCAGCTCTTGAAAAATTTAAGGGCTCCACAGCCATCACCCCCATGAGAGACTGCAAGAGAAGAAGGATTTCCTTGGGGCCACAGAGCTGTGTCCTCAGGCAGAAACTGGGCAGAGGAAGGGACAAGTCTCCATCATCCCCCACTGCAGCCTCTGCTCCTCAACACCTCAATGCATTTGTGTTCTTACAGCTACACGGTGTAAAGTAAATTACTATTTACCTTGTACTGATCTGTATCAGCTGAAAAATCACTGTAATTTAGATCTCATTTGTTTATGTAATAAATGATTTGTTTATACTGAACTTGATGCTTTACTTCAGCTCCTTGAGATTTCATTAAATCACAAAACACTTGTGAGACCATGCCTAGGAAAGGCAGAAACAGCAAATCTGCCACACAGCCCTGAATGCATTAACAAGCAAAGCATGCAGCCACTTCACCGTGTTTACTGGCAGAAAGAAGTGATTTCTGTGATCAGCCACTCTTGAATATGTCTGAAACTCTGATTGCAGGTGCTTTTTTTAGTGCTGATTTAAGCAAACATTCCTCACCTGACATCCTGTGAGTTTTAAACAGGAGCTGGGTGGGGGCAGCAATGCTGGTGAAGTTGCACAATGCTGAATTCCATCTCCGGGGGAAAATAAAAGACCTCACTAATCTTTGATGTAATTTATCTGAGCATATGCCAAAGTGCCCTAAATTGTGTAAGGGAGGATAATAAATATCTCCAGTGCATGACAGAGAGGGAATGGAGAGCTGTGGAGTTCTATTGCACTGTTCAATCAGAAGGTTGGGTCAGTTAATGCCTGAGCCCAAGGCTGAGCATCAATCTTGGCAGTGCTGTGACATGGCAGGAATTTAGAGAAATAATCAGTATTGCCTGCAAACCAGTAAATGTTATTATATTTATAAATATTACTATTCTCGTAATGAAATTGGCCATTAACAGCTTCCAATTAGAAATCAGAGGTAACAGATATAGCTGTAACTTGGGTTAAAGATTCAGCAGAGAGCCATGGCTGTTACAGATTTCTCTTACTGCAAATTAAAAAAAAAAAAAAGCAGCTTTACCACCCTTTCTTAATCTAAGAACTACTTACTGGATACTAGGAAGCTCTTTTGACTTCCTTTACCTGGAGTACTGCTAAAAGCAAAAGAGGATTTTCTGGTTGGTTTGGATTTTTTTTCATTTTGACCTCCATAACAGAATAAAATCATCTGTTCTTCTTTCCCCCCAATTCTTGTAACAATAATTCCACAATAAACTAGTACAGCATCATCCAAATGCTAAGAAAGATTGTAAAGCCATAATAAGATTCTGATGATTCAGTGGTGAGATGACTTTTACTGCACTAATATTTAGTTAATGCAACATCTTAATCAATTAGTTTCTAGCGAAGCCCCCAAATTTTTGTCCTTGCTGTTGGTGTTTAATGTTTTAATTAATACCTTACACAAGAGTCTCTCAGAGTGGTGCAAATAATCCCATCAAACTTTTCCAGTCATACGCAGCATTCCTTGTTTCTCTTACACACACACACCAATTTTACTGATGTATTGGAGGGAAATCCCACAGATCTAACCACTAAAATAGAGTTTACTCATCAGGCTTTGCAGAGATTAATACCATATGCAAAAAAATTGATCCTTCATATCCTCCTCTCTGATTTCTTAACAATTTGAGAATTTCCTGAACCACTGGAGGGCTCAACACAAGAAATGTGATGTTAATGCTGGGCTCTGTTATTGTGGCCACTGGTTCATACTCGAAATTTTGGGAGATGCAGGTGGCAACAAAAAATTCACTTGGTAACCAGAGACATCTTTTTTGCAGAAAGATGAACTTCACAAGAAGTCCAAATTCAATAACTTCTTGAATAGATTAACTCTAGCTTTCTAAATAATACAGCACATATTAGAAAGGGTCACATTTATAGTGGCTCTAACAGCCCCAGGAGGGAAACTACAGTGGTTGCCTTTGATCTATTGGCCTATATTAAACAGTGATGTGCTGGAGCGTTGGGAAATGTCCTAATTTATTCCTGGAAAATACGCATGCATATTGTCAGATGGAACATTCTTTATGCTGCACTGGTGTATTTTATGAGAATGATTAAAAAAAGTGAAAGGAAGCAGAGAAGTGTGTCATCCATCCAAAATTGAACAGGCTGGCTGGCTAAATGGCTGAGAAGCAATTTTGATTGAAATTCTTTGCATCAAGACATTCACTTAATTTTATCCCACAAAATGCTCCTTTCTAAGCTCAGAAGCAAAGTAAAAAGGGGTGCATAATAAACAGCTAATTCCAGATCACAGCTATTGCAAGGGAAAATAGGAGTGCCCAACACTTGTTGAGGTCTGTGCAGTTACAGAAAAGAGCAGAACAGGAGCTGCCACTCCTGAGCCCCGCAGGACTTTTCCTTTTGGGCTGTGAAGGTACCACAATGTCACATTCATATTTTCTAAAAAATCCCTTTGCCCACAGTTTTTCTCCTGCAGGACTTTTCCTGCAGTGCCTGGGTTTGGGCTGTGAAGGTACCACAACGTCACATTCATATTTTCTAAAAAATCCCTTTGCCCACAGTTTTTCTCCAGGGAAGCTGAGAAACCTCAGAGAAAAAGGAAAACAATAATTATCTCATTTGCTTCTCCTGCGTTTTGCTGCTTTGGAATGTGGTTGGAGATTGTTTCATTGGTTTCTGCTGTGAATTGTTTTAACTCATTGGCCAACCAGTGCCAAGCTGTGTTGGGGCTCTATTTTTCATTATTATCTTTTTAGGTCTGAAGTTTTAAATTATTATCTTTTCAGCCATCTGTAACTATCCTTTCTGTATTCTTTAGTATAGTTTAGTATTCTTTAATATAACATAGTATCATAAAATAATAAATTAGCCTTCTGAGAACATGGAGTCAGGTTCATCATTCCTTCCTTGGTCAGGCACCCCACAAATACAACATCACAAAAGCAACCTCATGACACAACCATGGTGAGAGCTTTGGAGGAACTTAAGACCCTGGTACCTGGCCATGCAGATCCTAAACTTCCTGAATTTTAGAGTGCCACCCCTGCACCAGAACTATTCCACCTCCACCATGAGCTCCACACACATTTAGGAGTTTTTAACATGTGCTAGTTAAAAAGAAGAAAACAAAAAACCTGCGTAAAAAGAAAAGAAATACAGCTCTGCTCTCAAACACTAGATCTGTCAGCCTTTTGCACTTTTTTTTTCCCCCCTCAAAGCAGAAATAGCAAATAGAGTAGAGGAATTTTTTTTTCTTTTGCATTTTCTAAAATTGAATTTTTTCCCTCATATGCTCTCACTGCACCACAGCCTGGCAATAATTTCTGTAAGGGGCAAATGTTTCACATCCGTTTCTAATCAGAAGAATTTAATAATATTCCATCAGTTTGCATTTATACTGTCAAATTTTTATATTTTTTTAGAAGAACTGTGAATCCCCACTGCTAGCCAGAGTAGCTGTGGACATGAATAGCAGCCTAACTGCCTCCTTCTGCAAAAAAAGCTCCTCCCTTGGTACCAGCTGAAATCCTAATCAGAGTTCCCTCACAACACAGATATTGTAGGTGTGCTGTGCTAGTCATTGCTGTTATTATAAGCGACATTTCAGGAATTGAAAAAATTGCAGCTTGTCAGTTGAGACCTGTAATCGTTTTCCATTCAGGAAAGGGTTTAACAGGGCTGCTGGTAAAAGGAGGAAAAATACATTCCCTTCTTGCTAATCTCAGAAAGAGACAAGTGGTCTAAATTAACAATTATCTTAGACATTGAGGGAGATTTCTAATAGCACTGCATTAGAGTGAAGGTTGGTGTGTTCTGATGGGAATTTAATAATTAAATCAGCCCCAGCTGACCAGGATGCTGCAGCAGCTCCACGGGAGGGGAGCAGGGGTGACCCCTGCCCTGTCCCAAATGTCCCTGGTGCCACCTGCACTGGCCACTGGTTTGGCTGTGACCACACTGAGGGCTCAGGAAGTGCCTCCCTTGGGTACCTACCCTAAAGCATGCAGAGGCCACAAGATAAATTCCCTCCAGAAACAAAAGCTGGTTAATGTGCTGTGTAACCCAAGAGGAGTTCCTGTGCCTGGTGCTGTTATTGCAGTCCTAAATGGAAGTCATTTTAACAGAATCCCTTATGATGCCTTCAAATTGCTCTCTAAAATTGAATAAATGAGACAGATGCTTTAAACTTTCAGATGTTTAACTATGTATTTCTGCTGTGTATTTCT
The DNA here is from genome assembly GCF_014805655.1 of Passer montanus. Lineage (NCBI taxonomy): Eukaryota > Metazoa > Chordata > Aves > Passeriformes > Passeridae > Passer > Passer montanus. Next base: position 2,455,661 of record NW_024369818.1, read on the forward strand.
GTTTCTACTATGTATTTCATATAACATGCTTGTTGCTGTCTGTGGGCATAAAAAGAGAACTTATGTTCACAATCTAAAGTACAAGTTACATTAGAACTCCTCAAAAAATCTAATAGCCTTTCTAGATGATAGCCTATATTAGAAATAAACAGCTAGGAATAGTTCATAGTACAAGCAGATAACTATGAGATAAGCAGTGCCAAAAGAGAAGGAACATGATTAATATCAAAGCTGATGTAGTGGCCTACTGGGGAAGAAGGGAAAAAAGTAATCACAGAGTTGAAACCTTCAAAACAAACCAGAGGAACCTAAACCTCTCTTCCTAACAATATTAATAATCACCAAATATAATTTTGATTCTAATTGCAATCTCAGCCATTCAAGTTAAGCAGAGCATCCCTTCTCTCCAAACTGCTGCAGCCCCAGCCCTGCTGTCAGAGCCAGTTGAAATCACAGTGCCCACTTAGTCAGAAAATCAGAGCTCCCCTTCCTTCCCACGAAGCACTTCATCCTCTGGTAAGCATTGCAAAAAGTCTAGAGCACTGTAGGAAGAATGGCTGTGTAATAAAAGTGTAATTGAAATGGCTACACTGCTGCCTCATTTCATTACTCACACTGGCCTCTGCTTGTTAAATTTTAAGATCTCTTGGGAAACCAGTGCATAATATAACAACACTCCAGAGTGTCAAAACAACCCCTGCTATGATTTATCTCATGCATGACATCAAGGATCTATTTTAAAGTAAAGATTTTACCAGTGAAACAAGTCCTTAAACTTTTCCAGTTCCCTGAATTTAAAGAATATAGATTAAAAATTGTGGACAAATGTAAGGAATTTCTAGAGTTCCAGTTATCTTTGCCTGCCTGAAACATTTTGAGTCTCCTTACCCTTTTGCATCTCCAAAGTCATTATAAGAAGAAAATCTAATCTGGCTTTCTCGAACAACAATTAGTATAAGAAAACAAAATTTCACCAAGTAGGCAACTAACAGAAGAAAAACAAACAAACACAAAATCCAATTACAAGCTTAGAAATTCTTTGGTTTAGAGTAATTTTAAATTCCATTCAACGCACAGGGATTGCAAGTCTTTGTGGGTGCCACACAGCAACATTTCAGGGAGGGATATCTGGTACCCAGCACAGCCCTGCTGCCATGGGCTGCTCTCTTGGTGCTTTGAAGTTGCCTTTTGAACTGCAGCTTTACTAACAAGATCTAAAATGAATGGGCTCTGACAGGTAAAAAAAGGTGCATTTCTGCACCTCCTTGCTAACTTCACCAGCAACCACAATTAAATTGGAAAACCCTTACAACCACAACTACCATTTGAAAAATTCCTTCTGCCTCACCTAGGTAAGGTCACCACTGAATATTCTGCTTTATTTGTTTCCAAGGAAAACCAGTTACACAACAGCAGTGCCATTTCTTCATCTGGCTTTAATTTCTCCATAAAATCTGCCACAGCCATGGCATGTTACCTGTAGGAAACACGCCATAAAATTAATTTTGTCTGGGCTTAATTAGCAGTTTTATATTTAGCTCCTTCCAGTGCACAGAGGAGCCTTGGCTCCTCTGCAGCCATGCCTAGGAGTCACTAATAGGCCATACAACACAAATATAACTTTTTGCTCTGTTCCAGCAACTCTCTGCTGCTATGGAAGATTGATCGTTTCCAGCAGGCGTTTATTCAGAGGCAATTTCTTCTTTGTGTCAGGAAACTGGGGCTAACTCTGAGGCAAACACCCAGCCAGGAGGACTTTCAGAATACTGAAGTAACGATTTCAGCAAGTACTTTTTACACCCAGCTGCCCTTGCCTTGTCAAAGCTGACCCAAGGATCAGAGCAGCCTTGGGAGGGACCCAGAGCAGGCGCCCCTGGGGACCCCAGAGCTGCTGCTCTGCTCAGCTCAGTCCTGCCACCAGAGAGAGAGCCAAAGGGGCCGTGGCACCCCAGCACTGCAGCTCAGAGCCAGAACAGCAGAGGACACTAATTGCAAGGGAGATGAAACCATCTTTTTTGGAAAAGTCACCAGCAGTCAGGGTGAGACACGCCAGGACTTTTTCCCTTTGTTTTCCCGTTTCTCCCTGGCAGATCCAGTGAGTGAAGCCTTTGAGTGATGACACTGCTCACCACCAGCACCCCGGGTTTGTTCTGACACTGGCTGGTGTAAGTGCATTTCCTAGGCATGGACAAGAGGACACGGGGCTGCCGCAGTTAAATTTGGCCACCAGCTCCTTTCCACTCACTCAGTACATGCTGATCACCAGTCCTCAGCCCTTGGGAAGAGGCAGAAGCACCAAACAACCCAGCCAGATCAATAACAAGGGAGCAGGCCACTGGAGCCCTGGGTCTGCAGTCTGTTAACACAACCCGAGTGTTCGCCCTCTTTTCTATAGAAATTTAAACAATTTAAACCTTACAGTCGAAAACATATTGGGTAAGTAGAAATCAATGGAAGCTTTGTTATTTCAAGAAAGCAATTCCAAGGAGTCTGAAGCATTGTCTCCTTAGGACTTCAGTTTGCATTTTCATGCAATTGTGTGGCAAATTCTTTGGCTGAAGAAGAAAAAATGGAGAAGCTGCGTGGCCTTTCTTTGCACTGTTCCCTACAGAATGAAATTAATCAGTTACCTGACTTCCACTTTGCCTTAACATTATTGCTTGTTATTTAACTAAAAAAAAATCAGATTTTTATTGTTACAGAACCTCAACCCATACTGAACTCTGCAGTCCTGTCAGAGGCATCGACTATAATGATCCAGATCTCAAGGTCAGAAATATAAAGAACTGAGTAAACCAGTAATTTCACACTGTGTAACAGTCTCTGAGAATACTGGCCCCTGACATATCGTGCCATGAAGAAAAACAACGAACTTTCATTTTTGATTTAAAGAGTCTAAGTTTACTCAAAGGTGTTTTGCTATCCCCCAAAGTTTTAGAGCAGTATAACCAGCCTTTACAACTTGTCAACATTTAATAGCCTACACCCCAATGATTGATTTTCTTCAATTGGCTTTTTTTTCCCCCTCTCCAGCCCATGTATTTAGCTTTTAGGTGCAGCAGGTTGACAAGGCATCTATCATGGCTAAACAGACTAATTCAGAAGCATTTACTTTCTGCAGCCCTTTTTGTTTGGTCTTCTGCTGCATTCTTTGTTCTGTATGTTCCCATGTACCAACACAGGTTTCTGCTACAGCATCACAAAAAAAGCTGTTCTGTGCTCATTCTGCACTCCCTCCTTCCCATCCTGGCTGCCACCTTCCCTTCCAAGAGAGTTTGGTTAATTTGGAGAAGGAAAATCAATGAGTAAAAAGCCATCTAAAAATGTTTTGGTAGTTATTAAAACACACTTAAGATAGACCTGGCTCACCCCATTTAAAAATATCATCTCTGTGGTCTAATCTGAGCATCTCTCTGACTGTGGAGACATGAAACAGAGTAGGAGCCTGCATAGGAACAGCTCAGAAGAGGCAGGAGGAGGGAAATCCTCCAACAGCAATCTTTATTCCTGCACTAGACAATGGTTTTAAGATGTTTCTTAATAGTTAAGCCCCACCTCCTCTCTAGGAAGATAATTAAGAACTGTCTTTCATCTCGCTGCTGTTTGGTGAGGTTAGGAGCGATACACAAATGACTTGAGAAGCTGCTGAGTTAAATCACTCCTGTTTGCAAAAATTAAAATCTGCCAGCGTAAAACATCACTAAAGGATTTGTAGTCGACGGAATAAATACCACTTGCAAGTAAACTAATATTTGAGGGATATGTGAGGAAAAACTTTCTTACATAAAGGAAAAGACTCCTTCAATTACTGCCCATCGTGCAGCTCCCTTGGGAATTTCCCAGCTCCTTCTATCAGCTGTCTCTAGGTGGTTCTAGCACATGCCTTTATTCCTTATAAACATTGTTTTATCTTCTAACTGAAGGCCAAAAATTCTTTTTTCCCCCTCAATCAGGACGAGTGCTACAAAAGCCCTTGATAGAGCAGTTGCCTGCACAGAGTGCTGGGCACGGCTGGCTTGTTTCACAATGGCCAGGAAGAGATTCATTCCTTCGAAGGGGAAAACAGCATTTTTCCATTAAGTGAACTCTTGTATAATACAGCAGCATATCTCTGCTTCTTAGAGTCTCCACAACTCTTGCTATCCTTGTTTCCAACTGAGTTGTTTACTTTCCCTCAAATCCTCAGCTTGGCAGAGCTTGTGAACAGCCTGCCACGCTGCTGAGCACAGTGCCACAAATATGAAAGGAAGAAGCAATTCTGAAGGAAGAACATCTGAAAGGAGGAAGATAAAATAGTGATGGCACGATTATTTTTATTTTATCAAGTTGCTGTAAAACTGCCAAGCCCAGAAGCTGAGCGTTTTAGCTGTGTTCTGAAAAGAGGAAGGCAGAAAGCTCTTCCCTCTCTCACTGCTCCTCCTGACCAAAAAAAGAAAAAAAAGTTCAGATGTTTCCAAGTCAAAACACTTGTAAGTTCTGAAACAGAAAGAATGAAACAGATCATAAAGCATCCTCACTTTTACCTATCTAGACAGAGATCTGTGTGTTAGGCACACGTATGAAAGCAGTTAAAGAAAAAACAATTGGAATTGAAAAGAGCCAAGAGCCTTGTTCTCACTGAGACCTGAGTGCCTCATGCACCCCCTCCCGGGCAGGCTGCTCAACAGGGAAACCAAATCTGCACAGAAAAACATCAGAATCCACTGTGGATGGCAAAGATTTCATGGATCTTGGACTTGCTGAGCACAGAGATCTTCTCCAACCTAATTGATTCTGTGAAATGATCCTTAAAATAAAACTTGGGAAGGAGAAAATTTTAACAAGTACATGACAGAGGATCACTGCAAAAATCAGGTTTTCTCATAGGGAAATAACTATAGGAATTCAGAGAGTAAAATATAAGTATGAAATATTATCAGATAAATAACCCAGTACTAAAAATGTCCCCACAGTGCAAAATACTTTGGCAATAAGTAATTAATTAATCTGGTAATAGCACTTCAGATTAGGATATTGCCCTTCCACTTAAAAGAAGCACCTAGAACTAATCTTGTCCATGGCAGTGACTGACTGTGGGCACCCTAGCAGGGAAAGTTTCCACAAATGGTGACAACCTGAGTATTTATGTGAGTCTTTGCTGAAGAGTGAAGAGGAATTTAGAATAAAATCTTGAGGGAGAGCAGCAGCACAAAGAGAGGGCATGACAAATAAAACAAAGTGCAAATTCTGCCTCGGTTGGTAGTTTACACCATCTGTACTGCAGATATATAGTGAAATTCAGGGCATTACAAAGTACTGTGAAAATTTATGGATTTCAAAACAAAGCAGTAGAATATGCATCTTTTCAGGGATGATGAATTCTACTGCAAACACCAACCACTGTCAGACTGTTTGCAACATTAATTCTTTTCTGAGTCTGGGAAATTTCTAGTGTCTGTTGGAGTTAGAAAAACAGCACTGTGCACAACAATTAATTGTGGTTTTTGGGAAGGCATAAAGGCATTTCAAAACAAAGCCAAAATGGAAAGTTTTGCTGATCATTTTCCAAACTACAGATGCTGATCTGCAGCACCAACACCTACTGTCTGGAGCCTGACATCCTTTTCTAATGGCATTTTCTCTAATTTAGCTTCATAAACAGCTCAATTTGAGCCAGTTTGTAAAATTCCAGCAAAACCCAGTTTGCATTCATAAGAGCATGGAAGAAGGAGCCTTCCGAATGAAGGAATCCATGCACACAGAAAAACTCCATTCCTTCTTCAAGGCAGAGCTAGATACCAACAAAAACATTTCATTTCCTAAGAAAAGACAAAATCCGTATTATAAAATCTGTTCTCAGTGTATTTTAAGCTAGCACCTAGATTCTGCTGTTCATCTGTGTCCTTCAGCTCCAAGCGGGCAGAATGGAGGCTGGAAACACCATTTCAGTGGCAATGGAGATCAGGATCCCATCTTTTTGAGGCTCCCTGTAATTTGCCTCCAAGTGTGGCACAAACTTGTGCTGCTGGACAGTGACAGAGGCAGGCTCAGGCAGAGGGACAGAAATGGCTGGGACTCCCACGGCCTGAAAATCAATAACTGCTCCTGCTTTGGAGAAATATGGAATGGGACAGCATGAAGAAAGAGATCTATCTGGAGGAAGATCTCATTTGTTGATCTGATTATGAGAGGGCACACCTGTGCCCCTGCACATCTCACAGACACGTGGGTGCAGAGCAGGGGACAGGCAGGGGAGCCTTGAAGCCAGGCTGGATTCTGACATTCCCAGCTCAGCATCTCAACCTGCAATCAAAATCAAAGTCAGAGCAGGAAAAGTCCCCACAGCACAATTTATTCTCCACTATTTCTCTGTTTTGAAATCCCTTCAAGGTGAAGGAAACCAATAAAATTCTAGCAAGAAGCCCCATGCAGCTCTGCTGCCCAGTGAACTCAGGAGGCATGGCCTGGGGGGTGAGAAATGTCCATTTTAAAGGACAATACTGAACTAAAAGGACTCAACACAGGCACCCTGAGTGGCACAGCAGCACCTGCACCCTCTGAGAGGGTCCCTGTCTCCTTGCAGGAGCTAAAACCCACTGCAAATGCTGACTGTGATAATCTCCCCTTGCTAGTTATTGGATTCTTTCTCAAAGGCAGATGGAGAGAGCAGTGGTGTTAATCTCATTTGGGATAGAATGAGGCCAAAATACCCATTACCTTACAGGCACTGGGGCACCAAGTTGGATAAAGCATATCTGCTTTATATGCAACGATTTTCAGCCAAAAATTAATCAGACCATAAAATATCCTTCAAGAAAAATAACTGATTTTGCAGATGAGGGGTTGCCTCAGAGGGTGAGCAACCTGGCAACCCAGAGCCACCATCTCCACTACAGACACAAAACAATAATCATATAACTTAATGGAGTGGTGAAATCCCACATTTCAGTTAACTAAATGCATGGAAAATCTCTTTTCAACACTGAAGATGTGTGAGAGAGAGTTTGGGTGTGCATTGGGAGTTTTAATGGCATTTATGAATAATTTGTCCCCTGACACTGGGTTTCAGCCTCCATCCTTTGTGAGCAACAGTGAAATATTCAGTGCTACAGAATCACAACTGCAGTGAACCTCTGCAGGTGAAGAGCTCACAGTGCACTTGTGCCTCCTTCTGCCATTGCCTGGGACAAGACTTCATGGCCCTGTTTGCTGTCCAGAACAAACATTTGTGTCACTAATTCATCAGGAATTAAGATATAATGTTCTTATGTTGGAAAAGTTCACACTTAAAAAAATGCCAACCAACCAAACCACCAGGAAAAGATGGTTACAAGTTTCCTAAAAACAGTGTGGGAAAGAAAAGATCAGGAGATCAACTCAGAGTTAAAACCCCAAAACTTCCACAAGCTTTCCCTCAAAGACTCTCCATGCAAAGATCTGCATGGAAGCCTATACCATTTTTAAGATTTAGAGCACAACAGAGAGATTTCATTTTGTTCATGCTTTCCAAGGGCTTTTCAAGCTGCTCTTCTCCCTCCCAGATGCATAAATCCCTGCTCTGGTGGAGCAGTGAAGAGGATGGATCTGCTCCTGAGCACAGCTCCTGCCTCCCCTTGCAGCTGAGTGCCAATGACAGCCAGGTGGACACTGGAAGAGGGACACCTCAATCAATCACAGCTCCTTTGTGCTTCCAATTTGAAGATTTATGCACGTTGAGCACGGCTCACAGCAAGTTATAGTCCAATGGCATTTAATGGTTTTGACACTTGGAGCTTCCTCCCAAATAACAGGGATGTCTCTGCTCCCTCGCCAAAAGGGGGTGAAGGAAAAGGAAAAGCCATTCTGAGCATCCCCATGGATAACTGAGCACCTCACAGATCTCATCTGCATCTTCTGAAAGCAGGCCTGTGTGATTTACTCAGACACTGGCAGGGCTTTGTGCATCTCCAAAGATGAAGGAGTAGCTGTCTACCTGCCCTTTTTGGACCATGTGTCACTGCTGAGTGCCCATCTCCTCCAACTCGGTGTGAAAAAAGGAGGATAAATGCCCTGGCTGCTGTGAGCAGCACAGCTCCTCCCTGCAGCCCCAGCCCGAGGCACGCTGACAGCTTTTTGGGGTTCCCTGTTTGCATTGGGGTGACCCTGTTTGCACTGGGCTGGGGCCCAGGTGATGCTCTGCAGCCGAGCTCCCTGCTCCTCCTACCAATCCTTTCCTCTTTGCACCTCTGTTTGAGTCTGTAACAGCAACACTGACATGTCAGAAGCAAGAGGAAGGAAAAGACTTAACAGTGTGAGCCAAAGGAATTAGGCAGACAACATTGCTGTCACGGCGGACAAAAAGGGAAAGATATTCTACAAGGCAAATGGCTCAGAAACCATTTAAATGTTTCAAGGAGGACCTGAAGCCTTTGCTGTAGGCTAATTTCCCCTTGAGCAGTTTGGATGTTTGGGCTGTGGGAGCACAGGGAGCAGTGTGACAGGGCTGAGCATGGAGAGCCAGCCCCAGAGCCCTGCTGGACTGAGCTGCATGGAAACTCTCTGGGGAGGACTCCCTGCTTTTAATTAACTCATGAGGGAACTCTATATTGGCTCAGATTGAGAGGTTTTTTATCATGGAATCATGAGCCAGCCTGGAAAACAGACAGCTAAACTTAAATGAAATGGGAATTATATTCTGCTTTTGTAATAGTCTCCCCTGCTGAAATCAATAGCAAATTCAGTGCTCACAGCTCTGAGAGCCTGCTTCTTTTTGTCCTTATTTTCTCTGAGTCACTGTTCAGCTACACAGAGACTAACCTCCACTGCCAAGCGCAATGGCTAAACAGGATCTTGAAAAAATCTTTTATATATACTAAAGTCTGTCTGAAATTCTGCTAGGTTAATACAGAGTTCTTCCTGTTGGCCAGGTAACCTCAGCAACCCCTCTCCATTGTGGAGTAAGTCTTGATTTAATTAGAATTAAGATTTTATTTGCAAACATCTTGTAATTACCTTTTTTATTTTACAGTTGAATACTCCCCGTGGCCTACTACAGGCTGATATACTGGTTTATATGTGGCAAGTTGGTGGTGTTCTATTCCACATTAACTGGAACCAGGGGAAACTATCAATAGACAAGAGATTGTTAATGCCCCTTTCCACTCCATAAACTGCCTTTTCAGAGTCACCTTCCAGAACTGTGCCCTGATTTCTGGATACATTATTTGTTCATGATGTCAGAGATAATTAGTGTGTTTTCTTTTCTCTTCAGTTTCTCAATAAAATGTTATTTCGTTCCTGCAGATACTCAAATCACACCAAGACAACTGTCTGCTTCCACTTGGCTTCAAGCTTGGGAGGTCTCAATCAGAAAGATCAAGTATCAGGTTTTAAGACTGAGTGCTCAAAAAGAGTTCAGAAATTTATGTAGAAAATTCTAATTTCATTTAGAATCCCCACATCTTCTACTCTGATCTGGTCTCTTATTACTGTTTTGTTGTTTGTTTGGTTTTTTTTCATTTTACCAAGTTTTGTTTGGTTTTTGTTTTTTTGGTTTGTTTGGTTTTTTTTGTTGGTTTTTTTTTTTTTTGTGTTAGCACTCAGGATTGCAATTGAAGCTCCATTACATAAGAAATATATTCAAGGAATATTTGAATTTACTAAGGCACCAAATAAAATGGGAATATTTTTGAGCACACAGATTCTAAATACTGAATATAATCTGGGTGTGAATAGACTGTATAAATCTGTTTAGGTGGCTGGTTTCTATTGAAGACACCAAACCAGGAAAAAAGCTTTGTTTTCATACTGACTTTGACTGGTTTTGAGTCCTAAAGGCTCAAGCTGTGACCTAAGCAAACAGAGCACACCAGGACTCCATGAACAATAATTCAATACCCATGAATTGTGGGAACAAAATATGCACAGAATTCTTATTAATTGCTTCTTTTTAAATATTTAACCATGGTTGCTAATATTTATTCTTAATTTAAAACACTCATTTTATAATTAAAAAAAACAAACAACCTATTTTAATTTTGAATATTTTTAAAGCCAACATCAAACCACAGGCCATATTGCAATATATCTCACTTGTCAATAAAATGAGTGCCTAAATAAGTACCCTCAAGCATATTTTTCAGAAGCAGAGTAGCAAATGTGGTTGGATTATATTTATTATTGGCAGTTTTTTGCCTGTGAGCAGGAGATGAGGGGAGCAAGGTGAATTGCCAGTTCTCCTAATAAGACATCTCTGTCAGAGGGTGCTTGGAGACTTTTCTGTCCAGAAATGCTCAGGGGAAAGCCTGGCGGCAGATCAGGGCTCAAAACCAATGAAAAGAACAAGAAGTGCTGCACATGGCTGTGCCTGCATTGCTGGGCATTTGGGGGGAACCAGAATTACATGACTTGATTTACTTTACAAAAACTGATTTGTAAAACCCCCTGTGGATTTCTTAACTATACTGTGGAGGGATATAAGATTAGTGTAGCAATTCCCATCATCAAACGTATTTACTGCTAAAATATTGGATTAGTGATGTTGTATCCACTGTTCTAAGATTATAAAGTGATTCTTTAAAATGAAGCAAAAAAACCCAACCCCTACACTCTATCATTTGTAATTAGATTTGAGTGAGTGGCTTTGCCTTTCCAGAGAAAGCAATTCTGCTAAAAAAAATAAAAAATAAAATAACCAAAAATGGACTGTGCTCTGCACACAAAGAGAAAATAAAACTAGAGATTTAGAAGAATCTTCTTTTTGAGACACAAAGGGCTGTATTTGGCTGGATCTTGTTGCCCCTGCCTGTGATGCCCAGTGCTGTGGAGTGCCCCACCTTTACAGCAGGTGGTAATAAAGCCTTGTTGGTGTGAAATATGGTTTATCTGAACACACATCATTTATTTGAAATCATCATCATCCTCAGACACTCACCCCTCCCAGAGAACTCTGAGGGTCATCATTGTCTCAGGTTCCACTGGCAGTGAACAGTGAAGGAGGAAGAGCATGAGGATGGGATAAATTAACATGTTCATTAAAGTAATTATGCTACATTTGGGCCAGGAAGATTAATGCAGCTCTATCCTGACTTTTTAGTCATTATCTTCAGTGACTAAAAGCACTTGGAGTTCTTACAATTAATAAACAAATAAAAAGCTGCAGCACTATCATTACCTGCTTGCATTTTACCCCCCTAGGAACCACTTGTATGAAGTATTTCAGAGAGACACAGAATAGGCAGTCATGTAGGAGTCACCAAAAAGAAATTAAATCAGAAATATTCTGCAACTGAAGAGTGGGAGTTTTGTTGTACCTGTCATGCTGGCAAACCTCACTATTTGCCACTACTGCAGTTTAAACTTAAGCATTGTTTCTTTTGAATATGAAAATCCCTGTTGTCTCTTTCTAGATTCATCTTCCCAGTAATGACAGAATCCTAAAGGTTTTAGGGTTGGAGAAGACACGGTGATCCCATCATCTCCCTGGGCTGCCTAATTCCAGTGCTTTCAGTGAAGAAGTTTTTCTTTCTTGCCATCTCATCTAAACCTTGGCAAACCTTTGGGCATTTCCTCTCATCCTTTCAGTTGTTTTCTGAGAACAATCCCACCTTGCCAAAGTCTGGAAGAAACAATTTGTTTCTGATTCAGAGCCACAGTGACCAATATTATTTCATGTCACTGCCATACAAAATTCAGCACCAGCAACCTCAGAAATTTAAACAATCACAGATTACTTTGATTGTAAATTGTCCTGTTTATAATGGACTGAAAATTTAGAGGCTATAAATACATAATCTTAACTGCAGTAGCTCTGAACAGCCTTGACAGGGTTTATCAGCTAAATGTTTAATCAGGCAAAGCAGCAAAAAACACAACCACAGGAATACATGGTATTTAGCATTTAAATAAAGCTTGTAAACCAATGACAAGTCTATTTGGGCAACTACTCCCACACATGTTCCTTATCTGCAAAGGTCTTGTCCCAAATTTATCGGAACCAGTCTCTCGTACTTTATTTTCCAGGCAGTAACATCAGTTTCCATTCACTGACTTCACAGAAAAAAAGATGCAGAAAACTACAAGTTAAAAGGCATGGCCATGAAAAAAGAATTCCCACAATGTCAATGTCATACTGCTCTGTGAACTTAATCAACCACAGCCAAAACCCCTAAAAAGCACAACTGTAAAACCAAGAACAAAAACCCTGCCATACAGAAGGAGAAATGAGCCTGACAAAGCACTACAGCTCTTTTCTTGTCTAATTGCAGAGCTGTTTCAAAATTCCCAGCAAAACCTGGCTGCTTCCAAGACCCAACCTTGAGCAAATAAGGCAAGTGGGAGCCATGGCAGCACAAATCCCAAATCCTTGTTTCCCCAGCCTGTAACCTCTGGGTGAAATTGCCCTGCTGCTAATGGGTACCAGCTTCTCCCCTGCTGCTGGCAGGGGCCAGATGTGGCTCTTTCTGCCTCACTGCCCTTTGGCCCCACACACAAACCCTGCTCTGGGCTGCTCCATGCTCTCCCTGCTGGCAGAACTCACCCCACAGCAGCCCAAGCACACTAAATGATTTTTTATATTTATTATTAAGTAGACACAAGTAGCGAGCCTCTCCCTTGTGTGTGGTTTGGGGGACTCAAAAAAACTCTCATGGAAGTAACACCTTTTTGTACAGAGGACTTGGCTTTGCTCGTGGTTCATTCCAGCAGCTTTTAAATACATTTCTCCTCCTTTTAGAGTTGGGAACCATTTGCTTTATGAGCACCATTTGGATCATTTGCCTGTTGCTCATAAAATAGACAAAGCTTTTATCCATGCCATGAATTTTTACTCACTTTATACAAAATACCTAAGGAGGGATTTGCAGTGGCCAGAATTACATCCATGAAAGAATTATCAACTAATTTAATTTTCTGCTACAATAATGGTTCCAGCAGTTTTTGATTTTGTTGATTACATTTCTTCTCTCCAAGAAATAAAAAAGCATATTATTGTTAGCTTCTTTGTATGTATTTGCTTTAGAAAACAGACTATTTTTTAAAGTAAAAAATAAATAGGAATGACAAAAATATTTTATGAATTTTAATCTTTGTAGTTATTAATTAAAGCTGTGGCAAATGCAGATTTCAATAGCAATCAAACAACATGGTGACGGTCTGTTGTTGTTCCAGCAAGAACAAGGATTCCCATCAACACTGGGACAGTGCAGCAGAATATTTCCTTGGCAGGACTGCTGGCAACAAGTCACCCAAACCACCAAGGAAAAGTGGCTGCAAAATTCACCTCTGTCACCCACGTTCACGCACCAGTGCCCCACTAAATGACAATCACAGGATCAAGCTGCTTCAACAGCTCCTCTCTCAACTCAGGAGCCAAAATCCTCTCAAAGAACCCAAACCCAGCCCCAGCTCGGAGCTCCTGGAGAGGAAATGCTGTAAGGGAGGAACAGGAGGAGCCCATCAATGCTCCACCAGCTGCACAGGGACTGCTGGAACCAGACACCTCCCTGCAGGCTGCTCCTGCACACGAAGGGTTAACTTCTGCTGGTAGCTGAGGAGCACAGCAAGCCCTGCAAGGACTGCACATAAACATTATTGATTGCAGACTCAGATCGATGGGGCTTAACTGCTGTGATTAGCAGCTGCCTGCATGGAGGGTTTGGGAGGTTTGGCCATGCCGGGGCTGGGAGCAGCACCCGCTGCTCTGGATCTTTTCTTGGGAAAAGGGGAAATCCTGAGATTTGGAGAGCAGCAGCTCAGGGACTGCCCTACAGCACGAGGCTTGCAGATTTACTGACAAATATCTCCTCTCTGCATGCACAAACAAACAGCTCGTGTCTGGGACTGCAGGGAAGGGTTTCCCAGCCGAGTTTCTATATTTTAGCCAGCTGTATGGACTGGCCCGTGGAAGCCTGCCCAGCCAGCATTGCACCTGCTAAAGGGAAATGCACTCAGGCATGAACAGAGCTGTGAGGGCTTTTTCATTTCTGCTTCTCAATTCCTACACTGTATTTGCCACAAGCTTTGGGAGTAGAGGCCTCTAGAACAAGCCTAACTTCCAGGATTTCACATTTCACTGCTTCTTTCATTCCCTCACATCACAACCTCTGATGCCACATTCTACATGTGCAACACGCTGATACACAGGGAATAAACAGCAAAAATGGCTCTGAAATCCTCCACATAAAACATTTATAATAAACATTTTTTTCAAGTAATTACAAAGACTGAAGTATTCAAACCCATTCTGTGTTAAGAAAGATTACATATTAATATCCATGTTTCTTTATTGCTTTTTTGCATGATTAATTATTGCTTCATTCTTGGTTAAGTCCTCATGAAGGAAAAGGTTGATGTCTCAAAATTCCCTCCCAAAATAACAAACATTCACCAATTCATTTCTACACCAGATGCTCACAGTTTATTGACACACCAATAGAACCATCAAAGTAGTTTTATTTTGTCAAGTTCTGCAAAAAATTTTTAAGCACAAGTTGAAGGCAAGGTAATGCTGGCATTTCTCCCTAAAAAAAGAACTTAACTCAAAGGGGACCACCAGTCTGAGCAGCCAAAAACCAAAACAAATCATTTTGACATGCGACAGAATAACCACAGAGCAACTTGTTGCAACAATTTTTTGCAGATTATTTCCACAAATACTTACAGAAACCACCACTACGGAAAATAAGTGATCAGAAAAGTTGTTCCAGCCTACCTGTGGCTGAGTCCAGGGCTCCAAGGTGGTTTCTTTCAAAGGAGTTTGTGGCCTTCCCACTTCTTTTGTGTGCTTTTGGGGGAAAAAAAAAAAAAGAAAAGATGTGTCAGTGATATGTTCAGTATGCATTCAGCATTAATTTCCCATGAGGGAATAAAACAGTCAGGTACAAATTCCATACAATAATGTATCAATGCATCACTGCACATATTTGGAGTAGGCTGTAACTTTTTTTTTTCCACTCAGCTAAGTACAGAGTTGCTGTATCTTTCAAGGTGTGGGGATGCACAACTTCATCTGTGCATACAGATAAAAAATTCAGCTAAAATTATGAAATTATTTGCCAACGGAGTAAGGTTCAGCAGCAGAAATTCAGAGGGAACTCAACTCTGCTTTTTCTGCTGTTTCCTGCCCAGGTTGTGTTATGCTCACTGTAACTTCAATAGATAAATCAGAAAAGGAATTTATAGGAAACATTTTTAAAGGCTGATTTTTTTGGATGTGAAGCCATGTTTTCAGATGAGAGCCTTTGTCTTTCCTTAATCTCCACAGCTGGAGCCAGGAGACAGAGCAGAAAAAGGTTTTCTGTCTCCTGGACTTCCCACTACTTGGAATGTTTTAAGAACAACCACCCCAAATCAAAGTCCATCTAATCAAATAGATTAAAGTGGTCTTCAAAAGCTCTGATCCTTCACACTTTCTTCTTTTACAATACCAAAACATCCTGCAATTATTTATTAACATCTAATTACTCTACTGCAATAATAAATGGATAAGATTTTGGTCACTGGGACTGAGCATTCAACAGGATTTTGACACTTTTTCATTTTCTCCATATGTGCTTCCAGTGAGGGAACTTTAAACATTGCTATAAAGGATACAAGTCCCATATTTTCTTGCTCCCTAAATTTTTGTTCTTTCATAAAACAGAAACAATGGCATTCACAAGACTAAAAAAAAAAAAAAGATCTTCTGCTGAAATACTTTTAAGTAGCACCAGGATTTTCCTCCTTTCCTCCTCCTGAAATACATCTCTAATGTGCTACCCTTTGGCCATATCTAATGCAAATATCACATTGTCCAGGCCCCACACCAGAGTGCTCTAAATGCCCATGGAGACTGCAGAGGTTGACAGAGAAAAGGAGAGAGATGCCACTGGATTTGTCTTTTACAACAAACTATGGCTGTTTAAAAGGAAGCATTGTTTTTTAAATACAGAATTTGTGGGCAACTTCAGTTTGCATGGAGCATTCACAGGGCTTCTTTCTAAAAAACACCTTATTAAATGGCAATTGTGTTTTGGCAGGTTAGATTGCCTGTAATAATAGATTGCAGGCAATAATTTTTACCATTTTTTGTTATTTTATATTTTGGGGTAGCAATGGAATATGATTCATTGTTGAAATAGAACAATAAGTGCATTTCAAATGTAAAAAGAAATAACCACAGATTTAGTGAATGCTGAAAAGAGTTAAAATGAATTCATCTAGAAAGGGAAGGTTGTGTTTTTCATGTGTTCAAAAGCAAATGTAGTCTACCTTATAATCTTGCTTTAATCATCAGCCATCAAAGGGACCCAAACACACAATGAAAATTATTAAACATATCAATTGTAATGCTAAAGATACCATAATAATTCCACATGGGCCAGCCTGCCAGGAACTGATGTTAAAAATCACATTATTTCTTGAGAAATAGTTCTTGGCATTTCACACCAGTTTTTTATACAACATTTGTCCACTCAGAGGGCAAAGAGAAAAATGAATAAACAAGTGTATGATTATGCAAGGAAAACAGATGCAAAAGTACATTTAGGTGAAACAGCACTTGAAATGTTTGGGTAACACTGGAAGCCACGTTCTCAATCTTAGATGTGGCTTAAACAAAACTCAAGAACTTAATGCTGAATTTTACTTAGACTGACCCCATTTACTTCCTAAAGTTCCCCCTGCCCTGCACCTAAAGAGACTCTCTCACCCCGCTCTGAAGATAAAATATCAGGAAACAGGGACAGCACACAGAAAGAGTGAAAATAGTGCAGATTCCAGGAAAGTGCTGCTCAGGCAGCAGGCTGCTCCTGGAGGGAAGGAGGACAAAACCAAGCAGCAGCTCCTTTACCCCTGCAGGCTTTCCTCGCACAGAAACACCTTGGTGGCTCTCACTCCAATTTTCCAGTTCTGTTTCACAGCCAGCTCTGGTTTGCCATGGAGAGCCCGGGAGGGGATTTGTGTGATCACTCTGCACGTGGACAAACACATCCCACAGGGGCTGTGAGCCCACAGGGACAGCTGGCACCCACCTGTGCCTGCAGCTGGGACAGGAGACAAATCCTCTGCAGCTCCAGCCCAGCAGCTGCCCCTCTCCAGGTGTGGTACCTGCTCTGAACTACCTGGAGTGCAGAGCTCCTTACTCACCCTGGCTCAGATACACACACCCTGCTAGTGGGTCACACTTTGCCACAAGTTCACTTTCCTCTGTTATAAAAGAGGATGTGGTAATGAGAGAAAATCTTCACAGGAGCTTCTTTCTCCCAGAACAGATAAGCTCTTACTAAAAGTGGGAAGTTTTTGGAAGCCTTTATCCCCTTGTTTTGCTTGGAGCATCTTCCTGCAGCCTTCTGCAGCTTGCCCAGCTCCCCTGAAGAAACAACAGACCATGCTCACAGTCTTTTATGTTCCCTCCACTTCCCCAATTCAACATTTATGTTCCACATGGGGAAGAGAGCTGTGCTGTGATGAGATCAAAGATGGAATTGGATTGGATCAAAGATGGAAGATTCCAGCCTGGACACAATGTTGTGGTTCCAGCAGTGCCATTGGAGCTCCCCCAGCCCTGCACACACACTGATTGCAGTTTCTCTAGCAGGCAAGCCTGCCTGGTGGATGAATGAGGTTCTTTCCATGTTGGAAGAGCCACCTGTACCCCTGTAGGAGCCAGCTGCTCTTCCACCAGCACAGGGGGCACCTGGACAACTGCTCCTGCTGCTCCCACTGATCCAGCTCCTCCTGAGAGCTCTGCTGCAGCTCAGGGAGGCACGTTCTGCTCTAAATCATCATCTGGCACCGTGTCTCTGCTGTGGTACAAGCACTGAGCAAGGCAAAACCAGACAGGGAACCACATAAAACCTTGGCGGCTTTAAAGGTTTCCTTCATCTCCAAATTATTTCCTTTTGTCTGTTAGGAAATGCAAAAAATTCCAGCTGCTTCCCAGGCCTGTCTATCTACATTAGGTCCAATTTTCAGGTATTTTCAATAGGAACAAAGTTTTGGTTTGCTATGGCATCAGTCTGACCCATCACCTGACCACCTAGAAATTGCCCTGATCAGTGGTGCCAGCAATCAATAAAGTCCAGCATAATAACCAGGTCATAAAAAGACTGTGTACGAAATATTTTGCTGATATTTGGAATTTTTTGTCTGGTTGTAACAGCAAAAGAAAGCTTTAATATTTAATCAAAGCAGTTAAGTTTTTTTTTTAAGGGGAAAATGAAATTCATCATAAATATTTCCTGTTGTTTATTAGAAGCAATAAGTTAACAAACATATAATTACTTATGACAACTTGACAGGCAATATCCAGGCTCCCAAAAGCCCCCAGAGAAAATTAACTGTAAAACAGATTTTAAAGGTTATGAAAGTGTTCTAAGTCAGATATGATGTTTGCCTTTAATGGAGTTATGGATCTGGGTGTTTCAGAGTGGTCCTCACTCTGAAACATGTGGGGAGATCTTTGGTGCATCTGAGAACTCAAACTGATTAGGTTTTATTCTAATACTAAATACCGGACTGGGTCAGCTGGATAGATGTTACCTCCATTCCATTCTCTTTCTCTAGCAA
Organism: Passer montanus; assembly: GCF_014805655.1. Classification (NCBI taxonomy): domain Eukaryota; kingdom Metazoa; phylum Chordata; class Aves; order Passeriformes; family Passeridae; genus Passer; species Passer montanus. Next base: position 2,474,165 of record NW_024369818.1, read on the forward strand.
CAAGTTTTTGCTTTTCTTCAAGGCTAATCTTGACTTGGAGTTAAAAAGGAAAAATAAAAATTTACAACACGACAACTCTGGTTTACCTACTCTGATTTCTGGAAAAGCCCTAGAATTATCTAGGCAGATACTACCCCCAGTAATTCTAGTGGTTATTGATTACTGTGAGTAGCAATAGCAGACTGGAATTCCAAGATAATACCATACATTTTTCTCTGGTGCCTTAGGAAACTGCTATGGCAGCATTAAAACTGTCTGACTCCAAGTGTCCTACTCCTGCACTTTACAGCAAAAGAAAAAAAAAAAAACAAACCAAAAAAACCAAAAACACCTGTATGAAACAAGCTTTCAAGCTGAAAACTTCTATAGCTTGAAGTGAAATTTGGGAAACAAACAAAAGACATTTGCTAAGCTGCATATCAGCTATGCTACATTATCATAGTACAGTTGGGATTGCAAAGGTTTATATGTTTGGGGCAACTTCTGTCTGCCAAGATCTACATTTTTAGACATGAAGTGCACTCTCCACTATTTTTCTGTCACACATTTTAGTCAGAAAATCTGGTATACTGATTTTACTGTCCAGGCAGAATGTCCTTGCACTGAGACAGAGGAGTCCTGTAAGCTGAGGAGGAGATTATCTCTATTACCAATGCCTCCCCCTTGCCTCTAAGTTGATTTCAGGTAATTGGATTCCTGCAGTCTTCTTCAGACTCCCGAGATCCTCCACAAGAAAGGTGAACAGAAGGGTTAATTTTAGTGACAGGAGTAGAAGTTTATGAAAAAGATTGCTAAAATAAAAGTTTATTCTAAGTTTCTAAGGTTTGTATATTTCTGTATAAAGAAAGCCACAGGGCAGCTGAAATGAAGATGTCCTTAAGGATTCCTATAGAAAGGTTTCTGCTTTGTGTTCAAGAAACAAGGTTTGCCAGAGGACAGAAATACAACTAAATATACAGATGAGGGTCCCTTTGTGGAGAGATCAGTGAGGAACCCACGAGTCTGGAGCCCTGAAATGTAACTTAGGAGCTTTCCAGAATAAACAGCAACTTGGAATCACCACTGACAACTTCCACTCTGTTTTGTTTTGCTGTACCAGCTACAGCTCCTCCTCTGGAAATACCAAAATGCCCTATGACGTGGCTCTGCATCCTCCCAGCAATTCCTTGGGCTCAAAAGCCACAATTTCACCCAGCAAGTCTCCAGTGGTGCTGCCAACAGGCAGCTTTTACCTCGCCAGTCCCTCTTGAGAGATGCAATAAATCCCCCAGAGCACATCCAGCACTAGGAGATGATTTCCAGGGGTGCAGCACACCCACGGCTGTTCTGCTGCCCCTGCAGGGAAATCAGCCCTTGGCTCACTTATTTCCCTCTTTTGTTCCAACACATCTCTGGGGAAAGCTGGTGCTGGGCAGGGGGATGGGGATAAAGGCAGGGTGTGGGGTGCAGCACACCAGGAACGCTCAGAGGTTTAACAAAGCCTGACATGAGATTTGCCAGATGGTTCTGTACCGGATTGTAAAACTTTAAACTAATCTTCATTTAAGAGTTTTAAGGGCTGTATCCCTCTTATAAAGCCTCTTGCTCTTTTGCCTGGTTGATTCTGGTAAATTATAGATCAGACTTTAGAAAACTGCTTCCATGAGCAGCGGCTCCTTAAATCTCAGCTAAACTGAGCAAGAAGATTACATGTTATTATGATGTAGCACAGCAGGATTTCTGTACAGCAAACATAATGATGTAGAGAAGGATAAAACTATCATTCTGCACAAGGAGGTCATCCACAGAAGAACAATGCTGTCTATACAGCAGCCAAATCCATCCCTGCGTGGTGAATCTTCACTGGGAAAATGTTTTTTTCTTAATAGTTCTGTAAAGAAACCCAACCATAAGCAAAAAACCTGAATCTGCACTTCAGGATTCAACCATCAAGCGCTGTACCACAAAGGAGATGTCATTAGGGAGAAATTATTCTAAATACCACTAGAAAAAAAGTATCTATTTCAAGGGCAATTTTAGGGTAAATGCATCTTGTTGGTTTTATGCAAGGAGAAGGGATTGCCTGTGAATCCCAAGGGATATGTCAGATAGTGTATTTAGCATTAAAAATTAAAATGCTCACTAATCTTACAAGCACATATATATACTTTTAATTGTAAATCAAATCCAGTTCACATGGAAAAGCAGGAAGCAGAGTCACTACACTGGTGTAGAAATTCTTTCCACCTGATATTTGTATTTTCCATCATACTCAGTATATTCCCCACTAAAATTCCAATAGAGAGAATTGCAGATTTCAGACACCACGTGATGGCAAAGATAAAGTGGGAACAACAGAGAATAAACCCAGGTGTTCAGTAACCAGCAGTAGCAAAACTGCCAAAAAAAAAAATAAATCAAGAGACTGAGACCACCAAGTCTGCAAGCTGATACAGGAGTTTGGTACTAAAATTGTGGCTTATCAATTTTTTTGAACAGGCGATGCAGATGCTTAAGTCTATTCAGCTCCGAGGCAGCATCCTATTGAAATTGCTCTTATTTTCTTTTCCTCTACACAATTCTGGTTGCAGTGTAGTAATGTCAAATGACCTTCTCTCTGTTTTTCTTTTTCTTTTTTAATTGAAACATTGGTTTATGCACATGAAAGCTTTTGTCTTATAAGAAAACAGGTGAGATAATCTGGTCTTTTCAGAATGTCATGCACAGGAATTGTACAGATTTATCCTAAAGTTTCCTGTAAGAATGGAAGCATTTTGAAATGCCTAAGAAAAATGCCTGTGAGAATTTACTGGTGAAGACTGTTGCACAACTGATTTTATTACACTTAAATTACAATAAGAAACTGTGTTATCCTTCTGTTTTATCTTGCACATCATTGCTTATAACCTTAAGCAAGTTTCCCAGATTTCAAACACAATAAAGAAATTCCTAATCAATGCACAGTTAAATACTTTCTGATAAGAACAAAGGATTTACCAGAAATTCAGATAATCCTAAAGGAGAAAAAAAAACATCTTCCAAGTCCACAAACACTGAGCTTTTTTAGTTCATATATGTACATAAGAACAAAAGAATTACCAGAAATTCAGATAATACTTAAGGAGAAAAAAAATCACACCTTCAAAGTCCACAAACACTGAGCTTTTTTAGTTCATATATGTAAAAACCATAGTGGTAATAGCTGATAAAATATGCTTACACTATATGCTCTGACTTGAAAGTATTTACATATATAAAACTAATGTGACATTAGTTGCTAAGGTATTCTTACTTCAAGTGAAAGGGGGGGGAAAGAACGTAATATCACACAGCTTGTTTTACTTGCCTGAGATCTACTTAGCTTTTAAAGAGTGAATGTAAATGTACACAAATCCATTTTGTGACTCTGATATAAACCATTGTGTTAAAAATGTAGTACACGGTAGCAAAACTACGAAATTTTATATTCCTGTATATTTCCTCCAGAGTAGTTAAAATTCACATTTCTTGTTATATCCTGTCATAAACATAAAAGTTTCTCTTTCTGGAGGTTATTCAGGAAAAACAGTGGAGCCCCTGCCTGGATCCACCTTGTCCAAATGTGGGGTTTTTTTAGGGCTTGTCATCTTCTTTCTCTATGGCATGACTAAGTAATACTTTATAGAAATCCAGCTTCTTATAAAGACCATTTGCAATTTAAATTGCTCTTTCTCTCTGAACATTAAGTCTGAATTGGATAAAGTTGTTAAAAGCTAAGGCTTCCTGGGTTTTTTTTTACTAATCAAGCAAACCAAAATTACATTATCGGAGTCAGCCAGGAGTAGCAAGGACCTGGTTGCTGGAGAAAGGCCTGAAAGGGAATCTCACACACTGATTACAGCCAGGGGAGAATGGCTGACCAACCTCTACTCTTTCAGCTTTGAAGTGTGGCAGAACTAAGGAAAATGTGCCACCTTAAATTAGATTTTTCCAGAAAGTTGATAAATAGGCTTACTCATAAAGAGCAGCAAGACTAATCTGCAATTCTCCTGACATTAGACAACATGATCTATAGAAGCCTTGTTGGATCATCAGTTCTTTTCATTTGATGTCATCCTATTTATATTCCTTATCCCCAGCTGTGACTATTCGTCTTATAAAGTATGTTTGATTTTTCTAGTACATATTGTAGCTCTGAGTATACAAAGTAAAATAAAAAGTCAGACTGTTCTTCAGGTGGCAGGAGTGTGTCCAGAACAGGCACTCCAACCATAAATAATCCCTCAAGAGATAAAGAAATATGTTGGGAAATGCCCATATTGTTCCTTATCGTGACTTTGAGTAAATTATTCAGCCTCTATCCTAAGCTATGGCACAGAATTCAGAGTGGATGCAAAGAATGTGACTGGTAAAGGAGGGAGGAGCAGGGAAGGAGTGTGTCCAGAACAGGCACTACAACCATATCCCTCAAGAGATAAAGAAATATGTTGGGAAATGCCCATATTGTTCCTTATCGTGACTTTGAGTAAATTATTCAGCCTCTATCCTAAGCTATGGCACAGAATTCAGAGTGGATGCAAAGAATGTGACTTGTAAAGGAGGGAGGAGCAGGGGGAGGCAGGTGGGAATCCCCAGGGGCCAGGGGGGTAAGAGTGGCTCCAGCTGCCCCAAGACATCTGTGCAAGGAGGATCCATCGCCCACTTAAGCCAAGAATGTCTGTGGGCTGGAGCAGCATAGCTTGGAAAAAACATTTACAGGTCTTTTTATACTTCACATGTGGTCAGGATACAGCCCAAAATTCCCATATTTTTCTAGTAAAATCCATAAAATTTTGTACTGCACCAGCAAGAACCTGGTGCCTGTCAGCCTCACTGCTGCTTCTTCCCTTCCCTTGGGCTCCTCTGCATGTCAGCCTCCCATCAAGAAGAGCAATACAAATATTCCCTTGTTCTTAAGGGGAAAGTGCCATCACAGGTGCCTACAAAGCCCTATCACATTTCCCCCAACACTCCTGTGTTATGCCAAACCCATCCTCACTCTTTGTTAGAGATCCCTTCTGAAGTTACAGGAACAATTCTACCTTGATATCACAGGTTTTGCTGTAGCTGTCAAGGGAATAGTCATTTTGTTTCAAGAAGAATCATAAATTTATAACCATTGTTTTTTTCAGCTAAACATAACAAATAATAACATTACAAAATTATTTCTCTGGCTGACCTATATAATGTGTCTGCTGTGCTGCCTTTCTGGAAGCAAATTCATTGGAGGCTGCACTGAATAAAGAGATTTTGGAAACCCTGACAGACTGAGGCCAAGGTCCACCAGTGCCACAATTTCCCTGGCTCGTGAGTGCCTCCCTAAGTGTGGCAGATTTGTGTCCTTGGGGCATGGAGGCAGGACAGGAGTGCAAATCAGGCAGGCTCAGCAGCATTCCCAGCTTGAGGCTCTGTTCTTTGGGGGGTTTCTACGCCCACCCAGGGACATTCAGGGCAGCTCCTATAACACAGATGTGTTATTATATTCCAGATATCATTACAAGGCTCCTTGGCCCAGATATTGGGCTGGCTTTAAATGTTAAATATTAAATCTCGATGTTGCATATTTAATACAAGAAGTACCTCTGTTTCCTCTGTGATCTTGTCCCTGCTCTGAGCAGAGCTGAGCTCAGAGCAGGGTCAGGCAGCAGAGGCAGAGGTCACCTGCTCCTTGTGGTGGCCAGCATGAGTGTCCCCCACAGCAGATGAAGCCTTACAATGAACTTACAAAACCAAAGATCACCCTAAATCCCCTCTTGTTTATTCTGCAGAAAATAATGCATCTAACAGATTAAGGAAAACAATGTCAATATTGTCACTGTTTTTATACAGAGCTCTTATACACATTAAGGAAAATGGCATTTTGTTTATTAGGGGCAATTGCTTCCATTCTTCCAGATGACAAATTCCAGGAATAATTTGAGCTTTTAGAAATAGTTAATGAGATAAAAATCATTAAAACATCATTCTGATGCAACATGAAGGGTTTGCATATTTCACATGAGAGATCTGAAAATAAACATTTTGAGCATTTAAGAGCAAAAACCATGGAATGTGGCCATCACTGGATTTTTGAACTCTTTACACTGAATTCTTACTTAGATTAAGCACACATTGAGTGCAATAACATATGGCAGTAAAATCAGACACAGTAAACACTTTTGTTAAGTTAATACTTTTATAAAAGTGTGTAACTCTGTCCAGATGCAACAGACTGGCAATAATTTCACTTATAAAGGTTCCTTGTGTTATCTTCTCTAATACCTATGATGTATCATTCTGTCATCTCTAGATTACTGCACTAAATCTACTCGTGTAAATTCTTCAGGAATTCTTCTTAAGGAAACACTTCCACAATTTACATGGCAGTGACCCTTAAACCTTATCAGATTATGCTCTGGTTTTTTATTATTCCAGTTTCTACATCTCATGAATTACTCACTGAACTGACAGATCTGAACTTGCAACCAAGTGACTTTTCTAGCAACAATACTGATTCAAGGATCAATGAAGGAAAAAAAACAACAAACAGCAAACAAAAAAACAAACCAAACCCCCAAAGCATCAAACCCCACAAAATAACCCAAAATATCCTGGGTCTGTACTCCTTATTTTTACAGACTATTTCATCTTTTAAATTCAAGTACAGCTTTGTATTTTGTGTGAATTGCAACAATCGCCAATAGAAATCAAACAAAACATATTAAAACAACCTAAGTAAGGATTTGTCCCACAATCCTTTAAAGATTGTCATCATTTCGGCTACAATGTAAATAAAGATAAAGCACCTTTATTACAAGGATGTACAGATGTTATGATATATCTCTACATATATTAAAGCCTCAGCATTCAAAGGTAAAAATAATATTTTTCCTTTCTTTACTCTTGCAGGCTTATCTCAAAGGGAGCAGTTGGGAAGAAAGAGGAGGCCGTGTAACATGTGTTGACTGAACCAAATGGAATTTTCCAGGCAGTGCAGATAGGCTGGCTGTGCTCTCTGGAGCTGAGAGCTGCTCAGTATGAGTGAAGTGGAACTCCAAATCCCAACATCATGAACTTTTCATGTCCTTCACAATGCCCATGTCCAGCTCTGATCCTGCAGTGGCACAAACAACCCTCAGCAAGATTCCCTTCACCAGCCCAAGGAACCTGAGCTGACAACAGCCTACAACTGACAGCACACTTTGTTTCTTGGCCAAACAAAGAGTTGGGATAAAAAGCAAAATGAGAAGAAGGAAAATGTCACTGCTGCTCAGTCAGTGGGTGCTCAGAGACACTGCTGATTAATGTGTTAACTGAAGAGCCCAAAAAGACAAACCTTTTGAATCAGGGAATGAAAAGACATTTGTTCTCCTTTGTAGACAAACACTGATTATACCAGGGAAATTTAACCACTGCAAACATAAAAATCACAGCTAAAATAATTAATAAAAGTGGTAAATGACATGACAAAGGAAATGACATGAAAGAGCTCCCTCAAAACCACCTGCTTATGACACACAGCAAAACGAGCACGTGTCACGCAACTGATGTGAGACAAAAGATCAACAGCAGTGGAGGAAGACTTCTGGAAAGCTGGAGATCAAATAAAGAAATGCAAAACCATTTTCTGTGTTAAATATGTATGATAAACATCGACTGGAAAACAACAGACCTAATCCTGCCTTGTCCTGAATCCTGAGTGAGAAATTTTACATAACCTTGCATCTCTCTTTAAGGAAATCTACATATTCTTAAGGAAATATTTTATATCGGTGAATTTTTAGTTTCTTTTAAAACAATCTTAGCAAGGCCCAAAGCAGTAAATAAAAGATAGAAAAGTTTCATGCTGTATTTCTATGCCTGGCACTCAATGAACCACATTACAAATTCCATTGTCTCTCTCCTTGTACCCAACTCATCACACATAGAATACAGATTAATCTTTCCTAGACAAAATACCAACAATACAGAATTTATGTTTCAACTTCCATTCAGATTATGTCTATAAATATATGACATTATATAAATGTAATATCACAATATAAAAAACACAAACAAAAATCTACTGTAGAAGTATTTTTTTCTACTTCTCTATTTACATATTTATCCTACATTTACCTTTACTTTAAAGAAATTGTCTGCTGTAGAGATTTCATTGATATTCGCTTTAGAGAAACCAGTTGATTTCAGCAAAAATTAGTATGGAAGAATCTTACCATAAAAGATTAAAATGGCTCTAAAGGAAATTACACTGCTCAAAGTAAAGCCTTAAATAGTTATCTCCTTACAAAAGTTTAGTATGATATCTCTACCAGAAATCAGACCAGCCTTAACAAAATGTAACATTTCTCTCCCAGAAACACATTTGAATTTGATTTTTCCCTCTCTCTTACTTTCTGAGTCCTTTGGACGCTATCTCTAGTTTATAAAACCTCTTCAAGCAATTTTCTGCCAACAATTGGCTTCTTTAATTTACCTCTACCATAAATTCCCAACCACAAGAGTAGATTCCTTGCTGCTTTAGACCTGCATTTAATTCCACATCCCTTCCTTTCATTTCACAAATGCCCACCTTTACCTACATCATTTTACTTTGGGGCATCATTTAACTCAGTCCTCCCTAGCCAGAAGTCCTCTCAGACCCTCCCACAAACTTCTGGCTTCAGTAAATTGATTTCCTGTCTCCTCTAACTACCCTCCACAGCAAATCAATCCTTTGACTCTTGCAACTTTTCTGAAGCCTCACCTCTTGCCTGCAAGAGGAAAGCTGTAATCACCCTTTATTTGCATTTCTCCGTGGCAATGAAGAAAGATTGATTTAGGATTAAGCATTTGCCATCGCAGCTGGGTTCAGACAGAGCCAATTGACCCCTCAGCCCTCCCAGTCTCGCTGCCATCACTTCCCATCAGAGCTGGAACGTGGTTGGAACTCTGAGACTCTGCTGCCACCTGCAAGGAAGCTCCTCAAACCCTCTCACACAGACCAACACCCACCACAGCCGGCACCTCTCTGAGGAAATGCTTTTCCACTTTTAAGGTGTTGTTTTTGTTTTTTTTTTAAACTTCTATTTGCTCCATTTGCCTTGCTATTAGAGTACAACTGAAAAAGAAAAAAAAAAAAAGATGATTAAAAAAAAAAACCACCCAGAACTTGATCTCAGCCGACTAATGACCAGAATCAGTCATGCAAAAACACAGCTAAAAAGCTCTATTTTTTAAGAGAGTAGCTTCTGTAACTCAACTATCCAGACCATAATTAAGACTGAGCTGCTCAGACTTCTTGGAGCAAGTGCATAACTCTATATGAGATGGTTTTGTATTCTGGAGAGATCACCTCATCATCAGGTAAGTCAGAAAGACAGGAAGATGATGGAGACAGATAGGGTAAACACATCTCTCCTACAGAAATATCAGAATAAATGGTGTTGTTCATCTTACAAGAAAATGAAAATCAGAGGAACTGTTTACTGACACCCAGGTGCATTCAACAAAACACCCAGAACTTGATCTCAGCTGACTAATGACCAGAATCAGTCATGCAAAAACACAGCTAAAAAGCTCTATTTTTTAAGAGAGTAGCTTCTGTAACTCAACTATCCAGACCATAATTAAGACTGAGCTGCTCAGACTTCTTGGAGCAAGTGCATAACTCTATATGAGATGGTTTTGTATTCTGGAGAGATCACCTCATCATCAGGTAAGTCAGAAAGACAGGAAGATGATGGAGACAGATAGGGTAAACACATCTCTCCTACAGAAATATCAGAATAAATGGTGTTGCTCATCTTACAAGAAAATGAAAATCAGAGGAACTGTTTACTGACACCCAGGTGCATTTGTAGGTCCAGTAAGTTGTACAGTGACTGCTCACAAAGTTCTAGTTGAAGAAGTGGGGGGATTAAATTAAATTATGTTGTTTTTTTTAGGATTAATCTTGTTCACTGTTGGTTGGAGTGCTGAGCACATCAGGGACTTCACAACATGGCATTAAAGAGCAACAATATTCAGAGCTATAATAATTAAGACAAAATAGACATGATCTCCAGAGAGAAGAGCAGAACCTTATTTTCCAGCACCTTTAAGCTATTCAGGGCTGTGGGAGTGAGATCTTTATAAGTGATAATTCCACCCTATGGCACTTCCAACACATTTCTCATAAACAACTCACATTTGCCCGTGTTACTTCTCGTGTACTTTACAGTTTTAGCAACACAGCGTTCCTTGTTTGTGCAGATTTGCATTCGTCCACACTCCCTGGATGGGAGCTGGCAGAGCCTGGCTCCTCTCCAGGGCCAAGCAGCCCTGAGCAGCACCAGGGCTCCCGTGACGAGGGAGCTGTGCCAAGCTGTCACCGTGCTCCAGTGCCTGAATTTCACAACTCTGAGGGCATGGCTCTCTGGGTGTGGGCAGGGCACAGCACAGCACCCCGTGGGTCTCATCACAGCCCACGCTGGGCTCGGGCCACAGCACCAGCAAAACCTGAGGAGTCACTGAATCATTCAGCAGTTGTTATTCCAGCGAGTTACACAGTGTGGAAAACTGTTTCAGCAATAATAAAGTAGTTAAAGGAGGGAACCACTAGGCAGGAGCAGGAGATGTGTTGTCCTGTACTGGCAGAGTGTGTGATGCTCAGCTTTCAACTCTACATGTTAAATAAATAGAATTAGTTTGACTGTCAGAGAAATCAACTACAAGTTTCATGAGAGAAAGCTCTAAGTTGTAAGAGTTTTAACATGAAGTAAAAAAAAAAAGTATTTCAGAGAACTTAAAGACAAAATTAAATGTGCTGGGGTGCTAAGGTCAGCTCCCTAATGCACAGCACACATTCACTAGTGCAAAATGCTTTTACAGTTTCCTGAGGCTCAATGTGCTCTTTGCTGCTTTTATATGTCAACAGGTTCATCCTACTGTGCCCTCAGCATTTGGAAATCACCCCCTTCATTATCAGCCAGAGCTGTGTGAATAAACCCAGAGCAGTTAACCACACACACCCCGTCCCTGGCACGGCACACAGACCCGAGTCTGAAATGTGAATTCCTCAGATTGGCACAGAGGGCAAGCTTGGCACAGAGATCATCTCACTGAGACAAAAAAAACACCTCTGCTGACCTTGCCTTGTGATCCCAGTGTTAAAAGTCACTGCCAGGATCTCCATCAGAATCATTAACTGCTCCATAACTCAGAGCAAACAGGCTGCAGCTAAAGACTCAACCCTGGAGCGTGTCCTGCTGGCTGCCCTCCACACAGATCCAGGGAAAACCACAATTCAGGGATTTATAACCTACCAGCAACGCCCCAGTCCCTGCTGCCGGGGAGAAATCCAAGCTGACCACATGTTTTCAGGGATTTTTCCAAAGCGGAATTCTCCCCTCTTTCCTACAATGCAGGACTTTGTGAGAGAACAGACTCAGCTCTAGGTCATGGTCATTATCCCCCCATTTCCAGATGAGGAATCTCCAGCACAGCAGATCCATGGCTGCATCCATTCCTCCCTGTCCAACCCTGCTTCCCCAGGCTGGAGCTCTGCTGCCATGCACAGCTCACACATGCACTCACTGACCACAGACTCAGCTCTAGGTCACGGTCATTATCCCCATTTCCAGATGAGGAATCTCCAGCACAGCAGATCCATGGCTGCATCCATTCCTCCCTGTCCAACCCTGCTTCCCCAGGCTGGAGCTCTGCTGCCATGCACAGCTCACACATGCACTCACTGACCTGCTCAGCTTTCCCTGATGTAAATGTGACTATTCAGTGGCAATCACCAGCCCATGAAAAAAGAGTCATGTGTGAGGAAACTATCTTCTGAAATCTGATTTTTAAACCCTTTTTATCAAAGCTGTATAAGGAAGGCTTTCTTTGTGAGATTCATACCAAGTTAAAACAATGCTATAAAATCCCACACCTGTAAGTATCCTTTTTTTTTTCCCTCAGAAACCCAGGAATACATGCCCATTTGTATGGAACTTGCACTGTGGTATTTGGCAGCATGACAACCACATTTTATACAAGTTGTCACCAGGAGACTTGTTCTGGCCAGAATAAATTTGCTCACCACAAATGGGTACGTGCAGGATTGTCCCACCAGCAGGAAATGGTTTTGTCTATACTCAGTGACAGCTGTGGCCACAAAGTAAGGGTACTTCCAACTTCACTGAAATTCTCTGAAATTCCCTAGCCTGCTGTTCTGTTTGTGTTGGAATGAACCCAAACCTCTCAGCCCAGATCTACTTTCCCAAGGAGCTCTCAAAGCTCATCTTTTGTACTCAATATCTTTATGAAACACAAAACACCCAGAGATGTCTGTGCTGCTGTTTATTTATATTACGTCAGCTGGTACTGGGTGCCAGCACACCACAAAATATTAATAATTTTTAAAAGACTATGGTTTATTTTTTTCCCCTACAGGGTATCATACAGCCTGCATATCAATTTATGAGTAATTCATCAATAGTTGTAGTTTTAGTGTATTAATAAAACCACTAATAATTAACATCTATCCTTCTTTTGTACTCTATAATTTTATATATTTACAAATATATACGTGTAACAGCTTAGGTAATAAAGATTATAGTATCTCAAAGTTAATAAGCAAATAAGAAAAGTAAAGGAATACACTAAAGTACTTAATGGTACAAACCCAATTTCATTTATTTCAATTAGGCAACTATTGCAAATTTCAACACCTCAAAGTGTATAGCTCCAAAAGTTTTTGGGAGTTTGTTTATTGGATATTTTTTGGGTATTTTTTTTTTAAATTAAGCAGCCTTCTCCAATCTCTCAAAAATTTTAAATGCCATAGGTACAGCATAATTGCAGAATTACAAAGATGCTTTATGACTGACATGACACTAATAGTCCTTGTGGGTGTATTTTTATTTTAAGAAAGAATGCAAACTTTGTCTTATGGTTCTTGTCAGAGATTGCTTGTTGTGGGCTCCTTATTTTTAAAAAAACACATTCCAGTACTTCTCTCACAGCTTCTCTTTCCCTTCTTGAAGCTGAAGAAGTTGTTCAGCACTCCAGATAAAGGACAGCAAGTAGGCCTTCTATTGAACTCCAATGATTAAATTACTAAACTAAACCTTCTTGCAGTGAGAGCTGAAGTTCAGATGTTTATTTCATTTCTCTCACTCTCCCATCCTTTTAGTTATCTATTACCAGCCAATCTGGATTACCACCATCAATAAAAATTGGTTTGTGCCATTAGGCAGGGGTCAGCATCTTGACGAGACTCTGCATCTAATTGTATGGATTTGCAATTACAGCTGTGTAAAACACTTAACATCCACATGTTAGAGCTATAACTTAGAGCCTGTACTGAAATAATTACCCTGGTGAGTGCCTCTGCACGCCGTGTTCCCTGGAGACAGGCAGAGAGGGATCCACCCACAACTACTGCCTGACACATGAGGGGACATGCCAGCCCAAATTAATGCCTGGGGATAAAGCAGGGTCTCACTCACAGCTCCTCACCCTTCCTTCCCACAAGGGATCCACCCAGGAATTCCCTCCCTGGGGCTCCTCTCACCCTCATGCCTCCCTACAGCCCCTTTCAGGGCAGAAGATGCAGTGCCAGATTTCACCTCCCTTGTGCCACAACCAAACCTCTGCAGAGGAGAATTCACAGCACAGCTGATCACAAAACAACCATCTCCTGGGTTCTCAGACCAAGTAACCACGGAGAAGCTTCCAAACCCCTCCCAGTAAGAACAGCACTGTGCAATTACAGAGCTAGTACAACATTTTTGCTCTGAAGTCTTTCAAGAATGCCTGGAAACCCTCAGAAAACACTTCTGCTGCCTGCCAGGAAAAATGGCTCCAGTAAACACATTTTAAAAGCTAAAAGATCTGGATTTCTCTTTTGTCTGGAAAGTTTTGTCTTTTGTCCTCTCTTTCCCCTCCTCTGCTGATGCCTCCAAATACTTCAGAGACTCAGATCTGTGCAAGCCAGACTAGTTGTGGTTTCTTTACAGGTCTGCTTTTATGTGAAGTAGTTTTTTTTTTTTTTTACATGCTTTAGCCCCTGAGCTAATTCATCCTTATAGACCAAATAGTGCCCACCTTCATTTTCAACACAAAATGCTTTGTTTGGAAAAATTGCAGAAAGCTCAAATTAGGACAGTATACACCCATGTGCATCACCATCTTAACTTAAATAGGCTGTTAAGTAGAGGAAGGCAGCAATCTTTTCACTTCATTTCTCCCAACAGATGCTAATAAGAGAAAGATATGAGCATTTTAAACTTGAGAGGTCAACAGGTTCTCTAAAGGCAAAGTAGAGACATTTCTATTACTGCTTTTATTCAAGTATCACTGAGGGAAAAGGCAAGTGCTACCTCACACATGAGATATCCATCACATTATGCCTGTTACCACAGGCATCAGCCCCACTCTGAGTTTTGTTATTTCTTCAAGGAAAAGGAAAATCTCTCAGCAAGTTCTGTGCAGGGTATTTCATTTGAGCTTTGCTTACATGCACACCATCCTGAACTGGATGCTCAGCCAGAGTGAAAGATGGCATCTCAAATATCAACTCTCCAATCCTAGACCAGATAACTTCTGTTTATCTACCTACTGATTTATGTTTTTGATCTGGCTTGGATTGTTTTTTGCTGTTGGTTTGTTTTGGTTTTTAGGATTAAATATGCTCGACAATATGTTATAGCTCTTCCAAATGCAACTAAGTAATTAATTCTTCAAAGCACAAATACTACAGAGATATCAATAAATCAAATAATTCTCACCCTACATAAGCATTATTATTCTGTGTGTGTTTTTATCTTTGGTTTGGGAAAAAAAAAAAATCAAAATAAAGTGAATTTATCAAAGTGGAAGGATGAGAAATCCATAGAAACAGACTTACCTCTTAACATCAAAACATTTAATCTAGCACACCAGAAATGTTCTAGATGGAAGATATCCTAACCCTCCTGAACAATATGGGCATGGTTTATTCCAGACATCAATATTTCAACAAGTGTTGATTTAACCCTCTTAGACACAACCAGATACTGCAAGGGAGCACAAGGTGCAGCCCTGGGGTTCATGTCCAGGAATTATTTTAGTCAGCCAGGAATTTCCAGAGCAGATGTTTTAGAACTTGTGTCTTTGATTAAATTCCTGAAGAGACATATCTGAGAACTCTTGCAGCAATAAGGCAAATTCAGACTGTAGAAAGTTACAGTCACAACTGTTACGTGAATTTTTTATGCCAGTTCTAGAGACAACACAGACTACAGCAAACGGTAAATGCTTATGCTATAGCTCCACTTCTGTATCTCTAATTTGTGCCACAGATCCTGAAAATTGCTCATTCAATAGCAACACATATTTAACAATAGCAACTCCACTCATTTGACACAGAGAACTTTTCAGCCCATTGAAGATTACCCAATTTCACCAAAGCAGTAAGAAGTCAGACCAAAGCTTCCTCCACTCAAGGTACAAAACATGAACTGCAGTAGAAAGAAAGAAGCAAATGGGATGGAGCTGAGGAAATGTCAGGAGTGACTCATCTTGGAAGTATCAATCCAATCAGAAAAAAAGTAGTTTAAATGTCTTCAGAAAAGAATTCACTCTAAATTAAAAATTTACAAAGTCTCTGATATATTTATGAAGAGATATTTAAACTTAGAAGAATATTTTCCACTCTGTTGAAGACCTCTTGCACTGAATACACAGTCTCATAATGGTCACTTCTATTTTAAAGCTGTTTTTTAACAGGAAGTTACCAAAGCTTCCAAGACTTCCACAGTTCTGGTGGGTTTGTTTTTATATTTGATTTTTCAACAGGAGACCTCCCAAATTACCAATCTCATTGTAATTTGTCACGACAACACAAAAGAAAAAGGTTCTGCAGATGGAAGGAACAGCAAGACAACTTCTTTTGCTAAGAAGCAAGAAGTGCAGGAGCCACACTCCATCAATGCTGCTGCAGTGATTCTGGAACGTGCTCTCCCTCTAATGGAGCAGGTGACCCCTTTGTCTCCGTGACTCCTCACAACCTGCACGTACTGCACACCAGGCACAGCTCCCAGGCTCCAATTGAGCTTGAAAGTTAATGTTCCTGTAAATCACCAACTGCCAAACTGCACCATTTACCTTGGGACTCTTTGCTGAAAGTTAGCATGGAGGGATTTACTAATTTTTATTTCTTTACAGCATTTTTCCTAGTTATTTATTGGCCTTTTTTTTTAATAGCTCTTGCCTAAAGTGCCATAAAAATGAGAATTATAAAAAAAAAAAAAGGCATAGCCTTTACAGTCTTCTGTGGAACGACTGTCTGAAATTCTGACAGAATAACTGTCTGGGATTCAATAAATATGAGAGGAGGCAGCCACTGCTCCCACCCAGCCCAGCTAAAGACAGACATTGTTCAGAATCCACACTGAAAGACCAGGTCGTTCGTGTCCCTAATGCTGTTAAGTTTCACTGAGCAGAGTATTTGAAATTAACTGGACTGGAAGAGACAAAGTTGAAACCACAGCATCACCACAGAGAAGGCTCAAACCCCAGAGGAGCCTGGAGCCTGAGCAGTGGTGTGCAGCTGGAGCACAGGGAAGGGTTGGTGACAACACGAGTGGCTTTGCCCTGTTAATTTTCAGTTTCACTTTAGTTTCAGTTTGGTCCCAATTGGTCAAAACCACTCCTCACTGAAGCACAAGTGTCCCCCTGAAACCTCAATTTTATTTTGCCTGAGAACAAACCCAGTTTGGTACTCCCAAACCATTCCACAAAATGCAAGAGAGCACAGGAATTAAAGAAAATTGGATCTGAACTAAAATTCAGATGCCCCTTCAGCATCCTCCTGGCAAATTCAGGATCACTTTCCAAGTATTCAGTAAAGCTACACAAAATTGGCAAGAGACAGCTTGCTTTATCCTGTCCAATATCTCCCAACAGTTTTTTGCAATTTAAGATCAGTTAAAATCATCTGGTTGCTGTTTTGCAATTAGTGGTTCTAGTTAAGCAATCCCAGAGAGAGAGCAAGGAGACAAAGTAGTCTCAGTCTGGGTGCATTTGATGAACAGCATGTTGACAGGATGCCATGTAAGAGCCAGTCCAGACCACAGGGGGTCTAAATACTTGCAGATAGTTAAGAGAAAACAAAAATCTGCCTCACATCAATTTCAGGAGAAAAATAACTTTTTACTAAAATGAGCTCCTTGAATTATCCACTTTGCTGTCGTCTTCAAATTAGTGGAGGACCCCTAAGGCACAACAAAACCATAAAAATCCCTTCAGCAATGATTATTGGCATTGTCACTTCATCCTCAGGCTTTTTATGGGTCATATTTCTACCTAGATTGCAAGATTATTGCAATGTTTGAGGCCAGCAAGGATTAGTAAAAACAACACATAAATAATGCAGCGTGCAGCTGAAACCAGGCTATTTGAGGGAAGGGAAGGTAGGTTTGTTAAGTGACAGGGAACTGATTACTTTAATGTTCATAATAATAAGACCTGCCAAGAGAATAAGGAATAGAGTCATCAGTTCACTACCACTGGTGGCATTGCTTGTTGTCATTCAACAAATAAATTGCCTCTTCTCTCAGGTGAGAATTCCTTTCAGCAGAGCTGCTGAAGGCAATGGGGCCTGGCCAAGAGGATCCACTGATCCTTTAAGGCTTCTGCTGTTTGCTGAAGTTCCTTTTCAGGTTTGTTTATCATTTATTGGGTTCTGGCTTTTCAGAGCAAGGGATAGAAACAAGACAGTCACACAGCAAGTTGCCAGCCTGTATATAATAACCTAAAGCACCTATCCACTTGTTCTCTAAGCATTTAATCATTCCTGAAAGACCTACTTATCAGGCTGAATTACTTTAGGCATCTTCCTATAAATCACAAAGGAAAAGTACTTTTTTATTTCCAGAAATACAGCCTCTATTACAAGGAGTGAAAATGTCAGTAAACAAACACCTACCACTCTACTCCTCTAATTTTCTGTATTGCCTGTTTTATGAATGAAATTCTTGCTGAGCAATATTAGCCCAAATTAAAGTGATTAATAATTAACACATCACCTCTAATCCTTAACTCCAGCAGCCCACCATTTCTGGGGAAAACTGCTTCTACCTTCATGAATTTTTTCTCCCCTCCTTGTAGCACACACTGAAACATTTTCTGATCTCAATCTGGAATGCTCAATCTCAATAAAATCATTCACATTGATCAGGATTTACTATTTTGCATTATCAGGGTGTACATCAAATTACCAGCATGCAAAGAGGAATTAGACCAGACCAAAGAATTTTGACCTACAAAACCCAAAGCACTTGTATCAAACAGAGTTGCTAATATTAATTTGGGAATTCTTAAAAGAAAAAGTGTAATCCATGTTTTGGTTCCCTATGAAAAGGGATTAAGTTTTAAAATAAAATTCAGTGTCTCTCTGTGGTAGCCTACACATGCAGGTACTTATGAGAATTAAATTTAGGTTATTTAGGAAACATTCATTTCTTTTCTGTGAAATATTCCCTACAGAATTTTATCATAAGAACTTTATTCAGCAACCACTTGTGAGTATTTTCAAAATAAACGTTTTTTGGCTTGGTGCTGATAAGGTGTATCCCAAAAAGGCCAACATGATAACACACACAGCTCCCTAAGGGATGCCACTGCTATTTGGGCAAAAACACCCTCAGTTTTTAATAAATCACCCACAAACTCCATCAGAGTGTTACAGAAGTTACCAGGACCTTCCCAACAAATAAAACACCAGCAGCAGCTCCCAGCACAAGGCAGATGAGTTCAGCTGTGTTTCAGCAGCATGGGAATGTTTGACTTAGCTCAAAATCTCCTAAATCAATGACTGAACTCCATAACTATTAATGAGGGCTTTTGTTTCCAAACATTCACGCTGGGCTTTCAACATCTCCACTGTTTCTTTACACTTCACAGCTCTTCCTTACTGAACTCACTTCACATTTGAAGCCACTTCCAGACAAAATTTGATCAGGCTGGCTTCAAACCAAGGAGAAAACAGAATTTGTCAGTGGACACAACAGGCCCTAATTTAGGTGCACAGTTAAATTAATGAGGAAGAGATTTATTCCACTTTCTTGTTCCTACATTCGGATGGCTCTGAAGAACCCGAGATGCTTTCAGTAGGAGGGTGTTTAGAAATGTCTTGCCTTTGAGAAGAATATTTTTCACACGCTAAAAAACAGTTCCTCTCCATTTTCACACACATTTTTGGACTATGATTTAATAGTGATGTTAGAAAAACAAATTTTGTTGTTCAGTATTGTCAATCAAGCTTTTCTCCAGTGTCCCCTATCAGATGTGTAGTTTGAAAGCCAATCAAGCCTTTTATTTGTCAGTTGTTCACCAGCAAGGCCACCAAAAACACCAATTCAGGAGTATTTGGTATTTTAAGACAGGAGGAAAAAAAATTTACCCACAACAGCAAAATTATCAAAATGTCTAAAGTATTCTGGTCCTCTGTTTAGGTAGTGCACATTTAGACTGATAAATAATTGCAAGACTGAAGAGAACTGTGATGGTTTCATCTTAGGCAAGTAAGCAATCTGAAACAAAACCTTACAGGGAGGAAAAACAGAATAAAAACCAACAACAATAAAACCCAAACAGAAATGGTGTCTTTAGTGTTCTCTAAGTTGACTGAGACATTTTGAGCATTCAAAGCATTCATGGAGTGTTCATGAAGCGTAACAGCAGCTACATAAGCAAACATAAATCTGCTATATCATTTAACAACCTTAGGAGAATAAAAAGAATCAGTTGTTCAGCTTGAAACCCTTCAGGTACAATGTTTGAAAAATCCAAAGAGCCATACAAACAAAAGTAAATAGGGCTAGTTCCTTGTAGTCCTGCTAAAATGGTGAAGATATATCATTGTGCTCTTAAGTATTGAAGAAAAAATCTCCCCTTGTTTAATTTGGTGTTTTTTGTTTTTTTTTTTGGATGGACAACATTTACCAGCTGTGGCATTTTTTCCCCCTTTTCCCTCCTCACAGGGCTCATGGTCAATGAACACTCCCCTCAATAACCTGCACAGAGACCTCACTGGTGGCTTCCTCACTTTTGGACATTCCTGACTTCTCCTGGTTGCAAACACCTTGAAAGATCTACACTTAACTACTCCATCTCCAAAAGGAACATGCTTGCTGAAGCTTTCAGAAATTAATCTTTACAACAGTCAAGTTTGAAGGAAAAAACAGAAAAACAAAATCTCCCAAATCTCACCAACAGAAGGAAGATTAATAAAGAATTTGCTTTCACCAAGAATATTGGGGACTTTAAAACTGCAGAAGTTAGAAAAACAAAAAGGAACAAAATACAGTAAAACAGATTCTACACTGATCACAGGGGTTGTGGTGCTAAAACAACCAACCTTTCTCCCACCTTCCACTGAGCTGGTCCCCTGGAAGCTTCTGATTCAGGATCTTTTTTTGGTCATGTTTACAAACCTGGTGCCTCCTTTCTGACTTAAACAGCCTCCCTCCTACTCAGAAAATCACTGTACTGACAGATTATGAAACATGACCTCTGCAGAGCCATTTCCCTTCCCTGAGAACATTCAGCTCACCCCAACAGTGCAGGAGCTCAGGACACCCCAACATTCCTGAACTGCCCACCTCTGGCACTCTGTCACGCTGGGACCAGGGTCCCCTGCCTGGAAACTGATAATGAAGGACTGGAAGGAGCTCTAGAGTTTACTTCATCTTCTGAGATTATTAAGTTGGCAATTTAGTAAATGCCTTTAGCACTCAACGCCGATGGAAAACTCTGCTGATGAAATGAAGTAAAGCACAATAACCCTTGAAAAGGGGGAATTTAAGGGACATTTTTAACCTGCTTTGGATCATTTGTATTTCTGACCCAGAAATTAAGTTTTCAAAATAATATATACAACGATTGAGGACTATTTGGTGGTGGGTGCCTGAGGCCAGGGAAACACATTCACCATGCAGCATGGAGAACAGGAACAGGCACAATGAAACTGAGGCTCTGCTTATTTATGGTGAGTGCAAAAGCACAAAAATCACAGGAAAAAACCCACATCACAAGATAAATATATAGTTTGACATTCTCTTGGAAAACTATGCAGAGAAACACGTCAGGAAACCTGAGTAGCCTGGAAAACGAACTCAACTGGCTACACCTTGAGAAAGGGTGTCCCAAGGTTTCCCTGCCAGATGCCGACTGGGATGCACTCCCAGTGCTTCCCAGAATAACTCGGGGTGGGAAGGTCTGAAAGGCACTAAACCAGGGGCAATATTCAGGTGCAGACAGCTGGCAACTACTCTTTGTGTGAGCTCCTGCCACATTTCCATGGGTGTCCCTATGGAGATCTCATATGGGGACAGAGCTCAGGATAGGAGATGGAGCCCAGCCCTGCTGGGGCTTTGTGTGCCTGCTGAAGGAGGAGGTGGCATTTTGTATTAAACATGAGTGACTGCAGCAAGGGCAAAATAAAAATACATTTGCTCAAGGAAGTAGGATTTGTCATAACAAAGGGATTTTTCAAGCCATTAAAACCAGAAACCTCCTGACCTTCCAGTCAACTACAGACGGGGGACATTCAGTTTCTGAACTATGCAAATGGCAATACAAAACCCAAGAATTTCTTATTATCCTTTTCCATATGCATAAACCACACATTCCCATTTTAAAATTACATTACACTGTGGCCTTCTAACTCTGAGTGACTGTTGCTAGCTAAGTTTCATCACTTAATATGTAGCACCTGCATTTGGCATAATAAAATTAAGCATTCCCTTGGAAATCAGATAGCTGGAATGTTTCTGTTTCTTTTTCAGACAAGGAGAAGACTTACCTCCACATTAGTACCTTTGATGTTGACTTTTCATCAGTAAGAGAGAGCCTGGTTTAAAAATTAAAAACCCAAACATCAAAATGCATTAAAAAGCTGTTAGAACTGTGCAGTGAAGTAACAGAACAAAGCCACCAGATCCGAAAGCTGCTTCTGCTCTTTAGGATCTGATTTAAAAAACCCAACTTGTTTGGGAAGGAAAGCAAAGTAATCCTCATGAACTTTCTGCCAGTGTAGCTCAAGCTGGCTATTATCAAAGGAACAAATGCCTGGATTGAGACACAAGCTCAGCTCCTTTTGCTCTAATTAAAGCTTCCTTCTAGGAAGGCTATCCTATGCTAGGTGCCAATTAAAGGGAAAACTCCCTTGTTTGGAGTTATTTATTAGTTATCCAAATATTTCCAAGCCTTGGGTGGGCTGTCTGGTACTGCCCTGCAGCACAGGGAAGGGAGAAGGATTGTTGTGGAATGCCTGGAGAAACAGCAAGGGCTCTGTCAAACCAAGCCTCACAAAGCTTGCCCTAAAATGGAATCTTGTCAGAAATTCATTCCAAATTGAACACCTACCCTGGACAAGGATTTATTTCAAGGAAGTTGAGGGATGCTCACAGGTACTTTGTCAGCTCTCTTTAGGCCAACACCTCTGACCAGTCATTCTGAATGCTCTTAAGTACAGTGTGCATGTATGGGAAACAAATCCTTTACTTCGCCTTCTTTTCCTCTGCCAAAATGCACAAATGCCAGCTGTGATCACAACATGAGTGGTACTTTTAAAACAGCTATATTGCCAGGAGAGATGGGAGCTGCAACAAAGAAAGAACTGGCAAGAGAGACCAGAGATTTGAGCCACATCTTGAGGCTTAACACCAAGGTGAGTCCTTAGACATGCAGAGAAATCAGCATTTGTCTTCAAATTGTTGGGCTTGGACAAGCTCCCTTCCTACTTCATCCTACTGGCAACTGACTCCTGAAGGAAAACAATTTAAAAACAAACCCACAGTGCTTAAGGAAGTGAACCACACAAGAAAGCAGCCAGAAATCCAGTGGGGAAAATGCAGAGTGACACTTGAGATAGGAGAGATGCAGAGAAAATGCTCAGAAAGAATGGGGGCAAAAAACCCCAAAGGCTTTGCTAACCCAGTGAGCATTTCAAACACGGTTGCAGAGTGCCCTGTTTAAGGTACTGAGAACATTTAACAAGCTCATTCCAAGCTCCCTGCAGTGAAGAAATGAATGACAGCAAAAACACAGCAGCTCCAGCAGGACAAAGTGAAAGAGCAGCAAAAGAGGCAATGTTTGTCTTCTGCAAGGCTTCAACAGAGCCTGCAGACATTTAGGGTCTCGCTGAGGTACAGACACAGCTCAAACCAGCCTCCTCTTCCCCTTCCCAGCCAAACAGGGTTATTGCCCTCCTAGTAACAGGGTTATTAATCTGTAAATGCCTTCCTGCAATCACCAGGGATGCTCCTCTCCCTGCCAGCCTGGAGGGGACAGAGGCAGGAAGGGATGAGCAGGAGAATTTGCAGTATTTGAATTTTCTTTGCTCTCCTCTGCCCTGGCAGCTCCAGGTCCCACTCCCTTCCTTCCTCCACCACACATCCCTGGTGTTCCTGGATTGCTTTTCACCCTCGACAGTTTTGTACCAACAAAGTGATTTTATGATCCCAGCACAGTTATGAATCACTTCACACGTTTCTGGGGTGAAACACAAACTGTTTAACACGGCAGAGCAAGTTACATAATTGTTCACAAAATGGAATCAAGGAGGCTGTATCTAATTAAAAGTACGTGGGGAATCCACAGTAAGCAGAAGGTATTGTAATTAGCTTGTTTCAATGCAAATGTGGCCAGTAATGAGAACAGAAAAACATAAGTATCTGCCCCTTCCCTTCAGGGACACACAGGTGAGGATGGAAACACTTCTGATACTACACAAGTAAACACACAAAATCCCAAACTAAAAACAAAACCATTAACCTGTCAAAATTCATACTATAGAAGTCTCAGATGTCTGACTTTTAAATGGGAAAACTCAATCCAAACTAACTTTAGCAACCTATTGCATTAAATGCACATGTGCCAGGCTCTTCTGGGCATGGCAAGTTAAGAAGTAGCTGCAGAATGCCAAACTAAGAAAAAGTCACAAAACAATAAAATCTTTGCTTAAAACACATTATAATGTTCATATGTTATTTGCTTCACATCCTTGAAAAGGCATGAATGTGGGTAAATAAGCAGAAAATCAGCATTAAAAGTTAGATTCTGAGTTTTGTCATGTTGTAGTACAGAGGTGTAACTTATGTTTTTGGGGTTTTTTTCCCACATTATATAGATATAATTGCATGGAAATTAATCAATTCTCAGTGAAAAAATGCTGTTATATTACAGCTTATCAGCTCCACAAGTGCAAAGGGATGTTTAGCAAGGGCCCAGCCTTCCTGCCTCAGTACTTGACCTGTTTTCTTCTTGTGCACCTGGCAGGACCTTTGGGAGGTCTCCTGAGACCAACTCTGCCCCTGCAGCATCACTGAAGAACAGACTTTTAGGTTTTAGCTCCTTGCTCAAACAACATGGAAGGATAAATACAAGATCTAAATATAGGATCTAAAAATCCCCAACAACAACAAAACAAATATAGTTGTAGATAAATCAGGCTCAAGAGAATCTGCTGAGTGATTCCAGCAGCTTAATATGAGCACAGAAAAATCCCCACCAAGTTTAAACACACATTCCCAGTGAAATCCTGCCTCGTGTGAGGCTGTGGCTCTTTATTCACTCTTTTATCTGAAATATCAGAAGTTCCATTTATCAGCCACAGCCTAACCTTATCAATGTTTAATTTGTGTTTGATTTGAGTGGTTTTTATATACATGTTACCTCCTGCAATGTGACTGAAGCACACAGAGACAAACCTAGGAGGAAATGAAGGAAGATTTATCCAAAAGTTCAAATCACACTGGTTTGCCAACCCGCAAAGACTGGGGGAGGAGGAAGTTAAAAACTAAGCAAATACATGTGCTTACACTTACAAAAATCTATTTATATTATCTATAATCCATTTAATTAGAAAGCAAATCCCTCTTCCATACACCTCTACTCCAGCACAAGCACAACTTTGCTGTGATAAGGGATTAAAGCAGAAGGAGGGATAAGAAACAGCAATATCTCCAACACGACAAATCGTGTTCTTAGGAGCCCTCCAAGTGCCTGTCAGGAAACCCTGAGGGTGATTTGGCTTTCATGCATCCCCACTGAAGCTTTTCTTGCTGTGTCTACAGATGTATGAGACTTACATGAAGCTCGTGGGACAGGCTACAGGCATGGCTGGCCTGGGAGGTGTTCTTTAAGATAATAAAATAAATATTTGGGAATATTTAAGAAAATCAGAAAAACATCATCTTGAAGTTCTGTTATCAAGCCTGCTGACACAGCAGCTCTGTTTGAATCCCAACAATGTGTTTTGGGCATGCCAAAGAGACCAAAGTTTATCAATGCTTCAGTGTTTCTATAGAATACATCTCTAGTCTTTGGACTCTTGGGTTTTTTCTTTTTTGTTTAAAGGTCAGGTGAAAGTTTAGAAGCCAAGTCTGCATGCAAACACGCAACCAAAGCAGGGAAGACTGTTTCAGGCTACACAGGTCTGAAAGAAAGTCCAACTTAATTTGCAATAATCTACTTGACAAAACAGGACAAAGCAAGAAGAGGAAGAAGGGAGACGTGTGTGTCTTTTGTGGTTATATCAAACACTCTAAAGAACACAACATCACACTGAGGTTAATTGGAAAAAAGGAAATTATTCTAAAAATTTCAAATCAATGGGAAAAAAACCCCAACTTCTATCTATTTAAATTAAGCCCTCCAGACCAGATGAAAGCAACGGATGAAAAGCACATTGTTTGATAAGGTCACTTATTTGCAAGACAGGTGATCACTATTCATTAAAAAGGAAATGGAAAACAAGAAAAAGGGTAGAAGTAAGAGTTGTATAATTCACTAGCACAGAAGCAGTGACAGCTTTAACCAGATTTTATTGAAATGTTTCCTCTGCCTTTCCCTCAGCAACAAATGAAACAATCTTGTAACGAACTCTAATGAACCTAACAAGCAAACCAAACCTTTGACAACTCCTCTGCAGACCCCGACCTGCTTCAGGTCAAGAAAATTCCAGTAGTTTCTCCTCTAGATTATCTCCTCTTTAATGAACAGCTGTCTTTGAAAAGCCCAGAATTTGCCAAGAATTGTCATGCCTTGGATTCTGAAGTGCTCCAGCCTAATCTTAAAATGTTTCTACATAAATCAGCAGTGCCACTAGAACTCCTAATTCCCTTCCTCAGTCCTTGCAGGGCTGCAGTGCTGGGGCATTCATCCTCTCTCTGCAGCTTTGTCCCATTTCTCACCAATTAACCTCAAACTGGCCAGACACTCTGGGGTGAACTGAGCACTTTTGTTCTGCCTCCTCCTTAGATAAACCTTCCAGACTTGTTAGGGAAGGGAAAAAAGTCCACTTGATCAGTGAAATAGGTCAGTGCAGGAAAAGTCTGGGAAAAGGATTGCCAAGTATAAAGCAGAGGAGGGGGAAGAAAAAAGAAAAAAGTTGAATAAAGAGCTGAGATCTGGCAAGATTTTCCTGGTATTTGAAACTTATTTAAGAAATGTTTAAAGCAGGTACCTACTCTTACATTTCCATGATGAGAAACTTAGCATGTTATGCACAGGAAATTCCATCAACTGAAACATCAACAACATGAGGTTCTGAAAACAATAAATGACAAAAACATTTTCCATGATCCCTAACAGAAAAAATACCACAATGGTAGATATGAGAAAAATAAAATTAAAATCCATCTGTTGTATTTATATTAGCACAGATCTGGTACCATAGATGCTGAGTCAATAGATTAAAATAAAACCAGTTAAGTACACAAGTTTGGTAGTGCAAAATTTAATCCTTCAAAATTTTAATGGTCCTCAAAACCATTCCTCATTCAAGGAGATACCTATAAAAGGCAACTGGAGCATCCAATCTTTTCATTAGGAAGAATTTCTTGCTTTCCCACGGCCCCAAAAAGATGAGTTCTCTCTCTCATGCCAACACAGGAGAGCCTTTAAACTACAAGAAAGATTAGCATCACTCTCCTGAGATAGACAGCCTCATCACAACCAATTTGTCACAATGATAGTCTAATTAAATGCATTATTCTTCCACAGCAAAGAAGTGAACACTTGACATGTTTGAGTCAGACATACAAGTCTCCCCCTCTTCTTCAATCCATACCTTCCTGTGTAATGGCAGCCCCACAGGGAACACTCTGGGCCTTCATTTACAGAGAAATCAGTGAATGTAAGAGTCTTTCTTTAAAAAAGAGAACATTTTCTGTAATGGTTGGATGAATAAAGCCCATGTGTTCACAAGGAGCATGCTTCAGGGTAAACACTGAGGTTAGCTTTGGCTGGTCCCTTCAATCAAAACATTTCTGTTACTCTACATCAAGCAAAATGAAAGCACCAGTGCCTCAAGGAAAATGTAGAATAAAGACCTGAGATGTCACATTGAGCTGGAAGGTAGGAGCAGCTAGCTGGCTATTGTCTTTAGTAAATACAAGGTCAAATGGCCCATTTTTCCTCAAAGTTACAAGAGGGATAGTGCTTTCCCCTAATACCATTTTAACACCATAAATCAGGCAGTAAATCAGGGAAATTGTTTGTTTTTCTGGGATAATTTAGTTGCAAGTTGGTGAAACTTGTGTGTGATGTTCTAGCAAGCCAACAGAAAACATGGAAGAGATCTACAGGGAATCCCAAATCCAAGAGAAGATGAGAAGCTGATCTTCCAGAACTGGTCAATATTTTTAGAAAACAATCATCACACATTTGTCTATTCCTCACACAACAATCACACGAACAATAGAGAAGCAGCAACCCAACTTCATTTGAACTTCTACTTACACCAACCTTTTCAATTCTTGTACTCATTTCATCAAACTTGTTCAATTTTATGTAACAAAAGATTACAAGATCGTGTGTGCTTTAGAGCACCAGCAAACCTGTGCCAGCCTAGAGAGACTGCTAATGAAAAATAGATCAACTAGGCATAAAAGTATTTCAGGTATTCATTAGATGAGCCATCCTCACACAACATCAAACAAAGACTTCTGCAGGTAGAGCCCCAAAACTCCATCAACAGTAACAAATCAATAAATGTTTTCTTGACAGGTTTTCCCTTAAAGCCCAGAAGATATCAAGCCTGCAGGTAAAAGGAAACCCCCAATGTGACCACCCCATTTGTACCTGTAGGAATTACTCAGCTGTTTTTGCTCTGGGCTCAGAGTGCTCAGCCCCTGCTGGATGGAGCCCTATGGCTCTATGACTCCAGAGCAGCTGAGATCCTTCAGCGTTACAGGCTTAACCAGTTTGAAAGAAAATATAGCATGCCAAGATAATGAGGGAGAGGTAAAAAAAAGAAAAACATTTTTCTATTCCCAACCTGGCTCCTAAGCTCTATATACAGGCTAAATCTGCTCAAGCTATATGCTCATTTGCCAACACACACACTGAAAATTAAAAAAAAAAAAAAAAAAAATCACATTTTGGAGTCTGGGCTAAAATACAAAGGAAAATCCCACCAGCCAACCATGCCTTTTATCACAGAACAGTCTATAGAAACGTCCATGGCTGTAAGTGAATTATTCCTCAGCATACTATATTTGTGCCATCTGCCTGCCAAGCCAGTGCCCCATCAGCATTTAACTCATTATTGTGTCAGTTCCAGGAGAAATAAAGAGCTTTTCTTACTTGGTCTAAGCCAGATCCCATTCTCTAACAATTTAAAGACTCAGACTTTTCACTCCAAATGTGGGGACAGCCCTTTACTACAGACACAGCACAAAAAAGAGCAGGCACCTCTGTGTTTCCTGATCATCCTTGCATATGCCATAAAAAAGTGCACCATGGCTTCTAAGGAAAAGTCCCCACACACTACAGCATGATCTTTAAAAAAACATTTTGTAATAAATAAATGCTACAGTTTTAGAAGGGCAAAACCTCAATAGGACTCATGTGTGAGGAACTTAATCTAGGTTAATGGCTAAGGAAAAGTAACCAGCATGAATTCCTGGGTAAAACTGGCAGCTGGAGTGTACAATCATGGCCAGACCAGAAGGGAGGTGGAAGAACAGTGGGCATCTCCATAACCCAATCAGCACAAGTTCTAAAACATCTCTATTTCCCATGATGGGATTACATGCCCTGCATTACTGGCATCACTCTCTGGTTTATAAATGTAAGATTTCGAGCGGCTTCACAAGTTGGAAAATGAAAATGATCAATGTTTTCCCTGAGCATCCCTCCAGCAGCACCAGAACTCGTGTGCATTTTCTGTATCTGCTCATCAGAGATTTGTGCAGATTTAGATGGAGGCAGCGAATGATCCGTGTTAATCTGAGAGAGAACTCACAGCACTGCCTGCTCCTGGGCCCCACAAACATTTTTATAGTAGCACACTGACACACTGCAGAGCACTGCACTGCCTAAATAATGATTAAATATTGCTGATATTCAATATGCATTAAAACTATAAGCATTGCCATACCTTTACATTTTTTCCTCTTTGCTGATTTTTTCTTTAGGTTACAATTAAAAAGGCAATTTTAAGCTACATTCTTCTCTGTCACTCTAGATTTAACTTAATTTATCACTGTAGCACTTCATGAACAGAAATGCTGAAACACTGACAATTTTGAACTTAGCGTTTTAATTACCTTCATTTATTTTTATTTAAGTTGTTACCTCTTATATTTATTTGAAATATTATTTAAGATTTTCTGGAACCAAATGTTAGCCTGCAGGGAAGCCTAATTAAAAACAAAAACCCAAGAAAAAGCCCAACCCCTAAAAAAGAGAAAAAAACTCCCAAAAAAAAAAAAGCCACCCAAGTTTGAGCTATATCAGGACAGAAACATGAAACTTTCTCCTCCTTGCAAATTCTGATTAATGCCTCACCACATCAGCTAACTTGCCTGTAGATTTCTAAATTCCATGCTGGCTTGTTTCAACCAATATTTCTGTTTTTAAGTAATTATTTTATTCTATTAGAAACTGATGAAAAAAGAGGAATAGCACAGTGTTTTCCTTAATTCTTCATTATGAATTTCCAGTGGTTCCCTGGACATGTAGAGATCAACACCTGGATGTGGCACCCAGATTTTAACTGACCTGGCAGTGTCCAGTCAAAGGTTGGGCTCAGCCTTGGAGGAGTTTTCCAGCCTTAATGATTCCATGTCACACCTCACATTGTGACAGATCAAACAGCTCTAACAAGTGGTGTCATTTCATTAAGATTATTTTAGGTGTCACACTGGTGCAGCAGCTCTGCAGCAATTCTGTCCATCACACCATGGGGAGAATTCTGTACAACAGCCACGACACCCAGCGTGAGCTGTGGTGCAAGCACAGCTCACACAAGCTCAGCCTCTGAGGAATAAGGTGTAAAAATCATTTTAGCCTGATAGAATACACCTGAATTGGGTTGGGGCACTTTCTGCTCATGCAGATTTACTGGGGGTCTTTCCATGTCCCAAAAGCTGCAAAGCTCAAGATCCCCAACTCTGCCAAGAGCCACTGATACTGGCTGTCAGTGGTAAATAAAATTATTGCTGACAGAGCTACTTAAACCCAGGCCAGAACACACTGAGGGAAATTTTAGGGGCTTCATTTGCTCTCTCTACTAGAAAAAGAAGTATTCTTTAGTGTGCACAGCATTATTCCCTCAATTGAAAACATTCTTGTCTGCAGCAGACATGGCACATTAAGAAAGGTTAAAGCCAAAAGGACCCCATTTTGTTCAATTACAGCAGCATTAATTGATGTGTTTAATCAAAGAGATGCTTCTTGGCAATAGCATAGAGCTTCTCTTCTCCAGGGATGGTCCCAACCTCGCTGGCAGACTGGAGGATTTCAAATAAATACAAAACAATACCAGGAAGTGCAGGCTACTGTCTGAGCCCTGGGTTTGTGCAATTCCTTCTGAGAGTGGAAATTCCTACAGCTCTCCTTTTCCCTTGCATGTCTTCGTCATCTTCTCTTAGCAGGAGACAAATCAGTGAGAACTATATTGACAGTGATTATAAAATCACAAATGTGCTCAAAGCCCACCAATAGGAGAGAAACCTTATTTACTTGGTTATGTTAAAAACAGAGTTTCAAATATTGTTCACAATCCTGTCCTTCATGAGAAAAAAAAAAAAAAGAAATAAAAGAGATGCACACAAGAACAAGTTTTTGGCCAAATCTCATCCTTTGCTTTCATTTCCTCTTACAGAAAGCTTATGTCTTGAGTTGTTTCTGCCAATACTTTTTGGAAATTGAAGTTTGTGTACTTGCAATGGCTATTTCTAAACTAATCCATCATTCACCAGCAAATAAATGAAGAGTGATGATAAATAAAAAGATGCCTTATGCAATACGAGCACGCATCACCATTTTTATTAGTGGCTTCTAATAAATCTCTTTTAAAAACTATGTGCTGACCAGAGGGGAGAAAGCCAAGCAAAACAAAACAAACCCCTAAACACTTCATGGTCTTTGGCAGTGACTCACCAACCATAATTGCTAAAATCTGAACTTCCTGCTCCCCCAATTCATGCAAGTTTAAATGGACTAAAGTATTTGGGGAATTAGATATAAATAAACCTGAGAGTATTTCTGAGAGAGAATGGCAGAATGCAAAGCAAAGCATTTCTTTACAAATAAGAAGTGAAGTTGATGGAGCAACAATTCCCATCATTATCTTGTGGATTTCCCAAGATATTACTTCTGTCACATTGAAAAAACAGCTATGGATATTCTAATTACAAAAACCTTTGGAGGCTGAAGTTCCTAAAAGGGACTGAAATTTCCAGAAAGTTCTTAAGAAATAAATTCTGTTTCCTGAGCCATAAATAGAAATTTACATTGATGAAATAGCCAATAACTCAGCACAGAAGATCAACACAAACCAGCAAACTCAATTAAGAAACCATCTCGGGATGCCAGTGCAGTACTTTATCCATGCAACCCAAATAACTCTCTCACAGTTGTCAGGAACCCATATTTGGGATTTTTCTCTTTATTTCTTTTTTCATGCAAGCTCTCTGCTCTTTCAGTTTCTTTTTAAGCTTCAAATCTCCCTCTCTTTCAGAAGTGTGTAAATTCCTCCTTGGAAATTATACATGTCTCTATGCTAAAGGCCACCTAGGAAAAACTCCCACACGTTCCTCATCTTTTCCAGCATTATTTCTGGAAGGACAGATGGACTCACAGGTACCCTATCCTGGAGTGGGCCCTGTAGTAGGGGGTAGAACTGAGGGATTTTTCTTTTTCAGAAATATCCATGTGATCATATTAGATGCAACTACAAGAGCTGTCTTCAGGCAGCAAATATATAGAGAGATAAATTTAGATTCCTGTGTGCTCAGAAGACTTCAATACAGAGCAGTTTAAATGGAGCCACTAAGAAGAACTTCTCCTTAAAAATGTTAGGCTACTTCCTGCAAGAGATGGATTAGAAATTCAGAACAGCAATATCTGATATTTTATCCCTTACAGGAAGGTGTTTCTTTAATTAGGTATCATAATTTTTTAGGAAAAGCGATACAATATTGTTACCAACAATTTCCAACAATGTAAAACATAAGCAGCAGGAACAAAAAAAAGAAACATTTTTCCATTAGCAACACTCTTGCAGCATTGCCTAACTCCTTTATCTGACACACACCACACAATTAGGTTCCATCTGAGATGAGAAATGTTCTCATTACATAAAATTTCATACTGTTATCACATAACTTCAGACTTCACAGCAGCAATTTTATGCCCTGTGAACATGTAATTTTGATCCTAAAATAATGCAAAAAACTTTCCTCAGGAGATCCTGCCTTGGACTAAACAATCTCCCTTGCAGCTCTAACTGTGGTGTGATTCTGTGACTTCTCTCCCAGCACACACAGCACTTCGGAGAGCTGCATGTGGCTCACGGTATCTTGCCTTTTTTTTGATAAAATCTCTCTGGCACCCACTCCACAACTGACCTAAGGATGACTCCTGCAGTTGCTGAGACCAAGCCACATTTCTGGTAAGAACAGACTGGTGCCTCTTTTCAAAGAGGGAAGGATGTGGGTTTGCACCCTTTGGCTGTCACCCTGCTTTGGAACTCATCAGGCTGAGAATTCCAGCTCCTTCAAAAACTCTGATCTCCAGGGAACCTTTACAACAGCTCCTAGAGGAGTTCCCCAGCTCCAGCAATGCCCCAGGCAGCGTTCCTCCCCCTAGCACAGCCTTCTGGATCCCAAATTAGCGCACCGGTTCTGCTGGAGCTTGGCGCCTTCCTACCCCATATGGATTGGAAAGGATGGGGAGAGAGGGAAGGGCTGCCGCTGCTGCTGGTTCCATATGGCCCAGCTGGCCCAAGCTGGCTCTGAATTTGGCTGTTTTCTGGGAATCCCTTGCCAGAGTTTCCCTTTTCAGAAGCTCAGCGTGCATCAGCACTCGCGCACAGCTGCCAGCGTGGTTTCCAAGCAAAGCTCTACCAAACTCCTCAGCTGCTAATGGGGACTCATTCTTTGGAGCTAATTGTCTGCTGCTTTCCAGCCTTGCTCTGCTCTAAAACTAATTATAAAACTTCCATGCTTTGTAGGAGCTGTAAAATTCCTTCCAGAACTTCGGTGACTTGTAACAGAGCCAGAGCACTTGAAGGAGGATGCAGTAACCAGAACAGCCCCAAATACTGCAGAGCTTCACTTCACCATGTCTCCTGTACTGGGACACAGTCCTTGGCAGTCAGCATAATTTCATCCCAAAATACTCAGGCAAGCCTGACAATGGTATATGCTGTGCTACTGGGCATTTAATTCCTTTTTTAAAAGCACTTTAATTTTTTTTATACCTTTTCATACCTACTAAAGCATAAAGGAAACAGCTGAATGTGTTTATAAAGGCACTATCAACTCCTAAAATGAAGTTAGTCAGGGTATTAGAAATTAGGCTTTTTAGCCATTTAAATACAAGTTTCAGGAGCTGTTGCAGTCCCACCAAACATGAATGCTTATTTGTTTATTCATTCAAATATAAAAAACAGTACACTGAATACTTTGCCAATGTGAGTCAAATTTGGAGTTTCAATCCTTTACTCCTAGAAGCACTAAAACAGATCAGAAACTAAAAATATGGCCCAATGGCCTGCCTAGAATGCAGCATTTAGCTAAGAGAAAATATTTGAGATGTCATGGACAAAACTATCCCACCAAACATGAATGCTTATTTGCTTATTCATTCAAATATAAATACTTTAACAGTACACTGAATACTTTGCCAATGTGAGTCAAATTTGGAGTTTCAATCCTTTACTCCTAGAAGCACTAAAACAGATCAGAAACTAAAAATATGGCCCAATGGCCTGCCTAGAATGCAGCATTTAGCTAAGAGAAAATATTTGAGATGTCATGGACAAAACTTAAAAATCACTACATGCAGCAAGAGGTAACTGTCCACACAATGAGAATTTCAGAACTTGATTGAGTCTGACACAAGTCCACCAGCAGATGTACACGCGAGCAAACTGATGGAGGGTTGGAAAAACCCACAAGAAGACACTTCCTAATATTTTCCTGCTGCAGTACTCGCTAGTTAAATGGATTTGGTTGTGCCACTAACAAGTCACAGCTCGTGCAGAAGCTCTCCTGCCACAGCAGCTGATCTGAGTCCGGGGTAGGAAACACCAGGAGTGCTGAGAAATCCCAAGGGAGTTCAGCATCCCCAGCTGTGATGAGCCAAAGAGGCAGGGTCAGCCTCCAGGTCAGAGAGGAGCACCAATTTACACCAATTTAGCCTTTCAACACGAGCCTTGCTCCCTGTTTCTCTGAGGCTTTAAGGAAAGATGAAAGCTGTGGGTCAATGATCTCACTGTGAAGTCCCAAGGCTCACGAGAGACACACAGCACATGAGCAGAGGAACAAAACAGTGACTGATGAAGATACAACTAAATTGTCTACCTGTTACCTGAGATTCATTCTTTCAACAGGAAGCAAATCACCTTTTTTTTCTTCAAGTATTTAATTAAGCCTTTGGGCCAAGGCACACACAAATATTGCTACTTTGAGTAACAGACACTGATGAAGAAATTTTCTCTGTTCTTACAGTATGTTTATTTTTCTTCCACTATCCATTATTAATCATCCCTCGTCTGATTGCCTCTTTCATAGAGAGTAAACTTTCAGACAGGGCAAGCTCCTACATTCCAACATTTTGCTTTCTGGTTTTTGATACCAATTCCAGCATGTCAAGGCTATGCTTTTGCAATGCTTATTTAAATTTGTGCCACCAATGGCTGAATGAATCAGTTATTTAATTTCCCTTTACTACAAAAGCCTTTTCCTTCACCCTACTAAAGAATAAAATTCTATTTTGAATTTAATTTGCTTAAAAAAAAAAATATATATATCAAATGTACAGAACGAGGAGCCCTGATTTAAGGGCAGATTTTTGATGGCATTGTGGTTTTTAGCAAGAGTTTGGGGACAGCATCACTGCTCACTGTGCAGTCTAAATTTCAGATGTACCTCTGAGCTGAACTCACAAACTGAAAAGGGACACACAGAACAAGTATACAGAAGTTCTGGTAATGAAAATTATCAGCAGGCATACAGGAAGAATTTTAAAGAAAAAAAGTCACACGCTGCACTAGGAATATCTAGGCTTGCTTTGTTATCAGGAATCAATGTTATTTTTCAGTGAGACACCTGTATCTGCAATGCAAGCCTGAAATTATCTTTATCAGTGAGTTACCACATGAATCACAGCTAAAATTATTTATTAAGGACCACGAGAGCAGCGGGAATGATTTCAGATCACCAGGCTGGCTGAATGCACACCCCACGGGTGGAAGAACTCATTTATATCCAGACACTCACACAGGAGTTTCCATCCCCAGAGCAGAGCTCAGGAAAGCAAACAGCTGCTGCTGCTCTCCAGCTGAACATCTGCATCCCTGCAGACAAGGAATGACCTCTGCAACCAGAGGAAATAAATCCAGCTTCTCCACCAGGGCTTCTGCTGGTGCAGTTATCACAGAGTGACTCTGAACTGATATTGGGAGCTGAAATCATTATTCCTCTTACAGTACCTGGGTTTGATTTTTGTTTCCCTGCTGGAATACAAATTACTCGCTTCAGAGGACTCTCCTTACTCCTTGGTGAAAGTCAGAACATTCTGGATTTAATTGGGCTTTTGTTGAATTAATAAACATGGTGCATCCTGAATGAATCAATCTCCAATGAATCTTAGAGAAACTTTACAAAATATTTTCCTTGATAAGCAAGTAATTTATGGGGGGTTGCTTAATTTCTAAACAGTTTAGAAATCACCTTTACAAGCATTTTCATGACAGAGGGGAGTAGAATTTTGACACTTTTGGCCACAGACTTACTTTGTCAGTGATTTGTGGTCATTGGAATTTAAAAAAAGTTATAAGTTTTAAAATATTTGGAAGTAACCTAGAAAACCTGAAAGACTGTGTTACACTTCACAAATTTAACCTACACTCTGCTTAACTTCTTGAACAAATCAATAAAATAATCAAATTTATAGTTAGAATTTAGAATATATAAATAATGCAAATAATTTTGTATAAATACCAAAATCCCATTTAGACTGAAATTCCATTAAAATATTTTAAATTCTTTTTCAGTCTTGTCTTGCAATAAACACCAACTTATTATCTATTAAACACATGATGCATATCTGGTTTTTCCTCTATATAATTGGGTATATATCTATTTATGATCTGTACAATGACAGTATCTAAATGTGGCTTGAGTATTTGATCTATTAAAACTGCTATAAAATGGAAAATGCTATTATTTCCATTAACAAAATAGAGATTTGAGGCAGAGAGAAAATTTAAATATTTGTTTATGCTAAAACAGATGTCACATAGAAAAATTTAGGCCAGGTCATCTAAGTTCCAGTCCAGAGCTAACTGTTCTTGTCAGAAGTGCAGCAAAAAAAGGTTTAATTTATTTTACTAAGGTCAAAGCAAATGCTAATTTTGCTTAAAATATTCAAATTACATGAATACTGAACCAATCAATTATGAGGAAGATTCACTTTGTAAAAAGAAATAATGATGTAATAGGTATATTCAGGGGAAAAAAAAATCACATCTGTAAGAATAAAAAAGGAGATAGAGCTAGGAGAAAAGTCATCCATTGGGAATGCAGCACTAATCAGATCTAAGAAAATAAATACTGAAAATGTCCTTTTGCATAAGTTTGGTGAGAACTATAAATAAATACAGCCCAAGTAATGAAGAGTAAAAGCTTTGGAAGAGACACTCAAATTTAATTTGTGTGGTTTTGATGAGAAATTTATCAGCAGAGAAGGTATTAATTCCATTGCACTCTAGAGGCATTTGTTCCTGGACTGCCAGATAAAGGTGGAATTCAGATACAAATATGGTTTTGATGGTTTATGTTTTATTGGTATTTCTCTCTGAAAAATATCCTTGTGTGCTGGGGGAAAGCAGCTGACTCCAGCAGTTTGATCAAAGAGATAATTAAAAGGAAATTAATCTTTAAAGCGTTTCAAAGCCAGCTTGGATAGTTTGTATATTTGTGCTGTGGAACATCACACAGCCCAAATTTGTGGGGATTGACCTCTCCAGTTTGGGTTTGGAGGGGGAGGTGACAGCCCTGGGCTTGCCAGGCTGGGCCTTGGCACACAGGCTCAGGGGGCAAGTCCTGCTCTAGCTCCTGTTTTCACTTTAACATGAGCAGCTCTGTCCCAATTTCCAATCAATTCTCTGCTCAATCTCTGCTAATGAGGCTCCAAGCCCCCATTCCAGTGGGAGGGAGATGAGAGCTGGGGCTGCTCTTGGGTGATTGTGCACCCACACAGCTGAACCTGCACAGCCACAAGCACAATTCTGTGACTGGGCCCCTCTTTAAAATGCACCATTTCCATTTACTTTGATTATTTAAAATTTCCAACCAGTAGAGCTGAATGCTTGAGCTTGCTCCATTTTTGGTAGCCCACAGCTGAAGGATGAATTGGGGAACGTAGTCATTCTCTTATGTCTACAAAGAGACAAATTCCTTCTCTTCCTTTCATAGAGAGACAGAACCAGGTGTCCCACCCAGCTCTCCCACTTTGGGTCCACCTTACACCAGCACGTGTCACCCTTTATATAATTAATAATATTAATGCAGCAGTTCTGCTTGCAAGGCAAGTGAAGCAAAGACAGGAAACATTTCCTCTGGCCACTTTTGAAGACATTGTGACATTCAGACTTTGCAATCTGCTAAAAGAGGGACAGATAAAATGTCCTGCAGGGATTCCAATAGGAAGGAGCTTCTGCACAATGTCAACTAGAAACATTTTTATTTCAAGCTGCTAAAGACATATGTTCTTAGTTTAGTTTAATATTAAAACCTCCTGCACTCTAAACTGATAGACAAAAACCCAAAACTTCATAAGATGCACAAAATTAAATCAGACCAAAAATTAGTTTACTAATCAGTTGATTAAAAATAATAATTTAAAACACTTGCAGTTTTAGAATTATTTAAAACACAGGTACTATGAATAGTTGGGTTTTGATATACCCTGACTGAAAATTCATATAATTTACTCTTTGAAAGTACTTAGGGAAAGTAAAAATCTTTCAGAAGATATTAACCTTCCTAAAATAAGTTTTATGGAACGGGTTACTTGAGGTCTCAAGTAAACAAATAACAAAAATATGATTCTTCAGCAAGTTCTTTTGAGCCTCCAAATCAATCAACACTTGGCAGCATTTCTCAGCTGTTCCTATGAAAAGCCATGTACAGATTGCAGAAGCATCAGTTGCTCTGATAAATCTCACTATGCTAATGAGGTTGATTATTTTCTCTCTACAGATGAGAGGAATATTGGCATATAGGCAGTAAACTGTTATTAGCACATTCCCAATAACTGTTTTTATTTTCAGACTCATCAGCCTGGGCTCATCCATAAATCTCAGAGGATTTATGGACATAAGGAAATCAGCACCTTCCTCTTGCCAAGTGCCCTGCTGAAATGGACCTGGATTCTCTATAAAGAGTCCATAAGGATTTGACTCTTCTTTCTTCTGACTTTGTATTTGCACCTTCACATAGAGTACAAGAAACATGCAATTAATCTATTTTAAAAATACAATGCAATTTGTTGAAGCCATCTAAATACACGCCAGTTACTAGACAAAAAATCTGAATACATGGGTTGACAACCACATAGTGTAACTGGTAAGGCTGAATTTTGTACATAACAAAGCTCTGGTTTGTCAAGAAAAAAAAAAAACTACGTATGAAAAAGGTTTAGGTAATTATATAATTATATCTAGACCTCCCATTTTTGCTGTCCATGCTCAGTTTAGAAGTCTGCCAAGAACAAAGCAGGGAGTTACAGGTGACCAACAGGTCAAGCTCAATGACATCTCCTGCAATGGAATTGCTTTTAGCTTCACCATAAATCAAAGAGGAAAAGTAGCTAAACAAATTGTATCTGCAAAGCTGGAATAGTTCAAATGGAAAACAACAGAGCAGTGATTTAATCTTTCACCCCAAGATAACTGAATTACATGAATTGGTGTTATTATCCTATATCATAATATACTTTAGCACATGCAGGGCAAAGAACATTAGGCAGAAGTAGGGACTCCATGATATTACAATATATGATGCTGGAAAGTGCAACATAGAGATGCAAGTCTGGAACAAATGAAACTTGGGGATAGAATATTTCAATGCCAGAGAAATAAGTAAGAGGCAGCATCCCAGAGAAATAAAAAAGAATACTGAAGGTAAATTCAGTCACTAGTTCATCATTTGGCAAAGAGAATTAAAAGCTCTGTGGGTAAGAATGGAAACTTAACTCTTGAAATCTGGACAATGAGGATCCCTATCTGTGCTAACACTAATTACAGAACCATTCAGACACGTACATTCAAATTCCTCACCATAGTCAGCCAATTAAACCATAGCAGCAATGTTTCTCCTCAGCCCACACTGGGGCCAGAACTGCCTTTTGCAGAGGTGCCTCTGCCTGCTGGAACATGAATTCATGCCACAAACCCTGCTGGAACAGAGACACAACCCCAGCACACAAAGGGTGTGAGAGCCTCCAGCTCACACTGCAAGGTCACCAGGTAAAGGGGGCCCAAAACCCCTGAGAGCATGGGAACAGCACACAGTAATCCATCAGGAGCATCCTTACCTCTCCCAGACTCCCCATTCCTGACAATCTCCCCTCTCCTGGCACTCCCTCCCACAGCAGGCACCCTTTTATCACAGCCCCTTCATCACAGCTGCCCCTCCTGCCTGGGAACCACCTCCAGCCCACCCCACACCTCACAGCAGCAAGGCTTCTCCCCAGCTGAAAGTCACAAATATAACCAGCACCTGACCAGCACCTCAAGTTTTTCTGATCAGAGAAATGAAATATTGGGGGTCAGCCACCAACAGTGACCTGTCAGTGATGGATCCCTGTGGGTAACCCAGGATAGCAGAACAGTGAGGTCAGATTTAGACAGGAAGAGAAGGGAGGAGATCCGTGGGACCTCAGGGACTTCAAACCCTCTTTTTAGGACTCAGATAAATTGCTAATCTGCAGCTGAAGCTCTAGACCAAGGACATGAAGACTAATGGCTCTGTTCTCATGGTTGCTCTGGACAAATCCTAGGTCCCAAAAGGGCATTATTTGTTTCTCTATTTGCTCTGAAGTGCAGGCTAAAAGAAGTCTTTTCCACACTTACATCTTTCCTCACAGTTTTGCGTTTCACTCTTGGCCAAGGTGAATTTACCCTTGCTCTAAAGAAGCATCAACTTCATCAAGAATTACAGACATTGGCTTGTCTCACAGAGCCACAAAAGAGGTTTTTTACACCCAGAAATCAGCATCTTACTGCAGATTATCCCACTTATGGAGTGTCTGAACAGGAGAATGGAGGGTATTTAACAGCCAAAAGGTATGTAGGAACTCAAGGGGAAAAGGACCAAACTGGGAAGCAAACAACAATCAAGACACCAAACTCCCTGATCTAATACAACATAAGTTCTTCTGTCAAATATATACACACGTGTAGTGTCTTCTAAATTCTGGCAATATTATTTTATACAAAAACTTTAACTTTGTGCAAATA
The DNA here is from genome assembly GCF_014805655.1 of Passer montanus. Lineage (NCBI taxonomy): Eukaryota > Metazoa > Chordata > Aves > Passeriformes > Passeridae > Passer > Passer montanus. Next base: position 2,515,128 of record NW_024369818.1, read on the forward strand.
ATAGCTGATACTATATTTTAGTACATTTTTTTTATACCCCAGTTCCACTTATCTGCAAGATCCTCATCTTGCTAAATTTATCAAAAATAGCTTCAGCATCACCAGTGTTCAGGAAAAAGACCCAGAAATTGGATTTTACTGCCTTGCCCACCCTAGGATTCCTATACTCCTGCAATTCTAGGTATCCAAGCATCACCTGGAACAGCCGAGCTGTATCTGACACAGCATGGTGAGGAGGGATTCAAAACTGTCAGAGATGCTGAACAATTAAAGCTTTAGCAGTTAGTCTTGGAAAGGGTTCTTTTTGATGTTCCTTGCCTGTCTTATAGGCAAATTACCTTTGATAATCTGGATGCCTGGCTCAGAACATTATAAAATCAAAGTTAGCTCCCAATACATCAAACTTTAATTTAGACAGAAATGCCTCCCTCAGAGCTGAAATGCTCTTAGTACATGGGCAGCCTTAATCTTGCATGTTCCCCTGATTCAAAATAATATTTCATCCTTACCCTGTGCAGAGAGTTAAAAATAAATGCTGACAATTATAATTATGTACAAGTGGAGATAAAAGCAGACTCCATCAGCCTCTGTTGCACCAGAAACATTCCACCCATTTGGGCCAGTTTGCTTTCTGCAGCTGGAAAGGTGAACAGAGGGAGAGGTGAAAAGTTAACATGGAAAAGATGTTCAAGAACAAGCTGTAAAGCTTTTGAAAGATATCACCTGTGGGTTCTCAGGAAGTAAAGGAAATATGCTTCTAAGCCAGGCTTTTATTGTTCCTTCTCTGAGGAAGAGGGTGCAGAAGTTTTATTAGCATTGAAACACAGCCTATATGTGTTATATTATGTGTTATATTATAACCTAATAAGTTTTATTAACATTGAAACACAGGCTAATTATGCTGCAGCAGAAATACACACTCCATATTGTACATATACAATTATCTCTAATGCATACACCTTTATGGGGAGAGAGGGAAAGGTAACTGCAGACAGACCTGGCAATGGAAGACAAGAAGTCTGAGAACCAATCCAGACTGAAACCTGGACACTGAAGCTGAAATAGATACCTGTGCAGCCAGAAGAATGCTGCTTCAAAATGTTGTCTTGTCTTTGGTAAAGAGCTTTCCATGCTAGGTTTTTAAATTGATTTTTGGTTTAAAAGAAGCAGAAATCCCTCAGCTTTTTACTGTGGTAGGTGAAGAGGCTTGCTAGAGCCTGGCTGTTTATGCTAATGAGAGAGTAACTCAATTTACTTGAGTACTGATCAATGCCAAACAATCAGAGGAGTTCATGTATTATGTATTTCAGAAGAACCTGTGCTTTTTAGTGGAATGTCACAAGGTTAAACTACTGGTAGACACCGTTTCCCTTGAGCCCAATTTCTGCTACAGTGCTTCCTATCCACATAATGAAGAAACAACAGCAAAATAAAGCATTGTTTGGAACACATAATGAACTGCTCTCATAAACTTCAGCCTTCAAAAGTCATTCCATTTTACAGTTTGATGCAGCAGACAATTCTCAGGCCCCCATTTGCTGGCTGCAGGGGAATGAGCACTGCTTTTCAGGCTGTCTCAGGAATTATTGATAGAACAATTGTCATGGCTAGCACTGCTAATACCGGTGCATTAGCAGCTGGGAGAGTTTGTTACAGACTTCCTGGCAGGTGCTCTGTAAAATCTTCCTCTGCTCATCATCCTGAACAGTTACTGTAGGAAATGTCCCAAATAAATAGCTTTCAAGTTATCTGTTCTTCCTATCATTGACTGTTTTCTGCGGTTTATTTGATTCTCTTACATGAAATTGCACTACAAATTCCAAACACTTGCTTTTGGTTCACAGCAATTCACAGGAAAGCTTTGTTTGATTTTTAAATCAAGTGAGAGTATTTTGAATTCATAACTAAAAGACAAAATACTCCTGCATTCTTTGCAGCATTCTGCTGATGGGCACCTGTAAGGGCTGTTATCCTCAGACAATAACTCAAATTTTGCTACACAGTAACAAAAATTATACTTACATTCAATCAGTAATAACAGAGATTATTTATTTCTTTTTTGTTACCATGCACATGGGGGATCTCACACCTCCTGAAGTTACAGAACTGCTAATAGTTATACTTCAAAGCCTTTTTTCTTTGTTTTTGATCTGGAATCAGTCACAAATACAACATGGAATAAGTTGCCCAAAGTTTAATGGAAACACCATTCCTGGAAATAATAAAAAATAGCTGGAAAAGACTCTGAGTACACCAAGGTTTGCCAAGCTTTGATTTGATTTGGGGCAAGAAGACATTCAGACATCTTCCATGTCCTAGGTCATTCCACAGTTCTTTCATAATTAGCAAAATTATCTGCACTCTCCACCCCCAATCCTACAGTGCACAGAGCAAAATGAATGGAGAACAGGTTAAGTTGTGGAGCAGCTCTGCTGGGGATGTGGCTCAGAGAATTCACTCGGAAAATTGCACCTGCTAACAATGGCTTTTAGAACTGAGAGAGCTGGAGAAGGGATGATACCATGGAACACTTATTGAAATGTTCAGAGGCATTAATGCCACTATTTATACATCACCGTATACTGCAAAGGTTACTTAACATCTCCTTAGATTAGTATGTTGTTCGGAATGAAATTAAAATTTATGACTGGAATTTTGAATAATTTATAGCTATCACAGACTAGGGTACTTGAGAGTTTCTATTCAGTGGAATGAATACACACATCTAGATCAAATACATAATATATAGATACGGAATTAATTGCACACAGAAAGAAAGGCAACGAAGAGAGGCTGATAAAAAGGAGCAGTGGGTGCATGTTTGGCTGAACATAGACAGAAAGCATTGCAAGAAATGGGTCACAGAGGAGGAAAAGCAAAATGATCACAAGGTACATCACCAGAAGTGTACTCAGAAGTCTCCAAGCATGGAAAACCTAAGGAGGCACTAAGGTTCTGTCCTGACAGAGAGGCTGAGTGCTGACAGCCAGCCAAGATCTGCTGGAACACTCAGAGCCTCTCTGCCACTCTCTGTCCCTCAAACTGCAGCTGGAATTCTCTATTTTAACTAATCTGGGAGAATACAGGATTACTCATTATCTTTAGAGATCATTAATTAAAAGCAGTATTAGAACACACTATGATGTGGTATTCCAGGGTCAGCTTTCAAGGTAAATTTTCTCTCACACAAAGAAAAGAGAGAAGTTTTAATAGTCAATTTTCAAGATAAAGTGCAAAAGCCTTTGGGACAGCCAGTATCATCTGCTATGCACTTTAACATTACCACAGTCATTAGGTGTTTTGGGAATGTAATTACACATTTTTACTAATAAGCATTAGCTTATATTTACTGCAAGTGCACTCCTGATTGTGTTTGTCAGTAGTGATCTGTGTTGGGAACTCTCAAACTCAGCATAATTACAAATGTTTGGAAAAAGATGGTATTTGTGCTCACACAGAGCAGACCCAGGGAAAAATTATTGATTTATAGGATGGCAGCCTCAATAATCTTCATGGTAATTAAAATCTACTTATACTAGTGGGCAGTAAGAAGGATTGGATCTCCCTTCAGGATTTGCTTCCACAGCCCTTGAAATTGCTGTTAACCAACCCCCCCATCATTCTATTTTAAAAATTTACATTCTAAAACCCCACCCTGAAAATTTCAAGGTTCAGGATTGCTATTTAAATCAAAGCTTAAATATGCACACACTGGATTTTCTCTTCTTTCAAGTGAGTCCTTTTGGAAAAAAAACCACAAACATTCCTTTATTTCCTCAAGATGAGGTTAATGCTCTTCCAAGGAGACACTACTTTTGCAGATGGCTTGAATTAGAGAACTGCTACAGTTATCATTATGCAGCTATTCAAATAGGAAATTTTAGAACTTGTCTCATAAAACTCTGTCCAGACTCACAGCAGGAAAAAAAGAACATGTAAAAGTCAAAATGCTGAAAATAATCAAGTAGAATAATGCTTGAAAATTTGAAAATTATAAGTATGTGTGACATTAAGATATGAAATTCATACATCCAAGGAAGAGAAGAAAAGCACCGTGGTAGGATAATTTACATAGAAAAAAGAATCTGAAGTCTGAACAACAGGCAGGATAGAATTAAAGCAGTGTGAAATTTAAGATCTAGAGGTGCAAAAAAAAATCAAATTTACTTTTTTTTTTTTTACCTTTTTCCCTTTTCTTTTCCTGCAGTTTTTTACACTGTGCTGGGGATGGATCCCTGTGTACAATTAAATATTCAGACACATCAAAGCACACTAAGTGTGAGGGTTTGATTGCCAAGTGCATATGGATGAAACCACAAGTCATCATGAAAACTAGAGGAAAAAATGCCACTGAGGGGGCCAAAAACTACAGAGATCTGATTTATTTCCTGTTAAATTTTCATGAACTCGTACACTAATTTGTGTGCTATGGGGACCTTGGCTTTAATTCTTCTCTGGGACTTATCCAGTAGTGAAAAACTGTTTAAAAGACTTCATTAAGACAAATAAATTGACAATGTCATAAAAGCAGTTGACAGCAATTGACAGAAGGAAAAATTCAGAATTGGAAACAAAGGTGACAGTCAGGTCAGAAAGTAAATTAATTTACAGATTGAGAAAACACACTTTCCCAAGTTTTCCACAAGTTTTTAATTTCTATATTTTATCAGAACATTTTACTTTAATGTATTATCTGTTTCTCTAGGTGGCAGACAAATGGAAAAAATAAAAAGCAATTTAAGTATAAAATCACAGACTCACAGCATCATTGATAATGGACAGATCCAAAGGGAGCAGAGTTAGGTCAAACCTCATCTGTTTTAAAAATCACAGCAACGTGCAAATGAATCCAATAAAATGGTCTATTTTTAATATAATGATGTCCTCACTGCAGAATATGATAATACAGGGTAGACCTGAAACTAATCTCAGAATACTTCATTTACTGATTCTCCTGTAAAAAGTAACTGCAACAATTAGCAGTTTAATACATTTTCATTCATGAGCAGTGAAGAGAGGTCTTGTTCATATTTGATAAGAGCATAAAGCAGACCTGAGGCAATGTAATTAACCAGTTATACTTATTATTAGATTCAAGTTGTCTTTTCAGCCAGAACTGCTATTTGTAACTTGCCACCAGAAATAAGTTTATCTGCTGTCACCACATTGCTGTACTACAGGATGCTGAGTTTATTGTGTGGTTTTGTAGAAAAGCATCAAAACAAATAAATAATCTTACAAAGACTCCCTGTTCTCAGGATTCCTCCTGCAGAATCCTACAGACACGAGGATAACTGTGGATGTATGAACAGACAAGTCTGGATACAAACATGACACTTGCATGGGTGGCTAAAATGTATTTTCTGGGGTTCTTTGTGGGACTGATCTTTGGAAAAATGGTTTTAAAAAATCAAAATGTGGAGTTGCTCTAACCTTTTAATAGAGATCTTCTGTTCCAGAAGAGGAGGGGAAAAAAATCCCCAATATCTTAATTACTATTTTGGAGCCTTTCCCATATATATTTTACTGGACAGGTGTGACAAGGCAATCCCTTAAATTCAACACTAAAGACAACAAAAGTAAAGACTCAGAGCACAGAGATTGATGCTTCTTTCTGAGAATATGCAGAACAATATTTTGTTTACATTTACCCAATTTTTGGAAGTCAAAATGGAACACTCCTCCTATGAGTTCTGATAATCAGTGTCTCCACAGAGGTGAAGGTGAGAAGAGGAAAAGTGATTTGCCTTGACCTTTCTAAATGGCTTTCTGCATGTTTTGTTTTGTTGTGGGTTATTTTGTTAGGTTTGTAGTTTGTCTGAGATTTTTTGTTAAGTTTCAAAGGAATTAGAACTAAAAATAGAACAGGAATGATGCTGTAAATACCAAGAACTGGCACCTTTCTCCCTGCATTACTTTTGCTCACATTTTTTGGTTTTTTAAACAAAACTTGCTGCCTATCACATTTTGAAGCTGAGCTATATAAGATTTGATAGTTTAGTTGCTCTGTTTGTTGTATGATATTGATTCCAGGCTTCCTACACCAATGCAAACAAATTTGCACCCCAATTAGCTGTCATAAATGAGTTTATTTCCTGGGGCTGCCTGGCAGACACCTGCTGCAGCAAGGGCTGAAAGCACCAAGGTGCAATTGCAGCCCATTAACTTGGGCAGGGAGAGGAGAGGAAAATAAAGCACTGCTATAACCTTAACCTTCCACTGATTTCCTTTTCATGCCAAACACAACCTGGCTCTGATTTTTAAGCAAACCATTTTCCTGTTACAGGGATCAATCCAGAGAGCAGGAAGGAGACAATAAAATAAACAGAACCTCAAAAGGCCCTGCAGGAAAACGTAGAGATTTACACTTCCAGCAAACATTTTGATTAGAGTGGCATACAACAAACATGGCTTTAATGATTGAAATTATCCATTCCTGATCATTTTGATTGCTAATTAAAGGAGAAAAGGCAGAGATTAGTGGAAATTCCAACCATAACAAAGAGCAAGTGGCAATCATGAGATTTGGTGGCTGAAGCTGCCTGATCTACCTCTGAAAGTAGGACAAGGCAGGGCCAGCTGCTCTTAAATCTCAGGTAATTATCTTAAGACCTTCTTCTTCCCCTTCCCCCTTCTTTTCTCTTCCCTTGAGCTACAACAATAAAAACTTTTAAATGCATATGCAAATAAATAATTTAACTAAATCACTTTGATCACTAGAAACTGTTAGTTAACATTAGAATGTTTCAGCTGAGAGAGATTCAGAGAGATTAATTTGTCTTCCACTGTGCACAACAGCTATTCAAAATCCTCTAAAGACCAGGCTGTGTTGTAATGAAGCATATTTACAGCTTTCTTTATATTTTATTTAGCAAGTAAATACTCTGGCATTTTCAAACTGAAGGGATCTGATTTGTTTTCATGGGACACATCTTTCCAAACAGCAGCATGTGCAGACAGCACTGTTTAAAATGTTCTCTGCTCACGAGCCAAAAACCACGGGGGAAATCCTTGCCGTGGGTCTCCAGATTTTTATATTGTATTTTAGTGTTCATGGATATTAAATTTCCTACCCAAGCATGCCCTCAGATTTGGAAGAACATCCCAATACCTTGCTGACTGCAGCTATTAGTATCTTTTTGCTTCCCAGAGACCCATGCAAACTGAAATTGTTCGCTAGAGGACATTTCTTCCACACCTCAACACCACAGCACTAAATGGCCTATAAAATTACCAGAGGGCTACACACCATTACTCTTTAAATATCCTGGAGCAGAACATTAATGAAAGCTGAATATTTATGCAGATTCCAGTATCCTAATTTACAGATGACACCCTTTGGTGGGCAGTTTGATGTTGAGCAGGACTGTGCACTTCAAAGTAAATTGGTGGAAGAAAAAGGCAGAAGAAAAGTCAATTTTGAAAGTTTCTTTTTTCCCACATTTCCAGCCAGTACCTGCAGCAAGTCTGCTTCTGTATACAGGACGTCATCAGAGAAAATATCATGATTTGGAAGATTGCTTAAAAAGACTGTCATCTCGAAACTGAGGGATATAAATCGTGCTCCTAATGTGCTCTGAAGGAAAGAAAATCCCCAACATGCACATCTTTATTCCCAGGAGATCAGCTGCACTGCAACTCTGCTTTTCCTCAGCTGATCAGGGAACAGCAAGACAAAGTGTGCCTGTAAGTGTCTGTGACAGCAGCAGGGTGAGGGAAGCTTTTATGGATGAAAATTCCAAACTCAGGGCGCCAAATTCCTTCTTGGCTCAAACTGGAAGCAGTTTTATTGGGATCAACATGAGCATTTCATGCTGCCTAAAGGTTTGGCCAGAAGAGTGGAAGCAATTGCTTGGCTGAATTCTGTCAGGGTGTTCTTGCCTTGTAGCACTGGTGCTGCTCCCAGTCCCTGGGCACCAGCAGGAAAACCAGAGCTGGCTGGTAACAACATTTTCCTAAACAGTATTTTTTTTTAATTGTAATACATATATTTAATTATTAGAATAAATTGTTAAGGCAAGCAAAATTACTGCTAAATATCCCTGGAAAATATAATTTCCAAGAGACTTTTTATTCCCATGAAATCCATGATTAATCTTTGCTTTATTATTTTGCTACATAGCTATTAATTTTATTACTTTAGAGCAGGACAATTTGTAATAGACTTGATTTAAAATGCCATTCAGCTGTGCACTAATAATAAATACTGGCATTGCCACAACTGTCAAACGCAAGGATGAAATTAAAAAGGAAATATTCTTGGAGGTTTTTGACAAATACTAGTGCTGAAGGTGTATTATTAGCTAATAAGTTTCAAATGAGGAACTCTATTTCTCATTCACTCATTAAAATGTGCTTTTTTCACATATATTATCCAATTAGTAGCAGACAAATTGTTTTGTTGTTATCACTATTGCACAATAGTTTGAAAAGATAGAATAAATATAATGGTCACAATCATTTTTTGAAGCATTAGAAGCCAAAATGAAAACCAACAAAAACTTGCCAATGTGTATTTGCTGAATAGCACTGTAATGGAATTAAATAAAAATGCAATATTAATATTTTGACTGTGTTGCATACTTGATAGATCAAATACCTTTATGCTTCAATAAATAAGAAATACACTGAAAAACCTTTTTGTCTGCATATCCTGAGCTGGAAACTCAGAAACAGCAACAGAGTAACCCCAGGGTGTAACCCTGGTATTTTGATAAACAAAAGCTGAAGAGTTTCAGTGGACAAAAGTCCAAGTGCTCCTCCTCTTAAAAAAAGAGAGAGAAAAAACCAATAAAAAGCGAATAAAATATATCAAGATTAATTTATGTTGGAAAAATATAAGTAGAGGAAATTGGATGAATCCCCTTTCTCAAAAGACCCAACTTTGATCCTTAAAATCTTTCAGTAAGTTTAGATTAACTGCAAGTAATTGCTATTCACCACTGCAGCCTTTTCCTCACCCTCGAAACCTCACTTAAGGCTTTGATCTCATTCGTGCCCAGCTAATTTCATTCTGCTTAAATATTACAGATTGCTTTGATAAAGTGGTCCTGGGCTTCTCCCTTTTACAGGTTTGACTTCAACAGCACCACTCACAACAGCCTGAAGAGCCACATTTGCAAAGTGGAATCTATAGGTCACTGCATCTTTGAAGATTTTATTTTGCTGAAAAATATGAAGGTTTCCTGATCAGTTTATTAGATCTGTAATTATCCAGAGCCAAGCCAATTATGTCAGAAAAAAAGGACAAATAGCCTTGAGTGATGTTAGATAGCTCCATCCAGAAAGTCTTTGTTGTCACGCTGACTGGACAGCAAAAATTTACCTTGATACTTTTATGGTCTCATACTTCACCAGGTATGAAGGAACCTTTGGGAAGAGGCTGTTAAAATGCAATTAAATATTTGTTCATTCACTCTGCTCTCCAGCCTCTGCCCAAAGCAACAGCAGAGGTTTAAGGCAGAGAGAACCAAGAGCTGACAGACACAGTTGGGTGCTCTCCAAGCTGAAAACTTCCGTGGGCTGTGGGGACAATGTCACCTCAGGAAAGGGGACCCACACCCCAGAGTGATCCTGTCAATGCTCATTTTGTCACTGCCAAACGCAGGGATCACAGACTGGAGACAGACAAAAGGATGGTATGATCCTGGCGCTCTCGTGCAGCCAAAACTTGATTATGACAAAGATTTCACAGAACAAGGGCTGTGAAAATATGCGAGCCACGTAAAATAAAAGGATACAATTCAAAAATAAAATACTTTGATTGCGAGTCTGTATATGCACTTTTCTGGAGTCCATTTAAGTGTCTCTTCTTATTTCAGAGCTACAACTGACAATACTTTAATAAATCCAATAAGCTGGGCTTTGTTCCATCAGCCAGTAGCTGTGACAGTAATTTTCCTTCTCAAGAGAGACTTCCAGGACAAACAGAAGTCCTAACTTCTAAAAGAAATGAAGAACAAGATTACACATTATTGAATTCAATGACGAAATTCCAGCTAAGTTCAGGAAGCATGAGCACATCTCCTAAGGAAAAAAAGACAAAGTCTACAAGTTTGAAATAGAAATTATATTTGTGTACTTCTATTTTAATACTCTTATAAATGCAGCTGAGAAAGGGAGACTTTCTTATGGAGAACACACATAATTTCCATTGTACCATTTAGGAATGATGAAGTATCAGCAGTGAAATTAAGGGTAAACACAAGCTAAAAAATCTGCTCCAATGTCTTTGCAATAAATAAATTCTTCAAAAATAAGACAAAGTTCTAAATTTAAAACATCTAGATCATACCATCACAAATGTAAATAGATTAATAAATAAAATTTGCATTTGTAAAGTAGCAGATATGCTGACACGTGAAACAGGGATGGTATTTTTTAAAAATGCCAGTCTCTGGAGAGTGTTAATAAATCTCTGCTGCCCAAGAGTGGATCTGAACTGTGTGCTGCATGTCTCTTCTTTTTCAAGGGTATCAAGTCTGCTGGAAGCTATTAAGAGCATTGGATTTTTTGCAAGTCCCAAAATCACAAAGCTGAGAGGAAGCAGGGACACCCTGTGAAAATACCATTTCCCCACAGAGAAACAAAAAATCTCAATACAATTGGAGAGCACCTTGATAATTTCACAAATTGTGACTGTACCTAAAAATTCTACTCTGCTGAGCACTGTACAGGGGTTTATGTGATTTTATAAGAGATTTTGTTAATAGAATGTTCAGCAAACAACTTTCAACCTCTCACCTTGGATATAATCAGATATTTTTCCAGAAAAAATCTTTTAGAACACTATGCATGAAAAGAAGAGTGTTTCCAGCACCCCTTCAAAAACTCTCAAGAGATGGAATATGTCTGAATGTACTCTTGGAAATACCAACCTTGTCTTGATTTTTTTTTTTCTGTTTGGCTGTGATATCAGATACTTGAGCAATTCTGTGTACAATGCCTTCAGCTGATATGCTCATGTCATAGAGATGTCAGTGTGAGCAAGGCAAAAACCTCAATAACTCAAGACCTCAATAACTTTGTGGTCTGAGCCTTTCAGCAGAATGAATCGTATTAAGAATCTCAATATTACTGCCATTAAAGAACATTGTAAAAATATTAATTTTTTCCTCAAAAAAACATAAAAAAACCCCAAAGTCCCTCCTTTTCACTGCACAAACACATATCTATATCAGATTCGTCAATTTGGATTTGGATTCAGTTTGTTCTTTAATTGCAGCAGCCCAGATTGTAAATCTGTTCTATGTGAGATTGCAAGTTTATTTCTATATCATATATATAATCCAAATACTGTAAGTGCTGAAAAAATTAGCCTTTTTTTGTTCAGTCAGCTTGTGAAGTACCATCAGCTACACCCATTTGACAATCCTCTAGTGAAGGGAAAAAGGCAAAATAGTAATCAGAGACAGATGATATTATAATCTCACGCTGGATGTTTGACTAGCATGAAAAGAAACATCTTCCAAGTACTTGTGGAAGTTGTAATGATGAAAATACGAAAAATCATGAAAAATATTCAGAATGAAAAACCATTTGACATTGCATAAACTGCACTGAAGTGCTGCTTCACAAAGTGCAAACAGGGATGTTCAGCCTCTGTGTGTTCCCAGCATACTCAAATTCAGCTCAGTGGGAAAGTCAAGCCTTGCTCTTATAGTAATGGATATTCTTAAATATCTAGAAAATATTTAAGGTAAGGGGATCTTTTTCTGTCACAGTAAATTCAGATAAATGCTATCTGTCCATCAAGAAGATTGAGCAATACTAAAATCGGCTAAAACCCCAGAATGTTTAACTTCTTTGAAAATCTGTTGAAGGAGATATATAGGAGAGAGTGCAAAGAAAACATTCCAGGGTCTGGAAATGCTGGGTGTGTGTGGAGCACATCTCACACTGCAGCAAGCCATTCTGATGAAGAACAGAAGTCAAAGGTAAATTTGAAACTAATTAGTCTCATTATGAAAGCATCAGCTTGGCAGGTGAATAAATCACCTGCACTGTGTGAGCATTCCAGGAGCTACAGGACACCCCCAGCAGACCAAGCCATCTCCTGGGATTTGGACAAAGAGACCTGGAATTGTGGCTTTTCAAGGTCACCACTGCACAGGCAACACATTCACATATGAGGGAAGGGCTGAAGTCAGAGAGCAACCAGCTGGCACCCTGAAATTGGGTGTTTGGTAACAGTCAGTGGTGCCAGGAAAGGGGGAGGTTGAAGGTTCATTTCCCACAAGGTGGGAAAAGCCCTTCAGAGACTGGAGCTGTCTTCAGGGCTTTCTTTCAGCCAGGAGAGGTGCACACCTCCAGTCTCTTGCTCAAACCCAGTCTTTAAATTCCTTCACATTTCCATGTGCCACATCTTGTGAATGATGTTTTCATACCTACATTTACTGTGTCTGAATAAAGGACACAGTCTGAATAAAGGATCTCAGCTCCCCACTTTTACTCCTTACATGCAATTAACAAGCATGTAAAACTTTAATTTCAGTGACACTTCAAAGGATGTATCTAATCCAAACTGGCAAAAGGCATTTTTTTTTCCTCCTGTATTCTGAAGTGGGTCCTTTGCTTACCCACCCCACACACATTTACCCACCTGCTGCTATCACCACTATCTCAGTGGTGTCTGCTTCCCTTTCAATATTGAGCTCCTTTAAACTAGGCTAAATTGGGAACTATTTGATGTCTCCTGAATGAGCTATTTCTAACAGGACCCTCATCCAGAAAGAAGCCTTGCCACCTGGGAAACTCTGTCAAAAGCAGCAGACATCAAAGGGAAAGAAGCTCTGCTGCTATTCTCTGCTCAGCTCAGCAAGAGGCATTCCCCCAGCCTGGCTTCCCTTTCCTAAAGCTCTGGCTATTCCAGCACCAGCAATCCACAGCAAAAGCCAGTGCAGAAGGGTTTCCTGCATTCTGCTCTTCCCTTTGGGAAGCTGAGAGCCCCCAGGCTCTGCTGGAGAAAACAAAGCAAGCTCTGGCATGCAGCAGCTGTCCCAGCAATGGTGACAATCTCACCACAGAGGTTTTTTACACAGTTTTCTCTTCTGCAATTCTTTGGCACTCGTGTGAGTGTTATTGTTATTGTCCAGCACGTGGAGATCTAAGCACTGCTGTGGACAGCAAGGAATTTTTAACTGCATTTCAAGCTGCAAATGGATATTGAGGGGAGCACGTGCAGCCCAGGCAGCTGAAGTAAATGCAGGTATCACTTTCCCTCCTGCTGGTCAGCAGGTGCACTGAGCTCCTTTCTGTATGCTCTCTCTACCACTCCTGTGCCCTACTTTCAGACACTCCATGGGTATCTTGGATCTCTCTGATTACACCTCCCCACTGCTTGCAGCCTCGCCAGTCTGGATTATCACCATTATCTGAAGCAGCAATGGCCTCTCCTAATCCTGTCAAGAAGTTTGTACAGACTCCTGGTAATCTTGGAGCTCTAATCTTGCAGCAGTTTGGGGCTGACATGAGCAAAACCCGTGGATTTAACAAAGAAGAACATTGAACAAGCCCAAGTGTTTCTAAGAAGCTGCAGGAAGAACATGAGATAAGGAGGCAGGCATCAGTGTACAGGACAGATAAAGTGATTAAAGGAAGGGTAGTCAGCAGTAAGAGCTGTAATAAAACATTTTTTTTTTTTCATTCACAAGTAATTCCAGGTGTTCTCTGAGATTTCTTGTCATGACAAACATCACACTGCTCCTTCAAATTCCCATTTGGTTATTTATCAGTTTAGCTGACAAAAGACATAAAAAAATTCTTAAAAAAAAAAAAAAGATGGTGCAAGTCCCAGAGCATGAAATAACAGCTATTTCTTCCACTGCAGTATTTGAAATATCATGTTCTGTAAAGTTCTGATGGCTGCAAAGAGGATTTGAATGGTTAAAAAGTACAGCTACCCAACTATCCTTTCTTTTGTAATAATCTTGTGTGTGCATATGTAGAACACCAGAATGTCATTCCTTGGAGTAAAACAACCAAAATATTCTTTGCTGTCTAATTGAAATGGTTTCTGCATATGCAAGAGAAACATAAACCCGAGCTTTTCTTCTGGAACAAATGTTCAACCTGTCAAGAACAGCACTTGATGTCAGGATTGTGAAGTGTGGATGAAATGACAGACCAACAGAGGGAATCTGATAAGGGATTAATGAGATGTGCTTCGTGCAGTCAGAAAATACTCAAAATAAGAAAGAAGGAAATGGGGGGGGAAAAGAGAGAAAAACAATAAGGGAGAGACAGGAGCTGATTTCTGAGGCTTCTGTGGTGATTCTGTGGCAGAGGAGGGAGGCAGAATGCTATTGAGAAATTTCAGAAAGTCTGTGAACCAAGAGCAATCGGAGTGAACTGGACACACCTTGAGCAGGTGTTTTTACCTCTGCAGGGTTCATCAGTACACCCTCTGTTTTGCAATATTTGGGGCACTTTGTGTATTTTTTTGGCCTGACACCAGCCATGCATCTCCTTTTCCACAATTACAGCACAAACAACTGCACCAAGGGCCAGAAGCAGACATTGCAGCACTCAGTGCTTGGCCAGAGCTGGGTTGTCATTTTTTGGAGATTATCCTGTTCCTCTGAAGGAAATAAACTGGACCAGGGCAGAGGAGAACCAGAAATCCGAGTCACAGAATGAGGGTGAGCAGAGCCAAGGATTTCTGCCCGTGTAACAGGGCTGAAATGTAGCTATAAAGCATAATTCAGTGTATTGCTGGGTCTTTACCAGCATATGAACCCAGAAGAACTTCAGCCACATTTCGCTAATGAGAAACAGGCACAGGAATCATCAAAGTCAGCCAAAGATATTTCAAATATGCTTTAAGAGCCAGTTAACACATAAATCCCCACTTCACTTTTGACCCAAAGCACAGCTCAAACCAGTGTAACCCACCAGCAGAATGTGCCCTGTCACAGTTAGGATAAATCCCAAAATGCCAATCTTGTGCCTTAAATATTATGCATTGTGTCCATAAAGATGCTGAGACACAATGGAATAATATGAGTTTATCTAGAATTTATAGATATAAAAAATAAAATTAAAGAAACAAAGTACATTCTAACATTTCCCTATTTCAATTCAAAATCTGTTTAATTTACATTTAGGCTAAGTTTTATTTTTTATTTTAAAAATTGCAAGAGTTATGATAAAATTGTGTGAGTTAGAATAACTCATTTGGCTTTTTAAGGCATTCAATATGAGAACATGAGGTCTTTTTCCTTTGGGAGATGTCAACCGCAAAATTTCTGTCACTTCTAAAGAATTACTTCAGTATTTATCAACTCAGCCTAAATGTGAAAGTGAAAAGGGATAATTCACCACACATAATAGAGAGAACCAAGAAATCATACAGAAAATAGAGTCTGGTGTGAGGTTCAGCAGCCTAAACATTACCAGACTGTGAAAATACAGGGACTGAAGAACCAGAAACAAGAGTGATTATATTTGGAAATCCTTACCTCTTCCAGCTTTTCTAGGTGTTTTTAACAAGTTTTCCTGATCAAGAGTTTTAATTTGAAAACAAACACCAGTTCTGTTCCATGAATTACCAAAAAATGCCTTTACAGTGGCACAGTGAAGGCAACTGAAATATTGTTCAAGAACAGGAAATAAAATACACCCCCATAGTGAGACTCCTGGTAGACTCTTATTTGTTGCCATTGTTTTTCTTTCACATAAAAATGGCCTTGGCTGTAAACTTAAATTTTAAAAAAGGAAAAGAAATAGTACATTTGCTGCTGTCTTGCATTTCGTACTGGTTTATTTATGGATTTATTTTTTTTTTACCTCATAAGTTTAATGGAATTTTTACTGTGACTTTATAGCTGTGTGATTTATTAAACTATAAATAAATGGCTGTAAACTTAAATTTTAAAAAAGGAAAAGAAATAGTACATTTGCTGCTGTCTTGCATTTCGTACTGGTTTATTTATGGATTTATTTTTTTTTACCTCATAAGTTTAATGGAATTTTTACTGTGACTTTATAGCTGTGTGATTTATAATACATCAAACAAGTCAAATCAATCAGTAAAGGCTTAAAAATCAGCACAGGTTCAGATGGCTCCTTTAAAACAAATCATTACAGCTGTTAGAACTCAAACATACATAACAAGGGCTGACCACTAATGTGAGTTATTTTAAAATCTCATTTTCTTGGTAAGAAATGCTGCCCTTTGTATATAACTTTTTAACGATCTAATAAAACCATCTGCAGGAATACAGCACAAACACAGTTCTGCTGAATATATCTGCCAAGCAGCTCTTTAAATACTCTGTACCATTCTTTAAAGGAAACCTACCCCTGTTCTCATTGATATGAAAAGTAAAATCTCTTTAAATACTCCATACTGTTATTTAAATATCTTCAAATAACATAAATATTTTTAAAGGAACCTATCCACATTCTCATTGCTGTGAAAAGTTAAATCAGCTTTTTAATTGGCATCCCCATTCCTTTAAGCTTAAGAAATAGTCATTCCTATTATGGTCTAAGTGTAACCACAATAGGGAAGGTTCTTTCACCTTAAAGATGAGGAAATCGTGGCAGAAGAAGAGGTTTATACACACTATAGAAGGGAGAGCAGTTTAAACAAGAAGAAAAAAGCATCAGATAATTTTCTACCTTAAGGGTGCAACTACAGGAGTTTGTGACCATAAGTTACACACAGGAACTGAGTTGTGTTATATCCACTTGGTACCAACGGACCTATGAGTGTTAATTTTCATTTGTTATAATAAATGAAACTTTTTCTTGAGCTAGAAGTATGTTTTGATTGTTATCAATTTAATGCAATCACCCAATAAGAACTGTCAATTTGAATAACCTCCACAATCATGAATATTTGATGGATGTCCTTAGAAAAGACCCAGCCAAGGTCACCTTGAGAACTAACAGCACTGTATGATAAATAGCAAAAAGATCCATTTCCAGTCCCTCCAGTACAACAGCTTCACTTAGCAACCCATTAGGAAAAAGAAATAACATTTCCTCCAAAGGATTTCTCCCTTCACCCCAAGAAAGCATTAATTTGTAGCATCCAGAACTCAATTAGCCTATTAAAAAATCACAGCATTTCCTCACCTTTTTGGTTTTGCTTTCAGTCCAAGTGATTTGTAGATCTGGTGGTTAATCTTTTTCCCCAATTATCTGAATAATCTGAGAATGACACCATCACCTAGACCTGGTTACTGTGAACTTTAGGACAGAGATGTGTTTTGTTGTGTTTGGGTTTGATCAGTTTTCAGTGGAAGTCCTCACAGCTACAGGAGAACTTTTGCAGGGCAAGTACATAAAATTCCTTTTCATTATGCCTTTCCAGGAAGTTTTCACTATATAATTACATTATAAGTGCTAGTGAATGTGCCAAGCTATGATGCAAAGTGAATAGACTGAGGGAAGGATTAGCAGCTAGTTATATGAATGCAAATGAAAGTAAAGAACTCTTTCATTTATTCCACTCTTAAAAAAAAAAAAAAAAAAGAGAGAGAAAGGGGAAAAATAACCCCCCTACAAAAAAAAATCCTCTATAATTCAAAGTATATTGAACATCTTTTTTCTTTCCTTTTTTCCTCCCTTTTCCCATGAAATAATTTAATGAAGCTGAGGGGATTACTGCAGTGACTTTTAAAGGGAAAAAAAAGGTGAAAAAAATAAACCCCCCCTCTACAAACGAAACAATCCTCTGTAATTCAAAGTATATTGAGCATCTTTTTTCTTTCCTTTTTTCCTCCCTTTTCCCATGAAATAATTTAATGAAGCTGAGGGGATTACTGCAGTGACTTTCAAGAGCTTTGCAAACAGCAGGTTCTCTCACACTGCTCACTAAACACTAGTTTAGTGCTAAAATCTGATAAAATCATATTATTTAGAGAGTCATATTTCTTTGTAAATGTCCAACCTCCTGTAACTCCTGCTCAAAAGAGGGGTAGGACACACATTCTGCAGGTCCCTTTCCACTGACACTTCTGGCTGCTTCTGGAATCATTGACATTCCTGATGTCTCCTCTCTCCCCTGATAACCATGATAAGGCCCTGCCATTTTCACTGTGGCTTTTAACTTTCCATTTCTAGATAATGCAACTTTTCTGAACCCCTTTGTTAAGGCATGAAAGCTTCTAGTGCTGGGAGTCCATTATCATGGTAAGCATGCACGCTAACTGAAAAATAAGCATAGAAATTTAAGAGAAGGCTTATTAATAGTTTGGTTTAGCTCATTTTCCCCAAATGTTGTTCATTTCTGTGGATTTTAAGACTGGATAATGAAAGAAGAAAGAAGAACTGAAACTCTGCAAAACCCTGGGGTTGTAGTGAGGGGGGATTGGTCTCGGCTCTTGGGTGAAAAGTGACAGAATGAGAGAAAATGTTGTGCCAGGGGAGGTTTAGACTGGATTTTAGAAATATTCTTCACTGGAAGGGTGATCAAACATTGGAACAGGATACCCAGGGAAGTGGGGGAGTCACACCCCTGGAAGCATTCCAAAATGTGTGGATGTGGCACTTGGAGATCAGGTTTAGGGGTGAGCACAGCGGTGCTGGGTCATTGGTTGTACTCACTGATCCTAGAGGGCTTTTCCAAC
This sequence comes from Passer montanus, assembly GCF_014805655.1. Classification (NCBI taxonomy): domain Eukaryota; kingdom Metazoa; phylum Chordata; class Aves; order Passeriformes; family Passeridae; genus Passer; species Passer montanus. Next base: position 2,533,706 of record NW_024369818.1, read on the forward strand.
CTCAAAAATTCCATTATAAACTCTAAATCCACTCAGCTCATTTTCTGAAGAGGTGTTCTTATTTTTAACAAGTGGGGTGAAGTCAAACACTGAGTTAAATGCTGGCTTATAATTAAGAGATTAAGCACTCAATTAACCAAGAGACCAAATATTTAAGATGTAAAGAATTTTACTCAAGAAATGGTGGCTACTGTGTTCTGCTCTGTACTTTTTTTTTTTTCTTGAAACACTCCTCACTAAAAGAAAAGCATTTGTTATGCTGAGGAGCCTCTGGACAGGTGTGCAATCGGGCAGAGTGAATTTTACACCACGTGAGGCTTTGGTCTTGGAATGCTAATTAACTCAGAACTGAAGACTCTTCCTGTGTTGGGTGTGATAACGTAGCAGAGAATCCAAAGAGAAAGAAAAATTAATAACATTTTATGGCGTTGGAACCAAGGTGTTCTGCTGGAAAGACCTAAAGAGTGTCTAATAGACAGAGAAAATTAAGGAAGTCTTTTTCAGGTTATTTAAAATCTCTTTCAGACACCCATGCATACACAGAGGAAAATCCTATGATTCCCTTAGGAAGATGATTCTTGTGAAGTCACCAGAGGCAGTTTTACATAAGGCATCCCCCTCTTCAGTCTCTGAAATCCATTCCTTGCCTTCTGGTTTGATTCCTTTAGCTCATTCTTATCACTTTTCCTTGTGGCTATCTACAACACAAATTACGAGTATTTGTCAAGTTTGCCAGCGAAAATCCACTTGCAAAGAGGCAATGCCTGGAATTCATCAACTTTCCATCCTACTCTGAAATTCTCTGTAATTATTTTCACATTTAGTCTTCAAAGGAGTGTCAGGAATTTATCCTTTCTCAGAGACACAGCCCTGCCTTGTGATTCCTATTTAGGATGCTAACTCAAAGATTTTCAAAATCCTGACTGAACATGTCAAAACCCTTAGGAAGCAGGACTTGGTGCCTCAAATCTTTGTCTTGGTGCCTCAAATCTTTGTCTTGGTGCCTCAAATCTTTGTCTTGGTTATGTCTTGAACTCCTGAGAGCCACCTCACCATGAGTTTGTAGATGTTTGTGCCTTCACCCCTGGATGGAGCCAAAGCTGGGGAAACACAGGACAGGAATGCTGCTGCTGCTGCTGCTGCTGCACCTCAAATCTTTTTCTTCATTATGTCCTGAACTCCTGAGAGCCACCTCACCATGAGTTTGTAGATGTTTGTGCCTTCACCCCTGGATGGAGCCAAAGCTGGGGAAACACAGGACAGGAATGCTGCTGCTGCTGCTGCTGCTGCTGCTGATGATGATGATGATGATGATGATGGAGGGGGATAAAAGGCCTTTCCTGGCCATGCTTGAGCCAGAGCCACTGCCTGGGAGGCAGCTGGCAGGGAGCTGAGAGCAGCCACTGCCAGCTCGTGTCATCTCAGCTGCAGTCTGCACCCTGCCCCTGTCTGAGAGCCCTGCAGAAAGGAGCATGGGCAGGAAAAAATCAGCTTAATTGCCTTGGGGTGGCAGACAGCTGTAGATCCCATGGACCTGACTGATGCTTAGATAAATATTTCATATTCTCTCACTGGGGAGACAAGGAAATGCATTACTTTTTTCCTCAGTTACAGCTTGTTTTATATTAAGTCTGCGGGCTCCTGGGTCTCTCTTGCTTTGTTTTGTCCTAGAGGACACAGGACTCTGGTGGCCTGATCTAAAGAGGATTTACAGGTAGTGAGGGTAATGTTACAACAACAGCACAACACTACCAGTCTCATGTTTCCTTCTTTCAGGTCCTAATTCATAATAAAAGATGTTTTATGGTTCTGATCCAAAGCTCAGAGAGTTCCATGCTAAAATCCAGTGACTGCAGGTGAGCCTGACATTTCAAGAATATCTCATGTTGTATTTGTCTTTCTATGTTAGATTAAAGGAGCAGCAGCTCTCTGACCAGAAATACACGCATAAGAAAAATTGGGCCAGAACTGATATTTAAAATAAAATGTATTTATTGTTGCAATGCTTTAAATTCAAGCCTTTAAATTATTCATGCCCACCAGAAAACCATCCCAATTCAGCACCTGTAGTCTCCGTGTTTTACTGGTGACAGAGAAAGAAAATACCCTTTCTTGTGAAATATTCAGATACTTCAGATGCCTAATAAAAATGCAGGTATATTATCTCCATGTTACTTATCTTGAAAGGAGGATGATGTTGAGACAATAAACTGTTTAAAAATAAATCCCTTTCTGACAATCTACAAAACAATGGGGAATGTATTCATCTCCATTTGCCTTCCTTACTGGCAGTAAAAACTAATAGACAACACAGTCATCAGAATGATTTTGTAACAATTCCACAGAGGTTTAGCTAATTCTTTTCAAGTCCATTTTATTAGTCGGAAAAAAAATAAGTCAAATCCTGATTTAATAAGTGGTGGATTTGAATAAATTACTCTAGTTCTGTGTTCATTGAACTTTAAACAAATTGTTCCACAATCCATTGCCAAGCAACTAGAACATATCCTTAGGAAGTTCAACAACATATTTTGATTAAATTGGTAGGGTGAACAAACAGTTTACTGGGAACTTCAGGCTTATAAAATGAAGATTTACCAAAGTGGAGCTTTCCCCATTAATTCTATCAATCACCTATAAAGAGAGGCTTATGCTTAATAAATTGATAGAATCACATTCTATCTGAAACCATTTATTACGCTTCATAAATTGATAGAATCACATTCTATCTCAAACCATTTGTATTTCTGATAATGTGTTTGCCCAGAATGCTGATGGCATTTTAATACTGTTGAAATATTGCAAACCTGTCTTTAGCTTGAGACAACTACAAAAATTAAACTCAACCTTTCATATAAGCACATATGTCCAGAAAAACTGTTACTATAATAACTAAGAGAGACTGGTACCTAAAAAGTTACATTTGAGGACAGAAAAAACAACCACAGCTTCAGCCTAGAATTGTATTAACATGTCTTAGGTTTATTATCATGGGTCTTTGACCCACTGGAAGACGAATGAGAGAAATGACTGCACCCTGAGAGGGTCTTCATCAATCAGGACAAAATTACCAATAATTCTAGGTATTTAAAACAAGGGTTTAGATATTACTGTTTTTAAGAGGAAATTTGGGGAAATTCTCACTGTATTATATATCTGAAACAACCATTCTAACTCTCTAGGGGGAAATGAGTTTAGGAGACCTGCTCTACACATATGAAATAATTACAGGCTGATTTACTTAAAGTTTTCGTATTTTGGCTCACAGTTTAGCTAGTACAAGAAGTTTATCCTAGTACAGAAGTTTAACATCCTCATTTTCTATTGTTTTCTGTTAGGATCTTTCCTATTCCCGAGGGAAATGAGTTTAGGAGATCTGCTCTACACATATGAAATAATTGCAGGCTGATTTACTTAAAGTTTTCATATTTCACAGTTTACATGGTACAAGAAGTTTATCCTAGTACAGAAATTTAACATCCCCATTTTCTATTGTTTTCTGTTAGGATCTTTCCTATTCCTGTAGCTAAGTGTCTGGGTTTGAGAGCCAGGCTTGGGACGGCTCTCATACCATCAGGAAACAACAATCCTTCAGCCCTTCACAGTTACAGAATCCCACGCAGCACAGTGTCTGGGTTTGAGAGCCAGGTTTGGGACAGAGGATGTCAGGAAACAACAATCCTTCAGCCCTTCACAGTTACAGAATCCCACATCCAGGAGCAATGTAAAAATTACACCTGCATCAGTTCTCTTAACTCTGGATTTTAAAAATCTAAACAGTTAAAGCCATTCCACATTACTTTTGGTAACCACAGGATCACAGAGGGGTAAAGAGTTCAAGCTCAATCCAGCAGACCCACTTCATTCTACGAAAATAGCCAATTTAGGGCTATTATAAGAAAATAACTTTCATTAAGCTTTCATCATTTGTAGTCTACTACAGACCATCTCAGCTTTCTAAAATGTCAACATCTAAAAGTATCATCATTCTTCATTATGCTGGAGGGGGAAAAAAATAGATCAAATGGAAAGGAAGAACTATCACTTTCAGATAAGCAGAGAACGCCGAGCGTAATTCCACAGTGAAAATGAGGAGCTAATGCTTTAGCACTTACATGGACTCTAACCATTTATAATAATAGAAGCAAGAAGATACTTGCATAAGAAGTGTCTATATTTGATTGCATCTCTCTGCTGCCATGATTCATGGGAGCCTCGACAGGCTGTCATTTTGTTCTGGTCAAGGACCAGGTCATCATTTCTCACCCAGGACTAGCCAGGCAATGCTTAGGAAAGAGATTTGAACTCCTTCCATGGCAAACAGAGCCAGTTTGAAGAATTATGGGGCTCTGATTAACTACTGGAGATGGTTAAACCTCTAAGTTCCATAAAAGATCCCTACTGCAGGGATTCATATAATAGGCACTGAATGGCTGAAAACTGCAATGAAATGTATTAATAAAAGTCAAAAATCAGTGATTGTTTTACATTGTGTGGGATAAATCACAGCAGTTAAGCTGTAGATTCACAAGGATATGAAATGGAGAGGAAAGGAAGGGAGGGGAACAAACTTTTGAACAGAAACACTGAAGTGATTCCTGCTCAGGGCTCAGTGCATCCCCTCAGCTTTCTTCAGTCACTGACCAGTGAAATCACTCGTAAAAAAAGATTCACTAAATAAGACTATAAGAAAACCCCAATCTTCCTGAAACTTTTAAATTTAATTCAGCCAACTTTGCACAATGCAGAGGAATTTAGAAGGAAGTCAATCCCCACTGATTTACAAAAGTTTTTAAACCTTACCTCCAAGAATTTAATACCTAACATTTCCCTGAGTAGGGAGAATGACAATAGACAGGAACTGAGTTTTTATTTTCATTAGGCACTCAAAGCACCAAAATCTCCCAAAGATCTTCTAGCATCTAATATCTGAGTTTACACAAAATTTAAGTCCATCCATTGAGAGTTACTCAAATGCAGGGTGTTTTCTTGTTACATTGTGTGATATACCTCAGCCTCAGAGCTATACTGCTGCAATATAGTTCCCTGGAAAATTGAGCCTTTTGGAAAACTTTCTACAAGAAATCCTCTACAAAGCTTTAATGCTGTTTGATGCAAGAAGACTTATTTAGGGCATTAAAGATCTGTCTGTTGGAAAGATAACTTCAAATTTCAAACTTTAAGTATTCCTCAAACTCTATAACTAATACCTCTATTTAAGAAAACTGCAAGATTATGCCAATTCTATGACTATTTCATAAAGCTGAAGGAAAGTTTAAATATTCACTCAAGTGCCAATCACAAATCCAGGCTGATCCACCCAGGAAATGCATTTCCTAAACCAGTTTCCCTTCAGTTATCCTGGAGATGTAGCTCTCAGCCCCGGGTTCAGCTGCTTGGGATCCCAGGCTTAGCCTGGATGGAGCCTGGCCAGGTGACCTTGGCTCAGGTTTCTGAGGAAATTGAGGAGTTTTTAGGAAGAAAGTGGGATAAAAGAAGCTGGAATTGAGAAAAGAAGAGAAAAGCAGAGTGAGATGGTAATTACTGCAGACTCAAGGGTAGAAGGGGAAAGCACTGATAGAGAAAGGTATAAAATCTGAAGGGAAGGGGGAGAGGGGCAAAGGGGTAACAAACTGGAGAGATGGCAGCTCAGTCCCAGTGTGCTTGTTTGTCCCAGCAGCAGAGGTGGCTTTTCCTGATCCAGCTACTGGCTGGCCAGGAAAGCCTCACCACTCAAACCAAGGATATTTTTGAGTTTCATCAGAATCTTCTGGAACAAAAATGTTACTTACAGGTAAAAATATGGAAACTCAAGGCAATACTCAGCAATCTGCTCTATAAAATTCAGAATAAGATTAGCTTTCTCTGAGTACTTTATATTTTAGCTTGATTAGGCTAAAGAGCATCTTCAAAAGTTTCTCCAATAGGGAATTACTTAAATACTGAAAAGGAAGCTGGGTTTCCATGCTGAGTGGCCAAAGAAGAATATCACAGAATGACCTTCTTTCATACCTGGGATCTGAACATGGAGCTTTATTAATTATATTTACATTTTAGGTTAATGTTTTCTGGACCAATTTGGAAACAAACATATAGGAAAATACTTTCAGGGTGCTTTATGTCTTTGGACTTCAGATCTCCCTAACTCATCAGTCAGATTCAGTTTAGGATACTGTAAATCCTGCATGGGAAGCTCACATTTGCTCACATAACTTCATTTGAAAATTAACCCATTTTATATTATGTTAAGATGTTATTCTGCCACTGCATAGAACCTACATCTTACCTACAGCAAAGGGAGTTCCCTTGACAAATACATGCTAACGATTACTTTGCTATGCTCTTGGTTTGCAGGAATGCTCCAACTCTTGTCCTCTAATCTGAATTGTCATCACCCATGGAAGGCTTCCTCTTGAAGCATTAAACACTAAGAGTACAAGGCAGTAATGTTTCACTTCTGCTCCTCTCTGCTGGTTAGATGAGCAATCAGCAGAGCTGCAAACACATTCCTGTTCTTGCATTCTGGAGAGAAAAAATGGCCATTTCTCAGCCAGGGTAAAGCATATGCATTTGTTTAGCTTTTTGTCTGTTAACAAAGAACATTAATTATAAAATCTCTCACCAGTTCATTTAATCAAATGCAATCTGGTCTCTGATCACTTGAACGCATAATCAGCCTCACCCTTCTGCCTGCTTGAGAATTATTGATTTTGTCTCTCAAGCCCAGTAGAGGTCCAGGTGATGCAAATAATAATTACCAGAGCTAATGTGATTATTGCATGTGAACTGATTACTATAATTAGGATGTGTTTGTTTGTATTAAAAGGAAAAGTAAATTGCCTTGCAGGTTTTAAGGAAAAAATAATAACAACAAATCTGTAGTTGCATTTATACAATCCTACATTAAATTATGGCAAGAAATCTACTGTCTGCACAAAGTTAAAATATTCTTTTCTAAAGAAATTATATTCAGTAACATGCTGTTAGGAATAAAATATCCAAGAAAGAGAAGAAAATGTTCTATATACACCTCCCCCATGAATGATATTGAATGAGATATCTTTCTAAATTACTGACATAAATAATTTTTCTCTTCTATTCCAGCAGATATTATTTCTTAATTCACTCCTTCTGTATACTCTGTCTTAATGTCTTGGATAAAGCCCAAGCATCTTCAATTGTGCTACACCTTGATATTCAGAGAGAGCCATGGGATATTTTTAGATGTTCCTACTGAAGGATCAGCACCAAGAATCTGAATGATGAAGTTTTACACAACATATTACACTAAGAATGGAATAGGACATAAAAGAGATTTGCTTGAGCCACACTCCCACACATGCCCAGAGGATAAACCAGTGTCCCATAAGCATTTTATACACAGGGTTTTATAATCCCGTGCAATTTATCAAACAACAAACTCAGCAGAGAACTGTGAAAAATGGCAATAGGAGAAGAGATTTCATTACGCTCTGCATTGCTCATTTTGGAGGCAGGAACACTCCCACAGTCAGGGTGCTGGAAAGTGCCCTCAATCACCAACGATTTGACTTGGCAAAATGACCGATGGCTCCACTGGGCTGAAAAATGTGCTCAGCCTTGGATGTATTCTCCACCGTGCCTCAGCCGAGGCAGCCCAGCCAATTCTGGCACACAGAAGAAATTGTGCTGTTGTATTAAGCTGTTCCTGTGTGTGTTCAAGAGATTTCAAACGACAGAGAATGGAAGTGAGGGGGGACAGCACAAGAGAGAAGGCTCAGGCAGTGCTGGAGCCTGATCTGCAAAGTGATGACAAAGCTTCTTCCTTTCTCCCACCATGTCTTTATCTCCTAAGATTATAAATTAGCTGGAGAATGGCCTTTCTCTTGCTTGCTTTGCATGTCTATAGTGTCTGATATAATTAACCACTTATTCAAAGCTTCTCAATGCTTCTGCAATACTGATAATACGCAATCATAAATAAATTATAATGAATTTTAAAAAATGCATCAAAATAGGAATTGAAAATTAGGTTTTTTTGGAGGTTTGTTTTTGTTGTTTTTTTTCAACTATGCCATTAACTGTGTCTTCAAGTACAGCAACAAGAGCTAGAGGATACAACTGTGTACCAGAACAAGTGGAGCTGTTCCAGTCCTTGAATTTTAATGGTCATTTCTATAAGTGATTAGCAGGAAACACTAGGAAAAAAACAATGAAATATAAACATACTTCTGATATTATTAGAGAATCACCAAATGTTTCCAAATAACTGAAGATATTGACTGAATAATATAGCAAGGGCATAAATCTCCTAGGAGCTTAGACTTTTTGTTTGACTTCATAGCCTAAGTTCTACTTTTAGAGGACAGAGCACTTCAACCAAAGACTTTTTTTTTCCCCCACAGAAAACTTTCATTTAGTGTCTGGAAACTTTTCTACTTTCTCTATTCTCACAGAAGGAGAAGATGGGTGAAAATATGTCTAAGAGGAAATCAGTCTAAAAAGTATGAAAACTTCCACTCAAGTTTAGGTGCTGTTCTCCAACTTCAGCCCAGGAACGGAACATTGCATCTCCTGTAAAGAATGGAGAGGTTGTTCTTGAAGAAAATCACTCTTAATCTGGTCCCTCATGGCTATGAAATTGCACTACAGCTTTGGATAAAGTTATATTATTGTTTCCATTATAGCCTTACATTTCTAAATCAATATACAAGAAAGAATAAGCATTTCCTCCTCTTCTTTCTTGTCTAGCTATTCCTCTGTACAAAAGACAAGATGTATGATCTTACATGAAAACATATTTTATTTAAATGGAAAGGTAATTAACCTAAAGGAGGAAGGGTGCAGACAATAAAGAAAAATATCCAGGCAACAGCTGCACATTTTCTGGGGAAAATATTACCATTTTCTAAGAATCTATTTGTTGCATGTCTGTTTAATACAGTTGATAGCAGAGAGCAGGGACTAAAGCAGAAAGCTTGTTCTTTTTTTATAAACTAAATGTTGGAAAATAAAGTGTACATATTAAAATCTAACACTTTACTCCAAAGGGAATTACAAGCACATGCCATAGCCCTCTTGTCAAAGGAATATAAGCAAAACTAATTAGCTGAACGATGTTTTCATTGTAAATTTTGTCAGGAAGTCATTAAAGCTGTTTTCACAATAATACATTCAGATCTATGGAAAACTCAGCTCTCCCAACTCATTACCATTGCAGTTGACAGGGTTGCATGTTTGGGATATTCATTGCCTTTAATGAACACAGGGATCTCCAGCACTGATTTACACATCCTACCCTGCAAGGGATCCCCTCCCTTGCAGTGGCAGCATTCATCCACATTCTTCAGCTCCGCAGGGGAAGAGCAGCAGTTTTTGCAATTTCAAATATATGTCCAGATAAGAGAAAGAAAAATTGTTTGAAGTTTGGGTCCATTTCATGATATTTATATTTGCAGAAGCATCTAAAGCACATACCTGACCGCAGTCCAACTCAAAAGCTTATCTAAGAAACTGTAGAGAAGGTAAATGGTAAGAAAGACAAGATAATATTTTAATTAAAAGTTCAGGTGTATTTCTTGATATGTAAGAAGCAGGCACTGAGTCAGGCTATGCACATTCACCTTAATTAAACACAACCTGACCCAGCCAGGGCTGTGTTCCCATGTCTAATTCAGGCACAAGCACAATCTCAGTAGGTTTATTCCATCAGGAAAAGGCACTGTGCCATGGGTTCACTGTGCAGAACCTCTGCTGAAAACCTGGAGTGTTCTTGCTCAATCAGATCCTTATGTGTCTCAGGTTCAATTTTCCTACAGCCCTCAGTGGTATTTTAGCTGTCAGACTGTGTTGGGGTGCTCTTACCAGTGCCCACACCTGAGCACTCAAAATTAGAGGCAGTGATGTCTGGAGAGGCTCCTGGAGCAGAGGCAAGAGAGAGTTAAAGGAAAAAAGTGGGGATTTAATAAAAGGCCTGCACAGGACACACCTTGGGCAGTACAGGGGCCCAGACAGGGCTGCACCCAAGATGGACTCCAGGTCACGAGTTTTCACACTTTTATAAATTTTTTGGTCCATTTCCATATTGGAAATTGTCTCTTAATTGTCCAATTCCCACCCTCCCAGTTTGCTCTCCTCCATCCCCTGCTGCTTGCAATTTTGGGGCTGAAGCTGCAGCGGTGTCCTTGGTTCTGGGGTGGAAAAGGATTGTTCTGTGTGCCTGAGCTGCGAGGAGAATGGCTAACACTTTGTGCGGAGTTCAGAATTATACACCAATGCAGTGTACAATATGGAAAATATGAGAGTTAAACTGAAGGCATCAGAGCAGCCAATGTCCTGGAGAGCAGAGCTGCTTCCCCACCTCTGAGCAGGACTTGTTGCCTTTGAAGGGAACTGCAGCATGGGAAGACAAATTTCCTAAATAGCAGTTCAGCAAAAACAAAAAACCAAAAAAAATCACCTTGAGTGTTTTGTAGTTGTTTATGTTATATTGAAGGTTAGCTGAATTCAGACTTCGGACAGCTTCAGACTCTCATGGAAGGGGTCAAAGTTCTAAGACAAAAGTAATTTTGAAATTACTGGAATGCTGTGGGGACAGAAGAAAAAACTTATAGTGGCAATCCTAGCTCTGAAAAGATCACTCCATAAATCTTTCTTCTTAGTAGCTTTTAGTAGAAGCCTATAAATTAGAACAAAACCAAAACCAAACATAAGTCCATTTTTCTCTCAATTCCCTCCTTAAACAGAATACTGCCTTGGAGAATGAAATAATAAGTGATATACATAACTTTATAATCCTCTAACTGTGATCCATATCCCTCCCTCTGGTCAGATACTTAAATAAAATGTGAAAAGGAATCACTTCTTAAAGAAGATGCATTTTTCCCAGCTGCCACATACCTCCAAAGTTGATTTTGTGGAAGTAATGAACGTTCTCCTTAGGGCTATCCATTTATTTACATAAAACAGTCACGTCTCACAGCCTGTGTAAAGGAGGTCTCCTAAAAGTTCCTTTCCCAAGACAATATTCACTGAGCAATGGTGATTTAGTGATTGTTAACATTCTGCAGACAAGCTTATATTTCTCTCTCTCTAAAAGGCCTGAATTTCTTCCACAGGTGGGACAAAACTCAATTCTTTCTTTTATTGCCATAAGCCCAGCGCTGTCCCTGCTCTCTGTCTCAGCCCCTGCAGCTGCCCAGGGGTTGCTCTGTCTGCCAGCCCAGAGATAAGTGCTGTTTGTTACAGCCCTTCAGCTGAAGGAAATCCCAGAGGCATTTCCCACCATGTTCTTCTTTCATCCATTTGAAATATTTCGGTTCATATTTTTACAATCTTTTTTCCCCCTCATTAAAATTTAACATATTAAAGGGATTTATCCACTAAATACAAATGAAAATACAAGTTTTGGACCTGCACAAAGATGTTTAAAAGAAGTCAGGCTCAAAATTCTTCAAATGTATTTGAATTTATTTAGTCTATCTAGAAACCCACTCAACTAAATGCTCTTTTTTGTTTATTTTAAAAGCAAAGCTCAGAAAATTCTTAGTCTGTGTTTATTTCAGGATTAGTGGGTTAGCATGTTAGAAACAACTTACAAATATTTACAGACCCTCCTAGCAGAGAATGTACTATCATTACAAGAATTTCTGAAATTGTTGCTTGCAAATGTGTATAAAAGAATCACAAAATGCAAACAGGCACTAACATACTAAATATAAAGGGTTTGAACTTCCTGGATCACTTCAAGATTCTTTTCTTCATCTGTTCTTTTCCCATCACAGTTTTAAATCCTCTTTAGTTTATTTCCAGATTAAATATTTTTATAAAAATCTCACCATCTGCAACTCTCATCTCCAGAAAGGAAGCTAAATATGTTTGTAAAAGCAGGATTATTTCTGGAGATTTGAAAGGGAATTGAATATATAGAAAATTAGGGAGAGACATACCTGTCCCAGGGAAAAAAAAAAAAAAAAAAGAAAAATTTATTTAATGTTCTTGTTTATTGAACTCAAACCTATTTTTAACTGGCAAGATTAAAAACTGATCTTCAGCACCATGGGATGCAAAAAAAAAAGGAAAATCAGAACCACTTTATATCTGGTTTTGCTCTGTGGGGAATAAGTTATAGGCACCAGGGTGACTGAGTATGAAAGACAAAATGAATTATGGAAAGAAAGGGATATATAATAAACACTAAGATAAAAGTACCATGCGTTGTATTTGTACAGACTTGTGATGTATATTCCCCATTTAGGGCTCAGGTCTGCAGTTATTAACATTTTGTCTCTGCACAATGGCAGCTCAGGAAAGCTGTCAGGTTGGTTGGACTGGGCTGCCAAGAACTGCAAACTGTGGCTTTATTTTAAACCATCGTACAAGGGGAGCTGACTGCAAGCAGATGGCAAAAAATGCCTGCTCTGATTTTGGCTAGAGAGGCTTGGAAGTGAAGAATGGTCACAGAAATATGGTTGAGAGCACAGGAGAGGCTTTCCCTGATGGAAACTAATTCTGAAAGGACAAGCTGTTGTGAAAGCTGACCAGGAATTCATCCAGCCCAGGAGAAACTGCCCCTGAGGCCTTCAGGGGTTCTGTAGCCACCAAGAATCTCCACTTGTTATACAAAAATCACATTCTTTGTGCAGCTCAGCTTGGACCATGTGTGTGATTACCTTTGCTAATTGTTTTGGCAGCTTCCCTAACAAGGGAAAAATTGCTTTATAAGTTAAAGGTCCACCAAGGAGAGATAATCCAGGTCTAACAGACCCAGATTACTGCAACATCCACAAACAGTGTTTTCATAAAAATCTACCAGATTTCTTTCTTTTTTTTTTTTCCCCAAATATCCCAAAATAATTTACAAGCTCATGTATGACATTGTGAGGGTCAAAAAGTTTGAGCCACTGACTTCAGGGATACAATGGAATTTACATTAGCACTTGAACCATATTAAGACCTTATGTTTCTCCTCTACAACAAACCAAAATATCCTAGAAATAATTAAGGTGTTTGATTTCTAAATTCATCAAATGAAATCTCAGAACAGCAGAGAACATGACAAAAGTCCTATATAAGTCTTTAAGACAAATGACTCAAGATTAGGTAATTTGCTTTAGAGGAGAAAGAGCTGTATTATCACTGGGACAAAGCTCTCATTGTATGGTCATCTGCACACAAAATATTCCCTACCTCAACTTCAGTGAACATTATATCTCCTAGACTAAATCCATTATCTTTAGAACTGACCAGTCCCCTTGGTCTGACCTCCTGTTCTTGTCCTTTAAAGCCCTGCTCACCTGGGGGAGAAGCAAGAGCTGAGTGACTTCAGTCCAACTGCTCCCTTTCAATCTCCTTTTTCTTCTCCCAGAGCTTTTTTTCCAGCTGACAGACTGTCTCCTTTAAAAGCAGAAGTTACATGTCCTTCCCAACTTCACAAATGTGCAAGAACAACTGAGTGAGTTGGTCTAATTGAATTACTTTGTTTTTTCTGTATGTTTTTTTCTGTAAGTATGTTAAGTTGCAAGCCTTTGTTTTGCTATTATAACCTCGGGCTACAGTAAATGAATTCTCTGCTACCTTTGAAGGGAGAGATGAAGTAAAATTCCCCAAGTGCAAAATCAAGCAGAGAAGAAAGCCTCTTCTGGTTTGCTTGAAATATACATCTTGTCCTGCTTTTCTTTTAATGTTTTCTTTTATGATAAGAATCAGTGAAGGGCAGGTAAAGGGGTTTTTTTTCCCTTCCTCTCCTACAACCACCAGTTTATTACAAAAAATATATTGACTGCAAACCATTGTAACTCCCATTAATCCACTTGTTTACGTCAGATCAATCCACTTATTTCTGTGTCAGATCAGACAAAAGTCGGGTTTCTTCTTTGACTTCCCACACTCAGCTAACATTTTAACACATTTTTGAGCATCCCTATGAAGCAAGAGCCTCCTGTGGTTAGTTTGTTGATTCTGGGTTCTTTTCTTCTTCAGCTGTGCAGTCTGGCTGGCATTGGGTTGAAACTAATGAAGAATGATTTTGAGATTGCCAATGTGTCATTATTTAAGACAATCACTTAAGACCAAACCAGGTCTCTGCTCTCATTTTGCAGCTCAAAACTGCTCCAACCACTTAGACTGCTTTGACAAGTGGAAGCATTTGCAAATGCCCACAGGCATCCAGAGAGTTCCTCCCCAGATCAAACTAAATCTCAGGCAACAAAACAGCTCTTTTTTAATAGCAGCCACTCTCTAATCAATCCTAAACACCCCCACACCATCAGAGCTCCCTCCACAACCCATCTGGAAAAAATAAGAACATATATTCCTTTAGGTTATAATAAGAGATCTGATGACTTCCAAGCTAAGAGGTGACATTCACTAATTAAGGAAGTGAACTTCAATACTTCAAAACTCAGAACCAGATTTTTTTGGGTTTTTTTGTTTCATTTTTTTGGTTTTTTTTTTTTTTGGTTTTTGTTTTTTGCTTTTGTTTTTAACATGAAGGATAGTTTTGTGCTTTCTTTTGTTCAGAAAACAAATGTTATTGTTTATACTGGAAAATCTCTGTGTAAGAATCCAATGCACCTGAAACAAGCCATGTTTGAAGCCTTAGCAAAGGCCTTTAAGAATATGTGGGTTGCTGTGAGATGAATTTGAATGATTTTAAAACAACTGAGAGTCTGAGTGGAGCATAGACAATGACCTGGGAAGTATTTTCATTTTATAAAACATGGAGTTTACCCATCCTGGGAGAATGACACTATGGTGCTGTGCTAATGAAGGCAATTAGAAGACATAAACTAAACCAGTGACCATTATTAAGAGGAAAAATAAAAATTCCCAATATATATAAATTAGGAGAGTCACACAGTGTTAAACTGTGCAGATTACAAACCATTATCTGCCACAAGCAACAACTTGTGATTTTTCAACCTTTGCAATGTTGAAGATCTTAATATTTTCTATGAATCAGATGCTTTGATTTACTCTGTCTAGAAGCCCACTCAACTAAATGTTCTTTTTTGCATATTTTAAAAGCAATGCTCAGAAAATTCTTGTTCCATTTTTAGCTCAGTATCTGACATTATATTAAAAAACTTGTAGAAAGCAATGATGCTAGTTATCATAAAAATAATTATGTTCACAAGAGTCAACCTTCCTATTGTTTTAGAGATTTTAAAGAAAATAGGAAAATTATCTCAGGGTGTTGAAAGCCTGAAAGTTGTCTCAGGGCAATGCAGAAGGGACTGAGAGGCTGAAGGTTGACTCTTTCCCACTTGGAAATGTGTGTGGTGAACCAGCTTGGCTGCTGGTGCAAGCAAGATGCTGCTGCTTGTAGGTGAAGAGAGAAGAGTTTTAACTGAGAATTGTTAATAAAAATCAAACAACTAACTGTAAATAGTAACTTACTATTGATTTAAATGTGAATATAATTGTTTATATAACAGTACAGACGAGTATAAGCTCTAAAACATGATTGTGTTCAATAATACACTGGTCTAAAGCAATAAACTTATTACATATGTATTGATTATTGATACTTTCTCTCACTGTACCAAGCAGACACTCTTCCTAAGTGAACATTTTCATTATTCAGTGTCCAAAAACAGGTATTAAATAAATGTAACTGCAAGAAGAAGTTGACAGTTTGGCTGTTATCTGTGGATTGACACACAGTCATCAAAATTCTTGCAAACAGTCTATTTATTTATAGAAATGTCAAGAGCTTACTAAAAACCGTAGTCAAGCAAAATTAGTATTGCAAATTATATTAATTAGAGTTATATCAAGCTATATTAGCCAGTATAATTTATTTTTGTATTAGAAAGCTTTAAATGGGTGCACCAACACTAATTAAAAATGTACAGAAATCCTTTTTTATCATCAGGCTGCCTGCCTTGTTTACATTTGATATTAGGGGAAAATTATTTCCTGTGAGTGTGGGAGGCCCTGGCACAGGTGCCCAGAGCAGCTGTGGCTGCCCTGGATCCCTGGCAGTGCCCAAGGCCAGGCTGGATGGAGCTTGGAGCACCCTGGGACAGTGGAAGGTGTCCCTGCCATGGCAGGGGCTGGAAATAAAAGATCTGTAAAGTCCCTTGCAGCACAAACCATTCTGTGATTCTATGATTTGTTCTGAGAAAGAAGAGAGAGGATAGAGTTGCATTTTATAGGAGGCGGCACCCAAGTATTCCTAGGACTTGAAATATTCAGATAAAAGCAATCTACAGTGTACAAAGTAATGCTGGAAATCCTCTGTGGTTGTTATTCCCTAATTTCTTGCTCTCCCAGACAAGCATTCTTTTCAGCTGTTATGTTTATAGAATGTGTTGGGTTTTTTTCATTTTCCATATGTAGATTTATTTGGGAAAGAGTCTAGTGTTGACACAAAGCAATGTTCTTGCATGTTTCATAAACTTCAGGATAAAAAGCAATTATCATTTCTATTTCAGCTTTTCTCATTAGTCAGTGTTGAGTGCAACCACAGACACACATGCAGAATCTCAGAAGTACAAAGATTTGTGTACTTTCACAAATCAGTTTTCACCCCATCTCATTAGTGCACGCTGTGATTTGTTTCTGTATATGTTGATTATGAAGAAAAGGTTTATTTGTATTTTGTTTTCATTCAGTTTTTTTAGATTTGTACCAAGACTGTGACAGAACACCCCAAAAGCACATTTCAGAAGACAACATGATTTGTATTTGTTTTTATGGTGATGTAAAAACACTTCAAGGTGGACAAATGCTCAGATGCCTTCTGCCAAAATCAACAACCTTCAAACTTAGCAAATTGTGCCTGTGTGTTTGATCAGCTTGCGGGAAGGAAGAGTGATTATAAATAAAGAAAGAAAAAAATATTTTCCTCCACTTCTTAGTACTGTGGAAGACTTCTACAGATTAATTACATGATGTGCTTTCAATTGATCACTTTCTGTAAATTCAGATCTCATAATAGGAATCTCTTTTTAGAGCCTGGGAACATTTGATCACAGATACCTGGGGTTTCCCTCTCCAGAACAAATCATATATACTTGCATGAGGATATATTTGCATGAAAGCATCATTGAGAAGAATGAAGCCCAAAACTGGACAAGAAAAACACATCAAGCAAACTAAACCCCAAACTTTCCTTGATCAGTTGTTGGCTTGTAAAAAGTGCAAAAACTGCCTCACAACCCAGTCCCTGCTGGATAAATCACTGTAAGAGCAGCAGGGCTGCATTACAGATTGCAAAACTCAAGCCTCATTGCTTTGAAGTGTTCAATCCATCCTGTTTCAAGAAATTTTAATCATTTTCTTGTTTAGTCTTGCGGGCAAGGATGGATGTGAGGACACTCCCAGGTGTGGATAGCCCACAGAGCTCAGCCTCCACATTTTTCTCTGAAATACAGAAGTTGTTTAAATTAATGGATTGTCACCAGTGGTCACCTTTCTGGTCCCAAAAGAATGAAGAGTTGGAAAAAAATAGAAAATCCATTTGACCATCCATCCGTGAAGGGAGAGGTTAATACTGGTCTGTTCAAGGTAAATAAGTTATGGATATCTAACCACAGATTAATAAAAATTTGAGGTGATTTCCTCAGAACAATTACTGATTTTCATTACCCTCTATATATAAAGTTCAACTATATTCAGTAGTGAAACCAGGACCACTGCCTGCAATTCTTGCAAAGCTGGAGATGTGTCAATTCCATGCAGGAAAATTTCAGCTCAGCTGTCACAATAGAAACTTTCCAAAGATATTTTAAAAATAAGATTAATAAACAGATACTCAGATTTTATTTTCATTTTCTTAGTATCAACCTTGTCAAGGATGGCAAAAATATTTTCAACTCAGAAATGGACACAGATGAAACCACAAAGACTTCCTCTCCCATGCCTGAGGAAAAGTTGTCCTGACAGATATTGGTACCCTGAGTACAACTGCTGCCCTGCTGCTTTAATCTGATTGCAGCAGGGCTGCTGCCCAGAATCCAGGGAAAAGGGCTGCTGCACTTTGCTGCCTGCCAGATGCTTCTTGTTCCAGGTGGTTTTGCTGGGAGTTTTCTGATCCTGCCTTCCAAAGCTGGAGCGTCAGTGAGAGCCAGCCCTGCAGACACACAGACACAGATGGATCCTCCTGCTCCTGCCTGGACAGTGAGGATTATCCTGACTACAGAACCAAAACACCTCCAACAGTCAGAGAAACCCTCTTCAGGAGTGTCCCCATCTCTCTGCTGCCATGCCTACACAAGTCAGTGACTGCAGCAAAGGAGCAGGTGTGTAACTCATTAAATTCTCTTAAATTGCCATTAAATCCTCTTCATAGATCACAGAGCTCTCTGCCCCACTAAGAACATTGATCTGATGTTGGGATCCTTAATTGTGCTATTGACATTCTGATTCCAAATCTGAGATGTGAATATTCAGAGCAAGAACAAATCTGGATATTTCACACCTCAAGTCAGATATTTGAAAAGCATGTCAAATGACATCCAAACATCCACCCCAGATCCATCTATGTGTCAGGTAATATCAATCTAAATATTAAAGATACCTTGACTCCTTGACCACAGACTGTAGCTGTAATTTTCTGGCAGTTAAGCATGAAACACCTTCTAAAGCACTTACAGATATTTCAATACTGAGTGTAAGCCTGGCTCCACTCATCAAAAAATATGCACGAGACTTAAAAAAAAACAATACAAAAAGCAAACAGAAAGAGCATAATCAAAGGTAAGAAAGGTTTTGTGTGGCAGGGACAGAGAAGAAACTCTTCTCCTGTCAGAAAAATTGACTTTGGGTGTACAATATGTCTCCTTTACACTGAGTGGCACAGAGGAGGCAAAGATTGACTCTTCATTGTGTTTTCCTGGAATAAGAGTAGAAGAACTGATGGGAAACATCAAGGAAAACTAGCAAGAAAAAAAAAAATGAATAAAAACAAGTTACTTTTCAGACACCCTGTATTAAACCAGGGAATTCATTGATGCAGAATACTGTGAAGGCTGAGGGTTCACAAGCTGGACTAATTTGTAAAGGTAAAATATAATATCTGTATCTAAAGAATCAAAGGTACAACAAAGACAGACTATCACAGGCTGGCAATAATTGCTTCTACCTTTCCTACTTTTTGTCTTCTCTAGAAAGAAGGTGCTGTTCTAGGAAAAAAAAGAAAAAAAAACATGCCAAAAGCCAAACAAGTTCAGACTGGAAGTTTTTAACTTCTAGATTGCAGTGCCTGGAATACACCAGCTAGAGCTGATTTACAGCTTCCTTTCCCCACTATTAATCAGTCTAGTTTTCAGACCCAAACAGTTGGTGACAAATATGTGTTGGGGGTGTGCCGGGTGGGGGGTGAGAAACACTGAGTTATTCAAAGAACCATGACTTTTTACATGCCATAACTAATGGTGGTTAACAAATCACTTCAATGAAGAGGCAGCTCATTACCAAGGCTCTGTTTTTCTGGCATAATTGTATATTATGCTACAGTAGGGTTTTTTTTTGTTGTTTTACTATATTATTATACAGTAAAAGAATCAAGAATTTTCTTCTCTCAATCCAGTGCCTATCGTTCTACAGGGGTGTTGGGAGTTCTTTGTCCTCTGCCTACAACAATTCCTCATTTAGCTACTCTCAAGAGAAAATGAAGTGTCATTACATGTTTTCTATCTACAAGGAAGTTTATAGGTGCTAAATTTACATTATCACATAGTCATATCCAAAATGCTGTTTTGGGAGTGAGGACAACATTTTGTTCTTCACTCAAGGATGTTTCCCTGATTTAAAGCATTGAGTAAATGATGAATTCTCTTGTTCAGACACAGGTAAAACAACCATGCCACAGGCAATCAGTTTTGGAAAACGAATGGTTGAAGGAGGCAGCTCCTTTCATGACAGAGCATCTTCAGATATAAAACATTATTTCAGGAACAATCACATATCGAAAATATCTACTATTCCAAAACCTGGGCACACAGCTAAAGGGACAGAGTGATTCTGTGTGAGAGCAGCAGCACACGGAGCTGCCAAGGACAGGGAGCTTGGCATGGGTAAAGGCAGCAAAGAGACATGAATTGGAGCATCCAATAAAAATGCACTTGGGGGTTGTCTTCACTGCCCACCAAGCATCCCCTGCAGCTTTTAATATAGATGTGTCAGTCCTCCTGAGCTAAAACTGCACTAAAGTCAAAATCCAGGAGCAGTTCAGAGCAGATCTACCAAAAACTTGTGTGTATTTTTCAGCATGGCATTTGCCCATTTGGTGGATATCTTGTTGCAAAAAAAAACCCTTTTTTAAAAACTTTTCTATTTTTCTTTCTCCTCTTCAGCTAAACAAACCATTGGAAGTGAGTGAATGAAGAGCCAAATGGCAAAGCAGATTGGGTTTTTATCACCAAATGGTGTTCCAAACACAAGCTAATTAGGAGATAAAATGGGCCAACAAAGTAAGCAATTAATTGCTGTGGATCACAGAGTGGGAGAGACAACAGTTCTGCAGGGCTGTAGTGAGAGACATTTGGCATTTAGCTCTCTAGAAACCTATTCTTCTTCAGTGACAAATAAAATTAACAGGGGAGGGGATGACATCTTCACACTGAAGCATCCTCGTTTGGATTCCAAGTTTATAATGAGTCAAAAGCCCTTTGATGTGTTGATAACAGCCCTTGGAAAAGAGTTAACCCCTGTCCTACAGATTACTGTGCTGACCTTTGACACTCTGCACTTACTCATTTACCTCAAAATTTGGGTCTGAGACTTCAATATCTCCTACATAATTCAAAATCTGGTATATTCTTAAAAAAAAATAACAACAACAAACCAACAAAAACCAAATTGTTTGTTGAATGGATTTTACTTCAGGACTTGAGACAAGGCGGTGGAAGATTTTAGCAGGAAGGACCCAAAACATAGATTTATCAGCCATTTCTTGTTTCCTCATCTTCCTCAAAATTCAGAGCAAGCCACATCTCAGACAGAATTATTCCCACACAGGAACCCACTCCCATGCAGGCCCACAAAAGAGAGGCACAGAAAGGCAGGACAGACCACAAGACACCAAAGCTATTTCATCTGCAGGGTTCTCTCAGGGTACTTTCTGAATTTTACTTACTCCCATAATGGTGCCAATTGGATTTTAAAAGGATAATTCCTAAACCAAATAATCAATTAAATTTGCAGTTAATAATTTTTAACACCAATAATCCAGCCCTAGCTGTTGAAATAAGTCTCCTCTAGAGTGGCACTCTTAGAAAAAGCAAATCTCACAGTGGCATGATCACATGCATTCATAATTCAGGTTATGATAAAAGTGACAGAGATGATTTAGTGAGAGCAAAAACTCCTGAAAAATTTTATTTCCCTCGAGTGTCAGCCCTCATCCTGCATTCTCAGGGACAAATTACCATCACTCTATCCATTAATGCAGACACTGGAGCACAGCCCACAAATCACAGCAGCCCTCTGCAGGCATTTCCAGTGTGACAAACTGGGTTTTACTGGGCTTCTGCATCTTGATTAATGCATGGGCTGATGTCACTTTTACATAATAACACTACCAAACACGAGCATTTGCAGGTAAGTTTTACAAAACCCAGCAAGTAAAACACTGCTCCAATTTGTGCTCTTTGGCTGATCAAAATATGCAGTGCTGGGGTAACCCAGCCTGGGTGCCTGGGCTCAGGCAGACTGCACTGTGCCCACGTGCTGCTCTGAAATCAATTCTGTTTCCAGAGCTCATGTGAATATTCCATGTGGTTCTCTCAATAAATATTATTTAAAAGCTCTGCTAGCTTTGCAAAGCACTTCCTTGCAGTTAAACCCTGCTAAATGCTCAGCCCCAGTGAATGAGGCTGATAATTATTTAAGTGATTTAAGTGATTAACATGGTAAAGTTAACTTTGAAGGCATTTCCTAATAAAACTAAGTACCCTCATGACAGTTTTTTCAGCATTCCCCATTTCACTTAAATGACTTCTATTTAATATACTTCCCCAGGATTCTACATAAAATGTCACTTAAGAAAGACACAGAATTTCTTACATTACAGAGACCTCAAAACTACTGATGCACAAAACATATATGAGTTTGTTTAGGGTTTTTTTTTTTTTGTTTGGTTTTTTTTTGGTTTGGTTTTTTTTTTAGTAAATGACAATTCTGTCCTTTTATTCAACACCCAAAAACCTTGATAAGTTACTATTTCATGCCTGGCTGTACTTGAAACCCTGTGATTCCTATTGACTGCCGCAGTAAGTGTATTGAACAATTATAAAAAAAAATCTTCAATATTTCCATTGCTACTTTGGGGGAAAAATGCAAACCAGAGAGAGACTCTCAGCAAGGAAACCCCTTTGAATATTACAAGAACAGCAACTACCCCAGAGCAGGGCTCTGAAGGAAAGACTCCTTTGTCTCTGATAACTTGAGTGGCACCTGGTTCACGTTTCATGACAGGGTCAGGGGGTCCCAGCCCTGGGAATGAGCAGAGCTCAGACTCCCTCAGCTGTCACAGGTGACAAAGTTCCTTTCACTTCCAGGGAATGGGGTAAAGGCTGAAAAGTTGAAAGACTGATCTAAAATGATGACAGTTTCTTTGGGGATTCTTTTTCCTCAAGGCTGGTCTCTTGGATCACTACAAAGTATTTAATATAACATTCATATACATATATATATATATAATCATTAAACCTGATGCAAACTTACTTTTTTCCCCCTAAAAAATAAGATTTCTCTGCAAACACGTGCTTATTTTCAGGTTTCATTCAAAAATGATGTCATATGAGCAAAGATTCTTCCCATAGTTGAGAAATTATATAAAATCTTCAAAGTTAAAGTAAAAGCTTTCTTAGCAAGTAATAATCCAAGCGAGTTATTCATGGAAGTTGTATAAATGTTCTACACAAAAGGAAAAACAAGACTTACAGGAAAGTGCAATGAAAGAAACCATTTATCAAAGTTCTTGAGTTTTGCGATCCAAGGAAATTTAATTTTCTTTTGATTAAGTAGTGGAGTTTTCATGCAAAGCATCTTTCACAGTTCTGATTCTCTAAAATATCTGGGGTTTGTTTGTTTTTGGGGTTTTTTTTGGTTGTTTGGTTTGTTGTTTTTTTTTGGTAACCATATTTTGAAGCTTGTTAAAACTTGTTTCCAGTTCAGTCTCTCAACAATGTCCTCTCTATTTCACGGCCTTCCTAAGCCAGCACAGCTCCTCTCAGTTTGCACACAGGTGTACAGGCTGTGTGAGCTTTCTGTCAGGATTTGGGAATCTTTTACAAATCCATTTCTCACAGTTCCCCTTGAGTTCCTGCTGGAGTTTCTCTTCATGAGGAAAATGATGTGGGAGATCGACTGACCCCATCTGGGCAGAGCCCCCACGCTGCTGAACCCCCACTTTCTGCACTATCTTTATTCTCCTGCTGTGATGATTTTTTGTACTTGTGAAAGATCAAAGAACAAGGAGAAAGAACATGAGAACTACCAACAGTTTGACAGAATTATCATTCCTGACAGAAATGAACAAGTTCTTCAAGGTTGTGAAACAATTCTGGCTTTCAGCTGCATCCTCAAGACCTAAAACCAGACTGGAAGACTGAAAAATTATAGTCTAATTTCCACTAAGTCATAAAGCTCTTCCTTCATATTACCTTATGGGACTTGAAAAGATTTACTCCTCAAGGATTATAAAATGAAATTGAAATTAATCACAATTTGTAAAATAAAACATCATATATTAGTTTCCTTTGCCATCTGCCCAGGGTTTTTATCTCAGCCAACCTGCCAATGATTAATTTTCTTTGGGGGAGCGTAACTTGAAAATGATAATTCCAGCAGCAGAGCAGGAATACACCCAGTGCACACTGCAGCCATAAGTCAGAGCAGTGACAGAGAGTGCACATGCATTGGGAAGGGCAGAAGGGATTTTCATTTCATTCTTTTATTCAAACAACCTCAATTCCTGCAATGGAAAGAGTGATACAATGGCTTGGCAAAAAACAAATGTAGTTTTTGGTACCTTGCTGACAGTTTTTCCACATTAATTTCTTAACTGTTTTTTTTTTTTTTACAATTTCTGGATACTTATCCTCAAATCAGTGCTCTGAATGCATTCCCCACAGAGATATTTCTTTCCCCCTACAGAAAAAACACAGCCAGAGATGTGAATTAAGGTCCTTGCTGGACTTATTTCTAGACAGAAGATAGGGGTGGGTTTTAAAGTGAATGAACACTACATTTGCAGTGAAGAAATCTAAAATTCCCACGTGTTAATCTGGCAAGGAAATTGCCCCAGTGCTTTAGGCACTGCACAGCCACAGCCACTGCAGGAACAAGGCACCCAAATCAGTGTCAGACTCCAACTGCACTGACAAAATGCATCAGCAATCAAGGTAATTGCACAAACTCCTCCAGAACACTGAATTATGCAGGCACTAATCTGAACTGTCTACTTCTAACATGAGGAAAACAAAAAAAAAAACAACCCAAGGAACTTTCACGCAGAAAGCATCAGCCAGAGCTTTGTGCCCTCACACATTAAATCAGATTAGTAGGACATCAATACTAAATGAAGATAAATGATGAAACAGCAACAGATTATTAGAGGTAATTTTTAAACCTCTCTAAAGTGTGCATCAACATGAAGAGCTATTCACTAAAGTGACTGAAGCATGGAAAGCAGCGCCCAGCACGAGCAGACCTCCCTCTCTCCACAGGGAAATTGCTAAATGGCCATCCTGCAAAGCATGAACCAGCCCCAGAGCAGCCAGGGAGGGCAGATTCTGCACCCCGGAGCCTGGGAGCTCCATCCTGACACACAGCAACTGCAAGGAGAAAAGTGGAAGTTTGTGTCTGTAATTATGGAAAAATGAGAGGGTTGCAGTGCAAACACGGGTTTCTGAGATCAAATGTATTCAGCAACAGCAAAGAACCCAGGCCAGCACAGCCCCCTTGACTTCCAAATCCTCTACAGTGCATTAAATAATCCAATATTTAAACTTTTCAATTCTTACTTTTTAAAAATTACAACATCTATTCTTAGTTCTCAATCCAGTCATGAACAGACTTCTATTAAGGTGTTTTGAGGGACTTGAACTTCTTTGATTTATCTGGCTTTGGAATAAAAAAATTTTTTTTAAAAAAGTGATGGATAAAGCAAACAGCTTTGATCTTTATTTTACAAGTAAGGAGCTTAAAAAATCATAATAATTTAATCCAAAATGATGGCACAAAATAAAACAGAAATCATATCTAGTCTACTGCTTCATCATATCCTACAGCATTGCATAGATAAAAATCTAAGTTTGCATTAAAAAATAAAAAGGAAAGGGAAATAAAACTACTGACTTTGCAACTACAAGGTCTTATTTAATACCCCTTCCTATAAAAAAACCCAAAAATACTCAGTAGCATAAATGTTATTAATGACCTTTTCTATTTGTCTTCTAAGGAAACTTTAGGAACATCACGTAAGATTGCTTTTACTGTGCAAAATATGAAGACCTTCTGCTTCCTCCCTTTTTGCTATTTCTGCTCCTGTCTGGTTCAGTTGCATGCTTTGTCTTTATTTGCATCTTTATTTGCATTTGTTTTGTGCACTGTCAATGGTGGCTGTGCTGAGCAGCACAACACGTTGCCAGGATGGTAAAGTTGGCCTTTGGGATCAGGGAGGGCACAAAATGAGGGGAAAGAAAGAGAGTGCTGATGGGGAAAAGCAGCATAGTTTTAATAAAAGTCTGGAGTCCATCAATCCAAAAACGTCTATCAGATTTTCTTGAAAATTAATTGAATTTTTTGCAAAAAAATGTAGGAGCCCAGTCCTGTCTTCTGTTTACTCAGAAACACAGGACACTCCAATTTGCCTGCAAGCTCCAGAATGGCTGAAGCCATTCCAATCAAATTTGGACATCAGAGAGGCACCATCATCAAAATGAAGAGATGAGAAGTTAGCAAGAAGAAAAATAATATTTGTTTTCTTGAAATAGGCAAGGAACAAACAGCAGAGGAGTCCATGGGTCAAATTCTCCTCAGATAACCTTTCTGCTTTTCCTAAACTATTTGCAAATCCTGACAAGACCACAATTTAATTTAATTCAATGAAATGAGAGAAAGGTCATATTTGCATGAGAAAATAGTTAGGTGAGATGAGCCATCAGAAGAAATAAACCATTACATTTACACCCAAAACCTCCAGGTAGGACAGGAAATGGAATTTTTTTTCTTTTCACGACATAAACAGCAGCTAAAGATATTTCAAATACAATTATTTGTGTCTTCTTATGGAGTAATTGTGTTCAAAGTTCATGTTAGGAACAAAGTTGTGGTTTTTTACACAATAAATAAGATTTGTTTTGTTTTTCCATTTTTCTTTTAGAGGCCTTTGGAACACAATGCAAACCAAAATTACTAAAAATTCTGTAAGAACTCTCTTTGCCAAATTTTCCTACAAAGTGCATTAGTCAATCTTCAATGATTTCACATCAAGTTTATAACAAATTCACTCTGCACATTTAACAAATCCCTCCATGACCATATTAATATCAGTACTTATGCACTGATCCACTGGACAAATTATACTTTACCCTGGACACATCCATGGCCTTAATTGCACAGGAAAATTAGGCTGCAAGTGATCAAATCTCGCCAATTATTTATTTAATTTGCTTGTTAACAATAAGAAAATCCTCTCATTCTAATGAGGAAAATGCTACCACAGAAATATTCCTCTCACCATTCAAAGGAAGAAGGAAAAGAAAAGCAAACCCCATAGAGTTTGACAGATATTAAAGTTATTTCTGTGATCCTCTTATCTCTTGGCTTGCAGACGGATGGACCCTTTAATGAAAACCATCAGTCTCCCCCCTATTAAAGGCACAAAGAATGACCAAGTTCTTAACAAGAGAACAGCTAAAATACCTCACAAGTGCTCTGATCATCCCATGTGTTGTTTCCAGCTGCAGCCTTACAAAATGCCTCAATTTTATCAAAATGGGCTCTCTGTTTCTTAACTGTATTTCTTCATTAATTAATTTGCTGAAGTTTAGTTACTTGTTAACATTCATAAATCCATGACTACATTAGCATAATTTACAGCTCTACTGCTCTAAGGTCTTCATTCCTTAACTCTTAAAAGTTTCTAACTGCCTATCACAAACATCTGAGAAGACCACCTGCTTTGCATCTCTTGTCATTTGGATATTTTCCAGAGACAGCCAAACTCTGACAAGATTGCCACTATTAAAGGAAGGCTTTTGCAAAGGCAGATACAGAATGTGAATTGTTTTATGGAGTGAAACACACAGTCTCAGGTTCCATGGAGATATCCCTGACTATGTTTCTGGCAGTGTCAGATTTTAACTATTTATTTTCTCCTTGTTTTTCAAACTGGCACCACCTCTTTGTAAAGAGCAAAATGCTCATTAGCTTAAATGAATTCCCAATGAGCAGAGCTCACATAATTCCCTGTAACTAATTCTTGTTCTGCCTGCAGCTGCACCACTAATCTGCCCATTGCTCCTGCACCTTGACATCTCTTCTAACTCAACAGTGCCATGACTTCTCACATCTCCCTCTCCTCTGCAGCCTCTCCTGTTGATTCACCTCATTACATTCCCCACAATTCTTCACTCTTGTTTTGTCTTTTACTCCCAGCCTTATTAAGATCAAATCTGTCGCTCTCCATTTCTCCCCTCCATGCACCATATATTTATTTGCACACACACTTCAGTGCTACCAGCTCTGAGTGCTTTTGGTGTTTAGCATCACATGTTCATTTGGGATGACACACAAATTCCTATTGGCTTTTGGTTCCTGGAAGTTTTTTCATCTCTGTCCCAGCGGTGAAATGAAAATAGAGATCTGAGAATTTTCCATGCTTTTATTTGACTGCTTTCTTCACATTTGGAGTTTTGGACAGAATATGCATTTTTAATTATGCATTACACAAAAACACTCCTGCAATTGATAGATATTCCAAAATATCATTTCCCTCTCTTCTGAGTCTCTGCATTCCATTAATTTACAGCTTGCTGAGCTGCATCTGCTAGAAGTGTTTCAAATACTGGAATTCTGTACCAAATCACTGACAGCCACAGGAACAAGAGGTATTATTTCAGTTCTAGCAACCCACTCATTTTCCTAGTCCAACAGACACATTTGTTCTCCAGGTCTCTATGACACCTTGGGTTGTTGAATCATTTTTGCTAAGCAATAGACTCTGCAGTACTTTCCCAAGGTACAGAAAGAGAGGGAAAATGAGATTTAAATGGTCATAACTAAGCTTAGAAAGGAGACAGCTTAGCCTGACTGGTACTATGGTCTTGCTCTTGGAATTGCAGACACCAGAAATTCCATGAATTTGAATTCATAATCTGGGGAGGCGATGTAATTGGTCAAGTAATGCACAAAAAACATCCAACTACCTCCACTAACACATATTGAAGATACAATAGTTGTAAAGTGATAGACTCACAAACCCAGGAGTCATATTAGCATTCCAGGGAAGAGCTGCACCCTGTTATATTTAGTTCCAAGAAAATGATGCAACTTTTAAGGAGAGGAAAGAGTTACAGAAAGTTAAATACACCCCCAGAGCCATTACAAAGACTTAGTCTCACTGTGAAAGCACTCTGTGGAAGACACAACACTCACAATGAAGAATTTCAGAGTACTCATTCTGCATTATTTTCTATGAATGCTGAAGATTATTCAAAAGAGAAAGGTCACATTGATGACCATTCCTTTCACATCATATGAAGAAGATGAATATGTGACTAGCACTAGGCCACTGGGTCACTGTGACTCACCAGAAAAAAAATAAGGGGAATAAAATAAAACAGAATCTGTTCAAAACTAGATCAAGACATTAAATAATGGGAAAAGTGCTGGCACAAGTCAGCAAAACATTTGAAATTCTATAAGCTGGCAAACCACTGCTTGGGACAATTAAAGATATTTAACTTTCTTAAGAATTTGGGTCAAAATTCACATTTTAAAACACATGAAAGTCAGCTCAAGTATCCCTACACACTGAAGGAGCCATGGTGACTTGTGGCATTTCTGATTAACTGGCAGCACTGAGTGACCCTGGATCCTGGCAGCCACAAACCCTGTGACACATTGCAGACTAATTCCTGTAAAATCTCTGAGCTTCCTCGCTGGGATTCCTTCACTCCTACGCATTGCCAGCAGGTGGAAGTTGACTTAACAACCCAAGCAAGCACACAAATCCCCCCAAAGCACACACAGCAGTGATCAGACATCAATGGGGCCTCTCCTTAAAATGCTAGGCATTCTTTAGAGATGCTGTCAAATGTTGGGGTGTTTTTTCAGTTTGGGGGTTAAAAAATCGTATTTTGGACCATCTCTAAGGATGTAATGATTTCTTTTTTCCAGACATGATTGATAAAACAGGGATGCCAGTATTGAGAGCCCAGGGCACCCATAGCACAGACAGACAGGGAATTCAGCCTGGTGGGAGCCTGAGAGGCACAAACACAGAAAACGCAGAGGGAAAAATAGCCTAAATAATTTGTTACCCCCTAAATTTTATGAACAGGAGTCAGTCCTGGAAGAAAAGTAGAAAAAATCTCAGTTCTGGATTCAAGGAGCCCTCTGGGCTGACCCTCCACTGGGGTGAGCAGTGCACACAAGCACAAGGCACCACACTGGGAAGCACTTGGGTGACACAGCCAGAAGATTGCTGAAGTATCCAAAGGCCTCCAGAAGTGAGAACTGGCAATTCCGGTGTTGTTACAGCTTATATTTAATTATGTGAGCAGCACAAAAATTCTTCTTCTTATTATGTACGAGTTGCTTTGACTATTTTCTAGTTGTGCTCCTCTTTTTCTCCCTGTGAGTATTTCAGCAATCTCTGCACTCTCAGGCTAATCATCAGAGTTTATCCTTTAGGCATTCCAAGTTTCTGTCTCTCCCTGCTTTCTGATTACTGTCTGGTCAGTTAATTTCTGCAGCTTTTCTTCTGGCACTAATCAGGAATTAGGAGCTGCCATCAGCTTTGCTAGATACAGATTCCTACCCCTTGTTGGAAAGGATTTGCAAAACAGGCAATTCTTGGCCTTTTCTGATTATCCACAGACAAGCTCATAATCCAGGCGCTCGTATTTAGGAAGTCAAGCGGTGAAATAAACAATGTTGATTATAATCTACTGTCCTTTTTTTTTTTTCCTCCTTAAATCAAGAAATAAAGCAAAAAAACTTAGCATTCTAATCCTGAGACATCTGCTTCGCAGTTGGTCTTTTGGGTTTTAATCCTGCAGGAGAATGGGTTTTGGTGAGAATGAAAAGAAGGGGCAGGAATCCATTAAAAAAATCTCTTTTTAGGTGCTACATTTACAATGACCAGCATGTTTTCTCTACCAGCTTCTTTTGTAGCAACTAAAAAAAGACATTTCACTCAAGTTTACTACAACTAAGATAGTGATTAAAAGAGATTTTGATTAAAGAGAGTTTTAAATAGATGCACTCCAGGGACAGTGATTGATAAGATATTTAAATATTTATTTTTCTTGCAAAGCTGTAATATTGTCTGTATTCTATTTG
The DNA here is from genome assembly GCF_014805655.1 of Passer montanus. NCBI lineage: Eukaryota > Metazoa > Chordata > Aves > Passeriformes > Passeridae > Passer > Passer montanus. The sequence continues at coordinate 2,564,210 of NW_024369818.1, forward strand.
AACAATTTGAAGGAAAAGGTGGAATAAAATGTTTAAAAAATGTTTAAAAGATCTGCTATGTGCAGGATCCTGTGTCCAAATTGATATACCAAATTGATAAAAAAATATCAAATTTTGTCAAATTGCACTACTCATTGTTTATAGCAATGTGCCTTTAAAATAAGACAACTGCAGCATGATAAATTGTAATAATTCCTCAGTTTCAAAAGTGAAAGGTCATTCTTTCATTTCACGAATCTCAGAAGCAAATGGATAAGAAAAATGCCCAAGATTGAGGGAAAATCTCAGAAAATCACAATGAGGATTTAGCAAGCAGTAAATGTGTGGGCACTAGAGTCCATGAGGAAGGGTCAAATATCAAAACCTTCTGAATTGAGTGTCAGGTGGGAAAAGTTTATTTATAGTGTTGTAACTTTAAGAAAATCATGACAATAAAAAGAAAACACTTTTGAAAACCCTCAGTAACACTGCCATAATTAGGTATCAATAATAAAATGGTTGAAAAATCATTAGACACAGACAATTATTTGAAAGAAACCATTATTTTTGAAGCTCTAAGTGCCAGCGACTTTAGCAATATCACTTGTGGGATGAACCCCAAGCTGATGCCTTACAGACTCAGCCACAAGATGAAACCAGGAGCCACAGAAACAAAGTGCAGATGGACACTTGTGGGTAAACAGAGAGCACAACCTGGGAAAAAACATGCTTCAGGGCATAACAAAAGCAATGACAAAGCCAAGGTTGCACATGTGGCTGAATCCTGTTAATGAAGCCATTAGTTATGCCAGCAGGAAGCTGTATCCTAAAGAGGATTGGAAAAAACAAAATTCTCCTGTGAGAGAAACTTCTCTGGAAGGAATAATGGAGGCTGTTTTGACACTGACTGGCTGGTGTGTAGGTCACACACTCAATTCCTCATGAAGCAGCCACAGAACACAGGTGGCCTAGTTTTTAAATGTTGGGTGATTTTTTTCAAGCCTGAAATTTTAAAACAAATTAAAAAACCCAAAAAACCTACACTAGTTCTGCTGCTGCCTTATTGAACACTGAAATGAAAAGCCCATTTCTCCAGCAGCCTGCATTGCTGCAAAGGCAAGACTTTGCTTATTTTAGAGGCAAAGTATCAGCTCTGTTTGGGTTTGTGCTCCACCCTTGGTGGTGTCCCATCCCCAAAGGTGGAGAATGTTGGATGCAGCACAAGGAAAGCCAGAAGCAGTCAGGGATTGGGAAAAAATAAAACCAAAAAAACCCACAAACTATCAGCAGGCAAATTCTGACTGCTGCATGTCATTTCTCTGCCTACAGGAGATGTGTGAGACACAGGATGTGGAACTCTTGGTGGGGTCCCATCCCTAAAGGTGGAGAAGTTGGATGCAACAAAAGGAAAGCCAGAAGCAGTCAGGGCTTGGGAAGAAAACATCAGCAGGCAAATTCTGACTGCTGCATGTCATTTCTCTGTCTACAGGAGATGTGTGAGACACAGGATGTGGAACTGTGACCCACCGGTATCGTTATGGCCTTTAAACCCATCACAGACAGAAACTTCATCTGGGGGAGACAGAAAAGGAAACAAGGACAGGACAAAGATGGAAATGGACTGAAGGAGTAGCAGAGGATGGACAAGGAGATGAAATTTTGTTATTTAACAAAACACAGAAATGATCAGAGAAGCAGAAGGAGGAAGAGTGGGTGACCCAGCAAGACAAACCTTGATGCTTTTGCAATGGTTTTGAAGTTGTATTTTCAAATTTGTAAAATAACAATTGTGACTGCAGGTACTTAGTGAAGAGAAGTAGCTCAGCAGTGGCAGAATTTCAGTCAGTTTTGCATTTTAGTTTATAAACTATTTTTAACATTTTTAACTGAAAGATTATTTACCAGGACAGTTCTTTGCTGTTTCAACAGAAGCTGCATTATGGTTAGTTCATGTAATGTGAATTTTTATAGAACAAACATTGAAACTAGTAGCCCAGATGATTTTTGCATTTGTGCCCTTTATTTGACCTGGCACTTAAAGAAATTAATTGTATTAATAATAGCACATATCAATTTCTATCAGTGTTAGCAAATTGTCTGCTTATGAACAGACAAGCACCACCAAGGCTGATCAGGAGCTGTCCTAAAATAAGTGCAATTTAATTCAGAATATCAATCCAAAATTTCATGCATACAACATGGCCATGCAACTTGACTAACTGATGAAAAAGAAAAATGCATCCAGTAACCTGAAAGAGAATGAGACTGGCCTATATTAAATAAAATGATAGCCTGAAAAGTTTTACTGACAGTCATAAATGCTTCAACAAAGGAGTACGAGCCGTTCCCAGAACTACAAGTGGTTTTAAAATGATGATCACTGATAACTGACAGGAAGGGAGAGAAAGCAGTAAAGAAATAAAAAGATAACAAGAAATATTTGAAACCACTGCTCGTATTTCCCTTTGTTCCCATGTGCTCCCAGCCCACAGAGGGTGGATGTGGTGCTGAACTGAATGTATTGCTCTGTGTTTGGCCTCTGCTATGCACTCATTATTGCAGGAAGCTTCTCCTCACAGCAGAATACCAATGCTTTTCCACTCACCTCTCATGGCAGGATTCTTCCCTTCCTGAACCTGTTTTTACACCAGTAAACCCCTCTTGATTTCTGTAGAACTCTTTTTGATTTTCAGCAGCATAAACACCACCTTTCCTAGGTTTGCATACCAAAAGAAAATATTGATTTTAAGTGGACTTCTGTTATCAACACAGCACATTAAATATACTGCTGGGTAAATTGGGAAAATATAAATCTGGATTATTTAGTGCATCAGACTTGGCTGGAGTTCTAGAGAAAATGCCTCAAGTACAACACAGTGCTTCCCTATTTTATGCACCATTGTACAGAACATCTACAAATTGCCCTGGAATTCACACACTGCCATAGGGCTAACTGACATTATTCCTGGGCTGTGGTTACTCCTAATGCTCTGCTAATTGTTCTGTGCTCTAACATGCTCTGCAGAAAAATCTGTATGTTCCCAAAAAGCCAAAGAAGTCCCTCTAATGAAATTAAGTGAAAGGAATTTAATGTATTTTTGTCAACGTGAGTCCCTTAAGCTAAACTTTGGAGGGTGAAGCACATGCATTATTCAATAGAAAAGCTTTAATTAGTGTTTCTTTAAAATGACTCTGAGAAGAATCAAAATAGTCCATCAAGATTGTTGAAAGGGTGGCTAAGTAAACCTACAGAAATCTGGCATTGCAGCACTGGTGCACTTCAAATCTACCTGAAAGCAAGGGAGAGACAAGTGACAGTAAATCAAGTTCATTTCACAGAGCATTCAAGTTCCTTCAAACAGAGTGCATGACAGTCATTTTAAACAAGGTCTGGTACTCATTTCTTTCCCAGACGATTTGTAATAGTATTACCTGATTCTAAGAATCCTGAATGTAGAATATAAAGTGGATTTTAAACATCAGTAACTCAAAGCCTGGATGGGGAAAATGATTAGTTTATTTCAAATAGGCTTGCACGAAAAAAACCCCAAAAAAGATGCAAATATCTCACATTTGCAGCTATTGATTTCCAACCAGCCTGGTGTGAGACTATAATTGCTTTAACAGACCATGGTCTAAAGCTTGTAAACTTGAACCAACCTACATCCTTTCTTTTCCTAGAACAGCCAAAAGCCTATTGATTCCAACTTCGTCTTTGAATTGAGATAATCTTCTGAAGATTTCAAACTTAATTTGTTGATTGCCTCTAAGTGACACGGGTTCAGCACTGTCATCAGATGAGTCAAAGTGTCCTTGGCAGCTGTGACACCTTAAGCAGAGGGGTTTGCACTGGCAGACTGGCTGGGGATGCTCTCATTATCCTCAGTGCTGTGTGGAGCTTGGACCACTCCACTCTGACCAGGGACTTTTCATCTGCTTCTGGATTGCTGTGCACCCCTACTGAGTTTCAGAGTAATTTTCTCTTTTGTGTTCCCTAATTGCACACTTTTTATTTCCTGTCAGGCTCCTTGTGGAGCTGCTTTGTGCTGCAGCCAGCAGTGACACCCTGGACGTGATTCCCAGACTCACTGCCACTCCTCAGGACTGACCCAGCCCTGCCCAGTGCCCAGCCTCACTCCAGCTGCTAATTATTGTTCTCCACCTCATGCTCCACGGAGAAAACCAATTGTCATACAAAGGAAAATAAAAGTGTTGTCTGATTTGGGGGCAGGATGCACAGCTCAGGCTGGGCTGCTGAGTGGGGCACCAACCACAGAGCTTCCTCCTACCAGCTGAACTCTTCACAAGAGCCCCAAGCTCTGAGTTAATTATTATTAATATTGGCCTTTCATAATCTGGACTATTACCAAGGTTCAGCAAGCCATGATTGTGCACTTTGTTCAAGTATTTGAGCTCTGCAGGTGACACACAGAGCAAACCACTGAATTATTCAGTGGCTGTGTGTGTGATGGCCCCCTCTGACCTTTCCCTTGTCTGTAATGTTGCTGGCTTTTTAATCTTTAAACCATTTTATATCCTGTGAGTTCTCAGAAGACTTCATCTTACATTACACTGACAAAAAAGCTGCTCCTTGTAGAAGTTTTCATTTAGTTTCTAACAAAATATTTTGCACTTTTTGGAGCATGACAGATGTTGACAAGAAAGTGCCTTCATGGAAACTGAAAGAACATACTTCTTGTTATCCATTTTGCTCTTTCAGAAGATCCCAAATGTCATCGGTCTTTCTTAAATATAAAATAAAATAGCAACGCTGCAACTGTGCAGTTTATCATTCCTAAAGCTTTTCCAAAATACGTGTCTAATCACAATGGGTCCTGCTCAGCACTCTTTATTCATGACTTCCATCAAAATCACACTTCCATGGGAACTTAGCCTGAGGAAGGAGTGCAGGGTAAGCCAAGGTGATTTCTGCAATCCATTATTGGGAAAATGCAAGAAAACCTAATTTTTTTATTTTTTTTTTTTTGTCTTCACATTTAATTCAGGTTTTAAACGTAGGCTCTGCTGAAGCATTATTTTCTTAAGGAAATTCTTCTGACAAGAAGAATAGTCTGAGAGATTGAGGCAGTGTACTTGTTCTAAGGGAGAAATTCTGCAGCTAAATTAAATTCAGAATGTAGTTCCACTGTTCTAAAAAGTGGTAGAAATAAATATAATTGTGCCATACTACAGTCTACAACTCAGTTCTGTCATGTCAATGTGTACAGGTAAGGAAAACTTATTCTACATGAGCAACATGTTTGACTGAAAATGTGTTTTATTTCTATAAACAGAAGTTTCTCCCTAATTCACCTTCTCTATCTTTCTTGTGGGTGGCCGTGTCATTCCCATTTTTTATGCATCTAACTTAAATCAATTGCAAGACCTCTAAAATATGAAACCACACTGCACAGTCCTCATTTCTGGCCATGAAGAAAGCATGCAGGGGGGATTCTGACTCCTGCTTTGGAACAAACAGCACCAGAAAAGCATTTTGAATTTTCTTCATGTTGTGACTTGAGCTCCATTCATTGTCTGAGCAGTGGCAATAGGCAGTGGAAACAGGAAAGCAAATTTACAACAGAATACAGGGTGTGAATATCTTTGAATATATTGATTTATGGCCACAAAAAAAAAAATTCTTTCTCCTTTTGTTTCTGAACCACTGGATGACATGAACATTACACTTGTGTGCTTAATTAGGGATATCACTACAATTGTTATGGGAAAATGTGTTCACAAAATTCAGAGAGCTGAACAAAATGCAAGCTAAAACTGACACAAACACTGGTCTCAAAGTTAGAAAATAAATGTTTAATTCCTTTGCCCAGTCAAGATTCAGTTAAGTGACCCACTTGGACAGAAAACCCAGCAGTTTTTTAGTTTTAGTAGGATCATTAAAATACCATTAGTTTACTTTTAACCTTGGTACAGAATACAGTCACTTCATTTATTATTTTCCTGCCATCAGGGGCTAAATTCCAAAGGATATTTTCTAGGCTACAGATATCACGACCAAGCATTTCTGAATGTAGCTAAACCCCAGAGTTATACTGGTAACATTTGGATTTGTTGCCATCATGCAAGTCAGATCTATAGTTGTATTTCCATAACTTATATTTCTTCAGCATTTTGAAACTTTTCAGATTATTTTTGTGGAAGCACATATATATATATCTATATATATATATTTCCTTATATAAATGACAATAATACAAGGCCATGTCTAGGAGATGTTCCCACTTTTGTAATCACTGTGTAATGTCACTACACTGTACTCACTTTGAATTCAAAGAACTGCTCAGCTGTGTTAATTTATGCATCATTCCAATCATGCACTCCCCATGTTCTGCTGAAACAGTGAAAAGATCTTGCAGGAGCCATCATACAAGTAACTCAGATTTGATTTTTTCACCTGCCTTTAGGAATGGCTGTTGCAGCCTGTTCAAAGCTAGGCAAAAAATGGTGGTGCTTTTACTTTTTTTTTTTTTTTTCCTAACTTAAGCATTTTTTAAGGTATGGAGTAACAACAAAACTCCTTACCTATGAGAGTAAAGAATATAAAAGACAGGAACTCCAGCACTTTAAGAATCTGCCAGAATGCCAAACCATTTTTAACTCTGCCCACAACACGAGAGTTTGGTTCTGCTTCAGGCACGGAGCTGGGTGAAAAGCTGGGGATTGGGAGAGGTAAAGGAAGCAGAGTTTGTCTGGTGTCAAAATGCAATGTTTTCTGGGATGTTTTGTGTTTCTGGAGTTCATGGCTGAAGGGTCACAACCAGCTTTCTGTCATGCTCTAGCATCTGTGCTGCCAGAAATTAGTGTGACCTCACTGAGATGTCACTTTGAAAAACCTCTCTGGTATTCCTGATTTTGCGTGACTATTTGTACATAAATACACAAAAAAAGGGTGTTTTATTCCTGCTTTTAATTCAGGTTTTTAATTCTGGCTGTAGCTACAGTTTGCCTATATTTTAAAACCTCAAACTGAATTGCACTGATGCTACTCATGCTACCAGAACAGGAGAGGATAAACCTCATGAAATAAAAACAAAGACAAAGATAAATCTCTCCAGTTGCCACGGTGCACATCTTATAAATACATGGATGGAATCTATTCATCATCTTTATTTTATAAGCAGGTAGAGAGAACCAGAACTTAGAGAGCATCACTCAGGGAGAATGAACCCTATAGATTTATCTTAATTATGAAAATATGACAGACACTATCTGACAATAAGTGCAAGTAAGACTGGAAATGAAAGTGATGGACTTCTCTGAATGAAGAATTAGACTTTTATCTGGCATCTTTCAGACTCGAGTGGCCATGTTACTGCTTCACAGGCATTTCTATTATCTGCAAGAGTATGAAATCTTTAGAGAGCAGGAAAGCAAACAGATTCAGATCCTGTCCTTTTTCTGTTGCTATTTCATTCTAAATGATAATTCAAAAAATACATGCCATTAAAATTTGTGGGTTTTTTTTTTATTTTAAATATGCAGTTGGATTTTAGTGTGATCATAATCAGTATGATTATGAGATCTCAGAATTCTGTCTTTTTTTTAAATAGAATTTATCCTAGATTATTCAAAACTTAAAATTATAACTCATCCTTACTTTCCTGGTCATATGGAGGTTTTTTTCCTCACTCTGTTCACCAAAGAGGCTCCAGCTGCCTCTGCCTGGTGCAGAATGCCATTATATAGCAAATAACTCATAAACTTTTCTTCCCAGGGAGATAAAGTCTGTTTTGAATGTCTGTACCAGGAAACATCCAGAATCACAGAACTCTATCCTGCACAAGGATATCTTGTCCACTTTTCTGTTACCATTTCTTCTTCCAAGTCAAACCCAAACAGAGATCCTGAGTGAAATCCTCCTAATGGAGCACTATTTACAATTCACAGCTCAGGATCTTCTTTTTAGGGTGACTCAGGACATCCCTAATCCAGTCCCAGATCCTTTCTGGGTTCTGCTCTTGGTTTCCCTTTAATTTATGGCTTCCATCTGCTGTGAGAATTCTCCACTATTTAACACCAACACACAGAGATTCCTATACAGCACAAGCTCTGAGTTCTCTGGAGTGGTTCATTATATTCATTTTGCTAAAAGGGCAATTGTTCTTAGACTGCGAATTGTTGAAGGATAATTAAAGAAAATTGTTTCAACTTAATAAAATCTTTTTTGCTGGCCACCTAAGAATACTCAGTTTTGTGAAGTGATATAGTTCCTTTAAATAATGCATAACAAGGTTAATAGTTCCTAATATGTGGAACCAGTGGTCAATAATTCACAATAGTAATTACTCTGAATTTTTTTTCTTTTTCAAAAACTTGCCATGTCCTTGTTATGGGAATGTAGCTAATAGAGACTGAAGATTACTAAGCCCCATCTCTTCTTTTAGATATAGACAAAATAATACACATGATTTCCAAATGGGGAGTTTCTATCTCCTCTGAAATATGAAAATCTATGACTGTGTTTATCTGACTGTAGAGATTCCAAACACATGTTCATTAGGTTCTACTGTGAATAGGTTGGTTAATTTTCCAAATAAAAAAATATATTTCTTTTCCAGTGAATTTTGGAATGACACTCAACAAATTGTGCTACAAGTGAATGTTGTATATTTATCTACAAAATTGCAGATAAACAGAACAACTGGTCAGTAAAAGTTTGTGTAAAGCAACTTCTTCAGGGAGGTAACACAGGAGTTCTCTTCATATACAGATCAAGAATTATCATATCACAACTCTCTCCTAATTCAATGAATCTAAATGTTGATTTCACATTTTTCCAGTATATATGACAGGTACGGTCTTGGGTGACTCCTTTTTCCTTCTGTTTGCTTGAACAACATTTTGTTTCACTTATATTGAAGATTTCCCATGAAATATTCATTGGTTCCCACCTGCCTTTTCTTGGGATGACTGCTGAGGATGACCAGCACACTCCAGCAACACATTAATCCTGTGTCTTTATTGCTCAAAGATCTCTACATTATAACTCCTGAAATGGAAGAATTCCTTTGCACTCCTTCACAGTAATCTCCCTCTCCTGAAAAGTGATAACTCCTGAAGTGGAGAAATCCCTTCTACTCCTTCACAGTAATCTCCCTCTCCTGAAAAAGTGTTCAGATCATCATTGCTGAGCTGACAATCCCTGCCCTTTCCAATTAGCAAGGTGACACTGCCATTGCACCTCGCTTTGATCAAACCACTCTCCTACCAACCAGGCTGGTCTTGTTTCAACTCAGATTCATCCAGTCCTGGCTCAGCCTGGTGAGAGAGCCCCCAGTGAACAGCTGTGAGCAGCAGTGGATCAGCAAAGAGAAGCCTTGATTTTAATGGCTCTAAACACAGACCTTCGTCAGTACTAAATATTTAAACATTTTTGCTTCTGCAGACATCTGTAGACAACTGGTGAAGTAAACGTGTGTGCACACACGTCTCTGATTACTCAAACCCAAAGTAACTTCTGCTTCAAATGTGAGAATTAAACTACAGTTTAATTTGACATAATGCTCAGTTTAGCTTAATGCAACACTTCATTATACAGCCACACGGAATTACCTGATTTGATATAATGTCATAAAAGGCATAATTCTCAGTGCAGCCTGTACCAGTTTGGCATGTGGCTGAAAAGATGGATCTGTAACCTGTACAGAACACTGAAAAATTAAGTAATTTGAAAATAAGTCAATATGGCATTAGATAAAAGAGTGGCAGTAATGGAGTTATCTGTAACTCCAGCCATTTCAATGGCACATGCATTCTCAGTCAAACTCCCTGTTTCATACTGGCTGCCTTCTTTATGATAACCTGGAATGAAAACCAGATAAATGGAGTTTTGGAGAGCTCTGAGCATTGACCCTGCTGTGCTTCCCCAGGAGTCAGTGGTTAGCTTCAGCAGAGAGCAGAGCTGGCCTGGACAGTTTGAAAAGCCCATCTTGGGGGTGTGCAGCAATTGGAATTTCTGAAGGACAGGAATGACCTCGTACTCTCCCAGTGGCACTCAACAGCTTCAGCTCCTGAGAAAGTGCAGTTGCCTCTGATTCCCCTGTAAAACAGGAGCACTCCTTCACTATGATAATCAACTTCCAGTGCTTTGAGTCAGGAGAAGTAGGTAATAGAGGGAGCTAAAAGCAGATAATGACCCTCGATCATCATAAGGGTCATTAACTCCAGCAATTTACTAAAATACTTCACTTTTTGGTTGTTGTTCAGCACTTGAGATCATGCAAAGATCCTCGGTTGCATATAAAGCTCCAAATGAATCCTATCCTAGAGAGCAATAGCAACCTTTTGCCACTGAACAGAAAAATAAAATGTGTCAAAGTGCAGTGAGGGAGCAATGATTCCAAAATTTTAACCTATGGAATTTCCCAGGTAAAATTAACACAGCAAGAAAAGATGGGAGAAAGCAGTGCAGAATATCACACTGATTTCAAGGCAGAGGAAGAAGCACACACACAACAAAATAATCTAGAGAAGGGCACTCCAGGGAAAAGACCTATCCCCACAAGTATCCAATAATGAAAGAAAACTGGACATAATGAAAATGAACCTCCATTAATATGATTTCCCAAAAGGTCTTTTCTTTTTTGTATTAAATTTCAACTCACACATCAAAGTGAGTGAGAGCCCAGCTGATTGGTTTGCTGCTAAAGAACTGCAGATTTGCTTCTGATTGAGGAAAATTGTGTGGGACTGAATTGCATTTTTAAAGGTTAGCAGGACACCTTATGCTCTGATATTGTTTGTTCTCATTTCATAGGGCTTTTCCTCTTGAGGTTTCATCTCCTTGTAGCCTTCTCTGAGTGCAAAGCTGTGAATAAATAAAATGCAATACCATGTACAGTATTGCAGAGAAGTCTTCATAGAAAATCATTTTACTTCTTCATTATACTTTTATCTTGCTCTTTTTTCCTACAGGAGCAGCATGCTATTTCTCCAAACTAGAAGAAAGGAAATTAGATGAAGCATCAGATAATAGCTGTAACTTTGCTTTTCCACTAAAGTACCTTCAAGATGTAGCCTTGAAGAAATCAGCCAAATAAGAAATAATAATAGAAACTCTTTTTTTTATGGTTTACCAACATGCAGTCATCAAAATATTTTGGGTTTTTTTGGTCAAATTAGCTTAATAGAAAGTGGATTAAAATATGGGTTGTGTTGAGATTGGATTTTCTCTACTCCTCCACGTTCACATGGGAGTATCAGGATTATTCAGAAAGGTTCAAGTTTGAAACCTCTCCAGTCTGAAATTTTTATCACAGAGTAAGAGCAGCCTTGCCTCACCACCCTAAAACACAAACCCTGACAAGACAGGAGCTGTCCTTATGCTGAAAATGTAGTTCAAGTGTCTGGTTAGGCATTGCCATAGTTCTGGCCATCACAATAAATGTATCAATTAATATCACATGGGATAGCAGTTGATGAGATTTGTGATGTCTGTCTCCAGCAACAGTAAAGACTGTTGGGGAAAAAAAAACCCAAAAAACCAAAAAAGGCAGAACTATATTACAGTGGAGCTTAATTTCAGTTTTCCCCAAGATAAGGCTCTCTTCACCCCTCACAGTGCCCCTGCCAAAGGAAGAATACATTAAAAACCGCCCAGTACATGACAAAATTCCTGGACTTCAGCAAAAGTTATGCAAAGAAACAAGTTTGTTCTTCTTCAAGTATTTCATTGACATTTCAGGAGTGTCTAGATTTAATTTGGATGAAATCCTCCCCCTCAAAGTGCCCACTTCCCATCTTCCCATCACCCTACTTCCAACTTCTGCTCCTACACTCCTGCATAAAGATGCAGCTGTGCTTCTCAGTCTTCCAAAAGTTTCAAGGAAGAGAAAATTGGCAACTGAACGCAATATTTCCATTTATAACCCATCTCAGAATTGTTATCCTGACAAATTATCATTCTTAATCTAGTTTTTTTCCAAAAGCAGCCCAGTGGCCTAATCCAAGAGGATCAGGAAGTCTTTAAAAGCATTAACTCAGTTCAGGCTTTGTGATAGCAGTTCCATGGTAAAATATCCCGTGTTTTCTGAAAGAAGCTCTCTGAGCACAGCTTGTCCCAAGGCTCAGGATGACACTGACTCTGCCTCCTGGCCCATGACAGGAATTTTGTCTGGGGAGGCTGTGCTGCCACAGGGACTGTCCCAGGTGTCCCTGCCAGACCCCAGTGTCACTGTCAGTGTGCCAGCACAGCACACAGGGGGTGACATTTCCTCCAAAGGTGTGGAAGAGGTTTTACAGTGACTTCTGTGAGCCAGAGAGGAGTTTGATAAGAGCATCCATGCTCACCCCTGAAAGAATTTCCTACCAAGGTCATTGACACAGAAACCAAGAATGAAAGAAGGATAAATAAAAGAAACCTGCAGCTGACTCTTCCAATGGGCACTTTGTTTGTCTCTTACCAATGAGTAAAGTGTAAACTGAAGAGTTTTGTAAGAATCTGTAAAAAAACATGCATGCTAGAATAGAAACAGTTTGAAGCCTTCTGGAAATGGAGTGTGTGTTACTTTGTATTGTCTGTCTCAACTACGACACAAAGGTTGGATGTATCACAGGAAAAAAAATCCTGTGTGTTGGCACCAGTGAACTTTGCAAAAAAAGCAAGTGCTGACACCATCCACTGCCTGAGGACAACATTTCTCACTTTCCCCTGATTCATGGTTTCCATTCTGCTGGAATGAACCAGCATCCACTGACTGAACCTCTCTACAGCCCCTTCCTCATTGTGCTTATACTGGTTATAACTGGTGTGCCAAATAAACAAGCAGAATGAATGCACTTGGGTCTTTGTCAGCTTATGGCAAAGAGTAAAGCAGATGAATTAAATTGGTGAAAATACAGATACATAAAAGGATTTTATGAGGAGAAATTAATGGTTAGAAATATGATCCTTTTAACACAGCATATCAATTGCATATCAATTTATTCTAGAGAAAGAAGAGGAAATATATCAGAGGATTTAAACTTTCTCTGCACAGTAAAATGTACTAATATTTCAAACAACTTTGAACAACATACATGGAACAAGCACCCTAACAGTAGAGTCAATGGAGGTGAAAATATCTGAGCACAATACTTTCACTTACTTTGAAAACTCCTCTCTATGTTATCCATCTTTTAATTGCCTCAACTTTCTAACCGAGAGCAATCTGCCTACAGGACTGAAGGTCACGGCTTCAAAATGTTCTCATCTATGTGAGCCCTGGTTTTTAAAATTATTTTTGTATTAGATTTCAGAAACCATCTTACTCAGCCTCAGCTATCTAAAAGCCAAGTGTTCACATAGTTACCTCCCACAGTACCTAGAGGAAAGAGAGTTAGAGTGACTCACTGCAGCTTGTGTGAGCTTGAGACAGCTACAGCAGAGATTCTCTCTGTGTGGTTTCTGCCTTCACCTCCTACAGAAGAAATGAATTCCAACCTAAGTCTTTCATAAAATATATATATATATATATCTTTCTGTTACCTTTACAGTCATTCAAAACGGAAACTATTATCACTTGGAAGAAATCACACTGAATGTCTGTCTCCCACATCCAGAATTCCATCATCCCAAGTGAATGGTAGGGCTGTAGGTGCTCTGCTCATCCTCTCTGCCCTGCTCTGACAGGAGATACCAGGCCTGACACACCTTCTCTGATCTCCTCTGTCAGCATTTCTGCTCTAAATGTGCAAAAGACAATGAAAGGAACCCAGAAATTGTAACAAGTAAAACATCACCTCAGCACTTCTCAGCACTTCTCCTAAAATATTCAGAAAGTGCTGGTATGTGAGAGGGATCTGCTCTGACCATGGTTGTGGTGAGATCCCACCAACACCTGGACGTGGCTCCATGAACCCCATGGGCTACAGCCAATGCACTTCTGGCTCTCATTGAGAAAACCCCAGTCATCCTCAACCACCCACCCAACAGCAAGGTGACAAAATTCAGTTTTCTTTTCCTTTCTTTGTTGTTTACGTGGTAAGGAAGGGGTTTTCCATTCCCACTTATCTGTTTTTGCATCCTCATGACCCTATGTCCCGCAGATTCATCTTTCCTTCTCACTCTCCTGTTACAGCTGGTGTTGAGCTGACCTGTGAGGTTTTGAAGTTGTCATTTGTCTCTGTAATTCAAGTTCTTGGTTGATCCAGCTGTAAAGATTTAAGCTGGATCAACCAGCCTCTCCCTTTCAAAACCAAAATTGCTATTAAGCCTTTCTGACCCTTTATCTTTTTCTTCCAATCTCAGGCCACAGGATGGCTAAAGGAAAAACAATTACAGAAAAGAAAATCCATACAAAGCTTACAACCACACACAAGTCCTGGAACACAAACAGTGTAAGCCAATCTCCCACAGCCCCTCTGGAAGATTATGATACATTCACTTGAGAATTCCCATCACTGAATATTTTTTTTTGATCAGAACTGGAACATCCTGATCCAGCTTCTCATTCTCCTTCCTAAATAACACCTTAAACAGAAAGCAATTAAAAAACTAACAGCAGGCTAATGCTATTCTGCCAAAAAAAAAAACCAAAAAAAACCAAAAACTCAAACAAACCACAAACAAAAAACCAACCAGTCATTGACCCACCATATAAAATTAGCACATGCCAACATTTGCTTCATTGTGCCAAATCTGATTTTGTCTCTCATGGAACCCAGTACTTCTGATATGTGTAAATTAACAGTGACTAGTCAGACACTTTCTTTTCAGGAAATAATTTATAAACAAACAACAAACAAAATTAGTTCCACTGAAATGAGTTCAAATGGTACAGAATTCATTTGCAATGACAACTTGTACAGATTTACCCATAAGGTTGTGACATCCACTGTAAATTATAATTTATTAGTAGAGCATCCTGTATTTGAATATGAAATAAATGAGTCTAAATTTTAATTTATTTTTTTTAAGATCAGATGAGAAGCAACTGAATTCAAGGTTCACATTTCAGCACAGAGTCATCTAAACTAAATACCTCCATTAAATACAGATCTACATTCATGACTTGCAGTCTTTAAACCTGTCTGGTGTAAAATAAAGATTAAGTGGCATTTTTCATCAGGACTTGATCTTGATAAAAAGTCCTTTTTGCAGATATATTTGATATTCATTATATTTCTGTAACAGCCTCAGCATCTCCAGTGTTATCAAACCCCAGCAGAATCTTTTCATCTTAATAATACAAAAGTAGACTTTGTGTTCCCAAGCCTGTTCTCCTCAGATTATCAATAGAAAAGCTTTGATTGACATAGGGAGAGGCAAACCAGTTCTGATTAAATCTGAGCTTTTGTCTGGGCTGGTTTCACAAGGACAGAAGTTCTCTGCCTGCCAGGCTTTGGCTGGCCATTCCCTTTTTGGCAAACCCCTGGACTGATGTTTCCAGGAGCAGGTGCAGGGAGTGCTCAGGTGAGTTCTGTTTGTGGCTCTGGTGAATTCCTGAGTTTATGGAGCACACACCTTGTGTCTCTCACTCATTTCCAGAGGAGACAGCACTGAACGAGTGACTCAGCCCCACAAAAGAAAATTGGTGTCTTTGATGTTACCCAACCAAACACGTGAGATTTCATCAAAACAGAAGCTGATTTCTACTCTTATTGATTTTATTTCCATGTGATGTCCACTCTAATCATACATGAGTTTTGGAAGGTAATGATTCATCAGTTCCTATAAAAATTTCCCATAGTATTTAATTTTATTTTTTTCTTTTAAAGAAAAGGTTGTCAATACATTTGGGAGCTCAGTAATTTAACCCTCAGTTTTAGCATTTTTATTTTCTTTTTAGCATTTTAGATGCAGGGAAATAGTTTATTAATGCAGCTTTACACTGAATTTAAATAGAAAATGTAACAAAAATGTATCATGTGAATATTGTCAGGAATTTTACTTTTGTAGTTCTAAGAGGGGAAAAACAATATTATTTTATCAGAAATTTTCAACAGTAATTTTGGACTTTCAATAAAAAAATAAGGAAAAATAGCATATTAAAAAGAATGCTGATTTCATTAAGTAACAGGAAATGTCTGAAAAACATTGAGTTATAAACAGCCATTCTGCAGAGGCATAAAAATTATCTGCAGTCACAAAAAAAGAAAATGCATCAATGTGAATTATATCCTGCAAATAATCATTACAAATATTTGGTTTGCTCTAAGTTTTTCCTATTTAAATATAAATTAAATGTATCTACTATAATTTTAAATTTTCATGCTTGTGCCCCCTTTTAAAACACAGATTTGCTTATTCCTAAAGGGACTGTAGATGGCACAGGGAATGTTTTACCACAGAACACAGTAGCTTACTTTGAAGTATTCTCCACTTTGCCATGGAGAAAGAACAAACCCTTGGAACTTTTGATGTGTAAAAATGGATTGTGCATGAAGATTCTGTTTGTGGGACATGGACAGATTTCACTCAAGCAGTGAATGCCCTCAGAAAATAAAACTCCAAAGGGGCTTTGTTTTTCAATGACAAAATTTCAGATTCTCTCATCTATCTCAAGAAAAATTATGTTCTTCACGAGTAAGATTAGTGCAGTTCATTGTGTGAAATTCCACAGTTATCATATTCTCATGTGAATTTAATAAAGCTCAGCCTTAGCAGCTCTTGAACAGCAGCCAAGCATTTGATTTGTTCTATTTCATTTTATTCATTTAAATGCATCTTGCACCCATCTGGAATAATAAAAACAAACAGTTCAAGGAGTTATTGTGTCAAAAAGGGGCACTGAAATAATGGAATATCCCCTTCCACCCCCTCCCCTAACTCTGGCTGTTTGAGATCCATTTCAGAACTCATGTTGCCATCTCCTAATTCCTCAAAGGCAGCCTGTAAGAGGATTGTCAGGACAGATGTTGGAGCCCTCACACAACTGAGCACAGGCTGTCTCAGCCCTGCTCAGTGTTTCAAAGGCAAACTACTGTAACTAATAAATCATGCTTGGGAGCTGAAAGCAGAGAGTTGTATATCTTGTGTACAGGAAGCATCAAAAGCCTTTTTTGCCTCCAATTACGTTTTCCTGGTTTAATTGCTCCTGACAGAATTACTCCTGTCTGCTTTTAATAGCCAACCTTTGAGAGAAGTTTTGAAGAGGCTTGGTGTGCTCATTGTGAGTGAAACAATCTAGACTGTGTCAGCTTCTCAGGGCTTTCACTGCAGCTAGAGGAAATTCAAATAAAAACACAACAAATCTGTAAAACAAAGATGAATACAAAAGTTGATGAGCTGTTCAAGTGAGCAGCAAACAGTGCACTGGAGGTTCACCCCAAAAATGCACACAAATAGATATATTTAAACTATTTACAGCTATAAGTAATTTGAATTCATTGGATATTTATACATGTGGGTAGTGGGTTCATAAAGACATTTAAGATCCTGATTTCCACTCAAACACATCTATATTCCTGAGGATCCAACTGAGGGTTCTATATCCTATTCTAACATTTCTTGAGGAAATGATTAGAAGTCAACTGAACAAGAGCCAGAGAAAAAATGATCTGAAAGAAACTGGTTTTGTGTCCCATGATTGGAGCAGGTGACTTCCACAGATGCCTTGGAACCTGAATTATTCTGTCATTCTGTGATCTTTAAGAATTCTGATGTAAGAAATAGATATATATTGTGTGATCCACCAACATATCCTAATGGTTTTAATGTATTGTCCAAGGTTTATACACTTGGCACTAATTACTCTGGTTATTACCACAGTGCTGTTGTCAAATGTCAAACTGACACAACACCAAGTGCAAGAGCCTACAAATGTCTGGATTCTTACACAACCCCCCCACCATAGTTTCAATATATGAATATAAAAATAGGAAAAGACAGCAGTAAGAAAATCTTTAACCATCCATTATAGACAAGAAAACAAGGATCCCATGTTAGACCATACATGTATTATTTTCCAGCATGGAAGAACAAAGACAATATTTGACGGACAAGACATGAAGTAACTTGGGTTACAATTTGGCCAAAGGGATAATGCACACAAGTGGTGTTACAATAAACCTGATGAGGAAAGGGAATGAACCAGGGAAGATAATTTAGCAGGGACTGATTTACAAATTTGGCCATATGAGTTTTTTAAAATGCATTCATCAAATCCTCCAGCCTCTTGTTTGCAAAATCAGTAGGTTTGATGATTCCCCCATGTGTAAGCAAACACCAATCTGTTTACCCATGTTTTTTTAAATTAGTCACAATATCATTTTGCTAGATTAAAAATCTACTTCAGGCTGTTGAAAAATCCATGCAGCCTCATGCTTCTAAACAGCAAGAAATGCCTTTCAACAGTGGCTTATAAAGAAAACAAGAAAGGTTTTAGGAAATTAATTTTTTTGTATATATAACTATGCGTATAAGCTTCTATAATGTATAAAATAAGAATTAAAAAGATAAGCATTCAGTGTGTCTAATGAGACACTTCTGAAAAGTATTAGAGATCTGTATTTGGGTAGAGTCACTTGCTGCTATCTGAAGGAGGAATAAAGATTTTCTTGCAGGATTTTTGGTAAATCCCTTGTTCCCACTCAGGTGTAGAAAACATTGGAGATCAAGGTGACTCAGCACAGACTGTGCGCAGTGAGTACAGCAGTGCTGATCACTGCTGCTAAGAACAACAATGATAATCACAACAACAATATCTCCCACACCTTTCCAAGTGGCAGCAGCTCTTAGCCAGAGCTCTCGCTGAGCTCTGAGTTCAACACGACTTGGGAGGAACACTTCTTGCACAAATTGCAGTTGTTTGGGCTTCTAACTTTGAAATCAATAGCAATCAAAATCCCAGCAGGCTGCAGAAGTTGTTGCTTCCCTTCTGCTAAGCTTGAGAACATAATCCAATGTTTTCCTCCCCTCTTGAAGTTTTGTTTACAAATAGGCTTATTTAAACAGAAAAGCCCTTTTCCACCTTCAGTTTGATGCCTTGGTGTGTTGGCTACAGACAGTTTCATGTTCAACATCTCCAAAAACAGACTTTGGAAAAGAGAAGACAGAAACTAGAAAATACTTAGGTTTTCACAGTGTATAATATAAAATATCTGTACCTATGTGCTTAGGTAGTTATAACTGGGTACTAGCAAGCAAAAGTACTTGCTTTTACATTTATTTTAGTGTATTTCAAGAAATAAAATGCAACAAAGCTAGAAGGCAGTTTATTGTTATATAAAAACTGTAATTTTACATCAGGTAAGTTTAAAAATAAAAATAAAAAAAATCAATATTTTTGTACCATCTTTTAGAATTGAAAAGTTTCTTGTAGTTAAATAGCAAAGAAAACTGTACCATATATTTTTCCCAAGTCTGAGTTACTTTCCTTCTTCACTTCCAGCTCCAAACACATTCTTTCTCAAAGGGAGGGAAACAATTTTTAACAATCTACAACGATCAGTTAACAATAAAGACACCTTACCTTTCAATCCCAATAAATCCCTGACCTGAATCACTTTTCAGCCCAGATGTGAACACACATCCACACGTTCAGATACATTCAGAGTTAGCAGCAGAATTCTGCTGCTTTTACCCATAATAAGTCAACACTAATGCAAGTAATAAAATATGTGACTTAAATGTGACTTAAATGTGACTTAAAATGAATCTGCAAAGAAACAACGAGTCAACACTAATGCCAGTCACGTAAAATATGTGACTTAAATATGACTTAAATGTGACTTAAAATGAATCTGCAAAGATCTCTGATGTGGCACTTAGGATTTTGATTCAGTTTCACACCACAATAATAATTATAGACAGAAAAAAAATCTTCCTTTCCCCTCATCCCTTTCCATCCTAACTCCTCCTAAGTCCTGAATGACCTTGGCTGTGCAGACACTGGCCAAGTCTGGTTGTCAGAAAATCACAAAATTTTGAGTAATTTCCAACTACTCAAATGCCCGAAATGTTCAAAGGAAAGGAATTCCCAAATTCCGGTCACCTGGTTGAAGTTCATTTGCTTGTCTGAAACACACATGCCCAAGTCTCTGGAAAAAAAACAGAATTTGTCTTTCTCATAGAAGAGAGGGAGGGAAAAAACAGCAGCACATGGATAGTGCAGATCCAGACCTAGGAAAAGTATTTTTGTGTGGGAAAACCTATTATTGGAGCCTTTCATATCACAGCCCAGGAGGAAACAGAGAACAGGAGCAGAGGGAACCTCATCCAGCCATGGAAGTTCTCTCGGGAAAGGATGAAAACAATGCTGAGAACAACAGACCAAAATTCAGCTCATGATTCTCAGCTGGAATTCAGCGATCCAAAATCAAACCTCATACCTCTGATATCATCATTCAGCTTTCATTGGAAATAAGTGATTTCAGCTTGAATGAGCACCTCCCTTGGAAATGAGAACACAACTGAATAAAACCTATTTATAAGATTGGAAAAAGTCAATAATGCCCCTGCAATATTTCTGATATCACACTTAATATCCATCTCTATGCATATAAATAAATGAATTTGATTTACATGTGACTATTTATGAAATAAGCAGAAGCTCACAATTTGAAGAAAATACAAATGTGTCATTTTGCTACATTTTCAGTGGTAAAATTTAAGAATATGAGTCTATTTAGTAGGAAAAAATGTATTTCAGAATACTGAGAGACAGTACAGGAATGAGTAAAATAACCTAGTGAAAGGATCATAGCACTAAAACTCAAAACTGCACTTTTCATATTTGTATCCTCACCTCCAAATCACCAAGAGTCATTTTCTCACATATTGAGAACTCAGTACACTCTCAGAAGGGAAGACAAATCTTCCCAAAAATCAAATAATGTGGCAGATTGAAATCCTTAGAGCCTGGCTATCTTTCACAGCAAGAGATATTGGGATGGGCACATCTCTGCAGTTTCAATATTTTCTGCCTAGAACCTTTGTTAATTGAATGTGTGATAAATGTGGATGGACACCCTCGTGCTCCCTGTATAGACAGGCAAACCAAATACAAACACAGATATAAACACCCCCATGTGCATGGAATCATCATTGGAAAACTCATGGCTCCTGGAATTCCTGCTTAGATTTCTCTGAAAACATTGTAGACAAAAGAAATGTGCTGCTAAAGAGTTGGAGGTTTACAAAGGGGCGTATCCCTTCATATTTCTTCTTGTAAAGCTTACGTGTGGTTAAGTTATTTAATAATCATAGCTCCTAAACTGTGAAAAATGCCAGTCTCTGTAGAGGCTTGGTGGTGGGCATGCATTAAGCAAACAGAGCAGAGATGTATTTAAAAACAGTGCTTCTCCAGAAGGTACACAATATAATATATATATAACAAATATAATCGTCAAACCAAATTTATTTTAGAAATAGATAAATAAGACATAAAAGGAACAGTGCTCAGTAATTCAATATGAAAGCAAAAATATATATTCAAATCATTTGTTAAAAAGATTTTACAAATAATACGTACGACCAGGATACACCATAAATATATGTTTTATGGTAAAATGGGAAATCACCAGAAAAGTGTAACAAAAAAAACCAAACCCTGCAGCATTACAGTTTATGTTAAAAATATAATTCTATTTACATCACAAACCAGTTTTGTTCCTGACAGCCCCCTACTGCCCTTCAGAAGTCCCTCACTCAATTGAACTCAGAAGGATTTAAATCCCCCAAATTCCTGCAGTGCCTCGCTTGCTCTCAGGGGTGTTTGAGGTCGGGTGGGAGGGAGCTTTGGTAGACACACAAATCAATAAAAATTCCAGAATAATTGGCAACCCAGCACTGGCTGCTGTGCTGGAGGGCTGCAAGCAGCCGTGGGATCACTGATACCTAAAAGTGGCAATAAATAAAGACGTTTTCTCTTTGTTCAGCCCCACATTGCACTGGAGCTGACCCACAGCTCTGGGGCTCTCCCTGCAGACAGAGCTGGCTGCTCTGGAGATGGGGCAGTGAGCACCAGAGAAAAGGGGAAATCCTTGAGAAGTTTGTACTGAGGTGACTGTGATAATTGCAGGCTGAAGTATGATGAATATATTGACATTCCAAAGAAAATATAATGAGTTGTCAAGTTCAAAAGTAACATTTGGTCAACTCAGTGATTCAGTCTGACTTTTAAGCAGTCAGAAAAAAAAATATTTCTGTAACTGAAAACATTTGAGAAATAGAGTTGGTTTTGAAACACATATCTAGCTTTGATTCAGGATACTAATACTAATTAAAACAAAAAACAAAGAAATTTCTGGCTGGCCTTCATCACAGAAAAGTGTAGAAATTAATATCCAGCACACACACATATTTGGTCAAAAACCATTAGGATTTCACGTACCCATTCAACCATCAGGAGGAAATGAGCTCTGAACAAGTTTCATACCAGTCTATGAAAAAACAACCTTTGAAAAAGTGATACTTAGATGTAAGAAAACAAAAATTGAAACAGACAAAGCACATGAAACTGAGCCACTTAAGAGGTTTCTGGCTTTCTCTTAGGGCATTTGGAAGGTTCTCATGTTTGGCTGGGCTGACTCATGAGAGAACCAGAGGAGGGAGATTATTGATTTGGACCAGTAATTAAACCACGTGATGTACCTTTTATTTCATTTATGTAACTTTTGGGCATTTTAAAATCATCCTAGATGCTTTTAGAATTATTTATTGGTAGACTAGAATGATAGGACCAGTGTAAAACTAGGAAAAAGTTAGAGCTTCAGATAAGTTAAAAGCAAAGGAACTCAAAATGAAGTATACTCTTCTCTGAAAGCACACAACTGGCACATCTGGTACAACAAAGATACTTATCAAAGGTTCTCTTCATACTCAGAGTAAGAAAGCAGGCACTTTTAGAAGGTATGCAGTCCTAAAATCAAAATAATCTGCTAGAGCCTATCTATGCCTTGTCACCACCAGAGAAAAAAAACTGAGGACAACTACCTGTGCACTTTAGATAACTAAATTTCATTATTAAAAAAAAAAGAAATCCCAAAAAAGGTTTGAATGTAAGCATTGAAATGATTTGGTACTTCTCTTAATGAACCATTAAGTTTCTATATAGGGGTTTTCTTAAAAGGGAAATCCAACCTAATTCTCATAAGGAGAAAAATCCAAAGACTCAAACCAGACACGCAAAGCCTGTGCAGTCATCCTGTCTGCCTGACAAAGCACTGTGAATGGGGCCCAGGGGCTGGAACTCAACCATCACTGGATGTTCCCATCACCCACCCAGGAAACACCAGAAATCAGGAGCAGCGTGAGGGACCCCAAACAGCACTGCTGGGAGAACCCCAGAATGAACTTTAAACTGGCCGAGCTGTGGCACTGAGTCAATAAATGTCACTGCACGTCCGACCACTGGGAGTGTTGGGGGATTTCAGTTTGAAGCATAAATGCTGCAAGGCTGCTAAAAATAGGAAGAGCAAAATTGTCTGACAGGTACATGAAGTTCTTCCCAGGAAAATGATCCCATCAAGGGAAATGAAAAGCTCTCTGTAACAGTCATAGCTATAATTATGCGATACAATATGCTGAATTACAATACGTACTTCATTATTAATAGAATTTATTTTACAGATCAAATAGCCAAATACACATTGGTTTTTTTTTTAAAGAGCCAGATAGCAAATGTGGAGCAAACTATAGGCAACAGTCATGGTAGACATTCTGCAGTCCAAGAACTGAGGCAACGTGAGTATTAAGTACAAGCCTATAAATATCTTTACATCAAACATACAGTAATGTGTAAGATTCCATGTTGTAGTCTAATTCATGAATCATTAATAACTTTTTTCTTTAAAAGAACGTTCTATATACTGCATACATCCCAGTTAAAAGCAGTGTCTGTATTTCATTTTATTCTAGCAAACTAATATTACATGTCTTCATATAAGTGCAGAAAACAGGGTTCTTTATACTCCTTTGCTTCCTAAGAGATTTTGCATTGCATATGAAATTCTAATATTATAGATGATACATATTAAGCATTACTCCCTAAAATGTGAGGCAATATACAAGAACTTGCAACCAACCTTCCAACAAAGCTATGATACTCAAGTTTTATTTTGTAAATGAGCCGTGATAAATAGCAAATGATAATATAAAAAACTTCAGTTAAAAAAAAAAAGAAACAACAAACAAAAAAGCCAACCAACCAACCAAAAAAAAAAAAAACTTTCTAGAAGAATAATAGGGGAGGAAAAAGAAACAACAGTAGGCCATTTACCCCCATGTGCTGGCTAACAGTGAAAAAATTATGTCTACTATTTCCTATTTTATTACACTGAAAACCAAGCCACTGGATTTATGACTTTTTTCTTTTTAAATAAAAACACTTCAAAAGGTTAAATGTTTGGCACCTGTTAAATAGACATTATCTAGACTTCAGCAAGCAAAATGAAAATTAAATTTTTAAAAGTTATGTGAGTGCTTTCCAGTTATTTAAAAGGTGACCATTTATTACAAAATGTTGTGGATAAGAAAGCAGGAAGTACTAGCTTTTCACTACTACTATTGTGCCTAAAAAATGAGAAAGCAGTGACTTGATCATTTCTATTTATGATCCATAGCAGCAATATCATCATTAAAAATATTATGGATACATATAAATAACACTTAACTCTTAATATGTGTAATGGTGCTATAAGTGACAACAACTCAGTTGTTTTTTCTTTTAAATGCAGGGAGTATAAAGAACTTTACATTCTCTTTTAAACATATGAATAAAATTTATTGCTCCCTTTCAATATATTCATAGAAACAAAATTCCTAATTGTTTCAACTAAAAAATAAATAAGGAAAAAAAAATCTGGGACAAGAAGATGATTACAAGCAAAATAAATTTACCATAATCACCAACTGTGAAGAAGGATGGGTCACATTACTTTTGTTTTCTTAGCAAAACTACGTTATAGAACACTATAGCACAACGTACTAAAATTTCTTTGTCTTTTCCTTTTAAAAAAGATCCTTGCCCTTGATACCTTTCAGTAGGGCAGCTTGAACAGTTCATGGTCACTTCCAAACCCCTCTGGAGATGAGACGATAAATTTCTTCTGCAACCAGAGCCAGGACAAAGGGCTTTCTCGTGCTATTTCCTTGTTTCCATGTTTGCTGGCTTAACATCATTGAGTACACGTACGACTTCAGTACATAACATCAGCTGCGATGGCCTTCAGAGCTGGCAAACAGAGAAACAGCATGAGAAAAGCCCTTTCCTGCAGCATTTGCACCATAAATTGTCACTTTCGCTTCCAAATTTCTACCAAAGCTCAAAGCACTGCGCGGTCTGAGATGTTCTAAGCAACCAACCACTCCTGGTGTGTCTGTGCTGCCAGCACAGGCAAGGGTGTCTACACACAGAGCACAAATGCTGCAGCAGAAGGAGACACAGAAATAGCTTCTACGGGTATTATTCTAAGTTTCTTACTCCTTTTTTGCTTTATCCACTCAAACCCAAAGTGCTGCTGCAAGGTTAGAGCTGTCAGAAGGCTGCTGCACCACCTAGAACATGTTCTACAGGGTTTTTGTGGGCTTCATGCAAAAGCATTGCTCCTAAAAGCATAAAAATATTTTTAATTTGAAGAATTATTTTGCATCCTTAATCTACATTTATCATCAACAGGATTAGTCCTAAGGATCCACAGAAATTAAGCCATTCTGATCAATTATTTGACAGAAAAGAAAGCGCTGTCAATACCACAGTCCCCAAGACACCAGCCACTCACTGGTCAGGAAATTGCTATCAACTGCAGATTATTGAGTGCAATACCTTCTGGGAGAAACAGGAAAATAAACAAGTGGGAAAATTAAACCAAAGTCAGACTTCACTGTTAGCAATGGTTTATGGTTAAGTAAGACATTTGAAACAGCACAGTTGGGTCACAAGGAGAAAAAAGTTAACTTTTCAGTTATCCCACTGAAAAAAATGATGTGAAATGCGCTTAATGCTTGAAAAATGACATTGTGTCTACCCGGAGGCAAGTGGCTATTGGAGAGGAGCTGTGTGTCATTCTGGCTTGCACAAAAATCACTCAGATATTAATGCTGGAACCTCATTTACCAACCTCAGTATAAACACAGTCAATGACCTCTTACTGGGGAAAAAAAAAAAAAGAAAAAAGTGCCTTTCTTTTCTCTGAATTTTTTTTTTTTTGTCGTACTCAAAATCTTTCATTATTTCCCCACGCAAAATACAAATTTCTTTTTTTGACTCCTTTTCTTGCTCTGTTTTTGTCTTCTACTAAGGGCACTTTCCAGATACCTGCCTCCATGCTTTTCTAGGGAAAAGTATTAAGAAATTGTTGAAGGTCTTCTGCCAGTGTTGCACAGAGGAAAAGCATTTTCTTGACCAGCTTTACTTTAGTGATGCACATTTAAATAATTGCTTGTTAACTTCTGACTCACACACTTTGACTCATATTTCAATTAGAAATCTCTTCTCCAATTTTTTTTTTTTTTTTTGGTGAAATGAGTGTACATGGCAGCAGATCAGAACCACAAGCAAAATTAAGGTAAAATGATGAGAATACTTAGAATCATAGTAATCCATTTCAAAATGGCTTTTACGAAGGATTTATACCAACAGTTATTTAGCTAAAATTTAGGAGAAAATGTTCTTTGTGTGCAATTTACTCTGTATCTGTCAATACAGAACACCAGTGCTATGTCTGTTTTACACCTCAGAGCATCAGCCTTGCCTACTGATTCTAAATTAAACTCACTGTTATTACACAAAACAAAAATTCCTGCAGCTAAAGATTGATAAAACAGGTGAGTTTCAGAGCTGTTCTTTTCAATATTCCTTCCACTCACATCCTGAGCACACTGTTCTCATGGTGTAATGACACAACACCACATTTTAAATCAGAAACCCAAATACCCCATAACTGTAAGCAGGTCTAAGCAGGCAGTGACAGAATCACAGAATTGAGGCAAAGGGGGTCCCAAATGCAATATATTTGAGATGAGGGCTACATCCCATTCAGGTTCCTGCAAGGAGTGTAATGTCTGCCTCCATCAGCTCCTAACAAACCAGCAGAGATCACTGTGCCACCTGAAATTTCTATTCCTAAGTGTGGATAAGTTCAGAGGTGAGAGAATCCCGCCAGCTGAACTCCACTAATGAAGACTTGCGTCAGCAAACGTGACAGAAATCCATCTCCCTGCCTGCTCCCTCCCTCAGCAGCTTCCCCACCGTGGTGCAATGTCCAGGCAGTGCAGCTGACCTCACTGACAGACCAAAGGCCCATGGGGTGCAGGGAGAACCCCCCAATAAACCAGAAAATCCCAGATGCAGAGCATGTTGCACCTTCCAGCTCCTCCAGTGGCAGAGGTGCTGCCTCAAAGGGCACTAAAGTCCCCTAAGTCAGAAAAATCTTGTTCTGGGGTTAAAGATGACAACCCAAAAAGACCACAGGACCTGAGTGTAAATTTGCCAAGATTTCCCTGTAGTTTGCATTCTCCTGCTTCCAAACAAGAGGCAGATCTGAAGTAGCATCAGTAAAAGAAAGGGACAAGAAGAAGGAGGATGCACGGCAGGTTCTGATGAATCTTTGCAGCTTTAGCTTCTTTGAATCAAGCTGCCACAGATAACACTGTGCTCTATAATTATGCATGTTTTGACTAGACAGGCTGATACCTAGGCAGGCATTTGAAATGTCTGAATGTTGTTTTAAAGTGCATGAGCAAAGATTTCAGATTTTGAAATTGTGTTACATGAAAATGAGACTGAAGCAAACTCCTCTCCCTTCTCATCATTCCCATGCAAATGCAAAGAGAATTAGAAGATTTGTGTCACTGTGGAACACTTCACACAGTTTGCTCCCACTAAGGTGAACGTCAAAAATAACTGAGCTTTTACAAAGCTTGCAGACAAATAAACTTTAAAGATGCTCTATGTTTCTACACCAAAGAAAATTTCTGTGAGGCCCACAACTGCCAAAACAATGGAAATCTGATGACATGGAAAGTCAGCTGATTTTTATAATACTCCAGATATTCTAGTTTGAGAACCCTTATTATGAATAAGCCCCTTCACAATTTATCACTTGGTAAAACTCCTTTAAAAGAATAATCTCTATCACATCCCTCTAAAAAGCATGCTACTCTGAAAGTCTATTGTCACTGGTCGTGATTAACTCCTCCTGGTAACTTCAGAATAACATCAGCACCTCTGCCCCTTGCCCTCTCTCACGTACAAAAAGAGCAAAATTTGACCTCTCTCTTAGGGGACATTGCAGGAGGAACACATTTTCCCTCTTCAGTTTCCTGCAGTTTATGATTCAAAGTGTCCTCAGCTGCTTCAGGAGTCTCCAATTGCTTCCCCATAAAAATTTCAGCTGTGCCACTGCTGTATTTATTTGCCCACATGACCACTAAAGAGATATTTTGAGGGTTTTTAGTAGAAAAACCTTTCCCTCTTTGCTTGCATGCTTTTTGAGTACAACTGCTATAATGGCTTTCTGTCATTTTATAGATCACTTAGACAAATTTAGCAGTAAAGCAAAGGCATAATTTCCTTTCTTTAAAGACCCGAATCAATACCATTCAGACAGACAGAAAATTTAGAGCTTCCAAAGCAAACATATATTTTTAGCTGTAACACAATATTATTTCGAATATCTGAGTGGAAAGTCTTGCATGGGCAAACCTAACAACAGTTGAGATGTGCAGCCTATAAAAATATCAGTCCCCATTACAAACTGAAGAGACACTTCACAGGGAACAGAACCTTCTTCAGGCTCCTTCAGAACTTTTGGCTTGTAAAATACCTTCACTATGGTAAAAGTGATGAATGATGATATTTTTCCCTCACATCAGACATCTTATTTTCACTTTTCAAAGCAGCACATCTCCCTTTTTGACTGAACTGACTTGTCCTAGAGTTTTCTGCAAAATCAGAGTGCCTGACCCAAAATAATCCAGAACCACAAGGGTCCTGTTGGTGTCTGAGGCTGAAGGGTGCTGGGACAACAGCTGGAGACAGTTCTGTGCCCCAGGATTATTGCCATTTATATTTGTTTCTCTTTCTTTGCTGGCTAACGGAGACAACTCCCAAGTAGCCCATCCTGAGACACCTTCCAGAGCCCCACAGGAGATAAAACTACCCAGACTAGAAATACAGAGCCAGGGTAGGACTGAGACTGACTTTTAAAAGTTGAGTTTTAAGAAATTCTTTACTTGTTTTTACTTATCAAGAAATAGTCACAGTCAAACACAACACAAAGGATTTCCTCTAATGGCCCAAATTATGTAAATAATGCATCAATTAAATTAAATAAATTTAATTATTTTTTAATGTGAATTCATGCGTTTAAAGGTGAGTGCTGTTTCCAAATTAGTGTAAAGGTGATTAGTTACCCTTTCTCCAAACAAAGCGTTCACTTTCATGCAGAAAAATATCTCTGAAAGAAGGATAGCTGCAATTTTAACAAAATCAGTACAAACAGTAACCATAATCTCTTTTTTTATCTATTCACCATATCATCCTAACAATGTTAGGTGCAGCTCTATGAAGATAAGCTGGTATCAGCTAGTGAGCATTAAAAAAACCCCACAGTTCTATTCTGCTTTTCCAGATAGGAACCCCCTGTCACAGAGCTTTAAGGCACAGATAAAAGGAAATGCTCTTTCCCCCAGCCAACTTCTGCAGAAGAGAATTGCTTCCCATGCCACTTTCTAGGTTTTTACTGCCACAGAAGGAACTTTGAGAGTCACGAGCTTGCTTTCTTTGTTAGCAGCATTACTGCACGACAAAGCACGTTTCAGCAGACAATGGCAGAACCTTTTTGACTCACAGGAACTGTACCAGAACTCCATTGAAAAATCACTTAGATCAGACCTACAGAAATGCTGAAAACAGCACTGCCCTCTGCTCAGAGTTATGGGAGTTCAAACAGATGAACAAGCTGGCAAGAGGCTTTTCTGATATGCAATTTAACTTAACACACCTAAATACATTTCTTAAAAAATACTATCCACAGTGATATAGATTACCATGCAAATTTGTGTTGGTAAATAGAACGAAACATAATAAAATAAACAACATATCCTGAAATTTTCAAAGATATGATGACTGCTCTAAATGAGAAGCTTTTTTTATGAATGTTATCATTACAGCTGTAATAAAACAAAAAAATCCAGCTGGAAGAAGAAATTTACCAGACTTAGTCATGCTGAGGATTTGTTCCTGAGCAATATATTAAGTTAAACATATTATCAAGTTAAAATATAGTATCAATAATAAAACAAACACTCCTGAAGTAAGTGTTACTTTAGTGATTAATTCCTTGACCAACTAAAGGTTAACTAGAAAACTATCCCCACTGAAAACTTTGTGATACTTGGGAAGAAAGAGAAGCAAACAGAAAACCAGAAAAGTTTTATTAAACTGTTCAAAATATGGATAAATATTAGATTCTATTTCCAGTGACTTAAAGCTTTCCTGTAGGGTCTTGAAGAATAAAGGGTAGTTGAGTTCTTAATTTATT
This sequence comes from Passer montanus, assembly GCF_014805655.1. Classification (NCBI taxonomy): domain Eukaryota; kingdom Metazoa; phylum Chordata; class Aves; order Passeriformes; family Passeridae; genus Passer; species Passer montanus. The sequence goes on from NW_024369818.1 coordinate 2,594,615, forward strand.
TTTAATTTTAAGCTGACGATTCTTTAGACATGTCCTTTGTTGTATTGCACTTCTAAGAAGCTAATACCTGGCTTATCAGGCAGAGCAGCAAATAAGTAAGGTAAATATGCTGATGCTTCTAATTTTTCCCTAACTTTGCCTGTCAGCTGTCATTTCACCAGATTTAAGGCTCCTTCCAGTCTGAAAATACCTGAAACTCTCGGAGGAAAATCCTTGCCTGCTCCTGAGAGACCTTGAAGCAAAGCTATGCCCAAATGAAGGCTGCAATTCCAGACTCCATTAATATTAAGAACCACTTATGAGCTCCTCTAAAGCTTATTGCTTTCCACCTAGATTGTTTGGATCCTGGAGCACACCAGCCTGGAGAGGACAGTCCCACTCGGGGCCCTCCCAGCTGCTCGAGGTCCCACAGCGAGGTGGGAAGTGCCATGCTGCCATCTGCAGTCAGGACACCACCACAGGGATCTCTGCCTGCTCCATCTCCTCACAGACAATGCTCTTTTCCCTTCTCATTTTCTCCCTAACCACTCAGGAAGCTGGAATTGTCTGTTTTACAACGCCTTCATCAAATATGAACTCTCAAAGCTTTACTCCTTGCAGGAGAACTTATCTTGCAGCGCTTCAAACTGGAGTTACAGGATTGGCAAAGCAAGGAGGGAAGGAGGGAGAAAGCACCTTAAAATTCCATTACCTGTCTGGTGTGTATGGGGCCTGGGGTCTTGAAGCCTCCTTGACAGCTGCATTCAGAAACACTGTAAGGGTCCGAGCTGCTGGATGAGCACTTGGAAAGTGAGTCACAGCCCACCACAAAGGTGTTATCTAGAGGCAATTCCTGAATGACATGGTGCTTCTTGGGGGGTACAGGAGTCTCAGGTTTAATTTGAAAGGTAGGCTGCGGAGAAGCAGACTTGTAGTGCTTTGCTAAGTCTGGGCTATCAGGTTTAAATGTGGTTGGTGTGGTGGCCCAGTTATATTTTCCCATAGTCTGTTCTTCTAGCTCTACAGGAATGTCTAAAGTGCCATTTATGTGCTCGTGGCCAGGATCATCAGGCTTAGATTCTTCAATAGTCACAAAGTTGAGGAGGAGACTCTTTGGAGAGCGCTTCTTCTTCTTCTTCTTTTTCTTGATCTGCCTATTCTCTTGGTTGGGGGAAACCCATTCACCACTCTGCTTATTTTTTTGGACAACCTTGTGCCTGGGCGTCTGGCGGCACCGGACTAAAGCGGTAACAAAAATTACCAGAATAACTGTCATGGTGCCTGCAATAATGGCAATGATGATCTTGACGTAATCATTGGTCTGTGGGGTTATCTCACCATCCCCAATGTTCTGGCCAACTGGAGTTTCCATATTCCTACGCACCAGCTCTTGCACGTAGGAGCTGTTGGTGACCGTCTCGTTCACAAACAAGTGCACAAGAGCTATGGTGTAAAGAGACTCCGGCTGTCCCAGGTCATTCACCTTGATCACCAGTCTGTGCAAGCCATGGTCTGATGTAATTACCTTCTCTTTCAAAGTGATATTGCCTGTTAATTGGTCAATGGTAAACAAGCCCCTGGAGTTCCCACCTATGATGCTATAGCGGAGCTCTGCGTTCATTCCCGTGTCATTATCGACTGCAAAGACTTTAGTGACTACAGACCCCGGGCTGGCTGACGTTGGGACCAACTCATAGGAATAATTAGATGAGGGAATAACAAAAACGGGCCTGTTATCATTTACATCAACAACATTGATGGTCACTTTGGCAGTTGAGGAACGCTGCAGTCTTCCTCCATCCACCGCTTTCACCTGGAAAGTGTACGACCCCTGCTGCTCCCTATCAAAGGTAATATTAGGCCTTATTACACCAGTGAGTGGATCTATAATGAAATTATCTCTACCATTTAAGATAGAGAGAGTGACTGCAGCGTTGTCTCCCGCATCAGCATCCGTAACTGTGATAAGCCCCACTGTGCCATACATGGGCAGGTTTTCTGGCACATAGAAATTATATTCATTATGTGTGAAAGCAGGGCTGTTATCATTCTGGTCCAGCACTGACACCGTCACGGTAGCATTGGTCTGCAAAGGTGGCATCCCATTATCCTTAGCCAGCACAGTGAAAGAGTACCTGTCCTGCTTTTCTCTGTCCAGCTTTCTCACTGCTGTCAGGATGCCTGTGCGGCGGTCCAGGTTGAAAATTGGGGGTGCATCGGAGCCCAGGATGTAGCTGATCTCGGCATTCCGCCCGCTGTCAGCATCTGTAGCACTGATCTTGGTCAGCTGAGTACCAGGAGCGTTGTTTTCAGGGATGGAAAGGCCGATGATAGGCTGTGTGAAAACTGGGGCGTTGTCGTTTTCATCTTTAATTTTGATCAGGAGCATTGCAGACTGATTTAAGGGAGGCTTCCCTGAATCTGAAGCCACTATTTTGATGGCGTATTCCCGTGTAGCTTCATAGTCTAGAAACGTGGCTGTCTCCAGGAGAAACTGATTATCAAACACTGGTTTTAGCCTGAAAGGAACATCATGGTCTGTAAAACAGGTAACTTTCCCATTCTGATCAGCATCCTTGTCCATCACTGTTATCAAGGCAATTTTTGTATTAAGGGGAGCCTTCTCAGACAAAAGCACTGTTCCATTCACGGGGTTGATGATGTACCTGGTGTCTATTGACGGGACATTGTCATTAATATCTGTGACATTAACAGTCACCGTTGCTCTTGAGGGAGTGGAGCTGCCATCGCTCGCCAGAACAGTCAGCTTGTGCACAGGGGACTCCTCCCTGTCCAGCGGCTCCCTGATGGTGATGAGGCCAGTGGTGTTGTCGATGGCAAAGAGCCTTTTGGCCAGGCTGGAGATCTGGTTGCTGAAGTAGAAGTGGATTTGTGCATTGGAGCCCAGGTCTGCGTCGGTGGCGTGGAGCTGGGACACGGAGGTGCCCACGGGGGCATTTTCGGGCACGCTGACCTCGATGTCGTTCTCCTTGAAGACCGGGCGGTTGTCGTTGACATCGGTCACCGTCACCTGCAGGATGGCAGTGCTGGACCTCGGGGGGCTCCCACCATCTTCAACTTTGATTTTCATCACATAGGTGTCCTTCTGCTCCCTATCCAGGATCTGCTGGACAATCAGTTGAGGCCACTTATCTCCCTCAGGTGTCTCAGTTATGTCAAGACCAAACACATTTTGACCCTACGAGACACAGAAAGAACACACTTTAGCTCGACAGTGTATTTAAAAAGAAAAATATCCCATTGTTTTTTTCTGAAATTGTCATGGAATATGTATTTATGCATATACTCTATACAGGAATATTTATTTCTATATTCAAGTTTATTTTTCCATATCTAGTTTTGCTTTAAGCTCCAGAGCCTTGAGAAAGCTTCAGAGCAAACATAGCAATAAACAGATATTTTAGAAAAAGGGGAAATGTGACAGTGATGGTGATCTTTTTCATACAGATTCTCTATTTCTGAAGAAAAGTTATTAAATTCCTGGACTGATGTAATTCAGTTTCTCTGTTGTATGAGTGAGTGTGGAAATGAGGAAGGACGCCAAAGTTCAGCCACTGGAGGACCTATTCCAATACTCAATTTCAAAGAAACCAACAAAGAAAAAGGGATTACTTCTCTGTTTGTGGAGTAACTCTGGACATGATCTGAAAACATTAGCACAAAAAACCAAACCAAAACAAAAAAGACAACCAACCAAACCAAAAACCCTACCAAACCAATACCATCATTGATAAAGTGCTTACTACATAATTCAGATGTCAGATGATACAGACAAAAGTCCTAACAGTTCCTCAGAAATATATTTAAAAACTCATTAAAACTATGCCTGCATTCATCGCTATATGTTTTATATTTGTAGTGAGATTACAATCCCAGTGAAAAAAGAAGACCTCTTTTCATTTCAAAAATATCACAGAACTGCAAGATCAATTTGAAAATGATCAATATTTTTCATGGGTTTGTTGAACATCTCTGGAACTGCACCAAAATGCTACATATATTGCACAAACACAGCTTTAAAAAAAAACAGTAGTGCTGACAAATCTGCTAAAATAAATATTGGAATCTAGAGCTAAATTCCCTCTCTCTTCTGCTGTCTCTTCAGACAAGCAGGAATGAAGAACAGTGTCATTAAGCTCTTTTCTCATATCTCACCACGTAGAGGAATGATGTAAAGGCAGTTTTCCAGCCACACCTTCCATAAGGGCAAGGCTAGAATGCAGATGGCTAATGCTGAATGCATGGGATGACCAGAAAAAAGAACACACAAATAAAATTGTGGACTAACCAGGAGTTTCTTTTTATGTGTAATATTTGTAATAATGAACAACTGTTCTTCCTCTGCTTATTCTCTTTCACCCTCACTCAGGTAACTGCCATAGAATCATAGATGGTTTGGGCTGGAAGGGACCTTAAAGATCCTCTCATTTCCACCAGACCAGGACCAGTTGTGCTCTGAAATGGTTTGAGACACTCCAGAACAAATCAAAGAAAATATTCCCAGTCTTTAAGAGTCCTTATTTCTCATGATTTGTAAAAGATTTGTGTTCCCTGTGTCTTGTTACCCACCACTAAGTGAATGCATTTATATCTTCTACACACTTCCAAGCGAGGCTGAACTCTCACTGACTTGTTTCTCAAAGCCAGATTTTGACCCTAGATAAGACATCTTTTATTTCATGGGACAGAACTATTCATCCACACGTGCAAAAATCACTGTGCCACTTGCACAGCATTTGTGGCAACATCAAGTTGCAACTGGGGACAGAATAAAGTAAACTGGAACACAATTTGAAGCAATAAAGCAAATACAGATTTGGCTTCTTTAGCAGAAGGCATGGAAATATAAGCCCTGCAAATTGTTTCTAAATCAAGATATACATTTTGAAGCAATTAGGGTAAATTTTAGAATGGTAATTCTATGCTGCTAGGAAGGAGAGCGTGAGTTTCCTCTTCATATTCAATCTGGCTAGAAGTTATTTGCAATAAATTTCATAATTACAAAGAAATTATAAATTATATATTCTATGCTTTAACATAGATTCCAGAGGAAAGAAAATAACAGAAGCCAGAGTAAAAGCAACCTGTCAGCTCTCTTTACGTCTTTATTTGTACACAGGCTGGCAGATGGGCACTGTTATTCTGTCATTACATCCCACAACTACAAGAACTTGGTACAGAGTTGGAATTCACGTGGCTGTGCGTGTGTGTGCCCATCTCTGCTTTTCTCATCCAGTATGGCAGAGGGGCTTTTCATCATAGCAGATGAGTTTGATATAAAATGTGGTGCTTTAGCTCCCCATTATTAGCTGTGAATGACTAGAGAACAGAAAAGAATGCAAAGATCTCTTCCAAGTTCATTATTAACACTTGAATAATTTTCTGTGGAAAGAAATATTATCTATGTCTATTCCTTCCTATTCATTACAGGTTTAGACATCTTTTAATACCACAGAAAAACCATTACAGAGAAGTAGACTTTCTCTTAACTCTAACAGGAATAACTATTTCAAGTTTTTGAAACAAGAATATTTCATGTTGTTTAAGAGATAAGGTTAGGTGTGATATGCTGCAAATTAACAAACACATTTTCTAAGAACAGATAGTTCTCACATTCTAAACACTCAAAAAAAATTGATGAAACATTCAAGAAATGCATTTTTAAGATTATAAATATCTAATTCTCTCCATTATGAGCAAAAATATTAAGAACTAAAATGAGAAACATGAACAAAACCCTTCAGGATTAATTTCTTGATGTTGAAGTAAATAGCTCTATCCTCACTTAAAATTCAGGGAAGTGAAAATTTCCGTTAGGGTCATATTTCTATTGGGACTGAACTGCACCTCCATCACCACATTATCCCAGGGATCTGAAGGATTTTTTCCCACTGGGAAGGGCAAGAGTCCATTGGAAAAGCACAGTAGATAATTAACAGTTATAAAATAGCTTTCCCCATTAAAACAACCGGTAGAAATAATCTGCTCCATTGATATCTTTCCCCTTACAGAAGAATGGGATTGAGAAATATGAGGGATTGACTATTTAAATTTGAAAATACAATTTAAGCACTAACTATTGGAGGCAAACCAAAGTTATGCCCATCTCAGAGCCTGGATTAGCTTTAAGAAGCTCTGACCCTGCTCACAAGACCCCTTATTGGTGCAATAAAGAGATCTGTTACCATATGCATTTTCCATCACAGCCTTTTCCATGGATTTCCTCTCAAATAATGAAACTTTCTTGTTGAACACTCCCTACTGTGTATATTTACCTGGTCATTTGTAATGGATCCAAATGTCCTTTTCGGAGCTGTTTTGGGCTGTCATGTGAATAAAAAATTAGAGAGTATTTTAAAAATTGCAACATTTAGGTGGTTTCATAAATACATAATCAATGACACACGGACACATAGTGTGGTAAGCTAGAACAGCTCCTAAGTGCTGCAGACAGGACTGGATGTGACAGAGTGCACCAGAATTCTACACACAGATATTGCATTTCATAGCATTTCAGCACAGAGTTCTGTTCAATGTGTGGGGCACTGACTGCCTGGATATTGTTGGGAAGAAAGGGAAAACAGATCAGCTTCTGGTTAATGCTGATAGCAGAGACATGGTCCACTGTGTTCAAAACATCCTGTGGACCTGCACTTGCAGAGCAGCAAATTGGCATAAAGCAGGAATTTCTCAAAGTGGGGAAGGGAAAGAATATCGTGCTAAATAATGCTACAAACCCAAGTGCTTGTAATACAAAGTACTCAGATTGAGAGAAGCCACCAGTGATTATTCCTTAAAACATACAAATTATGTAATTGTGTGTACCAAGTCTCCATTGTTAGCTGACAAAGGGTAGATCAACACTGTCTTCAATCTTCATTCAAGAGAGGATTCTGAACCTCCAGGGAAAGCCCAGGAGCAAAGACAGCTCATTGTTTTGTGGCTACATCTTCACCCTACACTTTTTATCAATTCTTCAAGCACTGTAAATGACAAACACATCACGAGATGTCCTTGGTTCAGCTGAATGTCAAACACAAGTCAGGGGCCCAGCACAGCTCAAACTTTTACTAATATTCTACAGGAGCTCATCTCAATAACTATTCCAACAAGCTAGAAGTACACATTTATTACATGTTAACAATCATCTTAAAAGAAAGCAGGAAGAAGAAGAAAAATATTAAAAGATCGGTTTCTCATCAGAAAGCAAATTAAGTAAGTTGAATTAAAATTAAGTAATTACTTAAATAAAAACCTTTGGCTGAGATGTACTTTTGAGTACAAAGGACCCTAAAATCTTTTCAGAAAGTCCAGAAAATAATGCATGTTTGCTAAATGCTGGTTATTTCACATGGAACAACACAGAAAATCCTTGCAGGGCTTCTGCAGAACTACAAGATGGGTTCCAGACACTTTTTCCTTGCCTGTTTTTCCAAGACATATGGAACTGCTCTGTGACTGTGCTGTCTGTCAGCAGAGAAGAGAGCACAGCAGCACAACTCCAGCTCTGAATGCAGGAAACAGACCACAGTTACACAGTGGACAACTTTTTCTATACAAGCTGAAAACTAAACTTGCAGTTTTCATTCAAAGGCGATACTTTGGCTGTGAAATTGTGAATTACCAAAGCCAAGTTAATGTCTTAAACACAAAATATTCCACATGGTAGGCGATAATGGATCTGTGTGTCTGTAATGGGTGCATATGAATGCACTCAGATCCAAACCAGCCTAAGTGGTGTAGCTCTAATAAAGGTCCCAAGTCTGCTATTACTCACCCAGTGTGCAATTTTCTGTCCATGCATTCTAGAAAATTACCATTTTTTGGACAGCTGTCCTGCTTAAAGGCTCCACAGTCCCTCCTCTCATGACATCCCACAGCTTACAACCCAAAGTTACTGGAAATAAGTGTCATTAGTAGCAGCAGTTACCTTATGAACTGAGTGGCAGAACTTCAAAGGAGAAAAATAACATTACAAAGGTAAGAATTTCTCATAATGCAGACCTCAGCAGATGCAGAGCTGCTTACAGATTTGAAACATTCTCTTTGTCAAAATAATGCTGCCTTTTAATTTGTAGGCCAAGATTTTTAAGGCTTTTGTTCAATTTATGGTTTTCTGTCAATGTCATGCACTGTTTCCTTTGGTTTCCTTTGAAGCAAGAAAAAAGTTTAGCTTGGAATAAACTGAACGTCAGGTTCAGAACCACAGTAAAAAAGGATTTGTAAGCACCTAATTATGCATAAACCTAAAGTCCATTTTCTGCATTCAGAAGCCAAATTAGCTCCATTGCTACGTCAGAGTTGAGGAGATCATATTGTGAGCAATTTAGTTGTAGACTAAAGCTGGGAAATTGAAGCACAGAGACACTTTTATCAATCATCCAAAGTTTGTAGCTGGTCTGAAAAAGGCAGCCTCTTCTGAGTTACTAATCATGTTTAAAATTAAACTTCAGAATGTTGAGCTTTAGAAACGAACTGTTAGAATGCAGCTTTAGAATTGTAAACTTCAAGCAAATTTATTTCATTTAGAGACATTTTCACCAAAATAAGGGAGGTCAACAGCTGCAGGTAACAACCTCGGAGGAAACTTCCCCTCTTAATCTCCTCCATTACAGTTGTTCAGAAATATTCACAGACATCCCACTGAACAAAAAGCTACATTTTCAACACCCTGAGGATATTCAGATTAAGGTATTAAACATGTTTGAGCTTTGCTCTGAATTCCCATGATAAAGCTCCAGACACCTGACGTTTCTGCCTTTGGATTCACTCACTATAGATATATAATGAAGGAAAAAAAAATATAGGATTTATATCAGGCAACAATACAGCCAACAAGTGCATTTTGATATTTGCATTATAGAAGGTGACAGTTACATATTTGCTCTATTTCCTAGCTGAGAGCAGGCACAGAACCGAGGATGTGCGAGGAAGGAAAATAAATGAGAACAAGGCTCCAGTGCAGCGCTGTGCCTTTGGAGGGAAGCACTAACAATTCTGTTCAGCTGCTCAGAACAGCTCCTAAATCACAACCTCATTGTGCCTCGACAGCCACAGGCTCTGTCTGAGCTCCCAGTGGCACGTTTGGAGCTCGGGGTGAGCCCTGCCAGGTGTTGGTGAGGGGTGAACCTGCTGTGCCCTCCCGCTCACAGCCTGCTGCTGAGCACATCAGCGCTGCCAGGAGGAGGGGATTAAACCTGACAGCCCCTTGTACAGCAGGAAATACAAACATCCCAGGCAGCTCTGGAAATTCCTTTCCCCTACAGCAGGGGCTGTGCAGCATCCCCAGCTCCAGTGATTTTATTGGAGACCAGGGGGAATGGGTGTGTGGATTCTGTTCATGGCAAATGGGATAACAAAATATAAAATAGACTGGAATAAAATAGACTTGTGCTTTGCTGCAAAGGAGTACAAACATCTGCAAATCAGCATTCATTAAATTAATGTATAGTTATTATCTCATTCCCTCCTGTACATACATACACACACAAATTCAGTGTGTGTGATATCTTTAAATGCATGGCATCCTCATTAGGAAAAATCCATATTCTAACCCCTGATGCTGCAGCTTTGCCAAGAAGTTGTTTAGCAAGATTTTCTTCTTTGACCTAACACCCTTCTAAAGCTCAAGTTCAGCTGGGAGAAAAATCACTGTATTTTCCCTTTATGCTTCCACTTCTAGGAAAGATTGCTGACAGAACTTCCATCTGAAGAGCAGGAGCATCTCACACACACACGTGGAACCCCCCACACTTCCAGAAACACAAGGAAATTCCTTCATGAGCAGGGACAGCACTTTAATGTCCACGTGTCCCTGCTTTATAAATGTTGATTAAAAAATCCACAGCCTTAAAGGAGAAAATTCACAACCCATGTGAGCAAAAATATAACAGGGTGAGAAAAAAAACTCTAGCAGAAAAGAGTTTACATCCTCCACTTGGAACAGATTTCCCCCAGCTTCCACAAGCAGGCTTTAAGAATTCTAGACCTGTCACAACTACTGCAGAAATGACCTGATCATAAGCCTCTCTCAAGGCCTCCACTCTGCAGGGTTTTGTAAAAATCAAAATAAGAAAGAGAGTGTGCGTGTGACATTTAACTGCCACGGGATCAGTTTTGCTTCTGAAAGAAATAAAGCTATACTTTTTCTAGGAATGAAAACTTATCCTTTTTTTATTACTCTCAGAAAATATCAGTGAGACTCCCATATTAAACTGTAAAAGTATGGGATGTATGCAAGTGAAAGATGCCACTTCACTGCACATGGGATGATAATAAATAATACTGCAATTTCAGAGTAATAAATGGGAGATGGTGGCTGAGAAGACAGTGACACTGCTAAAAATAGTTCCAGAGACACTGAATTCTGAAACTCAGTAAATAGGAGTCCTTTCACCCTACTGATTAAGGAGTATAGGGGATAAACCAAAAATGTATTTTCTGCTGCTGATTTCTCAGGAACTTGACTTCTTCCTCCTCCAGTGTTACTGACTCCTATTTATCTGACTCACTAGAACAAGAGCAAGATAAAAAAGGAGAAACATTTCCTTACTGTAAGGCAGCAACTTGAGTCTGAAAATCAATTTTGAGAAGAAATCTCTTGCTACCTGAGTGTATTGAAAGTTCTAGCAAATAAATTGTCCTGACTTTCCAGATAATGAGTTATATTCTGAGAAAATGCTTCCCTGTGAGTTTGGGATCAAAAAAATCTTAGAAGTGTATTTGATTTATACTTCAATATATAGTTTTACTCAAGAATATATTCCTTTCTAAAAACAAAACTAAAACTCCAATTTCACTCTAATTGAATGCGCTTGAGCTATTTCTCGGTCTCAAAATCAGAGATGGAATTGAAGTAACTGATTTGTAAGAAAGAAAATAAATTTAAGAATATTAGAATGGCATGTTTACAAGGGAAACACCAAACACTCATCATTCCATTCCAGCCTTTCTGCTTAGTTTTTGTTCACTGTTTACATTCCCTAATAGCAGTTTAGTCATGAATATACACTAAAAATTATAGCTAATGGACACAGATTTTTTCCTCCAAAAGGGGGGAAAAATCAAAGAAAACCATGAGACCATAGAACACAATAAGCCAATATTTAAGCAGGAAGAACAGCAGCTTCAGAAGGTAAATACAATATCCATCTCCTGCTGCAGAGCTCTAGATTAGTCTCACCCGGTAATGTGAGTCCTCCAATAAATTATAAACTGAGACAAACCCTCCCAGAACTCATGGGGAAAAAAGCAGAATGGTGAATGTTAGGAGCAAGGGGAGTGATGGGGTGTGTCCTCAGCAAGGCTAATGCCAGAATAAATAACACAGCTCAGGAGTCATTCAGCAGTGTGACTGCCCTCTCACAAAACGTGCTATTCCAGAAAAAGCAAATTAAACAAAGGTTGGTGGAGCCAATTCTCTCCAGCAACGACTCCTATAACCCAAGTCAAAGGGAAAATCCAAGCTTTCCCAGGTCTGGGTGCACTCAAAATGCTTTCCTGAGCTTAATTCAATCACTGCCCTAAAACAGATGTTCCCAAACAAGACCTCACATATTGTTTGTGGTACAATCCAACTCTGTCATAGACACACACAGAAATTGGACCTGAGGCCTCTTCAGCCAAAAACACGAGCAGCTTTGGGGCTGCTGCCACCATTCCAGGCAGGAAGGTGTCAGGGTGGCAAAGCAGAACTGAGAACCTCCCCAGACCCCTCCCAGCTCTGAGCATAACCCCATTAAACACCCAGCACAGCACCCAGAGAGCCCATCCTGCCTGGAGAGCAAAGACAGCATCTCAGCCACACACAGGAACAGGAGCAGGGATGGGGCAAAGCACCCTCTGGGGATGAGAACATGCTCTGAATTATTCAATGTGAAGTTTAGCCTTCAAAAAAAGTGATGTAAACAAGCAATTCCGCCAAACCAAACCCATTGAAATGTTTCATCCTGAAATATTATTATAACTTATGTCCATCAGCTGGGAAAATGACCATTAACACGGAATATAAAGCACAGCTCAGACAATTTAACTTAAACGGTCTTTGAACAATTTTCAACTTAGACACAAAAACTTCATCTGTATCTTGATTTGTATGCTTGATTATTTTTTATTTTTTTATCTTAAAGGGTTTAGCATATTGTTGGGATTCTTGCATATTAAGATATTAAGCTAAGAGCAATAATTCAATGCATTATGTTTATGAAGCAGTCAGCTAAACAAACAAATGGTTCTAAATTCCAAGATTTAGTTGGGCATGTTGCTATTTTTAAAACATGCCTAGGATGTTCTACCAAATACTACATCTGTCATTATTCATCAGGTTCACAGGTACTGAAAGAACACAAAACAAGTCCTCTCCAAGACAGGATTGAGTCAATTTGCTCACAGAAATCTGCAGGACTGCTCTCTACAATGAAACGGGTTTCAGTTGTTATGTGGATTCAAAATAGAGCACTATCTTCAAATCCTAAGGTGACACTATAAAACTAAATTTTTTATGCATTCTACCTACAGAGTCAAAGCTCTGCTTCCACACTCAATTAACTTTACTGGTAACATAAGAAGAGGCCTACTGTGGTTATATGTGGAAGCACCCATTGTGAAATGTAAAATTAAGTGAAATCTGTTTTGAAATCCAGCATTATGGCTCTTAACAAAACAGCAAACCAGAACTAAATTAGTGAAAGTGACTGTGACAGCTGAAGCCATGGAGCTTCCAAGAGGGCTCAGCATTATTAAAGATTTTCCTTATTATGCTCTTAGGCACAATCTGATTAGTTCCAACAGCTGCCCAGCAGGAAAAGCCAAGCCATCATTCCACAGGAACACTCAAAGTAAAGCACCTTTAGCCTCAGTGATGCCAGATCCAGGTAGCACACAGCACTGCAGCATCAGCTCTGGTCTCCTGATTGACAGTGATGTCAGAATTTCAAATCTAATCATGGCAGAAGCTCCTGATCAGCATCATGTAAGCTACCAAAACCTGTCCTGATGGATAAACTTGTTTCACAAGAAATACACAAAAAAAAAATACACAAAAAAATAAAAAAATGGGGGGGGGGGGGGGGGGGAATCCACTGTGCATAAATGTTATTCAAGTCTTTGTTAGAGGCAATGAGTAACAAAAAAAGGAATTTTCTTTGCTGCCTTGCCTGTAAAAACTCAGTAGCCTGAAGCATATGCTGTGCTTTGACAAACGTGCCATTGAACTTTAAAACAATATTCAAAATAGATTCTGGAAGACTTCACTCCTGTTCGCAGGAACTCTTGTAGTATTGTCTGCATGTTACAAGAGTGATGAGGAGACGGATATTTTCACCACTTCTTCCAGTGCCCTGGATGTTAAGTTAGGATTTGAAGAGCCAGACACAGCACTGACTGTGAAAGGTTCCAAGCCTGGGACAGAGATTTCCAGCCAGCTGGAACCCTGAATCATACACTCCATCATCAAATCATTTTGAAGTTGTTACTAAAGTTAATCAATAAAAACCACACAGTTTTTAATTCCACAAAGGTAAATTCACTTCTGAAGAAGGCTTGACTGTTCTTTCAGTTCCTGAACATAGGAAACCATAGGAGAAAACCCTATTTCTAGTGTTGTAAAGTTTTCTGCCACTGGGCAGCAGAACAAGTTCTGGTTGTACCTCTGGACTTTACTTCCTACGTTAGTTCAAGCATATACACATTTTAAATAGAAACCAAATAATTTTATTTCTGCTTAATATAACATAACAGGCATGGATATTAGTGAAAAATGTCTTTGCACAGTTTCTTAGCTCCTCCATGAGCCTATAAAACTGTATATTTTTTTTAAGTTAAACAATAAAGTTGAAGTCTTTTATCACTGCATCCAAAACATATTTCAAAGACAGGGCTGTTTTCATAGTGTAAGAATGCTACCAGTGGACTGATGTAAACAGAAATTGAAACAAGTGATCATCACAAAATCTAGCATCTAAAACTTTGCTAATATTCTAAGCACTCAAATTTTAAAATCTAGAATTTTTACAAAATAGACACAGAATACCACTGCAGCTACACATATGGGGAAAAAACCTCAGCAGATAAGAATATCAGAATCACCACTGCTGGGCAAGAAATCTGTGAGCTGCAAACTGGCAGAAACTCAGGAACAGCTTGGGAAAATATTCTGGTGATTCCCAAGCATCTGATATCAAATTTCAGAGACAGATCCAAGATCAGAGGAAACAGTTTCATCCTGCCAGGCCATAGCTGGGTCAGCCCAGGAATCAGTGCCTGCCCCTCCCCTTCCCCTTGTGAGGCTTTGGGAACAGAGACAAGCAAAGACTGAGAAGACCAAAGCCCGGTTCAGATGATAAATTAAAGCATCCAGCAAAGGTCATAACATCTTCACATAATGCACTTCAAAACCCAGACAATAAAAATCTCAGAAGCAGATATTAAAACAGATATTAAAACACACACACACACTAACAGGTTCTTCTCTTTAGCTTTGCCAAAGGTCCACTTAGACACTGAACTTCATTGCCAAGCTCTGGATGATGCTGGCAGTTGAAGGTTTGAATTATTCAAACGAAAGGTTTTTATGAGGGAGGGGCTGGACTACCTCAGAATTTAAAAATAAGCATTAATGTAGAATCTTGCAAAGAAGTAGGTAATCTGGAAACTTCCAGGAACTCAAATGAGTTCTGATATTGTACTAGCATGGTGTCTTGGATATTCAACATGGACAAATACTTGATTGCATAAAACAATAAAAGTGTTTATTGTAAAACAATAAAAGGTGATAGGAAGGTTCGATCAGTATTTTAGGCTCTATTTTTAAGACTGACTTTCAAATGATGGTATTTACAATAGTTCTTCTTTCCCAACAAACACCAATTCACAAAAAAGTCATGCATAAGTGCCAAGGTACTATTTTTGATATTAGATGGGAAAGAGGGTGAGGAACAAAATAGAAGTTACTCCTTTGCTTATACCTTTAAATCTGCTGCAATAAATTATCTTAATAAAAAAAGCCTTAATGGAAATGAGCATGAAAATTATATGGCTAGGGTTAGGATGAAAAGGAAAATGTAGTCTCCCAGTGAAAAAGCCATATAATATCCCAGTCTGAAAAGCACAGAGGAATATCCTGACTCAAAAGAAAAAGAAGAGAAAAAAAACCCCAGAAAACGTCAATTTGCTTGAAAAAGCAGAGGAAAAAAAAACTACAATTATTCGACTTTGGAACATCAGCAATAACCAAAGCAAGAACACATCACATTAATAGAGCCAGCAATTAGAGCACAATGAGAGAAAAATGTATTTCAATACTGAGAGCTGATGACTCAGAACTCATTTCTTTTAGCAATGTTTCTTTTTGTTTCTTCAGAATTGTCTGAAACAGTCTTTGCTACATGTCCCAGCTTCAAAAGCTCCACAGGACTTAAGTGTTCAGACCAATTATGTCTCTGGGTTAGAGAATATAAATTATTTTGCAATACACCTTTCTTTCAGGAATAAAAATAACTGTACTAATGCAGTCAGGTGCCATGAACCGTAGCTGACACTTGATTTAAATATATTCTTTGATAGCTCTTCCTAAATGGAAGGAAAGTGTTCCATACAGTGTATTTGGGGAAAACTAGCTAGGATATTTAAATCTTCATTACTAAAATCCACCATTAGAAAGCCTAAAGTAAACATAAAATCAAGAACATATTATTATTATTATAAAAGCTACTTTAATATTTTAATTGTGTATTTTAAGACAACTTAAATCATGAAAAACTGAAACTACTTCTCCTATTTTCAAAACATATCCTAAAAATTGTAAATTTTCCAATCTTCATTCCCCCCTATATGGGATGAAAAGTGAGACTTAGAAAAGTGAACTGGACAAAAGAAAAAATCTTTTCCAACTAATATTCACCCTTTATTTTTCTTATCTCTACTTCAATATTTTGAAAATAGCAGAATATTTTGATAACCTCATAAGTACATGTGAAAAAAAGACAGCTGTTCCTTAAAAACTTAAATTTTTTAATGATCTGAATAATATTAGGATCTGCTGGAAATCTAATTCAAGGTTTCTCATGACCGCCATCCAAAATACAAGCCATGCATTGATGCATCCATTACAAGAAGTAAAGAAAGAAGAAAAAAGTAATCCTTGCAAAGTTATTCTGAAACAAGAATTACAGTGGTTCCAAAGGACTTTACAGTACATGCAGTAACTATTAGCTGATATTATTGACAAAGTTGTGATAATTGTTTTGCATTTGGTTGAAGAAATAATGTCTTTAAAATGTTCCTTGCCTGGATGGTGACAGCTATTGCTGACTTTTTTTAACAAAAATTACCAAAAAAAGTTTAAATGCCTGTGGATACCAGATGACCTGCATATCAAGCAGATGCACTAACACAATTTATAAATAAATGGTCTGAAATTCAGACACCTGAATTCTTTAAAGAGAAAATAAGGGCCACAGACAGGCATCTCTATTCACAGATAAAGATATTGAATATATAAAAATAATGGCCCATCACATGGCAATACTGTTTTTGCATTTGAAAAAGGCTCCTACCTGTTTCTTTTGTGATGTACAAAAATATGACACCTTTAAAATCTGGTAGATTTTCAGACAGCAGGAAAAATTAAGGGTGCAGCATAATCTGTCCTGAGTGCACTTTTATTCCCTTCTGTAACTTCACGTGGCATTGCATGTTTGCAGTCCCAGTATCATGCATCTATGCAAATAAGAGTATAATTTCATTTAGAAGGGGTATTTTACTGCTTTTCCTGCTTTATCAATCGAGAGCATGATGGATCATATAATTAGCAATTTTTTACAAATTAAAACAATTGTTTCCTTGATGGCTGTTGGGAAAATATTCCTTTCTCTGTGCTGCCACACACACGGACTTTGAACAAATCCTGAGCCCTGTGTGCTCAGAAAGCATCCCCACATCTGAGCTAAAAGTGATCTGTCTGGACATGAGCACAAGATGATGCTCAGCTGAGACAGATGAAGGGAGCTCTCCGTTTGACAGACGGGTGCCTCGCAGCTCCAGTCCATCATCCTCTCCTCTCTGAAACATGCTAACTTATAGATTATTGTTCCGTGACAGCTCGTGTGAAAATCAGAGCCTGGCATGCAGAAAGAGACACCAACTTGTCCCTCACCCTAACTCCCTGAACTTGCTGTGCCTGAAGCAAGACTTTCTCCTGCAGTCCTCCCTGAATCCCCAAAGGGACGTCAGGATAACGGGAGCTGACAGTTTTACAGCAATAGTGCCATAAACCACCCTAAAGGAGCCTTGTATCAACCAACAAGAGGCAATTACCTTGACTCCTGACTCACCACCACCAGTCAGGAGCAGGGTTTTATCTCCTCGCTGACACCAAGCCACAGCTGCAGGAATGCAAATCAGTTTTCCCTTTTAAAGCTCAGACCCAGTGACTTTTTCAAAATAATGTGCACAGATGACCACTTGTCTGTCCAGATCTCTCTAGACAAGTCACCACTGAGCAGTATTTTTATTCTAGCACAAAATCTTCTCTAAAGAATCGTATACTTTGGTATTTTGGATTGCAAGAAAAAAGAGCAAATGGAGTGGAGGATTTGGAAGAAGATGGATTTTCAGCTACAGCATAAAGTAATTAAAACAGACTTATTTTGCAAAGGTGATGTAAATATTTCAGATGGTAATTAAGCACATCTCAGGGGAAATGCAGGCAGGGAGAACCATCCACATGAAAAAAAACTGGAGATGTGTTAATTTTAACCAAAAGACTGAACTTCTATCAGCAAATGAAAAAGAAAAAGATGTTTTGGGTCTGACCTATTCCCCCACTGTGGATTTAGGACAAAAGTACTCAGCACCACTCAAAAGACAGCCTGTCTGTCCAAAAAAAGCCTCTCTTTTAAAGGGCAGCTAAAAATTACCTTAGAAAGACAACATGTCCAGCTCTCCCTATTTATTAAATTACCAGCACTAGAGAGTGACCTTAGAGCTTGACTGGAGCTCAACTCCAAAGCAAAAAAACTTCCTAAACCTATTTTCGAGCCCTCTAAATCCATAAGCTTCACTTTCTATGCTGGCACACAAAATGGAAAAGAAGAAAGAGTACTGACCCCCAAAAGTCTGCAGTTTAATCCTCCCGAGAGATCCCAGTGAGGGTGGGAGTGAGCCTGGGCTGCAAATTGTGCTGAGGAGCCCCCAGAGCCACAGGGGGCTGGGGTGGGAAGGGACCTCTGGAGATCATCTGGTCCTGCCCCTCTGCCAAAGCAGCTGCACATCATCACACCCAGGTGGGGTTTCACTTTTTCCAGAGGATTGTGAAGTAAGAAAAACAAACCATCCCCTCTCCAAGCAGAAACTCAAAATTTTAGTCTAAGCCACGTGACAGCAAAAAGGAAAAGAAACCCATAATAATTGAAAAAAAAACAACAAAACCCTCAAATGCTTTTTAACATGCATCTTATTTTTACCTTGTCTGTAAGCACTGTCAGATCCAGGATCTAGCTTTACATAATTTCTCAGTTTTAGGCACCTAAGTACTATTGTTACCTGTACCATCAATATGAGTGTAATTTCATTTTTGTGGCAATTAGTTTTAAAATATTGCTGAACAACTAATGTTTCATGAATGAGAAGGGAGAAATACTGAAAAGATCTTGTTCTTGTCTATGAGAAAGTCAAGAAATCTCCTATCTGAATAATGTATTTTCCTGATTATATACGTCTGTAAAACAAAAATTCTCAGAATCTTGAATAGCCATCATCCTATCAGCCATATTTCCCTTACACAAATGCTAGAAAGGGTTGGCAATAAAAAAAGAAATCAGAAAGTGCAAGAATATTTTGTTCTTAGAGGATTACAACAAATTCACAAATAATTTTTGATTTGTAGAAAAAGAAAGAAAAATTAAGTTGAAATTCCTTATTTGTATTAGTGTTTAACTACAATATTCAGTAAGACCTGGCAATATTAATAAATATCTGTTTACAAGCAGAAAAAAAGCTCTGTGTTGGCAGATTTTTCAGAGACTGCAGATGTTGGCAGTAAGCACCCCAGGCTTCCTGTGACCTCCTGGAAGGGCCACTAAAGCTCTGCCCTGCCCTGTCCTGCTGAAACCCTCCCAGAGAATCACCCACATCAGTTTAATCCACATTAATTCCAGTGTGCCAAGCTGTGGGACGTGGTTTGGGAGTGCTCTCAAAGGGAGGGTGGCTGCTTTGGCTCCCTCTGGAAAAGGACAGGAATGAGAGTCCCAGCAGCTCCTGTTTGGGACAGTGAGGTTCAGCTGGTGAGCACCTGTGATAAGAAAATCAGTTTGTGCTCTAAGTTTGCAGGGACATTAACCATTCTGTCTTGTTTTTTCTCTGCACTGAACCCCACAAACAGACCAGGGGAAGGTTGTTGGCCTCCTCCACTGTTACAGCTTTTGACTTTCACGTTTGTATCCTGCTTACCACAGGATTATCAGCAAAGATTTCATTAATGTGACTTTCTGATACACATTCAACTACAAATCTAGTCTCAGTCTATAATTCTAACTGCCCTCCTAGATTTATTTCTACATAAAACACATCTTCCACTCTTGATCTTGACAGTGATATGAGTTACTTGATCCAAGACTGCTGCGAGAAGCTCAGAAATAACCAGTTGCAAACATGAAATATGATGCTTGAAGTATGATGAAGGACTGTGATTTCCATCTTCCATGGGTCATGGAATTGACAAACTGTATCAAAAAAAGGGGATATCTTCTATTGAAAGGCACCACAAAGATGATCTAGAGCAGCGAGATGAAACTCTGCTCATCAGAGGCAAGGCTGACGTGGTGTGAGACCGAGCAGGAATCTATTTTGTCAGACTACAGAGGTATGAACTGACAGCTACAAAGAGATTATCATATTATCCTAGAAGGGATGCACCAGCTGCTTCTGATAGGTAAATACAGCAAAATTACTGTAACAGGTAACAGTAACGGAACAGCAACACCAATCTAATTTCCCCCAAACTGCAAAGGATTAAAGGAAGAAAATATTAGCACACAGGATCAGTTCACAGAAGAAAATGCTCAGTTCCTGCTGCACCTCTGCAACTTCTAATGTACACGCACTTCTTGCTGACAAGAAGTGCTAAGCAATCAATTAATAAAAATATTATTTAAAACGTGCCCTTGTGTGAGTTCTTTTCTATTCAAAACCTGTTCTGAACCAGCTTGCCTTTTTAACATTTAAGAGAACAAAGAAACGCTTCACACTAAAATCTTTGCAGTCAAAGCAGAGGCCTGTGACACCTATAAATATGAAGTGTATTAATCAGGTAATACTAAATATCAGCTTGCCTTGAGCTCAGCTGTAAGTGGGCTGGAACAGTGTAATCAACACCAGCAAGCAGGTGTTTCTGGCACCGTGGTGGCACTGCCTGACACAATGCACATTTTATGTCAGTCTGTAAACAATGGGACTGCCCTGAAGGGGTGAACAAAGCCCTGGAGGCTGGGCTGCCCCCTGGTTAAAGCAGAACATTAGGATTTGTGGATTCATCCCCAATCAGAAATCACTGTTTGTTAAGGTTTCAATGCACAATTTGCTCTTGCATCCCACTGTTTTTATGAAAGCTTCTATTTATGAATGCCCAGCTCTTTTCCCCTATCATTTCCCATTTCTACATTTATTGTGGTTATCTCAGCTGAGACAAAAATGGTTGGGTTTCCACCTGGCCAATTATTCCTTGTCTTAGCTGCACCTACCAGCTCCCACCATCAGTGTTGCGCCATCCCCTTCCCCAATCCAGCTATTTCTCATTCTAAATGAATTTTCTTCTATTGTTAAATAATATCTGAGTTCTGCCTCCTCCCCTGGTTCACAGCAAACACTGTTTATCATGTGAAACCTTAATGTCACTCCCTCTATGGTCACCTTGGGGCATCTCAGCAGAGAAACACAATCTTTTATAGTGCCATGCACAGCAGCTTTGGGAGCAGCAAGAAGCTCTGCGTGACTGTCTCCTCTCTTCTATTAACAGTAAAACTGTTGCCTTTTTAGAGTTTATGTGTTTCAAACAGGGTCGAGAAAATCAGAGCCACAGAAAGTTTTGAGGATGAGGTGCCATGAATCAGTTACACATAAAGAAGTTATTTGCTATTCAGGTGCATCTTGATAAAATGCAGGCAGGCAAAAAATGAGTGTTAATCAGTGTGGTAATTAAAGCTCTGTCTTGTTTTAAATAAATCAAATCCTGCTTTACAAAGCTTCCACTGAATCTAAAATACAAGAATATATTTCTTTACAAAGTTTCATTTTCTACTGTTTAAGGAGTTTTAATGAGAGGAAGGATATTTTAAAAAATCCATTTAGTTTAAATACTTTATCATTTCTAATCCAGTTGGGAAAAGAAACCAAATGCAAAAATTATATTCAAACTTTTCCACACCCTGTGAGAGGGGCAGTAAGGTAAGTGTGACAAAGTGAGGAAATACTGTAAGATGAGACTGTTACCTTCCCAAGGAGCTACGGAGGTGCTGAAAACGTGTGACCTTAAAAATCACCTGGTTCCACCCCTGCCATGGCAGGGACACCTTCCACTGTCCCAGGTGCTCCCAGCCCCATCCAGCCTGGCCTGGGGCACTGCCAGGGATCCAGGGGCTTCTCTGGGCACCTGTGCCTGGGCCTCCCTTCCCTCAAAGGGAAGGATTTCTTTGCAATATCCAATTTGAACCAACTTTCTGTCAGAACAAAGCCTTTCCTCCTGTCCTGTCTCTCCAGGCCTTGTCCAAAGTCCCTCTGGCAGCCCCTCCAGGTACTGCAAGGCTTCAGGAAGGTCACTCTGGGGCCTGCTCTTCTCCAGGCTGAGGAATCCCAATTCTTTCAGCTTTTCCTAATAGGAAAGCTTCTTAATCCCTCTAATTATCTTCCTGGACCTCCCTTGCTGTGCAGAATACTGGCTGTATTTCCTGTCTGCTCATCAAAATCCTTTATTTCTATTGCTTTGGTTTGGTTTTTTGGTTTTTTTTTTTGTTTTTTTGTTTTTTTTTTGTTTTTTTTTTTTGCTTGTTTGTCTGTTTGTTTTGGGTTTTTTTAAATCCATTTTATGATTACTTTTGATATTAACATTCTGAAAATTGCCAGTAAAATAACATCTGGAAATACTATTCCAAATGGTGTCTGGCTGTCAGAAACTTCTTTTCGGTTTTTACAGATCATTTCCAAGGTATGTGAAATTGCTGGCTCATTTAAAGGCAGTAGATCCATAACTCAAAAAATACCTGACCAACAGGCATTCAAGAGAAAAAATGCAATTAATTCTTTCACAAGATCTGCCAACAGGGCTGTGATTTCACAAATTATTTTGTTTGCAGCACATGCAGCACAAGATTTCAGAACTTCCAGTCCATACCAGTGTGTGCTCAACCTCACCACCTTCCTTCCCATTATGTGGCAAACAGACACTTGAGTAAACATGTAACTCATAATTTTTATTCATTTTTCCCTAATTAAAAATTAAATAATATACTTAAGTTATTTAAGATTATGAAGATATTTCATTATTTGCAATTTCTTGGTGAAAACCCTCTCATGCAGACCCTCTCACCTCGCCCAGCCAAGCCCTGTGCCCTGCCCTGCCTTGGGCAGAGCTGCAGGTTGGATTTCAGACGAGCTCCCACTCTGCTGATCTGCCACATTCTCTCCCTGAATGCACAGAGAGAGAATACCAAAATAATAAGCCAAAAATAAGCTCACAAAACAAGACTGTTATTGTGGTGATCTGAACTGCTGCTCATCAGGCCCAGGGACTCCTGATTTTGCCATTTTCTACAGTTTTCCTTTTCCTACAATAACAGCACTTTTGGATAACTCACATTTCTCTGTTCAGACTGGGTTTTATTTTGCTCCATTTTGTGTGCAACCCTGGTTTTTCATTATTTCCTACTCCTACTGTTATTTATTTAATATGCTGTTGTTCATTCCCCAAAATCTCATTGAATATGCCTCATAAAGAACACTCTGCCCTACTGGGTGCTTCTGCTTAGCTAGCTAAAAAACCCCAAACAAACCCACACATGTGGATAACCTGCTCTCCAACAACCAAGGAAAAGTCTTAAAGAGCTTACTGCAAAAAATTCAGACATTATAGTATTTACTTGGAAAGTTTTAAGTTCCTTGGCTGCACTGAGAGCAGACAGACATGCGTGGGATCTTTTTTTTTAATTTTTTTCTTTTTTGATAGCTAGCCAGAAATGCCCAGTGGGACGCAGTTTCCTGAAAGAGATTTTTATGTCTTTGTCACTCCTTAGCACCCACACTGCCACAATTACTTCAGGCTCCAAGCAATTTAAAAGCGCTAAAAAAAGGCAGAGCTTTATTTTTATTAAATTGCTAGTAAGTACTGCTATCAGTGAATATCAGCATCCAGTCAGTCAAGAAATATATTGGATAATATAATCCATGTTCTTCTGGCAGTAAGGAGGGTCAGATTGGTTGCTGAGCAGCCAAACCACAAAATAATTCCTTATTCCAAAGCAAAGGAAGTGAGGGCAATCTCAGCTTCCCCCCAACATTTCTGGGTAAGTTTCTTTCCTGTTCTTAAGTTTGCTTCAGTAAACTCAAACAAAAGTGATCATTTATTTAGCAGTCACACACTCTTGTTTATATAAACATCACATGCTTATATTTTTCTTCTGTCCCCTAATCCCAGTTCCCCTGTTAGTTGCTAGAAAGAATAAAAGAAGCAAGAATATGAAATATCTGCTCTTACAAGGTCCCTGGCACTGCTCTCCTTGCACTCATGCACATTTGGAGCTGCTCCTGCCCAGACATTACAAAGCTGCTCTGGCAAAGTGACTCCTTCCCTCTGGAGAAGCTCATCAATGCACAGGTGAGCATCACATCAGCTTCTGGGCCAAGTTCTACTGCACAAGTCCAAGCTGTGCAAGAGAGGCACAAAAAAAGAATGTCTCCATAAAAAATGGGAGGCATAACCCAGCACAAACCCCTTCTGCACTTGGCACTGTCACATCAGTGACATTCAGGACACGTTTTTGGTGGCCCAGGAACACTGTCAGCCAAAGTGTACAAACACTTGAGTGCTGGTGCAGAGCACAAGGAGATGTGGATGGTTCCTCACTCTGTTACACAGTTACACATGCACAGAAACAGCTTCCCACGGAGTGAGGATGAGATGCACCGGAACAAACTCAGGGCTATGGATTCACACTCTGACACGGACCGGCGCCGTCCCACAACTGCAGCTCACAGCTTTGGGTTTCTGTGACTGCGTGCAGCACACAGCTTTGGGCTCCTGACGGGTTGGTGAGGACTGGCAACACTTGTGGGAGGACAGCAACACAGACAGCAACAGAGAAGGATGAAAGAAACCCACCTTGAGGAGCTCATAATGCTGGATTCCGTTCACGCCGATGTCCGGGTCGATGGCAGACGGGACAGAGTAGCGGGAATTAATGGCCGTGTTCTCCGGGATAGAGATGTTAATAACTGTCGAGGGGAAAAGGGGGGCGTTGTCATTTATATCCTCGATCAGGAATCTGATCTTGACCAGCCTGAACACCTCGTCGGGCAGCACAGCCACCTCCACCTCGTAGAAGCAGCGGTTCTCGCTGAAGATGCCGGCGCACAGCTTCTCGCGGTCGATGCGGTTGGCAGCCGTGAAGATCTCCCCGGTGTTCTCCTCCACCCTCACCAGGGGCACGTCCCCGGTCTTGTAGACCAGCTTGAACTGCAGCGGGGAGGACAGGGGCACGTCAGGGTCCAGCGTTAGGTTGAGATCCTTGAGCAGATTGCCAATGAGGACATTTTCAGGCAGTTCTTCCCGCACGGTGTAATTCTTCTCCTGCGCGCCAGATTGGAACACGATGCAGGCCAACAGGACTGCCAAGAGGTAGGTTCCAGACAGCAAGTCCATCTCCAGAATGACTAATGAGTATCCGTGGAGAACGCCAGGAGCAGCTGGGGAAAGGGAAAGGAAAATCCTTTTAAAGTCACAGAATATTGTGTTCCTACTATAAAAGGAGCTAAAGGAGCTCCTTTCCTGCTACAACAACGTGAACTGTTTGGAAGCCTCATTAGTGAAGTCACATTTGACTCCATCCTTCCTAAATATGTATAAAATTTCTTGCAAAACTTTTTACTTGAAACTCTTAACTAAATACTGAGGTAAGAATTTTAGGGCTGGATCATATCAAATGAAGAAATAAGTGCAGGAATCCCCTATTTCCAGCATGAGATTTTCCTTTGCTCCTTAGGAAAATGCCTTCCTTTGATCTCTCTGCCACATTGTCCTCATTTTTTTTCTATTTCCTAAGAAAAAAGTAGGCAAGAAGTTTGCAAGCAACCATCTGCTGAGAGGCAGATCTTTTTATACCCCTTGCTTAGATATGGGAATAGAGGAACACTTGTCTTAATTCTCCCCCCAAGTTTTGCACTGACAAAATTATGTAATGTTTGCTAACAACAACAAAGAAATCTGGATATTTTTAATTCAGGAGCTTAAACTGGCAAGAAAATGCTATTATCTAAATGGAGTCTGGTGAACTTCAGCTAACAATGTGTGGAAATCTGTCTACTGAATTGCAAAAAAAAATCGTATAATTTTAAATTTGGTGATGCCTGTTCATAGTACTCTGGAACACCAATACCTTTAAAGGAAGATACAAACTTGTTGGAAAAACCTGTACTTTCCAACTGGTTTCTGAATAACAATATATTCTTGCCTTGAGGTTGTTAACAACCTTGAGAAAGATGGAAGTGGAATAGGAGGACTTAGAGGTACACACAGATATCTGTGTAGCTGCATACAGCCTTCAGCCAAGAATTTTTAAGAGATAAATCACTCTCTCGAACTCCATGTATAGAATATTTGCCTAATCCTTACATAATTCTGCCATTCCAGAATTTAGGATCTGCTAGGATAGCATTTCTCTAAAGTAAATGCTCAAGAGTTCCATGTAAAGTGATTTTTCTCGTAAATGAAATCTTATGTTAGCATCTGTTTCAAATATACCTGTGCCAACACATCTACATTCTTTTTACTGCGCAGGTAAAAGTGTAATTCTGTTCCCTGTCTCTCCTCATTTTGTTCTCCCTGCCATAGCACAGATTGATTTACTTCTGCAGATCAAGAAGAAATTCCTGGTGCCAGCAGTTGCCTCCACCTGGTAGTTACTGCCTTTCAGCAGTGCCACTTGCAGGGGAATTTAGACCAAAGCTTTGATTTTGCAGTGAAAGGGGTTAGGAACAATTAATATTGCTATTCCACTTAAGCACTGCTTTGGGTTGGAAGGCAGTGGCAGATACAGAACATTCCAGCTCCATCTGCAAGGGGCATCCCCACATCAGCATCATTAACTGGACAGCATTTTCTGGCTTTGTGTTTGTACAAAAGCAGAACATGATACCATTTTTGTGATTAGACATGAAATAAAAATGCTGCAAGGCCCACTTAGGGAAAAGGCTTTGCTCCCTGAGCAATCCAGTGAAGCTGGAGGGGACTGCTGACAAGGGCATGGCATTTCAGGAATTCCCAGATTTATCACTGGATTTCAGGGGTTCACAGCATCCAAAGCAGCAGCAGCCAGGTGCCCAGAGTGAAGCAATGGACCAGCAGCTTTTTATAAATCATTAAAACACCACATTCTAAATATGCAAATAAGGAAGTCTCCAGCAGCTCCTGATCATCTTTATGGTGACACCATGGTAGCAGTGTGAGCCTAGTGAATGACTTGGTGATAGTGTACAAGTGAATTAGTTTGGCTGCTATAATTTGATTTATTAACTTATTATAAATATATATATAATTTATAATATATATTTTATAATATATAACATAAATATATTATGAATATCTATATCTAAATAATATAAATATATTTATAACTTATGGTTTGATTTATTAACTGCCTCTCTTTAAATCCAGCTCCAGCAATTGTCATCCCACTGAAGTAATTGCCCACACACATTTGCCATGCAGAGAGCCCTACTTTAGGAAAGCACATGTCTGTATCCATTATTAGTGAAATAAATATATTTACATTTTTTCCTATGGGAAACACAAATAAAAATGTAGGGGTTTCAGCAAAAAGTTGATATTTAAATGCTGCCCAAAAAAAAAAAAATTAGAATCTTGCAGGTTTTGTGCCTACTAGAAGGAACTATTTTGCCACTTCTTCATCTCTATTACAAATTAAAATGAAAAATAACACAACAGGGTTATAAAACCCTTCAAATCCTGATGTTTATAGAATAATATTTTAAATTTACATTTCTGAGGGGAAGAAATGAAAAAAAACCCCAAAAAAACAACACCAACCATAAATATAAACCAAATTCTAGCCTCTATCCCAAATTCTTCTATGGTCATACTGATGCAAGCATTGCTTATAAATGATAATGATATAAAAATATTGTATAAACAGGTTTATAAATCTTCCAAATAAATACTTTTTTTTCAAAGCAATATGAGGATGAGTACATAAATGCAACAATCTAAAGAGTTCATCAACAATATTCCTGAATCAGTTCTGAAAGTTGAGATCATGCCAGCAGATACTTTATATTCAAGCTAAATTATAAGCCTTTAACCCCAGTTTCATCTGCAGAGGAGTTTCCAGGGTTTATAAAATAACAACAGCAGGACTCAAAGAGTTTTGTGAGGAAAACTGCAGGGTGGAACTTGGCATTGCATTCTTATGCATACTTTTATTCACTTTAAACCAAGTTTGAACCACTCTATTGAAATTCTTCTTGTGTCATAATAAAGAAAATACTTCAAAGCATGAAAAAACAGCACAGCACACTTACAAACCACGTGAGATAAATGCTAACATGAATTTTGCGATGACTTTTGCTGTCACAGATTTTTCTGACTGACTAAAGGGTAGAGACATGTAATAGACAGTGTTAGTTTAGCAGGAAAAAAACAACCAACAATGGTTTACAATGCCTGAACTTCTGTACAATACACTATTTTTGAGTTATTTTTTGTCTTTCAAAATAATTCCAGCAACAGTTTTGAAGCTCTATTCCAGGACTGTAGGCCTTTAAGGAGATAAAATCCCAAAGTGACACAAGTTTTCTGCTTGGATATGGACTAGAATGTCTTCTGTTGAGAGGAAAGTGTTGTTCTTCCAGAATCCTATTTATAAAGCCATAGCTGTACGTTGCCTGTCATTTGTGCCATAGCTCTGCTAGGGATACTATGGCAACAGCAATGCACAGAGCAGGAGCAAGAGGCACTTCCCAGGCATTTATGGAATCAGAGTGTTCCAGCCTGGAACACGGAGCAAACACAGAGCACAGAAGGCTGAAGAGAGCAGCCCCAGCCTAAAGGAGCTTCCATGGGCTCCAGCACTCACGCTTTCAAGGTCAGAAAAATTAAATAAATAAATTAAGAACAAATCAAATTGTTTAACAGAAGGTAACATGGAGCTTGCCAAGCCATTTTCCCAGCTTTCAAGAGAATGCATTGCTGTCTGTGCTGCTGCCTTCCCAGCTAGGAAGGCAAATGGCCCAGATGGACAAGATGGAGGGGAGGAGGGGAAAAAGAAGTTTAAACTTGCTTTTCTTCATCTGGCTGTCTATGCACTCAAATACACCTGCTTTTTTTGTCCAATACACCAAATATTAATGGTGTCATTTAAATATTAGCACTGTTCATTATCCTCTTCATTTAGCAGCTGTCAAATCATACCTTGAAAAGTAGAGAGAACGTAAAAGCTGTAACCACCTAATGGAGCAGGATGTGGAGGTAGAATCTAAATCTGTTCTTTATACACAAGGCTCCATCTGGTCCCACCTGAGCCTTCAACTTGTTACAGAACTTGTTATTTCTTCCTTAAGAGGATCTCAGAAAAGTTGTAAAGGGGGTAGAAGAGTTCAGGTGTCCACTTCAGGCTAGAAAAACAACACCATTTCTTGATACTTGGATTCAGATTTGAATTAGAGTAGAACAAACACGCTGTGGTGATGTTTTGTAACTGCTATGTCAGGTTCAAAGAAAAAAGTATAATATTCTTAAAAATTAGGAATATTGAAGTCCAAAGCTACAACAATATCCAATTATTAAAATCATAGTAGAGAAGAAATCCTGAAAATATCACTCCCATTCTTATCTTTATATTCCTGAACCTATTTTAATTACTTGGACAAATTTAGCTAGCACACCACACTTTTTCAATATCATATCCTTTTCATTTGCTGCTAATCCACTGTGGGCTCCTTAAACAGGAGCATTTAAATCCCTGCATTAAAATGGTGTTTCTCAGAGCAAAAGATCCCCAGGACACAGCTCCAGCTGCCACTCAATCCCACGATTATTACGTTATTTCACTGAGGAGGCAGCTATTTGCAATTCTTCCACTTCGCTGGGGCTCCCTCCAAAGTGCCCACTGACAATCAGGCAGCCCTGCACAGGTTTTGATTCCTTGGATCATGCTGATGTGGATTCCAGCTTTAGCCCAAAGAGGGAAATATTTGATGCTGTAATATTTAGTGTTTTGGGTTTGGCTGCTGGGTTGGGGTGTTTTTGGTTGCTGTAAACCCCTGGCCTGGCTGCAGACAGTGACATCTCCCCTTTGCCACCACAGCCCAGGTGTCATTAAAGGAACTGGCTGGGTTTGACGGGACTGGGTTTTGAAAAGGTGCAGAATTTACAGGTATTTTACAGGATTTGATGGCAATAAGAAACACCACAAAGCTGCTCCCTGACATAAATCCCCCTCACTTTTTTTAAGGTACAAATGCCACCAACCAGCCTGAACTCACTGTCACTCTCCATGGTGTTTCAAACATAAATTATTTGCAGCCATCAATATTTATCCACAGGATCCACTCCCTACACAGGATATTTCATTATCATACTCAAAGAGAAAGACCTACCTCAAAGAGAAACAGACAATTTGTTATATTATCAGGGCTTTCAAATTCATTCCCTCATATGATTTTACTCTAAATCCACTGAGGGACTGATTCATTCTTTGATCTATTTTTTATGAGCGTGATGGTATTGACTTCAAGGAGGTTTCTTTAATTTGATTTTTCTTCAGTGATGAACAAAATGAAACTGGAAATTCTTATCACCAGGAGAAAACATCACCCCACACCCATTTAAGTCAACAAAAGAATTAAGTAAGTGAGAGGCACAGCTTGCTTACAGTTGTGTGCTCTCCTGATTCTATTTAAAAATAGAATATTTTTAGTTATTTTTATTATTTTTCCATCATGGGGGTTAAGAAATGCTCTTCATGAAATAAAAAGTGGATGACCAAAACACAGGTTCTTCAAGCCACGTGAAGAAGCAGCTAAAGTGTGGAAAACAAGCAACTGATAAATTCTTAGATAGAATTCTTTATTCCTGATAGTAATCTGCAACTAATAGGAAGAGTGTTGATTAAAACTTGTATGAAAATGCTGGAAACAGTGAGCAGAATTATAAATACACAACAGGCAGTGAGCATGCTGAACAAATTAAACTCAATCACATTGATATATGGCATAAGGAGTAATTTATTTTAATTGTTGCAAATTAATCCCCTTAAAGCTGAAGTCCCTTTTTTACTAGAAGAGTAAGTACAGTCCACATTTGGGAAAATGCATCTAGCAGCCACCCAGGAAATACTTTAAAAATATCCCATAACTTATTTCAGAGACCTGTGAGAATATGCAGTGTCAAATTTATTTATATAGCAGTGACACTAGGAAATGGTCCTGCTTTTAGCAGTGGAACACTTTTGCATTGGAGCTGCATAAAAGCTAAAGGTTGAGAACAGAAATCTTGGGAAAAAAGCTGAAGATCTCTCTAATGGCTATTTTCATTTTCTTAGAAAGAAATAATGGGATGCCTGAGCAAATAGAAAAAATTAAAAAAGAAAGTGTAAAAAACACCCAAAAAATCAAACCAAACCCAACACCGAACCCCCTACAAAACTGCAGACCATTACAACTCCAAAGTGAACATTCCATTGCTCTGCAAATTCAAATATATATTCACTATAACTCAATGGCTGACTGCTAAAAACATTACAAAAAATCAAGTTGTTAATGGTATGATTCATAATGTCATTTTCTTTGCATTCTATTTGTGTGTTTGTACTACATGAATACATTTTACCAATCAACTGGAAATTCCTCTGGTTTTGGTACTTGAAAATCTGTTCATGCTTCAAATCTGAAAATTAAATCTCTGCTGAAACAAACCACAGGAAAATCATCTACGAACCAGTGGCAAGAGAATATGGGGCCACAATAAGAAACTATGTGAAACCACGTGTGTGGCTGTTGGATGCACTCCAAAGTAAAACACATTTTTATTTGTTATAAAGTGGAAGTCAATCTGATTTCAGTCATTTGTGTCAAATCCTTTGGAATGGCAATTGTCGAGATCACCTGTTTCATACATAATGCATTTTGCTTCACTGCCTTGCTGCCAGTCAGTAATTTTCATTTCTCCCTGGTAAAATCCACATTGCAGAGTGTCTACTGAGCAGTTCCAGGGGCTGTGAATCAGGGCAGGGATGCTGTTCTTTTGTTAATATTGTGTTATATTGTCCTGCTTTCTCCAAACACAATTCTGCCAGGAGCCCAGGCCCACACACAATTTATTCCATGAGTTCCAGAGGAGCAGGAATCAGTCACCTCCTTCCAACCCCTCCAGTTCCACACACAGAGCTGAGGAAACCACAGTAATTTACTTCTCAGTTAACCATTTGTGACAGCAGAGAGCACTGCTCCCAAAATTTCTGAAAACTAACAAAAACCCTAAATATATTACTATTTTTTAAATTTTTTTTAAAGCCGTGACTTAAAAGGAAAAAATAATTATTCTATTTATATTCTGTAATTCTTGTAAACTCAGAATATCTGGAATTTTGCACCCAGTTCCAGGAGGAGAAAAAAGTTCTTCTGGGTGCCAAAATACACATATTGGGCTCCAAAAGGATAAACTTTGCTATTTTCATCAGTTTTTCTTTGCCTTAGCAAAATAAAAATCCCATCAGGATTTTTATCCAGTAGCAGCCTAGCTGCTCATTTTCATACAGGGTTTTGTGTTCTTAAAGATATCTTGAATGCAAATTATATCAAATTATATATAGAATCAAACTATAAGGTTCTAGTCAAGAGTTTAAAATATCAAATACATCATAAATTGCATATTTTATACCTTACATCTATCTCACCAATTAACAGCTTAATCACCATGTCTGCCCAAAGTGGTCACATGCCACATATGGATACCATACATGAGAAAACATCTTTATAAATCATTTACTCAACTCTGGAAGCTCCAAAAGTGCCATAAACTTGAGAACTAATTGCACATCTTGGAAGGAATTTTCTCATCATTTATGGATGGCCCTGAGCAGGGAAGCAATCACCAGATTTTTTAGCAAACTGGCCCTATCTAAACACACCACATGAATAAAACATGGCAGTGTGAAAAAAACCTCCTAAGAGAAGGTGATTGGAGAGGAAAGCTTTTCCAAGGACAGAACAATATCGAAGTTTGGGTTTTAGATCAGGTTTTGTTATATCAGGGTACAAACCAAAAGCAGATGATGGCAAAAGCCTCTCCCTTCCTGCCCTGGGGCAGGGTGGCTCTTCCCCTGTCATGCTCAGGGGATTCTCACTCCCTCCATGGCCCTCAGGTAGCTCCTAGGAAAAAAAAACATTTATTTTTTGTTCCATGAACACAAAGACAAATCATCATCCTTAGCCATGGAAGCCTTGTGCTGGGAATTGCTGCCTACCAGTGGCAGCTCCTCAGCTGGTGGTCTGATAACAAAATAACAATAAATACCGCTTTAAATAACAAAAATACTGCTTTAATTTTATCATTTATTCACAAAAAATGTGATGTCTTTTCCTCTGTTATCTCAAAAAAACAAAATGACACTGGAACATTCCACTGTTCTGGTGAAACAGCTCCCATCCTGACCGTTCCCCAAACTGCAGAGATGGCAAACACATGGATTGCTTCGCCAGGAAATCCTGTGCCACAGAGAGTTCTACACTGAAGTGATTCTGGAAAAGGGGATTGAAAATTAAATCATCCCATGGAGATGATGGAGCAGAGCTGTTTTGATTTAAGAGAAAGCAGCTACCTAAAACCAGTGGATGGCAAACACATGGATTGCTTCTCAAAGGAAATCCTGTGCCACAGAGAGTTCTACACTGAAGTGATTCTGGAAAAGGGGATTGAAAATTAAATCATCCCATGGAGATGATGGAGCAGAGCTGTTTTGATTTAAGAGAAAGCAGCTACCTAAAACCAGTCAAACCACTTGTACAAAAAGTACTCAGCAAGAAGAGTCACAAAATTGGATAAAACAGAATTATAAGGGTACTTTAAAATGTGTTACAGCAATTTGATGTGCAGGGCCTGATTCTTTAAATTTTGTTTTACCTATATAGTAAATATGGTTTAAGAAGTGGAGGTTCTGGTCAAGAATTAAATTGATTCAAACCCACTGAAACCACTGGAGTCTTCTTCAGCTTTTACAAAGTCTGCTGGAACTACAGTTCTGGAAATAAAATTCCTTAACTTAAGTAAAAAGTTAAGTTGCCCACACACCTCAACAACAGACCTTTATTAAATATTTGCATAGACTGCTATGTGTCAGCATTAAATGCTTAATTTTAGATTGTATTACAAAGGTCAGGCCGTGCTCTTGAAGCCTGTCATGGTAAAGCTGTTGCTCAACAAGCCCAGAAAATCTGATTTTTAACATTATGCCCAGAGCCATAAAGTTCACGAAGACACTTCAGCTCCTTCCTAGACTGCACTCAAATAACAGGAAATGTGGTTTTTGCATTTCTTTCCTGCCTCCTCACTGAATCCTGCCAACAATTAAGCTTCTGCAAGGTGGACAAAACATTTCTGGCTGGAAATCTGCATTGCCATTGACTTGGTGTGGCCAGCTCACTGTCAGTGACCTCCAGACACAAGCGATGTGCAGAGACTCAGGCTTGTAATGGAGAGCAGAGAGGTTTGGAATATTTGGGATGCTATTTCCCATCCATTCTCCTTCTTCTGACACAGAATAAACAGGATAAACAGCTTCCAGAGGCATAACTGATAATGAGAGCAGTGTGCATGTGTGTGTCGGGGTCCTGGAGGTCACCATGCTCCTGGAGAAGCTTTTTAAAGCCCTGCTGAAGCACATTTTCCCACCCAATATCATGGGGCCTTGATGCATTCTATCATCACTGGGACACTACACAGAACATTTTTTAAGAAAATCACATTTTAGTTCTTGAAACAAGAAATTGCATGAGGAGAAATTTAAAGGAGTAGTGTGAATGATGATTAAAGTTTGAAATAGATATATATCCTTCTTCCTCTCTTTTGTGTAAAAGTCATGTTCCTACTCCACAAACCCAAGTGAAAAAACTAATTTTGCTATAAAGGGAGTGACTTCTCCACTTGATAACTGCTCATGATTTAGCTGTAACTCAGAAAAAGGTACAAAAAATACCAAAACACAAACCAGTCTATTAGCTGAAAAAAAATTGCAACAGAGAATTTTTGAATAACATGAGGGTTGTACAAAATCCTGTGTCATTTGTAAGTTTTATTGTGCTTCACATTTTGGTTACTTTCCCTGTTTCAAGAAACTAAAAACAACCAAAGATATTTTGGTTCTTTCTGGAAATTAAACATTTGTATTAGGGTTGTAATAGAAATGTCATGCAAATACAAGTGATAGACTGTTCCTTTACATCAGCTAATTATGCCTCCAAATCCAAGACCTGCCAAGAAAATTGGTGTTTTCCTTTCTATGCAGAGGTTGTTTTGAATCTCTTAAACAAGATCAACATAAGTGACACAAGGACATAATTATATGTTGTCTCACAAGATGGAAGAACAACAGTGACAAGATTAACTGCTCCATCAATTACTGGTATAAGGAGCAGAAATATTGATTTGTGATTAAATGAATAGAGAAAATAATAACATTTCAAATCTTTAACATCTGATGATGTGTCAGTCAGAAGTCCTGCTGATTTCCAGTAAAATAAAAGCTCAGAACTTACTAAAGTCACATCCTGTGTAGAAAAGAAAATTTGGTGTTCTGTTACCAAGATCTGTTAGGATCCCAGTTGTGTGGAATATAAGATATCTATTAAATGTACCACAGCAAAATTCCCTAAGACAAAGTTCTATTCAGGTACAGAAACTGGAAGTATTGAAGTGTTGTGGTGTTGAAAAGCAGAATTCCTATTGCAACTCCATGGTGCTGGTCCCATCTACACTGTAAAGTATTATAAGATATATTGATTTTTTCAAATATACCAGTACATAAAGAGTATCTTAAAGCTTGCAGATCTATTTTCCTAATAAAATTCTGCTGTGTTTTATGTGATGCAGTACATCACACCCATTTTCTGATATCCAGGCATGAATTCCTATAGGCAGTCTGACATCTCACAGTGATATTCCTCTATGCATCAGTAATTTGTTCCCTGCTTCTCCTACAAGCTGTAGTGACAGGAATTTGTGTGTGTGTGAGAGTGTGTATGTGCCACATATCACAGATTTTTTGTCTCTTTCTGGCAGAGTTTGAGGAGGCACTTTATTTCTCAGTGCAGTGTGGATGGATGCTGCACTGCTTTAAATGGAGAATCGTTCTCTGTAACCTGAGGGATCTTGCCAACTCTGCTGTCTTTGAAATCAATTCAAGAGATTCATGCTCAGACTTGGCTGGAGTAAGGAGGAATACACTTTTTTGATCAAATCACAAAACAACAAGCTCTTATAGTTCTTCTTCTATTAGGATGCAATGTTTTCTTGGAAGCAAAAAAAAATAAAAAATTAGACATTTTCTTGGAGCACACCACATTCTGCCATATACTGGCTGGTGTGTTCTACTCTTACTCAGAATAAAGGACACAAATATCAGGTTGAAACATCTTTCCTGTCCTAGAGAAATATGACCAATTACCTGAATCAATTGTTTAAATTAGTATGATTTCAGGAGAGAACAAAACCTGTAATTACACAAGCCACACAATGCCCTTTCCTGTACAATTAGAAATCACTGCAATGGAGCTGTCTCTTGTTTGTTCATTTATCTGGTGTAGAACAGAGACATTAGGGGAATTCAGCTGAAAAATGTGTGCAAGATAAATTTCCAAGCAGATGACCACAACAGAGTTGTGTGGAATGCAGATTATGTTCATCCCTGGCTTCAGCCACATCCTTCTCACACGGTCTCTGCAGAACAGCAGAAATTTGCACGCTTCCTGACCACTAATATTCTAGAATTCTACCAAAGGCTGATAAAATGATCTTTCCCATCTCAGCCTTCTCATTAGTCTTGCATTTGACCTGAAATAAAGAAGCTCAATAATTGTATTGAAACCATTCAGTGATTAATCACTTCAGCCATTCAATTCAACAGCAAAACTGTGTTAATCAAGGCTTGTTGTTGAAATTAGTATTTCATTGCACTCTAAAGAAATAAAACACTTTTTTTTTCTTTAAGTTCAATATCCAAAGCTCAAACTGACTGATCACCACACATCCACTGACACTAACAGGAGCCACAGAACAACAAAAGAAAACCTCAAAATTGCTGAAAAACACAGTTTAAGGTGGTTTGTACCAGCACAGGGCTCAGGTGGCAGCACTGAGAGACCACAGGTCATGTCCAGCCTTGCAGCACTCCAAACCACACCAAAACAAGAAAAACCAGCGAGGTCTTGCTTTGCTTGCTGCTCTTAATTCTGCTTTTCCGTAGATCAGATTGAGAACAACTAACTCCTGGAGCACCAGTGTTATATTTGCCCTTTAGAAACTACAAATACTGATCTTTTCATGTTTCTGGGCACAACACACCAAACCATCAGGGTGCTAAAACAAATGCTGTACTATATTGCACTTGTCAGCTTTTACCTTCCCTCAAAGGAACTAAGAGCTTATGATTTAAAGAATTTACAGGTCAGCATCCCATCTTTAGTGGGAAACTTTGATCTTTTGTCTAAATATTGTCTGCAAGACAAGAACAAAATCACTGTGTGCTGAGTTTTGGGTAGGTTTCAGCACCTGCAGGCTTCCACCTGTCTGGAACCTGGCATCGGTGACTTTAAATGCCTCAGCCTCTATTAGAAATTAAAGATGCATTTTTATTTACTCATTTTTCAGGCAGTGTTTCTGCAAATTGTCTGCAGAAGGCTTCATTACGATGTTTTAGCAAGCAGGCCACCTAGTGCCTGACAATAACAAGTACTCTGCAACGACCTGAAGTGTTCACAAGGAGTAACACCACTTACTCACCTGGACAGCAAAATCATGCTGCCAAGCTAAACCTCTGCAAAAAAAATAAATAGAAAAGTCCTCCTTGCCCTGAAGCAGAATTGTGACAGTTCCCTTTCACAATTTTAAATGTGGAATAGATACACATCTTTTTCATGTTATTTTCTCTATTTTCTCTAAGAATTCATTTTGTAGATAATCTAGCCACTTATAAAATTTCAATTATTGCAGGCCCTTGCTGAAAAAATAAACGCCAGTCTTTTTTTCTGAAAAGCTTTTTCCCCCAAAGGGTGCTGGGCACTGCCCAGGCTCTCCAAGGAATGGGCACAGCCCCAAGGCTGCCAGAGCTCCAGGAGCTTTGGACACTGCTGCCAGGGATGCACAGGCTGGGATTGCTGGATGTGCAGGGCCAGGAGCTGGACTCAATAATACTTGTGGGTCCCTTCCAACTCAGCTTATTCTGTGATTCTATGACATCCCATTATTCTCCAACACATGTAATTTCTAATTTAATATAACAAAATTAAGAATAATGTCATATTTTAATAGCATGAATGGCACATGTGGCAGTACTGTGGCAAGAGCCATTTCCTCCTAATTCATTTGTGTCAGTATTTTAGAATCCAATTCCGTGTCTTTTAAGATTGTTGGCTAAGTTTCTATAAACATCAAGAGATATAGTGCCTATTAAGCTTTCTGTTTCATCTTGGCGATATACTGCTGCTCTCTATACTGGAATGAAAATTCAATAATCTCAAGAAGCAGGCAATAGTCCCTCAAAGTAAAAAAGACTGCTTCTTTCTTTACTGAAACTTAAATTACCCTCAGTGCTTTCCTCAGAATAGTGAGATTTTAAGCCCATGGAAAGGCTGTGCTCAAAGGTATCAGAAGATACTGAATATATTTTCTTATTCGCATTCTACAGACTAATTTTCAAATATCCTCATCTGACATGTGCCCATGAAAGTAAGTCAGATCACAAATAGTTTAATCAGGATCAGTGGTTTGGTCCCCCTGAAATTCAGTGGAATTTGGGCTCCCCCAGCACTGGGAAATGTGTATCCAATGCTGCATATCTCATCCAGTGCTCTGAAAGCCAAAGTTAAATATTTTTTTGAAAAACCTATTTACTCTGGAAAGCATAATACTCTGAATCTCCTGGTTCAATTTATGAACTTATTTAGGATTTATGTGTCTACAGATGTGTGTGTATACATGCAGTGCTTATATGGAAAAGGAAAAACGAAAAGCATTCAGTGGAATAAACTTCTTTTGAGCATTAAAGCAACATTTAATAGAACATGCCCACTATTTACAAAACTGCTCAAGGTAATAGAGATTTTCTTTCCCCAAGATACCAAACTCCGTAGGCAACTGTGACCAAAAAACTGCCCAAAACTCTTCAACACAATTTACATTGCACTGCCCTTCCTACAGATGGGATTTACTTTGATGGGCATTTATGTTTACAAAACAAACACCCAAACAAAAATCCAGGCCAAGGAGTTGCATCTGCCTAGAACAGGAATTAAATACTGAATGTCTGTCAAATAAAATAATCTTCTCCTCTGAGTTAAATTAATGCTTCCACATGCTAAATTTCACTTCTAATATGGAGATTCACAACAATAAAATTTTATTTACAAAAAAAAATACCCTGTAGCATTTTGTGAGCTTTTTTGGGGTTTCACAGGGAGAAGGTCTTATCCTTTCTGAAATTTTAGTTTTATTACCCATCTCTTGATATCTACTGGTCAGGTATTAGAAGGACATCCATCCACACCATTTTGATAACTTCTTCTTAAGGCATCACACCTCCTCAAACATTAATAACAGGAAAAAAACCAAACCAGAACAAGTTGAGCAAATATTTAATCCCTGCCCCAAAGAATCTGGTGACTGTGTGCCAGAGCCAGGAATGTCTGGGATAGTTTAAAAGAGAATACAAGAACAAGATCATGACATGACGTGATCTCTTCCATGGTGGATTTTAGTTGGATATGAACGCTATATATGAAATAAGTATTTATCAAAACAATCCAATCCAATGCCAAAATGCTGGAGTGAGAGAGCATTCCCACTAGGGTCATGGGTAAATTGGTCTCTCATGGGGACATCATAATATAAGGATTATAAGGATTAATTTTCAGGTTCATTGGAGCTGCTGAAGCAGACAGAATTTTCACTTTTCCCAGTCTTGAAGAATCAATTATGAGCAGGATGCAAGAAGTGGAAATGCTGGCTGGAAGAGTGGCTGCACCACCAATGCTGCTTGTCCTTTCCTGCCTAGCAGTTTTCCCTCTCTGGGAGTGACAACTGTAAATGAACTTAATCTAAGTACATGTTAGAGGACCTGTGCCTGGTTGTTGTCATCAGTGTGTAACATCCCCTGGGTGACAGGTTCTCTCACTCTGCTGAGTGCTCATGCATATTGACAAGGACGCTGCCTGCCAAAAATGACAACACAGAGCAGCATTTCTCTAGCTGCATGTGGCCTTCGAGGCTGCTGCACACTGCCACAGGACAGTCTGCTCAGCCAGACTCTTCTGTAGTTCCTACAGCTGCATTCTTCCACGCCCTTAAAATTCAGGATCCTCCCCTGGAAAACTCAGTGTTTTCCCCAACACAACTGAAAGGATTTACAGGGAGTGAAGTCGTGCATAACAAGGCATGTCCTATTACCAGACTAATCTATAAGGCTCTGTCTTTATTCTCTCTATCCCCAGCATAAGTCCAGAGTAGAAATAGAAACAAAAGGGTTTGGTTTCCTCTTGGACTCCAGTAAGCTGAGGGGACAATGGAATTGGCTGTTGGAATTCCAGCACTGGCATCTGCTGCAAGGCTGAGCAGCACAGGCTGCAGCGAGCCAGGGGAAATGACAGAGTATCTGTGGATCCCATCGAGTCCTGCAGCAAAACTGCCATTATTTGCAAAGTGTTTAATCATTTATAATTCTTCTATTTGAGGAAATGGCCAATGGTATTAGCCATGCAAGCCTCTGTGGGCTAATGTAATTAGTCTTACGCATTTTAAGACCAGATAGAATGGTATTAGGAAGAATGGAGGACTATTTTAATTGGATGATGGCAAAATCCCTCTAAGCACTATGGCTGTCTCCTGTGCTCAAAATCCTCTAAAAAGTTCATAGATTCCAATTGTTTTCTGCAGCAACAGTATTTCTATCTAAATTATACTAAATGTGTCAGCTCATTTCCAGAGCAAAAATGATAAAAGCACATTCAACTTCAGCAAAGCTGATCACTTTAAAGAAAAATATAAGATAATTAAAAGCTGTTACAACTGACAATACAACACTGCAGCTTCAAAATTCTTCCCTAATTACAGCTGCTAACTTTTAATAGCAACTGTAACAGTGAGTCAGATTTGACATTACAATAGCATCCCAACCTCTTATTTGGGAGAAAGGCTCTTGAGGAAAATACAATTACAAGGTGAGCACAGCCAGCCAAGACCATTGCAAGTTTTGAAAAGCCAGTGATTGCTTTCATTCTTAGTCTTGTTGAGAAACCTGGATTAGCTCCCCTTTGTTTGAATGCAGTCCTTTCAAAAGGTCAAATGTAACCGAGTGGAGCAGATTCCCAAAAAAACATTCAGGGGCCTTAAAAGGAATGGGCATTGCTCCTTGAAAAGACCTTCTTCTACAGGTAATTCCTGAGCCAAGTGCAGGGCTCACATAAATAGCTTTATACTATTCTTGTAAAGAATTTGTATGACAGGATAAAAGAAGGGAGTTCTGGAGCACACTGTACTTCTGGGTTCTGTATTAATTAACCTTTTCTTAGTTTGATATTAATGTGGTAGGAAGGAAGAGAAATTCTGAAACTGATAGAGCTGAGACAGTGGATGTTTTCACCCTCCAAGAACAGATTGTCTCCATTGTCTTTAAGAGGGATTAAGGGAGGGATGAAAACTAGAGCCAGTTAGGCTTTTCCTGAGCTGTACAACAGGAGCTCCTGGTCTCCCAGTCAGCCTCAGTAGTCCCACCTTTAAATTTGTAAAGCTGTATAATTTATTTCTACAAAAGGAGAAAGGGTTGAGTTCCTTGTCAGACTGAGAAAATTCTCAATAATGGACATTCCAGAACCTGGGAAGTATTTATAGTTCTGTGCTTTATAATTTACCCACAAGTTTGAAATCTTAGGTTCCACATTTCTGTCTGGGTATGTATGGAGGGATATGAACTGCATTTAAACCCCAGTGCTTTTGAAACCAAATCATGGTCAGTGATTTCCATCCATCACTGAGAATTTGCTTGTATAAAGAAGTAGTTCCCTCAGTTTGTACTGGTGATGCAGTGCACAGAGAAATTGCAAAATATCCTATGAAAAGGAAAACACAAAATTTAATCAGTGGTTGACTGCCCAGAAAAGAATGACAAGAACATTCTGAGATCAATACAGTATTAGAATAAAAACTGAATCAAATTCTTTTCCCAGATAGTCAGCGGTTTAGGTTTGTCAAATTAATGGGCAATTCTTTGTAGACTTCATGGCTTATCCTGTCAGTTCCTCGCATTAAGCAAAATTACTCTTAAATAATTCTTTCTGAGGAAATCTTCTGGCTTAAAGCTAATGCCAACATTCAGGTATGGAAGATTAATTTCTGTAGAGTTTGACCTGTGAAACCTCCGAGCAGAAGGAAGGGGAGAGGAACAGAATGCTGGGGTTTTCAATCTCCAAGGGATCTCCTGCTGTGTGGTACTGCTTAATTCCCTCCAGAGTGATGCACTGCTATCTTGAGAAGGTGTTTTTTTCAGCCCTCACCTGGTTTTAAAAGTAATTGAAGAGGAACAATTCATCCCGTTTAAAGTATCCCAAGAGTAGAAGTTAGTGGGAAAGAACTTCTAAGAGCAAATGAAGAAGGATCTAAAAGAAAAATTCCCAAGGGATCGTATCTCAGAGACAAATCCATTTTTTTTTTAAATTACAGGTGCTCATAATTACTTGTAAGGGAGAAAACTAATTATGGCAGTCTTCAGGGAGCTGAAACATGGTAAATACTGAGAGAAAGCAGCCTGGGCTTTTGAAAGTTATTTGTGTACTTTGCTTACACTTCCAGTCCTTGGTGGCCTGCAACCTCCCTCTTTCCTTTTCTTTTTTCCTTTTATTTTGTTGTTACAGGGAAGTATTTTTATTTATGTTAAATAATGAGAAATAAATCAAAGTTATTTCTGAATTTTCTGCTTTTAAAAGTTTTTAAAGGTTTCCTTTCTATACTGAGAGAATATTCCCATGTTCTCCAAGTGAAGACATGAAATCTCATGTATATCAACAATATATTTAAGCCATGGTGAAAAAATCTAATCTATTCTTCTTTTCATATGAGCAAATGTGTTCTTGTACTGAGACAAAGAATAAACACTTAAATATTTCATGTGCTATTAGGCAAAATTGTTGTGCCACCGCACACTCTATAATAACAGATATAAACATGGCTTAAAAGATCAAATTAAAACATTTAGAACAACTCAATGTGTTTTGAATAAGGCTTTTGCACATGCCCTAGCTATTGGTACCTTCTGTATATTGTGCATTTAGTCATTCTTCAGACTCCAATTACACCCCCTAGGCGAATGTGTACAAGCACCAAGTGATGTGTCCCTCTCTACATCATCTATGTTGGCAAAATAAGGACCAGAGGAGAAAAAAAATTGGTTTACTGTGTATTACTTAGCTG
Organism: Passer montanus; assembly: GCF_014805655.1. Lineage (NCBI taxonomy): Eukaryota > Metazoa > Chordata > Aves > Passeriformes > Passeridae > Passer > Passer montanus. The sequence continues at coordinate 2,637,561 of NW_024369818.1, forward strand.
ATCATTACACCTTATGTGGATTACTCAGTAAGTACTAGAATGAAACACAATAAATTAGAATTAATTATTAATTTTAAACAATAAACTATGGCTGCTCAGCACTGTGGTTTCCCATATATGGTCTCCAGTTACATGTCAGACAGGATTCCATAAGCTTTAAAAATCTCCTCTTCCACCAGCTTTAGTAAAACAGAAAGGATGCAAAAACTGAGTGAAAGAAAAACAAACTTTTTTTTTTCCATGTGACCTCCATTCTTCCAATCATCTTCCTGTTTTAAATACAAAAAATATTCTAAACTCAAAAATATTTTAAATACCGAATATTTCAAACCAAGCCAAATTCCACCACAGTATAATCCCAACAAAGCAAAAAGCATAGAGATATAATTACGATTAAAGAACATTATGCCATGTATTATATTATTTTGTTCTATATTGACCTTCCATTGACTTGGACAAGACTTTTCCCCACTTTGATTGGAGCCAGTGTTGATTTTGACACTGTGAAATTTTCACTGTTACAGAATTTCAGATCCTGTATTAGTCAATAACAAAAGTCATAGCAAAAGATCTGTTGTTTAAAAGGCATAAATTGTCTCTAATATTGTGGCATTATGAATTTTGCCCCCTGAATGATTTATTTGATGACAATGAACAATAATTCTGTCTGCAGTCACTAGTCATGGACAGCATGTGTGTTATTTACCTTAAAGCACAGAACCTTGGAAGTGAAATTCTGTGAGTAAATTCTTCTTTATTGGCTTTTTACTTGGTACAGCCAATGAAGTGATCAGTTAGCTGTAATTCTAATATTCTTTTTTGTATACTTCCTACCTAGATTCACTTGACTTCGTAACAAGCAGACTCATTACCCATTCCTTCTAGGTCCCAGTGACACATTCTTAAATGACCACTCAGTAATTAATTAACAAAAAGTACCTACACCTCACTGAATTTGGCAAAATGTCTCTAGTTATAAGGGTATGCTAATTAAGAGATTCACATATATTATTTGTCGAGTTATGGCACTCTAGAAGTCTAGTTATAGGTGAAAAACATAATGATAAATGTGATTATTCAGCTATTAAATATATTTTCAGCATAGTTCTTTTAATTGTGGTATTCTCTCTTTTGAAAAAGAATTGTCTCAGCAAGTAGCCAAGTAGAGACCCTGGAATTTCTGAGGACAGACTTCAGCTTAGGAAGGGATTTTTTCAGGTGGGTGAGGTCCTGTGTGGGGAGCTCTGAAAAGAAAAGGATAAGAGAGGTGGAAGCCCTGCTAGGGCAAGCACAACTCTCCATGCCCAGGAAACTCAGCAGAAATGCCAGGAGGCCTTGGCTTCACAGGGAGCTCACGACTGAGCTCAGCCACTCACAGGACATGAAAGTGAAGAAAGACAAAGAAACTAAACCTTGCCTCAGTCTTTTCGAGAAAGGTTTTGAGTCTAAAGGCGAGGTTCAAGGAGGGAAGGAATTACCAACATGGAAAATATCCCAGGAGGGAAAAGCTGGGCTCTTACAGAGGTGCACAGTGGCAGAACAAGGGACAGCCTCAAAAACTGAAATTCTGACTGCATAGAAAGGCCAAACCCCATCAGCTGGGATAAGGAAGCCTTGGAGCAGGTTGTCTGCAGGTTAAGAGCTGTCTGGACAGAGCCTAAAGCCATCAGATCTGAATTCACTCCTGACATTGCTCTGAGCACACAGAGATCTGGACTAGAAACTCCCAGGGTTCCTTCCTATGTGAATTATTCTATGATTCCATAAAAATTTCATCACAAGGATAAGATACAGGTATAAGTATGAGCTTGATTTGTGGAATGCAGTACTTGCATTTCTTTAATCCTGTGCCAGGGCAAAGGCAGGAGAAAACCTTCACAGCAATAATCACATTTGTGTCAGGTCAAAAAGTCTCTGTCAGTTTTTAGTAGGAGCCAAAGATTACCAAAGACAAAAACTTGACGAGCATTTGCATAATTGAAAAGGCAAAAATTGCTCCTCAGAACCACTTTAAGTAATTTTTTTGCAGTACCAGGCTTATTGGGCATGTTTTTCCTTCCTGCTAATGAAAATTATTTGAACCATGAAAAGAGGTTCACCTTTAATCCCAAATACTGTTTCAATGGTAGAAAAAAATAAGAAAGAAGCTATTTTGCATGCATTATAGATTCATTAAACTTGTCAGCACCCTTTTAAAACTGGAAAAATTCCTAGAAAATTAGGGAGGGTGAAATTTCTCACATGATGTAAATAGCACTTAATTCCAGTGTATGGGTCTCTGTAATTTGACAAAATTTTTGTACAAAGCAATTGTAACAAAGTAGAATAAGAGTCTTGCCTGTAAAGATAGAATTAAGCATGGATCAGACACAAGTATGATTTTCAAAAAAAAAGCTCCCAAATCCTGAGCAACGTTCTAAGCAGATATAAATTCAGATTTATTTTTAAAGTTGTACTTGTGTACCATCATGAATGGTTTATAAAGTTTCCCTTGATAAATGTATCAGCACCCCACAATCTCTCATAAATATGAATGCTAATTTAGTTTGTTAATAGAATAAATGTCGTAAGTAGCATAAATGGGTATACTTTAAATTTAAACATAATTTCAAAGAAACAAAAAAAATCTCACATTTCAACTTTATAGCTGCAAACTTTTTAAAAGGATGGGATATATAAAGGATGCCTTATCTCTAGTCAGAAGTACCTCAGAAAATTCCTAATGCTCCAGAATGTAAAAAGGAGCATTACATTCCTTTTTACATTTCCCCCCAGAAAATACATTTCCCCCCAAAATTTTTCAGAAATTATAGCCAGTAGGCAGTTGTGCTGTGACTTTAAAACACACGCCCAAACTTTATGACTCCCTGCCTTTACCTTCCAGCAAGGTTTATTTTTGGTTCCTTTCCAAGAGAAAAATGGACTCTGAGATTCTCTTCAGGTTTAAAATAATTAGTAAACCCTTAGAATACTCATTATAAATAGATCAAAGCCTCAACCCAACTTCAATACAAAGGCAAGGCTTTTAGATCAAACTTGAACTACCACCCATCCCACACACGTCCTGCTGATATCTTACTTCGGGTTCTGTTAAATTATTAACACCAAAATACTGAATGATTCACTATTTAAAGCAAAATGTAAGAAACTTCATTTATACAACTTTTATACCAATTATACTTTCTCTTTTCTTCTTTCCTTTTTAATCTGGGCAGCTTTTTCTTTTGCTGTAAAATTCACGGCTTAATCCTTCATTTATAGGTTAAAAAAAAGTCTAAAAGTAATTAGAAAGTCAAGAAAATGCAATCAGGAGGCATTAGGTATTAAATGAAAGAGTAAAAATAAAGATATTTGGAATGATGATGTTCTCCTGGTCTGCTGATAATTCTGGAATTCTTGATTCCACACCCCTAGGTGTCCAGTTGCCAGGGCAAATCAGAATTATGGAAATCAGGAATATGGATGTGCACAGGAGTAACAGACAAGAAAACCTCTAGATGTTGCTGCCAGCCACAATATCCATTTGGACCCGAACAACAATATTATATATATCTATATCCATATATATATATGTATAACAATATAAAAGAAGCTACTCTGGGAATCTGAATTCTGGAAAGAACTATATGGCTTTTTCTAAATCAGAAAATTCTCTTCCATGCAGAGCCTGTGGTTAGAATGGAAAACAGTCAATAACTGCTCTGTGTAAAATACTTGGCCAAACCATTTCCAACATAACATCAGTGCTGAACACAGCACAAAGAATGCAAAAGGAGCAAAATATTTGAATCTCTGTGCCTATAAAATTTTAAAAAAATACATTATGTCAGAATCATGATAATTAACGAAAATTAGCTACAGGTTGTAAAAACAATAAGAGAAAAGAGTTTATAAATCAGCTGGCAACTGAAAGTGATGGCACATTCCTTCATGATCTCTGCCACAAACACTCCAGCCTTCTCACAGGATCTCTGTGCCTCGTGCTTGGCTTGTGCTCAGCACTGACAAACCAGAGCAACCCCTTCAACTGCAAAGCTGCACAAGTTCATAAAGAAAATGCCCTTCCACAAGGCATTTGTATGTGTCAGAACGGAGGATCACTCTGCATAAAAATGAACACACTGCAAGTGTCTCATCCCTCATCAACACAAGTGCTATGCTGAAGCACTGGTGCTACTGGAATTCACACCTTTTATATGAATTTCTTCATACTGGGATTTATTGGATGTATTTCAGGCAATTTATGACTTTTGAGTTGCCAGCATGAAAGTAACCAATAAAATCAAACACCTTTTTTGCCAATATTTCCCTTGGACTTGGAGATACCTATAGGTAGAAAGGACAAATTTTACCCTGAAATGCAATATAATCTTTAGATTTGTTTTTCCACTTACTGAGAAATAATACAAAGAGAAGACCATGAAGAACAATGAAGATTCTTCTAATTCTCCCAGATGAAAAATGCAGCTATTCATGCTCCAGCACTGCAATCCTGATAAAGAGCTTTTCCCATTTTATTCCTTCTGCACTTGCTGGAATTCACCATATAGATTCAAACAGCTGCACAGTGTACAGTGCACAGTATATCACTGTGTAACAGCTCAAACGAAATCAGCAGATCTTTCTTGGGGCTTTTCATCACTACCAGACTAAGATGCCTCTATCAATTCAAGTTTTCTGGTATAATATGTCTGGCAAAATGATGTACCAAATGTTTCCCACAAGTTGGAGAGCAGCATTGAAACTTGGAATAATTTATTCTGTGCTGCTTCCCTAGAAACAGAAAATGAAGCGAGGTTCTGGGACATTTTGCGCTTGGATGGGTTGAAGTTGAAATTTATTTTAATTTAAATAGGAATGGGAATTTTTGCTGCATCATACGCAACAGACCAAATTCAGAAAAACTGATAGTTTTACCTCCTTAAATTGAAAAGTAGACTCAAAAAACAAAGGCTTGCTATCTAAACTGTTACAATTTATTTGGGAAACACAATACTAATTTTAGCTGATACTCATGCAATAATCTGTTTTACACACACATATATTTACATTGCTATTAAAAATGGTTTCCCTGCAGAAAAACAAAACATAAAAATTATTCGGCAGCTGAAGCAAAAGTCAACCCAAAAAGTATCTCCTCTGAGACATGAATAACTCATGGATTCTTATCCAACTGTGGCTTTCAAACTAGCTTCACACAAAGCTTTTGGTCAATTTAAACACAGAACAGTGTAATTGCTCATACCCTCATTAGCATTAACTGACAACTGAAAAGCAAGATACATTATTTCTCATAAAACTTTGGGAATTTAATCATTCTTTCAGAATGGAAGATTTGTAGGTAAATCTTGCTAGTAATCTTAATGGGAATTCCATGCATAAAAATGTACATGAATATCAAATTCTAAGAATACAGATTTTTGGTGTAAAACTTTCTCATTTCCTTTTCTACATGCATGCAAATCAGCCTGGTTCAGCATAAATTGAAAAGGAATTTAGAGAGATTACTTTGGTAAGGCACATAAAAGGATATCCAGGTGATAACACAGAATCAGGCCACACTGTGGAAGGGAGAGCTTCCCAAGGTCTGTTCAAGTAACAAATTTGATTTTTCTTCCCTCTGGTTTGCTTTGTAAGGAATACAAGATCAAAACTCAGATTTGGCTCTCCTGCTTACAAGATTGCACACTGGGAGCCAGCAGCTTGGAAATGCTTGGAAATGGTCTCCAAACTTCACTTGTAGGATCTCAGCACTCAGCATTCTGCGCTTTTCCTCCCATAATTTCCACAAGAAAGTATTGCCAGTTCATGGCAGTCACACGTTCGAGGAGCAGTTCATTCTGAATTCAGGTAATGGGCTTCTGGAAGTTAATGTTACACCAAGTAACACTAAAGACAAGTTTTCATTTAAGTCACTGCAAGTGCACTGGTGGAAAAAGAGCATAAATGAAAGAATTTATCAAACTTTGAGCACCAAAATATACATGAAACGACATTACTTCTCCAGGAAAGCTCTCTTCGGGGTGCCAGGCAAATGGATACACAAATATTTTTATGAACCTTGATTTTTTATTTGCCGTGCTTTGTTTGGTATCATCATTGCTGGATTCTTGTTGATTTTAGGCCAGGTTTGGGAGTCAGTTACTGACTGGCATATTTCTTCTAGGCAGCCGCAAAAGCAGCACTTCATACAAGCCCTTGTAGACAATTTTAGATAATTTCCTTCCTCTATGCTATTTTAGGAAATATATTTCAGGAGCAAACACTGAAAAAATTAATAAACAGCGAATGAATGTTTGTTATGCAAAAAGAATCCACACAATTGTATCCATCAATTTCAAATCATAACAGCAATGAGGATTTCATTGCAGGTATTCCTGGTGATTAATAGCCAGATGAGTTTTGTTGACTACTGCAAGCAGCAGTTCCTTTCAGTCTGTCAATAATCCCTGAAATACTTTATCAGCTCAATCACTGTTGCTGTAACGATATTAATTTTGATTGAATGCCATTTTGTGCCACCCTCTTAAAGGCCCACAGGTACTGATGTGTGACTTGAGATTCAGGCTTTTAACAGCTCTCCTTATCTGCCATTTAATTTTATCAACTGCTGATTTTTTATGTGTAAGTATGTATCTATAGATCAGAAAAGGCAATTGGAACCATGAACCATGAGTACAGGCATTTACAACAAAATGTAAACTCAGATTTAAAAGTGATAACAGCACAGGTATTAAAAACTGTGGAGCTAATGCAGGTGCACTGGCATAGAGCATCACAAACAATGCCAAGTCTCTGTGAATAATTCACATTTTTATTGTTTGTGAAAATCACCTAACAAGAAATGCATGGTATAACTGTCCTCAAATACATCAGTGTAAAAACTTGCATCCAGGATTTTAACACCGACAGGACAAAAGCAACCTATCACTATGGGAATCAGCTGGAAATCTGAAGTCTTCAGTAGTTTATCAATTCTTTGCTGGTAGGAGAAATTTTAACATTTATCTACTTGGGAAGAGAAAAATAAAAAATGAATGTTCTGAGGTGTGTGAGAAAGTTATTTTTTGCAATAAAATCTTATCCCTTTTCCACACTCTTTATAAGACTAAATGGTCTGTAAGTACATTTATGAAAAGGACTATATAGTGGGGTGACCTACAAATTCTCTTCCAGTCTTCACATGCTCATTTCAGGAGTAAGACCAGATGTGATAAACAATCCCATTAGCGAGAAATTCACCAGTGTCTAAGAATTTCATCAGTCATGGTCAATCCACACCTAACTTAGTGCCCATCCTGGCCTATGCAGCAGGCAGAGTCAGGGCTAGGCATGGAAAAGAATTCTCTGAACCCCATCAGGTGCATTTCAGCAAGGTGGCTGCATGTTCCTTTTTGCACATTGTGCATCTATTGTTTATATTGCATTTATTTCATTACATGATGTTAAATGCACTGCTCTTTCCTAAATAGTAAATATTTATGGGGCATAGATAAGGGTCATGACTCTAGGAGTTGGGAGTCTTGGATATGTTTAAATTTTGGTGGCAAATTCTTGATCAAGGTTCTCAAGGCTTTAATGATCAGATAATGAAGACGATTCAGAGGTGGATGTAAGATAAGTAATAATAAGAGTTGGATCCTGTGGTACCCACACCTACAGTACAGTAAGACCCAGCAAAGAAACTAATTATCACAAGGGGAAAGCTGAAACTCACATGCCAGGCATGAAAAAACCCCAAGGCACTGCAGCAGTGTGAGGAAAATTCCAAGGATCAGGACACACCATGGTAGAACGACAGAGTATTGCACAGCTTGCAATGTGGATGTGTTTCTTTTTTCATCAGGGTCCAACATGGTGTGCTACAATCAAACTGCGTTTAACAGCCTTGGAAACACCACAGCTAACTAATAGCACTCTGCTTAGCCCCACGCTGGGACTTCCTAGGAAGTCAGTGAATCCTTCCCGTTGGAACGGCCCTGGGCAGGGCCACAGTCCAACCTCCTGCACTGATATGTGTCAGTACCCAATTCACACCAGATTGCTTCAGGTTCTGGCCAGTTGGATCTTGCAAACCTCTGGGGACAGAGATAATCCAGCGTTTTTGGGCAGCTTGCTTCGCTGTCTTTATGGTGACAGTGGCAAAGGCACATTCCAGAAGTGAACAGAAATGAGATATAAAAACTTACATTCAAGTCTGGGTATTGTTCTCAACAATTTGGGTTCCTCCCTTTTTGGGGGGACAAAGACTCATTTACTCTGATAAAAACACACGTCTCAGAACCACACTGCTGGTGAGGAGGAATTGAGAGCAATGATCCCCAGAAAGAATCATCAGTGATTGCACATGCAAGCATTATACTGGCCACCAGGTAGAACAACAATCTGTATGCATACTTGATATGCAGACACCTTATAAATAGCTAATAAATGATTAAATGAAATTGCTGTTTTCATAATGAATTAGTACAAGATCTGTTGTACATAATGTTTGGAATATTTAAATGGTTTAACATACTCCAGTTATAAGTACTCTGCAGCTGGCTCTTACAACACAGATTCAACACTTAAGTATTTTTAAACTGTTTATATGTTTCATTACAATATTCCAGAACTTGTATATCTTCTTTTTTTTAATCATTCGTAATTGCTGAGGTCAAATCACAGACCAGTTCTCTGAAAAAAAGAAACCAACAATGGTTCCCTCTTTGGGCAGAACGGAACAGAGTAGAAAAGGGGGCTTGATTTGCATCACACTTGAATATAAACTGCAGCAGCTGCTGCATTTGATCAAGATAAAATTTCTTTCCCCAGATCTCATTCTGGGAAGCAAAATGCCCTTTTTTCTAAATCAGCTATGAAACTGAGCCTGGTTACATAACATACATTCTTCCCAAGTTTCCAGCACACTGCATTTGCCCAAGGGAGACTTGGATCATGTACAAATTTTGTTCTGAATCTCCAGTAATTCTCCCCCAAACCTCCAGTGCCTATGGAGTTACAACGTGTTCAGTGCTATACACCAACACTGCAAGGATAAAGGGAATAATCTGGCTGCTCCAACATCATTCTTTTCCATTCTGAGGGATCCTTCCATACTCATCTGTGTGATTGAGCCTCTGCACCAGGCAGCTCTCCTCTTATTCCATGAAAAGGGCATTATGGGACATGGCAATCAACATATCTTTTCCACATTTCCTATTGGCTCTATGTTTTGTCCAATCAATCTGTCAGAATGTGCACAGAACATGAGATACCGTGTCCTCTGGAAGTGCATGTCATTTGCTATCTGAATAAACAGGTGAAGAAAAGTGAAACAACCCTGGTGGTGTCAGGTGAGGCAGTATTTCTGTCATCCTCATAATTGGCACACTAATCAGAAACGTGAAACCTTTAAACTAAAGAAAAATAAAAGAATAAATTGTCTCTTAACATCAAACTATAAGCCTTATCTCTACAGAAAAGCTCTGCAACAATGAAAAAAGCATTGCTGGCAGTCTGAGGCAGTGCCTGCATACAGCAATGGTTTATACAAGTGCAGACAGAGCAATTTCTAATGAAAGTAAAGGCACAGAGTGAAATGGCCTCTAACCAACTCCATGGGCAGCACCACGTGTGTGGTACATGCAGCGTTCTCTTACAAGGTGCACTGAACCATGGCAAACGTGCATTATTTTACAGAGATACAATTTCACACACAAATTGCCATCACTCTGGTTCCTCAGCCATTATTAGAGTGGGACAGGTTTACTCAAGGCTGAGTTGAGTTTCTGTGAATTTTGAACCTGTCTCGCCCTTTCTACAGTTTCATCACATTTTGCCTGAAAATAAGCTAGAAGGGCTGCATCTCCCATTCTGTTAAACCCTGCATCTCATTTCCCTTCAGCAAATTTCCACACCACTCACAGGACACCATCTATCCTACAGTCACTTAACTACTTCTGAAATGAAGACATACTGACAAAAATAGATGAATATTCATGAGATAAATATTGAAGAAACTGTATGTTTCTGACATATTAAAAACAAGTCCCTTTTCTTGAATTAGTGTGCACTGACTTTACAGAAATGAAGTGAAATGGGTAGGCTAGAATAACTTTTTATGACGACCTTTAACAGGAGGATTCATACATGATAAACCTGCAAACATGTCAGCCTTTGATCTTGAGTATGTCAGTGTCATTGGGTAGGATTTTGTAGAATTTAATCCTCCTAAGGGGAATTCTTACCAAAACAATTCGGATCTTACATAGAGCAAAACATCTCTGTATCCCTTATATAACTTTATAGTAAAAACACAGTAGTTCTCTGTACTAGAATTCTGTACTCCCGTCCCATGCTTTGGGTAAAGTGTCCCATTTGTACCAAAACACCAATAAATACTTTGATGTTCCCATAAGCAGGATGTCAATCAAAGCCAGACTGAATCACAACATCAGCTTCCCCAAAAACTTAGTTGCAAAGAATAAAAACTAATTTGACAGCTTCCATCCATCCTCTGTTCAACATTATTTAACTCTGCACTTCTGCTTTTGCCTCTTAAGCATTCTGCATTAGGAAAAATCAACTTCATCTGCACATTTTAGCATTTTCCTTCAGCACTTGGGTGCTTCTCCATGAGAATTTAGTGTTTTATCTTGGTTTGTGTTCCCTGATAGCTTGGCAAAATGGCTGAGGCTTTTTTGATTTCTTCCTCAGTACTTCAGTGTCTTGCCTCAAAGCCTCTCTTTATTGTGGAGCTCCAATGCCACACTTTCTCTGAACACACTCCCTTCACCCTGGCACTCTGCCTTCGTATTGCAGCATATTCATCTCAGTGCTGTGCAGTTCCAGCCACGCACCTCTACAGCCAAGTCATCACATCCATGAAATTTCTTCCAAGACTCTGCTCTGATTCTTTCCCACTGTAAATTTACAGGGCTTAGGGCTGACACAGCTCAGACACTCAACACAGCTCCTAAGTAATGCATTGTATTCTCCGCCATCCCTCCTACCTCTCCAAAGTAAATGGGCAAAAATGAATGAAAGAATGAATGATCATCAGCTGCTGACACTGAAAGTTAATGCACTGAGGTTTGCCCAGCTTGTTTTCTCTTTGTTATTCTGATACATCCAAAGCCCCCGGGAAGAAACCACCATGGGAATTTTGTTGCTCCTGGCTGGGTCACCTGTGCAGTGGTACCACCACCAGTACTGCTGGTGCAGCACTCTTGTTACTCCTGTCATTATTTTATGTCTGCATGGAGCAATTTCACTCTTCTTCAAACCAAATCATGCAATGTTTTTTCTGTGTTTTCAGACAGAGGACACTAACAGGAGCATGACATCAGGCTTCATTTCTTTCACTGCACATCCGAGGCTAACGTGTCTCCGTGATCAGTGCTGGAAAGAAATAGTCACACAGAATTCCACATTTGACAGAACAACTCTCCCTCAGTCAGGAAATTATTGTTGCATGAAAAAATATACTAATAAAGATTAATTAATCATTTTTTTCAAAGTTGGCCGCTTCACTGCACATTTATGGAACAGTTAATACATTAGACATTCTAAAAGCAAAGCAAGCATCTCCTAAACACAGAAAATATTTTTTCATTAAATGCACCAAGTTGAATTTTTATAGATGTCTGAAAAAGGAGATACTGTAACTTTGAGTGACATATGCTAGATACAATCCATGTTTTTTATAAGTCAACGCAGCTCAAAAGACATCAATCAAGATGTGCAGATTTATATAGCTGCAAGAAAGACTTACACATATATGAAAGTTTACACGAGATACTGTAAATATATTCAGCTCTCTTAACACCGTATGTATTTTTGTAGCAAAAAAAAAAAAATATTTTTTCTTATTCCAAGATTCCTTCCTATAAATAATTCTTTAAAAACCAGCAGCAGGTTTGGGTTCAGTTTTTTCCCCTCATCTCAGTGATCCATTTTTTAGAGTTCCACCAGTTAATCAGTGGTCACTGAGATGAAAGAATCACATCAAGGCCCCATCACAAGCCGTCCAAATTTTAAAACCTATTCTTTGGTAAGTGCTGGGCAAGAGAAGGAAGAAAAATACAACAAGCAATGAACAACATTCTTATTATGGCCCTCATGGTGTCCTGAAAGCAGCAGGGTTTGGAGATAATGGCAACATGCAGCTATTTACAACTTGTTAACCTTAATGCTGGGCTTGGAGAGCCAAACTGTCTGTGCACTAGCTGGCATCTTTCCTAAAATCTTGCAAGTCTTTGTGAAGCAAATAATTCTAGGAGTGCAAATCATCTTTTGGCACCTCAAGCTTTCCTAGCAAGAAATGTTCCTTTTAGGGCCCATGTCTGTGGAAAAGTAGGAGTCAGTGGGAGACAAGCAGGCACTGAAAGGTGGCAGTGGAAAATGAAAATTGGCAAAATGCTTTCCAGTCACATAGAGAAATGACAGTCCAAGAGTAAATTCTTGCAAAAAGAAATGTAAAGAACATAAGATGTAGCATTGCACCACTGGTATTTAAGATATACCCAAACACAACGTCAGCACAAAACACGTCACAAGGCTTTTTCATTAACCTCCCACCAACAGGCTGCATCACAAAAATGATTCTGCATGAATGAGTGCACTCCTTTACATTTGGTGATATTTCAGTCTGAAGCAAGAGCAGACCTGAAGTCTTTATTCTTGTCTTGATTTACCTTTCTGGTCAGCCACGCTGTTACAAATGCCATGGCTGAAGTCTGCTCAAGAGGATTCTGCACATGTGCCAGGTCAGAGATGGATTTTTATTGGGTCTGCCTCATGAAGAAGCTTGCCCAAAGCCTGAAAGTTTAATGTCCAGCTTGGACCAAGGACATAAATCATGCCTTTTATGGCCACAGCATGTCCATGCATATACATATGCTCACGAAGGCTTTTAATAAAAAAAAAAAGGAATAAAATAAAATGCACATACATCTTGAAAAAACTACTCAGCAGCAGATAATCTTTACAAAATATTAAGAAAATTCAGCAGAAACATCAATCCTCTTGGTATGATGGTGATTTTACTTTGGAGCCCTGCTTATTTGCAGTCTGACAATAAATTCCAATTGGCAGTCGTGTATTAAACTGGTGAGATGATGTTGTGAATGTCAGTGTCAGCTGAAACACACCCTGTTCATAATGATGAGGCTCTGTGAGTACAGCAGTTTGTTATGCATATTATTTGCAGAGGGGGTGACCTCTTGGAAAGCTGAGTGACTGTGAAACCACTGTTGTTGTGTTCAACAGATGTGGGTAGGACACAGTTCACGTTTCCTCATTCTTCAAGTTTTCAGAGCATTTGTGCTTCACTGAGGAGCTACACCAATCAAACAAAACCAATGCCAGAATTCACCCCAACGACAACAAAACTGTCTTTCCCATTCTTTTCCTGGAGTTTTCTGAAGAAACAGGAGATATTTGGCTACAAAACATCTTCAGTGGAATCTTAGGAGACCAATTAAAATCTTTCAAAGATCAAAGTTTTTGACAAATAAGTTTAGAAATATTTATCTGCCTTTTATCTTTTAGTGGTATATTCAAAACTCTTCCCCTCATTGCATCTGTAATACTCCAAATAAGAAAAATGATGAAGCAGTTTCATCACAAATTTTGAGTTTTTAACAGCATTGCTGCTGGGTCAGTCAAGCTTGAGCGAGTAGTCAAGGGTATGAAGTTCCTTGTGGAAAGGCAAAACTTTAACCAGGCCTCTGCCGTCTTACCAAAAAATGTAACTCATCTGAGAATTGGTTTTTTTGTTGGTTTTTTTTTTTTCTCTTTTTTATTTATTTATTAAATCTACAAACCTTTTATTAATTCATTTTTATTTCATTTAGGAAATCAGAACACAAGACCCTCCATACTGATTATCTGTTCAGGAAGGGGTTTTTCTGGCACTTCACTGGTTTTTGAAATGTAGAAACGAAGGAAGCATTTGTCTCGGGCTTCTTCCCTTCAAACTCAGATCATTGTACTCTTACCTAAAAATTCTCCAAACACTGAACCTGGTGCCTCGTGGAAAGGCAAACATTTAACCAAGCCTCTGCTGTCTTACCAAAAAATGTAACTCATCCGAGGATTGGGTTTTTTTGTCATTTTTTCTCTTTTTAAAATTTATTTATTAAATCTATAAACCTTTTATTAATTCATTTTCATTTCATTTAGGAAATCAGAACACAAGACCCTCCATACTGATTATCTGTTCAGGAAGGGGTTTTTCTGGCACTTCACTGGTTTTTGAAATGTAGAAACGAAGGAAGCATTTGTCTCGGGCTTCTTCCCTTCAAACTCAGATCATTGTACTCTTACCTAAAAATTCTCCAAACACTGAACCTGGTTCTGATTTTGCAAACAGACTTACTTTAATCATACTTTGTATTTCATTGCACAATGCAGCAACACAGATCATTTAAAGAGAAACAGCTTTTAGGTTTGTAAATCATCTTCAGGGCTTCTGCTTCAGAAGTGTGCAGATCACTCACATTCATCTTCCTTTTAATGACTGCTCCCAGTAGAATGTTTACAGCTTTTTTAACCTGTAAATCTGATGAGTCTCTCAAGAGATTCATTAAAAACTTGAACAGGATTTTCTTCTCCTACAACAAACAATACTCTGATAACACTTTCTAATAATGAACACATTCCAAGGGAAATTGAAAATCTGTGATTTCCCTGTGGTTATAGAGCCCATACATGGTATCTTTGATGGTAACTAACATTTAAATTATACTTTCTTGCCTAGACATGCTTGAAATGATGGATCTTTGAGATTCTTTTAGGGTAATTCAAATCAGGGAAGGTTTTCTTTCCTAGACATGCTTGAAAATGGATCTTTGAGATTCTTTTAGGGTAATTCAAATCAGGGAAGGATCAGAACAACTATCTGTGTTTTGAATTTCCGGGTACCATCTTTTATTTGCATAACTTTTACTGCAGTTGCACCAATGCAAAACAAAACAGAAACAGTTCATATAGATGTACCTCACCCAGAATATTAAATACAAAGTTTCTACAATGAACACTTGCAATGTCTTAACTAAGAGAGCATGGATTAGGACTGGAGTGGTGTAAGTAGCTCATTTTACATCCAAATCTGACCATGGACAGTTCTGAGTCCTACTCCTGACCATCAGACAAGGAGTAGCTTTTGCTGAATTAGCACCAGTTCACTCTGGTTCACCAGGGCATTTCAGTTCTAAATCTTTATCTCATAAGATAGCCCATCTCTAAATACAAGATGGAATAAAAGTAATTGGTAAATGTTCCCAGTCGGCGGCAAAAATAGAAACCGAAATGATAAAGAGTAACTGAAAACCAGTTCATCCCCTCCTCCACACAGGGAAAAATGGCAAAAATTATTTTCTGCTGGAGATGACTAATTATATTGACATTTTTTATATTCAGCACCATCAGGGTTGATTGTCTCAAAGCAAGCCTGAGCCCCACGTTAAAATACATTCTAAAACGCAGAGTGCACGGTCCAGATCGCTCGTTATGGCTCAGGTTTTTCCTAAGAATATTCTGCATATTTAGGAGATTCTACAACACAGTGTAGATCAACACTTTATTATTATTAAATTTTCTAGTGGTGGAAAAGCAGTCCCTACATAAGGTAGCTCCTGGAACTCAGGGAAACTT
The DNA here is from genome assembly GCF_014805655.1 of Passer montanus. NCBI lineage: Eukaryota > Metazoa > Chordata > Aves > Passeriformes > Passeridae > Passer > Passer montanus. The sequence continues at coordinate 2,653,200 of NW_024369818.1, forward strand.
TGATTTAGCTTCTTGGCCTACCAAAGATTTCCCTGTACGCCATCTGCTCTTTTCATTTATTTAAAATCCACATCTGCAGGGTTCTGAAAATATCAGACTGAGAGTGTCTAATGGTACAAATGCAATACAGCCTTTACCACGCGTTCATTAGGATAAACAAATAATTAGGATAAGCAGCTTTCATCAATGGAATCTGAAGGAAACAGTCCATAATTGTGGAACAACTACACTAAATGTCCAACCAACTGCATGCAGCAGACATTTATTGAAATATTCAGTAACACCTAAGTATTTTTAAGGGAAAATGTTGTTTTGCAGACAGCAGAAACAAAATGGTACAGCAAGAGTCAAGGATGGAAAATACTGAATGAGTACTTGAAGAATTCTGCTGAGCTTTCAGTGAAAATTGGCCCAAATAAACCAACACAAACCCACGGAAGTAATTTTTAATCTAAATTTCAGCTAAATTTAGCAGAGGCAGTATTATGATTCTTTTAGATGTACAAAAAAAATACCAATGACATCATGTTAGACAGACAGCATGGGAAGTAAGTGAAACTACCAGAAATGAAGCTTTAACAACAAAAATCAAGTAATGCTTGTTCACATTCTTGTACCTTCATCATTGCCTTCCAGTGAACGATTTTTGTTTGACTGCTTGTTTTGACAAATAATTGCATGATAAAACCACAAATAAATTAGCACTCCTGTAACCATAAACATCTTTTTTAGAGAATTTTTATGATCCTTGGTTTCATTTGTAGGGATCTTTTATTATATTTAATCAAAATACTTAAAATTCTGCCCATAAAAACATTGTCTATTCTCAAACTGATTTTATTCTCATATCCTCACAGTCATACATTGTTAAGTCCCTCTCTAGAAACTGCATTTCTTGCATTTTTCTGTAGGGAATCTGCCAATCAACCTCCAGACACTCTTGTAGTCAAGAGCAATAAACCATCAACATGAAGCATCAGCAGAACACTCTTCACAAATACAAACAAAATTACACTCCAGCTAATGTGTCCACACCAGAAAACCCTCAGGAAAAACTGAATTAACAAGTTTGTCTTACAGCTCTGAATGTCAACTAACTTAAGTTTTGTAGGACTAAGGGAAAAGAATCAGTCTCAGGTTCTCTTGCCCTCAGCTCTGTTAATAAAGCTGAGGCTTCTGCTTTCCAGTTGGCCTTTAAAGAAGAACAAAAACGAACAGCAGGGTTTCCTCAGAAAGAGAAAGGAACCTAAAAATAATTTTATAGATCAAAAGCAGTACTTCAACCTGTATTCAGAAGGGCCCTGCACAAAGTGAAGAGACAACTTGTTGAAGTGGCAGCCTCGTCTCCATAACCTCAGCTGAAGGAGGCCACCAAAATTACACCAAATAGCACATTGTGAGACAGGAATAGCAACCAGTGCTGAGATCCAGCCCCAAAATAACAGCTCTCTTCTGCTCACTAGTCGGTTTCTCCTCCTGTCCTGCCCCTCTCCTCTCCACCACCTGAACAACCAGAACAGCAAGGACATAGCAAGCTCCTGAATTTGAGTGAAAAATCACAGCTGAGACAAGGCAAAAAGCAGTGACCTACATAGAGGAGTCAATGTCTTTTTATAGAACCACAGGGAAGTTCAGACTGGAAGACCTCTAGAGAGTCTGTCTAGCCAAACCTGCTTCGAGCTTCTAAGTTACATTAGGCTGCTCAGGGCCTTAGGTCAAGCTTTGAAAATTTCCAAGGATACTTCTGTATATTAAGTGAACATTTTTGTAGTGAGCAAGAAGGAGAATCCGCTTCAAGTATTTCTTTTGGTTTACTACCAAGATTATCTAATGTACTTGCAGCACTTCCAATCACAAGGAAACTCAATGAATAGAGTTTTTACATTCAGGAAACATAAAATACCAAAGGTGCAAATTAGCATGTAGAACTCAGCCTAAAATCACACTGATATCAAGGACAGGAGGAAGCTCTTCATTTTGACAGAAAAATGGGACTCCAAATAGGGCTCCCATTTCCAGAGTCTTTCACAAAACTGAGTAGGACCTTCAAAAGCTGAGAAAGAAAATGGCCGTTGCCAACCCACAACAGATTTGACATTTCTCCCTCGAAAAGTGTTATGGCTGAGGTTGTAAAAACTACATCGTCAAAGAGTATTAAAAGAAAAGGCGGAAAATCTGCCATAAATATGGCTCAGAAAATGATGGATTTCATCCTAAAACTGGTCTTATGGATCACAAAACCATCTGTTAAAAACGTTAATTCCCCCAGCTCTCAGACTAAGAAATATCTGAGCACAACTAACTTTTGTGAGGCTCATCAACAGGTATTTTACTACCATAGTAACAAACTGAAGCTGTTTCCAAGAGTATCTTGAAAATTCATCATTTCCACTTCACTTCCCCTTAGAGGTTTCCAAAAGACGTATTTGTAGTGCCACGGTTTTACATAAGTACCACATGTACATGCAACCACCTACACAGCAGTTAAAGCGGTGTCCTGACCAAGTTATCCCTTCAATTGCTGAATTTTTCAGAAAGCAATTTCTGTTGGCTGATTAGTATCTCCACCAACCAGTGTCTCGCAGTTCAGCAGATCAGCAAAGTGATTTCTGCTTCAGTAAGGACTGACTCAAGACACGGATGCGATACTCTGCAATGACTGCATTTCCAGAATTTAGTTAATCCTGCAGTAGCCACACTACCACCTGCCAGCCTCTTCTACATCACTTACTCTAAACCTTTTTCCAATTATTCCTTTCAATGCTTTTTTTTAGCATTTATAATACAATAGGGCCTAAAAGTACTGTACCTGCCAAAATGAATTACATGTAAGGAACTGAGACTCTCCACACTTTTTGCAGAGGCATGTTGCACAATTTGTGATTCAGATGTTACTTTTTAAATCCTCTTTTCTTGTTAAGTGCACTACAACAAAAGTACAAACACCAACATTAAGGAAACTCATAATAAATGGCATTTTTATGAAGTCAGATAAAGTTTTAATCAAACTTAACAGGCAAATATTCTGGGGTTTATGTCTTCTCACTGCTGTTGAACAATGACCAAACCTGAAACCTGCAAGACAAAAAAATAGCCAAAGGAAGGAGCTATGGGACAAGTGACCCAATATGTGATGTTAAGCAGCCCCAAAGAGCAATAATACTTGCTTAATTAAGATTTATTTTTGTATTTTAAAAGTTCCCTATCCAGTGATTCCAAAGAGCACTACTCAAACATGGAACTGGAGCCAAATTCCATTCATATTGTCAGGAACCTCCTACTGAATGTGAGCTGTGGAAGGCAATGCAATCACAAAAAGACTCCTAGCATTAAAAAAAATAAATTATCAGCACATTTAACTTTTTCTTCAACCTAATGGATAATACGATGGATTTCAGATTTAATTCACTATTCCAAAAGGAATCTATGATTCTATGAATAAAAGTAAATTATTTTCATAATAAATTTAGGTAAATTTCAGCCAGTTCTTTTCTTGTTTATAAATTTCTTCAGTATTTTAACTTCTGTTTGTTGTCTAATTTTAGATTAACAGAAAGTAGACAGAATCTTTTTTTGTGTGTGTGTATTTCTTGTTTATTGTGATTGTTCTCTATATAACCATGTCTTTTTCCAGAGCTGAGGGTTCCATTGCGTTACCTGAACTGATTGGTTGATGCTTAACCATTTGATGAGCCACAAAACACAGAATGTTAAATAAGAAATAATTGGCCCCAACCTCAACCATCAAAGCATAAACTTTTCAGCTTCAAATAACAAACTTATTTCAAAGACAGTTGAGTCAAATTTAGATGGTGAGGAAGAGCAAGCAGGAGTAAATTCAATTTACCTTGTTTTCAGGGATGGAAGAAAGCAGGAATTTTTAAGTGCTTCCATTAAGAAACTCAAAACTCTTCAGAGAGCCCCGGTATTTAGGCACCAGGGATGGTTCTCCCTTCTGCACACAAGCTCAGGTTGCTCAGAGCCGCCGATGGCTCAGCACCGACACAGCCAGAAGGGCTCACTGCTCACGGGGCTGCCAGCGTTCAACACATCCCACCTCATTCCTCAGCTACAACACAACAGTTTCTGGCCAGAGACACAAGTGAGACATTTCTTTGAAAGCATTAAAGTCTTTGATTTCTGACTTTTTTTTAAGTGGTCAACTTTTTCTCTTTTTTTAATGATATGCCAAGTGTCTTTTTTCTCGCCCTTTCTAGCTTGAAACACCTCAAGTTAATGTTCTGTGAACTGATCTCAAACATACTTTGCATTCCGCTTTAGGGTACTCCCAGTTCATGAAAATGGTTTTCTTTTTCCATGTGGATAAATCTAAACTGTGCAAGATACAAACTGGTATTTGAATGAGCATGTTATCAAAAAACAAATAACTGCAATTGATGACTGACAATTCTTTAACTGTTTAAAGAGGGATTTTAAAGGAGTTTCTTGCTAAGAAAGCGTTTATGGTGTTCTCCTAGATATATTTAAAGGGCTTATATATGGGTGGGGGAATATGTGAATACCAAAAACCTCATTATAGTTCTGCTTTTCTAGTCATCATTATTCCAGATTGATGACAATTAAAGTACACTTATTTCCCAGTATCTAAGGACTTTCCTGTAACTTTCACTCCTCAGTTTTCACTAATGCCGTACACAATTGCACAGGTACAAGTGCGGGTTTTTCCCTGAAGTTTCTGGTGGTCTCATAGAAGATAAAGAAGTAATAACTGCCAATTTAGCTGCCCCTTGGTTAGAGGACAAGGCCTCAGTAACAAACTAGGAGAGCAAAACCCTTGATTTACTTTATATATCACATTTTCTTCAATAAGTCATCAAATTACAGGTCTCCTGAACATGAATTTTAAACAGAGATCTCTGGATGTACACTCAGCTGACAAGCATTGCACTGATCTTCTAGAGAACAGTCCCAATTACCAGAAACTATTTCAAAACCCTTCACTGGAATCCATTCATTCTGGAAAGCCTCAAATGAGGACAAGGTAGGGAGATTAACAGAAAATGAATTTTACTCATTCTTATCCCAATTTTCATCCCCAAAATTATTACTGTGTTGCATTGCACTCCTGATTTTGATTTACAACACATTGCCACGTACGTTTTCCAAGGGTCAATTAAATGGCTGACATAGTGAAGCCATTACTCCATTTAATGATAGCTTTACTTTCATCCTTGTATCCTACATATATTTATAAATTACTGACAGCAACTATAATCTAAACAAACTACTACACTGAGGCCCTAAATCATTTGAGTTCAGAGTTCCGTATGCATGTTACAGTTCTTTTTAAGTCACCATTGAATGAAATTTCCAACCACTAGAGTTCCTCTGCACTTTTCTTTAGGGAATGCTATGGCACTCTCTTTGGCTATTTAACAAGTCTAGGTCTTTAATCAGAAACATCCCACAAGTCCTAGGAAAATCTCTTTCTAATTTGTGAACCCAACCAGCACCTTGACATGATGCCTCCCGTTGAAGCGAGGCTCCATTTCAGGGAGAAAAATACCATCACACCCAAGGAAAATCAATGATCCAGGTAACTGTGCCTGTCAGGACACACAGCTCCACACCTGTCAGGAGACAGGGAGATACAAAATTTATAACTACAAAAGCAATCACAGAACCTGCAGAAATGACTAAACATGGGTTTAAATTATTACTTCCATTAGGAGAGACAAAACTCAGTCATGAAACCTCCTTTCTCAGGAGGATTATTTTTAAAAAAGTGACCTAATGAAGTCTGAGTTACAGGCTGGAGGGAGACAGTGGCTTTTTTATAACTGTTCCTTCTGCTCTATTTTTGCAGTTCAGTCATCCCCCAAGCATTTCATACTTTTCTTGGGGTGGGCACGCCTGTGTCTTGTGCCAGGGACTGCAGCTGGAAACATGAGTGCATGTGGCTGCAGTGTGCCCACGTGTGAGAGCACTTATCCAGCAGATCATAGATTTCCATACATATACATTTATTTATTTAACAAGATGGCACAGTTGGTTAAATGAAATATGCTGTGCATAAGCACTATAAACTTATACTTGATTTTTTCCCCTTTAGCATGTATTTCCTGCTACTTCAATAGACAGCATTGAGCGTACATAATTACTAATTAAATTCCTACAACAATAATAAAACTATGTCCTTAAGGATGTAACAGATAAACACTGATATGCAAACAGACTACATCACCAGTGACATCTTATTTCTAGACCAGCTTGGAGGAAGAAAATCTTCCCCAAAACAACCATATCACATCAAAGTAGAACACAAGGCAAGATGTTCCCTTGGCAGGAAGACAAAGCAGAAGTTTCTGAGCACAGGGAACTGCCACATTAAACCCCCCTGCGATGGCTTTTAGAGACAGTGGGCACCTCTGCTTGTAATTTCACTATTGAATTTGGAAGCCTCCAGTGACTTCAACATTAATCTGTCTCTCTAACAATGCATTTGGCTCTTTGATGGTCTGGTTACTTAGGTTCCCTTTGCAACTTAAATTAAGGAAAACAACAACCATTTAAAAAGAGCTTCCTTGAAAAGGTAGTAAAGCATTTGCTGTTAAACTTGCTGAGTTCTGCCACCCCTGCAAGCAAAACTGCTCCACAGCAACACCTTCAATACCACATGGACACGCAGAACCCCTGAAGGACTGGCAGAAGTTAAAGTATGTACGTAATGTAAGGCAAAAAGCAGTTATGGAATGCTCTAATCCACTAGGAATTTTTTCACAGATTGCAGGAAGATTTGGCTCAGGCCATGTTGGATCAAGAAGGCTAAATCTTGCATAATCTGTGGGAAATAATATATTTTCGAAGAGTGTTAGAAATAATTTCCAACGGGATTTCATCAAGGACAATGACAACAGACTTCAAAGGAAAAGAATACTTAATTGTGACACAGTTTCTTACTTACTGTTAAAACTACCATGATTTGATTGTGTCCACAGACTAAATCCCACAGTGTTCTTCATCTGTATTTTAATTTTCACATTAACTTCTCCTGACATCATATTACTCGCCTGTGTATCTGTAAGGAGGATTAGTTTTCAAAGACCCAAGACAGATATGGTCACTGCTACTTCACAAAAGAAAGACAACTGCCACAAATTTCCTCAGCAAACTCTTTGCAGAAAGAGGTAATTGGGACAGAAGAATATTAATCTCCCGAAAGATTTTTTATGTAAATGGCAAACAATACTCATTTATTTAATGGAGTCTAAAATATTTAGAATACAGGAAGCTGCATCTTCAACCTGCTCCTTGAATCCTGGCATTACATAGCATGAACAATTGTACTCCTGGATCTACATGTATTTGTAATTCCAGGAAAAGGCTTTGGGATGCTTTAGACAAATCAGCTCTGCCTTGTCGCCGCTGGCAGGCAGCTGATGGGAAGCAGGATTGCCGGGCTGGCTGTTTCAGGTGGACAACTTGGCAAGTGAGAGCTAGCAGCAGCATCCCCCAAAGGCTTCCAACACCTGAGTCAGACAATCAGCACTATTCAAAAGTGAAAGGTTCTCCTTGGCTCATTGAGAGGAAAACTTCATGGGTTACAATACAAGGTTTGGGGTTTATTGTTCTTGCAACTTAACCCTCCAAAGAACTACCTGGATCAGTGCCAAAGGCATTAGTTCTGATGGGGTGTGAAAGTGAACTGAGATCTGACTAATTCCTGCTTGGAGCCAGTGCTGTCCTCCGTTAAGAAAAGTCCTATTGACTGTTTAACAACCGCAGGGTCCTTTAAAATCCAGGTAGAAACACTCACCTGAATCCAAAAGGGCCTTTTGAAAGGTTTTCTGGGTTTTCTTTCCATTTGAACCTCTCAATTTTTCATACAGGTGTTGTTTCCTGCTAAGCTTTCTACAAACTCAACAGTACCAAATGCTATTAGACTTCATTGTTTTGGATATCTGTTTTTTTCTTTTTACTGTATGAATGTTCCAGTTTAAGCTTGGAGCCGGTCCTTAAAACCAGCTATTAAATTCCTAAGCAAATGGGTGTCTTAATGGAAAGGCTGACACACTCCTAACCGTGGGAGCGTGAATGGCTCCACTATGAGATTACTCAAGTCCACGTAGAATACAAATGCAACACAGGACCACAGGTTCAGATCTTTGATCTCTTTTTTTGCAGAGGCTGTGATGTATAAAGCCAATTCCACTGTGCAGACAGCACTACACTGAATATAAATTATCCTTTAACTATAGAGAGGCTCACATTTAAAGAAATGCTTCAAGAATGAACAATGCAGCCATGAAGTAGAGTTCTTCTATAGCAAAAATACACACCAAGATCTGCATGGATAACCATGGTTTCAAAGGACACTATTTCTTCCACAGCTGTTATTTGATAAAAAATAGAGTAAAATCTGGAGTATTGGACATACAGAAGTACAGTTGGAGCACACTCTTTCCATTAAAAAAGCAAGCTAGGAATACTTGCTTTATTGCCCAGATTAAGCATCATTCCCCTAAGAGGCATAAAAAAATTATTTTAGAACGTGGAAACCAACAGTCTCTGCTGAATATGGCTTGAAATTTAAACATGTCTTTTCCAGATACCTCTTTAGAGAAAGAACCTTCTGCCTACTGAGCTAACACTAAGCTCCCTGGAGTTAAGCCATGAATATTCTAAACCTATCTCTTACAATTCACGAAAAGTTGCCTTTTGCCAAAAAAAAAATGCTTAAGAGGAATTCAACATGATTATACTGCTTGTCTTAATTTTATTTCAAATAAGTGTTTCCGTCTCAACTTTATGCCAAAAACACAGCAAGACAGAGACTCAGTTCTGGAGATGTTACCTGAGATTCTGTACACAAATGGGAAAACAAATTCCTTCTGAGAACATCAGCTATTCAGGGTTGGTTTGCAAATTAGCATTTAACCAACTCTTTTGCAGTTACAGATAGGTATGTTGAGGATTCTCACATGAATTTCTCTGCTGTTTGCGTCAGTTTCTTAGGCTGTGCTCAGCCATGGTGCATCCGCGCTCTGGGATGTTTCTCTGCACGCCAACTTTGTTTGTGTGTGTGGGAATGTTAGTAAATAAATAAATAACTTTGTTCCTTTTCTTACCTCTTTTGACCTGTGCAATCTGGCAGATCAATGCTACTTCCACTGCAGACAAGCAAAAAGTTACAATTTATCTTTCACTTAATCTTTTTGTTGTCTTTAGGCTTCCTTTCAGTAAGGCTTGAAGAAGGTGCTCTTTGTGGCTCAGTTCTCTATGCCAGAATACAACTGAGCACAAAAAGAATGCAAGGGTGAGCTGATAGCATCTACTGTCCTCAGCTCTGCTTTGGTTCAATAAACTTGAACATCTTCTCCCCTCCTCTGCCGATTGAGATAAGCAGCAACAATTACTCAAAATGTATTATCAACTCAAGCTCAAAAAGGCAGGATCAGCTGAGCCCACTGCATCTCTCCCAGCCTCAGTTTCCTTCAGTGTCCGAGAAGGGCAAATAGGTCCCTGCTTGCCTCTTGACATGCACCTCGCAGCTACTTTACAGGCAACTACACCCAGGCTGCAAAAGGAGAGTAAAGAGATAAATCCTTTGCCTTCCACACCGCCTGCAAGGCTTCTGCCTGTAGCCAGCAGGCTGCAGGATCTGTACCACGATGGCAAAAGTCACGAACCATCCTTCCCTTCCACACACGATCACGTTCTCTCCTTGTCTTTCTGTGCTCTGCTCTCTCCTTGCCTTTCTGTGGTCTCCATAGCTGAAACCAAGAATTCACTGGGCATCACTGCAATGCCTCTAACCAATTCTAACTGTATCCAGAGCTTGAGTCAATTAAAACACATTTCAGCTTCATCTGGTTTTCATCCCATTCCAGTACTCCACATACACAGCAACTTTAAGCTTACAGACATCCCTTCATGGTTCAAGACAATCCTTCAATCAAATAACTTCATTTACAATCCAGCACAGTTTTTGCTTTCTCTGCTCTCCACAGCAGCCTGGCATTTTGATGCAATCCTCATTTAATGCAATCTCCATTACAGGATTATGATCACATCAATAAAATGTTCCATATGGGGTTTTTTGGGGTTTGTTTTTTTTTTGCATCCCTCACCCCCTCTCATTAATAGTAGGCACTATATCTGCAATAAACAACAAATCAAACAGGCTGGTGGGATGCTCTGGGGAGGTAGCGGGGGGTACACATTCAACAAAATGCAGCAGCCAATGCAAACTGCCCATCGGAGACTGAGCCCGTGGATCTCCTCATTCCTGAGCTAGGCGAGTTGCTCACTGTCCGCGCCGTGAGCACACAGCCTCGCCGTTCTGTGCTACCAGACTAAAAATAAATACAGCTTTTGCAATCACTTGTGAGCTCCGTGCACTTTTCACGGGAGCAGACTTTCATTTTACTTGATCGGTTCCAGCCTATCCATACTGTTCTGGATGAACCGCTAAGGCTCTGCTTCCAGTGGAGGGGGGGGGGTGGGGGGGGGGGGGGGGGGGGGGGGGATGCTGGACAAAAGATATCACATAAAAGGACACAAAAATCCCCCTTATCCCCAAGCCCCCTTCTTACCTTAAGTGCCTTCTCTGCACAAGATGCCAATCTACATGGGCTCCTCAGCACATCATCAAGGCGATTAGAGTAGCGAAGGCTGCCCCACTGCATGGAAGTTAGACCGCTTTGCAACAGCAAATCCTCGATCCAAAGCACCAGCCGCTTCTTCCCATGCAGTGTGCCGAGCGCGAATCACACACGCTTTCCACATAGGGAATAAAATTGTACAAGAAATGGGGAGGGGGGAAAAAAAGGTATCCTAACTTTTAGGTAGCCTGAGTTTGTTTTATTTCTGTTGGATTTAGTCAATTATCTGCTTTTGCAGCCGCGAGACGATGGAAAGGCAATCGCGCTCTGGAAGCCCCGCACCAGTCCGCAGAGCTCCGGCCGCGTAACCCAAGTTGCGCGGAGAGACTCAGAACTCGGTGCGGCTCCGCAGCGCAGCCCGGCAGCCCTTCCCTCGCCGGGCGGCTGCGGACACCGGAGCGCCGGGTCCCCCGCGGGGCAGCCGCCGCCGCTGGGCGCTCGCCCGGCCCCCGGCGGTTCCCATTATCCCTCCCCGCGGCTGACATCAGCGCCAGGAGGAGGAGCGACGCCGGGGACGCGAATAGCCGGGCCGAGGGGGGTTCCCCCTCCCGGAGCCGCCCTGCCCGCTCCTCTCGGAGAATCCCCCGAAAGCGGCGGCGTGGCCGCTCCGCCGCCTCGCCGGGGGGCGGCCCCAGTCCCCGCCGGCGCCCCCCGCCCTCCGGTACTGCCCGGCGGGCGGCTCCCAGACAGGGGAGAAGCGGGGAGAAGCGGCACTCGGGGTCGGAACGGGACCGGAGCGGGGCGCGGCGCTCTCAGCCCGGGGCGGCCGGACAGCTCAGCATCGGCGGTGCGTTCCTGCCTCGCTCCGCCGGGCTGCCCGGCCGCACAAGCGCCGCGGCGGAGGAGCAAGAGGGGATATGAGGGATCGCCCCTCGGCCTCTCCCCGGCTGCGAGAGCGCCCGTGCCTGCGGAAGAGCTGCCGCCCCCGGCTCCGCCGCTCTCCAAGCCCGTCAGTGCGGCGGTGCCCGCTCCGACCGCCCCCGCCGCAGCCCGGGATGGCAGCGGAGCAGCCGCCGGCCGAGCCGCGCTCCCGCTGCCGAGCGGGCACCGCGAGAAGGCTCCGAGCGGGGGCGGCGGAGGACAGCGCCCGGGGCTGAGCGGATCTTCCCAGCGGCGGGGCTGGGTGCCCGGGCTCGGGGGGGTTGGGTGCCCGGGCTCGGGGGTGTTGGGTGCCCGGGGCGGGCGTCCCGCACGTTTCGGCGGCTCCTCGTTAGGGCCGGAGCTCGGGGGTGCGGGAGACCACGACAGAGGCGGGGGGGTCGTGCCGCAGCCTCCGGCTGGGCTCCGCTGCCGAGGGGAGCAGCGCTGGCCTCCGGTGGCCCCCGGGCGGCCTCCAGCGCCCGTCGGACCGGGCTGTCCCGCCCGAGCCGGACCCCGCGCCCCGGGAGGGGCAGCGCTGGGGTCGGGGGGTCCGGCTGGGGGCGATGCCCGGGGCGATGCAGCCGGGGGTGGGGGCTGGTGGCCGTGTGAAGTCAGTTCTGTCTGTGATCAGGGATCGGTGATGGCACCGTGAGGTTGTGCTGGTGAGTTCAGCTTGCGTGGAAATACAGTTTAATTAATAGTTAATTTGTGGTGTTGATTTTAATAATTTGAGTATCTTGTATTATTTGCAGTATTTTGCCAGATGCCTGCAGTAGGCACTTCTCAGTGAACACAATAATTATTGTAAATAATTGAGCATTTTTTCTGTACTTGGGTGACAAGACAGTTTTAAACTCTTCTGATGAAGAGAAGCCATTGCACTTACCCTAACAGCACACATTTTTCTTGTGTTCTTCTTTAAAAATAGTATGAAAATGTCTGTGAAAGCTTTAATTTACCTTCTTCACAGTAGCAGGATGTAGGTGATGCCTCACTTTTATCGCTAAATATAGTTTAAATGCCAGAATTTCTCTGAAATAAAGGTATATAAGTGAGAGGATGTGCAAGTTCTAAAACCACCTTCTGAAAATCCCCAGTCATTCACTGAATTATCTCCATCTTACCTGTTAACTCATATATTCAATGAGATTCTTTGGGTATGGACTCGGAATGAGCAATTGCATGGCCATTAACCATGCTGAAATACTCCAGAACAGATGTAATGCCTCTTCTTCTAGGTCATATTTCCATATCGTATTTCAGTCGCCTGACTCTAACCAAATGCCCATTGTATTTTACTCTACTGGGTGCTAAGTTCTGTGAATTTAGTGAAGTTATGACTTCATTATTTTTGTCCCACTTACATACAGATGGCAGAGGTGACTCGTTATGTACAAACAGAACATTACCCACAAATTAGAGTGCATGTCCTGGCTGCTGTGCTCCACGCTGCTGAGAGTAGCACCTACCAGTCAGTGAGACTTATTTATCAACGTTCCTGAACATTTTGTAATAAAATGGGATATACAGAAACTACAAAAGGCTAAAAAATAAAAATCGGAGTGCAGCTCTGCGTGTTTGGTTTACATCACTATGGTGGTGGCATACAGATGAGGACTGGCTATCAATCCTGTTAATACCATTCCACTGAGCTGCTGTTACAGATTTCTAAAGTAGCAAAGTCCATAATGGACAATTGTATTTTACTCCTAAAAAGAGGCAATTGGGGAAGGAATTTCTGTGGATTGCTTAGACACAAGTGACCTTCAGGGTGGTTTGTCCTGTGCAAGAGCAATCACTGCGATAGCATCAGCCAGTCCAGAAAGGAAAGTGAGGGGCATGGCTTTGGGGGGGACGACCAGTCTGGCTTTCCAAGGGGTGTCTAAGCTACAGTGGATTCAGCATTCTGCCTCAACTGTATTTGAAACAGCCAGAAGTCAAATTTAGTGAAAAAAATTCTTATTTCATTAAAAAGAAATAAAAAAAATAGTAAGGAGTAGATTGCTTATTTAACAGATATTAGGGAGAAGCCCTGGAAAAAGGCAAGGACCCTTTACAAACCACAGCAGCTACATAAAAAAACTGAGGAGTTTGAGTCCGATGAGTTCTGTCCACACAGAAAATGATATGAACAAAATACTTCTGTTCATCAGAAGGTATTGCTGCTACCCTTGATTCAGATCAAGGTCTAAATCCTGAAATTGTTTGTTACTCTGAGCACATGAAGAGGCCCCACAGGAACTATTCACATGTGAAAAGAGCTAGGACCAGAGCCAAAGTTTTGCATACTGTGAAGGTCAAGCTTGCTTTCTCTCTAAAACTTGCACTGAACAGACAAACTCTCAGAACTATGGTTTCCATAGAGCACCTTCAGCTCATTCCTCAGGATGCTGTAAGCACCGTGGCTGATTAAGAGCAATTTGTGCCCTAGCAGGTCCCTGAGACTTTGGGGCCGGCTGCCTTGCAGGGAGCTGCTGCCTTGCAGAGCAGGGGCTGCCCCTGCCTTCCCCTGATTGCAATTATTGTGCTTCTTCTTCCCACAGATGCCAGCTTTTTTATTAACTTCTCAAAATGTAAGAGTCTCACAGATATTATACAACTCCTGGCTTTACAGTCATGGAAAACCTGTTAATAAAAATGCACTGCCTGTAGGACGAATTCTCAGCATTTTTGCAAAGGTCACGTAAAATATATTGCTTGAGTAGCCTTACTTTGGTCGCCAGATAAGTCATTGAGAGGCCACACGATGACAGCTGCAAAGAAAGATTGTAATTCACTTTTATGTCTCTATGCAAGAAAATAAGAGACACAAGCCTTGCCTTCAGTGCTGGGGATGCAGGCTGTGTGGAGGCTGGTGCAGGGAACAAAAAGGAACTACTTTCACCAGCCTGACAGATAAGGTTGGAGGTCTTTCTCTGCTGAAGGCCTCACAGAGTTCTGCTTTGTTTCTTCTTTGCTGTCAGAACAGAAAAACTCAGAGAACAAATTGCAACCACATCATACCACATACTTTGCTAGAATTTTGCCTCAGTCCTAAATATGACTCTTATTCTCTGTATACTTGTGTAAGCAACAATTTCTTTCTCTCCTTTTTCCATTTTTCCATCCTTTCTCTTCCTTTTTCCATTCCCATTTAATGGAAACGTAAAATAATCCCACTCAGGGTTTTTGGGCACTAGCCTGAATTTTACTTCTGCTTCTCAATAATGGAAATTCCCAACTTCTCCCTTTTCTGGGAGAAATGTTTATCTCCTTTGCCCCATGCTCCATCAATGCCAGTTGATCCTGCACTTGGATTTGTTAATAACACTAACGGTGGGTCTGGGTCTCTCAGAAGTCCAACATTTGCAGTGATCACTAATAACAGTGGCTGATCTTCTTTTTTTCTAAATTATTTGTGGGAATATTCTTTTTTGGCCAAGAAACTGGCATAACATCAGGTCAAATCACTTTATGTCACATACAACAATAACTAGAAATGACACAGATGTATTAAAAAAAGAAACCCTGGAGCCACAAATCGAGATGAACAATTGTCACGTGTCTATGTGCACCCTACTCCTTTCATTCCAGGACTGGAGATATGATACACCTATTGCTGGCAGGGAGAAAGTTTGGACTGCATTATTTCTAGAAAGGTCTCCATTTCTAAACACACAGATTTTTGAGGGAGAGCCAGGCACCGGTGGTGGTTATCATCTCACAGAGGTGTTGCCAGAACCATTAAAACACAGAGCTCTGGAAGTCTCGTACTTAACAGCGGGAGGTAGAACAAACTAATTTTATTATCAACTCAGCTGTCAAGTGACAATGTTTTTTAAATGCCATGAATTATGTATAAAATACATGAATTTTTATGCTCTGCTTTGAGAGTTGCTGTACTCACACCCAAAGGGCAGGGCTTTGGCAGGGGCTGTGCCTGGCAAGACAGGGGAGAGCTCGTGGTCCCAGCTCTCTGCTGGAGCCAGCAGCAATGATATCCATGACAATACAGGTGGCAGCTTAAAATGACTCAAAAAAGATCAAAATCAGACCCAGTCTTCCAGCTAGGAATTAATGAAATACCTGTCCTTGATAACAGCAAACTGAGTAATAGGAATCTGCAGAAACTGTTCATTTAAATACATTTTGTAAACGTAACAAGTTGCACTGTGCTGTTCTTTGCATCTTTAAGAGTGTCTGGGGATTTATGTCTTGCAAAATAGAAACAAACTAAGGAAGCTGAAATATATTGTGTCTTTAGCTGTACTTTACAGCACAGCTTGTGTTTAAGAAGCAGTCTAGACATGCAAAAATGCTAGAATAAACAATATTTTTTTTTCATTATTTTAAATTAGCTTCCACTGGAAAGCTATAAATTTTGGAATGATGCACACTAACAGGATTGCATATCTATTCAAATATTCCAAGCAAAAGATACTAAAAGGCTATTCTGTTACCTGCCACAATAAAAATAAATTTCCTTCCAACTTAATACAATTACAAGTGATTTCCTGTGAAAGAAAAAATAAACCTTCAGGATATTTTGCAGGATATTTTACTTACTAGCAAGAAAAGTCACATCATTTTGTCTTTCTCCCCCTCCTTACTTTAGTGGCTTGTTTAACCTATTTTAACATATAAATATTGTTAAATGCTATTTAATATTCATTATAGGGCTCCAAATACTGGTTGGCCTTAAATAAATATGTTTTTATTCATTCTCCTTTCAGCTGAATTGTGTGTGCAATTAAAGAATAATCAGCTAGAGCCATGACTGAGATTTTGAATTTATGACCACCGGGGTAGAAAAGAGCTGTTTCTCCTGGAGGAATGACAGAAGTGACCCTGCCAAGGTACAGAATTTTTCTCCATGAGACTGTTCAGGGCAATAACAAAGGAGGTAGACACCTGTGCTAACCATACCTGTGGCTGGAGAACAACAGGGTGCAGTAACTCAGGTACTCATCTGGATGTTGGAAGATTGATCTTCCTTCTCTACCAGGCTTCTCTCTTCAGTCTGGTTTTTGGCCAGACTTTTAATTCCCGTGCCTCACAGATTCTTATTTAATGTGAAAATTAATATGCCAGTAATAGAAATATTTAAAATATTGCTCAAATTATGTTTGAATAAAAACATATGCAGATATTGTTTGTTATAGATCAAAACTTTCACATTCAGAAATGGAATTGATTTTATGAGTATGTTGCATGCCTAGATCTCCTTGTATTGTCTTGCTGAGAGAGCAAAGACCTGTTGAAATAAAATGTTTTTAAATCATCATCAGACCTGGATTTCTTAACAGATTGAGTAGTTGTATTCTGCAAAAGTGAGGAGCATTACTCTTTAGTAACAGGATATTTTTCAGGATCCTTTTTGACATCACCTGAATACCAGTAGTATTAGTGATGATATAATACAAAAGAGATCAGTCTGATGTGTGATTTGCAGGAAATTATATTCCCTGGTTTCCCATGCTCTGTAATCTGAGTATCAAAAATGTTCACCAGAGAAACAGAGGAACTCATGTCCATAGTCTCACAGTTCTTTGACACTAACTTTGAAGAATTTACTCTCATGGGCCAGAGAATGAAAGAATTGCTTTGCAAAACAGGTTTTCTGAGACAGAACACTTACCTGGGTCCCATCAAGAACTTTATTCATTCAATGAAAATACAAGGCAGGACTTGCTGAACAAACATCTGCAGGGGCAAAGTAATAACAGAGAATGGCCATGGATGCTTCCAGCTATGTAATGTTGCCAAGGGTTTAGTAATTCCCATTCCAGGGATTGCTGTATCTCAGCAGTCAGTGAAGCTGTTCATTTAAAAATGCTTGGGATTGTTTTGAGAAAGAGTTATGCAGAAATGCGTGCCACCGGGATGTGGATTCCTTTCCTCCAATTTGGAGAACAAAACGTTCAGTATTAAGGTTTTCACAGGATTATGTAACATTCCAGACCTTCCCTCCACAGCAGGGTTATAGATGGTTTGTTGACACGAGCACCGAGGTATCAGTGCAGATGTGTCAGTCCTACCTGGGCTTTGGGTTGGCATCGTAGGGCATTATTTTCACTCAGTTCAGCTTTGGCTGTTGTGCGTGGACTCTTAAGCCTACTTCCTGAAAAAGATTTTTTGCCAATCGAAGTCTAGAATTGCATGCAGGCATTTTTTTTTTCCCATCAAAATTACACCCGTTGCTCATGATCATGGCTCGTCAGGATGCTCAATGAAACAGAAGGGAGGAAGGCTCCTTGCATCAGAAGATGCTTTACCTATTTCTCAGAACGGTGTTTTTTGTACAGTACCTCACCCCACTGCTCACTGTTTAAGGCGTTGACAATCCCACAGGCGTTATAAAACCTTTATTTTGGCGGCGCAGCGTTTCTGCCGTGAGGCGCTGGGGCCTGCATTTCCCACAGCGGCGCCGCTAGAGGGCGCCCCAGGCAGCGCTACTCCCTCACGGCCTCCAACAGCTCCGCAACTCAAAAATTACCAAAGAAAGGTCCTTTATAGCGTCAAACAGGGGGAAAAACCAAATACGTGGCATTTTTCATCGTTACAACTTAATTTCGCTGCCTAGTTACTGATTATTTGGGAGGCTGCTTTAACCTTGCAAGGTGCCTGACGCAAGTTGTGATCTCGCGTAACAACCTCAACCAAGCACCCAGGGAAACGTCCCTCAGAAGGCTTCAAATTAAGATATCTCTCAATTAGTGTCAAAAAGAAAAAAGGCAATGATGGTTATATACTCACAGGAATTTTAGAGTAAACAGCAAAAGATAAAAGTAAAAAAACAGCTTAAAATACATTGATCAGTCAGTTTTGTCAAGACTTAACGCACCTGTGTCTAATTAAGCTTAGCCTGGGTTTCCTTTGCTTTTGAGTTTAAAATCCAGATTTCAGTGCAGTAGAAGATAATTCATTTTATTCAAGTTTTATATAGCATTTTTCTGGTTGCTAAAGAAAGAAAATCCATGATGGGAAAAAAAAAAATTTAAAAAAAAAAATATATATATATATATATATATTTCCTGTCCTAAACCATTTCCATGCTGAAACCAAGTTGTTAACACACATAATTTCTCAGACTGAAGAATTTGAAGGGAAAACCAAAACAGATTAAATATTTTTCTTATGCTTATTCCTAGTAATACTGAAATACAATGAAATAATACACAGAACTGGACCATGACAGTTTGCAGATAATGCATTTGATGTATAATAAGACAATTGACAAAGAAATATTTTGTTAGTTTTTTGTAACACATGGCCATTACTTTTCGTAACTAGTAGCTATGGATATAGCCTAGAGGGCTCCAATTTCCATTTATCCAGTGAAATTAGTGTGTACTCCATTCCAGAGTGTCCTAATAAATATAGTTTAAAGAAGCAAGTAACTTTATACTTGTGGTGCTTAGTGGTGGAGCAGAACTTGCTTCAAAAGATGGCTACTTATGCCCGTTATTTGACAAAAACACGAGACCAAAAATATGCAGGTGACATTTTCTGAAGTGTCTTAGAGATTCAGTTTAAAAATAGATATAATTGGTTGCACTGCTATGGCAGTTACAGCTCTGGTCATGGTAATAAAAGCTGTAGTTGACCTGGTGCAAGGAGAATTTATGGGAGTGAGATTTTACTCTCCTGAACTCTTATAACTGTTTTTAAAATAATATTAATAAATTAACATTATGTTCTGACATTTTAACTGTATCAGTATAAATTGCAAAACTTGGGCATGAAAGCACCCTAAACTTCATGAACGTCCTCTGAAACTGAACTAAAAAATGAAAACAGAACTACAGAGGGCCAGGATAAATCATCACCATTGTTCAAAATTGTTTGGCAAAGAAACTAGAAATCAAGGGACTGGCAAAAATGTATTAATCCCACACATGGTCCAAGTCCAATAAATCTTTATGCTTTTAAAGCATACAATCATAGAGATTATACTTCTGCAAATATTTTGCATTACATGCTTCTAGGTTTTTTTGCTAATATTCTTACTTGTGTTCTCTGGAAACATTTTAAAGTGACTTTTCAAGATCACACCTTTCAGGGTATGATCACAAATTAGGTCATTAACATTTTTAAAGATATGTTCATTTTTCTATAGCACGTAAACTCATGCACCAAAATAACCCTTTGTGTTATACTGTGAAGTTTGATTAATCTAAGTACACCAGAATATTTATGATTTTATTTATGTTTATGCATTACACTAGTTTTATATTATTGAAGGAGCATAATTTGATCCAACAGTATCAAATAGTATACATCCAATATATATATATCATATATTTGGAGATAATTTGAGAGGAAGAGTAATTTTATTATCTGATAAGGCAGAAGCCAGGTTCTGTGTCCAGACCAAGAAGAATCTTGGGCACAACCCTAAAAAATTACCTCTGCTTGAGTTCCAAAATTAATCTGCATGAATAAAATTTTAAAATAATCCAGACATATTTGTCCTCATCTCCATTGTTATCATCATTATAATTATCAAGAGCATCAAATAAAGAACTCAGGGTTAGGGTTAGAAGTTAGGGTGCCTGTCTCCTCAGGGTAGCTGAGATCTTTATTACTGTATTTGTTCTGAGCATCACTGTTTCAGTTACTGAACCTTTGCTATCTTGAACACATAGTTTGGATTCTTTGTCAGGAATAGATTTTTATGTTTGTGTTCTTTACATTAATTTTTGTAGAGAAGGGAGCTACTGAACAAAAGTCACTGCCATGGTTTTGATAAGTTTTCTTTGTGTGCCTCGAATAAATGAAAAGGCTGGATAAGGCCAAGTAGAAAAAAGCTGCTGTTCCTTCACAACATTTCCACACAGTGACCAGAATTGCTGGGAACATAAAGAGGGGACTCAGAGTCACTCACAAGTTATTGAAGCTTAACAAGTTAATCCATCACCTGACCCGAGCAGGTGGCCAAGGCAGTGCCCTCTGCCCGTGGCAAGGGCCTGGTGACTCCATCACCTTAAAGTGCCCTGTCCTGTGTCCCCAGGGGCTGGGCACACGGGCAGGAGCTGCCATGGGTTAGCTGATGCTGTGCCTCCATGCATTGCTCTTGTAGTCACTTGTAGCCTGAACCCCTGCCTATAGAGACAGATTTCTGTCATAAAATTCCCCGCACAGACAAGACCAGCTTTTGGCTTTATCATGATTTCAATCACTTTAGTGTAGATCCAATTACACAGGTATAAAATGTTTCTACTGGCATTCCCTGGCATCAGTACAACAGCAGTTAAAGAGATAACTCTAGGACTGGGAGAGATGTGTGAATAACAACAGCTGATCAACAGCCATGCTGATAAAATTTAAATGAGATCAAGCCTAAATCTTATCCTACACTGATAATAGGAATGTCTGTTATGTGTCAGACTTACTGGGCGTAAGAGGAGAGTAAGGCCAGAAGCTGATCTCGATAAAACCTCCCTCAGGTTCTCAGGAGTTATCCTTTGATACAAGCCAGAGCTATCCAGGTTTCCAGCTACACCGTGGGCAGTTGTGTCCTAATGAAAAACCACGCGGGCATGGCAGCAGTAAATGCCAGATTGATGATTACCACCTGAGCATATACATTATGGCACTGTCTAGCTTTATTTTAACTGCACATTGCCTTGTTTTACAATTCCCACAGTGCTCTGCACTGTTTCAGTATGTAAAACAGAGAAATAGACTGTAGATCTCTTTAGAGAATATTGTTTTCTCCTGACCACAGCCATGGGTCACTATATAAAAAGGCAAAAGCAATTTACTGTGGTCTTTCTACACTTCTGCTTCTAATCATTTGCTTGTACCACATTGCAAATGAAGAGCAGAGTGTGTGTTCTATGC
Source organism: Passer montanus (assembly GCF_014805655.1). Taxonomy (NCBI): domain Eukaryota; kingdom Metazoa; phylum Chordata; class Aves; order Passeriformes; family Passeridae; genus Passer; species Passer montanus. The sequence continues at coordinate 2,674,511 of NW_024369818.1, forward strand.
TAGACCTGAAATAAAAATGTTTCACATTGCTCTATGAAGGAAAAAAAGCTCAACTTGCAATCTGTACTGCCATGCAGTTCAGGGCTTTTTCCAACCCTAGTTAAACAAAATGGTTTGTCTGAACTGAAAATAAAGTATCCGTTGCTGTTGATGTGTCTGCCAAACTTAAAACATGATATAAACCAAAGTCGACAGCATAAGCCACTCAAACAAGGCCTCAGGGATTCCAAAATGTGCCTTAATATTTATTTTTCATACTTGATTGCAGGTTATGCACAGGTAAGTGTAGTGCTGCCCTGAGGGTTTTAAGTGTAATGTAGTCAACCATGATAATACCTTCAGTATCTCGGAAGACAGTCCTCACAATGACTAATAGGAAATGAAAGCAAAGCTGACTGTTTTTTCAGGCTAGTTTTAAGTTTCCTCTGGAGTAATTTGATAGATTTCTAGAATGTTTTCAGTATTTGCCCATTAATAAGACAAAACCAAGTATCACCTATTTGTGATGTTCCGTGTTCTAGCACTCAAAATCTCCCTAATATTAAAATCCTGTAATACATGAGAAATTGCTGTCTTCCTCTCTATCTACTATTTCCTCCAGTCATTTGGAGTGATATTTACCAGTCATTTCCTCAAAAATGAATCACTAACCACTGACATGTACATATATGCATGACAAAAACAAATGACCCTGAATTAGTCTGGTTCAGGCACTCCCAATCTTTTTAACATATCGCTTGCTGGTGGGACATCTAACAACTAGCCATACAAATATTGTGTCCACACAGACAGTTATTTTAGCCTTAATAGCTTTAAATATTGGATTGGAAGATGCTTGTCCATATTACTCACACGTGCAGAACCAGAGCTGTGCCTCAGAAGAAAACTTCAGAATCACCAGCTCTAGCTACTTCCTCTTGCTCTACAGAGCTACGTTTGCCTTAGCAAATTTCAAGCAGCTTCATGTTGCTACAATAGCAAGGACACAAAAAAGTACTACTAGAGTCAGTTTTATCCCTGACAGTAAAAAAAAGGTAAAGGGTAAAGTTTCACACTGGAGTGTTGCACAGTCTGGAAGTTATACTTGAATGAGATCAACAAAAAATCATCATGTGAGTGAAGAATCACAAAACACAATGCTGAATCTGTAATATCTGTTCCTATTTGAGGCTTATTTTCCCTTCTTTTGGCATTTACAGCAAAGAAATCTCTGGAAATGCACATTTTGAGAAGTGAGGAGTTTACACAAGAAAGGAGCAGTGATGTCTTGTTGCCCTTTTCTGTAAGCAACTCTGTTGTCACAGGGTATTCACAGGGGACCAGGTCCTCTTCTTCCCCTCTTGCTACTGGGTAGACTGATATTTTTACTTTGGAGTCTTCTCCATTGTCACTTCATCTTAAAATCTGGCTGCTACTAAAACAGCTCCTTCTGTCATTTGTTTTAACACCCATGTTGATTGGGAAGCCAAGCTCTACTTGAAAATATGGGATAATAATTCAAATCATTGTGGTTATGATCTCTGCATTGTGATTGTCTTCTTGGCTGTAAGAAGAGGCTTTATCACAATTCAGTGTTCATTTTGGAGGTACTGTCTTGAGACAGTGGGAAGCAGTTCCTTTTCCCTTATCATCATCATATTGTTGTTAACGGATTAAATATTAAAACATAAAAAATACAGACCTTATTCTGTTGTGGTGTTTCAAGACTACTGTTGGATTCATTAGTTATGAAAAACCCAAATTTTTACTCTTGGTTTTCTTGCTTTCTAAAAGCAGAGTGCATGCATGCGTAAATCGAGAATTAGTGTTGGAGGTTTCTGGGGGTTATGAAGCTGTTCACCTCAAGGGACTTCAGTGACATTGTGCTAAACTGAAAAACAGAGCTAGAGTGGTTCGTTCTGTCACTAGGGGCCCTGAAATGTACTTAGAACCTTTCTCAGAGTGTAGTGCTCACATTTTTAATTTATGTTGCACAGGAAGAAAGTTAAAATCTTCACTTTTCCCTCCACCTCTTGTTTCACTGTCACCATGGAGACCAGCTGTGGGTACCATGACCAATACACAGCTACCATGGGTACATGGCATTTCTTTCTATTTTCTTAAAACTATGTGCAACAAGATTTTTATATGCTGGAGCTTCATTTGGAGGCTATGTTGGTCTGTAAACCAGTAGTGGCTTTAAATTGCACTCCTCTATAAATTAGGTTTATGAAGTTGTTATTCAGAGTTTACAACTTCATTCTTCTCTTTGATTATTGTTAATGAGAACTTGGGTTCTCATTGTTTCTTTGTCCATTACCTTGAAGAACCATAAAGTTTTAGACTCTTACAGAAGAGAAATAAGCATCTTATGTTTTTTATTTTACACCTTTTTCAAACCTGGAATTGTTCTTTTCAATTATGTCTGACTTTAAAAACACTTTCCAGTTCCAGCCTGTAACTTTGCTCATGGTGAGGGAAACACCATTACCTAAACCTAACTTAGCTTGACCTGGCAGATCATGGACTTGTCTCCACAGACCAGTGGAGAGTTCAGAGTGCAGAGTGCAGAGTTCCCCCACACAGTGTGGCTTCATTAAAAAAAAAAAAAATGCAGCTGGGCAGATTAGCTCTGCCTTTCAAACTGGGCTGATATGATTGTGTTCAGCCACTTGAACATGATTCTATTGCTTTTAGGTTTTATTTTAGGCTGTGAGAACTCCTTTGCAACATTGCAGGTTTAAATTCACAGTCACCATGTTTTGTGACAACAAGAATGCTCTGCTACAGTAGAAAACCTTGCCAGTTCCTCTCTGCCATCATGGCTGGATCCAGCCTTGCACTATTTCCACTTTATGTTCTATTAAAGTCACTAAAGATGTTCTTTTGGCACTATGAGAGTGACCATGAAGCCTGCCAGAGGGTGGTGAATCCAAACACTTCCCGGAATAAAAAAGATGATTCCTAGTGAGTTGCAAACCTCAGTTTCAAGAAATAATGATTTTTATTTCCTAAGCAGCCAGTCCCTTACATGTGCTGACTGCAGGCACCAACAACAAATTCCTGCAAATAAATCTCATCACTGGACATCCTTCTACTTTGCACCAACCCCAAAATGCTTACTACACTGGCTATTTAAACAAGAGAATGTAGAAAGCATTTCACAGAATTAATTTCCTCTCTTTCCTGAGAGGGATATAACACATTAACTGATTTGAGAACAGAGTGAGCCTCTTTTCTAACATGGTCACTCACTAGGCAGGCTTTCCACAGGGCACAGGAGCTGAAGTAAACAATCACTTACATAGAAGGAAACTCTCTAGTGCCCTGCCGTGCTGATGCTTGTGGAGAAAGGAAAAAAAAAAACAAACAAACAACTAACATTTCACTGCATGTTGAAAAGAAAGTGTAAGCATTCTGTTTCGAAAGCTTTAAAGCATAATTGAAATTCAACATGCAGATTTCTGTGTTATTACAATGCTGCATGCACTAGCTCATTTGCTGAGCAGCCAGCATTTTCAACCACACACTGCAAGAACTTTGTGCTGGTACAATAACAACGTAGAAAAATTAGGATGACAGCACCAGTATGCTCAGCCCCATAAACATTCCTCAGCTGAAACAAGAACTACAGGGCAGCGCTAGCCCATGTATTATGAGACCAGAATATTTCTGCTTCCATGTGCAGATGGAGCACAGATCACTAGTGTGCTGACAAGCTGAACTCCAAACAAAGAGATAAGCTACATATGTACTGGCAGGTAAGCTCACTGATCTTTTTAACCCAGTGAACATCTGATGTGATGTGAGATTCACTAAATTGTAGATTGCAAATCAAGGTCAGACTGAAGGGTGACTTCGTATTTTGTAGCATTCTCCTTGCTTCACTGACTGAAAGCAATCATGAATTCCAGAATGCTTTTTGCTCTTTTAATCTGATAGTAATTTAAAAATGTATTTGACTACAGAACTAAGTGCATCTAAACTCAAACAGGCAGGAACTGTTAGAAAAAATAGTTGAAGAAAATATTTTTATTCTTATGCTATCACAGTGCTGCTGCTGCTGCTGCTGTGCACAAAGGCCAGTGTCAGAATTGAGGTACCATGTCCATGGCTGAGGGGACCAGGAGGCTGAGCTGGCACTGGAATTCTCCAGTGTGTAACCCTTCCTTTTTCTGATTACAGTCCCAGCAAAGAGTTGCACTGGGCTGAGAATGTGTGACTGGAGCTCCCCTTTGCTCTGGGAGATGGATGACGCTGGCAGAGCAGTCCAAAGCCACAGAGCACAGGGAGAATCTGGGTCACTGTGCAATGTGTTCACTGTGCCAAATCGTAACAGTACTGAAGCACTCAGACCACTAACCTAAAAGGAGCTCCTGATTGCTAAATTCACGCCTTAAATATACACAACAACTTTTATTGACATTGTAAGGTAGTTTTGGTTTTGCTATCAGAATAAGTCATGTTAAATGAAATTGTGTACAGAGGATCAGGGTGTGAGAAAAGAGTATTTACACACACAGATGTGTATTTACACTCATTGAGGTTTTTACCATTCATGGCATACTGCAGGATTCACTGTCACCAGGAGCACTCAATGAAACGCCTGTTCTCTGAATCAGTCCCCCATTTATCTACGAAATCTTTCCATTTCATCCAATCTAAAGAACCATCAGTAAGTAGAAAATATAATCTATACATTGAGGCGAGGAATACATTAGCTCTGTAATAAGGATGGGAAAGAAAACGTGCTCAAATATAGCTATATTTGCCTATAACTGTAGATCACTTGCAAGGCAGGCTGAGTGAAAATAAAAGATTCCCTGGCAACCCTCCCTGTGTCCAAATGCCTGCTCAGGCAGAAAAAAACAACCACCCTGCATACATATTCCAGTGAGCCACTGCGGGGCAGTAACAACAACAAAAACATTCCTCAGCAGAACAAGGGGCTTTGAACAGCCACTTCGCCTTCTCTGAGCAAAGGACACATAGAAACTGTTCTTTGAAGAAAAGCCGAAAATTAGGATTTCCATTCTTACATTGCAAAAGGTTATTAGTCTTTTTGGGAAGCGTTATATAGCTGTGCTTAGCTCCAGCTCCTCCCCCAGAGGTGCTGGCAAACAGCGATTTTGAAGCTGTTACTCAGTTCTAAAGCGGTGAATAGAGGTTGTGTGTGAGGTATCCAAGACTCTATTTAAGACACTATCTGGATTTTCTGTGTGTGCATAAACTCTTTTCTACCTGAGGGCTAAGTAAATAAGTTCTTTTCAAGTGATTATTCTCTGTGCAGGAATTTTCCCTTGTAAGGTATAGAAACCCCTGAAGATTAGGTATTTTTGTGATGCTTTTGTTCCTCTCAGGGCAAAATCTTCAGTGAACAGAAGTTATTACAAAAAAATTATTTTATATCTTAAGGGTAAAAGAATAGACTTTGTTCGGTTTTGGATGTAGCTTGGAATCAAAATTACTGAGCTGCTTTGTATCCAACATTTCACATCTAGAGGTTCAAAATTAGATCAATAGTTTTGTCTTCCTTCCCTCTACCCCCGCCATTCTGTAGGTTTAATAATATCAATGGAATATGAAGAAATTCACTGTTATTTCTTTTTGCATAGTACCAAAAGTGGGGGGGAAAAGCCTATTTAAAGATCTCTAATTACAATCTGAATTTTCTATAAATATAAAACTTCCTGTAACAGCCATTCCAAATAGATATTGCCCTTTAGTGCTGCAGAAATTTGTACCAGATTAGTAACGTGTGCTGCAATATGGATTCTATGAAAAGTCCAAGTATCATGCTTCCATTGATGTGTGAGAAAAAGAGGATCAAGACGTACAGAGAGCTGAATTACAGCCATGGCTCTTCAGTTACACTTTGAAGATCATTTTCATTTCCATTTTGATCTCAAATCTTACTCATAAGTAATTAACATTTGGGGATGCATGACAGATGGTATGTGCCACCTTGTCTTTTTGGGCAGTCTTTTCTTGTCTTGGCTTTTCAAGACATATTCCAGACCTAAAATAATTATTTTTGGGGGTAGGGGGTTGGGAAATGAGCTAAATGAATGTACTTTGGCTTGCAGAAAAATAAAATGTGAGAAAGTTGAAAGTTTCTTCTAATTCTCAAATATTCTTCCACCTTTACTTTTGTTTATTTTTATTTTTTAAAATATTTATCATATCTGTAGGTTGTCAGATCTAAAGTAACCTTTATTCTTAAAAACAATAAGGCTATGAATATAATGTAAGAATCACCAGGAGCATTATTGCAAGTACTTATTTTCGTATATCGCAGCTGATGAATCCTGCAGCTGATCCTACTGATACTCCAGGGTATGAATCTGTCATCTCATCTGAGAACTGGAGAACTCTTAGTGATGTTCCTTGGATTTACAGCATTCAGGATTCTTATGTTTACCTTTATCTCCACAGTTTGCTTTGCTTTACTTTTTCATCAAATAGGAACATCATGAAAAATTAAGAAGAAAAAAGTATTTGGAAGTTTTATTAATTTAAAGTTCTCTCAGGGACTAGGCTGAATTTTCAATCAGAAAATTCAGCCAGCTGAATTTTCAATCAGATCTCTGAGTGCTCATTACTAAGCCTGCAAGGTGGCATTAAGCATCATCTTCAAATTTAAGTTTCCCATCAGTTCTTAAAATTGCAGTAAAATTCCCGTGTTTATTCCAAAAGTGGATAATGTGCTTCTGATTATTAGATCCAACAATTTTGCCTCACCGGAAAGAAGTGAAAAACAAGAAAAAAAAAGTCAGGAATTCATTGACCCTTATTGACCCTTATTCACCTTGAAGGATCAGACATGAATTGTGGGAGGAGCTTGTAGAGCTGGGGAGTGGGGAGCCGGGATTAGACTGATCCTTGAACAGTCTTCAACCTCCATTTTAATCTCTTTGATTATCTTCTACTGCCCAGCTTGTGTGAGAAAAAATGGGAATGAAATAAGAAAAGATCACCAAACTTCAGAATCTTGCTTGCTAGTTATTGGCTTGCTTTCACACACTGTAAACAAATCTGTGCTGGCAACCCTGATTAAATGCAGCAGGTATAAAGTGGAAGTGGCAGTTAAAACCTTGTTGAACACTGCAATGATACTGCATTTCTTGCCTTGGAAGGTTGTTCATGCAGCCTGCTCAGCCGGGATGTTCATCCGGCCCGTTTACCATTTATGAGACATTGTGTTAGCATTGAATTAGCTTATAGATTGTTTTAATATGACTTGGAGCAGTAGGGTGTATAATTGTTTGAATGTTTCTTTCCACTGACTGCACAGCATTACTTCTTTCTGCACCTGAGAAGGCTTTTTCCTCCACCTGAACACTTAACAAGCACATTTCCAGATATTCAGAAGCGAATGCAAACAATTTAGAACAAATCTTGTTCCTGCGATTAGGGCCTCCAATGAAACCCTACCCAACAGAGCCAGTACAGCTGAGGGTTTGGGGATTTTTTGTTTTGGGTTTTTTTGGGGGTTTTTTGGTAACATTTTCTCTTCCTTTCAATGTTTTTTTTTTATTTTCCCTTTTTGTTTTTTTTTCTTCAGGAAGGTATTGCAGCGTGACACCCTTCCTTAATTCCTGCTTTTTGAAGAGCAAAATAGCTTTAATTCCTCTATACAATAAAGTCTGTACATGCAAAGCATATGAAGACACAGTGGAAAGCATAGCTTTTTGTACCATTTAATGTTTGTAGCTTTTTGTACCATTTAACATTTGTTAGGCTGCCATTTACTTTCTGCCACAGGGTTTGGGTACTGTGTCATATTGTTGATGTTATGAGTTAAATTCCCTATTAATCCCTAAGTGGACTTTAGCAGTGAAACCCAGGCTTGGGAATCCCTATGAAACTGTGCTTTGAATTGCCTACACATATACAGCGCACAAAGTAATCCCATCAATCATAGTGGTGTCTGTTAAATACCATTATGTGACTTAATTAATGTCTGCCTAGCATTTTCAGATTCATAAGCAGTCAAAAACATTACCATGATGTTCTTAACAGCTGCTAAATTTCTTTTATATGCCAGAAATAAAACACAGAGTAAAGGTGGTCAGACGGGTTGGCAATTAATTGGAAAATCACCAAAGAGTACATGGTTAGGGAAGCAATTACTACAAAATGCAGGAATGAGAAAATGCAGCCATTAGGGATATCTGGTATTAAACCTTCAAAGGAATGTAAATATTTAATTTTTTTAAAAAAATTATTTTTGTATAATGCATTAGCTTGCAATGAATGTGGCACGTAATGCATGTAAAAGTACTCCTTGGTCAGCAGGGGAGGCAGCACAATGGCAAACATTAAACCTTACGTGAAAAGCATATTTATACTGTGCTGAATGATGAGATGACAGCAGGTTTATATTGCTCTAAATATAAAACACTATGTACTTTTATTTACAGGCTTTTCTTTGGAAAGTCATTCCATTTAACAGCCTTGAATTTCAGTCAGCTAAATGGACGTGCCATGAATGAAATGCATGAGTGACATTACAAGACCAAGTAATTAGCAATAATGACAATTACAGATCATTTTTATTTAAAGTTTGTGATATGCTAAGGCTTGCAATGCTCTTGGATGAGGCCTAATGTGATATTTTATATACAGGTGGATGAAGAATGTTAAAATAACCTGATCAAGAGCTCCCTATAAGATCCTTAGGGAATCACAGAATCACAGAATGGTTTGGGTGAAGGAACCTTAAACATCATCTGATTCCAGCCTTGTGCCATGGGCAGGGACACCTTCCATTGTCCCAGGGTGCTCAGAGCTCCATCCAACCTGACCTTGGAACTTCCAGGAATGGGGCAGCCACAGCTACTCTGGGCACTCTGTGCCAGGGCCTCATCACCTCACTGTGAATAATTGATTTCCTAATATCCAATCTAAATCTTCTGTCTGTCAGTTTGAAGCCATTCGCTCTTGTCCTGGCACTCCATTCCCTTATAAAAAGTCTCTCTGTATAAACTTGGGTGATACCCCCGTGTATGAGACATGATAAAAGCATACAAACCAAGCAAATGCTATTACAAATGAAAGAAATTTCACTTCTAATTCCAAATTTAGGAGAAAAAACAGTGTCAGATTCAAAAAAGCACCAGGTAAATCCCTCATGCCAGAGCTCTGTGATGATTGGTGATACCCAAGGGTGAAATGTTAGCAGTGGTGACAAATGTCCCAAATACACTGTAATTGCCACCCCTTGGCATCGCTTTGGAATGAAGAGCCCAGGAAGATGGGCATTAAGAAGTGGTGCCTGTGCAACTTGAACTTATAGTTTGTACAATTTGCTAAGAAATATATTTTGTACACAAAGTACTGAATTAATCATTAATGCTGTGGAAGAGGATGCAGCTCTCAAATAATACCAGTGCCTCACATTTCTCACTCTGAAGAACTTGCAAGAAAAGCAGGTGGGCAGCAGGACAGGCAGCAAGCACAGAGTGACCTGCTTGGGCCACACATGGCAGAACAAGAGCAACACAGACTCAGGTCCCCCTGCTCCAGCTTGTACATCAAACACTCACAGTACTGGGAGGTTTGTTACTATGAGGATACTACATAGTTACAGGTAGTCAAATGTGCCCAGCAGCATTTGGGATCTATTGTGTCTGGTACTTGCCACTGAAAAACTGCCCAGGAGAGTTCTTTACTTTTGCTTTTTCAGAAGCCTGTCATTGACACATGGGAATTGACATCAAAAGAGGTTAGAAAATGGTTTATTGGAAAATGTAGTTCTTGTCAACTGAACTCGGCAGCTACACTTTTATTAGACTAACGTAAAATAAGAGGTGTACACAGTTCTGGAGTCCCTCAAAGGTCCCTTCATCAGTTATCATCTTCTATTCTTGCGAAAGGAGCACTGAGATCTCCAAATCCTGTACCAGCCAAAGTTTCTCTTCCCCCCAATCTAATAAAGGTCTCTTTATAGCAAACACGCTGCTGTCTCTCTCACTCTCTGTGAAAAAATTCTGCTACAACTCCATTATGGAAAAGGATCTTAAAAACAATGGCACTAAGGAGAGCTGTTTGCTTCTGCCAGTTGGTTTTGGGAAGGAGAGGTTTACAGATGTGTGTCTGTAGGTACAAATTAAAAACAAAACCTGCCATTGCATCAAAAGCTAGATTTCTATTTGATTCCTTAAAACGTGCTCTATGTTAAACATAGTTATGAAAAATAATGTAAATGACAGGACAGCAAAGACAGTCTTTTCTAAATAAACAAGCCAAATTTCAGAGAAAAGGAGAGGGATGTGCTCAAGAATGATATAAACACACTTGAGATCCTCTTTGTAAGAGGAGGAGGTAGTGCTGGAACTTAAACAAAAGCATGCAAGCAGCATGAATAGAATGAAAATGTAGAGTGAGGGCAAATGGGACCAGTAGGACAGAGAGCAAATGAATGGAGTAGGAACTAGGATACAAGACAGATGTGAAAGACAAGACAGATGGCAAGGTACAATAAGTACAGCAAGGAGCAAAAAATAATAATTTGATCATAGTATTCTCCAGTAAAGAAAAATCTAGGGTTACTCTGCCAAGGGACACATTTTGCAAAGAATTGTACTTAAAATGCTGCTCACACGGTAGTTGTGTGATCAGCTTTGCTCACACTGTAAGGCTGCATGGGCTAATACTTAAAAAACCACATCACTACACTAAATACTGCAGCATTTTAATGATGATATGTAATGAAAAACTGAGTGAAACTTACAACTCGTTACTGCTTTGAAATAACAGTAAAATGTTGTCATAAACTGCTAACTTCCTCTTTGGCTTTCTGCGTGCCAGTACGTCTGAGGCAAAGTGCTGTGCACGGAATTGGGACAGGAACACTTCGCTGTTTGGTGTCACTTGAGACCTGCATCTCATCTGCGCCCGTGGCAGAGCGACAGGAAAACAAAGAGAATTCTGGCTGGCTGGGCTGGTGTGAAGATCACTGCTGTGGGGCTGAGCTGAAGGTGTGCAAGGAGAAGGAAGCAGGAGCAGAGCGAGGAGCCAGCTGTGAACAGCCCTGCTCGCTTCTGCTGCTGAACGAGCTCTTCTAGAAAATGCCAAAGAACATCCTCATCATCCAAAGCCATTTTTAAAATGATTGCTAATATGGCTCAATTATGCTTTTTCCCCCTGCACCCATGTGTTTAAATGTGAAAGAAAATGGTGAGAGTGACTGCTAAAGATGCCTGATAGTGCATATTTGCTTGGAAGTATATTTTCATATCAAGCAAATGTCAGTGCAAACACCTGCAATCTGCATTGCTGGTAACTGTAAGAAACAAATGGAACTTGGTTCACCACCACCACTCTGAATAAAGCTCCTGCTGTTGTTACTATGTGAATTTCTGCACTTCAAAATGCGAAGGAAAGCACGTTGATTATTGAAAACATTGCTCCTTGCTCCCACCCAAAAATGAAGTAAATACTAATTTATGGTCTTCATGAAGAACAAACTGAATTACAATGGATTTTGAAGGGAATGTTCTGTCAAAATTCACTGTTTCTTTACAAGTAATTTGGTTAACACTTAATTTCCAAGTAAGTGCAGAAACAAATTAAAACATGATGCTGTGAGTAAGACACTGAAATCAATTTAAAGATTGTTATGGGTACCATGACTCTGTATTTTCTTTTTTTTTCTCTCTCTCTCTTAGAGATGAGAATTTAAGATCAGTTGTGTTATGAAGAGAAGGGCCTGTGCTGAGCTTAGACCTGAAGCATATTAAATCTGTATTCATTCCCTTCTCTGTTGGCTGACACATTTGTGTAGAAAACTAAATCCTCACATCTCTGCTCTGTGCCCAAAAAATGTGGAAAAGACAGGAGCTGCCCAACCTTTGCTCCATCCTTTGAGCCTGCAGTGAGCAACTGAAGGGCCTCCACAGAGGTATGGATTTGTCTCCCAGTAATTTCATGTCACACTTTGTCCCTGTAAATGAAAAACCAAGTGGTGTTTCTGAGCAGATGACAGGTCTGGTCCTTCAGGCTTTCTGGGTCTGAAGAAAAATCTACTCATGTCAATGAAAATCTGCAAAGTGGTTTCTGTGGGGAAGTGGTTGAGAAAACAGCCTGTGGGGCGCTTGCAGATGCTACGCTCAACATTTGTACACAAGGTAGGAAAAAATTAGCAGTCAAAAACTGAAAGTTACAATATTTGGCATGGATATTTTTGTCATCAATTTAAACCATTTTCTTTTGATTTCTTTTTAATTTTTACATAACAAGAAATAACACAATATGCTGAAATTCAGAGAAAAATATTCTAATGAGGAATCATGATATTCTAGGCAGTGATGTATGAAGGAATTAAAACAATACATTTAAGGGATTAATAACTGGGAAGTCAGAGGGAAATTGTCATCCAACTGAAAACTTTCTGATAGGATCCTAATGTAATTGGTTCTTTGTCCTTCACTGCTTGACACATTATCAATGAGCTTGAAGAAAACATGAAACCATCCAGGATAGTTACTGTGGATTACACCAAGACAGCTAATGAAGAGGCCAGGTCACTGATCCAGACAGATGCGGTGAATTCAGACAAATACCATATATTTCAATACAGCCAGGTCAAAAAAGAGGAAAACCTGTACTTTTAGGCCCAAAAATAAAGGTGATAAACTTGCAGGCTAAATCAAACACACGATGGTTGGGATGCTGTGGGTGCATAGCTGCAGCTGAGCTCAGGAGTGGTGATGAGAACTTGTGCACACCTATGGGATCTATAGGAACAATGACCCGCAGCTGCCAGGGCCACCTGCCCCGGGACCACCTGTGGGAGCTGCTGGGAGGGGACACAAGAGCCCTCCAGCCGCCCCTTGCTGCTGTTCCATGGTGTGGGCACGTGGCTGAGGGCTGTGAGAGCTGCTGGAAGCTGCTCCGTGCCTGGTTGCTGTTGGGAGGAGGAATTCCAAGTCCAAGAGGTGTCCCCAGAGGCTCCAGGGCAAGGTAAGGGGTGTGCAGAGCTCCAGCCTTGCTGCCCACTGCTGCCTTTCTTTGTCCAGGAGGTCTTTTTGGTCTGGTCTGGTCTGTGGTTTTTTGGTCAATGTTGATGGTAAAGCTGAAGACTTTGGCTACTGAAACCTCAGTCTGAAGGAAGAGATTGCTAAAAATGGTTTACTAAAGAAAGCAAGGCTTAAAGTTGGGAGGTTTCATGCTACTGGTGAGTTTTACAAGTGTGTGGTTCTTGGCTGCTGCCCAAGATGTGTGCCTTTCTTTGTCCAGGAGGTCTTTTTGGTCTGATCTGTGTTTTTTGGTCAGTATTAATTGTGAAGCTGAAGATTTTGGCTACTGGAATCTCAGTCTGAAGGAAGAGATGCTAAAAATGGTTTACTAAAGAAAGCAAGGCTTAAAGTTGGGAGGTTTCATGCTACAGGTGAATTTTACAAATTATGATTTTGGCTGCTGCCCAAGATGTGTGCCTTTCTTTGTCTGGGAGGTCTTTTTGGTCTGATCTGTGGTTTTTGGTCAATATCAATGGTAAAGCTGAAGATTTTGGCTACTGGAATCTCAGTCTGAAGGAAGAGAAGCTTAAAAAAAGGTTTATTTGCCTAGAAAACAAGGCTTAAAGTTGAGGGTTTTCATGCCACTGGTGAATTTTACAAATGTATGGTTTTGGCTGAGGCTTTTTGATGGTGCTAGTAATGATTATTTCTGTATGCTGAACAGGTGAGATTATTTAACATCATGGTCAATGGCTGTTGAGGGTGATGGTGGAAAATGAAGTGTATGTAATGGTGGGAGAGCTCTGGTAACTGCAGTGTGAGGGTTCCATTTAATCCCTCTCTATGTTCTGTGTATGCATCAAACTGTACATTGAACATGTAATCAATATGTTTTTAGATGGACCCATCATTGTCCATGAGTTTATTACTTGCAGAAGCTGTGAATATGAACCACAATCTTGTCTAGATGTCAATGATCATCAAACTCATATTAAATCCAAGGTATAGCATTTCAAGCAGGACACATCCAGCATGGTTCCTAAATAAATAATATTCTCCCTATAAGTACTTTTGCATTTTTTTTCTCCTACAGAATTGATGTACTAATTGTTATTCTTGCATTATGCTCTCCTGACTTCTAATTTATTTATTTCAAACAAAGAAACTAGTTATATAAATTGAGCTTCACAAATGTATCACAAAATGTTCTTTCCCTTTGGTAAGAATTTGGTAACTAAATAATCAAGTTAGAAGAATAATACAGTTGTTTTTTGGAACAGCTCTTTCTGCTGCACATCTCTGTAGGATATAACTCATTAAAATGTTGTGTTCCTTTTTGTTTTCCATCACTGTCCCCTTTGCAGCAGAGTGAACCCTCTCTGCATGTGAATTGTAAACCTTGCTTGGTGCTGAATGCCCCTGCTTTGTACTTTATGTGAATATTGTCACTTCAGTCCATGTGGCATTGTGTAAATCTTAGAGATAGTAAAAGGAGAAGTATTAATATTGATTCTTATGGCACTTCTGTACTTGCTGCACTCCTTGGAAACTATTCCCACTTGCAAGTCTCCTTTGATTTGAAATCTGCTTTTATTAATCTACTCCAGTAACTCAGATATTTTAAGGTAACTTTGTAGATTTGTTCTTTATAATGGGCTGCCTCTAAAGCTCTGCAAAAGTGTAGATAAACTGTATTACTTCCCCAGCATCCTTCTTATAAACTGTTTCTTTTTCCTTAAGTTCTGAAATGTCTTTGTTAATATCCTTTATGAATGACTGAGGGAGCAGAAGGATTTGAGAGGAGCATTTATTGTGTTCTAACAACCTTGCAGACACTCTAAAGGCAGGGAAACCACAGGGAGGCCTGGGGAAGAGCTTTGTTTGGGGAACTGGACTTCAGCTGGGCCAATTCTCCTGCTCAGAGGTTGGTTTGTGTGAAGACAGGGATTACCTGTTAACTGAACAAGTGTCTGCATGAAAGGAAACTTGTCTGCGAGCCACAGAATTCAAATGCTCTTCTGTTGCTTGTTTTGATACTTGGACTTTGTTAATCACCACCTTCTCTACTGATAAGACAGAAAAATTAGCCCACTCCACAATGGCTGCTTTGTGCTTTCCTCAATTTATAAACTCTTTGGGAACCCAGATATCCCCAACAAGCCCTTCTTTTGCAACTGTTTTTTTTTTCTTGTTTTACTACAACAGCTGTGCTTTGAAATGGTCATCATAGATTCACACACTTTTTCTGCCTAATGAGTTAATTGATTTGCAAATCTAATGATATTTTAACAGGATTCACACCTGTGCTACTTGGTGTCATTCTCATTCCTTGTTGTAGAAAGTTATTTAACAGAAAGTACTGTAGAGAAGCTAATACTGAAAGTATGTGTAAGCAGTAGAATGGCTGGTCAGCTGCAGTTGGTACTGTATAATTTGAAAATAGCATTTCTGTTTAACATTTCAGACTGCTCTGCATCCTCAGTGATTACTTGGGCTCAATTCTAATTTGAGATATTATCAGTGGTGAGTGAGTCATGCTTTCCTCTTTCCCCTGGCTCATGATGACGAGTGTGTTAAAGATCCTTTGCAGGATAAATTATAATGCTTGGGATTTGTTTTCCTGTCCAGTTATGTAATTTATATTAGTTTTCTGAATGATCAAGTGTCTGCCCTTATAAGTATGCTAAGAGTTTCCTTATGCTCCTTTTGAACCCTTCCAAAGAGCTGCAAGTTGAAATGCTGGTAATGGAAACTGATACAGCCTTAACCTGAAACAGATGTTGGTGTGAGAGCCAGGGAAACAGGGAACAGTCCCTGCTCCATGTTCCCTTTTCCTTAAATAGTGCCCTGGAGGCTGCAGCATCGCTGCTTTGTGTCAGGCTGCACTAATGAGCCTTAATTGCCCTGACCAGAATGGTCTGGGGCTCTTTCCTGTGCTGTGCCCCAGCAACACCTGAACCCAACATATCTCCTGCTCTCCTGGCTCGGGGACTGCTTCTCCTGGAAGAACCTCGGAGCTGTTGTGACTTCCTTGTCTCCAGGCTTATCTCTGGTCCAGTCCCCAGCAGGAAAGTGGAATTTGTGACCGGCCTGAGCCCAGTCCTGTCTCTGACCCTGCCTTGTCTGCCTGGATCTTGCCTTGTCTGGACTCTGGGGAAGGTTTCCTCTCTCCCAGCTGTGTCCTGTTCTAGCTGTGAGACTGTGTCCCATTTGGTGAGGCTGCACTCACCTGGTTTATCTCTGCAATTGAAGCCCATCTTCTTGCCTTTCAAACTGTGTAAAAAAAAAATAAAAAATTCACTTTGTATTTGAAGGAGAAGGTTTTCCTGCCTGTGGAGTTCCCCCATCAGCAATACTGCAGAGATGTAATGAGCAAAGCACATGAAATCTGATTAAGGAATGTTTCCCTTAAAGGTAATCTTACAAACATAAGCAAAATTGACAGTTGCCATCTGTAATCTCGAACTTCTCTAGATTTCATTTGATTTCTCAAAACCTGTGAATTTTGAATGCAGAGAAAAATCTCAGTGGTTCACATAATGTGTTTAGAGACATGAAATGCCTAGACAAAAAGGCAAGAAAGCAAAAGAGAAGAAAATCCATCATAATGGTATTTCTGCATGCAGGACCACCAAGACCTGGTGAAAAATTCTACCATGGGATGAGAATCTTCTCTCCATCCCTTTTGGACTGTGTTTAGGATAAAGAATTTGCTTTTGAATAAATTAGTGTGATGAGTGAGAATAGTTCAAGTCGATAAGAATTTAGGAAAGAGTTGAATACAAATAAATACTAAACTGGAAACTGACTATTTTTAGTGAAGGAACTCTGTATTAGTTGGTTTGGTTCCTGAACATGAAATCAAACCAATCTTAAGCTTTCTGAGAAATGGGAGTAATTTTGTCCAAGATGATCCACAGAGCTGTTTGATATCTGAGCTGTTTGCAGCGTTTTTGTGTGTGTTTGCAGTTTGTGTTTGTGTCCTGTGCACTCCTGTGGCTGCCCAGAGCACTTCAGGGCACCTTGCTCATCCTGCAGGGCGAGGGAAGCAAAGGTGTCAGTCCAGCAATGCTGCTGTGCCAGAGGAATGGGGGAAAAAGCTGTTTCTTGTGCTGTTTCTGAGGAACAAAGTAGCTTAAAATGGTATGACAGGAGACAAGAACAAGCTTTTGAAAGCCCTGAAGCGACTGAATGTTTTGTAACAGCAAGGTGGTTGGATAAATCCCACTGTTCTGTGGAGGATGTGCGAGCTGATAAAGCTTTTCTCCAGAAGTGTGTTTGCATTCTGCTTTTAGGGTAGAATCCTTCTATTTGAGTGGCTGGATCTTGGCATAGGAAAAAACAGTGCCCAGTATGAGAGAGGTAATGGAATTAAAACCTGAAAAAAATGTGCCATGCTGGAAATTCAGTATGCAATGAGTGAAAGACAGGTAGATGCAGATTGGTATTCCTTTCTTGCCTTCACTTTACCTGATAAGTAAGTGATGCTCAGGATTTCAGTAATGGAGATGTGGTTTTACTCACTCAAACTCCAATAAAATAATTCAATGCCATTTCTGAGGTTCTTTTCACAGACAGTGGGGTAGAGGAAGAATGCAGATGGGCGGGGTGGCCTCCCTTTGAGGTTTCAGTCATTGTGCATCCCTCCTATCACACACACTGTGTCTCATCCTTTCTGTTTCCCTGTCACAAGAATAACTATGGGAGCTCTCAGTGGGTGTTCAGCAGGTAGGGAAAAGTTGGGGAAGATTAGGATTTAAACAAAGGGTGTGTAGCTGATTAGGCTACAGTAGAGTATTTTAGACAGCACACACAACAGGGTGCTGCTACAAAGACTGGTACAGTATCAAACTAAGTAACTTTAAAAGGAGCAAAATGATTGAAATAGGGATTATATATATATTTTTTTAGCTCACTGTTAGGAGTTTTTGTGTAAAACTACTTGGTACCTCAGAGTGCCAAATAAATCTGCATAGCAGAATGTCTAGTGAATCTCAAAATATTTTTGGCTGTTTTCAGAATTATTTTGCAATTACACAGGAAATAAGTACTATGTCATTGTATATTTCCAGCCTTTTTGCAGTTGATTTTATTTTAGTTTTAAGAGGAAGGCAGGATGATTCTAAACTGGTAGTCATGACGTTTATACTCTTTCTAAAAACTGATAATGGAATACATGCTTCATAAGAATTTTTCTGGTTTAGTCCTGTGAGATGACAAGGCCAAATAAATGTAGAATACTTTCCATTGTGTTACAAAGCCTGAAATCCATTTCATTTCATTTGAAAGGGATCTTCTATGTTGCCATATGGAATCCATCTTCTGTGTTGCTTTCTCTGCATACTTCTGGCTAAGTCGGGTTGCGTTCTGCCCAGAGCTGGGTTGATAAGCAGAGTGATCCTCTGATCTGAAGTAGCCAAAGAATGAAAATGTAGCTTTGTCCACATCAATTTGGTTGAATGGAGGGTTATGTCTATCTTCCCTTGTGTATGAATGTGTTAAAACTGGCATGCATAGATGCCAAGTGTTAATATAAATGGACTGCATAATATTTTTTTTAATTCCCAAGCAAACTATTGCCTATTTAAGTTTTTCTGTTTCTGCATGGCCTGTTTCATTTCTTGTTTACACTGTTTGTTTCACTTTTTAGTTTATATTAATTGGGTGGATTGAACTTTTATTGAAGAAAGTATCTGAGTACATTAGGTTATTTCCCTCATTTTTCCATGTCTCTCAAAAAAAAGGCAAAACAAAACCCCAAGATTTCTTAAATGGAATGAAAAGCATCTTTATTCTCTAGTGGTAAAAGGAAAATTCCTTTCTATTTCAGCAGGATAAGAACCTTTATCATATCTTTTAAAATGGTTTAAAGTGGAGGATTTTTGTCAGCTGTCAGCTTGAAAGGTCATGTTTTAGGCAGTCAGTCCTAAGCCCCTTGGATAATGTTTACAGTGCTCTCAAATGACTTAAAATGGACTAAATTGTTTTCAGCTGATGGTAGTGAAGGTCATGGAGGAAATCTCTTTAGTCGGCCTTGCTTGCTTCCTAAGTACACCCAGTAAAAACGTGCCATAAACTGCAGCAAGACAGGAGTTCTAACTTTAAGAGGCACTGGAGGCTGAGGGAATGGAATGTGCCTCTTGTGGGGAGAACTTGCTTGGCGGAGAATTTGCTAAGCAGGGATTGCTACTTTAGGCAAACTTTTGTCCAATCCCTGCTGGATTCTGCCTTTTCCTTTTGCTGTCTCCTTCCACGTTCTAGTTCATTACTTGAAGAATTTGTGGGCTTGGGGGCATTTTCTCATCTCAGTGTGGGTGCTCATAACTTCCAGATGCTCCAGTGAGAGGCAGACGTGATCTTAAGGTGGTGGGAGAGTGGGGCAGACAAAAAAGATTGTACCTCAGTGCTGAATTTCCCGAAACTCCTTTTCAGCCATAACTAGCCCCCGGAATGTGGATCCATTCCCCTCACTGTAAATGTCCCTGTGTTGATTATAGGGACAGCTCATGCTGCGTAAGGTATTGCCAAATTCAATGATGAAGGAGTCTTATTAGAGAAAACTAAGATAAATTATCTGTTTGTCATGGATTTGGTTTCTAATGGCATTTGCTGCTTTTTTTTTTTAACATTGGTCTTGTCCAACCTTTCCAGAAATGTATTTTTTAAATTATAACAAAATACTTAGCAATTATAGCAGGTCTTGCAGTACCTGATATTACATACAAATGCTATTTTTCTTCTGTTGGTGCTGGAAACCCCAAAGTAGTAGGACTTCTGCACTGGGAATCTCTGAGGAGAGGCACAGCTAGCCTGGTTTTCAACACTTAAGTGGCTCAGGTAACTTAAGCTGTAAGGTTTTTACCAAGAGTGGATGAGATCTAATTTGAGGAAAGTAAGTGAAAGAGTTGTCTGCCTCTCTCAGACATTGTGCCGCATTCTTTGGAGCGATGAACAGCAAGGAGGGCAGTTCCTTAATGATGTTTTTTTTCGGATACAGTAAGAGAATAGAAGAGCTGAAGTCTGTGTTTGAAATGTGCAAAGTGCTTGCACAATATACAATTACAGAAAACACTATGTTCCATTAGCCTAATTCCATTATTCCCCAACTAAGTGGTTAATCCATGGAACATAAGTGATCCAGCTTTATGAAAAGCTTGTCTGGGTTTCATCTCCTGCTTTTGTGCCAGGTGGAATCTTTCTTCAGAATCAGATGGACACTGAGTAAGGATCTCATGAGTAAGGATAAAATGACATGGAAATAATGTGTATTTGGCTGGCTGTGTTTGCAATGTTGAACAAATGCTGGCTTGAATGTGTAAGAGGTGTTTGCTCAACAAAAGCCATATGATTCTTAATTTCATGTAATTGTGGGAAATGCTCCTTTTTTTATATCTAAAATTGCACATTTAAAGGTGTGAGGTCTCTGTACTGCACTTCAGACTTAAATATTAAGTGCTGTGACATCATAATTATAGAAAACAATTTGTGTACTTCAATATGCTCAGGGTATTTGAAGGTAAAAGTGTCTGTCTTCTAAATCAATTTAAATATTGATTTGGAAGTTTTAGTTGAAATACTCCTTTGAAATGTACAAGACTTCTAAATTTATGATAATAAACCTGTCTGCTCTTAAGTAATGATCAAAAGTACAAAATGAAGTTATATGGGGTGGGGGGAAGCGACCACATTTGTTCTGTGGCACAGGACTAATGTTTAGTAGAGTTTTGGGATTTTGGTTTGAAGTTCTTTTGCTGGTTTCTTTGAGGTGATTCAGTGTGATTTGAGTCATTTGTCAGCTATAAATCAGGCTAAACTGAGTGGAGCACTTTGCTTTTCTGCCTCTGTCTCTCATCTTCCTTCTTCTATAACAGTTTATCACTGTGGCCAGGAAAGAGCTCAGTTAGGAGGACAAGAAGACCTTGTTCTTGTGTCATGTTTTCATCCCTAGATATTAGTGTGTCACTCGGATGGATACAGATTGTTTTGCTGCATGTCACACATGACAGACTGAAGGACAACAAAAACAAACTCCTCCCAGCCTATACAGAAATCAAGTTTCACAAAGTCTGTGTGACCAGACAGAATTAACTCTTGACTGGTTCAGCTCGTTCAGAGCAGTGCAGTCTCTGTGTGTGTGCCATTAAATCTTTGTTCTGGGGCTGCTGAGCTCCTGGGAGTGGCTAAGAGGTCACACAAAGCTTGTTGTCAGAGAGCAGAACTATGGAGTGCAACTAAATCATAGTTTTTTATATGGTAAAATAGCATGTTAGATAATTATACATATCACAGAAAGTATGAATTGATTGAAAATAGAAGTTAAAAAGATTATAGAGGAAGGTGGCCTATTAGAGCCATTTTTATTGATTTACTGATTTTAAACTTCCCTTGACTTTGGTATAAAAGACTCCTGTTGAGTTTCTTTGCCATGGAGAGAACTGAACACAGGGTTAGAAAATCAGCCTGTCCCTCTGGGAAAGTTACCAATTACTGCCATTTAAACTTGGCTTAGTAATTTTATCTTCATATTAGTCTTTTTAAATTTACTTTACATGAGAATTTTCCCCACTGTCCACTGTGTGTGCCAGTGGAGCTGCAGCTCCCCTGGGAGGAGGAGGAACGATGAGCTGGGTGTCTTGCCCTGGCTTTTAGCACTTTAGAAGAGCAACACTGCACAGCTGAAGTGTGCATGTAACTCTGAATGGCTCTGTTACTGGGATTAAATTTACCTCAGGCAATCAAGTATCCATTTTATATCTGCATTTTTGTTGACCTTTTTGTGGTACCATAAGGCTTTTTAATGCCATCTGAAATTCTTCTCCTCAAAACCAGGGAATATCTTAATGAAGAAAGAAATATTAGTATAACATTCATGTGATTTACTGATGGTCTAACTGACCTGTGCGTGGATCCAGGGATGCAAATTCTACTTTACAAAGCAGCCTTGTTGTTCTGGCCTTTTCTGCTGGGCTGTAATTTAAAACGGAAGCCTTTAAATGTGCTGAGGTAAAATGCAAGCTCTGCTGGCAAATTGAAGAGATAGATATTGACTAGGTGTTGTGTCACTAGAACCAGACATTCAGGCTCCCTGAAGTTTTAATTTTTGATTTAATTTTTTGATAATGTGTCACAGTTGTAACAGTGTGTCTGAAGCAAGGAAAAATGACAAGCAGAGCCATTAGGGAGTCTGTACATACTTACTGTTGCTCTCCACCCCACCTGAATCCTGGTTTTCCCAAAGTAATAAAAGTGTGTGATAGAACCATTATTTGACAGTAGGACAGGGACTCAGATGGAATTAAATGAAAGATCACTTGAAAGCTTAAATGATATGACTAATTAACAGACACGTATTTTGAATGTAAAAATACACTGCTACAGCTGACTTTTAGTAGCTGATGAATTTGGGCAAGGGTAATGGGCAAGGGTTTCCAATCCGAATGGTGAGAGATCTGGAAGTAGTTTGGCCCCAGTTAATCAAGCCCATGATGATTGGCCCCAGTTAATCAAGCTCATGACTTTTGGTGCTCTGTTAAATACCTAAAATATCAGCAGTGCCATTTTCAGGGAGTGTGAGTAGGAAATGCACTCGAGGTAACACTTTGGGCAGTTGTGATTGTTGTGCTGATAAGGTGTTCTTAGAGCAGATAAAATGTGAGGAACCATAATCTTAATGGCTTTTAGTAGCACTCAGACTGCTTTAAGTATAAAACACCTTTATAAACAGGAATTTGGCTAAGTCATTTTAGACACATCATTTTTTAATAGTCAGCTTTGTAATATGTATATTTATTTATTTATTTACTCTTTTAACTGCTGGAGTATCTTACCTAGCTGAAAAAAAAAGATATATGAGAGGGGGAAAAGAACTCATGTTACTTGTGAAAATTTATGGCTAATTTACCATTGTACAATGTAGTTTTTTATAAAAATCAAAGGTGGTAGAACAACTTGCTCTAGTTAAACACTGGAAACCTGAAAAATAACACATAGAAGATAATACCTAGCAGATAAAACTATGAGGCAAGGATGGGGGGAGAAAAGGCTGGAAATAGCAGTACAGACAGCCAGAGCTGGTGTCAGCCTGACACAAATGAGTAGATGTGCAGACATTTGTGGTAAAAGGACAGTGGGCAGCAAATGGTTCAGCTGGCTTGGGGGAGATTATTTACTTGAACTCTGCTGTCTCCCTGTGGTCCCACGAGAGCCATGTGAGGCTATTTCTACAAATGAATCGGTATTTAGAGGGGTTTATTGCTTCTCTTTTTCCAAGTATCCATAAAGAAATGCTAGCCTATTCCTAGCGGAATTAGGGTCATGGTGAAAATGATCTCAGTTTCTGGAAATCCAGCCATTATTGACAAAGTAAAAGTACATTTATCCTGGTGATTAAAAAAATAAATAAATTGTGAATTTCTTATCTAAAGTTTGAAAGTGAAGCCCTCTTAAAGAAGTTTGAGAGCAGAAGGGGAATTAATATTTAATATTACTGCTGTATGTCTTGGAGCTGATATTGTCTGATGCTCTTCACCTCTGCCTTCTCCACAATGAGATGTCGCTTAAGGAATGGCCTCAGGATCAGTTTGGAGCCATCTCTAACAACTGGACTTGTAAAGTAACAGTAATTAGTGCAGCCCCATAATGTTAATGGCTTTTAGTAGCATTCAGACTGCTTTAAGTATAAAACACCTTTATAAACAGGAATTTGGCTAAGTCATTTTAGACACATCATTTTTTAATAGTCAGCTTTGTAATATGTATATTTATTTATTTATTTACTCTTTTAACTGCTGGAGTATCTTACCTAGCTGAAAAAAAAAAAAAGAAATATGAGAGGGGGAAAAGAACTTTTGTTACTTGTGAAAATTTATGGCTAATTTACCATTGTACAATGTAGTTTTTTATAAAAATCAAAGGTGGTAGAACAACTTGCTCTAGTTAAACACTGAAAACCTGAAAAATAACACATAGAAGATAATACCTAGCAGATAAAACTATGAGGCAAGGATGGGGGGAGAAAAGGCTGGAAATAGCAGTACAGACAGCCAGAGCTGGTGTCAGCCTGACACAAATGAGTAGATGTGCAGACATTTGTGGTAAAAGGACAGTGGGCAGCAAATGGTTCAGCTGGCTTGGGGGAGATTATTTACTTGAACTCTGCTGTCTCCCTGTGGTCCCACGAGAGCCATGTGAGGCTATTTCTACAAATGAATCGGTATTTAGAGGGGTTTATTGCTTCTCTTTTTCCAAGTATCCATAAAGAAATGCTAGCCTATTCCTAGCGGAATTAGGGTCATGGTGAAAATGATCTCAGTTTCTGGAAATCCAGCCATTATTGACAAAGTAAAAGTACATTTATCCTGGTGATTAAAAAAATAAATAAATTGTGAATTTCTTATCTAAAGTTTGAAAGTGAAGCCCTCTTAAAGAAGTTTGAGAGCAGAAGGGGAATTAATATTTAATATTACTTCTCTGTCTTGGAGCTGATATTGTCTGATGCTCTTCACCTCTGCCTTCTCCACAATGAGATGTCACTTAAGGAATGGCCTCAGGATCAATTTGGAGCCATCTCTAACAACTGGACTTGTAAAGTAACAGTAATTAGTCCAGCCAAAAGATAGCTTTGGGTAAACAGATTTGCATCAAATGTGGGCTGTATGTCTTGGAGCTGATATTGTCTGATGCTCTTCACCTCTGCCTTCTCCACAATGAGATGTCACTTAAGGAATGGCCTCAGGATCAATTTGGAGCCATCTCTAACAACTGGACTTGTAAAGTAACAGTAATTAGTGCAGCCAAAAGATAGCTTTGGGTAAACAGATTTGCATCAAATGTGGTTCTGAAACCTTAATTGGATTTCTGTTGCTTTGCCCTAATGACAGAAAACCTGTTTGCTGCTATCAGGGGAACATAAAATATCCTTGCAGTGCTGTCTGAGTGGGGTGTTTTGCCCTCACTCATTGTTATTCCCCATGTTAGTGTACCTGAGCACTAATTGTTTGGTTATTCATTAGCAGAAACAATGGGAAGGGACTGGGCAGACATTCTAACAAGCAATCCTAAACCAGTTTCCTAGTCTCCCTGAAATGAGTATTTATGTATTTTGTATCAAGTAGCACAATTCTTCTCAGAAGAACTGAAGGTAACCCACCTCCAGAAAGATTTAAGCTGAACAGCTGCTTTGAAAGGTGAAAGACTTTGGTTAATTAATATTTGACACTAATTGGGTAAACTGGACTGGAAATGCTTAGACTGTGCAAAAAAAAAAAAGAACTCAAATAGAAACACCACCGAACTGGACTGGTAATGCTTAGACTGTGCAAAAAAAAAAGTACTCAAATAGAAACACCACCTTAGACTGCCTTTGAAGACCCTTGTTTAGACATTTGTCTGGTATTTTCTCCTTATTTCAGAGATATTTATGTTAATTTATATAAAATACAACTATTGCAGTAGGAGAGAATGTGTGGCAAAACAATATCCAGAAAATTGAATGAGCTGGTGGTGACTTATGGAATTCATCTGAAAATGAACAAGGTTCACCTACATCCTGCTTTATGTTCAGTTGGATGTTGTAATAGCAGCACACTTATAATTTTATCAAGTATACATAAAATTAAAGTATCTTTTGACTATTTACTGACTTTAGAACTCCTTCCAATGGCTCTTAATGGCAGACAAATGTATAGATGGGGTAAAGTTGTTCCAGTGTCAAACTCTGTAGCAGAAAGTATTATAAACATTGCTAATCTTAATTCAAAATTGTTAATTTTTTAACTTATATTTGAATTCCATTCATCTTTTTACCTTCTACTTTACTTTCTTGCATTGTGTTTGCACTTCTCATTCCTCAGAGATATTAAAGTAAATGGTGTGTGGGTTTTTTTCCACCTAAAAATGAATGTATTCTTAAACAGAAAAAAAAAAAAAAAAAAATAAAGAAAAGCACTAATAGTGCTTGGTCTTGCTGCCATCTTTCCAGTTTCCCTGCACATATCTGTTTCTGTGAAGGAAGTTTTCTTGAGCTGCATCCATTTGAAATAACGTTTTCAGTTTTCTGGATTGAACTTTAATGAGGGGAAAATAATCTATAATGGGCTTTTTAAAAATGAGAGTTCTTTGAGCTTATCTTCATAAAAGCCAGTTTTATTGTTGTAGAAGTTAGGGAACAGAGATGTTATTTCATCAGTTTTAGTGGGAAATAAAATGGATTTGAATTCCAGCATCAGCTGGGTGCTTTGGAAGGTCTCCCTGGGTGGGCTGCTGCTTCCCCCTGGTTTTTAATCTCCCTTTCCCCAGAAGTCTGCCTTCCCCTGAGCTCCGTGTCTGCCCTTTGTGCTCTGCCTGTCATAACTAATTCCAATGTCACCCATCTGCAGCGTGACAAATAAATCCCAGCAGCCAGCAAAGCTGGGAATGTGCAGAGAGCCCCTTGTTTCCTTGGCTGGGTGCAGCACCTGGATCTGGGCAGGAATTAATGGGTTTGTGCTTCCCTTTCCAAGGGGTGTCCAGGGACAGGGTGGAGAACACTTTGTTCTGCTGGTGCTCCAGGATCTTGGGCAGTCCAGCAGATGTTGGCTGGCTTGAACAGCTGAGATGTTTCATTTGGGATGGGAGGGAAAGTGTTACAACACTTCCTGGTAATGGGAATCGAGATGATTTTCGTTCTTTCTGTAACCTTCCATTTCCAGCTTTAGTTAAGCTGTAGATGATCTGGTTTTAGAGGTATTGAAAATTAGAAGATTGTCCAAGGAGATGATAATAGACAGTTTTGCATCTGAAAAAGCTCTAGCCGGGGGGGGGGAAAGGGATCTGGAGCCCATATTGACATCTCCAACTTAGCTTTACACATGGATCAGACAAGAACTACAATCATGGATTACTGTTTCAATCTGGAAGATTGTCCAAGGAGATGATAATAGGCAGTTTCACATCTGAAAAAGCTCTAGGGGGGGAAAAAGGGATCTGGAGCCCATATTGACATCTCTTTACACTTAGCTTCACACATGGACCAAACAGGAACTGCAGTCATGGATTACTGTTTCAATTGCACAAGGAATCTGCTTCCAGGGAAACTGGTTCTACTGGCTACTGATCTACTGGAGGGAGATGGTCCTAAAATACTGTCATATATGTCAGCATGGAAGTTATGATTGTATAGGAGTTCTCTTTCTACAATTATTACACTTACAAGCTTTTACTTGGGCTTAGTGTGTTTATTTATTGTTTTCTTAGCAGACGGAACACTTAGAAAATGACAGCCATGGCATATATGGAATGTATCACTGTTAATTAACAAAGTCTTAAACTTTGTCAGAGCTGAATAAGTGATTGAAACAAATTCCAAATTGTGTTAGGTAACTTTTGGCTAGCTCACTTTTTAATTTGTAAACTGTCATTGGAAACATATTAATTGTTGCATGTTAAGCAATCCTTGCTTCTGCCTTTCTGGGTGTTAATTTGATATTCTTGTCAGCAGCTAACAATGGTGTTTCTGATCAGAGGTTCTGGTGACAGGCTGGCACTCTGATGCTCTTCCCAGGCTGAGTGTAACTCCCACTCTCAGGATTGTGGTGCAGGTGCAAATTCCCCAATTTCTTTTCAGGAACATTTGCTGGTAATTCAAGACTGGGTTGAATATTCTTGCCAATAAGTGAAGTGTTAGAAAGTCAGCAAGGCGTACGCAGGGCTGTGAACACACTTGGGCCCTGAAACACCCAATTGTGTGATACAGAATGCATGATTAATAGAACTGCAAGGAAGGGATTCAGTCTGTCAGACCCCTCTGCCAACTGCATGGATGACAACCTGGTGCCTCTTTGCAGAACAGTTTCTCTTACATAACACTGCAGGCATTTGCTGTATGTGGAGTACAAAAACTTGATAACAGAACAGCTTTGAAACAAAACAAACCCTGAAGGTTTTGTTGTACTTTGTTGATAGTTTGTATAATGGAAGTTTGTAAATTGTTTTAATTTTTTTACTAAAGAAAATGTGTGAGATGTGTCGCTCAAGTTGGAAATCTCACCTGTTGTCTGGAGGACTCTTGACATCCTTACTTTGTAAATAGTTAGTATAATGGAAATTTGTAAATTGTTTTATCTTTTTACTAAAGAAAATGTGTGAGATGTGTCGCTCAAGTTGGAAATCTCACCTGTCCTCGGGAGGACTCTTGACATCCTTTACCTGAGAGTGATCTTGGGAAAATCAGCAGCAGTCTATTCCTTTCACTTTGTCCTAGTATTAGGTGTTCTTCAGAAGGGAAGACTGAGCTGCCTTTTTGCTGGATCACTGTACAGGTTGTATCTTAGAACAGTAAACACTGCTCTCATGGAACTCAAACCCAAAGTGCTTAAACATAACTATTTGGGTTATTAGGTATTTCTGTATGTTTGGTGTGAAATTTTGCTTCTAGTAAAGTCTGTACTAATGGGACCAACCCAAAATTCTGGGTACTGTCAGCAGGAGATTTTTTTCTCTTGAGGTTATGTCACTGATTGTTGTTTTGAAAAGCTTGTATTTAAACTGTACAAAGGTGAGCACCTGAAGTGTTTTGAATCAGGCGAAAAGGAAGGTTCAGTTCATGGAAATGCTCACTGTGCACCAAGGGAAAGACAAAGCTTTGCTTTATTTAATGTGCAGAGTCCAGGAACTTGCTTTGTGTGTTTGTGTTTAGAGGGTCAGAACCTTTCATGTCTTCAAGTGCTATCAGTAGAAATACAAGCAGTGATTCCTGATGCAATTCTGAGTTCAGAACAGGCCATGGAAAGTTACTTTCAGTGTGCATGAAAAGGAGAAAATTATTATTGTAGGCTGTGAAAAACACTCTTAAGTAGAGCAGCCAGGTGAAACAACAAACCAAGGGCATAACACTGTGCTGTGATGGATGATTCTAGAGACAGCAGTGAGAAATTCTGGGTTCTAATAACCACGTTAAGGAGAAGGAGATAGAGGAATTTTCTCAGGGAATAAGGAATATTTTGCTCTAGGAGTGTGCTGTGGCTTGCAGAAGGCTCTGTTGAGAGAGGTGAGTAATTGCACAGGTGTGACTATAGACAGGATCAGGTTTCTGTCTTGCTCAACTCCCAGACTGGAGCCTTTGTAAAAAAAAAAAACATAAAACAACACTTTAATGGGTATCCAGGCCTCTGGCTGGTCACTCCAACTGTTCAAGCCCCTGCCTTGGTGTGAAGCTACAAATTACCATTTTCATGGTAGCTTGAAACAAAACTTGTCAAGATTGGTAACTGGGCAGAGGAAATCTGCACTGTGCTGGTGTTGGAGTTATTTGCCCACAGACAGGGGAAGAGCAATGAGAGATTTTAAGCTGGATAAAATAAAAAGCAAAGGAAGTAGTTTAGGAAGTAGTAGCAGCAAATACTGTAAATAAAGCAGGAGAATAGAGAGGTACAGGAGGAAGTGGAGAATGCTATGTCCCTAGACTTGAAGCAGTTGGACAGATTGTAGGGCAGACCAGAAACTTCAGCTACTCAGCACAAGGAAAATGTCACCATAAACATGGTAAAACCAGTATAAAAAACCAGCAAACCAAGATCAACAGAGATGCAACATTTGGGAATTTTCTGTCATATTTTCTTCTGAGCTGGTAATATTTTGTGTTAATATTTAACTAAGCTACAATTCCAAGAAAAATTGATTTCTTATGGGTATCTCAAGGTTGAGTAAGTTCTTCAGGCTAAGAAAGTCTTTTCTCCTCAGATTTAGAAATCACTTCTGTATTGCCCCTCTCCTCCCAGGAGGAGTTCAACACTGGTACTGTTATATTTCTTTTGTTTGTATTTAGTTCTATATCCATAAATTATCAAATGTGAGGAAAGAAATCCCAAAACAGCAGTAGGTGTTTTTCTCTAATGCTTCGTTTTCCTGAAGTAATTTGAAGAGTCTACCCTAAGTAGTAGAAGCAAAAATGCGTTTTACATACCAACACTTTGAGCAGGCTAATGGTGGTACTTGTAAAAATAGCAACAGCAGTCCATTCAAAACTGCTAAAAATATCACATGGCTATTAAAGCTTAATTGTGGAGCACAAGGGGACTAAAATAACAAAGTAAAGGTCTGGCCTTTCTCCTGCCCCTGTGTGTGTGTGAATTGTTATGGGTTTGGCAAAAGCCATCATTGCTGTAGCAGTGCATCTTTTATCAGCCTCTGTTTCCCATTCTGCACTAATGTTACTAATTCTGTACCACATGGAATATTTTGGAGACCTGAATGCCTGCACAGCTTTTGGAGCTGTGATAGTTCAGTGTATCCCTATTGACTTCAGGCTTTTTATGTGAAAACTTTGAGTCACATCTTTGAATACTTTTCTCAGCAGCTGCATGCTGGAAATTCTGTTGCCAGCCAGCAGCCAGTGTAATTCATAGGATGAGGGAAATGGTGAAAGTCACCAGAGCTGTAATTTTATGAGGTCTCCTAGAGCATTTAGTGTGTGCAAACTTAGGCTTTTGTTCAGTTTGCTTCGGCTTCAGTTTGGGCAGGTGTGGAGTAGCAGTGTTTTAGACAACATGGAGCAGGTGATTATTGCAAATTATTTAATGGAGCTATGCACTGTGAGTGTAAAGAAATGAGATGGGAGTAGCTGAAGGGAAAATAGCAGCATGTAGCTTGTCAGCAGTGGTCAGAACAGCCTGAGAGAAGGTGGTAGTGCTACAGAGGGCTTCGAGCAGCCTGACTCACAAATATCCCACTTTAGACATGCTTTTGCAGTGATTGTTTCTAGATAAAGAAGCTTAGTGAGCTGTTACTGTCTTGATCTGTATGCCCAGGGCTGTAATGCATAATTCTCATTCCACCATTAGACTTTCAATCCATTTGCTTTTATTGCAGCTTTCTATTTTAAAAACCAAGTTCTTTATTTCTCTTTATTGCTGTGCTTGTTCCTGAGGTTCTGCTCTGGTGCTGTGGCTACATGCCCTGGCTGCAGATACCTTCATACTCGGCTGCCTTAAACAGAGATTTAGGGGTGCTGATTTTACCCATGATCACGAAAATAGTGATGTTTTCTAAGCACAAGCATGTCTTCACAGGAAAGAAATACAGCTTGACTGTTTTTAAATAGAATACAGCTACAGGTAATGGCTGGAGGTGCTGGATGCTGTTACAGCCATGGTATGACCCTGCCCTGTCCAGATGTGTCAGAGTTCATCCTCGTATAACACCTGGAAATGTTTCTCCTGCCAAGGAGTATCCATAATTATTTAGAACAGACTTTTCTTCCTGACTTCTAAAGCAAAGTCCTTATTTGAGAGCTCTCAAACTTCTCCATGGCTTGGGCTGGGTCACTGCAGAGAGTTGCTGAGGCAGGGTTGGTTCCTGCAATGCTGAGCCAGCAATTGCAAGGCTGGTAGCAGGTGTTTTATAAATATCTTTTTATGCTAATAATTTCCCAAAATGATAAGTTTTTCAGGATCAATGAAGCTGTTAAGGGTTATGAGAGTGGCAGACTGCCCCAGAGCTGAGCAGAGATGAGAACAAGTACTTCAACCATTTATTCAACTTCAGAAAGGTGAAAGGACAGTTGCTTTGGCTCAGTAAAGGAGAGGAGTTTCTCTCCTTCACTCAGCCAAAAAACCCAGTTTCTTTCCCTTGCTAGGAGTTAATAAAGCTTGTCACTTCCATCTTTACCTTTGTTCCATATCCTGTGCACCGAGCCCTTCACTCTTTTACTGTGGTTAATTATTCTAGAAATATTTCATGTTCTACTTGTCTTTTGTAACTGACAATGACCACAGCACCCCCACACCACAAACCCAGCTCTCTCACATAGCAAACCATTCCTTTGACTGCTTGTCACTGAAGTAGCAGCATCTCTTTAACCATTCCTTCTTCAGAATGTCCTAATTGAATTCTTTACTGGTTGGAGTGGTTGCTGCCTGTACAATTCCATTGCTGGTACTCAGAAATTTCTTTAACTTGGAAAAATAGTCCTGGGTGGAAGTTTTCCCCTGGGAGGTTGACTCGGAGTGTTGATTTTGACCTCAATGTGCAGAAACTTTTAAAATGGAACTTACTATGGATGTTAGCAAGATTACTGAAAGTATTCAGTTTTTAACCTCCTGCCCACTCTGTTATCAGTTTTCAGAGTAGCCTTGGCATGAATCTCACGGTGGTCTTAGGGTAGAAATGGAATATATTGTTTATTGACTACCAGCTTTGAATATTGAGTGATTTGAGCTTTGCAAGGAGATCCTGTGTAATTCCATTTTAGTTTTGACAAAATATTCCATTAGAGTTTTTGAGTAGGTGCAGGTCTTTTTTTTTTCCTCTCTTGAAAATCTAATGTGAAGTACAAGCATACCAGTTATGATAATGTTATTTTACAGTAGTACCATATAAAAGGACAAACCACAACTCGCCACAGGCAGTAGGAAATCGTCACTACTTGCAAGAAGGAAAGGTGATTGTTAGTTTTAACCAGAAGAAGCAAATGATGAAAGTGAATTATGTTGACTAATGGGGGTGGGGAACAGGAAAGCATGTACACAGTACATTTAGATAGATATTTAATTTAGATACATTGAGGAATTTCTATAAAGGCAGAATTTCAATAGGTTTTACAGGCCAAGTCAGTAACATTATTTCTCAAAATATTTCCTAGGAAACTTTACTTATAAAATGACTTTCGTATTTAATTTCCTGTGCAAGAGTGCCCTACATAAATGTGCCCTGTGTGTTTACACTAAAAATCCAAGAGAATGTTTAAATTTTCCCAGATTCCTTTTTAAAACCAGAATGGATTAGCATTGTGTGAGTTTATTTGAGCTTTCAAAAAACATCTGGGAAAAAAAATGGAATTGCTGGAAGATTGATTTACATTGTTCCAACTCTTGCACTCGTGTGTTTGAGTTGATGGTAATTTGCTAACAGTTCCATTGTGATCTGAGCACTGGTGTAATGTAAACTGTCACCAGTGACATTTCTGTGCCCTGACAGCTTTTTTTCTAGTGTGGGTAATTGTAAATTAGGCTAATAGACTTTTTAGCTGGAATGAAGAGACCTCTTGTTCACCTTGTTGTTGAATGTTTGCTAAATGGATGTGTACAGCAATTACTCATTTCGTTTAAACATGTAATATTTTACCCTTAATGTTGCACTTGTCACTGTCAATAAGTAATTATGTAACTTCAGTTGCCTCTTTCTTTTTCTTCTCCTTCCTTGTGTTTTCTTAAGTGAAATCTTACCAGACCTACTATACAGTGACTTCTGCAACCTTTCTGTGAAAGCATGTTCCATTTTAATGCATTAGTCAACATAATTCACTGGTTAAGTCTTTAACTATGCTGTGCTTCATAAAAGCAAGTAATTTGTGATTGCATTGGCTGTTTTCCTCTTGCTGCTTCTGTGAGAGCCCCACCATCAGCCTCAGAGATAGAGCTGTGTTAGCAGCAATCATTAGCAAATGACATAATCACCTCAGTAAAGAAAGGCAGTGATCTCTGCTCGGGTTTCTAACACATTGATAACCCTTAAATCTAGGGAAAACCCAATAAAATATAGTGTAAACTCTGCAGCTGTTGAGTGTCTTGCATGTTCTAGGTGTAGCTGCCAGTCTGTTATCTGTCAGTCGTTCTGGTGCGTGGTTTTAGGACTGAGGTGGTGGTGGTGGTGGTAAATATCAGCTGTGCCTGTGTGCAGGAGTGGTCACAGGGTGCTGTGTGACGTGTCTTAGGAAATTAATAGAATTTGCATTCAGTATTTCCCTTCCCACACAGGTCCAACCTGAACAAGTTTTCTGAAAGAATTGGTTCAGCCACTACTGTAAAATTGTCCTTTAGCATCAGAGGAGATGCAGAAACCTTGAATATTTTTCTATTTTCCTCTTGAGAATAGTTTGTAAATATTAAATATCTTCCAAATGCCCATCATAAATTACTATAATAGGCTTGTAGAAAGAAGAAAATCGGTGCCAAGCAGTCTTGAACACCATACTACCAATGCACTTAAGCCATTTCCCCTAAGAAGTGGGAGCTGCAGTAGAAGCATGCTTCCAGAGTGATCTAAGTGGCTGCATTATTTCAGCACGATGGGATGCTCTCAGACAATCAAGGATACTTTTTTGCACAGTCAGTCCAGGGGATGGAAAGCAGATGCATTATCTGGTTCCTGTTGCTGGGAAGCAGGAGGAGAATAATCAGCCAGGAGTTATCCAGGAAGCAAATGGAAGATGCACAGATAAGGAGGGCAAACCCTGCTCTGCTGGCCCCTCCTGCCTGTGCCCTGTGCAGTCTGAGCTGCACAGATGGTTCCTGAGGAATGGAGGTGCTGTAGGATATGGACACGAGTCTGGGAAAGGAGCAGCACCACGACCATTATGGGCTACTGAGAAAACATTTCTGTGCAGTGCTGCTCCTGTCCAGACTTCATCAGAACTAATTAACAGATAATGGGGTTTGTCTGTGGAGCAAGTATTAGTTAATGGCATTGAGTAGGGGAGGGTCTAAAGAGCCTTTCTAAGAAAAGGTAATTAGAGGCTCTGTCCTAGGGTTTTCTTTTTGTTTTGTTTTTCTCATGCCTTTTCCTATCCACCCCCACATTTTAGAAAACAATAAGTATTTCCAAAGCAGGAAAACAAATGGTTTTTCTTCCCCCAACTTGTTAAACAAGTTGAGGTGGCTTGGCCAGTTGGGAGCTGGGTGGGTTTTTGCAGAGATCTGTGACTATGGGGAACCGTCCTGAGTTCAGAGGGGGGAAGGCAGAGAGAAGGAAAGCAGAGCTCTGCTGTGAGCTCGGCTCCATCCCACCAGGGCACCGAGGGCAGACTGGCCCCGTGGTGCAGGTGATGTCTGTGCTGAGGGGTAGCTGAAAGTGCCACTTGTTCCCACAGCATCTGTTGATGCTTTCTGCTTTCAGACAGCTTCTCTGAGCCTTCAGGAACTTTGCAGGGGGCTTGGTGTGGCCGGGGAAAAACTCTTCTAAACCAAGCTGTTACCCAAGATGAAACACCACCAGCCTGCTGTTCAGGGGACACAGTGGGTATTTACCTCCTGATGTGCACCTGCACCTCTGCTGCGCTCAGCCAAAAACTTCAATACGAGGAGGAGGAATAGCCCAGAGAGGGAGTAGAATATTTATGTAATAAAAAAAAAGGCTGAAACATATTGTAGGCTTTAATTAAGCCTCCAGAAACATTGAGTCAGAGGAGAGTGGATATCAACATGAACTGAGCACTGATCTACTATTCAGAGATCATAACCTTGGTCTAATTACATTATTAGTATATAAATTATTGCATGAATTATTTATTTAAAATTAATATTACAGATATTAGTTGTCATTAATAATGTGGAGGTGCCTTTTTGTCACAGAAGAATGGATTAGCATTATAATTACTGCATGAAAAATAGATATTGATGAAAAATTGCTGTTTGAGGCATATCACTCTCATTATATTATGAATTTTTTCCTGTTCTCTTTTCTCTGTTCACTATTATGTATTTCTAATTATTGTCTTTGAGACGAGGTGTTAATTTGGTAACTTATCAGCAGGTATATTGATAGAGGGTAAGAACACAGATGCTTGGTCACTTCTAGAAGGTGAAACAAAAGAAGCTCTGCAATGTTAATAAACTCTTCAATGTTAATAAACTAAATTACAAGTATTGCAGCTACAGTTTTTTGAGCCTTTGCTGGTCTCAAGTAAATGATCTATGGTTTATTTTCTTCCTTTGAACTTTTTTCCCCCTTCATCATCTTAAAGAAGGTGAGAAGAATCAGGAGTGTAATTAAAGCCATGATACACAGTGCAAAAAATTAGAGGTGTTGATGTTTTACTTTAATTGCTGCCTGCCAGTGTTTGGACACTCACACACTTTTGCACACTCACTAACTACACAGTTTAATGCACAAAGGCTTCTCAGTTTGAGATCTTCAGAGCAAATACTGGCCTGTATTGTGCTGTGTGTGCAGAGATGTTGAAGTCCCCGTTTGTGCGTGACCTCCTGGAACTGTCAGAGCTGAATCATAGCTGAAGTTAAAAACTCCCTGAGGACTGTCCCTGCAGACTGACTTTGGGGGTAGGAAGGTTTTCTGTGCTTGAATCAAAGGATCTTGATGTCTTTGGTTACATAAGCATTTGGGCTTTGATAGCAAAGTTGTAACAACTATCTTCTATAAAATTATTTTAGTGGAAGAAGCTCGGAGATGTTTCTACGAGTGGTTTATCCAGTAATTCTGGTTTTTTTCCTCATTTACTGCCTGATACTTTATTCTGTGTGTGGATGCCCTCCCAGTTCCTCTCTGTTCAGGGAGCCTGAGTCAGGCTACATTTCCCTGCTCTCTTAACTTTTTGCTGTTCTTGCCCTTCATGCATTATGCACCTCACTCTAAGGTTTTTGTGAGTGTGGGTTTCTTTTTTGTTCTACTGCCGCTAAGCAGTCACGTGTCTGCAACTTCTGGGTTGTATGCAAATGGCCCAAATTAATTAATATTTTCTAGCTTTAGCACCAGAAGAAGAATGTAACAGGAAAACTGTTCTGCCTTTCATGGGAGGATGCTGTTCTTAGGACAACTCTTTTATGTAACCACCAAATTACTGTTAAGGACTTGTACCCTTTAAAATAGATTTTTTGTGGCTGATTTCTAGTCCTAAAGAATTTCCAGCTATGTAGCCAGAAAATATTGCAGAAGTTGTTAGGGGTGGGTAAAGTGGTGATATTGTCTAGAAATTAAAAAAAAAAATCTGGGAAATTAAAAATTGCTTCTGATTTCACCAATTTTTTTTGGTCATTCACAAATAAACTGTCCATGCTAAAGTCACTTCATGGACCAAATCTTTGTGCTGAAGTCTAATTCTGCTTCAGTGAAGATATTTTTAAAGTGCACCAGTCCAAGCAGCTCAGGAACATAATCTTTCACTGGGCAGATGTTTTTGTATTGAATTCAGCAGCAGAATCTCTCTGAATGCTATAGAGTAAGAGTGATCAAGCACTCTAGAATGTATTTTGAGAAAAATATCATAAAGTGTAAATAGTTTCAAGCAGAAGAAGCAGCAGTCATTATTTTCCTGGAAATCCATTTCTGTCCAACATTTGACTAGGCAAGCTGGTTTTGGAATTTCACTCAGATTGTAGCAATGCAGTGGCAAGCCACAAAATGTATCTATAAACCAAAATACTTGCAAACAAATGCTTGTGTATTAATAACAGCAGAAGGCAATTATCTGTATTGCTCTTTGGGGAAAGTGGAAATTTAGTTATCTGAGGAGCATTGTGATACTGAGGTGCAGCAAAAATTACTTTTTTTTTTAAATTTATGAAGGAAGACAGTTTTGTCTAAACAATCTGAACCAAAAAATTGTACACAACAACATACAGAAAATTCTTCCTTGTGTTTGAGAGCTGAGTTTAGCTGTTTTAGTTAATAGCACTCTAACATTCAGACACTTCACTCTGACATCAAAGGAAATTATGAACATGATGTTTCTGTCAATACAGGTTTTTGCCTCCATCTCAGACATGTGCACTTTTCTACTTTTTGCTTATGTATAGATTTGTTTCCCAGAATGACATGTGTGTTAAATTTAGGTTTCACTCTCTAACTGAAGTGTGTGGTTTCTTCTAGCAGCCTCTAGGAAAAGTTTCTCCCTTGCCATTTATTAGGTTTGCAGGTCAGATCTGAGGCTGGAGGAAAAAGTGGGGAATTCCTCTTCCCAGTGTGGTGTTACAGATGGCACAAGCTGATCTAGTAACACTTCCAAGCTCCTTTCCATTCCCAGCCCTCTCTCACAAGGTGGATGTAGGAAGTGCTGCAGCAGCAGCCCATGGATGTGTTGTCACACGTGTGAGTAGGTGAATTGTGTAACCCCTGTGGATTTCTGCATTAAAGGCACAAATACTTACTCCATAACTAAGTGTCCCTGAATTACTGAGCTGTATCTGGTGAGTCAATGGTCCTGCAGAACCAGGGATACCCAAATGGGTCACAGCATGGAGGACTCTGTCCCTGCCTCCTCACTGTTCATTTTTTTTCTCTGTGCAGTGTGTGAACTCAGCTCTTCCCCAGAGAAACAGCCAGAATTGGTGTTGGGCTGTGGGGATTTCTCTTTTCACTCATGGGCTGGGGCAATCCTTTAAAACACAGGAACTGAACTTGATGATTCTTGCTGCCTGAACAATTTTGGGTTGTTAATCTTTTCTGTTTATGACACTTCTGTGACCTCCATGCTACATGATGGGTTTTTTTTTTAAATCTTTCACTTTAATTTCTTTTCTGGGTGGCATAAACAAACACTTTATGGACAACCTCAGTCCACTGATTCATAGATGAATGTCCAAATCATCAGGAAATCACACCTGGTGTTTTATTGCTCGAATATGTATCTCTTTTATTACCAAGTGGAGCAGTGGTTTGCTGCTAGACACAGGAGTCTGCCATCAGCACACCCCAGAGGCTGACACTGAGGTCAGTTCAGCATATTCCAGAACCTGATTGCCTGTGTGAGAAATGTTGATTGAAATTTTTGCAATTAAGCAGGCAAAGGAAGAAAAGCCAGATTTAGCTCACAGTTGCTAAGAATGTTCTAACTCTGGAGCTTGATCTCCTGCAAGGAAGCAGAGCTGTTCCACCCCTTCTCTGTTCCAGCATTCATCTGTATTTGCTTCCACATTTTCTGCTTTTAAGTGCTGAAAGTGAATTGTTCCACTTTAGAGTATTTTGCTTCTCATAACTATTGTTTGTTTTAGCAAAGTGAGGCAGACTAAATTTTCTGTTAAATGTTTTGATTTCTGTACACTGCTTGCAACTCAAATAGAAAAATCAGTTATTGAATGCAATTTGCTCTCAACTGAAAAGGGAGTGCCTTTAGATTTGACTTTGCATGGTGCCAGGAGGGGGATAAAGGAAAATGCCAGATATGTGGTTATTGGAAGTTTGGGTTTTTTTTCATGCTGTTAGCATTGACTGTGTGTGCATTTTGGGGTGTGTCGGGTTTTAGTTTTATTGCCTGTTCTTTTTAAAGTGAATTATTTTTAAACTAGATTGTATAACAGTGTTTCAGTGTTTTCTAAACTTGAATAAAACTTCCCTTTAGAGTTAGCAGTTTTTACCAGTAACTTTTACAGTTAATGAAATAATTGTGAGCAGCTTCCTTAGGAGTTTCATGTTGGATCATTGTTTTTATTTTGGTGCAATGGCCTTTACTGCTATTGCTGTCCAAGGAGATGCTGTTTGCCCTGCTGGTGGAATGATTTCTGTATAAACATCTAGGGAGGGCAGAAACCCTGTTGGGAGGAACTTAGCTAACACTTGAGTGTCTTCAACCACAGAGCAGCATCACTCCAAAATCCATCATGGTCTCCTACAGCTGAGTCTCTCTAATTTGCCCGAGGGCAAATCAACAGTCCTAGTGCTAATGTACATCTGTTAAGAGCTGTAAGAACAGCAGAGACTGCAAAACTGTGGCTGAAACACCAAATGATGATTATTCCTGTAATGTGTTTTGTGACTCCTTGGAAGCTGTCAAAAAACCCCATGAATGATGCAGCATGTTAATCTGCTTTAGCAAAATGCTGTTGTGTGCAACCCAGTGTATGTGGGGGGGAAGATAAATGAGAAATGAGTAAATGTTGGTGAGAGGAGATCCCACAGAAAAATAGAAAGGAAGAACAGAGGGGAAGGGGTATGTGGGAGTGGGTTGAGGGCTGGAATGCAAATGAATGGCAGCTCAAAACTTATCCAAGATGGGAAAAAGGAAAAACTGAAAAAAAAAAAGTACAAAGAAAATTAGAGATGCCATAGTAGCTACTATTAGTGGTTATTAAATACCATAGTAGTTATTAGAATTACTATTATTCACTAAAAGTTCATTTTGCTGTTTAAAGCTAAACAGACAGATTCCAGTGCTTTATCTAAAATAGCAAATATTCTCCTTGAATGGGAAATGTCACGCTTGAGCTTGTGCTGCCAATCTTTAAATTTCCCCTTGTGCCATTTTGATGTGACATATTTAGCAGTATCTTAACACAAACACCTCATTGTGTCTTCTTCTAGCAGCCCAGACACAAAAGAGTTTGGTTTCAGCAATTTTCTGTGCTGAAACACTATGCAAAAGCTGCAGGTGCTTTCCCACAGCAAGGTACTGAAGTTTACATGGAACTGTATAAAGGTGTGGAGAGAGCTCTGTGATATTTCCATGAGGTCTTCTCAGATATGGGCTAAACATTCAAAATGCTCCAGAAAACAGGCACTGAGTTTTTGCTTTTACATTTTAGCATGGATCTTTACATATATGATTTTCAGTTTTCAAAACGGAGAAAAAGTGTTGTTTTTTTTCCCCCCAACCCCCTCCTGCCCCATTCAAGTCACAGAACTGACATGCAAACATGTCTGTGGTTACTGAAATGTTTTAGTGGGTGGGAAACCTCAAGGACTCCAACCTGTAATTAGTGAGAAAGTTTTCTTTTTTCTTTTTTTTCCTATGATCTATTCTGCCTGCTTTTTCTGGGAGTTAATTTCTTCTGTAGGCAATCAAGAATATTTAATTTTAACCAAATATATTACTCCAGCTGTAAAAATGCATTGTGCTGCACATTGTGGTTCAAGAGACAATTATGTTTCATTTGGTTCATTCTTTTTATCACAATAGACTTTGATGTGCTCAAGCATAGAACACTCCATAGCTGAGCAGCCATAGGATACTGGATTCATCCAGATCAATTGCTAATGCTTTTCCTGGTAATTCAGGAATCTTGCTGGGCTCACTATAAATGCTCCTGTGGAAAGAAATTTCCTTCTGCTCTATGTGAAGTTAGGTAACATTTCAATTTGCACTTGGCACAGCTTCTGACTTGATGAGGATTCCTTACACATCCCAGTTTTACTGTACATTGCTATAATTAAGGCAGTTCTGATTATAAAACTGGGATCCATATTGAAATGGTATCCAGATTTTTAGATTTCCTGGAATCACAGCAAATGCATATCCAGCTAAAATAAGCTCAAGTTGAGCAGCCAGCCTGGAGAAGCAGGGATGGTATTTTCAAAGATTAATGCAAGATATTCAAGATGGTTTTGTCCCTCTCATGTTTGGCCAGTGTGACCTTTTCAATGATTTGTAAGGATCCCTTTTGGCTTTGAATCTGAGGCAGTGTCAGCTTTGTGAAGGAGGAGAGGGAGGGCACAAAACTTGGAGCCTCTGAAGATGCAGTAGCTGTGTCTTACCCACTGCTCACTGGACTGCTCACTCTGCTGGCTTCTCCATGCTCCTGGAGTTTCTGTTCCCTGCTGAGTTACATAATGAACCTTCTCTGAACTCCCACACTTTCCACATGCCTTCCCACACGGCCTCTTTCTTCTGCTAAAAAGGGATGGAAGAATTCTAACTCACTTGTGAAAAAGCTTTGCACAATGCTGCTGAATCACATCTTAAAATAGGAACAAATCTTTCAAATTCCCTTTAATAATAATAAAAAACCCCCAAACAAAACAAAGAAACAAACCTAGCCCAATATCAAACTGCAAAACACAAACACATTTAAAAAAACCCTTGTCTCCCACTCCAAAAAATGGACAAGACATTGAGGAATGGTAAAACCATCCTGAATAATCTTTGTTCTTGCAGCACCATATAAAAGAAAGCTTCTAGGTTAGGTTAACTACCACTGTAATCACAAAGATCTGTGACATGGTTCCCATGGCTACCAGTGGTAACAGCTACTGCTGGCCAAGCAGTGCAGGTACTTGCTAGTCAGAAAAATGTGTGAAAATTCATTTTTACACTCAATCTAATAGTGAAAGCAGGACTATTTCAGATGACTCTGCTTATTCCTCTCTGCATGGTCTGCAGCTGGGCCTGAATGCAGGAGGTGAAGCCCATTTGCAAGAGCCTTCACTGTCCAGTTTCCAGTAGTTCTCATTTCGAAAATTGCCTTGGTCTTCTGAAGACTTCAACATCTTTATATTGCTGGGAATCAAGGCACAGCAGTCTGACAGGAATGTATTTCATCACTAATTCTAAATATACTTAGAAAACCAGTGCAAATTCACATTTGAACTGACTCTCAAAGTGTGAAAGCTTATTAGAGCATGATTAAAGTGTAACAGGACCTTGCCAGACTAGAGTTGGAACCTGTAACCTTTATTTGATGGATATTAATTTGCCAGGTGTTATCAAGGTCTTTGGTGTCATAAGCATCATTTTCTTTTATAATTTTTCCAAGTATAGAAGATGCCTAATAACAGGTGCTATTTTTTAGGGATGTTCTAAGGAAAACTGACATGTGAGAGAAATGAAGTTGGAAAGCAACCCATGGGGGTTCTTGCAGACTCCAGCAGCCTTGTTTGCTGGTCTTTTTAGCCCAAGAACTCTATGAATTTTGGGAGTTAGAGTTCCATTTTCAAACGGAATTCCTTCTGGTTTTCCCCATTGCTAGCTCTGAAAAATCTTTAGGAAAAGTTCTTTACTTTTTTGTCCTGTTTTCAAGGTATTTTGAGGGGCTTCATATAGATCTGTTCTACTGCTTGCTCATTTCATGTTGACTGATTTGGTTTTTTATTAAAGTTTTCATTAAGTCTGTCACATTTGACAGACTGAATGTGTGTGGAAGAAAGGAGGCCTTTAAATCACCCAGAACACACTTCTGTACAAAGTATTTTATTTTCTAGCTTTTGTACCATATGCAAAAAAGCATCTTATTCCCTCCTTCACAGGCAGGCAAGGATTGCATCTCTGATTTCCCTGCAAGTGATTAACATGCATGGCACTTGGGTTTTGTTCTTGGACATCCTTTAATTCTGGTTGTTACTGATGTTCCTTTTTTAGTACTTCACGGGGTTTTGGTTGTGGGCTGTTTGTTGGGGGATTGTTTGTTGGTTTTTGGTTTTTTTTCTTCATTATGCCCTATTTTTTTCATTGGCAGTTGAGGAGCTGCTGTTGATAGTTTAG
Source organism: Passer montanus (assembly GCF_014805655.1). Classification (NCBI taxonomy): domain Eukaryota; kingdom Metazoa; phylum Chordata; class Aves; order Passeriformes; family Passeridae; genus Passer; species Passer montanus. The sequence continues at coordinate 2,717,348 of NW_024369818.1, forward strand.
AACAGTGCAGGGAGTTAAAAACACGGGGACTGAGTCACCCCCTGGCTAAGGCTTAACGAGTTTACTCCAAACCAGAGTCCAATTATCTGCTGTGTTTGTTATCAGCCACAATGAGATGATGATAAGGAAACATGGCCCGGAGGGGAGGGACTGCTGATGTGCTGTGGTTTTATCCCAGCTGGCAACTCAGCCCCACACAGCTGATCTCTGGTGGGATGGGGAGAGCATCTGAAGGGTAAAACTGGGAACCCGTGGGCTGAGGTAAAGGCAATTTGCTAAGAAAAGCAAAAGCTGTGCTGGAGAGGAGAGAGAAACAAGGAAATCATTCTCTCCTTCCCACTGGCACCAGGTGTTCAGCAGCCCCAGCAGAGCAGGGCTCCATCACTCTTGGCTGGGAATTGGGAGCAGAAATGCCATCACTGTCCTCCCCTTCCTGCTTCCCCAGCTCTCCCTGCTGTCCGTGACACCCTTGGGTCACTCGGGGTCACCTGTCCTGCCTTGTGTCCCCTGCCAGCCCCTTGTGCACCCTGAGGAGCAGAAAAGGCCCTGGCCCTGTGCAAGTGCTGCTCACTGATAACAAAAACATCCCTGTGTTATCAACACTGCATCCACAAATCCAAACACAACCCCGTCACAATCAACGTGGAAAAAAGTTACCTTTATCTCAGTGGGCCATCATGGTTGATAGAAGAAGCACCAAAAATGTGAGGGGTGTTTTTGGTTTGTTTTTTTTTTTTCTGATGTAAGGTTTAATTTAAGTTTTTCTCTAACCTAGTTTTGTGTGCAGTAGTGTGTCATTTTGTTTAGTTCAAATAAAAATCCCTACTCCTGTGTCAGACTCAGAAAATTTTTTGCATCAATTGTAGGAGTCTTTCTGTAAAGATCCATAACATTCTACAATGCCATCAAAAACATGAAAATTATCTAGAATTCAAATTCATTTTAATTTTGAAGCTTCATTGTTCTATTCCTTTATCTCCTTCCTAATTCACAGATGATCCCAAAGTTTTCCTAGAAATACACAGAACGTGATGGTCTTTTTATTCCTTGCTGGGTGCTTATTTCCTTAGAGGCAGAATCCTGATTTCACTTGAACACCAAGGACTTTCTCCATTGCTGCAGGGCACTCTCAGCCCTGGGAAATCAGTGGTTTTATGGGCAGGCTGAATCCTGACCAGTGTTAGTAGGGAGCTCTCCCATCACTGACCGCTAACCCAGCAAGAGACATTCTTCTGGACAAGGTGCTTCATTTTCCTTCTGCTGAGTGTTTCTGATCTCCACTGTTTTACACACCAAATAGAGAAAGCTGCAGTAAGTAATAGGCAATTCCTAACCTGGTTAGCAGCGTCAGAAATTAAATTTCAGCCCATCATCTGTGGTAGGCACAGCTCTGTGCTCCAGCTCTGTGGTCTGCTCTGCAGCTTCCTGAGGACAGCAGAAATTGCTGATTGGGTTGCCTTGATCTCAGCACTGAGCTCCTGGTGCTGTCAGAAGTTCCTGGATCCCACTCCCACCAGTTCCCCCTGCCTGGCACTCAGGTGAGAAGCAGATTCTGTGAGCTCAGCGTGGGCTGATCATCTGCTCAGGTTAAACCCTGTGTGGGGAAGGATTGGCAGGGCAGGTGGAGCAGAGCTGAGCTGCTCATCACCTCCAGTTTCCAGCAGTAACTTTAGCATCACTCTGGCTCAGGGCTGCTGCCAGTGAGCATGGAGCTCAAACAGTGCAGGAGCTGAAACCACAGCCAGAGAGGAGAACAGCCCTGCTACTTGTCTCCCTCTGCCAAATGAGATATTTTAGTCACTATCTTGTCTCATTATCTCAGAAAACTCCTTGTACTGAATGATGCAACCAATCTGGACAGAATCTGATGTGCTGTAGTGCTGAGATCTTGCTCCTCAACAGCAATCCTGTGTCTTAATCTCAGAGAGCAGCTCTCTGGTATTGGAGCTGCTCACTAAGGTAACAGCAATTCTGAATGTGTGTAGAGTTATTTTAAAAAGAATGGAGAATGCTAATGCTTGTAGGTGCTGGCCATGTTTGTTGCAATGACAGGGAGCTGAAAACACTTGCACATGGAGGTTCTGTTAGCTTTATTGAAATAAGACCCAGCGTGGTATCAAATAAGAGATTTCAAGCTTGTCTGGAAAGCAGGACAAATAAGAAAAAAATACAGACGTATGTCAGGATGTAAGTTTGTAAGGGCCCTGGTACTGTTCCCTGTGCTAGTTCCTGTGCAGTTTGAAGGAGTAAAAGTGGAAACTTCAAAATGTCCCTTTCTCCCTCTGTCTCTAGGTTTGATATCAAGCTTTACAAGCTCTTCACACAGTGCTGTGGCTGGTATTGTGCTGTACCTGTGTAATGTACTACATCAGAAAAATAAATAGAGATATTTTTAATTTTTAGGTTAATATTTTTCCCTTTTTTCATCTGCACAGTTATGGTACCTTATGGACCCTCCATGACTAAATGTTACAAAAATGCTGCCTCTTTTCATGCCTTTCTCATGTGTCAGTAAAAACCACTGAATGAATGGTACTGTGAAGTTGTGGCCAAATACAATAAAACAGTCAGAATCATGATAGAAATTTTCATCTCTGTGCTTAACTAATCCATTTCATGCAGAGAAATAGTTTTCCCTTAGTCCATGAACATTTCATGGGGTTTTTAACCTACTTTCAGGAGCTGCTTCAGGTGGAGGACAGGCTTAGCATGCCTGCATTGCTGTGTGTTTTGGGCAGGGAGGTTGGGAGCTGTGCTCTGCTCCCAGGCCAGTGCTGGGAGCTCCTGAGGTCAGATAAAACACAATCCATGTGGCCCTTGGCCTCTTTGCCCACTCCAACAAAGTTGTCCCAGGTAATTTTGCTCTCTGCCCAGCTGATACTCTGATATTAATGACTGGAGAGCCCCAAAGTAAAGATATTCAGTGCTGCCAAGTTTGAAGTTGTGCTTCCTCCCTGTCACAGTCACAAAGTTCTCCATCACAACGATGAAAGGTGTGGAATTAATGCCAAATGTGAGTTAATATGTTGATAAAAACTTAAAACTATGTGCAGTCTGCAGAAGTAACCATACATTTTGTAATGGACTGTCAGGCCATCAGAGCAAGAAAAAACAGGCTTTGTCTTTTACCCTTGGCCTGCTGAAACCATTAACAGGTCTGATATGGAATCTCATTGTGTTTTTGTCTGTCTTAAAATAATCAAACCAAAAAGTCCCAAATCTTATTGTTAAATTTGATACATTCCAGGATGAGAACACAGATGGAAACAAAACTGAAATATGAGGGCCACTGAAACTTCTCATGAAGAAAATGTGCAGCTGCACTTAGGTTTTTGAATATTGTGTATTCTGCAGCCGTACCTTTAAGGGTGGCTTCAGGTTTTTTGATACTCCTTTTTTTCTTTCCATAGTTGCCCTTTGAAAAGCTTCTAACTTAACTCTTGCACCTCTAAGCTGGGTGCACTAAAACCTTGGCCGGATGCAAAACGAGTTTGAGCCAGCAGGCATCAACCCAAATCAAGGGGTGACCTCGTTGCTTCTTTTCAAGGATGGAGCCAGAATGTTAAAGAGCAACAGGGACTCCTTCCCTGTGCCAAAGGAATTCTGGTTTTTTTCTTATGACAGACTGACAGGACAGCTCTCAGTGCTCTGCCTTCCCTGAAGGATCCCAGGAGCATCCCAGGTAACTGAGCTGTTGCACAGCTCACAGTCAGCTTTGCTCTGTGCTGGTTACTTGTTGCTATGCTTCAACTTAAGCAGCAGTTTCATCAGGTTTTAGTGGTACCTGTAAGAGAAAAATTGGATTTATTATTTTCTGCACAAATAGGATGTAGTCAGCTGTTCCCTGTATGAAGTCTCAAACTGATTTCCTCTCACTGTCAGCACTTTGTGTCTTTGTAAGTCCTGTCTGAGTTGTGGCAGGAGGATGAAAGCACCAGGAGAGCAGCTAGCTTGGGTAGGAGTGCTAGAATTGAGTAAATAAAATTAAGAATATTCTGGATTAATAACTCAGGAGAGATTAGTATGTGTACATTGCTAGTTGTGGAATTATCATGCTATTCTAGTCTTTAAAACTCAAACCACTTTTCTCACCAGGTTCTGCAAGTTTTTATAGTCCCTGCAAGATCCTCCTGCCTGCTGACATTAATCCCATGACAGAATTCAAACTTTTCCTTTTTTCCGCTTCCAACACTTCATATGGAAGTTATGAAGTCATTTAGCAAGTAATTGATTAAGGAAATGTCAGGTTTTACATGCATTGTCAGCTGATTTTAGATGTAGCAGCAATATCTACCAAAGGTGATAGTGGAAGGAAAAGGTATTTTGTTAGAGATGAGTGTTCTGTGATGAGAGGATGTACTGCTTGAATTTCAGTGTCTTTTTTAGTCTTCATAGGCTGTAGGAGAGACTCCAGTTTTACAAACTCTGTGATGCTGCTGAACTTTAATATAACAAAGCTGTTACAATTTTGTTAAGGCTAGACAGAAAAAAGTGGTTCTTTTGCACAGCATCGTGGTCTGCTGATGGCTTTTTATTTTTAATGGGGATCTTTGAATAAGCAGAAACAATTTTTGTCTCCAGTAGCTATCTGAGCACTTGCAGGAAAACATATCTTGTAGTTATACATAAACACTATTTTAAAAACTACATTAGCTTTACAAGAGAAAATAGCATTTGTAATTGTTATCTCATACAGAGCATATGGAGAAACACAACATCTTGCAGGATTATTGTTACATAGCACATAAATGTGAATTTCTTTGTGATCTTTTGAACACAGACTATTACAGAAGTGTCAAAGGTGCTGCTGCTCAATGCTTTTCCCAGCAGATAAATGCATCCTGGCTGCTCCTCAGCCTCAGCAGCTTCCAATATCCATGTGTGGATAATTCCTCCTCACTAGGTGCACAGATCTCTGCTTGGAGATCGTCTAGGAGCAAAATCTCCAGCCCAAACCTCTCTGTTGCTCTGTCACCCAGTGCAGCAGTGGCAGAGCACAGGGAGGGACTGCAGGGTGCTGGTGACATCTCCCTGCCCTGACAGTGCCTTTGGGGGCTGCTGGTGTCACTGCTGAAGATTGCTGTCCCTGCTGGTGAGGGGACACATCCCAGCCCCTGAGCTGTCCCAGTGTGGCTCCTGGAGCTGTACCTGCCTGTGCTGGAGGTGCCAGGCTCCCTCCTGGGAGCAGATCCTTGATGCAGCTGTTGTAAACTGCTCCAGGCTTTCTCAGAATCAGTCTCCAAATTCATTATTTTTTGTTTTTTTCCTCCCATCTGGGTTCTGTAATGAGTTCATCTCTTCCTCCTCCTGTGTGTGGCCTCGAGAGCAGGGTGAGCACTGCTGTCCCCAGTGTGACCTCAGCTCTTGTTTCATGTCCTCAGCTGGACAAAGCAGGATCAAAGCCTGTTTGGGGGCTTGGGCAAAGCAGGAACTTCTCCTCTTGAGTGAGCACTGTTCTTTTTGTCTCCCTACTGAATTTTCTGATCAACTTTGAGGAAATTTTTCTTTTCCCCACCTCTGGTTTTCTGCATGTTCCGTAGTTGGTGACACTTTTTCTGTGCTGGCAGATCCACAGCCAGGAGGAGGAGCAGGGTCCTGGGGATGTGAAGGAATGTTCTGACAGGATGGATGTCCACTGAAATGTTCCTAGAGATGTTCCCTCAGACATTTCTAAGGGAGGACGAGTAAGGAGCACTCTTTCTTTCACTAATTTCCCCTACTGCTTTCTGGATTTCAACCCTAATAAAATCCATCTCTGTGCAGATTTTTGGATGTCAGTTTCTAGCCAAGATTGTCATGGCATTTACATCTGGAACTTGAAGCTGAGCTCTGCAAGTCTGTCAAGTTTTGTGAACCAGCTTTGCAGACCTGTGAAGTTTTTCTTGGCTAACATGTATTTTCTTCCATGCGAGAGAGAGGAGGCTGCCTCCTCCAGGTTTTTTTTCTTTTTTTTTTCCTTTCAGATGAGACTGAAGAACTGAGTAAATGACAGATTTCAAAGTGGTTTTTAAAGTGAGAGAGAGGAGGCTGCCTCCTCCAGTTTTTTTTTCTTTTTTTTTTTTTTCCTTTCAGATGAGACTGAAGAACTGAGTAAATGACAGATTTCAAAGTGGTTTTTAAAGACCTTATTTCTTTACACTTATTCAGTTTTGGATTTCACTTAGAGGTAGTTCTCTCTCAACTTTGCAGTGCCTGTGTTAGGATGCTGCTGTGCAGGAATTTGGTATGAGGAGCCTAAAGAAGCCCCAAAGGAGTAAAAAGGTGGAAGAGCCCATTTTAGAGAGACCATTGTGTATAAGATACTTTTTCTCCAAACATTCTCAATTTCTGTTAATGTTTTAATAGGGAAGTACTGGGGAAAAATGATGACAAAGAGAGGAAAACTTGAATGCCAAGTACTTAATAGAATAGCAGAAATCTATGAAGAACTAATCCAAATAATTTATTAAAGCTAGATCTCATTATTGCTTCCTCCATCATTGCTCCCAATAAATTATTTGCCTTAAAAGAAGACATTGGTGGAACTTCTTACTATTGAATTATGGAAAACTTTTTAAAAAGCCTTTTTCTCATGCTTCTGCTGTGCAACAATACACAATTTTATCAATGATCAAAAAGTTTGCCTTGAGATTTGTGCTGCGTATTATCTCTTGCAAATTATAGAAAAAAATGAGAAGTGCAAAATAATTGTTTAGCAGAGCATGGCGGGTTTGTTTTTTCATTGAATTATTTTATTAGAAGCTGTAGTGTTTCCTGCATATGTTGTGTATGTGTTTCTTCAAATCAGCCTCAACCTTAAAAGTTCCAATATTCTCAATTTTCCATTTTGGTCTTGATTTGAGTTTGCATTTTAAAATCCCCATTCTATTTGCCTGCTCTAAAACTCTGTCTGTGTGTTTAAAGTGCAATGTGTTTCAATGTAGGATATTTTAGCCTGAAATTTCATTTAACAATTAGCATTTTCTAATGCTATTTTCTAACTGCAGGAGCCAGGCAGTCAGCCTGTCTGACTTGCAGCGACAATTTTCAAGACTAATGAAGCCAATTATAATGTCAGTGTAAAACAAATTTAAAGCAAAAAAGTCTCTAGATCCTATATGAAAGTCAATAAGCATTGATTACATTTTACCTTTTTTTTTTGTTTTAGCTATCCATGTGCATTTGTTTGTGAACTGTGATTTTTTGTTTTGTTTTTGCTGGTTTCTACTGTAGAAATAGGGTCAAGATTGCTTTGGCATTTAGTTAAAAAAAGCATCGTCCCAAGTGTTTTTTTCTATCAATGACCAGAACATGTTGGCTGCAGAGACACATCATATAAAGGGATATTAGTATTTTAAAAGTAAAATAATAAAAATCCAACAAGGCCTTGTTTAAAAAAATGAATCACATTAAGTTGTTAGATTAAGGAATATGAAATAAATTTTAATTCACAGTATAAAATTCCAAAAGGTTTTACAACAGAGAGCATTTTAACCCTAACAAATAACAGTGATTCATGCCAGCTCAGGAAAATAAGGAGAACAAATCCCCTGAGTATTTCAAAGTGAGAGTTTTCAAGCAGGAATAGATTGAGTGTGATGTTAGAAATCAGAGTGCAAATGCACATGTGTTACCACTAATGCTCCCTGGGTTTTATTCAGCCATCAGGAGCCCTTTGCTCCCTTCTGCTGTGGGGATATTGAAATGCCAGATGCAGTGGAAAAGGGATAAATGGTAAAGTCACTACTCAAGTTAACAGCAGCTCTGCCTTGATTTTATTTTGTTTGGTCACTGTGGGATTTCAAGACAGAACAGATGGATAGAAGAAACAACTATGGTGTAAATGATTCTTTCAAAAATTTGGGCTATTCAGTTTTTGTAACTGCTTTTCATGGGCCTTACCTAATGCCATTTAACCTCAGTCAAAAGAAATGTTTCAGAAAATAGCAGTGAGTGATTCCATGATGATAACTGAGTGTTTCAGTGTTTGTAAAGCATTGAAATATACCACAGTGTGTTGGATGCACTGTAACTTTCTCTATGGAACAGCAGAAGTTGAAGTGCAATGAAATGTGTCTTATATTAATTATAGAAAGTCCTGATTTTGGTCACTGTGTGTACAGAATTCAAATGCCCCAAATCCTCAGTTCAGTTCTCTTTCAGTGCTGGATACATCAGTACCAGTGCATTTTTTGGCCATAACATTGATATCTCCTCGATTTTAATATTTTCCAACACTTGCTATGAATGACTATTGATGGATTTTAACATTCTTATCTGATGATTGTTGGGGAGGAGGATCTGCTGAGAAACAAGGGCTCCAGTCCCTTTATTTTCATGCAATTTCTTAATGGACAAAACCAGTCTTGTGTTCACACATTGCCACAGCAGAAAACCGAATTACATGAGAGAGCTTCTTCCTGCTGAAGTACAAACCCTGTGGAAAGACAAAGGGAAGCTGCCTGCACTGCAGTAGGAATTCTCCAGAAGGCAAATCCCTCTTTCTGTGTTTGCACCTTAAATAACATTAAATATCTAAGGGAAGGATGAGGCCATTCTAGCACAAGAGCCACTTCCCATCTGAGCTGAAACTGCAAATGGAAAATAATCCCTAAGTTGTTTGCAGTAGTTTTGAGCTTGCTTTTGTCTCAGAAATCCCAACACATTGTTAGCTTGTCCTGTGTTTCACCTCTAATGATCAGGCTCTCTGTGCAGAAACTACTTTGTCTCTACAAAATTCCAGAAGTAGCTCTCAAAAAGCATCTTTCTTCCAATAGAGGCATTTTAGAAAATTCACTCGGTTTGATCAAGAGAAAAGACAGTGGTGAGACTACTGGTAAATATCTGTTATCTTTCTCAGCTGACTGTAGAAAGATTGAGAATCTGTGTGGTTAAAATGTAAAAATCCCGACCACAAACACAATAGGGTTGCATTTGCCTTTTTATTGCTTTATACTTCTACTAAATGCAACACAAATTTCCTGTTTGCATTAATCTGCAAATAGCATTAAAAACATCCCTGTCAAATTTGGAGCTAAAACCACCATAGACTGGGTTAGAAAGAGAGCAAAGGGAATATTCCATTTATTGCATCCAGATTTTGAGAGAAACTTACACAGAGGACACTCCAGAATCATCATGGAGATAATTCTGGATTTAGGGCTAGATTTGGCCAGGTATTCTGCAAAGAAAAGCAGCGGTGGGTTTTCTAAAATATATATATATAAATTCACCATGTTGGTTGTTACTTTAGCCAATAAGAGGGATTTTCATGTGTTTTTATGTTGTTTATTTATAGCATTAATATTTACAGCTGAAAGGTTGCATCAGCCCATGGAAATGTTGCTCTTTGAGTGTGAAGTGAAAGCCTGGGAGCTCCACAGAGATCCGAGCCCCACTCTGCCCAGGAGAGCAGCCTGGTGATTTCCTGTCTGCCCAGGCAGCGTGTGACAGTGGCAAGGGACTGAAACCTCCCAATGCCTGCTGGAAGTGCCCCTTGCCCCAGCAGCTGCTATGTATTTCTAACAAAAATTATACTTTAAAAGGCTCAGTTTAGTAATCTGTCTGTGTGGCTGAAGGAAATATGATTAACAGTGTAAGTAAGCAAATCCAAGCTAATTCCATTTTAGCTGGCATTAGTAAATATGTGATAATTGAGCAGTGGGAGCTCCAGTGACCCGTGCACAAATCCAGAGCCTCTGATGTGTTGTGCAGGCTGCGCTCACTTTGGACTGCTGTCTCCTCTCTGCACATATTGCTTCTCCTTAAATTGTGGTTTTAGGATATGACTGTTTCAGAGGAAATTAAAATAAACTCTGTCATGCAAGAAAATAATGGTAATTAAAGACAGCTCTGGAATAATAATTTGTAGAAGTGTCAGAAGAAAATAAAATCTAACCAGTAGTTAGATGATCTAACTAAATATAGTTAAATTTGAATGCAGTTTGATCAGCTTATGGAAAATTTAGGCAATGGGATGGATTTTCTAGCAGTCCTGGCCTACTGCTCCGGGGAGTCCTTTCCACTAGTAGTATTTCTGTCCTATAATCCACTGGTCAGCTCTAAAGCAGTGTTGCTGAGGGGAAAAATTGCTATGCAGTATTGTGGATTTGAGCTGTGCTGAAATTATTGAGGAATAAGACATGATTAGAAATAAAATAGAGATGCTTCAAGAGGCTTTCAAATGAGCAGGGGGAAAGAGATGTTTTCATTAACAAGGCAGAGCAGGAAAAACCTGCAGTGTGAGACAGGGATGAAAGTGGTAACTTGTGAAATGGTAAGTACAGCCCATCACTGATCTTCTGAACCCTGTTCTGTAGAACTCAGCTTGGCAAAATAGGCCTGAGCTCAGAATTAGAGCTAAACCTCCCCTGCCCGTTGTGCTTGGGGTGATTTGAAATGCAGGGATGAAATCAGCACCCGCGTCATGGGGTGGGTGGGAGGATTCAAAGCATTCACACTAATTTCATTGTCTGGAAGTGGGGATGGATAGTGATGTTAACAGAGGCATTTGGTGAGTAGCAGTGGATCTTTTTATTGACTTATGTGAAATAAAGATCATTCCAAAGGTATTAAGGGCGACCTAGCCCTTGTCTAACCCTAGGATGTGGTAATTAACAGACATTTTCATTAATGGATGAACTTGTGTGCAAGAGTTCTCTTGCAGTCAGGCACCACAAGGCTGCAGCCTGAGCTGACTGAAGTGGTTTTGGGGTTTTTTCCACGTGTGTTTTTCTTGCTGTAAATGTGCTTTTGATTGTCTCCTTTCTCTCTGGTAACCACTATGGAAATACAACATGCCCATCTTTTCTGAATGCTCCAAATCTCTTCTGTGATTTGTACCACGGCCTTAAAGAGATCTGAGTGTTCTGCAATGTGTGGGATGTAAATCTCCTTCTGGAACTCATAATCAAATAATTGGGGAAAAAATGTTCTGCCTATTTCTGCTTTATAACAAATTCATATTAGACATCAGGTCTCACTCTGCAGATGAAAACAATGCACTCATCATTCAGCTAAGAAAAATAATGTTAGATTTCACTATTCATCTCCAGAGTAACTTAAACTTGCTGTTTGCAGTAAAGCTTAGTTTTTTAATGGCTTTTGTTTTGGTTGGAAGCCCACAGTACACTGTGGTGCTTCTGAGATTGCTTTCTAGAACAAGGCAAAATACAGTTATGTTGGTAATTAATTTAAAGTGGTTTTTTGCGTGCTTTGTATTTAGAATATTTTTTTTTTCAGAACGTGTCTTTCTTTACATTATGGAAAAATATTCTTCTTTGCATGGACAAAATCTCATTTGACAGAATGGAAATCTGGTCAAAACCCAGTTTTCCCATAATAACTGCCAACTTCTTGTACCTTATTAGTTTAAAATATGGCAGTGTGCTGGGCCTGGAGAACATGGATGTCATTTTACTGCGTGGATGGCACCAGCTATAAACTGGAATTCACTTCCCTACTAAATACCAGGATTATAAGCAGTATTCTAAACACATGCACACAAACACCACGAATATCAGGGAGAGGAGAAAAAGATCATTAAGGTTACTCCACAAGGCATCCAGGGCTTTTAAAAATTCTTCCATATTATATCTATTACAATTAAGTTGAACTTCAAAGAAGTTTTAAATAATTTGGCCATGGGTCATTAAGTTACCAATGTCACTGTGTTCTTGCTACCTCATTTACCTTAATTAGAGTGCACTTTTATAAACGATGGTAACACTGTGTAACAAGCTGGATTTGATAGCCCCTGCCAAATGCTGGCTTTAAGATGGTTTTATTTTGCTGGCTGTATCCTTGCAGAATAATAATCTTTATCAAGTTGTTCTTATAGCAAGCTCATCATTGCTTTGGGATTTCATTTATGAGAGATATGCACTACATAAATGTTTATGTAGGAGGGAAATGAATGGATTGGGGTACCTGAAGGGTGTAGATTGGGGATGAAAATGAAGCTGGTGGTGTGGTGGATGTCTGCATTTCTTCCCTTGGGAGAAATTCTCCATTCTTCCTAAAGGAAATTTTTGTCAGAAGAGAGATGTTATGAGTAGAGCCACTTAAAATTAAATGGCTGTTATTCTCACCTTCCTCCTGAAGGGAGTGGATATATGTGTATGAGTTTTTAGGGTGGCTAGACAAGGTGCCTCTCTTTAATTCACGTCTCTGCCAAACACTGGGATGATGAAAAAGGTATTTTGAAGTATAACAGTTATTCTTTTCGCTTGTGGATGTTGTGTTTATCAAAGATAGAGCACAGGTCAATGCTGTAACTCTTAGAACTTTCACACAAAACCTACTTTTTTTTTTTCATAAAATCTTCCTTTTGTTTCACTGCAGACAACTGCAGTTCAGATTGCAGAAAGCTGTCCCTGAAAGGTGATCTAAACTAAATAATTCAATTAATTTATGACAGTTGTATACAAAAGAGACCTGAATTATCAATTTTTTGATTTATTTTTTTTTAATAAAACCTTCCTTTTGTTTCACTGGGGACCTTTTCCAGACAACTGCAGTTCAGATTGCAGAAAGCTGTCCCTGAAAGGTGATCTAAACTAAATAATTCAATTAATTTATGACAGTTGTATACAAAAGAGACCTGAATTATCAATTTTTTGATTTCTTATGTTTTCATCATTTTGCACTGTCAGATAATTTCTGTAGTTGGCCTTTTTAATATTCCTGTCCCACTTTTACGTGGGGGTGCTTGACTTGCAGAGTTTACTTGGGGACTGAAGTTTTACCAGGAAAGATTGAGGCTGCCTTGAAAATAAAACTGTTGCTCACTGTGACTTGAAAAATCACTTAGTAATAGTTTACATTATGTTGCACGAAATTCACGAGGAAAGGTTGCAAACCAAAATGAAAAGGCAAAAACAACAGCTGCATCTCTCTGCCTTGACGAAGTGGCAGATGGTGACTGTGGCAATGCTGCTTTGTACGTTCAGAGCAAACAAACACTTCTGTACATATGGGGAGCAAATTTATGCTCTTACCTGTGACAGAAGGAGGAAAGGAATATCTGTGTTGTGGGCATTGCTCTCTCTTTGTCTGGCACCATCCCTCAGTGCATGGCAGCAGAGGTCACAGGTTCTGGTGGGGTGTGATGGGAAATGAGGTGTGAATGCTGATCCATGGCTCCCTCCCATTTCTGCTGAAATAATCATTTATGCCATCAATAAATCTGTCTAATAGCTGTGCTACTCTGCTGAAGAGGAAAAACCTCAAAACAGAGAAGCAAATTGTTCTTTCTTTTTTCTGTTGATACTATTCTCAGGGATATCAAATCCCTTTTGCTTCTGCATCACTCACCTAAGTCTTGTATACACCTGGAGAAAAAAATGTTTGTTAAAACTGCCACCTGAAACTGAAATCAGACCTATCTTTTAGAATCTTTTGTTGGAAGCCACATAAGGATATATTAAAGATATGAGCAAGGCACAGTCATGGAAGAAGGGATGAAAGAGTTTCCTTTCAGTTTACAAACCTCTTTCTGGTTGACTTCTGCCTTTAAGTACCCTTGATTAGAGGTAGTAAAACAGCACAGCAAAAATGTGTGTGCATCTGTACATGCACAAAGATATCTAATGATTTCTTTTGAATGTTATATTTTACTTAGTGTTTTTCTAATATTTCTTAAAGCTGTAGATTTAGGTTTCAATTTTGTGCTTCTCTGATGGATGAATGATGACAAGGTAGACCTAGAAGCAGAATTGTTTGAACTCTGCTTTAATGAACAGGTAGTTTTCATGTAATGTATTCAGAGATTTCAGCCCCTCTGTGCAGGTATGGAATATCACATTAGTTGTACATTTACTAGCATCCAGCACAGAAGATATAAAATTACACACCACTCAGTTTTTACAGAAATAAGATTAGATATCTACAAATCACCCTCTGGAGTAAATCAGATTACTAGTGCTGTCTGGCCAGGAACCCATGAGAGAAAGCAGCTGAAATCCAGCATGTCAGTGGTACATAATAATGCAAAGCCAGAGAAAATGTTAGATTCCATACTTGGCCTGTAGTATGGAGAGAGAACTTTAATCCAAATGCATGTGCTTGAATCAGATGAATAATTAAAGGAACCAGGAAATTATGCTTTTCTGATCACCATTTCCAGTTTTTCCCATCCCTTTGTTCCTTGTGACTTCCTGAGTGTGAGTGTGCTTTGTCTGGGAGAAGTTTGGGACCCTGCATTGAACAAGGAAGGAAAGGCAAGCAGGAGTGGTGCAGAATTCCCATGAAATATCAGTCTAAGTTTATGCTTTCATGGAGAGAGGAGAACTTTACACACTTATTGAGTGAATTGAGAGCAGCTGTTTGCCAGTGAACAAAGACACATATTCCTTTCATATCAGAAATACTTTTACAAGTCACGCTGTCTGTGGAATGACTGTTTCCCTATTTACCATTCCTCATGTCCACTTTGCCACTGTTCAGACTATTACTGCACCATTTAGTAGCTCTCTCAAAGCAGTTCTTTGCCTTGGCTATCCTCTAGTGTGTGCTCAAGCAAATAATCTCCAAGCAGAAACTGTAATATGCAACCCTAATGACATGAAAATCCATGTCATTAACTCTTTAGGAAAAATCTTTCTAGGAGCTCAGACACTGCTGCTGTTTCTGTAAACTAGATGCATGCTGTCCAGGAGTGGTCTAGACTATTTTCCATTAAAAAATTGAATAATTAGTGTATTTTTACTTCTATTTAATTTTTTAGATGATATTTCTCTAGACAATATGTATATTCAATTTTAGTAGATAGAATGACTTTGAAGACTACTGGCAAATAATGTTAGGATCAGGTTCTGTCTGTGATTTTCAGGAAGTATCACAAATCCAGGAAGTTGTCCCATTTTTAGGGAAGCAAAAGCCTAATTAAGCCAGATTCTGGATTCAGAACTTGGTTTTTAAGTTGCCCTGGCTACAGCAATCACCAGAAGAAAGAATGGGGAGTTTGCAGAAGCCTGTGTTAAAATATCAGGAGAATGAGGATGTGTCAGTGTTTGTGCTGACATGGACCTTCCATACTGTGCAGTGACCTTAGACTTCAGAAGCTCCTTTAATTTCTCCACAGGGAGCATTTTACTGATTCCTGCATGCTTTTAATTGCAAACTAATTTATCATTTGCTACAGGCCTTGAAATAATTTCATCACACTCTGGCAAGGAATGGTTTCTACTTTAAATGAGATCTATGGTCGGCCAAACTGCTGATTTAACAACTGGTGCCAGGATTCTGAGGGGTTTAAGGTGATGGCTGAGGGACTCTTGTGTATGAAATGTTCCCACCCTGGCACTGAATGTCCCTCAGAAAGTCCCTCTGGAGAGGGACAGTGGTAACTGTGGCTGCTTTAAAAATAAAAACAAAACCCAAACCCTCCTGCCTGCGTACCCAGTGCTGTGTAAGATGGGAAAATATTTCCATCACTTTCTTCTGGTTTGTTGATAAAATGCCACAATTCTCTTTTGGTGGCTGAGATGTGGTGACAAAAGCCATGTTCTGCTGTGACACAAGTTCCCTAGCAGAGGCAGTGTGGCAGCTGTGTTGTGGAAGGGAATATTGTGTGGTTCAGCAGTGGGGTGATTGTGTTGCTCATCAGGATGTGTTCTCTCCTCTTCTTTTGGATTTGAGTATCAAACCTCAGACCAGAGCTGCTTAGAAAACTGGAATTCTTTAAATTAAAGCATATTTTACCCAAATTTTTCTGCCACTTTCTTCTTGAATGACCATTCTGATGAAATTTTTTTTTTTATGAGGAAGTATTGGAAAAAATGTTTCTTCTTGTCTGATCTTCAGGTGATTTTTCATCCTTTTGCACAAATAGGGTCAAGCTTTACCTGAGACACTGATGTTAAGGATTTATTCTGAGAAGAAGGGGTTGAGGTCACAGCATTTTTAGACTTTGAATAAGTGGCTTCCAAACGAGAAAGCATTGCTCAATCAATAAACTAGTTGTGTATGCAAAGAATAAAATCCTAGCTGGCTTGTCTCTTTCCATCAAGTATGGAAAACACTGTGGAAAAGGTTACCTGATTAAAGTGTTTCCCCTTGCAGAGGTCTGAGTTGCTCGTGTAAATTTACTTTCATCAGGTCCAATGACAAACCAATAATTCATAATAAACATATTTTGAAATGGAAATGGAATATATTTCATTGAAAGGGCTGTGGGAGCCCAGGTCATCAATCACTTCTCCCACAATTCTAATTTGAAGCTGTCTGCCTAACAAGAAACATTATAGTGCAGTTGCATATTAAGCAGTGCTCAGGGGGGAGGAGAAATGTGCATTTCTGAAGTCCATTGAAGCTGTTTGGTTTGATTTCCATTTCTTGGTCATTAGGAGTGGCTCATAGCTGCCAGTACAAACTCCATGCCTTGAAATTAAAGAAAATCTCCCTAACAGCAATGCTAATATGTGTCTGCTTCTCATGGAATTTTTGGAATGGATTTTGGGGGACATCAGTTTCTTAGTTACGTCACAGCAGAGTTGCTGTGACTTTTTGAATAATTGCTGCACAAGAGATAGATCACAGTTGGACTGTCTGGCTTATGAATTACTGTGTTGTGAAACTAATTCTGTCTAGCATTTGGTCCCAGCATGGGAAGCAAGAGTGACACAAGTGATCCATGCAGGGGCTGTGTCTTTTTTTATGTTTTAAGAATAACTCCACTATTACAAGATCGTTAACTTTCAAATCAAGGTTACAAGAGTCTTTTCACAGCCTCTGCTTTGCAACATGTAAAATAGCTTTTCCTGCTTTCTGTTCTGCATTTCTAGGAATTTATAGATTGGTTTAGTTCTTTATTTTATCCCCCTTCCCCCCCTTTTTTTTGTTAATAGTCTAATTCTTTATTTCAGGTAAAATTGTGTTTTCCTCTTGAGGAGGAAGAACATTCATTAAAACTAACTTTTATCTTGAGAGGAATTGCCTTCCTATTTCTGTCTTCATAATCAAGAGATTATTTCAAGTACTTATTCTGAAGGGATTAAATCAGTCTCTGAATAATATTATGAAGTCTTCTCCTTAGCCTTCTCCTTGCATATTTTTCTCCAAGTACAATTGGGATCTTTTGAAGCGAGCCCTTCACTTCTCTTTTTTCTCCAAACATGGGGGAGCCTTGTGCTGTCAGACTTTAGCACCACAGAAGGGAAGACAGCTGGAGAGACTATGTGCTTTACAATGGAAATGTGCTTTTTTTTTTCCTCCTCTGATTGGGTTTTCTGCAGTCATCCTTTTCCTGTCCCTTGTCTGATTTTAATAATGAGATTTAATAGGGATGCAAAATTTGTGGTAACAAAGATGGACATTAATCATGTGTTTTCCATCTCCTAATAGCCTTAAATTAGGTCTGGGTAGCTATCTAGACCTAATTAATTATCTCATGGCTATCTAGTCTGTGATTCTGTTGGTGCTCTTTGACTCTGCTCAATGATAGGGTGTCACTAGACCAGCTTTAATCCCAGCTCTGCTCACGACATTCCTGATCCAGGGCCCATGAGCCTCACTCTGCCAACTCTAATGTTACTGAAAAAAAACCCTGTAGCCAATATTTAACATTCCTGAGCTGAAGATCAACCATTCCTCAGAAGAAATGTCAATGTGGTAAACATGAGTGTGCATCAAATGTTGAATGTGTACAATTTTGCCTTCTGCTTTTTGCCTTTTTAAACCTTCTCCCAGGACAAGGCAAGGTGCTGCCTAGCTGCTTTTGCATATTTGCTCTCTTTATTTATGATTTATTTTCTTTGCATAGATTTTAAGAAAAATTTTTTTCCTTCTAACTCAACTACCCTATCACTGCAACTCATTTACCCTTCTAATAAAGCTGACCATAAAATCAGTCAATGTTTGATACAGCTAACATTTCTTAAAGATAAAAGATCACCTTCCACAGTAAGTTCTGAAGGGTTTGAATGGAACTTTATAGCTTTATAAATAATATTTTCTTCCTTTCTTTTCATCGCTGTTAACTTCTTTCATTTGCTTTATGTACTCCTGTCATGAATGTAAAGTTAAAGAAAACCAAAGTGGAAAATATCAAAAGGGCCCATGTGTAGTTCAAAGTCTAATTAAAAATTACAGAAAAATCTACAAGGGGAAGGGGAATAACTTTTAACCATGTTTTGGAGGCTTAGTACTGTGAGTCCTGTTTCACTTATCAGTTCTTTTTGGTGTTGATCAAGCCTTAAGTCTTGCCCAATGAAAAAATCCATTTAAGTCCTTGCAATCCTTCCAAAACAAAAGTGTGACACTAAGCCCTACTTTATCAGTGCCTGGAGGGTCTTTTCTCTCAAGCAGTGCAGGATTTTTTCTGCTTCAAGAGTATTCTTTGTATACTTTGCCTGGCATTTCATCTTTGACAATGAGATGACAGCATGCACAACAACAATCTGAAAATTCCCTCTTATCCAATTCACACTGAAGTCAGTGGGAACCCAAATCTAAGGATTTGAACTGTGGTTCACTTAAGTCTTGGTGTTTTTGGATACTTGTATAATTCTATTTGAAAGACAACAGTAAACATGTCTGCAGCTGGCAGGAGATTGTGGGGAGGCGAGGGTCAGAATCTTTCAGGTGATAACAAGTGCTAAAGCAAGGGGAAATGGCCTCAAGTTGCACCAGGGGAATTCAGGTTGGATCTGAGGAAAAAATTTCTTCATGGAAAGGTCTTTCAGTCCCCAGCACAGGCAGCCCAGGGCAGTCACTGTCCCTGGAGGTGTTGAAAAGATTTGGGGATATGATTTGGTGCTGGACTTGGCAGTGCTGTTTGACAGTTGGACTTGATGGGCTTAAAAGTCCTTTCCAGCTCCCAAGATTAATTCTGTGGCTCTGCAAGTGCCAAGTGGCAGTAATGGCCAAAAGGAGCTTAGGAAGTTAATTTTCTGATATGAAAATTAGAAGTTAGCAAGGACTGGTAACTGCTTTTTGTCCTGATTCCTGATTTGAAAATCTGCCTGTGAAGCAGTGTGTAGAAATCGTGGTGCCACCTCCTTTCTGGAGCAAGGAAACCATAAAAATCATGGTGCCATTTCCTTTCTGGGAAAAGGAAAGCACAGAAATTATGGTGCCATCTCCTTTCTGGAGAAAGGAAACCATAAAAATCGTGGTGCAATCTCCTTTCCGGGAAAAGGAAAGCACAGAAATTGTGGTGCTATCTCTTTCCAGGGAGAGGAAAGCCCAGAAATCCTGGTACCATCTCCTTTCCAGGGAGCTCCCAAGGTCAGAGCTCCCTTCCACAGAGCACTTATGATCTCTGTAGAAGAAAAGGCTTCACCCTAAAACAGAGCATAACATTGGAAGCAGAGATATTAAAGAGATCTGAGGAGGCCAAGACCTAAGCCTGGCAGGCTGGGCACTATCACTGAGTGGAAGAGGCTTTGGCAGAGGTGGTTCCTCCCCTGCCTGTCCCTGCAGTGTCGGGGGAGCTGAGGGATGCCCAGCTCCCCTGGCTCTTTCCAGCAATGCCATCTCTGTACAGCTGGGTGAGGTGTCAGGCCATGAGCAATTGGTGAGGGAAGGCCATAAATCCAGGGCTGACTCGTGAGCTGATTGCAGTTATCCTGACCATAATTCTCCAGCAGTTGTCTCAGCTGTAGCTAGAAATATTCTAGTGAATGTTTCAGTCTGCAGCAGGGCTGTGTTTTATTCCATCAGTGGAGAGGCTCAGAGCTTCATTTGCAGGAAGGTGAGATTGAAATAAATTTTTTCCATTTCTGGAAGTTCTGCTTAAAAATTATCAGTTTCTCTACAGAATTTTCAGAACAGCACTTCAAGTTAGAGTTAGTATTGCAGTGTCTACCTGTACTGCAGTTTAGCCCTGAGCCAAAATACAATTCAGTGATTTAGTGCATTAGATTCTGGGAAAAGAAATTCAATTTTAGCTTTCTAAAATGAATTTTCCCCTCGTGAATAGTTCTTCCTATGTGGTTAGTAAACATATTTTGTGGAAGTGTTAACTTCCTCTTGTTGATTTTGTATTTTTAAATCTATTTACTAATTTAATATGTGACCGTTTGTATGTCTGGGGGAAGCAAATGAAACTATTTCGCCAGAACGTGCAGGTCTGTGAAAACTGTTTTACAGAAATTTTTAGAGAAGGAGGGAGAAGGTACTGTTTTTCTTTAAAAAAAAAATAAAAAAATTCAGAAATCACCTTATCTGTATAATTAAGAAAGAATATGCAAAAAGAAGAAAAAAGACTGTTATGAAAAGTGTTTATTTGTTTATATTTACCCATCCTCACGGGTTCAGTGTAAACACCAGTTTTGAAGCATTAGAATTATCTTTATTTTTTATTTGTGTGTGAGTTGTTGTGTGCTCTTAGTGCCTTTACATTTGATTCTGGTATCATTTACAGATAGATGGCAATGAATATATGTCACATTTGACTTGATTAAGATGTTGCTTCAATTTTTGAGGGTTTTTGGCAGTGGTTTTAGCAGAATTAGAGCAGTGGTCAATACATCCATTTGGTCTTCATGTTGCTTCAATTTTTGTGGTTTTGGTTTGGTGGTGTTTTGTTGGGTTTTTTTCTCCATGGTTTTAGCATGAATTGAGCAATGGTCAATCCATCCATTTGGTTTTTGTGGGCATTGCAGAGGAGAGTGGCAGCATTTCAGGCTAATATTTGATTATTTGGGAAATCCTAATGACTTTGGGAAGGTTTCTACTTTTGGTGCCCCATTGGATGCCATCCTGCCAGTGATGGTTGTTAGCTGGTTGCTGTTTATGCCTCATGCATAAAATGGTGTTTCTAGAGTAGAAATGTGAAATTATATGAAGCTAATGAGCTGTGAAGAAATGTAATGTTTACTGTCTGCTTCTTGCTTTATGGAACACCCTGTTGACTATCAATTAAAGAAAAGCAGGAAAGGTTGTAAGACCCCGAGATGTCTACAGAATTGGATTGTATTGTATTGATGGAAAGTTATTACTTACATTTTAATGTATGTTTGCATGCCTGTGTTTCTTTTTCATTAATAATAACCCAGCTGCATTATGGAATTGAAGGACCTTCTATCAAAAAACTTAGCAGAGTCCTTAACATCAAATGTAGAGCAGTCTCTCAAACTGGTGGCTTGGGAGCTGCACCTTTGTTAGCAGCAGATAAACCTCATTTACATTAATTTACATTATTGTGAAAACAATTCCAAGGAGTGATCACTGCTTGGTTCTGCAGTCATAGACAGCAAAGCTGAGTGAATCCCTGCCCAACTCCCAGGGCTTGAGGGCGTTGTGCTCCACACAGGGGAGTTTTACAGCATCCAGAAAATGAAAAATGGCATTCTGAGGAGATGTGATGGGCTGTAGAGGCAGAGAGGTTTGTGCCTCACCCAGGGTTTGCAAAGTTCACAAGTTTCTTCACTGTCTTTCCATGATTAAGGAAAGCTTTGTTGTCAAGATGGGGTTGCAGGTGTTCTCTTAAGAGACTCACGCTGCCCTACATTTATTCACCAAGATTTAATATAAATGAGCTAAAAGTCACTTAGTAGTATTACAGAACTTAGATCACCAGATTATTTATGTAATTGGTTGCTGCTGCTCCTGACAGAACGTCCAGCTATTGTCATCTGGTGTCTGTTCTGCCATTCACTGGGCACTTGTTTACTTGCAGTCCAGGGGGAAAAAAACATTTCTGTATTCCCAAATCCATAGGGAACATAAAAGTAATGGCATTTCTGCATCTGGGGATGTGAATTAGGTGTGAGAAGTTGGTTCCGGTCTGGGTTTCAACATCGGCCACTGTTGAGAATGTCTGAGGAGCTACAATCTTCCCCTCAATGCTGTTTTTCCTTCAACGAATGAAGACATTAAAAAATTGAAGTGTGAAGTATAGCAATGACTTAGATATGATTAATGAACATTTTTCCTTCTCCTCAAAAAATTCCCAGGAAACAAATTTAAAAAAATACAATCAAAAGCTCTTTAAAAAATCGAAGCATAGTGAGGACAAAAATAATAGGGAGTGAAATTATTACAATTTACTCACCCAATTCAAAAATCTGAAGTTTCTCTCAGAAGTTATGTATTTATTTCTTCTCCAACCTTAAATGTATCCTTTGTAGATGTTTTTAAATATCCAGAAAACAGCAAGAAAAATTGTACCTATGGAATTTTGAGCAGACAGATGTTGACTGATTTCCTCACTGGAGATGTCAGGATAGGGCTTTAGATATTCAGCTAAATAATTTCTCTGCTTTGACCCAACCTTAGTTACATTTGAGGCCTCACTTTTACTGGAATTCAGTAAAATCATCCCAAAATTCAGTTTTGTGAGAAATCTCGCACACCATTTCTTCATTCCTCTTTGTAGTCTGAAGTACAAAGGGCTCGGAGAGGATGTCTAAAATTCTGTGGTGCTTTCCAGCACTTAATGTTAGCTAAGGACAAGTTGTAGCTGGGTTGAGGAGCCTAAGTAGCAGGCAGATAGCTCAGAAGTAATTTCCAATCCAAATATAATCTAATCAATAGCCTAATTGTGGAAAATGCTGAAGACTTCAGTGGGCGCCTCTCATAAAAATTAGCAGAGAAACAGACTGAATTGCAAAGGAGAAAATTAAATTCTAGTGATTTTGTATGCAGTGAAGGCTCCAAGGCTGCAGATGAGCAGGCTCTTTTGGGTAGGCTAATGCTGTGCCAAAAGGACTACACAGAGTGTAAGGAATGAGCAAAGTGCCATATGAGTTTCAGTGCAGATAAATTTAATGTATTGAATCTGGAGGAAAAAAAATATCTAAACCTGATAAGATGCTGACAGATTTCAGAAAGCAGAACTTGGAGTCGCTGCTAAGAGTTTGTGAAATCGCTGGCTCAGGGAATACCTGTTCTCAAGAAAAAAGCCTTTGGCATTATCAGCAAAGTATTGAGAAAGAGATAAAGGCTATTTAAAACCTTATGCTTGTATCTCGACTGTTCTAAGGAGGACACAGCAAAGTTAGGTCATAGAACATCACAGATAAAATAATTCGGAGGATGGAGGAAGTCTCTTTGTAGGTAAAGGCTACAAGGGCTGAATTTCTCCACTTTGGAGAGCAGAAGGTTGCAGTGGGGAAAATTGAGGATTATGGAATCATAAAGGCAGCATGCAAAGTAAATAGGAGTTTTACTCAAATCAAAGTAATCAAGCAATTCAGAGGATGGAAGTCTCTTTGTAGGTAAAGGCTACAAGGGCTGAATTTCTCCACTTTGGAGAGCAGAAGGTTGCAGTGGGGAAAATTGAGGATTATGGAATCATAAAGGCAGCATGCAAAGTAAATAGGAGTTTTACTCAAATCAAAGTAATCAAGACAGAGGTGCTAATTACATCTGGCAAGACATCAGTTTAAATCACATCTGGTTTGGGTTGGAAGGGACCTTTAAACTCATTTTGTTCCAACTCCCATGCCATGGGCAGGGCCACTTCCCCTGGGCTGGGATGCTCAGAGCTCCAGCCTTGGACACTGCCAGGGGTGGGGAGGCCACAGCCTCTCTGGGGACATCCTGCAAAGAACTTCTGATTGGAAAACTTCAGAAATCTGTGGACATAGGAGATAAAGATGGGTTCAGCTGGTTCACAAAGGGGTTGAAGGAACCTCTGGACAGGAAATTCATGAACAGATCCAACAGGGATGTGGGCAAACCCAAAGCAGGGATTGTGGTGCTGGAGGAGTGACCTGCACCTGGCTGGGCTGCTCTGTGCTCCCCCAAAGGGCTTCTGCTCCTGCCCCTCTTGCTCAGGAGAGCTCTGGGTGCTTCCTGCAGCCCAGGTCAGAGGTTCTGAGCAGATTTCAGAGCTGCTGGGTGTCTGTTTCTGTCACCAGCTTGTTCTGCCAGCGCTACAAGGCTGGAGAATGAATGCCATGTGTTCAGCCATGGATGTTGTAACTGCAACAAATGGCTACGTACCAGGAAGAGCAGAAATACCAATTTAATTTGACCTAATGTAGTTATGGAAGGCTATTGGTTTTATCTTCAGTATTAAATTCTGGTTTTCTGTGGAGCAGTCTAGGACCAGGATCAGATGACAGAAATGTCAAAGGCACTAAATTAAGCAGTGATTCCTATGATTATTATTTATGGACTTGTAGGATTTTCTTCATCTTAGCCACTTGTTCCCGCGTTTTAACTCTCAAAGATTGTTTTATGGTTTTCAAGCTTGATGTGTTATACCTTTATTTTCTTTTATATCCATGTGTGTCTGAATGTAGCATTCAAACACTGTATTACTAAATGATGTCAGCTCATTTATATCTGCAGAAAAAGCAGACTTATATTTAACGTATTTAAAAGTATTCAAAGAGGTAGAAAGGAAGATGCTGCATTTAATGTAGTTATTCCAGCTGGTTTCAGATACTGTTTTTTATCAGTTACTGGTGTTTTTCTCTTCTGACCTCTTTTTCCCTCCAATTTTTCATTTCTAGCTGTAGTTATTTATGTTGGCTTATCCTGAGGCCCATTTTCTTGCTTTCCTTTTTGATCAAGTGTGTTGCTGTTAAGTTCAAGCACTTGCACAGGTACCCACTGCAGAGAGGGATGCTCTTGGCACCAGAAACAGTGGGGAGCTACAGAAGAGACAAAAACTTTGATGTTACGTTAAAAATTCTAGTAATCTCTTTGGATACCTCATGTATCCATCATATCAGCAATTTAAAGAACACAAAAAAAAGTCAATAATGCAATAAAATGGAATTTCTTATTGGATATTCCTCAAAATCCTAAGAAACCTCTTTACAGCATGTAAATGGATATGTATAATATGTATCTATGATGGCAGTGGCTGTATCCTCTGGCTTTTTGAGATTCTGAAGTGGATGTGAAATTTCATGCGTATATATTTATGCATCTTGGCAGTTTAATAAGGAGTGGTTTCATCACCAGGACTTTGTGGTGTTCAGGTGGAATATTTATTCACAAATTTCAGCTGAAAGTTTTTATCTCTCAATGTATTTTCTTCAAAGTCCTTGCAGTGTGTATGTACACTAGATTCTCACCACAACTTTATTATCTGTGGAGCTCCAATGCAGTGGTTTTGTTAAAATCCTGCTTTACTGCGAAGATTTCAGTACTGAACAAAGTGGCCATCAATACTATTTTTAAGTAGCCATTTGAAATTATTATTTATTAGCAGTTATAAATCATCCACCTGCTTACAGTCTGCATTCTGAGGGATTACAGTGGCTTCTTCTTGGGGACGAGAGTTGTTTTCTGTGATCAATGTGATTGCTGCTAATGGTTTGTGATTTAAGTGATTACCGGGCATGAAGAACAGTTTTGTAATTTGTTCTCTCCGGTGAATAATCTTTGGTTTCCTGGATACATTTTTTCTGTTTATCAGTTGGTTAACTTTGGGTAAATGAAAGAGAGGAGTGCATAAAGCTACATCAAAGTACAGCTCAGGCTGCACTAGGCAGGCTCGCTTTCCTCTCTGCACTGGGAAGTACATTTTCCTTTTGGAGCTCTGCTCTGTAGTGCAGGGCTCCTTTGAAATATTGCATTTGACACAAATGATGGGAAACTTCTGAATGTATTAAAGAAACCCAGCACATGGAAGAGCTGGAATAGAGAGACTCGTGGGCTATTTATGGCAGAGTTCCTAATTTGGCCCAGTGTGATTGTTGTCTTCATAGACCCAGGATGAGGAAAAGGCATTGTTACCTTTACCCAGCTGTAGTTATTATCCACTAACTGCACTTGGGAAAGAGTGAGCAGTACAAAATGCGTGGCACAAAGGAGGGAAGCAAACTGCTGGAATAGTTCTGCAGCCTCGGACTGCCAGAGCTGTGATGAGCTATTCAGGTGATCTGAAATGAGCCCTGACAAAAGCTCTACAGCACTCTCTGCTCTGCATTCTGCCCATTCTCAAAACCTCCCCTGTTTTATAAAAGAGATACTACTTGTTTCCACAGAGTGGTTGTTCCTGACTATTCTTTTGCTAAGTACACACCAGGCAGCTGTTTCGTGGCTGTGTCACACAGGAAAAAAGAATGTTTTTGTGTGTTTTTAAACATTTCCTGAAAAACAGATTTTTAACAAAATCCTCTGTTTTACACTTTCAGGTGTGAGGAGTGGAATTAATTTCTTTTTGAAATTAAGTTCTTGTTTGTAGTTTTTGGAAGGTAAATAATTTACTGTATTAACTACGATTTTTTTTGTCATGATAAACAGCTCTGGCATGAGAAGCAGCAGTTCTGAGCTAGTTCTTCCTTCACATGCAAGAAAACAATCAGATAACATAAGTTATGAAATATTGTTGAATCTGAAACTGAGACAGTGAGTTCTATATATACAGATGTGCCTGTTGGCATTTTTCTGATCATAACACTGGTCATGTTGGCTGTATTGTGTTAAATGAGGATTAAAAAAAAACCTTTGTGATACTAAACCTTTGTGATACAGCAAATTCAAACTTGTATGAAATTGATCCCAGCGTATGGAAAACCAGCCCAGTTTTTAATGCCTCTGGAATGCACAGTTTCAAACTGAGATCCTAAGTCACCACACAAGTCTTGACAGTATTTTCAATTCCAAAGGAGATGAGAGAAAATCTTACAGGTGCAACAAAATTCTCTGTTTACAATTCAAGTTTCCTATAGGAACAGTTTCTATGTTTTGGACCCTCAGTTCTGGCTAAAAGTGGAGAACAAACAAAGCCAACCCTCACCTCTTTTTCACACTAGCTATTAGATTTTGAAATTGTTTTGGTTTTTTTTTCCAAAATTTCCATGTTCTCTTTCTATTGCTCTCACAGGCAAAGTTTTGTTCTTGTAAATGTCTTTAAGAAAGTAGATTTAGGTAAATTTTGTCCTTGTCACATGTAATGTAGCCAGACTCATCCATTCCTTGATGTCATTAGTCCTGATAGATGTTTAGAGATCTTTTTAGGAGCTGGTACATGAGCATAGGCAGTGCCCTCAGTTCTTGCTTACCTTGCAATCAGGATTTTGTAATCAGCCACACATTATGCAAGGAAGTGAATGATTATAGCATCACCTCAAATATGATGCCAGAGTAAGTTCATTTCCTGGGCTGGAAAACTTTCTCTAGTGGATGAATATACCTTGGTACTGTCAGGCTGAATTCAGAGATGCCGAAAAAAAACTTCATTTGAAGTTAGTGAAATTAGTGAAATTGCAGGTTGGTGGATTTACTTCTGCTGCGTGGTTACCTGAGGACAGGGTGTCACCAAACCCTTGGTGCTCTCTGGGCTGGCCTTGGTCAAACACAGAATTATTCCAGAGGCCCCAGGGCTGTAAATGACTCAAGAGCTTGGTCAGTGAGTGGCTGATAAGGGAGAGCAGCCTGGGGAGCTGGGGACAGAACCAGTCTGAGGTGTAACAAAGCCAACAGGAAAAGCTTCCAGCAGAGGAACAATCAGGTGTTGGAACTGCAGAGCAGTGGACACAATCAAAACCTTGCTGTTCAGCAGGTCATGAGGCTGCTCCAGCCCGGATCCAAGGCTTTGCCCTCACCTCCACGAGCTTCCCAAGCAGCCTGCTTCTCCAGCCTGCCCAAATCCACCTGAATAAGCAGTGCCCTCCTTTTGCCACTTGTACCACCCACCAGTAGCACCTGATATGTTTCACTGGATGACTTCAATGTGTACACAGGTTTTTGTATGACACCTGCTAATTTTCTGCAGGTAAATATTTTTTTTTACGATCAGCTCACAATGAAATTAGAAAATAACTTGATTGTGCTCTTGTACATGGCTTTGTTTCCATGGTTTAAATTCACATCTTGAGTTATTCCAGCCCAATGTTCATCTATAAACAAGCCCTAGGGAGTTGTGCTTCATTCCAGAAGGCTCCTTTGGTTCCTTGGCAGCTCCAGTGATACACCAGTGCGTGATAACCAGGGGAAGGGGGATAAAGATGGCTTTAACAGTGGGAGAGTTGGACTTCCAGGGCTGCCTCACGAGGAGCTATCAGAAAGAAGGATGTCAGACAGCTGGCTGCAGTCTGAATGTGCAGTGGCCATGGGAGGGGAAATTTGAAGGTAAAATGTCTCTGTGCAGCAGTTGTGTACTCAAGTGATTTTTAAAATGAGCCTTGTGGTTTTTATTTCTACTTTAAGCAGAAAAAGTTCTTGTCTTGCTGCCTTGCAGAGTGACTAGAAGGATTTTTAGAAAGCCCAGTGTGTTTGTTTTCAAGTTCCTCTCCAGTTCTAAGCTTAATGTTAATTCTATTTTGCAAAATTATTCATTTATGACCAGCAAGCCGGTTTAGATTGAAAGCATTTTGGTAGAGAGATGAAATCACTAAAATGAGGTCTCACTGTAGGGCAGAAGGAGAGAAGCACTATTTATTTTAAGTCTGTTTTCTGTAGTGCTCTCAGTGTTTCACAAGAATTACTCAATACACATCCCAGCCCTATGATATATGGCTTATTTGCTTTTTTCCTCATCCTTCTATTAGCTGTTGTTACCATATGCCAATATATGTGCACATTGCTCTTTCTGGGGGATTTTAAGGAAGTTCTTGGCAGGAAATCTTTTGCTAACCCACCCTAGGAAAGCACGAGGTGCTCAAGATGAAACAGCACATCTCGAAATGGAAACCAAAGTTGTTTTCCTTATCAAAGATATCAAGATGTTTATTTGAGCCCTGACAACTCAGACTAAATTCTAAAGATTGTTCCCAATGAGGTCTCTGTATTTAGAGCTGTAATTTCTGAATTTATACTGAATTTGTCTTGTCTTATAATGGTTTTCAGAAGTTTATGTAAGAACAAAAGGGTCTTAAACACAGTGTTTAAGTTAGTACAATAGAAATTAATTTCTTCACTTGCTCTTCAAAGTTACATAGCAAATTTATCAATAAATACTTAGTTGCCAAAATAAGTAAATCACGGTAAATATGTAAATAAATACATGTAATAGAACATTTGTAATGTATTTTTCACTTTCTATGTGATGTTTCTTTGAATAAAATAATGAATCAAAGAATATATCTGTTGCAAAATCATTGGAAAATGGAAAAAAACATTACATAGCATGGAAGAAGTGGAGAAAGCGCGATTAACATTATCAATATTAAAGCTTCAAACATGAGATAAAAAAATTGTCTTCAGTCAAGGCAGAAGCTTTTTCCATCCTTAAAAAATGTGAATTCTTCTATTTGTTATTGCCTACACTTTTAATGTTTGATTTTTAAATTTCCCCCACTCCTGCTTGGTGTTCCCAAGGGATAAATGGCTATTTTGAACAGGAGGTCAAAGTACAGAAGTGGATTCTGTATCTCTCTTTGTTACTAGTTACTACTTTGACTAGCGATGAGAAATTTTCTGGGTCATTTAGTGTCCTTTGCATCAGGATCCTTTGTTGTAAAATGAAGCTAATCCTGCTTTGAAATATCCTGGAAGAAAAATTCTTTCCTTTAAAGCCTGTATGGAATTCCTCTGGCACTCTAAGTCATCATTAAAAAATACTTACATTCCTAAGAGCAGGTCTCTCTATTTATGCTGTCAGGTCTTCAGATAGTAACCATTAATTTTTTGAGATCTCGTGTGATTACCTTTTTAGAAAATTATTCTGTGAATTTAAGTGTGCTTGACATGTGAAATAAATATATATACATATGTATATGCATAATTGATGCTATTTTGAGCAAATGCATTTATGTCCAAGTGTTGAGTGCAATGTGTGTGGTGCAAAGCCCACCTGGATTAGGAATAAAATGGGATAAAGTAACTTTCTTAAATGCAAAAAAGCATTTAAATTGAGGCTGACATAATTTAATCAGACTGAAGACAAGACTATGAAAAGGACAGAAGTAAGGGTTGGGTGGTTTTTTGTGGTTGTTTTTTTTGTTTGTTTTGTTGGTTTTTTTTCCCCCAGATCTATTTGTTTTTAGGGTATTTTTATTACAAGAAACAGCAGCAAAAGGCCTGGAAATTTAAAATTCCCCAATATCAGGGTGTGGACATGCTGGAGTGAGTCCACAGAGATGTTCTGAAGTCTGGAGCACCCATTGTGGAGCCAGGCTGGGAGAGCTGCGGGTGCTCACCTGGAGAGGAGAAGCTCCAGGGAGGGCTCAGAGCCTAAATGGAATCAAGGAGAGCTGGAGAGGGACTGGGGACAAGGGATGGAGGGACAGGACCCAGGGAATGGCCCCACTGCCAGAGGGCAGGGATGGATGGGAGATTGGGAAGGAATTCCTGCCTGGGCTGGAATTCCCAGAGCAGCTGTGGCTGCCCCTGGATCCCTGGCAGTGCCCAAGGCCAGGTTGGACACTGGGGCTGGGAGCACCTGGGACAGTGGGAGGTGTCCCTGCCATGGCAGGGAGGTTGGAATAAGATGTCCCTTCTTATGGATTCTTGGATTCTGTAAAATGGGATTCATGTCTGTACAGGTTATTTGTTAAGGCATTTTAAGGTCCTCAGTCTTTCTTAATCTTTCAGAATGAAACCAGCACCTCAGGCATTCCTTCTATTTCTCTCTTTTTTGTGTTTTGTTCTTAGATGGCTTTAAACTTAAAATTTGTACGCTAAGAAAATGGTCAGAACATTGGCTATGTCCTGAGGACTGATGTCCATATAAGTGACATTTTAAGGGTACCTGACAATGATCTCACTGTGTTTTGTGGCTCACAGACTAAGGAAACTGGAGATCTGCTTTTGCCTTGCTTCAAGGTGTTAAGAATCTTGCCATTAGCAACTCAGCATTTTGCACATTAGACAAATAATTTGCAGTGCTCTGACTGAATCACAGAAGAACAGTGACCTTGCACATGTTCATGCTGCTCTGGTGTTGAATTTTTATCTTCACATGAGCAGATTTTTCTTGTTGAAGTGTTAAAATACATTCTCAGAAAAGGAACTGTGTAAATGTTCCTAGGACGAGGATAATTTCAGTTTCAGATGTGCTCATGTTTTCTTCATAAGTGAGTAAATTTAATTGGAAGAAGGGACAAACCTAATAGTTTAACTAGAAGCACTCATAATATTATTACTTTTTAAAAGGCACTGCTGTAATGAAGTGGCTTTAAATTACTGAGTGAATAGATTGGGAAGCTTGCTCATTTTAATGGCCAAAGAGCAATATGCTTAATTTCATCTGATGGCCAGCATGCACTGCAGTATTTGGCTGAAACACCTGAAGGAAAACCTTTTCTATTTCATGTGACAAGGTCTCATAAGCAGCCAGCCCATGCTGCATGAGAAGTCTCTGCCCAAAAGTTTTGAATCCTAAAGGTACCTGAATTTAACCATTAACTGAAGAAAAAGAGGGCATCTGGTTTTTTGGACTGTTCTTCCTTTCCTATCATCTCTTTTCTGTGGGACTTCTTATAAATATGGGAAATTAGTTGAATTGTAAATCCTTTTGTGAGTTAAGCAGAGGATGAGTTTTTCTGTATGATCTGTGCCTTTCTTGCTTTCATTGACAGTCTCTCACTTATGTTTTTCAATGGTAATCTGCACCACTGTTGGTTTATGCTCATCTACAGTGAGTAAAAAAAAAAAGGACAAATATATCTTACAATTGATGAATGTTGAACTCAGCTGTTTTCCATTATTTACACAGGTTCCTATTTTCCATTATGTTTTTCAATGGTTATCACCACAAAGGTTCTACCCAACTTTTAATCTGTATATTCAAACAGACCTTTTCCATGAGGTTCACTCTGCACACCTCAATTCCTCTGTAATTTCTCCATTAGAAATTAAAGCCAGTGTAAGGTCATTTGAAGAGGATTTTCTCACCAATGAGTAGCCTGGGGATGAAATTGAGCATTCACCAAAGGGGGGTTATTTAGATTGCAGTGCATCTGCTTGATTCAGGTGAGGAATATGAATCAGGATCTGAATGTGCCATCTAGAATGAAAATTCTCATTAATGCCCCACATTTCTGCCGATTGCTGTTACATGGCTCAACCTGTGTGACCCATGTGAAGACAGGCACAGTGATGGCACAGTCCAGGAGGTTTCAAGTTTTTTGGGTGCTAGGAAGAAGAGGTTGACAGACAGCGCCTTTGTCAGGCCAAAAAAGTAGCTTATTTGGTAAAACAGGCTGAGAGTTTGTGTGCAGTATTTCTTTTGCTGATTTTACTGATTTATGTAGTCTGAAACTGCCTGCAGTGCACATGAGTTTAACTATGGCTGGGGAAGCATTGGACCAAAAGCATTTTGCATAGGCAGCATTGGAGATGTTGCATATTAATTCACACCCAAGGTGTTATTTGCCATCTTTCTGTGTTGGTGTAATGGAATAAATACTGGATATTCTGTTCTGTAGAGGAATAGTGCTGATTAGCTAAGGAAATTGTTTATTATTTGGTGTTTTGTGTAAATGTGTTGCAGCCACAAACAGTGTAAAATAAATCTTTAAAATATGTCCCCTGTTATAAAATGACTTGTTGTGCATGTGTGCACATCCTTGCCCCCTGAGATCTTCACAGGCACAGGAAATATTCAGTGTATCCATACATAAATGGTAGGGAAAGAAGAACATTAAACAGAACTTCAGAGGCAGGTCCCAGTGTTAATTCTCATGAAAACCTGCCTGTTCTGGATGTTTTCTCCCTTGAGCTGTCATCCCTGGAGAAACCAGACTAAAATTGTGTGCTGTAAGATGGAGCAACATCCTTCCTGTCAGAGCTGGTTATTTAGTACAGGGCTTGCTGCTCCGACTGCCACATCACCAATTTTCTGGCAGAAAACTGTTGAAAGAAATGAGTATTTTCCTGAAGTGCAAGGTTAATACAAACTGACCCACCTGCAAGTTCTGCAGTGCTTATTGTTAGAGATGTTTTTCTGAGAGGTGAGGTACTGCAGGTAAGACCACGAGTGGGCAGAGCTTGTTACCAATATACAGAACATTTCCAGCATTTAAAAAATGCCATTTGGCCAACAAAGAGCTGCAATATTCACATGTATTAACAAATAAATTGCACTGCATGGAGTTGTCTGAATTTTGCTTCTCCCCCCTCTTTTCTATGTTATTTGTTTACTTACAAGACCATGTAGTGACAGAATGAGGGAAAATGCTTCTGACTGAAAGAAAGAGTTTAGATGAGATATTAGAAAAAATTATTCTCTGTGAGGGTGGGCAGGCCCTGGCACAGGTGCCCAGAGCAGCTGTGGCTGCCCTGGATCCCTGGCAGTGCCCAAGGCCAGGCTGGACAGGGCTTGGAGCAGCCTCAGACGATGGAAATTGTCCCTGCCATGGACAGGATGGCACTTGATGGCCTTTAGGGTCCCTCCCAGCCCAAACCATTCCATAACTCTGACTTCCACCACTCTTCTGACCTCAAATCTTTGATTTGGTAGAAGGCAAAACACAACACACAGGTGGATGAACTGACTGCCAGCTCTGAGCATCAGTTGAAGTCTCTGGGCCCACCTCAGCACCTTTCATTTACAGGCAAGGCAAAATGCCAACATTTCAAACTTGCTTCCCTACTGAAAACTTTTTGTATCTGGTAGGGTGACTTTCACACCAATCAGGTGTCAGTCTCCTTTTACTCTTAGGAAAATGAAATGTTTGAAGATCATTGGCTTGTGTGGGTAAAATTAAATTGTTTCATTATTTTCCCAAAAGAATAATATGCTAAACTCACAGCAGCATGGCTTGACTATAGCCTCTGGGTACTGACCTACATTTTTTACTCCACAGAGCATGAAATATCTTGCTATGTATGATACAAAGTCAGTGCATGGCTAGAAATTATATTAAATTGTATGGCTCTGGTATTCTGGATTAAAAAGTGACTTAGAGTTGCATCCAGCTAATCATTATAGTAAGTAAAATTTGATATAATGCAAAATGCACTCTATGTTTCCATTTTGCTTTCTTTCTTTCTATCTCATTTCTTCTTTTTTTTTTTATAGTTTTTTACAGACTTGATATTTCAGTGTTCAAATTATCTTAATAAATAAAATGGAAAATTCTAGTTGTCTGCCCTTTCTGTAATCCAGTGATGATAATGATGGGTGTTTCAAACCCAGCTTGGACAAAAATAAATTATGTCCAGAGCTTTGGTGGCTTGGAAAGGCAAAACTCTTGTGCCTGTTTCATCCACTACTGTAAATAAATAGTTTTATTTCCATAAGTCAGTTGAATAAAAGCAATTTTGTTTGTATGGTAAGTGAAGACTTCACTTTTTTTAAAGATTTGGTTTGGTTTTTTTTCCACCTGTAGCTGTATTCTCTCTCTTACAAGTGAGATCATGTCCTCTAGGTCAGGGTACCATGGTTTGGTGGTCAACTCTAAAACTGTAAACCCAATGATATTTCCTTGAGCTGCACTTCAGGCTCTTGAACTCTGCCATAACCCTTGAAGAGTTTCTGTTTTGTGAAAAGTTTGCCGCAGGAATACAGAGGTTGCTTTTTCTCGCCCTTCTCTGCATACCTGAATTGAGATAAAAATAAACTTGAAGCCATAAATTCAAGAAACATGAGAAACCTTGGTATGGGTTTTGTGGCTCCTTCACTGAAATGCTTGCCTTTTTTGATCCCTTATCTTTAAATGGAGCCATCTGAAGGTGTGAGTGTAAATCCTCATGAGTGCAGTCCTTGGTCTGTGACAAAAGTGTCACAGTTATAAATGTGGCTGTTGTGCAAGGAGTGACTTAGAGCACAGCCCTGGCACTAAATTTACTGAATGCTGCAAACTGGGTGATGTCTGATGATACATTATTAATGGAGTTGGTAATGATAGTTCAAATACAGGGGAGGAAAAAGACAAGGCAAGGAACTCCAAGTGTGATTAAAAAAAAAAAATAATATAATCTTGGAGAATGTTTTTATAAATACACTGAGGAGAAGAGAACTGCATCAATTACTGTGGACCTGCTAATTCTAGATTTGTTAAATTATAGAGCAAGGACAAAATTCGCTAGGGAAACCTGAAATCAGACAAATAGAGTGAGGTGAAGAAAATATCCAAGAGTTTTGGTTACCTTTCACCTCTAATGTCCCAGCAGTCACTGAGCTCTCAGGACTGGGCCAGAAGCAGAGGTTGGTTTGAGTAAGGATTTATCTTAGGCCCAATCCCACCTGAGAGCTCCTGAGGGGTTTCCCATGTATTTCTGTGTATTTCTGTCCTCCCTTTCCAGCTGTGATGAGGATGAGGAGGAGAGCACAGCTGTCTTCCACTGAGCATTTTTTTCCCACTATTTCTCCTGGCATCAGAATGTAAAAGCAAATGTTTTCTTTGTGAAGGGGGAATGTGAATTCCTCTTCTAAACCTTGGCATCTTCTATAAAGTCGTGTGGGGGATCTGGGGATTTGATAAAGCTCTGAAGGAAACTTCTGACCTGAGTGGTCAGAAGTTTCCTTCAGAGGAAACTTTATAACACATTGTGGAACTGGGAGAACATAGACTGTCCTTCAGAATGCTGCCTGGAGTGACAAACTGGAGCTATCTCAGCATCTCCTGATCAATAGATTGTCCCCCTCTCCCCACTGCAAACATGTTTTATGCATTAATTAAAGTGCATAAGGTCAGCTGATCTTAAAGTCATTATTATGATGTGTGAGAAAACAAGAGCACTCAATTTTAATTGATTTCCTCAATATAGTCAGACAGATCTTTACCTTCTCTGGGTTGGCTTTTCTCCACTGAGCTCATCACAAACTTTGATTTACATAGTGCAGTTATCTCAGCAGATTTATCTTTTTTCTCTTTACTCATTTGCAGGTTTGTTTGTTTTTAATTGAAGGGCTCATTGTGCTGGCAAAAATAGCTTTACAAGAGTGAAATTGATAGTAAATGTGTTTTACAGGCAGCTGCATTCCATGAATCCACAGGTTTGAGTGGAAGCCTGATTGAACTCCATGGCATTTATGTTTTTAATCATTTGGGGACCTGTAAAAATATTATTTAAAGAACAAAAACCATTTAAAGAACAAAATTCATTTAAAAGGAAAAGTCCTGGTTTTGGTCACTAATAGAAAGTGTAGAGTCCTTGATGGGCAGGTGTGAAGAGCATGGTGCCCTTGTTGAGAGCATTAAATTCCAGAGTTAAAATGCTATGGATGGTGTTTCCACTCAATGGCAGAATTCAGTTTCATCTGCCATACTTTGAGCTAAAGGGACAGTAAAATATTAGGGCATTCACCTGTAACTCTAAAAACTGAACAATAATTTAGAAGCTGTGTAAGGCACATACATATCCTATAGGTTTGTGCTATAGGCATGAATGAAGCTGAAGAACCTTGGAGCTCTTACAGATATTGCTTGCAGAGATTTCCAATGCACTGTGCAGTCAATATTCATGTTTGGAGTTCCTTCAAATATCCCTTTTAGCATTCAAAGTAAGAAAAAAACCACAAGAAATCGAAAATATCACTGAATGAGAGGTCTGAACAGCCACTGTAGCTGTGTCTAAGTGGATGTGAATTTGCTTCATTTTTCAGACTCTTCCTCTGAAAATTATGACTCCCAATAATACAGTCAGGCTTTGTGAAATGACCATAACATTGATCCCTGCTATCATTTCCTCTCTCAGATAGGAATTTCTGACGCAAAAATAAGAGCAAAGTGAATAATAAATAAATAATGCTCCCCCCAAATAGGTTGCAAGTGCAATTTTGTGAAATTATTTCACCATATTGAAATACCAGAGAGTTTCTGCTTTGCCCAGAGCTAATTCTCTTGAACAGCAATTTGCTAGAGAAGCTGAAGGGCGCTATGAAATTTTACAAGAATGATGAGTTCTTAGAAAAATCAGGAAGATAGATAACATTATCTCATTTGTAAATGTGGCTTTTATTTTAAAGCCACCAACAGATAACCAGAGTCTGTTTTGTCTGATAAACCTTTCTGTAGGATATAGAGTAATAAAAGCTAGAAATGCCAGAGACAGCCTGAGACAAGGCGTGACAGAGCACATTGTAATTCATGTGATGGCTGGGATATAAATCTGCAAAATGCACAACTTTGGGCCTTCAGAGGAGGTGAAGGTGCTCACAAAGACATTCAGCACTTCAGCAGAGAAGGATCCCACACCTATTTTAAAATTATGAGTTATTTTCCAAGCAAAGATATTATTTTGTAAATTGCATCTGCAGAAAAGATCTGAAAGTAGCCAGGGATGTTTTGTTGACAGAATGGTTTGAGTCATTTGACAGAATATTTTTCTTTTATCAACAGAATCAAATTAGGGTTTCAACCAAATTAATTTTGTTTTGTGTGTAAGTCCTGCCTGACAGGATATATTCAAAGAAAGAGAAAAACACTCTGGATATAAAAAATGTGTCAATTAGAAGACAGGAGCATGAAGTCTCTATAACAAATTGTTCACTAAAGGGTAAGAAGTGAGTTTCCAATGTAGGAAGCTTTGTTAGAGATATGTTTTGTTTTGATTTTTTTTTTAATTAAGAAATCTTGACAGCTTTGTCAACAACAAAAAAAGTCTTTGCTGCTACTTGTTTCAAGTACTTTTTTTCCCAGTACTTATTAAAGATGGCAAAATTCTAGGAAGAATGAAAGATATTTTGATCACTGCTTCCCAATTGTAAGCAAACCCATTTCTCTGGGCTTCTTTTCACATTGAGATAAAACACACAGCAACCCTGTAGGCAGTAGATATTTTGTAGGTAAAAAAACCACCAGCATATTAAATACTGTTTTAACTAAAGGGTTAAAATACTCCAGAAGGAAACTGGAGTTGGCAGTCAGGTCATACCAGGAGGAATTTCAAAGGCCTTGCAGATTTTGCACTGCTACTTGTTTCAAGTACTTTTTTTCCCAGTACTTATTAAAGATGGCAAAATTCTAGGAAGAATGAAAGAAAGATATTTTGATCGCTGCTTCCCAATTGTAAGCAAACCCATTTCTCTGGGCTTCTTTTCACATTGAGATAAAACACTTAGGAAAAAATGCAGCAAGCCTGTAGGCAGTAGATATTTTGTAGGTAAAAAAACCACCAGCATATTAAATACTGTTTTAACTAAAGGGTTAAAATACTCCAGAAGGAAACTGGAGTTGGCAGTCAGGTCATACCAGGAGGAATTTCAAAGGCCTTGCAGATTTTGCACTCCTGTACCAGTGAGCAATGAGGACACTGAACAACCTTTGTAAACAGATGGACCCTGGTGCTGGGGTAAACTGCATTTCTGGGGAATTTCAAAGGCCTTGCAGATTTGAGCATTCCTGTACCAGTGAGCAATGAGGACACTGAACAACCTTTGTAAACAGATGGACCCTGGTGCTGGGGTAAACTGCATTTCTGCTGTGCCGCATAAAAGGTTGGGGTTACAGCACAATGTCCAGAATTGGTGCTGGATCCACTGCATTCTATGGACACAAACTTCTAACAAACCTTAAAGAAATGCTACTATTAGTATTTCACTGTAGTAATTAGTGCTTTGTTATGTGGTAGCCTCACTTGCCCCAGACACTCCCTGGCTCCTCCTCTTTTCTGTTCCTTATCCATAGAGAATCCTTGGGATGTAAACAGCACCTTTTCCAATATTCCTTGGAGTTTGGAGCAGGGGTTGAGGTAAAACCAACATTTCTGACACCTTCTGGTTAGCATACCCTACTGGTTCCATTATTTTGGCTGTATCTTGGGTATTGTGGAAAACTAGCATTCATTTTCATAATTAATAAGTCCACATTGAATTTTCCCTCTGTGGAAATAAATCAGCATTTGCAGCATTCTAGCATTTAAAAATTGTCTCTTTTCCCCCCCTTCTAGTATTTTATAGGCTCTGCTGTTTGTTTCTGAGGTTTAAAATACCCAGTGCTGTGATGGATGGGTATTGTCCATCACAATCTCACACAGGTGAATTTTTGTGGGGAAATATTTTCATTTCACCAATCCTGGAAGTGAGCATGATCACACCAGTGAAATTTACTGGAGTTTTGATTGTCCGTGATCTCCAAATAAGTTTTTGTTTTCTTAACAAGTCATTCTCATGCAGTACACTGAAGTCACTCTGGTAGTGGTTCACAACAAAGTAAAGGGAAAATTCTTCACCTTATGCATTCAGATATGTAACGCGAGTTTCTGAAGTGAATTCAGATTTTTGGATCCACTCATCTGTTGTGGCAAAAAGCAGAAACAAATGAGCAGGACCTCAAGTGACCACAGCATCAGTAATACATGACAGAGCAGCAGGGAGGGTTTGGAAGTATTGCCCTGAAGTTGTAAGACAAATGCTGGAACTGCAGATCCATGCAGTCAGCCCAGACATAATATAAGCTGCTCTCAGTTAATTACATTTCTGATTTCACACATAATGTCATTGATGCTATTCTTTATTTTAAATTCAGCATTTAGGCTCTGGTTTACCTACACAGGTGTCTGAGTGGAACGAGGGATTGTTTCACTCTATATCCAGGTGTTTCATCATTGTGCCACTAATTGCTAGCATTTATTTGGTGCTACAAGTATTTTTGTTTTTTTCCTTTCCTATTACAGGAGGGTGATGAATATTTTGACCCCTGATGATGATAATGAACTATCAGATAAATGCAGCAACAAGCAAATTTCCCTCATTACTTTCTCATACATTGATACATGAGCAGCAATGCAGGAAGATGCTGTAAGAGTCATAGAGTTAATTAATAGCTAAACCAGATTCAGAGTTTTGGAAGTCAAGTAATTTGTTTCATAGGTTCTGGTATTATCCTGCTGCTTTGTAGTCTTTGCTTAAAGAAGACTATGAGAAGTTTATATAACCAGATAACTACAATTATATTATACTTGCTCTGAACTAGGTGACAGCAGGGGAAAGACACCTGGAAATAACTTCCACTGGGGAAAAATAATAATGTTTCCCACAGCTGCAAAAAGAAATCAATCATAAGTACAGTATGAAATCTCTTATGTGCAAATGATCTGTGCTTGATTATGCAGTGGGGCTGATGGAGCAGTGCTCGCTTGCAGAGATGTGTGCTGGAGCTTCTCTGTGCCAGGCAAACACTGTGGTGTCATTTTCATTTTCATAAACTCTGG
This sequence comes from Passer montanus, assembly GCF_014805655.1. Lineage (NCBI taxonomy): Eukaryota > Metazoa > Chordata > Aves > Passeriformes > Passeridae > Passer > Passer montanus. The sequence continues at coordinate 2,757,218 of NW_024369818.1, forward strand.
TCCTAGCACCTTTCTGGCTTCAAAAAAGCAAAGTAATTCCTTTTTTGAGCAACGTTTCTATTTAGACTTAAAATTAACAATTAATTTTGTAGCAGAAGGTGTTTGAGCTCGAACAAGTTTTTGGTGTTGGCTTCTTACATTTTTATTTAGAATTGGACTCTGACAGCAAGTAGTAGGTGTATTGTATGAGCCAAGTAAATGGACCAGATTATAAAAAAAGAGTGTGCTTGGCTCATGAACAGATTTGTGAGGAGATTTGTTATAAGTTTTCTTTACCATTCTCACTGTCAACCTTTTCCCCACCTGTCTGCCACATCAGGGGAGGTGCAGGTGAGATTGCCTAAGATTTTAATTGTTGACATCCACCTTCCAACTGAAACACCATTTTCTTCAGAATTAATAGTTGTAGGTACTTCCTGGAATATTCCACTTATTGTAATTGCTTATGTAGTATTTAATTTTACTTGTAGTAAAGTATAAAACTTAATCCCTTGTTTGAATTAAATCCCTTTATTCTCCTGACATTAGGCCATGCTTGTGATTGGTGAAGCATTGAGATAATCTTTGCAGCATTTCTGGCCTCTGATTTGTATGGTCTGCTGAACTATTGACCATACTCATTTTAACATGTTATATGCATTAGAAAATCAATGTGGCAGAGCAGATGGAAGCTTTTAAACTGATATGACCTCTGTGACCAAAATGTTTCGTTTTGAGATCTTCTGCACTGAACTAAAAATGTGTGAATAGTGGACAACCTCAGTTCATGCAAATACTTAGTTTTATGTGGGTTTTTATATTTTTTTAATATTTATTTTAATTTTTCATAGCAAGATGTCCTGATTATATTATCTATTAGAATATCTTTATTTGGTTTGTTTGATTAACATCTCGGGAAGAGAATGGCTTGTGCATTACTCACAGAAATAACTTGGTTTTCCACTACGTTACATCCTAGTTTGGCATTGAATAAACCTTGCTAACATTCTGGGGTTTGAACATCTATAGGTTGGACTGAGAAATTTGTCAGCATGGATTTTTCTGATGTACACCCTGGGTGAAACAGATCTGAGTTGAGCAGCTCAGATCAGACCCAGTGCAGAGATCATGGAGCTGCTCCACGCAGAGCTGGGTGAGAGAGGAGGATGCAGAGACAAAGCTGCAGGTGAAGGGGTGGGAGGAGATGCCAACACCAACAGGGGAGAAGGGAGGGCTCAGAGGTGATAATTAACGCTGCCAAGGAGCAGAGCCATGTTCAGGAGGTATTTTGCACAGTTTTCAGGGATTACAGTTGTTTGCATGTTCCTTCTTGGGCTCTTGGTGCTGAACTCCTGCCCCAAAGTATTCAGACAAGGTTAAAAACCCAGACAGTGCAGCTGGCAGTGATGCCTTGTCAAGGCTGCCCTAGAACAGAGACTGGACAGAGTTACAGAATAAAAAAAGGATTTATTATAAGGCCTCAATGGATCCACCTTGGGCAGCACCAGAGCCCAGCCAGGGCTGCACCCAAGATGAACCCAAATGGTCCCAAAATGCACGAGCGCTGCCGGGGTCTCTCCCTGGGCTCAGCTCTGCTCCATGTGCACATTGCAGTTCAGTGTCCAGTTCCAGCTTTAGGGTATGAAGTCCCATCCTGCTTGTTTTTCTCTCTGCAGCCCACGGGGTTTGTGCTCCTGGGCTGAGATTTGGATCATTTGTCCTTGGTGCCCAGCTGGAGAAGGAATTGTTTTGTCTCCCTGCCCTGTGAAGAAAGCTCACCATCCCCTAACAAGAAGTTTGGACTAAAGCAGTGTACACACTAAAGCAGCACAGAATCTGGAAAACATAAAAGCCAAAACCTGAGGCATCAACAGTGCTTGTGGAGTTGTCTTGTTCCTTCTCTCACAGACAGTGATGTCTCCAGGGGCTGCTGTTTGGAATGCTGTGTCCTGCCCTGCTGGTGGCACCTGTGGAACATTTGGGGTTGCAGGGGCTCAGGGCAGCCCAGAATTAGCAAATTCTGCAGAACTTTCCATAAGGGGCTTCCATAGGGCAGTCGTGTCCAGGTTAGACAAGGATGCTGTGAATGTGCCACTGGCACCCCTTAGATATTGTATTTTCTATGGTCTGGGTAGAACATCATAGCAGACAGTCAGAAATTACTTTGATTTATTGTGGAAGTTCTTCTCTTTCCATTTTAGGAGACTGTTAAACATAGCTTTGTAGTTTTTCATCAATAATTATTTTAAGTCCTACTGAAAATGTCCATTTTGTCTCTTTGTAAAACATGAAAGAAAACAATAATCAAAAATACCCCGCTGAGCAGGGGACTAACTGAAATAGAGACCTGTTCCCTATTTACAAGGGACTACAGATATTAACCTCACAAATTGTATAATTGCAGGAGAAATTACTGACTTGAGTAATAAATTGTACATAGTTTTGAATGCTGGTATGTGAAATTGGTGCAAATTTGATCTCTCCTGTAATTTTTGAGATGGCAGCATGCTCGGGGCCCATGGCCAGTAGTAGGCCACTGCCCCTTTTTAAACAGATTGAGAAATGTTATTAAATAAAATAAATTAGGTCAATTGCAACTCTGCTTAGTAACATAATAAAAATAAACACGAGAAGACATTTTGAAATTGAACTAGTTAACAATATCATCCTATTAGAATTTGCGTTACAACCAAATTCAATTAGTTTAATGGGGAAATGTAATAATATTTTGTAGATTTTTTCCTGTTAACTTAACTTTGTATATTTTAATGAATACCTTAATTAGGTACCTTTATTGATACAGACATTTCAGAAATAAAATTTGCTCCTATATTCCCCTTCACACACCAGCATTTATTAAAATAAAAGTAGTCTTGTAATGACTAAAGGGCAATTATTTTGAGAACTTCCTGTGCCTGCTGAAGGAATTTGGATGTGATGGTTCATCTGTCTGTAGGCAGGGATGCCATGGCTTCTGTGGGCACAGAGCTGTACTGCTTATTTGGTGTTAATTAATGTGATTGAAAGTTCCTCAAGCATATTGCCAGTGGTCTGTTCCACTGTATATGTGTGTGTGTGAGTACTCTCAAAATAAGATTTAAAACCTTTTTGTAGCTGGCTGTTTAGTCAGTGGAATATTGGATGTGGAATATGAGAGTATGAAACGATTGCAATCTGTGAAGGGAGAATCGATTGACTGACTGCAAAATCCCCACACATTCTGTCAAAAAAAAAAAAAAAAAAGGCAACCAGGGGCCACAAATGTAGAGATTTATGTCGTGGGGCTCGTGGACTTGCAGGATTCTGCTTTGGCAGTGGTAAATATGAGTTGGTTTCTTTAAATATCCCTGAGAGCTCGGAGAGCTCTCCAGTCAGGCACCCAAAGCAGATCAGAGCCAGCAGTGAGGGTGTGTGCATAATAAATGTCTTTAATGTTGGGGTTCTGGGAGAACACTGAGGTGCAGTGGAATGTTCCAGAAGGGAGCAAACAGACTGGAGCAGTTCATCCATCTCCCTGCAACAAGGGTTTATGGCTGGGAATAATCTCAGTTCAGAAAGGACACACTCAGATAATTAGGTCAGTGGAATGAGGTTTTTCTCTCCCATTCAGAGAGCTCCTGACAATGACCAGCAAGGACGCTCTCACATAATTAGGTCAGTGGAATGAGTTTTTCTCTCCCATTCAGAGAGCTCCTGACAATGAGTTGAAGGGAAGAATAGAACAGTTCTTGGAGGGGATGGGGGTTTTAAGGGGGTTTGGAATTCAAAAAGATGACCAGCTATAAAAGCCAGGATTTTCCAAGCTGGGGGGGAAAAAAAAAATACACATCCAAATGCACAGAAGAATCCAGATTGTGGATTAATTCTGATTGTGTTCTCTGATGGGAACTTTCCAGGAAGAGCTCTTCCCTGAGGGGAATTTCTTGACAGAGATTTTTGAATAACCATAATCTGAGGCATAAGGAACATACAAACATGGAAAATCTGTCCTCTAAATTCCTTCCAAAAACTCCATAAGGGATTGCAATTCTCCATCTCTCAAATTTAGTAATATATTAGTAGCTTCTAGCCTACTGTGAGGATGATTTTTCTTTGGAGGATAGATTCCTTCAGAACGAGATAATGCTCATTTCCAGGTGTTTGGTTCATTTTGAAAACTTTTATGTTTGCAGAAAGTCAGCACTGAAATTATTTCACGTGGCTTATGAAGTGTTTTTTTGTTCTTCAAATTTGAAGTAGCTGCAAGGAATTGTGCGTTGCCCACGTGTGGTTTCTATTTCTGAAGGAGTCACTTTAAAGAGGCCTCAAAAGCAGCACCTTTGCATAGCTGCAGTGTTTGAGGCTCCCCTCTGAGTTCCCAATTCCAGCTGGGGTTTAGATAAGGTGGGTGAAGTGAGCTGTCTTGTAGTGGTGACAGAAGGAAGCAAGAAATAGAAATACCTCCTCCAGCCCTTGAAAAATGCAGAGGTGTATTGCAGCAAGGCTCAGATGCCACAGTGATGTTCTGTCTATAAAGTGTTATTACAGAATGTTGTGCTATTGCTATCAAAAGTCTTCCTTTATAATTGCAGATTTCACGACAATGCTGCAAAAATATTTCATTCGACTTAATTATCTGTAGTCATGTGAAATTTCTAAATATGAGATACCATAATCCTTTTACTCAGTTTTTAATTTACAGTATTTCTTCTTGACATTAAGCTGTTAAACCCATGTATTATAAGTTCAGAATAAGTTCTTTTATGTTCTGGCACTAAGCTAGAGTTCTTGCCTTGTCTACTAATGTTGAATAATGGAAAATAATTAACTTTAAATTAAAAGTGTTGCTTTTTATTATATGACAGTATTAGTTATAATATGGATTTCAAAAGACATTTTTAAGTGCAGGCACAAATCAATTATACATAAAGAATAAATTATCTCTGTGGCAGACAGTACTACTTGTTTGATGAAAGGCTTGTCCATGAAGTGAAGTGCCATTACTGTCAGAGTGTGTGGTCTGGGTGTCCTGGGAGGGAAGGTGCAACAGCTCCAGAGCCTAAACCTTGTACAAGTACAACAAACTCCACAAAAACATTAAGAAAGGTCTGGGTGTGGAAATCTGTGCGAAAAAAGACCTTTTGCATTTTTTTTTGAGGCTCAAAGAAGAGCTGATAGTTGTCATCTACAAATTCTATTGTTTTTTGCAAAAACTGTCTTAATGTACAAAATATTTTTCTAAATGCAATGCTTTTGATACCTTTTGTTTAGTCTCGGACTACTTTGTCAATATTTTTTAATGCACAAGCTTCTGGGTTTTTTTCAGCAACACTTTTGTTAGAAATGGAAATCCCTAGTGACTGTCAATATAAATTTGATGTTTTTACCCATGACACCCATAAATGGCAGTTAAACTGCAACTCTGAATGTAAGTCATGATTATTGAGGTTGGAGATGATTTATGAACAATGAAAGGATCATAATTTCTTTCATCACCTTTATTTTCCAGGAGAGAAAACAAAAAGATCAAATTACTTGATTTGTCTTTGGTTTTGTTTTCATTTTTCTCCACTCTCTTTTCTCCTATTTATGAGTTTACATGATGAAAATAGAATTTTCTGCAGAATCTGTGTATACTTGTAAAAAAAAAAAGGGGGATCCTCTATGGAGATCAATGTCCTTTGTATAGCAGTTATTAGAGTGAACATGGTATATGGATTCAAATTGTTGCAGATCAGTACAGAAAATTAATAACACATAGATTCAGAGAGAGTTTTATCATGAGAATGAGTCTCCATGAAATGTAACATTATTCCACATTACATAAGAGGCTTTGTGTAAGTGTAATGCAGAGTACATCTGATTTTTATTTTTTTTTTGCCTGCTGCAATCAATATTGCCTCTGCAGCGCTGCTTTTCTGTGCAGATCTGTTGACTGTAAATTCTTTTTGTGTTTGCCATTGCTATTACCACAGAAAGAGCTCACCTGGTGGCTTTTTAGAATAGGGCAGGGCAGTGATTGAACAGCAGCATTTTGACTCCCCGTGAGCATCGTTAGATGAACCAATGATTAGACTGTCAGGAGCCGTGTCCCACTGTTGTACCTACACAGTTGTACTCAGGATATTATTATTTTAAGGAGAAAAAAGACTGATGCAGCTCTAGCTGAAGGTAATTTAATCTTTGAATTATGTAATAACTCAGACAATATATTTTTTTCACCGCAGGACCTTTCTTCTGTTTAGAAACAAAAGTTAATTTTCATTCTCGCTTAGCCTCAAAATGAAGTAGTTACTCTGTGTGTGTCTTTAATGTTTCTCAGAGTTTGTGAGGTGTTTATAGGAAATTGAGAAATGAAAAAAAATCCCCAAATACGTGAATAGGATCACATACATTGGGGAGTTTAATAATATGTATTTAAATACTTGCATAGTTGGTATAAAGAATTGCATACGTTAAATCCACACATGAAATACAGCAAACTTCAGTCCTGATAGTTCTTTCATACAAGCTGTGCCTTTCTTGGGAATGAGGTTTGATAATGAGGTTGGGAATGCTGGACATAACCCACTGGAAAAATCAAGGAGCCCCACAGAGCTGTGCCAGCCCCTGGGGCTGCCAGGCAGGGATGATTCTCAAGGTGTCCTGGCTGCTGGGATAATGACAATTTGCCTTTCCCAGCACACACTGACGCAGTTCTCAGCTCTCTCTCCTGCATTTCCAGGGACGTTCCCAGGGGGAACAAGCCAAGTTGCTTTGGCTGTTGTGACAGTTCTGTTTCAACGGCAGGCAGCAGAGAAAGTTGTGGCTCTTCATGCGCTCATGCAAAAAGTCTTCGCACTGTGGCTCAAAAGTAATTTCTGCTGTGAAACAAGGGATTCCCCCTTCTCCCAAAATAATAAAATTCAAATAAGGAAAAGAATCCCTGGCCCCTGTTTTACTGCTGCAGCATTCTCCGAAATCATTTAAACTTCCACACTCCAAGGTCAAACCTGTTATTAAACGCTGTCAGAGCAAAAGCATTTGTTTGGGTGGAAAAACCTTAAAAATAGAAATCCAAGCAATGAAAAATTGGGCCCCACAGTATTCCCTGGTAGAAGAAAGTGTTTTGTTCTGTTGTAATATGAAATAGCACATTGGACATTTTCAGCAGACACACTGCATTGTGAGCAAAATTGAAAATAAACCCAAAAAGTGCTGCCCAGTCCTGGCATGGAACTGAGGTGCTTAAAAGGGATGAGGGGGACAGAATCTCCCCTCAGTTCAGGCACCAGGGATGCCAGAAAGATGAGGGCCCTTCCTTTTTAGGAATTAAATTTAATTTGTGCTTATTCCTTTTTAGTGAGGGTTGCAGTTCTTTACCAGAACCTTTCCCAAATGGAGAGTGGGGGTTGGTGTGATGGTGGGATGAAGAGTTGTTTATTTCTTTTTGTTCTCACATGTTAGATAAATTACAGCTTCTCACTTCTGAGGGAAGAAAAGGCTTGAAAGTTACCCAAAACATTTCCCAAGAGTATCTGTGCATCATCCTTGAGAGTCAGTGGGAGTTGGCTGAAATAATGGGTCAAAGCTGTGAAATGCAGCTTCACTCTCTGCATAACACAGGCAGCAGCTGAGGTTTGAACAGTTTGTGCTGAATTGGTAATAACTCCGAAAGAGTAAAGTATAGAGTTTCCATCATCTGTAAATTGCCATAATATACACTGAATGTCATGGGCTGCAGTGTCAAATAGCCTTCAGGGGTGAGCAGAGCTTCTCCAAGTTAAACCTGAAAAATCTTCTTGAAAACTATAGAAATACAAGTGCAAATTAAAAAAAAAAAAAAAAAGGAAAAAAATCCCCGCCTTTTTCTTCTCTATCAGCAGATCAATATTTACAGCATGTACAACTTAAGTAATATATGCAAATTATTGCCTTTTAGCTTTCTTTTCAGGATGTGTGAAACATCTTGAGGCATCATGTAAGACTAAGAAATTATAGTGGAGCTCAGTAAAATGAATACCTGTTAAAGCAATACACCCTGTATGGGATATGATTGCCTGTGGAGGATGTCAAAAACTTGAGCATGAGCTCAAATGAGTAGATCTGTAAGGAAGTATTAATCTCATTATAGCAGTAAGATATTTTTACTACACAGCAAATAGGAAGTACCAAGTCTGCTTCAGAGGAAATTCATCCGTCCTTGGATGAACAAAGCATCACCTGAGCTTCAAAATATTTCAGTCTTTATTTTAGAAGCTTCTTCATAGAATCACAGAATGGTTTGGGTTTGAAGAGACATTAAAATTAATCTTATTCCAACCCCCCTCTCCTGAGCAGGAACATTTTCCACCACACCAGCTTGCTCGAAGACCTGTGTAGTTGGGGTATTGCCAAAAACTATCCATCAGCTTATAAAGTTGTATCATTTCAAAATGTGTTAGTCAACAAATTATAATTTATACATCATGATATAAAGTATTTTTTTTAGGATGGATGTTTGGTGTAATCAGCTAATGTGTTTTTAATTATGATTATCCTTGCCCAAGAATGGAAATTGTTCTGCTTTGCTATCTAAAACACATAAATTAAAACACTTGCTGACACAATTTAATCAACAAGGAGCAAGCAATTTTCCTCGAGTCTGAGAAAAATACACTGGAAATAAGATTAAGTGGCAGGAGTTACTCTCAGAAGAATGCTCTGCAGTCAGTGTGAAGCTGCTTTCATTTTCCAGTGGGATGGAATCAGGGATACAATGGTGATGGTTGGATCTCCTGAGGAAGTTCTGAATTCACATATCCTGGTAGTTTTATAGGGGTATTAAACTCTGCTCCTGGCCATTTCTGGAGGAGAGGTTGGATTTTGATTGGATTCAAAGATTCAGATTGCAATGTTCTTAAATTACTTATCCAGTACTCCCCACGCGTTGCTTGCTGGTTAGAAAGTTTTCTAATGGCAAATGATTCTGATGTGCCCATCTTTAAACTGCCCTACACAGTGACTTTCAGGAATTTACCCAAAAATTTATTGTGTTCCCAAAGGAAAATGTAATAATTGCTTTGTTATAAAAGATGATTTACAAAGAAGAGTTTTTTAGTTTTAGAGTAGCAAGCTAGTTCCCAAAATTGAGGTTCTGGTTTTTCTGTTCCTCTCCCCAACTCACAAGAAATCTTATTGTATGGCTATTGATAAAGATATTGATAAGGGTATGGAAATAACTCCATCAGCACAGCTTGGTCTCTAATTTCTTTTGTACTTCTGGCTTTTCTACACCATTATAAGTAATCTGCTGGCATCACTGAGATCTTCTGCTATAGGATATTTTACCAGAGTTCATTTTCTCTTAATTTTTAATCCATCTGCAAAGCTCAGCTTTCCTTCCAAGAGCACTTCTAAATGTGTGTCCCTTTACGCATGGAGTTCACCCAGTGGTGAGCCTATACTTTTATTTTTGTTGGCTGGGAGTCCTTGTGCCAGCAGAGGTGATGTTTGAACTTGTGAACACCTGCCTGTTAGGAAATTAACTGAGACCATCAACTCATTCCAGCAAGGCCAGCAAAGAGCTGTCAGATGGCAGTGATATAAACTTTACAACAGCAATCAAAATTCTTGTGAAACTGCCCAGAAATGGTTCTGAAGGAGGCAGGAGGAAGAAAAAAAATAGAGAGCAGGTCATATTAGCAGTAGAGTTGGCCAAGAAGCAGCTGTGTCAGCAAAAAGCACAGAGCATGGGGTATGAACAGTTTGAGCAGTAAAATGCAGGGAGAATGTGCTTTTTGATAATATTTAAATGAGCCTTTTCTCACACCTCTGATGAAGACAGTATCTCCTTCCCTGTTTATGAGAATTCAATGTTAAAACAGTGAAAAGTCTTAATATTATGCCATATCAGATATGTGTTGCTATAACCATGTTTGCTTGCAATCCTTTCACTTCATGGAGAATTTTCTCTGTATCTCTGAAAAAGTAAAAGCCTTCAAAGGAACAATACAGGAGAAAATGGAATAATAATAATAATAATAGCAGATAGACACGGTCTTTATTATGAATATATAGTTCTTGACAGCAAATTAATTCATGATAAGTTATTAAGCCAAAAAGCATTTCTGATCTTTGAAAAGCAAAATGCCTGTACTGTGTGTAGGCATACTTTGTTCTCTTTCACAGGTCTACGTCAGACATTGTTCTGCTGCCATCAGGGAAAGCCTTTTGCTATTGTGCATTCCTGACAGTTGCAAATGTGATATTATGGAGTTAAAGCTATGGAGGAGGGATGCAGTGGGAGAAGGTGATGGGTTCTGACTGTACCGAGGGTGCCCTCTGCAGAATGTTACACTCTCTCAGCTTGCAACTTCTTTATTTGGCTTTTATTTAAGGTAGAAATGCTACAAAGTTACATATTATGTTGTTGTTTAAATGCCAATAACTGTTTGTTCATACAGGAAGGAAAGGAAATGGGAATTTAGGAAACTAATATTGGATAAAAAATTAACCTTGCACTAAACACAACCCAGTCTGATTCAATGCCTTATGCTGACTGTGGTTGGTAGCTCTGCTCATGGACAGAATTTCTTGTCTGTCCTCACCCCTTGTCCACCAGGCACGTTGAAATGGATGCAAGGTGGTTTCAGTGTACAAAGTGTTTTTCAGTAAATTCTCTACTAACAGAGGGTTTTGCACCCAGCTCACTTCCCTTTTCCCTTGTCAGGGGTGGGGGAGGATTGTTTGCTTCAAACCTTGCTATGCCTTTGAAAAAAGAAATTAAATTTTTTGGCGCAATCATTACTGCAAGAGATCAGATACCTGAGTGTGCAGATACTTAACCAGGTGAGGTGGAAATACAGGATTGTGAAGAAGGAAGGTGAACAAATGCTTAAAAACAGGGCAACATACGCGTTGTGCTTTTAAACTCATCCAAAGTACTTTTCCTTCTCCTCCTCTCACAACCATGTGAAGATTTAGCTGGTACTCAATTAGTAACATGCTGTTATGTGCTGGCTGTGTGGCAGGACAGACAGGATATGTTAATGTAGATAAATTATCTTTTTTTTCCTTTGACCCAGTGGGTTTTCAAAACCATTCTCTTCACTTGCATCTGTGCGCTAGCAGGACATGGGGAGAATTTTGATTTGTGTTTCTTTACACCTGGAAAGGGAGACACTGCAAATCCACATGCAGATGTTCAGGCATCAGATAAATATATTGCTACCAGTGACCAGCAAATAATGAATTTCTTAACAGGAAATTTATTTTCTCTCATTTATAATGAATTATGACAATTTTTCAGGTCTCAAGTAATGAAGTTTGAGATCAGTTTTGCTTTCCTCCACAGGTTAGGTTCTTAGTCTGGGTCTGGGATTTCAGTCTCATGCAGGTTTTCTGTGGCTGGGCTGTTGAACTGATGCTACTCCAAGCTCTGGTTTCTGGCACCACATCAGGATTGTTGTCGTTGTGTTTCATGACAATGGAACCCATGAGGTGCAAAAGGGACAAGAAGGGTCTGGAGAAATCCCTCAAATCTTGGAATGATTTTAGAATTTCACATGTAGCTGAATGTAGACTGTAGGATTTAGAAGTACCTCAGTTGTATATCTAATCTGTTTAGGAGATCTAAATCAGGTTTTACTTCTTTTCTGATGTTTTTGGTCACCTTTCTTACCTGTTCTTTATTTCATGTGCTACATTGGTACTGTTTAAAATTTTCTTCCTACATATATCTCCAGCAGCACTAAAGAATTTAAAATATCCAAAAAAAAGAGAGGGGAATAAACCACCCCATCCTGTTTAGTTACATTAGAAGTCTTTCTGTTTGCTTCTCTGTTGGGCAACATTATCAACATTAGGCATGTATGATGATATCAGAACTGTTGGTAGTTTCAGAGGGTTAAATAGACCATGTAAAAATATTTTATGAGCAGTTCCATTAAAACTCCACTAGAAAAGTCTCATCCATAAACAAATTCAGCAAGAATTGTCCTTCCTGAAAACATTGTCTTAAAACAAAATAATTTAAGAGAACAAAGACTTATCAAAGATTCCTTAAGGTTTATCCAAGCTTCTCTTAAACAAATCCCTTAGAATTTTAAGATTACCAACATTAGCTCGGGGGCATCTCTGCTGGGCTTCTCTAATTAAAAGTGGAACTAAACAAAGACAAGGCAATAAAGTAATGTAAAATAAAATTATTTTAAATTAAAAAGGATAGGTATGATACACTTGGACAAACAGTGCACAGGATTTCCACACCACCTTGTGCTGGGAAGGTCGGGATGACCTCTGATGGTGACAGCTGAGATTTCCATCTGGCCTTGGCGTGTTTCCACGTCTGATCCTTCAAACTTCACCCGCTTTATTTCACACCCTGGGCTGCAGCTCAGCCCTTCCCTGGGTCCTGCAGCAGGGGCTGGGTGTGCCTGCACAAACTCCAGCCCTTTCCCTGCTTTTCCAGGGGCTTTCCAAGGGACCCTTGGGGAGGTGGGGAATTTATCCGTGCTGCAGGTAAAGCTGCAGAGCGAGGGGGAATTTCTGCTCGCCCCACGGTGAGCGTGGGCTGCTGGGCAGGGTTTGTGCCAGCACTGAGCTCGTGGCTCCTGGAGCCTCTCGGGACTTCTGTGGTCACTCAGGGGGTCTCAGGGATGGGGTGTGATTCTCAAAGCAAAGCAGCAATAGAATGGAAATTAGTTCTTCTCTTAATCACCCAGACATTGTTTGAATTGCGGTATTTACATTGGTTGCTGACTAGTGAGGCCATTTGAAATATTCTCATCTATTCTTTTCTTCAATTACATCTCAGGGCTTACCAGACGGCTTCGCTGGCTCGGTTCTCTAGCTGGTGATTTTTCAATTAAGATGTGAAACATTTCTTTTTTGTTATATGGATTTAATTAAAATTCTTTGAAATATAATGCTTGGGGTTTGTGTGTCTGTCTGTTTCAAGGAAATTAAACTACTGTTGCTTGTTCTATCATTTAGACAAAATTCAATTCTTTATTCTCAAAATGTGGAATTATCTTTGAAATCTCATACAAACAGCAGTTGCCATTTATTATTCCTACCTGTCTTCTAGTTCTTGAATAATAAAACGTAATTTATATACATTTTAAAGTTACAAATAAGAATTTGATTTTGTAGGATTTTTATTTCCCTTCTTTACTGGGTTACTGAGCTATTTTCCATGCTGGTATTTTCATATTTAGCTTTCTTATAATTCAGTATTTAATATCAAAAGTTATGTGATAGGTAAAACCTATACAGGACAGTGTTTATAACTTAGGGTTTCTCTGGTCTTCCAGTAGTGTTGCCTTAAAACCTGCAAGACCCAAAATATCTCTAAAAATAACACCCATTATTAGTTTACAGCCTCTGCTTCTCCACCAGAGTAATGCCATTTTGAAGTCAATTCTAAGACATTGAAATGCAAAAAGAAAGAAATACTGAATTTATTCACTTAGTCCAAGCAGGTTCATAGCAAAGTATGAAGATTAATAATTGGTTCTAAAATTCTCTGAGATGGAAGGCCACACTAAGTATTGGCATTATTTTATTATAATGGAATATTGAGCCTTCACCTCAACATGACCTATTGCTGCCCACTGTTATATGGGCAGAAGAATTTGCTGGGTGTCAGATTTGGTTGTGTAGGGAATGATTCAGCCCCTTGATTTTTGGAGAGGTTTGTTTGTATGGAATAAAAAGAATCCAGAGAATAACAGGGACAGCACTGAAAGGTGAGCAGGTGGGATGAGCACTGCTTGTGTCTCTTGAACTGTCCTTGACCCTGCCTGTGGGAGTGGTGAGCACACGTTAAACACCTGTGATAAACACGGGGCACTTTTCCTTTAATGTGCATTTCAGGGTTATAAAATTGTCATCTTAAATTGCAATGTAGCTCCTTCCCTTAAAATAACCCAAACAGACCCTGACCCAGAGCAAGGAGGGATGCAGAATCCAGATCTGTCACTGTGGTTTCAATAAAGAATCTGTTGAAAGATGAAATTTTAAATTTAAGTGTTCTAAGTGGCAGGTATGACAGGGCTTGGGAGGATGAATTATGGCTGAGAAGTCTCTGACCACGATTTTGCCCTGCAGTCTTTGGTTTGGAGGGTGGACAGGGAAGGGGCTGGTGGGTTCTGCTCTCTCAGTTCAGGTTCTGGCCCTTGTTCTCCTCTGGATAATGTCCAGTGAAAGTGAAAAAACAGCTCAGCTTTTATTGCTGCCTTCTCCTCCCCCAGGGGAGGATTTGCAGAGCTGGTTGTGCATGTACCTGTATGTACATGAGGGTCTTTGAAAGGGTAAAAGGGACCGAGCAGGACTTGATGCAAAAATCTTCAATTTCAGTGAGTTCTGTTTCACAATGGCAGCACCTGGAGGGCTTGCAGATCAAAGGTTTAAACTTGGGCAGCATATTCTGCAAGAACCTCCAGCAGCAGCCAGATTCCAGAGGAAGAGGAGTCCTCATTGCTTTCTGAAGGAAAAATACTGAAGCTGTTCACATCATTAGTCTGTGTCTTAGAGGCTGCTCTCTAAATTCTTTGAAATTAAATAATCACCTGCAATGGACCTGGATAAGCAAAAAGAAGTATTTTAATATCCAATGAAAAAGTAATTTGGTTCACTTAGTTGACATGATTAATGAATGGCAAAACATAAAATGTGGTAATTAAAATAATTCTTTTTCCAGACTTCATTAACTACATTTATCTCTCTTAATTTTCAAATTGCTCCAAGCTTTTAGTTGCTTCCCCTTTGGGAGATCAAAAAAGTTTGTAAGAAGATTAGAATCTTAGAATTCTTAATTTGCATTTTAGCTGGATCTCCATTTGCTGAACTGAGCAAATCAGACAATTTTCACGGCTTTATTTACAATCTCTGTGAAAAGTACTATGTATAAATCATAAACATATCATAGTTTTTTTCTTCAGAAGTTAGGTTTTAGAGAAAGAATTGTAGCAAAAAGGATCTAACAAAATACTTAAAGTATTTTTTAATGGATGAGAGGGTGAGTGCTTGTATGAGGTACAAGTCTTTTATCTCCCACTCCTGTGGCAAATAAAGGAAAGACCATAATCATGATCTGCATCAAAATCTATTCGCTGTGGGAAAGCTCCTTCTCAGCATCCAGTCTTTCCTTGGTCTGAGTTTTGTAAAACTCTTTTTTGAGGATCCAAAATGTGATTTGTCCATATGATTTGAAGAATTCTGAATATAAGCAGGGAGAGAGGGGAGGAGGAGGTGATTGTGATAAATTGCAGGAGAATTTTGGGACTAAAAGGAAATGTCAGTTTAGCAGCTTGGTTTGGCTTGAAGGTCTAATGAACCTGTTCAACTTCATTGGCACATCTGAGATCCTGGTTTTCAAATCCTCACCCATTTGGAAAAGGAAGAGGCTGTCAGATACATTTTGGCTGGCTTTCCCCAAACATATAAAGGAAAAACAAAGGAATTGCAGCAAATTTGCAGAGTGGAGATGTTCATGTCCCCAGAATTTATCTAGTTTATTCTGTATCCAGCAAACAGGAGGGAACTGTCCCACAGTGACCTGCAGTGAGGGGGGTGGAGAAGAGAGATGGAAAAAAATTATGTTTATGGATTGCAGGAACTGATCCAAAGACAGATGAAAACTTTGAATTCAGGAGCTTTGAAGATGGTGCTCAGTGAGTTTGAGCAGTGCTGGAGGAGTTTCCTGGAATGTGTCACACCTGTAATGTGCATCCAGCTAAACCCGAGCAGGGAGGGCACGGGGAGCTCTGCACATCCCAACCAGAGCAGATAAACTGCTCAGTGACTTATTTAAACCTCCCTAAGTAAATACACCCCACCTCCTCCAGAGCCAGCACACCAACATTCCAGCACCTAGCAGTTTCCCAGGTGCATCTTGGGATGAATGCATTAGGAATATGAATAATAGAATGAATGTGTGCGACAGTGATTAAAAAATTAAATTGATCAGAGCCTTGAAGCAGACTGATCTGCTTTGTTTCTAACACATCAAGATTTTTAAAAAAAATTCCTGCTGACACCCCAGGTTAATTTTTTTTTGCTGGTTAATTAACTTGAAAGCTAAATGTCCAACCTAAATATGTATGTGTAATTACTGGGTTAGTTACCTGTTCCAAGCAGATAATTTTTTAATGTCTAAATATGACAGTTACTGTATGTTAACTCTTCTGGATGCCACGTGCATGTTGTACATCTATTCCACATACTAAAATGTCTTTATATTTTTTCTCACATCTTTAATTGATAAAATATCTCTGGGGCAGGTAGAGGTGCAACTCCAGATTTGTGTGCTGAGTACAACAGCTTCTGATCTTTACAAAAAATGTGTAAACCTTCATTTATTTGCAATTTGTCGACCTTAGTAACTTGGAACAGATCCAGTGAATTAGCAATCTGAGTAATGTGTTTTTCAATATAGTCCTTTTTTTTTTCCATTTCTTAATTTGGTTGCTGTGGGTTAGAAATACAAAGGTACTTAGTAGTACAAAGTGATTAAAAAGTGATTAAAATGATTTTTAGCTGTAAAGTGCTCTAAGCTGTCAAAGGACCTGGCCCTTATAGTGAGGACAGAATGTGAAGCCCTTTTAGATCTGAATTATATTGAAGAGATGAGTTATGCAAGGGCTGTTGTTTATGAAGTTAAACAACATTTTTGCTGTGTGGAATAACAGAATCTTAGTTCCCCCCACACAATTTTATTGCCCATCAACATAACTTTAATTTCCTTTCTGCCCTTTCCTGTGTTGTTCAGTCCTGCAGGCTCTCCAGAATGATAAAATAAATACCAAATATCAAAATCGATGTAACAGCAATGATAAGAATGTCCTGTGCATTATTTAGTTCATGTTGCTTTGGTGTTAAATATGTAATGGTATTTTTTCTGTGCAAGTGTGTCTGTGAGCATGTTCTAAACTAAATTATTCAGGACATAATGAAATAAATTCCCCAAATTCTTTTGAGTACTGTTCTGGTAATAGCAGCATTAATAAAGACACTCCCCTACTGCTTTCTTATGGCCTTTACTACTCCTTTCCCACTAAACAAATGTGGTTTCCTGTTTTGCTGAGGATGAGCAAAATACTTTGATAAGTAACCAGAGTGTTCAGCTCATGGCCACTCACAATAAGAGATTTTTGTCCCTAGAGTGGAAGTCCTGGGAGTGGCAAACAGCAATTGTTAAAGCAAAGTAAAAAAGGAAAAATAAAAATGTTGCATTTGCCAATATATGGACAGATACTCCCAAGTAAATGTTTATTTTTTGTGTGAAATTTATTTTATTCTATAAGAGAAAAGCAAAGCTTGGGACTCAATAAGAACAAACTAAAACTATTCATTTAAATATTTTCATTGCTAAGTATATGTGCTTACATATATTTCTCCTTCCTGTGTAAATACACATAGAGAGCTATAGATATAAACTATTGATTGTAGAGTTAGTTGATTTTAAAATTCATTAACTTCCTGAATTTTGCATCTGACTTGCTGTGTTTTCAGAAATGCAAGGAGAGGAGAAGGTCCCATGAGTTCCTCTGCCTAGCAAAGCAAAGATACCAAAATTCATAACTGCAAAACTGAGCATGTGTGTCTTTTTATCCAGGCAGGTAGGGATGGGTAGATTTGTAACACCTTCACATTACTGACTCTGTTTTGTCACTTCATCTTTTCTTTTCAGTCCATGCCAAGAGATTATAACTGCTGATGAAATTTATTGACTTACTGTAGCCTCCAAGTTGACTAAGTCCCTTCCAGAAATAAATCAAAATGAATAGGTGTTCATTTAGATGAATTAACATCGATGCTTTGCAATAACTTAAAACTAACTGTGTGACTCTGGGCCACTCCTGTCTGAGCAGAATGGCTCCAATGACCTTGACAGAACCAGCAAGAGGATGTTGTGTTCCTCTGCTTCTAAACACAGATGTGCATTAAATAACATTGCCATACAGCAAGCAGGTAAATCTTGTTTATTGGTTACCACTGTTCTTTTCCCCACTTAAATCTTCTGGAGGCATTAGACATAGTGTTGGTCTTTGCATTCATATTTTTCTGAGTTACAGCTGATTAGAAGAGAATAAAGAACTTCACCTCTGTGAAGCAGAACATTATTTTTATTTGTTATTTGCCTTGATTTATGGTGGCATAGAAAGGCACCCATTATTTACTCTGAACCTCCTTGGGTATTTGAAATTGTGAGGCACTGCAGGCTGGACTGACAGCACGTCTCTGCAGAGGAGCTCCAGGGAGCTTGCATGTCTCACAGAACCCACTGAAGCTCTCTCTGATAAAAATCTGCTCCAAGACAACATCAGGTTTTTTTCCCAATGCCGTTTGAAAATGTGAATTTGTAAAGGTTGTCCTGGAGGTCAGTGATCTGGTGTTAATTTGTGCACAGCTAACAGGACTGATTAATGAGGGCCAGGATTCCTCCTGCACAAGCGGGAGAGGCAGAGCACACAGGGAACAGCAAACAGATCTCAGGCAGGACCTGCCTGTGACCTGTCCCTTTGAACAGACACTCCCATTTCTAGAGTAAGGGAATGTAGAATAAGAGGAAATTCTTAGACTTAAAACTGACAGGTTTGGAATCAAATGTTGAAATGCTAGAAAATATTTTTTGATTTCTCACATGTTCCTTTCTTGCTTGAATACATAAGTTTTTGGGACCATGACCAAGATCTAAGAGTTACAGCACTAAGTAAGTGCTTTTTACTGGTATGTTGGGAAGTCTGTCTGGGAAACACTAAAGAAAAAAAATCCTTAAACTGGGAACTGCTTCCCCAGCAGGAGGCTTAGACTTTGTTTTCTAGTTCTGGGTAATACCTGAGTGTTCTCTCAGGCTTTTGGTAGTGATTTAAGGGACCATTTCAACATTAATGAGTAACTTTCACTTGAAGTTTCTTCCTGTGAAGAAGTAATTGACTTGTTACCTCTGTCTCAAATTCTTCTGAGTTCTGTTCTGTCTCCTTCTGCTTTGCTGGAATATTGTATCAGTGAGAGGAGGGGAGAGGGACAGAGCAAGGTTGAGGCTTGGTTGTTTTGTTGAGGAAAAGGCAGGTGAAGTTCACAAGGCAAAAGGGAGGATGAGTTTTGGCTGTTTCTCTATGGTCACCCCAAACACCTCCCAAATGCAGGGGTGACAGAAACCCATGGATTAGAAGCCAGGATCGTGTCCAGGCTCAACCCCTGGTGTTGGGGGTACCCAAGGCAAGGAGGGTGTTCAGGATCTGTCCCTGGGGTTGGAGCTGTGTCCCTGGGGTTGGAAGTGTCCAGGCTGTGTCCCTGGGGTTGGAGGTGTCCAGGTTGTGTACCTGGGGTTGGACGTGTCCAGGATCTGTCCCTGGCGTTGGAGATGCAGCCACCAGCTGGCCCAGAGCCTGTGCTGTGCCCACCCTCCTGCCAAGAGCAGGAAGTGCAGCTCAGTAATTAAAGCTATTTCTGGGGCTCCCAGATGGTGCCTTAGCTGCAGAGCATTACCTCATTACTCTGGAGTAAGGTGTAATGAGTTGGTGAAGATATTTACGTGTTTCACATGTGGTGTGTTACAACAAACTACGAGTATGTTAAATATCCTGATCTTTTGGGAATAAAGACATTATTTTGTTTTGCTGCCATCTGTAAAACCTTGAGAAATGCTGGCTATGACCCACTGCTACTGTAACAAGAGAAAAGGTCTTGATGAAATGGTTGCTTAACCATTAAAGAGAAGAAAGTGAATGCTCTGGATTCTAATTTCCCAGCACATTATGCTGCACAGCGTTCTAACATTTGTAGTCTTTTCCATCACGCTGCATTTATCACATTTGAGGTGGGGTTTTAAAGACCCCTCTGGAGAAAAATGTAATTTTTTCTCTGCTGCCTGCACATCCCACTAAACACTCATTATTTATAGAATTCTATAGGGTCTTTCTGCAAAAACACTATCGATCTCTCGTTATAGAGTGCCAGCACTTTGATTCATGATCTGAGCTGGAAATCTCTCAAATTAGTATATGATCCCCCCCATTATAACTTGCCATCTGTACATGGTGGCAGACTGGAAGATCATCAAAGAAAGTTTATGCTTGTAAAGACTGCTGCCTGAAGCATTTTAATCAGGAAAAGCAAAGGACTTATATTTTGTATTTTTGTAGAAATACAAATTTCTTGTGTGGTTTTGTTAGCACTGCTATGGTTAAAACTGACACAGGTTATTTATAGAAAATATTAAAGGAAAAAGGCTACCATTCTTCACTGAATATCTTCATTTGTGTTCTCAATTGTGTTTGTCTTGCTTAAAATTTGTCACTGAAACTTTTGGAAGCAACCTAAACACTGAGCAAAATTACATTTTTTATGAAAAATGCCTGATCATCCTGAAGTTTTGAACTTTTTCTTGAGAAACCAGAAGACGACATTTTGGGATGAGGATGCTGGAAGAACAGATCAGTTTTAAATGAATTGTTTGCAGTCTCATTTCTAGGGAAAAAAAAACCCCAAAGTGAGGCAGTGGAATGAGGACAACGTGAGAGAAAAGGATTATAATTGCTGTTGGTCATTTCACTGGTGGTGTCTTTGATTATGGGAATATCTGCAGAGTTTCTTAGCATGGGGAACTAAATACACACATGGGAAAATTCCAATGTGAGGTCTGAGGATAACAAAATGACTCCACGAAAAGGAACCCTGCAGTTCCTGTGATGGTGATCACAGTGTTGCCTAACTTCTTGTAATTTTATTTTTTAAATTTTCTGCAGTATTTGGAACTATCAGTTGCTGGGTAGAATCTGTTCTCTTTAGTGCTGGGTATTTATTTGTTTGGTTTGGCTCTGGCTTTTCTCCCTACATTATAGCAGGGGATTACCTGCTTTCACTGCATTTCTATGAGCTTTCATGAATTAATATGACTTTTTTTTTGTTCTTATTAAATTGCCTTCCTGCCATTTAATCAAGAGTAAGGACAAATGAGAGAGTGTGCAGATCTTTGAAAGGTCAGTGATCCCTCTGTGTAAAAAGTGATATTTCTGCTGTAACTTGGCCTCTCTGTGGAGCAGCAAGGTGAGGATAATTTTATCCTCCTCAATATTCCCCATTTTACTGGGCTTCTTACTGCTAGAGAATTATTCCTATTTTGAAAGATTTCTAGTGAAGATAAGTTTGTATTTATTGCCATGGCAGAAAAGTCAGTGAGATCCTGTAAATGATGAGAGAATGGAGTCATAAAAATGATGTGTTTGTGCTGTGGGTCTGTGGGACAGGGAGAGCAGTGACAGAAACCTCAGTGGGCACGAAAACATCTGGGGAAGCTTTGAGGAACAGTGACAACTCAAATTTAGAAAAGCTGAAGTTATTTTGACTGGACATCCACAAATTTTCATTGGAGAGCTGGAGAATTTTCAAAGTATTTTAAATATGAATGGGAAGGACAAGGAGTTTATACAAGATGGGGGCAACCTGCCTTTCACAAAATAAAACAGATTCTTTGAAGCACTGTAGAAATTAAGATTTTACAGACTGGAGGCCTTAAATTACAGATTTTGTGCCAAGTGGTTGTAGTTTTGCAAACTTTGGCAAAATAGGCTCATAGCAGCTCATACTAAACCTTCTAAGCAGAGATGTCTTAGCTTGGGGTGTCTTTTATGCCTTCATTAATGCTTCTGACATAATGCCAGCTAATGGTTATCTGAACCATTAACAATTTATATAGTTCATTGTCATCTATTGTAGTTAGTTTTATACAGGTTTCTCATAAAACTCATAGTTCTGGGTTCCAATACATAAATTTTAGCTTTCCCATGAAGAACTTTTAAAACAAAGTTACCTCCATGCTTTCTTCGACATTGTATAGACTTGTGCTGACAGTAATCATCATATTATTTAATGCAAGGATACTTGCTTTGCATTTCTTTTGTGTATTTTTACATTACTCTATGTATTTGCTATTATAAATAGCAGAGAACAGCTGCACAATTAGTATTAATATTAATTAAGCAGCTCATATGTGCTGGTTTAAAAGACTGTAGCTCCATTTGCTGTGAAGGTTCCCTGACACTCTCTGTCATAGATTTCCATCTCTAAGAATTCACACTGAAGAATTTTGATGTCAGTGGCTCTGCTGAAGAGGGTTGGGCTTAACTTCTTGGAGGAATTTAAACACATTTTTATCACAAGAAAAGCCTTGTATGGAATAAAAGGGGGGAATTTTAATTACTGTATTCTTAGCTTCCATAGCGAGTTAGGAATCACCACTTTTAAGGGGTTCTGTCTAAGATATTTGAGGATGTTATGGCAGGAATTCTAAGAAGTGATCTGAAGATGAATTAACTAATTATTTGTAAACTAGTCAGATACTACATTGATGAATATTACAGATAATCCTACAAGAATAAGTCAACATGGTCATTGCATAAAGTCAATAGATCTTGTATTGAATTCAGAATGTACATGTTGAATTAAAATGAGTGTATCCACCCTGTCTGCTGAGAAGGAAAGACCTTAATGATATAGATTTCCAATAACTTAGGGTTTTTCTTCACTTTTTCTGTACAAAGATTTGTAGTGGCAGACGACTGCATTAAATTGGGAAATGAAACCAAACTGGTTTCCTACTTTAATTTTATAAATGAGTTGTATGTTATTTCAGAAATTTAGAGTTTCAGAAATTCTGATTTCTGCTTTACAATCCTTGTATCTCTGACTGGGTTGAAGGAAACCTCTCCTGGTGAGCACAATCAGAGGAGCAGTGACAGGAGAGGTTTTGCCATCTCCTTTCCTGGAGGTTTCAGACCTGGATGAAGCTCTGAGCAGCTGGGTCTGACCATGGCTCTGCTCTGAGCTCGAGGCTGGACTGGATGATTTCCTCAGGTCCCTTTCAGCCTCAATTATCCCACGGCCCTTTGCTTTGGTTTGTGTTCTTACCTCGTGAGATTTGTTAATCAAAATCTGGGTTTTGAGCTTCTGTCAATTACAGTTCCTTTCATCTGTGATCTCACTAAATCAGTGTAGATCACATGAAGCCGAGGAAGGTAGATTATTGCAAATTTATTTGTAAATTTATTTATTGTTATTGCAAATTTACACAAGTTAAAAAAGAAAAAGATAAATTTTCTATGCCATCTCTGATGGATTATGTATGTTATTTTAGCTATGTAGCATTTAAAAAAATGTTTTGTTCAAATTCAGTTAATAGGTTCAAAATGTTCAGTATCAATTGGATTATCCCTGGTTTCCTATCCTCATTCTTGCTTTTGCAATAAAGTAGTGCATAAGCCTAAATTAGCAATGGTTGTTATTAATTCTCTTTTTAAATCCCTTGGCATCCTGTCTGGCCCCATTTAATAAAAGCTGCAATACTTGAACAGTAAATATTGTGTAAAAGTTTCATATTTGAAATGAATTTCCTTCAGGCAAATAACAGAAGTAAGATGATATTTTGCAGTGTTGTATATTAAAATAAATATACAGCTAGTTAGAATAGGAACCTTTCCTTGGAATAAAAGCCAAAGAATGTGAAACAGAGCTTTAATTTGATTAAACTCTGTGTGTTTTGAAATACATAACATTTACCAATGTTTATCTATCCCACTTTACATTCAGAGAGGATGAGTTGCATCTGCTTCAGAGTTTTATTTATAATTTAGTATTGAACTTTCAGAATGGAACTCAGCAATTCTTATCTGTTTATGTGGATTATATTTCAAGAGCTTTCTTTTTCCTGCACCATAAAGCAAAACCATAGAGGGATGGGGGAGAAGGTGAATATCTGATTTCCAGAAAATTCTAGTTGCTCTATGCTTTGTTTTACTTTCCTCCATAAATTGTATTTAATTTCTTTAATCCACTGGAGGAATAACTTGGCAAAAGTTTAAAAAAAACAACCAAACAACAAAAAGAGAGTTCAAGTAAAGTTAACACCTTGTTGACAGAGGGTTTGCATTTTTATTATTCCCTTATTCTGTCCTTCTCACACATGGAAACTTTGGTTCACTTTGGTGCTGTATTGAAAAATTCCCCTCTGGGGTATAAAAGGTACCAGACACTGCAGCAATCCCATCTTTGTTAGAGAAATGAGCTTGAAAAGGAAATATCTGTCCTGTTCACAGTTACATTTAACAGTTTCCAGTTGTACTTCAGAAGCAGTTTTACAATCTTTTCAATTACAAGAGACTGGCCAAGAATCCTGGATAAATTCTTTGGAAATACCTGTGTGGCAGCAATAGTTTGCATTAAATCATGCTATTGAAATCCTTCACAAGTCTGGGCATAATTATTAACAAATATCTATTAAAGACTTGGTTTCTTTTGCACAGTTTGAAATTCCCTTTGGAATTAAAGGTTTTTCTCAGCAATACTTTTTTGCTGTTTGTCACACTCTGAATCTTTAAAGTGTATTTTTGGGGCAGAGATTTTAATAATATTTCAAAATAACTTGAGCTGTTGTAAAGACATGAACATAACTTACCATAAAAATTTGTATTAACCTGACCTATTAAGGTTTTGTTGGCTACAGGGCTTGCTCCTTTTCCACATCTCTCTATCTCCATAATGTAGAGTGCACCTGGAAGACATTCTAACAAAGTAAAAAAAAAAAAAAAGAAAAAAATCTATTTCTTTACAAAGAGTTGTTAGATCACAAACTTTGTGATTGAAGTTGATTATTGGGATGGAAAACTTCATTTATTTCTGTAAAGCATGATAAGTATTTCCATTTATGACTCCCTTTTTCAGTCATTTATGGAGGTGGAATCATTCAAACATAATGCACATTGTGTAAGTGTTCTTACAAACACATCCCAAATACTCGAATCTCATTCACATTCCTGAATATTACAAGGAAAAGAAAACCCCAAAAAACCAACAAAAGTACTTTTTCTTTATTTTTTTTTTAACAGAACCTACTAAGTTAACTCACTACTGAAAAATCCAACTTGAAAATACAGTGTAACTAGGGACTTGATATCACTTCTTGCTATCTGAACTTGTAATTACACAAGGACTCTACATTCTATCTTGATTTATCTTTATCTATTTTGTGCATTAATTTTCTGGTTAAATCACTCCTGTAATTTGTAGTGCATGATCCTACAGAAATACTTTCCTCCTGCCTCCAGAGCACGAACCTGCAGTGGTTTGGGGCAGGGGGCTGCAACACCCTGTCCAAATTCCTCATTTCTGATCAGTTTGAGGGATATCGTGGCTGTGCTTGTGCATGGGTCTCTGAAGGAGCTGTTGAGCAAAAGGAGCCTCTCAGCCCTGCCTGGCTGTGGGTGGTGCAGAGCCCCCCTTATCAGGATTAATGTCCCCACAATCCCCCTGCCCTTCCTCTGCTCCTTCAGCTCCCTCTGTCGTGCCCTGGGAGGGGCAGGAGTCAGAGTGCACTCCAAGGACAAACATTTTGTCATTCCTGGGGTCCCCCCTGCAGCGCAGAGTTGTCATTGTAGGGGATGAAATAACACGATGCAGACACGCTGCTCTCTCGAGGTAAAAAAGGCACTCAATCTCTGACTCCAACATTTATAGATTTCCAAAAGTGACAGTGGATTGGAGGGTGACAGTGCCACCTCTACAATGACACTGGACAAACCAACAGTCCATCCAATTTCTCCTCCTCCATAAAAGAATGCAAAACAATAAGTTATTTACATAGTGTGTGAGAAACTTTGCTACAAGAATGTAAATATCAGAAAGCTTAAAAAACTCAAAAAATCAGGGTAACACAGTTCTGGGAGAGCTGCAGGGGTATTTTTAATGCCATCAGTCTCTTTTCAGTTTAGCAACCAGAGCTGGAGGTGGATGGAGAGAAGATGAGCTGAGTTTGTGGCTTTGTTCCTTTATCCCCTCAGCCCTTTACGCTGGAGGAACAGCCGTGTTAAAAGTAGAAAATATTTCTTCTGGTGCATCATTTCCTCTGGTGGCATCATGACTTTTGGAAGTGACATACTTCCACAGGAGAAATCTCAATTTCACAGCCATGGAAACTGTAGCCATAATTGTAGTTTAGGAAGGTGAGCACAGATAGCCCCACTCTGTGATGGCCCTGGTTTGGACCAGAGGCAATAAATAATTCCACTGAGGAAAGAAACTTATTTCATTCTGCATTTTCCATTTATTGAGGCTGAGAGGTATCCTTCAGTAATAATTTCTTGAACATTTAGTAAGAGAAAACAAATAGCTTTTCCCTCATTTTTCAAGGCTGGAGGGAAGAGAAGTTAAGCTTGAACCAGATGACCCTTTCTGAGTTCAGTAAACACAAAGCATTATTAAAATGCTCTAAATGAACATGTGCATGTGTTTGTTTACTGATTGCACTGAAGAGATAAACAGCTTTCACTCAGAATCACACAGCACATTAAATGTGTGTACCAGGAAGAAATGTTATCTAGAAAGTGCCATTCTCACTGTACTAGGAAAGGGTTTACAAGTCAGAAATTCAATTTCTGAGGGACTTTTTTTTCCATTTGTTTGTTTTAAAGAAAACCATTGGCAAATTTACACAGGAAAACCAGAAAATAAGCCAAAATTCTTCTTGAGCTCATTCCATTTGCTTCATTTTAAAGCAAAGCTTTTGACATGTACTTGAAAATTGTAGTTTTTAATGAGGAGATGAGGTTACATTAGGCTGGGTGGGAACTAGTGAGACAAATCCAAGAACAGAAAGCTTCTACCTTTCACCTTGTTGGTTTTTTCCTATTACATTCATTATTTTATATATCCCATCCTGGTGTCTCGCCTGTCTGTCCAGCAGAGCCCTGGATTTTGGAGCAGAGCAGAATGTGCAGGACCTGGGGTTTCAACCAAGTTTTCAGGTGTGTACTTTTTCTTTATTTTTTTTTTAACAGAACCTACTAAGTTAACTCACTACTGAAAAATCCAACTTGAAAATACAGTGTAACTAGGGACTTGATATCACTTCTTGCTATCTGAACTTGTAATTACACAAGGACTCTACATGATATTCTACCTTGATTTATCTTTATATATTTTGTGCATTAATTTTCTGGTTAAATCACTCCTGTAATTTGTAGTGCATGATCCTACAGAAATACTTTCCTCCTGCCTCCAGAGCACGAACCTGCAGTGGTTTGGGGCAGGGGGCTGCAACACCCTGTCCAAATTCCTCATTTCTGATCAGTTTGAGGGATATCGTGGCTGTGCTTGTGCAGGGCCCCTGAAGGAGCTGTTGAGCAACAGGAACCTCTCAGCCCTGCCCAGCTGTGGGTGGTGCAGAGCCCCCCTTACCAGGATTAATGTCCCCACAATCCCCCTGCCCTTCCTCTGCTCCTTCAGCTCCCTCTGTCGTGCCCTGGGAGGGGCAGGAGTCAGAGTGCACTCCAAGGACAAACATTTTGTCATTCCTGGGGTCCCCCCTGCAGCGCAGAGTTGTCATTGTAGGGGATGAAATAACACGATGCAGACACGCTGCTCTCTCGAGGTAAAAAAGGCACTCTTAATTTCTGACTCCAACATTTATAGGTTTCCAAAAGTGACAGTGGATTGGAGGGTGACAGTGCCACCTCTCCAATGACACTGGACAAACCAACAGTCCATCCAATTTCTCCTCCTCCATAAAAGAATGCAAAACAATAAGTTATTTACATAGTGTGTGAGAAACTTTGCTACAAGAATGTAAATATCAGAAAGCTTAAAAAACTCAAAAAATCAGGGTAACACAGTTCTGGGAGAGCTGCAGGGGTATTTTTAATGCCATCAGTCTCTTTTCAGTTTAGCAACCAGAGCTGGAGGTGGATGGAGAGAAGATGAGCTGAGTTTGTGGCTTTGTTCCTTTATCCCCTCAGCCCTTTACGCTGGAGGAACAGCCGTGTTAAAAGTAGAAAATATTTCTTCTGGTGCATCATTTCCTCTGGTGGCATCATGACTTTTGGAAGTGACATATTTCCACAGGAGAAATCTCAATTTCACATCCATGGAAACTGTAGCCATAATTGTAGTTTAGGAAGGTGAGCACAGATAGCCCCACTCTGTGATGGCCCTGGTTTGGACCAGAGGCAATAAATAATTCCACTGAGGAAAGAAACTTATTTCATTCTGCATTTTCCATTTATTGAGGCTGAGAGGTATCCTTCAGTAATAATTTCTTGAACATTTAGTAAGAGAAAACAAATAGCTTTTCCCTCATTTTTCAAGGCTGGAGGGAAGAGAAGTTAAGCTTGAACCAGATGACCCTTTCTGAGTTCAGTAAACACAAAGCATTATTAAAATGCTCTAAATGAACATGTGCATGTGTTTGTTTACTGATTGCACTGAAGAGATAAACAGCTTTCACTCAGAATCACACAGCACATTAAATGTGTGTACCAGGAAGAAATGTTATCTAGAAAGTGCCATTCTCACTGTACTAGGAAAGGGTTTACAAGTCAGAAATTCAATTTCTCAGGGACTTTTTTTCCATTTGTTTGTTTTAAATAAAACCATTGGCAAATTTACACAGGAAAACCAGAAAATAAGCCAAAATTCTTCTTGAGCTCATCCCATTTGCTTCATTTTAAAGCAAAGCTTTTGACATGTACTTGAAAATTGTAGTTTTTAATGAGGAGATGAGGTTACATTAGGCTGGGTGGGAACTAGTGAGACAAATCCAAGAACAGAAAGCTTCTACCTTTCACCTTGTTGGTTTTTTCCTATTACATTCATTATTTTATATATCCCATCCTGGTGTCTCGCCTGTCTGTCCAGCAGAGCCCTGGATTTTGGAGCAGAGCAGAATGTGCAGGACCTGGGGTTTCAACCAAGTTTTCAGTGTTTATTTTGGATACCAACTGTGGCACCAATCTCAGTAACAGAACCATCCCCACACCCCTCCCTGGGCAGGCAGAGCTCTCTCCTGGGGTCTCTCTCTGGAATCTTGGGTCTGGTTTGGGGAGTTCACAAGGAGAACCCCCAAAATGCAACCTTAAAAAAAAATTAAGCACATTACCACAAGGGATTATCTTTGCCAAATGTGATTTATTGCCAAAATATTGTTCCTACTGTTGATCAGCTTTGCTGATTTATGAATAAGTGCTGAGATCTACATTCCAAATTCCTGATTTATGGAACATGACTCACGGGACTGATTTACCTTTGTGGATCTGTGTCACAGTTGTGTGGGTGTTGTGATTATAAACTCCTGGTTCCAGAGATTTATAACTCATATATTAAAATTGTTCTAATTTAAGTTGTTTTCTCTCAATTGCTTGGCTGTATTTGAAGGCCTGAGAAAGGCAGAAAAAGAGTGACTTAATGTGGGTCTGATTCTTCATGTGGGATTAAGATTATTTTGGGTTCAAAATGTTGAAGATGCTTAACATATGATATTGCAGAAGTTTTCCTGCCTCTGCTTTTGTTTCTCCAGAGAGACAGTGATTAGCCTAGACCAAAGTCCAGCAAGTGATTTTTATTCATGAATGTCTTTATGAATTCTCTACAAATGCAGCCCTAATCAACCCCGAGAAGTGCTTAATTTGCACAAAAAGCTACACAGTCATTATCTTGCACTGCCAAACATTTGTGTCTGCATTAAGCTCATTTCAGCTTATTCCATGTGTGCTTCCAGGTCTCTGCAGAATTCCATCTGTGCTCCAAAAGTTTCAGAGGCAGCTCTGAGGTGATGGCATTGAGCAGGCTCTGGGATGGGTGTTCCTTCCAAGCAAAAACCTGGACAGCAGGCAGCAGCCAATGCAACCCTGGATAAAATCTTTATCTGGCCTTATATTTTCTGTGTGTGATTGTAAATCTGGCGATTAATTGTTATATTAGAAACATAATCCTAGATAGTGGTGAGTAGAGACCAGGCTGTCTGGCCAAATTGATGAAAAAAGTTTGCAGTGCTGTTTGTGGAAGAGAAAAACCAAACAAAAACCAAAACCCAGCCCTTCCTTCTTCTCCTGTTTTCTCTCAAAGAGTAATTGTGAAAAGGTGGTAAAAGTCTTATGTAGGGCCGACATGAGAATATATTAAAGTGTCTCCTAGAAAATGTGCACCACCCCCTTTAATTTGTCTTAGTGGCTTGGCAAGGGTACAGATGGGGCTAAGTCATTTGAGGAATGGAATAGTTTAATGATCTGCTTTTAAAAGAGGTTTAATAAAGTTTGTTGTTTGCTTCTGTATCTTGCTGAAAAGGTTGAGAAAGAATTGTAGGATTTGCCTTCTTTTAATTAACTTAATTTCTTTTTGTACTATTCAGCTAGGAAGGGAGTTAAATTATTCTATTATATTTTGAGGAGAGGCAGTTACTGAAATGGAGATCCAAACAGGAGAATACATTAAAATAATTATTACTCTGGTGGATTTGGCATGCCCACTTGCTGGAGGCAGTGAGGCCAACAGATTGCTTCAGGTAACATTAATAAACCCAACAACACATTTGTTCTTGGCAGCACGGGCAGGGAGTAGGTGCCATGTTGCCATAGGAGGTTTAGGAGGATGACATTTTTGTTGTTGAAATCATTAACCTGGTAAACCAAATTAAAGGATTGAAACACACTGGGAAAACTTCCACTTAATTCTCAAAAAAAAAAAAAAAATAGAAAATGCCCCGAAAGAATCTCAGAAGTTAGGAGGTGTCAGAAAATTAATTTTTGGTTTTTTTAAGTTGTGAAAGACTTTTGGAATTAAAAGCTTTTTATATTTTGTTTGGTTTGCTTTTCAAAGCCCAAACTATTGTGATTCCTTAAAACATTTTTAGAAGCTATTGGCTGTCCTTTCAAACTAGAA
Organism: Passer montanus; assembly: GCF_014805655.1. NCBI lineage: Eukaryota > Metazoa > Chordata > Aves > Passeriformes > Passeridae > Passer > Passer montanus. Next base: position 2,787,845 of record NW_024369818.1, read on the forward strand.
AATGCCCCGAAAGAATCTCAGAAGTTAGGAGGTGTCAGAAAATTAATTTTTGGTTTTTTGGAGTTGTGAAAAACTTTTGGAATTAAAGGCTTTTTATATTTTATTTGCTTTGTTTTTTGAATCCCAAACTATTGTGATTCCTTAAAACATTTTTAGAAGCTATTGGCTGTCCTTTCAAACCCCAAAATGGAAACCGTGTTATACTGTGGGAGTGACACAGGGAATCCTCCTGGCAGGTTGTTGTTGATTCTTGGCTGGTTTCTTGTCTGTAGGAGTGGACGTGGTTGCTTTTGCATCTCAGCAATGAAAGCCATGTTCATTGGGCTTGGACAATAGTCAGGAAAAAAGGCAAAACTTTCAAACTGATGCCACTGCAATTCTTTCAGCTTTGGGAGTATTGAATTTCACTGTTCTGGGATGTTGGTGTTGTGTGAAAAAGAGGGTTGGAGTTCCTTTTACCTGTTTCTTCCCTCTGTGGAACACATCTGGTTATGGTGAGCTAACTCACTGCTTTGGTGTTAATCACTTGGTAAATAATTAACTGTTTGTGGACCAAAAGTGTTAAATAGAAGGGAATTAATACAATTTCTTAATAACCTTACAAGAGTTGGCCAAGAGTGAGTACCTGGTGTTAATCTGTCAGAGAGGCCAGCTCAGCAGTCAAGTTAATGTCAAGCCACGGTAGAACAGCACATTCTTCCTTTTATCCTTTGAAAACAATGCCATTTCCTCAGAATTCCTCATTCTCTGTGGGGTTGTGGCAATTTTCCATCACCCAGATAGAACCTGAATATGTCCTGTCTGGTCATTTTTTATGAGGGTTGAACGTCACTTTCTGAAAGGCGTTTAATAACGAGTGCTTTGTGCCAGAACCCGTGTGGTGGTGGGGATGTGTCACTCTGAAAAATGTGGGCTGCAATTTTAGGAGTCAATCAAGGGGGCTGGAACAATTACTGCCAGATGTAGTGAGATCAATGCAGAGAAGCATTTTACATTTCATGCTTTATTTAGATTGATCACAGCGGGCTCCGTGGAATCATGTTCTGTGCCATAGAATTGTCTTTCGCTGGAGCTTGTCAACCAGGCAGACAAATCACTTGAAAATGTGAGGGTTTGGGAATCTCTCTTCATTTAATGATTTACACAGAAATCATTTGGGATCGTTAACAGGGTTTTCAGCAATGTTTCCCAGAGTTTCCTCCCTAGCCAGAGTGAAATGTAACCATCACTTTCTAGAGGCACTCTCTGAAAGATTGATTGCTGCACTCAAAGCAATTCCACTCATGAAATGAACCTCTGGATCAAGCTCACAAATTCAGGTTTTTCTCATTCTATTTTAGTCATGAAATATACTCTTCCTTAATGTTTATAGTGGACAAAAATGACAGATATAATAAAGTCTATTAATAAAGAATCAAATATGTAGCAACTCTTTGACATCTATTTTTGATTTGATCTCCACATTGTAATAAAGTCACAGCTCTGGTTATGTCAACCAATTAAAACTGAGATTGTGTCTGACTTTGAACCCATTTGTCAGCACCATCAAAATGCTTTTTTTTTAATCAAAAGAAAGTCACATCCGTGGAAAGGTGAAAAGAATATCCTATAACCATGCAAAAGTTAATCATTATCCTAAGTCCTTGATTTTCCACTTCATTCTGTGTAGGATTTTCTGATTCCTTTTGCACTTCCCACAGTCCCTGACCATGCAGATAGCAGAGTTATTGGAAAAGGGCAGTATTACTCTATTAGAAGTTTGAGTTAATTGTCAAAGGATACCTAATTTAAGCATTCTCATTATCATTTTACTCTGTGCTCTATGAGTTTGCAATAACAGGGTAGGTGAAATAATACATGAAAGCCAATATTTTTCCCCCATCCAACTGTTGATAAAAGACCTCCTTAAAGTACACAGTAATCCATTGTAAATGGATTGTAAATTGTAATTGGTTATCTGAAAATCCACTACAAATGAAATTTACTTGTAGGTTTATAATACTTTGTGATGTTTATTCCACGCTAATCACACTGTGTCACTAATCTGAGTGATTTTAGATTTGATAATAAATTGTTAATCCTATAGCAGACTGTGTTTGATAAGACATCTCTGCCAGTATATTAAAGGGATTATTTTCCTTAAACACAAATCATTGGGATCACAAGATGAGCTATCCTTAGAAGAAGCAAGGATTTTGAGTTTCTCAGCTGTTGATGGTGGCTCCCCAGAGGAAAAATACAGGGAAACTATAAAAGGGTTGTTTTGTTTGTGTTTTGTTTTGTTTTGTTTTTATTGTTTGTTTGTTTGTTTGGGGTTTTTTTTCCATTTTAATTGTATAGCTGTCAGTTCAAGCCAAAATTGCCCCTACTCTGTTTGGTGGAAATAATTTCTCAATTTTCACATTCTTGTGTTTGTAGATTTTGCATCTACTTTGTAATCAACAAGTCACAGCTGAATCTACATTTTATTAAAACAGAGAAATTGCTCGTGCCATTTATGAAATGTTCCTACCAGAAAAGTAATCCTGGAAAACCTAAACATCACCAGTACAGTTTTGTCATGAACATACAAAACATATGTAGGTTTTTAAGGTATAGTGGGTTACATGAATCAATTTTTCTTGTAAGAACCCTTCTTCATAAGGAAATTTGGTGCAGCTTTGTAACATTTGAGATGAGTTGTCATGGAAATGCAAAGCTCAGTGATGTTTTTCAATAGTGCTGATTGGTTCAGAGAAAATATTTTGACACCATGTTATTTTCAACTTGAAAACTTGGTTAAAAAACATCTTAACATTGTTGTGTAAAGTCAAGAGCAAAGGAGAGGCAGCCGAACGCAGCTGTCATGATAATATATTACCTTACTACGAGTTTGAAAATGGATTATTGTTGCTATGGCATCAGATAACAAGAGAAGCCACCATGACTGCTGGAGTTGTTCAGCAAAACAACAGCTCTTGCTTATTTTGGTGGAAGAACTGTTTTACATTTGCCCCACTTTTTATATCCAGCATTCCATGTTGTGTTGATCCTCCATGTGCCATCTTAGAATAAAGGCGATGGAAAAGGATTATTCCAATTTAGGTTTTTTTAGTCCAACAATTTGTAACGTGATCCATCCATATTTCACTTCAGTAAAGAGCAAGAATGATAAAATAACTGAATGTCATTCTTCCTTGTCAAAGTGCAGTGAGGCTATGTAATGTGTTTGGCTTGATGTGTCTGCTCAGAATATCCTGAGCTGGAAGGGACCCACAAGGATCATCCAAGTCCTGGCCTGAAGGTCTGCACAGCTCTTCCCCAGTTTTGTCCCCCAGCATTTTACACTTGATGTAAATGATTGGAATTCCACTGACCCAATAAAATCATTTTGAATTAAGGTGGGTAGAAATTGTGCTGAGATTCATAGAGTTTGAAATTTGACTGTGGTCTCTTGATGCCCAGGCACTTATTGCATGGGGTTTTTTGTTTTTCCTTTTTGTAAATGCAATATAAATATCTGGAAATTAGAAGGAGCTAAAACTCCATGTTGTCTGCAGAGAAGGGAGAAAGAACATTTTCCGTTCTGATCCTGCAGGCTTTAATCATCAGGCTAAAAGCAGCAATACAAAAGTTAGCCATGAGATGAGTTTGATTTGATGTTGAGATTGTGATGTAGTAATTTGCTAATATGGCATTTATATAGTGAATTGATTAGTGTTCCTGTCCTCCAAGTGGCAGGGCTGCAGCACAGCCAAAGGAGGATTGGGATGATGGTTTTTGGCAGAGCTCAGACAGGAGCTGAGCTGTGTGAGCTCACAGGCTCAGGAGTGGCCCCTGAAGAGAGCTGGCATTCTATACAAGGATATATAGAATACATTTTATATTCTATACGAGAGTGACAAAACTGAAAAAAGTTGGCATTCTATACAAGGATATATAGAATATCTTTTATATTCTATACAAGAGTGACAAAACTGAACCCAGTTCTCAAAGTCTTGTCCCTTTCAGTTACAAAGAAAGGTGTCACACCCCGACATGTGGATCACTTCCCATGTGTGGAAGGTGCCCCTCTGTGGCCTCTTTTACAACAAAATGTTTTCCAAAAGGATTTCAGACCTTCTCTGGATCCATTGAAAGATGAAGGACTGGGCAGATTGTATTATTCTAATAACTCGTAGTTCAAGGAAATATATCTTTAATGCAAAGACCTTAACTGGAAAGTGTGTTGGCTGTGAGAGAAAAGAGAAGGGAAAATGTTTGATACAATTGGTATTTTCACAATATCCGAGTTATCCATATGAATTCCTTCACTCTTTCAGTTGTGATTTCCCATTCAGAGTGTCCCTCTCAGCTACAAAGAAAGGTGTCACACCCCCACATGTGGAATAGTGGGACCCCACAGTTTCCATGTGTGGAAGGTGCCCCTCTGTGGCCTCTTTTACAACAAAATGTTTTCCAAAAGGATTTCAGACCTTTTCTGGATCCATTGAAAGATGAAGGACTGGGCAGATTGTATTATTCTAATAACTCGTAGTTCAAGGACATATATCTTTAATGCAAAGACCTTAACTGGAAAGTGTGTTGGCTGTGAGAGAAAAGAGAAGGGAAAATGTTTGATACAATTGGTATTTTCACAATATCCGAGTTATCCATATGAATTCCTTCACTCTTTCAGTTGTGATTTCCCATTCAGAGGAGGAAAGAGCAGTGTTTGCAGGGTGTTTCACTGTTTGTAAGGACTCAAATCCTTGACCTCTCCTGGCTGCACAAGGCCAGTGAGGGTGGCTGAGGTTGCCTGATCTGGTGTGGAAATGTTGTTATTAACACTCCAGCCTGAATTCTCCACCTCCACTTCACCTGTGACTTAATGTTCTGGTTCCGTCTTGTAATGTAAAATACTGCCAGGTTGGGAACCCCTGGTCCTTCTGATCACCTCTTTTGAGGTTTTCTTCTGATCTTTATGTGATTTCTGTCTTGCTGTGATGTAGAATTGTGGGACTAACAACTTTGAAACTAAGCTTTTGGCTTACTCTTAAATTTGTATAGTGAAGAAGCAGAAGAAATGCAAAAGGTTAAATAAAAGCTCAAAGTAGATCCTAATCCAGCTTAATTTTTTTTTTAAATTATATAGAATTCATATGGGCTAAATGTAAAAAAAAAAAAGTGCTGAGATGAGTTAGAAATATCAGGAAAGTTATCCAGGGAAAAAAAAATTGTGGTATAGTCCAGAATTTAACAAAGAGAAAGGAAGAAGTGACATGCTGACCAGAAGTAGTGGGAGCAGACCAACATTTCTGTAACTGCAATAAAATTCAGGCTTTGGTGTTCACAGAAAGCAGCTCACTGAATTAAAAATAGAAAAAATAAAATTGTATTTTAAAAGTGTTTTCAAATGAATTAAAACTCTGGCAAATGGAACAAATTATTTTATAAATATGATTTCTTTTATGAATACCAAAATATCTCAGTTACTTCCCATTTTGAATGTCAAATTTAGGCCAATATTATCTGGTAAAACCCCTGTCTGCTAGTTGATTCTGATTCTTTATAGGATTGATTCTGATTATTCTTTATCACCAATTCAATTAATGGAGTGAGAACTTTCACCATTAAAATTTTCACCTGGTTGAGGGGGGCAGGATTCTTCTCTTACAAGCTGCTGCAAAGACTTCAGGAAAGCACAGAAAATTTGTTAGCTTAGCTCAAGTTAAAGAATGTACATATTTTTCAAAGTTTCATCCTGTAGAATCTCATCTGCCAGTCTTGACAGTCCCAGATGTCATTATGGCAAACTGCGTAGATATAAGTAATTTTTTTCTGCTCCTCTGTATTTGACTAATTCCCTCTCTTACTATTTTTTGTGATTAAGGCTCAGCAATTAAAATTTACAACCATGGTTTTCTGTGAGGTTTCCTATTCCCATGAACTAAGAAGAAAAAAAAAAGTGAAATTCTCATCATAAAAATGAGCAATAACAGCATAATTAGTGCTTGGTACCATAATTGCAAGGCATATTAGAAGTGCACTTGATGGCATTGTATTATTACTTTGTACACATAAAAGCTGCGAGACCAAGCCAATAAGCTTAAATAATGGTTCTGCTGAAGCTTCTCAAACTCCAGCCTGTGTCAGGAAGGTGCTTGGGGTTTTTTTAGGATGTAGTGATGACATCCCTGAGCTTGTGTGGAGAACTTGAAGGTGCAGTTCATCAGCTTGGCTGCACACTCCCTTCTGCACTGTTTTTGTGACCATTAATGTGTTTTATCCCTTGTTTTCTGTGTGCTTTGTTTCCATTCCTGTGAGCTGAGGAATATTTGGAGTGCTGGAAGTCCCATCATTTAATCTGGAGATCACATCAAATGTGCAAATGGTCTCAGACTGAGCATTGAGGGATTTATGGGGTGAGGTCCCCATTGCTTTAAAAAAAAATTTAAAAAAATTAGCAGTTGATAATCTTGCACAGCATGAGCAGCCCAAGGAAGAGGCTTTTATTTCTGAAATTAAAATCTTATTTAGGTACAGATAAAAATGAATACTGGCCTCAGGGGTGAATGAGTTATTTCTATGATAAAAATGGACAAATGTAATCATCAGGTGTTTTAGCAGTGTTGAGCAGTTTACAGTTGTTTTGTGTAGTTGCTCTTTCTTTTACCGAGATTCTAATTCAGGGGAAAAAATACATAAAAGAGACACATCTCTCATAAAGCTTTTGCCATTTTTTTGTTATTTCTTATTGACATAAGAATGTGTTTGGTTTTTCAAAAGCAGTGACCTAAAATGAAAGGCAGAGTGCAGTGGCCTGTCACTTTGGCCTCTCACATTGACCATTCTGTCTCCAGGGCTCAGCAAAGGGAGATGAAATTGAAATTATCTGTCCAAGGAGGAAAAAAATATGACTTGGAGGCTTTAGATTTTTTTTTTTTGTCATTGACTTTCTTATGTCTATATATTTTTGATATGACTTGGAGGCTTTAGATTGTTTTGTTGTTTTGTTTTTTTTTTTTTTTTTTTTTTTTTTTGTCATTCCAGGAGATTCGTCTATATATTTTTGGTCTGGAATCATTTTAGTATTCTACTTTTCATAGGTTACAAAATTTTCCTTTCCTTGGAAAACACTGAAGCAAGAACAACCAACATTCCAGTGATGAGAGATCACCTGGGCATCACTCATTTGTTATCACTCAATTCCCCAGTAGACATCAAGCCCTACAACAAGTCCCACCAATTTTTCCTCTCTGTTCGAGGGAGTCTTCTAACTTATAATGTCTTTGTATTTCTGAATCTTTTAGGCCACTACATCCAACAAAAACCTACGGGGAAATTTTGCTCCTGGCAATATTTATGATTGTGGGCATTTAAACACTGATATCCGTATGTTTGGAGCATTAATGAACAGTTCTGAAATTCAATCTACATGGAAAAGTAATTATATGGGTCACTGATTAGGGAGTCTCCCTGGCAAAGCTGGAAATTGTCTTGAAAAAGGTGATTTAATCACCAAGCCTTTGCAGTCAACACAATGCCCTTATAAATAGTGTTGTGGAGTGCTGAGAGCTCACGCCTGAGCAAATTGAAATCTCAGCTGTCTTATCCAAGATGATTAGACTTGACAAAATCAGTCACCCAGGGATATTTTAGAGTACTGCCATGGTGGGATTTAAGGGAAGGTTCTTCTGCTGTAGAAGATTTGTGAGCTGATGAGAGTTAGAAAATTATGTTCTCGGTAGTTGGAACATGAAATGTTGGCTTAAAATAGGAATTATGAGAGTGTGGGCTGACAACAGCACAATAATTACAGCTGCCTCACCTCTGCTGCAGTCCTGGGAGTCGTGGTGGGCAGCCAAAGGCTAAAGCTACTTCTGGAAGCTCCAGCAGTTGTCTCAGTGACAATATTCCCTCTCTGATGCCCCAAGTGGAGGTTTTCCAGAATTCTCTTCCGTGGTTCTTAATTTGCTGCATCTTTTGCCATGCATGGATAACTCAAACTTTTGGAACACAGTCACTCCACTCTGCATTTTATCCTGTTGAGAGGCCTAAAAGAGTGTCTGGGAACAGGCAGTATGATTCTCATCACTGCTTGCCTCTGAAATTTTGCTTTAAATTTTCAGTGATCTGCAGCATTAGTGATGAATCTTGACTCCACAAACAACACCCAAAACCTCCCAGGACACTTACACCTCAAACACGGAGATGGCAAGGAGTGCTCTAGGAACAGCTTAGAGCAAAAGATGGCAATTCTTTCAGCAGCCTGCTGCCCCTGGAGCTGAGCCCTGCTGGGCTGCAGTCCCCTGGCTCTGTTGGGTCCCACATCCCTGCTAAAATCCCTTTACAGAGAGCTCAATCCACTGAGCAGCCCCTGGTGCTGACACAGCTTTTCACCTCTTACACCAGAGAGTGGAGCAAGCCTGGAACATCTCCTGAATTATGGATCTCCCATGGATGAGTCACGTTGTGCTCTGGAACTGTGCAGATGGCTGCCAGATCCCTCACTGAAAGAAAAAAAAACCAGGAGATTCTGCATTGCTTTGCTTCCTAGAGAGTAAACCAAAGCATATCTAGAGTGGCAGGCAAGCCTGGAGTACTGTAAAATTCATTCTGCACTGATGCAATATGTTTACTTCATCTCTGCATTAACCAGAGAAGTTATATGGGAAAAATTCTGCCTGCTTTAAGCCACTTTGTTCTGGCAGATTAGAAAAAAAGGCTTTAGTGGATCTTGGTTCAAGCCTAGCAATCGTCAACCAAGAATTCTCTTCTGATTCCCAGATAGATATATGGATATATGGAAGTGTTAGTGGTGGTGCAAGTGATACAAGCAGCTTTATTGTGCTGATGACAGCTCACAGATTGCACACAAAGCCCCAACACACGCCTATGTATATGCAATTAAATGGAATGTAAAATCCAAATTGATTTGTGCCTCCTTTCCTTATCATAGCAGTCCATCAGAACACAGTAAATGCATTGGAATAATGGAAAATCCACTTGCTCTTTTCTGTGCCATCTCTTTCAGATAATGTCTGTGAAATTCCTGAGGAATGTTTTTGCAGTGCAGCTGTTTGCTTGGCTTTATGCAGGCAATTTGCAGAGCTCTTTTCAGATATCCACCCTCTCAACAGAACCTTTCTGGAAGTGGAACCAAAAGAAAGAATGTAACAAATACTTTTTAATTTAAGAGTTTAGGCTCTTCTACATCTTTTGTCTGTAGAAAATCGGTGGGTTTTTTTCAGTCTTCTGTTTTTTTCACCTCTTTCTTCCCTAAAGTGTTTTCAGCTCTCACAGAACAGTGACATCCAGAGGCAGGTTGATGATCACGTCTGAATTTGGTTAATAATGATATTTTTTCTACTCTGTGTACTTGTATATTTTATAGAAGGGGATAAATCATCACAGAGAAGTTAACCACACTTAAGCACACAACAATTTATTTCAGATGCTTCTGTTAAAGTACATCAGATTCAGTGATGTTCAGGGCACCCATAAATCCAGAGAAATAAAGAAACACGTGGATGCTTTAGAGTGAAGTTCCTGGAATCTCAAGGAATCCAATAGGAGTGACTTTTCAGACAGAACAAGGTTGTTTAGCTCTGCTGTGGTCAGTAGTTAGCTGTGCTGTCTGCCAGGGATGATAGCAGGTAGTCATTCTTGGTCTGGTGAGCCATGAAACAGAGCAGCCCTCAGGAAGGAGGGGAAGGAAACTGCTTCAGAAGCTCCCTTAAATGCTGGTGAGTCAATAGAACTGAAACCTGCCCCGTTCCCCTCAGCACACAGGAAGCCTTCTGTGCACAGAATATAGATTAGCACGTCTTGCTGCCTTTGGATTTATAGGTACAGGAGACAGAGATAAGTTTCTCTGTCTCCATGATCCTTCACTGAGCCATTCTCTGACTCGTCATCCAAATCCTCACCTGCTGCCTCCTTCCCCTGTCATCCTTCCTCTGTCTCCATGCTGTGTCTGTTACCACATCAATATCCCACAACAGGGACAGCTTATGCATGGAGATGAGCTGATTGCTGCATTTTGGGTAAAATATTGCCTCTGTTTCCCTTTCTTATTGGCACATCCATGGCTTCTTGTTTGGAATTTGCCCAGGAGATCTGCTGAGCAAACACTGGGGAAGGTGTGCTGAGTATCGACTGCTCCTCCCAGGAGATCAAGCTCTTCATCCTTGATGGGATATTTTTTTGGAGGCTGGATTTAGAGCAAGTCCATCTGTTTATGACAGCCTGTCCATCATTTACAGCATCTGCTATGAAAAAAAATTGTAGTGGCTTGGCTTAAAACAAACAGAAGTATGAAAACTCTCAACAACAAAAAGTTATTTGATGGGAGAGTGTCAGAAGTAATTATAGAGAGCGAAAGCTAAAAAACCACAACCAAACAAATAAACTTGTAGAACTAATGTGGCTATTAGAATTAATGTGTTTATGCCCAGATGAACAGCTGTCCAAAGAATTCAGTCAGATTTATGAACAGCTCATGAATTTAGTGACAGCTGGTAATCCTGTTAAGCACAGCAAACCTACAGGCAAAGGATACCACAACAGCAGTGTTTTTGGGGCAAGATGAAAAAAACCCATTTCTGTGCAGGGAAGGTGCACGTCCAGGTGTGCTGTACACAGGCAGGGTGAGGGCAGAGGCTGAGTCAGAGCACATTTGCCAGATGGGCTCTCAAAGTGACTAAAAAGTGCTCTGAGAGCAGGAGGAAGACTGAGGTAGGTAAGACATGAGATGGAAGACTTTTCCTAATGAATGAACAAAAAGTAGACAAAGAAGTAGGATGGTCTGTAGGAGTTGTTTGCCTCCAGCAAGCTCGAGGCGTATTTAAGGCACTTAAGGCCACATTGACTTAGAAAATAACATTACTTTGTTATGTGGTCTTATGAACTAACTTGGCTTCTTGTAAAACTTCCATAGCTTTTGATCTCTTTTTTTTTTCTTCTTATGTACTTCTGCTAAAGTAGAAAAAGGGGCAGAATTGAAATGCATAAGTGCATGGCTTTTATGTGAACTGCATGTCTAATGACTTCCCTTTGTACTTGTATAATTTTAAGCTACTCTGACCAAGTTGTTTTTATTAAATCCAGCCCTCTGAGCCTTTATAATGCTTGGAGTGAGTTCAGGAGGACTAACTTTCCAAATGTAAATGCAGTGGGAGGTCAACACTTGCAGTGGAATAATTTAAGTTGCTCTTGCACCGTTTTTTCTATGGACTCCTCGCTGGTCTGTTCCCTGGAAATGTGCTACAAAAGGAGGATCACATTTGCATGGCTGCATGTTTAAATTGGATAGAGAGAAACTGAGCTTCAGGGCTAGCAGAAAAAAAGCCCAGTAAAAATACAGAGCAGTGCATTAATCCTCTAATAGGGAAAATGAAGAGGTGGTTTGACCACAGATGTAAATGATCTGATAAACTGATCCAAAGGAGACTTTCTGTCAGATGTTATTTAAATGAGAAGTGGTGCTAGTACAGCACAGAGGATTGCTGTAATATCAGGAGCCATCGTGTTCAGCAGGGTTGCTAGGTACTGAAAGATAACAGTAGTCACTGAATTTATTCACAAGCCTCTTTTTAAACCTATATTTCTAAATAAATTAAAGCTCTCTCAGTGACCTGACATGGTATTAAAATTACAGGTACATTTCTACTTATATTTGAGTATGTCACTCCAAATCACTTCGTCTGTGGTTTATCAGTTGCTGATAATTCATCTGGAATAAGAGAATTCCCCACTGGTTTTATTGTGTTACCTGGTTGGAGGTAACAACCTCTGTGCCACATCCCAGAAACAAGACATGTTTCTGTTTTCCCATAATTTCTTCTTATAGACTTTGGTCTCTTGTTTTTTTTTCATGACAAGAGTGTGAATAAATACACCTGCCTTTAAAATGGGAAGGTGATGATTTGAGAAGATGAAGCCTTATTTCAACTTGTAGGGTTCTTTTAATTAAAGCAAAACCATCTGATGGGAAAAAAAGATTTCATTTTCTCTTTCCAGTAAGTGCATGGAACTTGGGCTGTGTGTTTTTGTGGAATATTTGCTGGTGAATCAAAGGCCTGAGCACACAGAAGGGCTGGTTCTCACTTTGTGTCAAGGTGTTGGTGTTTGACATTTCTTGGCTGCTGTGGCCTTGCTGTGATTCATCTCAACATATTAACATAACAGAACATGACTGATGTAACAGCCTGTGACATATCCAAACAACACCAGCAGAGGCCAAGGAATTCAATTTTTAATACTGCAGCAAACAGGCTATTACTTTTTTTACTAGTTTATTTTCCCTTTCAGAGTTCCTTATTTTTTTGTCATTTTGATGCGAATCCAAGTTAACTTCTGAGATGTTATGAGCAGAATCTCTACTTGAAAAGTCAAAAAGTCCCAAAAGAAAGCCCTGAAACAAAATGAAAGGCTGATTGTGGAACATTTATAATGAACAAAACAGAAAGAAAACTCCCAGTATTTAAATTATGGGGTTTTCAGAAATGCCTGTTTTGCATTTGAATAGTTTAGAAGTTTGCTTAACCACAAACCTGAAATTAGGGTCTGCTTTCAGGACTTTTGCTCATTATAGACTTGTGAAAACATAACAATTGTCAGTATTTTTGATCTAATAGTTATGGTTTGCATTGAGGCAGAATTTCCCTGTGCTCAGCCTCTAGCATTGGCTGAACACTGAAAGTGCCATCACCACCATGGTGCTTTGGTTGTTCCCGAGTTTCTTAAGCTTTCCCAAACTTTCCAGCACTTTATCCAACAATTACCCCCCCTTTGTAAAAAGGAGGGTTTGGGAGGAGAATTGCAGCCTCAGATGGACAGATTAGCCCCCCATGAGAACTCACCCATTTTTGAGCTCTAAAATTTGCTTTGCTGTCTCTTTTAAAGTATAATTTACATAATATTTTTTGGTTTCTCCTTTCAGTTGGATGCAATCACAAAATTCTTCTCTTCCTCTGCTCTTTTGGATGTATTAGGAGAAGCAATGTCAAATTTTAGGTACACCCCTCACAGTTAAAGGCTGAGCAAGGTCTGGGTGCCAGGCTGGAGAAATGGAGCAGCAGTGACCACTCCAGTTAAAACTAGCCAGGAAAGGGTGAGATCAGAATGTTAAAACTGCAGCCATCTTTCCTGCAGGATGTTGGCCCAAAGGCTGAGCAGCCAAAGAGAGCAATCTTTTTCTGTAGTTAAAAGAAAAGAAGAGGTGAAAATGCCAGGACACTTTTGGGGTTTATTGGTTCAAGGAGGAAGCTGAACCAGTGTGCTCCTTTATTCTGGTCTCTGGGTACTTTCTCTAGAACTGTGAGTACTCCTTGGAATGTTTGCTCAGAATTCCTTCAGCAGTGTCATGGAAAACTGTGAGCTTTAGAAAACTTTCTATTAAGAAGAGTTTGAATATTTCTTTCTTCACCATCATTGGAAAAAAAAACAGGGCTTTTGTTATTCTAATACGATTTTTTTCTATTGGTGGTTACTCCAGAAATAGAACAAGTACTATACTGGAGATCTGACTCTTTTTCTGTTTCAGAAATTCTGTATCTTAGAACTGTAGCATGTAAAATAGCAATCAGTGACTATTGTGCTTTGTTTATTTATTTATAGCTCTGATGAACATAATCAAACCAGAAAGACAGAAGCAGAGTAGAAAGAACAGCTGAAAAAATGAAATGTGAACAGGAAAGAGAAAGCAACCATTAGAGAGCAGAAAGATAACTCTGCTCATCTCTCTGACACTGGTTACAGGATGTGTCACAGAACATGCTGGGGCATATTAACCCCAAATCAGCACAATTATAAACACTTTGATAATTGAAGAGTGGTCATTTTAAACAATATGGAGCCATATCACCCCTTCAGTATAGATATCTAGCTAATGCCTTGATTTTGCTAGTAGACACATTTTTTTTCCCATAGATTTTCAAATACTGACACCTAGTTTGGTTTGGTGGTTTTTTTCCTTATTTGTGTGTGGCTGTCATGTTTTGATTGTTGGTTTTTCAGATTATTTGTGGAAGTAAAGTGATCATGGAGTGATGGGATTTGCTTGGATTGCAAGTAATAAAGGGAATAGATTACTTTCATTTCAGTATAACTTGAGAATCTGAAGTACTTTCTCTGCAGCTGTCCTCTGCCAAAGACCTGGTATATAATGTATAAGCAAAGTTATATAGCATTTATAATTTATATGAAATATTTTTTGAGGAGGAAAGCACAAATTGAAAACTTCTAGTGAATTGTTTGTAATTGAAATTGTTAGCTTTATTATGTTTTAAATTACAAGGTAACATACATGATAGGACTTGGAATCTTCTGGCCATCAAGTTCAATTTTACATATTGCAAACAACTTCGCTGTGTAATTTCTTGTAAAATGAAAAAATCTTTCTTTTTCTTTTTTTTCTTTCTTTCTTTTTTTCTTTCTTCCCCACACTATCCATCTTGGAAATTCATTCCTGAAAAGATTCCCCTTCCCTTTTATGGCTGGGAGCTTTTGTCCAGTCTGCAGCAAGCTCCTATAAATGTGCCAGTTCCTCTTCAGCTGGAAAATACCTGGAGATACTTTTATTTATATGAACTTACCTTTGCCAGCCAGTCAGCAGTAACGAGTTCCATGATGTGAATATCAGCATTCACATCTCAGTGTTCATAAAAGACACAAATAATAGAGGATCACTGAACAGTAATTGCAGTCTTACATCCATAATGTACTTTACTTACAACTGAATTACTGAGACATACCTGACTTGAGCCCCCAAATGCAAGTGCTTCTCTCTTAGCTGTTGTCATCCATTCAGCAGCTGCTGCTTCATCTGAAGTGGGGGGTTTTGAGAACCCATCACTCTTCCATCATGTGGAGTTTAAAAGAGAACCTCTGTTTTGAAACAGAGAGAAGAAATAACCCTCTTTGGAGTGCTGATCAGCTGCAGCTGATAGAGCCTGGCCTCCTTTCTGTGGAGCAGAGAAGGTCACATTAGTTCTTACAGAAAGAAAAGTTTAGAAGGCAGGATGGGAGTTTAATTGTCCTCCCCCACCTCACATCAGCATTAGTCACTGTCAGAGGCTTGTGGAGTTCCTGCTGCTGGGAGAGGATCTGGTACCAGGAGATCTGCAGCCCCTGAATTCCTAACCTACCATGTACTTGCTAGCAGATGTTTTAAAAGCATTGGTTTTGAGAGATTTTATTGCAGGTTTGAGATAAATCATTTGTCTTTAAAATAACGCTATTGAGCACAATTAAAACGATTTCATGTGATTTGAATAATCTTCATTTTGTTCAGGCATTGGTGATGAGTGTAAGGAAGTCACTCCATTTTGTTGGGTGTGCCAAATTTCTGGATTAAGTAGAATATTTACCCTGTGTGGGGCATGGCATAGTTGCTCTATGATTTTAATAAATCAGGGTCTTGTTGAATTATTGCACTTAATTTAATTTTACAGTTTTATTTTGCTTTTTCTTATCTTTTATGTGATGGCATAGGAAAACAAAGAACTAAAGTAGATTGACATCTACCTAATATAATTTAATGTGTTTTCACAGCTACTGAGTTTGCCTGGGAAATATCTGCAAATAATCTATGCTAACATGTGCTTGTGCCTCCCCAGTTCCATGCACTATCCTCATTTACCTCAAAGCTGTGAGGGAAGAGAGATCTGCAGACTCTCAGTGGTGCACAGTCATATTGAGGGCTAAAAGCATTTTCCAAAACTTCCAGTATAAAGTCCATTATTTTCCCATAGTTGCTGTTTTATCTCCAGTGTAAATATTAGGAAATCTGCATATATCTTTTAATATTTAAAATATTTCAGTGTGTTAAGATTTGTTTTTAATGATCATGGGACAAACCCTTCATATCAGAGATGTCAGCATGTGCCTTTCTCCTACACCTGGTCCTGGGTAGTAGCACCCAGGTGGCAGAGGAACGATTTATCAGAATAGTTTTGATCCATCAAGTTCCATGGCCTGCTATAGGTACCCAGATCAATTGTTGTAATTAATGGTGTGTAACTTTCCCCCCTTACTCCCATACTGATCCATTGAGTTTCATCTCTGGAGCATTGATTTTTTAAGAAAGCAGAATTTGCATTTCACCCAGAGAATTTTTTTTTAAAAGCCAGATTTCTACTTTTCTCTATCACTGCCAGAGAATCATCAGCAAATGCTGCAAGATTTATAGTCTTGGAACTGTCTACAGTAGATCATAGTCCTTTACTACTGAGGATGATGCAGGGAAAAGAGAATGTGTGTTTAGACAAGATGAATTGTGTTTGTCTTTCCACTTACATTGAAATATTTATGTGCATTCTTGTAACATTACGTTAGAGAATTTGCATGTTACCCATGTGTCACATCAGATTAAAGATGGCTTGACCTTAAACACAGAAGTGTGAATAGCAGTAGGAGTACTTTGTGTGTAATATGTTCTACTCACAAAACCAATTATCTTTTAGAGTTCTTTTTTCCTCTGGAAGATTTTATTTCCTAATTGCATTCCAGTGATCACCTTTGTACTTTACCATATTTCACTGCAGTACACAGATATAAAGTGTAAATTAATTTCTTTGCTAGAGCAGCTGTGGACTCAGACTCAGCCTGTATTCCATTTGGTGGTAGTACCCAGTAGCAGAGATTTTAAAGAAAACTGCAAGAAATTTTCGAAATTAATAATAATTTCATTAATTACTCAGAAGGTAAATTTCCTCCTCAAACGCATTATTGATTGATGGTATCCCTTATAATCATAGACTTCAATTGCAGATATTTTATTGGGGAAAAAATATTTGTATTATTGTAAATCTCAGCGTTATTGGAACTCCAGATATTTTTGGGTTTGGTTGTTGTACTGTGCTGTGCTTTTTAGTGTTGCTAGGTTCTCAAAATTCAGTGCTTAATTTTGTACAATATCAACCAAAGGACTCTTCTCGCATTAAAAAGACATTTCTTTATAAAAATTGCCTCAGCAATTTGTCCAGACAGGTAATTCAGATGCATGAGAGTATGAACAAAGGTGGTTAAGGTGTGTAGGCAGTAGAACTATAGAAAAGAGTCATGCTGAAAATCCAAGATCTTACATGCTTTGAGAAATTGATAACCTGTGGTGCATTTAATCTGAATGTTCCTGAATGTCTGCAGAAGAGCAGGGCCTGGCATCAGAGCCACCTCCAGCACTGGGTGGAGCTGCTCCCAGCTCCTCCAGAAACTCCGATTTTGCTCTGCCCACATAAGTGGAGGCAATCCCAGAAGAGCCAGGAGAAAGCCAGGAAAGGCAACCAGCAACCCTGCTGAGTGTCCAGAGCTGAAACAGGATGGGATGTGAGAGAGGAAATAACAGCAGTAAAATCCTCCCCATCACCTTCATCGTGGCTCCACTGTGCCCTGAATGCAAGCCAAGCTGAGCCCCTGCTCAGTGATTCCTGCTAATGGAAAACAGGCTAAAAATGTCATGCCTCGTCCCCTTGGTTTTTGGTGGACTGAGACATTAAAAAAAGAAAGAAAGCTCAAGTATTTCCCATTTTCCCCATCTGTATTTACTCATTAATCAGAGCTACCACTGATTGTGCTGCAACTCAGCCACTCATTCCCCAGGTCACTGTGTGCCTCACACAGCTCTGAAGTAGCAACACTCATTTATCTCAAAGTGCTATAACTGATATTTAAAGGTCAATATTGGCTCAAATCATCTGTGGGTTTGAGTGCTCAAAAACAACAGCAGCAGTGCAGCCACTCACAGAGGAAATCTCTGGTCAGCTGCTTTCATTCTAAACAATTGTACTTATCAAAAGTGAAGACATGACTTTTGGGAGCTGATATTTCCCTTTCTCTATAGGCAGGAGGCATTGCTTTATGAGAAACATTTGTGATCTGGTATTTCTTTGCGAAAAGCCTGAATTCTTTTTGTTGGAAAAGTTTCTTATTTTCAATCACAATGAATGTGGCAAAAACATTCTACTGTTTGTCTAGATAGATGTTATTAATGTCAAGCACTTAGGAGAAAAACATACCAAGCTGCTCAATAAAATATTCTTAATTTTTTAAGGAAAATATTGATTTAAAATGTAATTGGAAGATTGTCAAAGGGCAGCATAATTTTAATAAATCAACATTACATAGAATCATAGGGTGGATTCAAGGAAGGAACCCTAAAGATCACCACATTCTAGCTCCACTAGACCAGGTTACTGAATATCATAAGCTACAGCCAAACTTTCTTCACTCTATTCAGTGTAGGCATATGGAAAACCAGGATTTTCCCTGTCCTAGCCATCATGATTTTAAGGCATAAACTTCCCCTTTCCATTATTTCTATATTTCTGCCCACATATTGGATATTTCTTTATATGGAGCTATGCATTTCAACTTACACCCTGCTAGTTCAGCTGCAAAAAGACAAACTCAAGTGCTACCTTCATTTCCTCTTTTAATGACAGCAAAATTATTTGGTTTGTAGGTGGAGAGATGAGGTTTGTAGTGTAACTTTAAGTTCCTGAAGCAGCTCTCTGAGGAGGAGCCAAGAGAGGAGAGGGAACAGTAGGCAGAGAGAAGAACAGAGAGCAAACAAAGAGTTTGTGAGGTTATTCCCCTCCGAGCAGAGCTCTGCACGGGCCAGTGAGTGCAGAAAGCTGCAAGTTCCTGATCAACAGCTCATTAATAAAATGCTCTGAGTATCAGCTGTCACCTGCAGGAATCTCAGAGTTCACAGACCCCTCCCCAGGCGTGGGCTTGGCTTTTTGGAGTGCCCAGGTGAAGTGCTGTGTGCCCAAGGTCACTCAGATCTGGTGTGTCACAATCAGGGCAGCTTCTGCTCCACTTCCTGACTGCTGCAAATATTCAGCTGCTATCAAGAGAATGAATATTTTCAGAGGTTTTCTTTTTATTTTTTTTTTCATAGAGTGATGTGAGAGGATTTTTCACAAAGCCCTTTTGTCATGCAATCTGTAAACCAGAATTCATCAGTTTTCTTTGTACGTTTGAGTGTCTTCGTCATCCCAAATGTATTCCACAGCTGAAGTCAATTAGAACCTTCCACTGACTTCACCCCATAGCTTGGCAGGGCTCACAACAAGAATTGTTTCATATTTAGCCTGGAAAGGAAGGATTAAAGGTTTTTTCAATCCCATGGCTTCCAGTAAATACTTCAGATATTTGAAGTGTAACTTCAGTAATTTTTTTTTTTTTTTTTTTTTTAGTTTTTCACCTTATTTATCAGAGGCATCTAGAGTCCAGACTTCACTGTACAAGCCAGCCCATTGTCTCAGCTAGGTGGCAAAATTATCACTGATTATGGCACATGTTGTGATATGTACATGTGTGAGGATCTCCCCCCTGAGAGCTGATCTGGGTGACCATGAGGACACAGATTTTTGTCTCCATGGGGCCTGGAGTTTTTGATGTTATGCTTGGCATGTTAAATATTTGAAATTACCAGTTAAGCATCTGTTTAACTGTCAGGAATCTGTTAAATGTGTGACTGTACACCCAGATAAATGCCGTCATATTGAATTCGGTGCTGGTCAAAGCTGTAAGTTGGGACACAAGTCTGACAACACTACAGTGAAACAAAAAAAGATCCAATTCCTGCTCTTGGGCTGACCTTTCTCATTTCTTACAGATGCATGCCTGACTCCACATGGCTTTAGGTGAAGAACTCCTCTCAGATTTAGGGATAAAGCAGTATTTGAATAGGACAGCTGCTCAGCTGGTGTGAATTAGCACAGCTCTGCAGGAGTCAGCAAACATATGAAGGATTAAGAACAGCTCATGGCCTGGCCTGGCATCATTCTAAACATCATTTCTTAACATAAGCCTTAAAAACCTTTCTTTGACATGCAGCCAGGGAAAATACTAGGTAACAGCACAAGCCTGGCAAAACTTGCTGCCCATTAAGAAAATATCTTACCCTGAGGAATGAGCTTTATAAGTTTCTCCAAGCAGCTTGATAAGTAACACTGGGGGAGTTGGCTCTGAGTGTCAGGTGAGTGTTGTGGATACTTGCATTTTATGCATTTAGCATTTGTTTGGCAAAAGGAAGGGATTTTTTTTCCCCTGCTGAGTTTCATTTTGGCAGGGCTGCAAGCTGGTATTGTGTGAGTATTACTGAGCTGTGGTGTGAGCTCCAGAAAAGCTGCTCAGGAGCTGTGAGCAAGCTTAGTCTGCTGGAATTCTTTAAAAGGCCTTGTGCTGACCAGCATCGTGTCTGTTAGCTGCAGTTCAGGACAGAACTCAGCTTTCTGGGCATATGAGGCTCAGCACTCAAGTCTAAATCCGTATTTTCCCCATTCTTTCACATTTCAGAAAACCCGCAAAGGTTGACAGAGCTCAGACAGGAACATCTCCTGCACACTTCATGCTTTGTTTACAGGGAATTCATTGATGCAGAGAGCAAGTGCCTCTCCATTTTTCACATGCAGTGAGTCAAGCTGCTTGCAAATAGCACAGCTCCTCACCAAATGAATCTGTGCTCTTGGTGCTTTTCATTTGAAATACCTTGTGTATATTTGTGTATTTCTGAGATGCCATCATGGAGACTTCTCAGCATTAACTGATTTACAGAGATACAAAAAGGAGAGGCACATTGCAACAGTCAAGTGTTATTTGTTGTTTGGACAGGCTTAGTGCATGATAAATATAAATTCTGGTGCTTCTGCCAGGAGTTCCAAAATTAAAGACATAGAATAAATAATGGCCATTATGTTTAATCTAATTGATTATGATCTATGAGGAAAAATATTAGGATGTTTTGGAATGAGGAAAGGTCAATTTCTATATTTTGGACTCCAGTAGTACCAGAATTTTACAACAAAATCTCTGTTGTGGTGCACCTGTAGACCAGCATTCTTCTTCTGACATTTTTAGAGTAACTCTCTGGATATAAAGTCCATAGAAATCCACAATTTACATGAATTTCATTTATTCTAACACTTGTTTCTAGCAGCTTGGATTGGATTTTCATGGCAGGGTTTTGGTAGTGGGGTGGTTTCTGTGGGAGGCTGCTGGGAGCTCCCCCCATGTCCCACAGAGCTGAGTCTGTTTTACCCTGGCAGTAGCTGTGACTGATTCTGATCCCCCCCATCCTGATCTCCACCCAGGAGCTTTTTGTTTTGTTTTCTGCCCCATCCAGCTGAGGAGGGCAGTGATGGAGTGGCTTTGGGCACCCAGCCAGGGTCAACCCAGCACAGAGCTGAAGTGAAAGCAGGTAAAACATGGGCTAACAACAACATCCATCACATGAACTCATTTATCCAATATTTGAAGAGATTTGCAGTGCAATGAAAAAATATGTAACATAAAGGCACCAGGGTATTTCCATCTGCAAGGATATATTATATTTCTTTTCTCTTTTTTTTCATCAGTTTATGTTTTATTTAAATCTTGCCTCAACCATCTCTCTCTCCACTCTTATGAAGTGTTGAACATGTCTAAAATATTTCCATGGTATAAGGAGTGACCTCTACTTTATGTGGGAATAAAACCCTTTGCATAATCCGAGTCAGAGGAGAATGCTCCCAGAATGTCTTGCATTTTCCCTTCTTCCTACTTTTAATTTAAATTACGAAAGATCAGTTCCTGTTTTATCTGTGCAGCGGGGGAAGCAAGGGAAGGGAGCAGTTTCCTTTTTAGTGTCAGTTTTGCTCAGCTCATTTGGCCTCGGTGGCTAATATGTAATTTGCTCTCTCTGATGATGTAATTGATGATTACAGTGGCTGCCTCCCTTACTTTGTTGGAGGATCAGAGTTCTCTACTTCAAAAAGACACACATGAGAATCAGGTGCTGTTATATTCACTATTTAGTAAAACCAGGCTCTTTTAGTGAGGAATAACTTTGTTCTTCTGACTTCAGCAGTCAGAAAATAACTTGAATTTAGTCTGTCCAGAGGGCAACATGCTGGCTTCTAGTTCCAGTAATATTATTGATTTGAATTCCATTGTGGAAATACGACAGGAATTATTCATCAGAATCTATCTGAAAATTGTTTGTGACAGGAAATTGCTCTTCAGTTACTTAAAAATTAGACACTTCTATGTTTGATTTGGTATTTTTATTTGCATGTATGAAAGGAGAGATGAAGGCAACATTGAGTGAAAATGTCTTTGACCACTGGCCTTTTTTCTTTGAAATTATCTCGTTAAAAAGTGGTTATTTTTATTTTTAAATTATCTGCTGGACATAACACTAATGACTAAACAAGGAACTATGTATTTTTTCTGAGATATAAAGACGGGCTGGGGAATAAAAGTGTTCTGAGGTCAGACAGTCATCTGGTGTAAATTGGTGTATCTCGATGTATGTGAGATGTGGATCTGGCTCATTTTTGCTCTTTGTAATTGGTACTGGCATAGAAAACTCCTCAAATTGCAAAGCTAATTTAAATAATTGGGGCAGGCATGGGAGATCTGATAGCAGGGGGCTTCAGCAGTTTATCAGATGTGCAGCTTCTGCTTTACTGCAGGGAAAAAAAAGGCCAAACGCTCCATTTGAGTTGGAAATATGAATGCTGTTGCCATTATTTAATAATTAAGTGGAATTTAGAGCTCACCATTTAGGTAGATAACTGATTATTAACTAATGAACAGGTTTTCAGGAGAGGGATCTTTCCTTCTACCTTTTCTCTCCACAGTGGAAAAGAAACCTTAGCACATTTGGGATTTCTCCTTCCTTTCTTGTTTTAAAACAAAAGGAACCTTTTGTGCTGTGTGCACATAAGTCCAGCACCAAGGACCGTTCTCAGCTTTTCCTTTCAGGTGTTTTAGAGAGAAAAGTTCAGCAGACAATAATGTGATAATTCTTGAGCCTGAAGCAGATGATCCTGGGATGATCCTCAGCAGTGTCAGCTCCTGAGGTTTAGGGATGTGCCTTGGTTTGCTCTGGCTGTGCAGCCCAAGCTGGAGCCACAGGATCCCTTTGGAAAGTTTGCCTTGGGGGAAGATAAACTGGAATAGGCTGGTGATTAACGAGGAGGAGCAGTGTGTGGGAGGAACTGGGCTATAAGTTCTGCTCAGTCTAATTCTGGATGCTTAATTAAAGTCTTCTGAATTTAAGGCTGAAGCCTTAAAGATAAACATGTCCAAAAATGAGAGGGTCTTTTCTTTCTCCAAAAGATAATTTTGTGAACTGTTTTGACTGGAAGGAAGCAGTGATTTGGTAAAATTTTATTTAGCATAAATTAGATAGGGCTATTGGCTGTCTAGTGTTTCCTCCAGATCATTTAATATTCTTATTTCTCCATCAGGCTTTCCTTGCATTTTCAGTAATTATGTGATTGCCAGTTGGAAGCAAGAGCTAGATAAATAATATTTGGTGATCTGTCTTGTTTAATGATTCTAAGGAAATTTTACTGAAGTTTACAGATTTCAGGTCTTTTCTTCTCAAAGTGCAGTTCCATATGATTCACTGCATGTGAACATGTTTATGTTCATGAACTGTTACTAGTTCTCTTCTCTTGTTTTCTGACTTCTCTTCCTAAACCCGTTCCAGAAACGTGACTGGGCACAGGCCAGAGCTTCAGAGCTGTATTTGGGTCCACCCCTGGATAAACACACTCTAAAGAGGTATTTACATGAATTTTAGGATGTGTTTTAAATAATACTGGAGGCTTGGAAAGAACTTGCAGCCAGTTTTTTTCTTCAAATGCACAGTTCCTATTAGTAACATTTGACAATAGTGTGACTTTTTATAACAGAAACCAGTTCATAATTTCTTAATGTCATCTAGAGCATAATTTGGTGATGAAAATTCTGTATTGAGATGAAAGATATTAACCTGCTTTCAGCTTACAGTCACAAAAATTGATCAGGGATCCTCTGAAAACTCTATGCACATGATACAGAAATGGATCCAAAACTCAGTGGACAGGATCAAGCAGACAAAGTTTCTTCCTCCTTGTAATTTTGAATGTTTTTGCATTAATAACTGATGATGTCACTTGAAAAGTCACTAAAAAGCTGATACTAGTAGCAAATACATCATTTAACGACCTAGAAAGCACAAGTAAATTTAGGATTTTATTTGATATTATTGCATACGTCTGCACCCCGCTGCAGTGGTTCTCTCTTACACTCCTCATTAATGAAATTCTCTGGTATTTGTGCCATTTGCAGTGGAAGGTGACAGAAAAAGCCCACCCAGGAGCTCTGTTCTGGTTGTAGCAGGGAGGTCCCTGTGCTCAATAAAGACCCCGTGTGTTCCTCCTGGAGGGTGACAGCAGCCACCCAAGCTGGTGACACCAAAGGCCTTTACCTGACAGGTCCTGTCTGGCAGAACCTGACTGCAGATACAGCAGGAGCAAGGCAAAACTCCCCTCCCCACCTCTGCCAAATTCCTGGAAAGTTTCCCCCTGCACAAGGAACTGGGCATCTTGTTCACATTATTTAGAACAGACAGAGGGAGTTAAGATTAAGTAGAAGAGAACAAAAATAAAGCTGCCAGGAGTGGGGAGAGCCTTCTTGTGCTCTCACCCCATCAGAAAGAGGCAGAGATGAATCTGCTTTGCAGCTTTTCCCAGATGCCCCCTGCACGCTGCAGGGTTCTGCATTCAGGAATATGATGAGATGCTAACGAGTTCAGAGCTTTTGGGAAACAAAGTGAAAGGGCTTCTAGGTGCCAGGAACATCCATCATTTACAGGCAACCAGAAAACAGTGGGATTGCCCCATCCCACGTGCAGTGCTAATTTTCTGGAGGTTTCCTGGAGAGAGGAGCTATCATTAGACAACACAGAGTTTCTGCAATTAGCTGGTTAAGCAGCATTTTTTCTTTAAAGTAGCATAAAAATTACATGTTCAGGCACAGCACATTAGATTTTCTTCTAAGTAGCTATTCCAGGGAATAGCATTTGTCCTAGAACAGAAAGGTCAATGATAACTGAAGAATGTCAATAATGGCCAGAGCCACTACCAAAAAAATCATATAAATCTGCTAGATAATTTTATATGTTCTTTCTTCAGTACTATCACAGGAGGTGGTAGTCCCACAAGTCAAATTCTGTAAGTAGGAAAGCCCTCAACCTATCCCTCAAGTGCTTGGCTTTTAGAAAGGGATATGTTAAATTACTGCATTATCCTGTAGCATATTTCTTTTTCAGTGGTGTTTCTCATGGTAGAGTCAGAAATGTTCAGTAGATCAGCTGTTGTATTGGCAGTGGATAAGGAGAGAAGAGCATTGAATTAAAACTCTGGAATCTGTTGGCACAGTTTCAACAGACTTGAAGGAAGAAATACAAAAATATTCAAGTTGCATAAGTTGGAAGCAAAAATGCTACAAAGAAAAAAAAAAGAAAACAAACCCAAAGAAGCTAAAGTAAAATTAAAGTAAAAACTAAAGGCAAAAAGCCAACACCTCAAAACACCCAAAGCAATAGACAAGAGAGAATCCCAACAGACAAGAGCAGCAAGAATTCCGTGATCTCCAGTTGAGCTGTTCACACAAAAACTGGGTTTTGAAGTTCTCCATCAGTAGATATTTGTCAAAAGTCAGAAGTCAGCACAAGAAAGTCTTCTTTTTCTACTTAGTTTTGAGTTTAAAATTCAATAGACTAAAGTAATCAAAGGTACCAAAAATGACAAAAAGATTCATTGTGAAAGTTCTTGCATTGCTCTCACAGCTACAGTGGTAGTGAAACTATCATGGAATATAATCCAAAGAAAGCTCTGCTGGACCAGTTCATTTTGGCAGCTCCATCTGGAAGGATTCCAGAGCAGCTCATCTTTTATTCAAAGAAAATTTGAAAAGGGATTTGGCTTGGCATAATGTCTCATCCATAGAACAGTGAAAGCAAAAAAAGTAAATAAAAATAAATGTAACAATAAAGGCATGTCAAAACACTAAGCCACGCTAAAAGGAAAAAAAAAAAACCTGCATAAAATTGACAAACAGAAAAGAAGATGAAATAATAGAAAAAATAATGAAAAAACCAGTAGAATGCATGAAATAAAAACAAGTAGGAAATTAGATGTCAGGAAAAGGAGCAGTAGAAAATAGGAAACAGAAGGAACCATGTGGAGAGAGCAAATAAAGCACAAAAATATTGAAAATAAATTTAAAAGTGAAAAATATATTATTTGCTTGGGGTTGTTTCCCTTGAAAGAATTTCAAACATTGAATTATCTATTGTTTGAGATCTAAATGGAAGTTGTGTTGATTTATCCAGTAACATAGAGATTCTTTTTGCCTTGAAAGTAAGGGAAATACAAAAATAATTCTGTCACTTTGTAACTTTTGCAATTAAAACTAAAATTTTAAAAAATTAAAATAGCTGGTGAAGGCTAATTTTTACAAAGTGTGTGCTTTTGAAATAATGGAAATTAAACATTAAAACCAGAGGGGCATATTAGGTATGATTATTTTATCATACTGGTTTATAAAATAATATAAATGATGAAAAAATTAATGAATAGACTAACAAATGAGCACAATATGAGCATCATAAATGTGAAATTTTGTCATGTGGGTTCCAGACTTTTAACCTCTGAGTTCTGCTGCTCCATCCCTCTCTGTGGTCCCTCAGTCCCACGAAGGGAAGGCAGCACTGGCTGCAGCAGCAGCAAATGGACTGAACCCTTTTCTTCGGGTGCCAAGAGGGATTTTGGCCCAGGGAGCAGAACACTGAGCCCAGGTGATTTGTCCTTCCCCAGGGTGGGATTGCAGCTTGCTCTGAGCTCCGTGTCCTGGCCAGGCTCTGGGCCAGTGGGACACAGCACAGGGCCACTGAACTGGCACTGCTGCTCCACTGGTGAACTTGGAGCAAAGTCTGGGAAGTTTTGTGAAGAGAGTTTGATAAAGTTTGTTATCGTGAGTTTTTAGTGCCATGCTATTCTTACCTACACATTCTGAACTGGTGTATTCCAAGTGAACCAGAGAGTTCCAATGCCAGCTACTTGGGAAAAGGCTGGGGTTTGTCTCTGCAAACACCTGCTCTTGTATGGGCCCAACAGGGATAAAATCTTTATCAGAGCTCTGAGCTCATTTAGGCTTGTAGGGGAAATCTCAATAGTAAAAAAGGGTTATCCAAACCATTGGAACTTATCCTGGAATAGTAGAAGTGTAGGCTCTACAATAATAGAGCTTGGAAATAAAACCTTATTTTCTTTTTCAAACTGAACCCACTTTTTGAATACTGACAGCCATAAATATCTTCCATCCAGAGGCAGTTACTGAAGTGTGAGTCCCAAACTTTAGGGCAGAAACATATGAAGGATTTATGAAGTCAGATATAGACACATAAGTATAAGAGACTTGCAGTCTGTCAAATCACCTGAGATTTGTAGGTTGGACTCCACTGAATTAAAGTAAAACTCAGAAAGCTGCTGAAACCATACTCTGATCTCTTTGATCCCTCCCCACCATTCAGATCAGGCTAATGGTTTGTATTAAGTTCTGCTGAATGTCCAATACAGGCATTTATAGGAGGCACAGACAATGTGAGCAATAAACAGCTTCATTAATAATTACATAAATATTATTCCCATGTAAGCAGATTCTTCCCCATCCACGCTCATTCCGGTTATTGGGAACAATGCAGTGTTCAATTTACTAATCAGAGAGTAGCTACTTATTATGGTGGGAACAAGATGCAGGCTGCATTAGGATGGCATTTCATCTTCTCTGTTAGAGCTGCTGGGATTATTCCTTCCTTCTCCCGTTTCAAAAGGAATTCATTATGCAGTGATGTACAGCAGGAGGATGGCTCCCTTTATAAAATTATTAGGCATCTTTACAATTAAAATTGCCATCTTTTGTCCTCTTGCTGCTGTTTATAAATGAGAAGAAAAGAGGAATACTAAGTAGGATTATTGTAAAGTACGTGCTTGTTCTCCAGGAGTGTATTTTCCATTTCCTTATGAAGTACTGATGCTGCTCTAGCGTGTTTTATTAATCAGATATATTATTTATCTCAGAGCAGTGGAAGCCCTAGCTGGCACTGGGAGTCCTACTGTGTGACTGCTGCACACACATGTAGTAATAAAAGAATAAAAGGGATCCTGCCTAGGTCTGTGCAAAGGTCACAGCCAGCACAGCTGAAGGTCTGCTTGCTTCAGGCCTCGTGGGCCAACAGCTTCATTCACATTTTGTTAACAACATCCCCTCACTGTCGTGGAGCCCACAGAGAGCAATTGCTGCATCCAATTAAATCTCCATTAGTAAATGGCAACAGATTTTGTTAAAAAAATTAGAAATACATAAAGGGAATTCTCCTGTTTTATGGTGTTTAAGCCTGGTTTTCCTTTGTTAGTTCTTGATGGTATGGTAACC
The DNA here is from genome assembly GCF_014805655.1 of Passer montanus. Taxonomy (NCBI): domain Eukaryota; kingdom Metazoa; phylum Chordata; class Aves; order Passeriformes; family Passeridae; genus Passer; species Passer montanus. Next base: position 2,816,066 of record NW_024369818.1, read on the forward strand.
CAATGGACAAAGCAGAGTTTATTTTTTATTGGATTATTACTCATAAGTGGGGCTCTACTGGGTTTACAGTTACACATGGAGCAGTTGAATGCAGTAGGACGGAGACTGGGAGAGCTGGGAATGTTCACCTGGATGAGAGGAGGCTCCAGGAGAGCTCAGAGCCCTTTCCAGTGGCCAAAAGGGCTCCAGGAGAGCTGGAGAGGGACTTGGAGCAAGGATGGATGGACAGGACACAGGGAATGGCTCCCACTGCCAGAGGGCAGGGATGGGTGGGAGATTGGGAAGGAAATACTTTCAGTTCAAAATGTGTCTTGAGCAGCTGTAGCAGCAAACCCCCCTCAAGATCTGCTGGAGTGTGATTTGGTGTGGTAAAGCCACACAGGTACAAAGTTCCAGTCAGAGGGACCAGAATGGGTTGGTAGCTGGACTGTGAAGGCTGAAGTGCCTGGAAACCCCTTGTGCTAATCAGCAAATCTGAGCCAAACCATAAACAAATGCCTTTATGGTTTAAAATGTGTCTTGTGCAGCTGTAGCAGCAAACCCCCTTCAAGTGCTGCTGAAGAGTGTGATTTGGTATGGCAAAGCCACACAGGTACAAAGTTCCCGTCAGAGGGACCAGAATGGGTTGGAAACTGGACTGTGAAGGCTGAAGTGCCTGGAAACCCCTTGTGCTAATCAGCAAATCTGAGCCAAACCATAAACAAATGCCTTTATGGTTGTAAATTCCGTGGAGCTGTCCAGAGCTTTGCAGGTGAGGGAGTCTGAAACCCTCCTTGCATGCATCTGACTGGTGAGGGTGCTGCACTCCGGCCCTGGCAGCAGTGCAGGAGTCACAGGATTCTCTAAGAGGAGATGCACAGGAAAGGTCATTGTCTGCAGAGGAAGAGTCCATGGCTGCAGCTTGGAAAAATGATGGACTCCTCAGTTCTTTGGCACAGAGGTGTTACTACTGAGACTCATGTACCTTCCTGGGATCAGCAATGTAATTTTGAGATTATAATTTAGGAAATAGAAAGAAAATGTGAATTAAGCCTAAGTACAGGAGCCAGGAGACATTATGAACACTGTAGCTATTAATTCTCTACAAAGAAGAATAAATAAGACAAAGGCTTTAATTACCTCTCTCTCTGGGGTGCATTTGACATTCCCCCTCTGTCACAGCATGAGCTTGCTTTTTTCCTGGGCAAGTCAGACCACCTCTGCTTTCAGCAATGCAATTTCCAGTGATGCAGAGGAAGAAGAACCACCGTGGCTTTAAAATTAGTGTAGTCTTATTTGTCTTTTCAAGTTCATTTATGTCAGTTGCCACCGGAGCCAGAGTGCAATCTCTTTTTAATCATTTCTTCATTCCCCCTTGAACGGTCACAGTGTAGCCAGCTAGGAACAGAGATGAAAAACTCCACTTAATTTGGTTGCTTTTCATCAGGAAGTTCACTTGCTACAGAGCCACTCTATTAGACCAGCGATGTCAAGGCAGCTCAAGACATTAGCTGTCAAAGGAACTCTCCATAACCACCTGCTATTTACATGCAAAACATGCCTCCCTGGTGAGCCTCAGACTGTAAACACATTTCCAGAAGAAAACTACTGACTTAAGCTATGACAGCAACTTTTTTTAAATTTTTTTTTTTATTTTTTCTTTAATATGATCTGGAAAAAAATTCCCTTGTTGTCAAAAGACTGCGAGAAGCCCCATTAGGGAAGAGCTCTTATGGCTTTAAATGCTTCCACAAAACTGCTTTGATTTTACTTCTGCGAAAAGGTTATAATTTATTTGTCTCTTCACTCCTGTCTACCCCATAGCAACTGTGATTACACACAAATAATGAAATCTGATTGTCTTGCCTTGCAGTGTGACAGAATCTCTGCTTCTGCTGCAGTGCTAATAGCTGGTTATTTATATCTTTGTGCTAATTCAGCTCTGCTGAATGATGCTCTGGAAGGTCAGATTCCCATCCATCTGTGGCTGTTTGCTGCTCTGCTGAGCACGTGGGGTGTCTGTTTTCTCCAGATCCACCCAGCAGCTCTTGAATGAAAGATTATCCTTTTGGTTCCTTCACCTTGTCTTCCTTCCTTCACCCTCAAGGCACAGGAACTACCTGAACTCTTTTTAGCACGGCCTAAAACCCCTGACAGCATCAACACCTTTTGGTGGTCTGTGCTCTGGAGATGTTTGGTGGCACCAGATGGGTGTGGGCAGATACTCTGTCAGAATTCCTGCTGGTGAAATGGATTGAATAGTGAAAGTTGATTAAACATATGCCCAGTTCAGAGGCCATTTAATGATTTGAGTTCCTACTTCCGACAGCAGCACAAACAAAGTGTTGGGATAACTGAAAAGTTTCAGAACTCAGCTGAGAGCAAATGCAGAACCCATTAGCTTTTGCAAACAGATCATTATTTTTTTTCTGAAAGGAACAGTTAAAGTGTATCTTTATATATTGGTTCTCATCTAACTGTGTAAGAAAGTTCATTATTCAGGAATTTTAAGATCTTATCCTCCTGATATGAGAATTAGAGAGGTGTATTAGAAAGGCAGCAGATACTGCCTTGGCATCAAATGGAATTTCATTAAGATTAAATTTATTCCAGTACATTTAGAAAGTAATTATTGCCACAGAAATGTTATGCCAGTCTAATATTTTTTCCTGTTAATACAGAGCCCAAAACTCTGGGTTATGTCAGGCTAAGTTGGTGGTTTTAATGTAACAATTCTCTGAGCTTCTCGTCCTTTATCCTTCTATATTCTGAATTTCTGCTCCTCCTTGAGATTGGAAGGGGACATGGGGAAGAGTGTGTGGCTGTATTACTGGAAAGAAATCTGCATATGGAATCCCAAGCAGGCAACTTCTTAACAAAATTGAAGCTATTTCAACTATGCAGAACTCAGTTTGTGCAGAAAGATAGATTAGGTGACCTATTAGGAGTTTTTCCATTTCTGGTTTTATGCTTCTGAGAATACAATGCTTGCCACCAATGCCTGAAAGTCATTATTCCAATGTTCCTTTTCTGCTGATGAGAGATACGCCCCTCAGAGATTTCTACACATTCTTGGCATCTAAGAGATGGCAAATTAGGCAGGGAAAATGGGAGTAAGCTACAGGATATTGTAATGCCTAAATGGAAAAATAATGGACTTCCATCTCAGAATATTCCATCTACCTACAAAGTACCTGAAAGGTTATTTTGATATGACTTTTTGGACTCAAATTTCCTCCTGTGTGCATTGCGGGCAGAAAATGAAAACGATGTAACAAATTTGAAAATACGTAAATAAACCAGGAGCCAGTAAATGAAAGCCATCAGTTCTGGCAGTGCTGCTGCTGCCCCAGCCCAGCAGAGACGTTCCCCTGTGCTGGGAGGGAGGAGGGCAGATTGTCCCAGGGGTGGTCACCAAAGCCACGCTCTGCTTTGGTGGGACCCAGGCTGAGCCTGCAGAACGCTGCAGCAGCAGGGGCTGTGCACATCTGGGGCTGTGCACATCTGGGGCTGCAAACCTGGGGCTGTGCACATCTGGGGCTGCAAACCTGCCCCCAGGGAATGGGCACTGAGGCTGAGTGCCTGAGGAGGTGATAAAGAGACAGGTCAGTCAAGGCTAAATAGAATCACGGAATACCCTGAGTTGGAAGGGACCCATCAGGATCACTGATCCAGATCCTGGCCCTGCACAGGCACCCCAACAATCCCAATCCCAACCCGTGAGAGCATTGTCCAAAGACTGGAGCTCTGGCAGGTTTGGTGTTGTCACCATTGCCCAGGTCAGTGCCCCACCACCTTCTGGGGGAGGAACATTTTTCTAAGATCCAACCTAAATGAGAGCATTGCCCAAAGACTCTTGGAGCTCTGGCAGGTTTTGTGTTGTCACCATTGCCCAGGTCAGTGCCCCACCACCTTCTGGGGGAGGAACATTTTTCTAATATCCAACCTAAACCTCCCCTGACACAACTTCAGGCAGCTCCTTGGGTCCTGTCCCTGGTCACAGAGAGCAGAGATTGGTGTCTGACCCTCGTCTCCCTCCTGAGGGAGTTGTAGTTGTGGTGAGTTCTCTGAGTCTCCTGTTCTCCAGCTGAGCAAGCCCAGCACCCTCAGCTGCTCCTCACACACTTCCCTCACAGCCCTTCACCATTTTTATGTCCCTCTTTTGGACACTCTCTAACATTTTAACATCTTTCTTACATTGTGGTGCCCAAAAGTGCCCCAGCACTGGAGGTGAGGCTGTCCCAGTGCAGAGCAGGGCAGGACAATCCCCCTGGGGCTGATTCCCCCCAGGACAGGACAGGGATGTCCCCCTGCCTGCCAGGGCACTGCTGACTCCTTCTGCCAGCCAGGAGCAATGAGTCTGAAAGCAGAAAGATGGATATTGCAAACACAACCACCTGTTCGCAGTCATATCTCTTAAGCAAAAAGGCAGAGAGTGTTTTTTTCTTATTTTATGAACAGAAGATAAAAAGTAAGTGCATCTCGGAGCTCTGAGGTTGCATATTTTGCAGCATCTCTGAGCAAGGAGAAAGCTAAATGCAGAAAACCCCCTGAAGCTAGAGATGCTCAAGGCTCCTTGGAATGAGATGTGAAAAAAAAAAAGAAGGTGTTCTTTGGGGAAAAAACTTTCAGGGTTATTTCCAAACAGCTTTCAGACTTGCACTGGAACTAGCCATGGGGAGGTTGTGACAGTGCATGGTGTACACACACAGCATGGAAATACTGCTTGGTTTGAGATAATTTATCATTCAGTTAAAATAATTACTTAGGAGAAATTTAAAGGACGGCAACTCAGAGTAGCACAATAATAATTGACTAACTTTTAATATAAATAATTACTATAATAATTTAGTTAATTATTTTTATAATTACAGTAGTAATTTCTTGACTATTTTATACATTTTCCATATATTTATTGATAAGGATTTAAAGGCACATCCCCAACTGTTCTAAAATTCTGGAGAGGTGATGTTGTCTCCCACCTTTCATCTTTTCAGCTTTGGACTGAGTGTAGGTACAGAGCTGCAGCCAGTGATGGAGTTTAACCTGTTTATCCCTAGGACAGCAGGCAGAACACACAGTTACCACTGAGATTGAATCTCTGACAAAGGCTGGGACTCCAGGAAGCTCGACACAACAGGACTTCTGTGTTTTTAAATGATTAATTAGATCTTTCTTTAAACAAGCAAACACTTGGACATTTACCCAATATTCAGCTCTGTATTTGCCAAAATAATTGCTGACATGAGGTGAGGGCTCTTTTCAAGTCCTCTTTACCAGAAGCCATTCCATGCAAAATTAGTTCAATGTTTTGGGCTTCCTGCAATCTCCTTTCCCAATAATTAGTTCCATTAAAACAAAAATTCATCCTTTTGCTGTGGTTTCTTGTTGTGGAGGACTCATATGTCATAACTTCGGCACTGTCATAATTTTTATAACAAATAGCTACAAAGTTATTTATTGTACAACATAAAAGCAAAACTAAAGCTTTTGATTACTGGCCTTTATAGGGACAAGACAAACTGGCAAAGGATTGGAATATGATAAAAGTGATCAACCTTAACTATGGCTTGGTACAATGGGGAAACAGAATTTAGGCAGATACTTAAATCTCGACTAAAGCTAAATTTCCTGAGTAGGAACAGTCCCTTGAATTGAAGATTTCATTAGATAAAACATTTATTGACCTTACTAATTAAAAAGATACAGTTTCTCTTTCACAGTGACTGGGATTGCTTCTTTGCTGTTGGGCTTTTATCAGCATCACAGGCTGATTTTTACAAAAAAATACTTGGCAAGAGTTCTCAGCTTTGTAGAGAACAGATATGAAGGTGTCAGGATTTGGGGTGATTTCCTCTGATTTCCTGAGGTTTGGAGCTTTTTTTAGGATAGATTAAGTATAATTTGGATCTGTATATTAATATTTTTGATGTTTGATTAGAATTCATCAATAAAACCAGCTTTTAATTACCCTTTTTGAGCATTTTTTTCTTATGTGGACGCTCTCCTTTGTAATACTGTATAATGAATACATTTAGAAGCATCTGTGAGTCTTTGCTCGTGTACTTGACATGATTCTGGCCTTTTAACTTCTAAAATATTTCTCCAATTAAGCTGTTCAAGCCCTTAAGGCTGTCCACAGCTGCTGCAAATTGATTGCTCCCATGATGGTATTTAGAATCCCTTGCTGAAACATGAGAGGGCAAACCCCTGCATTTCGTGATATCTCTATTTTTTTTTTTTTTAACCTTTCTGATTTCCTTAATTTAAAGAAAAAATTTTAAAGGTAATCTGAAAGTTCCAGTTTTCCTTCCTTTCTTCTTCATCATCTTCCTCCTATACTGATAATTTTGAAAATGTTTCTTTCTAAAGGCCAGCCTGTCCTGGGTTAAACTTTAAAAATATTCTGTGTAGTACCTTTGGTTGGAGGAAATCTGCAGCATAAATGAGAAAGCCTTAAAAATTATTGAGAAATAGAATGGCAGCTGTAGGAATTCAGTAGTGTGAGGTTCTAAGGTGGTTTATGTGGTTTTTTTGCAGTTGAGGTGGAGTCACTGGGGCAGTCAGCCATGGCCTGGGAGCTGAATTCCCCTTAATTCCTGGAATTCCCACTGGGATTTCACTGATGGAGAGGTCTGGTGCTGCTCTTCTGCGTGGGAGTCAGCTCTGCACTTCACCCAAAAAATCCTGCTTGTTCTGTGGCCTTACTTCTGTTCCCCTCTGGAGTCTCTCTGTGTTTGATCCAAACTCTTGTGAAAATTTTTGGAGGGCACTGTTTGGTTGCTGGATCAATGCTCACATCCAGGGCTGTCAAATCTCAAAAAACTACAGATTTTCTCAAGTTAACAAAAAGCTGAAAGTATCAAGAATTTGTGTCAGTTTTTTGCAAATATTCTTTATGCTTTCCATAAGAAGCTGCTGGCAACTGTGGATTTAGGAATGTGGTTTCCCTCAGAACGCTGTGTAGTGGTTTTGCTGTTAAGTGAGCTCTTTTTGCTGTGCTGGGATTTCAGATTAGTGGCTGAGCATTGGTAAATGAGGATTTCCTATTTATCTGGAGGTTCAGATATGGCCAATGAACCTGTTATAACAGGGTATGAGAAAGTGGTAGCTGGATTGGCAAGCATCAGAAATGAAGAGTTTATGACTTTATTTAGTTTGACATTTAGTCTTGATCCTCTCATTAACCACTGAAATCTCCTACTCCAGTAAATTCCAGGAAGCCCTCTCCCCTCTAAGCACTTTATTTGAGAAAGGCTAAAATGTAATTCCTTAAGCAGAGCTCCCAGTCTCATTAGTTTGACATTAAATCAGTTTGCTTTCATGATTTTTATTTGCACACTGTTATTGATGGACATTTAATACTAAATTTCTAAACCTGCAGTGAAAAGAAATTCCAGCCAGGCAGCAGATTAGGTGACACAAGGATGAAGTCTCTGTTATCAGAAGCACCATTGCTCTTTTAAAGAGTGGGAATGGTTTAATTTCATCTCATCTAATTGTTATCAGCAAGTTGCCATTGGCTCATTAAGAACATTGCCCCTTGAAATAGCAGCACTCTAATGACTTTATATAAAGGTCTGCTTCCAAGGCACTTTGTTGTTCATAGCGGACACAAATTGAAATGAATTATTCTGAAAATTATTTTTTCAGTTACTTCATTTCATCATAATTTTAAAAGCTAGAAGTCAGGATCTAATTTTCTTCCTAAATTATTTTTAACATTTAAATGAGGAAGAAAGGAAACACATTCCTCTAGTAATAGCCTGAGACTTTAGCATCTTGTTTATGCTTTTTTTAATTGCTTATTTTCCAAATGAACATTATACCAGCTAAATTCATTGTCATATTTATCCATATATTCAATGCTACATGCTAATTTTCTCAGAGTTTCTCAGAGCACTGACTTTGAGAAGATTTGGTATTATTTTTAGATTTTGTCAGCTTTTTTGAATGAAAGATGAAGAAAATAAATTTTCAGATGGATATTTAAATCAACCTCATCATCATATTATATACCTTGACTTAAATAACAAAATAACTGAGCAAAATTTTCCCTGAAGAAAATTAATATCCTTATTCACTTTCATACAATCAGTGTTAAAAGTTCCTTTAACTGGAGCACCTTTACAACTTTGCTGAGGAAACTTTCCTCTGTGGTTTCTTCAGCTAAAGGACAAATAATTTCAATTTTTAGTATAATTTTAAACATGGCCTGAAAAATCATCAAACAGCAGAGCACAAGAGGGGTGTCAGCCCAAACTCCTGCCTTAAAATGCAACCTGTAGCAAGAGCAAAATAACTGAGTGTATTAAAAATATTTACATAAATGCTCTTGGCACAAACAGCAGCAATGTGCAATTATCTCCTTGTTATGCTTTGCTCTCTGATTAGCATTGAAGGGGAGGGACCAGGACAGAATAGGCAGAGCAGGAAGGCAGCCAGCACATTTGCTGCCACTTGTGTATACATAATCTTAATAAATCAAATTGGCAAAGTATCAGCTGGCACTCGGCTGCTGTGTGTGTGTTCTGCAGCCGTCTTATACAAAATGTAATTTTTTGGACATAATCAATAATTATTATTGCAGGCATCACAATTAAACAGTTAGAAGCAAGTTATTAAACTCAGCTGATGGTGTTTTCTGTGAGAGGTAATGAACTGTGCACGCTGGAATTAATCTTAGTGGTTTTGTCTGAATTTGGCTTCAAATTGGAGCAAGACATCAGCTGACAGCAGCGTTGGAGCCTTTGTCACTGGGACACACTCTCACTGTCACCCTCTCTCCTCAAGGCACAATGGTTTTCCTCTCCAGGTTTTGTGGAAATCTCAGTGAAATCTCAAACGTGCCACAGTGCTTATTAGAAATAAAAAGCAATTAGTTTTCCACTCTTTTAAAAAAAACTGCAACAAACAGCAGAGAATGTATCCATAATAACAAAGTCTTCACATTTTGGAACTTTTTGGTCTAATGAGAAACTCTGTTTCGTGCCAGTTGTTCAGATTTTTTATTATTCCAGCACTGAAATTTCTCTTTTGAAGCTTGACATTGATAACCAGAACTCATTGGCATTGCTCTTTTGTCAGAGCCTTGTCTGTTTACTCTGTCTAAATGCCACACAAGTTACACTTGCAAATACAATAAATCCTTGCAGGAACAAAGATCATTCTTGGTTTTGATAATCCTGAGTAAGAGCAAAGAGCATCTTGCTTGGCAGTGGGGGAAAGAGGTTGAGGTTAACCATCCAAGGTCGTTCTCAGGCCAGCAGAAATTCATGCTGTGAACCTACATTTTTTTTTTATTTTTTTTTTTGCTGCATGAGGTGGAATACATGCTCTAGTCAAACAAGAATTCTGTATAAGCTTAATTATGTACATATGTCTGTCTTAGAGAATAATTGAGAAGATGTCTCTGGAGGTGAACGGATGCCCTGCTCGAAGCAAGGCTGACTGCTGGCTTAGTTCAGGTCCATGACTTTGATTTTAGGTTCTTTATTCCTGTGAAAGTTTGGTTTGGAAGGTGTGAATGAAGTGGATTGAACAAAAGGAAGAATCATGGAACATGTGCTCTAGTCAAACAAGAATTCTGTATAAGCTTAATTATGTACATATGTCTGTCTTAGAGAATAATTGAGAAGATGTCTCTGGAGGTGAACTGATGTCCTGCTCGAAGCAAGGCTGACTGCTGGCTTAGTTCAGGTCCATGACTTTGATTTTAGGTTCTTTATTCCTGTGAAAGTTTGGTTTGGAAGGTGTGAATGAAGTGGATTGAACAAAAGGAAGAATCAGCAGAGAGGTGTAAAATTAGGGGAAAAGGAGTTGGATGGAGGTTGTCTATCCAAAAATTGGAAGGAAAAATGAAAAGAAACAGAGAGGGAAATCAGCAAAGTGGGAATAGTGCCTGTTGTGGGCAGAGCAGGCTCAGCCTGCAGAAAATGATGCAATTTATTGTCATTTAAGGTGGAAGGTGAGAAAGAAAGACAAAATCCACATCCCTTCCCCCTGACACAGCTGTGCCCTGAGCAGGACTGGCTGGAAAGGGCCATGTCCAGCACGAGGCAGGAGAAACAGGGATTGTGTTCCCTCTTCAGTGTGGAGATGAGTCTGGAGATTTGTTCCTGCTCCCTCTGGTATTTCTTGAAAGATGAAAAAAATCTGATCAAAGTGGAAGGTGTTGCAGCTTCACCAAAACTTGCAGAAGGAAAGAGGGAGTGATTCAGTTCTGGTAATGGGATTTTTGCTTTTCATTTACTCCCTCCTTGTAAAGAAACCCAAACATATGTACTAGAGAGTATATCCTCCTCACCTCCTTCCTTCCCAAATTAATCCACTTCTTATAAAGAGATACCACAGCCCAATGGCCATTTATTCATTTGGAAGATGTAAAAACATGGCAGATGGATCTCCTGCTTCTAAATGTAGTTAGATAATATTAATAGAGGGGGAAAAAAGCTTTCCAATATTAGGAAAGCATATTCATCGTGGCTAGAACAAATATATGCACTAATCTGCTGCAAAGTGTTGCTGAAAATAGCGCTCCTGAATGGAAGGGGAAGTTGGTGTTTCTCCCTGGAATACTCAGTCTGAACACCCAATTAGGACTTATAGAGGCAATTAAGGCTGTGACTGCACTCACAGAGAAGCAGCAGAGTTGTTTGAGCATGGCATTCCACTTGAATTAATATATTCCAGTTCTTTGGAAGGTTAATTAGAGCCAGTTGTGATGAGGGAAAGGGAAAAGGACATGGTAGGTTGAAATTGCTGACTAATTCCATGTTTTAAGCTGAGCAGGTGTATGATGGCTTTGTGGATACTCTGAACTTTGCAAAAGATAAGGCCTTAGCCAAAAGTTTGGTAGAATTATTATTATTATTATTATTATTATTATTATTATTATTATTATTATATTCTCTTCACATTTTCCATTTAGCATTAATTTCAAATAAAAAAGATTGTTTTCTTTAGCTCTATAGCCATCACTTACAAATTGAAGGTTTCATTTATACCCTCCTCCACCTGTAAAAACTTAACAGCATGCTACATAAAATAATTAAAACCTGAGCTTTCCTCTTTCTCTTTTAAAGAGCTCCTGTCACTTCTAAACCTCTTCTAAGACACCTGTCCTGCCGTTGCTCCCTGCCAGAGCATTTAGACAATTTGTGATGTATTTTCCTTATTATTGGGAAAGCAGGCAAAACCAGATGAACACCTATTGGGCTGTGTGCTGCTTCTGAGTGCCAATTATCTGAGAATAACACAGTAATTATGTGACAAATGCCCTTGTACCAGCGAGGGAGAGATCTGTTAGTCCCCAGCGAGACAGTTGGATGCACCTCAAGGTAATTCTGCTTCCTTCAGAAAAGATTTGCTTCTTAACAAAAATGAATGCGTTGCTACATGATAACTTATTATTAAACGTGTAATTTATGGTAATTTTAGGTAGCACAGACTGACTGCCTTTTGGTCTTTGTTTCTTGAAAGAATGCCAAGCACACAGATTTCCCATCCCAGGGCTTCTGTAGACTTCACCTCCTGTTTTGCAGCATCTCAGTAAAATAGGGAAAGGAGCCTGGGAGCTCTAAATGACTGACTGAGGTTCAGATCATGGACAGGGCCTTGGCTGTCCTGGGACTGTATTCTAGGCAAGGGAAAAAAGAATAAAACCAGGAAAAAATGTTCATGTGGACTCAGACCTCTAGTGGGAAATTACTTAATGAAAAATACTAAAACTTTATCTCCCTCACACCATCCATTAGAGTCTGTTTTGGTTTTTTTTGGTTTTGTTTTTTTTTTTTAATTATTTGGGTAGTGTAAGTTGCAGGACAGCACACACATTAATTGGGACAGCAGACCCATTAATTGACCTGGAGCTGGTTTTGCAGTATGCAGGGTATTGTTATCCACTTGCTGTTTCCTACAGTACAGAAAAGAGCTTGACTGGGCTAATTCTCAGGTTTAAATTTTTATTTAAACACACTGAAATTGAACATTCTGAAGTAACTCTGAGAACTGACCCCAACAGACACATCTCTCCCACCTACAGATTTGGGCACGCACAGGTAAATGTCAGGGTTTCAATGTGCCATTCCTCAACTGGTGCACATTGGTGCTCCTGCACAAAGGATGTGTCTCATGTCTGACAGAAATGCTGGCTTAAAATAAAAGAGGAGTTTGCATTTATTATTTAATTAATTAGATTTTATGTCATGGATTGTTCTTTTGCCTGAAAAGCAGGTAATGTGGATATCTAGCTGTACAAAAGTGGCACTGAGTTTGGGAGAGTGGAGCATGATTATTCTGTTGTTTGAGGGGTTTTTTTTCCTTTTATTTTTTTAAATTAAAAGTAAAGTCATGTCTCCTTGCAGAATTGATACTCTGATTCACTTCAGGAACAGTTGTCCTTCAATAGATTTTACTGTGCCCAAACAGATATTTTGGTGAGGAATGCTTTCATTTCCAGTGGACTGTATGTGGCCAGCTGTTGCACCACCAAAATCATGCAGGACAGATGTTTGTTAAAATGACTGGGATTAGAATAGATGCACTGCAACCTTCTTATTTTGCCAACAGAATTAGGCTGCAGACAAAGAACTTACACTGATTAAATGTTTTCCAAGCAGACACTTGCACATCAGGAGCAATGGCAGTGGTCAGCAGCGTTGTCTGATAATCTCGAGTGCCTTAGCAGGGATTAATGCTGCTCCAGTCAGAGAGGAAAAAAAGTCCCAATAACAGGGACATGTGCTCACATGACCCACTGCAGATTTTCTGGAAGTTGCATCCCTGTTTCTGTGGGTTCCCTCTGCTCTGTGTGGAAAGCATGTTTATTCCCCAAATACATCTGTATTTTAAAAACTGATTGTCAGTAAATTACTGTTTGGAAAATGTCCTCATGGATGTTTTGTTCCCTTAAAAGTGTGGGGGTTTTTGTCTTGCAAATGTGCCGTGGTCATTTTCTCCCATTTCAGCTGTTACAGCAGCACAAATCATGTCAGGTCTAAGCTTGGTTCCACCCACTGCAGTTTCTGTAGGAACAAATTCTCTCCCATAATAACAGCAGCTCAGCTCCTTGTGTCACTGTGCTCTTACCCCAGCTGACCCTGGCCAGCATCACTGCAGCCAGAAATAAATAAATACATGTATTTAAATATAGATGTATTTTTATATAAATTGGTATAAATTAATTTATATACATTCATACATTTATTTATTTCTGCAGCCAGAAATAAATAAATAATAAATTTAAATATATTTAAATAAATTCATTTATTTAAATATAAATTAATTTTTATATAAATTGTATAAAATAATTTATATAAATTAATAAAATTATTTATTTCTGCAGCCATAAATAAATAAAGAAACACATTCATGCTGCAAAGAATAAATACATGCATTTAAATATAAATGAATTTTTATACAAATTGGTATAAATTAATTTATATAAATTCATAAATTTATTTATTTCTGTAGCCATAAATAAATAAAGAAACACATTCATGCTGCAAAGTGTTTTCCTTACATTTTTCTTATTTTTCTCCCATGGGATCAGAATTTGTGTTGGGAAGGGGTAGACTATTCAAGTGATATGCAAGATAAAATCTGTGAAGAATTGAGATCACACCAAAACTGAATTTTTGCAATCATTCCCTTTATGTAAAAACCATTAAACATTTTGCTTAGTGTTTGTAGGGTTTACAGTTTATCAGGAAAACACTGGTCACTCAATTCCTGCCTCAGAATTACAGTGGGAAGTTTTCAAATTAAAAGTATGAAGTGAAACACGGAGTTGGAAAGCCATTCTAAGTAATTTCACTTGTTGAACTGTGATCCCAGGCTGTCAGATGAAATGGAATGTGCTGTTTTGGTCATTTTCTTCCTCTTAATAAAATTGCAGCAATAATTGAAAGTGTAGGACTCTGCTCTGAATTTGGAATTTGATTCTTGAGAGTGTGAAGTGTTTTATGGGTCTAGAGGAGTGTAATTTGCTGCCTTTTACAAATGACTCCGATCCTGTGGGTACTTCAGCTCTGAGATGGTGTCCCCAGTGCTGGGTTTTGACACCAATATTACAATTTGAAATCATTGCTCAAGTTCTGTGGAGATCACTTGGGCTGCTGGATTTGCCACTGTTATTTGCAGCAAGAGGACACATTCCTTTGGCCAAACTGCTGATTTATTTTCTGGTTTTGTGTGTAACTACAATGGCCAGTGCAGTGACTGCCTTGGATGGGGCGGTCAGGCAGAACCTCGCCATGGCAGCTCAGGGATCCTGGCAGTAAATTGCAGCAGGAAGAGCACCAGAAAAAATGTCCCTGTGTCCCAACTGTTTTTTTTTTTTGTTTTTTGGTTTTTTATTTTATCTTCTTTTATTTTTTTCCCTGCATTTTTTAATTTATTTTTTTAGGGGGGTAGGGGGTTTGTTTGTTTTTCAGTTGTCTTACTGGAATACTAATATGTCACTTTTTTTCCCTTTAATACAACACTGTGATTTGAAAAAAAAGAAAATTAAGAAAACCCATAAAAACATTGAAAAAACCATTAAACATGAAAACATAAAACACTGTGATTTTTCATTTAATACAACACTGTGATTTGAAAAAAAGAAAATTAAAAAAACCCATAAAAACATTGAAAAAACCATTAAACATGAAAACATAAAACACTGTGGAAAAAAATAAAATAAAAAAAAATGTGATGTTTCCAGGGACTGGGGGAATTCACAGCTCTTATTGCAGGGAAATACAAACTCCTGCACCCTCAGCCTTGGCCCATATACCTTTGTGATGGTGCTGCCATTTGTTGTCTGGGATAAAGTCTGGTTGTTTTGAATTAGAGAAGGTTTTTCCTTGGAAAAGAAGCTTTTAATAACAGTGGGAATTTGAAGAATGGAGATGTTGCAAGGGCAGCTTTGCCTTTGCATTGAGACAGCATTTTTCAATAAAACAATTTGTCAGAATATTGCTGAGCAGCCCTTGATTCAAGCTCTGCTCTGTTTCATTGAGAGCAGCATTTGGAAACATCCCAAGGTTTTTAATTTCCGATTTACTCTCTATTACTTGTGTCTGGATTTATTTTAAGATTGGTTTCAATATGCTTAAAGGCCATCTCTAGTAGGAGGAAATGAGTTAAATGGAGAAGAACACTGAAAGATTGAAAATTCTCTTCAGCACAGCCCTTACTGTATGTGATTTTGGGCAATTTACTTTCTTGCATCTCCCAAAATTTACTGAAAATATTACAAAAATAGAAATATATATATATATATTACAAATACCAATCTTCATTTTAAATTAAGTCCTAATTTGGCTGCTTCTGTGCAGAGTTGAATCAGATTTATGACGTTACAGTCTTCAGCTTTTTTTTTTTATCATTTTTTACAATTTATTGTATTTTATTATTTTATTTTTTGTGGTCGAAGCAGAACATTTAGACCTTTGGGGCATTTTTCTGCTGTTGCTAACCTGCATTTGTCGTGGCTGTTGAGAGATTTCATACCCATGACTGTATAATCATCTTCTTTCAGCAGAGAAAATGGTTGTTTTGTCAGAAGTGCTGCCTAGAAATAATTGAAACTTTAAGGATTCATTTTCACATGTTGGTAATGGTTACTGGTGAGTTTTGGGGTTTTTTTTTTTTTTTTTTTTTTTTTTTTTTTATTTTTTTTTATTTTTACTGTTCACTTAACAAGGATTTATTAGTGAAGTGAAATAAAATAAAGACTGGCATTTTCATTTGTGGTACAAAAGACTATATTTGATTTTATAGGATTTCAGCAATGTCTGTTGTTATTTACCTTTAAAGGAAAAGAAAGAAAAATGAAAATGTGACAGTTCCCAATAATATTTCAGTGACAAAAGAGGAATGCCATTAAATTGTTTTATTCTGGTCCTCAAATAACCCCAGACTGTTCCATTGCTGATGGTGAATGGTACAAGAATAACATAAATAGAGAGAGCAAACTAAAAATTCATTTCCTTGGTGGTGTTCTGAAATTTTTGGAATTCCTTTGAATTTCAAAATCAGCAGTTATTGTGAAGGTTTCAATTAAACGGGAAGAAAGGAAAAGGTCTTACTTGGATCACAAAGAACCAGAGGAATAGCACTTTCCCTGTTGTTGGAATAATCCCTTGTTTTCTCAGTTCTGTTTTCTTTCTGTTGTGCTGAATTCACCATATGTTCAGACTAAGCCTGTAACTATTTATTACTGACAGCAGTGCATCAAATGTTGATTCCAAAGAAGAGCTAGACAAAAACAGTTTTGCTTTGTTTTTGTAAAAACAATGATAATTTATATAAAAAAATAGAATTTATTACATAAAAGTAACAGCAATTGTAAGGAAAATGTTTTATATCAAAAAGCTGCAAAATGCTTTCAGTCTGTAAATCTGCTATAAACCATATCTGGTTTCTATTTTGAAATCATTAACTGAAATTTTTTCTCATAAATTTCTAAGGAAGTTGTTGGGAAAATGATCTCAAAAAAAAATAGAAGAGGAATACAAATTTCAAATACGAATTTGTTTAAATGTCAACAAAATCAATGTGTATGAAATGCTTCTGTTTCCATATCTCAACTCTGTCACTGGAAGTATTTTTTTTTCTTGTCTGGAGTATCTACAGTGAAGTGAGGAATGGCAAATCCATGTTTAGCCACCAAAGACAGAAGGCACAAAACTGGTGCATGTTGACAGAGTAAATTAGAATTAATTAGACAGATACATAATTCATAAAGTGAATTAGAAATAATGAGGCAGATTCTCAAAATTACTATTTTTCAGTGGCTGTGCTACACTTGCTCTTCATCCAGATGATGGTTTCCACATGGATTTGATGTGTCCAACAGACCTAAGCTCACTCCCAGGCTTAGCAACACCCTGCAGGGAGTTTTAAACAGCAGCCACGTGTTCCAGCACCTCAGAGAGGTCTGGAGGAGATGTTTGCCAGCTTTGCACTGAAATGTGTGACAGATCCATGAGCACAGAGTGACCCTGTTTGCACCTGGAAATGTGGGAGTGTGCAAAGCAGGGACGTGGCTGGGTGACAGCAAATCCACTCTGGCTGGAGACTGAAAAATGTTAGAAAGGCAAAACTGAGTTGATGGAGTTACTGTGGTGCTGCTGCTTAGGGGAGTGTGGAAAAAATTTACTCTCCTGTAAAAGTTGAAATAAAATAAAAGTTTAAATAAATTAAAAAGTTTAATAAGGGACTACAGGAGACAAGGACCATGGAGCAAAGGTTATTATGGCACTGAGCCAGGAGCACACCTGCTCTTTTGGAAACACCCTTTATGCATAATTTCTATGAAATCAGCCTGTTGCACATTAAATCAGCCTTATGCATAGTAAATTTTTTTCCCAAACTAGTTTACATACTGTTTAGCATATCTCCTCCTTGGATCTGACTTTTTAGAGCATGCACATTCCTTGGTTGTGGTTTTAGTCCACTCTTATCACCTCCAGTTTTTGGGCCTTGGTCCTCACTGCCTTCAGAGGGTGAGAGCTGATGGTTGGCAGGTCTGTACACATGTGCTCATCCTGCGTTCATGGGTGTTATCCCATCCCAGCAGGCATTGTAACACAAACACACTCATAGCAGCTATTTCACTAAGCTTAATTAACAACAGAAATACAAACTATACCTTGATAACAAAGTTTCTTTAACACTACACATATAGAATCCATTTTAATATTTGTGAAAAGCCAATATTATAATATGTAAGAGGAGGCAGGAGTTCTACAAACACCACAGATTTCTTATTAACCTGGGAAAGCATTGAACAAGTGTGACGTCCTTATATCACATACTCCATTCACAATTTATTGGTGAAAAAGGGGATTTCTGGGGTTTTTCCTGTGTTTTTGTTTGATGCTGACCCTGCAAAAAACTTTATCCAGGTGTACGGATATTTTACCATGCGAGTCTAAAGTAAGGGTATTCTGAAGTGCCTTTAATGTGCAACACAAGGTTTTTCTGTTGCAGTTTCAGTCACACTGGTAAGAAAATATGTGATCCTCGTTTCCTGTCCTGATGATTATTTATGTGTTGTTTTAAACCCAAACAGAGCTGTGAGCCAAAGAGCCATAAAATGGTTGGAAGGGACCTTAAAGCTGGGCAGGGACACCTTCCACTGTGCCAGGCTGCTCCAAGCCCCAGTGTCCAGCCTGGCCTTGGGCACTTCAGGGATCCAGGGGCAGCCACAGCTGCTCTGGGCACCCTATTCAAGGGCCTTCCTACCCTCACAGTAAATAATTCTAAAAAAAAATCAAAATCTACCTTTGGTTTGAAGCCATTCCCCCCTTCTCCTGTCACTCTGTGTCCTTGTAAATTGTCTCTCTCCACCTTCCTTGTACTTTTGTACCTCCCTGCAGGTGCTGGAAAGGCACAATTCCAGTGTTTGGTGCTTTAAATAACTATTAATATGCATCATCTCCAAAACAAATATTTATATTTTCAACCATTCAAGCAGCAAATAAATGCTGAGAAAATTTGAATATATTTCCTAGGTGACAGTCAAAGAAGGCAGTGAACTTTTATTGAAGTTTAGATAAGCTGCTTCTGAACAGCAGTTACTGTAACTGTGTCACTTTTTTAATATGAAAAATCTAATATCTAAAATGCTAATATGATTTATTTAATTTTGTATATGTCTCTGCAATTAAAGTGGCTTGGAAAGGTCATCTTTATCCTTGACATTCTGTATGTAAAGAGACTGAATTTAGACCAGTAATGAGCCAAGCATTTATTGGCAACGTTTGTTGTCTTAAGCTAATATTGTACTTAGGTTGTATTAGGTCTCTTCTTGTTAGAAGGAGCTGAGACAGCTTGAGTTTAAATATTAAAAACAAGATGAAATATTGAATAGCTTTGCGTGTTTTCCTTCCTCAGGGAAACAATTTTTGGTCCACAGAAGTTCCAGGTAAGAGTCAGTTCCCTGTAGGCTTTGAGCATCTCTCTTTCTGTTTCCTTTCTGCCTTAGTCAAGGTGTTTGCTCATTAGAAATAACATTTATCCTGTTAAAGCTAAAGATACAGTTCTTAAAAATCCCATTAATACTCCAGAAGCTCCATTTCCCCCCTAATTAATTCTGTTTACCTATGAAAAAAAATGGTTTAAACATTAAAGATATTATTGACCTGACAAAAACTCTCAGTAAGAAAATAGAAATCCTCATTTAGGTATGCAGTGATCCCCAGATTTACAGACAAAAAGAAGCAGGTTAGAGGAGGAAAGTCAAGTTTGAATGAATGCTTGGGTATTTAATCTGATACATTTTGTCTTCAACTCTTTCCCCTGTTACTTTAAAGAATTCAGGTTTATTTTTTCCCTGGAAACTTATGAGATTTGCTAGTTTAATTTATTAGCTTTAACTGCCTACAAGTGTAATCCACTTTGCAAAGAATGGGAGGAGAGAAATAGAAAGGGAAAGAGAATCAAATGGCTTTAACCCTGTGTTTGTTGCCCTTAAAGGAATCCTTTTATCTCTTGTGTTTCTTGTTCCAAGTATCATCATAATCCAAGCAATTCTTTTATTTATTTCTGCCTTTAGAGGAAAAAAAAAAGTTACAGTAAGCAATTAAAAAGTAAAAATAAGCTAATAAAAAGGTTTCCTTTGTTGTGTTTGCATAGTATGGTGCTGTTTACTCAAGATTTTTTTAAAGTTGTGATAATAAAAATTAGTAAATTAGTATATTTAGGCTTTCACAGAAGGCTCATGAGATAGCCAGTAAGAAAATGAAAAAACCTCTTTACCTGCTGCTGCCTGTACCTGTATTTTAGTCACTTCAGGATTAAAGTGTTAAACTGGTATTATGTGGAATTCAATTTGCTAACTCATGATAGGTTTAATTTTAATAAAAATAAAATCAAAACCATAAATTAAAAGTTTTGCATAATAAATGCCAACAATTATTCTTTGCAGCAAAAGTGGAACTTTTCTTTGCTAGTCAGTGGAGATGAAATAATGGGATAATAAAGACATAGCACTGGGGTGTGAATGATTGATTATCAAAGGAAAAAAAAAAAAGAAAATACAGATTTAAAAAGTATTTTTAAAATTGAATTCTGAGTTTGAGAAGAACAGTATTTGACAGAAGGATGTGCATAAAGTTTTGCATTGATTTTAGGAAGGTGGGGAGTCATAAGCCTAAATGCTTATACATAATGAATCTTATTTCTGCTTTAATGGCATTGCTACATCATTTTAGCAAATTAAATTACCCTGGTGCAAAAAGGGACTGAGGCAGCACTGAGTGACACCCATTGACCCTCCAGCACTGGTGGAAAGGAGATTTACACTGGTAAAGCAAGGCTTTGTAGGGGGCTGCTTCAAAAATCATCTTTAGTGCCTTGTAGCTCATGGTTCTGAGCTGTAGTTTATCCAAAACTGGGATTTCTTTTGTCCTAAATCTTCATGTGCAGCAGCTCATTCTGATTCTTTCAGCTCCTGTTACTCCTCCTACAGCTCAGATCTTTCTCTCTTTTATGGGGAATTTTGAGATACAGCATTCTGGTCAGGACTTGCATCCCCACGAGTATGGAACTGTTATTGAATAATTATTGATTTCCACATTTGAAGTGACAAGCCATTGTAATTTCTAATGCTCTGGCGCATTTCTTCTTTAAAGATTCTTTTTTTCTCCTAGCATTTAAACCTCCAGAATCTACCCCTTGGCATCCCTGCCAATGCTGATTGCATAGCACAGGTAACCAAAGCTGAAGGAGGAGGAATTGCTTTGTCCAGCAGCTCAAGTGACCATCAGGATGAGCTGCCCAAATTGACCAGTCTTTAAATCCATTCTGTGCAGCACTGAAACTTTTTCATGTGCAGTATTGATTGTATTCCCATTCTGATGAACAAAACTGTGATTGTGCAGTTGAATGACCTTGGAATAATAGAATCTGCACTGTTCCTGCCCTGAAACTGGCACATTTCTATTGTGGTCCTCAAGCAATACCAGAAGCAAATAGATTGACTTTTTTTTTCAGTTCTCTGCAAATACAGAGTTTTCTGTTTCAACTCAAATCCTTCTAAAGTAAGCTTCAAAATATTTTTTTTTAAAAAATTAGTTTTCACTTCACAGTTTGATGTGAAATCGTTTTTATCAGGTTCTTGGTATAAATGAAAATATAAACTCATCTAAATCAAGTTTTCAGGGTCTGTTTCTCCCATCTGCTGCCAGCCCTGGGTTCCTGCCTTGTGCTGCACTGACTTTTATGTCACTGTGTTAGAGGGCTCAGGAAAAAAAATATTTACAGTCCAACCTTATGGAAAAAGATGCCATTCTGGGGCATAATTCAGCTGTCTAAAATAGTTTAGCAGGGCTTGCACAAATAATAACCACTGTGTTAGAGGGCTCAGGAAAAAAAAATATTTAGAATCCAACCTTATGGAAAAAGATGCCATTTTGGGGCATAATTCAGCTGTCTAAAATAGTTTAGCAGGGCTTGCACAAATAATAAAAAGGCACAAGCAAGGGCTCTGCAATGCCTGAGAAAGGACAAGGGAAATGTCAGTATTAAGCCTGGCTTAGTGACTGTGGCACAGCTCTCAGAAAAATTCTAGAGCTCAGTTCTGTGAAATATCTGTTAAATGTCCACAAAATAATATTTGAGTGCATTTAATGTGAGCCTTTAGGCTCCATCCTTTGTGGTGGCCACAGGAAAGTGGAGGTTTTGTGCTGTGGCCTGGGCTATCAGAGCCAGCTCAGGTCAGGCCCTTGTCCTGCTTCCTGCAAGGATTGTCCTCCTTGGGCAATTCTGCTCCTCAGTTCTGAGCTCTGGGGACAGAAATTCACCCCGGCTGCTGTGCCAATAAAATCCAGGCTGGGAATGTGCAGAATTACACTGCTCTCAGGTTATGTGGAAAAACTGACAAAAAAAGCAAAATAAACTGTGGCTGCCCCATCCCTGGAAGTGCTCAAGGTCAGGCTGGACAGGGCTTGGAACAGTGAAGGGTTCCTTCCAACCCAAGCCATTCTGTGATTCTATAAATTGAATACAAGTTGATTAAAACTCCTTTCCAGTGATATTGATATTGAAATATCCCATTTAAAGCACTGCTGTATTTATAAAGGGAAAATATTTATGACAAGAAAACCAAAACCTGCTGGTGATGAATGCCTTCAATATTCAAATTCCTGCTCTTTTCTAAAAGCTTCCTTTTAAAACATTTATGCATTTTATTACAGATTTTAAAACTTAGGAAATAAAGTTTAAAAACCCTGAAGAAAACTTTTTAATAAGTTGCACCTGAAATGCAACCTCTTCGTAGCTGTCTTTGAAAGTCTTTCTTGTAAAATATGAAAGCCAAATGTTATCTGTTCTGAAGGAGCACTGAGCAAGACAAACTATTTGATGTGACACGTTCATGCTTTGCTTGTCAGCCAAAACAGTTTTCACCATTTCTCACTGCCCTCTGTATATTGAAGAACATATCTGAAGTGAGCTGAAGGCTCTTGTGTTTGGTGATAGTGTGTTACTGGGAAAATAAAACAGCCACAATTATCTGCTCAACAAATGGAACTTGTCAGCTGGCAGGCACACGGAGCTGATGCAGATGGCCAGCTCAGGAAAGCTGTCAGGCAGAAGAACTGAAATAAAATATATTTTTCTTCATATTTGGTGGATTTTCTAAAATGATTTTTTTTTAATGAAGTTCAGAGGATTTTAGTGCTGTTTCATAGCTCAGGTGTTTTCCCAGCCTCTGGAGAAAGAAAAAAAACGGTGGATTTTCTAAAATTATTTTTTTAATGAAGTTCAGAGGATTTTAGTGCTGTTTCATAGCTCAGGTGTTTTCCCAGCCTCTGGAGAAAGAAAAAAAAATTCTAAGAAGGATTTCTAACATGGTGACAGGGATCTTTGGGTGGGATGCTGGTGCTGTGGGAGGATCTTTACATGCAGGTGTTCCTCTGCTTGGAATAAAAGGACAGAATTTATGTGTGCTATACGTAAAGATTTTTGGAAACATAAAGTTAGAGATGTATAATCCAGGACACGTAGCTGTTCTCCTTTTTTTGAATGAATGTCCTATTTTCCTCTTCTTTGAGTTGCGTGTTGGGAACACCTGGGAGAAGCACTTTTATTAGACAGCATTTTTATTGTTTGCTGTTCTGCTTGTTGCTTTATTTCCTACAGGTAATGAAAAATACTCCTTTGGATCTTATTCTCACAAGGTGTTATCTCCCTGTGAAGCAGAGAGATGTAATAGATACTGCAAAATGTCAGACTAAAATAAAAAGTACAGGAAAGTTACCTTAGCATAGGGGCTGTTGTACATACTGGAGAAATTTTACTTGTTTATTTATCCATATATGGTTTTGCTTACCCTGCAGGGTGATGGTACAAAGAGAAATTTTGTCTAAAGAGATACACAGTTCCTGTGGAATGTTTAAGACTTTCATACACAACAGTTGAACTCTTCTGGTTTTGTGGCATCAGATTTCCAATTACTCTGGCTTGTTTCTTTGTTTCTTTGTTTGTTTTGTTTTGGTTTTTGGTTTTATTTGTTTGGGTTTTTTGTTATTGTTTGTGTTTTGGGGAAGTTTTATTCTGTGTTTTGGTGTTTGATTTTTCTTCAATGGCTGCTGTGTTGGAGCTGAAATTTTCCTGTGACATTTGAAAACAAAGATGTGCCATGAGTACAAAAGGAAATAAATTGAAAACAAACAGGAGACTCCCAGTCTGTACTGAGACTGGAATGTATGGCCAGGAGCATGGGGTCACTCAGAATGGACATTTCCAAGGGCTTCTGTGTGAGACACAATTGGCTGGATATGCAATCTTGGATGTCAGACTCATCACACAGCCCATGGCCAGACCCAAGGAGGGGAATCCTTTGATTTGGGATGATGAGAAGCCTCCCCTGTGCCAGTTTAAACTCATTTGATTGCACCAGCTTTTGTTATTTCCCTTTTCTCCGTGGCATAGTCTTAGCACAAAGGTAAAATAGGAGATTAATATTCACTTTTGTGTCTGTACCCTCTGTTGTTGCAAGGAGAAAAGTGTTGAGGAGCCCTTATTTATTTTTAATAGCACTCCTGATGTGCACCATGGTCTGCTGTAGTTCAAACCACTCTACATAAACCACTCTACATCCCAGGCTGGTGTGAGCAGGCTGTACATTGCTTTTTGCTGAACTTCTTACAATTAAAGTAGCTCCAGGCTGTGTCAAAGATGAACCTGCTCGTGGGACTCTGGAGATTCAGAGCTGGAAAGGGTGAAAAGCAGCTGGGTTTTTGGTGTGGGTGTTTTTTTAATGTCTCTACTATCTTTTATATTAAAAGCTTCTAGCACCTGCTGCTTAAGAGACCTTTTGATCTTAAATTCTAGGAACCTGGGGGCTTTAAGAGCACAGGCTGCCAAAGTGCCACTTTTGGGAACTGGAGGGAATTTTACAAACAAAAACAACAACAAAAAATTGGCAGAGGAGTGATCTGTGATGGCTTTTGTCTCTATCAAATTTAAACCTGCTTCAAAAGATTTACATAAAAAGTTATAAACATCCCTAAATTTCTTATTATTTTTTGTTCAGATGTCACATCCTGTATATGTAGGAACACTCTATAACAGGCTTTTACTGAATTTGCAGTTCATTGGGTCTTTTTCCTTTAAAGAAGTGAATGCTGAAAGCTAAACTTCAGGAAGAATTATAAACTAATAAAAAGGGCCTTTCTGGATATAAATTTATCTATCTTTACATGTTCCTTCAAAGATCATTGAATAATTTGAATTAGAAAGGATTTCAAAATCATCCACTTCCAATCCATGGCAAGGATACAAATAGAAGTTTGCTTTAAGGGATATATATACACACATATATATATATATCTATATATATATATCTATATACACACCCACAAAAACTTATATCTCATACATATACTTATTTTTCCTATAGGTTTGTGAATTTATATATATTTATATTTATATCATATTTATATTTACACATACATGTGCACTCTCTGGTTTTGAAGCACGTGTAGCATCTCCACTTTAGCTAGGAGTAATATTTTATGTCACATTGAAAAGCTGAATTGAATTTGTTTTTAAGAGTTGAGCCTGAAGGGTCTCTCTCGAACTATGGAGCTGAAACTTGATCAGAAGTGTTGTGTTCTATAAAGACTTGTGGATTTTTCTGGTTTCTAATTTTTCAAAGAGTTTACACCACCCTCACATTCTCCTGTCTATTTGTTTTTTGTCTGCTTAGTTCCACATGGTTTTTAAGTGTCTGACAAAACATCTTGGTGAACTGTTGACATTTTCCCTCCCTGATTTCTTTATCTCTATTATTTGACTGTTTTTCTCTTGCATTTTGACCGTTTCAGTCACTCAGTGCTGACAATGTAACTTTTCTCTGCTCACATTTAATTTGTGTTGAAATGTGGGTGTTGGAGATGTTTGACTTATGTCCCTCCAGATGCAGGAGCAGAATTTTCAGTTTGCCATATGGGAGCACAGAAACACAAGACATAAAGCTTTATTGACCTTTCAACAGAAAATTTAAGTTGTTATGGAACACTTTGTCATCAAAGCCGCCCTAAATACAACATTTTTTTACAAGAAAGCCCAGTATAAAAGAAGTAATTCCAGGCAGGTGTTTATATTTGTTTGTGTTCCATAATGACCATGACTTTTTAGCTCTGTGAGCTCTGGTGGAATATTCTGGGTTTAGCATTGGTTTTGGTCCAATTATCCCAGCAGAAAAAAGAAAGCAGAGCATAAGAGCCCCATGAGCAGAGATTCTCATGAGTTACACCAAAAACCAGACACGTGGACACACACAGAACTTACTCATCACCCTGTAAGGAAAACCAGAAAAAGCAAATTGATTTCTTCTATAGAATACACGAATTCTTTAATTACCCCACAACAGTGGTTACTGCACAGGCACCAGTGCTTCGTGGAGCCAACGTTCCAATTGCACATATTGAATTTACTCTGATGTACATGAAATTGTACAAACACAGCCTGGCACCTTTTAATTGATTTCCCACTATTATGATATTGTTGGGCCTTGCTTTACTGCTATCAACAGTTTCTGAACAATAGCTGCACGGGAGAATTCTAAATTCTATCACAGATTTTCTCCAAAAAGTGAGATTTCTAATTTCATTTTAGTCAACTGTTCAAGTCATGTCAATTATGCCCAGTGCCTGTCTTTGAAAATGATGTCCCAGTGCTTGTGTTACCAAGCAGGAGGCTTATTTAAGATTGTTGAAAGCAGAAAGTAAAATCAAGACTTTGTCCCCCAGGGGTAAAACGTGTCATACCTGGATTTTGATGCCACATATTCCTGTCATCATTTTATTATTTGATTCAGTTACTTCAATTGAACAAAAGACATGAAAAATCCATTGAGGACTCCATAAATGGCCCTTGCACCGTAGCCAGAATATCTTTGGAAAAATCTATTTTATTTTGCTTTTGACTGTTTCATTATTAAGTACGGAAATTGCCCAAATAACAGTCAACCTTAAAAGAAATCTACAGCCAGATTTGCAGGTGGCCAATAAGAAATGAATATTTACATCAAAACAAAGGCAGAAGTGGAGAAATCAATAACATTTGACAAGTAACTTACACTCTAGAGAGGCTCTTAATATATGGTCACTGTAGCTCTACAAATAAACAAGAATTTCCCCATTAAGTATCAAAATTATTTTGGGTAATAAATCATGAAAAATAATTTCCTGGAAAGTTGTTTATAAGGACAGTAGGAAACCAGAATATTCTGTGTACAGCTGACAGATGCAGTATCTGCTTTGTGATTTTATTTATTTATTCTTTCTCTCCCCTCACTGGAGCTCAGGAGAATATACAGTATATCCAGCAGCACAAATCCCAGTGAAAAATGTTGATCCTGACTGCATTCCAGTGCAGGCAAAGCATGCTGTAAATAATGGCCTTCCTTTTTCCCCCACCTCTTTATTAGCTTCTCCCCTGTGCTGACTCTATCAGAGCACTCCTATGTCAGTATCTATAAATTATTGGCACCCTATTGATCTGCTAGTGAGGACAGCAGGGACGTATTTAAATCTCAGCTTTGGTGTGGAAGTGTGTGCTGCATTTTATTCCCTCACTGAGAGGCTGAATTAGTTAAAAACCAGTGAGACTGGCAACCCTAGGCTGGAGCCTTTCTCCCTCTGTCCCCACAGCTATCCCAGCAGAGATTTCCATCAAATGTGCTTCACCTTTAGCAGAAATTCCCTTCTGCTGGGGGAGCTCATCCTGCCCTGCAGGAGCTCAGAGAGACCACACGGATGGGCTGAGGCAGGAGTGCCCCCCTCCAGAGCATTCTCAGCACAAGGGCTTCACTCTCCACTTCCTCAGCCTAAAGACACTTCCCGAGCAAAGTTCAGGTATTTCTGCTTTGGTTTGAATTATTTATTTATTTAGATGCGGTGGCAGTGCTGTCCTTTGCCTTTGCTGTTTAATACTTTGCTGATTATCCAGCTTGGAGAGGACTTTAGGGGTCCTGAGGTCAGTGTCTGTAAATGCTGTTGGTTTCTGGCCGTAGCTCATTATGTGAAGATATTAGAAAGGTTGTCAGACCTTTTCTGTGACTTTGACACCTGAGGAGAGAACATGTATATAATGTCAAAAGAGTTACTTTTGACTTTGTGCAGGCACACACAACCTCTCATTGTTATGCTTGAGAAGGAAACTCAAAACACTTCAGCAGTTCAGACATATTATTTTGTCAAGTCCTTACTCTGTCTTGTTGACAGAATACATTTTCTCAAAAGCTGAAATCATTCTGTCAAAGAAACTTATTTTGTGCAATAATCCTGCTTGTTGACAAATGTTCAAAAAGGAAAAAAATGTTCAATTATTCTGGGAAAGTTCTGCCTGGTATCTCCAGGTTTATTTATTTTGCCATGGGAAAGAATGGTTATTAGTTTGTAGGTGAACTATCCAGGCCTTGATGTAATGAAAGAAAAATGTATCTTCCTTATATGTACGTGAGTGTGCTTTGGGGGAAGCTTTTTTCAAAGAATGTTCAATTTTAGGTCACATTCCAAATGAGTGATCAGCACTAGGACAGGCAGGGTGTGTGTCGAGGGAGTGGAGGAAGGATGAGCAGAACCCAGACACATCTGTCATGTGTGTCAAGAAACCCAAAGAATTGGAGACACATTTTCAAGAGGACTCACCTTAATAGTTACATATATAGATAAGAAAAATATGAGAATGATAAAAAATGTTTTCATTTCTACTTGTTTTTCCTCTATGGCCTCCAAATCACATTGGTTCCAGTTTAGGAAGGTGAATTCCTGAGTTTCATTCTGGGTTTGGCTGTTTTCTTTTGGGTTTCTATGTTTGTTTTTTTTTTTAACTGAAGGAATGCTGAAAACATGTCTGATTTACTCTGCTGAGTGACAGCAGCACTGTGAACACCTCAATATTAAATTTGAGTGCACTGAATCCTGTGGAAGGATCGTGTGGAAGGATACATATGTAAGGCACCATGTAGAGCATACGTGTCACCTTTGCTTTTTGTTTTTTTTTGTTTCTGGGTGGCATTGGTGACAAACTTGCACTAATTTGGGTGGGTTAGAAATAATCTTTTGACACTCCAAGTGATTCTTAATGGGATTTAAACTTTTGAGCTTTTTAAGGAACTTTGGAAAAAAACTGTTGGAAATTGAAGGATGTCAGGAAAGAATTTTAAATATCCTTCGATGGTGTTTTATGGAGCTCTAGTTAAAGCCTTTTGTTTAAAATTTTGTCTAATGAGTATTAGTTTAATAATTAGCCCTTATAAACTCTCTGTGCTTGTAACTTTTTCTTCTCCACTCTTAAGTGACAGTGATGTCTGTGTGCTTGTGCTCCATTCTTCCTTCAGTTTTCCCCAATAAACCTTCACTCACCTGGGCCTGCAAGAATTTATTCCAGAGATCTTTGCATTTGGTCAGGCTTCCTTTGTTCTCTAGACTCCTATGAGTAAAATAAAGTCTGTGATTTAATGTTGGATAATGATCTTTTTCCATTAATTGATACCCCAAAAAGTTTTCATTCTTTAATAGTGCAGCCACATTTTTATTGCATTTCAGCTTCTTCTGTTGTTCCCTGCTGTATTGTCTGCCACATTAGTTTAAACAGAATAGTGGATTTTCTTTTTTTTACCTTTTCATACCTTTTATTCATTCTATTGATTTACCAGTCCTTTGTAGTCTTACTGTCAATTGTCTTGATCTCTTTAATTCCTAATATACAGCATTTTTGTCATACATTTAGAAAAAGTGCCAGTCTATCTGATTTTGCATTCAAAGGAAATTCGGATTTTTGAAATAATAAGCCTTGTGTTAGAACTTATGCTTCTTTGACACCTTTAGATCAAAGAAAAAAGCAACAGGGTTTTTAATAGATACTCTTGGATGTAAATCATATTGAAAGACTAAGCAAAAGGAGAACAGTCCTGACTTTCCCTTTCAGAGAGGCAGCCTCTCTATTTATTAGTTCCATCTCACATCTCAGAACTGGTTTCACACCTGAGTATGGTCAGCAGAGTAGCCAAACAGCATCCTGGAGTTTCTGCATCTCTTGTTCTCACTTCCACACACGAAGTTGGAAGATTGCATTTGTGTAGAACTCATCGGGTATGAGACATTTTGGAATTCTTTGAGCTGGGGTGAGATTTAACCAAAAGCAGGGGATGAGTGCTCTGACTCACAGTTCTGGGTTTGAGGTGTCACATAACTTCACTTAATCCAGCCAGCACGTGCAGTGCATTTCTGAGGTCAATGTGCTGCATTCCTGGGCGAGAGAAACTTCATCTGGAGATTTTTCCAGTATCAGCAGAGTTTCAGTGCATCTGTACTTTGACATCTCTTTTCCAATTTTGCTGTTCTCAAAGCTGGTAGTACCTGGTCTGAACTTCCAGTTACCATGCTGGTTTTAATTCAACACTCTTCAGCCTTATTCCCATTTCTCCGATGAGATGAGTTGCTGATTCTTTGTCCTCTCAAGGTGCTCATGGTGGAGGAAAAGCCTTTATTGCCAGTGGCATTCATTCATGTAGTGTATCATTTAGAGGCGTCTTGTAAGTTGGAGCCTTCTATTTCTGGTTTGTTCTCCAAAGTAATGAAAGATTAAACTCAAATTAATAATTTAAGAGAATTGCTGCTGAGTTCATTTAGCCAATTGAGTGTCTATAGAGACACCAAGGCAACCTTTCAGCATCTGAACTCAAGGTAAACATGAACACACCTAAACAGTCCTACATTATCATAATAAATCATTCTAAAATATCACTCTAAGTCATCATAGTGGTTTATCATAAATGTTATCAGTTTATTTTAAACACCTTTAGAAATCACTATCCTCTTTCACAAGGTGGTTAAGGGACAGAGTGGTTCTACAGTGGCTCTGGGGAACCTGTAAATGGACATTTCTCAGCTTGATGGCTCTGATGGTGCTGCAGCCCTAATGCATGGTGCTCTATTCATTCCATCCCTTTCTGTCACTTCATTCTCCAGGAACTTGCCATTAGTATTTTATTATTTTTCTCTGCTCACTCTTATAAATTTGATATTATATAGTGCTTAGGGGAAAGAATTTTCTCCTAAGAGTTATTAAATTGTAAGATCATCAGTTTGAAAGAAATCTCCAGTTCAGCATCCTACTCAGTGTAGGGTCAGCTAACAATAACCGAATGAAATTCAGAAATTATTTGGGGGTTGCAGTGGTGGTGGTTTGTTGTTGTTTAATTAACTGAATTATGTGGGATACAACACACTGACTGAAACCACTAAATTGTTGTTACTTATTTGCTAGGTGCTTTATGAGATTTCATTGCAGTACTGTTTTCATACCATATTTGTGAGTACTTTTTGAAAGCATACTCATAAACCAAGAAAGCAGAATTGGTCTGTAGTATTATAAAAACTATTCATCAGCTGAACTCCACTAGAGCATCATTAAGAAAGATAAAAAGCAATTGTCTATCCAAATATTTTGTTTAATTTAAAGGCATTTTCTACTCTGTTTTACTTTATATTCTATATGAGACATTAGAATGACATGAGGCATTCGATAACCCTTATCAAATAAGGTGTTTGCTCAGATAATTTATGAAACCATCTTTTTCTCTTCAGAGTTAAGGAACTTTTTCTCAAATCATAAAAATAGATGAAAATTGTGTAATAGGCTTAACTTAAGAGTAGTAGAGCAAGAAAATGATCTACTAGGGATTACATTTTCCTACCAAGCCACAGCAGGTCAGAGTTGCATATTAATAAGTTCCCACTTTTTCTTGACCTTGCAGAGGGGTCCTGACTTTCCTCATCATTAGCTGTGAATTGTCACATTTTTTGTAACTGAAGTCTTTGTTATTGCTGGAATGAGGCACAAAGGTTCGAATTTCTCCTGTTGGTATTTTGCTGATGAATTGGCTGTTGATGTGTGCTGTGTAGGGTTTGAAGAGGTGTTTAAAAAAGACCTAAACAAACCAAGTACCCCAAAACCACTGTTGGTGTTGATCACTGAGAGGAAGTCTTACACTTTTTAACCAAACTCAGCTGTGTTGAAACTTTGAAGTGGGAAGAGCAGCAAGGCTCACATCCTGTCTGTAGGGACTGTGGAGTGTACTAAGGGTCTGTCCTCAGCTCCTCACCCTGATCTTGGATTTCCATACCTGTGCTGGGCCTCTGGTGGCTGTGGCTCCTCTGTACTTTGTGCCACAGGTGTGGGTTGATGTATCCATCAGAGGTCTGGAATTGGCAAGTCTCCATCGTCCCTTTCACCTCAGTAATGCCCTTGTAGTGTAGGTTGCTCAGGAGAGGAGGTTTGAAGATGGATGTCATTGCCACAAAAGCCAGGAAAGTCAGAGGGCTCAGTGCTTGACTTCTCACCACACAATGTCTTTTAGACTCAATGTCTTTTGATTCACCAGGAAATGATGAAGGTTGATGCTGGTTTTTTATCAGTTCAATTGTTGTTTTGAATTTGGAAAAGTAGAGCTCACAACAGCAAGGAATTGCTGCCTGGAACTGTGTGAGCCACCACAGGCCTCTCATTGCTTGCTCCCATATTATTCCTGAATTCTTTCCCTCTGTTCCTGACTGTGTCTGAGCTCTGCATCAGCTGTTAAAGAGTGAAGAGAAGCCAAGCTCAAGCTGTAGTTATATTGACAACCTGACTAAGGGATTTGGTCTTTTCTTTCTCTCAGCCACACTCAGTTCAGTCATGCAAACCACTTGACTCCTCCCTATCTCCTCCATAAATTATCAATGTTCATTGCAATAGCTCTGAGGGAAATCACGTGTTTAAAATTATATACCAAAATAATAAATTTGAGTTTCTGTCAAAACATTTTTGGATTCAGGCTGAGTTATGTTGAAAATTTGTGGTACAGATAGATTGCAATATCCTGTCATCCAGGAAACCTCATGAGCATCTCCTCTGCCACCAGGAAAGGTTGTTAACCTCAGCTGAACCATTTCTAGGTTAACTTAAAGATATATTTCACTTTATGCTTCATTTTCTCACACCTAGATTATAAATGTTCACCTCACCTATCTTATAGCATTTTTTCCGTGATAAGGAAAATGTCATTTGCCATTTCTTCCATTCTGAATTTGTGGGGGGGAAAAAAAAAAAGAAAAAAAATACAAACTCATTAGAGAAGGAATCTGTGTCTTAAGAACCTGTTTTCCAAATTGCCCAATATTTTGGCCACCACTTTGAAGCATAATAATTCTAAAGCATTTGAGTCAGCAGGGGTAGAGTTTGGAATAGCCCTTTATTAAGTAGTAAGCAATTTTCAACCGTAGCTGTAGTGAACTGCTATTCAGCTGTAATATATGGAAAATAAGTAAAATAATTCACTTGTGTAATACCTGCATTGCATTTTAAAGTTTAACATCTCAGCAGTTTTATGAGAAGGGAAGTATTATATGACAAATCGTATACCTTGTGATAATTAGAAAATGTGCTTAACTCTGCCATTAGATCAACTTTTTTCTTCAGAAGCCTCTCGCTCCAAACTTTTGTATTGAGTAAAAAAAGTCAGGTCTGTTCAGATGTCCCTGAGACAAAGACCCTGTGAATCTTGCTGAGATCTTCACAAAAGCAGGTGGCAGTTATCAGATACAATCTTGGTGGAAATAGTCCCTCATAAATTAAAGTGAAAAATAAGCCAATAGTGCAGCCACTGTGAGAGGAAGTTCTGAAAGTTTCAGAGCTCCATCACTCACAAGTAATATGTGTCACTAGGTAAGAAAGAGACCCCTATGTTTTTCCATATATATATAATTATTTTTACTGTTGAATCTTCTGAATGTTCTTTTCTCCTTCTCTGCAATCCTTAATTGCAGCATGTTGTGAGTTGGAAGGGACCTTAAAGCTCATCCAGTTCCACCCCTGCCATGGCAGGGACACCTTCCACTGTCCCAGGCTGCTCCAAGCCCTGTCCAGCCTGGCCTTGGGCACTGCCAGGGATCCAGGGGCAGCCCCAGCTGCTCTGGGCACCCTCTTCCTGTGCCTTAAAAAACTTCAGTCATTAAATTGCAAAACTTCACTGAAAAAGTTCACCTGAAATAAGACTGATTTTGGTAGAAAAAATAGAATTTTTCAGTAGATTCTCATAATTCCGCGGTCGGATTTAATAGAGAATTAGATTTCTGTTGCAGGAGTTTACATGATGATAACAAGGTGGTATTACACCAGGGCAGTTCTGAAGATGCTGTTCCATGTATGTTGTAGATGGCCATAAGTAATACTGAGCTTAGGTGTTGAACCAGACTCTCCAGCCCTGTGGCTCTACCAATGAGTTTATTCTTCAAATTTTTCAGACACTAAAGCTTAAGCTATGTAAAAAAACAGTCTATGAAGGTATTATTCAAAAGCCTTCCTCAGCAATTTTTTTTCTCCTCAATCTACCCCTAGATGTTGTAAAAAAGTAAATAAATTAGGCATATTTATTCTGTTCACTTTGATGATTTCCAGAGAAATTTGTACAAAGGAAGTCATGCTCAAATTAATTTAATGGTGTCTGGATTTCCCTGATGCTGAGCTGCTACAGATGTCATTCCAATGTGTGTGCAAAACAGGTTTCTTGACAGGTGTGCTTTTTTCTCTCACATTGCAAGAAAAATGCACATTAGCAAATTAGACAATCTTTGTATGAAACATCAGACACAATTTGGGGGTTTCTGAGGATGATAAATTTCTTTTTGGTTGAACATCTGGATCTCGTTACTTCAGTAGCTTTTCCTCAGTGATGGAAACGTTGTCTAATGTGCACCTTCTGTCATGTTGATTGGTTTAAATGTTTATTTGGGAGAAGAAAGGATAACCTTTTAGTACTTTATTCCTACAGCTTGAATTTGTTATGGTATTGCCTAGACAGGAGAAAAAGTGTTTTTAAACTCCGGGGAGCAGATGGTTCTAAAAACTTTTAGGGAATACAGTTTTCCAGCAGTTTTAGCCCAAGTGCAAGGATTTGTGCCTGGTGGTGTAAACAGAACTCAATTAAAAGAAGAAAGAGCCAAATGCCAATAAAATATTTCCCAAATAATGGCATGAAGCTCTGTCAGGGGAGGTTTAGGTTGGGTGTTAGAAGGTTCTTCCCCAGAGGGTGGTGGGGCACTGCCCAGGCTCCCCAGGGAATGGGCACAGCACCAAACCTGCCAGAGCTCAGGGAGCCTTTGGACAACACTCCTGGACTTCTGCTGGAATTGTTGGGGTTGTCCTGAGCAGGGCCAGGAGCTGGATTTTAATGATTCTTGTGGGTCCCTTCCAGCTTAGGCTAT
The DNA here is from genome assembly GCF_014805655.1 of Passer montanus. Classification (NCBI taxonomy): domain Eukaryota; kingdom Metazoa; phylum Chordata; class Aves; order Passeriformes; family Passeridae; genus Passer; species Passer montanus. The sequence goes on from NW_024369818.1 coordinate 2,850,799, forward strand.
TCTGTGATTCAGTGGAATATATTTTATATCATGTGACTGCTTCAGGGTCAGCTTTGCCAAGAAGTTATTGCTTTGTCTTTTTGGCAAGTCTTTGAATCCAGAGCTCTATTCTCATAATTACCATGGATTCCCTTTGAATTTTCCTTTTTTTTCCTAAGGACTTTGGTATCATTGGTGAAAGGTATGATCCTCAGTATGATCAGCCAGTACTTGTGCTGGAAGCACTGCCAGGAGAACATTGACCTAATTTTTACTGGGCAGTATTGGAGCTAATATCAATTCTGCTTGGAATGATCAGAAGAGCTGGCTGAGTGACTGCACGGGTGTTTTAGAAAGGCCATCAGATCTAAATGCCAAGGAACAGTGTGTTCGTGACTCGATAAAAATTTTTAAATGCAACTTTTGACAGGATGGTAATTTCAGATACAGACCTTCTGAAGGAAATAAACCTGAAACTAGATTATGGCTCTGTTGGTTTTATTGATTGATTTAACACTTTTGGAAGCTTCCAATGTACTGGAAAGAATCACAAGCTCCATCTCTGGCATCCATTTAACTTCTGTCACCATTGCAGTGTTGGCACTGTAGGACTGGCACACAGAGACACAACTTCAACATCGGGAACAGGAGAATGAAACAACTGAAAATTTTTTCATCAGTTAGAGCAGAAGGGGTGTTTATGCTGAGGGTGGTGAGTTCATTAGTATTTATTTGTTTTATATGAATTGGAAAGAGACCAAACAGTAAATCAGGCTGACAGCAGAATTTTCCTCTCCTCCCAAACAACCAGTGCAGCCTCTGCAAAAGTGGATGAATGTCCTTTCTTGTTTAGTCTGAAAACATAAATTAATTTATACAAATATATTTTTTAAAATGTTATTTTAATAACAGCACTTTAAATAAATGGAATCACTAAGACTGAGCTGAAAATGAGGCCATGATCTTCCTCACTTTGGGTGTTGTGGTTCATTTTATGCTTACAGAGAAGCTAATCCTGTGCCTAATCACAGCCTTGTTTAAAGTTACTGCTGTTTTGATAAAATCTGTAAATGTGATTTTCACAACTGGCCAAAACCTCATGATATGGGACAGGACAAGAGGTTTCAGTTCAGATATCAACCCATTATTCAAGCAGATGTTTAATGTTTCCTTTATGGAAGTGATAGGAGTACTAGAGCTCACCCTTTAAACGTTATTGCCAGGTGCTGGATTGGCTGTTCCAGAGAACAGCTTGACCCAGGAGTGGATGGATTTTACACCCAGCAAAGGTTTGCTATTGAGATAGAAGGGTTTTCCAATCTGGAAAGTCATTTAGTCTGTAGCAGCTCCAGGAATGGTTATTTCCTCCTAGTCTAATCTTTAAACATCTTCCAGTAAAAGACATTTGATAGTTAAATATTAATAGTGGCACACAGGAACAGAGATGATAAGGCAGTGTAATATGTGGGAGTGACATGGAAGAATAGCATGGGATTAATTCTGAGAATGTTATGATCAGGTTAATGCTGCTTGCAATATTCTTACTCTATCCCTTTTATTTAATTTTTAATAATTTATTTTTCATCTAGATAAAATAAAAGTCGGATCACAATAAGAAATTGTATTTGCCGATGAGGGTTTGTATTGCTGATATTTTATAAATTGTGTCAAAAGTGATAGTGATATTTTGATGAAAAATGTAAGCCTGAAAAGATGACTTTAGCAGGAAAAATAAATTTAGAAAGTATTACATTTGTAATAGCAGCTTGCATTTGATTTCCTAAGTTGAAACAAAAGAAGTACAAGAAAAAAATCAGCAGTTATAATACAGATTTTTTTTTTAAAGGAAAAAAAGTTAGCCTAAGTTACTTTCTTTCCAAAACTAACCCCCAGCTTAAAAAATGAAATGAAATATTTGTTTATGTAAGATGCAAAGACTGATGGCTGTGAGCAGCTAGGTAATAGATTATGCAGCCAAAAGGGAGCATTGTTGTCAGCCAGTCTGACTTCATGAATTAATTTTTGTTTGTATTGGTGCAGATCTTAGAGGAAAAAAAAAAAAAAAAGAAACCAATGCATCTTTAAGATGATTAGTGTTGAAAAATCTTCTGTTTGCCCCTATGCTGGCACTATTACAAAATTGAACCTTCTCTTTGACTGTTTTTAATTTATCTTCCAGCCATTTAATCTCATATTTCTGTCTGGTAGACTGAGCCAATTGCCAAATTTTTCATCTCCAGAGCAAGAGCTGATCTCAAAGGCTTGACCTTAAGCTTTTTGATAAATAAAGCGTGGTGAGCTATGTTCTCCTCTGCATATTGTCCTGACATTTAGCCATTTTAGTGGGATACATCTGTACCCTCTTAACTTTTGTTTTAATGGCTGCTCAGAACGTGCATTCAACAGCTTTTCTGACTTCCTTTTTTTTTTTTTTGCCTGTTATTTGTTATATCAGACCTCTTGATTTGGTTGAAATCTCCCATTCTGGCTGCTCATCTCCTGGAATGTTATTCCCAGGAATTGCAATGGCTTTGTCATGAGCCTTTGCTTGGCAGGACAGTCTCTTGTGGTACAATCATCATTCTTGGCATCTCCTGGAGGTGAGGCTGCATTTGGCTGTCTCAAAGGAGATATTCCATAATGTCAGCACCTCCCTGAGCTCTCCAGGCTGTTTGGTTTCAGAGCCTGCCCACTCAATGCCAAAATCTCAATTATAGCAGTAGATATGTGACATTTACCAGAGATCAGATCAGGAGCTTATTCTCCAATTGTGAGTATCAGACCTCTTGATTTGGTTGAAATCTCCCATTCTGGCTGCTCATCTCCTGGAATGTTATTCCCAGGAATTGCAATGGCTTTGTCAAGAGCCTTTGCTTGGCAGGACAGTCTCTTGTGGTACAATCATCATTCTTGGCATCTCCTGGAGGTGAGGCTGCATTTGGCTGTCTCAAAGGAGATATTCCATAGTGTGAGCACCTCCCTGAGCTCTCCAGGCTGTTTGGTTTCAGAGCCTGCCCACTCAATGCCAAAATCTCAATTATAGCAGTAGATATGTGACATTTACCAGAGATCAGATCAGGAGCTTATTCTCCAATTAAGGAAATGGTGACAGTTCTACTTCTAGAGCTGTGGTTGATGACTCTTCATTTAGTTGCATTTATTCCACTTATTTCATGCTTTCTTTGCTTTGCATTATGCTTTCTATTTGCCTAAATTATGCAGGAACAATTATATTCCCCTAAATTAATAATCTGCTGGCTTGCATATTAGCTATTCCATAATTCAGTTTGGAATTAGGTTTTATTAGATGTGGATCTTTCATGCAGGGTGTCTCCCTAAAATCCATCTTGAACCAACAGATCTACTGCAATCCAACAGAATGTGAGTGAATGTAAACAGTTACCCATGGACAGGGTTATGGACCTGCAGCTATTTTTAGCATTTTAACAAGCTCAGCTTAGGATCTTTCTCTGTTAAAGTTAATTGGAAATGGCAAGCAATGATCGCAGGTGAGACAGTCAGAGAGAAACACCTTTATTTAGGAAAGAACTCATTTATATTTTGGCTGTGCCATGTTGTTTAGTAAAATTCCTGGTGGACTGAATGATAAATATGTCTGTTTCACTCAGTCTGATTAGGCCTTGTTGTTGTTGGATCTGCTATAATTAAATATAATTTATGAACTTTTTAGAATTATACCTTCTTCTCTTCTACCAGATCTTTGCAGGTGTACAACTTAGAGCAAAATTAGAATACCTCAGTAAGATTCAACTGTTAGAGTTTTATAATGGCTTTTCAGATGATTTGTGTATTTTTGACAATTTTTTTTTCCTTTTTTCCTTTTTCCTTTTTTTTCCTTATTTGTTTAGAATATAATCAGATTCTTTTTCCTCTTCTGGGTTCCTGCTGGTTTTGGGGCTGTTGTTGTTGGGGTGACACCCGTGGGTCAGAGCATCACCACAGTTCTTCCCCAAAGGCCAAAAACCCCTTTGGAACAGGAGGATAAAACAAATAAATTGCAGGTCTTGCACAGCACTCTGACTGCTTGTCAAGAGAGGTTAATGCTAAATTGAATTGTAATGAAGTGCTTTGATTAGGGAGTGGTTAAATTTTGGATTAAAAAGTCAATGTTTTACAGAAGTGAGTGGCCCTTTTTATCTGTTCAGAGCAGTGCATTTTGGCATTTGCTGTTCAATAGCAATGCTGGAGATACCTTGACAAAGCTTCTTGATCAACCTATTTCACTTGAACACAACTTCTGGTTTAAAAAAAATATTAAATTGAGAGACTCTTTACTGACTAGGTGATTATTCAATTAGTTTATATGTGTAGTCTGATATTTGAAATGTTAGTGAAATACAGAAGGCAGTTCTAGCTCAGAAGTAGCATAATTTTAATTATATCTGACACAGGGCCCCTTTGAAGATTTTCCATTTTTTTATTTTTTGAAGTTTGATATCAATCCAGATTGTGTACTGCAAATATATTCCAAAAGGAAGTTGTGCTGCTTGTGTTTGTATTGGAGCTCACAGAGGACACTGAAGCTGAGGTCTTGTTTGAAATGGTTTTAATGCAACCTTGAAAATCACCAAACTTTCTCCACCTGCCAAAAAACCCAAAAATTTCTGTTTAGTAACCTCCATTTCACTACTTCCATTGTGTGACTAATCACAAAAATTACTTCAGAATGGATAAAGAAAGGTAGAAAAACTTTGAACACATTGAAAAGTAGTGAGCACTTGTCACTGGTTTGTAGGTTTTTACTTTGTCTAGTTATTGTGCATGAACTGAATTTTATACTGAGTATTGAAAGTCCCTTTTTATTGATACAGCATTATCTTAAAAATGTTCTACAGGGAAATTTTCACATTTTTGATGTAGATCCAGATGCAGCTTGTGTGCCCAGGGGGGGGATGTTGGAATAAGGGTCCCTGCCCTGCTCAGCTGGGCCCCGGTGAATGCAGAGCTGTGTCACGGTGACTCTGCTTGTGCTCCTGTGTCCTGATGGAAAACAAACAAGTCCTTCCCAGGGCCAGGCCCTGGCTGGTGTCAGATACTGATATTCAGCTTAATTCTATCACTAATATCCCTAAATTTTGTTATTATAGTGCCTTTCCTACCTAAATGCTGTGATTTTTTTTTTGTTTTGCCCTTTTTTTGTTCATTTGTTTGTTTCTTTGGTTTGTTTTTTTCTTTTGGAGTTTCACAGCATATAGAGGTGCATTCAAAATGCTGTAGGCTGATATATAAACTGTCAGTAAACAAACTGAAACACTATTCAAATAAAATCTTTATGGTCCTGACCCCTTGCCTCCTTTTTAGTTCTCATATTAGAATTCTGCTTTACTAGAAAAAAACACCAAGATACTTTCCATAGAATTCATTTGGTTTCTTGAACTGACCTGAGTGGCAAAGTAAAATTTTAATATTTAATAGTTGGAAGAGGTGCACAACTGGGGAAAAAAATAAAATATGTATTTGAAGCTGCTCCAAAGCTTCTTGCAAAGTATATTTATGGTTGGTTGCTATAATAGAATTTTAAATTGAGGAGGAATAAGACCACTGTTGTGGATAGCAGAGAGTTTCCAATGGGAAACAAAAAACTTTGCATCTCTTTCTCACTCACTGCAGCTGGTTTGCAGTTAAAAGATTTTGCTTTTCATTGAAATGGAAATCTATTGCTTCCTTCAGCTTTCGTTTAAGAAACATGCAAAGTGTGGAGCTGATTACCAGGCTGAGGGTGAAATGCTGCAGCAGTCCACAATCACAGTTGGTATTTCAGTGGAGTGAGTAATCAGGGAAGCACTTATTAAATTACCATTTCCAGCACATGTGCCACAGCAAGGGGAGGCAGCAGCGTGGCCTCTCCTGACTCTTCCCGTTCCCCTGGCAAGCTGCAGCCTTGGGGACAGGAACCTCTGCCAGCCCAGGGGGACAGCAACGCCACCACATCCTGGGGCATGAGGAGCCCCCAGCTTTCTCCCTTCTCACAGAAAAATCTTACTGGAATTAAGGTTGATCTGCTAATTATGCTGCTAATACAGCATATAATTCCTCTCTGGAAACTCCTTGATGATGCCAAGTGGTTGTAAAATGCACTCGTGTTCTTACATAAGCTCAATTTCATTTTCCTCTGAAAAACTTCAGACCACCACAGCAATTCAGCTCCTTACGAACACCTTGTAATTATTATATATTATTTACTCTGGTGGAATGTGGGTATGACAGAGAGCTCTATGAGGAACAGGCAGTGACAACAGACACGTTGATTCTGATTTAGGTTTTAAAACACTGAGGCTATTTTTCCAAGCTGGATCTATACTTTTGTTGCTATATAATAAAGCATCTTTTTGGTTGCTTACTTCATAAACTTCCTCCTGTGGAATGTGAAGATCAACAAAGAGGAATAATGATTTTGGACTTGCACAGCTGTTTGAACAAATCCAAGCAGTTCTGGTGGCACTAGCATTTAACATCAGTCCCTTCCAACTGCATTTCCCTTGTAAATATTTCCTCGTTGGGAGCACCATGTGATTCTCTAGGAAAAATACCAGTCTCCTGAGGTTTTGCTCATTTAAATTCAGAATCAGATGGCATCAGGCAGAAAATAAGTCATCCCCTTATTCTAGTCTTATTCTGACATTTCAGAAAGGGAGCTTTCTTCTGGGGTGCAGCCCTATATGAACTTAAATAAGAAGCACAGCCTAAGGTAACATTGACTTTTCACTCTGCATAAAGCAGAAGTTTGCTTGTGGAGGATGATATTGGTGTTGAAGGCACATATTTTAAATGCTGCTGTTTTAAAGGTTTCATAACCTTAAAAGTAAGCTGTAAACAAGCTTTCCAGTGTGAATCCCTACAAAACTCTAGGTCAGGATTTAGCCAAGTTGAGATGTGACTTTCAATTGGAAATTGGATGGCGTTGAAATACCAGAACATTAAAACATCATAATTAATAGGAAGAGATATTTCTGAAGTTTTGTGCCACTAATCAGTTAACTGCCTAGAAATGGCAAAAGAGCTCCCCAGAGAGATGCCTGGACATGCTGGAATGCCCTGTGGAGGTGTTTGTCACCTGTTGAAGGCAGGTAGGATGGGGAGAAGGTGGGACAAAAGCCCTCAGTACCCCCACCACCCCCAGAAGTATTGTTCCTATTGTTCTGTTCCAGATGTGCAGGCAGATGTTCCATGATGTCTCAGTGAAACAGGGAGGACAGATGTTGAAGGGTCTTTGCATTAAGTGGAAAAACACATCCATGGGTTTTTCCACCTCTTGGCAGCTGCAGGGTCTTCTGTAGGACTTGGGTTGCTGAGACTCTGATCCACATGGGCTCTCACTGTGTGAAATGATAATAATTCCATTATAAATCCTACTCTGGCAGTATTCCCAGTGAATAACTGCTCGTGTTGGTCTTTTCCATGATAATCATGGGGGATATCAGGGATATCTTTTTTCCTTCATCTAGAAAAAAATAATCATTAAGTGAATAGCGCCAGATGAAGCTCCATGATCCTTGTACATTGCCATATTTAGGGCTGGAGAACTTTAATATTTTGAGAACTTTGAAGGATATGTGTGAGAATTTGCTTAATTCAGTATAGGTATTGGAAGAGTTATCATATAGAATTTTGTAATAATTTGCTACATTTGATTCTGATAATTCCAAATTAGTGTATAATTAAAATGTAACTTTTTAACTTTATAAATTTTAACAACATTCAAATTTGAAATTATGCTTAAAACAGAGTATATGTTGCATTTTGTTTATCATGGTCATTTTGGGAATGGAAATGACAAAAATCATCAGGCTTCTGGATTTCCTGAAGTCTACCTTTTGCTTCTGTATTTGAAGCAAACCTTTATTTTATTTGAAGCAAACCTTTACACATGTCAGAAATGACACGGCTTCATTTCCATACTGTAATTCCTATCCTTAATGATATCTGACTAGTAATGATCCCCAAATTAATTTCCTGTGCAGGACATCACACAGAGACACCTAGGGCATTATTTCCTTAAAATATTGTCAATGTTTCTTTCTTGTCTGAGGTCATACATTTTTTTTTCCTTGTCTACTGAGTGCTGCTGTTACAAACCAGATAGATGATGTTGCTTTAAATAAACAAATGTAAATCAGGCACTAAAATCATATTAATGCAAAAGGAGCGTGCATTGGGTGTTGTCTCTCAGGATGCTGTTCTGGGTACATGTATTATACAGAGAACTTTGACACCAGGCTTTGATCTGCCTTAAGTGGAGCACATACGTGGGATGCTGGATGGCTGCAAGTGCTGCTCTGAGATGTTCCTGTACAAAATATCTCCCGTGTTTGGTTGTAAAACAAAATGTACTGCTTGCTTTCACTCCTGTCTGCTCTTCATCCAGAGAGTCTCGTTTGCCTTCCATGCTCAGTTTTACTCACTGAGAGCAGCAGGGATAGATAAAAGTTATTTAAGAAAAGAAATGTGCTTTTCATGTGGTGACTGTCTCTAGGTTGTCCCAGTTTAAACTCAGATTTTTGGGAGGATATATGGCCCAGTTTTTGTGTTATGCAGTTTGAAGGACGTGCTCAAGGTCTACAACATCACCCTGACAGAATACACACAGTTACAGGCCAAATTTAGAAATTAATGATCCTAGCTGCTGCATACAGTCTACAGTTACCTTCAGTTTAGCTATTCTGTACTTGTTTGTAGGATTGGCACAATAAAAGGCCCTGCCTCGTGGGGTTCTGTAGTCTAGAGGCTCTTTGTGCTTTTGCTTGATCTGGTGCCCATTCCTGAGGCAAATGAAGCAGAATAAACTTCAGATAAAAGCTGCCTCTCATTCTCATAATGAGATGGCTGAGAGATGAAAATGATGGGAGAGGCTGTGCTGGTTCTGTTCTTACCTGAGGCTGGGAGAGAGAGGAGCATCCTCTCTGTGCTCCTTCAGCCACAGGGCTGGAGGGACCCTGGCAGAGCTGCTCTGCCATCCCTGCTGCAGGGATTTACCTGTGGGAAGCTGCTCCATGAGTCTGGGACCAGGAGGAACTGCTGGGCAGCGTCCTGCTGTGTTTGAGGAGAGCAGGGAGAGGCTGTGAGTGCTCCTGCTCACAGAGGGCATTTCAGTGTCCCTCAGTGCCTTCATCTCTGTTTGGTAAATGGGCAGATGTGGTTGCTCAGTTCTCCTTCCAGAAAAGCTTTCTGTGGATTGTCACCTCAAGTCTCAGGGCTTTCTCAGTGCTGGGATTGCAGCCTGTCATGCTGGAGAAAGGAGGATGTCTCTCAGGAAGGCTGCTGATAATCACCTCCTCCTCCTCCTCATTCAGAACTGTTACCAAGTGTCAATATTTTTTTCATTTCACTGCATCACCTTCTGTCTTTGATATCTGCAAATTCTTTAAGTAATTTTAAGTTTTTCCCTCAACTTCGAAAATATTTTTTTCACATAACCAAAGCAGAAGCCCAGCCTTCACTTCAGGAATCTTAATTGCAAAGCAAAGCCCACTTTTTCAATATTTTGCTACAAGAGAGAGACAGCTTTGATAGTTTAATATCACACTGTCTTTCACAGTGTCTTTCCTCACATGAGGCTAGAAGACAAAAATTAATCCACTAAAAATAGTAGGCTATTCTGGAATTTAACAAACTCAAAAATCAAGTAGTCAAAAGTTAACAGTATTTCTCATCTGTTGTTTATCTCTTGAAATTAAGGATAGCTGAATTAAGTAGGCTCTAAATACAATTTATTTAAGCCCAATAATTCAGTAGACATCCAACTGTCCTAGCAAGGCCACCAGCATCGAGGTTTCCAGATAATATTCTATTTCCTCTTATGTTTGTTTATTAAGTGTCAGTAATGACACGTTTGTTTTCAGAACAAGGGACCCTGCCCATATTTTGTGGATGGCATTTACAGGAGCCATGTTCAACACCTGAAAGGGTGGCTGCACTGTCCAAGGAGCTAAACTTATTTCCCTATCAATCTGGGAATACCTGTCTTGCCATCAGCTCCTGATGGGAAAACCTGTTATTGTCAATTGACCAAGGGTGACCCTTGCTGGATAAACACTGACCCTGATGGATTAGGAAATGGATGTGCTGCTCAGATGGGATCTTTTACCTTCCTGTGTCTGATAGAATGCATTCATTAACTCCATTCTTCTGTTCAGCAATTCCTTAAAATATGCAATTTATGCTTTAAGTAAGACTTGTAATTAGTCCCTCTACCTAGTTACTGTCAAAACCAAAGAATGCATCCAGCCCTCCCTCATTGGTATTCACACAAAGTGAATTGTTCCTTTCAGCTCTCGTTGGTTATTATTTAACAGTTAATCCCAGAAGTTTATGGGCTGGTGTCACGATGATGATTATTTTTCTGGTTGCTGTCCAAGGGGTCATTTTGAAAGGGACTCATTGCAGGAGGGTTGCAGAGCATGTAGATTTGCAGGGGCATTTAATGTGTTTTGCTTCCAGTCTTTGTGTGGCTGGGCAGGCAGCCAGGCACTGTCTGAGGTTTGCTTTGTAAGTCCTGAATCACTAATGCAAAGGCAGGGGAAGCACAGAGCCATCATCCCCATCTGTCCAATATTACTGCACATGGAACTGGCCCTATTGAACATATTGAATTAATTCCACTGCAGCGTTGCCCATCAAATTACTTGACTCTTTACATCACCCCTTTTTTGCTCCCTAATGCAAAACATCCATTTTATTTGACAAGGCCTTCTTTGGCTTTGGCCTAAACAGAGGATGGGGATGATCTTGGCTCACTTCACACTAAATAATCGTTCTTTAATTACACTAGAGGTGGTATCATCTGCAGTAATTACTGAAAAGATGTCAGCTCTCAGATAATGGAGTAAAACATTAATGGAACTGAGCTGGCCCAGACCCTGACTCACAAAACCAGCCACTCGTGGTGCTGTGACTTGGCATCACTCTCAGCCTAGCTGAGGATCCAGCTCAGCACCTGACTTAGGACCTTGCTGAAGTACCAAATATCATAATGCTGATGGTTTTTGTTTTGTTTAAACATGAACCCTGCCTTTTCTTCAAAAAAAAAAAAAAATCGTGGGTTAAGTCAGCTTTTTGCAGATACCTGCTTGGGTAATGTCTTTGAAACTTTCTCATCAGCCCCCACATCTTCTAAAGAGGCCCCTGATACCTTGAGATGGACAGGCCTTACTGATACAGAACTTCATTATGTAGATTAGCAGCAGGAGTAAAATTTTCGGCATAATTTGATCTGAAGAGTTCTCTTTTTGAAAAAACTACTGGATTGTTCACTTGTAGTTGAAAACTGTTGATTTATCCCAGAATCACTGAGGTTGGAAAAGGCCTCTGAGATCATGAAGTCCAACCTTTGACTGATCACCACCTTGTCAACAATGAGAATAAACTTTTTCTGCACATGTGGGTGAAACAAAGCCAGAAGCTGATGTGTAGGAAATGCTCCCAGTTTCTGACACGACGACTTGCAGGTCTGGAGGCTGAGACATTCATTAGCAATAAACTTTCAGTCAATTCAGAGCATTCACAAAAAACATCCAAAAGCTGCTGTGCTTGGAGATGTGCAGCTGTGACTTTCTAAATGTGCACCTTTGATTATACATCTTATGGCCTTGATGAAGTCCTCAAGTCTTTTGAATCTAAAGGCCCAGTAAAAATTATATTTATATAAATACACAATAATCCATGACTTTCCTGTGTTTTGTACTGTTTAGTTTTCAGTCTCCTTTTTGTTGCAGTTATTTTAGCAACAACTAAAACTTTCATAGTCAAGAAAATAGAATCCAAATCTATCAATCTATAGCTGACAGGAGTACCTAGTGAAGCAGCAACTGTCATTTGCTATTAAGTTAAACTGAAAAGCTAATATAATTCCAATTAAAAATAAACCAGATGAGATCTTTAGAAAGGACTTCTTCTGCATCTCCTCACATATGTTACTTTTCAAATGAAAAAAGTAACATATGTGGAGAGCACTTTGATCCATATGGTGTGCTCCCCTTGATATTTTTTCTATTAAAAATCTCTATACTGATAAGTCAGCCTTTTGACTTATATACTTGTTTTTTCCTCACTGTAGAATATTGAAGGCTATTTTTTCTTCCCTTTTCTGCCTCTTCTTTTTCTTCTTCCCTTATTTATCTCTATTTTCAGTGTCTGGAGGAAGTTTCAAGCTGAAGTTTGGGGTAAGGAGCAGGTGTGATGGATGCTCTTTGCCCTTTCTTCCCCAGGACTTGCAGTGAGACCCCAGGTAGCAGTGGTCCCACATGAGGCCTGAAATTCCTTTTCCTCCTTATTGAGCACAGCAAGGTGCTGTAATGAACAGAATTCAGCACAGATTGAAATTGTACACAGGGCATGCAGTGGATGCCAAGCCTCTTCTTTTCAGATTTCCTTTTCTGTTTGCTCTGGAAATCAGAATTTCTTCTGGAAATCAGCATTTCTGGACCTTACAAAATGCAAAATCACAAAGGCTACTTGCTATTCAAAACCTGACTTAATTCCAGTTAAAACTTGGGTTTGCTGTTTTTTTGTAGGTTTGGGGTTTTTTTGTGTGTATATTTTTAAAAAGCATTTTATCAACTATAAAGGAATTTTATTTATTGATGGACTGGATTAGCATTTAAGACATACTATAAATTATGGCTGACGGGAGCATTTATTTATTAAACTGTGTTAAAATGAATTATCTGATTTTACAGGAATTACTTAATTACTTATTTTTTCCTATCTGACTCTATAGTGCAACCAAGAGGATCTCACCTGCATTTTTTCAGCAGGGTTTACACTTGAGGTGTTTGTAGCCCCATGTCCTGGGTGTGTTTCTGACTGCCCTCCCTGTCCTTTTTCACCTAAGGCCCAGCACCACCTGAAGCTGTGCAGTTTCTCTGCTGGCTCTGGTGCTTCCCCTGCCCTCCTGTTCTGAGTTTTGGGAGTGGGAAAGGAAAGGAAAGGAAAGGAAAGGAAAGGAAAGGAAAGGAAAGGAAAGGAAAGGAAAGGAAAGGAAAGGAAAGGAAAGGAAAGGAAAGGCAAAGGACCTTCTGGTGTGGCCCTGAGTTTCCCCAGCCCTTTGGCTGCAGAGCAGCTCATCCATGTGCAGCTTTGTGTGAAATTGATAAGAAATGGAGTTAATCAAAGCACTCAAGAAATCTGTTTGCTGGAGGTATCAGAAATGTGTGAGGAAAAGGTTTAAAGAACTCTTCAGTGTCCTTCAATGTGCTGGGCACATTTCCTACTACAGAAGTCTGGATAAGATTGTGCAATGTTTTTTAGGAAATGCAGCAGCTTTTCCTGAATTTTTGACAATACTGAACCATACATTTATAAAACAAAGTTCCTCTTTGCTTTCACTGGAGAGTCCTGCTTGTAAATCAGTGTCAGAGAGTAGCCTGTGGGTTTTCTAAGGAAAGTTCAGGAGACAACCCCTAGAAAATAAAAAGGCAGACACATTAATGAAAGAACTTAAATAAATGATGCAGCCCTTTTTTCCCCCTCCTCTCTCTCCCTGAAGGTGGCCACTGGCACACCACTTGTAATTATTCATTATTTTTGTTTCTGGTCTGTAGACATTGCACAAGGCTGCTTCTCCTCTTTGGGATGTTCCCACAATGAATGCAGTGATCCTGTTCTAGGGCAATTTGTGGGTATCAGTTTTTGCTGCACCCCAGTGATTAACATCACAGTTCTGTGGGGGGTGCAGCAGCCCAGCTGAGGGTACTGAGCCCTGGGAATGGCACAAGGAGCACTTTAATAAGAATTGTTTCAGCCACTTCACTGTCAAAGTCTTTGTTTTAGTGTCAAACATTCTGTGGCTCTGAGAATCCTATTTTCATGTGTTCATTTGGAGTGAGGCAATGATCAACATTTGAGTAGAAACATACTTGAGTGTGGCTGAACTGAAAATTCATATTATTAGAGAAGCATTTAAGTGACTTTCTTTCAATTTATCAGTTTAGGCTACCTTTTATTAAGACAGGCAGTACGTTAATGATTTGTGCTTTATTTTTAAAAGAATTGTTTTACATAAAGAGCACAGTTGCTGGTAATTTTTTGGTGAGTGCTATAATTGTTTCTAAGTTTTCTGTACATTATATTGTAATTTTAGAATGCTCATTTAAAACTTTAATGAACACTATCATAAACAAGTTAATAAAAACTGCTATTAAATTCTGTTGTGATGGCGAGAAAGTGATGTGCTATGAAAAACTGTATAGGAATGGTAATTGTAGTAAATATAATTTAATAGATTGGAATGAAAGGTGCAAATTACCAGCAGAAAACCTAGAATGAAGACTCACTTAAATTTAAAGAGAACAGCATTTTAAAAACTGGGGGTGTTGAGTATTTCCTTACAAACATAGAGTTTTACCTGAGAAGATGAGAACAGCAACTGGTATTTAGGAAGCTGAACCTTCATAGCAATTTTTTCTCTTTCTCAATTAATCCAAAATCTGAATTTAGTATGACAAAAGTAATGGTGGCATTTGGCTTTTGATATTCTGTGATATGATGTTGAGGTGAAAGTTCATAAACTGTCAAAAAGCACAAGCCGTATGCATCATATTTTAGATTAATGAAGGAAAAATAAGCTGAAAATCTTTCTGTATTTGCATCCGGAACCGTCCCCAGCTGTTCCCTGTGGTATAACCTTTACCAGGGTGTCAGTGGCACATCACTGCAGTGGCAGAGATCTGGGAGATGCCCAAAAAACCCAGTTTTTCCTACAGTCATTTGCAAGTTTTGTACATTGTCCTTTGAATGGAAGGACAGTCTTTTGAGATGAAGCACTGCAACGTGACATTGCATTAATTCATGGAAAGATTTGAAAAAGGGTACAAAAAAAGACCTTGAATGAAGAACTATTGAAAGGAGTGGGATTCTGACACTGATGTCTGTGCCATCTGGATTTTATACTTTTTTTTTTCTTTTCTTTAAGTGTTTAGACTTAGAAAACAAACTTCTTGAGTGTGTGCTTCTGCCTGGAAAACCTGCTGTGGGAGAAGGATGGCAAAGAAAAGGATGATGGAAGGCAAAAGACAAAAGTCTCAGTGGAGGTGTAATTTGATTCTAAGAGCATTTGGAATTACTTGTCCAACTCTTGTGAATGTACTGGAGGAAAATCCAATGATGGGATGCAGATTAAGCTCTCTTAGTGTAATATTTTTGGGGTTAGGTTAAGGCATGGTTTGTGGCTCTGGAATGGGTAGTGGGTACAGTTTTGCTGTGCAGTAAGGCAGTGATTAAGCCTCAGTAATGAGGTGAGTGGTGTCAAAAACATCCCATCAAATCTCCTGCAAAGGCAACCTCTGATTTGAGAACATTGGGATACAACAGAGCTTTCCCTTCTTTTAATTATGCCTGGAGTTTCTGCCTCTGTGTTTGCTTTGTTTGCTTGGATGGAATTTTTTAATTGTTATTTTGCTCTGTTTTCTTTCAGCAGAGGCTACAAAATGGGTGGGTGGTGTTCCATCTCTTTATTTCTGAAAAGCTCTTGTCAAATTCTCATTCAAAAGGGACCCACAACAGCAAATGAATTTATTCCCATTGTAGTTCAGTTTGATTTCCAGAACTGCAGCATTGTTTGGCTGCTCAGTTTGAGCAGCAGTTTGCTGGAAGGGATGCTCAGAAGGTGTGAGGGGTCAGGAGCTTGTGTAGGAGCAAGGAGCTGTGCAGGACCTCTCTCTGTGCATGGCTCCAGTCTTGCCTTGCTCTGCCCTGTTCTATTACAGCCTAAATCCACAAGTTTTAAATGAGAAACACTTCTTTCTGTCCTTCTCTGTTAGATTATCCAGGGCAGTCATCTAGTCCATTTGCAGGTGACAAGAATTTAGTGCTGTCCTTTGTGTTTGCTGTAGTTCATAAATAATCCATCAGACCTTTTGCTTCCCGCGGTTTAACTGCTCTCCCTAAGGACTGTGCTGGCTGCACAGATCTGAAGTGTTTGCTGGAGCCTAAGACTGTTACTGAAGATTTTTTTTGGAGAACAAAGCCTTGCTCAGATCCAGCAGCTCGGGAGCTCCAGCTGACAGTAGATCAGTTTGCATTCTGCATTATGAACAACCCTCCAGGTCGTTCCAGCCAGAATCTCAAACTGATATAACAACCCCAAAAACTTTAATGAAGCGAATGGAAAGAAAATAATGTGTTGTATTAGCAGGAGTAAAAATTTAGTCTTTATTTGAATAGAGCTGAAACAATGCAGTGTGTAAAGATTTGTACTCTTTCTTGGTTCTGAGGAGTACAAGAAGATTAAATATATCTTGCTATGTTTGTGTGAAAGGTGAACTGCAGCCTGCTGGACAGCACAAAACTTGATACAGTGGGGATTTGTCTATAAAGAAAATACAGATAATCCCATAGAAAAGAAATATTTGATGTCCTCATGCATTTGGTAATGCAGACTTAGCAATATGTTGATAATGGAACATTGTCCCTTTTTGTGATCTTGAAAGAAAAAATAAATATCTCTAATGCTCTTTGCCATGCTGCTTCTGGCTAACTCTGTGAACTCAGAGTATTTCAATAGGTGGAAATACATCAAAAAATCTGTAAGACATCTTCCTCTTGTTAAGCCTAGATAGCTTTTTCTTTTATAAAACACAAGCAATATCAAGAGTATCTGGAGGCCGTGGCAATCTCAAGCACTGTTGTAGAGTATAAAATTTATTTGCCACTTTTATTTTTCTTAATAATCCCAAATCAAGATGGATATACTATAAATGTTAACTAAGTGAGGTTATATATGAAAGAAAATGATGTCCTGAGGAATGTGCCTTTCACTTCCAGCTGTCTGCATGGAGTGTGATTCCAAGACAAGGACTGTGCAGGTTCTGGCTGGAGGACAGCCCATGATCCATGCTCTACCTGAAAGCAGGGGAGAAGTTTGCCTGTCAGGTTCTCATTGCGGGAAATCTTGGATTTATAATTCCATAATTGCCACGCAGTTGTTCAGCCTTTGTTCCCCTCCCAGCTTTGGATGGAAACTCTGAGCATCACCAATCTTTAGTCAAGGTGGCATTGAGTGCTCTTGTTGAACTTTTGTCTGATGGCTGAGAGGGATTCCAGCATTCACAATCCTCTGGAAAGGTTCAGCCCCACAACCAGGGCCATCATTGGAGGCTGACTTGCCAGGATATTTGGGAACTTAAATTAGAATGTGCTTTGTACTGGGCACGCTCACACAGGGTTGATTGTTGTCCCAAACAAAGGGGACAAATTGTGCAATTTCCTTCCAGGAAAAAGCCAGTAGCAAAAACAATGTTTCTAACTGTGATTTAATGAGAAATTTTGCATTTCTCTCTACTATCCTAGGGATAATGTTTTGGGCTCCTGGCATCTCTGCCTTTCTCACTGCAGGACGTTTGCCTGAGGCTGCTTTTCCAGCTTCCCTTGTTCTTGGTGCCTTCTTATCCTCACACTCTGCTGGAGCCTGGCGTGCTCTGTACCTCGGGGCAGGAGCCTCAGCAGTCCCAGGACACTCGGGCACACACAGCTTATTCCTCCCTAAGCCTTTAAAGGGTTCAGCTGAGAGTAAACTGAGAGTGCATCGCTGCCATGCTGCTGTTGACAGCAGCAGGAAAATGCTCCTGGACCACTCAGAGTTACTCTGCCATGACCTGACAGCCTGGCCCAGCTGAGCAAGAACCAGGAGATTTCATTCAGCTGCCCTTCTCCCAGCCAGCCTCTTAGGATGGTAGAAGCAGAAGCCACTATGGCACAGATTTAGTGATATTCTGTAGCTCACAATCCCCCTCAATGGAAAGTGTAAATGCTGAGTTTTCTTTGTCTTCTCTGTTTTAAACTAAACTTCTCAAACTGACAACAGTTTTCTTGTTTGGTTTGGTTTTTTTCTTTTTTTTTTTTAATTTTTTACATTATTAGGTTTGATGGCATAATTTTTCCATATCTAGAGGCACAAAGAACAAATTATTAAAAGAATAAAAATCCAGATTTTGAACACCCTGTGTTAGATTCTGTGTTCTACTGCTCCCATTATTTAATTTACAAAAAACTAAATTCTCAAACTGACAATAGTTTTGTTTGGTTGTTTTGTTTTTTTTTTTTTTTTTACATTATTAGGTTTGATGGCATAATTTTTCCATATCTAGAGGCACAAAGAACAAATTATTAAAAGAATAAAAATCCAGATTTTGAACACCCTGTGTTAGATTCTGTGTTCTACTGCTCCCATTATTTAATTTACAATTTTAGGCTCACATAGTACTGTCAGTATCAGATATGGGTTTCTTCTGTCGTTAATATTTCCCATTTAGAAGTATATTTACTCATATATTTACAAAACCTCAACATATACAGAAGGAAATTGTGTAATGTACTTTGAACAAACAGCAACAACAGGAACTTTGCTTGAATTATTTAGGGAGGAAGGAAGAAATTCTGGAGAAATCAAGGCATTTTTATAAATAAATCCTACTTCATAATATTAACTCTTTTCAAGCCCAAACAATTTTATATTGTTCCTCTTGATTCTTCTCTTCAGATCTTCCTTCCTGGCACGTCTTTGCTCTTCTGTTCTGTTGCTCTTTCACAGTCCAAGGTATAAGACAGGGATGAGGAACAGAATGAAACCTTTGCCTAATTAGAAGTTTCTGCTCTTTTGGGTAACTAGATAATTTCTTCTCAAAATTCATGTAATGTCTTTCTTTGTAATGTTGTTTATGGCTGCATCTTAGTGAAGAGCATTAAACATACAACAGAACTGTTGGAAAACCAGTCTAGGAAGGACTTTATAAACAGCATTTGTATTAATACATGAAATAATCCAAGCTCTGAGATGAAATGGTATTTCATGGCTTAGCTCCAGATGACCAAACCCTCTTGGTGTGGAACCAGGACTGCCTGCCTGGTGCTGCCAGTTGTGAGTGACTCGGAGCCCCTGCAGCCCCCTAAACCATGCCCAGGCATTTTGTGGCAGCATCAGAGCTGGCCCTGGCCAAACTGCTTTGGGCTCTGCTGACAATTAAAGGCCTGGATGTTTGCCTGTCTGTTCTGAAGCCTGAGATGGAGATCCCAGGGATTCCAGGGCCCATCTGTTCCCGTGCTTAGCTGTCCTTATCACCAAAGCAGAGTCTCTAATTAGAGTCTTGTCTCTTTTATTCTTCAGCTTAGATAAGTGGATGTGTCCAGTTTAAAATGATGCTGAGCTCTCCTTTCTTTGCCACTTGTGTCATCCTTCTATTCAAGCTAATTTTTCGCAGACTGATACCAAAAAGTATAACACCTTAAAGTTTCCTAATTGATGGCTAGTGCTAGCATTTTCATAGGTATTTCTGTTATTATGATTATTATTATTAGTAGTAGTAGTTGTAATATTTTTATTATTGCTAAGTATTATTACTTCTGGTGTCAAGGGTTTTTAGCAAATCAGCCATCAGCTCTCTTTGCAGCAGAGTTTGTGGTTTCTGGTGCTCTCTGCCTTTTGGTGTGCAAGGCTTCACTCTGCTCCAGCAGGCACAGACACAACTGTTAGCTGCAGGAATCAAAAAGAGATGGCGCAAACTGCCCTGATTCCTAAAGCCTCCAAGTCCTTTTACCATATCACTGTAAATATTTGGGTTTTTCTGACTCAGGGCTGTTCCTAAGCCACAATTAGTCCCCACATGGGGCTGTGCATGGTAGGGGACAGCCGGGGCCAGCAGGTCCCCAGATGAGCATCGAGGCTGTTCAGTGATGGCTTTGATTTGGGTTTCTTGGGAGGATCAGGAAATTATCCAATGGTTTGAGATGAAAGGGTCCTGTCCTGTACATCAAGGCAAATTTTCTTTAATCTTCCCTTTCTGAGGAACATTCTCATAGGATTCCTGATCTCCCATGGAATTACGAGGCAGGAGTGGGGTCCTGAAGGGAAGGAAGGAGAGGGGGAAATCAAAAATGCTTTTGCATTTCTGACAGACTTTGATAATTATTCCTTTGTTGCAGTAATTTCAATTGCAGAAACCATTCTATAATAATGTTGGATCAAATTATGTGGGGGAAAAGTTCTGAAGAATGGAGTAATTCAGTAATTTCTTTACATTATGTAAAATACAGCATCTTTTAAGTTGAGGATGTTTAATGACCACTTTGGTAAGCTTAGCAAAAGAGTGGTTTGGGTTTTTTTCTAAAGTGAGACTTTAGAAGAAAACATAAAGATTTTATATATCCTATAAAACTGGCACACATCACATTATTGATTATATATGCACAATTAGCTCTTTTTTATCTCGTTGTGTATTATAGTGGGATTAAATTTTCCTGAAACACTTTATGGTGTATCCTGGTCTTTAAAGCATTATTGCATCCCTGAATATCTCTTGTAATACTTCCTGGTACAGAATTTTGCCATAACAGATGCATTTGGGTATTATTTTTTGTGTACTTTTGCAGTCTACACACAGCACAGAATAGGCACCTCTACTTCTTAAAAATTATGTGGGTTTTTCTTTATCATTAACATTTGGGTTTTTCATTTTCTTTCTTTTCTTTCTTTCTTTCTTTCTTTCTTTCTTTCTTTCTTTCTTTCTTTCTTTCTTTCTCTTTCTTTTCTTTCTTTTTCTTTTTCTTCCTTTCTTTTCTTTTTTTCTTTCTCATTATCATGTGGGTTTTTCATTATAATGTTCTTTATCATTTGTTCTGAGTGATAGATGAAAAAAAAATTGCAACAGAGACAGGGAATGAGAAAAGTGCTGTGTTTTTTGTGTCATTCTCTGGATGGCAATCTTTGCAATTCCTGTGTGATATAAGTTAAACATGATTTAGCAGTAACAATATGTCTGCGTCCAAAATATGATGTCAAGGATGTAAAATTTAACCAGTCTTGAAAATATACCTTTTAATCCATGTGGGTAATTCTCTGAGTTTTCAGCGGGTGAAAAATCAGATTGCAGCTTCACAGCAGGTGTGGGAGTTGCTGCTTTACACCTCTGAAGGTCCTGCCTGCTTGTGTAGGCTTGGGGTTATTTTTCTGACAAGGTTGGGTATATAAACATTAGGATTTGTGAATTAAGATATCAGTTTTGATATTTCTCAGGAGCTGGATCACACCTTTAATGAGGGGGTAAATCATTAACCAGGATTGCTGTGACAAATAGAAATGATCTGTTTTCATGACCTCCTTGTCAGATATTGCTCAAAGCAAGGGGTGGAATTCTTGATGGCAGTGCCTGGATGGGGATCAATGGATGGCTGAAATCTGCAGTTCATCTCTTGCAATCCATGGGTCTGTTCTGCCACCAGGACGTGGCAGTAAAAGTAATCACTTCAATTTGATCTTTAATTTGTTGCATGATGGCAACAGCATCTTCAAAATGTGTCAGAGAGTTATTTAAATTTGTTGCTGAGATAGTGCAATGCAATGTATTTTATCTGGTCACTTAAGAGGTGAACTGGAACCAGAAAATCCAATGTTCATGGGTGAAGGTGTTCTTTAAATTTATATTAATTCATAAGAAATATAAATAGGAGAGGAGGAAAAAGACTGTGAGTTGAAGAAATGTGGTTTTAGTTATATCAGTGTTTAAGGAGAAAATAAAGAAAAAAAGAGAGAGATGGATGGCAGAGCTTTAAAGCAAAAGTGTGAGCCCAGATAGTTTTTGAGTGATCAGAGAAAATGCCAAAACATGTTTTTTCACATCATCTGCATAACAACGAAAACTGAAGCAAGGTTGTTGGAAAATAACACCCCTGGGATGCATGTAAATACACAAAACCTTAGAACTCAAACCAGAGCCTTAGGGAATTCAAAAATGCACAAGGAAGATAATAAAAATGGAATTATTTATGGTCACTAATTGAGAGCACTGACAGGGGATCTAGAAAAATACTAACACACTCTACAAAGATTGCATTTTCTGGGATTTTTTTTAAGAGGTTCAGCCCTGGACAAACCCTTTTGTCTGTGAGGACATCAAAAATATGTAGCAAAGGCCACCACACTGATCTAACCTGCAATCAGAGTGAGAATCCTTTGAAATCACTTCACCATCATTTTTAGTAATAACAGGAGAAAACAGAAAACAATGAGACAAATTCTGATTACGTTTGTCTTTGAGCATAATGTGTCTGCATGTTCTGTAAAAAAAGGCAGTCAGGTTTTCAGGGCATAACCAGACAAAAAAGCAACAAGAAGACTCTGGGATCCTCTGCTGCTCTCCAAGCAGCCTTTTTTAGCTGCTCTGCCTGCTTGTCTCTTCACGTCCCTTGCAGGATTTCCTTTACCCTGTCTGAAAACCAGCAGAGTCCCCTTAATATTTGGGATGTTCTAAAAATGGGTTTGTCTATTTATTTTTGATGCAGCGAGCAGGCCATTTCCTTTTCTTTGTGTATTTGATGTTTTCTGTCTTTGAGTTTTTATTCAGTTTGATTTAACTCATAAAAAAAAAATCAAGTCAGCTCGGGTAAATAGTCTTGATCCTAAAATGTGCTGATCCTTTTCACCCTGATTCCATGAATATACAGACTTAGTTCCAAGAAAGACCAATTTGTCTGTGCTTTATCCCCCAGCCACGTTCAGTGCTGATCACTTCTTCCCCACTCTGACATGGCCTTGATGCTCCCAGGTTTAATGCTCTGGGGTCTGGGTTGGTTTTTCTTCTGAGTTACACCACAATTCCAACAGGAAGTCCTTGATAGCAAGGGATTTCCAGCTGGAAGGCTCAGGAGGTAATTTAAGTTAGATTAATCTAAGTACTAAGCTGCAACCATGCTGCTCCAAGACCTGCCATGTGAAATAATTGCAATTTGTTATAAAAAGGTTGGGTTTGGCAGCACTGTTTGAGTAGAGAACAGAGAACCTCACTGGGCATGCCAAGAAGGGCCAGTCTGGAAAACAAGGTCTCACAAATGGAAGGTCTCATCTATTTCATGGAAAGATACCAAAAAAAACAAGAGAATGATGGAACTGTAGCAGAAAGCAGAATTTGCTTTCCCTGGACAAGGATTACTCTTGAATCCCAATCCACCTCACTTGAGTTACTTCAGCTGTTACTTGTTTGACCCAGAAAGTAAAAACATTTATTATAAGTCTCTGGGAATAAAATAAAAAAAAAAAAAAAGGCCTTTCCTTTGGCTGCCTTCATTGCCAGCCCTAATAATTCTGTTCCAGAGGTGCTCCTGCCATGTGTGGTTTATAGCTGGGGAATCACTGGGGAATGAAGTTGGGAAGTGTCTGACAGCTCAGGGCTAAGGCTGCTCTCAGACTCAGCTTTCCTGCAGTCTGAGGTCTGGAACACGTGGGCAGGGTGGCTGAGGGTATTTCCAAGAGAAATGTGCTCAGTCTTGGTTTGGACCTTGGCTGAGTGGGAGCACAGCCCTGGGCTCTGGCAGGACTGAGCTGTGTCCAAAGGGAGGGACAGGAGAGCTCAAACAGGCAGCAGAGGTGTGGAGGGATGGGATCTCCTGGCCTGGAGCCCTGGAGATTCCTGATGGAAAGCAGAAAGCAGCGAGGTCAGCAAGAGCCCACAAGACAAGAGCAGCTTTCCTGTTCAGAACCACCTGCAGGACAATAAAACCATTAAGAAACGGAGAGATCAATCTTCATCATGAGACCTGCTCTTTTGAAAGCCCCACTGGAGCACTGCAGCAGCTCTTTCAAACTTTAAATCACAGAAGCAGTGAAACCAACATCTAATTTTTGGTTTTTAAAACTGCACAAAAGAGTATTTTTTACACACTTGTCAGTTTCCAAATTCAATAATATAGGCGTTGGGAGAGCAATCCATACACTGAGTTTAAAAAAAAAATATCAATGCAAGAAATTGCTCCTGAAAATAAAATAGCACAGTCTAGATAAGAATTTGGTATTACTTCTTCTTGTTTTTTTCAGTTTCTAAGCAGTAGAATAGGACAGGAAATAAAGCAAAGCTCAGGTATGCAGTGGTGTATCAGGTCTCCAAGTGGCAAGAAGTATAAGGACTCACAATGCAGTGAAAGCCTTTAATGAAATTCCAATCTTTAATTGAAATTAAGGGCTATAAGAGGAAAAGGGAAGATGTTAAAGAAAATGGGAATTTAATGCAGAATTTGAAAAAGGATAAACAGTAGAACTTGGAGAAACAGCAGTATTGGCTTGATTTTTTTTTCCTTGATAATTTGTCATTCTTTCAATACTTTTAATATCTTGCAATATCCAGTCTTGAGCTTCTAAGATAAGGAAAAGTTGTGGAAATCAGCCTTGATCCATGTGCACATTTTATAATCTCATATCAGTCTGTCTCTTACGCTGCTGGAGAGATCAATAGATGTTCCCTGCTGAGGATGTTATCTTTGGTACCAACTTTTTAATTAACTCTTGTCCTGAGCTCAAAGAGCAATGTTTCACAGTAAAAACTCTTGATGTACAAAGCAGATCTGACATTTATCAATTACACTCCGTGGTATCCAGTGCAGTGATCAAACAGTCAGAGCTGTTCTACTGCTTGTTCTCCAGTGATGGCAAAATAACTCACATACCCACATCAAATGCATTTGCATGGCTCTGGACTCCTTTTGAAGGTGTTTACCAATCACTTTGTGAAGAATATTCTGTTGGCACTAAAGGGAAATTGTCAATACTGAGATCATGTTGTGTTATTAGACGTGATGGAAAAGGTAATAAATGTAGCACAGTTTTCATTTGAGTTGCTGTCAGTGGGAAAAGCCAAGCCACTCTCACTTCACACTGCTCTGGCTGCACACTGAGTTTGCTTTGCTCTCCTTTGGGCATCAGGGAAACATTTTCCAGATGAAGCTTTCCTTGGGCATCTGTGTACCAGCCCACAGGTCTCTGCTTTTACCTTCCTCCTTAGCTTTTCAGGTGAAAATCTCATTTATCTGCAGTGAATCAGGTGCAGTCCATGAATCTATATGACATTTTTTCCTCAGGGGGAGCACTCATCCAGGCTGGCAGTCCTGTGGAAGTAAAGTCCTCTTTCCTGCCCTCTCTGAGCTGTCCTGGGCTGCAGGAGGGAGCCCCAGCTCCTCACCTTTAATATCTCTGAATGCCTCTGATCTGCTTGCTAATTCCTGGTGTTTATTAGTGTTTCTCAGGATGTTTTCCAGAGATGGCACAGAATTGATATATTCTGTTAAAACATAATAGGGCTTTCTAAAATTTCAAATTGTATTACTTCATATTCTGTGGTATTTCAGTCTTTGGTTGCAGTAGCAGTCACTGAGTGTCTGAGGGTCATTCAACACTGTTGATGCATCATGACAACAGTCAAATTAATGATTAAAAGAACTCAACAAGGACAGCTGCTTCTTAATACTCAGTCTAAGTGTTTCTTTTTATGTAAGGGGCTTTTACAGAACGTCTGGGAAGAATTTCTCTTTTGAGATCTCTTTTAAGATCTCATATATTGAAAAACCGTTGAGATTTCAAGAGCCACTATGTTTTAGGAAGACCTCCTAAAGACTTCCTAATTCCCAAATCCCCTTGAGATCCCATGCACTCTCCAGCAGCAAAGCTCCTGCCTGTGTTATTACTGTTTATTTTTGTTGAAGGAGACACTAACACCAAGAAACAAATGGTGATCTCTCCCTGCAGTCTGATTCTATTAGGGGCAGCTGCTGCTGTGGACAAAGCAGAGGATATAATTTTTTGCTTGTGGTCCTCTGATTGCTTTGTTCATCTCTGCTGGTGACAGATTAGCTCTGCAGCACATCCTCAGGTCACCAGCCAGCCTTTTTGTATTTGTACTGGTCAGTGCTCTGAAGAGGGATTTTAAATTAAAAATAACACTTTCTTTTGTTGTCTTGTGTTTTGGAGAGGCAGAACTCCACAGCAGAGTCACAGGTCACCCTAAAGATGCACCAGCAGTGCAGAATGCAGCAGCTCCTGTATAGCACCCATCCCTCATTGCTCCTGCTGTCAGCTGGTCTGAGCTGCTCATGACATTTATAAAATCCTTTTCATAAAAAATTTAAGGTTAAAAAGTGTTAAGAAAAAGTACCCTGCCAAGGTTTACTAATGAAAGAGGGAAAGGTTATTTTATTATCAAATGTACAAAGGAAAGCACTTTTCTTCATCTTAACTGGACATTTTCTTTATAA
Organism: Passer montanus; assembly: GCF_014805655.1. Classification (NCBI taxonomy): domain Eukaryota; kingdom Metazoa; phylum Chordata; class Aves; order Passeriformes; family Passeridae; genus Passer; species Passer montanus. The sequence goes on from NW_024369818.1 coordinate 2,876,800, forward strand.
AATGCAAAAAGCCCTTATCTTTTATATTTCATTTTCATCAGGTTTCCTGAAATAGTTATAATTAAATATCCTTTTAAAATTTCCCCTTGAAGCATCAAAGTTACTGTTTAAAACAAGATAAGAGATTTAAATTCTTTGCCAACTCTGTGAGATGCTCTTTGCAAAGACACCACAAAAACAACCTGTATTTTCAAAGAATGAGATGGGATATGTTGACAAAAAACTCAAAAATTAAAAAGTGGTGCTGAATGTAGTTGCAAAATGTGGACAGATTCAACCACTCTCTCTTTCCAAGAGTCAGACCAACCAAAGCAACACCAGGGAGGCAGAATTGTTGTATCTCTGGCCTGATAAAGGAATTTGTCTCTTATTTCTTCATGTCACTTCCAAATGGAGCTATGTATTTTTTGCTAGTTATCAGGAGAGGAATACTCATCATCCCCTCATTGCTGGGACCAAATTTTGAAATGCAGGCTTCTAAAAATTAAAGAGATTGTGAATTTTAAGTATTTTTCATGGAATGTGAAGTAATTTCATCAGAGAAGCAATTTTTTATTCAGACAAGAAGACTCGTTCCAAGAAAAATTGCCCTGCAAATAAATTCATCAGGGGGGAGAGAGCACAAAGTTAGAATTGAGGAGGAGAATTCTCCTTCTTTTTTCCAAATTTGTTAATTTGGTTCTTTCCTCTGTCTAGGTTTTCCCCCTCTGGCCTATCCACCAGCACTGGCTGCTGGAGAGGCCCCATCCCTTCTCATGTGTATGAAATGAATTGTTATTTTTTGGCTGAGACTAAAAATACAGCAGCACATATGCTGCAACAAAAGGGCTTCAGATTAGTTAAAAAACACTAATTAAAACTAGAATATTTAGATTTTACCAGCCAGTTTCAGTTGAAAGGATTTATTTTCTGCACAAGATCCTTTTAGAAGCTGGTCATAACCAATCCTCTCACCTTGGGCTTTGGAATGATCTTTTAATCTCTAGAACAGTGGGAAGGTTAAACCTCTATTATTTATTTTGTTTTGTTTTAATACCCATCACATGAGTTGTAGCATAAAAATCTCCTGGGTAAGCTTCATTTTTCTTCTGGAACCCTGACTTGAACAAGAAAGCAGCTCCTGTCTCTTGTCTTTATCCTGCCTGTTTTAACAGCAGTCAGGACCTGGAAAAGAACAGCAGTTGATAAATATGGCTTCATAATGAAGTGCTTAAAATTGAGGGAAAAAATGCTGTGTCTCAGCTAATTTATTCCTCATCTCAAGTATGTTCTAGCCTTCATTACTTGTGAAGCAAACTGAGAACTTTTGCCAAGTATGTTTTGATAGTAATGAATAAAGACTTCTCTGGGAGATGGATACTGCTTATCTCCAGGTATGTTCAGACTCAATGAGCATTTTCCCTTGTATCCTTGCCAAAATACCTTTCCAGTAGTACAGCTTGCCAAAAAAGTCCCAGAGAACAGTCCTTTATCTTTTTGAGAACCGAAAAATGAGTCTGTGTTGTGGGCTAGACTGACTTATCAGCAGTGAAATTCAGACTTCCTTGGCCCGTGCTTCATTCCAGATAGAACCTATTTAATGGAGACGCCTGCCAAAAATTATTAACAGCTTTCTTGGGGTGTTGATGGCTGCTCATGCACCTCATCAGTTCTGCCCTGCTCTCTGAAAGCAGAACCATCTTCCAGGAATGTGAAGATTCCTTTGCTGAGACTGACGCAGAAAAGGATTTTGAATGTTTTACTTCCATAAAACAACAAAGAGGAGAGAGTATGAATTATCAATATAGCCAAGACATCACACACTGAAAGTTGAATTAGCAGCACAGTAAAAATGGCTTTTGTGAAACCTGCAGGCTTTGATATAAATGGGAGAGGCAGCTCATGGAGCTGGCATTGAGTGACCCTGCTTTGCAAGTCATTCTGGTTTCCTGGTAGTTTTTCCAGTTCTGGGAGGCACACAGTGAAATGCTGCTTTTAAAGTGAGGAATTTAACCATGATATTTATAAGTAAAAGGAAAAAAAAGGGGCTGTTTTCTTTCTTTGAAAATTTCAGAGCTTGTTAAAAACTTTTATCTTCACTGTGAGCCTAGTTTGTCATGCTTACATTTTTCCAGTTCTGCTTTTTTATTAACTAGAATCAAATCCATCACTGGAATGCATTTTCCAAATGCATTGTAAGTTCCTGTAGGATCTTTACTTTGGATTTAGAATTAAAACATTACATGATATTCCGTCCCTTAATTTCCTACCATGATTGAATTGAGAAAGGCACTGAAGGAGAAGTTATTAAAGAAAAAAACACTTTATGTTAATATTGTTCATATTCTACTGTAGCTCCTTTATAGCTGGGTTCCTTCTAAGATGAAAGTAGTTTGGATCTGGAAGATGCTTTGTGTCCTGGTGTTCTGATGGCAAATGATTCACAACTGTGTACATCAAAGAGTTAGACATATGGAAATTGTATTATGGGTCTCCTCCAATTCCTTCAACATTTCTTTAGCCACCTCTAATGAGTATCTCCAATTTTAATCTCTTCCAAATTTAGTTCATTCAAAAGCAATGCCACAGCTGAAAGCATTCTGTGATGTTTTGATCACCCTCCATGAGCTTTACGGTATGAGAAATCCCTGTGGGATAACACAGAGGATGAGCTGTGCAAATCTGCTTTTCTTCCCTGGAGTTTGCAGTAGCTTTCCGAGTTCCCCTGCACTCTGGATGCTTGGATAGGGAAACAATTGAAATTCAACAGCAATTGCAAGTTATCTGCAAACTGATTTAATATTCACTTCAAAGCAGGCACCAGTGAGTTCCAGAGAAGATTTTAGTAATGCAGTGTTTGTTCATGTGAAAGGACAGAAACCCTGGGGTCTGCCTGAATGAGGATACACGTGGACACTTCTGTGGCAAAACTTTCAATGTTTTCTGAAAAGGAACCCAGATCTGACTGTGTTGGGGTGGATTTTAAGGATATTATGATCAAGAACTACAATTTTTTCAAGCCCATTTTTATGTTATTCTAGCCAAGGTGTTTCCTTTTTAAGGCTCAGCCAGTTGGTATTAATGTTCCAGACTGACTGCTTTTGCTTCCAATCCATTGTTTCCATTTCCAATCCCATTTTTATTTTTCAGCAATCTTCTGATTATGTTTAGTAATTATTTCTGTGATTTTGTCAGGAACTTCAGTGCTACTCAGCAATTTCCTCTACAGAGTTTTGAAAGTGTTCTGTTCAGAAAGAACTGTGAGATGCAAAAGATTCTTTGGGCCATGGCAAACACGTCTTGGATAAAGTGTTCACACTTTGTACCTGAACAAGAAAATGTCTTGTCAGCAAGATTTCTTTCCCTTCAGGTTTTCCTTTCTGACCTGCAGACCAAATACTCTGACTGTGATACAGCGTGTTGTGTTCTAGTGTGCCTTCATACATTTTTAAATCATCCTGTGTCTTGAAAGATTTTTATTTTAGGGGAATAATCATTCACACCTCGGGATAAAATGTGGTCGATCTGGTTTGTGCTTATAAAGGCTCCCCACCTGTCAGAAAACAGAAAGGTTGCACATCCTGAAAAACTCAGAAATGTCCTCACAAGTAGTCCTCAGATCCTGGGAATACTTTTGAAACTGTTTACTGAAGTGACATTTCTTTTTCCTGGTCCACATGGGAATGCTTTGCATGCTGAATTAACCTGGCAGTCTCAAGAAATTTGTCATCATTTTTTCTGGAAGTTCTGCCTCAGGCAGTCCAGTGGGGTAAAGCCCAGAAAGGCATTTTAAAATATCTTTTAAATAGCCCCAAAAGTTTAGATATGAACCTGTTTCAACTTATTTGTCTTGTTTCAGTATCAACTTAAATCGGTGGCAAAATATCTATTAATTTGGGGGTGATTATTGGGCCCTAAAAGAGAAAGTAGATTCTACCATGTGGCATTGATGCTAAATACTGTATTTTCCATCCTCAATAATGTGGGTTATAAGTTATCAGTCACCAAAGTGAGTACAAGAACAAATGCAAACACAGCATAACCACTGAATATTTCACAACCATAAAAAAATAGAGGTATTTGCAGTGAATTATTTCTTCAGTCTTTGACCCTGGTGTAATTATTTTGGTGCTGCTGAAATGCACCCATGCAGCACAGTAGTTTCAGGCAGGAGGTGAAGAAGAAAACTTTTTCCAATTGAAGCTGCAGGACCAATTTTGATAGCAATTATCTGAGGTTGGGTCAGCTCGCTGGATGTTATTATCTCCCGCCAAACTAAAAAATGAAATTTATGAAAAATGAAACCTGTAATGATCCACAGTGGTGAGACCCCAGTAATGGAAGTCAGCCAGAAATACAGATCTCCCTGCTGCAGAAGATATCATTTGGTGGCATTTCTTCTGATCTGCTCTGAAGGGAAAAATTCCAGTTAAAGGTTCATTAATAGCATGTGAATATAATTTCCTAGCACTGCTGACTCTCATCCTATTAGGAATGCTGAGTTTCTCCTGCACCCATTTGGCTGCTGCTGCTGGATGGGATGGGGAAAGGAGTGTGGTGGCTTTTACAGGCACAGGTCCTTTAAAAGCCCCTGTTTGTTGTGGCAGCAGTCCTACAAATGAGAGCATTTCTTGTATCAAAGACCCTTTTAAATTTACAGGCTTAATGGATTAGACTGAAAAATGCCTTTCCTTAACCCACCTGTTGAAAGTCATGTTCACTCTCTTCATTCCTGCATTAATCTCTTGAGGATTCCCATAATTTTCCTTGATTTGTGGTGTTCTACTTGAGATTTATCAATGAGCAGAAAAAGGGGAAGTTTTCTCCACATTATTTACAGGCATATTGTTGTTTATACCCAAATCTGACTTGTTACCTTTTTGAAGCAGTTGCACATAATATAAAATCCAGTTTTTGTCTCTGGGGAGCTGTTGGTTGTGCCTGTAGGTGATAATTATTCATACATGTAAAAAACTCTGCTTTTGTTTTCTTTGGGCTCAGATATATCCTCAGATATTTAGAATTCAGAGTTTCTTTTAAACTTTCCTTGTCAGGATAAACTGTCTGAAGCTTTAAATCTTTCACCCAGGCTGGTTTCCCAGTTCTTCAGTCATTTTTATGGCTCTGCTAATCCTTCTGGTCCCAGTGGTCCTGAGGTGAAAGCCATTATGATTTCTCAGTTCGGAAACTTGTGACCAGTGAAAAGAGATTGTATTTCAACATCCCCTTAATCCTGATCTCACAGAGTAGCCCTGGGCCAGGAGTGAGTGGCTGTAAATTGAGAATCCTCTGGACCACTTTTATTTGTGATAGAAAAATTCATTTGAAATCAGTGTAGATCCACACTTTGGAGCCACTCTTGAATTTTGTGACAAGCACAATTCAGCTAACCCATATCATATCCTCCATTTTTTTTTTAACAAAGCATTCCTAAATTTGATTAAGGCTGCAGGATTTTGCTGTGTACAATGTAGCTATTGTGCTATATAGGATGTGCTCCAACATAAAGCAGAAATATCTCACTAAGAGTGACACCTACCAACCTTTGTTCAGTGAATCCCAGAGGTCTTGGCACACCTTGACTGGTACCTTGGATGGAGCTGCCTTTCATGTCTGTGATTCAGGAGCTGCAGCAGATCAGAGCAGGGGGAAGCACACCCAGCTTTCATCAGCAGCTTGTCAACGTGAGGAGAAGTGACATGACAATAACACGTCCCATCATGTTTGTTAGGGAGAGTTCACCCATGAAATTTATCATCCTTTCAAACCCAGGAGCTGTGTGGTTTCAAAGGAGCTTCGAGGGGCTCATGAAAATTAAATGCAGAAAATATGGAGGGAGTGGAAGACAAAATAGCTTCCATATCACTTAGAAATTTCCTCTAATTGCACAAAATGTTTTAGCTGCAGAAGTAAATTCTTTTCTGTTATTATTAAATAAAAAACCCCGTTGATTATGCTGTGTTTTCAGCCATTTTGAACGACTGTGTGAGCAGTTCTGGTGTAAAAGTTTTTATTTTAGTGTCTCCGTGTATTACTTCTAGAGGATTCCCATTGGCACGAATTTAATAGCTATGCTTCTGGTTGAATTGGTTAAAAACATTACAAACAGTTCTTGAAACCAGATTACTGCATTTCCTGCTACAGCTCACCAACAGAAACAATGCAATCATTTAATATCACTGTGGATTTCTGCAGTCAGCAACAGGAAAGACCAGATGATGTGCTAGTGGATATTTCTGTGCAGTTGTAATAATGTCAGAGTGTGTTTAATGTACTGATGAACGTGTTTCCCAAGAATACCTGTCAAGTATTTTAAACTCTCATAACACTCATAAAAGCAGTAAATTTGGCATGTCAAAATGCAACTATTTAATTTCAATATATGTTCCATTTGGCACAGAGAGCTCTGGTGAGGGAAAATGGTGACCAGAGTTTTTAGATGAATTCTCCCTATCACAGTCACAGTCTCAGGGGTCTTTGGAGCTCATTTCTCAAAGCAGCCCTGGCAGGTTGATCCAGCAGATCCCCCCGACCCTCTGCTGCAATAATGAATGCACTGACTCTTCCAAGTGGCCACTTGAAGGGACAGAGTTAAGGTTCATTTGGTTTGTTTTTTTCCCTGACAATACATCTTCCAGCTTTTCAGAGCTGAAAAACCTGAAAAATTCAGATCTGAAGTACTCTGAGTGTTCCCTCCTTGTTTTTCAGCTGCTTGAGTGACAGTGAACTTTGCTTTCCAGAAGCTCAGAGCACTGTCAATAACCTTAACTGTGTGTGGGAGAGGTTTTATCACTGAGTGATAAGAAAACCTCTCCCTGCCCTGCTTCTCAGATCACTGTTTCTCCGGTGCTGTAAACTTATTTTCCCTGCTTGCCTTTAAGGCTCTGCTTTTGACTTTCCTGGGCATTTCCACGGGAGCATGGCCAACAAATAGGAATGGCAGTGGGTCCTCCAAGGGAGAACTTTCCAAGAACAGTGAATTAATCAGGAAATTCATCATCTGCTACCAACCAGCTTTTCCTACATTGTTTTGTAGCATTGAGATGAGTCCTTAGCCCAGTTAGGAAATGTTCTCAGGACAGATTTATTTATTTAAAGTGTATGTGTACAAGTTTCTTAAATAATGTGATGGGCTGGAGCTGCACCAATGTAATCTTATCAGCATTCAGTATCACTGGCTTTAGAGAGGAGAAAAAAAAAGGGAATGCATGGAAATGAGATGAGATAAAAATTCAATCAGAAGAATAAAATATTGTTGTGATTGTTTTATTCATTTTCTTTCTCACACAATTCCCTCTCCTAAAGCATCCTGTCTTAAGCAGCTCTGTTTTGGCATGTGTTCCAAAATATATAAAACCTGGCACACATGAGTGGAGGATTTTTAAATTGCTAGTGAGGACCTGATATACTTTCACTTTAATCTGAATTGGAAATAGCTCAAGTAAAGAATAACAATGTTGTCTGCAGAGATACTGATGTAAATAGATATTTCAGAGCGTAGTCTTTTATTTTTGCTTTTTATTCATAACTGGCAAGAAACTGTAAATAACTTCACAGTGGAGGTGCATGATTAGAATTAAAAAGGGGAAAAAACTATGGAAGCTAGAGAAAATTAGAAAAGTTCTGACAAAGTTCCTCATTTACCCATTTCTTTCTCCTTTTCTTCTTTTGAAGAAAATAATTAGAGCTAAAATTTTGGTTTGTGTGTTTTTGCTTTCCTAAGCTGGCACTTTTCCCCTTTTTTTTTTAAGTCTCATTTTTCCCTCCTCTCTATATGGAATTGAATCCCAGCCCCTTTGCAAGGCCATTTTCCATAAATCCTTTTTTTCTGCCTCTCTCCTTTTCCTACATGCTTTCTCACCAGATTTGTTGGGAGGACACCTAACCACAGATGTCAGAATGAAACACCCAGTGAGTTTAAGAAAAGACAAACATTGACCAGTTAGCTCCCTGTCTGATGGTAACTGCAGCTTTGTAAATCTGGACACCTTCAGATTTTGGGGCTCATTTTAGGGAAGAGCATCTTAATTATATTGTATCTATTAATGCTGTATTAAATATTAACTGCAGCCCCTACAAAGGAGAAGCTGGCATTTATCAGTTAGGGATATCAGACATGTACTAGTCCTGAAGTTCTTTAACTTCCTCTTCTAGCTCTTTTTTTTATTTATTTATTTTTTTTTTAAATCAGCAGACCACAAAAAACATACAGGTGCTATTTAAGCTTCACAAGATTCCTCTGAGGTTGATGAAACATGGAACATTCTCTTTCTGGATTACAAATATCCTACATTTTCTGAGTTTTTACCAAAAGCTGGTGTATGTTTTCAGTCATGTAGGATTCCTGGTGAGGCAATGAAGGTGCAGCATTTATCCATGTATTAAGTGCTTAAATTCCTTTTCAAACTTGGCATTCTTGTGTCACTATGATTTTTTATAAGTGTACACATGTAGATACTATTTTGGTGTTATCACTGGCTGTTTTGGTGCATGTGGACATCTAGCAAAGGTATAGGACAGAGACCTAATTTTTAATTTTAAGCTTTACTCTCTTTGCAATGAACAGAGAGGGATGTGTGCATAGAGTATGATTTCTGAACTTGTTGCAAATACAGAGTATTTCTTTTGTACTTTGAGCCATAAGCATTAGAATCTGGATGCAGTTATAATTTTCAGGGATATACACTGTTGTTACAATTCAGAATTTCTGTAATTACTGAATCCCAGCCTTGAGCATCCCTTGGTTTGCATCTGTTGCCAGCTCTGAACTGCATTTGGGATGACTTCAAAATAATCCCAAGGCTTGGAGCTTTCTCAGATCTTGCAGTTCCCTCTAAATCCTTGTTGGTATTTGTATAGTATTTATATTCTCTATGTCAGTTGTGGAAATAACAAACACCAATGACCCACAAACATCCAAAATTTGTCCAAAAGGATCAAATCAAGTCCAGACATAAATTATTTGCAAAATTAATCTTTTGGGTAGGAGTTAAACTGTCCTCAAACTCCTCACCTGTGTGGGCTTTTTTATTAATTTTAAAGTCATGCTTCACTTGGTTCCTTTGGTGTGAAGAGAAGAAAATAAAAACCTTAAGCTTCTAGATCCCACTGTGGAGGATGCCAAAAGGAGAGAAATTCACATTCTGCATGGAGAGTGATCATGCTCTTTCCCAGAAAGATCTGCATTTTGTATCCTCAGCTCTTTGCAGTGTAATATGCATAACTGTTCTCTCCAGTTCAGTTGAGCTCAGTACAGGATATAAAAGAATCAAGAGGGAAAAATAGCTTTATGCCAGCTTTTCAGATCTCCAGTTGGAATTCATTTCAATGACTGTCAAAAGATGCAGAAAAAAAAATCTACATATTGCATAGGCTGTTCTGATATTAGCTACAGTTTAAAAATATTCAGAACATACTTTTCTTTTCCCTCTCCTGTGTATGTTCTCTGTGACTTTCTACTTGTATCAATTTAGCAAAAAGAGTGGTGATGGCTTGCTGAATTTAAAGACCAGTAGCATTTCTAGAAGGGCATGAATGGCTCCTTAAATATTGGATATGTGATCTTAAGTTCTTTCATGTTTAATATATTGATTTTATGAGTACTGGAGAAAAAAGAACGATCTAAAAAGCTGTAATAAGCCCTGTATTTGCTATCACAGCTATAATAGTATTTATGGCTAAATATATAAAGGCCATATCTCATTTTGCACTGATACATTGACTTCCATCTAAAAAGAAAATATTAAATGTGTTGTGCAAAGCTACCCCTGGCAATTGCTCCAAGCACCCAATGCCCTCTTGGTGTGTTAGAAAAACTGTAAAACTGTCAAGAGGTTCTGCCTTAAAGTCTTTCCTCAAAGTTGCATCCTTGTTTGTGGAGCTGGCTTTTCAGGGTTCCAGTCTGTACCCCAGTGATGTGACATCCCTGACAGTGCCAGTGCTGGGGACTGGCAGGTGACAACTGCAGGCACCAGAGACATGTGGTGACTACGTTACATGTCCAAAATACTGATATTTACATGTCCAAAATACTGATATTTTCATGTCCATATTTACTGATATGTTACATGTCCAAAATTCTGGTATTTCACCTGTGCAATGCAAAGTTGGTCTAGCTGGAAGTTCCTTATTAATTGAGGATTCGGGAGAATTTTAAACTGAGGCATAAATTAACCTTAAAAATAGGGAAAGCATTGCTTAGTGAGTAATACCCATTATTATTTTTCTTCCACTAATTAAAACCAAAGCCTGACCCAAGTATAACATAATTCTCCAGTAAACTTGCAATTTGTTGGTCAAAGTCATGTAAGAACATAATTGATGATTTGTTTTTATTATTATTTGTTGGTCTAAAAGGGCTGAGCTGTTGCAGTCCCTGCCAGGGCTGCAGCTGGGCTGGAGTGGCTCAGAGTTGAGCCATCAATCACTCTCTGCCTGGTGAGGGGAAAAATGAATTTTTTCTGTAATTTATTACAGATAAAACCAGATTCTGGGTTTCACTTTTCCTGTGGCTGCAATTTTGTTTAAAACAATGCCTTGTCTAACAAAATTATAGAATCTTTGAGAATATTTGAACAGGAAGTGGCCCACAAGGAACAGAAAAAGTCCAACTGCTGGCCCTGCACAGATGGTTCAGAAGACTCAGAAATATTTGGGTACATAAGTCGTGTATGTATATATATATATATAAATATATATAAATTGAGCAGGTTTCTTGACACTTTGTAAGAGAGTATTCTAATTTAGGAAACTGAGTTTGTGATGTTTTTGTAACACATCATCTGTGATACTTTTATCTGGAGCTAATTCAATTCTAAACTTTTATTCACAAGTAAATCTAGCTAATAAAAACCCTGTCAACATAGTCTTCCAGTAATCTGTTTTTAAACATTCAGCCAGACAGACAAAAGGGGCACTGTTAAATCAAATGTATTCAACCTTCAGTCTGTGTACTATTGAATTAAATTTATTCAACCTCCCGTGTATGTAGCATGGCATTACAGTCATAGATAGAGGATCTATTTAATTCAATGTTTTGTCCCAGAAGCTCGAAAAAAGATGGGAATGTAATTCATGTCAATCAAAATTATTTGAAGATTGCACACATATTTTTTTTATTATTTCAAATTAGTCAATGTTCCTTGCAGTGTTAGAAGGGAAGGATTTTTTGGATCACCAACTCACTGTGTATTTCTGCTGATTAATCTAGAATAGTTTCATTTTCCTCACTGACTGCATGAAGTTTTCTACTACTGCACTTTTAGAGAGTTGTTAATTTAATGAAGTAGTCAACACTCCAGCAATGTGAATAGGAGTGTAAAGTTTTGGGATCTTGACTAAGGTACCTTTAAAAATAATACTACATTTACATCATACCAGACTAGAAAATTAGGCAACTACCTCTAGTCTGCTGCATTATTTTTTCATTTCTTTCTAGTACTCCTTGCTCTAGCTGTCACAGAGGATAGCTGTGGGGGATGTGGAGTTTCTATATATCTTTTGAAGAAAAGAGCACAAATTTCAGATGCAACCTGTTACTACCTGTTCAACATGATTTCTGAGAGGCAAAAAGTGGCTGTGCTTTACAACTTTGATTTGTGAATCAATTATTTCTATCTAGCTTAGAGTAGTTTCATCAGCTTCAACCTCACATAATCTGGTACTGTGTAAAAATAAACCCCTTGGTTATTGGCACCTCGGAAGTGGTGACCAAGTTCTGCAGTGGTGTCATTTGAAGTATTTCGATTTTTATATTTTTAACATGTTGTAAAAGGGCAAGAAAACACACAATGAAAATTTTATGGATCATTAGTACATCTTTGGCATTATTCAGGAGACTTAAAATCCAATTATTCAGTCTCTGGGGTAAGAAAGGGCATAGTTCAGGAAATACAAAGGAGTGCATTTGTTTTAATTTGTCTGGAGCAGCAATGAAGTTCCCAGCTCTCTGTGCATTTATCAACAGAGAGCCTCCACAAACCACCATCTCCTCTCATTTTTCTCCCACAGAGGTGCTACAGCTTCATTTTGAACAAAATATAATTGATTGCATTTGGACAAGACTTGTAATGTAAGATTAGTTCAATTTTTAATCAAAAAGCTTTGGGGGTATAAACGTAAAATGTGCAGGGAAGCTCTTCATGTGTGAGGGATTTGTTTGAGAGCAGCCACAGGAGAACAGCTCTGTGCTGCTCCTCCTTGCCCTGAAATTATTGAAAACTTTGGTACAAGCAGACATTCTTGACGGAATGTGTTGCATGAACCTTTCAAAATTCTCAGTTAACCAGGGTTCCAACACATTCTCTGTCTGAAAAAAGTCTGGGTACGTTCAAGACTGAAACACCTGAACGTGTGCTTTGGTGTCCAACCTCTGAGTGCTCGGCCCCAGGGTGCAAGCCCAAAATCTGGGATATAATCTATGTCATAGCTGTGTAGTTCATGGGGAAGGTCAGCACATGTCTAAGCAAATTAAATTGAACACTTTTGATTCCAGTCCCTGGACACTTTATCCCTGAAAGGAGAGGTTAGAATTGAAAAAAAAAAATCATATTCTGTTCCTCTGGGTAGGAATTGGAGTTTGAATCAAGAATGTACACAAAGCTTCCCAAACCCCAAAGGAATGTGATGAAAAAGTGGATAATATTGCACCTTAAGCAGGTAACCTCCTGTGCATGAGGGAATTCCACTGACTCCCCTGTGCAGAGGATAATGTTTGATCAGGATTGTTCATTGGATTGGATTCACCGGCTTGGAGGTGGCACCAAATGTCAGGTGGAATTTATTGTTAAATTTGTTGTTAAATTCCTCATGCCATGCTGCAGAAATAAAAGCTTAGGTGAGCACAGTCCACAGCCATTTAATGCATAAAAGATTGACTGCCACAGCCAAAGCCTGGAACAAATATTTAATCATTTTGTATTTAAGGATCTCGAATTCTGAGACGTTGGTGCTTGCATGTGAAATTATCTTTGTCACAGGTTGGGAATCCCAAGATCTCCTCTGTGCTGGAAGTGCACTGTGCTTCCCCTGATTAGTTAATTATTCACTTGGGCCTTCTCCAGCTGAGCACCCCAATAGGAAGGAATATAAACAAAATACTTTCTGCCAGGTGTCAGCCCCATAGAGTAATGAAAAGGAAAATAAATTAAGATGTTGTTACTGGTGTAAGGTTTCTTTGGTTTTTGTTTTTGTGTTTGTTTTTTCTTTTCCAAAAGAAGACAGAAATATCTCTAGCAATTACATTGTTAAAATGGTATTTAAATAGCCTGGCTGTGTGGAGGACTTTGCAATTTAGGATGATTATATAAAAATAATGAAACCAGCTTTTTTTCAGTCTTCTGTGAAATGGAATAATAAGCACTCTCCTGAACAAACCATATTATTTTCCCATGTCTTTTCATTACTGCATTTGAAGTTATGATTCATATATTATGGTGATTCATGGCTCAGCCCTATGGAGTAGAGGCTTATTTTTAGAGTGTTACCTTAAATTAGTATGACTAATAAGTGATTTTGAGGTGCAGTGATCTCAGTGGTTCTGCAGCTCCTTGCTAGAATTTAATGTGTTCATATCTGACTTTCCCTGACACTTTACAGCAGCCTTTCCAGGGAGCTGGGTGTTAACTGTGATGTATTAGAACCTTTAAACTCATGAATTATTTGGCCTAAAGTGAAATGTGCTTTGGTGCTCACTGAGGAGGCAGAGCTCCTCCCTGGCTGCTGGGACATCAGGTGGCACCAGGACAGTCTGTCAGTGATTTCCAGAAGGGAGGGAGCTCTGTGGAGCTGTCTGCAGAGTGACTGCAAACAGGATTAACTCTTAAGACTGGAATTCAAGATGTGCAATACGAAAATAAATTTATTGCCTCCTTTTTCCTGCAGAGTGTGCTGGAATTTATTGTTTGGTGTCTGTGGTCAAAAGAAAGTTTGGATGGTTCTGGATATTCTCCTCCTTTAGACCTTTGAGCTAACCATGATTGAGCAAGGCTGTGCATGTATTCTCTAGGTTTTTGCCAAGAGTTGATTTCCAGGCCAGACTGAGGAGTCATAAAATGCATTCAGATGGAGAACTCTAACTGGTAATAAGAAAGTATTTTCTTTTTTTTCCCTGCTGTATTATATTGTAGAAATATTTATTACTCTTTGGATCCAATTCTCTTCATTCCCCAAAAAAACCCATAAAAACCTCCCAACCAAAAAATGCCCCAAAAATCAGGTTTTGATCAGACGTCTTGGGGCGTCTATGAAATTTACCTTAAAGTTTGAGATCTTGTTTGAAGACTCCTGGATTATGAGTACTTGTATTAAAGATTAAAGACAATTCATTAGCATCATCAATATGAAGTATATTTTTTTTTTATTTTAACAATTCTGATGGACCTCGTTATGTATTGTGAAATATTGAATAGTTAATGAAAGTGATATTTAGCTTATAAGTCCTTTAAAAATTTCAGACTGAAAAATTAATCTAACTCTACTCCTAAATTAATTTCAGCCACTGTTCCTGGTAGAGCTTTTATATTTCTCTTTGTGAACAGGTAATTGCTGCTATTGCCCCTCTCCTCTTGGTAAAGTGGATATTATGAGCTTCAGTGCAATCAATATCTAGAAATAGAGTAAAACTGCAAGGTTAGGGGATTTTTCTTCTTCTTCATCGACTAATTCTCCTCCTTAAACTGCTAAAGTATATGAATGGCTGACATTTTGCTCTAGACTGAGTATCTGTATCTTAAAAAATGTAACAGACACAAAAATCTCCTGGAACAGGGGGTCATGGGCTGTCATTTCCCTTAAAGGGCAGCAGTGTGTTTGTTTTATGGGGATGGTTTTTATCAGGGGATTTGGAGCCTTTCCTGCTCCTCCAAGGTTACACTCTCCCTACGGGCTGTGTGTGAGGAGCTGCAGGGGATGGGTGGCACCAAGGGAAGAGATTTCGGCTGGATTTTGACAGCCATTTGCTGCAGTGCTTTCAGCAGGACTGTGTCACGTTGCTTTTCCAACAGCATTGGTTGTTCCTTTGCTCCTTTTGGGTCAATATTGAAGGATCTGTGACCACTGGGGTTGAGGGCAGTATTAGGAGGGAATAAAGATTTGTTTTGCACCTGCAGAAGGGCTCAGCACAATTCCTCCTGCACGGCAGAACACACTTTGGAAACATGAACTTTACAGAGCAATACAAGGCTTTCATGGCTGTATTTAAGCCCACTCAAGCTTTCTGAGCTGAGGTTTTGAGTTATTTCCTTCCAGGCAGAAGCCGTGGGTGGATTTCAGCAGTGAAATGTTCAGGTGTGTGCATCCCTGGCTCTGCATTTCTCCGCTCTGGGCTGGGGCAGCCTGGCTCTGCTCCCTGGTCCAGCCTGGTGGCAGGGCTGAGTCCTGGCTGCCCGGGGGCACTGCCAGAGCCCCGGGATTGCTGCAGAGCTGCAGTGTGGAATTCTGCACTGCCGGGGGAATGGTGAAATGCAGGCAGAGGAACTCAGTGCCTGGAGCCATCCTGGTGTGGAGCTCGTGCCAGCAGGAGATGCTTTTTCAAACACCCTCCTCCAGGATCCCTCTCCTTGCTGGCACACACCTAATCTTAAGGGCAAGTTAGAAACCCTCCAAGAGGCAGCTGAGTGAGCCATATGTGAAAGATTAAACCTATTCATTTGGTTTCAGAAAACAAGCCTCTGTTGCTAATATGTTACTAACACTGGTCTTTATGAACCTGAGCACAGTGGTGTTCTAATGAAACAAGGTGGTTTCTCCACGCACATTGGTTCACCTGGCACTTTACTGGAGCACAGCAGAGCAAGCAGAAGGTGGTTGATGTGCTGATGTGGTGTGCACTTTGTGTACACATCTGAAAGTCCTGCTCAGTCACCAGCAAGGGAATTGCTCCCCGTGCTCGGCTTGGATGTGACCATTTCCCATAACTTGGGCAGAATTGTAGGCTAAAGAAGGAAATTCCTTTCGTGGATATTCTGTGTGTTCTCTATTTCATGCACCTCACACCACGTGCAGGCTGAGGCTGGGAGTTTGGGGTGCTGGTAAATCATAAATGGAGTCAAACCATGTCTCTAAATGAGCAGTTAACCTGAGCACTGCTCCTGTTTGCAGTCCCACTGCTCACCCAGGAGTAAGGTAAAAGATGTTTTCCTCCAGCAGTGGAATTGCTTCAAGAATGCTTTTCCAAGCTTTTATTTATTGTATTCACCTCTGGATCATGAATAAAACAAACAGTAAAAGATGCAACACTGCTCTCACAATAAGGTCAAATAACATAGAGTGAAATTCAGCGCTCTGCAGGAGGCCAACACGAGTCATACACCCCAATTAAGCCATCAAAGTAGATTTAAGTGGAATTTATTTGGTGTATAAGATTTGAACTATGAGTCTCACCTTTAGAGAGGCAGTCTACAAGGAACAAATGCTGGGCTTGAACTTGTCCCCAAATAAATCAATGTTATCCTGCTGATACCGCAGGAAAAAATGAGAGTCGAGTCACTTGACTCTTGTTTGTAAATACCTGTTTCTGAACCTTTGGAAAAGTACTGCAGCGCAGAAAATGAGGAGAACACATTCCTACCTCGGCCTTATGGCTTCTGAGAATTACTTATTCTGCCTCCTGGGTACCTTGCTTCTTGCCCTTGCCATCTGTAGATTTGGTGATTTATGTTTCCAGTGCGAAATGTTAGCCAGGATTGAATATTGAGCACAGCAGCACAAGGCTGAAGGAAATGGGCAGACACAGGATATGAAGATTTTCATGTCACCCATGTTCAAAGGGTGAAGGAATAGAGAACAAAGTTTTTGCACTATCATTTGATTATCTGTTCTTTTTAGTCCATGTTTGGACATTTCTAGTGCACAGCAGTGAATACATCATTGCATTTTTATCTGCTGGTACATGCAGAATTGGTGGCCTCTGTGTAAACAAATATTCCAATACACTGTCTATATTAAAAATCTCTAACCTGCTTAGGGAATATTTGTGTTTTTGCATATGCTGACTTTGTATGTTAACACAGAGATTCTGAATTTGTCATAATTTGGCCACAGTTTTTCTAGGATTTTTGGGGTTTTTTAAATATATTTATAATTATTAGTTGTACCTTAAATGAACCTTTTTTCCATCTTTAGCTGAACACAATAACTTACTACTCTACTTTCTTCTGTGTTGTTTAAAGCATTCAACTTAACATAAAACAGGGAAAAAATTCCCTGAGCTCAGGTTCTTGGCTAAGCTTGCTTAGTTGACTGTTAGTGGAATGTGTTTAAAAGGAAGTAACACAAAAACTAAACTAATTTGGAAGTTCTGAGATTTTTGTAGGTGCTGGACAGTGATATAAAATCCTGATTTGCATTTGCTAGTTTATGACTGTGGGAGCCTTGTTCTTCAATACAGCTGGGAATTAAGATACTTCTATTCTCATCTCCTATTCAAAAAAAGCCAGAATTTCCTTTCTGATGAAATTGTTTGCTTGAAATAAGCCCATGTGATTCAGTATACCATTTAAACATCTGATTACATCCTTTTATATTGATGTGTTTTTAAGGTTTTTTTATTGCTGCAGTAAATTTGGCCCTTAAAATGCAGGGGTTTGCTCAAATGCTGCTTCAAAACATCAACCTTTTTGTGAGCAGAGCTCATCATGAAAGAAACTGTCAAAGAGGAACATGCAGTTTGTTACTGCAGGGAACCAATAAATAAGAATTCAAGCTTGTCAACATTTAGCTGTAGGAAATTTGAAGACATTCAAGCCTTAATGTCACAAGCATTCATGGAGTGCCAAGAGAGCTGTCGAAATGTCTTTAATGACACCACTTAATGGGAGCAGATAAATGCAGAATGGGACCCAAGGCCTGTACCTGAGGAGTGCCATAAACAACTCTGTCAATACAGGGAGAAATACAGATCACTGACATCATATTGGGAGTGGGATGGGTGTGCTTGCAGAATTAAAAAGTCACAAGTGGAGCCCAAGGGGAATTCTGTGGAGCTGTAGGGAATTCTGCCAGTTCAGGCTGGATGTACACATAAAAACCCCAGGTTAAATAAGAACTTCAGAAACAAGAACTTCAGATCAGTTTTGATGGACTTCATTGAGGTTTTGGATAAATTAGTTGGAAATGCCCTTTCCAAAAAAAGAATTCCTGAATCCCATAGCTTCTGGAAAGCAGCAAGAAGTGGCACTGTTTGCAGAAAAAGTCACACCCATCATCTTCTGTCTTGGGAAGGTTGTGGTCTTCTCTTTTCCACTTCAATTCAAGCTTTCCATCCTGTGTTATCTTTTCTAGGTAACTTTATCTCTTCTATGGAAGTACACAGAACTTTCTGTGTAAGGACACAGAAAACAGCTGACTTTTTATCTTTTGGGGTTTATTTATATATATATAAAGTGCTAGGAAAGATTAGTAACCTAGACTGATGTGAAGTTACACTGCAAATAAATTGGAATTCATCATTGAAACTCTGTGATTGTTGTGTGCAAATACTGGTGTAGGTTAGCTTTGAGAAATCAACTCCTCAAGGAGGTGCTTCTAATTAATCCTCAGTGAGCAGTACCATTTGAGAAACGCACTTTAATCAGAAGTAACCTGGAATTATAAGCAGGAGTGAGTATGTTTGTACTAATGAGCTGGTGACATTTTAGGACATTTGTGCCAAAAGGAATACAGCATTATGAAATGTTATGGCACAAAGGTGAAACACAAAAATATTCCTAAAATAATTTTAATTAATGAAAAAATTGCATTTAACACTGTGTTGTTTCTGCCAGTCTTGTTTGTTGCAAGACAAATTGTTTTTTTGAAATCTGGGTTACAGTTAGAGCAAGCTGCAGATTTTTGGCTTTGAAATTAAATTAAAAGTTGAGTGAACACAGTTTCCCACTTTTTTCTGTCCTTCCTCTATTCTGGGGAAAAATTTAATCAAAGCTGAAGTGCAGGTTGCTCATCTAACAATTTGAGGTATCATCAATGTTAGGGCTGTAATTAAATGATTGATACAAGCAACATGCTTTAAAAATGCATAAATTAAGAATGGGCTGCTGAATGCAACTCCCAGTACCAACCACTGGAGCATTTGTGTGGCTACAGGTGGTTTGGGGCTTTCAGCAGTGTCATTTCAGAATGTTTGTAGAGAATTAAGTTCTGAAAACATCCATCCAATTAATACCCTGATGGTTAAAAATATGGGAAGGACAAAAAAACTCTCTGTAAAATATATCCCAGTGAAGTGCCAAAGATGTTTTCAATGAGGATTTTTATACTTCCCTCACAAACTGAAATGTAAGGGCAAGAATGTGAAATTAAATTTGAAAATAAATTGATGGTTGTTACGGAAATAAAAAAAAGTTCATTTAAAAGTATTTTCTGTTAATTGTAAACTGAATTTGTCAGTGAGATTGAGAAAACAATGGATAGATTTCACACACCTTGCAACAGCAGGTGAGCAGTGCTGCACACCTGCAAGCATGAATTGTACATGAAGAACCCCTCAATAAAATCTGAATTCCTTTTGCTGTCACCCTAATAAAGGCACACAGGGAAAGATCTAGAGAATGGGAAAGGAGTTGTTGCAGATCATTTGGGTTTTCAGTCCAATTAACCTCGTTAGATGTTTGTCTCAGGATCCTGACGAGGCTGTGCACGTTCTGAGTGTGGGTGTGTTATTTCCATGTGTGTGTTTGGCTGCATGTTTGTCTGGGTTTTTTCCTATTATTAATTTCATATTTTATGAATGTCTGTAACATGCAGATAATTAAAATATTGCTCATCCAGGTTTTCCTGGATCCAGCTTCCCACTGCAGAGCCCTTTTTCCTCTCTGTATTGCATGGTTCATGTCCCATTAATGCCAGAGGGAGTTCTGTGGGGGTTTGGAAGGAAAACAGAGCTGGAGCAAGAGCACCTGAAACTAATATTTACCACCCAGGAGATAAATTGGCTGCTTCTAAGCCAGGAGTTCACAGATTTGTGTATTTTAAAGGGCAGAATTGTCACAGTACAGAAAACAATTAATACACAGAGCCTTTATTATGCAGTGCCTGATACCAGAGTGCCTCAGCATTATTAGTAAATCACAGTGGTTTATGATAAGCTCATGGCTCATTCATCTGCCTTTTTTATAGTGCAGCTTTTGCAAAGCTGCCCGAGTTAATTCTGCTATAGAAGGCTTGTGTGAAAATAGAAGCATTTCATTAAGAATACATTAAAAGGAAACTAAAATGATGAAAATATGCCAGTAATGAATCTTCACAATTAATGGCCCAAATTAATGAAGGTTTCTCAATTCAGGAATGAAATAAGAGCTCCTAGAACACTTGCACACAGATATCAAGCTTTTAGTCTCCAAAAAGAGAGGATTAATTTATGGCCTTTTCAATGGATTAATGTTATTTGGCACAATTTGTAAAGTTCTTTCTTCTCTCCCATTCTTAGGTGTAGTATCAGACCTGTATGCTGAGAGCTAGGAGAGGAAGCAGGGAGGAAAAGGAATAATGCAAACATTCTCCTGCTTCTGCTGAAGTATCCTGTGCATCTGCACAGCCAGTTACTCCTGGAAACAGCACAAAGTGCTGGCAGAGCAATATTTTTTCTCTGATGTTTTTTTACGTGGAGGTTTAATATGCACAGCCTGACTTCAGTACACCTGTATGCAGTAGACTGAAATGGATCTTTCAGGAAAATGCATTTATTTTGCATGATCCCTGAATAAGCTTTACCATATGAATACATTTTAGGTTCTTTCAAAGTGAGAGGACAAATACAGGACTGTTATGCTTCAAGGAATTCCACATCTGACTTACATTGATTGAAAATAAGGATAATCTTACTGATAACGTAATGTTCTCTTTAAAAAAACCCAAAAAACAACTTCATTATTAACAGTTTAATTAAATGTTCTGTAAATCTTGGAAATAAATTTTAAAACCTGTATGCATTTCACCCTCTCCCATATACGGCATGCAAGTTATGCACAGGTGGCAATGTAGTTTGGTTAAACAAGATTGTTTGTTTCTTCTTGTCTCATTTACCTTCAGGTGAGAAGGTTATTTAAGGATATTTATGTTTATTAGCATTGATCCACAGGTGGAGATGCCTGATGCTGTAGGCAAATGCTTTTACCAAGGCACTCAGTGTTACACCATGAATCATCCATAATCAGAGATAGTCAAAATTTTAGAGAGGTGCTAAATGCAAATTTCAACGTTCAAAATATTGAGTGGAAATGGAAAACTTCCTGAACTTCCTATTTCCTTATAGCAATCAGCCACAAGAACCAGGAATTCCAGAGGAAGATGCTTTAATCTACAGAGGCTACTTTAATTCCAGCAGTGTTGGAAGTTGTGGGTGGCCAATGGTGGAAAAATCCTTCTGTCTGTGCCTTTGTGGTTTTCATGTAGGACTTTGGATTTGCAGTTTTTTGGGGTTGTTTATTTGTTTTTGTTTTGTTTTGTTTTAATCAGGTCTTGGAATCTCTATTTCCATTCTCTCTGTGTAAGGGTCACCACTCCCAAGCTCTGCTGTGCCCCTTTGTACAGAAACTCGGCCAGCATTAATCTGTTTCCCTGCTTCCCTCAGGGTACTGCACACACACAGACACTTTCTTGCCTCCAGGCTCACTTGTAGCTGCTGGGCACAGACCCAGCTCCTCAGAACTTGTGTCCCTTGCAGAGAGGAGCTGCAGGGCCTGGAGGGGACAAAGTGTCCTGACAGACCATCAGCGCCGTGGGGACACCAGCTCCCCACCCCAGCTGCTGAGCCCTTCAGCCTTTCTGCAAGCAGAGCACTGGCAGTGCACTGGAAGTGCTAATATTGGACTTTTCTCAGGCTAATGCATCCTGCTCCTCTGGAGGGGGGATTTACAGAATTCACAGAATGACCAGGTTGGAAGGGACCTCCAAGATCATTGAGTCCAGTCCAGCCCCAACACCTGAACTAAACCCTGGCACCCAGTGCCACATCCAGGCTTTGTTAAACACATCCAGGGCTGGTGACAACACCTCCCTGGACAGCCATTCCAGAACTTTATCACCCTTTCTGTAAAAAACCTTTTCCTGATATCCAACCCGTATTGCCTTGGTGCAGCTGCAGGCTGTGTGCTCTGGTTGTGTCAGTGCTGCCTGGAGAAAGAGCCCAGCCCCAGCTGAGCACAGGCACCATTCAGGAATTGTAGAGAGTGATAAGGTCACCTCTAAATCTCCTTTTCTCCAGCATAAACAACCCCAGGTTCCTTCCAGCCAGGCTGGCCAGAGCCCAGTGCCATGGAGTGTCCCCACAGAGCTGTGTCCTCACAGAGCTGTGTCCCCAGGGGTCCCTGCCAGGGCTGGACCCCAGCCAGGCCAGGTTAACTGGAGCTGCCGTGAAGCAAATCACTGCTGTTCTCTTTGGTGGTGCATCTCTAGATTCTGAGTCGTTTTGCATTTGTCTCTACACAGAAATACCTGGTTTGTCCCCAGAAGTGTCTGTCCATAAATCATATAAAATGAAACATGAGGGGTGTATACCTACAAGATTACACTGTAAAGATTTAAATGATACGTTAAACATTCCAAGTGCAAATACTTAATTACATTTTAATGATTAAGAAAGCCAAATTTGCTATTTTCTCTTCTTTGCCATTCATTAGAACAAGCTGATTCTGTGCCATTTTTTCTCCATTTAGTGCCGTCTCTACTGTAAAAATGTATTTTGAGATATTTCCATTCTTTTGGATGCACAAGGAAAGACTAATCAGCTAATGTTAGAAGACTAACCACATTCACATGCAACAACAGATGGCATTTGGAATATTGCTGGAATAGGGAGTTTAGGATGAGGCTCAGAACTCCCCATGTATTTCTACCCCTCTTGATGTACAGCTGCTTTTGTCTGCAGATCTCACTTATATTCAGGCACTTGCAAAACTAAAAATGATGAACTGAAACCCAAAATGAATATGGATTTAAATATCAAAACGTGGTCTTTCTTACTAGGGTATGAAATGTATACACTGAACCATCCTGTCTTGCTCCAAGAACTGGCAATTGCCAGCTCATTATTAATGTCAGCCTACCTGTATCCTGATGGGACAAAATCCCAACAATTTGGAATACAATTCTCTGCACCAGCCATCAAGGTCAAGAAAATATTTCCTCTTTAGTTTTCAGAAAGCATCTAAAATACTCTGCACATGTACCAGAACAAGGGAAGGAAATAAAGTATTCTTTTCTGCAGTTGAAACAGAAAGGACCCACAGGCTTTCTTTCTTTGAGAAAACTTGGCACTGCTAATTTTTTGCAATAGGGAGTTGATATCTGGCAGAGACAGTTGTCTCTTTTTCTTGTTTCCTTAAATTGTTGACATTTTTAGACTTTTGAAAGTGTTATTTATTAGAATGTCTGTGCAAACTTCATAGCACACAGCCACTCAATTCTAAATTATGTGCTCCAGCCTCAACCTGTTTCAAAGCCTCGAAACAGATTTGGATTTATGGATATTTACAGTAGCTGGGCATGTTGTACCATTCTCAAAGATGGATCAATCAAGCTGCCCACACTCGAGAACTGCCTGAACTCTGTAGTGACTCATACTTCATTGCATGGGAATTAAAATGGATATATAGAAATATCTCAGCTTTAGACAGGGAGGGTCATGTTTGACCAATGCAGCTTGAAGTGAAATTAATTTCAAAGGAAGAGAGATGTCTTACAGGGTATGCCAGAGATTGGGATGAGTTATTAAAGTTTGCACACCTGACAAAAGTTACTGATTTTTCACTGCACTATGAGTTGTTCCTGTGCTCAGTGTCTTTGAAAGTCAAGCTCCTGATTTTTAAGACAGGCTTAGCTGCTGAAATTTTAGGCTCATCTACAAGGAAAAGTTGGTGTAAGGATATTTATGAGGTTACAATTGTTACAAATAAAACATGCAATCAAAATGATTAATATTGAAATAATTATGAGGTGCTTTGACCATTAAAGCTCTTATTAATATTTTCTCAGTAATTAAGTTAAGCTCTTCTTTCCTTGACCATTAACTAAAATCAACTTATTTTTAAATGAGTCTGATGCTGAAAACACATGTTTTCTTCTACAGTGGTGCCATGTTTTTCTGGTTCTGCTCTTATATATCTATGTCTATAGCTATATCTATCTCAATATTTATTTGTTCTATTATCTTCTCTTGTATAATAGCTTATTCACCAAAATGAAGTTTATAAGGCAAATGCAAGGATGTAACAAATAGCATCAGTGTGTCATTTATCTCTAACCACCAAACAATGCAGCTCCAGCTTTTCCAAGCAAAGATTTCTGTAGATCCACGTGCCAGTAACTAACATTTATGTCAGACCAACTCCAAAAATTTCCTGTTGCTTCTCTAAGCCCAGCAAAACCAAAACAAGTTCAGCAGAGGGCATTTGCAATACAGAGCACTTGAGAGACAGTTTGAAAGATGTTTGAAAGATATTCCCTTCTTGCTGCTCAGAAGGGTTGGCTCTAATGAAATACCTTGACCTTTAATTCTGAGTGTTCCTACTTGTGGTGGTATGAAATTACTTGATACTTTAAAAAAAAGCCAAAATTAAGGCACCAAATATAAAAAAAATAAAACTTTTCTGCAGCTGTTTTATGTGACACACGTACAGCTGAAAATACTAAATGTGCTTTTCCTCATTTTCAAAGAAAATATTATGTCATTGTTTCCCCAAATCCTTAAATTCTTAATTTCATGGAGCCAAAGGTGGGTTTCAGTCTGGCATGCCAGTGTCTGATCAGTGCTTATTAAGCCTGTTGACTGACCTCCAAGTGCCACACTTGAACCTCACTGCAATCATTTGAAAAATTATTTCTGAATTTGAAAAACTTGTTCTTGACCTCATTTCCCAGAGTTACAAATGAAGACATTCCGGAGGTGGCTGTTGAGTGCCTTTACCACTGGATCTTGACCCCGTTCTGAGGGGAGGGTGGGAGGCCAGGCCATGGGAAGATTTGCAGCTGTATTTTTTAACTATTTTCGCCCCCATTTTTTAGTGACTAATATAAAGTAGAAAAGATAGGGGAAAAAGGAAAAAAAATAAGTGTAAAGGTCCAAGAGGGTAAAGTTAAGAGCTTCTGTTTTACTCTTTATTAATATTTGATCTTGGTATAAGTTGTATATCCAGCAGGAACTGGTATCATCTTAGAATCCCAGAATGACCTGGGTTGGAAGGAACCTTAAAATCCACCCCATCCCACCCTCTGCCGTGGGCAGGGACAAATTCCACAATGCCAGGGTGTTCCAAGCCCTGTCCAGCCTGGCCTTGGACACTGCCAGGGATCCAGGGGCAGCCACAACTGCCCTGGGAATTCCATCCAAGGCCTTTCCCACCTCACAGGAAGAATTCCTTCCCAATGTCTGATCTAAGCCTCCTTTGGTTTGAAGCCATTCCCCTGACTCCATCCCTTGTCCCAAGCCTCTCTCCGTCTTTCTTGCAGCCTCCCTTCAGTACAGGAGGCCATAAATAGATCACCCCAAATCTTCTCCAGGTGAACACCCCAGCTCTCCCAGCCTGTTTCCTTGGTAAAGAACAGCTTGGTGGCCTCCTCTGGACTCTCTCCAGGTCCTTCCTGTGCTGGGCCCAGGGCTGGGGCAGGTGGGGTCTCACCTGAGTGGGGCAGAATCCCCTCCCTCCCCTGCTGCCCAGGGCACAGGGCTGGGACATGTCCAGCCTCTCACCACCAGCACCCCCAAGTCCTCCATGGCAGGGCTGCTCTCAGTCTCCAACAGGTCAATTTAAACGCTTCCTTCCAGAGAAAGCATGGTGAATTTCCTTCCCTGCTTTGTTCCTCTGCCACAGAGCTGAGCTCTATTGTCGTGCCTCACTGTGGGATTATTTAGCTGACAACAGCTCAGGTACCCCTGGGCACAGCTGAACTGGTGATGGGTATTTTTCAAAGCAGCTTACATCTTAGCTCAATTCTGCCATCTCATTCTCCCAGGCATATTATCTCTTAAAAGAGCGTGCTACATCTGCCTGAATGCAGGTACTTTACAAGAGCTTTATTCTAATTGTTGTCTCGTTCTCAGCTGGCCAAACACAGCTCTGCACAATAAAATCCGTGCTGCACAGGTGCAGCTGTGCTGACCAGAGATGTCGTTCTTGAAAGTGCTGCTCACTTCAGTGGGGAAGTGAGCAAAAATCCTGGGGCAGCAAAAAAGACAAGAGGAAAAATCTTTACTTTTAATTACCTCGAAAACAGGCTCTCAAAGCCTCAGTTTTCCCAACAGCCTGCCCACGAAGCTGTTGACAAGTAGAGCACAGACCAAAAAAAAAGGGTTCTGTGCCTGGAACAATTACCAGCAGAGCAAAGGCCCAGTGCAAACACGGGTGCTGTGCCACAGCACAGTCCCTGGAATCCACAGCAAAGCCACGCTCAGCTGCAGCAATAATACAGAGATTTTTGACAAGGAAATGATTTTTGATGGAGGTGGCAGTATCATATAGCTCTGCTGCTCTTTTATCAGTGTAGCAATGGAGCTGTCTTCTGTCAAGAGACAAGGGAAAGATGCCAAGGGAAATAAAATCAACCAGGCAAACTTTTTGCATTCGGACTGATGAGCTGTGCGCTCCTGTTTGGAAAATTTAAGGTGCTGGAAGCTCAAAAGCCTTTTTGCCAATATAGTTTTAAATGATAATGCAAAGGCTTTTGTGAGATTGCTCACAATTTATTCTAATAAAACCAGCTCCACTGTGAGTTTAACAAGTGCCTGTGCTCTGTGCAGTGAAGCAATACTGCAGAGACACCTTCTTAGGGTTTTGAATCTCACAGCTCGGGCTCTGCGGGTTTGTTTGGATTTTGGAGGTTTTGAGCAGAGGTCTGACGGGATGTGAGGGAAGGGATACTCAGGGTGTTCATCTTGGGGGAACCTCTGGTTACAGGCACTTCAGGAAGGGAGGTGTGGGAAAAGTTCAGATGTGGATTCATCTCTAATCTTTCAGACTTTTCCATCTTATTAACTGAATTTAGAACTTAATTAAATCTTAATGTCTGCGAATCAGATGCTTTCCCTGGACGTTTCAGGACTTTCTATAAATAAGAATTTTATGCAAACATTCTCTCCATTCCCTGATATGCTGAGGATGGAAAAATTTCAGTTGAAATAAACAGAACCAGGGTGAACTTTCCCTATCCCTGTTCCCAGCCATCTGGATTAATTTCTCTCATCTGATAATGAGTCCCCATCATCATTTATTCCTCCAGTAGATTTTTGGACCTGTTCTCATCCCTGCAATCTCTGATATTGCCTGAAGAGTTTACAAAGATAGCCTGGAAGGTAGCTGCAAAGGCATTCTCATTATTTTAATGAATTTCTGACCACTGGTCCAGGCTATCAGCCCTGCATTTAATTAAAGTAGCACAAGCTGTGTATCCACCAAATGTCCAGGCAAAGGTCAGCAATCCGTTCCAGGCTTCAGCACTCTTGAAACTGTTGTAGGACTGGAAGGAGCCTCTAAAAAAAGACAGAAATGCAGCTCAGCTCAGAGGGGCTGTGCTTCTGCTCCTTTTCCTCTGATAACCTTGAACTTGCACTGGCTCAGACAGGCAGCTGCCTCCTCCCAGCAACTTTTGGGAGTTATTCAGTGGCTCAGCTCTCTGAACCAGTTCAGGGTCATCCAAATGCATCCTGGTGGCAGGGCTGGGCCAGGGATGGGGCTGTGTGGATAAGAGGGAGGGGGAAAAAGAAATCTCTGGCTTGGATTATTTAAATCTTCTGCAGAGAAGCACCTTTCCAACCTCCATGTGTTTATGTGCATGTGTAATTTTGAGATTTTGAAGAACTTTGATGAGGATGCTTTACTATTGTTTTCTCCACATTTCCCTCTTCCAAAGTTCTGACCCAAATTCAGCTGAGGGGAAGCAGATACCACCATCACCCCCACCCAGTCTGTTCCCGTAAGTGGTTTTGGTGCTAAAGTAGGGTTTCTTTTCAATACTCAGATATTTTCTTCTTCATCAACAAACAAGAACCACTTTGGCAATAGGAAGATGGGCATGCAGTGTTACTTAGACCACAGAAGCTCTCTAGGGAACCAAATTCCTTTTAAAGCATTATTTTCCATATTTAAAATTAATTGGGTAGGTGTTGAATGATCAAGACCATTTTATAAGAGGCTCTAGTCCTGTTCTGATATCTGGTGCTGTAGAAAAGACATAATTAACATCTGCCAGCATAAAGGCAGGCATGGATTTTATTACAAGCATTACTTTCTGAGGACTTGAATGACTTTGACCTCAAAATGTTAATCTTGCTGAACTCCAGAGCAAATATCAAATGTCAGGAAATTCCAAATAGATGTGTGGACTTTGAGTACTTAAATTAGTCTGCCTTTAAACAGAGAGAGGTTTACATCTTATTAACAGAGCTGTCCCTCAGTTCTGGAATGGACAGGAAGGTTCTGTAGTGGGCTGATAGAGAAGAACAAAGAGGGGAAAAGCTCCTGGGTTAATGTGGGAGCTGCCCTCAGCAGGCAGGGCAGAGCAGCCACCTTCCCCTGGACTGATGCATCTTCCAGAGCACTCAGGCACCAGGAATCATGGCATTGTTTGTCCTTCCCTTCTCATGAGAGATGCAAGGCTGCTCTTCCTGAGCTGTGTCTGCAGCTGCCAACAGGTTTTACAGAGGAAAGGCTTGCTTGAAGATTTAATATTCAATAGGACACAACTAGCCTCGTTTTGAATTTTTATTTTTTCTATTTAAATCAAGTTGTTTGAAGTCAATACCACTATAAGTATCTTTGCTATCATCTCTGGTGTCTGGATTTCATTGGCTTTTCAGTGCATGCAGTTCTAATGCCTGGTGGGACTCAGCAGGACACCAAGTTTGAGTTTTCTTAAAGGAAACATCTAGTATTTGTAGTATTTAGTTTCATATGCATACAACAAATATAAAACTATTTATCAATAAAAACACTTTGTTTTGAATTGCATTTTCAAAAAAAGATGTGAATTTCCTTTTTCAGAAAACAGCTTTTAGTGGGTGCTAGTAGACAACATCTTCCTTAAAGAATGAAATCTGTGTTTTTGCAGAAAGAACTGGAATTTTACCTGCCAGTGGTAATTGATACCAACTGCTCAGGGATGCACCTTAAAAAGGCAACATAACCAGATATTTCCCTAATGCTGGAATACCATTACACAAATCTCTTTCTGATGTGTTTGGGATCTTTTTCATGCTCTGCACTCTGAAGCTCTTCCCCTTTTGCTGCTGCTGCTTGCCCCCTGCTGTTTTTGCTGTTGTTCTCTGAAAGGAAACTTTAACAACCACATTTCTTTGTTCTTAGACATATTTAGATAGACATACACACAGGTATGGAGATACCTGTGTGCCTGTGTACACATGTATGAAATCAAGGTGTACACGTGAATAATTCCATATATAAGCTGCTTTTCATTCAACAAAGAGTATTGTGAAAACTGAAAGCTGAATCATTGAGGCTTGATTGGAAATTAAATAAGATTTTCTCGTACTTTGTATAACAAGGGACCATAAACCATCTAGATTAGCCTGCACACATTAGAAGAAATGCTAGGTGGAAATCTTTTGAAGGTTCACCAAAAAAAAGAAAAGGAACTCTGTTACAACAAAGCAGGAATGCTTTTCCTTATAGTATCATTTTTTAAAGAGAATTGAAGACTTTACTGTGCTCAAAAAACCTGCACAGTTATAATTCTGTGAGTAGTGGCATTCCCACTAGGGAAGTTTGCTGTTGGTAAAAGAAAAGAAAAAAGTATTTTTGCTGTTGTTTTGTATTGATTTGTCAGCTAAGTAAACCCCTTCAATAAACCTATTAGCCATACCAGAGAGATTTTTTACTTTGGAACTCTTGCAAAAAAATTTGCAGTGGGTTTTGCAGTGCCAGTTGGTGACCCCAGGGTAGAATTCTTTGTTGTGGGCTCTGTCCTTCTCAGGCCATAAAAACAGAATAAGCAGGTTTGTCCTTTGGCTAAAAGTCCCTAGATGTTTTAAATTTCAGAGGGGAAGAATCATTTCGGGAGGATTTCCTCAACATTTTCCTTTCCACAGGGGGTTTTGCTGCCCTGCTGTGAGCATTGCCTCTTGAATAACCCTGATCACTTCAGTGATAGCACATCAGGCATCTTTGTGCTGAAAAAAGACAGCACCTACCTGTTTCAAAAGCAGCTTTTGGGGCTTGTGAAAGCAGCCTGGCTCTGTTCAGGTGGATCCAGCTCAGTGCTCCTGAATTCCCTCCTCATTCCCTGAGAGCAGCCCTGGCACGGACAGGAGGCCACTGCTGCTCTGCACACACAGGGAGAAGGGCTGTGGAACCCTTGGCAAATATCTTCATGGTTCATGAAGTTCTGTTGCTGTATACCTGGAGCAGGAATTTATTAATTCCTGTAATAATTTGTCGATACAATTAATTCTGTGCTCCCGTGACCCCAAGAGCTGATTTGCTCTGGGGTTTCTGTGTGATTGACACTGTGCCACTCCTTTAAAAGCATACTGACATGTTTTGTTCCTAGAGAAGGGGCCAAAGCACATCACCCTGGTTTTGGGGTGATTTTCATGTCAGTCTGTGGCTAGGAAATGTTGCCATGAGGGAAGTGGGCTGGAATGAGCAGGAGGGGAGCTGAGTACTCAGTTGTGTGAGCTCCACCAGGTATTTGCTAAGGGGTGCAGTGGGTCAGCAGCAATTCCTGTTCTCAGTGTTTCAGGTTTCTCTTCCATTATATTCACAGATTGAATGTGGAGTCAAGGCCTCTGTCCCTCTGGGGCAGGTTAGAGGGGTTTCCTAGGGAATTCACTGACAGATTAACTCACCTCAGAGCTCCCTGCTGCTCTGATCTCTGCTCGGTGGCTCTGCCTCAAACTTGGACTCCTGCTCTGTGCATAGAAATGGGTAATTCCATCTGCTACTGGAATACTTCAAAAATATTGTGTTGGAAAACTTGGAACAAGTCTGGTTTTAGTTGAATATTTGCTCTGGATCCTGAAGATTGATTTAAACTTAGGAACAGCAGACCTGGTCCCTTACAATTATATTCCACTTCCTAAAAAAGTCAGGTCAGGTACTATATTGTGGTTTTCAGATTTTTGATTTTCTAAATTAACATTACATCTATCCTGGGAGATGAGCATCCAGGGCAAAGCCTTTCCATCAAATCCCTTGAGAATTTCTCTCTTTTTTTTTTTTTTTTTACTCATAGCATGATATTGTTTTTCATAGAGGATGAAATTCCCCTGAACAATCCCACGTGTTAAGGGAGTGAGAACTAGGACACAGTTACTGGTCTGATACACAAAAAATGCATTAAGTTTGGACATAACCTGCAGGAAGGAGGTGACTCATCTTTAGTCACCTTGTTTTGAACTTATTCACTACTGAAAAGTATTGCACACAAGCTCAGCTGGTGTCTGGAGACACTCAGGGGGAGCAGCAACTCTGAATTCTGGATTTCCTGTGATTTCCTGTCATTGGAGGGTTTCAGCCCGACCACTTACATTGTTTTAATGGAGACATTTCTATCTAATGTCCTTTGTTTCTTTTGAAACCATTAAAAAAACAAACAGAAAGGGGGTCATATTAATAATGTATTATGCCTGAGACTTCTTCAAATATGATCAATGTTAATGGGATCATTGAGACTCCTCTCTAGAGATCAGATTTACTCTTCAGAGCTGCTGCAGATCATGTTTTCCCTGAACACTAAATATGAAGTATAGTACACAATGGTTTGCTGGTGTTATCAGTGTCAATGGTGTTTTATCAGCCAGTTCATTAACATTAGAGACTGTGCAATCCAATGTAATTTTTTCCCCTATTAATTAAAAAAAAAAAACCAAAAAAAACCAAAAAACACAAAACCAAGCCAAAGAAACAAAAAAAAAAAAAATTTATTCCTTTTTTTTTTTTTTTTACCAGACATCATCATATGCACCTAAGGAAATATTTAATGGTCTTTTAAAGGTAAAAAATAAAAGTTCAAAATAATTCTGCTTGCAGTTTTTACAATACTCTGCATTGTTAATTAGCACAGCTTCATAAAAAGTCAGCAAACATTATACAAGCCCACAGAAGCTAATTCTGATGCAGCCTCACTATATCATGGCTTTTACAAGACAGAGATTTGTCTCTGCTGAATGGCTGCAGTGTGATATGATTTTGAGAATTCACGCTGGAAGTCAACATGAATGAGTAAAGAATTTTTGAATGCTCAGTTTAGAACACAGGGCTCAGAGCACGTGCCCTTTTTTCATGGTTTCAGTGCCTTTTTATGGATTCAGTGTCTTTTTTTATGGTTTCAGTGCCTTTTCCAATACCTGTGTCTCTTCCTTGGTATTGTTAAAGAGCTTTTCAACCTCGTTACCTTCATTTTTCAAACTGGGGAGTACAACATGAGTAACTGCACATGTAATAATCAGCTTTGAATTAGGAATGAAGTAGAAATATCGTTTAATCACCCAAGGTGTCTTTCCTAGGAGTAGCCATCAGTTATCCTGCCGTGGTCCATCCATCACCCGGCTGGTGGAACCTGCCCTGCTTTGTGCAGGATTGTCTGCAGGTGTGGCTGAGCCTGCTCTGAGATTTCAGGATTTGCAGTCCTGTGCAAACCCCTGTAAGGAGTGGGAGAGGGAGCAGGGAGTGCCCACATCACAGCAGCAAAGAGCTTGGAAGCTCTTCCTGCCAGCCTGCAAAACAGCCCATTGTGCTGTGATTTGTTGAATTTTGAGGAGCTTTTCCTCCTGGTGACAGAAATCTGCCAGCAGCCTTCAGAGAGGCTCCCTGCAGGTCTGAGCAAGCCCCAGAGGTGTGCCTGGGGTGTGAGTGTGCAGAGCAGCCCTGCAAGGGACCCAAACACTTCCACAACACCTCTGCTCTCCTCCTGCTCACCAAATACAGGGCACAGAAAATACATTTATGGCCAAATGTCTTTATGATATAGAAAAGCCCCCAAAGTTTATATTCATCTTTCAGTTTTGCAGTAGTTTAGAGGTTTTTGAAGCTGAGTCTTATTTCATGTCTGTCTCTTTTTATGAGGGCAGGGTTTTTTTTTCAGGGCTGGGCTGGTTTAGCAGCTGAGGCAGCACAGCTGAGCTGCACTGAGCAGTTTCCATTTGCAATGAGGCTGTTGACTAAAGTTTCAGGGAATTGAAATGAAGTCTGAAATATCCTTCCTGCCTTCACCAGGATGTTTGGAAGCCCTAGGGTGCTCCAGACTGTGAAAGGTTTGTAATTAAAGGCTCACCTTCTGTATACTAATGAAAGGCTCAGAAGTACAGCTTTTAACATTGAGGGGATTGCTACATCCTGCATTTTTCACTTTGAGGTTTTTTAGAAAGACTGACTGTGTCAGAGGACATATCCAGCGAGCTGTGCTGGGGAGGTGACAGCACTGTTGAAACAATTAAGTCAGGGTTTAAATGTGTGCTGGCAAAGCTCTTCCACTGCACTGCACAGCTCCAGGGAGGCACTGCAGCTGTGATACTGCTACAGACGGGTGGTACTGGGGGCACTGGTGCAGCTCTGTGGTGCTGATGTCTTTTGGGGCTACCTAAAAACAGAGGCAAGACAAAATTAAGAGAATAAAAAGCAGTTATATTTATTGAAGGGCCTTCAGGTACATTTTGGGCAGACAAAGCCACCCAGTGGCTACACCCAAAAAATTGATGATGGGTCAGGAGTTTGCCCACTTTTATAAGTTTGGTCCATTTGCATATTGGGGGTTAATCTTCCAATTACAGATTCAGGTAATTAAGTCATTTACCTCAAATTTGCTCCCACCCCCAGCTCACTTTTATTTTATATTTCTTGGGGCCTGAAGCAGTGAGGTGTCCTGGATTGGCAGACCTGGAGAGGAATTGCTGTGTCTGGCCAGAATGGGAAAGCAGCAGCTCACACTGTGCATGGAGTTTAGAGTTACACACTAAAGAACTGCAGGATTACAAATACATGAAAAAAATAAAAGCTGAGATCCTAAAGCATCAGTACAGATGGTGGTTCTGGTGGTTCTGGTGGTTCTGGTAGATGAGTGTGCTTCTGGGCACGTTCCTCTGCTCCTGCCAGTCCTGCAGGGGTGGCTCCTGAGCAGGGCATTCCTGTCTGTTCTGTCTATAAATGTCATGTCCCATCTCTCATGAGACAGAATTAGGAGAGGGCTGAGCAACATTTCTTTAAACATGAACTGGTACTATCCCTGTGTTCCATGAAATGGCTGGGCACTCTTCCCTCCCTGGATTTTTTGGTTTTTTTCTGCAGGATTTGAAAATAGTCAAAGAAAGTATCATATAGAACCTCTGTGTTCTATATATCAGCGTTTTGGATTTGATGAAAGCCCTTTCTGTTTTTGCTTTGGCTGTTTTTATGTAAAGAAAAAATAGATGAGTCAGGTAAAGAGAATTCAGCCAAGTGTCAGTCAGCTTCATGTATGTATAATCTTTAAAGATTTGTTATGTACTGTTTTGAAATTTCTAGCTTTATCTTGACTCATCATATACCAAAATAGAATGTTTCATCACTAAAAAATAACTCTGGATACAGACAATATGCAATCCACCCCTAACACCAGAACTGTTTTCATTTATCAGACACAAATATTAACAGATGTCAAAAAAAAATTGATAGCACATTTTTTCTAGATTCTGCTTGAAAATTCATGTACAAGGACTATTGTTTCAAGAGGCACAGTTTCTGAAGAAAGGAACTAAAGAAAATTAAAGGCTAAAAGAAAATTACCATGGGAATGACTATTTTGGCTGGAACATCCATATGTGACAATGTCAGGTGCTGTGGTGTCTCTTCTCTTTGAATTTCCCACTAATGCACAATTTGAATTTGTTCTAAAGCAAGGAAATTGTTGCCCTGTAGAAAACCCTTTCTCATGGACAGCTGCATTCCAGTATTTTCTTGTACATCTCTGTGTGGAAATGGAATGCATCTAAATATGAGAAGAAAAGGGGTGGGTGACATATTTTCCCTTAAGTGCCTGTAAGTGTTGTGAATTCGCCTCTCTCTCTTTTATTTTTTTATTTTTTTTTCTGCCTACAATAAATAGTTGGGCATATGATAGGAAATAATTTATTCTAACGAAATAAATGGAGCAAGGTGCTTCTTCTTAACAATAAGCAACACTGAAAATCTTGTGTCTCACTGTCCTGCTGCTGGGTGGAATGTCACCCCTGACTCAGGATAAATTACACAACTTTACTGGATCCCAGATTTAACAGCTCCTTGAAAGATACATCAAACAATTCACACCATGCATGGGAGGAACAGCAATTCATCTGAAGGTGGCAAATCTGAGACGTGACAGGTATTAAAAAGGAAAGGCAAAGTGCAGAGCCACATTTTTATTCTGCTGCCTTTCCACACAGGTCATGAGAGGCAGTCCATTCATTCCCTCAGTACACCACCCAGTTAAATATATTCACAACCACTTCCAAAGCCACTCTTTCTCTCTTTTAATTTTATGTCAATCAGCCATCGCTGAGATAGTTTAAATCCTCTCTAAAGCAAGGGTTCATCTGAATTAAAATGCACTGTGGATTGGCTGTGGGAGTGTGTCAAACTCTCCTGGTGTGGACAGCCCTGTAAATAGGTGTATTCCTGGAGCAGGTGCCTTCCCTAGCACCAATCTCTGCAGCACTGGCTTCACAAAGCAGGGATCCAAATCCCCTTTCATTTGTATTAATAAAAAAAAAAAAAGGTGGGAGGGGGGAGAATATGACCGTGCAAGTTAATGGAGTTAATTACATTCATATCAGTTAGATGCAGAGGAATGAAAAGGACAATTTGTGTAAGCAGAGAATTAGCTCTGGTATTTTCCCAGTAACATCAGCAGTCTGAAGATAAAGGAGCACATAAATCCATCCTACTGAACTCTCACTTTTCAGGGAGAACACACAGAGTGAGGCAGGCTGGTGGGCAGGGAAAAGATCCAAGAAAAGGACTCAAATGTGACGAGGGTGTCAAGGGAGGAAAAGTCTGTAGGGATCTAAATAATGTGGTCATCTTAGCAGGAACTCCTGAACACTTCCTTAGGGCTCAAGCATGGAGCACCTTCTGGCACCTTAAAGTAATTAAAGGGTCTGCAAGAAACCTGGAGAGGGACTTGGTAAAAAGTCATGCAGTGAAAGGACAAGGTGTGAGCCAGAACGAAAGTGAGATTTACATGAGATATTACAAAAGAAATTGTTCCCTGAGGGTGGGCAGGCCCTGGCACAGGTGTCCAGATCAGCTGGGGCTGTCCCTGGATCCCTGGCAGTGCCCAAGGCCAGGTTGGACAGGGCTTGGAGCACCTGGGACAGGGGAGGTGTCCCTGCCATGGCAGGGGTGGAACCAGGTCCCTTCCAACCCAAACCATTATAACAATTTATGATTTTTGTACTTCCTTTCTTACAATCACAATCTAACTATTGGATTTACCAATTCAGGGCTTGAGAGAATCAACAAACTGTGGAAAGCTTTTCTTTCCTGACTCAAAGCCAGGAAATTCTAAAATCTAACTAAGAAAAGGCTTCTTCCCTGTGAGAATCCAAGATTGTTTCAGTAGGGCTAAAAGAGCATTTCCCTTGTGTCCAAGAGAGACAGAACCATCTCAGCCCTGGCTTTAACCTTTTAGCCTTCATTTGAAACAAGACCTGTAAATCAAAAATTTAGAAGGGAATAATTACTCTCACTGAAGGCAATCATATGAGACTTGTAAAGGAATTTTCCTAACACTATAAATTACATCAGATATTATTACCTCAGAACACATCCATGAAGAACTTTTCAGGAAGAATCAAAACTAATTTATAAAGTCTGTAATTAGAATTACAGCAGAGAATTAAATCAGTGCTTGAGGTCCTCTATGATTGCAATATCCTTCTCTTATATTTTTTGCATAATATTAAAGTTAGTCTTTCCTTTCCTTAAATTTGTCTGTCAAAATGAAAGAAAGAGTCCAACAGATTAATTCTTCTTTCTTTTCATGCTCCTTCAGAGGCTTCAAGGAGTCAGTGCAGGTGCCCAGCCTGGGTGTTGTGCTGTCCGTGGTGTTGGTGATCTCGTGGTAGCCCCTTCACCAATTCCAGGCAATCCGAACCCTCCTCACTCCTTCAGCCTGAGTGAAACTCATCTAAACTCCTTTTACACTGAACAATTCCCTGAACTGTCAGTTCCAAAATCATTAATCAGGACTTACAAGACTGAGATCTTATGGCTAAGGCAAGTTATTAATTTCAGGGGTACCACTCCGTGCTTCAACCCACGCTGTCTGATGCTCAGACGCCAAAAGACACTTGGAAATTCTATTTTAACTGGGTGTTTAATTCCTTCCAAGCGCATCAGTGCCTTTGATTCCCAGGGCTGTGTGATCAGCACCTTTGAACAGCACACAATGCCTTCTATTTCTGATGTAAAAAGTGTTCAAATGGGAGCAAATTGCTCTTGCTGGTTTTGCATAGGGTTCATTATTTCCGTGCTTGCCCCCCTTCCATCCCTCACCGCAGCCAGGGGGATGAAAGGAATGGTGAGTGGCATGCTGGTGCTCAGCTTTGCCACACAAACCGCTCTGGGAATGTCAGTGCCCAAATGCTGCCAGCCTCCCACCCCAAGGGCTGAACAGTTCCATTGTCTGGGCTTCTGCCCGAGCTGGTAAATCTGGGGTTTGCAGCTGGACCTTGGTGCTGCCCTGGTTTGTACAAAGCACTGTGCTTTGGGAACTGGAGATGGTTTGTGGTCCTGCAGGGCTGGACAGAGGAGGGCAGCTCTGTCTGTTTTGAGATTATTCACTGTTCATGTGCAAGTGAAGCAGGACAGGAGGAATCGTGCTAAATAAAATCAGTTTGTGTTGATGGTTCAATTCCCATTTTAATTATAAAATAGAGCACAACAGAGTTGTCTTAAGGAACTTTACAAATGTGTTGTCAGTGGTAAATTTACATAATTCA
This sequence comes from Passer montanus, assembly GCF_014805655.1. NCBI lineage: Eukaryota > Metazoa > Chordata > Aves > Passeriformes > Passeridae > Passer > Passer montanus. The sequence continues at coordinate 2,914,679 of NW_024369818.1, forward strand.
GCAAAACACAAACTGTTTCTGACAGTGCCATTTAGACAGAACTGTGGTGCTTTAATCTACATTTTACAGATAATTTTAATCTTCATTGTGAGTGTTAATGGATGGAGGCTTCTCAGAGGCAGAATTACCAGGCTGGGAAGAGAGTCTCCAAAATCATCCCAGCCTCAGTCACCCACATACTCCATAGTGTAGAGTCACTAACAAGTAATTTAGAGGGAGTAAGAACACGCTCTGGGTTACATAGACACATAATATAGGGTCTAATATATTTCTAATATATTTTATTTGGGATTTTGGCAATACTTCTGTGATAGCAGGTTCGTGAAGCTCAGTTACTGGCATGAGTCTGTGCTCTTTTCATTGTATTTTACTTGGGCTTTGTCTCTTTCCTGGTTTACAGTGGGGTTTAGCCCGACTTTGGTAATGAGCAGAGCCATTTGCTCATCCTGAAAAGAATGCTTACATTCAGAACTAAAACTGGTCAATAATGCTGCACTAGAAATTCAAAGCTTTTTCTTTTTGTTCTGTGAGGGGGTTTTTGTTTGTGGTTTTTTGGGTTTATTTTTTGTATGAAATGTTTTCCACGGTTTACAATGTTTTTGTAAACCAGCAGCAAATGCAATTGTTGTTTTTAAAACAACCAAGACATCATGCAGCCTCCATGTACCCTGCTAGGAGATGAATAGAGTCTTGGAAATGCTGTATCCTCCATCCAGTGCATCTAAGGGAATACTTATATTTAAATGTTGTTTCATCCTCTTAGTATGAATTCATGTCATTACCAAATGGTAAACAAAAACAGATGTCAGGCTCACTTTAGAAAAAGTGGTGAGCTTGCAGTTAGATATTGGAGTAAAGTATTTCGGAGAGCAGGAGTCTGATATACTCCTGTCCTTCCTTCCCTTACAAATGAATATTTTTATGTTGGACATACCTTTAGTACCCTTAACTCTTCATAGAAGAAGGTTGCCAAAAAAGGAAAAAAAATACAAGGTTGGAAATATCAAAGCCATTAGGAAGAAGAACTTTGAGAATGTCTGGTTAGTTAAGGGTATTTGTTTATTAAGAAGTGAAGAGAAAAGAACATCTGGCCATTAAAATAAGATGAGCAGGCTATGGAATAAATTTATATAAATAAGCCTAGCTTAAAAAGCAGAACAGTTGTGTGCTTTGCTACTAAACAGATTTCGTGGCAGTACTGCAAACTTGCCAAGATATTAAGTAAATGAAAGCCAGCAATCAAGTCTTTAAGTACATACCTTAATGTCATAAGAGTATTATGGGCTTACAGAGGAGGAAAGCTTATAAAAGCACTGACCTTCAGATGAGTGAAAATAGGGGTTTTTACAGTATTATAGACACCAGCTCAGAACAAAAGAATTGTGTGAATGCAAATGTTGTAACAAAAGTTTGTAATGGGGGTTTGTCATTATTCATGAAATCATAATTGAAGGCGTTTTGTTGTGGTCTGCCAGGAGGTGTGAGGCGTTCTCAGGTACAAGACCTGTTCTGTAAGGGCACAGGCACTGGAGCACAGTTCATATTTGCAATGGAATAGCTTCTCTCCCCTTTGACATAGGGGCAAAGTGTTTACCAGTTTCATGGTATTTAACAAAAAAAAACCAACAACAACAACAACAAAAAAAACCAACAGCAACAAAAAAAACCCAGTAAAACAAATAAACGTTGTCCTGGACAACTGTTATGTGGAATATAAACAGAGCTGTCAATATTTAGTTCATGTCTGCCTCAACTCCCTGCCTTGGTGCCTGTCCCACTGCTGTAACTCCATCTCCTGTTCACTGCATTGCTGAGCTCTTTTGGAATGAAAGAACTTTTTCCCTCAGATGCAAATCTCAGATGGATTTTGGGGAATAATTTGAGCCCCATTTCACTGTCTTTGTCCTGGAGGATCCTTCACTTCAGGTCTCAGTGCCATGTCACTTCCTGCTTCTCCTTTTTGCCCAAAGAGTTCATGTTCTGTGCAAACCAGTTATGTTTGAAACCAGCTGTATTTGAAACAGTCACAGTTTGAAGAGAACAACTTGGGGTTTTTTTCATTATGGAAAATGTTTGTCTTAAGTCAACTGACTCGATAATAAAAACCTCAGACTTTGAATATTCCATGCTTACCACCCAAAAAATCACCATTGGCTTTGTGGTTTGGTAAATGATCAGCAACTAAGGAGAAAAATCTGGAATAATCCAGAGCTAGCAAATGTTATTTTGAAATTAACACCTGTTGGATGCTCTGGTAGAGTACACACAGAAGTGTGTATTGCAATTTTCTTGTTAACTGAGAGAAATGAAGGATGCTTTTTAATATGTCAAACTATTAAACAGTAAAATTTAAAAGCCATGTGTTTTAATGCAAGGTTTCAATCCTGTTCATCTCACCTGACTGGGTCTGGCTCTCTGAGTCAGCTGCAATGGTTCTGATTTTGGAGGAAATGAGCAGTTGTGTGGAATTAGAAGTAAAGTATATTAATTTATAGAAAAGTAATAACATTCAGCTTTCTTGTTCTACTGTGTTCCATAATGCATATTTATCTATCAAAGAGAAAAATGCAGTGCAATTAAAAAGTGATTAAGAAAGTAAACAAAAACTTGTATTATCAAGTTACATCATCATCCCACCAAACATTTAAATTAGTCTTTGAAGACTCCTCTCAGCTGAAGCCATTCTCAAATCCTAAGTATTTGTGCTAAGAATACAGAACTGAAAATCAGTGGGTTTTTTCAAACTATGAGGTATTGTTGGAACATGTAATTCAGTCCTTCTGAATGAAATGTATCTCCTCTGGAATTTTGCACTAGGGTTTTCTAGATGATGCTCTTTCTTGAGAAATTGTAACTTAGCAGATGATCATGAAAAGGACAGTTATTCTGGTGGTTCTTCACATTCTCTGTGAACTAAAAATACTTCAGGGCAGTTTTCAAGGAACCAGCTTCAGAGCCAGAGGCTGAGAGCCAGGAATATTTATGTATATATATATATATAAACATATTATAGAACACAATTCAGAATTTATAGGATATCAGAATATATGGCAAAAGGCAGCACTAAATATTGTTTTTCATTGTGGGTCTGAGGTTCATTGTGTCAGCTGTTGCAGCCACACAGAGTCATTGATTGTCTTACCTTGCACAACTGCTTCAATCGTTAATTCTCTTCCATCATATGGGAGTGCAATTTTTATGTTTAAATTTGATTTTCACACAGCTCAGACAGTCAGGAATAAAGGTTTAAATAATAATAGACTGGAGCACAACCAAGTTACTCCAAAAATCTGTCCTCAGTTGTAACTGGGTTATTTCCCAGGCTGTATTTGGGGCAGGTCAGGGGTCAGGGTTTGAAGCCTCATCCAAAGGGCACCAAAATCAAGGATATTTTTGCTCATGAGTACAGGGTGGCTTTGATCAGGTCCTGTGGATTTATAGTGCTCTAATTACAAATACTCTAGAAATTATTTGTTCACATTATTTAGAGACAATTTAGTATTACTGTGCCCAAAGAGATGAGCAAATGGAAGGCAGAGATTGCAAGTCTCTCTTCTGCAGGGATGAACAGATAAGCAGGGTGGGAGTAACCCTGGCACGGAATTTCCAGGCTGTGACAGTATCACCAAATTTCACCTGACTTTTGCTCGTGATTTATCTCATGTCCTTTTGTTCTCTGCTGACGTCTGTGTGAAGGAGAGCTGAAGGGCCCATCTGTACTTTTGGGGGGAATGTTTCACCCTAACAACATCGTGGAGCAGGGTATTATCCAGTGGTAGGAAAGAACAAGATAACACCTCTTTGGCTCAAAGTGACACTGACAGTAACTGCAGGAATGCTCCCTCTCTGTAAATCAGAACTTCCTTTGCCCAGCAGGAAAAGCCAGTCTCTGCTGCTCACAGCCGTGTTTGGCCATTAAATGCATTACAGCATCTCTGGGCAAGCGTGGCATGGCTTATCTGAGGTCCCACGTGCTGTGATCTTTGTCATCCTTTCACCTTCTCCCGTCTTTCTACTCTCCTTGTTCCCTTCTTGCTGCTTAGTTAAAACTCCACTCTGGTGATGCTGGCTGAAGTGCTGAGCATTTGCAGATCCACTCAGAGTGAATGGGGTGGATTGGTCCATTTGAAAATCAGGCTCCAACATTACTGTAAAATTTAATGTTCTTACTCGTAAAAACTTTGAAAAAGCCAGTTCATTAATTCAATTAAGGCATCAAATCACCCAAAATTAGGAACTTGTTTCATTAATCCGGGGCTTCTTTATCTAAAAGCCCTATGACAAAATCACAATGAGCCATTTTTTTTCCCCCAGAGTATTTAGTTTTAAAATTCATTTTCTTAGGAGAGAGATTCTGAAGATTACAGTTTCCAACAAAAGAACTTGTTTATGGTATAACAATAATGATGACTCTCAAAGGTACATTAATTTTTTAAGCATAGATGTTGAAAAATATGCTGTACATGAGGTAAATTAGTAGAGAATCATGAGCTTGACTTGCTAGTTTTATCTTCTGCTAGAGATAGCCAAATGTCAGGAGTTGCATGTTCAGGGAATTTATTCATCTTCCTAAATGAGTTTTCATCCAAATAAGAACAAAAGCGTTTTCACCTAAATTTCTGTGAAATGGCAATTTGCAGAAAATGATAGTTTAGAAAACACCAGCATATGGTGCTTTGAAATGGTTTCCACATTTACTGAGAGCATTGGAGGCAAGAGAGAATTCAGAGAAAGAAACTAAGCTTAAGAAGTGAGCTGCATTTAATCAGCCAGGTGCTGCTGTGCTTCCTGAAGCTGTTCTTACTTAAACATAAGAAAAATTTGTCCTGTGGATGTGATCTGACACCGGAATCAGTTTCCCAAGGAGTCTGCGGAGTCTCCATCCTTTGGACGAGCTCTGGAGGTGCCCTGGGCGCTCTGCTCTGCCTGCCCTGCTGGGAATGCAGAGCACACTTTCCTCCAGAGAAGTCCAGGTGCATGCTCTGCTTCTCCCTTGTTTTTTGTCTTGTGAATGTGGAGGTTTGGGCATGAAAAGTTTCCCCCCACACTGGTTAAAATGTCCCACAGGTGGCCATGAACAAGTAAATGCAGACCTGAGTGTTGTATATATTCTATAACACAAACCCCTCTGTAATCAAAGCAGATTTATTTGGTTAGATAGGAGACTTAGGAAATTTCTCTTTGTCAAGTTGGATTTTAAATTATCTCCATTCCAGTATTTGTGGAACTTGGGGAATTTTAAATTGCTGCCATGAGTCTACACTCTTTTCATTATCTTTTACGTTTCATGATCTCTTTGCCTGTTTTATATTGTTAGATTTCTTCTCTGTTGCCAGGTTAAGGTTTTTTAATCTTTCATGTATGCCTCTTATACTGCACCTGCTATTTGTTTTCATTTTACCCTGATTTTTGATGTCATTTGTTCTGCCTTTGGTCTTACACAGCTCGAACTGTGGGGTTCTGTGCAAGTGCTCCTAATTTCCACTGCCGTGCAGGAGAGCAGATTGATCTCTGCTTGCTGTGGGCCTTCTGTTAGTGGCACTTCTGCTATTCACTCTACAGCTTCTTTTAAAAAAATCCTCTTTTTGGCCTCTGTGTAGTGACTGTTTTCTGTGCTGAGTGGAACAAATCTTTTTTTTTTCTTTCTTTTTTTTTTTGTTCTTAGATTTTCATTAAGTATCTTATAACAATATCACTCTATTATCCTAAATTAAATTAAGTATATAACATCAAATGTTAATTGTTTATTCTTCAAGCTGTGCTTGTTCTTTGAAATCCAAGATGATGAGGCAGCGTTGAGGATCTGAGCTATCCTGTCTGGATATATCCCCAGCAAATTTCACATTTTGGGGAATTAGGGCTTAGGGGATTAACTGGAAACCACAAGCACATGCCTCAAGCCAAGCCAGAGCAGGGTTGATTCTGTTATCCCACAAGTGACAAGTCTTTATACAAGACAAGATTAGGGAGCAGCCAGTAAAAAATGAGTCTTCTGCTGTTTTGGTTTTGTTTTTTTAATCCAGATTCACAAGCACCTCTCCAAATTCCTGCAAATTCTTTCACGGTGCACTGTGCTTTTTAGGGTTCAAAGCACCTGGCGTTCAATAATTCAGAATCTATACACCTCCTTTAGTATTCAGTGATACCTGCACATCTTTTCAGTATGAAACAGTGGTTATTTATTTACCCTTACAGTTCTTCTTTTGCTGCTGAGTGAGCTGGGATGTGCTGTTCAGGGCAGTGGCTGCACCCAAAATTTGCAGATATCTGTGGGTGAAAAGGAATGGCAAAAAAAAACCAAAAAGGGGGCAAAAAACCCAAAAATACTGACAAGGTTTTATTACCAAACAACACACATGGCATGGAAATTGGCATTTTTGCCCCTACTTTCTACTTGTAAAAGAAAAGAAAGAATAATCTAAAAGAGGGAAGGAGAGTGTGAAAGGGAGATGAGATGGGGAGGTGAGGAGATCTCCAGTCCTGGGGCAGCATCAATCCAGCTTCCAGGGTGTTCAGGGCCCTGTGGGCATCACTCAGCTTTTTTGGGGATATAAACCCCTAGATCAATTTTCAGCACCCTGGGATGTAGTTTTTCACCCCCATGTCAATGAGTTTGTGTCTGCACTTGGTTCTGGATCTTTTTGGGAATGGCCTGGGAGTCTTTGAGGGTTTTTTTCCCCTCTCTTTTCCCACTTCTGTTCTTGCACTGTCCTGAGGAGAAGTGGCTCAGAAAAGTGTTTCCCTACCTTTGTACTGCCCCTCTTTGCAGGCCCATCCAGGTCTAACATGAACATTAACCCCTCACTGCCCAGCCTTTCACAGAATGCTCCAAACAGCTGGAAACTGTTTATTCAAACTAAGAGAGTAAGGCAATTAAAGCTAGAGCTGTTAAAAGGGAAGAAAAACCCATGCAGGCTCAATTCACACCTTCTAACAGAATGGGGTAAATAGGTTACAGGCTCTTGCATCCACATGGCAGCAGGGAGGGCATGGCTGTGAATGGACTCTGAAGTTTCCAATCTCCAGGTGTGCTTCAATGCACAGTAATAACTATTATAACACTTTGATTAATAAAAAAAAGGTTTTTTATTTAAAACCTGACCTAAGAATCATTTCATCTGTTTATACTTAATGTTAAGTTCAGATGGTTATGTTTCCATGAGAAAATTCTGACCTGGAAAATAGCTCTCAGCAGAGTCCTTTATAACTCCCAGCAGAGTCCTTTGAGTCTGCAGAGGCAAGCAATGGCAGCTCCTCACTGTTGCCATATGGTTTCTTCTGAGCCTTAGCTGGTCAAAATTAAAAATGGACAAGTTTTTTAGTTCCTTGACATCTCAAGTACCATTGAAAATCCCCAGGCCACAAATAGGGAGAAGAATGGAATTTAGCCACATAGAGGGAGAAGAATAGAATGGAAGTTTAGATCAAAACACCACAGTGAAGACAAAGAATGACAATTACAATCTGTGAGCATTGCCTAGCAGGAGGAATCTGGGTAATTGTTACAAGACTGAGCAAACAGTCCTCTCTCTACTGCATTTTCAAACTTTTTCTTCTTCAATCCACACTGCTCCTTTGTAATTTTCCAACTTTTCCCTTAGAAGCAGTGACAGGGCCAGTTCAGTGGCAGAGATAAATTGCAGAGATGACCATAATTTTCAATTACATCTAAACACAACTGATCCTGCTGAAGACAAGCCCTGCCCCGTTGGACAGCAGAGATTAGCATAGTCGATTTGAAAAATGTGAGTCTTTGAGCACGGGAGTGTTTGGGGATTTCTGGGAAGCATCTGTGTTTGTCTAGTTGCACTAAGCACTCCCCAGTGAGGAGGGGATTTTCTAAACCTAATATGCACAGGATTGATGAACCCCTGCCTGAGCAGTGGCTGCAAAACAAACCCTTCACAGTGATGAGCAATCACCTCTGCTTACACCTCAGCAGCTCCTCAGGAAGAGATGCAACTTCTCCCTGGCTGGCCTGGGAATATTCCAGCTATTGGGGGGATAATATTTCTTCTTGTTATTTCATAATAATGGTTCCAGATGCCAACTGGAAAGGCACTTTGTGTGGATAGAGGGAAGGAATCTACTCATGGGGACTCCCCTGCAGCCGTCACTGAGCCCCCCTCACACATTTCCAGGTGAAGGTGGCTCCAAAGGAGCAGCTTTGGTCATGTTCCTTGGGAAAAATTCCCTCTGCTGCTGTCTACCTGCCCTGGAGCTGATTGCAGGGGGCTGTGGCTGAAAGATCAACTGGAATTGCAGTGCAATATGTAATGGAATCCCAACTTTATAAATGGTAATTTTCAGAGCTGTCAGCTTTAGTCAGTAATGTTGCCGTTTATGGAAAATGTACAAAAAGACCTTGATATTTATACAGTACCACAGGATTTGCAATAAGCACATTTTATCTGAAACATGATTTTTCAATAGAAGTAGGAAAAAAAATCCTTCTGGATATAATCTTCAAGCAAATATGTGGAGTCTGCCCAACTGCTGAGATTTTTTATTATTTTTTCTTTTAAATGGCTACCATACACTGTGTGGAAACGGTCCTTTCTGCTCCCTGCTTGAGACTTATTCTCCATTACTGTCTTGAGACAAAGATCCAGGGTAAAATGTGCTGATCTGGAATGTTCTCATAATCCCTCTGCCCTGCTGAACCCCCAGAGAAGGTCAGAGAGGCCCAGGTGTGAATTAAGTTCAGTTTTCTGCTGAACCTCTGATCAAATATTCTGATTAGAATTTTCTCATCTGATCCTGGAGACAGGATGTCCAAACATCTGATGACAAACTGTATTTCTGTTTGTGTGCTGATAACTGTTGAATTGCAGTCCCAATTCCTTCTCTCAGCAGAGCATAAATAAGGATCCTGCAATCCTATTTTTGTGAATTTTAGGCTTTTTCTGGGGAAATCAAAATGATGATGTATTCCCTAATGCAGCTGGTGGAAATTTAGCTAATGATTATAGTGCCTATGAGTTTTCTCTGAGGGAAATCTAAATCTCTTTCTCTCTCTAAGTGTATTTCTTACATGCAATATTAAGTAATGGTAAAATGTGGAATGTATCTGGGAGAAATTGTCCCTTGCCCTTGTGCCTGGATTGTGTCCAAACTTTGTTGTTAAGATTGCTACTGCTAGACTAAATTATGAAATGTTACAACAGTAAGAGAATAGTGATGCCAAAAAGTCTGTAAAAGATTGATTAGGTTATAATTACACAAAAATTGAATTAGTAAAGAATGCATTTTCTCTTGTTTTGAAGGATGCTCTGTTTTCCAGAAGCAACCACTTGTAGCTCCTAGAATCACTTTATTTAATTGCTCAGTGGTCAGACAGGCAGGCCCACAGCACAGCAGCTCCACTAATTAATTATTTGTAGAGCAATAGACCTCAGAGACAGAAGGCTCTGTATTTTCTCTTTCTTATTTCTTCTGTGCATTAAGATAATTTCAAAAATGTATTGGAAATATTCCAGGTTTTCACTGGGATGAGATGTGAATTGTTCCTATGGATTTATTTCTAGAGATACATTCTTGGGACACATTTCCATATTGCAAAAACATCCATTCTCACTATAAAACAGGCTCCAATAAAAACATGAGGGAAAAGCCTCAGATGCATTTAGGAGAATCATTTTAGGAAGAGTTTTAGTTTAATGGAGCGTCCTGTGGAATGACCACATTCAGGAAACAGTTGTACTGAATTATTTTACTAAACAATTCCAGAAAGAAAAGGCTGGTGTACTGGCCAAAGGTAAAACCCTGTGAACAAATTAGCAACAGATTAGTTTCACTTTTGACTGATTCTGGGCATTGTTGAAGATAATACAAAGGCTTTACAAGAATTGATTTGTTTGTACAGAGCACTTCATGCCTTGAAAAGGCAATGCCCAGGTTATGGCACAGGTCAGGGTGACTTTTTCCACACTCACATGAGCAGGGTTCCACACAAAGAACTGGTTTAAGTCTCTCTCCTTTCATTTAAAGGAAAAAAAAAAAAAAAGAAAAAGAAAAGAAAAGAAAAAAGGAAGCCTTGACACAAAATTTAAAAGCTATTATTATAAATTTTTACAGTCACACTGCAATATGTCAATAGGTAAAGGATTTTATTACCTGTTATTCTTCCATCCTGACCTTTAACAGCCTCTGCATCTGTTTTCCAGGCTGGTTCATTATGATTGGCTTTCTATCATCTCACAGCAAGTACAAATTATGGCAAATCTTTACTGTATCACTTGCGTTTATAAAGAGACGTTGAAATTTGTCTCTATATTCCCTAGATCATTCAGCTTTTTAATGAAATTGAATAATCACTGGGGGTTAAGGAAAACAAGGGGATGTGCATGTGTGGGAATTCAGAACTGAAGGGCTGTATTTGGAGAGGAAAAAAGCTCCCTAAAACCTGCATTTTCTATTTTGGGCTAGAAAAACCCCTTTGCTGTTGATAAATGAAAGAGCCAGGCAGCCTCCCCTGCAGTGCTGGGGGTGTTTCCCAGGTAATGGAGCTCAGCAGGAATTTGCCAGAGCTTCACTGAGGCTGAAGTTTTCACTTTGTGAAGAGGACTAAATGAAGACATCAGTGAAATACAGAAGGGCACACATCAGGCCAACTTGCAGGATATTGTGTACCTCAGGATAGCAGTTTCAGTTGTCTTCAGAGAACTTTTTTCTTAGTTTTATGATTTAGTAGAGTACCAAATCCTGGACTTTTTATTCTGGATGAGCATAAATCCCATGAGACCTATTCCAGAGTTCCAGGAGGGAGCCCTTCCTTCATCCTGTTGCTTAGCTCAGCACTTTAAAGGCATCTGCATCTGTGTCCTGTGAGCTCTGGGGTGAAATGGCCTTGCAGAGTGATTGTAGTTTATCTGCACAGGGCCAAGAAAAGGCTCCTACACATCCTGAACTCTGCCTGCAGCTGTGGGGCTTGGAAGGTGAGCAGGCACCACTGGGACATGGATCTGCTGCCATAAAAAACCGCAGTGCCAGGGTGATGTCACTCCTCTAAGGCTGAACTGTGATGTGGCTCATTGTTCTGGTTTTTGGGGCTTTTTGGTGATGAATAACCATACTAGAGATGATGTTCTCTTGAAAGGAAGACTGAAATGAGGAGCAAAATGTAGTGAAGTGAGAGGCAGGGAGGTGAGAGAGATAATGTGGAGAGGAGCTGGGAAATACAGGAGGTGGATGTAATAAAATAGCAAAAGAGAAAGGAAGGCAAATAACATGTCCATCCTTTTTTTATCTTTTTTTTAAAATTTTCCTTTTTTTCCTACTGTGTTTATTCTCTTAAACTGCTTCTGTTTCAGGAGAGGAACAGAATAGTAACATACAGATCATACTTTTAAAAGTGGGGTATATCAGAGTTTCCTCCTCAAGGGGATACATTTATGAAGAGTACTTTTCTTTTTAGTTGGAATCCAGTTACTTTCTCTTTCTGTTGTTGCTTGGGGTTCCTTTGGTTCAGTTTGGGGATTTTACTCCTGTTTGAAACAAGATCCTTAGGGCGTACTTACTTTTGGTTTAGGTTTTTTTTCTGTTATTTTGGTTTGGTTTTTTTGTTGTTGTTGTTTTGGGGTTTTTTCTGAATTTTTGAGTTTGTTTTGTTTTGTTGCGGTTTCTGGGTTTTTTTTTTTTCTGATTTTTTGAGTTTGTTTTGTTTTGTTGCGGTTTCTGGGTTTTTTTCTTTTTTTTTTTTATTTATTTTTGTTCTTTGTGCTCCATGTGTACCAAATAGCCACGGCAGTGCTTTGGAAGCCTAAATTCATTGCTCATTTATGATTATCTTCCATTAATATGGGACCTGGGATGATTTACATAAGGAACAGAAAAAGGTTTGTAAAACAATTTCTGGACAAAGTCTGGGTGTGTTTTGAATGCACACAGTTCTATCAAGGCATGACTGCACATTCCATATGAACAAGACCTTTCATACCATGAAGATTTTCTGCTTGCCTGGCAAAGCTCACAGCAAAGCTGAAATCAAAGCAGCCTTCCTTAGTGAAGCAATTTCATTTTACCTGAAACACTGAGGCTTAAATTATAAGCTTCAGGATGACTCAGTAGAAATAATGCATGCATATAAACTACATCATTTTCCTGGAGTATTTTCACAATCAATATAACTGTGTGTTTAAAGTAGGGACCTGAGGTCAATCTTCTAAGCAGTGAATGAATAACATATTTTTTATCAGAGAAAAGCTGCTCTATGCAAATAATATCTGACATGAATATTTAATAGATTGTACAGTAGGCAGTAATTGCCAACTAGTGGGGCATGCTAAAAGGAGGAAGAGAAATTCTGAAATGACAAATCTGGTCAGATTTCACTTACAGCATTTCCTTAGCACCAGGTGGTCTGACGGGCCTTGATATAATTTGTGAAATAACTGTACTAACCTCTGTCCAGGTTCTAGGTACTAAATATTCCTTTTTAAATAACTGAACAGGGGGAGTAGCTGATTTGGATATGTTGATCTATTATAAATTTAGCGTTTACTGAACATAATGTGATTTGCTGTTCTTTATCTCGAGGTATTCTCCACAGTGCCATCACCATCACTATTTTCTGTGGTAGCTGACTCCAGACAACTTGGGGTCTCTTCATCAGAACAGATCACACATCTAGGAACAGTTCATTCTCTTTAGATTGTCTCACAGCTGAAGAGGAGCAATGATTCTTCTCCATTCTCCCTACCTTTAATGCTCTTTCCATTCTCTCATTATATATGGTTTTTTTTGGTCTTGGGGGCCCACGGGTAAGAGAGGACCTACAAACCAAACAAAGGAAGGTTTCACAATATTTCCTGATGGCGAAAGACCAAATGATGGTTTTGGGCCTCCTGTTGTATGTGAGGGTCTCCTATAAAGTTTACTGAGGGGGTGTGTCCAGGAGCTGTTATACAGTGAAAAGTTGGATGGCCTGATGGGGGAATGTTCTTTAATGTGGCCATAAACCTTCCTGGGCTTTACAGCAATTTGGCCATGAAAGTGGCACATAAAACAGCCTTGGACATCTGCAGTGCCAGAGAAACAGGAATGCAGATGACAGAGTCTCACACAACAAGCCACAAAATTTCATTTGTAAACTGAGTGGAAAGCTAAGGATTTATTTTACTTTGTGCTCTCTCCTGGTGAAATAAGCTTGCACTAATTTAGAGGTCAGTGGATGTAAAATGCCATCCTCGTTACACCCTCCGTGCCCATGGGAGCCCCAAATGATGTGTGCTATAATGAAGATAATTAGAATAAGCTCCATTTTAGCTGCAGGCAAAAGGCCTTAAATCAAAAGGAGTTTGTTCCAGTAACCTTGAAATTGGGGTGAGGATTACAGGCTGCCAACTGGTGCAACAAATACCTAAACCCATTGTTTGAAAAAGTAAAAGCAGGATATCCCAGGGCATGGGCATCCTATCAGGCCTAGGCTTGATTTTGGTGGGTAAAATGAGAATTCCTCAAGTCCTGGGTTTGCAAGCAGCATTCCTGATGATTGCAGAGGGGCTTGAGGTTTAAACTCCTGCCTGATGCTTGAAATCCTAAACATCCTAGCTGGGTCTTTCTTGGTGTATGAATAGAGGAGGAACTGATGTGGCAGGGGCTTTATACACCTGAGCAGATTTCCCCTGAAGGTTTTCCTTGCCAAGCCACTGAATTCCAAAGGTTGTTGTTGTACAGAACCCTCTCTGAGTGTCTCTTTCTGTTCCAAGAGTTTGAAAACCAGAATGGCCAAAGCACTGAGCTGTGAGCACCCCTGACTGTGCATTCAGGGATGGCTCGTGTCATGAGAAGTGTTTGTCTGTGCATTTCTGCCTCAGCATTTTACCTCAAGGAGCAGTTTCTGTACTGTGAGAAGTTTTACTGCCCTTTCTTCCCTCTTTAGGAGTTATTTTTTGTAGTCATGCCTAAAGTTCTTCCTGAAATCTCCATTTCTGCCCTGTGAGGTGAGGCCCTGCTGTCCACTGGGCTTTTCTCACGTGCTGTGCCATGGTCTCACCAGGGTGAAATCCATCTCATTTCCCTGTTCTGCCCAAGCCCAGGCTTGTGGCAATGGTTTTTGATGATTCCTGAGCTGAGCTGGATGCTGATGGGTGAAATCATTTGTGGCATGTTATCAACCACTTCAATTCACTGCTGCTAAGTAATGAAATCCAGCAATAAATTGGACAGACAAGCAAAATCTCTTAAACACGCTCTGGGGGGCTCTACCTATTTTCTTTCTACTCTCCTGGTATTTCTTTTCTGTCTGTGTGAGCTGCTGCCCATGCCAGCATTCAAAACCAACCAACCAGAGAAACTCAAAACTACTGCAGTGTTTGATGAAGCAAATGTGTGAGGCTGATCAAAGTGTTCTTACTCCATTTTTTCCTGAATTGGGACTGGCATTCCCATGGGCTTGATGCAAAGTGAATTCTGGGTGCAAAATGAAAGCAATTTCCAATATTGAAAAATTGCTGGGCTTCTTCTGCTTCTCTTTTAAAGGAGAATTTGCACCACGAGCTTTTTGGAGGTGCAGTTTTATTTTGACTACTTTAAAATCTGAATGGAGACAAGGTTTATCCCTCACAGATGAAGGAGAAAATTGGCATCACATGGGAAAGCATAATCTGTAATGCACCCTGTCACGGCGTGAGCACTTTGGCACAACATATGGCAACAGAATTACCTTTGTACTACCCAACTGTGGGATATAATTCCTGCAGTCCAAGGGACTCCAGTGACAGGCAATAGATTTGAGAGTGCACATGTTCAGCATGCTGAAATGCAAGGCTGTCCTTTGCCTCTGAATTCAGAACTCTCTGGCACTGCAGAGAAATTCTGATTATTCCTGGCAAACCCTTGTTCTCCCCTCGTGATGTCACTTCTGTAGTGACACCCTGCGATTGTAATAAAAAAAGAATGTGGTAATGGAGCTGCTGGGGAGGAATGAAAGGAAAGTGATAAACTGCAACTTTTACAATGTGCACTGTCAGCTAAAGAATGGAACAATTTTAGGCTTGAACATTAAGGACAGGGAAAGTGCTGGGAGATTTATGCTGCGACAATATTCCAGATCATTTTATGGTATCATCTTTTCAAATACCTGAAATTAAAACTGTGGTACAGTGTTACTTCAATCATTCTGTTCATCGGTGAGCTGGGATTTTTATTTGGATGGTAAAATACCATCACTGCAAAAGAGAAACAATAGATTTTTATGGCTGGGCTCTAGTATTTTAAACATGATTTACTTGTCTTTTTGCTTTTTGCCTTCTCCAGAGGTCTAAATATGTGGACCATATTGACCCTTAATACGTCTACTGAAACTAAGCAAAGAGTTGAAACCTTATTTCTTGTCATAGAAACAAAATTCTGAGGTGCAATTTCTTTGAGAGTCATCCACTATCCATAAATGTGTCTCAGGAACATTGGGAACGATCTTTGAAATTTCTCAAAGGAGAGGTTTGATGTTGTAGATCTCGTGGAAAATGTCTAATAATGATCCTCAGTCATTTGTCTGCTGAAATACAAACCTGCTTTTTGCTTTGGCAGTAGCCTTGGGTATGAGCTTGGGAGGTTTAATTTTAGAGAATTATACTTGGTGTACTTGTTTCAGAGTATAGAATATTACATGCCATAGTTACCACAGCTGACTCTGTTAATATGTGGGGACTTTATAGGTTTTCTGACATTGATTAGATGAATATTAGCAAATTTTACTGACACTGGGAACAGCAGCATTTCTTTTATCTCATTTTAAAAAAAAGCAAAATATTCACTTCTCTATCAGCCATCAGTTCACTTTAGGCTGCATTTAAGGACAACAATTTTTCCATTGGAGATTCTTAATTTTTTCATCTAAATGAATTATTTAATTAAAATACTATATTACACTTTTAATCAGCAATGCACAGGTGTAAATAGGGCACCATTCTGAATTTTGTGATTTGGCTGACCTGCCGGAGATGTTCAATTCAGCCAGTACAACAGCAAGTCCTGGATAAAATTTTGGGTGCAGCAGCCATCCTTTAGCCAGCAGCCAGCCCCAGCTGCCTCACTTCTGGTGGGTTTGAACACTGCACACACCAAACTTGCAACGTGCACTTCAGAGATACCTGAGAAACCAGCATGATGTAAAAATAAGAGAGAGCATAAGAATTGGAAGTGTTTGGTATATTGGGAAACCAGGCCACTCTTGTTTCAATTTTTTGTCTACAGATTGAGTTTAGATATTAATGTATGAAAATTGGGAAGCATTTTTTATCTTTTAAGGCTGCACTGTGAGATGAAAGGTTCTTCTTTAAAGGCCTATTTTCCCCCTGTCCTGCTGCTTTTTAAATAAAAGCAACTCTTTTCTATTTATTTATTTATTTATTTATTTTTTCCCCTTTGGTCCCCCCTCACAGAAGCTGCCTCTTTCCTACCTGTATGACACCTGGTTGTGGTGCCAGGCAGCTGTCAGGACATGCACTCCATGAATTTCCACACTTGGAAATGAATCCAGCTGCAAAAGGCTTTGTGTACATCCATCACCCCCGAATTCACGCTGGCACCAGCAATATCCAATCACTGAGCCTCCACATCCCTGCATGGCATTGCTCTGTGCTGGGGTCTCCTTCCTGTGCTGTTAAATCAACCTAAAACAACAAATAAGCTCCAAAATTGATCATTGCTGCTCTGGAAACAGTTGTTTAACTCCTTCAAAGTCTGTTTACTTTTGACATTTCTTGAGCAGAGTCCTTTAGAGATAGATATCTTTTTGTAGATCTTCAAACTGAAACTCAAGGCAAATTCAAAAGACTGCAGCTCTTATCAGGGAACTTTGAAAAGTGGATTACTCTGCTTTGGTCTGAAGTTACAGTCCTGCATTTTTTGAATACTTCTGGGTGACTTTATGGTTTTACATCAAGGAGAGCTGTGTGGCTGAATCTGTGCCTTCTTGCTTTAAATTGTACAGGCTCAAATCTATAGCTTCTTATTGCACTGACCCACACAGAGGGCATTGAAATCCAGCAGTGCTTCCATGGTTTCAAAAATCTGAAGCAATAGTTGCTGCTAGATTGTGCTGTCTGCAGTTAACAACTCTGTTTGGAAGGAATGTGGTAATGAATTTATTCTGGACCTGTGTTCTGTGGTGGAACCTGGAATGCATGTCCCTTCATTTGTCCAGTCTCAATTTGGGCAGCCTGGAATTCAACCCCTTCCTCTTGTGGCACTAGAATAGAAAATGGGGTTTTATTCTGTTATTACTTCTTCTGAAACTCCTGCTGCCTGATTTTCCAATAAGGCAGTTAGAGAAAATGCTAAGTAAATACAGACTTAATGGCATTTTCAAGAGCTCTATAAAGAACAAATTCTTTTACTAATTACCAACTTTTCAGGTGCACCTTGGTTACAAATAACTTGGGAACTACAGTGAAACTCCTTGTTTGTCTTTTATTCTGCCTCTAACAAGAGAATTATTGGTGATTTCCTTGGGCTGTGCATTGCACAGGGATGGCAGGGGTCCAGCCCAGCCCATTCACTGCGTGTTGTTCCTTTAATGGGATCCTTCTCTTCTGGGCAGGGAACTGGGGACTCCTTGGGTCAAAGTGGGATTCCTTTGCTCTGGAAAACTCTGGCTGCAGGGCAGGAACTCAGCCCCAGGAAATCTGCGTGGCACAAGGCAGAGGCTGTGGGGAAAGAACTCGCACTGTTCATTCCCTGCAGAATCAACATTCCCCACCCTAAAGATGATTCTGAGACTTTATTGATGATCTATTCAAAGTATGTAAACTGATATAAGCAAATGTCAGTGAATACTAAAGGTATTTTCAAAGTGAAAGTAACAAGAACAGACACAGGCAATATAGATCACTGGTGTTATCACAGATTTTCATTGGTACTTCTGCCATCAGGAGTTTCACTTCATACTGGATTGTTCCTATCAGTTCAGTGAGGTTATTGATTTACACCTCTGGAGCAGTCAGAGCATGACGTTCAATTACAGTGTTCTCAATATTGGGAATATTTGTTTGTTTTAATAAGGACAGGAGTGTGGGGAAAGCAATGTTTCCAAAACATACTTTTAATTTTGTTGTGCCCAAGAAGACAAAGACCACTTGGGGATACTGTGGGTTGTCCCATAAGAGGATCTTGTGTATTCCAGCTTTCGACCTTCTTTCATTTGATAATTTTTTAGAGTTTCAGAGCATAAGAGCTCCTTATTAAATTGAAAATATAGGTGGGTAAAATTGCTATGAAACTGTGACTTTGGGGGGTTATGTTGGGCAAAATACAGCTAATAATATTTCTTTATCTAAGTGTTCAGAAAGTTGGTATTCCATATCAGTGTTTGATACTTCAAAGATGGAGAGGGAAAGGGAATATCTGATTAAAAAAAAAAAGGAATCATAAATAGGGTACTCAGTAAATGTTAATTAGAGCAAAAATATTAATTAAGTGTTAAGACAGCATAGTGTAAATTGGAATCTTTTACACATTTCTGTGTAGGGAATTTTGTGCATTGAACACTTTTCTAATAATCAAAATCTCAATAGATTTTTCTAGCGTTTATTAGAACTTGCAATCCGTGGTGGCCAAGTGTCTGGCATAGCTTGATTTTAATGGAATGAGGTCTGGAGTGAGTTTCGTGGCATTTTCTCTTCCATAAAATGTTATACTAGAAGCATTCTTTTAAATATTTTTTCTAAATTGTTGTAAAAAGGAAATAATAAAAGAATTATTACTTTTTAAGCAGCAGAAAATGAATGTTTTGCCTACAGCAAGAATCATGAGGGCGCTTGTTAACTTATTTGCAGCATCTATAAACAATCAGCCCAATCCAACCCAACACCCACCCAATATTTAATCTGGTCATATATTAAAGAAAAACTACTCCAAAAATATAGGATAAATTTCTCAATATCTTCATGAAAAAATAGGGACATCCCACTTCTAGAACAGCTTTTGGAACTCCTTAGTCAGGAGGAAAATAGTTCCTCAACCCTTGTGTGTTTTCTGCAGGTGTGCCAGCCCTGTTCACCCCTGGAAGATTTGCATATTTAAATTATCCTAAATTTGACATGAATAAAACCAGTGAACTTTTGTTTTTCGCTACCTGCTGCAAAGAAATCTGCTCCAAGTGCCCCTTCCCCAGTTATCCCCAGAGCCAAGGCAATGTCTGCTTCCAGCCTCCCTTCAAACCGCTCTGTTTGAGGGAGACACGTCGTGGTTTGGTGAGGACAAGCAGAGAGGAGAGAACAGCCGGAGCATTCCTGGAAAGCAGAGCTGGTGGTTTGCCCTGATTTCCCTTCCTGAGGGTTGGGCTGGGCTCTCCTGCAGGCAGGGAACGATGTCCCTTTGTGGGCAGCACTTCAAAACTCATCTTTGTTGCTGCAGCTTCCCCTGGCGTTTGGCTCCAGCTGTTTTGCACAGCTGTGCGCTCTGCCAGGGGTGCCACACGCCTTTGAAACACCTTCCCTGGGCCCAAAAGGAGCGCTGTGAAACCCGGCTTTGCCAGCCTGCTCCAGGGACAAAGCCTGTCGAATTCACTTGGATTTTGGTTGTGGTGGAAGGGGCTGCTGGAGTTTCCAGCTGCTGAACCATTCAGCACTGACACAGTGGAAGTTCTCCTTGCAATTCCTCCTCCTCAGCAGCTCACCTGTGCCCCCAGAACTGCCCAGGAGGGAGGGCAGCGAGCCAGGCTGCCTCTCCTTGTGATGATTCCTTGGAAAAAGGCTCTGGGAGGAGGGGAGCACAGAGGGTCAGCAGGAAGGGAGGTGTTTTCCCTCCTGGAGGAGCGCTTTCCTCCTTCCCCTGAACCCAGGGGCATCGCCCAGGCAGCAGAGAGGCTTTGAACAGAAAAAGGAATGTTTTGTCTGGGAAGGTTTCCTAACAGCTTTTTAGTTGTTATCAATCCTGTTAAACCCTCCCAGCCTGGATTTTGTTCATTACTAGTTCTTCTCTTTTTTTCCCGTTTTGTTTTTCTTTCCAAAATCTTGCTGCTTTCACCTGCCCAGGACGAGAGGTCGAATTTTCAGCTGAGCTGTTGTATTCCTGGTTCTCATGGTATAAAGCTGCCTTCTGAAAATTGATATAAAACTGCAGGCCTGTCTGTCCCTCTTGAAAAATGCATCTGCTGGACTATCTGTCGAGTCCTTTCTACAGGATTTTCTCCTGTAGAAAATCATTATTTCTTCAAGTGACATTGAGGGAATGTTGGTTTTGACAGAGCCAAATACGCTGCCCTGCCTCGTTGTTAAAAAGCACCTTGAGAAAAGAAATTGATCAAGGGGAAAGAGAAAATGCTTTAAAAAATATCTTTTTCATGTCTCTCGTAAGCCTGCCTTCATCTTCCCTTCCTCTGTGCACCAGTCTTTGTTTGTTTGAGGATGGCACTGGCCCTTCCTTTCCAAATTGGCATAAAACCCACTGCTCTTGGAAAGGATAAATGCACCTCTTTTGTCTAGAGTGAGGATTGGAAAACTGTAATGCACAATATTGGCTCTAAACTGTTAATTCACGAGGAATAAACAGTGTGTAACCCTGTGATTGATTAGAGGTTACTACCAGGCTGGAAATCTTTCAGGATAACCAAAGCTTATTAGAGGAGGAAAAGCAGTCAGAAGAACTTCCCGTTCCAGCTGCTGTCTCACCTCTGCACTCAGAGATACTTGGAAATGCATTTATAAATGATAGATAAAATGTATTGATTATTGCAGGCTTGGCCACAAGGCTGGAGAAGACATCGTTCAAAATCTGCAGGATTTTCAGTGGGTTGGTTGGATAACAGGAAAAACGTGGAAAATGTTACAATATTTACAAATTATGGTACTTGGCACTTATTTAAGAAAAACCTGAGGGTATAAATCCATCATTAGCAGCTGCTGTGTCTGGTAAATAGCAGGATCATCTCTGGGCTGGCTCCTCATGATCCCATTGCTCTCCTGGCTCAGGGAATATTCCCTTTTTGTCTCTGAGCTGGGAGAGGGAGGAATATTCCTGAGAATCCCAAGCAGGTTGGGAAAAGCAAGTTGCTGAATCTGATGTTTTTCTTGAAAACATGACTCAGTTGTTTGAGGTGTTTCTGCCATGATGTCTGATAAAGGTTAAGGTTATTGCACAAGTAAAAAACTAAATTTTTTTGTTTGTTTTCTGGCAAGTTATACAAAAATCTTGGCTTTCAGAACCAAGCCAATTAAATTTTAAAATATTTTCATCATTAGGATTTTGTTGTTTGTTTGTTTGTTTGTTTTATTAAACTGGACATAAGAAAATGAATTGGGTAAATGACAGCAAAAAGAAAAATTAATTTGAAAACGCTAAAATGAAATATTTTGTCTTTTTTTTTTAGAAAAAATTCAAATTAGTATTCCAGTGTACACACTTTAAAAACCTGAGGTGAACTTGCAAAGGCTTTGGAACTCACTCCATGGACACCCTCTGAAAACAACATTAACTCCTTCTTTAGGGGGTTATGGTGATGAAGGTTTACCCCTTTTTAAGACTGAGTTGCACAAAACACTACAGAACCCATCTGAAGTGACATTTTAGGGTATGAACAGATCTTGTGACTGATCAGGTAGGTTATAGTTTACTCTGGGTTTTTTCCCCTGTCTGATGAATTCCCTGCTGGAAATAGCAGAGTGCAGGATATTGGGGTGAAAGGAAATGGACAAAAATGAACTTTGCTTTGGTACAGCGTGGCTGAGGCGCTGCTGACCTCAGCCAGGCTTCACTTTGAGGTCTAGGGAAGGATTGTGGTGGTGGTTTGATCCTTAGATTAGCCTTTATTTGGTCTTTTGTAGATTATTTCTGTCAAGAGGCAAAAGTAATGATAATGCTGTTAAAAAAAAAAAAAAATATATATATATATATATATAATGGAAATAAATGTAGGAATGCAACCCCTGTGGGCTCTGATTTGCAGGCAGCAAATCCAATCCTGCTGTAGCCAAATGTAGGAATGCAAACAAAACTGACAATTACCCATCTATAACCACGCTCAGCCCTGTGGGCTCTGATTTGCAGGCAGCAAATCCAATCCTGCTGTAGCCAATATATTTTAGATGTTTTTCCAACTTTCCCAAACATGTGACATGCTCTCAGCATCATCTTTTCTGTACTTTTAAGGGAGCAGTTGTGTTGGGCTTGAATCATTGCAGTGCATCTTTATCTTTACAGTGGTGAAATTCAGCAGGGCTGGGTGAAATGAGAGTGCAGTGAAACAAACACTGCAGTAAAATGCTTTGGTATGCTGATCAAAAACGATATGAGTCAGAGGAGCACAAGGATTTTGGAGAATAATTATAAATATTACAAAGCAGAAGCCTCGGATGCGGAGGTTTCTCAGTGAACTTCAATCCTAACCTCCTTCCTACTTTTGACATGTTTCATCTTTTTTGCTCAGCCTACTGCATCTGAATAATGAAATAGTGATTCTGACACTGAAGCACTGATTTACTCTTCTCAATATTTCACACGTTTTCCTCAGTTTTGCATCTGTTTTCTTGCTGGCAGCAACCTCTTCCATCAAAACTGTCAGTGGTTTTTAGAGCCACGAGTTTAAGGAAAAAAATAGGAGGAAAAAAACACCTCCAAACCCTCTGAAGTGAATTTCTTTACTTCAGAAGCACTTCATATGGTAGTTTTCTCTCAAGAAGATATATAGTAGAGATAGTTGAAAAAGAAAAATGGCAATTTAGGAGATCACTAGGTAATGCCAGTGGCTGCCTGCTCTCAGGAGGTGTCAGAGCTGCTGGGAAGGGACCATTAAGCTGTTTGCATTCCAGAAGAGGTGGGAAGGGCTGGGGTTGAAAAGGGGGCTCAGCTAAACCCACTCCCACACCTGTCAGAAGTGCTGTGGGGAGAGCAGGGGCTCAGAGAGCTCTGGAAGATGTGCTGGATTCTCTCTGGGATAAAGGAATTCTCTGCTCTGCTGAAAGGTCCCTGCTGTTGTGATGGCTGTAAATCACATATTCTGAGGAGGGGGCTCCAAACACAGTCTGTAGCCTGTGGCAGTCGTATTTTCTGGAAAAATCCCTTCACCCAGGATTCTTCTCCTGGGAAGCTGAACAGCCTCAGAGAAAAAGGAAAACAATAATTATCTGATTTGCTTCTCCTGTGTTTTGCTGCTTTGGAATGTGTTTGGACATTGTTTACCAACAGGTGATTGTTTCAGTGGTTTTGACTCAATGGCCAGTCAAGGTCAAGCTGTGTCAGAGTGGAAAGAGTCAGGTGTTTCATTAGTATCTTTTAGCCTTCTGTAGGTATCCTTTCTGTATTCTTTAGTGTAGTTAAGTTTACTATTCTTTAATATAATATATCATAAAATAATAAATTAGCCTTCTAAGAACATGGAGTCACATCCATCATTCCTTCCTTTGTGTAGGAACCCCACAAATCCAATACTAGCCAAGGCAGGGGTTTGTTTCTGAGCTGCAGATCTCACCTGCACCAACACAAAACATCCTGGCTGAGCAAAACCAGCAAAGTTCCTGAGCTAGGGACAAACTCCTCTTTCTTTCTTTAAGTCTGTGCAGCCTTTGAAAGATTCCCTTCACCTGTGGGAGGATGCCAGATGGAAATAAGAAACAGGAAGGACATTTGGTAAAGTCATAATAGCGATGGAAATCAGTGAGAATTTATGAAATATATATAATTTGAATTTTATAACCTATAAATCCTTAATGATAATATTGTTCTATGCTTCTCAATTTAATAATCTACTATAAATTTTACAGTTCATTACAATAGAAACTAATTATTCTCTTCCCACATTTGTCTTCACATAGAAGATGTGGGGAAATGAAAGCAGGCAGACACTTTAGTGGCATAAATTTAGAATATTAAAGGTTTAACAAGAAACTTTCATGGCATTGCAATACACTCCAGTGCGTGCTATTTCAATTTCAGTGTGTTTCTTGCTGTTTCTAAGTTATAATAAGTTTTAAAAAGCAGGAAATAAGGCTTCAAAAGCAATTTCCAAATGTCTCTATTCAGGAAGTAATAATAGTAATAATTTTCTTGCTTGCTGACTAATGCTAGTGAATGGAGATAGCACAAAATTCTTTGGGAAGAGAGAAAAAGGGTGATTAGAACTGAGCATGGAATGTGTAAATTCATCCCTCCATGGAACCAGGTCCATAAATGGGAATGTTAGGCAAATATTAGCAGGCTGGTCCACAACTACCAAAGTCTATTTTTTAAAATTGATTTGCAAAGTCTATTACAAAGCTTGGACTTGTGATCAGACGCCAGATCCTTCAGTCCTGTGGTGGGTTTGGGTCAGGGATGATGGCAGCTGTTGTAACAAAAAATGACAGCATAAATTACCTGGAAATGTCACTGCAGTGCCCAGCATGAAACAGCAGGAGAGGTGAGTGGCATCTTTTGGGATGTCCTTTTCATTAGGAGGTATAAATTTGCTGTGGCTGAGGCTGGTGCTAATCATACTGTTTGCTAGCCATCATCCCAAATATTCACAATTCCCACATTGTTAAATATGCATTGGTGTGAGTATGTAACATTTCCTGGTCCTGTATTTTCAGGTTGTGCTTGTTCAATTTTCAGCTTGCAGCTTAGAGTTGGAAATTTGGTTTTTTATGACCTCTGAGATTCTAAAGTAATAATTATTTTTGGGTTAAGACTGATTGCCAAGTACACCTTGAATGTATATTAATAAATTTGATATAAATTCCTTTCTACTTCCATAATCAAGAAACAAATTTCCTCTACCATGGCAAGCACGATTTTGATGATCACCTAGAAATAACATCCTTCCTAAGAAACTCGAGATAATTGGGGATAAAACCATAATTTTCCAAAGGTGACATTATAAGTGACAAATTCTTGTTGAGATCCACATCCAAAAATAAGAGAAAACTCATATTAAAAGAAGTTTCCATGACAGTATTGAATCCTAAAATGTAAAAGAGCTATTTTGAATTGTGTGCACTCCAAATCTCCCGCTGTTACTGTGTTTCAAGACGCAGAAAATGGAGAGGAATAAACAGAAGACCAAGAGGATTCCTATTTCCCAGTTATTATTTGTTGTTTCGGAGAATAGCACTAAGTTTTCTGGGATCAAAAGGAAAAAATATTCTTAACTCTTTCCCCTGTAAATTCATTCAGCCATTTTGGGGTGGAATCAGCTGTGTTATCACAAAACTCATGTGGAGCGCTCCCACATGCTCTTCTCTGGTTAATTCCTTCCTGGGATGGCCAGGAGGGATCAAATAAGGGGAGTTGTAGCTTCATGTCCTGAGGCATCATTTAGACACAATTCCACAAATGGAATTTCTCCAATAAACTACAATAACATAAATCTGACCATGATTATTGTAGTGCCACTGCTCAGAATCTGCAAATTCAGAGTTCAAAACGGGTCTGTTAAACTTTCAAGAAATTAAATCTTTTGGACTGTTTAGATGTTATCAGCTTTAGTGCCAGCAAATTTGTTCCCCTCGGTGATTTAAATATTCATAAAATTAACATTAATGACTCTATACCCAGTGAATTTCTATTACTGTTTAGATTCATTACATTTTCTCTAACATATTCAGCTCCTTAGTCATTTTCCCAATCTCATTGATATGGTGTAACGTTTTTCCAGTAAATTGAATAGCTACCTAATCCCTCTTTGATCATTTTATAGTAAACTGTGAAGTTTATTTCCAGAAAGCAGATTGTTAACTGTGAAAATCTGTAAATTATTTATCTCCTAGAAACTATTTTAATGCTGATTTAGTTGTCAAGTATATTTTTATATAACAGTTTTAATTAAGTTTTTCAAAAGGCTTCCAAGCATATGTCCCTACCTCACACACATTTTGAGCTAAAAATATGATTTTTAGTTTGTTTTCTGATTTTTTTTTTTCCTGGAGTGTAAGAGAATATAGAAATGTATAGAAATAATGCTACTTGCTGACTTTTAATTCCATTTGTGGTTGTAAGGGCTTTTTCCTCACCCAATTATGTCTGACCCTGGCAAACAATGGTGAAGGTGGAAAGAAAAGCAAGGTGAGCCAACAGGTACACAGCAGTTCTTTGTGTGTGCAGGCTGGGGGCAGGTGGGGGTGCTGCAGTGAAAGGTTGATTAGAAGGAGATTCTGCAGAATGTTCAAGTCGGGTTCTCTTTGTTAAGAGACTCCTGGGCTCAGCAAGAGTGAGCTTTGTGTTCTGAAAACTCTGAGTCAGGGAATTAATGCTTTATAATGGAAAGGGTCCAAAAAGGAGGATAGAGGAGAGTCACCAGGGTGATGAGAGGGATGGAGCACCTTTCCTGTGAGGAAATGCTGGGAGAACTGGGGTTGTTCAGTCTGGAGAAGAGAAACTTTGTGGAGATCCAGTTCTGCTCCTCCAGTCCCTGAAGGGAGCCTGCAGGAAAGGCGGGACGAGGCTGTTGGCAAGGGGCTGGGGGGCCAGGACAGGGGGGATGGCTTCAGGCTGGCAGAGAGAACAGTTAGATGGGATTTTGGGAAAAACATTCTTCCCTGTGAGAGTGGGGAGACCCTGGCATGGGGTGCCCTGAGGAGCTGTGGTTGATTCTGGATCCCTGGGAGTGCCCAAGACCAGGCTGGAGCAGCCTGGGACAGTGGGAGGTGTCCCTGCCCATGGCAGGGGTGGAATGGAAGGATCTCCTACATCCCTTCTAACCCAGGTCATTCCATGATGATTCCAGATTCCCTTACAAAGCAGTGAGTAGTGGAGGGTGACAAATGACCACACTTTATTATTGATAATTTGCTTTAAGCAGACCCATCCGTGCTGACCACCTCAATGCAGCCCAGTGCAGTTTTTCCAGCTCTCGTGCTGTTGGAAAATCCTATTCCTCTGGGATTTCCTGCTGTTTCCTTGCTGCATTCAAGGGACTTTGCTGCTTGTTTCTGGAACTGTGCTGGCACAGCTGGCAGCGGGTACTGCTGCCTGTGAACGTGGTGTGCCCCATCCAGCAGGTCTGTAAAGGGAAATGTGTGCACACACCTATATTCTGAGTGTTCATTTACTGGGGTTGTCCCCTCACCCCTGCTACCCTCATTTATGGACTGACAGGCTGGAGCTGTACTAATAAATCAGAGGTATGGAACACACTGTGTTCACAGTATCAACTTCACTGAGCTTCCAGAACAGATTGAAAAAAGCCAGACTCTCCACTGGGAATAGTCCATGGACTGAGTTAAATTCTGATACAGGATTTATTTATAATTCTACCAGAACTACTTTAGCCCTTTCAGAGTATAGGCAATTGAGTTTTGGTCCCAGTAATTGTTTATTCCTTTGTGTTGCTGAATTTAATCTGATATGTGTATCCTTTGGGTCTGTGTGTGTGGAACCTTTCCTGCACCAGCCATTCCCAGGAGTGCAGGAATTTTTGTTTGCTGTTCTTGTGTCCAGCAGCACAGTGTTTGCATGGGTAAAATGGGATAAAAATTACTGAAAGGCTACAAAAGCTTAATTGACTTTTACAAGTCCTGAGAATGTTGTTGGTCCTGTTGTTTTTGGGACCCCAAAATATTTTGATGAATCCTACAATTTTAAATTAGTGTAATTATGGACATATTTAAAGAACTATTGAGGGGCTCATTCATGTACAGTTACTGCATTTTGTTTGCCAGGGCAGGAATCTCAGCTTTACCAATAGGATATTCTTGTTCTTCCCTCAGAAAATCATGTCCTTTGTCTTACCTGACAAGCCCTTGCCTCAGAATCTTCAGTCCTGATAGTAAAATGCATTGAGTAAGACTGCATGTAGCAAAAATAACTAAAAATAATGTTAAGTGCTTGGATTTTTTTATTATTTTTTTTATTTGTATAAAAAAAAATCTGAACAGAAAAATATATGATCAGGTCAAAAATGGGATCCCAATATTTCCACTCAAAACCACACTGCAGATATTCAGCACCACTTCTGCCAGCAATGGAGATGTTGTCATTCTTCATTATGATATATCAGGGCATCTTTTAAGGAACTTTCTGAGGTGATCTGGAAAACTTCAGATGTTGCTGACATTTTCTGTGTTAAAGTGATATACTGGAACAATTGCCTTTGGGTGTTTATAGCAATATATTTCTTGCAGTGCTTTTCTGATTTCATCTTCTAATATGCCTGGAACAGAGAGTACTTTTCTTTTTTCCACTGATGAGTGTGCTCTGCATGTTGTATTTGTGTGTATCCACTGAGCAGTGTGGATGGAGGTGTCTTGGTTATTTATAACTAAAAGCAATTATTTTTACTCTGAATTTGTAACAGCTCCAGCTGTGGTTGTTTAGATAATATATAATTTTTATTCTTCTCTTGTACCATCCTGTCCATAAAAACATCATGCCTTCAGAGGGGGGAGAGTATTCGTTAATATTTGGTACAGCAAGCTGCTAGATGCAAGCTAAGCCCCAAACACTTTGGGCATGGAACCTTTCCTAAATATTAATAAATCTGAAATGTGTTCTCCTGCTACAGGGAGAACAATTCTCCTGCCCCAGTCCCATCTACTTTTAATACGGTCAGTTTTGTTGTCCTTTTTATACACAAACAAATTCTTTCTTCTGGCATCTCTTGTTGCACTTTTTTGTGTTAGCTTTGCCAGGTCCCTTCTCCCATCTGTGATGCTCCTTGGTCCTGCAGCCTGCTCTGTGACACAACCTGAATTTTCTTTTTTAAATGAAGTAAGAATTATTAAATGCATTTTCAAGTATTGATTACTGTGCATAGGAAGGATGAAATGGCCGAATTTTTTCTCGCCTGTGGATGGGTTTTGGCATTTTCTGCCCCAGGTTTGGCTTTGGCATTTAATTCTCTGTTGAATTCTTTCCGAAACCATCTAAACTTTTATTGATGTTATAACAAACCCCTCAAGAGAGGGAAAGAAAACTGCCATAAACAGTGGAATAAGTAAGATCTGTCTGCTTGTCTGCCTTCAGCTCATGGCAGGACAAGCTGCTGATCTTGCTGCTGCTCTAGGGTGCTGCATAGTCAAG
Source organism: Passer montanus (assembly GCF_014805655.1). Taxonomy (NCBI): domain Eukaryota; kingdom Metazoa; phylum Chordata; class Aves; order Passeriformes; family Passeridae; genus Passer; species Passer montanus. Next base: position 2,943,614 of record NW_024369818.1, read on the forward strand.
AAAAGGGAAGAATATTGTGGACCAGTAATGTGCATTAATTAGTCTGCAGGATGAATCCCAGTAATACCTGTATCAGTGCCACTAAGTCTGGATCAAGCAAGTCAAAGCCTGGGCTCATGTGGCGAGAGCAGGGAGGATCAGTGCAGGCCTATTTGGTAATACCTTGGCATTAAGATTTTAACTGTGCATGTTATGCTGAGAAGATGATTAATTGCTAGATTAAAAATAACTTTTTGAACTGGAAATATCTAATGCCTGCTGTCCACAGAGACTGTTATTAGAACAACTAACTTGTGTGGAGGTTCACGAAACACCAGCCTTGTCTTATCTTGCCACAGGCCCTTCCCTCAGCTGGAGCAGAGGAAAATGGTATTGCTTAAATTCTGAGCCCAAAGACCCCCAGAGGTCATGGCAGGTAGCAAAGCAGTTTTATGCTGCAGAAAGGCTCCAGTTGGCTGCTGGCCTCACTTAAACCCCAGCACAAACCCACCTAAAAATCGCATTGAAGCAGATTAACTCAGCAGCGAGTGTTGTCTCTGCAGACATAAAGCAGGCCCAGTTAAGTACAGCCAGAGAGGCTGGGATTTGCACAGACATCTCCCCAAATTCCACTTGTGAGCTCTGGCTTTGGCACAGCTCTCTCACCCAGGTGGGAAATCCCTGCTCAGTTCCCTGTGCATGGCTGAGCTCACAGCACTGTCCCTGTGCGGGTGAGGCTGGATCAGGGATCTGCCCGTGGAGCTCCAGCCAGCCCAGTTCTGATGCTGTGAGCTAACCCAGTGATGCCTTAGGATTTGAGCTTTTATATTTTTCATATATTTGTAATCCTGCAGTTCTTTAGTGCATAACTCCAAACTCCATACAGAGTGTTAGCTGCTGTCTTTACATTTTGGGCAGGAACAACAATTCCTCTCCAGGCCTGGAAATTAAGGACACCCCACTGCCTCGGGCTTGAGAGAAGTAAAATAAAAGTGATTCTGAGGAGAGAAAATTTGGGCTAAATTACTTCATTACCTGATTCTGTAAGAAGAAAGTTAACACCCAATATAGAAGTGCCCCAAACTTATAGAAGTATGAAAACTCTCATCGTGAACCATCATCTAGTTTTGGGTGTAGCTCCTGGAGGGGTTTGTCTGCCCTAAATGTACTTGAAGGCCCTTCAATAAATAGAACTGCTTTTATTCCCTTAATTTTGTCTGGCTTCTGCTCTTAGGTAGCCAAAAAAAGGCATTACCAGGACGTGGGGGCTGTGTCACCTCACCCCTCAGGCTGGGTGACAGCCAGTGGCTGTGTGCAGAAGCACCAGGCAGAGCTGAAGGAGAGGAGGTGATGTCACAGGTTCCATGTGCTGTCCCCAGCAGGGGAACATCTGGCTGGGGATAATGAACAGCTGGGGAAGCACAGCTTCACACTGCACAGCTGTTTGTTCAGCGAGCAGGAGTCGGGGATGTCAGTCCCCCACCACTGCAGGCACTCTTGTTTCTGTTTGACTTTTCCCCATCACCAAAGAGACTTCACTTAATCTTCTGTCAGAAAAGTGCAATCAGAATAAGGAATCTGCTAGATTCCTGAGTCAATATGTTGAATTTTAATGGATTGGCTGTATGCATGTGTGTCTGCCTGTTAAACATGAATGTGCTCTTTAAACAACTTACACAGCTCTGCATATAAATCTGTGGAATGGTTCTGAGCACACACAGAAATCAAATAAAGGAAGGTAAGGCCAGGGAAGTGTTTTTTCCAGATTAATAGCAAGCTGAAACGGTAGTCCCTCCTGGAATGCTGAGGGGTATTTGGCATTTAGGAGCTCATCTCAGGCACATCTCTCCTTCCCCTGCAGGAGCTGCTGGTGTTTCTGCCAGCTCAGGCACTGACATTTTGTGAGAGCTGTGATGCTGCCTCTCCCAGCTCCTCACAGAGAGATCTGGCTGGGAGCTGATGGCTGTGATAGGCAGGGAACTGAATCAGATGAGATAATAATCTTTCCTGAACTTAAAATCTTGCAATAAAAATAACAACAGTAAGGCAAAATACCTCAAAGTTTCAAGTCTGAATTTTACAAAAGACTGAAATTTACTTTGCCTGCCGCTTGCTATGCTGCTGTGAAGTTTGAAAAATTTACTTTGATAATTCATAATCATATGCAAAGGAGTGCAGTACAGCCTTGAGTGTTATGAAGACAAAATTTCTGAATTCTAGACTTCACCTAATGCCTTATCGCACAGTTTTGAAGTTCTGAGTTTTACTTTGGTCACCTTTTTATATGAAATGTATTAATCAACATTTGTAAATAACTTTTGCTTAGAATACAAAATTAACTCCTGTGGCTGATTGTTTATATACCTTGATGTTATTTCTTCATCATAGAAGTAATCACTGAGGTGACCACATACCTAATCAGGACATTACTTTTCTATCCTTTTAAATCAAGTGAGAATTATTAAATGCATTTTAAAAATTAAAACAGATTTGTGAAGCCTGGACTTAATGGAAAGAAAATTTCTTTCTGGCAGAAACAGAAGCTTCGATTTGTATGGGATCAACCTTACCTGTATGGACCAGGAAGCTATTTTGATTTTTAATCGGGTTTTCTGGGCAGATGTAATCAGTTTCCACAGGTTAAAACTGGGAACAGGACTTGGAAGAAGGCAAGGTAGAAAGATGTGTAAATAATCTGTGCACAGCCATGCAGGAACAGTGCTCTGGAAAAAGCAGAAGCACCACCTCCCCCACCCATGTGAAGCAATGGAAGGATTATTTCAGTAGCAGACAACAACATCATGCTAATAACAAAATCATATTGCAGGAAAGTCTCTTAACTTGGTTTTCATTTTATTCTAAGGCACATATACCTTGGAATACCTGAAGAGAGGCTTTCTTAGTGTGGCATTTCACACCTTTACCCTTGTGTCAAGGAAACCCTGCAAACAGGCTCTAAAATCCTCACTGGAGGGATGTTGTTACACCTGTACAGAGAAAAGCCTCAGAGCAAGGTGCAGCAGTTCTGGCCTTCCCTCCCCTGAGTGGCTTTAGCAGGATCCCTGTCAAATATTACATTTTATGCTGCTGCTTGCTGAGATTTTTACCTGGGTGAGATCAGCCCATGTCCCCTGAAGGGTTAAGGACAGGGCAGGTGTCTCACTTTTAAAAGATCTGCAACCTCAGGGCAAGCATGGAAAGCAAAGTCAGTTGTTGCACAGTTCAGAACTCAGTGCCTGAGAATAGCAATAGAAAATTATTTATAAAAACATTAGAAACTCAGATTAATGCTTTCTGTCACCTTGGTGTAACATCTAATGAATGCATGCCAAGATGAAGTGGCAATTCTCCAGAAACCCATCCTGTGATGTCTTCACCCTCAAGTCTCTCAGACTCATTATCTCCAAGGCCCAGACTGGGCTCTGTGTCAGGCAGAGCCAGGCAAAAACTGCAAAATCTTCCTCTGTTGTGTGCTGGAAATCTCTGTGGCCTCTGCAATGTGTTGTTTGCTCTTTCCCTCCCTCAGCAGTGCTCTGGAGCCCTGTCCCATCCTCAGTGGAGGGAAAACAGGGTAATGAGGGAAGGATGGGATCCCCTCCATGAGCTCTGATCTCCTCCACTTGCACTGCTGACAGGTGCTGGGATGAATTTTGTGCTAATGGGAGCTCCTGAACTACTGGGATAAAAATTAAATGCCTGGCACAGGGAAATTACCATATGGTCAAAGTACCAGACTTTGCTTCAGGAGCTCTTCTGAAGACTTTTGTTTGATTTGTGGCATGACACCTAATCTTCTGTATTTCACCTATAAAGTGTGGATAATATTGCTCTTCTTTTCTTGGTCCAAAAGAGGGTGATGATTCACACAGGCCAGAAAGGAAAAGACATACAAAATTATGATGAATTTTCAATTTTAAAAGGCTCATATTGATGTGCTGTGCAGAGGATCTGGAGCACATATTAAATGAATTATTACTGTTTTCACTTCCTGTGAGCCTTTGTTTCTTCTCAGCCCTTGAACATTCCAAGTTCCTGATACAAGGTTTGCTCTGAGCAAACACTCTTTCTCTCAGAGCTGCTTTTATTTTAGATTGAATGAGAAAAAGGAGAATAAATGAATAAAGAACTAACACAAGACCAACATGAGAGAAAAGGCAGGAGCCATTCCCTTTATCTCAGCCCTTTTGAGTAAATTTTTAGCCCTGCTTTGAAGCAGAGAGCATGGGACAGCATTGTTTAAAGGGATGCTAATGGAACAGAGATTCAGTAGCTCATTTCTTAGCAGAAATAGTTTGCTGTATTCCTCTTTTCACCAGTTTCTCCAGAAATCCCTTCTTTCTTAAAATATCTTCATCCATTTCATCCATATATTTTTGTCCAATTTCCTTTGACATGAAAACTGATCTCTTGCATCTCAGTATTTTAGGATGCTTGGACTGAACTGTTTTGTGTACTCTTGGATATTGAAAGCACTTCTCTTTCTCTTTTGATAACCTTCCACTATCATTTTCTTTCAACTGCTTTCTTGAAAAAACTTTCACTCTGATGCTGAGATGGCTTGCTAAATGTCACCAAATTATTTGTGAATTTTGAGTGAATATTATTGAGAATAAAAGGGTGATCAGGGTCAGGAGAATGCTGATAATACACAACTCAGCTATGTAAAGCTCATAGAACAGAAAACTTGGAATCCAGTCAAAACTAGATTGAAGATAATACTCTTATTACATGAAGTACAAAGTTAAAAAAGGGGTTAGTGCTCTTGTAATCCAGCTTACCTGTGAAATTTAGGAGCATTATAAACCCTGAGCAGTTTGTGACAGCTGTGACATTTAGGTGACCTTGGTACATTCAGAACAAACTTTTCCGAAAACCACGAAGGAGTTTTTTTTTATTTTGTGTCCCTTCCTTTCTGATCCTGGGCAGAAATATGCAGATATCCTCTCTCAGAACCGCTTGTGACTCACCCTGTGACTTCACTCATGTCTGATTCTTTCTCATGGCAGTGGCTCCAGCTTTGTAGACAATTTTTGTTTTCCTCCTCTAAATCATGGCACTTTTTCACTTGGTTGAGAACGTTCATCAGGCTCAAAAAGAGCAGGCAGGAGCTGCATGAATATGAGTTATCAGCTGAAGGAGGCACAGTGCTCAGATCACACATCCCTGTCCCACCTTCCTGCCCCAGCAGTGCTGCCTGTGTGGGCTGGAGGAGGAACAATAAGAAATTGTTCCCTCAGCTCACCTTGTCACAGCTCCTGCAGTGCAGACCCGCCTTGATCAGCTGCTGAGCCTCAGTTCCACATTCCAGAGAGATCCACACCCTGCCAGCCTGGCCAAGGAGCTGCTGGAGCCAGCTTAGAGTGCTCCTGCTGAACCTGCAGTGCTCTGCTGTGGTAGTTTCTGGGGTCCCCAGACAGAGGAGGAGTGATTGAATCTGACTTCATGTTCTTAGAAGGCTAATTTATTATTATATTATATTATATTATATTAATTATATTATATTAATTATATTCTACTATACTATACTAAAACTATACTAAAAAATAGAGAAAGGATACAGACAGAAGGCTTAACAAGAATGATAGTGAAAATTTGTGACTGTTTCTAAAGTCCTGACACATTTGTATGGTGATTGGTCATTAAGTAAAAACAATTCACATTTGACCAATCAAACAATGACCAGTTATTAAACAATCTCCAGACCACATTCCAAAGCAGGAAAAACAGGAGAAGCAATCAGATAATTATTGTATTCATTCCTCTCTGAGGCTTCTCAGCTTCCCAGGAGAAGAAATCCTGGCAAAGGGATTTTTCAGAAAATATCACAGTGACACTGGCAGCTCTGGGTGGCCCTGGTGCTCTCCCAGCCTGCTCCAGTGTGTGCTGGTCACACTCTGCAGCCCTGACTCTCTGGGAGCTGCTCCTTGGCTCAGCTGTGCTGGAAGTCTGTGTGGTAGGCAGACAAAAGCTGGAATTGTTATTCTTCATGGGTAACTTCAAAGGCAGACACAGCTGACCTGGCACCCAGAATGGCCACTGGAATTCAGTCTAATGGATATTATGCATGGAGGCATTTGAATGTGAAGTAAAAGCTGAATGCATTTTGTGTCCTTGTGAAGTCTAAATGTTACATTTGTTCTTAAAACCTAGAAAACCTGTTTGGTTAATATGGCATTGTCAGTCTAAAAGGAGGAAGCAGATATTTAAATATGGCTTTTCACTCAGTGAAGAATGTAGTAGTTTTCAGCTTAATGATAATTAGGAACAGGTAAAATAGTACAAATAAATTCTACAGATCTACTCATTTTAGTTGCGGGTTTAATCTACTTCAGCAGGGTACCACTGCCTCTGTCATGTCTCACTTCCTCTTCATTTTCATTTGAGGTTGCAATATTCTGGTTCTCTGTGCCAGCTGTGGCATTCATCAGAGATGCCACAGTGTAGACTGCATCCATGGTGGGACTCCACTAAAAATGAGAGAAAATATTACAAAATACTGTATTTTCTGTAGAAGGAAAAAAAAACCAAACCCCTCTATTTAGCAAAAATTCTTTTGTGCTGAAAGAAATTATTTCTGTCTAAAAAACGAATTAAATAATTTTCCATGGAAGGATTTACTTTTCACATGTTTCCCTGATAAAGAATGACATAGGGTTTGAAAAACAAATAGGTCAGTTTAATCTACCCCGTGTCTCAAGATTTCTGTGTGTCAGGTTCTGTGTTTTACTGGTGCTTTCTTCAGGGCAGAGCTGTGTCTAAAGAAAAGGATCATGTTGGCCAGGCTGGCGAGTTTGTCATTCAGGAAGCACAAGCCTTGTCCCCTGTGCAATTAGGGAACAAGCTCACCAGTGACCGACTAACCCTGCCAGTTATGCTTCACTGAGGAATAACTTGTCAAATGTCACTTCTTTTAGCCTGGAAACTAGAACTCCTGCAAGCTCTTTAAGATGAGTAGTTGCAGCAAGGAGATTTGTTCCCCTCAATGAGAAAACCTGCTGAAAGTCACAAGTTTCTGGGTCCTGGAAGGCCCTTAGGACTCAAAGCAGAGCTTAGATGGGGATATTCCTGTCTGCTCGTGTAAGCTGCTGCGTGTTTGGCTGAGGAATAGTGACAGCAAGCTGGGGGATTTTCTTACTGCAATTCATTTCTTTCTAAAGGAATGGAATGTTTTCTATTTCCTTGAAGAGAGGCAGGAGCAAAATAAACAATGGCATTCCTCCTGCAATTTTTCTGGGAGGACACAGGGCTGTGTAGGAGGTGCAGAGATGCCCCAGCTCTCTGAGATTCTTCTGTCTCTACCTGCACCTTTGGAATTTTGCAGGAATTGCACCTGTTAGCTCAGGCTTCTCCCTGGCTGCTTTCCTTCAGGGGGTAGCACAAGACATCCTCTTCTGTGGTTTAACTATACAGAGGAGTTTTACCTAAGTGCTTAGTATTGATTCATTTAAATGAGATCAGTTAACATATTTACTTGTAACTCCCATCGAGGAGGACTCTCAACATCTCATTCCTGACAATAAATCCACAAAACTCTGGGAATATCAAGCAGTACATGGGAAATGCCTCTGTTTACAGGTTAGCCACTGGTAGCTGTTCCTAAATTCCAGGAGCTTGAAAAAGACCGTGCTCCTGCAGAGAAATCTTGCTGCAACCCTTAGAGGAGCATTCTGTGAAATATATATGTGGCCAAATCATTGTGCCTGACTGGAACAGTGTCTTTTGTTCCTTAAAGCATGGGCCACCCTGAAATCCTGTCTGAAATAGGTGCTGGTTCTGGGGTTGGCACTGAGGTGAAAACTCAGCAGAAGATTTGAGAGGGGGGATTGATGAGCTTGATGGAAAGGAAAACACAAGGAAACCACAAATACAAGCAGATGAAACTGTAATGAGCAATCATGGCAGGCTAGCACAATTTTTAAGCAACTGTCCACCAAAAAATGTGGAATGGAGGAAAACTGAAAGTATTTCACCAACCTAGAGACTACTGATAAACTTTTAAGGCCAGAAGTTTGTAGAACAAATTCCTGAAGTAGTATTGTTTATTGCATTTGCTGGTAAGCTTGGAAGATTTCTTAATAGGATGGTCAGGAATCAGTCAAACAGAGCAACTATAGCCTGGGAAAAAAAAGTACCCCTTTGTTTCCTTTTATTGGTTTGAATTTTCTCCAAGTGAGCAAGTCAAGCAGAACAGGAAGTCTTGAAAGCATTTGTTCTCTTGTTCGCCTGAACTTGGCTGCTCTGCAGTGCTGAAATCCCAAATCAGCAGCTGAAGAGGTGAGATTTAAAACTGTGGATACAGTTGGAATTAAATCAGCATTTCAAAAACTGCATTTCAGTGTTTCTGTGTTATAAATAAAAGAAGTTTCTTGTTCCTATGTGTTCCTAGGTCAAAACAGCATCATCTTGATGATGTTCCATTGCTCCTAAGCTATGGATTTATATTGTATTTTCCCTTCTTCAAGGATATGGTGGTTTTCAGTTCCCCAGTGTTCTCTAGTACATTTAGAGTTTTAAAAAGCTGTTGGTTTAGTTCTAACACTCCTCAGCTGCCTGAAATAAAAAGAAATGTTTTGGATCTTTTTAAAGAGGAGAGGGAAGAGTTTGTTCCTTTGTGCTTCTGGATGCACAGCATGTGCAGGCCCCCAGATATGTGCTCTGTGCTGTTTCTCTGCCTTTCCTGGGGAAGCAGAGAAGTGCTGGAGGAGCTTTTCTCCTTTTCAGCTCTCTCATGATGTGCCCCAGTGCAGGCTGGTGCTCCATTTCATCCTTCTCCAGTCTGGGGTGAGGGTGGGCTGCCTCCTGGAGCAGGCAGCTCAGAGGGAAACTTCCCCCACTGCTTGATGTGACTTTGTTTCACAGAACAGAATCCTAAACTTCAGAGTTGTTCTCATCACAATTATGTAGATGAACTTAATTTCTGTGAGAAAACAGTGAGGCTGACAGTTTGCTCATCATGCAATAGGTTATTGATAAAAACGTAGAGTTGTGTTGGATTAGCTGGCCAAAATATGTGCTTTGGGCAGCCTTTAATGCAGTGGTCAGTCATTTTGTGCTGCAGTCATGCTGGAAGTGAAACAAAACTGGTTTCCATGAGGATCAGGCCTACAGGAGATGGTTCAATAAGTGTGTTCTAATTGGTGCTGCTGTTCTCTCTTTTTAAGGAGGTTTTAGAATATTTTGTGGTTTTTTCCAACAATTCACTGGTGTGCTGGAGACCAAAGCTTCAAAGAAGAGTATCTGGATAAGAGCCAGAAAGAAAAACAAGTGCATGTTGTTAAATCCATAGCCTACATGAAATGAATAATTCTCTATTCTGCTGATTAACCTCTTCTGCAATCTAGTTTGCATTCAGGAAATGAATTCCCTTACTAGTGAGAGGGCACAGTGTTATGCAGTCTAATAATATTAGAATACAAGATGTGTATCTTGGTGGCAAGAAAAAAACCCCCACATCCCTCAAACCCAAAGGAACAACTGACCTGCCATCATAAACACAGCAAGTGCATGACTTGGTTACAAGTTCTTTTCTGGCAGCTGACAGGTCATTTCCTCCTGTCATCCCTTCCAGTTGCTTCCTCACTAGGAAAAGTCATGCCCAGATATCTGAAAATATATTTAGTATTCTCTCCGAGCATGTTTTGATTTCCAAGGACCTGTGGTAGGAATGTAATATCAAAACAAGATGTTTTGCAAAACTAAGTAAGCAAAATATTACAGACACATCGTAAACATTGCTGGCAAAATGTAACTTGTGTTGGGGGCAAAAAATGTGCCATATATAATTGATGGAAAGAGAAAAATAAAGGATTCTGATCTGCCTCTAGCATTATCCAATTCGAGTGTAATTCATAATTAAGGCTCTGCATATTCCTTTTATGTCCAGTATGTGACTTCTGCTTGTGCTGCACTATTTTCATATGAACTGCATTCATATTTCTCTTTTAAGTGCTGTTTGTCTCCTAAGTACACAATATTCTGCATTTACAGGGAAATGCCAGTTTGGGGCCCTCTCTAGTCTCTGTCTTTTCCTGTTAAAGATAAAATAGGCATTGAAGGTAACAGAAATGAAATCAGTTAATTAAAAGTGTTACCTACAGAGTTATTGCATGACAAAGGAAGATTTTAGCTGGATAAGTTTCTGTCCCTCTCATCCTCAGTGGTTTTGGTTTTGAAGTCTTTTCATCTTTCTCTAGAGGTGAGTGAAGCCATTGGAGGGAAAAAGGGAATTGCAGCTCCTGCAGTTCTGATGCAGCTGTTCAGCATCTCCCACTGGAACTTTGCCATTCAGTGTCCACTGGTGGCTAAACAAGATTAGTCCCTTTTTCTTTCTTTTTTTTTTTTTTTTTTTGTAAATTTATGGTCATATGAATTGAGAACCATGTCTTTGAATGGATCTCTCCTTCCATAGCCTTCCTTAAGAAACCACATTATTTTTAGGTTCTCTCTTGTGCTGATCAGTTGTGAGAGGTGTGGAGCACAAGACCCAAACTTTTCATTTCCATGGTAGGACATGTGCCACAATATCCCTATGAAAGAGTTTATTTCAAGAATACTCTAGTAACATAGCAAAAATAAACTTGTTTTATCTATAGATGTGTTTACTTGGACCATCCCATAGGAGGCATTCAGGTCCAGAGGAGTTTCTTGAGGAAACAAACAGTAATGGTTTAGTGATTTCTCAGTTTTAGAATTATTTGTGGGTTTTTTCTTCCACATGTGATTAGGAAAAATTAGGAACTGGCTGTATCCTCATGCTCAAGGAAAACTAAGGGATCAAGACCCTGTAATGAGCAGGCCAGCACCATTTTTAATCAGTTCTCCACCAATAAATGTGGAATAAAAGAAAATTGAAATGATTTCATTCCTGCTTCCAGCTTCCCTCTCCTGGAGCTGTAGCAGGAGTGGCCACATGGAGACATCCTCTGGTTCCTCCTTGTCCCTCTCCTGGGAATTGATGTCTGGGAAGGGTAAGAGCAGCCTGAAACAAAACCCCATCATTCAGAATGAGCTGTCTGAAGGAGTTTTGTTTATTTTCTCTTTTGCCGTGGCACATAAATGGAAAGGGGTTGGCAGCACTTATCACAGTAGAAAGAGCAACACTGGAAAAATTACAAGAGAACTTGACAAACATGTAAAGTGGTTTTTAATTTCAGACACCCTGGAGCATAATGCATTTGAAAATTTTTAATTGGGAGCTTGAAGTTTGATAGATTTAATTGCAAAAGATAGTTGAAATCCTGAGCCCAAGGAGTACAAACAAGGAGATCTATAAATACATAGTTTTGAAGCTTTCTTTTAATGTTAGAGAGCCACCATGTGCATAATATGTGCCTTGTTTGTACCCTTCATGCCATGACCTCTCCTTCCACGAGCAGCAGAGTTAATCTCTAATTGTCAAAGATTTTTGTATCTTTGAAGCTGTAAAATGCAGTGGGGGAATTTTAAGTCTCAGGCCAGCCATGTAACTGCAGGAGGTACGCAGGGCTTTTTGCCAGGCTGAGAGGAGAGCAGGCCAGGTAAGCACCAAGCATTGTCAGCAGCCAGGCTAAAATCCCTCTGCTGCGCCCTGAACAGGGTTAGAGCACATTTCTTAGAGAAAAAGGTGATTTAATATATATAATCTGTTGTTTTGAGGGGAGTTGTTTGGTTTTTTTGTTTTTGTTTTTTTTTTTTTGGGGGGGGGGGGAGAGAAGTGCTGGTAGCTTTGTTTTTCTTTTGTTAGGTTTGCTTTATAAATACACTTATTTCAATATTCTTTTCAAATTTACTCAAAACTTCCAGCAGACAAATTGCACAGATATGTCATCATCTCACTTCAGTGCAGGGCTTGGGTTTTCTTTATCTATATCTTTATCTTTTCTTCATCTATATCTTTATGTGGTTTTATCCCACTGTCACAGGATGTTCTAACCCCATCCAGCTGCACCCCTATCTGCTCACTTAGGTTTAGAGAATCCATCAGGTCCATCTGTGGGTCAGCAACCTCGTGCACTCCTCTGGTAAATGATATATTTTATTAAATAATGATCATTATTAAATAATGATTTTATTAGAAGGTTTTTTGTTATTTCTGTCAGGCATTGTCAGTGTCTGTGCTGGTGATAATTCTGCATATGATCACATCACACAGCAAAGTTTCTCCTCATCCTGCTCCCTGAAGGGATCCTTGTTTGGAGAACATTTTTAATTACCCTTTATAATGTTGCAAAACTTCCTTAGGGCTTTGTGGAGACAGTTCCAGATGGATGAGGAATATTATCTGAAAGCCAGGAAAACTGATCTGCTGGGGAGCTGGGCTGAGGGAAACCCTGGCGGTGTGGATCAGACTGAGAGGTTCCTTCCAGATGTTTCCAGGGGTTGATCCAAGTCAGGAGCTGCTCAAATAAAGCTGCTGGAATTGCTTGTTTGTTTGTCCTGCTGGCCCCACAGTTTTCTGTTTGGCACGCCTGTTTAGTTTGGAACTTTGGTTTTGTTTGTGTTTCTCAGAGTTTTATTACCAAATGGCTCTTCTGGTCCAAGTGCAGCCAGGGAGACTTGGGAAGACAATTTCAGTGACAAGGAGACAGTTAGTGATGCATCATACTGAGGACAAATCTTCCTCCCATTTTCCCAAGTAAAAGAAGCTGTTACAGAAAATTTAAAATTATTCCTTGGTGTTTAGAGGAATTTAGGAGTGAACCAGAGGAATTTGTATTCCAGCATCTTCTCAATGGGATGCTGAACTCTAATTTTATAGATACAGCATTCTCTGATGTGTGTGCATTTGGATGGGCGGAAGTTTTCTCAAATGGTTCAAAAACAACAATCTCACAATATTAGAATCTTATTTGCGGATCTGTTGTGTTTTCTACAAGATCAAAACTTTATAATTTGTTGGAGATACCTAAAGATTGCACAAATAACTTAATGAAGGGATTCTGCTCCTGCATTGAGTACAAACATGGTTAGTATTGAAAGATATCACTGAAATGCAGAATTCCCTGGGTAGAAAGACCCAGTACAGCTGTTTTGTGTCCTATTCCTTTCAAACTGCAATTAGTGAAAGTACTTTTCTAACAAATAGCATGCAAAGGGATGGTCCAAATCATTATTTATTTTATTTTAAGAAATGAAATTGTTTCAGTCTACACATTCATTAGCTTATGAGGAGTGGAGTGTAGGCTTTATGGTTTTATATTTCTCTTTAAAATTGAAGACATTAGTGTGGGAATACATTAAAAGTAGAAAGGGGATAAGGTAAAGTAACTAATGTGTTTCATTAGTTCATGTGTTTTGCTGTGAAACTACTAGAAATATTCATTATGGCATTATATTGTCTTTCCTCCATGACTTGGCAGTTTTGATTGAAATAAGAGCTTTGATTTTTTTCACTGATTAATTAATTCTTTTTTGTTGCCATACTGTACTTAGTCTGCAAGTTAATTTTCTTAGTTGAATAGCCCCTGAATACAAAAAATCTGTGAAAAGAATAGGGTAACTCATAAGGGAAGGAGAATTTGTCCTTCAGTCAACTGAATACTGAAAAATGCAGCAGAATTCTTTAAATTTTTCCTTTAATTGTTAGAGCAATAAGTCCATTATTTTCCTTTAATTCTGATATGCCATTTAATTTGCTATAGTTTCACTGGAAGTAATCAACTTCATGCATTAAAGCTGCTGTTGAAAATAAGTAGGTTGAAGATTTAGGTCAGATTACACACACACACATATATATATTTATATATACACACACCTATATTTTATTTTATATTGTTTTATTTGATATTTTACATATGCTGTGCACCTGAGGAGCTGAGAGCTCAGTTTCAGCAATGCTGTCCCAAGACAAAAGGACTTTGAAAGTTACCACTTTGTGGGCCAGGCATCTTCTGGAGCTCTGGGCTCTTGCACTGGGGAGACGAGATCCTAAGATCCAATGAAGGTGTTGTCTTGTAGAGTTTTCTTGGGGTTTTTTTTGTTTTTTTTTAAACATTTTGCCTTTAAAAATTTCCTCTTTTAATTCTAGCAGCTGTTCCTCTCACTTTATTGCCCTCTCACACAGATACAGAAAATTTCAACCTTTTAGTGGCAATTTAGGGGCACTTTTTGAAGCTGTCTGGATAAAAATTCCTCTAATAAGAGTTCCACATTCACACTTCACCAATACCCACCAAACCCTGCCCACTGGGCACTTGTTATCTCCTGGTGGCATTTCCTTTTATCCGTGGGTTATTTTCATTATCATACCTGGCCATCCCAGATTTTTTGGCTTTTTTGGCAGTGATGTTGAAGTAGGAACAATGTTTCCTTGCTCCCTCATCCATCTCAAAGCAAAGTGGCAGCCAATCGAGCAGAAAGCTGATTTTTCTGATTTCCTGCTTTCTTATCTTTGATAAACTGGCACTGGAGGTGTTTTGGGGCCCTGAACATGGTGTGTTCTTGACCTTTCCCATAGATCATTCCTGTAGGAATGGCATGAGCTTGCGACTGAACATCTGAAGGTGTATTTGAAAATTTCAGAAAAGCTTATCTTGGATTTTTGTTCTGTTTGTCATGACTGGGATTAATCGTATCCACTCACACTATTTATATCTTCATGTTCCTTCAAGTAGTCAAGATCAAAGCCATTTCTAATCATTAAAAAGCCAACACACGTGTGTCTCCCAAGCATGCAGAAAGGAATGCAAATTCCGAAGAAAACAAATCCTAAAAGAGCAGTTCTGCTTCCCTCATATTCCAGCTTGATTGATTGTCACTCAATATTTTATTAAGTAGCAAAGTCTAATCCCCCTTGTGAGACCTCTTAGTCCCCTCTCCCCCTGCTCCTCCTTCAGAATATATAACATTTAAATCCATCTCTCTCTGGTGTAGGAATCTATTTTTAACCTGTTTTCAGTACTAATCTCACTTAACCTGGTTTTAGCACGCAGTGGGCAGGAACAATGTAATTTAGGAACTATGAGATTTTTTTCAGCCAGGATGGGAAGGCAGAAATTGATTCCTATACCTCAATAAACTATTATTGGTGAAAATATGCATAACCTAAAAAAGAATAATGCAGAGTTTGAAATAGATTTCCCTTTTCTTGCCAAAAGTGGCACAAAACTCCAAGTGCAAGACTCAAAGCAGTTCACCTGGGTATAAATTAACTGCCTCCTTCACCTTTGGGCAAAGGGTATTATTGGGGTATTATTCTTATTATCCCCATGGTCATTGGGAATATTCTATAAATGGCTTTTAGATCCTTTTGGCTGAATAGCAGGAGGGGATCAAACATCTGGGCAGTTTGGGCTGAGTCTAAAATCAATTTGCCGTTTGCAGAATTTGCTGTATAGAACTTAAATTCCTGGTGTCTGGCTACATTGGCAAAAAGATTTAAAAAATAAGATAGCTTTAAGAGAAATGCATCAAATGATCCTTCACTTTGAGAGTGAATCGAGTGGTTTATAACAGAAGAGGTGCATTTTGTGTGAGAAAATCAACCTTTTTATTTGAAGACTAAACCTAAAGTGAGAATGTGAAATGCCTGTGCTGCTGCACTTGTGTTTCTTGACCCTACAATTAATTCTTTCTGAAATATGTCCCTTTTGGTGCCAACAGGAGCAAATAGAAGCACCAAAAATCACCAAAAGCTTCAATTTAGTCATTTGAGAATGCTGCAGCTGGTGGAGGCTTTCAGAGAACCAGGAAGGTGTCAGTGGTGTGCAGCTCCTGACGTTACCCAAGCACAACAGAGGGAGCTGCAAAGTGGCAGTGTGGCTAGCTGTTCTCGGAAGTGTTTATTGTCTTTTAATTAAAAATATCATGAAGGTGGCTGTCAAGTTGTGAATAGGTACACAAAATCCCTGAAATGCACATAGCAAAGCAAAAAAAATGAAAAAAAAAAGGTGTTATTTCAGAGCTCCAGATTTAATCACTACATTTCCCTCTAAAAATATGTATTTGAACATAAAAGAAAATGTTGATCTGGCTCTTATGATTCTGCATATACTGACTTTCACTACTTTATCCAGAGTTCTGCTTTACCAGGAGGAACTTTGTACCATGAATGTTGAATGTCAAATCAGGAAGGAGTTGGCTGAGACAGCTGGGCTGGCTGGGGCAGTTTTTAGAGGTTTCCACCCAAAGAACGTCAGCAGGGTCATGTCCCACCCAGCAGGAGCTCCAAGGGGATTGCTTGACCCCTGGCAGCAGCCCAGGATGGCACAGCCACTCTCCCACCCCTGTTCCCAGGGTGGTGGAGGAATACAAGAGGAACAGCAAAAAAATCTCAGGTGACGAGGCAAAGTTTAATAAAGAGGAATTAAAAACTAAATGAAAACACTGCCACTCCCCAGGGACACCAATGCCCAGCCTGTCCTTGAGCAAGGGAGACTTTGGACAGGCCCTTGGCCAGCCCTGGTGACTCTGGGCATGACATGCCATGGCAGGGACTGTCCCTCCAGCCTGCCTGGGCACCCTCCTGTCCATCTGTCCAAAAAATACACAGGTCATGTACAGAATTATCAAACAGTGCATGAAAGAAAAAGATACCTTCGGGTAGATTTATTCCACAACTGCCAGGAAATATTCTGTATTTTATACTCGCTTTTATTATTTTTTTTAACCATTTTGGGGGAAAAAAAAATTTCTTCCTCTTAGAAGTAATGAGTCAGTGTTTTGGACTTTTTTGCAATCAGTATTTGAATAAAAAAGAAATTCACATTAAAACAAAAGATGCATTTAAAATCAAGGTCATGTGTGAAATAAGTTATTTAAGGAAAAGTTCTCCCAGCACTGCCTGGTTCCTTGGCTCTGTCTGAGAATCCATGACTAGAGGAGAACTGCATTTGGAATTCCATTGTTTCACATTTTTGTACTCTCAGATACAGATGCTGTTGTTCTCTCAGGCTGTGGATACTGTGGACTGTCAGCAAACAGGATTTGTTCTCAATTTAAAACTTGCCAGCAAATGTCATGCAAAGAACTGTAGTCAACTGCATCTGATTTCAAGTAATTGGAGTTTACTGTCTTAAAAGAATTGGATGGTTTGGATTGTACCAGCCTGTACACAGCACTGCAGACAATCCCTGAGCTTTTGATATTGTTGCTAACTTTTCAAAGGCACGTTTTCCATCAGACAACAAACATTCCTTGTGATGTCGACCCTATTTTCACTCACTGCAATATTTGCACTCTCTGATATTTTCTCTCCTTCAAAGAAAGTCAACTCTATCAAAATCCAAGTCCTCTCTTCAGTTTCTCTTTCCATTTGCTCTTTACAAATGAACAATGAATCTGAAGATTTCTTTTCTTCTCAATCTTTGAACTGTGAGGCAATTGAATTTGCTGTGGTAGGAGCAGGTAGCAGAATATGTGAATAATGTTCTGTTTCCTCAAGAGCTGGTTGAAATAGGCACCTTGGACACAGTGAGAAATGAGAATTTAAAAAGAAACCACTACAGCAAAAAGTGTGTTAATTTAGCTTTAACAACTCTCACATTTGGTGGAATTAGGAGAAAATAAAATGACTAGGAATATCTAATTAAAAGAGGAAAATGTATATATTGACTGAGTAGCAGAAAAATTACACCCAGATCCTTCCCACTTAATGTTGGTTTCTCAATCTCTGAATTAAAGCTGTTGTAGAGCTTTAGGTTTTTAATAGATTTTTTTTTAATTTCTGCAAAGAGATGCAGATTTTAAACCAATGTGTGGGGATGGTTCATATCTGTTAATGCAGAATAATTAAGTGAAATGAGAGGACAGAGGTATTTCACATGCATAAAAATTAAGGCAAGCTTCTTACTTGCTATGCTTTTAAACTAAAGATTGTAGCAATTTCTGTGTTGCTACTCTGAGCTAAAAATGTCATATACTGTAGTGAGAGACCATTGGTGTAATCAAGAATAACTTGACTGGAAAATGCATTTATTTCTGCACTGCCTTTTTTTAATTTTTTTTTTTTCCCTGTAGCCTTTTTTGGGAATATCTAAAGTGGGGTTTTTTGGGATTTTTTTCAACTGAGACTTTTTTGGCTTCTGTTTTTCATGAAAAAATTGCCTCAAAACTGCCCATGTTAATTCAAAACATCGTTTTCTCCATTCTGGAATTACTGTGTGCAGTTGTACTCCGTTACAATTTTTAGTTCTAAATATGCAAATTTTGACAGCACACAGTGAATTCCAAGAATTGAGAATTCTCAGTCTGATAAATGCTCCTGTGTGTTTCAGAGGTGAGGAGTTACTTTTCAAACGTGTTTGACTTCGCCAAGTGTGGAAGGCCCAGGAAGCACAGAGCCTCCTTTTGTCTCTTTCATTTTTCACCTCCAACTGCAATATTAGTTTGTTTAATTTGACAAGTTCTGATGACCCAAATGCGAGGCTGAAAGGCTGAATGATGATTTTTGTCCTTTTGGAAGAGAAATGTGCCAGAGACAAGCTGTCCTCTGTGGCAATCTTATTAGGGAGATTGAGAAATGAATGGAGCTATTAGAAAACGCAGTTAGAATGGAGATGTGAGGAATTATGGCTCTGCCCACGGGGGTGAAAAGCAATGACTCCATTTAGATTTGCAGAATTATGGTTGCAGAAACGTGGCAGAGGAGTGGAGAAGTTTCCATCTTCATCGTTCATCCCCTAATTGGCTGAGCCGCTGTCAAGGTTCACGAGGCTCCTGATGTTGTTGTCATTAGTCTCCAACTTCCCAGACAAAGATAAGGTTTTTGCTGTGACATATAATCAAAAAGATATTACTTTTTAAAGATAAATAGTTCGTTCTGTTCTCTGATCTGGATCTAATAAACTAAGATCAAAAGAAAGCCAGTTTTTTGCTGTGTTATGAAATGCTGCTTTTGGAACAGAAGTCAAAGCTCATTTCTTCAGCACTGCAATTCTGCCAAGTGGGCCTCACTATCAGTTGTTCTTATTTAATTATTATGTTTTAGAATTGTTGATTTCTGATAAAAGAACTCTTCAGGCGCTGTCCAAAAATTCAGCACAATTTGTTTTTATAGCACTTCCTGATAAACGCCTTATACATTTTATATATAAATAAATAATATTCATTAATTGTAAATATTAATTATAATTTAATGAAATAGACAAATAAATAGATAAAAAAGCTTGAATAGACTTGTATATTTTTAATCTTTCTACAGCCTGATAGGACTGCACAGTGGGAGATTCTTTTTCTCAAAGTTGCACCCACACCTTCGTTTACAGACAAATTCCACCTTTCTCATTTTTCTCATGAATCTGCTGTATTTTCACTGCAAGACACTCAGAGAGGTGGAGTTAACCAATTCCTGCTTTGCCAGAAGTTTTGGCTGGGGCTGAATAATTTGTGCTATCCAGTTTTATTCTTTGGTTTAGCTTCCACTATTGCATTGAAACACTTTTCTGGGATCTCAGCTTGTGCTATAAATGAAAGTAAGGTCATGCACCTGATGGTTTTAGTGTTGCTCTGGGCTGCTGCTGCATTATTTGCAAGTTTCTGGGCTATAAAAGAGATGTAGGGCACAAGGCAGGAAACAATGACTGAAAAAGTCCATGAGTTTAAGTACAATTTGAGCCTGCCTTGTTTTTGTTCAGAGAGAATCAATTATCTCAGTTAATGCTGCATCACTTATCTTTTCTACCTTATGTAAAAAAACCTCTTTTAGCTTCTGTTTAACCATGGCTTATTTGATGCTGGTTTCTTTTTTTCCTTCTGCTCTGATTGTCTGTTTCTGCTGTCACGAGGCCTGTTAATACAGCTCAGCATCATAATTAATGGGTAAATGATAGAGCTTAATTTTATTCTGAGCCCACAGGGCCTGAATTACAGAATATTTGAGGAATGGTAACAAATTTCCCATTTTTCAAATATGATTTTTTGATTACTTAAATAAAGCATTAGTGTAGAATAGAATAGAAATTTTCATATTTCATTATAAAGTTGGAAATAACCTTTGAAGTCTTTCTGCAAGACTAGAATTTAAAGTTCATTGGGTGCTCCATCCGCTCTTCCCATTACTTTATTTTTTATGTCTGACTTAACTCTTGTTGTAACCTAACTAGAATTTCTTTTGTACAAAGTTGGATCATTCACACTCTCAGAAAAAAAAAAAATTAATATATTTTCCATTTTGAATTGCTATTTTAATTTATTTTGTTTCATGGAGGTTCAGTTCTGTTTCATATTCAGTTTTGGATTTAATCAGCGTGTCCAAGGACATGTTCTCATGGGCAGAGTAAAGCATTTGGAATATTGCATTGCCACAATAAGGAAGGGAAGCACAACTTGAGGCTAACTCTGATGGGTGAGAATATCCAGCTTGTTTAGAGATGTTGGATAGATTTTAGTAGCAAAATTTATGGAATTCATACAACTGCTGTTGAACATGTTGGTTTAGAAGGGCACGATGGCAATTAAACTTAGATGATTGTTGATTATAATAGAGAGTTAAGTTGTTATAGCAACTGGAGCTCTCATCTTACCACTGTGCACAGAAAAGCACATACTAAAGAAATAAAGGGGGAAAAGACTGATCTTTTCCTTTCTCCCAATAGTCTGCAATCATAATTAACATAATAGATATTCAGGATTTTTCCTTTGCAGTTTCTAGTACTTAAACATTACTGTGCAAATACAATTAATTTGGCAATCAACAGACTTAAATCACTGAAAAAATTCCTTTTTTATTTTTAGTTAATATTGGATTTGAGTAATTTATCATCTCAACCATTTAAGTGAAAAATACTTAATTCAGTCCTTTTATAATTTATTAAGTTTTGTTATTTTTCTTTCCTTTTCAAGGGTTAAGGAGGTGTAATGCTGTACTCTGGCATACTGTTGTTAAAACTGGACCTTCTGCTGGTTATAAACCAGAGCAGTGCAATTAGTCCACAGCAGTTAATTGAAAAATTGAGGCGGCAATATTTTCTGTGTGCTCAATATATTGGATTAAATCGAAAGGTATTAAGAATGCAAGCCCAAGACTTCTATTCCAATTAATACCAGCTGATTCTTTGGACTGCAGTGCTGAAGCTTTTCATCAATTTTTGGGGATTCAGGGGAGGGTTTCAGGGAATATCTCAATCAGCTGGAAACATCTGGAATGTTCTGTGTGTGGCACAACTGACACTGAGGAAATCTTTTTTTTTCCTGTTCTGCCACTGGCCTGAGACACTAAGTTAAAGAAAGGGAAAGCCAAGATTTGCCATCCCTGGAAATCTTGCATCCTGCAATGTGTGTGTGTCCTGGTTGGGTTATTTTGTCTTTTTGTGCCTGCAGAAGGCAGAACTGTGCTCCTGGGCTGTCCCTGATTTATTGCCAGTTCCTCTGACCTGTCCAGGTGATGCCTTGTCAAGGCTGCTCTAGAACAGAGGCTAGATGGAGTTACAGAATAAAGCAGGGATTTATTGAAAGGATCGGTTCCTTGTGAAATGGGCAACAAGTTTTTAAAAACATTTTCCTAGTGCCATTTCTGAAGGACTCCTTTCTCTGAATGAGTGACACTAGAGAATAACAACATTTTCCTTCCAGGTTGGCCACCAGAAATGTGAATACTGGCTTCTATTAGGCACAGGAAATTATGTTTGCATTTCTGCCTCCAGTTGGTTAAAAGCACAAGCACTTTAGTACTTCATTTTACATCAACTAAAAAAAAGTCTTGTTTTTAAACCAAGAGGTCAAGAGAAGTTAGTTTAATGTGAAAGAAATGAAGAGCACTCAGAGTTTCGATTTTCTCAGTAACTCACAGTTATTTGTTTTGAATATCTTTACCATTTCTAAAGAGAACAATTTTAGTCTAGATAGAGCTGTTGAGAATTGAAATGTCAACTAATAGTTTTAATTACTTGCTCGTGATCCTTTCAAAGGTAGTTTGAAAGAAAATGAACACATGCTCTCCATTAAAACAGATGAGATTTAAATGTCTCCAAATAATGCCTAATTTCAAGTTGTAGAAATTTCGAGTTTATGTGAAGAATGTGAACGGCCTATTTTGTGGAATCAGCTCTGGGAAAGGTAGGCTGGGATATTTAGAATACCTGGCAGTGGAAAAGTAGTTAAGCCTGACCATTAGAAACCCTTATCATTAGAGTTTGATATTTAGCTATAAAAATTTGCTCCAGGCTAAAAATTAGACTCAGCAATTCCCAACATATGAGGCTCTAAATTACTTTTAAGATGTACACAAAAAGCAAGTTTGCTTACACATCCATTACATCTACATCAATAGTTCTCTTTTAGCTCAATATTTTATGTGCTACAAACTAAGTGCTCTGCAAGTAGATAGAGAAGGTCTCTGGTCACTAGCTTAGAGCCTATTTTTCTATCTGCTCCACGTTTGTTTCAAGTCTTTTATGGAGCCTTTAAATTACGTCCATGCAAAGTTAAAGTGTTTTATTTCCTCAGATTTAACTCCACAGTTTTCATTTTTAATAACTTTCATTTTCTTGAAGCATGATATCTTTATTCAGGGCCATCTGCTTCTTTTCCTGCTCTTTTAAAGAGAACTTTTCTGCTTTTGGGCAGCCTGCCTTCAGCTGACCGTGGGGGAAATAATAGAATTGTCCTGGCCTGAGTGGACCCCCAGCCAAATCCCTCTGCAGTGCAGGTGTGTCTCTGCAGCAGGTGCAGCTTTGTTCAGCTCCATGGACATCATCTGTTTGCAGCCATAACAGAATTTTGGAAAGATTCTCTCCCAAACACAATATTCTTTGATCCCAGAGGTGGGAACAAGGTGTAATGCATGGAAAAATTTAGAGCTGTACAAGTCTGCAGGAAAACAACTTCTGCGTTTCACAGGATTTTGAAGTTTCACAGCAGAAGTGATTTGATGGCAGGCAAATTGTAGAAATTCCCTGGGCAGGAAGGTTCCACACTGGCTGCTGGAGGAGTGCAGAGCTGGGAAATGCAGGATCTTGTCAGGCTGCCAGTTTGGCTGTTAATGAGCCAGGGCTGGAGCTTTGCAGGGAGCCGCGTTGGTCTCTGTGGCTTCTGAGCCAGCAGAGTCCCACAGCCCAGGAGCAGGGATCCCTCTGGCTCTGACTGCTGCCTCGTTTCTGCTTTTGCTCAGAGCTATAAGTTTTATGTATTATTTAAATTTAGTGCAGTGAGAGGTGGAGGTTCAAACTAAACAAAACTCACTTTGTCTTTGAAGTGCAGATGAGCCAGGACGTGTTGTGCTGGCCATCAATTGTGATCTCTGAACACAACACAAATCCTGAATTAGTTATTGAACAAGTACATTTATGGGACTTTTTTTTTTTTCCTTCAGCACCAATAATTCTGAAAATTATTTTTAAGGTATTTGTCATATTAATATCCTGATTCTGCAGAGGATTAAGTGCATATGTAGTTCATATAATGAATTCTCAAATCAGATGCTTGGAGCACATGTAAAACTGACCATGATTTCTTTACCAGGCTGAGAGCTCCACTCTCACTCAACAGGCTTACAACAGGCTATAACTTCTCTGTCTTGGTGTCTTTCAAAAGGATTTGTAATTTAAATAACGAACACTTTTATTCTGGTAACATGATCTGCCTAAGTCACTCTATGGGTGTGTACCATCAGCAGGACATCCATGAATATTAAAGAAGGAGTTAGCTTGGTTCCAGAGTGCAAATCAAAGGAATTAGGATAATTAAAACAGCATCTCTTAAAGACTTTTTTCCTGATATTTATTACCTTATCTATGGCATGTTAAAGATCCCACTTTGTAGTGATGTCAGACATGAACTTCCCATTAACCACAATTAATCTAACAGCCCACTCTACCTGCAATGATTTATGAACAGGTAATGAAATAGTCACTGGCAGAGTCCAGCACAGAAGCTGCAGAACCTGAGCTCATTATTGCATCTTGACTGCTTAATTGTGCACCCCTCAGTAGGCCAGGAATCCTTCAAGCATCTGCTGAAGAAGTTCTTGCCTTTAAAAAGTACTTAAGCACGTGTGGAACTGCTGGCTGAGTGGGGAGGTAAACGCTCTCTTGTATCTGCCTCTCTGACCTCGGATTCTGTCATAGAAACATAATTAAAAAAATCCTGCAGTGCAAGTGAAATGGTTCGGGTAATACCAAAGAGAGATCTTAAGCCTTATTTTACTGTATTGGTGCTGCTCTCCAATCTCACTGCACTGAGGATGAGCAACACTCTCATTCCATAGACTACCAGAAGTTACCAGTTCAAAGTGCTATTTCTAATAATGGTTTAGGAATAAAACAGAGCATTAAAATTTAAAAATCCAGTAGTAGAGTATCACAGTTTTATTCAGTCATGCTTGGCTTATTTTCCATACCAAGAAAATGATTGCAAGTGAAATATCAGGACAGGATTTTTTTATTCTATTTAATTATTGCTTGATTAATATTTGATGCAGGATTTTCAGACAGAGATTTTTTTTTTCCTTCATAAGGCAGTAAAAACTAATTTGGGATAATATAGGTGTTTTATCTCTTCCCAATCAATAAAATATAATCCTCCTAGTTAGTGGGTTATTCTGCCCTCTATTGCACCAGCAACTGTCTTTATATCTAATATCTACATTGACCAGAAATGACTGCCTGCACCCTGCAATTTATAATCCACTCTGCCCAACTCCCCATCAATTATTTTTGCTGCAAACTCTAGTGCCACTGATAGGTATTTTATCTTGGTGCTGCATTCCCTCTGCCTGCTGACTGCTGCTTTGTAGAGCCTTAAAAGCGTCGCTGTTCAACAGCACTACCCCGTGCATCTGCTCTAAAATTTGTTCCAAGTTGCTCACATTCTGGTTTTGAACAATACACTTTCATACACAGAGAATAAACACATTTTGTTTAGTACCAATTTATTTCGAAGAGAGACGTTCTTAAGTTCTCGGTGAGACTGTGTCCAAATGTGCAATTCAGGGGAAAAAACTTGAGCACAATGTGAAAACTATTTCTCCTTTAAATTACTGTGGTAGAGTTTTCTGTAATTAAAATGTAAACTAAATGCCATGTGCTTTAAAGAGGACACTGTGACTATTTTTCATATTGGTGACTTTGTCACAGAATAGTTTCTTTTTGAAATCCTTTCTTGGTGAGAGCTTCCCACCAAGGAAATGAAACTACACCAGTGGATGATCATGACCCATATTGTAAACATTTGATCAGCCCATTTGCACAGGAAAAGCTCCCCTAACAGCTTGCAATAAGTTATGTCTATGTGGGTACCTTTAAATATGTTAAAGCCAATGTAAAAATATTTTTTCAAGTGGAAATAAAAAGATCTGTGTGAGAACAATGCTATTACAAATGATTGTGAGACATTGCTTAAATCTCTGAGATTTCTTTTGTAAAGTTTTTTTTGAGGGACTTGTCTGTATTTCTTTTTAGATGTATTAATTTATCTGCATCTCTCTACAGTCATTAATCTTTTGGATGTTTCTGAAGGGGAAGCAGAATTTTCAGGGATTGTGCTGATCTGTACCCTCTTAGATTTGTCCAGGTTAATCCAGAATACTCTTTCCAGTTCTGGATCATCCACAGGGCTGGCTGAGGGAAATGGAGCAGGCTTTGGCTGGTCCCACGTGTCTTTTGTGTTACAGAGAACCAGGAAATCAAGGAACATTACAAGTTGTCTCTTACCACCAACATATTGTCCATGGCCATAACTAATTTAACATCTAATTTAATGTAGTGTAAAAACACGTCAAACAAATTTCTTTTACATTAAAACCTTTGTGCCTTTCCTTGGTTTTTTGTTTTTTTTTTGGTGGAAACTACACATTTTGAATTGTGAGGTTTTTTTGGTGGTGTTGTTTTGGGGGTTTTTTTTGACAAGTCTTATTCCTTTAATTCAGGACAAACTTCTTTGTGTTTTTCATATCTATGTTCATGCTGCTCTTCTGAGTGTGAATTTCTTAAGACTTGTATACCTTGGAAAGCTTCCTTAAAAATAAATGTTGAGCAGGGACAGTAGGTCAGTTAATGGACTTTGGAGGTTTGTGTCTGTTCTGGAAGGTTCAGCATTGGCTGTGCTGGTGGCTGTGTGATGCCATCTAGGGCTGGGTTCCTCTCCCAGTGGGTGCCTTATGCCCTGTGAGGATGTGCAGAGGCAGGTGCTTCTGCAGAAGTCCCACCTTCTTTTTTGGGAAGTGAAGCCTTTAGCAGCCTTTGCACCTCAAGACCTTTCTTCCCCTTTCCTTTCCATATGCTCACCCAGCTCTTTGTATTCCTGCACCTGTCTTGTGATCAGATCTCATTGTTGGTGTTTCAGACTTCAGCCCAGGCAGCAGATAAATCTGGCATTTGGCAATAAGCTCACACCCTGTTCCACACCCAGCTCTGCAGGAGCCTCCAGAGCTCCTGTGGGTGCTGAGCAGTGCAGCTGAAGGGATGTGTCACTTTTGTGTGTCAGGAAGGTCACTTTTCTATCCAGGGATGTGTCAGCTCTTGCAATCACTTGACCAATCTGTTTTATGCCTCTGTGTGTTTGGCAATGGCATAAATGAAAGGAAAGAGAGCCCTTCTCTTGGTTATGTAGGTCAGTTCTCTGTAGAGGCAGTGTGAGCTGCAGCTTCAGTATCAGATGGAGCCTCTTTTATCCCAAACAGCACGTGATAAAACAGTGGCATCCCACCTTCTTTTCTTTTTATGGCACTGAGAACATTTGCAGGGCTGCAAACCTGTGCTGGGGCCATTTAATCTAGTTTATCTTTCAGATGTCCTTATCTCATCAGATATCTCATCATGTGCTGTAATGCTTTGGTGGCTTTGACTTGGTTTTCTTGAAGTTGTTTTTCTTTTCTTTTTTTGCTAAGTTTTCTTGATTGGACCTACATCTGCGATCAGCACAAAATTTGATGGATTTTAAATATGAATTAGAAGTTAGGTCAGAAAAAACATGTAGTGGAAGAGGGATAAGGAACTGTGAGATAAAAGATGGAAAAGACTTCTCAAACAAAGAGCAGTTTGGAAGGCAGAATGTGGAACAATGGGTTAAGGGAAATGGTATTTATTTATTGTGGTAGTATTATAGCAAAGAAATAATCTTTATACAAAAATCTTCCTATGAAGATGTGCTGAAATAAGACACTTATAAGTCCTTCAGAGGAGTGCAGATTTTTGTTGGCCTAAATATCCCAGAGCTTGTACCATTTCCAACAAACTGTCAGCTCTTGTGGCTTTGCTAATTACCAGCCAAAGAGGTGCAGGGAGTGCTTGAGTGAACACACAACAAACACAATTTGTACTGAGAATCAAGTTCTCCTTTGGTCAAAACCACACTTGTTTTTGTCTGGAGATGTCTGTACTCCCCTCTCTCCACTTCCCTTTTCTGGTGGGCACAGCAGCAGCTGTTGCATCACCAACAGCAGAACTGAGACATGAAAATACCAGCTCTGGATTGAGTTATTTATTTTTAATGCCAATTTATCAGTGCTTTCTGTGAATCTTTATCACTTTCTGTGAATCAAATGAGTGAGTTTCACATCTGCTCATTTTTTTGAAGGGCGAATCTTGAGTTAGAGGTGCGTGCAAATAATTTCAAGCACCTTAAAATTTTCACCATGAACAAATTAAGGCACAGTGGTGTTATTAGGGACTACAAGCATATCAATTCTAAATTAATACCCCAACATAATTACTTTGTCCTGCTCCTTTCTTTGTGAGCCATTAGTAGGTGGTAAGTAATCTCTTTTTAAGCTATTTCCCCCTCAATATGTCAGAGGAATTATTTGAAATAATTATGAAAGAGACATAGAATATAAATGTCAGAATAGATGTAGATGGGAAAATATTACTACAGAGGGGTTTTGTAATATGTTGGAAATGTCATTTATGGTTCTGTTTTAATGAATGGGTAATTAGTTGGCTGAACATCAGCTCACTTCTTAATGGAATCTTACTAGATTAACTACATGCCTCATTCATATTATCCTACAGAATTTTTCTGCCTTTTTATAATGAATATTCTTTTTGCAGGGTGCCAATATGAAAAAGGAGGGACTCTCCTAGTGTAGAGAATTTGGGCTTTTGTCCTCTTCATCCTGTTGGATTAATTTAGTGTCTTTAAAAAAAAATGCTTAAAATACATATGGTGGTGCTGTTGCCATACTTCCAACCCATGTTGGTTTGGATACCACTTCTTGCACCTGCTTTTTTTACATGGTTTTGTTTGATTACATTTTCCCCTTTATTTTGATTGTATTGGCTTTTATTTTCCCTTTTTTTCATGGCTTTATTAATTGAAATGTTGATTTAAAATCTTTAAAGTTTGAATTCTCTAAAGCTTTAAAAATCTCAAATACAGGTGTTGAATGTTCAGGCTCCCTAAAAGCAACAAAGAAAAAACAGCTCAGTATTTGCTTCTCCTTATGTATGAACATGGTCCTGTAGAATATTTGTTTGTTTTCTTAAAAGTTATTAAGACATAAACTCTTTTTGCCTTTTTATTGTGCATCACATCTTTATTCTCTATACATAATTTATACTTATTGTTATGTGTTTTCCAAAACTTTTTTTTTCTAGTTGGACAGAAGTTTTCTAAGACATTAAAAAAAAAATTATAAAACCTGTTTAACATTCAGCTCTGCTGTTTGCCTAAAGCTATAATTTTCATATAATCTGCTTGTGAAAAACCCCCTTGTCTGAGGTGCTGCGTTTCTTGGTTGTTCTACTTTGATGTCTCTGTGTTGCTGGGGTGCCCTGGCATGTTCCTCAACACAGGTAAGAGGAATTTTTGATATACAGCCATGAATAAGGACAATTTACCCTGGTTCTGCACCAGGAGCTAACCAACACCTGAAATCCATCTTGCCAGACCAGAATGTGCATGGTCAGAGAGGGAAGAACAAACACCTCAGTTTTTCTCTGTTGATCATAATTTTCCCCATCACAATTTCAGGGAATCCAGGAAAAAGAGTGTCAATATGATGAGATCTGTGTTAATGTGAATAAACATATGTCTGTTACTTTTAAAATAAATTCTTCTAATTTTCTGAGTTAGATAATCCCATCACTTACATTATACCTTTCAGTAGCTTCATGTGTTTTGAAAACACCCAAGGTTTCAGCTAAAATAATTTAGGATTCATAATTTGTTTTCATTTTCTTTTATTTACTGTCTAGCAAAGTGTTATTTGCAGTGAAATTTGGCACTCAGCTGAACCATTATATTCAGTAATTAGAATAAACTGTCGGCATGGATTACTGTACATTGGTTTAGAGATTTGTTTGGAGACAGCCATGTCTTACCAAAGCACAGACAGGAATTTGCTGTCTAACTTTGTGCAGTTGCAAATCACACTTAGAGTAAAATTAATTAGGTCATTAGAAACCTATTATCTTGTCTCTAAGGAGCTGATTTTAAAAGTAAGCATGTTTACTGTAGAAGGTGACATCTTTACATTCAAACCCGGTTGTGATTCATTCTTCAGCTTTTCTTCTTCATGCTTTTCTTCATCAAAACAGAGGCATGAAAGCAGGTTAGAAGTAATTCAGTAAAAAGGTAATACTGGAAAAAAAGCAATCCTTTAAAGGCCTGATTTATTGTATGATGGCTTTAGTGTCCAATCTTGGAAAAAAAATAGCTTTTCCTTAATTTTAAGAGTTGTTCACAAACAGGGTGGAATTTAAGTTAGCTCTTCAGTGTTCAGAATAAGGAAGTTCTGTCTGTGCACTACACAGGAAGAATTCTTGGTCTTTTAAAAATTAAACTGAACACTCCTGGCTACAGATGAGCGGCAGGTCCAAGCTGAAGCTTTGGTTGTCTCCATTCTGAAGACAACCACCCTTGCTGAGTGTCATACATTAAATTAATGGATGATTCTGAGCATTATCCTTAGCACCTGATCTGTAGTGAAATTGTGCAGAAGACAAAGCAAATCTGAGAAGTTCAGTGGTCTGTCCTTAAGTCTATTTTGTCTCGTGTGCTCTGGCCCAGGCATTTGTTCTGCCCTTTCTGTACACTTGAATTGCCTGGAGACAAATTGGTCAGTTTATGCCTTACACAAAGATTGACATTTTTATGGTGCCTGGAAGACAGACTTTTAAAATTCTACTGTTTGAAAAATTGTCCTGATATCTGGGGAGAACAATCCCTGGTTCTGTGGAAAAGGAAGGCTGTGGTGGCGTGCTGCTGAGGAAGGAGCAGATCACCTGTACAAAAGGAGTTAGGCTGAGGTTCTCTCAGCTGCCAAAGAGATTTGGGCTCCTTGGTTGCATCTATTGGAGAGAAACAAATGCTCTCAGATATGTATTAAAGCCTGGACCAGCATTTGAGATCAGTCTCTGGGTGACTGCTGAGTTTAATTCACAGGCAAGCAGCTGCTTCAGAATGCAGCTCCTGTTTTTCTTCCTGAGTGATTGCCAAGGGCTGCTGTTCATTTTCCTTCTGTAGCTGCTTCTGAGCTTATCTTACTCCTCCCATCTCCCAGTCATGATCTGACTTTTAAAAATTCATAATTAATCCAGCCTTGAATATTTCCAAGCTCCTGCTGGCTAGTAACAATGAAGCAGAAATGAGTCCTGTATTTTGGGTAAAATCTGTGATGGGAGAATCTTCCACTCTGCCATTCCCAATCCTTGCTTTCAGGTCCAGACAAGGGTGCATCTTCTGTTTCTACGAGCTTGTTCTCGTATTCACAGTTTTTGGTGACTCTTTTGCTGACTGATTCCTCCAAATACATCCCTTCACTCCTTCTCAGTGGTTTCTTTGGTGTCTCCCTCATTCTGTCTCATTCCAAAACAGATTAACTGTAAAACGATTCTCCATAATGAACAAGTTTTCCATACAGGCTTTTGCTTTTCATGCTCTGCAAAGCTTTTCTCTCCACCCCTCAAAGCAGGGAAATCAGTGTAGACCCTTCTTCTGCACAGACTTGCTGTAGGCAATTTAACCAATTTCACTTCTCAACCAGAATTTTCCTTCAGTGCATTTCCTTCGGTGCATTTCTCTGGGCTTTCTTTAAAGCCTCCTGCCTGGTTTTCCCTCTCTTTTGGAGACTTCCTGCTGAGAGTCTGAATGCTGCTGATCATGCAGGCAGGATTCAATTCAGAAAAACACAGCAAGCATAATTTATCCTTCAGCTTCCAGCCCCTGTGTTGTGTCAGGGTTTTGTTTCTGCTTTCAGTGAACGCACGAGCTTCTTGCAAAGATTGTTTGGTCTGCTTTAAAATGTGGGAAATTCTCTTTTCACCTTTTATATGCTAAACTTTTAGCACAGAATCCTAATAGACAAAGCCAGTAGCACTGGGTGAAGAATTATTTTACAACCATACTATAATATGTTAAGAGAATGTATCAGGTAAAGGAGAAAAATAGTTTTACCTCATGTACTGGCCTCTCTTCTGAACCAGTAGAAGAAGAAGAAGCAAAAACCATTAAGTTTTAGTCAGAACTGTCCTGAAGGGCCTGCTTCAAGCACTCGTCCAATGAATATTACATTTCTAACTGAATTACATGGAATTACAAGCACAAGGCATCTTCCTTTTTAAGTAAACTGACTAGAAGTTTTTTAGAGCAACCTGGAGAAAGTTAGATTAAACACATGTTAATCCTGAGATATTAATTACATTTATCTCATTAGACACCTGTATTTTAATTTTCTTGTTTTGAGATTTCAGAGTTCATTCAAATACTGAAATACTAAACTCTGGTACATGTCCAAATGCCTCATATTGAGAGAGGGTGTAATATTGATACAATCAAATTTTGGGCTCCTTCTGAGCTTTCTCAGGGTAAGATGCAGCAGGCTGACAGTGACTTCACCATTCTGCAGTGTAAGTTTGTTTGACCATAATATTCATCTGATAGGTTACAAACTAAAATATCATTTCTGCAGAATAGTCAGAATACAGTTAATTAGCAAAGTGCTGACCAGGCACAAACCCAGATCTCTCTCAGATGTGGAGAGGACAGAAGGCTGATCCTGCAAGTTTGCTGTGGTTTAATTGTCTGCTTGTGGCAAGCTTGCCCAGTAGATGCATGCACACAGTGCAGGTTATCAGAAGGAATTCTAAACACCTCCTTAAAAATTCTGGGCTAAATTTGACTTCAGTTGCACAGCCAACTTCTCTACATCCAGTATGAGCTGATCTTGTTGGGTTTTTTGCCTGTTCTGTTCATTTTTTCTTAAGGTAAAGGCCTTAAGTAGCTGAACTGATTCAGCTGATCTCAGGAGGGCAGAAGACCATTGCAATTTGGCTTTGTCCTTTCAAAAAGCCACAGATTTTGCTGACAGGCTTCTGCTCCCAGCTTGCAGTAATTGGTGGCAAACACAAAGCTAATTCCTTATTACACAGCATTTTCAGGGGGTTAATGGGCAAGCTGTTGAATACAAAACTGTGGCCAATAGGGTGGCTCTTAGGAGAATAAAGATCTGTAATTCACATTCTCCAATGCTGCATTTTCTATGTCTCTTACCTCTGTTCTTTTTGTAGAATCACTTTATGTAAAGTGATGCACAACCAGAGGCTGTCAGGAGGAGGTTGACATAGAACAGTGAAGATTTGCTCAGTGATATCCAAGTTCTTTGTGTCCATTTGTATCTGTAGCTATAGGAACTTACAGGGCAGAAGAATTTGTAGCAGGAGGAGACCTGAGAAACCCGAGTTATTTACAACAGTGGGATGGATATTTTCCTTTTAGAAGAAGAATGAGAGAAATGGAAAACAATTTTATCGAAGTGTTCTAGCTGCAATAAAATAAATTCTCGCCCTTTTTACCATAGAGGAGAGCAGATGAAAATAAAAATGCAGAGTTCATTTGTTGTTTCTTACTCTGATTTCATTCCAGTTGGTTTTTCTCTTTTATTGACAGCTTCATTTTCAAATTAGGATAATGGCATTATACTCTTTCTTGAATTGTCTATATTTAATTCTGTTTGTCTTGGGGGCTTTGTGTTAGCATAAAGAAATCCAGCTGAAATGGAATTTTCTCTAACACCGTCAAGGGCAAGCTTTGCAATCTGAAAATCATGTGCTCTGATGATTCCTCTCAGCCTCACTTACATCCTGACTTCTTTCAAAAATCAGCACTAAAGAAAATAGCAAGAAAGTGCAGTTTAGCAAGGCTCTGAAGAGTTTGGATCTTGAGTGAACCTGGAGTTTTTTGTCTGCAGGCAGAATATTTTTTAAATTCAAACTAACCCCTTTTAACTTTTTGGGACATCTGAAGCCAGCTATGTAAAATGGAGATAGCTACATGTACACTAGCTGAACTGAACCCTTTAGACTGTGCCCTGCCATCTGTTTATTGGTTTTACTTCTGGTGCTTGCTGCAGCTGTGTGAAAGAAATTGGCTTATTTTTGAATAGCAGTGCTAACAAATTAAAAACATAACTAACATGCTGCAAGGGCACTGACCTTTCCAGAGGAAGAGCTGGAGCACAATGAAAATTGACTTTATTACAGTCTATTCTTGTTTTCACAGTCAGTCCAAGGGTGGAATTTCAGATAAGCCAGAACTGCAGAGCACCTGACAAGGCATTAGGAAAATATACCCCAGTTCATCAGAAAAAAATATATATTTGCTAACAAGGTCATGTACATGAACTGTAGCCTCACTGTTCTCAATGACTTATGTTGATTTAGGTAAAATTTTGTTTATTTCTTGTTGTGTGATAAATATTTCCAACTACTGGCTGGAAGGCTGAAGTTAGGGTGAATTGCCATTTTATGGGAGTGCTCTGTGCCAGGGTGATTCTGGAGAGCTTCCCAACTGACTTCCCTACAGGTTATTACTGTCAGCTGCCAGACCTCAGGCTACTTTTGACACTTTTATCCTCATGACTCTGTTTGTTTTTTCTTTTTTTTAACCAGTATAATGTGCAGATTTAAGCCTTTTTCTTTCTTTTTTTTTTTTTTAATTTTTAATTTTATTTTTGTATGAGCATTTCCCCTTAGTGTATCTGCTGAGTGGAAAAGGGATGAAGGTGTTTGAGAGCTCTCTTGAGGCTATTTAATATAACCCTTAAATACTTGGGTTTGAAGTTTGTGATGATTTGGACTTAGATCTGTCAACTTGACTTAAAATTACTTCTCATACTGTTTTCTGGTGGAAAATACTGCATTCTAGGTCAATAGGAAGTTAACTGTGATGCCCTATTTCCTGACATCCTGCTGAATCACTTGTCATGTGTCCTGCTATTGGTGTGTGATTAGGACTTCCAAAACCAATTTTATGTCTCACATTTCAATAGGCCTTTTTTGTCTGAATCCTGTTTCTAATGAAGTCTGGGAGAAATTGTTAAGTAGCAGAGGAATGCCTGGACTTTGAGCTTCACTAACATCAGTATCTTGCATTTCCATATGGAAATTGCTTTCCAGAACTCCAGCTGAGCCATTGGGAAGCCCCTTCTGGTTCTGTGTGAGGTGAAAGTGGTTTCTAAGTGAGGTGAAAGCCTGGTTTTTGTTTTAACAATTCATTTTGGGTATCTGTGGAGAAGAGATGATGCAGATACAAAATGCTTGAAGACACTTGATAATGGAGGAACTGGAAGAATATTCTTGGTGGCTCTTGCTGATGCTCTCAGCTTGTGGGTCTGTGGGACAGAGCCCTCTGAGAATTTGGGGATCTTGTGTGGATCCACCTCCAAAGAGATGAGGGCACCCTGAAAAGTGCCATGCCTGTTGAACAAATGAATATCTGGAGTTTTCCCTGCTGAATCAGTTAATAGAAGTTGTCAGGATGTCTGTTTTGTATGATCAGAGTGGATGAGAAAATTCCCAATACTGGAATAACAACAACAAACAAAAACAAAAACAGTCTGAATTTTGTTTACCTTCCCTAAATGATCAGATTGCAAGGCTCACTTTCAATGCTCTTATGAATATTAATGTACTTGAAATGTCTTAAAAATATTTAGAGCAAGAAAAATTCCACAAGGATCAGTTTATTCATTATTTCCTGACTCCTCGGTATAATTATGTTGACTGACTCTACTAAACAAAAATCAATGGGCTTAAATTCGGTCAAATTAAGTTTGCTGAAAAGTTTGTCTGTTTGTACTTGTAATTCTTTCATTCAAGTTCAAGGCAATTTTAGAGGGATGGCTTCTGAAGCTATGCTAGAGTAGAAAACACTTCATGGCAGATATATTGTTTGCTATTCATTTAATTTTTCAAAATATCAAAAATACTTTTCCTTCAAATCTGACACATCAAGAGTTTAGTGTTGTTTGCTAGATGTTTTGCAGTCTGTGTGAGGAATCTTTACAGGCAGGTGTACAAACCCACCAACAATGCAACCAGCAAGACAAATCAGAAAAAAACCATGAGAGAAACTTGACCTTAGATTTCATGAGGAAAGAATGCCACAAACCTACCTGAGCCACGTGAGGGTAAATGGGGCAGAGCCACTTCACTTTTTGGGTTGTATTGCGGAGAAGAGGCTTGTAGTACAAGGTTACTTGTAGTCAGGCTGTTTGAAGTCATTTGAGGATAAAAAGTAAAAATTGTGTATCAAAGTTTCCTGGTGTAATGTGAGAAAAGGTGAAATCTGGCATAAAATACGAGGATAAACCTGTGAAAGGTGAAAGACTGAAATGAGCCCAGAATAGCATTTGTCTTTATTCAGACTGGTGTGCTCCTCCAAAAGAAAAAAAGATTGACTCTGAAGCCACAGAAAATGTGATTGATCTGATCTTATATCAAGTGCACAATGATACATCATCCAGAGATTGGGGGGGTCCAGGATAATGAAACAAAACAAAAAAATTGCCTGGCACAGGAGAACTTGGGCTTTGAAGTTAATGGTAAATATTGTTTCAAGTGAAAGCACAGTTCAGGCAAAGATGAGGGTCAGAAACTTCCAATCTGAGGAATGTTGCTGTTATTGTGTATTATTGTCAAGAAAAGCATGACTTGAACAGAGACAGGACAGCTTGATTTAACTTCACATAAACTTCTTAGTGTATTGCATTAGCTAGTCTTGGATGTTATCTCTAAAAATAGCACTTGAAAGTGCCTATCAATTAGATTTTATGACATGAAAATGTCATTTCTGAAAGAGTCAGATATTGTACCAGATATGACAGTGCCCAGAGACCAAATTGGGAGCAAAATATGTCTGTCTTTCCCTGAGGTGTCGGTTGAACTCTAACTTTGGACATAGGTTATAGAGACTTAATAGCTGGTTGATTTTGTTTGGGTTGGGTTTGGTTTGCTTTTTCTGATTGATTTCAAAGTCCTTAAAGTACCATACAAAAGCTGTCTCCAATTTCAGCTGCCTGTTTTTGTACAACAGGATAAATTCAGGAATGACAGAGATTGTAAATCAGGTAGGATTAAGGAGGATGATTCCTTTTTCTTGTTCACAATATAATTTTCACCATCCTCTGTCTATCTCAGCTGTTCTCAACTTCCCCTTAACCTGAGGGATTTTTTTTTAAATTCTTTTCTTAAAGATAGCTAAGTAAAACTAGAAATCTGTTCAGCCAAGTTTTGGAATCCAACACTTTTCATTCTGTATTCTCTGCTTACACATATGCTAGAGGAGGAGGATTCTTTTGGCAAGTGAAGGAAAAAAGAGCTGGAATTTCAGGAGACTCTCTCTTTGCAAAGTCTTGTTGCTGAGAGTGAACCTGCAGGTTCATCTCCACACTCAGAGCCCAATTTTGTCATTTTTCTGAAGTCAAACAATGGGAAAATGCCACTGAGGTACAAAAGTGTAACATGCTGCTCAGAGCAGGATTTGGGGCTGCATTTTGTGTGATCAGACTGAAAGCTGCAGAAGCCTCAAGAAAATCTCTCTGGCCAACATTTGCTCACTGAGGATTTTGGTTTCAAAGCTTTTGTATCTACAGAGAGCTACGTGGGGGTCAGGGGAGAAATTGAAGTTGAGAATTAATTAGGGGAGGTGAAGTACCGAAGCGCTTGGTGGAAGAAATCATTGAGGACATTGGTGAAGGGCAGAGAAGTCAAATATGAAAAGGAAGGAATCAGTTGTAGAAAATGTGATGAGAAGGCTCTGTGAAAGTCCCACCTGCTCGCTCTTAGCTGTAAAATAATGTGTTGTAATTATGTGTATCAAGTACGTGTGATTATAGTCACTCGCTGCTTGAAAATGCTGGCAGAAATGTCTGTGTAGTGTGGCCTGATAATACACAATCATCGCTGAACTGGAGAGAAGTTATTTTGCTAATTAGTCAACGTGTTCTGTAGAAATCAATAGGAAAATAAAACCTTTTAAAATGTTACTTGCCACAGAGTAACACAGCTAATAATGTGCCTTGCTGTTAGTTAATAACCCAAAATCTGGATATCAGGTAGAGTCTTGGCACCACTGAGAGCAATGGGAAAAATTCTATTGTTACATGGGGAAAATAATTTTACTGGGAGAATGATTTCATTCTTTTAATCCATTTTTACAGATATATGCTGCCTTTACCACTGCCTTTGCATAGTCCTTTCTTTTTTTAATCTGGAATTAATATGTCACACCAGAACATGTTGGGAATGTCAGAGAAGAGTGTG
Source organism: Passer montanus (assembly GCF_014805655.1). Taxonomy (NCBI): domain Eukaryota; kingdom Metazoa; phylum Chordata; class Aves; order Passeriformes; family Passeridae; genus Passer; species Passer montanus. The sequence goes on from NW_024369818.1 coordinate 2,980,984, forward strand.
TATTAGTGATCCAAAAGGAATTAGCATATTCTCATGGAAGATAATAATGTTCTGTTGGGGTATCAGTCCTGGGCACGTCAGGGCTGAGTGACAGGAGCTCACATTGCACTGGATGGGCAGATGTTCTGAATAATGCTGTGCTTAGTGACTGTCGACATTTCTGTGTCTCCACTGGGCCTGCAGCTCTCAGAAGCAGGTCTCAAATGCTTATTTTCATTTCTATTGCATCTTGATTAGTTTGATGGAAGCTGAAGATGTGAGGGAGATGATATGGACTGAACTAAAGAAAATGGAGATAATCAGTAAATGTAGTCTTTCATCAGTTCCTCTCCCAAGTCGTATTTTAGGCTATGAAACCAATAAAGCTGTGGCTGGATTTGTGAAATGGATTAAAACCCATCTGCACCCACACCTGAGCCTGAGCTGCATGTACTTACTTAACCTTGTGTAGACTTGGTAATAAATTGATTTATATGGTGGTAGGTGACGAAAGAGTGAGCTGGGAAAGAATTTAACTCTGGTTCTTGGCATGCTGCCACTAGTGAAAAAAAAGAATTTCAAATGTAGTACACATATGAGAGTTTATTTCCCTTCACTGTAGAACAGCTTCATGGATTTCTCTTCCTTCCTTTTTGTGAAATGAAATAAACCATCACAAGAGACTCTCTAATGGAGCCTCTATTGGTTCCTACCATCAAGAGAAAACTCTTCCTGACTTCATACAAGATTCCCACTTGGAGGCTTTTTTTGCCTTGGTAGGAAAGGGATTAAATAATATTTTGAGGAAAATAAACTTTTGAATGTCATATTGTTGCTTATTAGTGGTTGATAGATGCCTATGTCTTAAGAGACATCTGGACTAAAAGGAAAAAAAAAAAGAGTCAATATATCTCTGCAGCAAAGAGAAAGGTTTCCTGTTTGCAGGAATTCTGGGTGCAGTACTGTAGATCAGAGGAGCCCAGGTGTGGCAGAGAAATGTTATTTTCTGGAATATTGGTGGGAGAAAAAGGGAGAACAGGAATTTGAGTCTGTGAGAAAATGGAGCAAGAAGATAGATTTTAGCAGGGCCAGGGTCACAGGATGGAGGAGATGGAAATGAAAACCCCAGAACTGATGAGAGCAAGAATTCCTGTTCTTCGAAGTGAACTGTAAAAATGTGAATTTCAACCAGAAATCCATTGAAAATCCATCCAACCCCAAAGGAGCAGACCCATCCTGAAAAGGTATCCAAGCAGCTAACCCATCCTATTTCTGTATTTTGTCTGTTGTATCCTTTAAGTGACAAAGGTCACTGTTCTCACACCCATCCTGATGTGATAATTACATGTACAATAAAACTTTGCCAGAGAGTTTATAAACAAATCTCTTTTTGTGGACTTGGCCTCTTGTTAGGAAAAGGTGAAAGCAGTACCAGCATTTCTCTATTGCTCTACATCGAGCAAAAAAATTAATTAATATTTTGAATATGATAAACAATGCTGCCTTTTCTTCCTTCCACCCTCAAAATTAAACATTCATTGCATCAGTGATAATCGTGAAGAAAAAATAATATTTTTTTTATTAAACCCTTTTTGCTGTTTAAACAGAGGAGTAGATTTAGCGGCGAATAAAACTTTAAATCTGTTCTAAATGTTTTTGCTGCTTTACGACCCAGCATTACAAAGCCAGTAGACACAGTAATGAATGCTGTATGTTCCAAGCATTCTGCAATCTTTCTGATTACCCAAGTGTAGTTTTATTTTCCTACTTGTTGTCAAGGAATTCATGGCTGTTAACAACTGATGTCTAAGGGTGCCATCAGCCCCATGACTTGATGGTGTCAATAAAATTTGTACAAGGCATGAGCTCAAATCTCAGAAATTATTATAAAGCCTCAGTCTAAATAATATGATATTAACTGAGACTGTAAAACAAGAACATTTGCTGTGGAATCTTGCTAAAGAATAAGTAAAATGCTGCAGAAAATTTTATTTTCTAGGAGTTAAAGAGCTGGAGATTAGCAGAGATTATGTCTTGGTTCTGAGAGTTGGTGGCATGGGATTTTTATTGACTGGTTGTTATTAGCTGTGTGGCAGAACTGTTGAGATGTTTTTTGTCAAGGCCTTGCCAGCCCATGCTGTGCTGTGTTTTTTTGCCTACAGCTGTTTATTGCTCAGTCAAAGCATGAAATATGTAATAAAATAGAGTAAACATACTTTTAAAAGAAAAAAAAATTGGAATATGGAGTGTGCTGAGCTTTTCTGGATGAACATGAACCTAAACACTTGAATCTACTATAGAAAAATGCTATTCCTATTTCTGCAAATGATTTTTCTTTCTCCCACAAAGATTTAAAAAAATATCAAATTCTCTTATGTGAGAGCTCATACCGCAGGATTCCAGTGACCCCTGAATATCTGGTGACCTCAGGAAAGGTCTCTTCTCTTCTCTTCTCTCTCTTCTCTTCATTGAAACTTCCAGCAAGCATTCTCATGCATGTCTGAAAACAAGTCAAAATAAATGTTAGTCTAGATGACTTTTGGTCTAGGGCTATTAAAACCTTTCCATTTTAGATTAAAATCTTTAGTTCTTCAGATGAAACAACTTTATTTCTTGAGGTGAAAGTAGATGGACAAGAAAGAGCCAACAGCCATGACAGGAATATTCAGGTTTTTGTATGTAGGAGAAGCTTCTTATCAGTTCCTTGATTCCATTTGGCTGCAGGTTTAGCAGAACAGTGTTGCTGAAATGTTCTGTTTATCTCTGCTTCCAGATCAGGAGATGAGAATGATTAATATAAAAGATACTGTATTTCTGTGGTAGGGAACGAAACCACCAGGTCTGACTTTGGGAATATGACCTGAGTTTTGTCTTTGAATTTTTTGCTATAAACTTAGAAAAAGGGAAAATCCAGCTTTTAAAGGTATTCTTTCCTAAGCAATTTGCGAAAAGAAACATTTAAATATCATAAAACTGAAAATGCAAATTTTGAAGAAATAGAACATTTGGTGCCAATATTGAATTTTATGTACTAAATTATGACAGATGTTGGTTCAAGTTTTACTGTAGACAGCTGAAAACAAAGATATTTATTATATGCCAACTACCTTCAAAGAGATTTTCTCTGTGTATGTGGTATGTGTGTTTGTGTATGTCAGGAAAGGAGAAGCAAAAATAGAACCTGGATTTTAACTTCAGGCGTTTATACTTTCCTTCCCTCAATTTTCTTTAATGCTGTAATGACGAAGTGCCATCTCTGCATGTCTGACAGTAACAGGACCAAAAATCAATGGAAATTTTGTGTGTTTGCAAATCTTTCTTCGTGGTGCCATGTAAATATCAATGTTTGCTGAAATGAGGAACAGGATTTGACTTGCTACAATATTTTGGTGCATGTCCAAAATGTCTGCTGCTAAGGTTTTGCTGAGTTAATTCTTACAAGTACCTTGCTGAAAATTGGAATGTACCTGTTCTATAAAATATTCTGTATTTTAGCATCACCCTGCCTGTTGCACTGGGAATTCCATGACCTGTTCAGATGGGTGGCAGATTTTTAAAGAGAGAAAAACTTTACATTGCCATGAACAAATGGTTTGGAAAATGACAGTGGCATATTTTAGATGAAATCCTTGTGCTAGCCCTTATCAAACTCCCATTAATATTGCAGCTCAAACTTCTGCACCTAATAAGAAACAGTAGATTGGAAACTTGGTGTAAAATTCAAAGAATGCACATTAAAAGGTCTGTGTTGACAAAAATTTGATTTTTTTTCTTTTAAATCAATATATCCACGGTTTTGTTTTTTTGTTTGTTTGTTTTAACTTTTTGAATATAGCCAAGTTTAGACTTAAACTGTTTTTATAACTCTGAGTTAATCAAGTTTAGACTTAAACTGTTTTTATAACTCTGAGTTAATCTCCCTGACAGGGGATTTCAAAGGTGTTGCTACAAAAGGTGTTTATCAGTTGTGGCTTCTCTCTTTAGCCTCAATTTTGACAGCTTAGGACATAACCAAGATTCCTTTTGTCTTCAGGATATGAATTAGCTCTTTATTGTTGCCAATTCTATCTTTGTTTCTAATAAGATCAGTGAGAATTTTCCACTCCAATTTGTTTCTCTTTCGTAATTTAGGGAATTTAATTCTACAGTGTTTAGTATAAATCCAATATTCTGTCAAAGAGCTGAGATACTAAAACTTAAATTCTGAGAGAATTTTTATTCACCTTTTTTAATGTGAGAAAAGTAGAAATTCTGGTTTCTCTGAAGGGAAAAGATGTTTTAGCTGTAGGACTAATCAGGCTGTGCCCAGTGCTGTGCATAACCACAGCAGTTGGTCTGAATTTTGTTCTGTTTGTATTTCCTTAAAACTTTCCCTGATTCCCCTGATGTCAATATATTTAATGAGTTGTAAATCAGTGCCAAATTTAGCTTCTACCTGAAGCACTAAACCAACAAAAGCAAAGCAATTCTGAATTGACTAAATCTTAATGTTGTTTTAAAATAGTTTTTAATGGGGTTAATTTCTTTAGGTTTTTCTTTCTCTCGGGGTACTATAACTTGATTAATATAGTTTCCTTTCATTTTGACATTGTAACACGGTCTCATTAGGCCTGCAATGAAATTGAATTGCCGTCATAATATCACATCATAAAGGCATATTAACAAAATCTCTATAGACTTCTAGAGGAATCATTTTTTCCATCATAACCTTAATGTCATTGAGGAAAGCTCTTCCTGAGTGTGGGAAGAAAGCAGAGGAAGAAACAAACTGGTCCTGGGACTCATTTATAAGACCTAGATTTGTCTTGTGTTTCTTTCCAGGCATGGCAAGCTAACTCATTGAAATTTTACAAATAAATACTGTGTAGTGTCAGTCATAAATCCAATCAATTCTGTTGCTTATTGTTTGGGGAATTTGTTTCCAGCCCTTAAAAGGCTGATAAGTCACTTATGCTTTGTTGTGTTGCAGAATCATAACTCCCACTCTTCTTAGGCAAGCAAAATCAGGGTTATCCATTTATAAAATGACAAGATATCTCTGGCATCTTCTGGTGGCAACACAGCAGTTGACAAGCTTCTATTTTTGATCCTTCCTTGTCTTACCCCTTAGAGGGATTTAAATCTCCTTCACTAATTTACTGGTCTTAGGTCCGATTAGTTGGCTGCATTCTGTAAAGTTGAACTAAAACTGGGCTTTCCAATACAACCAGGGTAGAATTTAAAATTCAAGGAATATTTTCTGAAGTTTTTTTGAGACCTTATTCTCTGTACTGAGTTACTGTGCTTTCATTACCCTTAATTGTTTTAGCAGTGTCTGGGTGGGTTAATCAAGGAATAAACCCAGCCAGTAGGTGGTACATAAAGTTAGACACATATATTAAATCTTACTAATAAGAGGAACATATTTTAATGGAAATTAAAATATCTGCCTCTGTAAAGAGATAAATTATAAAAAATTAATTGGTTAATTAATTTTATGAAACTGTGGTGTTTTTTTGACCATATTCTGTCTTTTTCCAACTGCTCTATTAAATGGGAGCTTTAAAGAAAGTCAGCTGTAATATCAAAATGTGGGATCTAGATGCAATCTTTTTCAGTCATCCCAGAGATAAGAAAGAAGATATGGTAGGAAAGGTTCAGATTCTGATCAAAATAAAATAGGGATTTCACTGAATGACGGAGCCCATGACTCCCCTCACTCATCCTAAAATTTTCCTTCACAAAGAAAGGAAGGTAGGAAAAGAAAAAAGATTACTATGAGTAGTAAATGAGTCTCACCATTAGTGGGAGTGCAGTCTCCAAAACAGAGTGAGGGAGCAAGGATCATTTATGATCTTGTGCAGTGGGCACAAAGAAAGAAAAATTCAGAAAATACAAGTAATAAAGCTGAGGTTGGCAGGAGTGGTGATGCTGAGGTGTTGGAGCTGCTCCCTGCTCCTGCAGCCAGGGCTTACCTGCTCTATTCCCATTATTAACACTTTCTAATTGTGCTCCTTGACCAGGCTTGCTGCTTTGCTGGTTATCAAGTTCTGCATGGCTCGAGTTGCAGTTCTCACTGCAGGATGCAGATGCTGTGGAAGAGTGAAGGCTCCAAAGCCCAGCTCTGCAAAGTGAAATATCTAAAGACATTTGCACGATTAACTCCCTGACTATCCTGGGATGATTAGAGCTGCCAAAGTCACATGGTTAAAGCATTCAGCCAATTTAATCAGACTGAAAAGGCTCAATTTATTTCCAAGTGTTTAGTGTGATTATTGGTTTAAATCATAAACAAGAGTTAACAACAGCAAAAAAAAAAAAGGTGTGGGTGGTGCATCACTTATTACTTTGTGTAACATAGGCTTGCTGGTATTTCATGGCATATTCTCATACAGAATGAGAAGCATATGAAGATTTTTTTTTTTTTCACATTGGCAACCGTGTATTATGTCAAAATAAAATATGTAGCAAAAGCAACACCGCCCTCCATAAATCAGCCCCCACTCCCCTTCCAGCCTGGATGATCACAGCCTGGAATTTCACAGCTCCTGAATCATTGAAGTACATGTTCAGCATGGAGCTGCAGAGTGCTGGGGAATGATGTGACAAGCAATTCTCTTTCTCTCTTTCTTATTCTTCCCAGTTCTTTCTCTTCAGGAGAAAAAAAAAGTAAAAAATAGGTGATACTCAGTATTGTTTATAAGAAACTTTGAAACTGTCTAATTATAATTTATATTATTTTTGTGCCACGGTGACCATGCCACTCTTGTTTCTAAGCGTGGAAGAAACTATGGTGAGACAAACCAAGTGAGAAAATAACTTTCAACAGCAGCTCACTTAAAATATTTCAGGAAAAAACTTACAGAGAACCTACAGCACCAGTCTGATCCTTACCTACATGTACAGCACTCTGTGTGCAAGCACGTGGAATATTTTGGACACTACAAAGTACTGGTGTAAATTTAGAAGGTTCTCCCTTTTGTTCTGTTTTCCTATTTCAGTTGTTTCTTTCAACTCATTTGGAAAATGAACAGATAATCTTGGGGTTTGTTCCCAAGACTGGAATTGTGCTATTAGGGCCCTGATAGGATAAAGGTGGAAAATGTGCTTCAGAATTTGCAGAAGTCATTTGGAAAAAAATAAAATATAGATCAGAGAGGTGAGTTAAAAGGACTCCATGTGGATAATGCCATAGCTAAAACTGCCTTTGACTTGGGGAATTTTTAGTGAATTTAATTTATTGGCAGTTAATACCAGCTTTAGGGCAGTAATCTCAATATTAGGGGAGGAAAATACATAAACATTTAAATAAGCAATTTATGTTTCACCTGTAATCCTAAATTCCACCAATGCCAGTTGTGTTTTACCCTGCTGGAGCGGCAAGGCAGGGGTGGTGGGAGCTCAGCCTTGTGCCCGGCAGAGCTTTAATTGTTCCATCTAAACGAGGAGGAGGGGAGCGTGATGGAGCTCCAAGTGACTCCAAATTGCTTCAAACAGAAAGGGAATGATTTGTTTTCCATTGCTCCTGGGGACAAGATAAAGAATACTGGAATTAAAACAGCAGCAAGGCAGATTTAGACCAGGCATCAGGAAAAAAATTCCAGTTGTAAAAACCATTGCACAGAATTTATGGCTGGGGGAAACAGTGGAGTCTCTGTCACTGCACTACTTAGGAGCAGACTAAAAAAGTGTTTTCAGGGGTAATTTAAGCAGAGCAGGTTCTGCATTGGCTTCTGAAGATAAATTAATTCAGTTCTCCGTGTCCACCTTTCTGTTGTGCAATGGAAGCTGATTGTAGCAGGGAAATAGGTGTGATTTTGCTTTGGAATCAGTTGCTTTAGGACAGCAGTCAAGTGAGAGCTCTCCTGTCCTCTACAAGGACAGAGAGAGAAGAGAGACAGGTTAATCTTGGTTGATTTCCAGCAGTTGTTCTCCAGTGTGGAAATGCTTTTCCTTCCAGAGAGAGATTTTTCTTTTGCTACCTCATTGCTGGCTGGAGCTACAAATGACAGCACTTTGTTTGTGTGCTTTTCCCTTGGGTTTAACAAGTGAGATTTATTCAGTGAAGGTGTTGAACTACAACTAAATGTCCTGCTAAACTAAGGAGAACAACCTCTCACACTTAATGTGTTGAGTTCACCAGAATAAATGGCTAATTCATTAAAAATGAAACTTTGTGATCACTACTGGAATCATTTAATTTACAAAGGATAATGTCATGAGGTGGATGTTTTTGGTTTTTTTTAAATTATAATGCCAGCTCAAGGTAGCAATTGTGCATTCTCTAACATTTGCCAGTACAGCCTGTAAAAAAAATTCTCCTCTAAAAAGAGAAGCCAATATTGGCCCTCCAAGTTGTCACTACTTTCCACTTCCTCTTTCTTAGGGTAATCTTTTGACAATTTTTTTAGAGCAAACACTTCACTCTGATAGTATTTTAAGACAGAAGTTGCATGAAATTTTTGTTAATTTAGGACGAATTACTCTTAAGGAGAAATCAAGACAGAGTGAGTAATTTTTACTTTAGAACATATTTTTTCCAGTTGTGTGCTTGGGTGATGCACTGGGTCTTTCACCCGATGAATTCTCAGTTCTTGGTGTCGTTCACTCCTGTGACACTGTCACTGTCTCAAAGGTGCTGCTGTCTGGATCAATTTGTCTGAACTCAACTTGATTTTTTCCCTGTTTACTCAGTCACCACACATTTGGTGCTTCAACCCAGAAAACACTTGGGGCTGAAAGTAAAGTGTTTTCAGGCAGTAGAGTTAATAGAACTGAGGGTATTTTTTGAGGACAGAACACCAAATTCACTGCTTCAAAATGTTCTCTGCCAATAGTGTTTGGGCTTACCTGTGGTTTCTGGATTTTACTGAAGACATAAACAGATACAGTTATTTATATAATGTTCTCTGCTGTTTGTAGGGGGTTTTGTGGATATTTGGGCATTTTCACAAAAAAAAAAAAGCGCTCTTTCCTTAATATTTATCTGAGCTGAGCTCTGTTCTATGCCAGGGATATTGGTAGTCTGGGCTTGCTGTTTAGAAATGAGCATCACTCATTCAGATATGTACTGGGTGTAATAGACTGGGTGGTCACAGACAGGATATAAAGAAGTCCACTAGGAAAGACTTGTGGAGCATCACAAATGACAGGTTGCACTATATAAATTTTCCAAAAAATTATTTCTAGAGTGTTTTTACAACTTGCCTCTTCCACAAATATTTTCCTTTCAGGACACCTGATGATTAAAAAGATGACAAAGTTTATTTTCAGTACTGTGCACGAAAACATTTTTCGTCCACTAGAGATTTCTATTACTACATCTATATGCAAATAAATAAAACAACCACATTTTTTAGCTGCACAAGCCTGCCAGTTTCAAACAAGAAAGTCCTCATCTCCAACTCAACATGATTATATTAAGTACAGGATTATGTATATAATGCATGCACAAAATTGTTCTCGTTTTACTTTCATGCGCTCTGTGCCAAATTCAATTTGGATTTATTAACTCCAGTCTGATTTGATAGTAGTCTATGGATCAGGAGAATATTTTTTGGTGAAATTTTAACAGTCACATCACATTACGTAACAAATGTCTTGTGTCATGTGCCATTATTTCAATTTCAGGATGTTTGACATGATGTAATGTGATCTGAGGTACGGCAAGTGATGTAGAATAATGCTTCACGCAGTGTGCCAGGAACATGCTTTGTGTTCCTGAAGGTTCTGCAGCTTTGTGCCCACATTACTGCTCTGGAGGGGTAAGGAATCTGTGAGTAGAAGGGCAGATATGGCAAATGTATCAAAAATATCACAGGGGAAGTGCTGTGCAGGAATCAGTGCAGTGAGGGCTTCATTTGGATCAGATCTGTAATATTCACATTTCTGTTGTGTGGCAGCTGCTCTCCAGCTGAGGAGAATGTGTTTCTTGCAAGGACAACACCAAACTTTGGAGATCTGCTGTCTCCTCTAGATGGCTCAGCCCTTTCCTGAAATTCAGAACAAGCTCTATCACACTTCACATTTACATGTAAATGTTTCTTGCTCGGTGAAAACCAGAATTTCACATCCCCAGCTCTGACTGCCAGGGAGTATCAGGTCAATGCACATCAGCAGATGTCTTACACTGTGCTTGGCTCTGCCAGGATCCTGAAAACAATCAAGGCCTGAGTTTGGCATCTCAGTTTGCTGTGTTCCACTCATTTCTCAAAAAGTACTTAAGCAAATGATTTTACAAACGTTATCTTTCCCCAGTTGCCTTTTTCAACCATGTAACATCCCAGATTCTTAGTGTCTCTTCCAGAGACTCTAATTCTTTTAGACTGCCTGTTTACTGACAGCTGTTCTCTCCTTACCTACTTGTTTTCAAAGGAAAAATTAAAATGTTAAACAATATCTATTTGCAAAATCTTTGCTTAATAGCTGGGCTCACTGGTGACAGCCAGGAAGTTGTCATTCTTTCTTCTTGTGTTATAATGCAGATCTGGTGAGAGTAACCAGGGGAACAAGGAATTTTCTGTACTTGTAAGCTACACAAATGCATGCTGGAGGCATTGCAGGCTCCCTGTTATCTGTGTATCACTGAAGCTCTGTGCAAACAGAATATAAAAATAACCCATGTAAAAAGGAAAAGCAAGGCAGGGTGCACATTACGTAAATTGGCTAAAAAAGCCCTCAAAATGATTTGCATGAACTAGAGGAGAAACTGAGAGTGTAACAGGCATGGAGACCTCATCCAGGGCTTTGGGTGATTGTTCCTGCTTGGCACTTCACACATCAAATGGATGGGAAAATGCTTGCAGTGGTCAGGAATGTCCTGCTGTGTGCAAGGTGCAGCTCACAGTGGTGTGGGCCAGGCGTGAAGTTGGTGTTGAAAACTGAAGTCAAGATTTATGTAAGGTACCTTGAAAATAGGCAAAGTCATGTTGGACAGTGCTGAGCTTAATGAAGAGGTTCTGGTTAAATGCAGAGGAAAAGAGAGTGAGGTCAGTGCTTTGTGGTTCTCATTTGTCAAGCCATACTTAGTCCAGTGGAGGAGAAGGGTTTTCCTATTTTATTTAATATTATGAACCATTAGACAGGGATTGGTCTCTAGGGGAACTTTCCATATTCTTATTTCAGTGCCAGGGTACAAAATGGCCAAAAAACTGTACAGAAAGTTTGGGCAGGATTCTCTGGGGTTTTAATACTGTTTCTCTCTTTTTTTTTCTCCCTTCAAGTAAACCTGACACAGATTACTTTGTGGAATTCACTAGAACTGATGTTTTCTATTCTCCTTTTGAACTCTGTTAACATTTAACCAAACTCATCTTGACAGTTTACCAGATCTCTCTGGGTTCACTGAAATCAACATGACTCTCAGTCACTCGACAGGGATTGGTTTAATTTGCAAGTGTGAAATGGTTGTTGCCAGCTATAAGTACATAATATATCCACAAAAACAAGTTCTATTTTCGGGCCAATGACAAAGATACTTTGCACTACGCTCAGCACATACTTAGCAAGCTGAAAATAAAACAGAAGGCTATCAATCTCTAGCCTTGGCTAAGGGCTTTAAGGATCACTCTCTTCAGGGTACTAACTCATTGATTAAGCACACAGACCATTTGCCAACTACCCTTGACAGTTAATCAATAATTCTTTGCTCTGTTCTCCAGCATTATCGATATTTAACATTCCAAATAAAATGCATCTAATTTTGTCTTTGCTATATTACTTCCATAATTAAAAGAGAATTAGCAATCTGTCCAAAATTACTTTATAGACTGGGACGTTTAAGCAACTCAAGCTGTGGACATTAAGACTCAGCTTTCAAAGGGCTTGGAAGCAGCAATAATATCTCAATATCACAGCCCTGTTTGGAGGTGAGCGTGAGGAGGGGATTCCTTGCTCTGCTCCACAGTTTGTGCAGACACCTCTGAGGAGCTGCTTCAGTCTGACTGGGTGTGACTGGGTGATTGTGCAGACCTAGAGGAGTTTGCTGTCATCTCTGTTGCCTCCAAAATAATTTACACTTTTCATCCCAAGTGAAATTTTCAAGCTGCTATTTCTTCATAATAGGAAAAGTGTTGTTAAACCTTACTAAAACTTAGATTTCATTTAGTACAGACGAGACCACAGCAAACTGCTCCCTACATCCTTCCCCCCAATTTCTAAGGTCATGAACTGTTTCCACCTGGGTTGGTTTGGTTATTTTTTATCAATACCATCAGGTTGTTGAAGCAATTGTCTTTTAAAATCCTGAAGTGTGTATTCTCTCCAGGAGAATATTAGTGTGTGTCCTGGCTTGTAATCACATCAAGTTCAAAATCTGTGGCAATGTCTAGACCTTGTCATCAGTTTCTTCTCATTTCTGAGAAATCCTTTCCAGCATCTATCTAAAGCATGAACTGTGAAGTTGAGATGGAATTCCTAAACCTCCATTCATACATCCATTAACAGTGTATGCAATATTCCAAACACAATTTAACAGCATCTGTCTCATGGACTGATACATGACAGACAAAATGTCAAACTCAATACACTGGGGTCAGATATTCTTTAACAGATGTTGTCAATTCCTAAACCTCCATTCATACATCTATTAGCAGTGTATGCAATATTCCAAATACAATTTAACACATCTGTCTCATGGACTGATACATGACAGACAAAATGTCAAACTCAATACACTGGGGTCAGATATTCTTTAACAGATGTTCAGTATATTTCAAATTCTCTAAAATATAATCATTGGTTAGTCTGATATTCTAATAATTCTAATGATTCTTGTACTAATTGTCATTCTTCTAATAGTAATTTTGCACTCTAAAATTGGAAAGTTCTCTGTGATGCTTTATAAATATGAATTCCAATGCAAAGAAATAATGAAGATTCTTGTGAAATTTGTCAAGTCACAATCAGAATCACAGAATATTCTGAGTTGGAAGGGACCCACCTGAATCATCTGCATCCAACTCATAACAGTTCTTGTATTAATTGTCACTCTTTCTAATAGTAATTTTGCATTCCAAAATTGGAAAGTTCTTTGTGATGCTTTATAAATATGAATTCCGATGCAAAGAAATAATGCAGATTGTTGTGAAATTTGTCAAGTCACAATCAGAATCACAGAATATTTTGGAAGGGACCCACTTGAATCATCTGCATCCAACTCATAACTCAAGATACATCTTCCAGCCTTGGGATCTTTTCTTTGCAAATCCAGGAAGTGACTGCACTTGTTGCATGAATTGATCTCGTACTCTGAAAGATTAGCAGCTGATTGGTTTCCAGGTTCACTAGAAACACCCCTGACAGATTTTTATTGCATTGAGGCACTGTCAACTGAAAAGGGTTTTCTTCTTATCCAGGTCAATCCATTTCATTCAATATTGGAATAATGCTGTGTTTTGCAAATACCAGAATAATGTCACAGGGGGAGTCACTCTGTTGAGAGCTCAGGATTGAGCCCTGACAGAAACAGGCACAAAAGTGTGAATTGTTCCATGTTTTGTTCTCTGTGGTGGTGCAATAACTGCCAGGACTGGCAGCACTGATTGTGTGAGTGCAGAGAGCTCAGTGTGGCACAGCCCTGTGGTGTCAGCTCTGCTGGGCTGCAGTCACCAAATCACAGAAATAATAAAAATAATCACAGAAATCACAGAAATCACAGAAATCACAGAAATCACAGAAATCACAGAAATCACAGAGTGGTTTGGGTTGGGTGGGACCTTAAAGACCACTCAGTGCCAACCCTGGCATGGCAGGGACACCTTCCACTGTCCCAGGTGCTCCAGTCCCCAGTGTCCAGCCTGGCCTTGGGCACTGCCAGGGATCCAGGGGCAGCCACAGCTGCTCTGGGCACCTGTGTCAGGGACTCACAACAATTCATGCTACAAAATTAGGGCTGAAATAATTAATATGTGCAGGGTGCATTAAAATTAGCTCAGATGTGCCCAGCACTGTTTTGATCTGCCTTGACTTGGCTGAGGAGGGGCACAAATACTCCCAGCTGAGAGAGTTCAGAGGATATGGGAGAATTTTTGCTAAAAATATTCAAAATGGCTGTGCAGAACTTGAGCAATGAGTAGATTATTACCTACCATTATTGGTATCACAACAGCATCATATTTTTATATAATATGCAAGGGAGTTTCATGTAAATGTCACGAGATTCCATTTCCTTTAACTGGCTACTCTGAGTGCTGTCCTAGAGCATCTCAGGTAGGAAAGGTTATGATAGCATGAGCTTTAATTATAAACCTTAATCATGATCCTTCTGGGTCAGTCTCTGACACTTTTGTAAATGCTTCCTTTTTTCTGCATAAACTATAAGTTTTCATTATGTTTTTCTCTTTTCCTAGCACTGTTTTAATTAAAAGTTCAAGTGGAATTGAGCTAGCCAGAGTAGGAACTCAACATGAGCACAGTCTGATTTTTTTTCTCAGTTTTATCCTAATATCAGAGCTGGTAACATCCTCCAAGTCGTTGTCATCTTTTCACTTCAATGCAAAAATCAAAGCCACTGTCAAAATACACATAAAGTCATTCTAAAGAATGAATTATTAATGAAAACAGTGATAAAGCTTGGTCCTGCTACCAGCAATGACAGGAATTCTGTTGACTTCTCTGGGGTCAGGGCTTGCCTCTCATGACTCCAGACAATGTAGAGAGAAAAGGCAGCTGAGAATTATTTTTACATTTCACAGTCCTTGGGATGCTTTATATCCCTTTTTTACTCTGAGCTGCTTGAGAGGGGATCATGTTCAGTGCCAAGAACTGCCCCGTGTCTGCTTGGAAACAATTTCTGATCTCTGAATAAATGATCAGTTGCAAATAGTGCACTGATATCTGTATTCCTTATCACCCCTTGTTTCCATCATGTGCAGGATTTTCCATTTCTTTTCTACAGAGAAGGAGCTAAACTGACAGCTTTATGTATGATTTGTGCCAGATAAAAATTTATTAGAATTTGCAACATGGTGATAATCATTTGGGATATTATGTGCCTGCATAAGTCATTGTATAAAGGATTAAAAGCCTAAAAAATGTTAATAATAAAGCCCCCAGATCTAATAACTTTAGAGATTAGAATTAATTGAATTAGTCTTTGATCTTGGGTGTTAAGTTTTAAGAGAAAAGTTCAGCAGGCATTTGTCATTCTCTTTCCAAAAAAACAGTCACTGCTAAGTGTGGGATTGAAATGCATCTCTATGGCAAAGAATGGGCATCCAAAGCAGGGCTGAGGAGAATGTTTCCATCCAGATTTGTGTCACGGCAATCAGAGCTGAAGTGATTTTTCAATATTTTTAGGTATTTCAGCTTTTATTTTTAATTTGAGGAATGGTTGCTGGGAAATCTTTACTCATTGATGAGATGAAGCTTTTGTGTATCTAAATACTATTGTTGTGAGGATTAAAGTAACACCTAAATTATTCCATATCCACCAATATTATAGATATTATATATATTATCATGTTGTATTATTTTATTAGCTGATTCCCACTTAAGCTGCTCTGTTGCATAAGCTTCAGGCAGGTAGAGAGCTCAGAACTATTTGAGATTATTATTTTTATGTCACATCTGCAAAGCTGTTTTGGTTCCCGTTATTCCATCTCCTCATTTGTGCCTAATGCAAACACCCTCAATGTTTTTATTTTGTTTTTCAATTACACAGCTGCAGAACTGAGGGGTTCTGTTGCCATAAAAATCCAGGTATGAGAGTCACAGAAGGCTCCATCTCCTGGTACTTTCCCTACTGTATGGGAAGTGGTAAACATACATCACCTCAGCTGCCTGCTTTGCTACAAGTCATGTTTCTGCAGATAATTTCCTCTTTATATTTGTGTTGCTTTTTATTAGTCAGAAAAGCTGTAAAAACTCCTTCATTGCCAAGTGAACGTAGTGAATCCCAAACATAAATATTTCTTCCTGTCAGAGGGGGATGTTTTATCTGAAGAGGTTTGCAATTACCAGGGAACTTAAAAAAAAAGAAAAAGGAAAGGAAAGGCAAAAGAAAGGAAAGGCAAAATGAAAGCAAAGCTACAGGAAATGAATATTTAGAACATAGTCTTGGATAGTGTGGCTGTCCAAGATGTGTTATGCTACCTGACAGTATCTTAGCAACTTTGAAAAGCTATTAAAGCATCTTTAATTATCTCTCTTACCATTCACTTTGGCCTGCAGAGTATCTCCAAGCACGTCCTCACATCTCTATGTGACACTGAAATGTCCAAAATCCCTGCATAATGTTTGCTGTCACAATTAGCAAAGCACAGTGAATATTTCAGAATGAATAATTTTTCCCATTAATTTATCCTCTTAAGTAATATACAAACAAGGTTCACCACTTTTTCTTCCCCATTTTAAATTATGGATCATTTGCAAGCCTGTCTGGGAAATGCGGATTCCTTAGTCTTTGAGTTGTGATCACTATTTCAGTTCCTTCAGATGAATTCTGTGATAGCACTTTTTACCTCATTGCCTTTAATGCCTTCCTCTTCATTAGTTAAACATTTTGCTAAATGCAGGCAGGTTTGGCATTTTCCTCAGTACCAGGCTGAAACGAAGCTTTCCAGTAACTAAGAGCAATGTCCTTGCATCAAGAAAGAATTTAATATTTGCTATATTCAAAACCATAAGGGGTCCAATTCCCGCTCTCTTCTTTCATTCCCCACTTTTCTCTTCCCTCTAAATGGAGAAATAGCATTTTCACCCAAGTATATTTCCCTGAAACAAAGTTAGGTGCCCTCCCAGTGCACTGAATTAGCAATCTTAGTAAAGCCTGGCTAAGGAAAAGACATCCAGGGCCTGATTTACCCTGACATTAATGGGTAACACTCTCTGGCTTCAGGGAGATTTGCTTTTGCAAATCTCATTGTGCCATTAGACAGTTATGATTAGAAAAAGGTACAAACACTCAGGAAACTTCTTTATCTTTTATGCTGAGTGGATATCCCAGAAGTGACTGGGATTTTCCTTTGGGTTGCACACTGGAGTATGAATTTGTCCCGTGACTATCAGTCACTAAAATGTGGTCTTTTGATATCTTCCTGGGAGAGAAAGAAATAAAAAAAAAAAATCTTCTAAAATTAGAGGACCTGACCCCCTTTGATCACAGCTGATAGAGGTAAAGTACTCGGGTCTGACAGAAGTGCTTTAACTGATTGGCAAATATAATAGGAGTGCAGTTAGTAGAATAGTCTGCCAAAATTGAGGTCAACCATTGATGTTATCACTTCATCATCTAATAGGAAAACATATATTTTTGCCCTGAAGGAAAAATGTGGTTACTGTCAATCTAATCTATGTTAAAATCGTGAAAGAACTGAAAAAAATGGTGCACTAATGAAACTGTTCAGTGGGGCAGGAGACGCTTGGCATTAAAGAACTAGACAGCTCCCAAAAATAAAAATCTAATGCTTGTGCAGCTCCTTTACATTTTAGTCATTCAAGAAAAATAAACTTTTTTTGCAGTGGGGATAATGTCTGTGGATTTTAATGTCTTCATTCAAAAAAAATTACTGTATCTAGAAGTCTGTATAAGATCATAGATACATATGACTGCACGGTAATAAAATCAAGCAGACAACAACCACATGTTGTGTCTTGGAGCACATTAAACAATAAAAAGTCTACATGAAAACAGTTAATGCAAAATTAAATGTGTAAACTAGTGAGACAGGAGAGCCTGTCAGGTAAGCTAAAATCCCTCAGGCTGGGAGGCAGCTCACCAGAACCAGAGAATCTCAATTTTCCACATGACAGGCTACCACCTCATTTATAATGATATTTTAATCATAAGACATCCTTTCTTTAAAAGGGAGAGAAAAAAAAAATCCAGGTTCTAATGAACAAGACAGAATGGAACAATTCTGTCATTCCTCCCTTCAGCTGACAGATATTGCTGTTGGATTGCAAAGTTTCATTGAAGAGGAAGTTTCATGATAAATGTTTGCAGTGCAAGGGAGTCAGCTGTGATTATCCTTCAGCTCATTACAGAGAGGCTCTGCCCCACATTGCTGACATCCCCTCTCTGAAATGCATTTGAACTGGATTGAATTGCTCCTTTTTGATCTGAGAGGCAAAGCCAAACTGGAGCCTTGAAAAGACCCTACTGAAATAGGTTGCATAAAGTTTCATTAACTTCAGGATGAGAAAATATAACTGGAAAATAAGGAAGCACCAGTGATATTCCATGTCAACCTGATTATTTGAAGTGGGGCTAAAGTCAGATTGCTGTAAACACCTTCTTCTCAAAGATGGGCTATCAAAAACATCCATTTCATATGAAGATGAGGAAAAAATAATTTATTTTGTGGGAGGTTAGATAGCTTGAATATTTTAATTAGCTGTAGTGAAGTATGTGGTGTAGAAATCCTGAAAAATAACATTTAATAAGGAAAATGGGCTGTGTGCTATTGATACAGGGAGTGGATCAAAGTCAAGAGTTGGGCTGAGAGATGTGGATCTCTTTTAAGCTCTCATCCCAAAGCTGCATTAATGGTTATACAATGTTTATGATTTTTATGATTGCCATGGAAGTGGCACAACTAATTACAAGGATGTGATTTAGCATTGCTAGAGCTCATCACATGAGGCTTTAAAAACTTTCTAAAGTGCTTGGAAGTTCAACCTGCAGTCCTCTACTGCTTTCAGTAAATAATTTGAAATTACTATTTATATAATGCTTGTATTAAAAAAAAAATAAAAAAAAAAAAACCCAAAGAAAAAAAGACAAAAAACCCAATATCTGATCACCCTCTTAGTTTTATATATGGTACTCATTTTACACATATATTGTGTTATCAAAGTTGAATATTGTATTTTGAACCCCAAACTCTGAGTTTAGCTGAGGCCATGCTGCAGTGGTGTCACGGTTTCTGAAGGGTTTTGGGGGGCCCTAAGTGAAGTTTGCAGCATAACTGACCAAATTTTAAAAAAATAATATTTTTCTCACCATTTATCTTGTTTCAAAATGGCTGTTACAGGAGAGGCATGAGTGAATATATCAAAACTGATTTCATTTAATACTTTCAATTTGCTATGCTTGATCAAATAAGCCACACACTATTGCATCTATCCACGGATGGATGAGTGTGGGCAAAGCTGAAGAATTGCTGTACATGGAAACAAGAGTAGGTTTTTAATGCACAAATCATTCATACAATTGCATGAACACTCATGATAAAAACAAACTTTAAAGGGTAAATCAATTGCTTGTAGAAAACCTCCTTATGATTCTTCAATAGCCTACTTAATTATTTCATTTTGTTTCAAGTTGACCCCTTATCCCTTTGAGGATTTCATAAACAAGCAGACTCACTGAAATTAAGGCGAATATGTATTGGTTCTCTTACAGAGGCCTCAGTTAGAGATCCCAACCCCATCCTCTAAATTTCCTCCCCTTTTCTCCTGTGGGTGATAAATTTTGGTAGGCTCACAACAGACATAAATATTGTAGCATGAAAATATTGTAGCATTTTGACACCTTTTCAAAGGAGCTAGAAACAAAATTCCAGGGAAGTAGGTGTGGAAGCTTTGGTAGGCTCACAACATAAATAAATATTGTAGCATGAAAAGGTTGTTTGACACCTTTTCAAAGGAGCTAGAAACAAAATTCCTGGGAAGTAGGTGTGGAAGCTCTGTGTGGAAGCTGTATTTCCTGTTTTCTTGGAAAAAAATCTTTAAAAAATAAGGTAAAAATGCAAGAGACTCTGAATTACCTATTTGCATTTGAAAATCTGTGAGATTCAGACTACATTTGTACCTATGTCCAGTATGAAAATGGGGCCTTGAACTGATTTTAGCTGACTGATTTGTTCAAGGTCATATATTAATTGCAGGCAGAGCTAAATAAAGGACCTAGGAGGATCTGCTCTCACCAATACATCATGCTCATTACTGGGTGTTTTTTTCCTACTGGCTGGCTCATGGCTCTGGAAGTGTCTGGCTGACTGACTTATTACTTTTAGGCTTGCAGAAATTCATAAACATTGAAGGCTTCAACAAATGACCACACTAGATGGCAAAGTATCCTTAACCAGCCCTTTTTCCTTTACATAAAATTTCAGATTTATTGGTGATTTTATGATGGTATTGGCCAAACTTGGTTTTTTAGTAATAAAACTATGACCTCATAACAGATTCTGAGATGGTGGGAGATGAAAAACAGTGCTTCAAGTGCAGAATATTTTGGTTTGGTTTGGTTTGGTTAATAGAGTTCTGAGTAATTACCTGTGATTTATTGACATACTTGAGAAAAACTATATTTAGCTGTTTCTTTATAGCTAACACAAAATGTAGAATGTGAAATCGCAGCTAATTGGTCTAACTTGGACATGACAGTTTTGCTAAAAAACTGCTTGTGTTAGTGACTTTTTCATACCTTTTCCCTAGCTTTTTAAATGAGCTGCAGTGGAAAGCTATCAATATTATGTGAATATGAGGGGAATAATATTTTTGTAATGTTTATATGTTAATAAAAATTAAATTGTATTTTCCATAGCTAATCTGAAGCTAAAATATAATGACTCAAATTACTCCTGATCCTAATGTAGTTAGGCAGCCAAAACTCCTGGGACTGAGCAAAGCTTTGAGACAGACTTGGTGCAGATTATTTCTATGCTAATGTCTCTGTTAAACGAGAAGCAGCACCTATGGAAACAAGGAGCAGTTCAGATGCAATGAAGGGAAAGGAGATTGTCTTCTTTATGCTCCCTTCCCTGTGTTTCTAGTTACAAAATCCATTTCCAGTAGAAATTCTGATTTACATCTGAGTGCTTATAGAAACTAGCAGCTAAATTACATTGCATTAACGCCGCTCAATTCCAGATTTTTGTGCCACAGCTTTGCCTCTTTGTAAAGCTTTTTCCTGTTGAATTCCTCAGTCTGGAGTACTCTTGTCTAGCTCAACTATACTTTGAGATACTCAGCTAGGAAAGTGAAGAGACAATTTCCCCGAAAATGGGAGAGATCAATGAAAACTGTAGATTGTACTTTTAGTAGCAGAGAAGGGAAAAACTCAATCTTTATACTGAAAATATGCTTTATGAGCTGAAAATGAACTTTCCTAGTGGCTATCCAGCCACGAAGGGAATTGAAAGGGAATGTTCTCCCTTTCACTGTTTGGAAATTCGGTGAGGGCTGGAACGGGCAGAGCAGAATAACAAAAGGAGATTTGCTTCTCTGCCTGTCTGCTGGGTCTGGCTGTCACTGGGTGATTATCTCGTGTTTCCTTGTGGCTGCAAGTAAGATAAAGTGACTTCCCAGCTGTTAACAGGAGACTGACATTGAAGCAGATCTTTTACAGTCAATCAGTTTTCAGCAAAAGCAAAGGGAATGAAAATAAGAAATGGCTACGAAATCAGGAGACAGCCCTGCAATGTCTGTCCATCACCAGAGGCATCTTGACTGCTTGTTCACAAGCCCCAGAAAGCCTGAGGAGATTGATTTTGCACAGCATTAATAGGATTAGGTGCAGTCTGGCTTTGTTCTGACATGTTTCTGGTTTGGACCTTTGTGATGGGGAAGAGTTTTCCCAGGCTTTGGTCTCAGTGATTCAGAGAGAGGCACAGAAAGCCCCTCAGGAACTCAGAAAAGCTCATGGTTTTGCTATGGAAACACTAAATCTGTCTGCAGGTTTCTTACTTTGGGTCTGAATAAGGTGTATAGGCAAGGAATTTATACTCAGATAAAGCTATCAATTATCTGATACCCTGCACCCAACCCGATGGGCAATGTATTGCAGGTGACATCTGGAATAATTTGAGTTTGGAACCCTGAGATGATGGAGGATGTTGGAAAGTAAGAGAGACTTAAATCTGGAGTGTGGGACTTGTGTGGTCTGGCAAGAATGAGACTCAGAGGGCATCAGACTGCTCAAAATTGTGTCAGAAGTGTTACAAAGTCAGTGAGATGAACTTTTTTACATAGAGGAAGAGAGTAAAACAAGGACGAGGAGCTACAAGGTCAGGCTGGAGAGATTCACAGTGCACTTAGAGACAAATTCCTCAGCAGGTGAGGAGGGGAGAATTGTAACTTGTATTCTTAAAATATTCAAATGAGAGGAAGAAGAAGAAACTAGAAGACATCATCAATATTCATTGCTCATCGTGATAGTTTTATTTTTACACAAGAGGATTTGAAGTTCTCTATCTTGAACTGGAGAAAACCCCCTCATTCTGGTTTGGACTCCTAGCTACTGAAAATATTTTAAGTCCTGCAGCTGAGATGTTTGCAAGACCTTGTTATCAATGGAAATTAATTTTTGCCTACATCTGACACCTACCTTTGGCAGATGAGATGGGCAGTGACTTTAACATCTAATTTCCTTTTAAAATCATATTCCAGTTCTTGGCTTTCCCACTGTGCAGCTCACATGCTGCTGGTTAAACAAGGGTAAAAGGTCCCCTGTATTTTTGACAGTTTCTCTGTATTCACCAGTTTAGGCTTTTCCCAAACCAGCCTGCACATCCATCAAAAGAGAATCCTTCTTAACACAACTACCACAGGAAAGGAATTTTTAATCATTAAAATATAATTCAATAAATAAATAGGCTCTATTCTTGTGATATCATTTGAATTAATTTCTTCATTCTTCCTTGTGAGTGAAACAGAATTAGGACACAATAGAAATCCTTTTGTGGGGGGAATTCCAACCTCAAAGTCCCTCCCTCATCCCAGCCCTCTCCTCTGCCCGTTCAGGTGTCAGGCTCAGCTCTGGCATCCCACCCAGAAGCATTATGATTAAATGATCCAGTGCAGCTGGAAATCCACTCCCTGCCATGTGTGACAGGAATGGGATCATGGCAGCTGTTATAAATTTGGGGTTTCATCTGGAGGGTGTGACAGACGGCCTCGTTTGCTGGTTTATTTAAAGAGTTGCATCATGGCTAAACATTTTGGATATACATCTGTGATTTTTAAAGGAATGCCCTCAATGTGATATCCTTCAGATATGCCTTTAGCAGCCCTTAGCAGTGTAAAAAATTAATATATTATTATACAAATTATGTGAGCTATGGGTTGAAAGAAGCTGTGGCTCTAAGTAGAACATTATTTACCGGGTCACAAGTGTAAAAGTTAATGTACCAGAGCTCCTCTCTTTCCCTTTCTCTGGATGGATTGTAGCAGTAATGAACCTTAACTGATTTCTATTCATCTGGCTTTTAACTGCAAAGAGAATTAAAAATAAGACCCTTTATGTTGTCATCTTTTCTCCTTTCATTTTAGTTAATAAATTGAATCACAGATTTCTGTTTAACCAGATATTCAGGGCATGAACAATAATTTCAATAACCTCCAGAGTGGCATCATGTTGAAGTGAAATTCAAAGAAAGGAAAAGAAAAATTAACCATCACTTGTTATGGTGTATTAAGAATAGCAAGACTCTGAACTTTTTGGAGTCCAGTGCATATGAGTTTAGAAGTTCAGTACAACTACATGAATAAGAAAAATAAATTAGAAATACTAATGCTTAGGTGGAAAAAGAAAATAAGAGAGGCTGAGACATTCCAATTTTTTTTTTTTTTTGAACGGTCAGCCAGTTCCTGGCTACAAATATCTTTATTTTATGTGCACTAAATACGTTAACTTAATGTAAGATTTCCTTTTTGATTGGTGTACTTGTGACTGACTTTTAGTGCCGTAATTATTTTCAGATCTCTTACTTGGGGTAGTTTTTCCATTTATTTGTGTTCACTACTTGCTTTCCTTTGTCTTAGCATGATATTTACCTTTTAAGAATTCTCCAGTATTCTGAAATTCACTTTCTTTTATGGATAGTAGTGGAGTCAAATGAGCAGTATCTAACCTGGAATTAACAAAATGATTAATACCTGAGAGTGCTAAATAATTGAGAGATTCATGTGCTAGAAGTACTTTTTTTCTTCATTTCCTGATGCATTTAGGTTTTCTCCAAGCACCTCAGTCTATCATTCTGAAGTTCCACATAATGTGAATTATCTGGAATAACAGAGGTAAATCCAATGCTGTCCTGGCAATCAGCTATGCCAGTCCTCTGTTTATATTCCTCCTCCAAGTCTTCTGTTGATAAAATACCTGGGTTTCTTCTGATTTTTTTTCCCCCTAGATAGTCGGCATTATTTATGTCACTTTCAAGTAGTGCTGTTTCAGAACTGCTGTAGCCTTGAACTATTGTGTTACAACACTGCCTTTTTTATTTGAAGAAAGGAGAACTGATGGGCAGCACAGAGTCCAATTCCCAGCCAAAGGCAACATCCATAATCCCTTCTCCTGCTCTCTTCTCTAACAAAGGTTCAGCTTTTAAAGAATATTTACAGGAGACAAATGTTTGAACAAAACACAGATGGTAATAGCTAATTACCAATTGGCATGTTTAACTATCCTGAGGAAAGGTATTATCATGGGCATTTCACCAATTTGCAAAATTGTGTCACAATGACAAAAATAAGGCAAGGCAGAGGCTGATGAATTTGTCTCATCAAATATGACAAGCAGAATGCAATTTTATTCAGTGCTTTTATGTCACTCACCAATTACAGCAACTTGCTGGGAACTTTAAGGAGAGGTTTGGTCTGTACAGGGAGGAAATAAACACTGAGATTTTTAAGAAGGATAAATGGGGATGGGTCACTCAGCATCAGTGGATTCACTCCAGGTATGTGGATCATTATCTGCACAAACAACTCATCCCTCTAAAGTAACTTCAGTCTGTGCTTAAAACCTCAGCAGATGTCAGTGCTTGTTATTAGAATGTTAAGTCTGGTCTCACCAGAGCAGCAGATTTTGAACTGCTAGGAGGCAAAAACACTCACAGATGTGAGCATCCCTGTCAATAGGAAATAATATTTCTCCTATATAAGCACCATGTTGCATTTCAAAGAAATATGGATTTTATACTCTCCTTGTAGCAGGAGGGGTCGAAAAATAGACAACACTGGAACAAGTTCTGGAGGCAAGCTGCCACGTGTGAAAGCACAGGTTTCCCTCTGTGATCAAACAGACTGCTGAGGGAACAAGGAATTAGGAAAGGTGGCTTTCATTTGAGTTCTCACATCACAGGTTCGACCTGTAAAACGTTCCCATCCTTCATCCTCTCTTTTTGGTCACTGTTGAGCAGTGTTCATGGCTGAGCAGAACTGCTGAATATGTATTTATTTTCAATGCACTTGCAGCATGCTTGGAGCAGGATTCTTTTCACAGGGAGGCTTGCTCTGCCAGTGAAAGAACATTCAGTGATATTAACCTTGAGTGCCTGGGAGCAGCTGCCTCAGGGGCAGCTCCTACAAGGGTTTGCAAATGCTGCTGCCTGAATGGCATCCAGAATCATGGCCCTGTGCTAAGGCAAAATAGCATTCATTCACACTATCAAAAATACCAGAAATATGTCCTCACTGGGTGAGTGGACAGCAAAATGACTCCATAATAATTTATCAGGATAATACCAACAGCATATTTTCAAAATAAATATTCCTCAACATTCACTTTGTGTTTGATGATCTCCTTATATTTACTACACTTATTATCAGTGTAACTTTACACATTGGCTTATTATTTTGTGTTGTAAAGGGAGTGCACAGCAAAAATTAAATTGACACTGCAAGTGATGCCTGTTTAGTCCATCTTGTTCCTTTCTTATTCAGTGTTGTCTGCATGGTTTAAAAGCCTGGAGAAAATATCTTTCAATTCATTATTTTTGCCATTGGATGGTGATTTGTGGTTGGAGTTAAGCGCTGCAAATGTGGGGGAGATATGGGCCCTGCAATTAGCAGTTTTCCTCAGCCACAATGGCAGCATTCCTGCTAAATGATTTGTTATGTTTTTAATTACTGGATTATATCTGAAATCAAGTATTCAACTTTGCATATTTCCAATTTGTTCGAATTATAGTCACATCATTATGTTCAAATCAGAGCACCCAAAATGCAGTTTTGCTCCAGGATAATTAACCAATGACTTTGAAATATGCAAGCAGGGAGTCTCATTTAGGTAGACAGCACAAGAAGCAAGGGGAGCTACTGATGCATTCCATTGCATTCTTATCTTCTGAAAACAAAGCTTCAATTTGCTTTGTTCTTGATTGCATTATTCCATGACAGATTTTGTGATCTATAGTTATCTTACATTGCTGCAACACTGAAACCCTTCACCCTTTAACATGTGCTCCTGAACTAATTGCTTTGAAGTTCCCCACAGAATTACTCCAGTGAAAAATAAATAGAGCTAGCAAGACAAGTTCAGTGATATGAGTAGTAAGAATAATGAGCTGTGTGTAGCATGGTTCTTGCAGTATTCCAGCCAAATTATTACATATTGGAGTATTGCTCCACAGAAGGGGCCTCTCTGTATCTTATTTTTTTCCTTATCAATTGAATTTGTGCACACAGATAGGGTAAAATGTAGTTTGCAATTAATTACCAAGTGATATCATAGCAACCAGTTGTGGCAAAAATGGAGTTAAAATAGTACTTTTCCACTTTTATTTTCTGGTCCATCCATCATTTCTGTTTCTATGAGTGTCCATGTCTTTATTCAAACCTAGGTCACTGCAACATAGTATGTTAACAAATGTAAAAATTAAAATTATAGGAGCAAAAACATAGTGAAAATACCTGGCACTCTCAGCTGCCATCTTAACCTCTCATCCTTCCAAAAATCTACTCCATTTGATAAAACCAAAAGCATTTTTCTGTGCACTTAGAGATAAATGGCACCTGTCCTGGCCTTCAGCTGCTGTGTGTGCTGGCCACTATGGATATTAATTGCCCTAGTGATGGAATGAAATTTGTGAAAATAAAAAATGACCAGACAGCTGCATAACTTTGAAATCACTGCATCATTTTCTCTCTTTTTTGATAATATGGGGATTTATGGACCAGATTCAAATGTGTTCTCCTAATGTTTCTGAGAGGAAAAAAAAAAAAAATCCACAAAATGCAAGACAGGAGATTATCAGGTTCCATCCACAATGCTCATAGTGTTTCTTTAGCCTGGTGGTGCACATGCTTTTTGGGTTGTTTTCCTTTCCTCTCCACTCCCTGGGTTACTTTTCCTGCATCCCTGCTCCTGTGGAACTTCCCAACAAAATCCCCAAGGCTGTGCCCTGGAGGCTGACCCTGCTCCCAGGAACATCACGGGCCCAGGGGAGTTTGAGCCCTCAGGCAAACCTCGGCTGCTCCTGATTTAGGAAAACCAGTGTGCAGGTCACCCTTGGAAGGTGTTTGAACTGTTGAATTTTAGGAAATTTTGAACGTAAGACCATGTGTATGAATACTTAATAAGTTAATGGACTCACTGTGATAACACAGGACTGTACAAAAGTGTAATTTATTGGAATTTCTGACTTTGATTACTGAATTTGTACTGGAAATTTCCTCTGTTCTGCTCTCTGTTTTTCTCTTTAATTACTACTCAAGCTGACACAAGAATGGTCATTTTCCTGTTGGAATTCTTTTTATAAAACTGCTTTTCTTTCTGGTCACCCTCTCCTAAGTAAATGGGTTGATGCAAAATAGAATCACAAAATCACAATCCTCACTGAAACAATTTGAACAAATTTTCCCATTCTTAATATGAATTCCAATTTGGAGTATGCTCACATAAATATATAAAGGAAAGGTTATAATTTAATAAATGCATTCTAAATCATTGATACATTAATTTAGAAACAGGGGTTGGCAAGGGAATGTTAAAAATCTATTAATGTCTACCTGCTCTTTAAAGACTTAATATCTGTGCAAAGTTTTACAAGGTGATTGCTGGCATGATGCAAGTATTAAACCAGTTTACAGCATGGGAGTGGGTACAGACAACAGTGTGCACTGACCTTCTACCTGAGTTTTGGCATGCAGAATATAACTTAGCACACCAGGCGATGCTCAAACACCTTTGAAGGGTGCAGAGAACGTCTTTCCTTTCTAATCCAGACATCATTTTGTTTTATTTTGGTGCAAACGCAGTTGCACAAACGCCGAGGAAAGCGTTCGATTAAAGCCAGCAGAGAGCTCAGGCACAGTCTTCATTAAAGAGGTACAAAGACCACACCATCTGCTCCAACAAGTCCCAGCTCTCCCTGGGTTTGTTTGCTCAGTAGTTCCTGCTGGCTGGAGCCACCTGTTCACTTAATTAGAAACACAGCCTTAAAACACTGCCTGCTACAGGCGCCGTGCCTCTCCAGAGGTGAGCTTCCCAGGCACAGAACCAACATGCCAGGCAGGCAAAACTTTCTTTGGAGCTTCTTTTGGAAGCTGAGCGAATGAAAGGAGCAAATAAGGTGCAACATTCAGAAAATACTTTTTTTTCTGTAGAAGATATGTTTGCTTCTTCCTCTTTTCCAGCACGACTAATTTGACTTAGTTAAGGAAGTTCTGCATTTCACTGGCATGGAGAAGAGAAAGCTGTGACCTTGCAAAAATATTAAATGTGAAGTAAGAGAAAGCACAGCTCATTTTTTTTTTACTGTCTTCATAAATCAAGATATAAAATGAAAGCAAAAGTTGCATTCGAAACCTGAGTGTGACAAAATGGAAGTGAAAGTTCTCAAATCTGATGTAAAGAATTCATTCTTGCCAATTAAAAAATGAGAAATGTTCAGGCAGAAAATTACATGGCTCATTAGAATAATCAGTTTAGTACTGTGCAAAAAAAAAAAAAAAAGTCTCCACGATCTCTGAACTTCACACACATTTCAGTCTTCCCAGAAAATATAAAATTCCATTCAGTTATATTTTCCACTTGCCAGCTGCCTGAGTGCAAGTGATATCAACAGTATATCCAGCTGTTTTACTGGGTAAAGATGACCCATCTGGACCCCTTTAAAAATAAAAGTGAATTTAATAACACAAAAGAGAATATTGACATGAAATGTCAGGTATTGGAGCCTGGGACATGTGAACATGGTGCTGTTGGTTTTGTGACTTTCTTTGTCACCTGTGACCTTTTTGTCTGTGGTTGCTCTGGTTTTATATCTGTGTAATTGCAAGATTTGCTCTGCTGGATCCAGAAAATGGATTGGGATGGCTGGGACTGTGTATAACAGACAGACCCGTGTCCATCTCTGCTTTGTCCTACAAAATTTGTGGGTTTACCACACTGTGAATTTCAGAGAAGACTTTTGTCTCAAGCAAGCACAAACATATTCATGTGCAGCTGAGATTGCACAACCCAACAGCAAGTTCTGAAAATATAAGAACTCCAAAAATAAGTGTTCTTCATCTGTGTTTTGCATAATTGTAGGACTAGACCATTACCATATTAAGAAATAAATGTTAATTTTTGGTACTGTTAAAATAGATTATTAAATGTTGGACCTGCAGGGTGTGTCTCTATGAAACTTGCTTGCTTTTACACTAGCAGTCTTAATGAATTCATTAATTACTTAATGGAACTTGAAGATAATAAACCTTCACTAAGAGTTTAATATTAATTATGACTATTATCATTATTATTACTCATTTACTGCAGGAGGGACTGGAGTACTGGCTGCTGGTGCAGAATATATTGAGGAATCCACACAATCTCTCTACTTTGTCCTCTGTTTAACTCAGGGTGGTTTCTGGCTGTGATGAGGGAGAAGGAGCTGAATCACAGAAGTGAATTATTCCCTGTTGAAAGCTCAGCAATGTACACAGTGCTTCATGACCAGGCTATTTCCTGCTGCCTCTAATCTCTCCTGGTACTGTACTCTCGTGATGTTGCAGTCCTGAATTATTTCTTGCTTTCTTTAATTACAGACCCTGTTCTATCCAGTTTCTTTTCATCTGGTGCTGTAGTTATTATTCCTTTTAACCCTGTAAACTCCCTTTGGGGTCTGCCTTCATTTTGGCACTTCCAGGGCTGTGTGTGCTGGTTGCACTGGTGGATCAGGTGTCAGTGGTGCCCAGTGGAACAGGTCCAGCAGGAGGAGGTCACCAGTTACCCTCTGAGTTTCTGAGCAGGGGATTTATATTTCTGTCACCTACACGGGTTCAGTTCTGCTTTTTTCCTTGCCCAGGATCCATATATGCAACCCTAGTATGGGAATTGGCAGTTCTGGCCATTCCAACGGGTGCACATGAAGAAGGAGATGGCTCCTGTCTCCTCAGTAACCAAGGAGTGGCCCAGCATTTCCATTCTCTGAATGTACAATGCTTTAACCCACCAGTTGTGTCACCTCCTTCTTCTGTGGCACCTCCTTCTTCTCAGTGCAGAGATCAAAGGGGTTTTTTTGATCCAGTTCTCTGCCACTCTGGGCACAGGTTGTGTTCAGATGTGGACTAGGTTCTTCCTGAGGGGTAATTTCTGATGGAGGTTAGAGTATAGAATCATGGAATCCCGGGGTGGTTTTAGCTTGGAAGGGACCTCAAAGCCCATCCAGCTCCAAACCCCTGCCATGGGCAGGGACATCTTCCACTGCCCCAGACTGATCTCCAAGCCCTGTCCAGCCTGGCCTTGTATTTTTGCAGAGATATATATGATTTTCTTCTTTGCTTTTCTAAAAAATTGCGTGTTTTAAAGCTACATCAGGGTATAAATTCAAAAAGTAAAATAAATAACTGTTAAGGGAAACCCCACAGGCCGAGTAATATTCAAATGTCCCCATGATTTCCCCCCCAGCTGATTTAATTGGCTGTTTGACCACTTCTGTGGTTGGCAGACACTTTTAGTCATATTCATTAGGCAAGAAAACAGCCAGGTGCCTCCTGCACAGAAATTGAAACATATATTGAGAATTTGTTGTTATTTCTCTTTAAGCACCATAAAATATGGACGAATTCTAACAAAGAGGTAAATGTACCTGAATAAAATTACTCCTGTGTATGTCAAGATGATATAGCAGTTGCCATGGTAAACGAACATTGTACATAAATACTTGAATAAATAGTTGTATATTTAGAAGGGTAGCAAGCTGCTAACCAAGATTTAGACACTGATAAACAAACCCTGTAGAGAATCCTGGTGCTTTCAACTGTCTATATATCTATTCAATTAGTGAACTTACGATTCAATAAATTGTTCCAGCTTTTAATTGGAGGTTGGAGAAGCAGGCAAAGGAGCAAAAATAGCAATAAACATCATAGGTAGTTTTAAGAGGAAAAAAAATACTATTCTGAATCTATACAGCTTATCCTTACAATATTATCTCAGTTCGCTCCTGAGACTATGGGCAATAAAATGGAAAATAAAATTTAGGTTGAGTTGCAAAACCAAAGGTTTTGATGATGAGTTAAATCAACTATTTCAACATAAATCATTATAGTCTTTTCAAGAAAACCAAGCCCTGAATGTCCCAAAAGAAGATTTAGGGCATCTCTGTTTAGATCATGGGAGAGGGCAGCATTCCAGCCACAGACAGATCATGGGGGAGGTCAGAGTGACTGAAAGGATTTGGGCTAAAAATAAGCAAACAAAATGAATTATTTGGATGCTATATCACACAATTTCAAAATAGAAGTTTTTGAAGTAATTCATAAACGTCAGTGTTTTAATTCAACATTTTGCTCTAAGGCCGGTCTGGGCCTGCAGCGTTGTGAATGAACCTTTTGGTTTTAACTGTGCTGAGCTCTCAAGGATTCCCTCTTCCCTTTGAGTCACATCTCCCCAGGCTCATCCTAAGGCAGATAAGGTTTGCACCTCATTGCTGCTCTCCTTTAGCTATGGTACAATGAGGAACAATTGCACATAACAGCTGGTTAAAACAACTTCCCAGTGCCCCTCTGCCCAGTGCTGTAACCTGCAGTGGGTTTTGTGCAGGTAAGAATATGATCTGCATCTCTTCATGCTCCATTTGGGAGTTAAATGAATGCCAGGACTGTATTCAACACGCTTCTAATGAATTAATTTAATAATTAATTATTATCCATCATCATCAGTGCATTGTATTTTTTCATAGCTCTGTGTGGTCACTCACTGAATCCCTCATTGGACCTTGTGCTTTCTTCAAAAGAAGGTTTCTGCAGCAAAAGGAATAATTATTAATCAGGTGACCTGTTGAGGATTAATGTCTGTCTGATGATCCCTCCTGCCCCACCTACCCTGTACTGAATCATCATCCTTACAGCCCAAAGAATCTGAAAAAGTTAAATTGCTCCTTGCTTTCTGTCTTTGTATGGATCACAACTCAGTTTCATCTCCCTGTTTCCTTTTTGTTTTGTTTTGTTTTTAACACAGAATAGATAATCACTAACTTGAACCAGTTTGTTTTACTTGCTCAATCCAAATTCTGTTCTTTTTAGTTGTTCCCAATTCAGGTCAAAATTAGATATCTCTTCTCAAAGATAATTGAGGTCCCATAGAATAGTTCAGAAGGAATTTTGCCAAAAGTGCCACAAAAAGCTACCTTCCATTCTGCATTTGATGCATCTGATGAATGGCTCGGGGAAATAAATAAATAAATAAATTGCTGCTAAATAACAATAAACTAATTAATTGCTGTTTGTGTTTTCTTTCCAGGACATATGAAACTCATTTAGAGCTGCCATTACTTGTTGGGTAAATACATTCTGAGAATAATAAATGTATAAGATTATTCACTGCTCAGAGTAAATACATGATTAGTAGTTGTCAAAATGCACATTCTCCCCAACAATAGGGCCCAACAGCTGCTTTGCTGTGCTGAGCCAAGGCTTGCTCAGGAGCTCCTCAGTTCATGGCCCTCTGGAGCAGGAGACAATCTCAATTCCCTCACTGCCTTTAAAGTGGGCAGGGTCTCAGAGGGGCCAGGAGTCTCTGACAGGGAGCAGGGAGAGTCCCTGGCAGGAGAAATCCCTGCAAACCCAGCACACATGGGGAGCACGGAGTCCTCTGGCATGAGATCCCTGCAAACCCAGCACATGCAGAGGGTGAGTGCTGGAGGGATGGTCCAGGCTGCAGGCAGGGAGGGGAAGGTGGAAGCTGGGTCATTAATGTGGGAACTGGTTTGGAAACTGTTTTTTATCAGGCTTTTCACCATGTAGTGCAGAGCTCTGAGATAGCTTCACTGCTTTGCACAATTCTTGTAGCTCAGTTGTATCCACATCTTGTATCCAGTTGGATTAAGCCCTTTTCTGACCCAGAGATGGGCAACTGAGAGGCGTTTTAAAAACTTTTATTCCATTTTCAGTCTCATTTGAAGGGTGAGACAATACAGGTGTTACAATTCACACCATCACAATCAGAAGCCAACAATTAATTAAAATATACTATAAGTGTTTCTTGGCTTATCAGCTTTTGTCACACCATGCTGTAAATGCTTTAAAGCCAGTCATCTAAAATTACCCCTCGTGGGTCCTACTACAATGCAATTTTCACAGTTTTATTTCTCTAAAGTATCTAGTGTTATTTGCAAGGCCATCCTTTGAAACTTGTTTCTAGATCCATTTCTCTCTCAACAATGTCTGTCCCATTCCATGGCATTTCCAAGTCAGCGTTTCTTATCTCAAGGTTTGCCTTCTGTCAGGCTTTGAGACTGTTCTATAAATCCATTTCCTACATGCACTGACACCAAAATTTAATATTTGATGGGAAGAAGTTCACATCAGCTATTAAAAGAAACCCACACAGGTGTGCCATGGGGGACAGGTGAGGAGGCTTTACTGGACTGCCCTGCTCAGGTCTGGAACAGCAAGAGTTCCAATGGAAATATTTGGAAATATTGCCCAGCTTTAATTTCTCTAAGGAATTTCTCATCAGCATTAAGATTTCATGTTAAATAAAACACATCCCTTTCAGAAAAACTACATTGGAGAAACTGGTATCATTAGTTACCCTTTTCTTTATTGAGAGAAATGAATTTATTGAGGGAAATGATTTATTGGACATGCAAAGATTAATCTGTCTTTTCATGGTGTTTAATTTTATCCACATAAATTGTTAGAAGGAGTGAAAACAGCTGGAAATGTTTCAAATCTCTTAAATTTCTGTGAAATAATTTGGTGTTTCCTTTGATAAAGGAGGTAAATTGGAAAGAAAGAGAAAATTCAACTGACTCTTCCACTAGTTGGGGTGGTTCTTGATCTAATGGTGTGGGGTTTTTGAAGATCTGCAGCTCCACTACTTGTCTGCTCTTTGGGTAGTTAACCAAAACTACAAAAGTATTGAGGTATTCTGTACTTTAGCATGAGCATCTAAGCAGGTGTAGAATGGTAGAATTGCTTTGTTAACTCATGACCTTTTCTTATAATTTTGAAAAGCAGGGTATTTTTGGTACTGATTCCAACACCAATTTTTGTTTTGCTTTTTAATTTTTTTTTTTAGTGGGGATTTTTTTTCTAAATTGGTCTAAAATATCTTAAATTAGGAGTTTTTTCACATAAATGCACATTGATTGCTATGTGTAGGCTCCTGTTTTGAGCTAAATTTCAGCTTGAAGAAATCTTTTATGGTTGTTACATATTAAAACTTCTGAAAACAACTATAAAAATATAAAAATATAAAACAAAATAAAATAGCTGTAGTGTGATTATGATCACACAAAATATGTGTACAGGAGGAAAAAGTGAGATGGGGATGTGATGTTTACTTCTCCAAATCAAGTTGTGAGTATAATTCCCAATTTGGTCACTCTGAGTGTTTCTGATTTTCCTAGTGAGCTTTTCTTTCCCTTGTACATAAACTCTTGGGCACAGGAATTTTAATTAGGGAGCAAGACAGAGAAAAATTGTGTATTTTAAAGTGCCACAGCAGCTGCCAGGATCAGATCAGAGGTAACAGTGACAGCAGATTTTGATTTCCTTAGGACAAAAGTCATGTCACGGGGAGATCCTCAGTTAATGCAGAATAAACCCAGCTGCAGCCAGGCTAAAAACATTGCTGAAAACCTGAGCACTTTCCCAGGAAGAGATAAAAATTCTTATTCTGTCAGTGATGCTGTTTTTCCAGTACCTTGTATTGGGAAGGTATTCAAAAATTAGAACTTTTTTTTGCAAAGTAATCTTGCAAATAGCAGGAAAGAAAAATATTATATTCTCTGGAAATTTTGTTTACTGTAGCGATGTGGGACAAATAGTGTTTGCATATTGCATTACCATCTAAGAGTAATGGCATATTTACTACACTGATACTAAAAGCAAACACTTTAATATTTGTAGTTATGGTTTCCATTTTTGCCTTTCTCTTTCCCGAGGCACCGGCAAGAAAAGAGATGAGAATTAGAAAAAGTATTGCTTTATGAAAAATTGCAAGGGTTGTAAATTACAAGTGTTGCTGGAGTTCCCTTGAATTATTCAGTGTTTTTTAAGGTTTTATGCTCTGTGTACAACAGTGTCTATGTTTATTTGATCTATTATTTTTATATAGTTGTCTGACACTTCTTTATGAAAAAGAATAAAAGATGTGAAGCTTATCCACAATGTCAAATTTTTATCATGTCCAAACATTTTATGGTTCTGCATGTTTCAGATCAAAGAATTCTAGGTTATCTTTTTTGCTTGTTTGATTTAATCTTACCAACAGCAACAGTATTTTAGAGCACATTTCTGCATGTACATTTGGCAAATGCAGTGAGAAGTTTAATTGTTATTTTTTAGCACAATATTTTTTCTAGAAAAGTGTTTTGAGGTGGATAGCTTTGTTTCAGAGTCTGATTTCCTGCTGAATAAAGAATTAGTAGTAAAACATTTATAGGAAATCTTGTTTTGCTAATACATTTACAAGCAAACTCGGGGCTTGTTCTGGGGAGGAGCAGTAGTGAGGAATGTTAACTTGATTTTTTAACACTATGGACTGATAATCTATATATTTTTTACCTAGTTCCAGTAGTTATAACAGGTACACTACTACTTTTGGTTCTGGGAAGGTCTTTATTTTGCTTTCTGACTGTATTTTACCATGCTATGACTGTGCAGTTTAATGCTTCGTTTATCCCAGCTCAGGCTTTGCTGCAATTCTGTCTCTACACTCAAAAAAACTCAGGATGCACCTGAATAGCTTTTCGTGTGTCAAGTTTTACTGAGATTTTAAGTACGACAAAATTTGATTATTTTGAGCTTTAGAGTCAGTATCTATTGCATTCAGTAGATTCCAGAAACCAGATAGAGGGAATAGAGTATCTGTTATATTAAGTTGCATAAAATTAGATCATATATGGAATTGGTTAGAAAATCAGTGTTTTCAACAGTGGGCAGGAAGGTATTTTAATTTCCTTCGGTGTTTACTCTTTTTGGATTATTTCTAGAAATGTCTCACCTCTGCTGTAACTTTTATCATCCTTCATGAGTCTTGCTCCAGCTTGTGCCAACACACCCACAGCTCTTCACTGGAGAGGAAAATCTCAGGGCAGCGTGGGGTACCTCAGACAAAGCAGAAATGAGCCACAACTGCTGTCTCACTGTCTCGTGTGCTGGCTAATTGCAGGGAAGCTCTGACTTGTAAAACCACATTCTTGTGGATATTTCCTTTAGTCTGGGCTAAAGTTTGCTGGGAGCTGTCCTTGAAGTGTGAGCTGTCAGAGTTTGTGTGTCCTTTTCTCTCTGCTGGAGCTTTGGGAGCTGCAGCTGTCACCTCTGGGAGCTGGCCCAGCCTCTCTGACTGAGGCACATCAAATCTATCAGCCGCTCTCTGCTCTGTCTTTGCCTATTTGCAGGGACAGAGTGGACTGAAATTTTTCTATCTCACACACAAAAGGGTAAAGTACTGCCTGCCTTATACAATCCAGCTCAGAATATGGTCTTCCTGAATGCTGTAGGAAAGAAAAATAGAGGAGGCTTTGCAGTGAATTTATTTTTGAAAGGGACTTAACCCTCTGTCTTACCCTGCAAATAGAACTGAACATCCTTTATTGCAGTTTTACTACAATACTGATTCTGAACTGCAGCCATCCAAAACTGAAATGTGGTATTTTATAAAAATTAAGGGCAATCACAAGTAAAGTCAGCCCTGCAGCCAGAGAAGAACCACTTGACTCAGATTCGTGTTCAGGGTAGTGCCTGTGTTGGTTTTTTTCTTGTATTTTCCTTGCCTGTTGTGAAATTACTGGGATTCACACATGCAACCTTAAAAATTGTTATTGAAAATTTCAGTCCTGGTTTGCTTTCTGCAGATTCCATTTTTTTTCCCCCTCTAGGTTACATTGTTGACTTCCTGCCACAATTTGCTCTGAATCCAAATCCATGCTTCCACCTGTCTGTTTCCTTGGGTAGCAGAGCGGGGGGGGGAAGTCACTCACCTGCCAGGTAATGCAGGTAAATCTCATGTAACAGTAAAATGAAATCTATAACC
Source organism: Passer montanus (assembly GCF_014805655.1). Lineage (NCBI taxonomy): Eukaryota > Metazoa > Chordata > Aves > Passeriformes > Passeridae > Passer > Passer montanus. Next base: position 3,018,083 of record NW_024369818.1, read on the forward strand.
ACTGCACAGGGATGCAAAGAGGGATTATTGCTTTGCTTCCCCTCCTTTTCCTCACATTCTCTGGAGCTGCTGGCAATGACAAGAGCAGGCTCAGTACAGAGTGGATATTTCTGGCAGTGGTAGGGCAGCAGTTTTGGATTTGCTGGGAAATTAGTTTTGTGAAGAATATTTGGAAACAGCTCTTGCTGCAAAAGTGGAAAGAACAATAAATAAGTCAATAAAGGCCATAGGACAAGAATCCACTTCGGGGAGAACTTGGAAAGTTCTGTCAGAGTTTCTGTATCAGCTTTATGCAAGGTGGTGAGAGAGAAAGTGCAAGTTAGGTAATCCCATTGTCAGCAGAGGGGGAAACACAATCCAGCAGTTTGGTCAAGTTCTGGTTGTAATTAAAAGATTCATAGATTGGCAAATTTCTTTGGCTTGGGAGATATATTGTCATTTTTAGATGCATAGTAAGATGTGAAACCTGAGTAATAGATCTTGAAAAAATAATAATAATTTATTTTTGCACAGAAGAGCAAAACAATTCCTTTTAAACTCCAGCACCAAGAAATGAATAGATTAAGTACACAATAAATCTATTTTTTTTATCATTCTGACAAAATAAGTAACATTTAATGCTGGCAGCATGAGGCCTGAACATTAAGTGCTGCACACAATACAAAATTCATTACAGAGTCATTCAGCATCTTTATAAATCTAAATAAATATAAATATCCATCCTGAACCTCCTGTTGCTGATCTCTCTGTGTCCCTGCTGTATGTTTAGCACATAACATTAGGAATGTGGATAATGTGGGTAAAAGAAATACTAAATCCTTGTGAATAACCTCCAAAATCTTTGGGAATAACCTCCAAAATCGAGCTCCCAGTGCTCAGTACATCTTCTGAACTCACTATTAGCACTCTTCAATGTTGAACCACAGTAGTGGCTTAGTCACTATTTAATAAATTAAAGCACATTTTTGATCTCCAAAGTGTCATGCCTATAATTTATCTAACGAGACACACTTTCATAATCCATCAAGATTTGATGGCAGCTTTTAAAATTAGAACCATTAGAATATCTCAGAAGTTTCCCTTCATGCATACCTTTTCCTGTTGCCCCGTTCATTCATTTTTATGTCCTGGAAAATAAATGTTCAACTGATTTGTCTTAGTCTTATCATTCAATTTAAATCTGGGGCTTATAAAAAAGACATGGGCAAAGACTTTTTGCCAAGGCCTGTAGTGACAGTTCAAGGAGCAACAGTTTTAAAGTGAAAGAAGGTAAATTTTACTTGGATATAAGGAAGAAACTCTTGTCTGTGAGGGTGGTGAGGCCCTGGTACAGGTTACCCTGAAAAGCTGTGGCTGCCCATAAATATCAATATTTTTATATGCAGGTGATGTAGATGATGTCTCCTCATTTTCTTAGCAGACTTCCGGATGGAATTTTGATATTTGAACAGGTCTGAAGCACAGATTTACCTGATAATAATTACTGCTTTTGATCATGGCACAGGGAGGCATCACTTTGGCATTTTCTAAGCAGCCAAATTCTGCTTCAATGTGTGAAAATAATTGCTCTGATTAGTGTCACTGTGAAAATAAGTTTTTATTAATTTCACTGTGAAAATAAAGGGAAGCTCATGATTTTGATAATTCTAGGATTCCTCTGATCCTGAATTTAATTTAGGGCAATGTAATTTCACCTGAATAAGGAATGAAGAATGTTTTCTCCCACGTGTTGTTGAGTGAAAATGCTTTTATTCTGTGACCTTTTTCACAGAACCTTTACTTTAGATAAACATAACTATTAGCTGTAATTTTGTTCCTTCAAGACAGATATCTGGAAGCTATGACAAGATACATTTTCTTAGGGAACTCGCATCTGAGCAGATATTTCATAGTTGCTTGTGTTCATATCAGCAATAAAAAACTCATTTTTAACCTATTACAAAGCAGTGTTTTTTCTAGCCTACTTTGTATGCTAATATGTAAGAAAGGAGAAAAGAGGAAAAAAACTTCGTGATTCACGAAGGAAGTCCATAGTCAGATATCTGACCATGGAATTTAAAAGAATTTATTAGGTGACTTCTGTAATAATTTACTCATGCTGTCAGTATTTGTTATTTACTCTTCCTGATTTGTTGTTATAAATATCTGCAATTCCTGTAATTTCTCATTATTTTAAGGGTAGAAATGAAGCCTTATTTTGTGTAAGTGATGTGATCAGAGAAGCACCGAACATCCCTCACTTGCATTCCTCAGCTGGGAAGCTCCTTCCCCAAGCAGAAAATGAGAACTCCTCCAAATAGTTTCAGAGCAGGAAGTAACAATGCAGCCATATGTATGTAAATTTTATGCATTTAGAACAATCTCATGAAGTAAAACAAATGTGTCTGATAAGAAAACTCTCCTAGAAAAGATTGGTGTATCTCTTGTCTCTTGTTGATTGCTAATGGAGCACTTTCATGTTCTGAATTCACATCACCGAGCCATTATTTTGACAGGTCCTAGATGAAATACACTCCAGATATTTTTTTCCCCCTTTAAGAAAGTAACTTACAAGAAACAGATTTATTCTGTGCCTTGCTCATAAGTTTCAGGCCCATCAAAATCCCCTTTTATCTGCCTTCAGATTGTGTTGGTTGTCAGTCTCTTTACAGTGGCTTAGAAAGCATTCAGGCTTGTCAACTTATTGAGAGTAATCTGAAAGAGCATAAAGGAATTTCAAACATTTCAAGGACTGCACAATAGTAAGATACATCTACTAGGAAACCTGAGATAAATTCGTATTTACTGCTATGCAAAATAAGGTCATTCAGTAACCTGAATCTCTGAGAACCATCTCAAGGTGTCTCACAAAACCTCTAAGTGCACTCTGAGTTGGGGAATGGGTTGGGAATGGGTTTCAAGAAGGCCAAATTCTGGGAAATTCTTGTTCTTGCTTTTAAAGACCAGATATCTCTATGGTCTAATTAAAATATTATATTAGACTGAAGACATTATATGAAGTGTGTCTGTTTATTAAAATATTTATGCTCTAAGGTGACAGAGTGGAGATTCCATAAAATAATCTAATATACACTAATGTTGCAGGGGAATATTAATTTCTGGGATTTCTGCTCCCCAGTTATAGGCGTGAACTTACCAATGGTGGGAATTGCTTTGGTGTACAGGTCTGAAATATTCACTGTTCTTTCCTACCTCTTGCAAAAACGTGTCAGGAGTTGTTTCTCCATGCTGGTGGTTATCCACTGTGTGTTTGTTAGGTAACCTGCCCAGTTAATAATTTTTAGATTGTATAAAAAAGCCAGAAACCTGACTTAACACAAAGATGTAGGGCAGAAAAAAGGTAATTTTGCCATCATTCTCTCTGGAGGTTGATTATCTTTGAGAGCACAGTTTAATGACTGTGGAATAGTTTTCTTCTTGGAGCCTTTTCAAAACAGTAACTCATTCCTTTTTATCAGACTCCAGAAGAAAGAGGGAGCTTGACATTATTGCTGTTAGAGAGATGTAGGCAAATGGGTTAAGGAACTTCTCCAGCGAGGCTGGTGTAAAACCTGACACAAAAATCCATAAATAAAGCAGTTGATCTACTGGAGGCAACAGTTTTAAAGCACATGTTCAATCTGCTGGGCCTTTCTCCCTTAATGTGCAGGGATATTGCTTTATCTGGGTGGTAATGAGCACAGAGATAAGTATCTGTACATCCATGCAGCTAAAACTGAACAAACCTATAGTTTTGGGGTTTTTTATGTCATATTCTGAAGAAATAGTGTTAAATATATGAATATGAATATTCTGAAGAGTAAGCCTTTAAAGGGATATATTTAATTTCATTCCTAACATGCTAGCATGTTGATATAAGGGATATTCATTCAGATCACTCTCTGTGATTTCAGATTGGTCTCAGCCCCTGCTGGTGGTGTTTTCAAAGTAGTCTGAGCGCCCTGAATGGTTCTGCTTTTGCAGAGTTTAACTGTGACTTTTGGACTGGCTTATGGAAATTTATATATTCATATAAATCAACTTTTTTCTGCCCGCCTGATGACAGATTCATTGGTTCTGAGTCTGAGAAGAGTTTTGGTGGGGTGCCCAAGGACTGGAGGTGTGAGCCTGTGGATATTTATTTATTACCACTTTGGAGTTTGTTTCTGCTCTTGCACTGTTTAATGCCAGAGTACTGGATCCATGTTGGTGTCAAAATTTATCCTGGAGAAGTCACAAAAATAGGACTTTATTCCCTGCCTATCAGCTCTGTCAAGAGCTATAAAGTTTTCGTAATTTCTTTGGGGTGAAAGACTTATTAAAGCGTCTTATCAACATAGCCAAGTTTTATAGAGCCATTACAGACATTCCAAAATTATATGAGTAGGGGTAGTGAGAGGAAAGCTGTAGCTGCTGTAGTAGCACAAGACAGCACCACAGAGCTTATTTTAATTCATAAAAAAGTTACTCAATAAAGAATTTGAAGAGCTTCTCTTATTTTTTAATTTCAATACAAAAGCTCAAGTCAAAGTAAATGTATAAAAGCCACTTTTCCCACAAAGTTAATCTCATCACATTGTAAGTAGTGCTTATTTTTTAATTGGGGCAAATATCATTTTATGGCTATGAGTTTCTTGATTGGAATGTAAGGAGATTTCCATTTTGAGCTGTGAAATGCTCAAGCAGAGATTGAACAAAAAGAAATTGATGATTTTGTGGAATAGGGGCAGTTCTCTGCACAAAGGAGTGAGAGGAGGTTCCTGACATGGAAGGGAACTGAGAACAAGACTGTGGGATTAACATTTTCCCAGGAGTTTGATTGTTCATAAAAACTCTGGGGAGCAGTGAACATAATTTCCTACTGGATGCTCCTTTGAAGATATCACAGCCTGTCTGAAGCAGACGATGAATGTGTTGGTAGTTTGCCCTATCTTTATTTCCATATTTTTTTTTTTACACCTGGGATTCCAAGAAAAAGGAGCAACCTCTTTTACGTATTTGATAAGATTATTAAAAATAATAATTTCTAACTAGAAACAAATGTTATCAAAATGCTGATGAATTCAAGGGGACAAGTAAATCTAATTAATTGTTTGAAGACCAGCTCGGGTGGAGTGGATGAACTTGATTGGAATTTCCAGTACAACTGTGGGAACAAAGCAAATCCACAGGGTGAAATGGTCTAGATTAATGAAATTATTCTGCTTTGGGGCAAAGCCTATACTAAATGAAGACAAAAATATATCAATATCATCTTCAAATGCATTTGAAAATTTTGGTGTGACTTTTCCTTTAGGCAAAGAACAGTGGCCAGATAAAACTGATTATAATTTAAATATTTTGCAACCGTTTACATTTTAAATATTTATATGTATGTGTTGTTCCTGTTTGGTTTACACCATTGGAATTATTTTTTATTTACATTGAGACAAGACTGAACTAAACTCATGTTTTGAAATAAGCAAATAAACATATTTTTAAATTCTAAGAATATGTAAATAAAAAGATGGACAGATTAAAAAAAAACCAGAACTGCCACAGTTAGGGGGAAGAAAATTAGGAGTATTCAGTAGTTTTCTTGAACACAACTGTGAAACTTAAAATCACTTCATTTTGTCACTGCATATGTAATAATGAGTTTAAATTTCCAAGAATGCTGTTCCTTTGGGTTTGTCAGTTGGAAATCTCATTGCATTTAGGGATCACAGTTGGCTCCACTGCCTTTGGGTGCTGCAGTTCCCTCCCGTGGGCTGCCAGCACCTTGCTCAGGTGTGCTGGGACGGGCTCAGCTGGAGTCTCCCTTGTGTTGTGTGCAGAGGTGATGTGGAGAAAAGCTTCAGATCCAAACAAATCAGAAAACCAGAAAACCGGATCCAAATAAATCAGAGCTGTTCTGGATTCTTCCTTTTCCTGCTCTGTTTTCAATTAGTGACTTCATTGTGAAAATAAACAATCACGATGAGAAATATCATTCCTCAAAAAGTGATCAGAATGCTCAACTTTTGCTTTGTACCATGGGAGCTGAGTGAAGTACAGAACATTTATGGTTCCATCTGGAAAGAATCTGCAGTAATGAACTCGTGGTGTTGTTTTGCCAATTTAACACTTCATGAAATACTGAAGTGCCTCTTGCATGTTCAGAAAGGATTTCTGTTAGTGATTTTGTGAGAAGCAATTCAAACTGAATACAGTAATTTTGAACTGTTTGTTTAATAATATGAAGAGCAATAATAACAATCATAAAATCATCTGCACTTGTATTTTAGCATGCAAAGAATCAGGATTGATGAGGGAATCACTCAGTGCCTTGAGTCCTTGGTGTGTGACCACTGATTCCACCAGTGCGCCCCTGAATGATTGGACTCTGCAGATCTCCACAGATTCAGGCTGCTCATATCAGCTGTGCATCTTGTGTTTCCTGTTTTCCAAGGCTGAATAAATAACAACATCAAAATCGAGCTGGGGAATATTCAGTTGAATTCTGAATTGAATTCACACAAATCTGGCTCATGGCCTTTCAGCTGACTTCAGGTTTGCTCTGAAAGTTAAATTTTACCTGCATGACAGCAGATACAAAGTGAAAACTTAAGTGCTGTGAGTAATTGCTAGAAGTAGACTCAACTTAAAGTGGAGCTAATTTTGATCAGGGTAACATCTCAATAATCAATGGAATGAAAAAGTGAGAGGAGACATCAAAATAGAGCTGGGGAATATTCAGTTGAATTCTGAATTGAATTCACACAAATCTGGCTCATGGCCTTTCAGCTGACTTCAGGTTTGCTCTGAAAGTTAAATTTTACCTGCATGACAGCAGATACAAAGTGAAAACTTAAGTGCTGTGAGTACTTGCTAGAAGTAGACTCAAAGTGGAGCTAATTTTGATCAGGGTAACATCTCAATAATCAATGGAATGAAAAAGTGAGAGGAGAATCAAAATAAATGGCTTCAAATACATCACACAGAACACATTTTAGGAGATCATGTACTTGCTGGCACTTTTGGGACACAATATCCCAAAATTAATAAGTAATCTTCACTGTGTGTCCAGGATATGAGCATATCCATGCAGTTCAACCATGCAAATACAGAAGATCCACCAGTATTCTATTAAATTGTGGAAAAATAAGTTTAGAAGCAACTCCTTTTTTGGAAGGACAAACATCACTTGGAAATTCCCATATCTATTTGCCTCTAAAAAAAAGAGCAAATTTTACTTATTTTTTGTTTGTTTGGTTGGGGTTTTTGGGGTGTTTTTGCTGTGTAGGTACATTTTAACTCACTAGTTGTTTAGCTGGTGAGATGACATAGGAAAAATCCACGTGCTATGTGGATGGTTAGTTTGCATGTCCTATTTGGACTTAGATAAGGACACACCAGATGTTCTTTCAGGTATGAATTGTCTTCTTGTAGCTGAGATTTCAGGTTCCATGGCAGGCAGGTTATTGCTAATCACAGCAATTCTGAAGGCTCACTGAATTAATAATAAATAGCCATGCTATCAGTGATGGTAACAGTAAGGACAGAAGGATTTAAAGGAAAATCTAAAGCTTTTCAGACATTGGTGTTTTCAAAGTCTCTGGGGACATATTTTGGACAATGTTCTCCTGGGGAATTTGTCTCCCTGGCTTTACTGGGCTGAGCAGGAAATGTCCTGACAGAGGAGGAATGGAGATGTAAATGCAGCAGGGGACCCTGGCATGCATTTGACAGCACTGGAACTCAGTTTGCAGCCCCAGATTGGCACCATCTGGATTGCACCACTCGTAATGGGATCATATGTGTACATGCAATTAGTTTATGTCAGTAGCTGTGGGGATTAGATGAAATTATGGAGCAGTAAACACTGCCTTGGAACCAGGCTGATTTTGTAAACTCCACTTGAAAGCCACTCTAATTCTGGCAACTGCCCCAGGACTGCTGGGCCTAGAGGAGAAAGTGGCACTTTCACACTCACAGCACATCACCCCTTCTGCTGAACAGCTTCTTGAATGCAAGGTAGTTCTGGGAAGGTGATTTTGTTTAAAACTGGAGAAATACCGGGTGGGAAATCAGAAACTGAAGACAAACTGATGTAAAGGAGCAGTGAGAATGATGACCAGTAAAGCTAAACTAGTCACAAGAGAGGGAACAAAGGCTAGAATGATTGGAGAATAAACAAATCTTTAGAACTGATTTCTTTATTAGTGTGACAATTCCTGGCAGAGGTGTGCAGCCAGAGGAATTTTTATCTGATGTCTGCTTTCTCCTCTTCAGGGAATTTGCCTGAAATCTAGCATGTGGATTAACGGGGGGGGGGCTTTTTCTAATTATATTGACAATTATTCAATGACTGTTTTCATGTAATAAAAATCAGTCTGGAGTAAACTTAGAGGCTGAGTTGCTCTTCCCAAAGGAGAACAAGTGAAATTCTGAGATGATGTCAGTACTGAACCAACCCATGTTGACATTAAATCTCTCTCGGTGTTGAAATGACTCACAATGCACATCCAAATTGAAATCTCCTATGAAATTGTTCTGCTTACCTCTGGGGCTCACAGGACTGCTCCCTGTGTTCTTGCCAATCTGTCAGAAGCTCAACATCTTTATTATGCATGCTGGGCTTTGTTTTAAATGGAAAATAGAAGGGGGAAAAATGCTGCTCTTTCATGCAGGTAAGAGTCCCTCAGCGAATAAACCCCCAGTCATTTTGCTTCTGGTCGCTCAGAGAAACAGTGTGTCTGCATGTAAAAATAGTCTGAAAATATTTAATTTGAGGATCTAGGAAATGAACACACAGAGGTGCACACAAACACACAAAGACAGTGTAGTTTCCAAAGAATTATTGGCAACAAACGTAAGCAAATCTTTGGACATCAAATACTGTAGATACTGATTTTTTCAGGAGGCCAAGGACTTTAATGGGTGTCTGGTTTTCTGTGTTATGGTGGCTCTGATACTTAGGGAAGAATGAGTATACAAGAAAAATTTAAGAGACTGTTTCTAAGTAACAGTTCAAGTTTTTCTGTGCTAGATTTTTGATAAAAGTTCCATCTCTGAATAAGCACTAAATGCTTTTTATTGTAAAATGAATCTTATGAAGTTTCAAAATTATTTCCTTTAATTTCTTCACAAGCAGTGAACTAAAGAGGTAAAAATAAGCTCAAATTAAAGAAACAAAGGGAGGGCTCAGTTCAAAAAAATTCCCATAATATTATAACCTCCCCAACTTGGAAGCATGTTGCTGAAATATTCCACATCACAAATGTGTTCCATAGAGAACTCTTTCCTAAATTTTATCAGCAGTGATCAGTGTAAATCAGTTGATACCCAAATATATCAAAAAGTGTGTGATTAGAGTAAAACAGCAAAAAAAAACTTATTAAATGATGTTATTTTCATAATTATTTTCCTATGATTTGGCTATAATGCTCTCATTCATTTTCACAAGGGATGCAGAGCTCAGAGTACCTATACACCACTCTATAGTTTTACTGCTGTCATAATGAAAAATTGTATTTACTGCGAGAAGTGACATTTTTTGCCTTCTGACAAATTCATGGAAATCTCTTTTTTTACTTGCAAATATTTGCAAAATAAGAATTGATACCTTTGCACAGATCTGCCTTGTGAGGTGCTATGACACTTAGAAGTTCTTTGATCATTTTGCATAGTTTGTCACCCTCCAGGCTGTTTAAATATACTTGGGCATGTTGATAGACTTATAAAACTGGCTAGGAGGGCTGCCTGGGGAGCAGAATTCATTATTCTGGGATGGGATGTAAGAGTTAGAACAAAAGACTGGAAGTTAATAACAAGTATTTGCAAGTTCTACAAGAAAATTTAAACCCAGGTGACACTGCAGTTAAAGCTGAAAGCTCAGCTGTCTTTAATGCCATTAAACAAATCCTGATGTAAATGAAGTGTGTAACCTGAAGTGAGGTGGAGTTTCCTGCTGTCAGTGCTCCGCTTGCATAACGCACAGCAAAGTCTGGGTGCTGATGAAAAGATTTCTGCAGTGATTTCTGTGCAGCTCTCCCAGCAAACCACAAGGTCAGGGCAGAATGAAGTGGGCTGGTGAGAGTGAATCCATCTCCATCACCACTAAAGCGCAGCCAGGGCTTTTTGGAACATTTCTGTGTGGTGGGGGAGACTTGAAGACAGCCAGCCCCTGGCAAAAGGGACCTGCTGGGATCCACTCTGGAATAGGAGCACAGCTCTGCTCTGCTGACAGGTGTGACTGCTTTGTGCTGCAGAACATATGAGTGAAACATCTGTGCCTTGACCTTCACAAATACAAAGTCTCCAGATGTGGGAATGTGTAATTTCTAAACGTTTTCAGACTGTAGGAATTGTATTCTCTTCACACAGAAAATATACATAATACGGTGTTCTGTAGTAATTTGTACTTTCTGTCAGACTGGGTATATAAATACATAAATATGGAAAGTATTTGCTTTAAAAGATGCCTGCGGTGCTTTCTCAAACTTGTATTTATCAGTGTTTAGGAGAGGAATAATTAACCAGACAGATTACTTAGCTGTAGTTACATCCTTCACTGAAGAGCTCCAGGTCTTCAGCTCCAAACTGTAAAATTAACTACCAGGCAGTTAAAAATATGTACCTAGCACAGTATTTCATATTTAATGGAAATTCATCAGAAATCCATCAGTCAAAACAGACGTGCAGAAGGAGAAATATTATTCTGTCACTTTCTAGTTCTTTCTCAGGCTCTGCAGCACCAGCTGCAGCTCTGAAAGAGCTGCCTGGCTCTGGCATTTGGGGTAACTAAGCTGGTTTGTGCCCTCTGAGAATCTGGACCATACTCATTAGTGGAATTTGTTTTGCTTTGTTTTACCTCTGGTTATACTCTGATATATAGAACTTGAACAATTAGCCCAGAAGAAGTGTTAGGCAATGTGAAATGTCTCTTCCCTTGAAGAAAATGGGTTTTTGTTGCCACCATAAATTTAGTTCACATTTCATTTTCCTTTTGGCGTGTTCAAAAGGCACCTTTCTCTTTCCCACAGCAGAGATTGCTTTCCGTTGTGGTAAATGCCTGACTTTGAGCACGCCCTGCAAAGCTGAAAGGGTTCCTTCTGCAGGGAAAATGTCTCATCTGAAAATGATCGCTTGGTCTAATTTATAAAAATGTGTCAACATGACTAATTGTCAGATGAGTGGTGAAGCTTATTATGTGCAGCACAGTGCTGAATATCTTCACTGAATACAGCAACATATTTCAGCTGTGGCAGTAACATCTCAAACCCTTTCTCGCAGCAGGTCAGGAAAATAAATGTGATGCTGCTTCAGAATAAATGGCACAAATGGTTCTAAAACACATGACAACTGGCAAATTGATGTTTATTCTGTTTAAGGACTGAGTCATATTTTAAATATGTATTTCACAGTGGTCGTTTTTGATAGAAATCTTTTCCATTTGTATGCAATTTTGCTAGAACCTTTCTGTAACACTTCTCACTTGTTTTCCTCTGTATTTTCTGAGCCTCCTAGGACAAAAGACAACACAATTCTTGAGGGAGAGCTGAAATGCAGCTGTTTCTACTGTGCTAGCATTGCAGTTAAGCTGCTAATGAATACATATTCCCCAAGAGATGTGCATCCCAGAGCCACTTTCCTGGTTCAGTATGTGTTAAGAAGAAAGGGAAAATTAAAGAAAAGTTCACCCTGCCACAAAAACAAAACAAAGAAGTTCAGTTTCCTGTTACTTTAGAAATAAATCTAAGCAAAAATGATGGTGTCTCAGTGGGGAGGCTGTCAGCAGGGATCAAAGAGCTGGTGGAATGGACTCCAGTCTGCCTCCACTTTGCCTTCCACCCTCTGTTTTAGAAAGTGTCTCTCAGTACCTTCAGCACTCATTGGCTTCAGTAGAATTTGAAATTTTCACAAAAAATTTAAAAATAAGTGTCCTTTTGGGTTTTTGCATGGTTTTCCCATAGGTGGCAAGTTAAGAATCTAATAAAAAATACAATAAGTCATTTTTCCAAATCTTCTTTTTTATTTCCTGTATGATACATTTTTTTCTTTTAATCACATCCAAGCTAGTTTCATTCCCATTAACATTCCAAAGGTTCCTCCTCAGCATTCCCGTTTCTTCACAGCCTTCCAAATGAGGCCTGTCACTCATGTGTCCCTTGTTGCTGTACAGGTAAGATCATCCTGCATGCAGAGATTGGTGCTCTCTGTATAGCCAATTTTATGGCACACTTAGGACTCTCTAAACTTGTGTGACTTTACCAGTAGCCGTGAGGAGAAAAGCTAAAAAATGTCCAAACCACTCTTGCTGTGGTCTGTACGTGCAGGGAGGTCAGAGTCTGGCACTTCCAAAGGTGTGGGAAGGCAAAAGTCGATGAGAGAAGTTGGGATAGGTCATGGAAAATAGTGGAGCATTGGCAGCTATTTGATGTGGGAGTTCAGGGACATTTGAGACAGGACCAGGCTGATAAAATCTTGTTTTTGCTAAAGATGCCAGTCCTTGAAATCCAAAGTATTTCATTCTAATGCCTTTTCTTTCTAAGTGAAAAGGTCCTCAATATCTTTATTTTCTCTGTATCATCTAAGACTGTCTAGGAGCTTTTACCAAAACATTAGTCTTATAAATTATTTTGGGTTCTGGAAGGAAATGCTATGATATTTACAGAGTTATGTTTAAAATATAACTCTTAAGTGTCAAACCCAAGCTTCCTTCCCATGGAGTTTTCAAAAGCTGTCACCAATGCATCCTAAAGAAATCCAGCTTCTCAAAAGTTCTGGTATGATATATCTTCTAGCAAGCTATTGTCAAAAAGCAATTAACAATTGTACAAATTAATTGTCTGCTGCAATATTTCATCTGGAGGGACTATCAGGGAACTTAATCTCTAGAATTTCTCCATATCTTGCTGAATTAATCCCACTTTGCTTTGCCACCTGCATGGATAGATAAAGTCCCAGGTTGCCATTTCCTTGCCTCATCAACTTTCCATCTGCTTCTTGCTCTCATCTGAAAACCATCTCCTCATTCCACACCCAGGTTTTCTCCTTGTGCCAGTGCTTCCTTTTTGGTTTACCCTTTTAAATTCTATTTTATTCACCTGTGTAAACAAACCAAGTATTTGGCTAAAAGGATAAAAAATGAGTACTTTGTTTTTTACTGCAGAGCACAGCATGATCCATTGAGTAATTCCTGTCAGGTAGAAGTTTATTACTCTAAAACTCAAAAGTTTTGCTATGGATAAACTTTTAAAACTGCATAATTGAAGTTTACCTCATTTCATTAGGTTGGAAATCAATCTATCAATCTTGAAACACCAGGGTCTTCCTTAATTTTTGAATATTTAAGGGTTGATTTGGGAAAGATTAATATACCAGAAAACTAAAATGCATGTTGAAATCCAGATTTTAAAGGATGAAATGTGACAACAAATCCTGACATACCTTCACATGCATAGGAAAATCATTGATACCATAAAGGTAAACAGGAATCCCAGCTGTGTGCCCTGCATGAATTATTTCCTTTTCATAAACCCCCACACTGTTAACAATGAATGTGTCTGTTTGTTAGAAATACATAACTCTGAAAAGAAAGAATCCCTCTCTGTCACTTCCCAAGGAATAACAGATATATTCATGCTGAACATCATCTTATAATCACAGCAGGACTAAAAGCTTTAAATTGGCCCTGTCATGGCTGCTCCTTTAGGACCCCAAAACTGTGGTGCAATATTGGAAGAAAGATGTTCTTCAGCAGGTGTATGATTTTCCTTAGTCACTGGACCATTGACTTGCTCTCCATAAGTTCAATTTTTCTTCAGAGATCTCCAAAGCCCCGAACACATTAAAGGTCTCAGTAGAGAGCACCCCAATGTCTATTAAATTTAACAATAACAAGTCCCCAGATGAGAGCAATTAAGCTGTGAGGATTTGCAGACAGCTCCTGTGGATGCCTTTTCCTCTTTCCAGACAGAAAGCATTCGGGCAGCAAAGTGAAAATGAAAATAGAAAGCACAAGGTTTGCTCTAAACTTCCCTCATCCCACAAAGCCCCCAGCCCCTGAAATATCATAAATCTGTGTGGGGCACTCCTCAGTGTCACCTGACAGAATTTCTGCCAGCTTTCCTGAGGGTTTGATGACGCATTTCTTGCTTACTCGGGTCTCTGGGAATGGCCCTCGTGTGTGCATTGAGATGAGTGTGGCACACGGCGGAATGTGAGGATTATCTACCCTTGATCTCTGCTGGAATCTGCAGGCACAGGAGAAAGGAAGAAAGCAGAGGTACTGCCAAAATTGTGCTTTCAGGCTGAGATTTTTCAAAACTGTTACGTTTTTCAAAATTTCTGGTGAGAAAACTGGCTCACTGCTCAGAGTATTTTTCAAAGTTTGGTTCATCTTGCTTGCTCATGGTTTTTTGAAAAACAAAAATCCTCTTCATGAAAAAATGATTTTCATAATTATTATTTTATATGAGCTAAAGTAGTTTTATGGTTATGCATATACAATGGAAAGTGGTTATTCTTGACTCTTGTTAGAGAGCTAGAATTAATATCCCCACTCCCACAGTTTCTATAGCAACTTCAGTGGAAATTGCCTATTTGGATATTTTTATTCTGAAATAACTAAAATTTTCGATGTCACTTCAGTTGCTTCCAGAGTGATGCATGTTAGAAGAAGGGATTCACATCAGAGAGCAACATCTCACCTGAGTTATATATTGATATATACAACATTTTCCACTTGTGTCCTGCCTCTGGAGTATTTTATAATTTTATTTTATAAAATGCTCCTCTGTAGAATTTTGCTGAGGTAAAGTTCCACAGGTACAGCAAAGCTGTGGCTGGAGAGAGGATAGACACAGGAAAGTCACTTGGACCTTTCCTTCACTTTGGAAAAACCCTCTCAGATTTGTGTCAGAACAAACCAAGTGGATTTAGGTGGCTTGAGGGGACACTCTGGGAAAGACAAGGGACCCTTGTCTTGGTGTCCCCTTGCGGGTTTATATGAAAATCATACACATTATACAATAGCTGGAGTTTTATCTTAAGGCAGATGAGGCAAAGGCAATGACATGTCTCTGACCTACTCCTTTTTTTCCCAGAGAAAATCAAATATATTGTATTTTTTAAATTATTATTTATTTTTATATCTCATCATGCATGGGTGGGGCATATCTCAGCAGAGCTGTGGAAGAGCCACCATCCTTCCCCTGTAAGAGAGGAGAAAAGTGGAGCTGCAGTTTTCATATGGAGGAAGATGTTTGGGAGTGTCTGAGCTCTGGAAATCTTGGACACAAGCGTAGCTTAAATGATTCCTTTACAAAAGATATAAATCTGAGCTGAAAAGGGGATGTTCCAGTGTTATCCACATAATTCACTCTTTTCTGGGAAGAGTCCCAGTGCTCGGGAACTTGATTCTGTCTCTTAATCCATTGAAGGCATCAGCTCTTTCTTGGACTGTAATGGGAAATAATTGTGCTTTCCAGTTTCTTTTTCTGGTTAGGTGAACTTTTTATCAGCTATTTAACTCCTTTATCCATGGAATTGTACACTCTGGCTCCAGGTTAAGAAATCGGCAATTTTCCCTACGATAATCTGAAGCAACTTCCTGATGTCCTGTTTTGTTAAGTCAGAGTTTGGAAATGTGGATTGTGTTTTCCTGAGATGTCAGCGGATGAATCTCTTCTGACTGAGTTCATTAGATGGTATAGTTGAAATGCTATTTAAGCACCAAATCCCAGAGATAAAATGATGATGTTTTTGGTAATAAGGAGGATGGAAAGGAATTCAAAAAGGCAGCTGTTCTCATACATTACAAAGAATCAATATTTAAATCAAAGCAGATGATCTGAGTTCATTCAACTCAGAACCACATGTTAGCAGGAGTTATTTTGAGGATCAATGCTGCAAAATAAAAATGGTGCTTGAAACCAAAAAAAGAAAATAAATCCACAGGGGTCTTTATGCTTTTAGTCTCATTCATGATTTCTTGTTGTGTTTTTCTAGAAGTTTAAATTATTGTGAAAGATCCATTTCCTTTAAAACTTCAGTACTATTTTGAAAGGAAGTTTAATTCTGTCATTTCAGAGTGTTAAAGAGTAAGAAGAAGAAAAGGGTCTTTGGGAGAAAAGTGATGTCAACTAAAATTACATTTTCAGTTTGCTTTTACTTCCTAAATTTTCTTTTAATGCTTTTTTTATTTTCTTCTCTTTTTTTCTTTTTTTCTTTTTTTTAATTAGCAAATGTCTCATTAGCTATGTAGTGGATTGTTTTACATCTGAGCATTTGTAAGGAAACCAAAGGAGATAAAAGGGGTAGAAAGTGATATTCTTCTCATCAAATAGTTCATAGTTAGGGTACTCAGTCAGCAAACAAGAGAATTAAGTTTGGTACCTAAAACATAATAAAATCAGCCTCTTGTCTTCCCTCTTTCCAGAGAGTTATTTTAATCAGTAGGATAAATTCAGTGAGAGGCATCTGGTGCTTTGCTTTGTGCAAAATAAAGAATGAGGTAGTGAGAATTGTGGGGAGTTGAGATTGATGTGGGAAGATTCTGTAACCCAATTTCTGTAAGGATTTCTCTAAGGTTGTGTAACCTGGAACCTGGGATGTGAAAAGGGAGCTGGACTGAGCTCCCTCTGCCCACCCAGCAGAACTCAGTGTGTGTTAAGTTCTGTAAACACCACTCAGCTCTTCATATGTTCTTAAATCATGAAAAATTCTGACAAACAGGGTGCCTGGAAAAATAACAACAAAACAAAGCAAGGCTCTAGAATAATTTCTTCAGGATGTACTCTTGAAACCTCATTTTCTTAATAACTCATTTTCATCTAACATTTCATTTAGAAGAGGAAAATAGAGTGGACCTGATTTGCAGTAGTGACCAAATTACCCTTTAACCAAAACCTAAACCTTCACAGAAAGAACAATTTCTATATAAAAGGACAAAAGTCTGTTTTCAGTGTTTAAATAGGTAATATCAGGCTAATGGAAAAGACACTCTTAATTTTTCATTCCCAGATTCTGAGGCTAAATTGTCACAGTTCAGCCCTGTGCACAGGTTGGGCTCGATGGTCACAGGGACCTTTTCCAACCTCATTTTTTCTGTGGTTCCATGGCCAAGCCCCTGCCTGCCCAGACAGGGTGGCTGCATCTGAATGGCCTTTGGGGAGTCATCACTGGAAAACTCCAGCTCCTTGAGAATTATTTGGGATCATGCAAATTGCCTTAGGCCAGAAGCATTCCCTGGATTATTTTAACAACATACAGGACCATGTTTTGTTGCCTGGTGTCATTAAGAGGGATGAATGTAGCCACAAGTACAATGTGGGAAAAATTCCACTGCCAAGGCACCACATAAACATAACAGCCACTACTAATGAACAATTAGGGTTGTGTTTTTGATGGCTGATGACAGTAGACATTGTAAAGTGCTTTGAAATCTAATGATAATAAGCTGTGTAGAGCTGTGTGATGTTAATTGAGGAAGTAAAAATGTATTAGAGATCAGCATTGCTGTGCCTTCGTGGCAAATGACACAAGTTCCTCTGTAGATGGGTTCTTTGTTAACTGCTTTTGCTCAGATCCCTCAGGATACTTTATCATTCAGCTTACAAACATTGTTCCAAATGTGCTCTTTTTTCCTAATGAATGGAATAGCTCGGAAATGAAAGCTTTGAACTGACAGTTGAATCTTCACATCACTGAGAACCTCATTATTAGTTTGCAGTAGCTTGTGTGAAATTGCATCTTGATTGCACGAGTCACAAAAGCACATTTCAAACCCTGTAAATATGAAGCTAATTCTAAAGATCGACCTCAGATTTTAGAAGAACCATGGGACAAATAAGGTTTCAGAAGAAAGTTTTTTCAGCTATTGAGGCTTCACAGGTGGTGATCTAAAATTAAAATGGGAATAATTCAGCTGGAATAAACGGAAGGATTTATCAATGCTCGCTGAGCTATTCTTACCCAGCATCTGTATAATTATAGAATGTGTATGTAAAGTAAGGGGAGAAAAGGCACTGATCCACCCTGTAGCCCTAATTAGAACAGATTTCTTCTTACACCAGAGCTGTGCCTGTCCACCAAAGTCATTGGCCTGGCAATTACAGGAAAAGATCTCTGAACAACACAGATTCAGGGAAGTTGCTCCTGTGAGCAAACACAGAGCTTTCAGTCTCAGACTGGAGCATTAACACACAATTACTGATAACAGATAATCCCAGACCATTCAGATCCCAAGGCTTTGATCCAGCAGGGATAGCTCATGGCTCAGAATGCAAATGGCCATTGTCCTTGAAGCTGCCAATGAAACTTCCCTTTGGAGCCAGGCCGGGGCTTTGATGTGTGTTTTGCAGCAGAACCCATGGCACACTTTGTTCTGGATCCCTTTTTTTATGGCACACTTTGTTCTGGATCCTTTCCCTGTGGCACACTTTGTTCTGGATCCTTTCCCTGTGGCACACTTTGTTCTGGATCCTTTCCCTGTGGCACACTTTGTTCTGGATCCCTTTCCCTGTGGCACACTTTGTTCTGGATCCCTTTCCCTGTGGCACACTTTGTTCTGGATCCTTTCCCTGTGGCACACTTTGTTCTGGATCCCTTCCCTTTGTCACAGAGCATCCTTTGATCCAGTTTTGAATATCAGGGAGCCAACTGCTCCTCTCTGCTTGTCATCCTCAGCCATCGCTTGTGACCTGTGGAGATTTATGGATTCCTGAAGGGAGCCACTGTTGAGAAATTAAAAACACAGGAGTGTTATCTTTGTAGTGTCTCCAAAGGCTTCTTCTAGCCATTCAGGGTGCTCTGGTTGGAAATAATGTTTGATACAGGGCAGCAAACCCACTTTAAAATTTATCCTGTTTTCATGCATTGCCTTCCACTTCTGCTGACAGACTACCACAGGAAAAAGAGACAGGATAGCTTTGTCTGAGAAAAATTAACTGGTACAAAATGGACACTAACAAAAAAAGTTAATTTGCTTTAAAAGATCAACAGAGCTGCTTCCAAATCCTTTTGGTTTTTCATGCTAAATGAGCCAGGTATTGCAGTTCACATAAAAAGGGGTTTTGGTTTTTAATCTTGCATTGAAGGAAAGACTGAGATCAAATAAAAGGCTCTCTTGGGCAAAAGACAGCAGCAGAAAAGATACTTGACAGGACTTGTACATATGTAAGGCCCTGCTCCTTTTGAAATCCCTGATAGAGGTTGAAGCCCATAATATTCATCTTGTGGTCATTTAAAGAGACTACATTTAAGTGATAAGGGGGTTTCTGATGATCCTCTGGAAAATTAAAAATAACAGATCCAATATATAAAATTTTATTAGTACTTTTCAATTACCTTTCAGTTTCCTTTCATTAATCATGCATCTCTATGAACAAGATGATAAATTATAAGTGAATACTCAAATATAATAATTTTAAAAGTGATTTTTAATAAGAACTCATGGCTGACATGAAATACCCTGCAGGAAAATATAAAGAGCAGTTTTGATAATTTCTCAGGTTTGTTTTCTCTAAAGTCTCATTGCTTTGCATCAATGACACGAGAGCTTGAATTTTATGTCTGATTCTGTTCTTGCCTTTTTGCAAGGGAATATGTATTGCATTTTCTGGAGGAATTACAGCTGATATATAGACCATGCTTATAGGTTCTGCATAACTATTTACTTCTAGATAGGCTCAGAGAGTGGATCAATATTTGAAATAGGAGACACCAGCTCCATATGTTCCCCTCCTACTTGAAGCATTCAGCAGCAAAATAATTACTCCTGTTAATTGCTGGATTTGGTAGATAATGAATTATTTGGCCAACAGAGTTTCCCTACCAATTCTGGGCTTTTGGCAAAAGCAGGAGTTAAAGAATTATAAAGGAAAATTCAAAGTAAGTCATTAGTAAATAAAACAAAAATTAACCAAATGGTGCACAGGTAAATTTAATTCTAAATTTCAGAGAATGAATAATAAATTCTTGCTGATTGATACCATGCTCAGAAATACATCAGGCTTTATTCTTTTCACAATTTCTATATGTTTTGATAAACATGTTCCTGATATTTGAAAGTAGCAGCTTCACTAAAGAGAGGAGCATTGACAAGTTAAAGGTAAACAGGATTCCATTTCAATTATCTAAAAAAAATTTAAAAATCTGGCAAAGCTGTTTTTCAGATATGCTACACTTAACAAAATTTTGTCATTTTCATAACACTGAATAAAATAAAATAAATAATTTGTTAGGCAAGTTCAATATAGTTTATTGAGAACACTAATTTTCATTCTTTTTTATAAAAAGGACTATAACTCCCTTAAAGCACAAAAGCAACAGGAAAGGCTTTAAGCAGATTCTGGGTTGGAAAGGACACAATTTGCTGTTGTCTGCAAGGGTAGTTTTTTCCAAGTGCTTTGAAAGATATTCATTATGCACTCATCACTTAGAAAAGAAGAGAAAAACCAGCTTGGAAGGTTTTATTGTGGTTAAAAAAAAAATTAAAAATACAGGGTTCAAATCCTACACCACTTTCTGAGAGCTGATAAAACATTCCTCATGTGTCACCCAGGTACAACAGAAGCTTTGTGGGAGCTGCCCTGTATTTGGTTGATTGCATTCCCTTCTGTTTTTGTTAGAATTGACACTGCCCCTTGTTTATCATCTCTTTGCATTTCCTAAGTGATTTGTCCTTTGCAAATGCTTACTTACCAAAAAAAAAAAAAAAAAAAATAAATCCAAGTTCAACAATCAAGGATAATCAGGAGGAGAGAAAGGATAAAAGAATTAGTTGGAAGTTGATCTCATGCCTTGGTTTGATTTTATTTTCTTTTTTTCCAGAAAGATGCAACAGTTTCAAATAATTGCCAACCTGTTCTTGTTGGGAAAGCAGAGAGAGGAGCAGTGCAGCAGTGTCCAGCAGCATTTCAAGCCAGTGTACATCTTCATTAAGCAGACTCCATAAATCTCAGGTGCCAGGCTGCACAATGCCCAGTGCAGGCTGCATTAATCTGGGTGACAGATAACACCCTGCCCTCGGCAGGAATCTAAATGCCACTTGCATTTCTCCTGCTTGACTTTTGGGTAGAGCCATGCAAAGGACCAGGGCTCTGTCTGGGCAAGGACTGAGCTCCCAGCATTTGTCTTCGTGCCAGGAAGGACAAACTCACTAATTCAAATATTCCCTGAGCGAGAGGCTGAAGTTTCAGGTGAGTAAGAGAAAATCTTTGATTAAATGGTGGCAGCAGCAGTAATTTTGGTAATGCTTTATCGTCTCTTTGATTCTGCTATATAATCTAATAAATTCAACTAAAACAAGCTTAAAGTAAAATAAAGTAGGACTTTTTCATTCCACAGCAGTCAAAGGAGTTCCTTAACCTTTTCTGAGGTTTTTGACCTTTTCCCTTCAGTTTATCCCCTAACTAATATTGGTAACCACATCAATAAATGTTTCAACCTCAGCAGTTATTGAGCACTTCTAGAAAAGTGATTTAAATTAAGATTCCCACTTTGTCAAGGCCAGAAGGTTCAGAGCTCTCTAAGTTTTGGGGTTTTTTTAATGAAAATGAGAATCCCATAAAGAATCCTTATTGGACAGTAGGAACTACAGCTGACTTCCTTCCCTAAACAAGATCATTCTTTCCCCCTTATCCCATAATTTTACTCTGGGTGCTTGGGCACTCAGTAAATAGATGGAAGCCTGATGCTACTTGTTTCTTCATTAAAAGAAAATAAGGCAAAACATTAAAATATTATGGGATAAATTAAATCACACAATCTTGGTGTCAAAAAACATAACTTCTTTTCAGAGGCTGGCCAATTCTGAGAGCAGGTCAAGCAATGTATGAATTTTGTTATATGAAATTAGGTATAATTAATAATTGCTACTGTTTTAAAATTATACCTAAATGTGGAGAGCTCAGAAGGAATGGTTATGTAACTTAGTGTTTTTTAATAATAATTTAAGGGGGAAAAAAATCCCAAAACACATTGCTCTTAAGAGGTTTTGGGCCGACCTGAGGGAAAAAGGAGTTTGTGCATGGCTTTTGGAAAAGGCACATGGCTGAATGTTAAAAAGGTTTATACCAGCTACTCAGTGTCTTCATTTAATCACTTTGAGCAGTTAGGAAAGATAAAAGTAGTGACAAGAAGTATTTTAATTACTCTCTAAGAAGCACTATAAAATAAGTTTTCCCACTGTACTTGAGCCAAAGAGGAAGCCCTTTAATACAGAGTGCATACAGCAGTTTGAAGTCCTAATTTTTCAGGCTACATTTTTCCATTCATTTCCATAAAAGGCTAAAGAAATGTAATTAAAAATCTTGCAGCAGTTTAAGTAAACAGACATTCTTCTTGGCTTCAGTTTGATTCAGTTTTCTGCTGAGGAGAGATGTCCTTTCCTTGAGATAAGATCCACAGTGCAAATGCAGAATGTGAAATTCTGGAGGTCAGCTTTGAATCACACGAACTCGAGCTTAAAAAGGCAGCCCCAGTTCTAAGGGACTGATTTGTATTAATTCTGCTTTTTAAAATGCATGAATCCTGTGTGTTAGAGGCAGGAGATCAGACAGGCAATGCTTTTGTTTTCCATGGCTGTATCTTTCAATTTTTATGGTGTCTGGACCAATAGGTCACTGTGCTTGGAACCAAGGATGAGAGGGAAGGCACAGAGTGTCACCTCAGGGAGTGTTTACTTCATTCTCCCATTTTATTTTTGTTCCACAGCATGGTATGTTCTTCTTGTGTGAAAATGTGTGTGCATATATTTATAGGGCTGTACATTTATGTGGGTTCGTATAGACAGAGGTTTACATAAATATGTGTCCATACATATATATAGGAAATATTATATTAAATATCTAATATTTAGAGGACATGGCAGCGCATTGTGCTTCAGCCAGGGGGTGGCAATTTTCTGCCTATTTTTTCTCTCTTTGGAATATTCCTGGCCTCGTTGTTCTCTCACTGTGTAGCAGGGGGCAAAATGTTGTTGTGAGGGAATGTGTTTTTCTTGACCTTTTTTTTTTGGGTTTTTTTTTTTGATTTTTTTGGGGGGAGGGGGGTTGGTGGTTTTTTTTGTTTGGTTGTTTTTTTTCTTCCTTTTTTTTTTGTTTTTGTTTTTTGTATGCCTATGGTTTCCATTACAACTCAAAAGCAAAGAGTTGCATTGTAAAGTCAGGCTCACAAAAGAGGAATTCTGTTTGGTTCCAGGCTGATGTCAGAAGAGCAGAAGGATGGTGGGTGCTGTGTTGACTCTGATTCAGAGCCTCAGAAAGAGCCTGGGCTGTGGCCAGAGCTGCTCTGGACTGTGAACCATGGAAGCATTTCCACAAATATTTAGGAACTGCCATTTCTTTTTTCTGTCTCTTGCATGCTCCGTGCCTCTGTTTCCTCAGTGTCTTCCAGCATTCAATGCAGGACCTGAGTTCTGATTTTTTACACAAATTAGCCCTTTGAACTGTCTTTAGAGAAGACAATGAAGGTTTCCCCATAAAATACAAATTTCAATTTTCCTGCCTCCCAAAATTGTCTGTAACTTCTAGTATGAGCCTCTTTGGTAACACACTGAGGGTTGATGAACTTTGTTTTACAGTAGGTCCTGTCTGGGGATAATTAAGTTCTAAACAATGAAGGAGTTATGAATTAAATATAATAGAGTGGTCAGGACTTGGAGAAGTGTGATTGTGACAAGATGGACATGTTTGAATACACACAAAGTGCCTTTTGTTATGAATATATTCAATTATCTTTATCTATATCTATATCCATCATTTATATATCTATATCTATCTATATCATCTATATATCTATGTATTATATATCATCTAGATATCTATATATCTATCTATATATATATATGTGTCTACAGAGAGTAGTCCAAGAATCCTGGAAAATATCAGCAATGAGAAATCCTGCATTTTTTTCCCAGTAGTTTGGTGGTTCACAAACAGATGTTCTCCACTGAAGGAAGCACATGGGGCTGTCAAGTGATTCTTTCTGACTACCAGCATTGCCCATGTCTTGCTTGGATTCACCAGCAAGACCCTGGACTGGCTGGTGGTGCCTCACATGGTGTGAAAGATAAATAGAACCGACTGCTCCCTCCATATGCTTGGGATTTGACTTCAAGAAATCCCTCAAGTACAAACAGAATTTCTGTAGGACAGGGAAGCAGAGCAAATCTGAAAGAGGACATTTATAAAATAGAATACTGTGTCCCCTGAAATGTTTTCTGTGAATAAATGGTTTATTTTTTCAGACAGGTGCTCAGGTTCCTTTTGCCAAAGCCTGAAAGCAGATGTGAGTTGTGTGACCTCTGGCTGCAGCTGATTCATTAATGTCTTTATCTGCCAGTCTGGGACTGGAAGGGGTGTGGGAGGTAGGCAGAAGAATCCATTGTTCCATGGGATTCTTGCCTTCGTCACTGGAAGGAAATTTAATTCTGTTTAATAACTGGCAAGTCCAGATACATCAGAAAAGAGTTTCTTAAAACCTATATTCTTTTTTTTTAATTGTACATAATTTATCTACTTCCCAATATATTTCTGTGCCATAGTGTTTTGTATATTACTAATGTTGCATAAAATGCACCATATTTCACTGCCCAGTAGCTGCAGGAGAACTGGAGTTTACTAAGAACTATAAAAGTGAGACAAGAAAAAAATGCTATTGATATTTCAGTGTGCAATTTAATTGTAATGGAACTTTTACCAGACCAAAGAATGGTGGGTAAATGGATTATGTCTCCAGAAGTTCACTTTTAAAGGAAAATGCCCCTTGAATAGGAAAATGATAAAGTTCAAGCAAAAAAACCCCTTTGGCATCAGCAAACCCCATGTGGAATGTTCACCAGCAAAGGGAATTTGAAACTTTCCTGTTCCAGTTTGTGAATGTGCTACTTTGTCTCATTATCAATTCAAAAGCTAAGCTGTAGAGTATCAGGGAAATATTTGGTTTATTTTGGTGTTTTGATTTGGTTTGAGTTTTTTTTTTAATTTTTTTTTTCTTAACAGACTTCTCAATCTGTCATGGTAATTTCTTTTCTATGGACTTGTTCAGTTATTTTTTATTATAAAGTAGCTTTGGAAATGTTTGTGTCAAATGTAGAACTGAAACATTTTGCCTCAGACATTCTCACCAATGTTCATAAATGTTAATTTTCCTCTCTGATATTTTAGTGTGGGAAATAAAGCAAATGTTTGGGTTTTTTTCCTCACCTTTATTCTTTTTATTTTCTTCTAAAGGGGAGGGATAATAGATTATTAATGGAGCTAAAGGAAAAAAGACCCTTTAAACTTTTGTTTCCTATTTGATCTTCTAACATATATCACAACACTTTTCAATCACCCACTGATTGTAATTCTCCTGAAAGTCTCAGTGTAACCCAAAAATCAATATTAACAGATGTTGTTTGTTTAAGTCTGAAAATGTTCCAGAAAAATGCTCGTCAAATGCATCCCATCTATGGTTTCATAAAGTTTCAGATTCTCACAATCAATATCAGCAGATGTTCACTACTTTTATTTTATTTTCTCCCAAGGCGTTGCAGAAGTGCTTCTTCCAGCATAATTTGGGAGGAAAGTGGAGAGCACGGGGTCTGTGACAGATTTCAGTGCTGCCAGAGTCAGAGCTTGTCCTGTCAGCTCCTGGACAAGCAGAGTTCTCTTCCTCTGCTCTCACTGGAGACCCAGAATTAAACAGGAAATCTCGTTTTTTATTAATGTTCAGTGAATAATTGGGTAAATCAACCTGTAATGTGCTGTCCACACATGTTAGTTCCATAGCAGGGCTGGATTAGAATTTCTTTATCTGGGGAGAGCATTGATGCAGACAGGAAATATTCCAGAGATGGAGAGGAGCCTCCCTTCTGTGGGTTTGGATGTTGTGTGGGTTCGAGTTTGTTTCCCTGCCATGAAATTTATAATTTCTGCATATTGCAAGGCCTGCTTGAAAGAGGGATTTTCAAAGAGATTCCTGGCTGCAGATAAAAGAAGTTATAAAAGGGAAACAAACCCCAAACCATCCTATGGGCAGTTTGGAGGAAAGAGTGAGAATGTAAATGTGCATTTCCTGAATGTAGAGAACATAAGGGGTGAAAATTTGAAGCTGGGCTATGGAGACAAGAAAGTGTGATCTGGTGTGGTTTGGGATTTGCTTAGTGGGGTTGATTTCTGCTCAAAATAAAATAGATTTCTCTCAAATCATTATCTGAATGAGCAGGTACCTCTCTGTGGATATGTGTAGTAATTTCTGATTGCAATGAGCCAACTTCCTACAAATATCTACTGCAAGTGGAAGAGTGATCAGCTCTAATTCTAAAATATATTTGATGTTGTCTATCACAGCATTTAAATATGCCTCATTCTCAACATTACATTAAAATTAAAATCTTTTTTTTTAATAATTAGGAAGATAATAATACACAGATAAAATGCAATGAGATAAACCTGGGGACAGATCTGCTTTGATATGATTTTCTATCTCATGCCAATAAGTTTTCCAAAGTACTGAAATGATGCCATTTGTAGCACTTGGTGTAATTATACAACTTCTCCAAGCTGATTACAGGTTCTAGTATCCCATGCCTATAAAAATGTGGAATTTTTTTTTCTCTTTATGAGTTCAAACCATTGGTATGTTTATGCCATAAGCTGGGATTGTTCTGTGAGCTCTGAGCTGACAGAAAACTTGCAGCTGTGTTTGCCTGTTCATTATATTCAGATTTAGCACTCGTCAAGAAGGAGCCAACCTTCAGGAATTAAGTGAGGTTCTGTTGGGGTTTTGTGGATACAATAATAAAAATCTGTATGGTTTTACAGCAGGAACTTTTTCTTTGGACCTACAGATTTATATATATTTACATATTTATATATTTATATATTTATATATTTATATATTTATATATTTATATATTTATATATTTATATAATCTGTGGAAGCTCCAGGGTGATTGCAGATATATGACACACTTCATTTTTATTGCTTCTTATAGGATAGGGTAAAAAGAAAAAAGGACAACCTCCTTTTATATTTCCACACTTTACCTTAATTTGAGTAGCAGATTGTTGATTGTGAATTTTCAATATTTTCAAGGCACTAATCAGTAATTTTTTTTCCTCATAGATTCAGTATATTTCCATTTTCAAACAGTATAGACATAGTACATTTTCATATATTTCCAAACTGTGAAATTTTTAGTATGTACAAACTCATAAAGGTTTTTAGTAAGTAAGTAAGAACAGTAGGCTAAGGCGTAGAGAAGCAAAAGAATATTGCTAATCTTTAGAAACATTTTGATTTTTTTATTTTAAACACCCCCTCTCCACAACAATCCTTCTGGCAAATTACTTACAGTAAAATTTATTTTCTGTGATAAAATGGAGCCAGGAAGCCTTGTCCAGTTATTCTGAATTTAATTGCTGCATGTTTAGAAAATTACAATTTTTATCTCCAGAACTTCTGTCTGTCCTTTCACTGAATATGGAGAAAGATCCTCATCCATACAAGCAAACCTTCCTACCCCAAGCCATGCTGGTAAAATAAATGAATTTGGAGCCTTCAACACTTTGATGAACTTTTGAAGGTGCATCTGTGGCCAAGTGCAAGAATTTTCATTACATCCTTCCTCAAATATTAAAATAAGTATTTTTTTAAACACTGAAAGATGTGAAAGCAAATGGTTTTACAAGGCAGCACCTTTGAGCAGTCAGTCCACATGAAACATTTAGGAAAGCAGAAATGTTCTGTATTTATTATTAAAATCAGCACACAGGGGAGCTCTGAGCAGGCTCCAGCCCTGGGGGATGATGAGCCAGAACCTCAAACCTGAGTTTCATTTCAGCTGAGGGCTGAGAGCAGGGGCTGGGAGTGAAGGGAGGGTGGGAGGTTACTCAGAAGAGTATTTAAAGTACAAACTTGGCTGTTGAACACAAGGAACACCAGGATTAACTGTGAATATGGAGAACCTGAGAGCTGGCTTTTATTTTTCTATGTTTAGAAAAATACATTTATTAAAAATATGTTCATTAAAAATACATTTATTAAGACTCTGCTTACTAAAATCAACAGGAATTGATAAATTTTGCAGAAATTCGAGCCCTTTTTACACTTCTCAGAGTCACCTCTGTCTGCTTTGAACCACTCCTGCATTTTGCAGTGCTGGGATAAATAGGTATAATTCCCACTGCCAGCTGCCAGGGACTACTGCATTTGCCAATAAATGGGGATCAGCAATAGCTGAGTGCAGAGTTCTTCCAATTGAGAAGGGAAAGTTTAAAATTAGCAGATATGATGAATGCTAACATATCATAAGTAATTTCTACCCAGCTTCATCAAGGACACAGCTGCTGGAGTGTGTGACACCAGAGAGAAAGTCAATGAATGTTTACTTGGTGGAATGAAATATAGCAGGAGTTTGCAGATTACATTAACCGAAATAATGTTGCATGAATACTTTTTAGGGATTGTGAAAGAATCAGGAAGAAATGGAATAAGTATTTCACAGATAAACCCTCTCGGTGATGAGTAGTGAAAAGATGATTTTCTTTAAAACTGTGTGGAAAAGGAGAGGAAAAGTTCTGTTAAAGGCCAGGTTGTTCAGAGAATTGATACATTAGGACTTTACATACAGGTAAGTTATAATGCATAAAAAGCAAATTTATTTTTTGGAAGAATTTCTCTAAAAATTATTTTTTCCTTTTTTCACAATCAGCCTAAATAATCAGATAGGAGTGAAGGTAGAAGGAAAAATTACATTTGTGGCTCTTTAGATTTTGATGCAAAAAATTAAAACAAACAGTCATATTTTGAATTTCACAGATTTTAATACTTTCTTTTAGACTAAGGAATGACTTGGGGGTAAGAGGAAAATGTTTTATAAAGACAAATCTACCTTTATTTCAAAGAAAGAGTAAATTTTAGAGGACAAAGAAGAAATTTGATGAGGGATTTTAATATGGAATAGTTATAGAGCCTCTCAAATCCATGGGCATCTGTCTGGGACTGTTAATGGACACATTTGTTCTGCCTTGGGAGAATCCTTCTGGGCATGGAAGAGAGGTCAGAAGGGGTTTTGTGGCAGGCTTGGCCTGCACCCAGTGTGAGCTACAAAGTCACAGATTTTACTGAAGAGAAGAATTTCACTTTCCACGTGGATCTGCCAATATATTGAATTAATTAACATTACAACTGTGAACAGTTCTATGATCTCGCTAAGGAGTTTGCCCTTGAAATGGAAGAGGTTGAAAGATTATGGTTGGGATTAAACAGTCAGAAATGGATTGTGGAAAAACATGATGAGCTCTTGGATGAAATAATTAGTTCTAGAGGTTCATTAATGTAAAAATGAAGTACCCAAATGCAGTGGGGATGGAGGGCTGGGCTGACTTTAGCACTTGTGTAATTTGAATTCTCTACTGTGCCCATTTTCTATTGATTGGCATTTGGCAGATGATGAAAATTGTTTTTACCAGTGGACATTTTGATGGTGGCATGAGGGAGACCTGTGGCATTCCTGCTGAGAAATCCTGAGAACAGGCAAGGAAACTTTTGTAGGCTGTGAAATTGCAGAGGCACAGCAGAAAAATGGTGCAGCCCTGCTGCATCCCCTGAGAGCAGGCTCCTGCTTTATGAGGAGGATCAGCTTGGGCTGATGGGCCTGGCTCTGAGAGAGTTGAAGAAGTAAAAAAAAAAAAAAAAAAAAAAAAAAAAAAAAAAAAAAAAAAAAAAAAAAAATTCAAAAAGTTTGGAAGTGGGAAAAGGCAGATTTCCAAACAGCAGAATAGAAAAATGAATTTAATAATAGTCTAAGGAATTCAGGCTGCTGCTTATTACTCTTCAATTAACTATATTAGGGAGAAGGGTAGATCTTTGAAAAGTTATTAAAGAGCAAAAATAAGCTGCAATCTCTTTTTCTTTTCATGTGGTTACTGCTGAATAGCTCAACTCACAGACCAGCTGCTGGGCAAAATAAGGAATCCTTTTATCAAAGACCTTTTCCAATAGGCAAATGATAGAAAACTATTGATCCAAAATGTTCTACTGCTCTTTCAGATACTTATTTGAAACCTTGAAATGCTTCTTCATGTACATTTAGCATTTTATTTGATTTATTCAGGCAGAAAATTTTGTTTATTCAAATTGTGCCCTTAGAAAGGGGAACTAGAAGTTCAAAGCAGCTTTGTGAAATCAGCAGCTACTCTGTGTGACTCAATTTCTGCTTTTTCAGAGGAGGATTCTTGATCTTCTAGAGTGAAAAGACTTTTCAGATAGCCTGTCAGAATTCAGTGTTCTTTTCCTGTCTTTCCCCCCCAGGACACCATTCCTCCTCGAGGTTTGTACATATGTTCATTTGGGGGGATATTTTCAGCACGATGCCACAGCTGTGTTGCCACAGTTGCTCTGAACCACAGTTTGCTGAGGTTGTCAGCTTCAAATCATTCATTTAAACTCTCTATTCATCTCTGCCACAGGTCTCAACACGAGCTCTTTTTAAATTTCTTTGATTAAAAGAGAGATTTTAAATTTCTTTGGCTGTCTAATAGGAATGATAAAGATATGCACATGGTGGAGAGTGACCACGTATTTGAAGCGTGATTCATTACAGACTCCTGCCCAAAAAGACTTCTCACTTGAACCAGCATCTCCTTTCCCCTCAGCTGCTGCAGCTGAAACTGTGGAGGGGGGATGGAAATTCAAGGCAAGCTTCTTATTTAGCATTTCTGCCTTGCCAAATGCATCAGAGACAGGAAATCACTCAGCTTGCCAAAATTTATCATACTGTGTCTCCAAAAGTGAAAACAGGTTTTTCATATAGCAAAGCAATTGCTGTGTTTTGCCACAGATAATATTTTGAAAGTTGGTACAAGGTATCTTTGTAGCACAGATATATTTTCTTTTCCAAACTGATTGCAGACTTCAAAGAGCTGAGCTTTTTGAGATCCTCTTAAAACTAATTAATCAACTTTGCAAACTGCGTGTCTTCCTTTCAAGTAGAACCCACAATCCCTCTACCTTGGGGGATAATTTTCTTGTTTTCCTAGCATTTTCCAAATCTAATTATTGTACCTCTAAATAGGAGATTTGTTATTACACAATGTGATTAATTAGATAACCTTATTTCTTTATCAGGTGAGAAATCATCACAGGGCTGATGATAAGCTTATGAAATCAACAAAGACTGTATAAGGCAAAATGCAATTACTTCTCAATTAAAAATCCATTTGACATATTTGGGAGATTAATAAACAAATTGGATTTGTTTCTACACAAAAATGATTGGATTTTTAAAAAATATGAATCATATTTGATAAACCTCATCCGAATCTAAAGCATAAGCCAAAGCAAAAGTATAAACTCAGTCAGGTAGAGGTAGCAGACACTTAATTTTTCAAATATGATCTCTAAAAGGGCTGAATTTTAAGTCAATATGTCACCTGGATGCTGCTACATTCATTCATTTGCCATTTAAACACATTGAAACACTTTGTTTGAAGTAGGGTACTGCATTCTTACTCCTATAATCTCAAAAAAAAAGCCCAAAATGCAAATAGTCCCCAATTAAAAGTTGAAATCGGATTATTTTCAGTTGTAACGTCTAATACATGTTTAGGAATCCTGATTGAGCAGCATCTGGTCTTCATTCCTAAATATTAATTTTGTCTTCAAATGGAGAAAATTTTGATGTCTCTGCACATTTCTTTCTTCAAGGGTTCAGGCTTTCCTGCAGGGAGCTGCTTGTGCTTTGCGTCTATTCCTCAAGTCCTACCTTACCTCCCTTTCTTCCATCAAAAGTGGGTGACAGGAACCCTACAGGAATGAAGTGGAAATGATCTGTGCATCAGCATGGCTAGAGAATATCTCCAATAAGCAGAATTTAACTTTTTTTTGGCAAAAGGAAATGTTATCTAAATTTTAAAATGTATTGGCTGACCTTGAGATTAAAAAAATCCTACTTCAGTCATCCAGCTGCCAGGATCTGACATCAGAAAGTATTTTGGTTCGTTTCAGGGTTTTATATAGGATGAGAGCTACATCTTTTCCCTGTCTGCCCACAGCTAATATTCCTATTGCTCATAGCATGCCCAGTGCTGTGTCATATTTCTTCCCTCTATTGTACAATGAGTGTTTGGATTTGATCCTGCATTCCGCTTGGAGCTCATTTCTCTGGAAATGACAGAGAGCCTGGGACTCTGATTGCTGCTGCAGGTTTCCTTGCCTGTTTGATAAATGCCAACGTGTGCGAGTGCTCTGGGATTTGGTTTCATTTCAGTTTACTAAAGGCCTAATACAAAACCTGTGGAGGCAACAGAAAAGCTTTTGTCTTTGGATTGGGCCCTAAAGAATTGCCAATATCTGTTGGAAAACCACGTTGTACTTTACAAATGAAAAGATCAGTCACGATTTCTAACAGACTGCAGCAACACCTCGATTAAAATAAGATAACTTTGTATTTTCTCTCATTAAAAATGAGATTTTTTTCCCTTTGAAAATCCATGAGGTAATGCAGACTACAAACCTTTCTTCATATGAACTAATCACTTTTTTTTTTTTGGTAGTCTTAATGGCGTGAAGCTCTGGATCTTTGCTCCTCCAGCCTCAGCAAATGAATACCTCGAGGGACAGAAATTTCATATACTTCTTTTCCCCCAAGGTTATCCATTCTGCTGACTGCATGGCAGTCTCTCTAAACCATCCTATCAATTGCTCAAGTGTGAATGCTTTGTAATATGTTTTATATCTGGAAGGTTGAAGTTTTCTTCTCCTACTGGGAGTTTCATATTTTGATTAGAGTGTGAGTTTCTTTTTTTTTTCTCCTAAGAATTCCTAAAAAAATTATCTTGTTGTACAAATAGTTTGGCAGCTGAAACTTTGTAGTTACTTGTGTAGAATTTACTTTCCTCAGTAAAACAGCAGAAGTGCCCTTCAATTTGAATTACCTTCCACATCAGTAATGCCAGACTACAAGTCTTGCTGTAGTAAATATCTTACTCAAATATGTATTTTAAACTATTATCTCCTCTAAAGGCTTTGGTCTTCTAAATATGTTCACTTATTTATATTAGCTATGCACTGTTATGCTGTTTAAACCTCTTCTTGGGCAGCAGCAGTTTGAGACTGGAGAAAATTGTCTGTAATTTAGAACTCCTGAGTTATAATTGCACAAAAGCAGATCTGGGAAACCTGGTTTATTCTGATTTATACACACCAGAATGAGGGCTCTTGGACTGCCTGGGGACACAGTTCTGCAGGTGCAATGCAAAGAGCAGTGAGAACATGAATTAATGAGGCACCAGCCAGACCTACCCAGCCAGCAGGACCTGCTTGATCACTCTTGTCACTTAGGCAGGGGCCAGAGCTTGGCAAGGATTCAGTCCTGCTCAAACATTTTATAGCCCTGGAATCTCAGAAGTTGCAAAATCTCTCATTTCTGGCTGTGTTTGTAGTGCTCAGAAGGGCCCAGGCAGGTTCATGCCCAGGCAGGGTTATTGATCAGAGCTGATGTGCAGCCCTGCAGCTCTCCCAGCTGGAAATGCTTCCAGGTGGGAGTGCCTGGAAGGGCAGGGCTGGCTGTGCTTGGCTGGCCTCCCCCTCCTCACAGGGCATCCTTTGGGGCTGCTGGTGCAGGAAGGAGAATGAGCTCAGGGAACTTTGCCTCAGACAGAGAGTTTTTGCTTTTGTTTGTCTGTGTGATGAGGGGAAGAAGGAAGGTAATATTTAATTCACCTTTTGGGACTTGTTTGCCTCTCGGATTTGAGTGACCACAGGGGTTATCTGTGGGCATTAATTGAGGCAGAATTCTCCATGAGTCTGTTTGCCCAGAGTGCTCAGTGCCTGCTCAGAGAGATGAGCACAGGAGCAAGGAGGTGCCAGTGCCTGGTGACTGGGACAGAGGAGTGGCAGTGTCACAGCACTGGAGATGTTCTTCCTGCCCCCAGATGTTCTTCCTGCCCCCAGATGTTCTTCCTGCCCCACCAGTGACCCAGGTGCTTATTGCAAAGGTAAAGGTTTGTGTATGGATTGCTGGCTTGGATCAACGCTGCTCTGTTCATTAATGAAACTGGGCAAACCCCCCTCTTAAGCTCCTTTGTTTGATATTGTCAGATATAGATCAGACTGAAATGTGGGGTGTTTTAAAGACTGTGCTTCACTTATTGACTAAAGGAAAATTATTTGTGACTTTACATGAAAAAAAGGGTGTTGTGACTTTCTCTGACTCTTCTTCCACTTACCACCCCCAAAAATCAGTTTAAATTGCCATAACCATCCTCTAGCAGTGCCTCTCTTTCAGTGCTTTGTGTGGCAGTGGCCAGTTGTTTGTATTTCAGAATAAACATACTGTACAGCACAAAAGACTCTCGTATGGGAATCTCTTGCAGTCAGTGACTGATGGTTTATTTCTTTTGGTAGGAGTTTATATCAATTTCCATATTTGTAGTTCATTCCATTATGATTTTCTATCCCATTTGAACATACATGTATTTTTATTTCCAGCTGGTCTTGCACAGGCTCATATGGCAATTAGTTCCACAGGAAAACTGATGTAAGATGGAAATTCTAAAAAAATCATTTGTTTTATATTTAAATCAGTGTTTTAATGTCTTCTGAGCCTTGCAACCAGATAAAAAAAAAGCCACAGAAGTACCTGAATTGCTTCTTTAGTATGTTTTTTTTATTTCCATGACACTGTGATCTGTTCCACACCAAAGGTGTCATGGAGAGCCTCCTCTCTGCTTTTCACATTTTTTGTGGGGTTTTTTTTTGTTTGTTTTTTGGTTTTTGGTTTTGGTTGGTTGTTTTTTTTGTTTTATTTTTGGGTTGCCAAAGTATTACTTGTACTTTTTAAATGCTGTTTAAATTTAAAATTACATGTGAGATATAAGAAAGTTGTTTTCCATGGAGCAACAGCCAAATGTTTCTTTTCACTTTGAGAGCAGAAAGACACAATTCCTGAAACACAAATAAGCTTTTTAGTTTGCTTTCATGAAGAAAGCAGATGTTAATTTTAGCAAAGAGGACTATTAGTTTCATATTTAGTGCTGGAGAAAATATTGTGGTTTTTAAGGACAGTACCATTTGTAAAGAATGAAAATGTGCACTCTGGAGAGATTAAATCCACTCATTTATAACTTCTGCCACATTAAAAGAGCTGAATATAAATTGATTGGATTAAGCAA
Source organism: Passer montanus (assembly GCF_014805655.1). Taxonomy (NCBI): domain Eukaryota; kingdom Metazoa; phylum Chordata; class Aves; order Passeriformes; family Passeridae; genus Passer; species Passer montanus. The sequence continues at coordinate 3,053,194 of NW_024369818.1, forward strand.
ATATAATGTTACATTCTTTTCAAATATGTTATGTATATGTAATTAAAACCAGATTTTATATATTGACAGCATTTGCAAAATATAGATTTGATTTAAACACTTTTTGCATTCAGAATGGTGCACATGCTGTAATGAGTATCTTGAGGGGAAAACGTCTGAGTGCTGTGGCTGAATATATATTTTAATATAAAGTGAGCTGTACATTGGGTCTGAAGTGGGATTTGTGCCTGCAGATGAGGAGAGCTATTCATCCCAGGAATATTAATCCCAAACACACCTTGCTCAGGATTATCTGACCTCATCAATTCTTGAGCCCAGTCCTTGAAACCCCTCCTTTGCCTCTCCCAAATGCGGATAAAGCCAGCAAGGGCCTTATCTGGCTCCAGCTGGCACAGCTCACCCTGAGAGCTTCTGCTGATCTGCCCGAGGAACTGAAATCATATTTTAAATGCTATCACAAAACTCTCAGGAGTGTACAGGGATTTAAGAGCAAAATGTTTGGCCATGAGGGAAGAGGGATGCAGATGCTTAGCTAGAGCTTTTTAGGGAGTTAGGTTCAGTTAGTTCTGTGGGAAGAGATGGAGAACTTGGCAGCAAATCTGGTTTTTTTCCATGGCATATGAAGGGAATGCCAGCATTCAGCAAGAACACATTGGTGTGAAGATGCTGATTTTTCTGATGCATGGAGAACATGGGATTTTTAATGAGTATTTGGTGGTTAGGGAAAAAAAAGCCAAAGAAATGCATCAGAAACTCCTCAGATAAACAACCCCGTGCTGCTGTTGTTTGTGCGGTGTCTGACAGAGGGGTGGTACATTTGTTTTTATGTTTTTTCCTCAGGACCATACTGTTTTGCCATGTTGCTGAGGACTTGTGCAGTCATAAACCATCTGCAAGGTTGCCTGGGATCAACCCCTTGTGAAAGCCAGGTAGCACAGCAGGAAAATTATCACATTGCTCTGGGGCCCGCAGAAGTCTCAATCCCTGAGCTTCTTGAGGGCAAAGCTCCTTAATGAAATCACAATATTTGGATGGCACAGTCCCCAGGATATGTAAACACGCTGCCTAAACAGCTGTTAAATAATTGCCAATGTTTATTCGGGCTCTCAATCAGGGAGAGGTGGATTTTAACACACTTTATGGTGCAAGGCTCCGTAAAGAACAAAGTTAATCCTTCTGATATGGAAGTATTTCAGAGCTGCAGAGCTCTTTCTTTGAAGTCACTGCTTCACTCTGTGCTGGGACAGTGATTTCCATCCATTTTCACCCTGCTTTGTTTAGAACTTTTGCTCTAATGCTGGATTTAGGTGATGATTAGGTTTATTCAGAGAAATGCGAGCTTCCGACAGACGGCGCGGTCAAACCTGAAGTCCCAGCACAGAGATCTCCAAACAAGGCTTGCTTGAACCAGTTTGTGTCCAGAATTTGCAAGAGTTTGCACTTGTTCAAGTGCCATGCCCCAGCGTGGAATGTGAATATTTGCTGTAATACATCTGTACAGTTGTATGCTGCTGGATGCCTAAGGTTAGACTGGATGCTCCACACAGAGCATAATTTATTTTCAGACAGAAAGATGTTCCAAGTGGCAGAGCATGAAGTTAGGAGCAATGTGTGAACACACTAAAAGAAAAGCAGCTTTTAGGTAAGAATTGTGTGTTTATATCTCTTCAGTTTTGCACCTTCTATTCAGGATTTCTAAAGTGAAAATAAGGAGGGGAAAAACCCCAACACATTCCTGCATCTTGTGAGTACTTCATTTATAAGTGGAAGATATGATTTTCACAGTAGTATCATTTATATAATCACTACTTATCTGGAAGTTTTGCACTGGTATAAGAATTAAAGGTTTAGTTTTACTTTATGCTTTGAGGAGCACGTGAAGTTTTCATTAAGAGCTTTATAGGAACACAGGAAGACAAGACCATGCTTTCATTCTTAAGATCCAAAAGAGTAAATAGAATATGAAAACTGTTCCTGGATTTATGATCTAAATGTATGCAGTGTGATTGCTCTTTTCTAAATATTAACTGTCTGCCTTGGTGCTTTGCTCTGTGGCATGGTGACAGCAGGAGAGCTGATGTGATATAAATGATGCCAATCTCTGCTCTGTTGGCATGAGCATCTGTCTCCTTGGCAGACTCCAAAGGCAGCTCCTGGCAGCTTTGGAGTTGCCTCTAGGTCTATCATATGGTTAAGCTTCTGACTTTTCCTCTTTAGCTAAAGTCCACTCCATCTGGAACCTATTTAATTCTCTTTCACCTTTGATTCTGGAGAAACACTGGTGGAAACACAGAGAATTCTGGACTGAGGACTCTGGAATTGTTTAGGTGTTTGTGGATGTTAAACTTCTGAGGAGATATGAACCAAACTCTCAGTGTTACACACTAGAACTGAAATCTGAAAGTGGAAGAACCCAAAAGCAGTGTTTCTTAGAAAACTATCAAGGAAATTACAATAGAGTTTCTTCTTTTGTTTTGTTTGGGGGTTTTGTTATTTTTTTAATGGCCAGCTCAGGTCTGCTGCAGTGGTGTCCCACCTCTCAGTGCTGCCTGGGCTCTGGGAACAGTCCAGCATTGGGAGTGGGAGAGAGGCAAAAACCAGCAGCAGGTCTGAGAGGGTTGTGGGTTTAGCCAGGTGGTTGCCACAGATCAAAGCAGAAAGCAGCCCAAAGATTCATCCGACCTTGCAAATGGTTTGATTCAACCATGGGCAACCAACCTTCAAAATTCTAGTGTAGATCAGGGCCACATTGCACTACATCCCACAAATCTGAATTAATCTCCTCCTTCCTGCTTCTTGGACCAGTCTAAAGACCAAGAATGAATTGTTTTCCCTTGCAGCTATACTGGGATCTGGCTTTCTTAGAGACATAAACCAAACAAAATCTTCCAGAGAGATGAAGAAACTGTCAGAACAAAGTGGTCATTAATTCTTTATTAAATCCTGTTCTTTCTTTCATGCTGCTATATTGCCATTTAAACCATCTTGGTCCCTCACAATCTCGTGCCAACATCAGTGTCTAGCAGGTGAAAAGAGAAAGGGTCATCACCAGTGGAATGTTTCAAGCTCATAGGTACTAAAATAGCTATGACCTTTGGTCAGAAGAGCAAAACCAACAAGAAGAACAAAGCCATGTGCATTGGAAAAACAAAGCCAGTGGAGGATGAGAACAAACAGCTCCTGTGCAGCAAAAGCAGACAGCTTGCTCACTCCTCCTCTGGATCCCAGCACACTTCTCAGCGTCTCTGTGACATCTGGCTCACTTGCTTCAGTTTCTCTTGCCTCTTTCTCTCCCACCAGGAGAAGGCTGTACATGCTGCTCCATCCTGCCATGCCAATTACAGCAAGGGGATAATGACACTGACTCCATTCCAGGGCTGGCTAGGCTGAGAGCCCATTAGACAGATGGGCAAAACATGGGAAAGACTTGACTATAACTTTGAGAACTGGCATCTGAAAAGCCAGAAACTTATTTTTGCTTCTTGCCTGGGTATAGCATAGACTTTCACATTGCTTTCATATTGGTAGACTCAGATCTCAACAAAAATTCCAGTTCCTACCTCTTTTTCTGACTTGTCTAAAGCATCCCATGACATACAGTCATGTCTGTGAGGATGACTTATGGAAACAAAGGGAAAAACATTCTTGGAGTCACTGTCTTGATGATCCTTATCTGAAGTTCTTCATTGTCTCTTCCTGGGCACACACAGTGCATTTGAATGCTTGGATATCAATTTTCTCAGCACAGCTTGAGCCCCACTGGATGCTGTTGGCCTCTGAGCATCATTCAGATTGGTCCAAGCAATCCCTGAACCTGACATCAATTTGTCTGCCAAAGCCACCAGTTTAATAAATAATGTTATCAACCAGGTAATGTCCCTTTAATATTCATATCCCGCTTCACTCTGCATTTTTATGTCTGCTTTGAGCAGTCACTTGCAAAGACAGCAAGCTTGGGAAGCTCCTTTAGAAGAGAGCAGTGCTGGGGGCCAGGCTGTCACACCGTGTGTTATTTGCCCTCCTCTGCTGCATATCAGGGAGGTGAGATGCTTCTGAGAGGGAGATGGCTGAGGAAAGACACTGATTTGGGGTTGGTACTTGACAGACAAAAATAGATGCAAGATAAAGAATGTTGTTACAAGTATAAAAATGAGCAAGGAACCAAACTGGTCAGAAACAGAGAGACATGGGTGACTCACAGGGAAATCAAGGAATCCAGTGAGGATGGGTTACTTTTGACTCTTCCCTTGTTTTACTTTGTGGCTTTCAAACCATCCTGATTCCTCCTCTAAATCAGTTCTTACCATCTCGATACTTGGAAGTGAAAAACTTTTTCTTACACTAAACTGGGTATAACATCTTATTTACTTGTTAATGTAGCTGCCAGATTATATAACTGCCAGATCATGCAACTCCTACACAAACTCCCAAGAGAAACAGGATTAACTGAGGGTATAAATACTTCACAAGTCACTGTCTTTGCAGACCACGAGTGGCAAAGGCACAACAGGAAACTTAATCCATAGCCTTTAGTCCCTGCAGTGGCTTGTGTTTCAAACTGAGAAAGAGGAGGTTTAGATTAGATTTAGGAAAAAAAAATCCTTCCCTGTGAGGGTGTTGAGGTTCTGGGTGCCCCTGGATCCCTGAAAGTAGCCAAGGCCAGGTTGGATGGAGCTCTGATCATCCTGGGATGGTGGAAGGTGTCCCTGGCCTTGGCAGGGGGTGGAATGAGATGGGATTTCAGGTCCCTTCTAACACAAACCATCCTGTGGTTCTGTGACTGAAAGAAGGGATTAGAGAATTAGAATATCTGTAAAATTATCATATAAATTATCTACTACGTGGTGTATTATTGTGAGATCAGAGGACACACTTTTACAAAGAGATGCAGGAGTGCCCATGAAAATACAAAGTCTGCTTATAGAAAAAAGATATTTAAGAAGAGAAAAATATTTCAAGGAACCTAACAAATATTGTTAGAATACTGATGCCTCTTGTATTCTCATCCTGGGAATCCTTTGGTGCAGCTCTGTCACTTTTCTCTTGATGGATGTATTTTGTTAAAGGCATCTGGTGGTAATAGATGCTGGAAGTGCTGCACAATAGCAAGAGCCATCTCAGAATAATAGAATGTTTAGAGTTTGAATCCATCCGTCACAAGAAAAGACTACCTTAGATGTGGGAATCAAATAAATGTCTGAGCAACTTCATTTCTTTTCTGCTTTAAAAGAGATAAGGATAGCTTTCAGGCTAACTGCACCAAAACAGCCCTAACCTTAAACTTCATGTCAGCAAAGTCAGGAGTGAAAGAGAATAGAACATCTTCCTGCACTTCATTGGTATATTTATGATTGATTTAAGATTTTTTTTTTGGGGGGGGGGAGGGGGAGAATGAAACAAAACAACAAAACCCCAAACCAACAAAAATAAACACACAAAAAAGCCCCACATGAAATATGCAAGCAGGTTTTTTCATTATACAAAAAATATTTCTTTTATGTGCCAAGGGAATAAGTCAATTTGTGCTAACTAGGAAAGAACAGGAAAAATGCCTGAAGATGCAAAGGTTTATTTTTCTACAATATGTGCCCCTGGCCATTTCTATCAAAGTGCAGAGAAATGTTAATGCCACATGCTCTCCAGTTTGGAGTTATTTGTCGATATTCATGTTTTGCCATTTTGCTGGCATTCTAAAGTAACAAATTCAGAATGTTCAACCCCTGCAGTTGTCCAGGCTCAGTTCAGGAATGTTGTGGTGCAGCCTGCTCAGGAAAACTCCAGGAAAATGCTGTCCCACACTAGAAGTCAATGGAGGTTGTCTCTGAGTTGAGGATATAAACAAGTTTGTTGTTTGATCTTGACTGTTCTCACTTTTTAAAAAAAAATTGTAGTGAGGAGGGAAGTGGAATAAAAAAAATGAAAAGGGCTCTTTTTAATTCTGATTGAGAATGAGAGGGTAAAATATATTTTCTTGGGAAATAAAATCTTGAAGCTTAACATGGATTTTCCTTCGGCAAACTTGCTAATGACCTGTTTTGAACACATTTAGAAAAAGTAGCTTCCCAGTAGGAGACATTTATATTAGAAGGCAGTTCCAATTTTTTGAAGTGTTTGATGAGGGAGAGCAGCACATATGAGAAAAGGAATAAAATCTGAGTGTTGCCTCTCTCTTTTAAATGCTTATACAAACAGCAAAGATCCCACTAAGCTGCTGTTTCTTTTCAGGTGCACATAATGTACAATTTTGCTTTCATGTTTCACAGGGGTTGTGCTGCTTGTGTGGGATTGTGGATGCTGGAGATAGAAACAGAATTCCTGATTTTATATCCCACAGTACCCTCACATCACTGTAGAACAGGGTTCTGCAGCAGGGCCAATAATGAGCCTTACACTCAAAATACAAGAAATCAATTGGTGTACGTCTTTCTTTTGAAATTATTTTAGTTTCCCTTGAATTTCCAAACTTTTTCCGTAGTAATTTCTCTAATCATCGCCCTAAGGGTTCTTTAGAAGCTATTTCAAAGGTGGAAGAACCATAGGTATAAAATCTATTTGTGTCTTTGGAATTTTTTTTTCATTAGTTTTAAGATAAGTGAACATCTCTGTGCTTAACAAGGTCTGTGCTCTTAAAATTATGGTAGAAATCAGTTAATTAAAGAAATAACTGAAAGAAAGTGGGGAATTTGAAGGCAGATAAAGAATATATGTAACATGTGGGAAGAACTGTAAGTGGAATATTGCAGTGAACTTTCTGCTAAGACTAAGAGGAAAGCTGGACAAGTTCTCTGAGGGGGGTGTTAGAGATTACTGAATAAATTTCCTCCATGAAAAACCTGTTCAAGCTCTCAAAAAACAAACGCTTCATGAGTCAGATGGTCTGGGCAGTGACTAAAGGCCCTGCAAACTCCATGTCCCAGAATCTGAGCCCCCAGACCCTGCTCTCTGCCTGGCCCACTCATCACCTTGTGTCTCCCTAAGCAGTAAAACCCACCTTAGAGAGAGGAAAAACAAGGACAAACTGGGAAAAGTTTACAGGAGGTGGTCAGCTCTCTCTGGTCCTTTTATCTTCATTAGGATAAGACTGAAAGTACTTAAAAATACTTATTAAAAATACTTATTAAAAATATACTTTCCCAACTGGTAGGACTGTAAAATTATCAGATCCTTACCAATAACATCCTCCAGTACCAGTTAGTGTCTCTAACACTAAAATTTCCTTCATTATAATGTGAATTATGAATTCCTTATTCATCTGGGCAAGGACAGTTACAATCTACAACCAAAATACTCAGCTGCCTTAGGATGGAACATGAAAAAATCCTGCAAAAATTCATATTATCTATATGGGCAAAATTTAGCTTATCTAAGGGAGACAAGTCTGCTCAGGTCACTCGCTATCCTAACAAGTATCTCTTGCCTAAAATACTAATGTCAGTATAATGGATTAGGACAGCTGTGTCAAATCCAATTACTCATTTAGCTTAGATTCAGTTTCCTTGATGGCTGTAGAACCAATAGGGAACAGAAATTTGATATGATAATGAAAATAAGTTTTGATATAGGGAATGAACTAATAAATCACCAAAACATTGTTTTGTGACTAGCTAGCACACCGGGCTCTGAGTGGCTTGGTGGCCAACTTGACATCTTTTTGGTTATGAAATGTATGTGGAAATTAAAAAATAAATCTTACAGACAGGTACTGTGGGATTACTGACAGTTCTCTTCCTCTGTCCCACTTTTACAGTAGGGATGGTTGTGGAATTGACTCTTCCAATGGAGAAATAAGAGAAAGACTGGGGTTTCTTGGTTTGATTTGAAGTCTTTAGTGCAGTGCTAAATGTACATGAAGCAGAGGGAAGAGAGCAAAGCAGGTGAGAGTAGTTTCTGTTTCAGGTGTTAAATCCACTCCCTACACCCCTGCTGAGGTGGGAGGGATGGAACACAGGATTCTCTCAGGCTGACACAAGGATCTTGTTTCAGGTAATTATCTGTATGGCAATATCTTCCTGGTCAGGAATTCACTTGTGAGAGCTGCTTCGCCGAGCCTTTAGAGCTGAACTGAGAACAGGGAGGAGTAGAAAATCATGGAGGAAAAATGTGGTGGGAAGAGGAGGGACTGGAGGAAGACAGTGAAAAAAGTGACTTAAGGCTTATTTCATGTGTTGTTCAGAAAGACTGAGCAGTTAGCAATGTTGCTGGGAAATTTCTGTGAAAGCATTTCCAAAAATCAGGTGAGAAATACAGCAATAAATTCCAGAGTCACAAAATGATCGTGTGCTCTGTCAGCCCATTCCTTCCTCTCCTCCTGGATGGAAAGAGCAATGAGAGGGGCAGAAGAATATCCCTGTGTGTTTGTGACTCGCTTCTTTCGGGTCACTGAAAGCCAGCTCCTCACTCCTTGTTTTTACAAGTTGCAATTTTATGTCTTCTGATGGCCATGGCAGATGGATTTGTGTATGTTATCTAGGACAAACTATCTAGGACAATTTAGAATACAGACTTGCACTAAAAAAACCCAGACTATTTCACTGGAAACAGATGTCATTAGTCTTTTACCCAGTCAATTAAAATTTCCTCTAAAATGATCACGTTACATCACTGAAGCCATTCTATGGCAATCTAGATTTCTGAGCATATTTCTGTGTTCCAAATCCTGTTTTACAGGTGTGTGTGTCCATTAAAATTAAATTTCTAACATTAAAAATGCTCTAAGTAAAGGTAAACAAGATTTCATCTGTATGTGTATAATATATTTGTAGGAAAGAGGAAGAGAGTTATGGGGATGGATTGGCAGGATGAAATGTTGGTCTGTACAAAATCACTTACAAATATGATAGAAAATTCCAAAGCAGAAGGAAAACAAAACCAATGTCCAATTGTTAAATGCTGTCATGAACCAGAATTGTAAGAACCATCAGGGACCACAACATTCATCCCCTTCTCAGTTTTCTGCAAACAGATTTGGAATTTTCACTCGGAAAACGGAAGGTGAAGATGATTCCCAACTTGTAAATTTAAACTCCTCCTGGTAGCATGGAGAATGTGCTGTGAGCAAGAACTTGAGGTCACTCACATGCTGGAAGGGCAGCTCAGATGAAATCCTGCAGAAACCCTGGAGGAGCTCTGCAGTGCCAGAGGCAGAGGGCAGAATGCACGGGATAAAAACTTCTTTGTGTAAAATTCTGCCATGGTGAGGGATGGATGGGGTCTGGAGTGGAGAAGCAGAGTCCAGCAATTTGTATCATCTCTGCAATATGTATGGTGCAGCTTTGGACGTTCCTAATGTGCCACAGATGGTCTGGTTGGGCTGCAGGACTGCCAAAAGTGAGTGTATGAAATTAATCTCTTTTTCACTCTATCACACCATCTGTTGCCAGTTCATTGCGTCTGTTAATAATAACAAGTAATTAATAATCATTTCAATAATTTAATTAATAAGTTCCTGATTGATTTGAAACCCTTTTTATTGGGGTTGACTCATTTAGTCTCAGGTTCTTTTCATCTGTGCAGGTTACAAAAAGAGTTTTACCTGTTTTCTAAATGCCCAAACATATAAGTTAATTTAGTGTCTACTCTTAATGCTGATATATAAGTTCTAACAAAGTAGAAATTCACTTATCATGAGGCTGAAGATTTTAGAACTTTGATTATAATGAGTGCATTTACGTTAATATCAAGTACAACCTGGCTGCAGGCAGGTGATGGTCTCTAATTATGGCTGTTCTTTCAGAGAAAAAAATTATATTTAACTTGGAAGAGATAAAACTTTCCTTCAGTTTATTCTCTTTCCACAATATTTTTCTGCCACGAATATATATTTCTAATTTATTTTTTATTGTATACATTATGCCCTTTACAATGTTTTTTGATTATTACCATATAACTCTTCACTTTTTCTCTGCAAATCATTGCTCAAAAATTTCTGACACCATAATTTTGTATTGGTCCTACAAGCTTTTAGGCATCTAAAATAATTTATTATGGGTAATAACTGCATTTTTTTAATCTTCTCCTTATAAGTGTGTTTTCAAACTTAATTAAGCATAGCCATATTTATAACAGGATGAAAGGTTCCAAAAATAAGCACAAACACTGTTCCTCATGATTTGAATTCTTTATATATGTATGTTAATTCAATAATTTTCCCCAGGCAGATTGAGTTACTTATTTTATTTCCTTTTACATTAGATTTTTATTTTTCCTCTATGATGTTTTATGTCTATCTGCTCTTTCTAATATCAAGTTTTGTCAGAGCCACAGGCTGGGGAGCCAGGCAAAAATCAGAGTAGTGCCCCACAATACTCATACAAGGGAGTATCTCAATTATTTCTGGTGTTTTGCTCCTTTCCAAAGGCCAGAATTGAACCTTTCCCTCCCAGTTTATCATCTTTTACACATGCACCATGCCTTACCCTGCTATTGGTTTGTAATGTGTGAGCACTGTTTACTTTTGGCATATTTTAAAAAAAGTGTTTTGATTGATGTCATGTGAAACAACTAAATTATTCTTTTTCAATAGCAGCATCTGCTGGTTTTTTGGTTTTTTTATTCATTTTTGGACAGATATTTACATCCAGGAAGTCTAACCCCACAACCCCCCTTTTTTAGAGAAAAGGTTTTAATTCCACAGCACATTTAATGCTGTTTACTTTATCATTATCAAACTCATCTGTTTCAGATGTTTTAGATGGAGGAAATGCTGGGGCTATGAATCAGGTCCTACATTTGAAAAGAAAATTCCCTTTCCTGTCTCCTCCCTACACTTGAATTTAGCTCATAACTTGGAAAACAACATTCAGGTTTACAGCTGGGTGTCAGAAAGCTCAGCAAGAGCTTCAGGATTTGAATTTAGAATTCCCAAAGAAAGCATTTCTGGAATTGTTCTTGGCCTTCATAATTAACACGTGGCTCCTGTGTGTTAATTGTGTATAAACACATAAAAAAAGGTGTTGTGTGTTTTAGGGGGGTTTTGGATTGGGTTTTGCCTCTTTCTGGAGTAGTATATAAAGTTTTGATGAGTTTTGCAAAGAATGATTCTTCAGAAAAGTAAGATGGGAGAAGAGCATTGGCCAGAAGGAGGCTCAAGAATTCCCCTTTGTCCTTTTTAAAATATGTTTTCATTAATTTTTTGAACAGTCATTCTGCCTACTGTCTTCAAAAAGGAATCTAGGAGACTGTGGAGGTCTCACTACATGGGAATACAGAGTAATCTCTTTTTTGTTTTGGCTCAGTAAATGTTTCTACATCCCCAAAAGCAGAGCACACAGGAAAAAATGGCTTTTCTAGCTTTTTCTTTCTGGAAGCCTTAAAAGTAGATATGGAGGAGTAATCTGATTCAGAATAATGCGAGTGCTATATTAAAAATGAAATGTGATATTAAAGAATCATTTTGAAAGCTTGGGAAATAGGTTTCTAGTCTCACCATTTTCTTAGGTTTCATTAATATTGGTCACATACAATCCTTATTTTGTCTTCCAAGCCAACTGAATTTTTATCTGTACATGTTCACAAGGACTGTGGAGAGGGGAATATCAGAGTTGAGGAGCAACATGAATTGGATGTCATTTTCTCTGCCACTTGTGTAATCTCTAATAACAGAGGCATCTAATAACCTGCATTTCTTCCTGACAGCTCACTGAGCTGGGAATGCAGGCTCCTGCTGCTCGCCAGGAGCTGTTTTATTGACTGAACCCTGGAGAAGTTGTCTCAGATTTAAGGGTGTGCTGAATTACAGCCAATTGCACTGAGCAGAAATCCTCAAAATCTGTTTTAATTATAGCTTTTACCAATACCTGAATGCAGAGAGAAAATCCCACTCTCTCCATTTGCTCACAGGAAGGAAACATAAGCAAGATTAAGGCCCAGCTGATTCTTACAAGTCTGGGCTCTTGCTCAGGAGGCAGTGAGGGGAGTTCCATAATTCCACAGCCTGTGCAGTGCTTTTCTGTTCTGAAGGACTGTGCCACTGTGCCAGCACAGAGAAACGTGCCTTAATCACTCCATCACACTGGTTTAGTATTTTTAGTTGTATTTAGTTGTATTTTAGTTGTATTATCAAGACCAGACAGAAGAGTCATGGCCTGAAGTCCCACCTTACACCTGTGCCTGTGTTTGGTGGGGTGGCATTGCATCCAGTCAAGGAAAGGGAATGCTATTTAAGAGGATTGATTTTTAAACTTTGAGAGAATATAATTCATAGAGATGTTTGCATCACATTACATTTTTAACCAGGAAGAAATATCAAGCAGTAAATATAAACACAGCTTAAAGCACAGCAGGCTTCTGGCCGCTGGAGCTTTTGGGGAGCATCTGAAAACCAGATTATTTTCTCTGCAACGGTGTGAAATTTTGTCAGTTCCTTTGACATGGATGAAGAGTTTGCTGCTGGCTGTGCTGGCTTTGGGAGGCCAGTGCTGCCTGTCCCCTCTCTGCTCCTTCCCTGCTCTGGGGCCAGACCTGCAGCAGCTCTGCTGGCCAACCCCAGGGACCAGGGGATGGGGTCAGCACTGTGACTGTGCCAGAACCACTGCCCCCCAAATCCATTTTTGGGTTTCCCCACAAACTCTTATTTGTTTTTTGATAGCTGAGGTGTTTCTTTCCTATTTGTTTTTCTTGAGTAGCTGATTATTAGTGGGCTTCTTATTTTTAAAGTATTTATTTATTTTTAAATCTATTCAATTCTTACTAGAAATGTGAATCCAACCTTTGGCTTCCTAAAACATGATACTTAATTTGTCATTCCCAGCTCCTACTGAGGCCATGTCCTGGACAGAAGTATTCTGTGAAGGTTACAGCCAGCAGGATTATGCAAGTACTGACAACATGTATTCCAAATTTCCTTACTTGGTAGGAAGTTGACTTGGCATCAAACACTAAAATACCTGATTTGTCATTGTAGAGTTATAAAGCTGTTGAGTTTTAAACTGAATTTTAAATGAAAAATACAAGTTAATCTTGAGTTTAATCAAAAGGTACATGTTAATCTTGGAATGCCATTGGGGGTAGGAGCTTTGGCTCCCATTTCAGCTGGATCTTAGCCCATCCCAGGGTGAGGTGTCCACCTGAGCTCATGGCACCACGTGAACTCCACCTGCCTCCTGTGGGTGTTCATTCCACCCCAGACATTATTTCATTTTTCAACATTAAAAAAATATTTTCAATACTTATGAATATATACATGTATTTCATTATTTCCAGGTGTTTTTTTCTCTCCACAGACCACAACTAACTCAGAACAGATTCTTTACATCCAGATAGCTCCAGTCAGATGTCGACACTCATAGCCACTCTCCCCAGCATTAATTCAGATTTACAGCTGCGTTTTGTGCTTACAGATGTATGTATAATGTACACAGAGCTGTGCAAAATGTGATTTCTTTGTCATCCTGCCCACGGGGGCTCTCCAGGTGAGGTTCAAACACTCTTTGAAGGGTTCTTGCCAGAGGCAAAGCTCTTCCCCTCCAAAGTGTGGCAGCTCAGCACAAAAGCCTGGTCAGTTGTCAAGGGGAAAGAGCTCCATTTCTGGGATGAGAAAGAGCAAACAGAAAGAATTAATCAATATTTCAGAAGTTTTCAATGGGAATATATGTGCTGATGAATTTGAATGGATGTGTGCATTTTTTCCTAGGAGTTTTGCTCGTGGTTGGTCTTGGTGCTCAGTCCAGTGTTGTACTAATGCCCATTACCATTGAAACGCTCTTGAAATGTCTGAGGAAAGGAAATATTGACTCAGGCAGAATGTAGAAAAGGTTTTGTGCTTTTCCAGCTTCCTAGATGTGTTTTAGGTGGAAATAATCGTCCCGTTATTAATTCATAACTTGTTTCTTTCTACAACCCGTGGAAATAATAGATAAACATTAGCCAGAAGTCAAATTGCTTTGTGTGCTGCAGAGATTTTTTCCTAGAGTTTAATTGTTCTTATTTTAGATGTTCTTTCTTTTGCATCATTTGATCCTATTAAAATTTGCTATCCTAAAATACCATTTTAAAAGGATTTGACAACAAAAGAAATACGAGCTCCACTGTGTTTATCCCTGCTGAGACATGTATTGCTCTCATCTTAATGCAGGATTTAATTTCACATGCTTCACTTTATGCCAAGTCAGAGCAAATAAATATCTTGTTCCGTTATAATCTGTCCTGGGCCTTTTGTTTCTAATGGATCAAAACTCCTCATTCTAAGGCAAAAGGAAAAAAAAATGCGTGAGGGGGGAAACAGAAGTATTTAATTCAAAAAATATGAGCACCTTCCAAAGGAATAGCACAGATGTAATAATAAAAAAAGGGAAACAGAAAGAAAAATCTACTTTTGGGAGAGACAATAAATGTCTAAAGAGGCCTTGCTTGCTGTACTTTGGATATCAGAAAAGTGACTGAAAATGCAAGGAGAGGTGCAGCTCAAATCTTGCACTCCCACACTTCATCTTTCTCTTAACATGAAAATGAACAAATTCTTTTGCAGTTGTTGATTTCAAAGTTCTGTTTTCTCACTTCTCTTTGATCCTGGTTTAGATGCTGAGAGGCTTTTTGCATAAATAGAACTGTTAATTGTTAATAATTAAGTAATATTCACAAATAAATAGAAGGAAAACATAGAATTGTTTTAATTAGGACCTTTATGAAAGATAGAAGGCAGCATAATTAATTTACCTGTAAGTTAATTTGCAGAGTGATTGCTCTCTGATAGGGTAAATAGGATTATGGATCTGGAAACCCATTTCCTATGTTTTAGGCCATTATTTATTTTCAGTTAAAATTGCTATCCTTGGCATACTGAAAGCATGGAGTTGAAGATATTAATATCAAAATAAATGCTTTCATGGCAAGTTCTTCAAAGTATTTCATACTTCAAGTCTTTATTTTTAGACCAGATTGAAATGTCACAAAAGAGGCAGCTCTAGTTCCCATTTCCATATAAACCTCCATTACTTACAAGCTACAAAATAAATGAGAAATTAGGGTTGGTTTTTTTGGGGTTTTTTTTGCAGTTTGACTTAAAATCATAGAAAACTAGCAAATCAGGTAGTGATTTGATGTAAGGAAATATTTTTTTTTCCTTTCAGGTGATTTCCAGAATTAAGTTAGTCGCCATAATCTATTCTTCAGGATTATTTCTCATAATAAAACTCTAACCTATAACCTCCTGAATGATATTATTAAAATATTATTAAAAATTATAACTGATAATTACACTGTTGTTAACTCTTTAATAATTTTAGACCCAGTGTGCAATGCCTTAACTCACAGTGGGACTGGCTTTGTTTTGGATCCTTTATTTTTTTTGCAGTATAAAAAGTGACACGTTCCATAGGTGCATTTTCAATATTCAAGGGAAAAATCCAAACAAACAAGGAAATAAAATTAAGCTGAATGTGCAAAGTAAGTTTGTTTTGACATGTAATATTGAAGCTCTTTGTTATTACTCTGAATGAAAATGGTAATTTGATCCTTTACTGAGGAAATTATAATTTTTAGATTTTGCAGAAAATATCCCACATATTTTACAAAACCCATAATATTGTTTTCTGAGCATTTGTTGCATCTCCTCGAAATTACACTTTTGAAATGAGTTATTGTCTTGTTTTGATGAAAGTAGAACATTTGGTTTCCTTCTTCTCCAGGCATTCTCTGAATGCTCAGCCAGTTTTGCATAGTTACATTGAAATATTGTTGATATATTTAATGTTTGCTTCTGCCATTTCAGAAAACACTCTGAATATTCTCATGGTGGGAGGGTTTTTGTGCCTATTTGAGAGTTTTGCACGAACACCAAATTAAAATATTTGTGAGATTTTGCAGATCATTCTTTTCCTTCTCATTTTTACAGGAGAAAACTTTGCCTTCTTGAGCATCTCTGCTTCATCTGGGGGGATAATTTCTACGTGCAAGTTCAAACTGATTAATATTTAGGGAGAGAATATGGTGTAATTTAGAGAATATGGTTTTGTTTAGGCAGAGAATATGGTTTAATTTAGAGAATATGATTTTATTTAGGCAGACAATATGGTTTATAACCCCTCCTGTACAAGAAGGAACAGTTTGTTTTGTATTTCATGATCTAATAGAATTTCTGCTGTGGGATAAATTCCCTCAGTCTGTTGCAGATGTATCTTAAGAGGCCAAGGCTGACTTTTGTGTGTGGTGCTGAGTGTACTTTCTCTCCTCACTTTAAGTTTCTCAGGTCTGCCTGATCCACGTGAGTTGGGTAAATTTTTGCAGATGCAAAATTTCAACAAAAGTAATTTCCAGCACACAGAACTGAAGCATGGGGTAAATTACAGATGAAAATGTGACCCTAAAGGTACATTTTGAATAGCCACTCAAAAATAAAAGCTTTTATTTCTCTTGTGTTTGCAATGCAGCCATTCCTGTATTTTATTTTAGGACACACTTTAGTGGCTTGAACAATGTGTGGTGGATTGAGGGTGATGGAGATGAACATTCTCTTTTCCATCAACAATTATGAATAATAACGTGATTTTCACCTGTTTTTAGAGCTGCTGACAGCTCTCAGGTGCATGCCCACAACGAATTGAGAGTAACAATGATGATAATTTTCTCCCCTTTAACTTCTACTTACCTTAAGCTCTTTGCTTTTTCCTCTTTCCTGATTTGCCATCGACATAAAAACCTTTGTGGAACAGGAGGTAACAGAAAAATCTTTAAACTTGTGCTCATGCATTTGCTGATTCTCCTTGCTCTTTCACTTCAGTCACTTCTGTAAGTTTGGATTTTAATTCTTTTTGACTTCATGAAACCATTATCTTGTAAAAGCAGCAATAAATAAGAACACCAAGGAAAAGAAGGGGATCTGCTGTGGTTCAATCATCTAAGTCTGCAAACCAGAACAGTATGAATTTTAACTTCCCCTTGAAGAAAAGAATCAGGTATTGGAGAAAAAAATCAGGAATTGTTTAAAAGTTATGTTTTAGTGATGATGCCAAGCCTTTATCTCTTTTCTCTTTGGCTGTTGCTGTACCTGCAACAGCCAAAATAATAGAATAATTATTTGGCAAAGCCAAATAATATAGTAATATTATTTAATATAATAGTATTTATGAGAAATCCAAAGTGCTTTCAACCTAAGTAGAGCACCCCTTGAAAACTGATAAGACCATTGAAGTCCATGCTGGTTCTTAATTTTGCAGGTCTGGAACACCCTCATTTAAGAGATACACTAAATATTCTCTACTGAAATTTTAAAAAATTTTGTCCTGAAAAGACTTACAGTGTCTTATTAGAGATATTTCTGTCAACTAACACTAATACAGAGGATGAATGGATCCTGTGTAGAAGAGAATCACTACCATTAGGATTAAGAAAACCTGATGCAAGTAAATACTGTAAGAAACCCTGGTTTTTGTTAATTTCAACAAAACAATCTCTTGATGAAATGAGATGAAGATTTAGAGCTGAAGAGGTGAATCTTTCCTCACTTCAAGCACTTATAAATATGCAGTGAGCCACAAAGGCTGGAGCTGCAGTGAGGAGGTGATAAAATGTACTTTGCACTGTTTTGTCCTCACGCTATTGCACCTTGCTCAGCAGATAATTTATTATGCTGGCTCTTAATAAATAATTGATGGAGATCTGATAACACAAAATTTGCAGAATATGGAGAGTGTTTTATTAGAACATTAATATGCTACAGGTGTGTTTTATTGGTCAATTAACACACGCCTGGAGGTGTGGGGTGATAGATGAGGCTGCAGTGGGAGCTTTGGGTGAGTGGGATGGTAAAACACATCCTGGAGGGGCTTAATGGTGCTGGAAAGTGAGGAAAGATTCTACAGAAATTGCCCTGTGGTTTGGAGGTGCAGGCCAACTTTAAACAAGGAAGCAGGAGCTCTGGAAGTAGGCTAACAATAGCAGTGTGGGGCTTTTATGCAAATTGATTTACTCTGTTATTTGGGAGAAACTGTCTTAGGGCTAAGGTGGTTTCCATTAATTTCCCAGCTTTCCCAGCAAAGTTGTAAAAGTTAGTTTATCTCCCTCATGCTTTATTTACAAAACCACGTACAACACAAGCCTTCTTGTTACCCCTGAGTGCTGCTCTTAATCAAGGAAAGGTGGGAATATAGCCCAGACTTAGGCTGCTTTTAAAATCCTTCTTTTAGAAATACATTTCTTATACCCAACAGATAAGTATTTTGGGGGTGGGCTGGGCTGGTTTTTTGCTGGTTGGGTGGGAGTTTTGTTTGTTTGTTTTATGGCTTCAGGTCTTTGTTTATGTGATGCTTGTTGCTTTTTCTCTACATTTTGGAAAGCCTCACATGGTATCCCTTGACTATCATTAGATTTCTCCTTTTTTTCTCTTGTCTGGTTCTCATTCCATGCACAGCAGCAGATCAGTAGCTTCAGGCTCCTCTTTGAGCAGAGTGGCTGCAAGGGAGGATGGAAAACTGCTCCTTTGGATGTCTGAGGTTCCGAGGTGAAACTCTCCTAACTACATGCAAAGGGCTCTGAGAGCAAAGGGCTTCAGCAACAGCTCAGTCCAGGAGTCCAGCTGACCCTGGAGAAATCAACAGATGCAAGAGGCAGCAGCAAATGCTTGCAGAAAAAGTGTTAGAGCAGAGCAAACATACAGATATTTCTCTAGGTATGGCTTTTCATATTTTTGTCTGCAGTATTCTTCACCAGAATATTATATCCAAACCATTTTGCTTAATAGCACTTGAGGGAGTTCTCTTTCATTTTTCTAAGAGGTTTTTAATCTTTCTGCCTATTAACATCCAACCTGTCCTTTTGGAAGGTATTCCATCATTTTACTCCTGAATTTTGAAGGACAAGTTTGATTTACATCTTTGCTCTTTATGTTCAAGCTGCTGCCACATGCCCTCGTCCCTATGGATCTCGTGTGGTGAATTATCAATATACACTCAGTCATCCTATGTCCCCTCAACTGTGTTCTTACCCATGCTGAAGAAGCCTCAGCTGTTTTCTTCTTTAAGCAAATTTTGTCACCTTTTTTTTTTCTTCATTCTTTTTGAGCTTATGAATATATGCAATACCAGGGGTTCCTATGAAATGTTTCAGAGTTTCCCTGTCAGTTTTTAATCCCCTTAACTGGTTTGTCCTATTTCCTACCTGTTTAGTAGCACACCAGGGAAATTTTTACCTTGCACTAAACATGTCTTTATTGCATAATATAAAGTAGCTGTTTTGGGAGTTCAGATGTTGTCATGTGCACAAACCTTGTTTAAAGTTTTTGGAAAATTCCTTTAGGTTTTAAAGGACCTTTGCTTGTCTGAAAAAATCCAGATGGCTTTTTTGCTGTTTGGTTTAGGCCACCTTTGCCATGGTAAGTGAGACCAAGTTGCCATGTCCAGCTGAAGGTGACAGTGGGCTGGACAGAGTCACCAAATGTTCTGTCTGCACTGGACTCTGCTGCTTGCTGGGGTGAAAGAATGGAAACATCAAGAAATGTGGGATTTTTTTAATCTCTTACTCAGGAGGTAGAATCCCAAATTCCTCTCTGGTCTATAACAGAACAGATACCAAAGAGGGAAAGTTTATTTTAAAGCAAGTCTCTTCCCTCAACTCCCATTCAAACGTGATGATCATCAAAATACAAGCCCTGCATTTGCACCTACCTGCTCAAACCTGGTTGGTTTTGGTTTGGGTTTTTTTTTGTGTGTTTCAAAGGCAGATGGATTGCTTAGAAACATTATTTTTACTTCAGCAGGTGATTACCCAATTAAATGCTGCACCTGATTAAATGCTGGAAAAAGTATTTAAGATCATTAGTGGTAACAAGACTGGCAGAAGGAAGGTAGCATGTAGAATAAAAAGAACCTGCTGCCCTCCCTCCCAGCCCTTCTGTGAAGAGACAAGCTGAAAATGAAGATTGTGAAAGGAGCTGGACCAGTATCAACAGCAGTGTGACTTGCAGAATTTCAAACCAATGGCAAAAGCCAACAAACCAAATGACTTAATGGGAGCTGATTTCCCTTTGTTCAGGGTCCAGGGCAGGAAGGGTTTTGCTGTGACTGAAGTGCTCACTTCTTCTATAGAACCAGGCTCTCTACATGGAGATTTATTTTCTGGTTTGTTTATTCCTGCTTTGCCCCGAGCTTGCTGAAATCAGTGGAATTATTTAGCAAAAAGGTTCTGAGTAGAAACCAGATGCCCAAGTCCTGGAGTTTGGAAGGGAATAGCACCTCACTGCTCCAGTGGATGAAAAACTGAGTCTTTCTGAAAAACAAGGTGCTTTGGGAGCAAACAAGTGCCTCAGGGTTTGATTGAATGTGGTTGATTGTGGCCATCCAGGCTGTGCTCACCTCCTGAGCACACCTGGAGCTGCTGCACTGCTCCTGCCCCTCTCAGCCTGACCCCAGGCATGAAGGCAGTTGCTTTTATTTATTCATGCAAGCATTTCTTTAGTTTTGGCTGTTTTGCCTGGGCTTTGCTGGGGCACAGCTTTGTTTGTACCTCTTCTGTCAGCGATCCAAAACCTGTGTGTCTGTGACCGCCACTGGGGGAAGCTGCTCTCTCAAAGCTTGGTGTGATCTGTCCTCTCTGCAAAGGTTTCCTTAATTTTGTGTGCCTGGAATTAGCAGTCTCATGTGACTCCTCTGAGTTATTTAGTTCTTCAGGATCAAAGCTCTATTCAAACAAAAAACGGTGCTGAGATGATTATTTGAAACTTTTGATATTTAATGGGGGCGAGGATGTTTATGTGCCAAAACAAGGCACTCTAGAAAGAAAAAACTTAGAGCAGAAAAAAGGATTTTTCTGCTGAATGATCATGCAAATCATGTTGTGACTGACTAATATTTAAATGGAAAATATTGTTGATAATTTATTGGGCAGGAAAGAATCTTCTTCAGCCCTGCCTGAAAGCCAGAAGGGAGTGATGGGCAGGGGGCTTGCAAGGGAATGTGATATCCAGACAACAAATACCAGCACTGCTTTTGACTACAGATGAACCAAAGTTGTTTATAGCAAATACCTCTGAGAAAAAAGTTTTTTGAGAAAGACTGGTATTTTGGCTGTCAGATCTGCTTCAGGTCTAGTGATTACCAACATCTTAGCTGCTTCAATTCCCTGATGAGCTGCCTTGAAAACATGAGTTTTATAAATCACCTCACAACGCTGCACTACAAAGCCCTGGTGATCAGCAATGCAGTGACCACGTTTATGGGAAGAAAAGACATCATTCCAGGGAATAATATGAGAATGTATCAACTCCACACATCTTGATTGCAGACTCTGCAGGTAGCCAAGGTTTCTGTGGCTTACTCCTTGACCTTCACCTTTGCTTTCACAGACTGCAAACTTCTCAGAGATGTGCATGGTGTGAACTGCATCTTAATAGCTGGAGTGCCTGATGGAGAGATTCCCTTCCATTCTTAATTGGGAGGTGGCTGTGGCTGTGTCATCCAGCTTCACAAAGATCTGCTGCTCCCTACCTGCAGTTGCATAGCATCTCTGGGGAAAATAGGACAATTTGTAACAATTAAAGTTGGCTTTAGAGTGCATGTTTACATTGGGATCTATAAATATTCCCACACTTCTAATAGATGTTAAGCTTTTCTATTTTTGCTTTGCCTCCTATTTTATCTCACATCTCTATACTCTCTTTAGGCTGCAATAATTTTTGTTACCCCCCCTTTCTCCTTTAGGAGAAAAGGCTTAATTAGACTAAGCAGAATCACCTTCAGATGATCCAGGCAAAGTGTCAAGAGATGAACAAGGCCTTGTTGTCTCAAGGCACCTGCAGAAGGAAGGGAGACAGGGACAGGATGGGTAAGAGCTGTTCAGCCTCAGGTGGGTAGACCTGTTGAGCAGATGTGCGTTGTTATACGCTGTTCATCCTGAAATCCATGGGATGCAGTGAAATTTGGGAAAATATTTTAGCAAGCAAGCTTTACTCTCTCCTAAACTCATTGTTTACAACAGTTAAATACATCAGTGTAAATGAGAATGATATCTTTAAGGCTGAAAATAAAGGCAGAGCTAAGGATATCTGTGCAGAAAGAAGGCACAAACCATTAGAAATGGATGGTGGGGCAGTAATGGCAGGAGGAAGTGATTTCAGTGAAGCTGTGCTGCAGTACAAGGCTGGGACATGCTTCACAAGGAGCTGTGCTGGTAATTGTGCTTCTGCACAGCTGCTTCTCCTCCCAAACCAGGAGAATAAGAGTGAGTAACCAGGCTCTCAACTCTGCACTGCCACACTGAACACGTCAGACCAAGATTTATTTTCAAAAGGAACAGAGATGTCTCACCTCTTTCAGATTTTTGTATTATTACCAGAATCTGTAACTTTCTCAATAACCAGGTTTCAGGGTTCTAGATGGTTTATTGGAACAAAATGAATCAGCTTCAGATCTTTTGGCTTCATTCTTCCAGCCTCTTCTTTGGCTCATCTTCCCCCACAGGTACAGGGCCATATGTTAATTAGGCATCAGGCTAATGGACTTTGGCAATCTGCAAATTGAACCTCTAAATCTACTTCAAATTTAACTCAAATCCATGGAATACACTTCCTTTTTAAAAAGCTCTCTTAAAAGACAACTCACCCACTAAAATGGCAGAAATGTGTTTCAAATGTTTATTGTTTGTGGTGTTTTCTCATGCATGAGAAATCTCATTCATACCACCACTAAAGTCAGTCAGCATTAGATGTCAGAACAGCAATTCCTATCATGTTCCCATAGAATCTGTTCCCATGATGAAAACTAAAAACAAAATTTGGCAAGATCCTGAAATAATCCTAATAGGATCTCCAGAAGTTAATGTTTCTTTATTTTCTCAATTTTAGCCTGAAATATATTTTTCTTCTTTTCTAGTAATAGAAAAATGGTATTTTTTTCTGTTCAATACGAAGATATATTCATGTTCTGTTATAGACTACCATCAGAATTGCTTCACAGGCTGCTTCAAAGGAGAAAGGAGCAGACCTTCCACACAACAAATCACCTAAGAGATTGATTTTCCTTTCTTCCTAACCAGTCTTTCCAGTAAAACCATATTTGTACCTAACCTGAGGAACATTTGTAGCTCTGAGGGAGCCTCTGAGCTCAGCTCCTGTTTCCCAACGTCACAGAAATGTGATAACCAGCAGAGTGCTCCCAGGCCAGGTGGAAATTTGGGGTTTATGATCAGAAATCTTCACTCCTTTGCCATTTGTGAGGGCCCTGGTACAGGACAGGAGGCAGCAAGGTGTGACAGAGCCGTGGTGAATTGTTGAAGTTCAGGAGTTTGTAGTTTGACCAAAGGCACTTGTTTCCTGTGAGTCCCAGAAGGTTCTGCCCCAAACCAGGGGAGCCTCAAACACAGACCTCTGTCAGGAATTATCAGACAACATCTGCTGGAGCCACAATTTCCCGTTTGAAATGCTGTGTACCTCTGCTGGCACCCTCTGTGATCAGGGCAGATGGGATCCCATGTAATCCTAACTGGTGTGGCACAGACAATGGGATTACACAGCTCCTGCAGCCACGCTTCCCCGCGCTGCCTCCAATTACAAAAGAGCCCAGGGGCTAATCACTTATCAAACTCCCGTGGAAACTAAGGGGAGAGGAAAGATAAAATAACAAAAAGATTTGTGCTGCTGTCTGAGTGATAAGAATTAGTACAATAATACCTAAATTCTCCCCTAATAAAATATAGAACAGAATTTTCAAGGCTCTGAATTTTTCCTGCTAAGAACAACTGCAGCATTTCAATTAAAGGAACAATCCACAGCATTTTCAGTGGAAAATTTCAGCTGCCTCTTTTCCTGGGGAAAATCTGGTTTCTGGTTGTTTACTCCTCGTGGTTAGTTTGGAGTTCCATAGAATATCTACCAACCTGTACATCAGATAATCAGCCACCTTCAATTATGTGTATCAGTCACACACGGTCAGGGAACATAAAGAGCACAGGAGAAGAACACAAACTGAAAAAAGCTTGGAAATTTATTAGGCAGAGTGGGAGGAACTTGGTGCTGGAGGCTGCAGGAGAGATGAGGCAGATGAGAAGTGAATCCTTTTGAGATGCTGAGATCTCTTACAATGTGTTTAATGGGAGCTGAATACACAGAATTGGGCACTGAAAGATTTATTCACTGGGTTGTTTTCTAATGAGACAGAAGAAAAGATCACAGATGAGAAAAGTAAAATATTCAATAGTTTTGTGATTGCTCTCCAGAAGATGATCCTCACAGTTAATAAAACATGGTGATTGCCCCCAATTTAGGGTAGGCTAATTTTTTAGGCTCTTTCAGTCATTTAGTATGAAAAAGCAAAAATTAAACATTAAAAACATTTTTTTAATGAAAAAGTAAGATTAAAATTCAAGTTCATTAGGTTTTCTTATGGAGCAGAGAGGCTGTGAAACTTCTTTTAGTAGTCAATTTCTTATCTCTATTCCATTAGACTCAGGTGATATAAAGAAAAAATAGTCTTAGGGAGAAAAAAATCTTCACGTAATCTTAATTTTTTTCCTCTCTGACAATGTCATAACACAGTTTTGAGATAAATATATATTGTTTTGGGATCATCTATGTGATAGAATTGATTAGCAACTTGCTGGACCCTTTTATAAAGCTCTCAGTAAAAGGTGTTTGCACTTTTTGGGAGTTCCTTAATTCGAATGTGCCCCCGTGCCAACCCCCATTACCTCTGCCTTAGGTGGTCACCAAAGAAAACTGACACCACCCCTATTCTAGTTTCTTTTTTTTTTTCCTTCCAAGAGATATTAATTTCAAAGGCCTTCATGGTGGAAAACTTAGCACTAGAAAAACCAGATGGAAAAATTATGGAGGGTTTTATGATAATCAGATTAACAGAAACAGGGCTGCGTATTTTTTCCTGAGAATTTATTGACAGATGGGTATAGATATTGAAATTTGTATCAGCCATTGCATTGCACTCATCCAAGTCTTTTTTAATAAAATCTTTAATAAAGTCATATTACACTATAGAAGCTAAAGAGGCTCCCCCTGGTTCTTGCAATAGGCAATGGAGATTTGATCAGAACCCTACTTAGAAAAATTATAGAAATGAGACTGGCTTTTACTAAAAGGTTCTTTTTATCCCCTGAATTCCGTGTGCAATTTGCAGCTGTGGATGAAATGTGTGCACAGATGAAGAACTGAGGAGAAGCAGCTGCACTGTTGCCCCAGTTAAATCACTGAACTTGTGCTTCAGAGAAGTTTTCTCTGACAGGAGTGAAGGCAGCAGCACCTCAGGAGCTCATGCAGAACTGGAGAAGGTGCTTTCCACAGCAGCAGCAGAAATTCAAATTAACTGTGCATGCTGAATAACAAGTTTTATGAGAATCAATCAGATATCATCATAAATGCTGTTCTGCCTTGGTGCTGAAGAAGTCAAGCTCCACTGGAGAAATGCAATATTAAATGTGACAGAGCTGAAGTGTGAGAAGTTCAGGAAATGTTGGGCCAAAATAGCTGACTGGAGTGTTTACATTTCATTCATCACCCTACTCTGTCATTCTGAATGCCTTTTTTATATCAATAAGATGAAGAACAAACTTATCAGTATCTTTGTGAGGATTTACAAGCTTCCTCAGAATCCCCTCAGTTTTCTGAAATACCAGCCTGGTATTTGCACTGTGCACTGCCAATCATCCATCTGCATTCTGTCACTGAGGCCACTTCCCACAGAAGGATGTGGTGGCTGGGGGAGAAGAAAAGGAGGAAAACGTCTTTCTGTCAATCTTGTAGCTGTTACTGCTATAGCTTGTTCAGTCAGGTCATGCTCACTAATCTAGGCTGGAATTCCTGAAGGCTTTTAATGTCTCATTTTCTGGAACAACTCTTCTGGATCCTTCCCTTCAAAGAGCATTTGCCAAATCCTTCACCAGCAAAGGTGATTCTGTTCTGTGTTAGATGCACGTGAATGTTCTAGAAACACTGGGTTCATCCAAAATTTGGTGACACATTGAGGGGTGAAACCTTTGTGTCTGCTAACTTGGATTAAAGTTTCTTTACAGCAAAAGATTTGACAGATGACAAAGTAACAGTAGAAAACCTGAAGGCGCGTGAACACAGGAGATGTGTGTTGTGCATCCATCATTTTCATTGCTGTTATTCCCCCATGTCTTCATTTCTGCTTCCCATAAAGGATATTTAAGCTGAGAGCTCAGGGCTGGGGCAATGCTCTGGCTGACCATCAGCACGTGCAGTACCAGACACATCACATCTGTTATTCCTGCCCTGCTCCTCTGTCCCAGCTTGTCCTGACAGCTGTCCCCACCACAGCTGCTCTGCAGCATGGGCACGCCAGCAATGGGGTTTGCCCTTAGGTAATGTCATCATCTTCCTGATCAGCAAATTGTGCATCAAAGTGTTTAAGCTAGTTGACAAAGGAATGAAATTCAGTAAGTGTGACTGAGGAGCAGCTGAACAGGTGAGAGCACAGAAATGGGATTTTGTGAAATGTGGACTTGTCTCGGAGGCAGTTTCTGTTAACGATGGGACAGATCTAATAAAGGCAGCACCTTATCAAGTTACTGTCAATTTTGTGGGAAATTATTGACATCACAACCAAATTTTCAACTCGTCTGTGTCATTATGGAAGCCTCACAACTTCACTGGATTTGATTTGCCGGGAACCAAAGCAGATGAATTGTCCTGGAAGACAAATCACTGTTTCATGTGGATAAGACCTGATTACTTCTGTTTTCCTAGCAAGCAACAGCAGAAGATTGTGTGGGTATATGACTGAAATTAAAATGTAGATTTCCAGAGCAAAGAGCAGTAAGAAAGACTGACAGCTGACTGATGCTGTGCTCTCCTAGAGCAGTAATTATTACTGCATTCAAGCTTTCATATTTTCCCTATTCTCTATTTCTCTTTCTCCTTTCATCATTTGTTGCAAACCTGGTTTTGTTTTCTTAATATTTCTCTGAGAGGTTTCTGAGCCATCAATCTGGAGGCTGTGAGCATGATGGAGTTCTGTGCCTGGCCAGCCAGGAGGGTGCTCAGGCTTTGGAGGGTTCTGCTTCTTGTGCATCCCCCTGCTCTCAGCTTCCCATGTTGGCTGCTGGGGAAAAGAACAATTTCCCTGAAAAACACATATTTACTGCCTTGAGATACTGGTAATTGGTACCTTACAGACAGCAAATTTGCAGCAGACAAGTTTGTAAACAATACAAAAAATAATAAAAAAAAGACACTAAAAATCGTTTTTGCTGCCTCAGAAAATGTCTTGTGCACCTTGTGCCTTTTGAAGCTGCTGTGTGTGGCACCAGTTTTTTTCTTCAGATGTGCATTGTTTAAATGCAAATATATCAGTAAATTAGTGCACCTTGTGCCTTTTGAAGATGCTGTGTGTGGCACCAATTTTTTTTCTTCAGATGTGCATTGTTTAAATGCAAATATATCAGTAAATTAAACTTAAATTATCAATTTTTAAAATTATCAATAAATCCCATTTAATTTCAAATGTTTGGCAAGTCTTCACAGTGTTATTAAAGAAAAGGAAGATGCCCTTGGAGTAAGTCTGGTAGAAGATCCCACAGATTCCCCATTTCCTTTTTGTACAGTGTGCAGATCCTTTTGGGGTTTTTCTTGTTTTCAGGCACCCATGTTGCATGTAAACCCTCAAAATGTCTGCTTGAATAGTATTTCATTTTAAATGAAAATAGTTTTTTCATTTTAAATGAAAAAATCTTAATTGTTATACTTAAGAGCACAGCTTATTTTAGGATAACATCTGATTATTCTGATCATCAAATTATAGAAAGTATTTCACTCTCTCCCTTCATCCCTGCTCCTTCACTCAGCTGGATTTGCAGGAGATGCATTTAGCTAATAGAACAAGAAATTACAAGTGTATGAATAATTGTTTTTAAATGCTATTTAAAGTCCTATATATAGCATGAGTTTCCTGGAAATCTTTCCACATACTGTTTGGTAGGAAATAGTCTCCAAGCAGGTTACAATGTTAATTTGATAGCTAAACCTTTCCCAATAGTTGTGTTCTTGATTTGCTTATAAAAGAAATCCCATTTTAGGCTGAGTGATTGCAATCAATTTGCTGTTACCAAGTTATCAGAGAAAGGAGCTGTACCACATCATATGAAAAAAAAAAAAAATCCCAAGCAATTAATGTCAGCAAAAGCATTCTTAAAATTCCATCCTGAAATGTGTGATTCAGGCCAGTTTTTATCCCAACTGCTCAGTAAAAATGCAAAGAGAGGTTAATATGATAAAATATGGGACTACTTAAGCTGTTAATTTTCTAGCCAAGTTTAGATGAATATCATGGACTGGGATGCTAAAAGCCATCTAACATAAATGTTTAATGAACAAATAAAGCTGTCAAAGGCAAATGTGCCCTGCACATTATGGATGGATTTGCTTTGGGTAGATCCTGCAATCACAGCCATTGTCTCATCAAGGCCTAAAGTCTGTTTTCCACCACTTTAGTTTATTTTAATACTCTGCTCACAGGCTGGTTTTGGAGGGTTCTGTGGTTTGTTTTTCAGGCCAGAATTACAGGAGCAGTTGTATAATTCTTCAGGGTTCCCAGGCTTGCAAATATTTTTATTGACTTGACCAAACTTCAGATGTGAGCCTTCTGCCCAACTTCTAAAAAACCACAGAAAAGAGGACAAAAATCTCCTTTTGCATCTAAACACAGGATCTCAGGGCTGGAACTTCCCAGCCTGGAATACTTTAAAGGATTTAGCAGAAAGCAGCAAATTCCCTTGTAAAAGAAAATATTGTTTCCACTTCAAACACTTCTAACACAATCCACAGAACATCACCACCACTGCAGAGATCCATTTTCTCTATTTAATAATAAACGTTGAAGGGGTTTCTACAATATGTTTTTACGACTCCCTAGAACCCATGTTTTCATTTCCATTTGGATATGTTTCATATAAGGCATTATTGATTTTCCAGCCAACATGGGTCTTTGGGAAAAAAAATATATAATGATTTAGCCTTTCACTATGGATTCTTCTCATTTAAAGGCCTGTGGAATGGTTTTGGAGTGCTGACTCACTCAGGTTTTTTGCTTTTGTTTTGTTTTGTTTTTCCTAGGGAGGTCTAATGCCTACCAAAACCATAATGTATGTAGTGAGAGAATTTCTTAAAAAAATTAAAAATTGTGTGCTGAGTGGAAACATTTTTATAAGCTCTGGTGAAGGTGATTATATGCATTTTCTTTGACACATCAGTAGAAACCACAGTAATTTCAGCAATTCCTTGTGTGCAAAAGGGCATCACTTTTGTTGCAGTCTTCTTACAAATGTTTTAATCAAAAGAGTTACCTTTGAACCCAAGGACTTCATTTTGCTAAGACCTGGAAAGAAAATGAACACTTCTTGGGATAAAAAAAGATAATGTGACATTAAAGTCTGAAAAGTTGATGTTCCACAGTGTAGAAATAAATGGCCCAAACCTGGCAAACAGCATGTTCTACAAGAAAATAAATTAGAGTGGCATAACTATAGTGACTGCTGAATTTGTACTAATCATTTGGAAATGAAATCCTCTTTTCATTAGCATTTCCATGCTCGCATGCATAATTTACAACAAAGGTTTGCAGGCACTAACACAGTTTTCATAAATGAGTCGTAATTTTGGTGTGGCTGGAACCTTGGAAACTTTTTAATGCAGTTGGATTTTTACATAGGAAGAATAGCATAACCTTGATTTTCTAAAAGTCAGATTTAGTGTTTAAAATGTACGCAACAGACCTGATTTCCATTCTGTATTTCTTTTTGTAGCAGCCTGAATGCAAAATAAGTATAAAAAATGACCACAGCTACCAGAGAAAAATAGCGGGTTTAGGGCCTGTTTCCTGCAAAATGCTGGAATTGTTTTCTAGGTGGGCACAGGCTGAGAATAATACAGGCTGTTGAACAGGGATTTAATACAGCTTTACCTAATAGGAGCAGGAAATTATATTAAGTCCCTGGGATTTTAAATTATTGGACGTCAAGAATGCTGATAATTTTTTACTATTCCTGTTGCAGTTCTGATGGGGGAAGTTCTTTTAGGGAATCTGGCCGACTTTATATTTTGAGAAAATTTAACTGTGGTTCTAGTTTGGAAGTGTTCAATTATGCTTCTAGAAATAGGTTGAAAATCATAACTGTAGCTAGCCATTTGACCAAATTTTGTAAATTAACTGCAAATTAGTTTTCATTTTCCATGGCTCCTTTGTCTTGCTTTCACTTGCACAAGTGTCTTTGAAACAACAGGTAAGCTTCTGGGAGCTGGGACACAGAACATGGGCAGGGTCAATGGGTTCTTCTTCACCTCTTTCCACCCCAGCTCTCCCTGATTCCAGCATGCGTGCAAGGAAAGGAGCAGAAAAACCATTTCTGTGCTCCCATCTTCCAGCAAAACCCCTGCAGGAGGATGGAACTGGCTGGGACCAAGTGGCTGAGCAGAATGGGATGAGGTGGGATTGTGTCCAAGCCCTCGGCAGTGCTGGGAAGAGCTGGTGTGCTCTGTGAGATCAGAGCCCTGCTCTGTCACCTGCTGGGCACAGAGGGCAGGATGGATTATTTTTATGAAGCAAAGTCCATTCAGAATTTGTAGGATGTCTCTGTCGTTGGCTTCAATGGATTTTGCTTGTTGGGAATAGCAAAATATCCCAGTTATTGTTGGTGCCCCACAGCTCTGCAGTGGCCCTGCCCCTCAGGAGGGGGAGCAGCACTGGAATTGTGTGACCATTAAACACAAGGAAATTAAAGACTGGAGAGCCTTTAAAATCACATTGGTTTGTGGTTCATGAAAGTAAAGCCCTTCTGGCTCGTGGAAGCAGCAGCTTTGTGAAAAATGTGCTTGAGGGGCGAGCAGTGGAGGGTGCAGCTTGAGGATGGCATGGCTCTGCACAATGGGCTCTGGTGACAGCAGGGTGAGATCCTTCTCTGCATCTTTGACTTTTATTTCTTGGGGGTTTTGATGGTGTAGGTAAGATAATACAACCCCCCAGAAATGAATATATTTTTCCCACGAAGATTAGAACTTTAATTTCATGGGGAAAGCCAGAACAAACCTTTCTACAGCTCTGCTTGGCAGTGGGGTGAGGGACAATTTCAATGCCCCTTTTTAATCAGAGTGGGAACCAAATCTCCCTGCCCAGCCACGTCCTGCAGTGGTGGTGTCAGGCAGACTGTGCTGATCCTCTGCTACTTGTGGATGTAAATTGAATTGTGACAAATACACAGAGCAGTGCATTGCCTGGAGACTGAAATCAATGCTTGCATGTGCTCAAACAAAATTATTTTTCACTTGCACCTCTTTTAAGTGAAGTCATTTTAAAGGGGCTGTGTATTTCATGCTTTGCATGCATTGCTTTTTCCTTCCTGAAGAAAAATATCTGGACAATAAATCATCACTAGAGGAAGTTTTGCCATGTTTAGTGATTTCATGAGAGATATTTTTCTACCTATATGATATGCAAATACTTCTCAGGCATATAGGAAACAGAAATTGGCTCGTTTTACACTGAAAATGTCTGTGGGTTTGGGGGTTTTCATTCTGGGCTAGCTTTACAAACCAAATTGGTTAACAGGAATGTGTGCATCAAATTTTTTATAAGGTTCAGAGCTTGAATTTACAGCCCCCATTACATCCAGTGAAAGATCTGCTTGTGTGTTTTGAACACCAAAGTGTTTTTTGGGCAGTTTTAGTATAGTGTTATAAGGAAGAATTTTAGTGTGGTAGTAAAATCTTACATCTGCTTTATGAGAGAGACAAATGTAGGTTTCTTAAGCAGAATATTATCATGTAGAATGCTTGTAAGATTTGTTAGAAAATCAAACTTAAAAGACTGTCATTTTCTTTTGAGAGACAATTTAGATGACAACATTACCCAAAAAAATCTTATAACTCTAGTTAAAGTTAGTAGAAAGAACTCCCTCTAAAATGCTCAAGCACTTTAAACTATTCTTTTTTAAATTAATTACTTAAGTGAAGATAAATCTAAGCTAAAATATCTACATTCAGGCATTAAAAATTTGAGAAATTAAAGAAACATTCATTCTTCTTTTTTGCCTTGAAAGGTGACCAAAGCCCAGCTTCCAAAGAGTTTATAAATGGTTTAATTGCTCCCATGGTGTTTTAAAGCTCAAAATATCTGTGTGAATATTTTTTTATACATTATAATATATTATATTGATTATTTTATCAGTGGTAATACAACACCCAGTGGAGCTGTTGTTGGGGCAGACCAGTTTGGCTCACTGGCATTTCCCAAGGAGGCATTTCCCATGGAGATCAGAGTAACATTTCTGTTATACGTGAAATACAAAAAAAAGAATGAAATAGAGAAAAATATTTTCCTTAGATTTTTTTTTTCCTCAGATGTTTTCCTCTCTTCACCCATTTTTGAGAAGCATTTTTGTTTTCTGCATGGAATGGACACAGAGTCTTCAGTTTTCATGGAAACAGAATTGTCACAACATGTGTATTGGCATTTCTGGATTCACTGAACCACAAATTCTTTAAATTTTTGCCCAAACCAACCTGATTCCACTGAAATGATAGAATTGCTGTACAATATTTGAATTCAGCCTGGGTCAATCTGTCCCCAAGGCACCAGGACAGGACATGGGATCAGCAGAGCTGTAAGTTCATCTCCTGGCCACAGACAGCATCAAGGCAGAGAAAAGCAGAAGTGATCCCTTGAAATGAACAGGAAAATTCCACAGTAATAGCAATAATAAAAATAAAATAAAATTTAAAAGTATTATTATTAATAATAATAATAATAATAAATAATAATAATATTGAAATACCACTGAATGTGGGTACCCAATTTTAGACTCCTTTAGAAGATCTGCATTTCAATAGAAAGAACAATTCCTTCAAAAGTCAAACCTTTTGGGGAGATCTCAAGCTGCCTACGTTAATCCAAAGTTTGTTTCTATGGTTTAGAGCCCCTTAAATAGAAAACTGCTGTAATGGGCTTCAAAATTACTCTTTTTTTTTTCTCCTTGCTGACCTTGTGTTTAAGTCAGAAGAGTTGAATGAAATTTATTGGCAGCTTTTATAATTGTTTTGAAAGCACTTTGCCTTCTCACTTTGTAAGTGAATGAGTTGGCAAAGCTTTCCAAAAGAGCCAAGAAGGTCACTGGAAAATCGCTGGCCTCAGCCTTACTTAAAACAACATTTGTTAACTTAAGTTACATTTACTCTTAAAAACAAATTAACAATTTAAAACACTGGTAAAACATGGATTTGCCAATTATAGTGGAATTTCTGTGAAGTATATAGAGCATTACCTCCTCATTAATAACACATTAGCTCTTCATTATTGCATCATTACAATGAACAGCAGAAGGATTAATAATCTGGTCACAGTTACCAAAAATCATTCCCAGTTTGGGAAATTATTTGGCCCATGGATACATTTTATTTCAATGATCCAGTGTGCTCTTAACAAGAGCAATAAAAATATAAAAAATAGAATGAAAGAGAAAGAAAAATATAAAATCTGCAGTCACACCTTTGGGGGCACCAGCTGCATTGCACCCAAAGAAAACAAAGATGAATACATGAAATGTGAAATCTCTCAGCCTCTTTCCTTTGCTTTTACTGAGGTCCAGCAGAGCTCTGTGATCAGAGTTTAAAGTGCATTAGAAAGTGTTTGGCCTGCCTTTTTCTGGCCGAGTATTTTCATTGTTCTGTGAAAAACTGAAGGGCTTGGAGAGCTATTGAAATCAATTCAGTGCGTTAAAAAAATACAAAAACAAAACAGGCAATTGCTGCCAGTTGCTGTTTAAGAAAAAAGAAAAAAAAGTTTACATAAACACCAAACCAGGTGAAATGTCATTTGCATTCTACAGAATTAGAAAGGTGATTGGGCAACACGATATCGTGTTTGGAAATAATACAAATTATAACACATTTTGAATTTTAAAAAATCAAAGCACTTCTTTGTGACATGATGAAATATTTTGACCTTTGCAGAATTATTTTTTCTGTTTTTTTCTTGCAGGAAGGTCTTAGCAAACTGTTTTAATCTCTGCATCTACATTTTTCAGTGCGAGTTTCATCCAGCTGATGGATCCTTGGGTGCATCATCCAGAGGGAAGGGAAGGGAAGGGAAGGGAAGGGAAGGGAAGGGAAGGGAAGGGAAGGGGACATGGACTGGCAGCACAAAGGCAGGGATGATGTGCAGGGAAAGCACCCCAGGTGATCATTTGTATTTTCATTCATTCCAGGGGATGGAATCTGTGGGGTTCGTATGGATGGAGAGCTCAGGACTCCACTCTCCACAGTGCCTCCTGGAGATGTTCATGAAAAAGAATTTGTGTTCTAAAACACAGTGAAAATTCTAAAATAACTTCTTGGGGGTTTTTTTTTGGCTCCCAGTTTTCTCTTCCAGCAAATAACTTATTTGGATTTCTGGTGTCTACCTTTGGTATCATGGAAATGCCAAGCAGCAAAGCTGCACCCTTATCAAATTCAGGGAATAAAATGTAAGATGCACAAATAAATCCTCTTACCTAAGTAAGCAACACAGAGATGGAGGATTTCTGCTTCAAAAACAAAACCCAAGCCAATGAATTGTTAATCTAAAGCAAAATACTCGTGGCTGTCAGCTGTATTCTCTGAGATGTTCCAAAAAGACTTTGAAAGAGTTATAATTCATTAAGGTGTACCTGACACAAATACTTTATGTTTGGGTTTTTGTTTCAAATAACAAAACATATTCTGAGGCTTTTTTTCAGATCTTGGTTTGTCTCAGTTTTGATATAAATGATTTGAACTTGTTCATAAATAAGAAAATTGTCAGAACTGATGCATTAGTTGAAAAAAAAAACTTATATTTTTCCAGCGGTAATGAGATTGTATTGTTATTATTTTCCTTTTTTTTTTCAGAACATAGAGCAATGATATACAAGAATATACTAACACCCAACATTTGGTGTGAGTAGTGTAGTGAAGCAATCCTAATGGAAATGATGCCTTTCTTGCTTAAAGATTCCCAGGAGAAGTATTAGAAGGAAAATTCTCACCCTGGAATGGAACAAATCAGACTAACTCCAGGCTAGATAGAACAATTTTGAGTGGTGTATGATACATAAGCCTAATTAGGTTTTGGGAAAGACAAACTGCAACAGCACTCCAAAATAATAAGAAAAAAATGCAATTTATTGTCAATTTATCCCTAGGAAATCTGGTGACAGAAACACATCTAATACAATACTGCTATTTGTATATGCCATGATTATAAGCTTGAAAGTTTTCATGCTGCTGCAACCTTTTTGTTTGTTACCTGAGTTACACAGAGGAATTAGGGAATTATTCAGCTATCTGAAAGATTGATGCGGAGTTTTTCAGCTGAGTTTCCGAACTGAGGAGGGAGAATTTGCTAAATCTTGTTAAAATTGAACACAGCCGTGAACATCCTGAAATGCCAACAGTTAGTTTGCAATATTTCTGTTTTCAAGCCTCCCCAGAGGAAAATGTAGTTGCAACTTTTAATGCCTCAGAGAATCCTTGTTTCCATTTGTCTGTTTTCTCTGGAGCTGGGGGTCTTATGCAATGGGATAATTGGGATTATTTTGGACTAGAACAACATTGCCAGTGGAAATGAGAAGTGTTTCCTCAGATGGACACTGAGTACTGATAAGGCCATAAAAGGTGGAAACTGTGGGGAGCACCTTGAGAAATAATCACAGATTTATAAAACCACAGGGATGGAATCACAGATTGGTTTGGGAAGGGACCTTCAAGCTCATCCCATCCCACCCCTGCCATGGCAGGGACACCTTCCACCATCCCAGGCTGCTCCAAGCCCTGTCCAGCCTGGCCTTGGGCACTTCAGGGATCCAGGAGTGGGTTTAATGGGATTAATTGTCTTCCCTGCCTACTCTGGAGGTCCTCATTTCTCTTTACTTTTGTCCTAAATAATATGCACATTTCATCTTCCACGCTGTCTTTTTAACAGCCTTTGTAAGGAAATTTTAAATAATCAGTGGTTTATGTTCCCATTCTGTTGGTAATTTCCCTCAGGTCAGCTGAAGGAACAGATGTTTCCTTTTAAGAACAAAAACTCTTTTGCCAGTTTAGGTGTTGCAGGTGAGAGCTTTTTAAACAGCTTCTGGCTGGGTGCTTTAGGGCAGTGGAGGAAGAGGAAATCTGAGCTGGATCTTTGCGGCTCTTTTACCCCATCAGAAACTGCTTGGTGGTAAGAGGAGGCTGCATTACACCCTGAAGGTATCACAGGTATGATCACACATGAGATTCTTTCTTAATAACTGTGGATTTAAATTCAGAAAGTGAGTTCTTTCTAGCTCTACTACCATAGACTTAAATACCAATAGTGTTCTGTTTATAAAAGGTGGGGTTTGGTTTTAGAGCTTTCTGAAGTTTTTCATCTGAGTACAACAGTTCAGTTTTTGTGCTGAGTCGGAAAAAATGCAGTGTTGCCAAATGAAACCACTTGTTCTTCAGAACTCATCTCCTCGTAGCAGACTCTGAATACCTAAGCAGGGCAGAAAATTTGTGTTTTTCTTTGTGTCCTGAGTGGTTACCGCCCTACAAGAAATATAGAATTGCCCCTACAATTAATAATTGCAGCATCTTCTTCTAAGGAAAAGCCTTTCCTTGTCTGAGATAAAATTATGCCTGGAAATTGCATTCCATCAGAACCAGAAGCTGGTCCTAGTGCTTTAGTATCAGTGGTATCTCTTAATCAAACCTCTGTCACTGAAATATAAATTAGTTCTAAATTGTGTAGTGTAAGTTTTCTTATCCTTTAATGAATAAGAAATTACGTACACATGGGAATTTCAAAACATATTGTGCTTTTCAATTTAGGTATAAATCACATGCAGATTTTATTTCTATTGCTGGACCTTTGTTGATGGCAGGGGTGTTTTTTCCTGAGTACTGGGGAAGTGTTGTAATGAAACAAGTATTTCATCCTGAGTTCTGGTGTGAGCAGCTGTCTCTTCTCCTCTCAGTCTATCCTAAATAATTCCAAATTATCTGATTGCACTTAAATCATCTTTCAAGCTTGCATTTCTCCTTGAAGTTTCCTGGCCAGTGTTTGGTGTCCTACCCAGAAAATGGTGAGTGGGAGAGGACCGCAGACCCCACGGTGGCATTGCCACAGGATCACTGGGTTTTGAGCAGGGCTTTGGGGCAGCTTTCCATGACACCCTGATGTGTCCATGAAGCCACAAAGATCCTCCCACACGTGGGAGAACCATGGAAGACCCCAGCAGCAAACCTGGGGAGCTGGGAATCCTTCGGTGCTGAAGGAACCCAGCTGGCTGCTTGGCTTTCCTTCATCCTAAAAGTCATGAAAAGCTCTGTGAAAGCAGAGACCTGAATAAACTCAAAGTTATTGTGGTGTTTAGGTCCATGTGCCTCAGCAGGAACAGGTCCCCAGGGAAGTGGTCACAGCCCCAAGCCTGCCCAAAGTTAGGAAGTGTCAGGAACAGTACCCCAGGGAAGTGGTCACAGCCCCAAGCCTGCCCAAAATTAGGAAGTGCTGGGACAATGTTTTCAGGCAGAGGGTGGGATCCCTGGGGAATTCTGTGCATGGATGGGAGTTGTACTTTGATGGTTCTTGTGGGTCTCTTCCAACTCAGGGTATTCTGTGATCTGAAAAAAGTCACGGGTTTATTCTTTTTCCTTATAAAGTTCAGAAAATAATTGTAGAGAATATTTCTCTAGTGTACAGACTCCTGTGCCTGCCTGAGAAAACAATTTAAATTTGAATAGAAGATTAAAAAGCCTGAATATTTAATGATATCAGAATTTAATGGACAGCAGTTTAAACCAAGTTTTCAAAGTCAGCATGACTGCACTCTGTGATGGTGTGTCACAGGTTCTGAAAACCACCTTAGAGGGAGATTTGATGAGAATTGATTGTAGCCTTATCACTGTGAATTTGTTATCAGATAGGAGCTAACTCCTGGCAGGTGTTTGTTTATCTGGGTTAGATAAAGCTGCAGAGCCAAACCTGGCTGCAAAAATGAGGAGATCATTCCATGGCCAGAGTGTCAGGGAGGACAGGGGATGTGGCAGGGCTGGTTATGAGAGAAGCAAAAGTTGAATTTTGATGTATTTTGAGGAGGGGAAAAGAAAAATTGTCAGGAACACTCACATTGTTGGGTTTGTTGGGGCTTTTTTATACACTTTCAACTTAAATGGGTTTACTCCGAGTGTTTGTACATAGTGCAAATTTCTGTGAATGAGCAAGAAATGTACTTGAAGGGATTAATATTTGTACATTAATGCTGTGCTGACAATGGTAAAAACTCATTAATAGAGTCAGAAAAAATTGAAAGAGCTGAGGAAAAAGACGATAAATAAAATGATAATTTTCTTGTGTATTTTTCTAACTTCTGTCCTAAAGGCTTTTATTCTCATGTCCTTTTTGTCACTATGATCTAATGAGGAGAAGGATGAGAGATGAGGAAATGTTATCAGCAGGGAGGTGGAAGTCAACGTTCAAATCCAGTTTCTGGCATTGTGGACTGTGAGATTGTAACTGGAATTTGGTGCCTGAATCACACAACACCAGCTATTCTTGTGTGGGTGCTGGGATCTACCAGAGTTTAAACCACTGTGTTTGATAAACATAAATTAGGTAAAAGGTAAAACATAATTTAGCTAAAAGCCACCCCTTAACTCCTTACGGATCACCACATTGCCTCAGAAGTCAAAATACAGTTTTATTCCAGAGAAAAATGTTATTTTCCCTGAAATAGTAACACATTAAAAACTGAACCTGTAAAAACCCCAAGATCTATTTAGATTGTAAAACTTCCATGAATTTGTATTTTAACAGCATAAATGAAGAGAGCTGTACTTTATTCTGCATGAATTGTAATGCTCACAGTTGTTCATTTAATAACCCCAGCCACTAACCAGAGACGTCTTTAAAAAAAAATGAAGTCTGAGTGTTTTAAAATATCCCATGTGCTCCATAAATGGAATTAAAGAATTGTAAATTAGTTCTCTAAGCAGAGATTTCCCCCCATGTTTATGAAGTATCGGGGACTAAAATTTGGTTACATTTTATTTACAAATATATAAAAGTATAGTGATGTGATTTCTGTAAATGTTCATATTTTTATAAAACACTTAATAAAGTAGAGGGTAAGCTGCTCTATGAATAATTGAGGCTAGAGGAATGACTCCCATCAGACTACTTATTATTTTTCTGAGAAAATATCTTTTATGAAATGTAATGATTCTTGAACCCACATTATTTGTGGAGCATTACCTATTCCTGCCTCCTTGTTCCTTCCATTTCTTTCTCACACACATACAGGAAAAGTACTTTATTAATTAAACTACCACAACACATTTGTCCTGACATGTCAATCTCCTTTTCCAATCTCATTATATTCAGGTGCTGGATGATATCAGCTACAAATTCCTGACATTTCATTTTGTGTCCTGTCACCACCTATGGAAAGCAAAGGACAGCTTCTCTTGATCAATATCCCCCCAAAAAATAAAGCAGAAGCAAATTTGTTTAACCATATGTTAACCACAGGTTTTCTCAGGCAGTTTGTAAAAATAAGGTATAAAGACATGTGCTGGTGGGTTTTTTGGGTTTTTTTTTCCTCTGATAGCAATTGTACACAAATTTGATGTTTGGAAGTCCATAGAATAAAGTACTGAGATTCCTACAGAATCTTTGTTTGTGAGAGCTGATGCCTTGAGAAGGCTGACCTAGAACAGAGACTGGACAGAGTTAGAGAATAAAACAGGGATTTATTAAAAGGGCTCAATGGATCCACCTGGGGCAGCACCAGAGCCCAGCCAGGGCTGCACCCAAGATGAACCCAAATGGTCCCAAAATGCACGAGCGCTGCCGGGGTCTCTCCCTGGGCTCAGCTCTGCTCCATGTGCACATTGCAGTTCAGTGTCCAGTTCCAGCTTTAGGGTGTGAAGTCCCATCCTGCTTGTTTTTCTCTCTGCAGCCCACGGGGTTTGTGCTCCTGGGCTGAGATTTGGATCATTTGTCCTTGGTGCCCAGCTAGGAAAGGAATTCTTTTGTCTGCCTGCTCTGTGCAGAGAGCTCACCATCCCCTGATATGAAGCTCGGAATCCACACTAAAGCAGCACAGAATCTGAAAATATCAAAGTTAAAACCTGAGGCATCACCTCTAGGAATACATCAGAAGAATGTCCCAAACTGCTGTAACTCAGCAGAGCTCGATGGTGCTTCCTCATTGAGACGGATTATCTTTTACA
Organism: Passer montanus; assembly: GCF_014805655.1. Lineage (NCBI taxonomy): Eukaryota > Metazoa > Chordata > Aves > Passeriformes > Passeridae > Passer > Passer montanus. The sequence continues at coordinate 3,093,347 of NW_024369818.1, forward strand.
AGTCCTTCCAGCTTTGCCATGGTGCTTTAACATAAAAACAAAATTTAAAAAAAATCCACCTGTCTCTCCTCTCTTGGGCAGCACAGTTCCAGCCACCTCCCTCCTGAGAGCAGAGAGACATCTTGTGCTCATTTCCCCTGGTGATTTGCATTTCAGGATGCCCTGACTTGGTGAGCCAATGTTTTGTTTGTTGAGCAGGGATGAATGCTGTGGATGCTTTGTTTAGGAAGTTGAATTATTAATTCACCGTACACAGAGTTATATCCCAAACAAAGCCTGGAGCTCAAAGCTCCCTAGTTCTGAGGAGGTTTATAAACAGGTTCTGCTAATCTGAAAAGATTAGCTGCCTTGTTATTAGAGGTAAATAAATACTTAACTTCAGAATTATTTTTTCTCCTTTCTAATCCAGAGGAAGGTTATAATGCCCTTTCTGACTAAGTTTTCCTTTGAGTGTCTCCTCTGTGTATCTCTCCTGACAGAATTACAAGAAGTTTTTGGACAATGCTGCAGACACCTGGTGGGAAGTTTGGGCTGCTCAGGAGCTGGAATTTGGAATCCCAGTGGGTCCCTCCCAGTTCAGGATTTTCTCGTGCTGTCCGTTCAATTCCCATCAATTTCCTTTGTGTGCTTTCCTAGGCAGACTAAGAAAGCCAGGCCCAGTAAAGTCTGGATTTCCAGCAGCTCTAACTTGTGGCCTTGGAGACACTTTTGGAGCACCAGCAGTAAAAACCTCCCCCATATCATCCAGAGTGAAACAGGGAAGTACTTGCAAAGACAATGATGGAATGAGGAAATTTGCCTCCTTCCACAGTCAGCAGGGACTGAGAATTTCACAGAGACAAAATCTCTGCCATAGTCATCCTAAAGGAGATGGTCTGTCATAGCTGCAGGATGTCTCTCAAATTTTTTTTTTCTTTCAGATTTTTTCTGTAACATATGAATATTACTCATTAAAATAAACTTTCTCTGAGGACAAAAATAAAAGAAAAAGTGTGCTGGGCAAACTCAAGGATTTGTTTGGTCCCCAGGACCCTTTCTCTGTCCATGGTGACCAGGGAGGAGTGAGGGCTTGCTGTCCCTGTCTCACACCTTCTGTTTTCATGGTGACCCAGAGAACTCCACCCCATGTCCTGTGCTGCAAGGCTGCAGGCCTTAGGATGGATTTAAATCAATTAGGGGTTAATGTCCCTGTTTATCCTTCATGGAAATCCATGCTGCTATGGTTTTATGGCTTTAAAAATAACAAAAATTACATAAATCTCACCATATCGAGATATTTTCCCTGCTGTGTTTATTGTTTAGTTACTGGTTCAAGATTTTGTGTATTTTTAGATCATTAAATATGAGTAAGGCTTAAATATACCTAATGGCTGGCTAAATTTGCTATAGGATATTTGTGTCAATAAGGAACAAAATTATATTACAGAACAGTACAAGTAGACTAAGACAACTCAAATTGTCAATATGACAAAAATGACTCAAAGAAACCAATTAAAACTCCAATCCATGCCTAAATTGCTATTGGTTGTAAGTACAGAGAATCCTTTTACACATTTTATTTTTAGGATACTACATGATCAGGGGTACTGTAGCAGAGTGTCTTGTCAATAGATAATTATAAAAGCAAATATATCATCATGCTAAAATAAAATGCAAATCCCAATCAGCATTCTTCCAAGCTGTTCAATGGCCAGAAAAGATGGGGAGAAAAGCTGAAAACTGCAGATAAACTAATCTTACAGCCTGCAAGTTTCTGTGCATTTCTGTGATGAACACTAAAGATATAAATTTGTATACTGTAGTTTTTGGTTGTACCCTGCTGTAAATAGAAGCATGAAAGAAAACAAACGAGAATATTTGTGAGGAATTTTGCAAAGATTTAAATTAGTTTAATATTAACTTAGTATTTGAGTTTCAGAGTCTTGCAGAAGGATGCTTATATTGTTTAGTAGAACTACAATACTGACATACCTTTATTCATGTCATGAGGTAAAAAAATAATGGACTACAATTATCATTTCTTACCTGATTATTTTTTAAATGGATTTTGACACTGGGAGGGCCCACAGAGCACAACTCTTTGAGTGAGTCCCCACTTTATTCAGAATTATTTTTTTTTTCCTTAATGAAATTTTAGTAGTGTTCATGTTATGAATGCATCTATTCAAACACAGAGTGTGAAAGTCTTGGACCTGCAGGAAAATGAGGCAGCATCCAAATAAATGATGTATAAATTATACATATCACAATAAAGCTTGTACCAATACTTCTTTAAATGGTGTTATAAGACACTGGAAAATCCAGGGCATGGGCTATGTGTGTAAGAACATGCATTTTTCACCAACTCCTGAGCTGTGTAAAAACTGTGTGCAACACTTTGGGTCTTATTAGGGTTAAGAGTGGAGCAGAAAAAATTGCAGCCCTGTGTAAATTGAGAGGGTGGCTTCAAAGCAGAGACCAAATTGTGGAAATTTGTGTACCACGAGCCTCTGGGGAAGGAGCTGCTGCTGATAAATTAGCAAAGCATATTTAGGAAACACAGACGCCTAATATTTTTGTTTGAACAGTAATGTGTTTTCTGAATCATTGCATTAATTTTAGAGTCTTGATTAAGATACTTCTACAGTAATGGAACAGATTATTTGCATTTTATGCCAAATAACTGATTATGCTTATTTGTAATTTATGTGTTGCGAGGTAAAAACTCTTTTGGTATCTGAGAGTAGTCTAGATTATTTAGCCTGACTTGTCTGATGGTACCTGTTGATTTTAAGGTGCATGGAGCTGGAAATATGAGTAGAGCTTTAAGAAATATAAACAATCTGGAGCAGCAAAACAAACCCAACTGCATCAAGTAATTTGTATTCTATTCTTCCTCCACTTCAGCATATCACTGATAAAAATATAGAAAATGCATCCAGTTATGAAGAAAGAAAATTTATTCCATGAAATAACACCAACAAAAAGTTGGACTTTGCATGCTGTTCTATTAAGACAGAAAATATAATCCTCCAGAACAGAGATTACAGCTAAAATTCAATATTTTTGAGTGGTTAATGCTTTCATTTAATGGTATTAACTTGAACTCTAATCTTGGGAGTATTGTGTTCTAGCTGTCCTTCAAAACATTTGTTCCACCACTGTTCTGGTTGTTCCTACAATGACCAGTCTATGTTGGGTTGCAAGAGGAGTTTCTGCTCAGTGCTTTGTGTTTAAATAAGGAATAATTCTGTATCTCTTCATTTATTTTTTATGCAGTATACTGGCCATGAGGATTTACATTTCTTTATATGAAATGTAGCATCTGAAGCTCTTTGGGGTCTTTTCAGGCAGGCCAGAGCCCCGCTGGTCACTCTGGAAATCAGGATTTCCATCTTGCAATGTCTGGATGGCATTGGAGCAGTTCTCCAGAAAGGGTTAAAACATTCCAGCCCGTCTGCTAGGAAAAAGAAGGAAGATATTTGGAATATTCCACTGACTTGCATTTGGAATAATAATTGGGTTTATATTTCCTGATTTGTTTGAGATGCGGTAGTTTTGCGTTTGAGTAGAATTGTAGGAGAAAGCTAATTAACCTTTATAAAATAATTCATTAGGGTGGAAGGCACAACAAACTCTTAAGGAAAAACAAGCCACTGGTAGCATGCAAAGGCTGGCACCTTCATTTTTGTGATCTGCAGGAGAGGACCAGCTTTAAAAGATGTCTTTACAGCTGTGGCAACAAAATGAGTCAAAGCTTTGTTTTGATTTTGTCTGCCCATTTTTCATTATTTCCTTAAAGGCTTTTTGATTCTTGATTTTTGGCTCCGAATTTGATTTTTCTTCAGTATGGAAAAGTTGATTTATTTTAGAACAAATTTATTTTCTGTTCACCTGGTTTACACAATGATATCTGGGCAAATTGGATTTCACTCGTAGCTCAGTCACAGGAGCAAAATGATGTGCACCTCTCTTGATGATGGTCATGAATACATCTCCTGACATCTATTTCCTCTACACCTTTTTTATGGTTTTCTCCTCATTACCTGAGTTCCTCAGTGAAGTCCAGAAAAATAACATCAGTAGGTTTTATATTGTGCCATATAAAATTGTGCCATTAAAATTGAACTCCACAGGATGTGAATGACATAAGCAAGAATGTGGAACAGCATTTTGACTTCTGTGAATGTTTTCCTCATTTTGGAAAACAGTTCCTTCTGTGTCCTTCTAATCCTGGTTCTTTCCCTGACTGTTCTTCTGACTGATGGAAATAATGGAGGCAGGGCTTCAGAGGATGCAGATGTTTTTACCCATTCTATGAATTTTAAAACAAACTAATGTAGACTGACTCATCTGCACGACTGAAATGCTGATTTTACATTTCTTTAATGTGATATTTCTCTTGGAATAATTTTTCTTGGCATTTAACTTTGCATCTGATGTTGCTGGAATTGAGTTTTCTTTGTTTGCATCCCCTAACATGAGTGTAAATATGTCATGCTGCAGGTTTGCACAAAATGAGTACATGTTTTCTGAGCATTTAGTGCTTCTGGAGTTTTTGTGTGTCAGGTGAGAAGCCTTTTTAAAAGTACTGAGAGCAATAAAAATGAGGAAAGGCTTTTTCAGAGTATTTATTTTATTATTAATGAAAATAGCAAGTCTCTCCTGTAGCTTTTTGTTTTGGCCTTTAACTTTTCATTAATTTCCTCTGTGAAACAAGCTTGTTCAAAGAATTAGTTCAAAACAGCCTCAAATTGCATTTAAAATTAATATATTTTTACGTTTGATGTTTAATGTGCTGCTGCTATCCAAACCTTGACCTCTGCCAGGGGCGTTATCAGGCTGGCAGCTGTGTGATAATGAGGGGAGTTTGCTGGATTTACAAATAGTTTGGAGAGAGAGTAACAAGATTAGATTGCTACTCCCTGGAGCCCTCCAACCCAGTAAACATTTAGCTGGCAGTAGATGGCAAACTGAAGATGGAGAGAATTTGCTGCCCTGAATTTGCTGGTGAATCCGGGACACAGTTCTGGTGCTGAGAACAGGAGGAGCTGTCATTGTTTGTCTGCCCAGTGATCTCTCTGAGGCTTGAATAATCAATCCCAGCCTGTCCAAAGTTCCTTTGTGCCTGGGACTGGACAAGCACATTTAGGGGTTTGCTCTTGCCAGATGATTTTTATCATACAAGACACTGCAGGGGCTGCTTGTCCTGAGTTCCCTGAGAAGAAGAGAAGCTTTGCTGAGTCCATTTCACCATTTTGTGTTCTCTCCTCTGTCTGCCACGCACAAACTCTTCTGTGTGGCTGCAGCAGTTGCCTTCCCCTCATGTTTTTTTGTTTTTTTTTTTTAATGAACTTCTCTCCCCTGCTCCCACTTGAGAAATTTTATTTTCTGAAGTCAGAAGAAGATGCACAGCCACACGTGGCTCATACCCAGGATCCTTCCCAGCAGCACTGGGCTGGGTTTCAAGTGGCTCCAAGGGGACTGTGGAAGGAGCCAGCAAACCCTTCTACGTGAGGTTTGTGAGTGCTGTGCAGTGTCTGACACCCAAACCAGCCTCTGCCATCCCTGCAGCAGGGCTCCCAAAGGTGCCAGGGGGGAGAGGATGGAGCTCATCTCTGTCTCACCCCTTTTAGTTCCTATGAGACAGGCAAAAAGTCTTCCTCAGGCTCTGCTTGATGCCCCCTCTGTTTCATCCCTAAAACATAAGGAAATAATCTGATTTCATAGACAAAATCTCACAGAACACCTGTGCAGATGTTGTAGTTCCCCAGTGGTCAAAGCAGAAAGACAGTGCTTCTTTATGGCCATAAATAATTCAGCCTGGGTTTAGTCTAGCCCATGCAATGGATGATCAGGTGGAGAGCTCTTCTCTACCCTCTATAATCTGTTTTACATTGCAATAACTGTTTAAAAATGGTTAATTTTCATTTCATATTGATAGTGTCTGTATTCTGGTTCAATTTCTCAGAAAGTGACTTTGAGTACAGCCTCTTCAGTTTCAGAGGGAATGGGCAGTTCTCAAAGCACTAAAAAGCTGCTCTGATGCTGCACATTAGATTTTGGGGGAGGGTGAATAGGTAGATTGTAAAAAAACTGTTATTTTCTTCCTTTTTTAAAACTTTTTTGGTTATTTTTCTATGTCACACTCTTTACTTCTAGATGCCCATGAACAAATAAAAGGAATTAAATCATAGGCACAAGATGCCAAATTCATTTTAATAAGAGTTCACTGAGAGCCCGAAGGTGACAAACTTCAGGAAGTGTTAGGGAATATGTGCAAGCAAAAGGAAACTTGTGACTTCAATAAAGAAATCTCAGCAATATGCCCTCTGAGGAATCTATAACAGCTTCTCCAAAGATTTACACCATCACATTTTTCCGGCAGAGCTGTGCACATGGAAGAATATTTCTGCTTGTGCCCTGCCTGTGACCAAAGCATTGCAGTGTGCTGAAATCGGCCCTGAAATCAGATTTTTTCAGCATGACCACTGCATGGTTGTTGTTTTGGCACTCCAGCTGGGTCAAGCTGGGCATGGAGCAAGTGGAAATCCCATCCTGCAGTTCTGCTGGTGTTGGATTGCATGGAAAGAGAGGGGCTTGGCACGTGGAGCTGTCAGCTCAGCACATGGGCAGCTTTCATGCCTTGTGGATGAAGGTTAATATCCAAACTCTGTGCTGACAGCAAAGTTTAGGGCTGGTGGAAAAGCTCAGGGCTCGTTGGTGTTAGATATTGATGGGGATGGGAGACTGCACTGGGGTGGGGGCTGAGGGTCATGGACAGTCCCTGTCCCCCTGTGCCTCCTGGCAAAGCCAATTTCTGAAATCACCCAAAAACATTTGGAGGAAAATAGCTGGAAATGAGAAATTAAGTACTTATTTCAAAGGAGTTTGTCTGTTATTAGGCATTCATCACAAAATGTATCTTATATTTTAAAAGACTTGTTTGGGAAGCAAGAACATCAGGGCTACTCAGAGATAACAGGGTTATACTCAGCCCCAGATGCTTTTATCTGCTCCAGCCCCAGCTCTGACTAAATGAAAGCCTTCACCTGCCTACCTTGCTTTCTGTTTGAAAAACAGAATATTTATTAGATATCTATTTAAAAAAAAAAGGCTCTATAGCCTCTTATATCCAACCAAGGCTTTCAACAGATCAAATGTATTTCCCAAAATAAAGATAAAGCAGAATGTTAGTTTGTGAATCATTCTGTATTTCAACCACTTAATGTACTTCAAGCACATATACACAATCAGGACAAGAAAGCTGGCTCAGAAATTATAAACAAATTGCAGCTCTTTGAGGCATCCTATAAGTTTTTTTCCCCAGCTGCATTTAAATAATAAGAGCTCTTCCTTGTTTTGGGCATCCTTGTTTTCATATCTGTTTTGAAACCATTTATGCTAAATAAGGAATTGAATAGACAGATAATTAGCAGATTGCAAAGCAGTGTCTTAACTTTCCTGGTACTCCTTAGCTGCAGAAGAGGCTTTGCAAAGATTTTTGCATAAAACCAGTCCACCAAGTTTGGCATGTGCCATCTAGTGCTCCACACAGGAACTGGAACTTAAAATTAGATGTGCACTCATGATATCCACTGAATGAGTACTTCTGAAATAAAATATTTGGGCTGTTAACAAATATTTGCAATTTGAAACTCGAAATTTTGAGTTGTGAAATAAAATTTCTCTTAAGTTTTCCTTCATGAATTTTGAGCTGTGCAAACACCTTTCAATCATATGAAGTGTTTCATCATTTATGAGTTTTCTGTAATGTATGGGTCATGGAAAATTCTTAGAAGCTCATTGTCTGTACTTTCACAAGTTTTTTTCCTGCTCTTCTCAAGGTGCTAACTGTATTCTTTTGAAGGTAGTTCAAATTTTACGACAGAAAAGCAATAAGGTAGGCAGTTTATGAAAAAAAAGTAGGTTTTGACCTGCATTTTTGCAGGAGTAGTGTGGAAACTCCTTAAACTCATTGAATCCCAATTCTAAATCTGTGGTTTCTCCTCTCAGACAACGTTTGAAGTAGATTTGGTGGGTTTGGTGTGGGGCAGGGGAGGTCAGTGTGCTCTGGGGTGGCAGAAATGGACATCCCACAGCCAAGGAGGAAAGTGAGCCTTGTACCTTTCACTCCTCTGGCTTTTGGATCTCCTGGGTTCTTTGCTGTCCTGCAAACTTACCGTCCTTGTCATTAAGTTTGGTCTCAGTAATCCCTAAGAAGGCCATTGCACCAGTAGGAGAAACCTTTTCACATTGAGTTTCTCTCCACTGCCCATGACCAGCACAACTTTTCACAATAAGATTTGTCTTGGAGGAAACTTCCAGGTGCCAATTAAAGCTGGATCAATTCAAGGCTTTCCTTGGGCATTAGGCTGCACACCTGCAGTAACAGAACCTGTGCTCAGGAAAGATCATTTTAACTTAGCCAATACTGTTCTGTGGTGTTGAGAAGTTATTTTTTATTTTTATTTTAAAATATTTGAACATATATACTTGAAATATATACTCGGGTAGGACTATTCAGCTTGGAGACTTTCTGAAGCCTTGTGATATAAAAGTAATTTACATGGAGAGGCTATACAGCCTTTTTCTTCTGTACACTGTGAAATATTTAACTATACAACTGTGAATTCAGTGTGAGAGGTGTGAAAGGAGAGAGAATCATTACTTACTGCAGGAGGGTTTTATTAGGCAGGCTGCAGTTCTGCTGCTGGACAAAGTGCAGTAGATCCCTATTAACTATTTAACAGCTATCCACAACAGCAGACACCTTATAAATTAATAGATGGACTCAAAACACAAAGTGGCTGTAGAAGAAAAGCTCAGAAGAGGGTGTAGATGAACATCCAATTTAGTGGCTACAATTTAATATTGGATATCACAGTTCTGGGCTTTTCTCAGCAGCAGAGAACCACGTTTCTGGGGGCAGTGCTGGAGATGATGCACTTCTAGGGTCTGTTTAGTAGTTCATTTTACTAAATGATGAGTTCCTATTATAAAACAGATATAAATTATTCAAATGAAGAATCCAGCAGGATTCTGCAGGGGTAGAGGCTGCTGCAGTGTGAGTGGATGGTGTGAGTGCTGATGGAGTTGGGGTGACCTGATTGAAAATACCTGTGCTGCACCTGGCAGTGCTGAAGAAGAGATGACAGCCAGCAATTCCTGCCTGTTATTTAAAAGCAGGGCCATTAAATTGTCAATAATTAATTACAGCTTTATTGAGGAGTTAATTATTATAGCCTTTCTGGGTGCAGGAGGCTGCGTGAATCTTCCATACTGGGGTTTAGTAATTGAGATGCAGTTTAGCATTCCCATCCTGACACAAAGCAGAGTGGAAGAAACTGCTTTCTAAACAGATATGCTGATACCTTCCTGCATTAAAATAAATATCCTGCTCAGTTCCAGTGACTACTTCCTCAGGGAAAAGGAGAGGAGTGCTTTCATCAGGAAAAGTTGAAGTAGAGCGAAATACAATTCTGTCAGCACTGGCTGGAATGGTTCTCAGTGCAAGAAAAAGATTAAAATAATATGAATATTTGAGAAAACAGGAAATACTGAAATTTGGGCACTTTGCGTGGTGATATCTCCAAAACATAGCTGATCCCTGGGGAGACAGGGACTGCCTGAGGGGAAGGTGGACCCAAGGCAATCCATATTCTGAGAATTATTCTTCTGCAATCTAAAGGCTCATTTGCTTCTGCAACAATGCTGCAGCTTTAGGAAGGTCATGATTAAAAACCTTAAAGCAAATTGGTGATCATGCATCTCCCATTTGAAGCAAAAAATGGCACAAAGATGAAAGTTCACCCTGGCCTCAGTCATTGCCTAACATGAGTTTTACCAATTTTTAGTATGTTTTTCCCCAACTTTATTATCAAGCTGGCAAACCTGTGACTTTATCACTTCACCATCAACCACAACATTACCTGAGTTTGAAATATCACATAAATTAAAATCTTCTGTAGACTGCTGAAAAGGGTAAATGTGTAAAGGCAAGGAAAGTGAACTTGGAAGTTCCTCCTTTGAGTCAGTTTCACTGATTTTTCGTACATTTTGATAAGGCACTTGACTATTTCTGAATTTAGAAGCTGCTCTTAATATTTTGATTTCATGGGAATGATTGTGAGTGATTAATTTCAGTTGTAGAGATTGCTACTTTAGACTCCCACTTGAGCTCACTTATGTCCATGGAAAAGCCTCTAATGACTTCATCATTCTGCCTAGGGTTTTCTTTCCCCCTTTCCAGCTCAATTCTCAAGCTAGAATGTTCTTTCCATGACTCTTTCTAAAGTAGAATTTATTTATATAAAATTTTCATTTGAGAGCAAATGTGCCCTTTTTAAGGACATAAGCAACCATCCTGCCTTAGGAGGCTGAATACCTGAGCCCTGAAAAAAGAAGCCATTGGACAAAATTCATCAGCTGTTGGAATTTATTCTGCAAAATAGAAAACACTGGAGAATTTTTTCCTTTCTGAATGACAAAAAGAAGCTGAATAGACATTTGTTCATTTACTAGAATTCCAACAGAAAACTTGACAAGTTACATTTTGGAAAGCTCTCTTTCAGAAGGAAAGCTAAAGCTCTCTTAGAGTCAGTTTTCCTGAGGGAGAATCTGTCCTCTAAGCACACTGAAGCACCTGCACTTGCTTGGAGAATAAAGCTGGTTTAGAGGTGCTAGACTAATTTAGCAGGGAAATGTAGCTAATTTTGTTTGTAGTGAAGCATAAAATTAGATGAGACTAAGTACAAGCAAAGCTTGTTTGTTCCTATCTCTTTTTGCCTTGGTGATTCTTCTGACCTCTGAATAAAAGCACTTGGCTTTAGTAAAACCAGTGAATTTTGTGACCACAGGATTCCAAAGAGGGCAAAAATCCCCCTGGAACTGGTAAGGGAGGGTTCAATGCTGACCTAAAAATGCATTAATTTTGCTGATCTGCCCCCAAAACAAGGATGTGGGAGGAGGAAGTCACCAGGCATTGGTCATGGGTGGGCCAGGAGCTCTGAAATTCCTCTGGGCTGTGCTGAGGAGCACTCTGAAAGGTGTTTGCTGGCAAAGAAAGTTTGGATGTGGAGTTTTGGTGAGTGTGTCACTCACAGGAGGTCGTGCTGTCTGGACAGGAGGAAAATTCCAGCTGTCAATTCCTCTGCTCCTTATTTATTTGGGTTTGATGTTTTAAAATGATCACGAGATGCCAGAAGGACAGAGATTTTAGCCTGGCCAGATAGACACAGGGCTAAATCACAGAATTAGATCAGCAGATTGTAATTGTTGAGATTAAAGTTGAAATGATATTTATGAAGAAGATCATTGGAGACAAGATTTAGAGCAAAGGAATCAGGGAGCCTGGAGCCAGCAGAGCCCCAACGAGTGCAGTCATTCTGAGGGCCCTGAGGGTTCAATTAACCTTGACAGCCTGGAGTCTCTTAAAAGGAGCAGAGCTTACGAATGAAATGCAATGAAAAATTACTACTTTTAAACTATTGGCAGTTTAAAACCTTGTCTCGACAGCAAAACCTACTCGACAGACACCTCTAAAATGCTGTGCTCTAAATGTGCTGTAAATTTATTCTTGTGGCAGGTTTATTTCTTCATTAAATATTAATGTTGGATGGGGTTTAGCATATGCATGACGTTGCTGTAAATTGAGTTAGAAATTTATCAGGTTAAGTCATGTTTGAGTCTAAAGGTCTCACTCTTGAGTGTTCAGTCATGCAGCAAAGAAGAGGGGACCTACAAATAACAGTCCTCAAAGACAAATGTAATAAACTTGAAGAAGCTCTGCTCTATTTGGAATTTTTTTTAATATATATATTTTTTTCTTTTTTCCCCAATTCCTATATGTGGTGCCTGACTGGGTATAATTTTCTCACCATTTTCTGGGAGATGATTTGTAAAAATTCTTACAGCTGTGCAATTTAGTACACAAAAGGCAGTCTAAATTTTCAGTTCTATCTCTCTTCTGGTAGGTGGTAAGGAAGGAGCAAGTCGCTCACAAATAACTCTTTTCTTGTATGTTGAATGGAGAATTTTCCAGCATTTTGACAAATAAGCTCTTTGGTTTGCTGTGATATATACAGAGAATTACCAAATATTGACCAGCTAAATGGTTCTCTGTCCCTGGGAGGAGGTTTCCTTGCCATTGGATCTATTTCTGTGCCATCCAGCTGCCATCAAATCGATGGCCCTGCACTGCTTGTGTTTAATGATTGGAGAGAGGAAAGGATCAAATCCTGCAGTAAGAAACAGGAGGAATAGTGCAGGGCCAATTCTCAGATTGAGATCCCAGTAAACCTTTGGAATATACAAAAATCTCCTCTGTGGATGTGAATATTTGCCAGTAGCAAGTGCCATGGCCTCATGAGCTGTAGCACAATTTCTGGTTTTGTTTGGGAAGGGGAGGGAGACATTCCCAAATCCATGCATTTGCTACTTGACCAGCTCTAGCTGGCATTTTACTGAACAATCTTTGCAGCTGGGAAATGCCCTAAGGGATGTTTGCAGAAGGAAGGGCTTTGTAACATCTTCTAGAAATCCCATCTGTGTCTCTGATAATATTCTGGAACAACTTCAGTGGCGATCTCAGGATCCATATGGATCTTATTAAAGTCCTCTTGCTTGCTGTGGGACACTCTGGGACCTGAAGTGAGTTGTAAAAGCTAAAATTAGCTAAACTCAATGTGATTAATTTAATCTTCAGATTTCTAGCTTTGTGTCCTAATGTATCTTTTTAATTAAAAGTGGGGGGAAAGGTTATTTGAATTCTCATATTTATTTTAAAGGAATGTGTTCTTCATAAGTGGCATCTTTTCGTTTCCTTTCTCCTGGTGTCTGGATAAAAGACAACTAGAATAGAATAATAAGGCATTTGTATTTATTAATTTTGTTTTACATTTGCTTTAACAAACCTACTGCCTCTATTTTCATTAAACATGGGGGTTGTTAATTATCAATATAATGGCTGGCATTGCAGGAAGAAAAACTCTTACAGGATTAGGTTTTTATCAAAGTGATTTCTACCTGCCTAGGGTTTAAAAAATCAGTAATGTTAAGGATGACCCAAAGCACAAACAGGAGGAAATGTCTGTAGAGATAAAAGGTTTTGTATAAAATTACTATTTGTTGTAAGCTGTACATTTTGATTGCCTTAATTAAATTTAGAATATAATTATTTGCAGCTAACCTGACCAGTAGCTTGCAAAATATTCCTGTTATCTTCTACTCTCCCTAGTCAACTTCTTCCCTGTGAGATCCCCCCAGAGTTCTGTGTCACAGGAGAAGGAATGCAGGAATTATCATTGTGATGTTCATGGCAGTGATTCCCTCTCTGAAACCTCCAAACTCATTTTCTGATGGGTATCTTGATTCGTGGCATTTGCAGTCACATGGAGACTGAAAAGCTGAACGTGTGTCTTGACTTGTCTGTCTTGGGTTTTTTGTGTCATGTGAGATGTCACAGAGCATTTATCAGCCAACAGCTTTTAAGGGAAAAGGGACAAATGTTGTAGGGACATTGGGCAGTTTAAATGCATAGTTCCTTTTCTGGATGTGCAGTTACCCCATAAAATGTGATTTCCACCCAAACAGAGCCTTAATCTGCAGGTAGGAGGGGGAGAGGGAGCACCAATTACAGCCCCCTGTTCCCCAGTTCCTGGTGGAAAGAGAATACCTCTTTCCACAGTTTAATAAAGTTTCTGTGCATGGTTAGTCTAAATTTAAATTTATACTCTTTAGCAACTATAAAATTCACCATTAGTTGCTGAACCAGAGTACTTCCACTGAAAAGACTCCTAATTTTTAATTCCAACAATTTACAAGATAAAGACTCTAAATCTTGATGTGTAACTCCAGTAAGAGCAGGAGACTGGCCCCAGAATTCTGCCTCTGACAGTGACCAGGGGGATTAGAAAGAATATTTTTTGATACATCCCACAGTACATTCACAGCTTAAACCTATTTGAGGTTTGGGAATATTTGGAAACCAAATGGGAATAATTTTGTATATATGAACCCCAGGGGTTTTATGTGATCTCCCCAGGCACTGTTCATCTCCTTGGGATTTAGATGTCTTAGTTCCTGCATGAATCAATCATGATAAATAACAGGTTCTGCTTTTGATGTTGGAAGATTTTCAGTCCTCAATTATTGAAAATCTTAATACTCTGTCATCTGAAAAATGCTGCATTGCTCTTCCTTTTGTTATATAAAGCCAAGAAAAGCTTATTTGATTCTTGAGAAGATTAGGAGGGTAGACAAAGTCACAGATAACAACAACTTTCCCAGACAGAAAGCAGGGAAGAGGCACTTAGATGAGTCTCTTTTATTTTGTAGAATGTTTGAAAAAGAGGCAGCAGCACCATGAGAAGAGTGAAATAATCACTGTGTTTAGAAGTTCTGTTGTAATTACACTCTGTATGTGGCTTGTGTAAATACCACCTGCATTTACACCTCGTGTCTGTGTGCACTCACTCCACACTTGTTTTTCACAAATGACCAGAGAACAATGGATATTGGAGCAACACAACAGGCCAGAAATGTCAAGTTGGAAGAAAAGGAAGTAGGAAACAGATAATTAGTAATAAAATTTAAAAAAAAAATCTTTGAGGCATTTAACATTTTGATACTCTCCTCACAAGGAGCATTTCAATTCTGTGAAGCAATTGTTTTCCAGCTCATCTGAATGACAGGTGCTAATAAAGAAAAATAAACACAACAGTGATCTAATATGTGCGTCTGAGGAGGTCTTGCATGCATTATTTGCTCCTAATGCCTGTTGAGAAGATATTTGTTATTAGGATCTCACGTCAGTCATGTTTTACTCTAAACTGTGAGCACTAAATTGGCCCCAGGCAGGAGGTGGAGGTGTGTGACACAAACCAAATCCACAGTCACGGCTGGGAGGAAGGAAAAGACAAAGATTTGTCTGTGTGGATTCCTCCAAACAGACCCAGCATTTAAAAATCTCTGTCATTTCTCATGAGTGCTCTCCTTACAGCACGAGTGACAGGGAGGGACATTTGGTGTCCTTTTGACCAGCTGATATTGAGGTCATGGCATTTATGGTCTGGACATGCTCTGCTTTCAGGGATGGCATTTATTATCATCTGGACATCCTCTGATTTCAGTGGCTTCCTGCTTTTGGTGCCAGCAATGATATAGGGAAACTGGGCATAGTCCTACACAGGAAACTCATATAAATGTATGTCTATTTTTTTTCATTTGAGTAGCGGTTTGAACACATCACAGAGAATCTGAGCCAGACACTGTGAGTCCATAAACCATTGCTTAAATTTGTGCCAATAGAACATGCTTGATTTTGCTCTGGTTCACTTTTACAAGAGATGACTGATAGGAAGACTTAACTTGATATTTGTACTAAATTCCATAAGAAAGAATGTCCTGATAGGCAAAGTGTCTTGGAGAGGGAGGAAATCAGGGGCTGATGCTCTGTTCTGTACCAGTGATTTGCCATTCATTTAGGCTGTGACTATTTGATTTATCTCTATCTATTGCTGTGTTGCCACCTCATTTTTTTGTGTCTCGCTATCAAGTCCAGCCTTTCAGCAGGAGTGTTGTTATTGGTACATACCTGTTCAGAGGGAGCAGGTGACAAATGGAGCTTTGAGCTCAGTTACCCTCGCTGTTATTGTGCAGCCAAAGCCATTAAAAGAACAGGAAGGCCCTGTATGAATGTTAGAGAATAGCATTTGCCACACACAATAGCTGTTATTCATCTCTTTCTTTCCTCAGCCTGTTTCTCCTGACGGTGGCACAGTGAAGAAGTGTTTTCCTATTGAGCTTTTCCTCATCATGGTTATCTTTGCCATCCCTGTGGAGTCAGTTCACTTTCAGAAAGTCCTCTGCACCTTTCAGTGCCTGTCTGAGCAGCGTTGCTTCATTTGGAGACTATACTTAGAACCAGTTCATTGTATGAAACAGTCATGATAGTAATTCGTTCAGGGGAAATTGCTTTTCCAAAGGTGGAGAAGTTAATTAAGTGTGTAACAGGAGGAAGCTAAACCTTACTAATTAGCGAGAAGGGTAACGATTATGGGAGAGAACAGATGACACTTGGCTGAAGATGAACTCAAGAAATTGCTTTAGCCAAAAGCAAGTTAGAAGAGTGAATAGAAGATGAGCTTTAAGAAAGCAAAGGCTCTGTCACTGTGTCCTGATAAATTACACCTCATTTATAGTGTGTCTGCTAGGTATTAATCAATAATTTGTCGGGGTGATCCTTCACTGGGATGCACAGACCCTGCTGGGAGTTAGAGAGAACTTCACTCCAACCCTTTAGGGGCTCCCCAGGAGGATGTGCTGGGAAAAAGGGTGGAAGCTCCTACAGACAATGCAGGAATGTGGTGAGGAAGCTGCAGCTCCACTGCTCTGCTCTGCAGGACCAGGCTGATCCTCCTCAGTGCTGTCATCACTCTCACCCTGCTCCTTCACATCAGTCAGGAAGATTGTTTGAAATGTTGGGTTCATGTTTGGTCCAGAGTAAACTTTTTCCATGTGGTGTGTGCTCAGAAGCAGTCAGCACTCACACCTCACTTTTGACAGGGTTGTTCTAGTCAGTATTTCTGCTTATTGTAGCAGTAATTTAAATATTGGCTGGGTAAATTATTGAGTTGCCAGATTGCTAATGAAGTGACATGCTCTACCTACAGCAAAATCAAACCACAGTCCAAGATTTCTAATCTGTTTCAATAACAGCTATTTTATAAAAATAATAACAATATACTTACTATACTGAAGTATGATAAACATATTTCAGCATATTCTTTCCATCCTTTGCTCAGAGGAGCTCCATTGCAAAGCCCTGTCTCAAAGTTTACATCCACAGTGCATTCCTATTTGTAAATCAGATGAGACAATTATAACATTGACCTACATTGTTATAATGATACATCCATCTCAAACTGCTCACAAATACTATTTTATCTTGTCAGTGTGGAGCACCAAGGCTGTGCTGCAAGAAACTTGTGGCCTGATATTTTTAGCCATATGACTTAAGCCTTCTTTAAGGCCAGTGCTCAAATCCAGTGTACTGTAGGCAAATACCATCACACGTTTATGACCTTTTCTGGTTTCATTCTGCAGCCAAGGACAAATAAGTGCAGTTCACCTTTGGTTTCAATGTTTTTTGTTTCCTTTGAAGCAATAGGTCTGGCTTTTCATCAGTCTAGTAACTGGTACCTGCATAGTGCAACAAGTTCTTTGGTCTTTTATTTGGAATTAACTGATTGTCAGTGTTCTGGAATGAATCAAAATGGAAAAGAGAAAAACCTTGTTTTCTTTGCTCAGTGTTTAGTCTCTGATGGGAAACAGAAACACTGTAGGATGGGAAAAGCAGATAAAATGTTTTAAACCATTAAATTTCAGTCCCCCTTGTTCAGCAGGTGTTTTAGAAAGTGCCCTTTTAAATCATTGTCTGATCTGGATTTAGTAAATTGTTGATCTCTTCTAGATAAGTAGTTTTACTTTTTAAGAGAGTTATTAATAAATGCTGCAGATGGTTCAGTCCTGCAAAGGAGAAAAAGCACCCTTAGAGTCCTCAGCATTTCAATTGCCTTGCTGAGGTGAAAAAACTTTTAAGGCCAAGTGTATAATTTAAATCTAAACCAGTTTTTTTTATTAGGCGAATTCCTAATGGAAGGTGTTGTAAAAAAAAATAGAAAAGGTAATCAGAGTATATTAATCATTTAAACTTCCTTGGAGTCTGGGGCACTATGACTTTAATTAGTGATGCCAAATAAGATTAAAAAGGTTCTCTGTCGGGTAGACATAAAGGATGAGGAAACTTCTGCATTCTGCCAAACATTACATATTGTTCATATGATGCTTACTATGCCAAGGCAAGGAACTTAATATGGTATATTTGGTGCCAACCAATATGTTTTTATAAGAAATGACAGTTGAAAGAGATTTTTAAGCAGAGAAGGTTATGTAAGTTTTTCTCATTCACTGGGTGTTCATGACAACTTGTATTTACTCACATTATTTTGTGTGGGCTGCTATTGATTTGCATTTTTGTAGTGCCTGGAACTTTTCTTACTGTGTGGACCATATATTTTTGTGCTAGATGGTTTATAAATGATGGTTGTATATAGAGGAAAGGTTTGAGTGCATATATGTGTGTGTATGTACATTTTTCTGGGAAATATGTGCCATTAGTGAGGACTTGTGTGGCTGTGAAATAGGTGGGGAATGGGATAATTTGTTAGTCCTGTTGCATTCCTGTAGTTTGCTTTAGAAACCTCCTCAGAGCGTTTTTCCTGAAGTGTTAAACAATAAACGTGTTTAATAAACCAGTTTGGTGAGATTAAAAAGATACAGATACAAAATACTGTTGGCAAAATTCCATGGGACACCATCTCTAAAAAGGCTTATCAGATTTAGCAAGGAGTCCATGGAAAAAGGGGTGCAAATATAGAAAGGATCCTAAAAAGAGCCACCTGCAAAAATGGACTGAGGTGTCTGTTGTCTTAAGGAGAACTTGAGATTGATTGGGGTTCAGCTGTGTTCCAGATGAAGGGGAAAGAGAAGCTGAATTCCAGATAGGAATTTGAATGAAAGCAGAAAATACATTCTCTCTGATTTGCCACAGGACTTTAAAAACCTTGCCACAAAGGCCTGTCATAGGAGAGTTTAAAATATGAAATGGATCCTTTGCCTCTCTGCATACATGGAATTAATACTTAGAGAGCTGCACTCTATTTTAAAATCCTTTGCATCTGTGTCCATCAAAAAAAATAAGATCTAAAACATGTATATTGCATGATGGAATAAGGAACAGCAACCCTGATTAATTTAGAATTTATTTAGGGGGAAAAAAAGGCAGAGGTAGGAATGAGATTAACAAAATAGCCTAAATTCATCTGCAGATAATAGGATTGCACCAGGAATAAATTCATCCCCTTTTGTTTCCCTGGCTTTTCTTGTTTCTGAAGCTTGAGCTCAGATCAATCAGAGAAGATACAAGAAGGTACAAGATGCCCATGAATGAGTTATTGGAGTTTGCAACGCTAAATGAAATAATACATTTAGGTTCTTTTAAATTTTGGGATGTTGTTATAAGGTAGAACATCCTCTCAGACTATTTCATGTCTCTTGTACTCAGAGCTTCTGAAGGTTACAGACATTGCTTTCAATGAAGCTGTAGGACATAACTGAAGCTCTGTTCATTGCACCACACAAGTTCTCTGTGCTGGGCAGATAAATCCCTCTTTACCTGAGGCATTTGAGACCCATTATTGTAACTGCAAAACTCAGAAATTTGAATACAAAAGGTATGTCCTATAACTGTAGCTGCTTTCATGTTGATTTTTCAAAATACCATTTATCAGCAGTGAACTTGTCAGCCTGTCATTTTTATTTGAAAAAGTTTGGTTTTTTTCTTCATTTAAATAATCACTACAGTCACTGACACTGTAATGACTTAAAAGCAGGCATATTACCTTAGGAAATGTGTCTAGAAAATAAGACATTGATGCTTTAGATGCAGAGAATTAGATTAAGTAAAATGTCTCGGTTCTTCAGTTGTTGGTATTTATATCCTTGGGGAGAAATCTGCAGTCCTTTGCCAGCTGGCCAGTGAAAAGTCATGCCACAGAATCATAATTCAGAAATCCAATGCTGGGAAAGGTATTTGAAAACACTTGTATCCATTTGATATGTGGAGATCAAAACTTTTTCTTGAGAAAATACAGTAAATTAATTTCTGTGAAGTGATTCAGGGAGGTTTAGTGCTGTCCTCTGAGCCATGACCACAAAGGACAGTGCAAAAGATGTCACTGCACCCTGTTCTCTGGGGAGCAGGATCTGCAAGCCCCACCATAATCCTTCCTCTGCCTGCAGGGGTTGACATTTTCTGCTGGCAGCTTCTAAAACCATCCCACAAAAGCTGTGTGCAAGGATTCACTGCACAAGAGAGTTTCGAAAAAATACCAGACTAGCTTTGCTGTTTCCCGCTCTGTCCCACAGCCTGGAGGCAAAGAAACTGAGTGAATAAAAGGAATCCTGGCTCTTCTCTCCAGCCCTTGGCTAACTGGAGTGTGAAGACTGCAGGAAAACACCACACAGCTTGGTACTGAGGAGATGGATATGATATCTTACTGCACACTTTACGCTTTCAAACAGATTTCTTCCAAAATGGTCGAGTGGTTGGGAAGTATTTCATGTCTTATAGCTGATCTTCAGACTCTGAACACATTTGGTTCTTTCCACTCCTTTAAAAGGCATTGTGATGCTCCTGTTGTCTCCTTGCAGCTCAGACTCAGGTCCTGGTTGAACTGATGTGAGGCTGTGCCTGAAAAGGCACAAAAAACCAGGCAAAGAACAACTTTGCAGCTTACTTTGATGATACTGTGTCATGTTTAATCAGGGAAGATTGAACCAGTCACCTTGAGATTCTCAGAGCATTGTTCAATACCATTTAAAACATTGATTTTCTGTAACTATGAATCCTCTCCAGCAGTCATTAGACAGGAAGCAAGTTACCTGGGGGGTTTTTAATACAGAAAATGTTAGGAAGAGAGAAATCTAGCCTGGAGGAGGCAAGCTGGAAACTGAGGAGCAGTTTGTCAGACCTGAAGCAAAGGTGTCTCCCAGGACTGGCAGGGGTGATGGTGCTCAATTGATTCTCAGAAAGAGCCAGAACTACTTTCTGACCTTACCTCACCTGACAGCAGTACTTTTTGGAGGACTAAAAATGGACAGAATGGTTAAATTAAAAAAAAAAAAATCTTGGTGGATATGAAGAGCTAAAGCATGGATCTCTTTTTGAGAGCCAGCATTAGTCGTGGGTGCTGCTGCCAACAGATGTTTCAGTGCTAAGGCAACTACTTGAAAACATTGCCCAGGACTATGTGAACCTTTACTGCAGCAAAAAGTTATTTTCCACAATCTCTCTTGGTGCCTGAAAATGTTGAGCTGAAAAAGGATGGTTGTTACAGGTGTTTATTGTAGTCACTTATCCTGTGGGTGAGAATCACACAGAGCACAAGCAACAGAGTTGTCAGGTGGTTTTTTAATTAAAACAGAGGCCCAGAAAAGCAGCCATACATGAAAAAAATAGCAGCAGTAAAGAAAAAAAATCCATGTATATTTCTCTTTTCTGGTGTGACTTGTAATAGCTGTCTGCTCCTGACAAGAACTACTTACCCAAACTACAGCATACCAGAATTTGCTAATCTGAAAACAGCCCCAAAATAGAATGGTCTAGAATTAGAATTAATTTAGAACTAATAATGCTAGAATTAGAAGCAATTTATAGCAATAACCATGTATGTATATCTGAGGTATTGGGATTTTGTATTGATCTCATCCCTGTGGTGTGAATTTGGTATTCTGGAGGGCAAAGTCATTGACAGAAACTGCCCTGGGCTGGCAGCTTTTGCTGTGCCATGGGAAAATGGTGGGAATTACTAAAATACTACAGTGCTGCACAGTGAAAGGAGGGCTTTGGAGACTGTTTGGATGCACTTCAGCTTTGCCTTTTACACCAAAGATGAGCCAGTGTGAATCTTATTTTGCCACCATTTTAGAGATGAAAAATGTGAACAGTTTGAGGAGCAGCAGTTTAGTTTCCATTTGCCTGGCTGGCTGTGGAAATATGATGCCCTAGGGGTTGGGCTGGACTGGAAGAACAGTTCTGGTGAGCAACTTCCCAGAATCATGGAATCCTAGGATGCTTTGGGTTAGAATTCACGGAACTCACAGAATCTCTAGGTTGGAAGAACCCTTCAAGATCATCGAGTCCAGCCCACCTCGTTGCCTCCTCTGGACATGCTCAAGGAAGGGACCTTAAAACCTTCCTTGGTCCAACCCTGCCATGGGCAGGGACATCCCCCACCAGCCCAGGCTGCTCAGAGCTCCTTCCAACCTGCCCTTGACCTTGTGGGTGTTTTGTTGGAGTCTCAGCAAGAATCTCCTATGCAGAATTAGCATAAATTGTATATGAATAGATTTGAACATTTCTGTCTCTGCAGTCAATAATAAAATATTTCTTATTACTTCACTACTGAGATGTAGCAAATGGAACCAGTTAATCAGTGTTTCTTGTGTAAGATTTTTCATTAATAGTTTTCTCTGTCCTGCTCACTCTCCTGTAAAATCTACAGACCTTGGTAAAGATTATGCATCATAATTGATTCCTGGATTGTTGCAAATGGCATAAATTAACCTCAAGCAATTAATATGTTAAAGTTTCCAAATATTTTTTTCCCTTATCCAACATGGTTCTGGTGGTTTCACATTTCTCTTTGAAAAGATGCTTTTCTGCAGCATCTTTTGTTTTAGTGTGGCAGGACACATTTGGGGAAAGGAAAAAACCAAAAAAGGGGGATTAGAAAGTAATTTTGATTACTTTAGTTAATTTAGACAACATTGGTTGTCTAAACCAAACCTGGTTTTGAGTACAAACAGGAATCCGAGGTACACTGAGATTTAACAGTGGACAAGCAAGTGTGTTTAATTGCTTCTCTGATTAAGAAGCTTGAAAAGGAAGTTTATAAAAGGAAGTTTATAAAAGCTACTGGTGGTGCAGGGTCTTTGCTTGTTGTGTACAGTGATTCCTCTGGCAGCAGCATGAGAAAATGTTTATTTCAACATCATTTTATCTGACAATGACCCTCTCTCTGTACCTGCTTCAGAACATGCTAGAAAACTCTCTGCAAGCAGCTCTAACTGACCTCAGCAGGGACTAATTGCTTCATTAGGAAAAAAAATCAAGGGATTACAAAAAAAAAAAAAAAAGTGAAAGAGTGCTGCAATTAAAATTGACAGCTTTTAAAAAAATTCTGTTGCAGTCTGATGAGAACTTTGGCAGTGGAAAAAAAGGGGCAAGTTGAAAAATGGAAATAGTCTGTTTAGAAAATATTAGAATGAAAGGCACTGCATGTTCTTTCCATCAAAATGAACAGCTTGGTGACAGTTGCATGATTTCATATAAACATTTCAGGTTTGTCATAGCCTTAGCTTAAACAGACATATTACAAGAAAATTGTACTCCACTATGAGGTGTCAATCTGATTTATTTTTCCCCTTGTCACAGTAGGCCTTTGGTTTTTATTTACTTTGGACAGGGATCAAATTTTTTTTTCCCCTTGTCTTTTTTACCTGCTTTGATATATCTCACCTTGGTTGCTGTTGTAGAGGTTGCTTTGCTGGAATATCAACTCAATAGCTCATTTTGAGTAGCTGGGAAGGAAGGGCCAGTCATTTTTCACCTGTAAATGTATCTTAGGGAGCACATGATTAATCTATCATTAACTTTGATCAGCTGCTCTCAGAGATATGGATATGCAGAAACCCAGAACAGGCTGCACAAATCTCTCCATGAAGCACAAGTTTGTCTTTTCTTCTGGAATGCTTTTGAGGCAACCATCAAGCATGTCTTCTTACTTTGAATAATGCTCATGGAACACTGCTGAAGCTCAGGTGATGAAATCCATGTGTCTGGCATCTGGCTCACTGCTTATTTTCTTGTGGTTTGTCCCCCTGCATGCATGTATCCATGAATAATATCAAAAAATATCACCTCCTCTGCAAAAATAAACCTTAATTTGATTTATTAAAAAAAGTATTTACTATGTATGTGTCAAAAGTTGTTTGTATACTAAAAATATCAGAAATCTATCAGTTGCTAATACTAAATATTTACTATGAAATGAAATATTCATTTGGACTTAGATGTGTGCACACAGGGTGAGCTTTCCATTTCTCCTGTGTTATTCTTAGTTTTTTGTTGTTTTTTTTTTTCAAATGACCCACTACTCTTGTGTACATGGAATACCTCTGGCTGTTGATTTCATGCACTGTTTTTGTGCCTGGACTCTTTGTTGGGTGATTCTGGTCTAACCATCAGTGCAGCCTGGAGAGAGCCCAGGTGTCCAGCCTGCACTGCCTGGAGGGAAGGTGAATGTGGGGAGAATGTGTGGATCAGGTAACACTTCAAGCCTTCTTTGCCAACACATGTCTACTTTTTGTTTGTTTGTCTCATAAAGCTGGCCAAATGTTCCATAATCATGTTAAATATCTCTTGTGATTCAGGGTTTATATAGAAAAAGCTGATTTTCAGACTAAACATATTTATCTTAAGGAGAGTTGGCAAAATCTGGCCTAGACAGGAAGTGAGGCTGGTGCTAACTTTGAAGAGGCAAATAGTTTTGTCTCAAATATTAATTAGATGTAAAATTATCTATTATAATAACATAAAATAAAGTGTATACATTGGCCTCTGTTCTGTTAAAACATAGACGTTTTAGCCATACCATGAACATATTGCCATGTCATCAGCTGTTCAACTGTTTCAAGTATAAAGGTAATTAATAAACTTAAAGGCAATTAATTCTACCTAAGATTGTCTTTAAAAATGTGCTGTAGCTGTGGCTACTGACACTGTAGGAGACTCAGAGAGCTACACAACCACTTAATAATTCTTACCTGCCAATTGTTTCAGTTTCTCATCATTACTTAAATCTGTAGCAAACAACACTGCTGAGTTTGGTGCTGTATCTGCCACAGGGTGAGTCACTGGGAAAGCAAAGAGAATCATTTGGTTCTGCTTCATTTCCTGCAGGGTTCCTGAGTCCATTTCCAAGCAGGCTCTAAAACGTTGTGTGACATTAACTGTGTCACAGCTCCTGAGCACGTTGTGCTGAGGACACAGCTGAACCATCCATAGGGACCAAGAGATGGATGTTGGCACCCAGGTGTGGGATACCCAAATGTGAGGGTGCACCCTTCAGCTCACCCACAAACATGGACAAGGCTGGGGAAAAGCAGTCCCAGGAGTCTGAGCTGGTAGGGGAGGCCCTGGCACAGGTGTCAGAGGAGCTGTGGCTGCCCCTGGATCCCTGGCAGTGCCCAAGACCAGGCTGGGCCGGCCTTGGAACAGTCTGGGCCAGTGGAAGGTGTCCCTGCCATGACTGGGGTGGCACTGGATGTGCTTTAAGGTCCCTCCAACCCAAACTACTCATTGATTCTCTGGTTTTGCTGGTGATATGAAAGGCTATAAACCAGTTCATCCCTTTTGCCTCCTGTTTGGCCACGTTTGGAGCCGGGTGTGCCTGACAAGCAGCCCCTGGGGTGTGCCCTGTGTGGCAGGGTGCTGCTGTGCAGGGCTGGCACAGCCCTCAGCAGGCTCAGGCACACCTGGCTCCGGCCCTGGCAGCAGCAGCAGCTCTGTGCCTGTCTGCCCGAGGAGCTCAGGTACTCTGGGCACAATCACACTTCATTACACAGCTCTGCCAGGACTTTTTAGTGGAGAGCTTGCCTGGGGCTCACTGAGTCCCAAAGCTATTTCTGGGCTGCTGCAGTTTACACAGTGGCTTTTGTTCAAGGCTGTGCCTGAAACCACAGTGCAGCCCTTGCTTCTAAACAAGCCAACACCTCCTTTCTTTTTTTAACATTTCCACTTTCAGCTCTGACATTAGTACATTTTGTGGCTTCTCGGAATTAATATTTAAGTTTTAATGTTGTTAATAGCTCAGCCTTTAATTTACCTGTGTTGCTAGAAGCAATTAATAATACCTTACTGATTCTCCATGAATAGCATAAAATATTGATGTAAGAGCAGAAGGACTATTTATACTCCTGGAATTATATCCCCTCATTTCACTTGTCTATAACAGACAACTTTAATAAGACTGTAGGAGGAGAGTTATGTTGGCTTCTCATGTATTCTCAGCCATATCTACTAAAGCATTTGGTTTTATTCCAAAGTGTTTCATCATTAGCTGTTTGATATGTTTTTATATTGGATTTACAAGGAGCAAATGGGTAATATTTTTTATCCCTGTTCTACAGCAGGTGACACCAGGTGATCCTAACATGTCACATCCACAGGCAGACAGTGAAGCAGGACAACTGCCTGTCTTTCAGTTCAGTGAAAAGCTAAAATTTCTGCAGGAGAAATGGTTCTAAGTCTATTTTGAACAGAATTTTGAGGGGACAAATTTGTCAAATGCTCAAAGTCGGGAGATTAAATACAACTTTTTGTCCATAGAATAAGGCCCATGTATGTCAGAGCTTTGCAGGTAAAGACTAATTGAGAAAGAGAAGGGGTGGGGTTCCCATTCTGCCAGCACTGCTGGTGAATAATGAATGCCCATTTGACAAGCAATGCTCACAGATCATTAAGTCTGGTGATGAAATACAACTTTTTGTCCATAGAAAGGCCCATGTATGTCAGAGCTTTGCAGGTAAAGACTAATTGAGAAAGAGAAGGGGTGGGGTTCCCATTCTGCCAGCACTGCTGGTGAATAATGAATGCCCATTTGACAAGCAATGCTCACAGATCATCCTGCAGAACAGAATGTGACTGTGGTGTGAATATTATCCAGGAAAGGAGAAGACAGATCACCCCATCATGCTGAATAAGTTATCAGAGAGGCAAAGGGAAAGGATTCCATCCCAAAGATTTGTCCCTATTGTTCCATGCAAATGAGAAATATTGTTTGTGTGATTCTCAGTTTGAGAAGCCCTAAGAGGCTTTACTTCTGTTCCACAAGTATTTGTCACTAATTCTGTTTCCTTCAAATCTCCTCAGTGAATATTTGCTATTAACACCTTTTCATATGTATATGCACACTTATTTCCCCCATCTCTGCCTAAATTATAACTGGAGTGAAAACCTCATGTTTGCCTGTACTAAGATGACTTTAGATATGAATCTGGAGCTCAGCTAAAACTGGGGAGCTGAGAAGACACATTTAAGGCATACAGAGGAAACAAGGCCCTGTTATTAAACCTCTTATTGCAATGTCTGTTTGCTAAAGTACTGAGGCATAATTGCATCTCACAAACATCAATGAACATGTGATACCTGTTCAAACACTTTATTATGGTCCTCAAAACATTGCTATACTGTGAAATTAATTCAAATAAAAATATCCAAAGGAATAAGAAATAGGAGAAAAGAACTCTCCTAATTCATATTCTTTTATGCCAGTGTTGCATAAGAATTCTGAAAAGCCAACAGTACATTTTGAAGTATATTTCAAATTTTCATAGTCTCAGTGGCAGCTCTGTGAGAAAGGGTGGTCAGTGAGGGTGGAACCAACCCGAGGCTTCTGCTTGTCTCTTCTGCACCTTCTCTGGGTAACAACTTTGGGTGTGAAATTGGGAAGTGAATTATTCTCCACGTCCTTCAGTCCTCTCATTGGGAATGGAGTTAAGAGAGTTTTTGTGTCTCACAGAGAATTTAAATTATAAATGACTTTATAAGGTGCTCAGATTCTCCAGTAAATGTGTGTGAAGTGTGAAATACACCCAGGAAGGGATAGTTAATGTTATTTTAATAATATCAAAGCAGGAACACTGATTGTTACTGGTGTAATTGTCATTCCTTTACATTTTAATATCAAAGCAGGAACCTTCCCTATCAAAGTAGGATGAAGCTGCACATAATAATGGTCACTGATTGTTACTGGTGTAATTGTCATTCCTTTACATTGTGTTTTACATTACCAATACACTAAAAAGAGTTTTCTTTTGCCAGAAAAAAACCAGTTCTACTGAGTTCTAGCAGGCTGAGTAACTTATGATTTTGGTAAACATTGAAAGTTTTTGTGCTTTTTGAGCTTAAGGACAATGGAAAGGAACACCACTTTTATATATATAAAAAGTTTTGTGACATTTTAAGCAATAGAGAAAGGTTTCTCAATAAAGCCTTTCCAAGGAGCTCCAGGGATCCAGGAATTACATGTTATCTCATTGAATGGTGCTGGTCTTACATACATTGTTCAAAATAGAATTTCCTTCCTCTACCTCCCCCAGGAGCAGATATGGTTTCAGTGTTTTCTTTCTTTGTTTTCTTGAGGATTTATGATTATTTCACTCAGTTGCCAAGACTCGTGTGAAGATTGGAACTTGACCTTTTGCTTTAATCAGGCTTTTTTTGTTGTCTAAAAGGCAAGAAGGTACCAAACTAAATGTGACCTCGGAAAAATACTCATTTTTTCAACAGAGAATGATGGAGTTAATTCTCTTATGAGTTGTACAACCCAAACATTGCGTGCTGGAGTGCCCAGCTCCAGCATCCATGGGCTGCAATCAGGAAGCCAAGCAGAAGTGGGAGGAGGGCATGCAGAAGAAGCTGTGAAAGTGTAAATGGCAAAGAGAAGGACAATTCCCTTGGCAGGTGATTTGTGTCTCACCCAATATATTTCATCTCTCAGCCCCATGTTTCAGGGAGTTTACAGGCCAGAGCCCTGTGAATAGCACAGCTCCAGGGGGAGGGAAGGGTGGCACATCCCATGGATGTGGATTCATGGCAGTCAAAGCTTTAATTTCTGCTGTCACTGTGGCAAATCTGCTCCCTCTGCAGGGGTGTTTCAGCAGTCTGGGGAGGTTGGAGGGGTTTGGGATGATCCCTCCTGAAGGCACATTGAAATCTGAAGAGCAGTAGTTGGGATCCCCTTCTCCTTACAAATCCACCAGTAGAAATTCACCATCCTAAACATTTGTGTGAAAAACAAGGCCTGAAGTTAGAAAACTTGCTGCACTCTGACATCCACGTGGTGACACATGTGGCAAACTTGTACCATTTTAAAATTCCCTATAAAATATTATTTATGGTGCTTGAGTCAAGTATCAGGGCACACTTGGTGCTTCCAAGCCCCAGTAAATTAATTCACCTTGTCATCCCTTTTGGGCAGAAAAGCAAGAAGTGATATTTAAGTAGATTTGAAAACAGCAGCAGTATTTTTCTTCCTATTTTTCTTCCTATTCTTGCCTAGCATTGTGTGTCAGATGTGATAAAGAGAGAAACATGTTGTCTGTTTGGGATGTGGCAATATCTGTGAACAAATCCAGATAACTTCTGAGCTGACAAGGGAGATAGACAAGTGTCAAAGCCTAATTCACATTAGACCAGCAGGCAAATGTCATCTTCTGCTCATTTCCACATCACAGCTTTTGCTCTGTGCTTAGTTATTAGGAAAAAAACAGGTATATTTTTGGGGGTTTTGACAGAAAAGTTTAGAACAGATGGATGGATTAAATTTGTCAAGTGAAAATCTCCCATTTTAATTTGCTGCTATTGAGGCTCGGATACAGGCAAGGTGAATTTATTTTGATTTTTCTATGAGGAAGAAAATTAAAGGCTAAGACAAAGGTTATTTAATTAGCTGAATAATTCTTACCAATAAAACAAATACTAAACAAGATAGCACCAAAAAGGTGCTAAGTCTCAAGAATAATCCAAATGAAAAAACCACTTTTTTTAAGGTTTGAGAATATATAACAACATCTATTGGAAGTAACACAGTTACTTTATAGCCCAGTTAGAAAGGCAACACCATAATATTTATTAAAAAAAATAAAATTGCTTACACAAGTAGTGTATTTATAGTCACAAAGCAGTGTAGATTTTAACCCAGGAATATTCTTAATTGTATTTAGACTTTGATTTTTCCAGATCAGCCATACATCTGTCAGGTCACTTTTCCCCAAACCTCTATGGTGATTTCCAGTTTTCAGCTGGCTTCAGTTAATATTTGTGTATATCCAAAGCAAGAAAATAATTAGTTTTGAAACCCAGAGAACAGCTTTGTAACAGAATTCTGGTGTTCTCTTTTAGGTTTATGAGACAGATTTGTAATGAAACATGCAAATCACACCAATGTGTTCTGCTTTATTTTTGGAAAATATTTCTCTTTTCCACATACTACCTGGAAAAACTTACTAAGCTTCAGTCAAGAATGAGTGTTTTCGATCAAATTCAGTTTCCCCTTGAAACAGTGATAGATTTTCACACAGACGTGATCATGAGTGCGTCCTGAGGTTCCAAGCAGGAGTCTTCCTGAATTTGTGTATTTTTTTTTTCAGAATGTAGTTGTTTTCAGTGATTGTTTCAAGCCATTTGTTAAAATCACACCAAACATGATGGTCACACTTTGTTGACCTATTTGCAATTTGCAGCACTGCACACATGAAGCTTTTAAAAAAGACCCCAGCTTAGTTTTGATTATAAAATGGCTTTTTTTCATTAGTACTCACTTATGTAACCTGTGTAATGCAAAATGGATTTCACAAGCAAAATGAAATAAAGAGAGCAGCTCAGAGTTTTATTAGTTCATATACAGTTTGAACAGCATTTGCTTGATAAATCCTCAGCTGCAGATTGAATGTTTGTTTCTTTACGGATTACCATTTACTTTAGAAAGCTGTATAATTTAAATTGAATTTCATGACCCAGTCATCTGTGCTCACAAAGAAGAAGGTCTGCAAGCCAGACTAAGAATACCAGGCCAGGGCATTTTGTGCTGGGGCTGACAAAGAAGCCACTTAACAGAGCCACTCTTGCAAAGCACATCCAGAGTGTGCTCAGAGATTTCCCCAAGGTTATCCCGGCTTGCAGGCATCAGAGAACAATGCAGCCCTTAAAAAAATACACCTCTGATTGCTTTTATTGCAAAATTAAAGATGATGCATTGGAAAGAGAAGAATTAGGTGTGTTATAGGTTATAACAGATCCCCTCATTTCCCTTGAGCCATTAAGAGGGTGCAGAGAAGCATTTGGTTAAATTAAAGCCTAATAAAAGTCGCAAAATACTGAACTTTTCATGACTTATTGGAAACCTTTCATTGGGGAAAACACCATAACTGCATATGTAAAATAGATCTCAGAAAGCAAATTAGGTGATTACTTGTGAAACAAAAGCCTGTGTGTAGCTCTCATCCATTTTTTTCCCATGGAGTTGAATTTATTTTCCATCGTGTCCTGTAGTTTTCTCTAATCTGCCTTTGCCACTCCCTGTGCTGTCACTGTGCTCCTCATGGATGCTCCTGCACCCTGTACAAGGTCTGGAAATGCCCTTGTGCATTTTTCAGGAGCAGCTGGGCTGAGCTGAAGGGCAAAAGAAAAACTGAGCCAGTTGGGATCCTTGGATCCGTGGCTCTGCTCATGGACAAGGCTTGCCAGAACATTCTGACAAAAGCTGACCTTAATCTTCATTGTATGGCCAGGAGAATTTGAAGTTATAAGGAATTCCTGCTGCCGTGAGCAGGTCTGGGTTAAGGATAGCCTCAGGCTGCTCTGGCTCTTACCCACCCAAATGTGTTGCTGCACAGTGAGCTGTACCTGTGGGGGAACAACCACACAGAGATTGGTTTGGGCTGATCAGGGCTGAAGGAAAAAATGTGAGGGGAAAAACTGGAGTTGTTTTCTCGTGGCAATGTGTCTGTCTGAAGGAGCTCTGGCCAGTAGTATGTGACTAAATTTCTAACAGTGGAGTATTTGAAGTACTGGGAATCATATAGACCATTACAGTGATGATATTAGTACATAAAAATCAGTTTATGAGAGCAGAAATCACCCTCCAAAATTTGAAATATGAAGTAGTAGCTGCACAAGGTGAATATTTTTTGACCCATTGCAGTGCACTGCAAGACGTGTGAGATTGTATAATGGGATATGCTGCAAGTGCAATGGTAAATATAAATTTTGTGTGTTTCTTAGGGATGTGGTGAATCCAGCTGTGACCCAGCTTTTAGATTTAAATGTCAGTGGGAAGAGAGACATTCTTTGATGTCAGACCATCACCAGTGGATGGGTTCATACAGGGCACATCTAATAGTAAATATTTCTCCCTTTCTGCTCTGTGTTGTTTCTGGGATTTCCCATCTGTTACATCCTGAGGAAGAGTTTTTGAGGCACCTTGGGAGGTTCCCCAGTCTGAACAGAAAATTGCTGCTCATCTGTTTGACACTGGTGGATGTGAGAGGAGATAAAGGTTTCCAAGGAGTGACAGCAGGTTGTGCCTGGCCTGGATGCTGGAGGCACAGAGAAAAAGTGCAAATCCACATAAATTTCCTGCTTATTTCATTGGTCACTTCTGCTTATTTGGATGGTCACTTTTGCAATGTAGAGCAGATTGGAAGCATAAATTGGTGAGTGACAGCTCTTTAAGCACACTGAACAGTACACCAAGCAGGCATTAGTCCTTGGGACTGGTTGTAATAAATTCCCTCTCTGACTAAAAGCTTTTGTTTGTTTGGTTTGGTTTGTTTTGTAAAGAGAGAAGCAGATTTGACCATTAGCCTTCCCATCTTTGGCTGAAAATTTCAATGAAATTAAGTTGATGTTTCCAGCTGGACCATCACTTCTAAACAGCTCAGTGTTTTTAAACAACTCTACACCACTTTTTAAAGGCAGGAAATTCTGTTCCTTAGTGAATTTCGATGGGTTGGCTTTGTTTTTAAATTAGAGGTGCTAATTTCGATTTGGATCACATTTTGGTATTGATTCTCTTTAACAAAGAATGAAGATTTCCTGTGAGTACCTCAGGAAGGCAAAGGATTACTTGTCTGCTGCAACTGTGCCAGTGTGTAATGCAGCATTTTTAATGTTAAAATGAGGAGTGATAATCCCTTCCAGAGATTCCTTAATCTGCTTGAGAGGCAGGGGTTTCCCCTTAGAATTCTCTGCAGTTTTTAACTGTGTGGAGCACTGGTTTGAGCCTCTGTTAGATGCTTGTCACATCCTTGCCCAAGGACATTGTTTTGAGAGAGTTACTGGAGAATCCACAGCAGTTTTAAGTTGGAATTGTCCTGAAAAATGTAACTAGTCTGTCAGAGACAGAGGTCAGGAGGATCTATTACACTCAATATTTTTTGAAAGACGTCAAAATATGATGTTTTGCAAAAAAAGAAAGAAAAAATCAATCAGATGTTGTAGTTTTGGGCATTGTTTTTTTTTTGTTGTTGTTGCTTGGGGGTTTTTTTGTTTGTTTGTTTTTTTGTTTGGTTGGTTTGGTTTTTTGTTTTTTTCTTCTGTGTAACTTATTCGAAGGCTTACCAATCCTCAGAACCACCAAGGTTTCCCTACCACGTAACCCAGGTGAAATAAAGCTGGGTATGTGTAATTTAATTAGGTTGATACAGATTACAGTCACTCACAGATCTGCTACTGGTGGCATTTTAAATACTGGAACATTTTCTTTATGCTTGCATGTTCTTGATCAACGAGCCTGGAATTCTTTCCACATTTTCATGGTGGCAACCGCTAAAACTTCTCCAGTGCTCTGCTTGTCCTTCTTAAAGTGCCCTCAGTTTGGTGACACTGAGAGTTAATCTAAGAATTTAAAAACTCATTTATCTGCAGATAAACCCAAAGCTGTGAATAGATGTTATTTTTTTTCTTGTTAAAACCTTGCCAAGGTGTGTTCAAAGTGCTCAGTGGACCATCCTGGTGGCTCCCCAGCTGGGCTCTGTGGATTGGATTGCAGTTTGCTGATTCCCCTCTGCCCTCACTCAATACCAGGCTTGACCTTCTGCAGCCTCCTGTGTGCAGATTTCCTGTCCCCACCCTGAGAGCCATCGACCTGCTCTCTGCCGCCTGGACACCTCTTTCTGTCTGCTGGGCTTGCTCACTTCTTAAGAACTTGTTTATGGCTGGTTCTGAATGTATTCAGTGGTTTGGCTTCACCTGCCTTGTTAAAATCATCATGTTATTGTTTGCAATCACATCAATGTTCAGTTGAGTCCCAAGCTCCATTAACAGTGAGTTTGCATGAATATTGTGTGTCAGAAAAACGTGATTCTGCTTTTTTGGCACAGAGGAAAGCAAAGTTTAAATCTGCCTCATTACACAAATCCCAGGCCCCATAATTCTTTTGTCAACCTGCTTTATAAAATAGATAGGGCATTTGCCAGCATGGCAAATCAAAGGATTAAATATTTCATCTTTTAGAGGCTTTGCTGCTTAGGATCTACAATCAAATGATAAAGTCACTTACTTTGGCTTTGAATGGAGAGTTCCTTAATCGTGAGTGTCAGGAGATGGAGTCTGGAGAAGAGATGAGAAGGAGCTGTCAGGAATAAAGCAAGGACAGGCTTAATAAATGGAAGTTTGATGAAGGTAGCACACAGAAATGCAAGGGACAGCTTTGCTGCTCTCTGTGATACACAAAAATGAAATTAAAATGCACTTTTATGCAGGTTATGAATTACTCGCCCAGCAAGGGTGAAAACAAAATTCTGCATATTCTCTTGATGTCTGTGCTTTCCTGAAAAACTCAGTTTTGTCATTCCTAATTCCCACTGATTTGGTAATAAAAGCAGGTCTCAAAAGGCTGCTTAGTGCCTGTTCTACAGCCTTTGCATTTTTGTGTGTGGATGTTGTGTATGGCTGAACACACACAAGATGAACATTTTTATTTTTAATGTTTGCATAACAAAGCTGGCCAGTCCCCCTGTTCTTCCTGGGGAAGAACACTTGTTTGGACTGAGAGGAAAAACAGAGTGGAAGAAAACAGCTCCAGGTATCACAATTTACATCCCCAAATGCTCATGAATCCCCTGCTGAGCCTTCTGAGGGGCAGGAATCACATCTGGGCAGGGAAGGGCACGAGGGTCCAGGCAGAGTGAGGACAATGTGGGGAGTTTCCATGTGCCTTATTGTGGGGATAATACCAAAAAATGCTAAATAAACTCCTCCTGCCAGGCTAATAAGGGCAGAAGGATCTCCCAGGCTCAGGTGGAGGGATCCATTCACAGCTGGGGTGTAACGCACTCCTGGACTCAGTGCTCCATTCCCTGAGGGACGAACCAGCAATAAAAACATCTCACCCTGCAGAACCCAATTCTCCTGAAGAAATCTGATCAGTGAACAGAGAGATTCCTTAGCGTTTAGCTAACCAAGTTAATTTATGAAGGGGAGGAGCAGTGTGTGTGGAACACAAAAGCAGAGTTAATTTAATGCTATCTCTCCTAGCACTGAGTATTTGCACATGGGCAGATGTTATGAGAGCCTACCAAAGCACTGCTGAGAATCAGTTCAGCTCCTGGAAATCTCCACCTCATTACATTTCTATGTATGGAAAGCAATTTCTTCACTGTAGATAATAATTTTATTAACACAGCTATTAGCACTACAGACTCTGACAATGAACCCAGAGTGTTAAAGGACATTTTCTAAAAATAAGCAAATTTACGTATGTTATAATAAACTCGTGACTAACCCTTCCTAAGCACTAGAGAAAGGAAAAAGAACTCCAAAACACAAAAAAATCAAACTGAAATAAAGAAATAAAAGATCTGACTAGAAAAAGCCCAAGCTTATTGATGGCAGTAAGATCTTCATGCAATTATTTTGGCAGAAAACTGTAGGTACATGTGGAACAGTAAAAATTGGTGACTGGGAACAGGTTTCAAAGAGACTGGCTGGTTTAAATAGAATAAATACTAGTGAGCAGTGATTACAGGGGGAAAGCTTGAGGACCCAAACTTCCAGAGATAAAATTTAAATAATAATAATTTAAATAATTAAATATTATTTCATTTTAATAATAATTATAATGAGACTAATATTATTTAAATATTCGTCTCAACATAGGGAGAGCAGGTAAGTCTTGATATATTGAATTTCTCACATATTTATTCTCTGCCCCCACTCCTATTAGGGGTTTTCAGATGTAAGTCCAGCAAAACAAGCCTGATGTTGGCAATATGACCTAGGACTTGTGCACTTATTTTTATTTGTAGAGGAAATGCTTTCAAACGTGTGCTTTTATATTTTCAATGCAATACAAAAGTTTCTCCTACTTTAAAATTCCTGTGAGTCTCTGTTCCCTACTCCTGTATGTACTGCCAAAGAGAAAGGAGTGCAGTTAGCCAATGCATTTCCCATTTAGACTCACATGCCTAACACTTTGTAGCAGTGGATTTTCAACTTATAAAACAATGGCCAAATATTCTGGTTGTAGGTGTTGACATTTGTTATTAAAACTCAAGAGCTCCACAAAGAAGCAGCACAGGGTAGGGATGGTAAGAGGACACAGAGCTGAAAAAAACAAGCTCCCCACAATAATGTGGGGATTTTTTTCCATTTCTGACCAAAATAAACAATGTCTTGTTTTTTTCTGAGAAATTTTAGGAATTCAAAGCTGGTGGCTCAGAAAGTATTTTTTTGATGTGTGAGAAATCCAGTGAAATGACTCTGCGTGTTTGTTTATACCTATATATTCACACATATGCACACACACACAAACACAGAGACTCCCAAATATACATTCACATGCTGCTAACAACCTAGACTAAATAAAAAGCAAGGAAATACAAAATTCAAGCTGTTTGCTTTGCCTTATCTATTTCCATTATGCATGGTAAATATTGCAGATCATATGGTCTATAAAATCACACGCTGTTTGGAGACTCCTTCAGAGCTCTGCCACAACAGGGGACTCTGAGGATGGATGCAGTAGCAGCTCTGAGTTTTCTAGACTTTTTTTATTTAGTTGGACTTTTCATAATATCTGAATTTATTTTTTGCATTTGAAGTTCCTTTATTTCCTGCGGTTTTCAATTTAAAAAAAAACCCAAACAATCACACCCAAAAATATGTTGAGGGAGGGCAGGCAGCACATGGGAGCCTTGAAGTTTTTCTTTTAGGATGTCTGAGTTTTGAAGGAAATAGAATGCAGCAGTGAATAATAGTGGATGATTAATAAAGAGGTTTGATATTGCTCTTGCTGGGAGCTGCTGCCTGCTCAGAGTCTGGGTCCCAGAGTGAATATTTGAGTTTCTCTGAGACCACGTCAGCCCAAGTCCAGGGGCAGCTTGAGGTTTACCTCATTAAAATATTTAAGCTTTAATTGGTGATCCAAAATTTCACAAGAGAACTGTGTTAAAAAGGAAAAATAACTTTTCAGAAATTAAACATATAAGACTATTCCCTGAAATCCTGTTTGTGTGTTTGCTGAATAGGTGGATAGCCATATGTAAGGCAGGAGTAAGATCTTTCCTTTGGTGAATATTTAATATTCCCAAATCAACACAAACCAACACAACACAACACCTACTCTGCCCAAAATGAAATTATTGTCTTTATTCCCAGAGAAATGTTGGTGTAATTGTAGGGGATCTGTGCACAGGATTTTCAAATGATTTTATGGTCAAGTTTAGATTTAAAGCCAGAAGTTATTGTAAATTGTGGTGAGTTAATGCCAGCATTCATCCACAGGAGAGAACTGTTAAAAAAGGAGAGTTCATTTGCTGTGTTAGACATGTTAGTATTAATTCTAATACTAACTAGACATGTTAGTATTAATTCTCTCTGATAATGGGATAATATTTTTAGGCAGAGTTAATAAGATTATGATGCAAAAGTAGGAATCTCCTTTGGTTGGTTAATTACCTTCTGCTATTATTTTAATTTTATTATCCTAAATTCAGACTGAAATTAGCACTGAGCATTACAGTTAGATATTTTAGGCTGTTTTTTGGGGTTCTGTGTGAATGGGATGAGTGCCTCTGCACCCAGAGCAAAGCTCAGAACCCTGTGGGCAGCCAGATCAGCTCCTCTGGCTGCAGCTTGGGGGCAGGGAAGGAATTCTGTCCTCAGCTGGTTGCTCAGCCTGCTCTGAGGAGCTGGTCCTGGTGATTTTCCTGTTTCTGTGGCCATTCCCTGACTCCTCTCAAACTGGCCCAGAGTAAATTGACATTTTCCCTGTGGTTCATTGGCTCAACCAGTGCAGCACCTGTCGAGATGTGAAACCCAACCTGCAGCACTGAGATTCCATCTCGGCAGCCCCAGGAGGGGTCAGCTAATGATAAAAAGGAAAAATAACTTTTCAGAAATTAAACATATAAGACTATTCCCTGAAATCCTGTTTGTGTGTTTGCTGAATAGGTGGATAGCCATATGTAAGGCAGGAGTAAGATCTTTCCTTTGGTGAATATTTAATATTCCCAAATCAACACAACCAATCACCTTCTCTGCCCAAAATGAAATTATTGTCTTTATTCCCAGAGAGATGTTGGTGTAATTGTGAGGAATCTAGGCACAGGATTTTCAAATGATTTTATGGTCAAGTTTAGATTTAAAGCCAGAAGTTATTGTAAATTGTGGTGAGTTAATGCCAGCATTCATCCACAGGAGAGAACTGTTAAAAAAGGAGAGTTCATTTGCTGTGTTAGACATGTTAGTATTAATTCTAATACTAACTAGACATGTTAGTATTAATTCTCTCTGATAATGGGATAATATTTTTAGGCAGAGTTAATAAGATTATGATGCAAAAGTAGGAATCTCCTTTGGTTGGTTAATTACCTTCTGCTATTATTTTAATTTTATTATCCTAAATTCAGACTGAAATTAGCACTGAGCATTACAGTTAGATATTTTAGGCTGTTTTTTGGGGTTCTGTGTGAATGGGATGAGTGCCTCTGCACCCAGAGCAAAGCTCAGAACCCTGTGGGCAGCCAGATCAGCTCCTCTGGCTGCAGCTTGGGGGCAGGGAAGGAATTCTGTCCTCAGCTGGTTGCTCAGCCTGCTCTGAGGAGCTGGTCCTGGTGATTTTCCTGTTTCTGTGGCCATTCCCTGACTCCTCTCAAACTGGCCCAGAGTAAATTGACATTTTCCCTGTGGTTCATTGGCTCAACCAGTGCAGCACCTGTCGAGATGTGAAACCCAACCTGCAGCACTGAGATTCCATCTCGGCAGC
This sequence comes from Passer montanus, assembly GCF_014805655.1. Taxonomy (NCBI): domain Eukaryota; kingdom Metazoa; phylum Chordata; class Aves; order Passeriformes; family Passeridae; genus Passer; species Passer montanus. Next base: position 3,131,782 of record NW_024369818.1, read on the forward strand.
CCCAGGAGGGGTCAGCTAATGAGTGCATTTCATTTTAGGTGGTGTTGGTTTTGACTTTGCATTTGGGGTTCCTGTAGATGCGTTTAAAAAGCCGAATTTGACGCTTTGTTTGCAGCCTGTGAGCTGGGCCAGAGGACGATTCAATTTCAGATGAACACGTGTCAGATAGACACCTAAAGAAGTTCTTCTCTCCTTGTTTGTTGAGCGTTCATTTTCCATAAAATATAAATATTTAGCATGTCACTATGCTGTGTTCAACAGAAGAGAAAAAGAAACTATTAAAATTTTGCCTACATAAATTCAGAGAAATAAAAAAGAGATCATAGCCTTACAGAAGAGTGAAAGTCAGTTTTCAATATGTGTCTCAGGCTGGCAATCTCAATAGAGTTTTTTTAAATTAAAATAATTCTGTTTTATTTTAATGAATCAATACTAAATGTTCCCACAATTACATTTAATGTTATGGATTGCAGGAGAAGGAGACATCTATTTTTTATGGCTGAATTCAGCTTATCACTACCACACACCTTTTAAAAATTCCTGTGGTTCCCCCTCAATCTGTAAGGCTCTCTTCTATTAGTTATAAGGATACAAAAACTCTTATACATATATTAGGAAATAGTTTGATTTCCTCTGTCTTATAAGAACATTCTCTCCTTTTACTAGTAAAAATATCTGCATATTCAATTTTCTTCTGAACTTTCCAGCACTGCACAGGCGAACCCAACACAGGGATTTTTCACTGTGCTGGTTTCAGTGACTTCAAAAGCATTATGTCAAATATGCACTGAGCCCTTTACCAACAGCTAAGCACAGAAAACCTTTATTTCAGGGCTGCTTTGAGGCTGAAAGTAATGGATCTGCTCCTCCTGCCTGCTGTGCTGAGGGGTGAGGGTGGCACTGGCTGCACACTCAGTGAGGGAGCACTGCCACAGTGCCACGATGGGAGCAAATTCTGCACAACCTGAACTGGAGCAGAGCTGTTTCTGCAAGGTGCTGTGTGTTCTGGTTACATTGCCTTTGCAGCAGGCCTCGTGGGGGCTCAGGAATGGCTAGGAAATGTTATAATTCATTTTCAGACTTCATCTGGTTCAAGAGGCGATCTTCCTGTAATTTTAGTATTTCAAATATTTCAAGAGCAGCCCTGCTGAGAAGGACTTGGGGGAGAGGCTGGACATGTCCTGGCCCAAAAAACCACCCATGGCCTGGGCTGTGTCAAAAAAAGTGTTGAATGGGAATTGTGCCCCTCTTTTACAAGGCTGTGTAGTGACAGGAGATGGGGGAATGGTTTTAAATTGAAAGCCAGCAGGTTCAGATGGGATATTAGGAAGAAATTCTTCCCTGTGAGGGTGGGCAGGCCCTGGCACAGGGTGCCCAGAGCAGCTGTGGCTGCACCTGGATCCCTGGAAGTGCCCAAGGCGAGGATGGATGGAGCTTGGAAGGTCATGGCAGGGGATTGGAACAAGAAGGTCTTTAAGGTCTCTTTCAAACCAGGCCATTCCATGGTTCATTCTGTGGTTCTGTATTTCAGCAAATGTCAAAAATAGGACATTTCCCAGCGTGTTCCCTACAGGCAAACCAGCAGTTCTGGTTCACAGCTCAGATCAGCAGCCTTCATGCAAATCTTGGACAAGTTGTGCTCAGAAGCATCAACAGCTGCTTTCAGAGCAGAGTTAAAACCCAGTTCAGAACAGCACTGAATGTTCACACTGAAAGTAGGAAAAGAAGAGTCTCTCTGCAGGAGGTTCCTGCACTTCATCCAACACAGGGTTCATCAAGTCTTTTGATCTGTGACAATAATGACATCTACAGTGGTATGAGATCAGAGATAAGTTATCCTGAAGATTAAAAGTCAGGGATGCTGATCTGGGCATCCTTTTAAATATATAACTGCAGCTGATGCAGCTTAAAAGGAAAAGCAGGCAAATGTTTGCTGATGGTTTTGCATTAGGACAATGGTGCTGAAGGCTCAGCTGCCAATCCCAGTTCTGCTCCTGGATGAGTGGTGGAGAGGACAATGTGATCTCAAGCACTGGTATTGTATTTGCCTACATTCCAATTTCTGTTAATGCCACTTATGATAAGACTGCAGCATCTGCTCAGCCTTCATTGAATTGATAAAAGCCTGTTCTTGCTTTGATGGTGCCACTAGAAACAAAGATCACCTCACCTTCCCTTGGAGAAAAATGTGAATCACATCACTCGAGGTTTCATTACAATAAGCCAGAACTAAAAGTCAGCTATTTCCTCTTGTGTGAGAGCAGGAGCTGGATTTCTGAGTTTTGGTCCTATTGTAGAGTGGCCTCCAAAGAAAAGGCAGCTTCTTGTAAAAGAGAGGAAGCTAAAAGGGTGTCACTGTGAGCATCTGCTGAAGATTTGGGTCCAGTCAAGCCCAGCAGCACCGCTGTGTGCTCCAGCACAGCACATGGGTGAGAACATTTGCAGTGGAGCTTTGATCTTGAGAGTTTCTGCTCTCTCAGTGAGAGCAGAAACAGGAACCCTTATCTTGGAGACAATTCTGGGCATGAAAATTCTGGATGTGAGGAATCCAGGGATACAGATGCTGACTTTGGAATATTACCCTGTAAGGATACCTTTTAGCCACTACAAATCAAACTCTAAATTACTTTTAATCTCTTCACTTGGAGAGGTGGAATCTACTTCAAGGGAAGCAAATAGACAGATTTTTTAGACACAATTTTTAAAAAGTGTCTAAACCTAGTGGTTTGCAAGTGGAAATGAGGTCAATACAGCATCTTCTATGAAAAAGAATTATGGAAGTTGGACATTTTGCCTGCCTATTTAGAAGGAAAAATTAACTCTTTTTATCTAGGTTTCCTAATTGCTCAAAGCTGTAAGTATTATTCTGCCAATACAAAAATCCAATTTTAAAAGCAGGGAAAATATTTATAGAGAATAAACTAGCTCAGGAAAAGAAAAAATAGGGTTGAGATTTATTTATGTCTTTATACTTTTTAATACAAATTTCAGTTTAATGTTTTAAGTAATGTAGCAACAGCCAGTGAAGTCACAGAACTGTCTTACTTGTGTGCTCTAAACTACAGCATGAAATTAGCAAAGATAGGAAAAAAAAGTGGGGTTTTCATCTTAAAATTATTGTCTCAACTGAGCGCTTTTAGAAAAACGCAGAATGAAAATTGCAGGTCCTTGGAGAGGTGTTTGAGTTATGGCTGAGCCCCAGGGCTGCTGAACAAACAGCATCCTACCAGAACCTCCTGTGTGCATTATAAGCACCTCTTAAGCTGAGGTGCAATAGGAAAATTTTCAGTTTTTCTCATATTTCTGGAAATTGTTTTTTAGAGGCATTTATATCCTTTTGTGCTTCCTGGGGTGGAGGAATGGTTCAGGTTAAGACCATCCTCCACAGAGCAGAGGGTAAGGGATAAACATCCTGAATGTTTGTGCTGATAAAGCAGTTACTAATAAAAAACCCAAGAAATAAATCCCCTGCATTTTTCTGCATTGAGCTGCTGGTATTTAACAGTCTAATTATTAACATTAGAACACATTCTGAACTTTAGAGTGCTCCTGCTTCCCTCAGGCAGAGAAATCATCCTGTGGCTTTTCATCCTCCTTTTTCTGAGGTATCTGTGCAGTTTCTTGATTTTTCTTCAGTTTACAAAGAAATTGATTGCAGAATGTGTGACTAAAAATAGACATTTCTGAGAACACTTCTGTCAAAACATTGTGAGAAAGCTGCTACCCAGATAAGTCAGTTACTCGTACTGACTTTCTCCTCTGAAACTTCCCCTCTCTGCATGTTTAGCTGATAGACTCAGGAGTGAAGTGGTTTTTATTCAAATAACACAGAACAAGGCTGGCAGCTCCACAGGCCTTTCCAAGGCATCCAGCTCGTTCAGGAAAAAAACCCTGTGAAGATTAAACATCTCTAAGGTAAAATTCAAAGCAGCAATTTTTCATCATATTTCAGGAAATTGGTCCCTAAATAAGTTAATTATGGAGATTAATAATTTTAGCTCTGTAACTTAAATTCAGTAAGTAGTTGCAGTCAAAATCCTTTCTATTTAGCTAAAATATGGAGTAATTTAGGTTTTTGAAAAGGTTAATTATCAAAGGAACAGTGGATATTTCATTATTTAATTAAGACATTTTGGGTTGTTTATTTCTGTCAGCAGGAAAAAATCTGGTTTTCTTTGGCTCATATATATATATATATATATATATATATAAAAATAAAAAATTCTTTTTTCCTTTCTGGTCCATCAGCAGACTAAGAAAAATGTTGTTTTCCTGACTTTACACTGGAGTTAAGAGACTTGTTTTATTCCCATGGCTGCTCCCTGATCCATTGTCTTTGCCTGACAGTGCCAAACACAGGCCCCAGCTCCCGCCCAGACTCTTTGGCAGTGCAGACATCGCTCAGTGGAAATTGGATGATGCCATCAACCCAACTTCCAGGCCATCAGGAGGGATTTATCAGGGCTAATCACAGGCTCCTTTATGGGGCCATAGCTCCTGTTTCAGTTCTTCCCAAGGAGGGAGCGGCTCCATCAGTCTGGTCGATACCATAATCCCTGTAAGGAAATACAGCTGCAGAAAAGAGTCTCTCTGTGTTTAGCAGGTGTTTATTTTTCCCCTCGGTGACAGCAGCTCATTAGTAGCTCTGGAGTCAATGAAATTAGAGCACTGTCAGTGCAGCAGAGCTAAATGGGGTTTGTCTCTAATGCTGGGGCACCGAAAGTCTTTATCCTACAGAGCTCCTTCAGCTGGCCAGCAAAGCTGGTTCCTTTGTTTGAGGCGTTATCCTGGAGATCCAAGGGACATATTACAGAAATATGCTATGTAAAAGTGATGTTAATACTGCCCAAGAGTTCGCAACAGCAGTATAGACTTTCTAATGACTGTAAAGAACTGAGGAGTAAGTTTGGTTTATTTTTGTAGCTTAATGGTCAGGAAAAGGCTTGTTTGAGAGTGACATCACTCATTGCTGCTGGATAGCTCTCCTCACCTCTGTTACTTATTCCTGGTTAAATTGTTTCTACACCAGTCTGCTCTTATTTCTGCAAAAGGCTTTAGAACTACGTGTTATACAAGGTTATTTAAGGGAGAAGAATATTTGCCAGTTCTAAATATGTTTTTTCAGTCTTTATTCTCACAATGAACAGGTAAAGTACAGCGAGTGCTCATCATTTTCATACTAGATTTGTAATTAACTTTTAGAGGTCATCACTACAATGTGGTTAAATTGCTGTTTCCATTGAGTGCTGTGTCAGAATTTTGGTTGCTGCTGCAACTCAAGGCTCAGTTTCTGTGTGCATTGTACAGTGGCAAATTAAGGCTGGAATGCTGTTTAGAGTACTGCTAAAACTTCCTTTGACTTTCAAAAGAGCAGTATCAGAACTCCACCACACTTTGTGTATGATTAGGAACTGCAGTGTCAATGCTAAAGGATAAACTGTTACACAAAACTCATCAGTTGCACTCAATTACGTGCGTCAGGAATCTAAAAAAGGCTCCCAAATAGAATGTGTAATTTAGCTGTGAATGACAGCCTCCATGCCCAGTACAGCTCAGTATCTGGCTGGAATGATTACTTAATGTGACTTTGTGCTCTATTCTGAAAGATGCCCTGGACAGAATTTGGAAATATTTTAAGAAGCTGCTGTTGCCAGTGTCAGTACTGAGCAGTGCTGCAGATTGGATTTGGAATTATTTCAATTCCATTTCCTAATTCCTATTTTGGATCAAGTTGGAAATAAAAGTGGAATGTTTCCTAGCACTGCCTTCAACTCCTTCACTTTGGCCTCTGCTATTCCAGTTACTCCTCCTTCCACAAGGGGGAAAGTGTAGTAGAGAATCACAGAATCACAGAAGAGTTTGGGTTGGAAGGGATCTTAAAGATCATCTCAACTGGATTGAAACAAATCAGAAGAAAGTTCATTCACTACCTGCTCAAATTCATGTAATTGTGTAAATTGACACAAATTGAGCAGATTTTGCAAAGGGCAGGAAAGGAGTCATTTATAAAAAGCAAAAGAGACTGAGAATAAAATAAACCCTATTTTGTGTATTTTGCTTTTCCAGATGCATTATAATTGTCTGCTCCCACATGATATGAATTATTCACTTCTATTATTATGCCAGACCTGTGGGAACACACTCATTTACCATTGGTGCATACTTGTTACCAACCTACACGTTCTGCTTGACTTAGCCAGAATCTGCAGCTGAGTTTGATTCAGCAGTTCCTCTGTCAGAGCTCCTAATAAACCTGTAGACCATCAGTGTATTAAAATAATTCCTGGTTTTGGTAGGCTGCTTCAAAGTGAATCCTGGAAAATCTGACTGTGCATATTTATAGAGACAGAAAGTGGGAAAAGAAAGAAATCTTTCAAAAACCAGAGGAAATGATTAGCAGTGTAGGAATGCCAGAATGGTTTGGGTTGGAAGGGATTTCTTGTGGATTTCTTTGTGGGCAGCAATGATCTTTTTGCTGAATTACTATTGCAAACATTCACCAATCTAGTAATGAGAATGTATCTGCACACTCACAATTAGCAAACCAGCACACAGAGTAAAAAGTTAAAACCAAAAAGATAACTAGGATGTTATGTTTAGGAGTTAGGACGTTATGTTAGGAGTACAGGATACAAAAAACCTTTAGAAAACCTCCTCTAATTTCTTCAGTCTGCAGTATGCAATTTGTTTAAAAGCATTTAAAATGGAAGTACTACCTTTTTGGGTTAGGTTGAGAATGGTCTCTGCATGTATTATGAATGTGAAGCTTTTTTTGAATCAACTGGTGCTTTATTACTGGCAGAAATAGAATTTAAAATTGTGATATTTTTAAATAGGTGATAAAACCCTGATAATAAAAATAATTTAAATTCCCTGGGAAACCTCTACCTCTTTTGCAAATGCTTCAGTTTGTCTTTGAACTCTGTGAACTAAAAGGTTTACAAAGTTATAAATATTTTGTGGAAATGATAATGTCAGAGGTGATTAATGTTGGGATTTCACTTGTGTCTATCTAAGAAAAAGTGACTAATATTACAGCTTGGAGATGTGGGAGTGTAGGGCTGGGGAAGGGAGCACTTGGTGAGAGAAGGAGTAATTTCAGATTTTAGGATGATGATGAGCAGCACTTGATGGTATTTTACCTCCTAACCTGGGCAGGACTCTGAGCTGGATGTTCTTTAAGGAGTGAGCAAACATTTGTACTTCATGCTTTGCACACATGCTCTGTGGCGTACCCTGCCTCAAAACCTTCTCTAGATACCCCAAAAAGTGCCAGGTCAGCCTGGGAGTCAGCAGCTCTCAGCAGGACCCAGAACCAGGCACTCCCTGGAAGCAGAGTCAGATCTATTCCAATTAAATACTTGTATAATAACTGAGGGTTTAGAGGAAGGGAATTAGTGAGTCCTTGGTGTGCACGTAGACATCCTTTTAGTCAAGACACCTTCTGTGAATTAGCATAAGAATTATGCAGATAAGCTCTTTATCTCTCTTCTCTGTAGTTCTTTGAAGTCCTTAGAAGTTTAGGAATTTAGCTAAAGGAAACTGAATAAGCAAGCAGCATTTTGTTTGTACAAGAGATTAACTTTGCTTAAATACAGGTATGGCTTCCCATTGCTATCTACTGACAATCATTTTTCTGTATGCCCATGTAAAATTAATTTTTATATCTAAGATGAGTTTTACAATTCACAGCGTGTTGCTGTGAGTTGAATTCAAATTAATTTCTTAAGGAATAAGGGTATTCTCATGATGAATTTGGAACAGTGTTAGTCTTTGTGGGACTCCCAGAGAGAAGAAAATAAAAGGCAGATTGCAGCAGACAAACTTTAGATGTACTTACATAGATTTGCAGACATGGAGGGAAGTCAGAGATACCAGCCAAGCAAGGAGAGTGGAAATCTAAATTCCTCAAGAAGAATTCCAAAGACCTCAGTCCCAACAGGAGAATGTTGCCACTGTTCCCATGTCTCTTACAGTCTTTGATCCTGTGCCAGAAGGGTTTAGCAAGACCAGAATGGGAAGAGTTGGGTGGGAATGGGAAGAAGAATGGTGTCCTGGTTTGGGCTGGGGCAGAGCCAGTCTCCTCTCGGCAGCTGGCCCAGAGCTGTGCTGGGGTGCAGTGTGGGAATTGTGTTGATAACACTCAGGTGTTTTGGTTGTTGCTAAGCTGTGTTTATCCTAAATCAAGAACTTTTCTGTGTCTCACGTTCTGCCAGTGAGGATGTTCCAAAGCAGGATGTGAGGGAGCAGAGCTGGGACAGGTGACCCAGCCTGGCCAAAGGGATGTTCCAGACCACAAAACCAGGGCATAAACTCGGGAGTTCCCAGGAGTGGGGTTGATGCCTCAAGTTTTAGCTTTAATATTTTTCAGATTCTGTTCTGCTTTAGTGTGCAGTTCTGAGCTTCATATCAGGGGATGGTGAGCTCTCTGCACAGAGCAGGGAGACAAAGCAATTCCTGCTCCAGCTGGGGATCAAGGACAAATGATCCAAATCTCAGGCCCAAAACCACAAACAATGTGGGCTGAAGAGAGAAAAACAAGCAGGATGGGACTTCATAAGCTAAAGCTATAATTGGACACTGAACTGCAATGTGCACATGGAGCAGAGCTGAGCCCAGGGAGAGACCCCGGCAGCGCTTGTGCATTTTGGGACCATTTGGGTTCATCTTGGGTGCAGCCCTGGCTGGGCTCTGGTGCTGCCCAAGGAGGATCCATGGAGGCCTTTTAATAAATCCCTGCTTTATTCTTTAGCTCTGTCCAGCCTCTGCTCTAGGTCAGCCTTGATAAGGTGTCAGGGCCACTCAGGGTTCAGGGACAGAGCCTGGCATCTGTCAGTGGTGAGCAATTGTATTTTGCATCACTTGTTTGTTTTCCTTCTTCTTTTCATTATCCTTAATAATAATTACTATCATTATAATTTTCTATTTTGTTTCAATCATTGAACTGTTCTTATCTCAGCCCACAAGTTTTACTTTTGACTCCCTCCCTTTTGACTCCACCCTTGGGTGGAGGGAGAGTGAGGAGCTCTGTGGTGCTCAGTTGCCACCTGGGCTTTTGGCTCCCTCCCTTTTGACTCCACCCTTGGGTAGAGGGAGAGTGAGGAGCTCTGTGGTGCTCAGTTGCCACCTGGGCTTAAACCATGACAAATCTTACTCTGAACTTGGTTCCCCTGTTCTGCAGGCAAAGGATTTATCCCAACAGGTAGCAGGTAACTGCCTTAAAAATCAAAAGCAAAACAAACTTAATACAATTCTGTTCTAGGAACACAACTTTTCCACTGAACTAAATTTATCAAAACAGATTATCAAAGTTTTATAATTAACTTCCTACCAAATAGGAATTAGCATATATTATATGAGTGCTGTGTGCTAATCAAAGGATATTTAGTGAGGCACCCACCTATGCATGCCCAGGAATTACAAAGTTAATGAGAGACAGCAGCACATGTAACTGTAACTAATTAAGCAAGACACAAAAAATTCCGTAGATGTTTGACTGAATATGTTAGAATTTACTCATTATCATATTTACATGGTAAGTTTATTCCAGTATTAAGTTTGGCAAAGTAAGATATTTAAAGTTAACTTTCTGTCTGCTGTACAGGTACACCCTCAATGTGTTACTTTGGTTTGCAACTCCTCTATTTTAAATTCAAAAAAGCCCTAAAGGACTTTGACCCTGGGTAGGTTGAATTAGCACAAGAGGTTGTTTTTATTTCTTGCAGAAGGAAACTCACGGGCAATAAGTGCTTAAAACTCAGGCATCAAGAGGCTGCCACAAGGTAGGTGGGCTAAAACAAGGGCTCAAAGAAGTACCACAGGGACTAAAGCATGTTGGAAATACTTAGGCTACGCTTAGAAATATTTTTAACAAAATTTCAGTAATTTCATGTAGCTTCTGGAATTCTACATTGAGCTTTTTCTACTTGTTTATGCATAGATGTGTACTTAAAATTAATTTAAAGGTATAAAAAATGATTCCATTTTGTAGAGGAATGAACAATGACAGTATAAACACCCTGACAGTTTTCTACACCATTTTCCAAGAGAAGAAAAGTGGTTGTTTTAAAGGAATGTCAAATAAAAATGTCTAATATATCTCTGTAATAACAGTCTAGGTGGCAAAGTGTTGTGTAGACACACAGGTATGAATATGAGGAGTCACCTAAATTTGCACCTCTCACAAATAATGTTTTCTCTTTAGACTGAGTTGTATTTTACCCTCCAACATTAAAGCAGAAATAATGTGTATCCCTTGATTATATAGGGGTGTTTTTGTGTCATCCTTTGTGTAGACATTAAGAGAATGATGTGAAATTATTGACAAGATGTTTATTTGTTTTCAGATAAGGAAGGGCTGCTGTAACTCAATCTTAGACAATGCATAAGGGAAAGAAATGTAAAATGTGTAGAAAATAATCTGTGATTATAAAACAGAAATAGAGCAGTTTAGATGAGAAACTAGCACTGTTTGTACCTTTAATTTATTTTCATGATTTTCTGTATCAGAATGTGAAATGCTCTGGCTGGTTTTAATTAAACCTCTAAACCGTTTTCTTCTTTTTACAGAAAATATTGCTGGTTACAGAGCATATGTCGTTTATCTAGACTGCAAGCTCTCGTTGTTCAGATGTGTTTGAGTTTCCTTTGTATCCACTTTGAGCTTCTGCTTTTTTCCCACTAAAATGTCTTTGGGAAGTGAAACCTATTGGTTGAAATGCATCTTCACTGTTAATCAGCAGAACTCTGAGTGGCAGGCTCATGTGCTGTCACTGAGAAGGATTGAATATCACAGTTGCTTCATCCACAGAAAAAACCCTGATTTTTTGGTCTTGTCAGAGATCTGGATGAGTTGAGGCAATTGGCTTTCAGCTTTGCTTCCAATGGAAACAAAGGTTATGAGATTTCTGCTGTCTCCCCCTTGATAACATTTCTAATCTCTTGGGCAGTTTAAACTATTTTGGCTCAAAGTCACTATGATTCCACAGATTTGCTGAATCTGTGTTTGGATTGATATCAAAATAGTGCTGTTGAGGAAAAGCTGTAGTCTGAGCTCAGCCTTAGTACAGAACATTACAAAATCCACTTGACAGCCATTAGGGTTTGCTTTGGGATCAGACTTTGGGGAGTGTTTACTGCTTTTTTATATTAAATTATAGTGTTTCTCTGAAAGGTTAAAAATGAGACCCCAAAACAACAAAAATGTTGTTAACTACATCAGTAGAGTAGAAAATGTGTTCTGTAGTGTGGTGTTGAGGTATTTAAAGTAACATCTATGGTAGGAATATTGATTATATATAAACTGTTGTAACAAAAAAGGGTTTTTTAATGCCAAAAGCCTTTCAAATTTTTGTGTCATCCATTTCCTTTTCTGTTTGAATCTTTGTGATCAAAGGCTTTAATAATTTCACACATGGTAGATGTGATGGGGATCTGTTTGGGCCAGCTGGTAGATGTGGGTTTGTACCAAAAACACAATCAGGGAATGGATTCATTCTTCCATTGCTGAACAGTGGAAGGGCCTTGCATATCCATTTTGTAAATGCAGGATTTTACCTTCTCTTTGAAAGAACTAATGCATATATTTTTTCTTATTTTCTGATCTTATTTTCTACAGAAAAATAAGTTTGGCCTATTCTGGAAAGAAATTACTTTTCTCTGAGAAATCATAGAATGAAATCTGACATTTCAAAGATGTTCCTCTCCCATTAGATTGAACAAAGATGGTAAAGAACATCAGTGGAAGAGAGATCTAGGAAATGTGGTTGGAAGTGATTAGGCTGATAATTAAAGTGTTTTATTTGGGGATGATGTCATTTGCAATCTCTGCTCTGCTGTCCTCTGGGTGGTGCCCTGACAGTGCATTATAAGGGCAAGTCCACAGCTGGAGTTTGAATTTTTAATAAACTGGGGAGAGCAGCTCTGAGGTACAAGAGCTTGAACTCTATGGTTCTGATCCTTAAGATCTTGTTCATGTTGTAAGATTACAATATTTTACACAGCAAGGTCAGATCTTCCACTGCTGAGGGTCATCACAGGGGGCAAAGGCAGAACAGGATTTGGACCTGAGCAGGTCTCAGCTCCAGCAAATCCATTGCTGTTACTGCCATCACTGTTTTAAAATACTAGCAGCAAGGATGTGTTAATATCCAATTTTTAAATCTGATTCTTAATTAAGTTATTTTATGGAGAGGAGTGTAAGGGATGGCAGAAGAAGGTAATACTTACTAGAGAAGTTTTAAGTTACTTCACCGGTTTTGCTGTGGGTTTTATTTTTTTTTCTTTTTTTAGAGATCAGGTCTGTCTTATTTATAAAATGTCTAATTTCAGTCTAAAATAAATAGAAAATTCATTCAGACACTGAATGGTGAGTGATAAGGGTGAGTGATCCCCAAAGAAGTGCATGAAAGTTTCTCATTCAGTTGAAAGTTGAGTTCAGGGAATGAAGCGTTACATGCAAACAGAACTGAAGGCTGTACTCATCACTAAGTGTATTTTTTCCTGGATTTTCTCTCTTTTATTCTTTTTGCTGTACTTAATTTACAAGTGAAACCTTCCAAATGCTTGTCTTTCCATGGTTGTTCCATGAGTAGATCTTTCATCTCTGTGGACAGTCAAGTATTCCACAGGAGAAGTCTGAGCACGCAGCTGATTCCTGTGACTTGTTGCTTATTTTTAAAATACTTGTACATATTGGTGTGTACAGAAATATCACTAAACTGTTCAGAAAATCCACTGTGGCTGAAAAATAGTGTAGAAGGGCTAGAAGGGTTTTTCTATGTGCCAAGGTGATGCTGGTGGCTGAAAAATGGATGTGAAAGACTGTCAGAGAATGTGCTGTTGAATTGTGGAGAAACAGGTCATAACGGCGTTAATAAATTAGTTCATTATGATCATATTTAAATAATATCCATGTGTGCTAGTCCTCTTATTTTTTTTTTTTTTGAGACCCTTGTATGTTATTTTAAGAAAAAAGTGAAATGTTTGGGATTTGTGGACAGTACTGGGCAGTGGACACCAGGCAGAGCCACTGGACAGTACTGCCACCTGAATAACCACTGGGCAGTCATGAAATTCAAGAATTCAGATTCTCCACTGTTTCCTACAGATGCACAGAGGTTATTCCTTCCACATTTAATTTGAAATCCATCCTGCATTTTTCCTCTGTGCCTCTGAATTCTCTGTCAGCACGCAGCAAGGTACAAGTAACTTTCTTTAAAATATCTTTGTTCTGAACTTAAAGATGAAGATCAGATCAAACTTTTTTCCCTGTATACTTTTTTTCTGGTGCTTTTGGAGGGATGAAGCAAAGGCCTTTCAAAGCAGATTGGCTTCATTCCAGCACCAGACAATGCATTTGATTATGAGGCCCCAAGATCAAGGCAGCTTCTTGAAACCAGCCTCAACTTCAAATAAAGCACGGCTGAGATGTGCAGATTGGTTTGATCTGCATCTTTGTGTGCATCCATCTTATGGAGGGGTTTTTTCCTCCAGTGGAACATTAGAGAACTTTTCCCTAAGTTCACTTTTCCAAGTTGACAATAGAATTAACGCTCCATTTTGTACTTCCTATTAATCCCCGTTTCTTGACTAATTTTTGCTGTTCCACAGGAGTTAACAAATTTCTCAGTTTTACATAGAGACAGCAGGAATGGCCAGTGATCATCAATTCTTAAAATCTCAATTGTTGAAGACATTAGACCAGTAAATACAAACCCTTAATTTTATTTTTTAATTTTTTCAAATTTTTCAAAGTTTTTACATCTCTTGCCAATTCTCTCTCTCTTTTTTTTTTTTTCTCATGACTCAGTTGGGAGGTGGTGTGATACTTCACACACCTGATTTGTGGAGACACTCAATTAAGAATCTCAGCTCTTACATTTTTTACATGAAAGAGGCAATGAGAAAAGAAGTGTACTTATCTTGCTCCTGCAGTTTACCATTGACATTGTGCTGCCTCAAATGTATATAGTATATCATATTTTGATTTTTGAATATCATTTCTTGCATATTTCCATTCTGTTTTAGTGAACTGGAGGAAAGGTGATGAAATAGAAAATGCATCTGAGTGAGAAAATGGGCAGAGAGACAGAGAGGTAAATCTGTGACACAAATTGTTATTTCCTCAAGCTGTTAGATAAGACAGAACCAAGAAAGCAGGCAATAAAAGCAGACTAAAATGGAAAAACAGGCGGTTATTGACATATGATCTAAATTAAAACACCTTGTGTTTACTGAAATAGCCTTTCATTTTTTAAGCATTTAGTTTCTGCCAGTTTCAGAAATTAATAAGTTGTCCACTGTCTCCAAAAGAATTTAACACTTCAGTGTCTGTCCATTATTATACATGCTGTCTTTTTTAAACAGAGAAGCATAGGAGAAATTTTATGCTTTCAATATCTCTATTGCCTAATTCTGTTCTTTGAGTCAGAATACTGCTTATTACCCTTTTTTTCAAACTGGGATTATTATTTTTTCTGTGTGTAATAGTAGTAGCAAAAAGACTGAAAAATGTTAAAGTAATAATGTCAGTTAAAGTAATAAAGCCCTGTCCCCCCTTCCATCCACAGCCCCATTCTCATGGGATTTACCACAATTACTCTCAGACCTCAGTGTGTCTGCTTTGGATACAATCTCTGCAGATTAATAAAAATCAATGGAATATTTACCTTAATTGCACTCCAGCCTCTTTCTTTTAATCATGTTTAATAGATCTAACAGCAAGTGCTGCTTCCCACTAGTGGTTTTCTCATTAGCACTCAATTGGAAATAAAACTTGAAGATGAAGGTTGGCCCCTAAAGCAGCAGAGAATTTAAGGTAATGTTTCCTGGGCTTTGCACAGGACATTCCTAAAATAAAAATAAAAATGTCAATAAAACCTCTACCAGAGAGTAGAGAGTTACTGAGGCTGGCTCAGGCTGTCCCTTCTCCCTGCTCAGAGCACATCCCTGGACTTTGTCCAGCTGGATTTTGGATATCTTTAAGGAGCCTCCACAACCTCTTTGGGCATTTTGCTCCTTCTGCAAGGAGAATACTGCTTCACTACTCTGATCTTTAAAATTTGTTTTTTTCTTACGTTTAAATAGAATTTTTTGTATTTCACCTGCTTGTATTGGAGGAGCTCTTGTATGAGACTTTAAGCCCCTGATCATGCTGGCTGCAGCAGGCAGAGCTTTCCCACAGCTCAGGGAGGGCATCCTGCCCCTCTGCTCAGCCCTTTGGGGCACTCCTGGGGTCCTGTGCCCAGTTTTGGGCTCCCCAGGAAAAGGGGACGTGGAGAGGATCCAGAGAAGGTTGAAAAAAAGGATGAAGGGGCTGGAACATCTTCCTTATGAGGAAAGGCTGATGGAGCTGGGAAAGGAAATTAAACCCAGTACCTGGGCTTGATTCAGTTGTCTCCCAAGTGAAGTTGTAAACAAATGTGGAATTTAAAGGAGGATTAAAACATTTTGATTTATTCCATTCTGCATGTTCAATATCAATAGTTTCATTCCAGAGAGAATAATCTAAATAAAGTAGAGAGATCGGGATTAGATCAGGATCAATGCTCAGTTCAGAATAACAACAATATTCACTCGGGCTGACTGCTTGCATCCACTTTTCTATGGTTCCACACAAGTAATTTTTAACTTTCTTTCAGTGTCTGCAGACGGTGTAAAAAACTGACTATTTTCATTGGGAGGTAAGAATGAACATCAAAGATGGTTCTGTCTAATTCTATGTTTGTGTGTTTATGTAAGGAAGAGTATGCATATACATATTATGCATGAGGAGTCTATCATTATCCATCAAAACTTTAAAACTTTCTTTCAGGCAAATTCAGGACCCCTTTATTGACTGTAGTTGTATGCAGAAAGAAAAGGCTCTTAGCTGCACTGAATAAACTCCTGATATTTTTCCTCATAATGGCAAAATTTTGATGTTTAATGTAGATTTTGAAACTTAGATCAGCCAGTTCTCTGGCTTCATCTTGTACACTTCAAGCAAGAAAAGTCACCAAGGAATTTTGTAAAAGTTGTGGTAGTTCAGAAAGGTAAACGTCAGGCTGGGTTCATCTCTTGTTCTCAAATCTTCCCAGCATTAAAATTGATGAAGAGAGGATTTATCAGGGTGAGAAGTATTCAGCCATAACATGCAGGAATCCAGAGCCCCATGCACATCCTCATTTGTCTTTGTCTTTAGTCATTTGTCATTTATGGTCATTCCAGCTTTGTGCAGCCATGGCTCGAGTTCTGTTTAGAAAGAGCTCTGACTGCACATTTGTAGAACCCCCTCTGAAATTTCTGAAACTTAATGAGCCTTTGCAGTCTCAAATTCACACTTAAATTTATGCAGGCCAGAGCATGCTAATATGGATTGTCGTCATTCCTTCTTTCAGTGAAAACACTTTTTCCTAAGCAAGAAAGCAAAATTTTGTCCTATTTATTTATTTGTTTGTTTGTTAGTTTCCCAGAAAACAAAGAACTTGAAAAGAACTTGAATTGTCAACTGCAATCTTGTGAATTTTCATAGTACTTTATATGAGGGTTAATCTGCTGATAAGAATGAATGCAGCTGATCATCTGATTAATTGAACTAAACTGTAATTAGGTGCTAATGAAGATCATTTGTAAGCATATGGAATGCATGTAATTCTTAAGTTTGATTTCTAAAGCTTGACAGTTTTCTGTTCTACTGATTTTTAGTTTTCTCTTTTCTTTGTTCAGGTAGGTTTCAGTGCTGTTTGGAAAAAAATAGAGAGAGTAGAAAGTGAAAATTGCTTTGTAAGGAGGTTGAAACACGGCTGTGAACATCTAAAAGTGAGTTGGAAATTTGTTTTACTCTCTGATGGATGAGGAGGACAGAAAATTATCAGGACTAAAGGTTATGCCAGGAGTGCACCCTTCAGCTGCCAGCTGTTCCTTGTAGGAATTCCCACAGGGACCAGCTCTCCTCAACGTGAAGGTGTTGGAGCAGAGTCCCCTTCCAGCAGCTGGGCAGGAAATGTCTCCTCAGAGGGAGGGGAGGAGAAGGCAAAGTGCTCTTGATGCCCTGTGCAGGCCGACCTAGAACAGAGACCAGATGGAGTTAAAGAATAAAGCAGGGATTTATTAAAAGGCCTCAATGGATCCACCTTGGGCAGCACAGGAGCCCAGCCAGGGCTGCACCCAAGGTCAGCCAAAATGGTCCCAAAAATGCAAAACCAGTCAAGGGGTCTTTCACTTTTATAAGTTATGGTCTATTAGTATACTGGTTAATTGTCTAATCAATAATTGTATAATTATTACATAGTTAATTGTCTAATTATAGCTTTAGGTTATGAAGTCCCATCCTGTTTGTTTTTCTCTCTTCAGTCCAAGTTATTTGTGCTCCTGGGGCTGAGATTTGGATCATTTTCCCTCGGCCTCCAGCTAGAGAAGGGATTGTTTTGTCTCCCTGCTCTGTGCAGAGAGCTCACCATCCCCTCATATGGCACTCAGAACTGCACACTAAAGCAGCACAGAATCTGAAAAATAGAAAAGCTGAAACCTGAGGCATCACTCTCCAGGCTCTGCTGGTTGTGTTTGGTCAGTCTTTAGAGGAGAAGCCAAAAAGAACATCCAAACCAGCATAATTTAGGTATTTTGCTCTTTTGTAGCATCTGGTTCAAAATAAGGAGCAGAGATTTGTGAACAAAAAACTATAACTAGTCTTCAGGCAACTTGATGTCTGTTAGAAGCAAAAATAATAACCCATACTTAAAAAATGATAAAACCATATCAAGTCTGAAGAGAGAAAACACTCAAATCCCATTAAAAATCAATGGGCTCCGATTTCACTCATGCAAACAAGGCTTCTTGTTCTTGAAATTCAAGGTAATTGACATTTGTTTTCTTGTTTGGTTTCAATTTGAAATAATGATGCAGAGTTAATTCTCTGCTGTCTAATATCTGAGTCTTACACACACACAAAACCACAAAAATCTCATTTGCACCAGGATTGCCAGTTAATGATTTTGATCAGGGAATTGCATTGTGGTTTCATTAACTCCAACTAAAACTTTTGGTTCTTGTGCTTATGCCAATTATAATTTGTTTTGATAAAGGCAGGAGTTGCTGTACCAATCTTAGGGCCATTTCTCATTGGAGAAACAAGATATTGAGTAGTTCTGTTCAGCACAGTTACTGTTCCACTAAGTGAGAGTTAAGCATAGTTCTGTGCTTTCAATAACTAGAAATTGCTTGAAAATACACATAATTACAGAGGACTCAACCTTTCTTTAGTATGGGTTAGTATCCTGCTCTGTCGATAAGGCAATAATAATAATAGTAATAATAATAATAATAATAACTTGAAAAAGTAGCAAAGTCATTTCGATACCATGATAAATGTTTCAGATAAATTGCTGGCTTGTGCATTGACCCTCATGGCAGCGTTGGATGATTATATCCAGCTTGTCAAACAAAACAACAGCTTATGATCTCAAAAAATTAAATTACCTCATAGCATAATTTTTAAAAATGGGGTTGGGAAGAAAAGACAATAAATGCAAGTAGCTGCTCAGGTCGTGTCTTTATTAATAGCATGTCATTAAGCAAACTAAAAAAGCATGAACTGTGCCATATTTAGAGATTAAGTGGGAGCAGAACCTCATTAGCTGTACCAGGAAATCTCAGTCAGATGGTGGCAGGGCTGGGAGCACTTCACTGAGTACATCTGTAGAGTCCATCCTGATTAAAGGGTCACGCAGAGAAAATGGCACCTCGAGCACTACAATATATTGGGCTGGCTTGGGCTTGTGGAGGGATTAAGGAGCTCCAGATCTCCTCCAAAATGCCCTCAAGCAGCTCCAGTGGTGAAAAGAAACAAAACATAGGGAAGGGTAGGCACAACTGCACAGGAAAGCCCTGATTTTCAAATGTTTGATATTTTAGCCTAATTTATTTTGAGATATAAGTGCTGGCATCACTGGAACTGGACTAAATCTTTGGACCTAGATTTTGGATAAAATAGGAGTAATTTCTTGGCTTTGCATGTCAGGTGTGTTCCTTCTGCTCATATCAATACTTTGGAAGAAAGGAACACAATTTTAAACAACACACCACAAACTGGTGGGAATTCGTGCAACTTCTGCTCTAATTTGGGTGAAATAAATTGCTGATGACTCCAAGATGTGCCTCCCATAGTTATTAAAATGCCCAAGGATTACCCAAGTCCTTCTCTCAGCAGGAGCAGATGATTAGGTTTTTGAACAAGAAACACCTATGAGCAGGAGAGATTAAATCTATTTCTAGAACTATAGAGTTTGTTAATTGACCACATGGAGTCAAGCTCTCCATAAAAGCTCTCAGGTTAGCAGCCAGGTTGGTTTTTTTTTTTGCCTGAAGGGAACCCAGTATGAGCCACCATTGCCTGTCTATAGTCCAGAAATACTGCAGTCTATCTTACAGCTGAAATTTTTATACATTTAAGTGGATGATGAGTTTTATAATCAGTAAAGATGCCCCAATCCTCTAAAATGTAAACTCTTTTAAATAACTAAATTCACTGCATCTATACACTGTCCATAAAGACAAGTAAAATGTAAATATTTCTCAGCTGAAATGCAGAACTGCTTAATCTCTCTCCTGGTGCCATATTTTACTTCAGCTGTGTCTGACTGCACATTGTCCTACCTATAAATAAAGTCATTAGGTTGTCCACAGAGCCTTGCAGACGTGTCTATAATCAGCAGTGTTATAATCCGAGCACTTTCTGCATTGGGAGTTTGATCTATACAAACACGAATACAATAGTAGAGGGATTTTAAAAGTCAAATAAATGTCACTGGAGTGCAGTAGTAAATGTGTCCAAGGAATGTGCTACCTTAATTGAAAATTCAAATTACTGAGCATTGCTCCTTTTCAATAAAACATTCAGTGCTGTTGAATGAAAAATCAATAGCTGCTTTATAGTGCATTTTTCTTAAGCAGTAGGCAAGAACTCAATTCCCCTTCAAAGGATTTTTATTCTTCTATCCTTAGTATTTACTTCTCTCCATCTTTTTCTCTCTCTCCACAGAAGAACAGTCTTCAGATTCTTTTGTAAGCCAAAACATACTTCATTGGCAAAATAAAACCAGAGCATGTGGTATTCAAATTTATCTATTGTTGTAGTTAAAGTCATTATAAAGTCAGGTTCTTGGGTACCTCTCTTTTTCCTGAGTGAACACTTAATTTAGACTGGGTCTTCTGAGGTTTCAGGAAATACTCTAGTTCACATTGGGATAGGATAGGATTTAATTTTAAGGCAGGAGCTTTGACATCCTTGTAGGGTAATTTGAGATTTGTCCTTGATATTCAGAGAAAAAAAAAAATAGAACAAATTTGTAAAAGCTCAACAGGAAATGGTAAAAATGCACTGGAGATTTGTAAGGAAAATCAAAAGGAAATTGTAAATGCCTGCTAAAGCAGAGATCTTTGTGGAATGTGAAGTTCTTGGGGAAGATTCTCCATTATGCTTGATAGAGGCTGAGAGTCCTCCCGTTGCTTTTGGTGTTTGCCCTGAGCACTGGCAGCTTCCATGGGGGCAGGCTCTGCATGAGGGGCCCACTCCTGGTGTCCCCTTCTGCTGTCACTGGGTTCCTTGGGAGGGAGCACAGGGAGTTTTTGTGCTCTGCTCTTGGTACCTGCCCCTTCTCCCCTCCTTTTCCTGCACACCTGGAGGAAAGTGAGGCTTTCCAGCCACTCAGCTGCAGCTTTGTGCCTCTGGGACAGGACACACCACATCTCTGGGGTTCCTGCCCCAGATGTGTTCCAGCAAATATTCTCATCTCCAGCATGGAAACTGCTGCAATAATCTGCACCACAGTGATGAGAAACATTTCAGATTTGCCATATAACTTATGGCAAGAAAAGCCCTCGTGTTACAAACTGCTGTGCACGGAGGCTGTTGGGAGTTTGGAGTCAAAATTATATTAATCTTTGAGGGTAAGTATGGAGGAGGTCATTAAATTCCAGCATATAAATCACAAATATTGATTATGCTGGTACTTGAATACATAGTGTCACTACATATGCCATAGCCTGAAGTTGTGAATATATTGCACATTCCCAGAGCTTTTTGAATTAATTCTGAGCTTCCGTTGTTTTCTAAGAGAGGAGAGAGCAATGACAGTGTTACTTAGAGCATAATCTCCCAGGGAAATGTGCCTTGCTAAAAGACCAGGAATGAGCTTTAATTTAAGTGTGCACATCAAAATAATTCCTTGGAACTTAGATGAAAACTGTATGTGCCAGTATAGACTCGTTCATTTAAATGGAACTTCTCCTTTCATAGCGTTGCACTGATGCCACTTAGTAACAAGGATCATTAGTCTCTGAGCTAAAAACGAGACCAGGAAAAGAGCCAGTTCAAAGTATGCATTACAGCAGGAAAACCACTGCTGCTGCATGTGATGGAAGTATCATTGCCTTTCCCCAAGACAGAGATTGCTTCTTCAGCTCAGCCTTGTTGTTGTTCCCAATGCCATAAGCAGCTGCTTTTTTTTTTAAGTGTTACTTAGAGCATAAGCTCCCAGGGAAATGTGCCTTGCTAAAAGACCAGGAATGAGCTTTAATTTAAGTGTGCAGATCAAAATAATTCCTTGGAACTTAGATGAAAACTGTATGTGCCAGTATAGACTCGTTCATTTAAATGGAACTTCTCCTTTCATAGCGTTGCACTGATGCCACTTAGTAACAAGGATCATTAGTCTCTGAGCTAAAAACGAGACCAGGAAAAGAGCCAGTTCAAAGTATGCATTACAGCAGGAAAACCACTGCTGCTGCATGTGATGGAAGTATCATTGCCTTTCCCCAAGATAGAGATTGCTTCTTCAGCTCAGCCTTGTTGTTGTTCCCAATGCCATAAGCAGCTGTTTGTTTTTTTTTTTCCCTATCCTTTTTTTTTTGTTTTGTATTCTGCAGCTTCTCAAATTAACAGGTGCTTGTGGAGAAGCACGAGCAGGCTTAGAGACCTAAAAATTCAAAACTGCTTTAGAGACTGGGTGTGTGGGCTGATGCTGAAATTCTCCCATGTGTAGCAAATCATGAAGAACTCTGCTGGCCACCCAGAGGCAGAATCTAATCTGTGTTTGTGGTAACAGATGTAAATTCTGGAAGCTTTTTCAGTATCTTATAGAGTTTGTTTTCAACCAGCTCAAAATCAGAGCTTGATTTTTGACTCATCAGTGAAGCCAAAGTGTGATGAAAGAACCAAGTCTGTTATTTTGTTCATTGCACAAAGTCAGTGTCCTTAAGTGACTTCTGACTTTTTCTGTCAACCTGTGATGCTTTTCTCTTTGTGATGAGCATATCCACGAGTGGCAAACAGAGTTCAGAGCAAGTTTGCTCTGCCTCTCCCTCCTCACCTCCCTGGCCTCCACACCAGAGGCTGCTTCCAGCACGGGGTGTATTGCCCAGAATATCCTGGGGGGTTGGCTCTGGGGACACCTCTGTGTTGTGATCCTGCTCTGGTTCACTCTCAGAGTCAGAATCCTGTCCCTGGCTTTCCTGCAGCCCTGCTAGGTGTGCTCCCCATCTGAGCATCCTGCTTTAGGCTGGTGTTTAAAGCAAAGGCAGGCACAGAATGCACCATCCTGCAGCTCTGCTCCAGCCCTGCCCAGTTTGGGGACACCTGGCTCCATCCGAGTCCCCCTGCTTGGGGGTGGGAAGAGGAATTTGGGATGGGGAGGCTGAGGGAGGGAGGGAAATGATGAAGGGTCATTCTTTCTGTGACATGGAGATGTGACTGCAGCATCATCCCAGCCTCCCATGGTGCAGACAGACACAGCATTGCTCCCCTGTAACACAGAGTTTGTTTAATTTCTTTCAGGAAAATTCCCAAGCTCTTAATTCTGTCCTGTATCAATGTGAAAAATAGTTATTTGTAAAAGCAGCATGTGAATGGAAGAGTTTCCAGCTGATGCAGGTTCCTAATATTTAATGATTTGGATGTTGAAATTTTTTTTTTCAGTTTTATTTTTATCTGAGGAAAATCTATTTTCTTTCACATGAATAAAAATAAAAATAGAACATGGAAGACAATCTACCACCAATTGCAATGGGCCAGAAGAGATAAGCAATGGGAAAAAAGTGACAAAAGGAAGAAATATGTGATAAATGATTGATAACAGCGAGGTGAGGTAACTGAAAGATGGGTAAAATCCCACTTTGGTTCTGAGCTGGTCTTGTTAACAAAACAATTCATAGAAGATGATGTCTGGAGGGCTATGGGATTATAGGTCATCTTTAAACTTGTCTTCACCTTGAGGAATTTAATTCAAGTCAGTGACTTTGTAAATAAGTTTAATCAAAATACCTTTAGTGTTTTTCAAAAGTAAATCAGATATATTCCTGAAAAATAGCAAGAGATGTGAAAATAGTAGTAATGGCAACTCTTCTTAGGGAAAGATATGCAAGTTCTGAGAAGTAAGTAGTAAAATAATGTAAAAAAGAGCTTAAATTTAAATTTTTATTGACTTTACTTTTAAGTAAACAGAAGAAAAAAATGCTTTAAGTTTCCCTACATTTATTCTAACCTCCTAAAACTTAGATTTATTTATTTTTACTCTGCTGAGCTGTATGCTTTCATCCTTTGTGATGCCTGTATCAAACAGGATAACTGAGAAGTGTTAAAAAAATCAAATTGCTCAGAACATGTTTCCCCAGAGTGACATAAATCCTGGCATTTGAATGTTGCATTCCGTTACCTTACCCTGAGCAGGAAAATGAATGGCTACAGCTAATACACAATCTTATTGTTGAGCAATGCTGAACAGCCTCCTCAAAATTAATTTCAGACAAGACAAATGATGTTGAGGAGCCAAGCCAATCCCCCCATGACCTCCCCTGGAGGTTTTTCCAAACTGCCACTGCTCCTGCTTGTAAAGCAAGTGCTGGGAGCTGTCAGGGACAGAGCCAGGCAGCCGGGGCAGGCAGCCAGGTCCCGGGGCTGGAGGCGCTCCAGATCCCGCTGCCTCTGCCAGATGTTTGCTGATCCTCTTCCATGTGTGGGGATGAGGCTTTGGGAAAGAATTCCTGCCACAGCAAAGGTCCCCGCGTAGCACGGTTGGGAATATGGCCTGGTATCAGGTGCCTCTCAAATCCCTGGGGAGTGGGAAGGGCTCCCAGGGATGGCAGAGGGACAAAGTAGGAGCTCCATGGTGAGAATTGTCCTGGGTTCTGTGGGAGGTGTAAACTGAGATATGGCTGCACTGCTTGTTGATGTTGTGGTACGTTCTAAGCCTTGTGGAACAGATTCATATCTCTTTATATCCTGTAAGAAATGTGGATAGAAAGGGAATCTAAGTGGTTTTATGTCAATGTGATAACCATTCCAGAAGCTGCTTTTCCCCATTCCTACAAATCCCACAGTGTGAGTACCAGAGAACAAGGAACAATAGCCAATAAACATTTCACATTGCAGGGGAAGGAATTAATCTATAACACCAAAATGTTTCATCTTTCTGTTCATTCTTTTCTTTCTCTTAAACAACTTTTTTTTTTTTCCTGTTTAAGCATATGGGCTTCATTCTTTTCTTTCTCTTAAACAACTATTTTTTTCCCCTGTTCAAGCATATGGGGCATTTTAGCTGATTTTAGACCCTATACATGGCTTTGTTCTTCCTGATTTCAACATAGCCAGAACAGAATGTGCTAAACTGCATTAAGTATTAACATCAGAGGGTGGCCCAGCAGACCACATGCAGCTTTTAATTAGACACATGCAATTGTGTGTGAGCTGGTTGGCTTGCACAGAGTTAAACGAGAGCAGTTTGACCTTCTGGCTGCAGAGTGCTAAATGCTGTGGCACTCAAGCCATGGCCACACAAGCCACCCTGCTCTTGCCAGCTGGGCCAGGTGAACATTTGGAAAGGTGTGTTCAAGAGTAGCCAGACCCCATTCTCTTAATTATGCAGCTTTCACCAGCGTGCTGCACTAAATCATCCCTGCCCAGGGGTGGTATAATTACTGCTGAATAGCCTAGTGCTGAATAACTTAATATACTGGAGGCAATAATTATTCCCAGAATGCGGCTGTTCCACTTTGCCTGTTTACTCATGTTCTTCAGAAAAATTATCCCCTGACTTCAATGCTCTTCAGGGCACTTCTGGTCCTTGCTTTGAATATTTTGGTCACAAGCTCAGCCCTTTGAGAGTAAGCTAAAAGACTTCCTTAGAAGACTGAAATGGTAATGGAATAAATATCTTCAGTAGCTCTATAGAACATATTTTTAATTCTGTCATGGTCATGCTATTCATTTTAATGTAATCTCTACTGCCAACCCATTTCTTTTGAATTGCTCAAAATTCTTTTTTCCTGATTTGAAGAAAAAAAAAAAAAAAAAAAGCTAAACTTACACAGCCCAAGAATCAAAGGTCACTTTCATCTTTAATATTTTAATAACCTAATATAGTTTGCATTTGCAACTGGAGGATTTCCATCAGATCCAGTGCAAGATATTGCTCCGTTTCTTTCAGGCACGTGGTCCTTTACTTGCTTTGTGCTTGGTGTGAGTGGGAGCAGGGCTGTTATCCCTCTCTCTCCACTTAACTGCTTTTGTGGCATTTCTGTTGAATAGTGTGGTGATACTGGTGGTACAAGACTTTTCATTGATGTGTCAAAGGCTTTTCAAAAAGTTTATCCTGCAAATGCTGCTCTGAGAGAATGTTCTCCAGATGAGAGTGGCTTTACAGAGTGGCATTACCATTAAACCTCTGAAGGGTTTAGCAACTGAAAATGCTTCAAAACTCTAAGCTATTATTCAGTACAGTTTTATTTATTTAAAATCTGCATCTCAGTGAACTGATTTTGAAAATTTTGCCTACTTTCTAATAGAAGTGTACAGTTTAGAGTTACAAATGCGTAGTGTTGATCTATCAGTTTGTGTCTGACAGTCTGGCCTCAGTATTGTGTGTTAATTATCTTGAGAAATAACCTTTGGGTCTCACCATGATTTGACAATTAATTTTCACTTAAATTTTGTTTACTATTGTCTGGCTTTAAAATGTGAAAAATACCCGTATAAAGGAAACCCTGGGCATTAAGAGTTAAGTCTACACAGCCTCACACTAAGCTGTCTGAAGATGGCCCCTGTGACCTCAGCAGTGTTTATTTGCCCAAGGTGCAAAACTCCTTGTATGTGACCCCAAAGTGCATTTCTGCATCTCTGTGCATGTTTAAATGTTGCAGCAAACAGTTAAACTCCTGAGAATAAGCAGGGAATGGATTCTATTACTTCAGCAGACACTCATTCTAAACCATATTTGCTTATAACCTTATCTGAATAAAGGCTGCCCTGGTTCTGAAATCTATAATGTTATTTCATTACCCTCACATTCAAACACGCATACAAATCTGACAAGCAGGAAATTCATTGGCTGAAAGCAACTTCCACTTCAGCAGCTGTATCTATTTTGGTTTATTGTCTTGGAGGCTGTGTCAACGAGCATCCCTATTCAAGTGTTCAGCATTCAAGTGCTGAAGTTTTTGATTGGAAGCAGACTAATATTAATCTTCAGTTATCAAAAAGTCTAATTCATCATCTATTTCCCTAAGTCCCCTGTAAAAAAAGCTGGTTTTTTTTTCCTTTTGTAAGTCTGACAAAAAATCATTTTTATTTGCTGAAGTAAGATTTTATTTAAACAAAATCACCACCCCCAGAACAGGATATGAAACTAAAGAACTTAAGTGTCTGATGTTATGGCATGTGAAATCAAAAGCATTCTCTGTACCTTGGAGACCAGACCTACCAGACCAAAAGTCAGGTAAACTAATTAGTGTTGAGCAAAGAACATTTTATATATCATGGCTCTCTGGATTAATTTCACCCCTTCTGAGCTACTCATTACATAGAACTCCTTAAATCAGTAGGACACAAGACACTGTACTGAGAGCAAGGTCAGTGAAACCAGACTCTTTTGGGATATAATGAATAGAGACAGAATTCTCCAAGGGATCTTCCTAATGTATGTCAGGAGCACAACAGATCACTGAATAGTGATTATGTATCCGGTCTATTTATTTTTTTTTTTTTCCCAACTGCTGTTTCCATATTTTCTTCTTGAACATATCTAAACTGAATTTGAGGGTTTAACAGGAAAATCTCATTATCAAGCTCTCTCTTCAAGGGAAAAAGATAAAGGTGCACACGTAGAAAAAAATCAGGAGTATGTTCCTGTTGGGTTAAAAATTGAAGCTGATGAGCAGCCATCTAATATGGCATGCATTCCTTATTTTATGGAGGTATGTTTTTTATGGATATCTTTAATTGCAGAATTCCTTCATGTGGGCTGTCTGAACATGCAGGAAGAGTCCAATAAACTCCAGTAAACTCTTCACAGGCAGTAGAGCTGAGTTGCTGACTCATCCTAATCTATATTTTATCTTTCTTTATCTCTAGTAAAGTCTGTGCCAATGTGGAGTGAGAAAAAACATCCAAATCATCTCAGGTGCATAAGCAGAGAGATTATTAATTCTTTCAGGAAATAATAGGCAGAACTTTTTTTGAATAAAAGAATTGATTGTTTTCACCAAATAATGGAAAAAGCCAAAGTAGATTTGAATAATTTATAAGTAAATACTAGATCCAGGGCTAACCACCAGATAGTTAATCTCTATAGTTACAAGTGTTTTTCTTTTGGGTTTAAGTGGTATTTGTCAAAAATATTTCAGTTAAGAAAATGGGAAAAAAGGAAAAAAAACCAAAATCAACTAACCAAAGAAAAGTATAAGTAGCTTAAAAGAGAAATCTAACAATTAAGAAATACTACGTATTTTTCTTGGAAATCATATAAAAATTCTCACTGACTGTGTGTTTTCATGCACAGATATTTGTTGAGTCTTGAAGGTAACATCATGTAAAACTAGGCAAGAAAACAAAGATGAATAGTGTGTCTTAATAAAAATTAACCATTAGATTTAAGAGATGTGCTTGACTCATCAATGTCTACTAACTCTGTAGAATCATTTTCGTTCCTTTGTAGAATCTTTGTTCCTTCAGATTTATTTCCTATATGAGAAGCATGACTTGTCCATACTGAGCATGAGAAACAAATCTTTTTTGTTATACAAAGCACAAATTGGTAATCTGGAAGAAGCAAATATCTATATACATTTCTGATTTACGTCTGAAGACAAATATGAAGAGAATATTTCATTGAGCATAACCTTGTCAGTGTTTTCCAGGCTGCCCTCAGTCACAGAGGCATGTGCACCAGTATGGTCTAGTCTGCCTCTAATGATTTTTGATGTGGTTATCCTTAAGAAGCTATTTTTCTATGAACTGCTAAAAGATTTTATACCCTGAAGTACCTCTACTTTCACCATTCATAACTAAATTGGAACACTCAATTTTGAAGTAATAGTTAGTGTGATTTATTATTTACCAAGGCAGCAATGAAGAAATGTATTTGAAAAGAAGCCACTAGCAAATTACAATCGATTTGCACAATATAACAAATAAAATGTTTTAGGGAGGCAGAGTTGCTGCTTGAAATGATATGTGATCCATAATAATATTTCCAAGATGTCTGCTTCTTTATTACTGTCAACAATCCATTAATCATCTTCCTACAAAGAAGGCAACTCACCCTTCCCCCTGGTTCAGGCATTTAAGAAAGTGCAGATTGTGGCTCTGGGATTTGGACCCATGCTGTACAAAATGCTGTTGTTTCAGTAAAATAAACACACAGAACTTCTAGGTGGCCACTTATGTGCCTTTGGGGTGGGGGCAGGGAAAATTACTGATCCTGTGATGGAATCACAGTGTGATTATGGTCATATAGATGGTGATATAGGGTTGTTTTCCAATAAGGTAAAAGAGTTTTATATATAAAAACAAAAAAGAGGAAAGATTCAAATCACAGAATCAGAGATTTGAGTTTGGAAGGACCTTAAGATCACTCAGTTCCAGCCTTCTTCCCATGTTTTACTGAATATTTTCCTGCTTGTTTTCTTCCTGAGCAAGAAAAGGAATCAGAAGCCCAAGATGCCTGAGTTTAAAAAAAAAAAAGTTCTACCCCAGTGATAGTAATGTGCCTAAATGAGGCACAGAGTAAGGTTTGTTGAATTCTCTGCTGCTTGCTATGTGTTTTTCTCAGATTGTGTTGGACATTTCACTGCATCCTTGAGATAACATAGAAGAGTTGCAGAGGAATGAATTTTCTGCTTCTAGTAAAGCCAAAATGAAAGATTAGATCAACATAGATGTTTAGGCATGCAGAGATAGATATAAATGCTGACAGGATCATCAGAAATCCCATGTTTAGGCCAGTGAGTTTATTCAGAATTAAGTGCATTATCCATGTAATTCACTTTTGAAGATATCATCCACCACCAAGCTGGATGCTGAAATGCCACTGTAAATCTGGACCAAGTTATTCTTGTTGGTAACCAAGACTGGGGAGAAAAACAACTGCAAAACTGAAAGAATTCAATGATACAAATAGAGCTACTGCTTTATTTTATCCTTGAACAAAACAGAGGCTACTTTCTAAACACAGCTCATTACTGTAGGAGAGATCGTTCTGCCAAGAACACGGAGTAGTGCACTAAGTTATCTAAAAAGCCTCAGGAACTCCTTGGCCAGACAGCACAATCTGTTCAGGCAGCCCTTTGATATGCTATCAGCAGACACAGAGCAATCTAGCTGTGCCTGTTCCCTCTATCGCTCTCCCAGACTGTTGCTGCTCCCTGGGTTTTATTTCTGTGCATATCCATGCATTTAGGAACCCTTAATGGATTTCCCTTACATGAATTCATGCAATCCATCCTCAGCCAGTGCACAGGCAGGGTGAAAAGGTGGGGCTAGAACCCTTCACTCAATCAAACTGAGCTGGAAACTGCAAAATGTGACATTAGCAGCAATTAATTTAACCATCAGCAGAAGGGTTAACTACTGTTCTTGTATGTTGTGCTCCTTGCAGAATAAAAATAACAACTGGGCACTCCATCAGGACTGCTGAAGAACAAAAGGATAGAACCTCCTCATTCAAGTAAAACAAGTTGCTTTCCAACTGATGGAGTGAATAAAAGCTCTGTCAAAATCCGTAAGAACGTTTGCTGAGGCAGCTGTGGCTGAGCAGCTTTTTTTTTGTAATTCTAAATGAGCGCAATACTTATACATTAATATAATTGCTGCTATTCATTGCCTTCATTCAAGGTGCTTCAGGGGAGGCAATGTGAAGATAAACAGTATGAAAGAGCAGAGCATCACCAGAGCAATGTCTTCCAAAATTCTCTTAATCATTGAATTTTGATTTGCACAAGAAATCTTTCATAGGAGAAAGGGCTGCACTGATTTTTTTATTTTTGTTTGAATGCAAGTCATTTGCTTTTGGAGCTCTTTTTCATGGGTTTTTCCAGTCTTTAATTTTGGAATTAAACTCTGCCACTTGGACAAGGCAGACAGGCAGCTAATTAGCCAAGAAATGGGCATTGAGAGCTCTTGGAAAAAAAAAAAAAAACACACACGCTTTTGTAAGTGAAATGATTGCTGAGGATATGGTATTGATTTGATAGTTTTGCAGCTGAAAATGTTTGCTAATTGGAGAACCAATTCCATATTTTTATTCTCAGCACAGAATCAAGAAGCTTCTGAATTAAGCATCAAGAGCAAGTACTTGCTGAAGGAAAAATGAATCCAATAAAAGCCCAGGATGTGATACTGTGTGACACAAGAGCCTGGCAGCTGTGCTCTGGGCAGTCTAAAACTCTCCTGGACTTGGACAGGTAGAAATAATCATAAATATGAATCCAAAATTAATATCAATGGATGCTAGTAGGCAATTATTGCTGGCCCAGCTAATAACATTTTTCAGCTCTGGTTTTTATCAAAATGCTCCCTGGGTTTATAAGTCCATCTGTCAGAGTGATTAACAAGGAGATATAAAACCTTCTGAAGTGCTGCCCTTGCTTTCACAGAATTTTCCCTTTTTCTGACAAATCATTCTGACAGAACGTAACTGGTAAAAGGATAAGGGGTAAAAGGGAGAACTAAAAATTTTAGATGTTTCTTCAGAGCCTTGAACATTCCAACAAAATATCTGAACAATATGAGATTTAGCTAAAATTATTTTTAAATGGATACCTTTTTTGTTTCCCTCTATATGTATTTCATCAGGCAGTGATAATCAGGTGTTAATGCAATATTCAGGAAAGAGAACTCATACCCCTGTTCTGCTTCGCATGTCATTCAAATAGCAAAAAGTGTTTGGTGATCTACAGGAGCTGAATATTTGCAGTCTGCTGGCAAGGGCTGACAAATGACACCAATCCCTTCCTCACATCTCTTTGAATTTTCTCAGGTTTGTCTGGTTTTGGTTTCTTTGGGGGCTTTTAATAAATTTTCCTTTCTGTTCCACATAAGGTATTGATATTTCTGAAAAAGTGCCAGCCACTACCTTGAGTAATTTCAATAAATATATGTCCAGCAATTCAAGAAGAAAGAAGAGCTGAAGTAAATCCACCACCACCCTGCTGCCAGCTCGTTCCCTGCTTCACACCCTCCACCACCAAAAATAAGTTATCTATGGAGCTCTGGGATCCTTGCTAGGAAGATATAAAATATAGAGGTATGAATAAATAAGAGAGTGCTTGTTTCTTCCAGTGTGTGTGCCTTGTGCTGGTTTATGTTGCTTTCATGTCCCTCCCTTCACCCCTACTGTCTCATTCCTTTTATTAATTGCTCTGCTTTTCCTCCCCTTCTTCTTTTCTGGCCTTCCTTCTGCAAAAGCATAACTTCTGTTCTACCTATTCATTTTTCTTTTCTTCATTGTCTCTTCACTGTGTAAGTCTCCTTTCCTTCACTCCAGTGAGATTTTTTCCATTCTCTCATTTTACTCACTCCTTATGATTTGTCTGTCCCTCCTTCTGGGTCTAATTTTTCCAATTTCTGTGGCATGTGAGCTCTGTCTCAGTGACCCCTTTGCTCTACATCCTGCCTCTACTCTTTCTCTTTATGGCCTCCTACATAACTGATTTAAATCGCTTCTCTTCTCCACAGAGCACAGCTGGGAGCTCCAGCTCCATCCTCTGATCTTCACAGAATATCCTGTGGTAGAAGGGTCCATCAGGACCATGGAGTCCAGCTTCTGGCACAGGACACTCCAGGAGTGCCATCATGTGAGAGCATTGTCCAAATGTTCCCGGAGCTCTGGCAGGTTTGGTGCTGTGACCATTCCCTGTGGAGCCTGGTCAGTGCCCCACCCCCCTCTGGGGGAAGAACCCAACCTAAACCTCCCTGACACAACTTCAGGCTGCTCCTTCAGGTCCCGTCCCTGGTCATAGAGAGCAGAGATTGGTGTCTGCCCTTCCTCTTCCCCTCACGAGGGAGTTGTAATTATGGTGAGTTCTCTCAGTTTCTTCTTTTCCAGCTGAACAAGCCCAGCACCTTCAGCTGCTCCTCACACACTTCCCCTCACAGCCCTTCACCACCCTCATTGCCCTCCTTTGCATGCCCTTTAACACCTTTATATCTTTTTTATAATTTGGTGCCCAAAACTGCCCCCATCACTTGAGGTGAGGCCTCCCCAGTTCAGGACAATCCCGTGCTGCTGTTCCTGGAACAGGACATGGATGTCCCTCCTGGCCTGCAGGGCACACAGGTGGCACATCCCAGGTGCCACCTTCCTGGTGGAAGCTTCTGCACTTCTTCTGGCCCCTTCCATCACCTCCCTACCGCTGCTTTGGGTTGTTCTAGTTGGGCATAAAGCAGACAGAGCAGCCTAAAAGCAGGTTTTGTTTCAGGGAGGGCAGAGGAGCTGCGGCACTGCTGCTCCAGGGTGCTCTCCTGCCCGTCGGAGCGTGCTGAGGGAGGGGATCCAGCGTCTGCTGTGCTCTGATTGTGCTGCACTTCCCAGAGCTGTGAGAAGCAGGGCGTCATTAGACCAGCAATGAAGCTTTCTTACCGTTTGGAAGCATTTGTAAATCCCACTGATGGTTTTGTATGGTGAAGGGCTGGTTTTGTGTAGAAAGGAAGTTACTGAATTATGGGATGTCAGTCATAATAATTAGCAAGGCCTGTGCTCGCGCAGGAGGATGATGGGCTTTGTTGTTTCCCACTAGGCCTATCAAACTTAGATGATAGATATTTGAAATTTCACCTTCACATCTAAAACCCTCTTCTCACAGGTGGAGATCCATACTGGTTCCAAGGCCTGGAGGAAAAGCTGGGTGTCCCTAAAATCACTGTGCCTCTGCTGGCCTGTTGGGTGTGATGGCTGCATCCACTGATGCTGTTCAGGTTTTGTCCTTTTTTTTTTTTTTAATATGTTCTCTGTATTCTTCACACATATATTTGTAGCTCTTAGTCTATTGTACTAATTTTCCCAATTCTTTTCCATGGCCTTTCCTTAAGCACAAAGACAAAACAAATTCCAGAGCTCCAAGTCCTGGAAGTAGAAGGCCCCAATCCTATCTTGGTTCTTCCTAGAAACCAAGGCCAAGAACAACTCTTTGAGATGCATTCTCATGAACAAAGCACAGCTGGTGCTGAAGGGGGACTCCAGAGAAGGGGCTTGACCTGGAGGGGAATTGCACTTTTCCTCCTAACTGGTGCTTTTTATCGATTATGCTAATTTCCTATAAATGTCTGCACTTTTCCTCCTAACTGGTGTTTTTTATCAGTTATGCTAATTTCCTATAAAATGTACTCACCCCTGGGGCGGTGGGCTTTTGTGGACATCTTTCCATAACTGCCTTTGAAGGCCTTCAAATAAAGATCCCTTTTTATATTACCTCCTTACTAAAATCATCTCAAGTTTCATTTCCAGGTTGGGAAAAATGCAACACTACAGGAGCCCATGAGCTCTCTGTTCCTGCTGCTCAATTGTTCAATTCTGGCAGGTTTTCCACTCATCAGGACCTGCGTGGCAGCCACTCAACCATACTTGGGCAGTTTGGGGATTAACCCAGGCCAGGAACCCTCCTCCACCAGGCAGTTGTGGTGGGACTGCCCAGCTTTGGCACAGAAGGGCTCAGCTGGAAGGAAATGAGCTGTGCCTGTTGGTCCAAGGGCCCCAAAATGGTTCCTGGATTGCTCGGTTGTGAAAACTGATGTGTTATTTTTAATCTGTTCAAAAGCAGTTCTGCAGCATCCTATGGAGCTGAATTCAGGAAATCACTCACAATGGTCATTTTGTGTCTGCAGTGCCAGACTTGCAGAGAGATGGATTTAGATATGCCAATAGCAACAGAATTCTCTGAAAGTAAAATCAATTCCTCAATTCCTTCCCTGAATCATGATGTGGATCTATTGCTTAACTTTATTTATGAGCTTAAATGGTAAAATGAATAGTCCTAGACCTGTATTTTTTTTAATATATCAAATAATTTTGTCTTTTCTTCCTAGGAAAAGTGAAAATATAAATATTTCTACTGTTTTTGTTTGTGCTAGTTCACTTTGACCACTGTTACACCAGTGGAACTCTATGAAATGCTGCTAATTTATATCAGCCCAGGCAAAAAAATACATAGAAAACTCAAAAGTTTGGGGTTTTTTTAATAATATTCAATATTTTTTGTGTAAGAATTCTTTTCTGTCCACTGTTTCTTCCACGTGCCTTGAAATGGGAAAGGTCTGCTGCTTTCAGAGTGGTTTCCCATGTTCTTGTACAGGTAGGTTATAAATCACTGAAATAGCTGCTGAAATCACCAACTCTCTTTTTTTTTTCCTCCCAGGCTAATGGTAAGGAACTTAGTCTAGGATGGGTTTTGGCTCCATTTTTCTTACCACTTTTGTTACCAATTTTGAAGATGCTTTTACCAATCCTATTACTAAAAACATTTCCAGTTAACCCTGAAGTCCAACAAATGTTCCTTCTCTATCAGACATTTGTGTGTGGAGAGTGTGCTTGGCATTGACCCATTTATTCCACCTTTCCCTGCACGAAGAAATTATTTATTTTATTCAGAAATTAATATTGGATGTTCTTGCTAAACCTGAAGCTCTGCATGTCTGAGGAGTTAAAAGTTCAAGATGACAATGTAAATCTCAGCATTGATTCCAGCCCTCCTTTCTCTGTAAGTACTGTTTATTCTTGGAGACAGGTTCCCCTGTGATCTTGCTTTGCAAGTAATTACTGGGTTGGTGTTTAAGGCAGAAAGCACTTGTGGAGTGCTAACACACAAGCTGACAGAAAATTCTCAGCAGATCTTAACTCATTTTCGTGTCTGCAAGATTTTTCCAGAGTGTTCTGGTCACAAATTGTTTTTGAGATGTCTTAATTCTGATCTCACCTGTCTCTGTTTGCTACCAGAACCAAGATTTTAACTCTCCCCACCACCCAGACCCATTTTCCCAGCTCGAGGTGCTCTCTCACAGTGCCTCCCACATTGCCTGGCAGTGATGATCAGCTCCTAAAAGAGTGACTTGCATTCCAACTGAGCAATTAGAGACAAAGGTAGAAACTTTGTTTAAAGTTTTATATCTAAAAAATCTTCAAAGTGTCTTATGAGCTCTAATGACAGGGTTATCAACAAACACAAAGGAAACACAATGTGAATTATTTATTCCTTCATCTACTTCCCAACTGAAAGGAAGTCAGTTTCTTATTTAGAGTCAAATCCCAGCTCTGCCAGAGAGATGCATTGTGCTGAAGGAGTCAAAGATGTGATGACAAAGCTATTTTAGCAAAATTCCTCCAAGGCAAATGTTAAATAATATATTTAAATTTAAGTACATTTGCATATAAGTAAATATAAGTGTATTTATAGACATGTCTATATAAATAGTATTTATGTATGTTGTACATTTTGATATGTACAGTTTTATAACAAACACATAAAGAGTTTATTTAAATATATTTATAATTTCATTTTTTATGACTGAGAAATAAAAAAGTCTGGCTTTTTCTCTGTAGCAGACTCCAGCACTTGACACGCTTGATAATACTTTGTCTCCACTGAGATTTACAGAACACCAGAACTTCCTCCCTTTAATTGGGATGAATTGGTCAAAGGAACATCAGAATATCTACAGTTCCAATTTAAAATCTGGTTAATTAAATTTTAGAAGTTTCAATCTTGGAACTTCTATCTAGATAAAAGACTTTGAAACTGAACATTCTGGAATTTATGAGCTCCCCTTGCAAACCCAAAGCAGTAGAGATTGTGGAGATTCTAAATTCCAGTGATTGCCAAATTTATGGCACTTTATTTTACACAGATTTTATTGACAGTTTCATCTGGGAAGGAAATGGAGTAAAACATTCATTTTCAATAAGTTAATTCTGCTATTGATTTTAGATTTCATACCTATACACTTGTAATTGTTCCTTCAGTACTTTTGGAATCCATGATGATGAGCTGGTTGACTGAGGTGCTGAGGTTTATATCGCTTTCTAAGTTATCAAGCAATTCTTAGAAGTGATTAAAAAGAGTAATTGCCTAACTTAGAAACTCATGTAGAGTCTCTAAGACCATGTCTAAGCTATCCATCATAAAGCAAGCTTAGAATTCACTGCATTCATATTTTAAACCACCTGTCACCATTTGTAATCTCAGTTTGTACTCCCCAGTGTAGAAACCAGATAATGTCTATGGTTAGATAATGTTCTGGATGCAATGGAAACAGAAGAAAAGGAGACAAATACAGAAATAAGGTTACCACATCCTTTTTAATCTATTTAACAGTAATTTCCATCAGGATGTCAGATCAGGTCACATTTCCAAATGAGCTGTGGAATCAGTGCATGGAAAATGAGCTAAAGAAGAGGCTGATATTAACTCTGAATTTTTTTATTTTGTCAGTTTAACTAGAACTTCAATAAAGGATGGGTGGGACTTTTTTAATTTATGGAGACCAAATATTTTCTTATAAAATTCTGTTGTATTGATTTTGATGTGCACACCAGGCACATTTAAGATCTGTCTTCTCTTCGTGGCAGTTAAAATGTTGGTCAGCAGAAACAAGAAACATTGACCAAGGAGTCCAAATGCCATACAGAGGGGGCTCTTTTCCCTGACAGAGAAAACTCTTTCTCTGTTCAAGAACTACTGATCTTCAAGTTCAGTTACTCATTTTCTTTTTCTTCTTCTTGAGTCCAGCTCAGCAGAATTTATTTTCTCTTGAACACAATGACCCCCAGTTCCAACTGTGCTGTCTAAGAAAGATTCAGCAGAACATTTTATACTTTCTTTTCTGAAATAGCTCAGACTTCTTAATTATCCAAGTCATAATTTTCTGATCCAAAGTCACAGGAAAAGGACGAGCAAGGACTAGGTCTTGGAAATTATTCACATCAGCTTCATCCAAATATAATAAACTTTTAATACACAATTTATTTTAATTCTTTTTAGATATTTTACCTAAATTAAAATGAAAATTACTGAATTACTTCTTCAGAAAATAGGAGTAATGTAGTCATTAAAGCTGACTTTATTCAGTTCCATTTAAGCATCCAGGAAAAGTACCCAGTCACAAGGTGGAGGGACCCCTTTTATTCCAGCACATCAGAAGGCAGTGGAGATTATCCTCAGGGTCTGAACCCAAAATTCACTTTCCAGATTGTCTTTAAGGAGTCAGGGAAAGACCAGAACCGTGGAGGACAAATGCATGGCAAAGAAGACCAATAATTTTTTGAAAGAGGATGAACCCTGCAGAGCCTGGTCCCCATCAGGTCCCAGTTATCTCAAAAAGTGAATGTCTCTGACACACAATTTTTTTACCAGAATGCTCTTCAGGATTTTTATTTAATTTATGTCCATCTCCTAGACTCTTATTGATTTTGAGTTTTGTTTGAGTTTTCAGGCTTGAGTATTCCTTGTACATCAAAGGAATGGGAAGACATATGTACCCATGGAAAATCAGGGGGCCTAATTTTTCTTTTGTGCTGAATAGCTGCCACTTAGCCAGCACCAGATGGACAAGAACCATAAATCATGTCCTGGCTCACTCAAAAAATATTTCCAGGCACACTTTGTTTGAAATTCCAGGTCCTTCCCTTAGTCCTAAAAACCCTCTTGATCCTTGTCCAGGTTACTGAAGATTTAAGAGGGTCAGTTCAGCTCAAATAATTTGTTCTTAGGCAGCTTTTCCTTACCAGCTCCAAAACCTGCTGGATTATTTTTGCAATTGGCAATTTGGCAATTTCTCGTGTCTAAAGATGCCACAGATGCTGCAAACTCATTTAATCACTATTGAAGATTTATTTCCTTTGTGCTTTGAACTGTTAATGTGCCATTTCTGTCCTCTGCTCATTATATCACCAGACAATAACAAGCACCAATATGTGTTTAGGCTGTATATTCCTTTATTTCTTGCTTTAAAATGTGGAGAGGTAGGAGGCAGCTAATTTTTTTTTATTGTTTTGGGGTTTTTTTCCCCATTGAAATCTTCATACTCTCCATGATCTTCTAAAGGAAGCATTTAAAATCTGTTTTTTAATAGTTAAATTCTTAATTGCTTTTAAAAGTAATGTACAGGATTTAAATCTTGTAACAAGTAATCTCCAAAGTATTTGCTTCCTGGTTTTAAGAATTATTCACTGAAACCAGGCAGAGCTGTCAAAGTCCCAGAGGCCCAAGGAAGCACTGATGACATTGCTACCAAAATTGTTTTGGAGATTTGGCTGTCACTGTTCACCTTTTGCTGTGAACTATCAGTTAATACAGAAAAAAATCCACCTAAAGCACCGTGGCTTCCCTTCTCCCTGCATCCTTGTTTCATAATCAGGCCTTGATACTGTGAGCAGTTCAGAATGTCTATATTGATTAAACCTTAGGAGTCTTCACTTGAAATTCTAGCTGGTGTTCTGCAGACTATAATGAACATTACAGAATGCATGGTGTCTTCTGGGAAACACCTCGAGATTATCAAGTTTAATTTCCCCCAGGAAGTTCTTTCAGCAGTGCAATCAAGCTAACTTTTACTCTCTGTAATGGAATAAGATTTAATCTGCAATTTTTTAACCACCAACATTTCCTAATTTTCTTCTTTTAAAAAAGGAGGTTCACTGTGGTTTTAGGCTCCTGCTAGACATTTTCCCATAGTGCAAGTCATGAATATTCCATCCCTCTTTAGTATGCTGGATGTGTGCAAGCAGCTTTAAGC
The DNA here is from genome assembly GCF_014805655.1 of Passer montanus. Taxonomy (NCBI): domain Eukaryota; kingdom Metazoa; phylum Chordata; class Aves; order Passeriformes; family Passeridae; genus Passer; species Passer montanus. Next base: position 3,170,813 of record NW_024369818.1, read on the forward strand.
CTATGGTTCATAAGGAATTTATGTCAATATTGCAATTAAATCCTGTCTGTCATAATAGGTGACCTTTAATCTAGTGTATATTGAGTCCCTAATCTCTCAGATTGTAACTGAGTGATGGAGATGCAAGACTTCATGAAAGAAAGGCAGATCATAAGAAAATAATTATTTTTTGTGTAAACTGTGATTTTCCAATTACTACTCTCAGCTGGGACAGAAAATATCTAACTCATGATATGTTCTGGTTCAAAATTAATCCTTTTGTAACTGTGCTTTTTTGATTAAAGACTAATTTTTCTTTCTTCCAGAAAAAATCCCCAACCCCTGTGGTAATTTTAATACAATTTTTTTTTTCTTTCCCAGTATATCATTACAGTACAAGCACATTGATAAATACAGGTTTAAACAATATACAGAGGTATTCAGATAAATGACCATTTGATTTATATTATTACCTATAAATATTGCTTTGGTGGCAAAGCATATCTGGTGAAAACATCCAAAAATTGTGGAAAAGATTTCTTTTTTTCAATTTATGAAGTAAACATCCCATTTTTAAAAGTAATACATTTGAGATATGTAAAAATGGCTGTAGGTGCTGAATACAGGGTTTAAGATTTGGTGACAGGGCATGTGAAAAATAAAAATAGGGCTAAACTTGAGTGGCCAGAAATTTTTGGCAAATACTGGTGGAAACATTTGCATCACAGAAGAGACATTTTTAAAGATTGAATGTGCTCCCAGGTCTGTGCTTGTGCCAACAGAACCGTGCAAGAAAATTGTCAACTGTCACCTGGATCTTGTTTGTAAAGCAATTTAAAATGTAATGACCAAAATGCAATGTCAGAATGAGGTGTTTAGGGTTTTTTTAACTTAAATTACTGTTTTCTTCAAGTTATATTTTTGTTTCTGATTTCTGAATTTCCTTATATTTCCCAGCCTTGAGAATAGTGGGAAAATATGTTTCCAAATTATCTTCCTTGAAGAAATATATAATTTTCAGATGCTAAAGTACAGCAGTATTACTTAGGGCTATTACTGGATTTTTTAAGCTTCCAATATCTTCTGTTTGATGATGGAGAGCAGACATGGCTTTGATGTAAACCATTTAATTTAAATGTCTCCCAAGAGGACAGTTCAGCAGAGCTTTGGTCACTCCTATTACAGCAGTGGTGTCAGGATTCCCTCCAGGGAAAACAACACAAATAAAACCAAATCAGGGCAAACCATGGACAGTTTCTTAAGTAGTTCATTCCAGTTTATTCTTTTCATTCTGCACTTCACTGATATTTTTTAAATGTAAATAAATGAGCCTCCTGCTCAGGGCATTTCCTGCCATGGCATAGATCACTGTTCCTTTGCTCAGGATGGACCAAGACTGGGGTACAAACAAAGCAAATTTAAATTGGCATCAAGCAAAGATTAAAAATCCATATTTTGGAATTTGATTTTTACAATATTTACATTATAAAACTAGATTAATAAAAAGACAGTAATTTATACTTAAAACCTCAAAACATTTGGTTAGCTTGTGCTGTACTGTGGAACTTAAAATCCAAAAACTACAGATTGAATTATGTGAAGTTTTTTTAACCCCTGAAACAGAACATTTATATGGATATGGTCACACTGAATGTAAAAATTGCAATGATTTATTTATATTATATTCTTTTTAAATTCCAGCGGGGTGGATTTCAGCTCAGAAAATGCCAAACAACCCTCTGTGTTTCCTTTGAATCTACTCTAAGAAACTATAGTTAAGACATGAACAACCTTTGTAAATTGTGAGGGAGATCAGCTCACTTCATGCACTTAAAATTGTAAGAAAATCCTTGTTAAGGTTGAAGTATTCAAGTTTTCAACCTCCTTGGCATGGGCTATGTCAGGAGAGGGCCCCAGAGGAACTTGAAAGAAATCCATGCAGTTGCCACCCATAAATGAAAGAAGTCTGATAAACAACATCTGAAGGATAAATTAGAGGCTCTTCAGGAGAACCAAGGGAGACAGAGACAAAAGTAAAGAAGGAAAGATTTCAATAAATGATGTGTCAGTAGCCATGGAAGGAGGCTGGTAGGTGAACAGGCAGGAGGAAGGAGGATTCCTGCTCTATTTCTACTTCAAAGAGACCATTAGAGACTTAGATTGGTTCTGGTGGAGTGGGAGGGATGGGTCACTGGTTTGAGACAGATCTGAAGGCGCATCATAAATGAGAAGCTTTAATCAGTATAGGAACAAGACAAAGCCAAGAACTGTAAAAAACAACTGAAAACACTCAGAGAGCAAAGTTTCTTTTACAGATGAGTGAAGTTCTGTTTTCTTTTATGGCAAATGGCAGAGAGCTAGAAAGGCAAAGAAAGGTTCCTTTGCCCAGTTTCTCCATGTGGACATACACAGGCACAAATGGCAGCACAAATACCACACCAACAGAGAAGACAATCAAAAGCAGTGGGAAGGTTGCTGGGTTTGCAAGCACAAGTCCAAAAATGAGAGTTATGAGTTGTTAACGTCCACTTAGAGAAGGGGAAGATATGAAAAGAGGGAATCCTTGACTTTGGGGCTGCAGTGTGACATGGTCACAGACTGTCATGGCAAGTGAGTGGCAGCTTGGTGCAATTTGTCAGCATGAGCTGAACGACACCAAGACTGTAGCCATGATATTCTATGAAAAATCCTTTCCTAGGATTTTTTCCTGTCCTGAGGAGCTGAGAGCCTCAGGAAAGAAATGTAAACAATAACTCTCTGCTGCTGTGGAATGCCACAGGTGCATCTTTCATTGGTCCATGTGGATTGTTTTAATTAGTGACCAATCACAGCCACTGTGCCGAGGCTGTGAGCAGTCACAGGATTTTGTTATTCATTCTATTCTATTCTTGTCTTGGTAGTCTTCTGATCATCTTTTCTCTCTGTTCTTTTAGTATAGTTTTAATGTAGTATTTTAATATAATATATAACATAATAAATCAGCCTTCTGATCAAAATGGAGTCAAGCCTCGTGTCCTCACACAAGGGGTCTCAGCTTAGACAAGACAAGATTGCTCCTGAAGGAGCAGCAGAAGGACACTTACCTGTAGGAGAGGGCAAATCAACACACAGATCATCTCTGGTTTGTGAGTGGTTAAGACTTTTTTTCCCCTCAAACCAAACAAAAATGGTTCACCAGGAAATCTCCATTATGCAAAATGGGAGCCTCTGTGTGAATGCACTCCAGAAGATGTCAGTTACATATTTGTAAGTAATTTTTTTGTAATTTTATGTAGTTTTTAAAGTAATTTTTTTGCTAAAAATATTTGTCTTCTTGCTCTCCAATCCTTGTAACTCTTCTAAATTAAAAAAAAAAAGTTCCTGATAGAGGATACAAGTTTCATAAAAGTCAAGACGATTTTGCAGTATGAATTTAAAATGTGTCCTGAACGAATATAATTGACATTTTGTAGGTTGTTCATGTTGTTCATGTAGGTCCCTAATCACTTGAGGTATGTTTAAGCTTTTTAACTGATACTTAGTTCTTTCAAATGAGTAAATTAATCTCCTGGGTGCACAGCAGCTCCTCATACCTGGGGTCGCAGTGCAGAAAGTTATTTTTGTTGCTATCTACAGATTGTCTTGACATGCAGCATATACCCACAGGGTCAAAAGAATTGCCCTCTGATTACATGTACAATAATCTGGATCTCCCAAGGTATTCCAGTGGTTAATTAAATATCAAGTAATTGCTAAAACTACTAAGTGACGTTTAATTAGTATGTTAATTGATATCAAATTTGTTCTCACTATCTTGTTTTATGTTAATAAAATCCCTAAACATTTCTTGGGAGTAGATTAGGAAACAATGTGCTCCTAATGTACTAATGCAAAACAGCCTTAAGCACCATTCTGCTTGTGGAATGTAACTTCTGACTTCAGTTTTCATCCCAGCTGTGATACTTTCCCTATCTTTAAACTTACTTTGTGCTCAGGGTATATCAGATTCAGGAGCATATTCCTCTCTTGGTATGGATTTTGACTTTTTTAATGCTGTTATCTGTTGGAAATCTACCAAAAGAGGAGTAACTGAAAATAGTCTAAGGCTGCCTGTGCTCCCTTGGGCAGTGGCAGGATGTGGGGAAATGGGAGAGCCTCCACCCATGGCTGATGTCAGGGATGAGTTTCAGCACAGCCTCCCGTGTGGAGCGGGCAAATCTGTGCTTCACACAGAGCTCAGAGCTGCCAGAATCTCAGCTTTAACTGGCTGGTGACTCTGCAGTGCTGCCTCAGTGCTGCTGCTGCACACAAGGAAGGGTGTTCCCCTCCTCCTCTCCCTCTCTGCCTCTCAGCTTGAGTCCTCCAAACAGCTCTACCATAGAAAAGAGATGTCTTTAGGCTTGGGGCCAGAAAAAGGCTGACTGAGCTCCAGAATGACAAGAGCTCCAAGCTTGTCCTTTTCAACCACTCAAATGTTCCTAGTGGCCTCATCAGGAACAGGTGAACTTTCCAAAGTTGAATCCACTAAGAGAAAAAGTTGTTTTCCTACCATCTAATTGGAGAACACACTGGAAAAAAAATCCTATGAATATTCATATGAATTTTTAAATTCATTCCTTTCAGCTGTGCTCATGCCTTTTGTGTGTCAGCTTTTTGTGGAGTTTCTTCTGCATTTTATTGGTGCCAATGCACAGAGAGAGTTGGTTTTGCATTCAGGATCACAAAAAAGCTAAGTCTAATTTATTCTCCATGAACATTCACACCCAATTACTTCAGAAGAGTCCAACTGGGGAATAGAAACAATGGGGTATGACCACGCACAGGGAAACTACAGAGCTCTGATGCCAACCCTCCTCAAATTCAAAATCTGGAACGTACATGGAAGCACTGGAAAAGGAAGCTGGTAGAGGGGGCAGTGTCAGAGAACTTTGAATTAGGAATGAAGAAAACTGTGATCTGTTTATTCACAGATATGTCACAGGGGGAAAAAAGAGGAAAAATTGGTGAAATAAATTATTTATTACAAAGTAATCAGCTCTAGTTTTATGTCACTGAAATATTGTCATAGAACTAAGAATCAGCAGAATGATTGTGATAGGCAAAGTATGACACTGATTTTAAACTACCTGTGGATCAATTGATTTGAACTTCTGTGGTTTCTTTTGGATGACATTGATTTCAATTTCAGAAATAGTTTCACACGATGTATTATTTTAAGTTTCCCTTTCAATATATTGTGATAATCCCCATTCACTAACAGAATGGTTTTTAGCAAGTGAAATATTTGAAATCTATAACGCAAAATGGATTTTTTGCTGAATTTGTGAGTAGCCCTTCACAATGAAGGGCTACAATGAATGTCCTCTGCAAAGTTAATTCTGGTTGTGCAACTTGTATACACAGAGGTAATGACACAAAACTGTAAACATGAATAACACATTTGAAGACGAGCCTATTAAGGTGTTGTGTAGACTTAAATTCTTGAAAAATAATGTACAAAAAATTCAGAAATTACATGTTTATCTATAAAAAAATCTTCAAACAAACTTGTCATAGGAGAGAAAAGCATTGCTACTATCTGAGTCCCTTTCTGCCTTGTCCATCAGCCCTCACAGTTGGCTGGCACAGGGTGCCCAGGGAAGCTGTGGCTGCCCCTGGGTCCCTGAAGTGCCCAAGGCCAGGCTGGACAGGGCTTGGAGCAGCCTGGGACAGTGGGAGGTGTCCCTGCCATGGCAGGGGTGGGATGGGATGATCTTTAAGATCCCTTCCAACCCAGACCTTTCTGGGATTCTGTGAGTAACCCACTGCCTTCAGCTGTGAGTGTGAAGCCTGAACCTGCACAATATGAAATAACATAATTACTCATATGTCTTCAGATTATCTTTTTTAAGTCGTGATTGTTTTTTCTCTAGAAAAGATTAATGCTTGTTTGCAATATTTGTATTCTGAAGTCTTCTGGTAAGAAATATCCGAGATGAGAAGTGTCTCTCTCAGTTCTGATTGCTGTTTGCTTTGAGTATGATTTCAGGCCTGTCTTCTAGGAAATGACAGAGCTGGAACAGAACAGTACTTTGGGCTGAAAATCCACCAATACTGATGTTAATGCTTTCCAGCACTGCTGGTGTTCCATTTCTGTTGCAATATCAGAAAGGTGACCAGTGCTTACCAAGAGTTAAGCCAGTGGTTTGATTATTTTCTGCGTTGCTAATATGATTTCAATTGTTTCAATTATATTTGTTCAGGCATGAAATGCAATATGGATCATTCAGTTAATTAAGAGATGCAATTTGCTTTAAGTCCTTTGTCCAGCAATGTAAATCTAAGCCCACCAGTTAAAACCTGCCAATGTTAAATAAAAGGTGAAGGACCCACCTGTATAATAAAACTGGCTTTACAGCCCTGCAGCAATGCAGTTGCAACAAGTAATAATTTGCAGGTATATAATAATATATTTTAGTTACATAAAATCCTCATGAAGCCAAATGTAAAAGAAAATCTGAGTCCCATCTCTGAGTATTTATGAACCATTCTCCTCCAACACTTCAATTACAAAAGGAGCAGATGCCTGATATTTTGTCTGATAATAAGGATATTTCTCTCTACTTCTAAAAGAACCTGCAAAGAAACTTGGTTTCTCCTGCTGTTTTGCAGCTGTTTAAAGACAGGATTTTCTGATCTCTAGGGCTGCTGCTCTGGGTTGTTTCATAGGCATCAGAATCCCATTACAGAAAAAAAGAACCATAGAGCTTGGAGCTGAGCTCATCCGAGGTCCCCTCGAAACTACTGAGCAAAGGGATGTTCTCTTGTACTGCTCCTTCACGTCTGAAAGCATTTCTGCTCTAATTCATTCTCTTTACTTCTGCTGTGCTGAGTATTATTATAGTCTAGTGAGTTCCTGAAAGTGGGAAATGCCAAACAAACAGGTGTCAGACTTCAAAAGAAGCATTTGTCAGGACTTAATGTTCTGAAGCTAAAGGCAACAGCTCAACCTAAATAAGCTCTTCTCAACAGGATTTAAGTTTCCCTAATAAAAAAGTAATAATAGAAAGTAAAGTGCAAATCCAACAGCCTACAGAGTGGAAGGCTTAGAAAAATGAGCACCACCTGACATGATATCTTGATTTAAAGCCAGCTTGTACTGTAGCTCTCAAAGTCCAAGGGGTCCATCACTCTCACATCTTTTCTCATCTTGCTGTGTCTGTTTCAGGTTCAATTTTGAAGGAGGTACTTACCTGTAACTTCCATGCAGGCCCAGTTAGGGATGTCAATCAGCACAGTATTCAGCAGGACATTTTTCCCATCTCAGAAGTGCAGCCTTGCCTGTAGGTGGGTTGGAGCCACGGCTGAACTAAACTGAGGAGTCCAGATCAGCAAAGGCAGCAGCAGCAGCTGAGCTGTGGGCTCAGGGGGTCCCACTTCACTTCTCCTTCTCTCCTTGAAGCAGACATTGTGGCAGTCATAATTCCATCTTCCAGCTGAGTGCAGGGACAGAGAGACACAGGGATGTTTGCTTTTCACTAATATTACTTGATGCACTATTGTACCGATGGTAGAGCCATCTTTTCTATCAGCTCCAGCAAACATTGCTGTGTTTGTTCAGGCATCCCCTAATTAAAAGGCACCGACTCTGATGGAAACAGTCAAATGAAACGTGTTCACAGTGTGCATTTTCCCAATATATTTGGATTTATCCCTCAAACAAATGTCTATTGTGATTCCTCATGACCAGCAACTCAGGAATCAGATGTGAATGCCTGGATCAGTCTGCAGCCTGTGCTGTTCTCAGCATGACAATTTTGGTGAGGAAAAATAAAATCTGACCCTTGGAGCATTGCTAGGCAATGTCTGATCTGGGCTGAAGCACAGATGTACAGAAAGGCACAGGAGAACACTCACATGTATTAATGAGATTATTTGTGGGCTTCTGGCATGCCTGTGATTTGTCTTTTGACTGGAACAGATGCACTGAAAGAGGAGTGAGTGTGTGTCTGTGTAACAATGCCATGTTAAGGAGCCTTTAAAAATCAGGTTTGAAGGCATGGGGATAAGGAGCTATAGATTATTATCATTATAATGAAAGGGAAAAAAGCAAAAATAGCTGTGTGCAAGGAAAAAAATTCATGTGCTGTGCTGGAACACACAGTTCCCTTTTCTGTCTTTGCAGTCATTTGTCTATGACTGATGGTGGGACTCAAAGTCCTCCATACATTTGGGTGACAAAGCCCCAGGCACAACAAAAATAGCTGAATTTTACTGATCTTCACCCTTGAGTGGCTCCTTTCCAGTTCTTTCCTCATGGTTGCATTCTGTACATGCCCACCTTAGCAGAGGCAAGAGGTTCTATGAGGATGAGCAAAGGATCCATTTTTCTGCACGTGTTGTGTTGATACATCCTCAACATGTTCTGGGTGTTCAGTGGACAATGTACCAAAAACATCTTCAGAAAATTTTGCTTTTATTAGAAAAACTTATGTCTCTCAGGATGACAAAGTAATACAATGATATTTTTTTTGACACCTGTGCTTAATTTGTCAGTGATTTTGATACCTGGAATAAATATTATTTACTGACTCCATCTTACTTCTTTTAAGTTCCTGCACCAAAACAACAGGTATGCTTTCTTTTCTTCCTAGGGTTTACTTTCTTCTGTTGATATGATTCATTGATATGCTTGGTTTTCTAACATCATTGCAGGAAAATTAAGATATTTATTTATTTATTTATTTGTGTACATTATTCCTTTGGTGTATATGTATATCCATTTCTCTTCTGCCCTGCATGTCTTATGGGCCTGTGACGGCTTCTGGCTCCTGCTCAGTGCAGACAGAGTTTGAAATGTTACCAGGAAATCCAAAGGAAAGATTAGCAATTTGGTGATTTTTAGGAGTTTACCCATGTAAGACATGAATGTCCTCTCATAAGGACAAATTCAGGAATCTCTTTCTCTGCACTACAATTCATCCCATCAACTTTCAGTTCTGTTTCAAACCAAGGGCCAAAGGAAAACCTTGCGTGGGTCCTGATACAATCAGTTCAGTGTTATTATTTCCTTTTCCTTGCTGGAGAAAGGATCAGCCCAGATTTCCAAAAATCATGGGAGGGATTTCTGGAAGGTAATTCCATCTGTAACAATTAAAATTTAACCATTACAAGGAATCCAAAGAAGCCACACAAATAACTGTACAGCCCCAACTCCAGCAGGCTGTTGGGTCCATTTGTGTAACTTGATAAAATCAATACATTTAAAGAGAAGGAAAGCAGAATTTAGAAATGTAGAATTCCAGTGAAATAGTTCCATGCATAATTGCTGCCCTATAAATGAACAATAGCATCTCATATTCTACCTTTTTTATACAAGTCAGTGTCAGAAGTTGTGTTCTCTGGGCTTGTAAAGATTGAAATTGGATCTAAATTATGGATGTTTTCCACTGACCTGTATGGTAAATGATCAAGGATTATAGAGGTCTCATGCAATAATCTGCTCTGCATATATATTTAAAGAGAGCTTTATGAATATTCAAAAATGATTGTTTCTCCCATTTCAAAGAATAAAAGAAATAGAGCTGTTCTGCTGTCACTACATAAAACATTTCTCCCAATGTCAGAGGGAGAGGTCAGAGCCACAATAAAAGTCACTCCTGAGAGTGATTTGCCACGTGATCTTTTCTGTGTTTTGAAAGGTCAGAGTCTATGTGAGACAAATTTAATAAACTGATCCCAGAAGTATTGTATCCAATTTCTGAGGAAACATTCCAGAATGCCAGAACTGGGATTTTGCTACACTGAAATGCCAATTGGTTTGTGATGTTTTGTCTTATAATTATGAAGGTGGCTCAGCTCCAGCTGAACCAATGATTGTTATGTCCCTTCTCAAAGAGAAAATAAAGTTTATCTAAAATGTCTGAACACTGATATTAGAAATGGTTCAAAGGGGTAACTTGGATCTGCTTTCTTCTTTTCTGAACAGAACTTGAAGGAGTGAATGGTGTGAATAAGGAGCATAACACCAGTAACCAGCTGCTGGACAATCAGCATCTAAAGGACTCTGCACCTTTTGAGAACCACTGGATGGACATGTCTGCTGCATGCTGAAAATTACCTGATAAAAGCTGAGAGTCTCAGGTCCTTTCTGCTCTTCCTATCAAAATAAGGGTCTTTTAAAAGGGAAAAGGAAGAACTGAGCTATAATAAAGGTAGGGTACACAGAAATAGCCATCAAAGGTTTTCATTTTAAGAATTGCTTTAAATAATTTTAGTTGAATTTATATTTATAATATTCCTTTTGTAGTTGTATAAGATCACTTAAGAAAGACGACTTTTCATCTTTATTTATCTTACACCTACAAGTGATTTTACACTTGACTTTACACTTTACACAGTACTGCCTATGAATGCAATGCACTCACTCTGTGGGCACAGGCTGGACTGTAATTGTGGATGTAGATTATTGGTGACAGAACAAACCACTGACTGCTGGTGGAGATTTTTTTTTTCAGTATGTGATAGCAGAATGAAGATGCTGCAGCTCTGTGCACAGAGGCAAATCTCAGTTTCAGCCTGCGTGGATATAATCATTATTTCCTTCTTGCTGACTCTGCTTCACTATTGATCACGCCGTGCATTTCAGCAGGCTGGGCTGTGATTTCAGCTGGTGAATGTAACATCAGCCTCCATGACAATTACAGCTGAACACCATTTGTTTTCTATGAAATACAGTAAATTTTTCTATTACATTTGCTTCTGGCATTCCCAACACAGCTCAACCACTGGTTTTATGTCTCTGCTTATCACAGATTGTTTTTTACCTTACAGGTATTTGTGGGCATTTGTCACAGGAGCCTCAGTGTGGGTGATCCTGCTGTGGAGAGAAGAATAAAGCAAAAGGAGCTGCTTGACATGATGTTTCCTGTCCATGTCTGATGAAGTGTGTTCTACCAGGGGCCATCCAGCCCAAACCTCACCAGCTATTTGTGCTGTATCTAGTACAGATCCTTGGGGGGTGGGAAAATCAGAACAGAGCAAATATAGCCTCAGAGAAGGAGCAGTTGGAGCTTGCAGACAATGTGGAGCGTTTCTTCAGAGCAGCAAAGCTTGGGCTTGGGACTGAAACCTAAAGGTAACAACTGAAATTATTTTAGTGTTGTTTTTTCACAGAAACTTCCCTGAGGCCCCAAACACTTTTTATTCCTTCCCCTGTGCCAGAAGCACCAATTCATTCCCACACAGGATTCAAATTCTGCAGCTGCTCCCTCAATAACTTTCACAATGCAGTTAGTTATTGCTAATACAAAAAATCTATAGCACACTATAAAGTGGAAATATAATACAATAGATTTAGGGCCTGGGTTCCTCTCTGAAGACTTAAGGAAGCCATACAGGAACTGTGCAGGGTTTGTATGGCAAATTTAAAATTTCCTGATGGAAAAGCATCAACATAAATTGTTTTATGACATCTTCCTCTCCACAGAGGGAGCAACCTGAATTGGTGGGGGAAGGAAAATGGGAGGCAGGACATGGGCCCAGACTGCCCCTGGAGACCCACTGGGCTCTGCACGGCTCACAATGGGAGGATGCTCCTGGATCTGGGCTCCTCCTCAGCTCCTGCAGCAGCATCTTTAGATCACCCTGAATATCGAAATGGAAAATATGGATGATGTGCAGTGTCTGTTACTGAGCTTCAAAATTTCCTTTAACTGCTACCAAATTGCTGCTTCACTGGGAACTTTAATAGACAGAGCCAGCCCCAGCTATGATGAAGTGTGACAGGTTCTCTTTCTTCGCCTATAAAATTCTTAATGGTAGATAATCAGAAACTTTTTACTGAGAAATCTTCTTCACTGTTACTTTCCATTTCAGTTATTTAAAGTAGGATTCTTCTTTCGCATTTAACTCTGGGTTGTGTAATTTACCCTGATGGAACACAGAGCAGAACTTCATCTTATGGAGGATGGGAAAAAATGTACATCTGCACCTATAAGTTATACTTCTAATTATTGCAACAGTTCAGGGACCTGTTGTTTAAACAATTTTTTACATAGCATTTTGAAGTAATCTCACTCAAAATACCTGGTTCTGCCATTTATTTTCTGTTTGTTAGACTGATGTCAGTTCCAAAAGCAAAACCAAGAATTTTTAGATTTTTATTTTAAAAGACATTTACTTGTGGCTGTTCAATCAATGCACATCTCCTGTTGTCACATTCAGTTATAAAACCACAGTATTTTGATATAAAATCACAAAATGTTGTGCTGTTTTCAAAATGCAGCTTGTCTTAATTTATTAAACGTTATTTATCAATTATTTATTTATTAAACAGTTAAATATGGGCTGTGTATAGTGGTGTCACGGTTTCAGCCCAGCAGCTGCTCAGTCAGGAGCCCTCTTCTTTGAATTCCTTAAACATCCTGGACCCATCAGGCCATGAAAAACCACCACAAGTAGAAATAAAAGTTCTGACTCCAGAACCTTGATGTATTTGAAATTATATGCCTGTTGTCAACCTGGGTTTTTTCATTCCTTAATGAGTCCATATATTGTTGTCTATTGTTCTTCATCTTCCCGTAAGGGAAAAACAGAGGCAATTATACCTTAATAACATTCTCTGTGCTAAGAATGTGCGGTGACAGATAATGAAGTCCAATATCCCGATCTGATTACAAGTTGCTCTTTAGATGGGGGACAAATAACTACAAGATGGCAATGTCAGAGCAAGGAACACTTACATGATGAAATATTAATGAAAATACATTGCACTTATGTCTCAATGACATCTAAATGGGAATCAGTTATCAGATCTTGAGTGTTTGCTACAAATTTCTACTCTGCAAAAGAAAAAAAAAATCCAATGAACTTTAAAAATGTCAGCCAGCAGGGCTTTCAAATACATAATTTACTAGTTTGTTGGCTTCCTATAAATGGATAATAATAAACTCGTAGCTAAAAGCAAGCTCATAAATGCTGAATCAAAAATGGGAAGAACACCATGAAATGATAGATGCAGAGCTGCATGGTGGTAATTTTCTTCTAAGGAGAAATTGTAGCTGTGCTGTTAAAGCTGTGAATGGAAACCTTGACAGAGCAATGTTTCCTTCCACACAGAAGGATCTGTGCCACTGTTTCTGCATTGTGCAGAAATACAGGAGCAACAGTGCTGGAATTGCAGCTGAAGTTTGATGGACTTCCCTGAGCATTATATTTTCATAGCCTGCCTAGTTAGGCTCGCCTCATTGATACACTCTCATACTTATTTATTTAAACATATGAAAAATAGACTGTTCTATTCATCAGGGGGCAGAATGAGGTCATTTCTCATGGAGAAGTTTTAATCTTAGTCAAAAATTGACCTATGTGTTCTATGTTAAAAAGACATATATTATTGAATGGTATTAATAGAACCTTTAATGTTAAAATATTTGATACCAGCCAAAATTAGATTCTATTTTAAGCCAGTACTCTGGGCTGAATGGTGATGAAAGCCTCTCATTTTTTGGTTTGGTTTCAGTAGCAGCCAGACTGGAGTTGAAAGGCTCAGCTCTGCTGCTCAGGCTGGTCGTGGTGCCTGACACTACAGCCTCTTCTCCATGGAGCACCTTCTCCCTTGCTGGGTGCAGTCTGCTCAGCCAGGAGGGGAGACTTGACCCGGGCAGAGCAGGGAAAGGAAGAAAGCTTCAAAGTGCTCAGGTCATGGGGACTGTTCAGTCTTTCATTTGGATGTTTTCATTTGTGATGCCATCACGAGGCCCCTGCCACAGCGGCTTTGGGCTCGAGCTACAACTTCAGCAAAGCCCTGCCAAGGTTGGAGGGTTGGGAGCAGCCACACAGGCCCTGCTCAGCTCCTGTGGAAGGATTCCTGGAACTGGGTGGGGAGATTCCCAGCCTCATCCCTTCTGGACGTGGTTCCATCAGTAAATGGCTTAAGATGGGTACTCAGAGCCAGGCTGGGACATTTTGGTAGAGCACAGATTCAGATAGAAAAGATTAAGAAATTCTTTCTTCAAATGTTTATATTGCATCATAACAAGGAAAAAAAAAACCTCAACTAAATGTTTGGCACAGACATTCAAGTAAATTGCATTTATGTGGAATAAATCTAGGTAGTGTAAAACTAATTGATAATTAGACCAATTTTTACAGGTTTATTTTTCTTTTAAAAAATTAAATCCTAAAGCTGAGACATTTAGTCTTAAAAAAAGGAACTGACTTAATTAAAGCACTGTTATAACAATAATTTAATTGGATTTCTTTTCTGTTCTCATTAAAATCTTTGTCATAAGAATGAGCCCCAGCATTGTGGAATATTAATATGGGATATATTCTTACTCACACTACCTAATCTCATGGTATATCTCACACCTGAAAAATAATGTTTAATTTAAGCATCAAACCCCTTCAACTTACTTTTCCTAGCTTTTAAAAAAATTATTCAAGTATCTAGCAGTGTGATAAATATCTTACCTGTGGTCTAGCACCTGAATGAGCCTGGCTGGGAGAAGATGATCTCCACAGGTTCCTTCCAACCTCAACATTTACGAGATTCTGTGCCATCCATCCTGCAGTGCTGGGTGAAGAGATCCAGCTGAAAGCCATGCAGGGTGAAGGAGAGCAAGCTGGCCAGAGAAGGGTTCCCAAGCTGAGCTGTATTTTTGGAGAATCCTGAGCACAGCACCCAGTGCTTTCTGAGCTTTTTGGAACCATTAACAGACTTCAAAATAAATTCCTTAAGCGCCCATTTTGCTGTGTGAAATGATGAACTGTCAAATATCTGTTTCTGGTGTGGTACAAGTGAGTTTGCAGGAGGCACCTCGATCTGCTCGTGTCCCATGATTCATTTATTTCCAAGTGGAAAACAGAACAGAAGTGTTTTTGTAAGGATCATTAGGCAATCCCTCCTGCTCCTCACCAGGATCCCCACAGATTCCCCAGGGCTCCACGGATCCTCCTGGACTGTCAAACCCTGAACCCACCCAGGCAACAGGGGCATGGTGGCAATCCATAGGAAGTACAATAAATTAATAAACTTGGCTGGGAGCAGCAGAGGTACAGTTAGACCTTGGAATCCAACCTGTGAACTACATTTACATTCAACAGGACCTTTCTCTATTAAAGCTTGACTGCGCTGAGTTTGGACTGGGTTTGTAGTTTTGCCTGGAAGAAGCAAGGCACACAATCAATCTTGTGCAAAACCTGTAAGTGGAACAGCACTGTGAAACCAGAGATTCCTGGGATTTGCATGCTGCAGTGCCTTTGCTGAGCTCTAACCAGTGGCTCTAAAATCTGAACATTTAAATCCCATTAAAGAATTACTTGTGTGGAAGATGTTTTATGTGATAATATACACAACAACACATCTTAGACTCCATTAGGTCTTTGCTCTTGTATAATGTAGATCGGCTCAATTAGTCTTTGCCAAATGACTCACTAAAATTAATTCTTGCAGGTGGACACATGACTAAATTTGAAACAAAATCTGCATCTCTTTTCATGCACTGTAAAGCCCTGTAAAAGAG